>NC_092412.1:99421257-102028757 GCF_040894005.1 Engystomops pustulosus | reverse complement strand
TTTGCATTTACCATTCAGTCCCTTAACAAAAATGTATTCTAATTCATTGATCCTTTATAACATGATCTTTTAGCAAATGGGATGCTATACATGTTTGTTAGTGAACTTTTACAATAGATTCTTTAAGAATTGGGTAAAATTGTATTATACATTTTTAGGCCATTCAGTCTAGTTGTATTGGGAATGGATTTGTGCATGATTCCCTGGATGTATTGGGATTGTGAAGAAGGTGGAACAGAGGTTTCCTATATTAACCTATGTGTTTGGTCACGCTTGCAATCTAAAAAGTGCCGACCTCATTTGTTCTGAAATTTATGTCCTTCTTCGAAACAAAATACTCTCCATTGTCCTGGTTACTTTAAAATAAAGCAATGTTACCAATATTCAATATTATTTTGTGCTGTAGCTACCCTGCAGGTTTTTTTGCAGCTGTTATCATGGAGAAATGAACATTTATATTTACGTGACTTTAAATTTTTCCGCAAGTAACTTTTATCCCCATATGCAAAGAATATTAATAGCTTCATTTACTTTTATTGGACCAAAAGAGGGCTGTACTCTGCTTCTCCCAGCAGTCAAAAACTCTAGTGATCTGGCATTCAGCACCTACAGTGTGCCTAGGGGATAATTGATGTTTGTGTGTATAGCTCTAACAATAATAATACATCGCAATCTTATTTTCAGCACTTTACAGATCATACATATACCACTTTAAATTGTTTCCAGTTAGGGTATTGCTGTAACTGAACTGAAAAGAAAATATAATGCAGACTTCGAGTTAGTTAGCATTCTCAGGTTCCTCCGTTTTTTATGGCAAACTAACTAGTTTGTGACTAGAGGTTGAACATTGTTCAATTTTTGTTTTGTAGAGATTGTGTTTCCAAGATGCAATCAATAACTTTATTTTGCCATTTTTTATGCAGGACCCACAGACTTCTAGAACGTTGACACTCATCTCGAAGACTATACAGACTCTGGGCAGCTTATCAAAGTCAAAATCTGTAAGTATTTCAAATGAAAACCTGAATGTTTAAACTGTGAAATCCGAGGGAAGCATCTGGACTTCACCAGTATGTCCCAGCAGCTGTAATACTGTGTTGTGTTTTAATTGTACTGAACACCATAGTAAATTGAGAAGATTCGGCATTCTGCCCACTGATAAGGTTTGTATATAGACGTTCTGTGCAATTGAATACTTGGACTTGTCCAATGGTAAATATGCATTTGATTTATTGGTCTATTTATGAGTTGTTCAGTGCGTCATTTGTCAGTGGTCAGCATGTTTATTACTATCTCACTATGCTACTACCTCAACGGTGTTATTCATCTTCCATTCCTGCGTAGCCATATTTCAGGCTGCAGAGAATGCATCACCACTGTTTTGTTTATTCCCCATAGAGCCATTATTTATGTTGAAAGTGAGCACCTGATTGTCCACAGAGAAGTACATGGGTTATCTAAGGGCATAGTACTGACTGTAGTAATAGAACCAAGGCTTGGCATCAGATTTCTGCTGTTCTTTTATGGATGGGTGAAAGAGTGAGTCACCAGAAAGATCCATATTTTCCTCTGTCATGAATAACATTTACTCCCTCTTTTACTGAGTCAATTTCTCTTGCTGATAATCCAAAGTTAAGTTTAAGAACTGTAAATTAATATTTTATTGAGACAGCTTGGATTTATTTCATGCAGTGCTTTATATAGCCAAGCATGAATGATTGATTCTGATAGCAATGCATAGATGAGAGGCTCTAAATGGTTCCTTATCCTTTATCACCTGTAACCCCAAAGCTTTTATACAGCAAGGAGCAGTGTGTGCTTAGCTGACCTTGTCTGATCTGCAGATATCTAATTCCAATTTACTCTTAAAGGGAGTTTCTTGGGGGGGGGGGGGAATCAAAACTAGAGTATTTGCACAACATGAAAAGACACTTCACCTTAGTAGTTCGTCCTTTCTGTTAGGTTACTGCTTGTTTAGCTGATCATGTGTCCATCCCCTGTGATGCACAGAAGCTGGGAGGAACAGCATCCATTAACTCCATCTTGCCCTCTGGTTCTGACATCTTAGGCAGGGCTGGGCTAGAAAGATAGGGTATGTATACTCTGCCATGTGGCTGCACATATGATACAGGGGGTAAAGCAAAGGAGGAGCTGAAATGATCTGCTTCGTAGGGCATCGGTTATCAATGTGTAGTGAAGTTTTGTTTAGTTATTGACAAAAGAATTAGAAGGAGCTAAACTTGCCATGCTAGGCCCCATACGAATTGTAGTGAACGAACACTGTAGGAAATAGTGATATCTCTGTAAACCCCAAATACTAAAGAGAAGCGGAGATCAGTTTATCTGTATTAATCTCTTGTGCCTTATTAATATTCAGCTTCAAGGAAGCATTTACTTAGCCCCTCTTAAATTCCAAGTAATCAGTTGTAACTGTGAGAGTAACTTGATTTATGCCACATATTTACACTATAGATGTATAAGCCTTTAAATAATAACTATGCCTAGTAAACCGCCGGGAATTGCATTTATTTTCTCCTTTCGCCCACCTGGAATGGAGAGACATGGCTGGCTGTCTAGTGGAAAGGTCCCTGAACATTTGTAGGGCCTGGCATAGAGTTGTGCGCCAAAGAAGCTGGCCACCGCATACATCAGGGCCACCGCATATTTTGACATACATGGTTTTAGACAACAGCTTACCCTGTCAGTAGCCCAACCCTCCTGCATGTGTTGCCCCTATTCTAGTGACACCTCTTCCTGTCCAATTGCAGTAGATACAGTACAGTGGTCAAAAGCTATTCATAAAAAAAACCTAGATGGTTCCATTAATAATTGATATACCTATTGTCAGTATTACAGATATACTGGGGAACATTTATCAAGCTGTCTGAAAGTCCAAATATTTCTAGTTGCCCATAGAAACCAATCACAGCTCCCCTTTCAAATGTTCATGAGCACTGGTAAAATGAAGGCTGAGCTGTGATTGGTTACCATGGGCAAATAGAAATATTCTGACTTTCAGAGAGCTTGATAAATCTGCCCCAATGTGTCACTTCTATTTTAACCTCATTACTTCTCCTTTTTACAGGCAAGTTTTAAGGAGACCTACATGGCTGCATTTTATGACCACTTTAATGAACAGAAGTATGCAGATGCTGTTAAAAATGTGAGTTTCTCTTAGATTGCAGAACCTTTTTGATTCTGATTTTGCGTCCTCCAATTCCAGTGATCAGATGAAATGAAATTTATTAATCCTCAAAAATGAGTCTTAATATACCGTATTTTTCGGACTATACGGTGCACAAAAAATTAGATTTTCTCAGATTTCAAAGGTGCGCCTTATAGTCCAGTGCGCCTTATATATAAACCGTACTTACAGACAACAGCTGCCTTGAACTGTGCACAGGTCTGCCACCTGCTGGTCATTCATCCTTATAATCAGGTGTGCCTTATAATCTTGTGTGCCTTGTATACGAACCTAGACATTTAAGCAGCCATTTATTGATGGTGTGCCTTGTAATCCGGTGCGCCGTATAGTCCGAAAAATACTGTACTATTTTAAGGTCTATTCTTCCATGGAATAGACCTTCTTTATATATGAAACATAACTTTTACTTCATTTGTTTTAAACCAAGCCCCATTTGGGTGTCTTACCAGTTCTTGATGCATTCAGCCTTTAGGTGTTGATCCAATGAGGTCTGCTTGATCCAAATACAGTCCCCAGTTTCTTCCACACCTGGGGTTGGAATCAATAGGCTTCAAGGTTCACTAGGAGAAAGTGTGTGTGTGGGGGGGTTACATGTAAGGTGGGGTAAATAAATGCATCCCTGGGAGCAAAAGTTAATAAAACGACATATAGAGTATGTTTTGTCTGTGACATGGCTTGTGAAGGTCTTTCCACTGCGTATGTATCTGCATCCACTATATATGCATCCACTACATCAGAAACCCCCCACCACTGGTCTGGGCAGTCAGCTGGTAGGGGAATCTGGTCAAACTGATATTACTACTGAAAGGAATAAACCCATAGGCAGGCACATTGAACTAAATAATAATGGAGACTACAGTGGACTCACATTCATGGGGATTGATCTGGTCAAGTCCTTAGAGAGGAAGGGAGACTGGAACAGATTAATTTGGCAAATAATATAAGCACTGTAAGCATTTGTAGAAGATCAGTCAGTGACCTCCACACTGCTTTTTTATTTTTTGTCACAGCCATAAATCTTCTCTCTTCTTCACCATTATATGACAGGTAGTCATCTAAACTACCTAAGGGACTATAGACACCGGACTCAGACCAGTTCATAAAGGGTTAACCCTTCATGTGTTTGGTTGCAGATGTGCTGTGTGAGATATCAGTACACAGTGAGACCTGCCATAGCAAGGCAGGTGGTTCCCTTGACAAGCACAATGCTTGTGGATAATGGGAAGCCTCCTGCTATCAGCTAGGCTGCTAGGTGACAAGAGCACACCACAAGCCACCCCCCTCCTGGCTCACATTTAAATAGTGCTGCACCGCTGCACCACTCCACCATAGCCCACTGGCTGAAACACTGTCCAAAGAAGCACAGTATTATTTATAGGAACTACATTTCAGTGCCCTAACTTGTAAGAATTAACATTTCATGGTACCAGCTCCCCTGAAGAGACCAGCAGATGTCTTGTCAGGAAATGTACCATATGGCCCTTTGGACCACCAACTGTAAACTAGTGGCAGAATAGGGCATCTTATTTAAGGCAAGATACCGGTTGGCGGGCACCCTTCTAGAGCGATCACTCAGAGTTCAGGACTACAGGGGTAATATCCATCCATATATAGGGTGTAATAGGGATAAATGGTGGTCCTATTATAGCTACCAGTCATCAGCCAGCACACCTCAACTTGGATATAATGAATGTCTAGACGGCACTCGCAACCTATTGGACAAACCCCTAGTGGGACGTGTGCTTGGGTAATATCGTGTGCCCCTCGCTGTATATATATAAAACTAGATAAAATTCAAATGTGTACCATGCACTACTTATTGTTTTTACTCAACAAGTGTTTATTGCATAAAATTGTACATCACTAACAATTGTTCTGCATATCAAAAAAATTGAACATAAAATCATATTATTATATATGTAATAACATTGGGATATCACCAAAGATCGCATTAGGTAAGTGGTATAAGATCTTGCTTTGTATTGTTATAGTATTTGGGTAAAATGGCACCTTTAACAAAGTGCCAGTTGCAACCCCTAATAGCCACAAGGCTAGGTGGTGGAACATGTGAGGAGCCAGCCCCCCTCCTATTACCCCGGTGATATCTTTTCATTTATCTTATTTAACCTATGCATTGCATTGATTGATCTTTGGTATTGTATCATACTGCCATAGTAGACTAGGAGTTAACTATACTTTGCGGGTACTCTGGGAGAGTGGGATATAGCAACCATTGCTTATTTTTCACAAATCTATATGGCTGCTTTTGTAACCAATGCACATTTTTGCACAGATACTCTTGGTTACTCTGTACATGAACTTGCACATGTTGGTGCTTTTAAATGTTTTTAACCTGTCTGACTTTATTGTAGTATAAATTATAATAAATATATATGAATTTTTTCACACAATTTGATATTGAGTCAGTAGCATGTCACTCTGTTTGTATATGATATGTCTTTTGGCATGTGGTACTAATAATGGTCACTGTTTGCATTTACATTACATATAATAGTATGATTTTATGTTAAATTTTATGATATGCTGAACATTTGTTAGTGATGTGCAATTTTATGCAATAACCACATGTTGAGTAAAAACAGTAAATAGTGCATGGTACACATTTTTAATTTTACACCTCAACTTAGGCATAACTCTGCAATTGGGTCTGGACTCTCCCCACCCATATTGTGCCCATTCACCCCTCCCCTACTACCTTTAAGCCTATTGATTCCAACCCCATGTGTGGGCGTAAGGCTGGGACCAGATTTGGATCAAGCGGACCTCATTGGACCAACACCTAAGCGCTGACTGCATAAAGAACCGGTAAGATCCCCAAATGGGACCTGGTAATAATTGCCTAAACCCGTGTAACATATTTTTCCATCTTCAAAAATTTGTCCAGTGCAATCCAATAATAACTTGGGTTTGGAGATAAAATAATTTCTTCTTATTAGATCACAAATTCTTCCATAAAAACAGCAACTAGTCACATGCAGTTAGCAGCACCAGCCTGGTCTACGCGTTTCGACGGAGTGCAGCTTAATCATGACACACTTAATCAAGGTCATGATTAAGACGCACTGCGTCGAAACACGTAGACCAGACTGGTGCTTCTAACTGCATGTGACTAGTTGCTGTGATCTAATAAAGAAGAAATTATTTTATCTCGAATCCAGAGTGATTATTGGATTTCGCTGGACAAATTTTTGAAGTTTTGTAATTTCTACCCGATGGCTACAGTGTGTCCGTGTACGTGATACCATCCTGGGACTGTGAGGATTTAGGAGTTTGGTGAGCTGAACTACGTTTTTTCATATATATTTGTCCATCATCTTTTTGTGAGTTGCCTCCACAAAGATAAGATCGGTCTGTAGCTCTGACGGTGGTCCTGTTTGTTGTCTAGTATTTTCACGCTTGATAATTCATATTTTAAAACAAATGAAGTAAAAGTTATGTTTTATATATAAATAAGGTTTATTCCACACTTTTTATTGCTGAACTAATTATTCTTGTACTGCTTTACTCAGAATAATGTAAAATGAATGAGTGTAGATCTCATCAGACAATGCAGGCCCAGCATTAGCATCCTTTTTATTTCATTTATCATGAGCAGCTTGTATTTGTGGCTCGCCTATATATACTTTAATATTATTTACATGATGGCATTGTGGACAGAGTAACCAGTACTACTGGATACACTTGTTACCTGTAAATTGAGTTGATCCGAGTAGAGCCATGTGTCTTAATTGTCATATTCAATGTGAGTGTTGAAGAAACATGCTTCGAATACATTCATGTAATATGAACCTTGTCTATGGACACACAAGTCACACACAGTGCCATTTATAAACATTGGCTTGTATTAATTCACATCACACATCAATTTCCTTTGTCATTAAGTCAGATCCTCTATTGTTTAGTTCCTGGACCTTATTTCATCCTCTGGAAGAAGAGATCACAAGAGCATAGAGCAACCTATTCTCCTTAAGGAAGGGTAAGATTAATCCCACATTTCTCTTATTCTGCAGAACATATACTGCTCTTATGGGACATAACAACCAACCACATATAACACTTTCAAGCAGAATGACAGACAAATCTCTTGTTGTTTTATTAGTTTGTTTTTCACAGATCACATAATATACTGAATTAGGTAAAAGACATAATTGTACTTTAAAGGGGTATTCCCCTGAAGACAAGATTCTTAGATATACTCAGGGTATATCTTTCAGATCGAAAGTATTATGTTGCATGCTGCATATTAAAGTTGCACCAAAAAAAAGATGGTGCACACTTTCCGAGCAGTGCAGGGTGCGCCAAATTATTAAAGACGTTGCACCAGTATTCAATAATCTGGTGCACCCTACACATTTGTGTAGTTTTGATTAATATCTGTCTTCTGAGTGGGTATAAATAAAAGTGATTTTTAGATCATGGAATTGTAAGAAGTTGTAAAAAGAAACTTTGGACCCTTTGAAAGGAGCTGTTTACAGTTTCTGGTGGGATATCCGAGGTGACCGCTTCCCTTTAAGTCACTGCCACCTACAGAAAAGGGACTGAAATGTAAAATATACTAGTTTTCCTACAAAACTCTAGCAATCCATCCAGCTCATCATATTATATAACATCTAGACATCTAATATATAAAGGTGTGTGTGTGTATACTTATGTATGTCTGCTAAAGGAATGTTTACAATCGCCAAATTTTGCACAGCTGCTCTCTGTGACTGAAAGAACATCTTAGACTAGGTTTTGTGCTGAAATTTTCACCCTGCTGTTTCCAAAAATACATTCATCCACCATATACAGGAGCCATTGGCTGCTGCTGCCGTGATTGGTTGCTATTCTACCACAGGTCATTAATATGAGCTCTGAGTTATGATAGGTTACTATAGGCAATGTGTGAGGTAATATGTCTAGGGATACAGAGGTAGGGGGGATTTATCAGAAATGTTTGAGGTAAAACTGTTCCATTTGTCAATGGAAACCAATCAGAGATCAGCTGTAATTTTATAAACAGCTGTGCAATAAGGAAACTTGAGCTCTGATTGGTTGCCATGGGCAACTAGAGAAGTTGTGCTCTCAGACATTTCTAATAAATCTTCCCATAAACAAAGTGACAGTCATATACAGAGGCAGTCACTGAAAGGTAATCGGACTGTCGGGGAGCACAGGATCTACAGCAAGTACTATATATATTGTCAACTTTTACAAGACGGATAAGGATTGCTTTAGTAGTCAGTGGGGAGAGTAATTTGTGCAAGAGCATTAAGAAACTTGGTAATATTATGTTTCAAATGTTTTTGATGTTATCTGATGTTATGTATATGATGTTATTACTTTTGCTGTAGTTATGATGAAATTATTTATATTGTAATCTTCACATAGATTTATGATCAAAAGAGCTCAGGGGAGGAAGCGTTTTGGTATGAAAAATTTCAAGAAGAGATGGTTTCGGCTAACTAACCATGAGTTTACATACCAGAAAGGCAAAGGTAATTCATGCAATGATTCTTTTTAAAAGGAAACCATTCAATTTATATTGTTATGATGCTAAAATTGTATTTGTTTAACTTTAAAAAACCCTTTGATCGCAATTCTTTGTGTTTTATTTTAAATTCTGGTGTTAATATATGCTCCTTATGTGAAAAAAGCAATCTGTATAGACCAACAAATAAATTCTTGAATTCTTTTTTTTTTTTTTTTTTTTAAAGCAAAATGTGGAAAGCGTTTAGTGGAATAGAATGACACCTTTACACCTGGTGGAGATTTATAATAATAATGGCTGGCTATACACTACAATGGGCTGGCTGGCTATACACTACAATGGGCTGGCTGGCTATACAGTAGCTAGCTAGCTGGCTGTGACCAATGCATTTCCCACCCTCTGCTTATACTCGAGTCTATGGGTTTTTCCAGTTTTTTTGGTGTTAAAATTGGGGGTCACGGTTATACTCGGGTTGGCTTATACTCGAGTATATACGGTAAGACATTAGAGTAATAACATGGTCAAATGAAACAAAAGGAGTGAGGGCCCGGTTTAAAAGAGCTTACAATCTTTGATTGCTTTCCTATTGTACAGGCTGCCAACAGATTTATTCAGCACTTTTTAGCCCATCTGTAGTTGTAATACAGTTTATAATTTTTAACAGGATCCATCATACTTTTTCCCTTATGACATAAATTTAGTAATAGCAATATCTACTGTACTCCCTTGGTACAGATATTCCCATCTCTCTGACTGCTTTTTCAGTGTCTTCTTTTCTGGATCTCTTTTGTCTCCTCTTTCTGTCAGGGGTTCCTCAGAGCTCAGTCCCAGGTCCCCTTCTCTTTCCCTCTATACTGACCGCATTGGACAAACCATCAGCAGATTTGGTTTTCAAAATCATCTTTATGCTGATGATACCCAAGTCTATATACTTCTGTACTACAGAACACCAGTTCTCTCCTGTCTAAACTGTCTCTCTTAGACTAAACTACTTGTCTTTCCACCATCTACTTACCGAACCAACCCTGACCTCTCCATTTCTGACCGCAGTAATTCCAAAAACTCTGAGGCAGCAGGCCCACAATTTTGGGGTTGTGCTGGACTCTGACATCTCCTATGTACTGTTTATTCAATCACTTGCACGCTTTTGCGGTGTAAATCTCAAACAAATCTACCCAAAAGAATCTGCCCATTTTTCACAATTGAAACCTATGAAACACGCATTGTCGCTTGGATTCACTCTAGACAACTATTCTGTCTTCCACTCACTAAACTATATCCTCTGCAATCTATTCTTAATGCAGCATCCAGGCTGGTCTTTCAGACCAAAAGCAACATGAATGACTCCAGTCTGTGCCAGTCACCACACTGGTTGCCTGTCTCCTTCCAAATACAGTTTAAAATAATCATCCTTATCCACAAAGCTCTGCACAGTACTTCCCCTCCCTACTTCTCCTCTCTCACCTCAGGCAGATCGAAAAGAACAGGTTGGGCAGTAGATGAGATCTTGGATTATTCTCTTCTCTTATTTCAAAACTCCCACCCCGGTCTCTAGCACTTCTCCTTAGCTGCACCAATTCTCTGGAATGCCCTACTCTGGATTATCAGACTAATACCCAACCTCCAAAGCTTTAAACCCTCTTTTAAAACCCATCTCTTTAGGCAAGCGTATCACATTTACTTACTGCATTGAACTTCAACTCTCACTTTACTAACCCATCCTGTGTCCTACTTCCATCTGTTATCCAGTTAACACAAAATACCAAGATCCAGGCTTCTCTGCAGTTCCATTGATCACGGACTCTGTATAGAAGATGGTGGCTGATGATTACCTCAAGCAGAAACATTTTTATTTATTAGATTTTTTATACTATTCCTTTTTACCCTTACAGGGCCCTCATTCCTATTGTTTCCACATGATTGCTTTTTTTTTTTGTATTGTCTTATTTTATTTGTATGTGTCCCCCATAATTTGTAAAGCGCTGCAGAATATGATGGCCCTTAATAAATAAAGATCATTATTATCCAGGATTTTTGAGAGGAAATAGGCCAATTTTTGCATCACAGGCACTTTAGAGAGTATGGAGCATTGGGTTCCACACAATGTTTTTTACAAACATTCCATTAACTGTCAGTCTAGAATGGCCCCTTTAATAAAAGTATTATTACCACTCTTGTTACTTGCAGGTGATCATCCTCTTTGCAGTATTCCAATTGAAAACATTTTAGCTGTTGAAAGAGTAGAAGAGGAGTCCTTCAAAATGAAGAATGTAAGTAAAAGTGATAATGTTGCGGGGTACTAAATATAATGTGGTGAAGGAGGTTTTCAACATAATATGTGCCAGCATACTTTGTATGACAAATGCTGTGCAATAGTAGGAAAAGAATGTGGATTGGCGAAAAGGGAAAATTGTTTAATATGCAAGAAAATTGCACATAAACTTTGTCACACAATTCTGGCACAAATTAAGCCAATTAAACCCTGAGAGTTTACAACAGCTATAGATAAATATTTTAAGAACAGGCGATGGTCAACTCTTAACTCCCTGCAGGTTGACCTTTGCACAGGGGTATGCCCACAATATTTTTTCATTAGTCATTTTTCAATTTCTTTTTGAGCTTTCTTATATTCAGGTGTCTTCTGTAAATCTGATCTCTGAAACATATTAAGTTTTATTATGTCAGACATTTACAGTCAAAAAATAAACAGATTATATACATTTCCATATAGTCACTGCAAGAGAAAGTTGGAAGACATTTTTCATATACACAGTGGAAAGAGGGAATAAGATACGGAGGGGTAGCCCCAATTGCCTTAATAAGCAAACCTTATATTTTTGTCTTTTCAGATGTTTCAAGTTATTCAGCCTTCAAGGACCTTGTATATTCAAGCAAATAACTGTGTTGAAGCTAAGGACTGGATAGATATTCTCACCAAAGTTAGCCAGTGTAACCAGAAACGCCTCACTGTTTACCATCCTTCAGCCTACCTAAATGGGCACTGGTTGTGTTGCAAGGCTACCTCAGAGAATGCTCCTGGTTGTAGTCCATGCACTGGGTGAGATACTGTGTTGGTTCTTTATGGTTGTGTATTCCTTTTCTTTTAAATTTCATGATTAAGGTTTGTTTGGACTAGATATGTCCTCTAAATATATAGGATTGTCTGGCTTTGTAGTTTCAAGCAACACTGAACTTTCGGCCAGGGGCAGTGCTGAAGGAGCTCTGATATTGAGTCCAGTGTGAGGTCCTGTCTGCCATCTCCATATGCATATTAATACATGGAACATTGTTGGTCATCCAACTTTCCTCATAAGCACAGAAGACACAATATTTCCAATTAATACAACTTGAATGATTCATTTTTCAACAAAGTTTACATAGTTCAATAGTGCAAGAAACCTTTGTGTATATCTTATGAGAGCAAAGTGCCATATTTTTCACTTGCTTTGGCCTATATCATAGTCCCTCCTGCCACCTAATCTGCTGTCCACTATGAAAGCCTCTCACTCAGCTAAACCGGTTTCCTACATTGTACTTAAGAAACAGTGTTGTCTATAGTTGGAAATCTGTTCCTTATGGAATATATATATTGTTTGGCTTAATCCCACAACATTAGGCTTCCTGAAAGTCATGCTTGATGTTAAGGGGGCTGCCACACAATGCAGCTAATGGGGAATGTTTTCTTTATCCCACTCCTAGTGGAGCATCAATGGCTCTAAATCTCCACTTGCCTGCAAGGTGGTCTTAATTGGCAAACTCCATGAGTAGAACTGTTAGTTTCCTGATCATGTTAGCAAAACGATAGAAGTCAGATGCGTCACATTATATAGAAGCACAATTCGCTGGAGAGGAGCTAGGATCAAAGTTTCCATCCAGCACTTAGAAGTGGACTGGCAATTTACAAATGGAAAATTCATCCAGGTAAACAAATAAATATAAAGATTACAGTGTCCAGAAACTATGTCTCTCAATATGTACATACACCGAACTACTGAAGTAGTTAAAAGTGAGGCTTAAAGTAATCTCTTCCCATAAAATTTTTACTTATTCTGCTCTACCCCATCATTTCAGTATATTCATCAGTATTCTTGGTGACTTCAGGGTGTAACTTGTCGGCTAACCGTAATCACCAAAATTCTTAGTCATTAAAAAATAAAATCTCTATCTTCTGTTAAAATGTGAGTTTCTGGTATTACAGGGAGTAGCAAGTAATGTCTGTGTATTTCCAAATCTTTTAGAATCTTGTTTCTTCTTCTAATGCCTTTAGGGGTTTACCAGCAAATATCCAACTGGTCATCGATGGTGATAGAGAAACAGAAAGAATTTACTTCCTCTTTAACAACTATATGTCCAAGATGGAGAAAATGCAAGGTAGGAACAATTTTTATAAATCGAGCTGTGTGCAATATGAGCTGTGTGATGATACATTTCTTCTTACAATGGGCAGATTTATAACAGTTCATTTGTAATTACAGAAGTAAACTAGTTTCCTAAACCAACCTCATGACCTTGTGGATATGTGGTTTAGTGTACCAAATTGCCCTGTAATATTCCTATTCACGGCCACTGTGAAAAAAAAAACCTTTGTACTTATATAATATATTTAGTGAGGCAAATCGGACTCCTCTTTGGTGCCGGAGCAGTACACCGTTGCACTTGCACCATACCTACGCTTCATTGCATCACTGCACAGATGCTTTTTAGTTGCCGTTACAGCTGGAAAAATACAGTACAATTAGGGAAACTAAATTAGCACTCCATAAGAACCTGTGGATTTTTTTTATATGGCCCAGGTGTGGTCACAAGTGGTGCTTGCAATGCGTTTACAAATGCAACGCAAGCACCCAGGGGCACATATGCGTATCCAGTGAAGTTTTTTGTTTACAATTTTATTGTTAGTTTTTTTTTCAATTAACTAGACCTAGTGTTTATCTGTTTATACTGCTAGTATGCTACAATGTCCGATGAAGGTATTTTATCTGCATTGTTACTGAAGAGTAGCAACACATTAATGGATATGCTCAGATCCTGATTGTAATGTAAATATTCTCCTTTAGTGACAACAAGAACAGATCTAAGGAGTTAGAGATTAATACATAATTTAATTTAGCAAGTTTTATACCATTGTATAGGTATGAACCATAACAGACATTTTGAATATTGTAAATGTGAAGGGATTTTCAGTTTATTTATTTTTATTGCTCTTAACCCCTTAAGGACATAGCCAGATTGTGAACGGCTTGGTTGAGAGCTTGTTTTTAGCGGGACATTGTATTTTACAACAGTACCATTTTTACCACTTTTTATTGCATTTTATGTGGGACAAAATAGGTGAATATCTTAATTTTTTTTTTTTTTTTTTTAAAGATTGGTATGGCAGGAAAACTGCACTGAATGTTAAAGGATAAATCATTTGACTTGTCTTTGGCTAAATACATAACAATAGAGAACAGAGGTTTTGTCCTTGATTTTATTTTAGAATGCTTTATTTTGGCCTTTGTACAAGGCAAATAACTTGCTAATAACTGCTGCAAAAGGAATTGATTGTAAAGTGTTATGTGAAGCTACACTCAGGCCCTGGTACTCTCATAGCTGGTGCGTTAAGCTTATTCTCTTAGAATGAATGTATTTCTGTTAAGAAGCCAAAGGATGTTTTGTTAAGAGATACACACAGTACAGGTTTGTCAGGGTCCCACAAAGAAAAATATTGTCTCTCCAATTAATTAAGCAATTAATAAAACTGGTTTCTATTTTGGTTGTCATTTTAGAGGCTTGTGGTAGCAAGTCCGTGTATGACGGTCCAGAACAGGAAGAATATAGTAGCTTTGTTATTGATGATCCTCGTGAAACCTACAAAACACTATGTAGCATCATAGAAGCTGTAAAGACCTTGGAAGAGGAGCATGCTCAGTACAAGAGGGATAAGTTCAAGAAGACGAAGTATGGAAGCCAGTAAGTAGCGATTTTATGCTTTAAGTTACAACTCAAATTCAGCTGCTATATAAACCAGCAAACTTCAAAAACCTCAAGTTAAACCTTTATGATCAATGTAGAGTGAAATTATTAAAGTTACATATTTAAGCTGTGGTAGTGAATAAAAATTATAGAGTTAATTCACTAAGAACAGGCATTCGTGAATAATAAAAAAAAATATATACAGTGGGTATGGAAAGTATTAAATATTAATATTATACATTAAATATTTCACTTGTTTCATTGCAGCCAATTGGTAAGATCAAAAAAGTTCTTTTTTTTCACTCATTCATGTACACTCTGCACCCCATCTTTATAGAAATACAAAGAAATGTAGATATTTTTGTTAATTTATTAAAAAACTAAAACTGAAATATCACATGGTCAGAAGTATTCAGACCCTTTGCTCAGTATTGAGAAGAAGCAACTTTTGAGGTAGGACAGACATGTCTTCTTGGGAATGATGCTACAGGTTTTCACACCTGGATTTGGGGATCCCCTGACATTCCTTCTTGCAGATCCTCTCCAGTTCCCTCAAGTTGGATGATGAACATTGGTGGAAGCAATTTTCAAGTCTCTCCAGAGATGCTCAGTTGGGTGTATGCCGGGCCTCTGGCTGGGCCAGTCAAGAATGGTCAGAGTGGTTCCACTGCTTTATTTTAGCTGTGTGCTTAGGGTCATTATCTTGTTGGAAGGTGAACCTTTGGCCCAGTCTGAGGTCCAGTGCATTCTGGAAGAGGTTTTCATCCAGGATATCTCTTCATTTGGCCGCAAATGAAGAGCTCCAGGGGTTATAAAAATCAAGAGCTCCAGAGGGTATGTTTGTTGTTTTCATAGCCCCTGGACAACCCCTTTAAAAGTAGACAAGTTTATGTATGACCTTTAAAGGGTTTTTTCAAAATAAATCTCTTTCTAATACCAAGTGCCGATAACATTGCCACGAGAGTCCTTAAAGGTAACCTGTCACCACATTTTCACAAATATAGCTAGTGACTGGTTCTCATAGAGCCCTAACTAAATGCCATACTTTTTTTTAGCTAAAAATTGCTTCCCTCTAATCCCCATAAAATCATGTCACGTGACCAGAATGATGTCCTCTAAAGTTCTGTTCCCCCTAAAATTTGCCATATGTACCCCATTTGCCATATCTACCACATCTGATAACATGAAATCACAGCATGTACTCCCCATCCTCCTTTGTGGCATGTGATTTCATGTGATAAGATACATACATGGGTCAAATTTAGGGAAAAGGGACTTTAGATGACATCACCCTGGTCACATGACATGAATGTAACACAAAGCACCATGTAAAAATTGACACAATATTTCCTAGAACTAAACAGAGCTGTATATGTCTGTAGTTGAGTATTGGCAGACAGTCCATAAGTACTAGTTCCATATAGCAACATGTCCTAGCAGGGAGACCTGTCAATCAGGAACAATGAGGCGGGCAATGCCCAAGATTTAAAAAGACACAGAGCTGGCAGTTAAAATAGGGGGTTGTGGTTCACTGGAAGCCCACGATAAAAGAGTATGCTAATTCAAAAACTGCAGTAATTCAGGTACAGTGCCTCACTGGCAACCAATTTTAGGTGAAATGGGGAGGACTTTACCAGCTCAGGAGCCAAAATTCTGGTGACATGTCTTCTTTAAGTTGTATCTGGTCCTTGGTTCATTGCCTATTTAGCATGAGATGCAATGTCAGACTCAGTCAGTGGACAGACATGCTGTTCTGGGGGAATAGGGATGATGCTTTTATTTCCCTAGGACTGCGTGGTGTACTATTATTCTGACTATATATTTATGGAAAAATTCATAGCAGGATGTTACCAGTAACGGGTGTATTACTACAGAATTTTATAAATTGATAACAATGATTGAATATTTACTTAAATAGACATCCCCCCCATCCTGTGCCATGACAAGCCTGTTCTGAGCTTTGCTGATTATCAAGGACTGTAAATGAAAGTATATATGCTACAGTTTTGTAGATGTGGTAATAGTAGTGCCGGTTTCATGTTCATTCATCCACAATTAAAGGGGTATTCTCGTCTGGTGCATTCACATCCAAATTCATTAATCTGCCATATATAAACATTTCTTCAATTAGATGTCATTAAAAAAAAAATTACCCGTGTGAAGATAATTTCTCATAAATGTAGTGATATGGTCCCTTAGCAATGAGATGGCTTCCTCGGATATGGCCACCTCCGCTGAAGGGATTGCACAAAGAAACAAAAAGTTTTTATATATGAAATGTCTGGGAGCCGCCCTATGGTAATGATCGCTGAATCTAGGTGGTCAGGCAGGGCTCAATAGCGCATGTCTGGACACCGCTGCTAAAATGTGAGGTGGTCGTATCCAGGGCAGCTATCTAGTTTTTAAGGGACCATATCACTACATTTATGATAAATTATCTTCACACAGGAACTTTTTTTTTTTAATAACATCCAATTGAAGAAATGTTTACATATGGCAAATTTATCAAATAAAATTTAAATGCCCAGATGGGAATACTCCTTTAACTTTTCTTTCTGTTCCATATGACTTAATATGCTGTAATTGAGATGTGTCTAATGACTCTCCTTTTCATCCTTTGAAGAGAGCATCCAATAGGAGACAAGAGTTTCCAGACCTACATCAGGCAGCAGTCGGAGGTGTCCACACATTCCATTTGACTGGCAATGGAGTGTACTTCAAAGAGGAAATTACCCCCTTTTCTCGAGATGTAAATAGGAAAGACATCCTCACGAGATTCAGCATTGTAACAAAATACTTAGAACTGAAAAGCAAGATGTGCTGAGTTTTCGTGAGTGGTTTTTGGACTGTTACAAGAGTTGCAATGCACTTTATTCATCTGTGAACAGATGACACAACTTTTTTTGTTTTCTAACCATATGCCATAACTCCTCCAGGACTGCTCCACATTTATGTCCTATGTCCACGTTTCTGATACAACTTGCATTCCTCTGCCAGCTCAGTGCTAAGCAGCATTCATCTTAGGTCACTCTGGATTAGGGCTCTAAATTGCAGGATTTTCTGCTCGTATTCTACTCAGGTCCGCAGTATTGACTCATATGAATAGTATAATTTGTGAATTTAAAGATTATTTGATTTCGCCAATACGATGAAGATTTGTTCCTATCAACTTTAAAATACTTTTGTGTACTAATGAAAGTCTACATGACTCAGCAGAGAACTGATGTGATGGTCAGATAAAAATAGATCAAATACTCCAGTGCCATAAAATTTAATTGAATCCGTCAGTTATATGGTTTTTATACAGTATTCACTTTAGCCAATGCATTACCTTTCAATCATACATATATAACTATAATGAATATGAACATAAAACTCAAGTACCTCCTACCACTGGGCCAATCATTTCATAGTGTATGTGAATGTCTGTGGAGCATAAGCTTCTATCATGTATCCCTCAAGTTGGAAACACAGAAGCAGTGTATTGTCACTGGTTTCTATGTAGGCAAATAACAAATTGTGTTAATCTTGAAGTTTGATTGCGTCTATACAAGCCTTGCCCACAAGTTTAGAGAATAAGTGTGACCAAGCTGATGAAGAGGTTGGCTTATTTCAAGAAAGATTACGTTCTCTTACAAAACAACATCAATGGCCTTTCAATGGCGATTCATATTAAAATAAGAAGTGTACAACTTTCTCAACCATGTCTTGGCAGCTCTGTGGCTTTGCCCTAATGTCTTGATGCTAGAGCTTTAAACTGTTACTAAACCTTTGTAGTTCTTTTTTATTGCTGAAATGAATAGAGCAGGTGATAACGGTACATTTTATGTATACATTATTAAGTAAAGCGGCTTCTCTGTACCTTTTTTCCTGTTCTTCCTTCTGCAGTGTATCTGAATGCTCCCTTCAGACACATAAGAAGGATAATGATGATTAACTCTTTCCATACCTAGAGAATATTTCCTTTAATGACTCGGCACTCTGGGGAGATTCAGGACTGGGAATGGAACCTAAAACATTAGCAGCATTATAAACTTTATCTCTCAGCTGTCGGTGGTGTATGGTGATTTACATAAACTTAAATAAGGAAGAAAACATGGGGTGGTAGAAAGACACAGGAACATATTTCTTTAATAAAGTATATTACAACGTTTACTAATTTCATCTGCACTATTTATTGATGCAGTTTTGTCGAAAGTTCAGTTTTCGTGTCTTTTGGAGACCTAAAACTTAAGATAACACTGAACCAGTCATAGTAAAACTAGCATAGACAACTGTCAAACTTCGATGGATGATGAGGAACAAGCCTTTTATTTCTCAACACTCACTACTTGAAAATGGCACAGAAAAGAAGGTTGATCTTTAGTAAGTTGGGGGGTATTTTCATCTGAACATTCACATTTAATTTAATTATTCTGCCATATACAAAACATTTTTTAGTGGGATTGGATTCAATTGGATTGGAATAAATGTTCCTCTGTGAAGATAATTTCCCTTAAATGTAGTCATATGGTCCTCTAGAAACATGTTTTGTGTCCCTGGATACAACCACCTCAACTGGAGTGATTGCTCAAAAAACAAATAGATTTTGCATATGAAATGTCCAGGAGTTACTGTATGTCCCACAGCCATCCTATGGTAATGATCGCAGAATCCAGGTATTTGTGGCCACCGCTGGAATAGCGCAGGTTTTTTTTTTTTTTAAATAACATTCAATTGAATTGTTTATGTATGGCAGATGAATTAGAGTGACCAGATGAGAATACCCCTTTAAGTTTTTAGTAGTTTTCATAGTTTCTTTTTCTTCTAAAAATTGGTCACTGCTTTAAATATATTCACTTATGTACAGATGTAGCAATGGTTAACATTGGATATGTAAGTGAATAGAGAGAGCCGACTATTTTCTGTGGTAATTAAATTAACACACATTCAGTCATGTTAACCAGTGCTACATCTGTAAATTGCCATGCACTATACCAGAATGCTTCCCCTGGCTCTCTTGATACATCTGCTATTTCAGGTTTATTTTTCATAAAAGTATACATTTTAATCCAACTTAGTTTAAGTTTCACTGTCAAGAATCCTCCTTAAAATTTCCGTAGTGTTCTAATTGGCTTAGTACAGTAATTTAAAGGGGTATTCCCACAAAGACAAGATTCTTAAATATACTGAGTATAACAAAATAACATGTTCTGTAGTTCACTGTTATTAACATAACTTCAGTATTTCACAGCTATAATTCCAACCTGTCTCTATCAGTCCTGGTGTTTACAATTTTGGTTGCCTTTGGATCTGACGGTAAATCTTCTGACTGGTTGGAATTTTCTCATGAATAATTTCTCTTGTCTGCACACTGCACATAGCACAGAGGGATCATGAAGTGTCTGCTTAGAAAGGCCTCACCCACCCTGACCACACTGAATCTTAAACTGACCATCACTGAGTGATAGGAGCTAAAACTGCAATAAAACTGAGTCAAGTAAGGAGATTAAATTGATCTTCATAGTGTAAACATCACTAGGGAATTACAATTTGAGAACTTTTTTTATGGGCAAATCCCTTTAAGTGCCTGGCACAGTTCTTTTCTGAATCATTACTTGATATATACAACTGTCCTGTATAAACAGCTAACTTGGAAGCATTTTGAATATATCTCGGTGCACAGATAATTGTTTTTTGAGCCATTGATTATGACTTATTCTTCTTCATACCACTACAAAAACAATAATCTGCACCTCCATGTAACCCACCACTGCACCTCTTGGACCAAATAGATTTTCTCTGTAAAGTCGTGAGAAATGGAGTCCTTATTGAACAAGCTGCTTTCTGTCTGATTGATATGAGGGTGCTCTGGCAGCTTTGTAAGCTTGAGTTTATTGAAACCCTTAAAAAGCATAAAAGTGGACTTTACATTTACCACAGACGGTCCCCTACTTAAGAACACCCGACTTAGTCGACCCCTAGTTACAAACAAACTTCTAGATTTTGGTAATTTCCTGTACTTTAGTCCCATGCTAAAATAAACAGCTATGACCGTGATCAAAGGTGTTTGCAATGAAGCTTTATTGTTAAGCCTGGTTCTTATGACAACCCAACATTTTTAAAACCCAATAGTCATAAAGACCAAAAAAAAAAAATTTGCCTGGGGCTACAATTATAAAGTATACAGTCCGACTTGCATACAAATTCAACTTAAGAACAAACATGCAGAACCTATCTTGTACGTAACCCGGGGACTGCCTGTATATCTCTTGCTTACTTATCCTGTGTACAATAATATGTTACTTTACACTGCTTTCCATTGTGCAGGTTTGTTTACTCAGGA
The DNA here is from genome assembly GCF_040894005.1 of Engystomops pustulosus. NCBI lineage: Eukaryota > Metazoa > Chordata > Amphibia > Anura > Leptodactylidae > Engystomops > Engystomops pustulosus. The sequence continues at coordinate 102,007,781 of NC_092412.1, read as the reverse complement.
TCTAGATATGTGGTGTTGAAGAATTAGGGCACAATGTGATATATGTGGTTCACTAAAGTTTGGGCAGCAGATATTATAGAATAGTTTCTTATATATTCATGATAGAACCTTTGAGTAATTGACCTGGCTCATATTAGATATTGATGTGTAGGCACTGTATTTAAAAAAAAAAAAAAAAAAGGCGATGAGAAAGTGAAAACTGTTTCCTCATTACATTTCTGTGTTCCTTATTTTTATCAGTATTATTTGCCATTTGGCATAAGCCATGACTTTTTTTTATATATTGACCTATAGACTTTTTACTTAAAATATAAAACTTGCCATATAATGGGTAATTAAAGTAAATTTAAGTAGTGCACTAGTGAAACTGTATTTATCATGTAAATTACACACACAAAATAGCTTTTTCATCTCCAGTTGCAGTGGCTATTTTAATTAAGTTCACAATGTTATAGTAGCTTTACACAGACCCTAATAATATTATGATATTATGGCCATGAAATGACTCTGCTTGTAAGCATTGTACAGTCTTGAATGCATCCACTAATGAACCCTTCTTCAGTTTAGATGTGGCTATATAATTCTAATAATACTTGAATCGTGTCTCCTCCCCATCATCTGCCAGTAGACTTGCCTATGTTGGCCCCCAAGCTGCTAGGTGGCAAAGCTTCGGTATTGTTTGGACTTCTTAGTTTTTTATACTGTTCTGATCCCATGCAGTAGAGGGAAATTATATGTACCCTCAAACAAATGTCAGCACTTTCCGTGCCAAACTTTATTTAAAAATAAAAAAGAATGCCCAGCCATTATATTTTAAGTTTGTTTTTCCCTTACACCTCTGCTAGCACTTTAGTTACAGCTGGACAGCATTGGCCATGTTGTAGGGCAGAATAACTTGAAGAGAATCAGTGAAGTGGTCTAGTATTTGACATTGTTTAGTACTATCAATCCTCATAGGACATGGCAAGCCACGTCTCAATGTAAAATTTGAATGTGTTTGTATAGTTTTTACTCATTTTCTGTACATCTAATTTAGGGTCATATGTTTAGTTTTAGGAGTTCTGTATTTTTAAAGTTTTTCCTTGTTTGGTAAAAGCCAGAATGTATTTTTGTAGCCTAGCTGTATACCACGAAATGTAGAGAATAGGGTATATACAGTGGAATGGCAAGAATAAGTAATGTAGAAGAAAAGGTCTTTACTGCCTTGAGAAAAACAAATCTAAAATATGTAAATGTAATATATCACCTTTGATGTAGATACTGCATTGTGTTTTTACTTGTTTATTAAAACAAATGTTTTATTAAATGAAGATAATTCTTCACTTGTTTCATGGGTTGTGTGTCTTATTACATATATAATGCACAGTTGAAATTGAAATGCATTTTTATAGTTATATTGGTAAGTATTTGATATTCACCTTTTAGCACACAAGACTAAATAAAGAAACTTCATAGAAATTACTACTGCTGAAGAATTAAGCTTCTAAATTGTAAAGGCAATAGCGCCATCTACTGGTCAAAAGAGGTCCTATCATGTATGTGCCCCTTTTAAAACCTCACACTACTCCTGTCCTAGTTCTATGTGACATTATGTTAAGCTATTTGATTTTACTTGGATAATAATCTACATGTAACATTTCCAAGTGTCTAGAGACACCTAGTGGGCACAAACTGCAGTAAAGTGCCAATACAAAAAAAAAATTGCTTTGCAAATTGTGATTCTTTTTCTGATTATTTTTTTAAATATGAAACAGACAATTTTTTATGTGAAATAGCCTTAAAAGAATAGCTGGCATTTTGACCACCTGGAGAGAAGAATCTCCTGGTTGACAAGATGTCTTTATTATAAGAACTGAATCCGTGGAGAAGTTGAACTTGATGCCTTTTTTTTTTAACCATATTTTATACCAGGGGTGCACAAACTGTGGCCCGCAGGCTGCATGGGACCTGCAGAACCTTGTGTGGTGGCCTGCATCGTGCTGCCAGCAGATAGACCCCATTACTTGTATTCCAAGCCCCTGCATGCAGTTAACTAACATAGAGAAAAATAGGAAAAAATATCTCACATACCCTTATATCCAGAAACTTGCTTTGAGGATAGTGGAGGCTTGTTTGGAGTGCCCACGTGTTGCTGGCTTGTTTGTCCAAAAATAGTCCAAGTAAGAAAGAGAGTATACGTGGCACATCCCATAAAACTTCAAAACTTTATTCTTCTTATAATAAAAGGAAAAGTGACATGTAGGTAATCCACCTACGCGTTTCAGCTTGCTCTCAAGCCTTAGTCATGGTGTGCAGTTAACTAGTTCTCTGTAAGGTAGGGGTGTCTCCAGTATACTCAGCTCTGGGGGAGGGAAGGGGTATTCCTGTATAGTCAGCATTTGGGAGGGTCTCCTGTATAAACAGCTCTAGGTGGTGGTGGGGAGTTTCCGGAACCCCCTACCTCCGGAGCAGATGTCTAATACTGAAGACCCCCCCCCCCACACACACACACCCAACTCAGAGCTCTCTGGATACAAGTTAAAATTAAAATTCAACTTCTTTATTCAAACAATAAAGTAGGAGTCCATCTGTAGGGTATTTGGCTGGCACGGTTCAGGTTCCACGTGCCCATATTCTAAGCAAGACTTGGATAAGGTACCAGCTTTCTCTTTATTAAGTATTCTGCCACTGCTGTTTAAGCGGCAACGCCCTGATACACGGGAAATGGGACTATAATACCATGCTCAATGTTCTGAACAGAAGCAATCAAGGGGTTGGATTTAACTAATTCTGCATTCTATGGATACAAGGATCATCATATTATTTTGGATTGTACAATAAAGCCTGTGTTCCACTCGATGTATTGATCTTCGCTCCAAATAATTGGAAGTAGCCCATGTAGGCATTATTCCTGGCTGCAATTGCCTATAAATTAGTTTTAGTCATTAACATGCATAAGCAGTAAGTGGAATGTTGGGAGAACAGATGTTTGTGGGCCTCTTCTAGGTTCTCTTCTCCATGTGCCATCTTGGATAGCTTCATCACAGACCTAAAAATAAATCAATGTCATGTCTATAACAATATATACAGTAAGGTACACTCTCTTGGCTAGTTGCATTTTGATATCTTCCTTTATCTTTACACCTAGCCACCATGGCTGTTTACCTTCTACAGAAGTATTAGTTTACCCAACACAATCCACTACACATGGATTAGTTCCTTTTAGGTGCAGGCAGCACAAGTGCCTTCCCTATTGCTTTGACTTGGTTACGTAAATAGCTAGGTTAAGAGTGTATATACTACAGAAGACACCAGAAGGTTGCTTTAACCATCCAAGCATCTGCGTTTTTAAAGGGGGCAAAATATGTGGGTGTGTTTTTCCTGAAAAGAGTACACTATAACAAGGGATGTATAAAAAGAGGCAATACATATTGGAAGCCAACAGACAAGGGGGCATTAAAAGTGTGGGAGATTACAGAATAAGAGAATTTTTATCAAAAGGACCTGCAAAAATTAAAGCATTATAAATGGGGTCATTATGAGAAAAGGGGAAGTATTAATAGTGAGGGCTAAAAGTAAAGAAGTGTGGGGTGGTGGCACAGTATAGGGCAGGAGGGATTATGCAATGTGGGTGGGTCAGAGGAATGGGAGCAATATTTAGTGGGCAATATGCAAATACGTTTTCCAGAATGGGGCAAGGAAAACCACAACTCTTTTGCTATTTTGTAAGGCAGCCCACTTACCATCAAGCATGATTTTTAGGAAGCCTAATCACATGACGTGGGATTAAAGCCAAGGCAGTTTATCTATTCCTGAAGGGGCAGATTTCCAACTGCAGACAGTACTGTTTCAACATGGTTGTGTCTCTTCAGTACAGTGTAGGGAACTGGTTTAGCTGTCACAGGTGGGGATTATCATTCTATTCTGACATTTAGGCTTCTTTTATGGAGTCAGGCTTTTAGTGCCTTTTGCCAGAAAATCAACTTGTAAAGGGAACTCTTTTAAAGGAACCTTTTGAACTGAAGTAAAGAGTCCTCTACTTTTTATTGAGATTTAAAAAAGGACACTGTCGCTAGCTTTTGCACCCCTAAATTAGCAGCCCTCTCATGTAGGTTATGAAATATCCTCCCTAGAATTTTTTTAGATTTTTTAAAACATGCCATTTTCTAAAATAAGCAATTTAAATAGGCTTGACCATATCCACTTGTGTTGGAAAAATTACATACACCTGTGTTAAATATGAGAAAGTATGAATATTAAATGTACATGTTACAAACAGTATGCTTTAAAGTTTGTATGTGTCTTTTAAGTACTGTATTGAAAAGTCTAGGAAATGTCTTGTTGATGTCTATATTTGATAAAGTTCACTTGGAGTCTATGAGAAGTCAGACTGAATTGCAGGAAAATATGCACAATGCACTGGTAATGTTTTTTCCTGTAATAGCACATTTCATAAATACCACTTTGTGTGAATTCCAGAGTCTATTCATCACATGCTTTATGATAAGTCTCTGTAAATAAGACTGAAGCAGATTGCTCGTATGTTGTGTATCTTAAGTAAACAGAAAATGAAAACTACAGATGGCTCATTTATAACCTCTCTAGATAAACCACCCATCTGTTACAAAAATCCAAATATAGGTTTCTAGTCTGGCTCAAGTCTTAATGGTTTCGCTGCCACACTAAATTGTAAATAAACTCTTCCCCGTTGATTCCAGTTAATCAATAGATATACAGGAACGATTTTGTGCCAGGAGGTTCTGACCTATGTCCATCAAGTGAGAGATTACATATAGGCCCACCAGTGTACATATTTCATTAGACCACCTTCTTTCATTATCATTTTCACCAGTAACGGGTATGAAAAAGTGGTGTTTGCTGCCAAGGCAGAGCTACATTAGATGAAGAATTTACACAACAGATTACTTTGGCTAGAAAATGTTTTTTGTCACAGCCTCATATCACATGTCACCATCTAGACATCACTTTTCTCAAACCTCCAACTTTTAAAACAAGTTCTAAAGTTCATTTATTAGAGCGCTAAATACCAATATATATAATGTCAGAATTTTCTTTCAGTGTCTTTTAAGTATTGCAATCCAATAATTTGGCCTTCAGACCAAAAAAAGTTTGTTTACCAAGTATTAGGAGTTTTTACAGGCTTCCATTTAGTAATTGGTAAAACAACCAATAAATGTGTAGCATCTGGTTTCCTCTTAAATAACTCAATGGTTTTATTCAGAATGACCCGCTAGACTGGCAGTAATGTCACCAGTCATGATCTCAATTCATTTCTGGATCTGCAATTAAAAAAAGGTAAATGTACAAACATTTAAGCATTGAGGAGATATTTTCGTTCTGTCTGCAGTATTCTAGGCTTTTTTCCAGCAGCTGTTCATGTTTGTGGGTTAGTTTAGGACAACTGTATGCAAACTTCAGGATCTTAACATAAAAACTATTTCGTTTCCAGTTATCTTTCTCAACAAAACACAGAAATAAAATCATAACTAATTGTAAGTTGATTCTTTTCCTTCCTTTGATTGTTGTCATAGCAACATCATTTCGATATGCAAACATTTTTTGCTATGTGCTATTTATATCTCAACAGCATAGCATAGTTTAAAGGAAACCTACCATTTGAGTTTGATGCATTATGAAGCAAACATACTGTACCTTGAGAATACTGTAGCTACACTGATGCAGGATCATATCTTGGTTAATCCCTGTTCTGAGTGGTTTTGCTGATAAAACAATTATAAAATTGAAGCTGTCTCACTCCTAATGAAGCTGTCTCACTCCTATGGCTGGTTCGGCGCTTCTCCTAGCACATTAGTTATTCTCTGTAGGAGAGGATGAAGTAATCCCTGGGTTGTGTCCAAGGCAGAATAATCAATTGCTGCACCATCCCCCAGCTGGTTTTTCAGCAAAACCACTAAATTCAGGGATTAACCAAGATATGATCCTGCATCAGTGTAGCTACAGTGTTCTCAACGTATGTTTACTTCATAATGCATCAAATCAAATGGTTTCCTTTAACCCCTTAAGGACGCAGGGTTTTTCCGCTCATTTCTCACTCTCCAACTTCAAAAATCCATAACTTTTTCATTTTTACGTGTACAGACCTGTGTGAGGGTTTATTTTGTGCGTAACAAATTGTACTTTCCCGTAATGTTATTTATTTTAACATGCCGTGTACTGCGAAGCTGAATAAAATTCCAAATGTGGAAAAATTGAAAAGTCACGTTCTTGTGGGCACAGTTTTTTCGACTTTGACTGTGCACTCAAAATAACACCTCCGCTTTATTCTTTGGTTCGGTGCGATCGCGGTGATAACAAATTTATATAGGTTTTATTGTGTTTTAATACATTTTCAAAAATTAAACGAATGTTTACAAAAAAGAAAAAACAATTTTTGCCATCTTCTGAAGCTAATAACTTTTTCATACTTTGGGGTATGGAGCTGTGTGAGGTGTCATTTTTTTGCGAAATGAGGCGACGTTTTCATTGCTACCATTTTGAGGTCTGTGCGATATTTTGATCATTTTTTATTTCATTTTTTATGTGATGTAAAAAGGTGTAAAAGTCGCATTTCGGAAATTTGGGCGCCATTTCCTGCCTCGGAGGTCACCGCCGGCCGTAACAGTTTTTATATTTTGATCGGGCATTTTGGGACGCGGCGATACCTAATATGTTTGTGATTATTACTGTTTATTATGTTTTATATCAGTTCTAAGGAAAGGGGGGTGATTTGAATTTTTAATATTTTAATAATTTTTTTTTATTTTTTAAACTTTTTTTTTTTTCTTTTTTTTTCCACTATTTCTTAAACCATCTAGGGTACATTAACCCTAGATGGTCAGATTGCTCCTACCATATACTGCAATACTTCTGGACACGGATTATTCACATAATGTTAGGTAGAAGTATTTTTATTCGGTAACTCTGGTACACAACGCATTCCGGAGTCTAATAAGACTCCTTTATCAAGTGGGTAGATACTGAGGCGCGGGTGAAAGGCTGATTACCCGGAGCTATGTACCAGAGATACAGAATAAAAATACTTCCACCTAACATCCTGTGTATGTGAAGAATCCGTGTCTGCCAACCGTGACAAGTACCAATCCTACTTTACCAAATACGATTCCAGATAACATAGCACAACCAAGTGAGCCTCTCTTTAACCTTGCTAAGCACCTCCGCAGGTTACAACTCTTCTACTCTATGAGCGCTATTTGGTCTTCACTTGTTTGCCTTTCTGTCTTAAAGCACACCTCAGGATTGCAACTAATGTGGTAGAGATACACCAGCCCTCTCCATACTTAAGCAGCCAAACCCTCCTTTTTGAATACGCAGGGCAGGAACTTGAGGAAAATGTACAGACCTTCAAAAACATTTCCGCTGGTCCTGTCACACTACACTGACATTTACCACAATTCTCCTATTTTGTTTTCCCTTGTATTTGTACTATTTTGTAATTTTCTGTAGTTCTAACGAATCTGTTATTCCCTTAATGTCATAGAGCAGTGATGGCGAACCTTTTAGCGGCCGAGTGCCCAAACTGCAACCCAAAACCCCCCTTATTTATCGTGAGGTGCCAACCAAAAATTAAAGCAGTAACTTATTGCTCCCTGTTCTTCAACAACTTTCAATCATATTTACCTCCTGAGGACAAGATGGGAAATTTGCATCATTTTAGCTTCTTTCCAGTGTCCCTCTGTACACAGAGAATCGTGGGGCCAACAGAAGGTCCTCCAAAGATAATTCAACCCTATTTACTCATTCTCCCTCTTCCTACAATCCCAAGTAGCGATGTAAGTATCACTTTAATATCTTTAACATCTTTTAAATTGCTTGGAACTGCAGGAAGATTCTTTGAGTCCTGTCTGGTGCAATGGCCTGGGTGCCCACAGAAAGGGCTCTGAGTGCCGCCTCTGGCACCCGTGCCATAGGTTCGCCACCACTGTCATAGAGATATGGCCATCATTTGCAACACAACCTACCTCAACTTCTGCTTCTGATTCCCCCACTCATTAACTACTGGTTGTAGGAGAACCAAGATACTTAAAAGATTAAAAAAAAACTGGTTAGTAATCCCTTTCCTGGATAAATGCACAGTAAAGTAAGAAAGACAACAGGGAAAAGTCAGGCAAAATGAATTGAAAACAAAGATGACAACAGGAAGCCACAAGAATGTGAAACGTGTGAGGCTCAGGCACTGCATCCATTAGTATGGATTTCTTTTAGATGTCATAGTCAGTGTGCACAGTGGATGCTGAAATTATTTTATTGGTTTATGGTGTAGACTCCTATTTCACTGCATGTCAATGTGTTGATTGTATACAACCCAGTTGTACATGTCAGAACTGAACTGAACAGTCTAAATTGACTCTTTCTTCACTCCTCCCTGCATCTTGGTTTTTGTTAGAGTAAGACTGTAATAAAGTAAGATGATCTGGCTTGCTTGCTCCAAAACAATGTATCTTTATTTAAGCGTTATTTAAGCTTTACAGCACATATTAAAATTGCCAACATTTTTCTGGTGCAACACAGGCATTCTTCCTCATAGCCAAATTTTAGCAAACATCAGTAACATTTAATATATAGCAACAAACAATGTAATTAAAATCCCATGTAAAAATGACATGCAATTTTTTTTAACCTGAGATTGAACTATAGCAAATATCCTCTATGTGTAGTGCCTTGACATTAGAAAACTAGATAAGAAACTTACAAATGTAATGTAGATCCTGATTTCCCTGGAGGTGGGAGAAACATGGAACACCTTCCTCTAGGCTGCCTCCAGCATGTGTACATTTATTTTCCTATATACCACATAAATTTATAAGTTTCCTGTTTGGTTCAGGTATCAGAACCACCCATTGATTAATTAGTGTCTTTCATGATTGGCCAAAGAGTTAATGAAAAAGTCCAGGAATATTTAAAAAGTTCTTTACCTTTGTGGTAGAAGGGTAAGTTGGGGGAAGAGGTGTCTTTTGAAGTCTGCACAGACCAGTATTCAAGTCAGATTTTATCAAGCTATAAATACAACCCGGATGTCACTATAAACTGCCTGGACACTAACAGATGCTAATTGCCCTCCATTTTACCAATGGTACACACTTAATATTAATAATAATTCCTTTATTTATATAGCGCACACAGATTATGGAGCGCTACACAGAGCTTGCCAAATCGGTCCTGTCCCCAATGGGGCTCACAATCTAATCAACCTGCCAGTATCGTTTGGAGTGTGAGAGGAAACCGGAATATTTCATCACACATACTACTACTCTTCTGCCTTACAATTTTTTATCTTGTTGTCATCTTGGTTTTCAATTCATTTTGCCTTACTGTTCCCTGTTGTCTTTCTTACTTTACTGTGCAGTTATCCAGGAAAGGGATTACTAACCAGTTGTTGCCTGCAGTTTAGCTCAGGGCTGACAAGTAGGCAGAGACTGTGTTAAGCTCACAGCTGACACTTCTTCCTTTTCTTGACAATACCTCTGTGTTCTTTTTTTATGTTTATAGGTCACAATACCTAACCTCTAAGTACTAATTTAATAGATAACATTACTATTAGGGAGTATTTCCCTATACATACAGTTTGTTCTTCCATAACAACAATACCATATCTGAAGCGGGAGGTCCAATTGTGCTGGATAAACGGTCCTAATCCCACTACATGCAGTGATGGTGCTTGGCTGCAGCATGGAAAGACCTGGAAAAAAACACCTGGAATCGGAATTATCTACTGGTGTTCCAGCCTCTGGGGCCTTTCAGAAAAGTTGTGTATAGATAAACAGACGCTTATATTGCACACAAGTGTTTTGGAATATTGGTGAGATATTGTACTGTAGTTTTTGCTATTGGTGTGATTATTCTGGCCTACAGAATAAAGTGTAGTTTTCAACCACACACCGTAAACTGTGACCAAAAGGTTTTACATTACTCACAACAATATCAATGTAAAACATTGTCCACAAGAATGGACCACTTATACTCTGTCAAAATATGATATGAAAAAAAATATCCCAAACAGAAACCATCTCTCCTTTGTTCAGCCTTCAGCCCTCCTACATCATCTCTTCTCCTAACTTCCTCGGCTTACGTCAGCTCACCACAGCAACATTTCTTGCAACATGTCTTCACTTCTCAGTGTGCATTGACCAGGGGAGAGAGAATTTCTTGCAGTGAGCATGCACCAGGGCATGCGCACGCCAGCTTCAGAAGATTTAAAGGGCCAGCGCACTGTCAATTGGCGCTAGTCATTTCCCAGAATCCCTTATAAACCAGCCTCTCCCTTTACACCCTGGCGGATATTCGTGCCTAGTACTGTTGAAAAAGCTTGTTCCCTGATACCCTGTGGTCTTAGTGTGATTTCCCGTTGTGACCCCGGTTCTGTATTAGACTTTGATCCTGTTCCATCTGCCATGACCTGTTGCTTCGTCCCCGACTCTGATTCCGTGCTGCCCATCCTGACCTCTCCTGCCTGTCCCCAACTACGATTCTGTTTAACGTCTGTGTACCTCGCTTTGACTGCCACCATGGACAAAGTCGCACCTGTGGTACCACGCTACAGCAAGTACAACCTGCTTTGCGGCGGGCTCTGGTGAAAACCGGGTACCACTTAGATATTGGTCCCAGGTTCCAGCTTACGTCATCGTCCAAGGTGGTCCAGTGGGTCCACTACCCCTGCAGCCTGACAAAGGCAAATATTAGGAATACTTTCATCATCCATATCTGACTGTACTTGGGACAAAAGCCTGTGCCCTTCATCATTTTGCTAGATCTCTGCATCTGTCTGTACAAAAAATTTTTTTACTTTTTCCACCTTTCCAATAAATTCCAGCAAGTAACTTATAAAAGGATATTATTTTAAATATACCAGCAATGTTTTTAGTAATCCATAGATCTGGCACCAGTAAGGACGGGTGGGCCAAAATGTTTAACTGTTTACATTTGACCTCAATTCCCACTTGATTTAAAACTCAATTTATTTCTCGGAAACACAACAGAAACAAGGCAAATCATCGGAATCCCACAGAGAAACTATTAAACCGTTTTCTTTTCTGTAAAAACAAATACATTCCTGTAACTGCCAATTTTGTTTTTCATGTACTTCAGCACAAATTGTGGAACTCAATGTGACATGCACTGGGTTTTTACAATAGATTGTATTAATCAATGTATATATGTGGACATTGCAATTATTATGTGATAGTTATTTTATAAAATCATATTTCTGTGTGTATGGACAAGTCTTATTGTTATATATGAATTTTAATAATTTTTATCAGCTGTTTCTCATATTGAAACATATTTGAGATGTGAGTTAAACTAAGCACCTCCATTCTAGGAGCTTATGTCGCACAGTTTTTAAGATATTTTCTGTGAGGGGGAGATTAGAGGTGAGCCACAATGTGAGGGGTAAGCACAGATTGCTTTTAATAAGGGGTCCCATCTATTGCTGGATGAAAATGCCTTTCTCACATGTTATGAATTGCAGTTTGCATTCTGTTTTAAAACACGCCCCAGAAGAAGCACAGAGGCGAAACCCTGGGTCGGGCAAGGATTGGCGTCCTCGTGGAGTCATTTATGATATGCGCATTTTTTATCTACATATTGAGCTCCGGTCACAAAAGAGTTTCTTCTACTGGATTATTGAATAGTGGATGTTTGCTGGATCCATCTAGGACCGTTAAGGACAGCTCATAAGAGGGAAGGTGCAGCACCACGCAAAATTTTTTTGTTGTTTTAAAACACATTGCAAAAACATTGGGAAAAATGCAAGTCAGAGCACATCGGCAACAGTGATGTGTTTTGCCTTTTGTGTTTCAATACTCAATGCAAATGCATTGTGTGAACACAGTCTAAAAATGTACACATACGGAGGGGGGCATAAACTTACCTAGCATAAAAGGTTATAACTTCGCTTGTCTGTTCAGACATGTGGTAGACTGGATCCACAACACGACCAAATACAAAACTAGAAAGAGAACTGGTGGCACCAAGTGATGTGGTGACATTGCTACACACAAGCTATTCAAAAAGGTCTCCAATAGCAAGGCAATCACTAGTAATAAGAGACACCTTGGTAGCGTGGAAAGAGGTGAGGAAGCTATATAATTTACCCTTTTTGCTGTGTAAACATACGCCTCTTTGGAACCACAAAGAAATCATGCCAGGGAAAGAAAGTGCATTATATAAGCCCTCGAAGGAATCGGGGATAGGCAAGGTGGGCGACCTTATACATAATACCGAACCCAGATGGAGATCGATGGAGGAACTCCGGACAAAATACTCCTAAACGAGGAATGTCGAGTTTATGTATCATCAGAACTTTCCAAGATCAAGGACGGGAGACATCTCTGGAGAAGCGTTTGACAGTACTTTTGACTCACTTATGGGCGCAGCTCAGAGTACCCGCAATATTACCATATTGTACACAGATATAAAACAACATTTGTTAAAAGGGGTGCAAAGCAAAGTAGGGAAGTGTTGGGTCAAGAGATTTCCAGATAAGGAGGTCTATGAGGGACTTATGCAAGGGTGGGCCAAAATCAGACAATGTGTGATAAGTGAGCAATGGCAGGAAACGTACTTTAGGATAATGCACCATGCGTATTACGGCTTTACTCTACCCAGAACACCGAATAATCCGGATAGATTGATAGCTTGCCCAAAATGCAACCAACCTAACACAGATGTATGGCATGGGATTTGGTCATGTGACATTATTCAGAATTTTTGGAACCAAATAAGGGATCATATAAGAATACATTGGAACAAAAACCTACCCATGGACCCGCTGCTCTTAATTTTCCACATAGTAGACGGGGATGAGGACCAAGAAGAAACTCCATTGATTAAACTAGACATTCACATGTTTCTACTAGTGGCCGAGAGATGTATCATGAACCACTGGATAAAAGACTCCTCACCGACAGCTGGGAAGGTAGTTACCCAAGTAAAACACCTGATCAGACTAGATAGACTAGAAACACTTAGACACAATGAAAAACAAACTAAAGGTTTTTTTAGCAAATGGAAGCAATTTATTATTTCACATATGCATAGGCGAGTTAGTTACACCTTTCAAACTCACAACATGGTACAACACTGGAACTCTGGAAGGTACATTAGGCGATTTGAAGGATGCAGAAGAGGGAATGTCTAGTGACCGTGAATGCATCCTCCAGTAAATCTAGCAGTGGGTTGCCAGGGAAGAAGAAGAAGCAGCCCCCCACCCTTCCCCCGTGCACTAGGGACAAAACAGAAAAACTGGTTAATGCATATTACTTGTATTCACTATGCACTATGCCAATCTGTTTAAAATTTCTGTGCAGGATTAGGTGGGACCCCGGAATCAATTTTACATCTGGGCCCCCCACTTCCACACTGTCTATTTGCAACTTACATAACAATTATATCTTTAACTGCCTCTATACCTGGTTCTGTTAATTAAAAAGACACAAGATGAAATTTGAAAGATGAGATTCTTAATAATTTAACATGACAAAAACATGATTCTAGGTACAGTAGAGCCTATGATTTAAAAAATATGAATTAATACTTTTCTTTAAGTCTCTAAAAGTGACTCTTCTCAGCTCATTAGCAAATGTCGATACAGGTGATTTTGTATTGGTAAATGTTAGTTAGTGACAGTCCCATTAAATTTTAGGAGAAAAAAAAATCTTAATATCACCATATTCTGACACCTGTAACATATTTTTGTAATCTGTGTAAAGATTTACATAGCCGGTTAAGGTGTCATTTTTTTGTGTTAAAAAAACTGGAATTTTTTACTAATACAGTTTTAAGAACTCTACAGCCTTTAGATTTCTCTTTTAAAATGTATGTGGAAATAAAAACAGCATTTGACTTTCTTTTGTCAATACTAGGGCAGATTTTAAAAAAGTGTCTTATGATTAGACAGTGCAGAGTTAGACTAGACAGTCTTATTCTGCACCAGATTCATAAGTGTCTGATGCTGGATAAATCTGTCCTAGTATGAGACTGTCTAGTCATACTCTGCACCTCCTATTAGTTGACTTACTTAAGACACAGTTCTGTCGAGTTAGCAGTATTTCTGGTGCAAGGCCACGCCCCTTTTGTCGAGCTAGTCGTACGAGAGCCAGAAAACTGTCTAAAACCCTTTATAAATGTGGTGCAGACAGGTTTTAGTGCAAACTACGACAGAATTCTGTCATGGACAGTTTAATAATTCACCCGCTCTGTATTCATCCAGGTTGGGACTGGCCTACTATTGTACTAATGGATCCATAGGTGGGTCCCAACAACTGTTGGCTCCACCCTCTCCCTCAGTGATTATGCACAGAGCAGTTAGCTCTGTATTATCATTGTTCCACTGAGGTTGGCAGGTGTGATCTCATGACATCATCCAGCACCATATGTACACAGCAGCAACAGAGAATAAAGAGGAGAGGAGAGAACTGTCTAAAAAAAATATGTCTAAAATGCCTTCTGTCACATTTATCTAGGCATTTAGTGACACAACACACACAGCATAAACACACATACATGCAGTATTTATACAGCGTGTATACAGCAAATACACATCACATACTGTATACACATATACACACCAATATAGAGCATCTAAACATCACATATGCACATCCATACACTTATACAGACATATGTATATACTCGCATTCAGACAAAATTACTATCCCTGGGGGGGTCAGAGGCCATAGATCTGACTTCATGCAGCCCTGTAACTGCTGATCACATGGGGGAAATAGATGGCAGGATGTAGAGATGAAAGATTCCTAGCACTGCTTTCCTGCCAGTTTGGCTCTGTGCTGTGGAAGATGTACACTGTTATATTCATATTATGCTGTACAATGTGCAACATAATATGCTTATAATGTTGCACATTCTACATTTTTTATTGTGGCAGGTTGGGTGGCCGGGTCCCCTGACGTTCCAGGCCTCATAGAGGCTGCTACCCCTGTAGTTACGCACCTGCTGGATGGCAACCATAGGAGGCAAGGTGGTGAATTCATCAAGTTCATTTAGCTTCTTCTATTGCACCTCCATTAGGCACTTAGTTATTAGTACTTAGTTATATATTAATGTTAAATCTATGACTATGAAATCTATCAATTTATTAGTCTATGTAATGGGTTTTCATTTTTTCCCCACCCTGCAGTAGAATTATTAGCCCTATTTACAGTACCGTGTATCCAGCTAATGATACTGGATTCCTGGTTCTTATTATCAAACAGCTTCCCTATTATTTTTAATATCATTCCTTTATATAGCCCTGAGACCAACTTGTAGGAACATTTATGTAGTACTATACTTCCTCTAAGTCTCTGAGACATATCTGACTTTTCTGAGATACTGCCAGTTCTTTCCAGCCACGTCTGGAAAAAAAACAAATCCACACCAGATCAAATGTTACCAAGGAGGTATATGCATTGGCTGAGTAAACCACATATCATTATAAACTGAAAACAGTGTAAGAATACACAAAAATGAAAGAAATGAACAAAATCTGATGGTTACAGTTTTTGCAGTGTTAGGGAAATATGGTTTTCAATCTTTTTGTATATTTAAAAGAAGATCTTAGAATATTAGTTTATAGACTTATTGTGCCAACGACTTCTCCTGTGCTTATCTAAAGCATTATTACTGCAAATAAAAATCGAGCATTGCTCAAACACCATATTGTTCCAGTTCTGAATTTCTATGCACCCTGCTCTTCTACCTTCACATTACAGAGGTTGAGCTCTATCCTCCTGCTGCAGTAAAAATGCAGCATAAAATCCCAACATAAAAATCCGGAGATTTCTGCAGCTGCGAAACTACAACTGCATAAATTCTGCAGCTATTCTGTTGTTTGTGCAGCTCACCTAAAGGTTTCAATTGCATCCATGTCTATAGAGTACACACACAAGAATAGTGCTGCAAAGCTCCATATGACACCAGATTTCAAGAAGAATGTTCTGATCTCAACCCTTATTTAAAAAAAAAATTCTAAACCAGATCAAAGAGTTAGGTGGCCAAGAACTTAGACCGTGTAGAATGCAGAGTTTAAATTCTGCTAATTCAACTGCACATCAAGAAACCTTGAATTATTATTTTACTTCCCATATTAATAAAACAAATCTACCATATCATTTAACCTATACAAAGTACCACCAGTTGTTTGTGGAGGCTAAAATTCTGAACACAGGAATACTTTTATAAAAGATCACTGCTGGCTTACTGCTGTTAAAAATACTTTAAGCCCAAATATATAGATTAGCCTTAAGGGCGCTAGGGGCCATTAGCAGAGCCTGAAAATAGTAACAGTGCCCCACATAGTAAACTACAGTCACAGTCATTGTCCGGAACCAGTAGTCATACTTGCAGCCCCTGGCAGCCATTAGTCAAAGTGCCTGTCCAAAGTAGACAATAGACACAGTGCCTGTACCAGCACCAGGTAGTCCCAATGAAGTTCACACTGATACACCCTGTAGACATTCACAGTGTTGCTCCCAGTAGCAACAACTCATGCCATAGTAGCCAGCAAACACTGAGCCTGCTGACCATAGCCAATGATCACAGAGCCTGTCTCTAATAGCCAGAAGTCATTTGCCCCCAGTATTCACAGTGATACCCCATCTTGCCAGTAAACACAGAGCTTGCCACAAGCCAGTAGCCAGTACTCAGAGTCCATGCCCCCAGTTGTCACAGCTCCTGCCCAGCAGCCAGTACTCACAGTGCCTACCCTCAGTAGCCAGTAAGCACACCACCTGCCCAAAATAGCCAGTAGTCACAGTGCATGCCCCAAGTAGTTAGAGTGTTTCCTCCAGTAGCCAGTAAACACTCAGTGCCTGCCCCCAGTAGCTGGTAGTCGCAGAGCCGGCTCCCAGTAGCCCCGGTACCTGTCCCCCACAAGCATTCAGTCAGTGCCTAGCCCAGGGGATGGTCTCCAATTAGCCAGTAACAGTATTTGCCCTCAGTAGCCAGTTGTCACAGAGCCTGCCCCTAGTAGCAAGTAGTCACATTGCCTGCCCCAGTAGTCACAGCGCCTACTCCAATAGCAAGTAGTCACAGTGATGCCCCGAGTATAAACAATGATAGTCTGAGCCTGCTCCCAGTAGCATGTAGTCACAGAACCTGCCCCCAGTTGAAAGTAGTCACAGGACCTGCCCCCAGTAGCCAGTAGTCACAGAGCCTATCTCCAGTAGCCAGTAGTAACAGTGCTTCCCTCAGTATCCACTCAGTGGCAAGAACTTAGTGCCTTCCCCAGTTGCCAGTAATCACAGTGATGCCCCCTAGTTGCCAGAAGTCACTGTGCTTGCCCCAGAAGCCAATAGTCATAGTCCATGCCCTCATTGGTATTAGTGTCAGTGTTTGTCCCCAGTAGCTTCAGTGCCTGCTCCTAGTAGTTACAGTGATCTTCCACAGTAGCCAAAAACTACACTAACCTTGTTCTTCTTAGTGCCTTCCTCATGTTCATCCCAGGGCTAAGGCACTGGCCACAGGTAGATACACTTTTGACCTGGTCCAGGCAGATATGCCATAACACTATGCATCTAGCATGACACAGGCTGCAACTTCCATACCAGGGGCATCAAACCAGGGGAGGGAGATAGCTCACCGATGTGGTTCTTCCCAGCTTGGTGAGCCAGATGCCTTTTTAACAACCGCCTCGCCCAAGCCGGGGCAAGCCAGTTGGATTCCACTCCTGACTACTCATCCCTCGCCAACGGGCTGCTTCATGTGCCAGCTGACATCCTGAGGAGTGGGATGAGGAGGCAGCGGGATGGTGAGAATGGCTGCGGTGGTCATGAAGCAATGGTGGTGCTTTGTAGAGGTTGAATGATGTGGTGGATATCCTTTAGAACAAAGTAAATCACTTTTTGTAGTAATGTATACTATAATGTACATTTCATAGTTGCATTGTGGTCACTAAAATAAGGATCTCCAAATTGCATAGTCACAATAAATCTGCACATTTGTACCAGGTTACAAATAAAATATATATTCCCTCTAAATAAAGGAAACAATTAAGCCATGGAATGTGTTTAAACATATTCAGTGCTGCCTAAGTATCTGGATGCAGACTATTCATTTTAATAGAATGGTTGGAATGGAAGTTGGTGTAGAGTAAACAACCGCAGCGGTCTGTGGGTTCTGTGCATTTTGGCTGTTTTAGTAAAGTCATGTGAATATTTGCTTCAGTGTTCTATAACGTTTCTTTAAAATTTAAGAAAAGAACTGAAAAAATGTGCTGTCTGCAACTAATGTATTTTGACTGTTTATTTGAAAATGTCTGTAATATATTTGTATACACACTGTAGTTGATTTATCAAAAGTATCCAAAAGTAAGGCAAGACAGTCTGTCACAACAGATTTATCTAAGTGTCTCAGGCTGAATGATGATTTGGCATAGTTTAAGACAGTCTTGTCGTAATTTGTACCTCCTAGTTGTTCTTAATAAATGAAATAAATACAAATACAAAGCACTAATCAACTAAAAAAATTAAATCTGCAAGTAGGAGTGAAAAATCACAATAAACAGTGGGTGATAAGGAAAGTATTCAGACCCCTTTAAATTTTTCACTCTTTATTATATTGTAGCCAATTGGTAAGATCAAGAATGTTCTTTTTTTTGCTCATTATCCCCTTAATGAACAGGCCCTTTTTTGTTTTTGCGTTTTTATTTTTCCCACCCCACCTTCAAAAATCTTGTTTATTTTTCCATATAAAGAGCTATGTATTGGCTTGTTTTCTGCGTAACAAATTGCAATTCATAGTGATGGTATTTAATATTCGATGCAGTGTACTGGGAAGCGGGGAAAAAATTCTGAATGCAGTGAAAATGCTGTAGAAAATGCATTTGCGCCATTTTATTGTGGGCTTGGATTTAACACTTTCAATGAGCGCTCCAAATGGCTTGTCTACCGAGACACCAAATTTGCATAGGTTTTATAATGTTTTCATACATTTACAAAAATTAAAACCTGTACAAAAGAAAAATTCTTCATTTTGCCGTTTTCTGGCACTAGTAACTTTTTCAAGCTTTGGTGTACGGAGCTGTGTGTGGTATAATTTTTGCGACTTTTGATGACATTTTCAATGATACCATTGACCTGATGAAGCGCCCTAACGATAGGCGCGAAATGCGTTGTCCAGATTTTATTATTTTTTCTTTCATGTATCTTTTAATCCAGATACTAAATAGAATAGCTTTTACAACTATATAGCTTTTTGATTACTCAGGTTTGCACCATAGTAAGTTCTTCATCCTGGGATCCACTGAGAAGTCCTTCTCCGATTACCCTGGACATACTTTGGCATCTCCATAAGGAGAACACCTACCCTCTGACCCTGGACCTCAGACTGAGCCAAGGGTTCACCTTCCAACAAGATGATGACCCTAAGCACAAAGCTAAAATAACAAAGCAGTGGCTTCAGGACAACTCTGTGACCATTCATCACTGGCACAGCCAGAGCCCTGACCTACACCCAATCTTCCACCATCATTCAACGTCCAAACTGAAGGAACTGGAGAGGATCTGCAAGGATCCCCAAATCCAGGTGTGAAAAACTTGTTGCATCATCCTGGCTGTACAAGTTTAAAAGATGCTTCTAGTCAATACTGAGTAAAGAGTCTGAATACTTATGACAATGTGGTATTTCAGTTTTTCTTGTTTAATAAATTAGCAAAAATATCTACTTTTCTGGTCAGGATAGAGTGCAGTGTGAAGCAAAAAAATAACTATTTTGATCTTACCAATCAGCTGCAATGAAACAAAGAGTGAAAAAAACTTTCCGGACCTATTCTATAACCAGAGGGATATTAGCTGTGTCATGGTTTGTATGATTTTACTGTTGTGGCCTGAATGCTTTTATATTGCACTTACATTTCAAGTGCTGTTTTATAGCTACGATCTGGAATCTTATTAATTAACCGATTGTGATATGTATAGTCATATGTATGTCTCTCATGATTATTTAGCCCTGCTTTCTTGCCTTTTTCCTGTGTACCTCAGAATTTTTATTGATTTGTAATAATAAATATTCATCATTTATACCCATTACACATCTGTTGTTGTTATTTGGAATATGTTTCTGTGATGCACGCTGTCATAGAGCAAAAGTGGCTAAGTTCTATGATTTATATTTTTTGGAAAAGGGGAGAAAATGATGATAATATGAGAAACCTAAGATGTGTGTATTGCAATATCTACAGAGACAGGTCATGACTGGAAGATCCTGCAATGGTGGTGAGGAGGTTAAAGAAACTCCTCTGATCAGAGAAGTCATCTGCTCGCCACCAGATTTATTACCAGATGGTATTACCCATAAGCTTCCAAATTTGCAGCATCTCCTCTGAGATTTTCTTATTCCTCTATAAAAGAGAGCTACATAGAGTCTTTTTTTAATTACAACTTAGCTATAGAGCTACAGCTGCGGCACACATCGATAAACAGACGGTCTCCTACTTAAAGGACACCTGTCATCAGGTCTGTGTCACTATTTCTGTCACTACTACCTGTTGGAGCAGCTCACAAGGATCCCATCCCAGCCATTATCTAGTTATTTCATACATTAATCATTCTAAAATCATCTATTCTTTATTATGTAAATGAGGCTGGTCACATGGTCAGAGGCAGTGATGTCACCCCTGTTATCCCTCCCCTCTCCTCCCCCTGCTCATGTTGGGGGCTAATGTATAGTAAAGCATTGCTAGTGTCTGTGTTGTGTCTGCTGACATGCTGCATCCTCCTCATACACATGTGTGATACACAGACATCAGCTACACATGGACCTGACATGTTCTGCTATAACATGGCTGCATCCTGGAGCTGTTGTATCTCTCCTATACACACACACATGCACACACAGGCTGCACGGGGTGCCAGCACCAGGAAGCACATCATTATACAGCCTCACACCATTATACAGACTGTCAGTCAAGCACTGGGGGTGCGGCTGTACCTCCCACTCATGAATAAGCTGGACAGCTTGAATATGCTAATGACTCATTGGACATTTCACAGGTCATTTGCATACAGCTTTAGGATCTCATTGCTTAGGTTTACAGGCATGTAGAGGGACAATGAAGAGATAGAGGCAATGCTCTCTAATGGCAGTTTATGAAAATCCATTTAGATTAAGGGGGTTATTTTGCATGACAGGTTCTCTTTGAGAACACCCGACACCCTAGTTACAAATGCACCTCTGGATGTTGGTAATTTACTGTACTTTAGCCCTCGGCTACAATAAAAGTGTCTGCAATTAAGCTTTATTGTTAATCCTTGTTCTTATGACAAACCAACAAGTTTTAAATCCAATTGTCATAGAGAACAAAAAAATGTTGGCTGGGGTTACAATTAATATATTAATAAAATATACAGTTCCGACTTACATCCAAATTCAACTAAAGAACAAACCTACGGAACCTATCTTGTTTGTAACCCTGGGACTGCCTGTATTGAGTTTCATGTAATCTTTTGGACAGCTGCTTTAACTAAATAGTAAAAATCAATCAGTATTGCTAAAAAAAGTAATTGTAAAAGACTAGTTGTCAACAAGGTGTTAACATTGTCTCTTTTAAAAGGATGTGACCCCAGTGATGAATGAACAGTGTGCTTTTAGCACAGACCTGTGAGTAAAGACACTGTGGCACCTGGTTATTTATACATACGCATAACAAAAGCCCAATCCAGAATTTTGAGAAAATGATGATTTAGAAATGTAATTTACTGGGAATACAAGTATTTACTAAAACAGATATTTCAGGAGTGATGATCAATTCTTTTTATATGGCTACATGTGATAAGGTCTACTGGTTGATACTCAATATTTATACACATAGCTTGGTTGTGGCTGTCAGAACTCTCTGAATTGGGCCTGGTTTCAGGCTTCTGAGTCACACCCAAGTCTGCCCTAGTAGCTATGATTGACAGTTGCCTTGCAGTATCTGTTCCCTGAAAAGCTGGTTATACTTTCTCCTGTGACTTGCAGTATCTCTGACTGTTTGTGTTTTGCTTGACCTGAAACCGTGACCCAGTACTTTATCCTGTATTCAACATGAGCTGGAACACTGTACCCCAGCCTCATGTAGAACCCTAAACCTGACTGACCCAGGACCCTGGAAACTCCAACCTGAGCCATAACCCTGAACCTTGTACCCTGCTCAATCCAGAACCTTGAACCCCGGCCTGATTCATAACCTGTATCTGATCAAGTTTCCTGTACCCCAATACTTACACTGAACCCCATTTCAGAACATGTACCCTGTTCCCTAGTCTGAATTCTGTTCAGGAGCCTGGAACCCGTTTCTTAGCCTATTACCTGATTTTCTTTTTGTCTGTCCATTCCATCTTGATAGTGGTATTGTATTTATGTACAAATGTTGGTTCTAGTGCTACATTTATGTACTGAGTTGTGTTCTGGTCTGTATTTATCTACTCAACTTTGTTCTGGCACTGTATTTATCTACTGAGATTGGTTCTGGTGCTGTTTGTATGTACTGATATATGTTCTGTATTGTTGTTCAGAACTTTGTTTTAGATATTATTTATATAGTGGCTTTCGTGCTGCATTTTTGTATACAACTTGATTCTGTGTTATTTGTTATTTAGCTTCAAGATCTATGCTAAATACATTTTTTATTGTTGGAGTGTTAAAAGGGCTGTATATAGTTATATAGATATATAACTGGTAAATTTATGGTGGGCACTATGAGTCCTAAAGGCCACACCTAGCAAGTGGGCAGGCAAGTGTTTCGTCCCCCACTGTAGGGTACCCTGGTGAGAAGATAGAAGTAATATTTACCTCCTTTGTCTTCTCTGTTACTCATATGCAGTGGTCTATTGAGTTCTAAAAAGATCAGTTACACTATACTGTGTCAAAAACATCTTGCACAGCTTGCAACAGTGATATATGATGCATGGAGTCTTTTTTTTTTTAACCCGGAAAACAGCAGTAACATACTGAAATCAGTGCTGCTGGCCTAAGAGTGTTTTCCCAAGTTCAGACCCCTAAGAAAGTGCTTGGCAACATGAAATGGACGACCATTAGAAAGCATCCCACCCTGATGGATCGGTTTTGATAAAACATGTAAACACAATGCAAACAGGCAAATTTAACCACAGCCCAAAATGCAATGTTAACACCAATTGTGGACCCTCATCCTCATGGGCCCTGTGACACATTGATATGTGAAAATAACTTAAGATTTCACTTCTTGAGACTGCCAGTTTTAAGGGTACGCTGTATAAATTGGACAGAATGAATATACCTATATGCCATAAGCACTACCATCTACATCAGGGGTCCCCAAACTATGGCCCGCAGACTGTTTCTATCCGGCCCCCATTGCATGTCGGCCATGGGCCTCCGTTCGTCCGTTAATTATGAGGTGCAGCATAGGAAATAATTAATGGTGGGGGGCAGCATATGAAATAATTAATGCTGGGGGGCAGCATATAAAATAATTAATGGTGGGGGCAGCATAGGAAATAATTAATTATGAAGGGCAGTATACGAAATAATTAATGGTTGTGGCAGCATAGGAAATAATTAATGGTCAAGGGCAGCATAGGAAATAATTATGAGGGGCAGCATAGGAAATAATTAATGGTGGAGGGGCAGCATATGAAATAATTAATAGTGGAGGGGGCAGCATATGAAATAATTAATTATGAGGTGCAGCATATGAAATAATTAATTATGAGGTGCAGCATAGGAAATAATTAAATAATTCATTCATTCATTCATTAGGCCAATATATAAAATAGTTCATAATGGGGGTGCAGTATATTAAATAATAAATTGAGGGGTGGCCCAGTGTATTATGGATGTGGTCACATGTACCGCTATTTATTTTTAATGATCTACATTATGCTTTCCCTTATAGAAGAGCATAGTTAATGTCTTCCTTTCACCATAGGGTTCTATGTACGTTTTGTTTCAGTTTCTTAAAATGAAAACAATGACTTGCATTGCTGCACTATATTTGCCTTTATAAATAAGGGAATGGCATGATGGAAGGTGTGCTAACGTAGATGTGAACATAGACCAAAATTCATTGCCCGTCAGCAAGTTCAGTGTGGCTGCATTCTCATATGGTGTTTGCATTTTGAAATGTAATTCAAAGGCTCCTGCCACAAAAACATTAAAGTTGGGTTTTGTAAAGGTAATGATAATGCAATGTTAACTCATTGGCCAAATTTACTTGCCCGGTCCTATCGCCAACCCCGATCTGGACGGTCTGACGAAGATGAAGTCCGGCATGATTCACGAAGCTCGTGCACCGAGTTCCTGCATCTGTCGCTTCCCCGTCGAGGTCCGCCGGAGTTCACCTTCTTCTTCCCGGTGCTTGTAAGTGCGTGTCTTGCGACACAATTTGAAATGTTACGTCACGCACGTAGTACGAATCTGTCGGGTTGTCCGACAGCCCGCCCCCCGATTTGTGTCATGTGCAAGCCGGTGCCGATGCGACAAAGTCCGATCGCGTGCACCAAAATCCCCTGTTAAATGCGGCGCAAAACGGAAATCGTTGGGAAACCCGACGAAAATGCGATCCGCGAACCCTAGGTAAATAAGCCCCAATGTGTGATTGAGGCTGGAGCCTGTGAACATGGCCTATAAGAAACTTGCTTTGTAAGTTTGTGGAATTTCCCAACCTGAACCTCGAATCACTGGGGCTGATTTAGTGTCTGAAAGTCAGAATATTTCCAGTTGCCCATGGCAACCAATCACAGCTGCCTTTTCAAATATTCATGAGCACTGGTAAAATGAAAGCTGAGCTGTGATTGGTTGACATGGGCAACTGGAAATATTCTGACTTTCAGCCACTTGATAAATCTGTCCCATTGTGTTCATACCTTGCGTTGGAAATACATTTTCAATCCAATAACATTGTGTTAATATAAATGCAATATTAACGCTTTAAAGACCAAGATTATTTTCACCTTGAGGGAAACTATGTGCGACTAAGTGAACTATGTGCTGTAATAACTATAAAACGTTTTAACTTACCCAAGTGAGTCTTTTCATGACACGTGAATCGTGTAGGACTTCATTTTCGTCGGACCGTCCAAATCAGGGATCGCTACAGGACCAGGTAAGTAAATTTGCCCCCTAGTCTTAACATCCAATTAATGACTGTGATTTGCCATACGTCTGTCACGGGTGCCTCTGCGACCCCCCTCCCGGGTCGCAGGTGCAGCTGCCCCGGTCCCCCAGCTTCTAACTTACCCCGTCCCGTTCCCACGTCGGCAGCACGGCGCGCGCATCCCCGCCTCTGTATTTATCTACTCAACTTTGTTCTGGCACTGTATTTATCTACTGAGATTGGTTCTGGTGCTGTTTGTATGTACTGATATATGTTCTGTATTGTTGTTCAGAACTTTGTTTTAGATATTATTTATATAGTGGCTTTCGTGCTGCATTTTTGTATACAACTTGATTCTGTGTTATTTGTTATTTAGCTTCAAGATCTATGCTAAATACATTTTTTATTGTTGGAGTGTTAAAAGGGCTGTATATAGTTATATAGATATATAACTGGTAAATTTATGGTGGGCACTATGAGTCCTAAAGGCCACACCTAGCAAGTGGGCAGGCAAGTGTTTCGTCCCCCACTGTAGGGTACCCTGGTGAGAAGATAGAAGTAATATTTACCTCCTTTGTCTTCTCTGTTACTCATATGCAGTGGTCTATTGAGTTCTAAAAAGATCAGTTACACTATACTGTGTCAAAAACATCTTGCACAGCTTGCAACAGTGATATATGATGCATGGAGTCTTTTTTTTTTTAACCCGGAAAACAGCAGTAACATACTGAAATCAGTGCTGCTGGCCTAAGAGTGTTTTCCCAAGTTCAGACCCCTAAGAAAGTGCTTGGCAACATGAAATGGACGACCATTAGAAAGCATCCCACCCTGATGGATCGGTTTTGATAAAACATGTAAACACAATGCAAACAGGCAAATTTAACCACAGCCCAAAATGCAATGTTAACACCAATTGTGGACCCTCATCCTCATGGGCCCTGTGACACATTGATATGTGAAAATAACTTAAGATTTCACTTCTTGAGACTGCCAGTTTTAAGGGTACGCTGTATAAATTGGACAGAATGAATATACCTATATGCCATAAGCACTACCATCTACATCAGGGGTCCCCAAACTATGGCCCGCAGACTGTTTCTATCCGGCCCCCATTGCATGTCGGCAATGGGCCTCCGTTCGTCCGTTAATTATGAGGTGCAGCATAGGAAATAATTAATGGTGGGGGGCAGCATATGAAATAATTAATGCTGGGGGGCAGCATATAAAATAATTAATGGTGGGGGCAGCATAGGAAATAATTAATTATGAAGGGCAGTATACGAAATAATTAATGGTTGTGGCAGCATAGGAAATAATTAATGGTCAAGGGCAGCATAGGAAATAATTATGAGGGGCAGCATAGGAAATAATTAATGGTGGAGGGGCAGCATATGAAATAATTAATAGTGGAGGGGGCAGCATATGAAATAATTAATTATGAGGTGCAGCATATGAAATAATTAATTATGAGGTGCAGCATAGGAAATAATTAAATAATTCATTCATTAGGCCAATATATAAAATAGTTCATAATGGGGGTGCAGTATATTAAATAATAAATTGAGGGGTGGCCCAGTGTATTATGGATGTGGTCACATGTACCGCTATTTATTTTTAATGATCTACATTATGCTTTCCCTTATAGAAGAGCATAGTTAATGTCTTCCTTTCACCATAGGGTTCTATGTACGTTTTGTTTCAGTTTCTTAAAATGAAAACAATGACTTGCATTGCTGCACTATATTTGCCTTTATAAATAAGGGAATGGCATGATGGAAGGTGTGCTAACGTAGATGTGAACATAGACCAAAATTCATTGCCCGTCAGCAAGTTCAGTGTGGCTGCATTCTCATATGGTGTTTGCATTTTGAAATGTAATTCAAAGGCTCCTGCCACAAAAACATTAAAGTTGGGTTTTGTAAAGGTAATGATAATGCAATGTTAACTCATTGGCCAAATTTACTTGCCCGGTCCTATCGCCAACCCCGATCTGGACGGTCTGACGAAGATGAAGTCCGGCATGATTCACGAAGCTCGTGCACCGAGTTCCTGCATCTGTCGCTTCCCCGTCGAGGTCCGCCGGAGTTCACCTTCTTCTTCCCGGTGCTTGTAAGTGCGTGTCTTGCGACACAATTTGAAATGTTACGTCACGCACGTAGTACGAATCTGTCGGGTTGTCCGACAGCCCGCCCCCCGATTTGTGTCATGTGCAAGCCGGTGCCGATGCGACAAAGTCCGATCGCGTGCACCAAAATCCCCTGTTAAATGCGGCGCAAAACGGAAATCGTTGGGAAACCCGACGAAAATGCGATCCGCGAACCCTAGGTAAATAAGCCCCAATGTGTGATTGAGGCTGGAGCCTGTGAACATGGCCTATAAGAAACTTGCTTTGTAAGTTTGTGGAATTTCCCAACCTGAACCTCGAATCACTGGGGCTGATTTAGTGTCTGAAAGTCAGAATATTTCCAGTTGCCCATGGCAACCAATCACAGCTGCCTTTTCAAATATTCATGAGCACTGGTAAAATGAAAGCTGAGCTGTGATTGGTTGACATGGGCAACTGGAAATATTCTGACTTTCAGCCACTTGATAAATCTGTCCCATTGTGTTCATACCTTGCGTTGGAAATACATTTTCAATCCAATAACATTGTGTTAATATAAATGCAATATTAACGCTTTAAAGACCAAGATTATTTTCACCTTGAGAGCAACTATGTGCGACTAAGTGAACTATGTGCTGTAATAACTATAAAACGTTTTAACTTACCCAAGTGAGTCTTTTCATGACACGTGAATCGTGTAGGACTTCATTTTCGTCGGACCGTCCAAATCAGGGATCGCTACAGGACCAGGTAAGTAAATTTGCCCCCTAGTCTTAACATCCAATTAATGACTGTGATTTGCCATACGTCTGTCACGGGTGCCTCTGCGACCCCCCTCCCGGGTCGCAGGTGCAGCTGCCCCGGTCCCCCAGCTTCTAACTTACCCCGTCCCGTTCCCACGTCGGCAGCACGGCGCGCGCATCCCCGCCTCCTAGGGCGCACGCTACCTTCGGTAAATTTAAACCTGCCTCTTCCTGTGACTCTTGCCGGATCTTTGTGCCTCACAGCCTGAGAGAAAGCTATTCTGCTATTTGCCTGCGATTCCGGTGTCTCCTGCGTTCCTGTGTCTCCTGCGTTCCTTAGTCCCTCCGTGTTCCAGTGTTACCTGACCTCCTCCGTGTTCCCGTGTACCAGTGTTCCTCTGTGTTGCAGTCCTGTGTGCTGTGTTCCCGGACCCCTGACGTTGCATCTCTGCCGCCTGCCCTGACCTTCTGCCTGGACTTTGACCATGTGATTGTCTGCCGTCACTGTACTACAACCTTGGCCTTTATGCTGGATAAAAGGAAAAAACATATCAAAATTTGTTTCCCACGTGTGGATACTACCTGTTTTATGGGCAGGGCCGCCATCAGGAAAGGAATTGTCTGTCTGCAGTCATAGGGCCCACCCACTAGAAAGGACCTGGTATGAGTCCTCTCTTCCTTTTCCCTTCCAGAATGGAGGCAGCTCTGTAACAGTGCACAGGGAGAGGCGATTCAGATCTGTGGGCCCTCTCCTGCAGAGGCTTTGACAGCCTCCACAGACACTGACCGCTGATGCTACTGGTTACAGGAGGTAGGGGGGCAGTGGGATAGGCTTCAGTCATGGAGAGATGGTCAGGTGCTGGAGGAGAGATACTGAGCTGCCACTGCTTCTGGCCGCCTGTTTCTACTGTCTTATGTTAATTCATATAGACTTTAACTGTGATGACCTGATTGGTTCGTTCCTGAATTGATCAGGTATTGATTACAAGAAAGAACCAGTCATAGTGACCAAAGGGAATGACTCTTGCAGTAACAGCTGTATATAGTGAGAGCTGAAATACGTAGCTATATACAGTGCAGATGTTGCCATGTACATGTATGTATAGCACAAGTCCACTCCCAATGAATAAAGAAAAAAAAAGACATTTATATTATCAGGTGATTACATAGTCCTTTTCCATAATATGTGTTAACAATTTTCTGTCCCCATACTCCAATTGTAAAAAATCCCAAATGGAGTACAACTGACAAAAAAAGCAGACTTGAATTTTATTAGGGACTTCCCGTTTCCATCTTTAACTGTTTACCCCAAATGACACCTCTCCTTAATTTTTGGGTCGGTATGATCAAACATATACCAAAATTTTAATCTTCTCTGCATCTCGCCTCCTGGTCGTGCTTGCGCTAGAATAAGTAGTGAACTCGCATCACACTCGCAACGCATGCAGCCCGGATCTTCCGGCCCGAACACTGCAAACCAAAACTGAACTGACATGCTGAGTTCAGTTCCGGTTTGCAGCGTTTGTGCTGTGAGATCACGCGTTGTGAGTTTGATGCGAGTTCATTGCATCTCACTCTGCGAGTGTAGAACGGGTTGAGGTCTGGCAAACACACAGCGGAGCGAACTCTCTCCTGGGGAAAGGGCTTAAAGGAAACTTACCACTTCCAAATAGTACTTGTAAGCTTCAAATACCATGCACCGAGCGCGTACCACCGTGCACCAAAGCTGCTTCGTATATATATATTATAAATGTATTTAAAAGCATTACGGTTTATGAAAATATCGAAGATATGCTCCGGCACCAGCTCACCCTGAGCTCTTGCGTGGTATTTAAAGCTTACAAGTACTATTTGGAAGTGGTAGGTTTCCTTTAACTATGCTACAAAAAATGGTCCGAAATGCTGTGTATGTATATTCTACAATATTTTACTATGGACTTCAAAGTAATCATTTCTCAATTAACAAAAAATAATAATTGGAAAAAATGCCAATTAAAACAACAAAATAACCCAAACATGTGTGAATCCAGTCTCCATGTTGATTTGTGTTTGTTCGTGAGGTCATGAGTAGGACGCACTAGCGTTGAAATGCGCCAATCGCAAGTTTTGCTGTTCCTGTGTTGCACCCTAAATGGAATGAAATAAAGGATGAAGCATGTAGGATGATAACACAGTACCGGTGTGGATTACTAAGGGTGATGCCACACATGGCGTTTTGAACCCGTTTTTGGTCCGTTTTTAAGCAGTCCGTCCAAAACCGCATGTGCTTTTGAAAAACGCATACGTTTATTTGAAAAACGTTTTTGACCAGTTTTAATTGAGATAATTGGTAAACCCTGTCAAAAACGGATATGTTTTCAAAAAGCACACATTTTTTGACGGACTGCTTAGAAACGGACCAAAAACGGGTTCAAAACGCCATGTGTGGCATCACCCTAGTGCCATCCATTTCCATTTTCTGCGTAGTCGTTTACTG
This sequence comes from Engystomops pustulosus, assembly GCF_040894005.1. NCBI lineage: Eukaryota > Metazoa > Chordata > Amphibia > Anura > Leptodactylidae > Engystomops > Engystomops pustulosus. The sequence goes on along the minus strand of NC_092412.1, from coordinate 101,977,389 downwards.
GAGTTGAGGACCTGGAGATACTGCTTGAAGCCATTTGAAGGTGATTGGGTGAGTGAACCAGCGTTACTTTGTTTTTCTATGGTTATTAAATAGTATTTTTTCAAAAAAAAAAAAAAATCGGATAAAATCATGTATCTATTTCTAGCGGAGCAGTAAGTGAGCTGTCCTGGTGCCACATTACCAGAGCCATCTTTGCTGAGGGACCACAAGTCTGTGAGAAGCATTGTTCTCAGGACACATGACTGGATGAAGTGTGCATTGTGGCTGCCAGCACAGCTGTGTGTGAATTCAGGTCAGTGCTGTGTGGAGCTTGTCAGCAGGTGGTGCCATATTATCGAGCATTTTCTTCTATTCTTTCCTGGGTTGTAAACACACACATGCACGGGCAGGGGAGGAGACCCTGTCATGTCCCCCAGCCCCCGGCACCACTGACCCTAGTGACAATAGATCACAGCCTCCTCTGCACATTGGACGTACTCAGGAGGGGGCCCTTCTATAGGTGCCCGGGGGACGAGTGTGAGTGAGCACATACTTAGTGAGTGCCAGCTCGTGTCTACAATATTTCTCGTGTGCCCGCCTGGGGAGTGTGTGAGGAGGCTGCTGGGGATCACGTCAGGGACCTAGAGGTGTGTCTGGAGATGTGTGCAAACTTTTATCAAATGATTGGGAGGGAGTAAGTGAGTGAGTGCGGCTCTGAGTGCCCGCGCTGCCTGAGTGTTCTTGTGTCTCCCAGGCAGTCCTGGCCCCGGATCACAGACTCCATAGCAGGGACATCACTCACTATGACTGTGACAGCTGCGCTGCTCCTGATTCTGCTGGCTGCGGAGACCTCGCATGGCAGTGAGTACGGGGTATGACACGGGGTGTCTCTAGGGGCATGCATGTTTGTCACAGTCGCCCATGGTAATTGGCATCACAGAGAACGTGCCATGTGTGTAGCATGGGGATCGAGCTGCGTTGTCAGCAGTCTCCATGACTGCTTCATCCTGCACATGCAGCTGGCATGGGTTTGTTTATATGCAACTGGCATGGGGAAATGATATTTTGGGAATAATAAATAATAACAGTATAAACTTAATAACTTCACCCCCTACCAACTGCTCTATATGTCCACTCGGACATATAAACTGCAATTAAACTAGACTTGGCTTCAGGTTGTGCCATGCATTAACTATGGTACATGTTGGTACGATGTGTGCCCATGTACCAGCTTTGCATATGCCCATCTACCATTATAGCTTTTGTAAATGTGTTAATGTACGGCAACCGCCCTCAATTTTTTTTTATTTGGTGCACCCTAAAGCTATACTGTGTGATGCCCAATCACATAGCTGGCATTTAAAAGAACAGTGTTCACCCCCATGGAACATTGTATAATGAATCACCGTCAGTGTTCATCCCATTGTAATCTTTTTGTATTTTCTTTTTTTGTTATCACAGTAGATATAATGGGATATAAATGGGCTTGATGCCTCCCTGCCTCAGCTTCATGTGAATGTAAAAAAAGAAATAGTCTTTGTCTAACAAAAAATTTTCTATGATGGAAAGAGCTAGCAAATAATTTCCATTGTTTTAGAATAGAACTTGTTGTATTGATTCATGTCACTTTCAGCGTCCCATTGCAGTAATGCACTGTGTTAGGCTGGCAACACATTGCACTCCCCCAAAAGCCCTTGTAACGTGCCCCTTGATCCTCTGGCTCTCTTCACTCCCACTGCCTACTGTAATATTGTGGAAGCAGAGAGATAATGTTCCTTGCTGTCATGATATCACAGCAGGCAGAGCGAGGGGGGAAGCCAGAGGAGCAGGAGAGCTCATCTACAAGGGTTTTTTGGGGACTTGTAACAGCCGGAGACCATGGGGCTGGGGTAACACCCCCCCAGAGCCCATGTGCTTTAATTGCATAAAGATAAAAGTTCTTGTTTTAGATTAAGTACATGTTCAGTTCTCCTAATAAATATATGACTGTATTCATGCTGCTTGGAGCTATTCAGCAGTGTGAATGCTTTACACCAGACAAAATGATGTCCTTGAAGCTTTCGGGTATGTTCTGCGTTAAAAGAAGGTACAACCTGCAACACTCAGTATCAGAACACCAACAGACTCATCCCCCCCCCCCCCCAACCAGGCGCAAGAATTTGTAATTATTTCACTTCTTTTATGCCAAAAAACTAGCATAGAAGCAGTGATAAATTCCTCCAAAATCCACAGGATTGCCAGTAATGAACGCCACAAATATAGGGATCAGATCCTAAATTGACTAGTAATAAGAAAAAAATGGCTCTGTAGGAAGTCAGCAAGTACCCCCCTTCAAGTTTTTCAAATCTTTGGCAGATTTTTCAGCCTTGAGTGTTTATAAAGATCTGTATCAATGTTTGTCTATGTAGACACAACAATCTTGTTCTGGATATTGGTAGATTTGCAATCGTTAAAAAAAAAAATCTTTCAACTGTTGCACAATGCTACTTTGTGAGTTTCTTGTTGTTTACAATTTTTACATTTTTGTTAATCTGAACCCAGAAATGGACTGATGAAAAAAATATTATCTGTTTTTTTTTTTTTTTTTCTTGCAATATGTTGGCTACAGGAGTCATGTTACAGGCCAGTGAAGCCACACAGTTTCTTCGGCCCAGGCTGAAGAGGGCTAACCATATTTTTGAAGAAACCAAGCAAGGCCACTTGGAACGTGAATGTGTAGAAGAAAGATGCAGTAAAGAGGAGGCCAGGGAGGTTTTTGAGAATGATCCTGAAACTGTAAGTATAACTCCTTTTGTAGTAAGTTACAAAGCAGCACTTGCCAAATGGCCTTGGAGTAAAAGAAAATGTGGATTTATGAAAATCTGAGCATTTAAAGAAAAACTTGGTTCTAGCCAGAGAAGTACCATATCTGTTCTTGGATATTTTGTTCTGCTTTTTCAGTGGCAGTGTTGGTTATTTATGGCAATAGATTTATAATAATGCTATTAGCAGATGGATTCCATCAATCAAATGCCTTCACCAGAAAACACGCTGGAAATGTCCCTCTTATAACCATAGTAACAGCCAGTGGCGTAACTAGAAGCTGATGGGCCCCAGTGCAAAGTCTGTGCCAGGCCCCGACTATAATGTATGGTCTATAGTACTAGTCTTCTCATATGGGAAAGTGACAACATAAGGGCCCCCTAAACCTCTTGGGCCTGGGTGCGATCGCAACCTCTGCACCCCCTCAAGTTACGCCCCTGGTAACAGCAAATGTGGTGAAATTGACGAAAAAGCACATTTGCACCATTTTCTTTTGGTCCCTGTTATTATGACTTTCACTGTGCGCTCCAAATGGCACCTCTCCTTTATTCTTTGGTTCGGTATGACCACAGAGAAACTTCATTTTGCCATATTCTGAGGCATACTTCAATGTATGAAGCTGTGTAAGGTGTCATTATTTGCGACATGAGATGACGGTTTCCTTGCTACCATTCTGGGGGCTGTACAACCTTTTTGTTGCTTTTACTAAAATGTTTGTGTTGCAGTAGCAAAAAAGTTGTAATTCAGAAATTTGGTTGCTATTTTTTACCACGGGATTCACCACCAGGAATAACCGTTTTTATATTTCAATAGATTGGGCATTTTGAGACAAGACAATACCATGTTCTTAACTTTTTTTTTCTTTTTTTTCTTACTGTATTTTTAGCCCCCCCCCCCCCCCCCATGGTACTTAAACCCTAGGGCGTCTGATCAATTCTATCATATACTGCTATACTACAGTAAGATTTTCCTACAGTGGCACACTGTTATAGATCACACTGAATGACTGGCCTGGGAGTCTCATCTTGTTACTGCAATGCTAGTATTTAAATCCCAGGTTACATGGTTAACTCCCGATCAATGATTTTATCAGTGGGAGTGTGCTGCATTATGCAGCAAACACCCAGTGGGTATAAAGAGGGCATAGCCTGTGAGTGCAGCAAGGAGTTGATATTCACACACTTAGTACTCATTCTTTTCTAAAAGATTTATACTGTACTACATCTCACTACAAAGAGTAGTCTAATGATTTGATCTACCTAACAGGGTGTTTTAGTGGTTCATGACCAATCTTCTGCTAGGACCATAATCTTATATTCATTCATACTATCTTAAAGACCTGGCAGGGCAGGGATGTCTGGGGGACCAGATGAAGTTGAAGCGGTGAAACAAGTGTTTGGGAGTTTCCATGTGCCTGATCTGCATACTTCCTTCTTACTCCGGAGATGCTATGGCACAGTGAAGTGGTATGTAGTCCTTGCATCATTGTGAAATATGATGCAATGAGTCCCTGTCTCCTGGCAGAGACTCCTTGCATCATAATTCACTATGACGAAAGATCTCCTGTTCACTGTGGAATCTGACCAAAACACAGGTCCTTTCCCACAGACTGAGCAGATTTGTGTGAAGGTAGTCTTGCTGTAGCATATAAATCTTTTTTTTAAATCATGTAATGTGTGTTTTTATAATATTGTGGTTTAACTTATTGATCTAATAAAGATGTTATATTTGAGCTAAATATTGTGTAGGTTATTGCTGATATCTTTGTTTCAGTCAGGCCCATCTGTTAAAGTGCAAAAGTTGAACCCCTTCAAACTTGCAGCCAGTATATTGCAACTAAAATCCACCATCTGGTTTGGCCTGAAGAAAATCACTGCTGTGTAGCCCTGGCCTTCATATAATTGTGAGCTTCATGAGGGAGAACAGACTGCTAATCTTTGTACAGCCTGGAATAAACTTTGAAAATATATAGAGAGCTACAGTGACACCTTTAGAGTGTAAACATGTAATTTATAACTTTAAGTCTACAATGCTACTATTTAAAGGTGTTTATTTTCATCACAGAAGACTTATAAAACATATGGTCCCTATACCCATGGGTCTTTTGTGCTTCTTTGTTTGCTGTGTAGTATCTTTTCTTGCTCAGTGACTATTGGATATGATGCTAGTAATTGCCTGTTAGTTATACTGCATGTCCTCAAACAGTTGCCCTTTGTTCATATATTAAAAATGTTACCACTGAAGTGTTTAGCCAGAGGCTGTCTCTAGTAGGATTTCTTTTGACCTCAGAAATTGACCTCTTCTCAGGGTAGAGGTGGGGAGTGGGGTCATCAATATTGGCTGCATTTATTGATTTCTGAATCAATAAAGTTGTTACAAGTTTAATACAGGAAAGCAAAAATCTAACACGTACTGTGATCTCTTCTATTGTGAATTAATGGAGATAATGGAAAAACAGGTATAAAATGGCAGTTCACCTAGTGATGACATGTTCATGAAGAGAAGCATTTCATGATATACATTTAAGTGATGTATAATGCAAGGCTACTTAGAGGACTTGTAAACCTATATCCCAAGAATCCCTGTAAAATGGGTTGCCTAAAAACCTGATGCGTTGGTTACGACTACAGGGTTACAATATAGTTATCTGACCAGATAACCAGACATTTGAAAGTATTGCATAGATTTTGAGATTTTATCTGTCAGTTCTCACTATGACATGACTGCCCTTGATCTATCTTTTTGACTGATCTATACTCAACACAAATGTTACATCCTTAGGCTGATTTGTTTGTTATTGTCTCCATTTGTATATCACATGGCTGTGTATCTACCATGGATACAGTTTTACCAAACTCAAAAAAGCATTTCTTTAGCCTTCAAGGACATCAGTTTAAAAACAAAAGAGAAAAAACTTGTACAGATTTAAAGGGTAAACAATTGTTCAAATAAATCACAATGCTAACCATTGTATGCTATATATTGTTTGTAAGCACGTTTTATTCTGATAATCTCCTTATATGTGAAATATAGGACCGTTACTTTGGGGGAAGCTGCAGTTACACAGGGCCCAGGACTGTGAATGATACATTACAGTTTGGGACCTGAATCAGATTTGGCATAGGGACCGCTCGGTTTTAGGAAATTAAACATTTGCAGTATTTAACTAAATGAATCCTAAATAAAATTTAGATAATGACAAATTCACCCGATTGCAACCAGTAATGGGAACAAGCTTATTCACTTTCATAAAAACGATGGACTAACTTTTTCTTTTATGAAACCTTGGAAAAGTAATTTGTCATTTGTGGAGGATTGAGGAATTTTGCAGATGGTTGATCACCTTTGACCTCTGATTGATAATGCAATGAAAAGAAATTGGCTGGATGAAGTGGTTCTGTAAAAGAAAATTTGAATTGGAGGTGCCTTCACAAACTATGAATTCATGACCTGCATTTTCTCACATTGTTCATACTGAATGTTCTTTAGATGTCCTTGTAATAACAGCTTTTTAACATAAACCTATTACACACCCCATTCCAAGACTCTATTTACATGGCAAAATTTGTTGTTGCTAATCTTATACAAGTCACACACCTTCATTTACACATCGTAAAACATATGACAAGGTTCATTTATTCTACTCAGTCATTACTTTAACATATATTTTCACATAGTTTAGAATCCAATTAGAGTTTATGCTCCTAATTGGTGAAAAGAGGATGTATTTGTCTTGTGTTAAAACATTTAGGAACTTTAATGACCTTAGGTTTAGCATTGCATTACAGGTACCAAAAAAAGATTGTGCTTTTAGACCCCCCATGATTTAAACACCCATGTGTTTTTTTGTTTATTATTGGATGGTTGTGATTTCTGCAAATAGCTTTGTAGCAATGTATGTTTTAGAATGCCAGTGTAAATGTAGTGTATTATTTGTACTGTACTGTGTGTAACTATATTTTGTGGCTCTGTATTGTAGAAGGGTGTATTGTAAGCCGCTTCCATGTCCCTCAGTGACCCCTGTTTATTGTTGTTATTTATTCGGTGATGGCTCATTTGGCCCACATTACTTCTCAGCGGACAATCCAAATCCATCCATCGTTGGATATCATGTAGTAAAGTAACATGTAGGAACGATGAATATGTCATAAGTGTACATCTGCCAGTATATTTTTGAATGACTGCCACTCTTTGCCAGTTGGTGGGCAGTTTTTCAGAAATTGCATTGAGGTACAGGCTATATTCTATATTTATTACCCTGAAGTAATGAGAGACTGGCTTGAGTTGTCTAACAACTAGGGGTAATAGATCCAGCTTGACTGGACAGAGAACAAAGATGATAAAGCAAAGTATGCCATATGCCTGTTCTAGGTAGTCTAATAGCCTTGAGGGTATCCAGTGGAGCCAAAACAACCCATTTGATTTTTCCAATTTCATTAGTGGTACACTGAGCAAGAAAAGGACAGATTGGTCAAAAAGTATTACAAAGTAATTTATATGAACATACGTTTTTGAAAATCTTTTAGTTTTATATTAAACTAAAACAAAGAAAATTTCAGAGATCCTTATCACGCTTCTAAATAAGCACAATGGAGGTCCATTTAGGGAGAGAAGATAACTATATGGAGACAAGCTAACAGTATGCTGTTTCACATCTAAAATGGGGAGCGACAAGGAAAGAAAAAGGGGGAAGACTGGCTAGGTATATACCGTACTTTAAAATAATAACGGAGAACAAACAGCGCAACCTGCAGCAGGTTTACCCTTTTTTTACAGTATGAAAGTAATAAAAAGGGGGGATAAATCCACTCACCTTCTTGAGTTGTGCAATTGGCAGGAACAACTCTGGTGAAAGCTTTATGTATTGTTAGGTCAAGTCGGGTGTTGCAGCCTCGTTTTCCCCCAGGAGTACTACACTACCCCAGGAGTATGCATCCACAAAGACGAATTGGGGGATATATATCATGTAAACATGACAAATGGGTTAATTAAATCCCTAATGCCTTAAAAAATGACGATTGATGGCACAAATCCACTCCAAATTCTTCCCAAAATTCCATTTATTGAAGGTATAAATAGCGTTTAACAGTTTTATACCTTCAATAAACCGAATTTTGGGAATAATTTGGCATGGACTTGCACCATCAATCGTAATTTTTAGGGAATTGGGGATTTAATTATCCCATTTGTCATGTTTACATGATATATATCCCCAACCTGTTTTTGTATATCCCTGGCTTGTTGGAGTCATTACAGACAGAGCAACCTGAATTTATGATCTAGATTGAGTTTATCTAATAGTTTGTGGTTAGAAGCAGTGAGTTAAACCATTAACATAATGTCAAGTAGACACAAGTTTATTTTAAATAGAGGAGATAAATGTGAAATGGAATTATATGTATGTCATCTTGTTGCATTAGGCAAAGTTTTCCTTTAAAATATCTGTTCTTTCTTTATGTGTTACCCACCTGTCATGGAGATTCTGCCAAGTAGCTTTCTTTTTTTCATTGCTCTAGTAAAATGTTCACTTATGGAACTAATTGCTTTGGAAAGCCCATTGATTTGCAGCTTTTTGCAAGAAATATTATGCAAGTACAGTACGGTATATGCCGATCTAGAGCAGAGTTCATTGCCCTTGAGTAAAAGCAATGCAGTTATGAATGACAAAGATGAAGGTTCTACCAGTCTTTTCTACTTCTTGAGGCTTCACATTTGCAAACCAGCTGTCACTTTACCTATACCTAAATCATCAATAACCAACTTCTAAAGTTTTCAGAGTTTACTGTTGAGTAAAACTGTACATTCAGTAGCAGACCTGGAACAGTAATGAATTGTGTGTTATAAAAAAAACAACTTTACATTGGGTAATATCCAGGTGGATAAGAGAAGTTTGTTATACAGGGCAGGTCATTTATATATTAGTTTTGGATTGTTCCACCACTGGCTGCTACTTGCTTCGGGCATTAACTGACACTCATAATTCATGGTTTCTCTGCTGTCCAGCAGATTTCATTACTATTCTTCATGGATGGCAATTTAAAGTGAAGGCAAGCAAGCAGAGATCTGTGCTTTCTTTGGGAATTGCTGCTGTTCGAGCTTCTGCTTCCACATCTTATTCATTTGCATCCTTTGTAAAATGAATGAGACAAAAGACAGCTTATACTGGGGGAACAGAAGCGCTATTGCCTTACAGCCTTTCTTCATAGCTATGGTTTAGTATAGTGGTTGGCTGCATGCAAGCCCTTTTGTAATGTGTTTTTATGTGAGCTTCAAGACAACATTGCCATGAAGTTCAGTGAAGCGTGACAAAGTTCTGTATAATATTTTGTGACCCTTCCTATATGATTCTTCCTTCCTTTTATTTTTTAAATTCACAGTAACATTTCAAATAGCAGATTTAACCCTTCATGACTGAGGATCAAAGGTACTTGAATGTCCAGGTCAATTTTTGCAGTCCTTTTCTACTCTTCTTTAAATAACAATGTCTTTAGAACCACTTTACGTATAATAACAATTCATAATTATTTTATTAATAACAAGTATTTATTTTCAGTGTAAGACTTACACTTAGTAAAATGTACAGTGGGTACGGAAAGTATTCAAACCCCTTTAAATTTTTCACTCTTTGTTTCTTTGCAAGATAAAATAAAGTTCTGTTTTTGCTCCATTAATGTATGTACACTCTGCACAGAGAAAAACAGAAATGTAGATATTTTTGCTAATTTATTGAACAAGAAAAACTTAAAGGGAACCTGTCACCAGCAGACCTTTTTCTGGCTCCCCCGTCTCCCCATAGAGAATAGTGTCTGGCTTTTTCCGATAATAAGATAAGTTAGATAAAAGTTTACCTTTTTGTTTGCAGAGTAGTTTCCCTAGTCCCATGGGAGTGGCCAGTGAGGGTGGGGTAGACATGTATGATGTCTTCAGGGATGGAGCAATGGGGGGGGGGAAAGATATGTGGGACATTGGAAGTTTTTTAAATTTGAAATTGATGCATGACAAAGCCGTTTCCCGAGGGTGGGGGGTGAAACATCTCCTCCTCATTAGACCAGAGAATCTTATTTCTTATAGTCTTGGAGTCTTTTATGTGTTTCTTTGTAAACTCCAAGCAGACCTTTATATGTCTTGCAATGAGGAGAGGCTTCCGTAGGCACACTCTGCCATAAAGCCTCGACTGGTGGAAGACTGCAATGATGGTTGACTTTGGGAAACTTTCTCCCATCTTTATGCTGCAGCTGAGCCACAGTGATCTTGGAGTTCTTTTTTACCTCTTTCACTCTTCTCCCACGATTGTCTAGTTTGGCTGGATGGCAAGGTTGAAGAAACGAAACGAAGGTATTCCAGCACTCAGAATCTTCTTTAAAAAAATATTTGAATTTTAATTTTGTAAATATTAAAATTGCAAGGTCACATCCTGGCATATCATCCAAAAAAGAAAAGATCTACGCGTTTCGGACTAGTGTGCTTGCGTCCTTATTCATGATTGAAGAAGAGTTGTAGTCATCCTAAACCTCTTCCATTTAAGGATTATGGAGCCCACCGTGCTCTTAGGAACCTTGAGTGCTGTAGAAATTCTCTTGTAACCTTGTCCTATGAGCTTCTTGGGCAGTTGTTTAGACCTTTTGATTCGTATTTGCTCTGTCATCATCATCACTAATCAAGTCCAATCAGTTTAATTAAACACCGCTCCAAGAAAGGAGTATAATCATCTCAAGCTTGTAAGTTAAATATGAATGTTAGACCAAAGGGTCTGAATACATATGACCATGTGCTATTTCAGTTTTTCTTGCTAAATAAATTGGCAAAAAAAAACTTCTGTCAAGATGGGTGCAGAGTGAACATTTTTGATCTTAACAATTTGCTGCAATTAAATAAAGATTGAAAAATTTAAAGGGGTCTAAATACTTTCCGTACCCACTGTACATTTTATGAAGTGTATAAACCACTCAAGGGGTCTGAATACTTTCTATACCCACTGTAAATAAGCCCACCAGCATAACTGATGGAAGCATTGATTGGTGCAGAAGACTGGGTAGCAGTGTGTGCAACTGTGAAGTCCTTACCGATTGCAGGTCTTCTCCTGCCGCTTGGATCTATGTCCTGACTCTGGATGCTGCTTGTATGCGCTGGAGTCAAGACACAGAGCAGAGTGGCCCCAGCAGCAGGAGAGGACCTAGAAATGTTAAGTAATTGTCAATTAGAGTGCTGTCATTATGCTGGCACATACAACCACGGGGCACATGGAGGAGAGAAGAAGTTGCTGTGTGGTGAAGGGAGCAAGGAGAGGATTTTTTTTTTGTCTGCTCTGATGGTTTCCACTACTAGTAGTTGTCTACTATGTGGATCTTCAGTATTATTAGTCTGCTATGGGGTCTCCAGCATTTGTCTTCTCTGGGGCTCTCCAGTATTATTGTCTACTCTGGGGACGGGGTCTCTAGTATTATTATCTGCTCTGAAATCTCCACTATTTTTGCTTGTCTGAATGCAGTATTTGGTTGCTATGGTGGTATTTATTGCTGTTTTTGTATAAAAAATAGGTTTTACAGAAAAAAAGATATGTTATATTGTACCTTTAATTAGCATCTGCTGTGTGACTAGGCAGTTGCCTAATGGGAGGGTCTGGAAAGGAGCAGTTTCCCCCCACCCTTGGGAAACATGTGACCTTTTCAAATATATGAAAATCTCCCCTCACTCGGGATTGGCTGTAGAGGAGCAGGGGGCATGGCTAAGCCAACTAATGGGTGTTTTTATATATTTGAAAAGGTCACATGGAGTAGCTGTTCCCCAAGGGTGGGGGGGAACTGCTCCTTTCCAGGCCCTCCCATTTGGCAACCAATTTTTAATACAAAAACACTTTGGCAGTGTATGTACTATGCTCTGTGGGGACTGGGGAAGTGCTAAAAATGGGTCTCCTGGTGACAGGTTCCCTTTAAACAGGAGAGTCTCCCCTTTTAATATGATATAAGGTTGTAAAAGAATAATATTAATTCCTTTATTGATATAGCGCACATAGATTACGCAGCGCTTCACAGAGCTTGGCAAATCGGTCCTTTCCCCAATAGGGCTCACAATCTAATCAACCTAACAGTATGTTTTGGATGAATGCTTACATCGGAAATAGAAAGCTGTACATAAAAATCAGAAATTTTACTACAACTGTAACTAGTTCTGTAAAGCATCCATACACAATATATCTCCTGTTTAATAGGACACCAGAATTGTGTTTCTAGGTGTCAAGGTTCAGGAGATATAGACATTTGAAGTTGGTCAATGTTATGATGTTTATAAAAGTCCTTTCTGCACAGGGCATGTGCAAATAGGATGTATATAGCCATATGGCAGTCGTGAAGGGGTTAAAGTTGCCAGGAATGCATGCTCCTTCAACCACTACCATAGGAGTTATGTAGTAGTTTTGACTGAAGGGGCTCTGAGAGCATTGTGTGCATGCACCCTCCATCTGCCAGAAAATGACAGATGACAGGGAGTTGCAAGTTCTGATGCAGGTGGGTCCAGTGACCTGCCAATCCTGATTGTTTTACAGGAACTTTAGCAGGTTAAGTATTACAAGGGTGACCCTATTAGAGTTCTGTAATTACCTTGGTACAGTTTTGTTATAGTCAATCCCTTTCAAGAGAAACTGTTTTTTTTTTCAGTGTAAACCATACTTTGAACCTTCCTTTTTAGTCTGTAATTTAATTTTTTATTTTTTTATATTTTCTGGTTTTGCTTCTGTATGTGTCTATGGAGAAAGGCATTTTGCCTTAGCTGGCATTCTTTATGGCCTTTCACTGTGGAGGAAGAGAAGGGTAAAAAAAAAGGTTTCAATAATCACCTATTGTGAATGGTAGATCCCATAACATAGCTGTTATTTTTCATTGCAATAATCCCTCAAAGAGATAACTGAAGAACCGAATGTGACTGCACATGCTGGCATAAAAATTATCTTCTATAAGCTTATTAATGCATGTATTTCTATTTAGAGGGCACTTCTCATATCAAAGATAGTCAGGATGTAGAGACGGAAGCTTTCCTTTGACTTTTTTTTTTTATCTCTGTGATTAAAAATGCATATTTATGTAAATTTATGAGCAGAATTTGGATCTGGTTTATTTAAATGCATATATTTCAAACTATGTTTCTAAAATACATAAAGAATCAAATAATGAACTCTTACTTTTCTTTCTGCAGGAATATTTTTATCCCAGATACTTGGGTAAGTATTAATTCTTGAATCACATACTAAAATAAGAAATACATATCAAAATTGAATAAACAGCTAATTGGGCTTGAAAGTTAAGCTTATTTAAACCAGATCACCATGAGTGTATTATTGTTTCGGTAGAGGTGTGGTAGAAGATGTAGTTGGTTATTGTTTGGTAAAGAAATGTTCTATTAAAATATTCAACTGGGACACTATGCATCTATATAAAAGGCAAGTCCAATCACGGGGTACACTTACACCAGGCAGTCCTCACAAATTAACCCATAAAGCCCTGCCCACCTATGCAAAATGGTGTCTTTACTGTAAATCTACACCCAAGTGCTCTCGGTACCCAGACAACTCAATGCCACCAGCCACAAGTTACATAAACTAAGAAGGCCATAGGCACCTCATTCACACACAACATGCAATCAATCACTAAACATGCTATGCTAAAGAACCTAGTAACATAAATGCCTTCAGAAACTTAGATTCTCTAAGGCTGCAAGCAGTGAGTTATTAAGGTTAACACTTTAATATACATGAAGGTACAATATACTCATATAAATATTTAAAATAAAGAAAAGGTTACAAATAACATACATACACTACACACCAAAAGTTTTTAAAATGAAATACAAGAAACAAAATACCCAGCTAGAAACTTTCTTAAAACTGAGGATATGAGTGTACCGAAATCCCCTTAACCCTCTTCTGTAATGGAGAATCATGAATTATGTCCAATTTATGGGATAAATATGATATTTATTTGTGTGTCTAGGGCAGTGGTGGCGAACCTATGGCACGGGTGCCAGAGGCGGCACTCAAAGCCCTCTTTGTGGGCACCCGGGCCATCGCCCCAGCGCACCAGACAAGACTCAAAGAATCTTCCTGCAGTTCCAAGAAACTTAAAAGATGCTGCTTTCAGTCATATTTTGATACTTCACTATTTGGGACTGTAGGAAGAGGGAGAATTAGACAGGGTCAAATTAATTTTGGAGGACCTCCTGCTGGCCCCACGATTCTCTGTGTACAGAGGGAAACTGGAAAGAAGCTAAAATGATGAAAATTTTCCATCTTTCTACTGTGTTGCTCTCCTGGAGGCCAATATGATTGAAAGTTGTTGAACAGGGAGCAGTAAGTTACTGCTTTAATTTTTGGTTGGCACCTCGCGGTAAATGAGGGGGGGGGGTTGTGGGTTGCAGTTTGGGCACTTGGCCTCTAAAAGGTTCGCCATCACTGGTCTAGGGGATGACCCCCCTTGCTCACACTACCTCTAGAAGGTATGCATACTTATGCACCTTCCTTGTTCCTGAATGTTGATGCCAGCAGATCTGTTTTGAAGTCCCCCTTTACCTGATTTCCCCCTCTGGAGAAATGAAGAGGATATGGACATTTAAATTTAATTAAAAATATTATTAAAAATAATCTTGTTATAGATTAAAAATGAGGCCACTCATCAGCCACAAAAATCAATAGTCAGGCTTTCATTATGTAATGGGGCTAGGATCCAGATAATCTTTAAGGGTCCTAGACTCGTCAGAGCCCTTTCATCTGTTTTCGATTTCTGCACAATGCCTCTTTACACAGACATTTTTGGACACTAATCACATTGGTAGTAGACTATGCATGCTTTCCTATAGATCTCCCCTGCCTGTTGTTTTTCTACACTCTCCCGAAAGGATAGTGTGTCAACAGATTCAATCATATAGGATCAACGCTGCAAATGCATGCATAACACATCATACACTCATGCTTTTGCCACCATGTCCTGACACTGTGTCCTAGGCTGTGTGTGCATGAATGAACGTGCAAGCTATAAAGAGAATGCCACACCCCCATCAGGGGTGGTACAAGACCAGCCCGCATGGGGACCAATCGCAGCATCTCCATGGAAGAACGAGCGGAGTGACAGTCTGTCAATCTGCAAGAAGAAAAATGCCACTGTGCGGACCTGTATTTCAAAAGATACCACCAAGGCCCAATCATAATTGCCATAGGCAAGGATGTTTAACAGAAATTCAATATAAATACCATCCCCAAAAAGGGAAAATAATAATAAACTTCATGGGGGTTCGTATCACAGGTATCTGACTTATTTCACATCACTGAGGTAATTGATGGACGATAAGGGGTACAGAAAAGGCTGACTCAGCCAAGAAGTGGTTAATTATAATGCATACAACATGGAATGCGTTACAGCAAATCCAAAATACGGTGTAAAGGTAATAAACCATAAATGTCATTGTTATATAGTAGATGATCAAAGGGACTGAATTGCCAATAGATCACGATAAACACCTAAAAAGGCCAATTGATATACTCCACAGTGACAAAAAGGGGGATAGATGGCAAATACAAATACAATTTCAGTTAGAATAGCCAAGGCAATTAATGTTATCAGAGATAGAATTAGAAGGATTTAAAGAAACTGTATGATTTGTAAAGCACTGCGGAATTTAATGGCGCTATACAAAGATGCTGATTATTATTAACTTCAACTCATGAAGAATGAAAGCAAAAAATGTGTGGCTTGAAAGCATTCAATTTACTGACGGATGAGTGTGTTTTTAACCACATTGTAGTTGGTTGCGATTTTAAAAATAGCTTTGTCAGCATTTTGAATAATTTCTCTACTTTATAAAACTTTATTTCATATTACCTGGCTCCTTTCCAGCAGCATCCTGTGGGTGTATGTGGAGGGGAACAGCAGCAGTCTGTGTGCCATCCTCCTCCCTCCCCTGCCTTTGTAATGCACCTGACATGGAGGGCAGAAAGTGGATGATTGTGGAAGAGAGGAGACTGAGACACAGGCTTGAGCACCACCAAGAAACCGGGTAATGCGAATTAAAGTTTTTTTGAAATACTGAAATGATTCACAATGCTGACAAAAGCATTTTGAAGTCTGCTTAGCAAAGGCCATTGAAAACTTTCAATAGCCAAAAATGACATTCATGGTGACAGGTTCAGTCTAAAGGGTTTGCCAATGTCCACACAGACACTAAACATCAAATGCGCAAGCAGTTTTTATTGCATTTCTTAAATTTTTTTGTTAAAAAGATAAATTAGATCTAAGTTTAATTGGCTCTTTGCCAGCATCTTTCCTGAGTCCCCTGGACGTGTGGAGCCCCTCCAGAAAATGCCCTTCCCTCCTCCGTTTCCTGTTTTCACTTCTTCTGGACATGCGCAGAGTGGAGATGTGCTATCTGTGCAGATAGCAGTGGAGCTGGGCCGTCTGAAGAAGATGCTGTCTGTGCAAACTCAAGGTTCGTTTACTGTGGTCAGTGAGAACAGGAAGTGGAGGAGGAGAGGTTTTTTTGAAAGTGCGGAATGAGAGCTTTTTCCGGGGAGGGACTCCTTGCTCCACATGCCCATGGGACTCCGGAAGCAAGCTGACAGGTAGCCTGTAATCTTTGATCTAATTTTATCTTTTTAACCAAAAATAGCTGAAATTTTATGAAAATAATTTTTAGTGTCAAGTGGGTCCTTGGACAATACAAAAAAGGGCAACAAAGGACCGGTTCCTTTTAATTAGTTTTCATAGCATTGTAAAAGGACACCCATGCGCTGGTTATTTTAATCATCACATACAGTTGACTTCATGAAGTTAAATCTCTTTTCCAGATTGTATTCGAAGGTATGCATTTCTAGACCAGAAAGGGACAGACCTCTCTACATGTATCCATAGTAAGTAAGGATTTAGTCCTTTGTTGGACTCTTTCTGCTTTCTGCTTGCTGTGAAGCATTTTCATGACTTATTGATGTCTCATACAAATAATGAACTCTAGTTCCATAGGGAGCCATGCATGCAGACGGGCTGTACGTATGGCAAAAGACCGAGCATGCTATAACTTCTGTCTACGATAGGCAATACGACCATTCAAATGGATAGCTGTATTGCCCATTAAAGTGAATGTGGCCGTGTGCTGATCGTACTGAAATGGCATGGACTGAGTAGCACATGGCTGTATTAAAACATTTGTGTGAATGGAGCCTTACTCTATCAATAGCCCCCAAAGAAACTCTATATTTATAGTGCATGTCAAATTATTTTGGTATGCATTAAATACATTTATATTTAATTGTGTTGGTGCATTCTCAATACAGGTCTTTTCTTGAAGTTTTGTAAGCCGAAAAATATGCAGTGTAAAAAATGTTCTTTTATGTTGAAATACTGAGAAAAGACTGAATTTGAATTTTTCACAAGACCATGACTTCAGTTGATATGCTCTTTCTTTCAACTGGTGTCCTTATAATCCAGTAATGATTAATGCTGCAATATCATTCAAAACCTCTCTGTAATTGTTATTAGCCTACTCTCACTTATATCAGGTATTCTGTTGATATTGGAATGGGTTCAGTATTAGTTGTAAAAGCTCATTCAGCAAATATCTTACATTCCATACTGATTCGCCAGTTCCTTCCTCCTTTCCCCGAAACTCATTGCACAGCTGCAAGATAAGACTTCCAATCAGCACTTGTTGACTGCACAGGCTGCACCTGACAGAAGTTCAAGAGAAACAATACACTTCCTAGAAAATCTATATTCCTAACTAAAATGAAGAAAACTGTGCATATAGCCTGACTGTGATATTCATAAGATTTTTTCAGAGATGATAACACCATATCCAAATAAATAAGCAATAAAATGGGAAAGTAACATTGAAACACTTGACATGAAAAATGTATTTTTAGATTTGTATAATTATAAAATCCACAAACCTTTCATTCTTCATTAATTTGTTAGTTTCAACAAATTTTTATTGAATTAAAATCTCAGAGAAGTAATTTTAGGGTGATGCATAGCCAGCTACTGTATTAAACAAACTGAACAAGTGAATGGGGGAGGGCTAAGGGTTGGCGAGTGTTGGATTAATCTGAGAGTTAGTACAAGATCAGTATAGGTGGTCGCTAAAGGTGAGAGTGGTTACAAGCATGCATATTGGTGAGCCATGTGTAATCTAACAAGGTCCTTAGGGGAAAAAAATAAGAGCCCTCTCAAGGGTAGGTGAACCCTGTGCGGTGATCCATGGGTTCCAAATACCATCAAATACAGGTAGTTTGTCAGTCCTGGTCGCCTCTATCCTCTCAAACAACATCAATAGGTTTACTCTTTATATTCATTGTGGTAAATTATAGAAACAGTGTTTTTTCATTTTGCTGCTATATGGATTCTGCTTGCCAATGCTATTAACTCAGTCACTCAGTCGATGTGCTTTATTTTTGACCCTTGCTGGTTTATCCCCTACTTCATTAATTGTTTAGATCCCAATGTTCAGTTTACAACCTTATCCCAGTTTCAGACTTTTTTCCAATCACTAAAGGCAGGGCTGCATCTGCCATGAGGTGGGATGAAAATCCTGTCTGAAGCGGCAGATTGCAGAGACCCGAGGAACGGCAGATCATCAGTAGTGCGGACTTGTAAAACACTGGCTATTCCATACTTCCAGAAAAGTCAATTACATCAGCTTCTTAAAGACACTGATGCAATTGAAAGGTAGAACTGTGTAGCACAGACCCTTATGATGTCATCATGCACTCCAGCCTGTGTCACTGCAGAGAAGATGTGGCTGCCGGGAGGAAAGGGCAGTAGATGTGGCTGGATTTGTATTAGTTTTATTATCTTTCAAAAGAGTCCTGTATATGCTATTTATAGGGTTCCTGGCTGAATATAGTACCTATGGGGGTGGAGGGGTGTCTGCCTCTATATACTGTCTATGGGGATGCTGCCTGTATAAAGAAGCTACCAGGGGGGTCTTGCTTTTACATACTTTCTATGGGGGTGGGGGTCCTGCCTGTACAGTATTTACTATCTATGGCGGTTAGGGAGTCCTGCCTGTACATACTATCTATGGGGGTGGGGAGTCCTGTCTGAATATAGAACCTTTGGGGATGGGGGTCCTGCCTGTATTTACTATCTATAGGGGGACATTATCATTATTCTGGACATTATACTGTAAGTGACTGTGGTATTTTAGGTGCATAGTGTGGGGATTTGCTTCACTAAGCTGAAGATATCTGGTGGTGAATTCAGCAGTGATAAATCATGGATGGGAGAAATCGTAATTAAGTTCTCTTCCTGATGGATTATATCATCACCTGTACTAGATGCCACTAGTATCTATGTCATTGACTGACCTATTAGAGTGCGAGTCAGCATGGGTAGTGTCAGGGTGTAAGCAATCTGGAGGCATTGTTTGGGGATGTTGTTAGTAATGTTGTCAACATTTTCTGATCAGGTTGTAGATTTTTTTTTTATAAATTTGCCTGCAATGTTGGTAAACCGAATAAATCAGGAGATTAGAAGTAGGCTGCTGGGAAGGATTTCGGCAAAAACTTGCAGCAAAATAACTGGAATCGGCAATGACTATAGGCATCTTCTTTGCATGTTCCGTGGTTATAGTATGCTGCAGCCTTTACTAGCTTTTATCTAAGAAGCACTTGTGCAATGTTTTACTACTTATAAATTCTGCAGCCCATAAGTGATCAATTTTCCCTTGTGCAGACAAACAATCGTTCTGAGGAGTGTGTATGATTTCCTCTGCCTTCTGCCATGCTGCTCTCCCTCCTCTGTACACAGATACACAAGTTTTGATTTTTCTAAACTTTCTCATGTCAATTTAATAAGAAGTCTTGTAGCCAAGTAGAAAGAATAGCGATATTGACTCCTAGAATTTCTCCTAGAAATTCTTATTAACTTGTCTGTTATTTATTGCTTTGTTCAGAAATATTTTTTTTTTCAGGGTGAGTTCACATGTGGCATCTTGAATGCGTCAAAACATGTGCGTTGAAAAGCATGCATCAGGATGTGTGCGTCAGAATGCATACGTTTTTAAATATTACAATGTGTTTGGCTACTCCGGTTTTTCTTCATTGCTGTAAGTGTAAGCTGTTGTGTCAACATTTTCACAGCTGTTTACACTTACAGCAATGAAGAGAAAACGCTTCCAGAGTAGCCAAACACATTGGGGCAGATTTATCAAGCTGTCTGAAAGTCAGAATATTTCTTGTTGCCCATGGCAACCAATCAAAGCTCCGCTTTCATTTTACCAGTGCTCATGAATATTTTAAAGTGGAGCTGTGATTGGTTGCCTTGGGCAACTAGAAATATTCTGACTTTCAGACAGCTTGATAAATCTGCCCCATTGCAACATTTAGAAACGTATATGTCCTAAAAAAGCCATTTCGACACTTGCGTTTTAACACATCTAAAACGCAGCCTCGATCAGATCATTTTTATTGAGGGTTTCAAAACACAAATATAATTTTACGCTTTGCTGTGATTTTGGTCTTAAGTTTTTGAAGTAAGGGTGACAGATTACTCGCATAAATGAATTTGAGAAGCTTAAAGACTTGAAAACCCAGGTAGCGGAATGACTGCATGGATGTCAGAAAGGTCTGTCGCCAAGGCCCTATCCAACGGATCCACAGGCATAGAAAATTTCTTAAAATGTTTGATATATCTTTTGTAGCAAATAAAACTGATGTGAAGTAAAAAGACTCCAGTCTGCTGTCAAGCGATTCAAACAGGAGCATATACAGTATAAAATATTGTAATTGCCACATGTGGTTGTATTGGCTTTCACCCTCTATATCCTTAGGCATGTGTAGTTATTTCAAAGTACATTGGGCAAAATCCCTGGAGCAGATGTGTTTTGCGTTTCCCCACCATCAATATAGACAAAAATAGTGGAACAAAGGTTTAATAACCTCCTTTAAGGGACCCCCTTTGAACAGGTTCATTTGGGTATCTGATACCCATAACTGCATGCCGAAGTTCTCATCAACTATTTTAGAAGGACTAAAGTACTTCTAACAGTTAGATGTGTGAGTAGCCTAAGTTGCTACATGTATTTACTAAATTTTTTCTTTTTCTGCTGGAAAAATCAAACATGTTATCATCATCAGAATTATTATTATTATTTATTTTTAAAATGCCATTTCCTAAAGCTATATCTATGACCCAGGAGCTATATAAATAATCTCTTATGAAATAAGAGTAAGGGTATAAAGTTTATATCTTCTTTAGGATCCTCTTGCAACCGAGGACATACTTTCAAGCTTTAATCACAAGTTGGAGCCTTGAGTCAATAGACTCTAAGGACATTTTTGTCTTCTTGGTAGCCACCGCAATTGATGCACATAGATCCTAAAGCAAAGATGTAAGACTGAGAAAACCGGAAGCATTATTTTAAAAGTCGAGTTAGCGGTGCTAAATTTATTATTAAACTAATCCCATCAACATGCTGAAAAAAATGAAACACAATTTAATAATTTCCTCTGTGTTTAAAAACCGAATATAGGTAGTTCCCTGTTATGTGCAAGGTTCTGTAGGTTTGTTGTTAAATTGAATGTGTATTTGGGCTGTAATGGAAACAAGAATTTACATCAAAGCTTCATTGCAGGCACCTTTCATAACTGCATGTATTGTCCGGTCAAATTATGTTGGAAGCAGCTTGTAGACACTCATTAGTGATTCTGCAACATGTGGCAGGAGGTTTTCTAACTATAGTCACTTGTTTCAGGAAATAATTTTTTAGATTTAGAGTAGTTATTGTTCTATCTTTTCCACCAAAACAGTACTTTTGTGAGAAATGGTACAGAACAGTTATTGATGAATACGGTAGTTTCTGTAATGAGTGGGTAGTTGCTCGCAGTAAGTACGCTGCTCTAAATTTTAAGTGATCTTTTGAAAAATCTTTGTTATGGGTATCTCTGCGACAATGATAATAGTTCATTTTATTGGCTGATATATATCAAACCTAATGTACTATAAACTAGGCAACTCTTTAGCTTACCTAATAATTTGTTGAGTAAAATGTTTCTTGATCAGATCTCGGCTAGCTCATCCTATCAGGCTGCATTGCAAACAGTTAATCACTTCCCAGCAGTGAAAACATTTCTGGGCTTGTGCCCAGGCAATTGTTCAAGCAGTACAATAAAATACAAAGGTGATCAGCTAGTTTTGTTTTTATATACATATTTAACACTGAATTTCACAGCTTGTTCTATTCCAGCAAATGACGGTGTTTACAAGAAACTCTGGGTGGGCTCTGCTGTTGGAATCCACTACATGTATTTCAGTGGAGAAAGTCTGGATTTACACATTCATTTTGTAGCTTAGTCTTCTTTGTTTATGGAATATGATTAATGGATGTCTAATATACCAGACTTCTTTGGGCTACAGCTCTATAAATACTTGTAGTAGGGACAGTTACAGTACAAAAGAATGAATTTAAAGAACATCTACCACCAGGATCAAGGATTGTAAACCAGGCACACTTAAATGCTGTGTGAGCCCCCCTGGCAGGATTTCCTCTTCTTTTAGTTTCTTATTCCCTGGTTTTACTAAAAAAGGCTCAGGGCTCCATAGGTTTTAATGGAGCCTGGAGCCCCTTAGGCTTATTTGCATAATTTGTAAAAACTTATATTCTTAAAAACAAGGGCATAAGAAGCTTTAAGAAGAGCAGATCCTGCCAGAGGGGAAGCACATCCGTATGTCAGTGTTATTGGTGTACAATCCTTGATACTGGTTGAAGATGTCTTTTAATTAAAGGAACTTATGATTTCTTAACGTCTAATATATTTTAGTGACTTTTTGGAATGTTTCATAAGTGGGGTAGTGGATTTCAAAATATGCTTTTCTTGCTTTCAGGTGCATAGCCTTCTTTTAGCAGTCAGTTGGGCCCCTACTGTGTCTGAAAGATCTGTAAAAAGCATAGTTGTCTATTAGCATTAAAGGGGCTGGACACTGTAATGGGACGTTACCATTAGCAGGATTCACTTGGACATTTTGGCATACTTCTCAAATATGTTGACTGAGTGATGGCAACAGAAGCCCAGAATGACTGTTGTAGGGGTAGCTTTATCCACATAAATGTAGTTTTCACTTGACCCTTTTGTCATTTTGTGAAGAAAGCTTCAGAGAAAAAGAACTTCAGACCACTATTCAAAAATGAAGTTGTGGATCCAGTTTTCCTCTTCATAGGATTGCTTCTTTATTCAATTTAGTATCATTACAGAAGACACATCAAGACAGAAGTTGTACAGCCAATGTGTTTCTAGAGCATATAGCACCGTTGCTCATGGCCATGACTATGCACACCAGTAACCAGTACTGTAAATTGAATAAAGAAGCTATTTTTAAAATAAAAAACAGTGAAGCTGCATCCATAAAGTCTTTATTTTGCAACAAGAACAAACTTTTTCTTAAACTTTTTTTTTCATAAAAAGTACTGTATGACGGTACAAGTTGTGAAATAGTGCATGCTCATGCTTCCACTCTGCTCAAAATGTAATTATTAAATCTTATCCTTAGGCAGATTGGAGAAAAAAAACAGAATCCTTTTATCTCCAACATGCTGACATCTGTGGAATTTCTGCCGTGATCATAATTCAGGGACCAGTTAGCACATGGCATAAAAACAAGCCCTAAGACTAAGTGACAAGATCAGTAAATAGTGGAATGATCTGATCAATCTGTTGGACAACTGTGGCCTTCTAGACATAACGGAGGTCATATTAGGCTAATTTTGTCAGGAAGTAAGAGTTCTCCTTGCGGTGACTTTGCCAATTATGGCCACCTTACTGGCATGTGGAGACTTATAGCCATTGATGCTCCACCAGGGGATTCTGCAGGAATGAAAATAAGCTTTCTAGGATGGCGTAAGGAAAACACCTCTTTTGCTACCTTGTAAGGCAGCCCCTTTACCATCAAGCATGACTTTTATAAAGCCTAATGACATGATAAGGGATTAAAGCCAAACCAGTATATCTATTCAAGAAGGGGTGTTGACTCATTTTCACTTGGAACCTCAACAGCCTCTAAAAGGGTCTGATATCATTTTATTGCTGTATAAATGTATCTACTGGGCTGTTTAGTAGTTACATTTATACAGAATTACTATTACAATCAGCCATTTGAGGGTAAGCACTAAGCTGAAAATATTGTTAAATGATCTGAGACATCACCTTGGCCAATATGTGACCCTAAAGTAGCCAATAGGCAGAGTGCCCCGACTCCAGCCAAAGTGCCTGAGTATCCCCTCAGTGCTCGCATGCCAGTCATAGTGCTCCCACACCTGCCAGAGTGCCCCCACAGAGATCCCTACAGACATTTAGACACTTTTCTTTTTTTTGAAGAAGTAGCAGTCTTCTTTATTCCTTGTGAGGGCTGTATGCGTAGGCTCTGAAGCCGGCACACCTGATAATATTATCACATCATGTGCTTCAGGGCTGGCACATACAGACCACGCGCACAGGAGAAGAGAAGAGTGCTGCTGCTTCATGGGAGTGGGTAAAGGCGAGTATCCAAGTACCTTGCCCCTATGCTGCACTCCTGACTAACGCAGCATAGGGAGGGGCAGGGACACTGGCCGGATAAACATGGCCCACAGGTCTTGTGTTTTACGTCCATGCTCTGTGTTGAAAAGGGATAAAAAAATAACTTTCATTTACTCACAAATCGCTAAATGTATCCATTATGTGACTTGATTTGTCCCTTGTATGTAAAAGGTGCATTCAGATTTTTTTTATTTTTCTTGGCAACAGTTCAATATTTTTGTGCACTAATAATGACTTTAACCTACAGGCATGTAGCAAGCAATTAAATTCCCATGTCTACTCTAAGAAAAGCTTACTATACACATTAGATGTACGTCTACCAAACTGCCAACCATCTAATGTATGAAGAGCTTGTGAGGTGCCAGATATTGCATTTTTTTTCCTTTGTGCCACCTCCATGCCTCTTGTTTTGCAGGAGCACTGTGCAGGATGTTATTATAGGTTGCTGTAAAATCCTTGAATTCATCTTGGCACAGTATTGTGAGCTGAATATACTAAGTAACTGGAAGTTAGTAAATCTGGTTCGAGGAGGAATATCAAAACCCCATGAACCTATAGACCATGGTTTGAGGTTCATTTGTCATCGACGTGTGATGGCCAGTCATGCGCCAATTCAAGTAGAAAAGACTGCCTGAGCCACAAATACAGCTTGCAATAGTACCTGCCCTATAATTTGTGGACGTGGGCAGTCAGCTCTCACACTGGGCCATGGAAACCACAACTGTGTGTCGGGCTATTGTAAATAATTTGTCCTTTTCTGTCAAACAATGCATTCTGCATTTGTATGCATGTAACCTTATTCCTACGAAGAGAATATTGAGGACTCCATGATGCACAGAAATGTGTGCAACTGAAAAGCCTTTTCACATACTGTATCTAAGTGAGCACATTTCTGAAAGCTCTTTGCAGATAAATGTCACAAAAAAGGGTGCCAAAATATTCATACCCCTTTAATCTTTTTCTCATTTTAAACATTCTAGCCACAAACAAGCATTTGTGTTGTTGCCTGCTTATTTAAAAAATGAAATGTGTGTTATGCATATGGAGTTAGCCCCACTGATTTTATATAGGACTACCCATCTGCAAGTCTGTTGGGGGTATGACTCCACCAACTTTGCACATCTAGAGGCTGAAATTTTTGCACATTCCTCCTTGAAAGCTCAGTCTATGTAACTAGATTTTACTATTTTAAATAGTAATGGTTTGAGATTTTATTCCACCCCATAACACTTCCACTAGTAAAGTAACGTGCTCAGTAGACCAAGAAAATTTACTTTATATCCTATTCAAGCATGGCATATAACATATTTCAGGGTTTGCTGTCACCACACTTTCACAAATACAGCTAGTGACAGTTTCTTGTAGAGCATTAGTAACTAACTGACACCCTTCTTTTAGCTAAAAATTGTTTCCCTTACATCCCCATAAATAATATATTACGTGCCATCAGAGGGGGCATGTTCTGCTCGGCCGACCCCTCCCATCTACTCCTCCCTATGTTCCATGCCTTTTCTCAGCTTGTCAGGTGACCAGGGTGACATCATCTAAGGTACTTTTACATTTGCTACATCTACCCCATGTATGTATCAGATCACATAAAATCACTGACAGCTTGCATCCATGGACCTTTACTCATACCCATTGTAGACCATGTAAATGTAACTGGACCATAGATGATATAATTTTGGTCACATAACTTTAAGTGCTGAATGATGTAATAGAGCTCTCTCTCAATGTTCCACAATTGTCAATCAGGAACAAAGAGGCAGGACAATGCAAGTACATTTTAGTAATTTTAATATGCATGACTCACTTAATGTATGACTCACATCAGGTGAGTTGCATTTAAGTTTACAAACTGATTTGTTAACATTGCAGCCATTGAAAAGAACCATTTAGGAATAATGGCAATGCTTTTTAATCACAGTTTTTAATGAAGTATTTATTTTGGATGGGTTAATTTACACGAAAGCTTCTCTGTAAAGAATAATTTGGATTATAGATTCACAATTATAGATTTCACAATCTTGTTTCCTGGTGCACGTATTTTGTTCCTGTTAGTCTCATTCTTTCAACAGCCTCTTATTTTCTATTGTGATTAATTTGTGAATATTGCATGTTATGTCTCTGTTGATCCTCCCACATCTTCAGACGTGCCTTCGCGTGTCTAGGATGACCCTGTTTATAAAACAAATTGTACATTTTTTTTTCCTTCTATTTAACATTACACTACAACAAAACTTGAAATTCCAGTTCTTTTAGAAGTGATGGCTCTTCCTATACAGTCAAAGCTACAATTACATTGGAAAAATGCAACCATGTATACTTTTGGCTTGCTTTAAAAAAGCAATATTATCTTATCAACTACCGTATATACTCGAGTATAAGCCGACCCAAGTATAAGCCGAGGCCCCTAATTTTACCACAAAAACCTGGTAAAACCTATATTTTTTACTCGAGTTTAAGCCGAGTTTGGGTTTTCAGCACATTTTTTTCGTGCTGAAAAACTAGGCTTATACTCGAGTATATATTTAAAAGTATTTTATAATTAAAAAGGACAAAAGAGGAGTATGCTTTCCAGTTTAAATTGCGCAGTGGACAAAATTCATGCAGAGGCTTTTTACAGGTAGTGTTTATCACAGATTTGTATCCACTGAGTTTGTCAATTGGACCGCGTTGTGACTAGGTTAATTTCAATATAGAACACATACATGCCAAAGGGCAAGTTAAGCCCTTTTGTGCCACTAATATAATCTTTATTTAATTAGTTAGAATATGAAAAAAGAGAAACAATTTCATGAGTGATGCGATATATCAGTGAAAGATTAACACTTTCAGGGTGAGGGATGGGTGTATTTAATTTATAGATGTATGAATTAGACCTGCACTTTTTCAGAATAGGGAACTCAGGTTAGTCCCCAATATGTAATAGATTGGTGGGAAACCTCAATGGTTTTGTTCTGTATTTGGGAGCTCTATATGTGTGAAGCCAGCAGGATAGCAGAATATTTATTGTTATATAGTTAGTTTTGTCCAACTGGCTTTCAACTTGTCTCCAGAACTAATCAATCCTTTATGTTCTAGAAATGAATTGCTCTGCTATGTTGTTGGCTGTGTACCCCCATTGACTGTAACCACTGATGGTACTATTATAGTATTTTGACCAATGTACGTATGCGGGCTCTATGATTGATACCAACCTGACTTTTATCCATTTGAGCTATCAGCCCTAAGGTACAGTCAACTGTCTGCCAAACCAGCCACCACCTTTTTATTTAAGAGAGGTATAGTTGTTATTTGGGAAGTCCAACTTACTAGCTGGCTTCTGATTACATTTGTAAGCCACTACCTGTCTCTCCCCACTTTACAGTATGTTTGCAGTTTACAACTTTTGACTTCAACAATATGATATCTAACTATCTTAGTCCTATATCATTTGCAACATCCATTCCTCACTACCTGTATTAAAAACCTATCAGGGTTACTCTGAGTAAAGGCCGTGAACCAACACCCTAAATATTTTTACCCCGGTGGTATGTTACGCTTGGGTAAGGTGTAATAACTTCCTTTATGTCATCATTTGCTGTTAATAGTGACCAGTATTTCTGTAGCATCTATTGTACTTGGTCAGTGTAACTGTCAAACGTACCAATGCATTATACTAATTGTTTTTCTTGTCTAGGATGTTTGTTTTTGGGGAGCGTCTCCCTTTTCATTGATTTAGCTCCTCACCCTGAAAGTTTTAATCTTTGACTGATAGCACATCACTTATGAAATTTTTTAGCTTTTTTTTTTATATTTTAACTAATTGAATAAAAGTTACTTTTAGTGGGGCAAAAGGGTTAAACTTTCCCATTGGCATTTATGTGTTCTATCACAGATTTGGACACAGTTATTTATCATGTTGATGAGGAAAATGTAAGAACAATGTGGGGAGATCTATCAGTGTCGGTGAATAAAGAAATTACTTTATTTGGTGCTCAATAAGCAGAACTGAGCGCTCAGCTGTTTACAAAAAGAATTATGAGCTGTGATTGGTTTCCATGAGCAACTAGAACAGTTCTGGTTATTCGGTAAAAATAACCATTTTTGATAAATCTCCTTCACTTAAGTGTCTCATTTAGTCTACTTTAGATCAGCTATTACCTTATATACTCGAGTATAAGCCTAGTTTTTCAGCACAAAAAATGTGCTGAAAACCCCAAACTCGGCTTATACTCGAGTAAAAAAAATAAATATATCTAAACTCACTTTTCCGGCGACCCCTGTATATCTTCTGTGCGATCTGTCCGGCAGCGGCGGCAGGCTATATACACTGGGGCAGGGTCTGGCAGGCTATATACACTGGGGCAGGGTCTGGCAGGCTATATACACTGGGGCAGGGTCTGGCAGGCTATATACACTGGGGCAGGGTCTGGCAGGCTATATACACTGGGGCAGGGTCTGGCAGGCTATATACACTGGGGCAGGGTCTGGCAGGCTATATACACTGGGGCAGGGTCTGGCAGGTTATATACCAGTGATGGCAAACCTTTTAGAGACAGAGTGCCCAAACTACAACAAAGACCCGCTTATTTATCGCAAAGTGCCAACACAGAAATTTAATTTGTGATTTATACTCCCTTTTTTGTCACAGCTTTCATTGATACCAGCACCCTGAGCACACCAATAAAGCAGGAAATAGTCCCAGGTACAGGTGATACATTAAAATAGCTCTGTGCACAGCAAGTCCTGGGCTGGCCGGGGCTGCAGGAAGATACCTAGAGTCATCTCTGGTGATGGCCTGAGTGCCCACAGAAAGGGCTCTGAGTGCCACCTCTGGCACTAGTGCCATAGGTTAGCCATCACTGCTATATACACTGGGGCAGGGTCTGGCAGGCTATATACACTGGGGCAGGGGCTGGCTGGCTATATACACTGGGGCAGGGGCTGGCTGGCTATATACTGGGGAAGCTGTGACCAATGCATTTCCCACCCTCGGCTTATACTCGAGTCAATAGGTTTTCCCAGTATTTTGTGGTAAAATTAGGGGTCTCGGCTTATACTCGGGTCGGCTTATACTCAAGTATATACGGTAATTGGTCTAGTTTATGACTGAATGTTCGGATGTAACAGTTAGGCCACACCATATATTATATGAAAGTCAGAAAACTCTTAGAAATTTATTAAACTATGACTGTTATCAACAAAAGATGTTACGGTATTTTTAGTTTTTATGGTGCAACTTCAAGAGTCAACCAATATGGCAGTTTTTCCTGTTATGTTTGTTAATTATGCTAATTTCAAGTTTAATTTAGGAAGCAAACACAATTGTCAAATTTATTTGAAATTATTATTTCCTAACTTCTAGGGTTTTTTTTATAATTAGGAATTCCCTAACAATATTTAGTGTAATATTCCAGTTTTCAATTCTAAAGCGATACTTAAACTATCATCAGGATGGTCATTTTTTTCACAATGACAGCAGCATGTGGTGAGTTTCGTGGGGGAAGAAAGGGGGGGGGCAATTCTAATCCTCAACGGATCCTCTCCTAATCCTAGCTCATCACCCTTCCCCTCAATTATCTTCTCTCCTCCTGCTTTCTCCCCCACTTACGTCAGGTCACTACCACAAGCACTTCTCATTTGAACTCTACCCCTCCTCTCCTTCCTACACATCCCGGAACTCACCAACAACTACTGGCAGGGAGCCAGATAATGTTAAAGAAACAATTACAAAGCACTGGAATTATTGACATTTTTAAAATCTACATGCCAGAAGCTATTGGAATCTATCATTTTGTAAAAGTGACCTTACCAATGACAGGTTCCTTTTAGGAAAAGCATATTTGAGTCCGATTTCAGTTCTCTGTTTCTCTGATCGCTTGTTGTCCCAGCATTAAGACCCCCAAGCAATCTGACATGTACCCTCTGTCTTGTGCACATTCCCAGCCACAATGGGAAAGTTGTGCAAAAGTTTTATAATGTCTATTAGCAAGGGACATTATAGAGAGATGGGTATAACAGAGGGTAATGTAAAACAACATGTCTAGGAGATAAATCCCATCACCTACAGTACATGATAAGCTCTGTCCTATGATATGTTGGTCTCATACGGTTGTGACTTCATCACTGGTCACCATCAAAATGACTGCAAACCACCCGCACCATTTGCTGGACACATGGTGGTGACATAACAGGTCTTCCAAACTTTCCACTGCTGAGCACGGCAGAAGTGTTTCTGCTAATTGAAGGTATCTAGCCCTACCACCTCATACTGGTCTCCCTAAGCAGTGTAACTTCAATGACTAGTGGCAAAGAGTTCCATTACTGACTCTGTGATGAATGAGAGGGGGACCCACTGGTAAATGCCACTTAGTATTGAAACTTTTTGGAATTGGACCGTATCAAAAAAATTTTGAAAATGCAATGAATCATGCAACCCCTGTGTCTTTTATGTTACTGTGGAAATCTTCTTCAGTGTTAAAGTATCTTTTTATGTACTAATTATTTAAAAGGGTATTCCAGGAATAAGCATAATTCATATACAAATGGGTACTCAAAATATAAGCTAATGTGTAATTAGTTGTTATTTAAAATGCTGCTCCCCTTAGCAGAAAATGCTGGTGACATAGACTATAATGAAGAATTAAAATGTTACTGGCCCTTTAATCAGTCCGTTAATTTCCTCCGCGCGGTCCGTTGCTGAGCATACACAGGATAGAAGATGGCCGCTGGTCACATGTCCACATCACATGTCCTGCACCTGCCTGGGCAGGTCATGTGATCACCAATACGTGTGGCTGTAGTTGGTTGGTTGAAGTGTATCCTTTATGGCCAGTGTTGTGGTGATGGCAGTTACACATCATTACTATGGTAACAGAGCAAGAAAACCTGTAATATCATCACTGGGAGCAGAGCATAAGAGGTAGGAGGAGTTATTTAGAACTAAAGGATCATGGAACTTGTAGTTTCCAGTGGCGGCCATCTTAGTGATAACTCCACCTACTTTAGAGAGGCCATAAATTTTGTAAATCATAAAATCAAACTATTTAAGCTCTGTTTTGTGACTAATGACATTGAGTATTATTGTATTCATTTATTTATATCATCATGGGTTTTTGTGTCAGACGTTCATATTCCCGGAATACCCCTTTAATTAATTACTTTCTCTTTTTTTTCTTGTAGATTTACGGGATCAGTGTTCTTCAAACCCATGTCATAAACTTGGTACCTTTGAGTGTAACGATTTGCTTGGAGACTTTTTTTGTAGGTGCAAAAAAGGATGGACAGGGAAAACGTGTAGCACAGGTACATAAAATCTAATTTTCTGTGTCTTTTTTTTTTCTATGAGCAAATTGTTGTTGTTATTGTTATTTATAGGGGATCATTAATTCCATAGTGTGGTACAGTCACTAAACGGGTTCACATACATTAAGATGAGAACAAATGCAAGTATAAAATACACCAACATGATCTAGAACAAGTGGAAGGAGGACCCTGGCAGGCTCACAATCTATATGGGAGGGTATATGAAGACACAAGGTGAGGGAACATCGCATTGGGGTTATTACATATTGCAGGTAATCCTGAACAGATGGGTTTTCCGGTTATGTTTGGAAGATAGGGGAAAGTGTGACACATTTTAGTAGAAAGTTCCAGAGTATGCACAGAAGATGTCCAGGAGCTGTTTGTGAGAAGAGCAGAAGAGAGTGTTGCATGTCTTGTGAGATTATGTGTGGAACTGTACACTCACCGGCCACTTTATTAGGTACACCATGCTAGTAACGGGTTGGACCCCCTTTTGCCTTCAGAACTGCCTCAATTCTTCGTGGCATAGATTCAACAAGGTGCTGGAAGCATTCCTCAGAGATTTTGGTCCATATTGACATGATGGCATCACACAGTTAATAGAAAATGGAACCTTGCACAGCAGAATACTGTAATAGTCGACACACTCAAAACGAGCAAATCAAGAATCAGAGAAAAAAGTAGTGTGTTACTGACATGATTTGATTCAAAAAACATAACAAATTGTATTAAAATTCAACACTGAACGCAAACATGCATATAAAATCAATTAAAACTGTACCAAAGTACATACAATTGTCTACCATGTTATGCACTATGGTCGGTGCAAAAACAAGACACCTCCTGAATGGGTGGTATCCACCCAAAACCACCCCTAAAAAATGAAAAGACACATATAAAGTGCAAGTGCATCTGTCAAGCTGCCATGGAAGTAAGGTTTAAGTCAATTAATGCCTGCAATGTAAACATGGTAAAAAGTCGATAAAGGTAATGGAGGCAAACCCTAGTACATATAACAAGTGACCTGGCAAACAAACCAGAGAAATAGCAGCATGCAGGCGGGGTGGTGGAATGATCAGGAGGTGGAGGGCTCCCCACGCGTTACGTCTCCAACTGGAGACTTCCTCAGGGGTAAAGGATTGCTCTATTGGATTGAGATCTGGTGACTGTGGAGGCCATTTGAGTACAGTGAACTCATTGTCATGTTCAAGAAACCAGTCTGAGATGATTCCAGCTTTATGACATGGCGCATTATCCTGCTGAAAGTAGCCATCAGATGTTGGGTACATTGTGGTCATAAAGGGATGGACATGGTCAGCAACAATACTCAGGTAGGCTGTGGCGTTGCAACGATGCTCAATTGGTACCAAGGGGCCCAAAGAGTGCCAAGAAAATATTCCCCACACCATGACACCACCACCACCAGCCTGAACCGTTGATACAAGGCAGGATGGATCCATGCTTTCATGTTGTTGACGCCATATTCTGACCCTACCATCCCAATGTCGCAGCAGAAATCGAGACTCATCAGACCAGGCAATGTTTTTCCAATCTTTTACTGTCCAATTTCGATGAGCTTGTGCAAATTGTAGCCTCAGTTTCCTGTTCTTAGCTGAAAGTAGTGGCACCCGGTGTGGTCTTCTGCTGCTGTAGCCCATCTGCCTCAAAGTTCGACATACAGTGCGTTCAGAGATACTCTTCTGCCTACCTTGGTTGTAACGGGTGGCGATTTGAGTCACTGTTGCCTTTCTATCAGCTCGAACCAGTCTGCCCATTCTCCTCTGACCTCTGGCATCAACAAGGCATTTCCGCCCACAGAACTGCCGCTCACTGGATGTTTTTTCTTTTTCGGACCATTCTCTGTAAACCCTAGAGATGGTTGTGCGTGAAAATCCCAGTAGATTAGTAGTTTCTGAAATACTCAGACCAGCCCTTCTGGCACCAACAACCATGCCATGTTCAAAGGCTTCCCCATACTGATGCTCGGTTTGAACTGCAGGAGATTGTCTTGACCATGTCTACATGCCTAAATGCACTGAGTTGCCGCCATGTGATTGGCTGATTAGAAATTAAGTGTTAACGAGCAGTTGGACAGGTGTACCTAATAAAGTGGCCGGTGAGTGTATTTTGCAATTACCTTATATACTCGAGTATAAGCCGAGGTCCCTAATTTTACCACCAAAAACTGTGAAAACCTATTGACTCGAGTATAAGTCGAGGGTGGGAAATGCATTGGTCACAGACCCTGCCCAGTATATAGCCAGCCAGCCCCCTTTTGTATATAGCCAGCCAGCCCCCTTTTGTATATAGCCAGCCAGCCCCCTTTTGTATATAGCCAGCCAGCCCCCTTTATTATATAGCCATCCCCTGTAGTATATAGCCATCCCCCTGTCGTATACAGCGATCCCCTTGTAGTATACAGCCAGCCTGCCCCCTGTAGTATACAGCCAGCCTGCCCCCTGTAGAATACAGCCAGCCTGCCCCCTGTAGAATACAGCCAGCCTGCCCCCTGTAGAATACAGCCAGCCTGCCCCCTGTAGAATACAGCCAGCCTGCCTCCTGTAGTATACAGCCAGCCTGCCTCCTGTAGTATACAGCCAGCCTGCCCCCTGTAGTATACAGCCAGCCTGCCCCCTGTAGTATACAGCCAGCCTGCCCCCTGTAGTATACAGCCAGCCTGCCCCCTGTAGTATACAGCCAGCCCCCCCCCCCAGCTCCTCTTCGTTACTCGGTCTTCAGTAACAGCGGGCAGAGACGCGGCTATGCGCTTTGCTGGCCGGTGCAAACTATGATGCGGCCTCTGATGACGTCATAGTATGCGCCGGCCGGCAAAGCACATGGCTGGTTGAGTATGTAAGTTTATTGATAAAACCCGTAGCTGTATAAGCAAAGGTGAGGTTTTTCAGCACATTTTTTGTGCTGAAAAACTCGGCTTATACATATATACGGTAGTTCAGATATATATGAAAAGGACAAGTTGTGGAAAGCTCTGTAACTTATGGTTATATTTTAGGAATTCAAAAAATGGTTTTCCACTTGGTTCACCCTGTGCACATGAATTGATTATTTGAATTATGTAGAAAGAAGGTTGCGGCACTCAGAGGTAGGTCGTTGGACACTGTGATTTATGGCCGTCTTAGTGGAGTGAAGATTGTAGCTTGTAAAAGAATGTGTTGGAAGAAAGGAGGGAGGATAGTTCCTGATAAAAATCTTGCACTAGGAGTAGCAAGAAAATGGAAGTTGTGAGATAAGGCGATACTTCAAGAGAGTAGACTGGTCCAGAGATGGTGTCCTTAGTAAATATAAATAGAATGAAAACAAAGCTCTTTTTCTCATGTTTTGCATTGTGCTCTCTTCATGATATTATTCCCTTTCTTATTTCATAGAAATATATTGTAAACATAAAAATGGTAAATCTCTGAACATGGGATATATGTATCTTTGGTATATTAAACTCCATGAAATGTATTAAATAAGGCCGGGGTTCACATCACGGCAAATGGAGGCAAAGTTGTTGCCTCAGTCTGACCACTATATGTCGGACTTGCCAAACTACATTTTTCCATCCTGCTGAGCAATGTAAGAAGATGTTTGTCTTGTTAGGGATGTAAGTGTTCGCACTGTGACCAACCTTCCAATAAGGAAATGCTGAAAACCTTTATAAGAACTGATGACAATAACCCTACTCTAGCATCCCCGCACCACATAGACATGTCACCCCTGTCTCTCTGACCCTATAGATAAAACCGTACATAAGCTGAGAGCTGTCTCGCAATAGAAGGTTACTCAGTGACTGCAATACTGATCTGACACAGGAAGAAGAAGCATCTAGTACCTCACAGGTGACTTGTCTTCTCCTTCACATCCAGAATTGTCGTAAATCTGGTTGCAGAATTGTAGCAGATGTGTTCAGCTCTGGGAATCAGATCCCCTCACTGCGCCCCTAAAAATACCACAGTTACTTACAGTATAATGTCACCTGGATAAAACAATGTCATACACCTTGCCCCCTCCAGCTTTTAATAACACTGCCATTCCCACCCCTTCCATATTTTAACAAGGCCCGCCTCATACACACTGCCATTCTCCCCCTCCATATTTTATTAAGAACCCCATACACACTGCCACCCCCTCCATATTTTATTAAGACCCCCCATGCACACTGCCACCCACACACTCCATATTCTATTGAGCCCCCCCCCCCCCCATGCACACTGCCATTCTCCACCTCCATATTTTATTAAGGCCCCCCATGCACACTGCCCCCCCCCGTATATTTTATTAAGGCCCCCCTCCCCTCCATATTTTATTAAGACCCCCATGCACACTGCCACCCACCCACTCCATATTCTATTAAGGCCTCGCCATGCACACTGCCATTCTCCCCTCCATATTTTATTAAGGGCACCCCCTCCCCTTCATATTTTATTAAGACCCCCCCATGCACACTGCCATTCTCCCCTCCATATTTTATTAAGGGCACCCCCTCCCCTTCATATTTTATTAAGACCCCCCCATGCACACTGCCACCCCCCTAATATTTTATTAAGACCCCTCTCCCCTCCATATTTTATGAAGGCCCCTCCATATTTTATTAAGGGCCCCCCTCCCCTCCATATTTTATTAAGGGCACCCACTTCCCTCCATATTTTTAAGGGCCCCTCCCTTCCATAATTTATTAAGGGCCCCCCCTCCCCTCCATAATTTATTAAGGCAAAAAAAAAAATCATCTCACCTGATCCTGTGTCTCCGGTTGCTGGTGCCGCTGTGAGAGGTGAGCGGCCGCGCGTTGACGTCAATGGTTACTTTATAATGTATTCTATATTATGTGAAATTCATCTGTTGTATGATAATATCACAATGTTTAATATTGCTAGGGCACCACGATGGCTCAGTGGTTAGCACTAAAGCCTTGCAGCGCTGGGGTCCTGGGTTCAAGTCCCATCCAGGTCAACATCTGAAAAGAGCTTGTATGTCATATGTTCTCACAGTGTTTGCGTGGGTTTCCTCCCACACTCCAAAACATACTGGTAGGTTGATTAGATTGTGAGCCCCATGGGGAGAGGGACTGGTCTGGCAAGTTCTGTGTAACGCTGCAAAATCTGTGTGCGCTATATAAAGGATTTATTATTAATATTTGCCATTTTCATTTTTACAGATATAAATGAATGTGCTGACCGTAAAGGAGGATGTTCCCACTACTGTGTCAACAAAAATGGAACATATCACTGCTTTTGCCAGAGTGGCTATCATCTTCTTGCAGACAACAAAACATGTGCAGGTAAGTTTTTTTTTTTTTTTGTCTGTTTGTTTGGTTTTTTTTAAATACACTGCTCAAAAAAATAATGGGAACACTCAAATAACACATCCTAGATCTGAATGAAAGAAATATTTTCATTGGAAGTGCTAACAACATAATCACAAAAAAATCATCAATGGAAATCAAATTTATTAACCATTGGAGGCCTGGATTTGGAGTCACCCACAAGTGGAAAAACACACTACAGGCTGATCCAACTTTGCTCTAATGTCCTTAAAACCAGTCAAATGTTTTGGCATGCTACATATGAGATTCCATCCTCATGGAGTTGTTTTCTAACCATTTGTGCAGACTGTGGCAGATTTGTGGCCTGCTCTGGCAGTGCTCCTCCTCTTGCACAAAGGTGGAGGTAGTAGTCCTTCTGCTGTATTGTTGCCCTCCTACAGCCCACTCCATGTCTCCTGGTAGTGCTTCCAGCCTATGGACAAGAACCCTTAACACTGAGGCCCTTTTTCATTTTTGCATTTTCATTTTTACTTCCCACCTTCTAAAATCTATACTTTTTTTTATTTTTATGTACAGAGCTGTGCAAAGGCTTCTTTTCTGCGTAACAAATTGCACTTCTTAGTAACAGTATTTAATATTCTATGCTGTGTACTGGGAAGCAGGAAAATGCAAATTCCAATACCAAATTAGTGAAAAAACGCATTTGCGCTATTTTCTTGTGGGCTTGGAGTTTACCGCTTTTTACTTTGCACCCTAAATGACATGTCTACTTTATTCTTTGGGTCGGTATGATCACCAGGGATATCAAGTTTGTATAGGATTTATAATGTTTTCATACATTTACAAGAATTAAAACCTCCTGTAAAAAAATTTTCTAGTGCTAATAACTTTTTCATACTTTGGTGTATGGAACTATGAGTGGTGGAATTTTTTATATTTTTAAAAATGTCAAAAAGGTGCCATTTTTTACTTTGGGCGCTATTTTCTGTTATGGGGTTAAACGCAGTGATGTGTTTGGACGCGGTGATGTGTTTATGATTTTTACTGTTTATTTATATTTATATCAGTTCCAGTGAAAGGGGGATGATTTGAATTTTTAGGGGGTTTTTTATTATATTTTTTTTCCTTTTTTTAATTTTTTAATTTTTACTATTTTTCAGACTCCCTAGGGTACTTCAACCCCAGGTTGTCTGATCAATCCTTTCATATACTGCCATACCACAGTATGGCAGTATATGGGGATTTTCCTCCTCATTCGTTACAATGTGCTGATAGCACATTGTAATGAAAGGGTTAAAACGAGACAGCCTCGGGTCTTCGAAAGATGATGATGGCGTCACGGGGATCGGTGATCCCCGGCAAGATGGCGGGACCCATGCGCCGCAATTTTTTAAACCGGCCAGCAGCTTTGTCGGCAGCGATGAGCGGGTTTCCACCCGCAATCGGTGCTAGCACCGACCGAGAGTGTTACTGGTAAGCCTTTGCTGCAATATGCAGCAAGGGGTTAACCCTAGGTTTCCTGATTGAACCTACCATATACTGCCATACTACTGTATGGCAGTATATAGGGATTTTCCTCCTCATTCAGTACAATGTGCAATGTGTTCTTTAGCCCAAACAAGTCTCTTCTGCATGTTGCCTGTCCTTAGCAGTGGTTTCCTAGCAGCTATTTTACTATGAAGGCTGCTGCACACTGTCTCCTCTTAACAGTTGTTGAAGAGATGTGTCTGCTGCTAGAACTCTGTGTGGCATTGACCTGGTCTATAATCTGAGCTGCTGTTACCTGCGATTTTTAAGGCTGGTGACTCAGATTAATTTATCCTCCACAGGAGAGGTGACTCTTGCTTGATCTTCCTTTCCTGGGGCAGTCCTGTGAGCCAGTTTTTTTGCACCTGCTCTTGGGGACACTTTCAAAGTTTTCCCAGTTTTTCAGACTGACTGATCTTCAAGAGTGTGCACAGCAGTAATCAAAGCAAAATGTGGCTACTTTGAGGAACGTAGAATAGAAGACATATTTTCGGTTGTTTCACACTTTTTTGTTATGTATACAATCCCACATTTGTTAATTCATAGTTTGATGCCTCCAGTATGAATCTACAATTTTTATAGACCTGAAAATACAGAAAACTCTTTGAATGAGAAGGCGTGTCAAAACTTTTGATCTGTAGTGTGTGTGTGTGTGTGTGTGTGTGTGTAATATTTATTATACATTTAGGGAGGAAGGCTAGATCCAACTATAATTTATGCCACACATGAAGACCACACTGAAACTATGCTTTTAAATGCAACACATATTTTAAAGAGCTTTGTCTAATCCCATGAATACACTAGTCCCCTATCAAAGAGAGCAATGCACTGTTTATATACAACCTGGGAGCACAAAGTATGATTAGTTTGGACATGTACAAATACAGATGGGAGACAGGAAAGGGTAAAAGAGCAGCGCCTTCCTGGGGCCAAGCCATATCATCAAAAAGTATAATTAGTTGTGTTCAGTTCCTATGCAGTTCCTACTATTATCCTATAAAAGAAAATGCTTGATTGCTTAGGAGTAAGTGCCAGGGACTTTTTTTGCAAATAAATTGGACATTTCATATATATATAATATTTCATACAACTGAGTTACCACAACACAGGCTATTGCTATGTCTTGACTTGTCTTCTTACAAAAATAACTATACAGGCGGTCCCCTACTTAATGACGCCCAACTTACAGACGACCCCTAGTTACAGACGGACCCCTTTGCCCACTGTGACCTCTCTGAATGCTTTTCTATAGTCCCATATAGTCCCAGACAGCAATGATCAGCTATAAGGTGTCTGTAAGAAGCTTTATTGATAATCCTTGGTCTCATTACAGCAAGAAATTTTTGTCTGGATCTACAATTATAAAATATACCTTTTCTACTTGTATACAAATTCAACTTAAAGGGGTTTTCCCACAAAGAAAAGTTAGGCCCTATCCACAGATAGGGCCTAAGTTGCTGATCAGTAGGGGCCTCAGTGCTTCTACCCCCACAGATCACAAATCACGAAAAAGAGGGGTCCAATGGGGATGCGCTCGGCGATCTCCGTCAGCTCCAAAGAGAATACTGGAGCAGAAAGGTCATGCGCGGCCGTCTGCTCCATTAATCTGACGGAGAGTCAAGGGGTCTGACGGAACACTTGTTTTTGTGATCTGTGGGGCTCTCAGCACTGAGACCTAACTTTTCTTCATGGGAAAACCCCTTTAAGAACAAACCTATGGAACCTATCTTGTACGTAACCCGGGACTGCCTGTAATAATCTTTTTATAGAGCCATCATGATCTACTGCCTTTTACATATCATGGGGTATATACTATATGTAAGACAAAATTAGATGGTGAGCAAAAATATGGTCAGATGCAACAATTGGAATGAGCTCGCTAGAGCTTACAATCTATGAGGAGATAAAAGTGATTATAAAATTGCTGTCCGTAGAACAGTCGAATAATCAGATTTATTAATTTCTGCCAGCACATTTTTCATTTTTGCAACACTGAAAACAAAAACACAATGAACACTCTCCCACCCTCCTTCCACCAAGACCCCAACATCACTCTCTCTTCTCTTCTTGCTTCTGGTATATGTATGGGTATTTCCCACATCGAGTCCCCTGCTATCACCCGTTCCCCTATTCCAAGTCCCTCTCTCGTACACCATCCCCAAAAATGTTGTAGCCGCGATGCTATAAAATAAACCCAGGTGTTTGGCACCGCTAGACCCCGAGCCTTCTTGTCTTTCTGAAGGGACTCCAGTTTAATTCTGGGGTGGAATTATTTCCCCTAAATATGGAATATCCAAAAATATCTTAAATTACTACATTTTGGCAAAATTTGACAAAAATGCTTGTGTTCCTGCTGACAAAAAAAAATATTCTCAATCATGTGGCTAAGTTAACTGTTAACACATATGGGCCCTAAATTGAGTGGTACATCAGTGTCTCTGTTGAATTGAGCAATAGTGCGCATACATTGCCACTGCTCCATTAAATTCATTCAAACAAATATAGATCTTTGTTAAATTCATATTTTATAGATTACAAAAAAGAGACGGTGATTCTGAACCCACCAAACTCTCCTTCCTACTTACTTAATCTATCCTAGGTAGTGGCCAGTAACTAGGCAACGATCCCTCTCTTCTCCAAAGTGAAGAGACAAAGAAAATAAAACAGTACAACGTATAAGAATAGTCGCCAGAGCCACATCTCAATAATGAACAATGGGGCCCCTATTGAGGTGTTGCTTTAAAATAAATGTTTCTTGTTTGCAATGATGGTGGCCATTTTACCATGGATCAGTTTATGACAGGGGTGGCTTACCTATGGCACGGTTGCCAGAGGTGGCACTCAGAGCCCACTCTGTGAGCACCCAGGCTTTCACCAGATACTTTCACTCAAGGTATCTTCATGCATTGCTGTGCTCAGTGCTATTTCAATGTGATAGCCTGGGACTACAGGAGTTGTATGAAGATCTGGATTATCATTGTAGCTCCTGCTCCAGGATGCAATATACTGTAGGGAGGAATAGGAAGAGGCGCCCATGACGCCAATAGTGTAATACAGTTAAAAATGTATATATAGGTGTTGTGCTGGTGCTGCTCACCTTGGTGAGTTGTGCAGATCGGCACAACTCGTTTTTCACTTGGAACTAACATCCAAGCAAAAGAACCTGCTCCAGGATGCATGATTCTACCTGTTTAGGGGACCTTTCTATTATATTGGTGTCCACAGGATGCTGATAAGATTGAAAGCTACAAAAGAGCAGGGAGCAATAAGTTACAGCTTAAATTGCCATGGTGGCAGTTTGTAATAAATAAGTGGGATTTGGTTGAAGTTTCTGAGATAAAATATTTAATATAGTGTTATTATATAAGTAGAAAACAAACTGGTGTGGTATTTGAAAATTGTGTTTTATGAG
Source organism: Engystomops pustulosus (assembly GCF_040894005.1). NCBI lineage: Eukaryota > Metazoa > Chordata > Amphibia > Anura > Leptodactylidae > Engystomops > Engystomops pustulosus. The sequence goes on along the minus strand of NC_092412.1, from coordinate 101,935,569 downwards.
GCTTTTAGAAAACTGGACTTGACTTAAGGTTAAACTGCTCTTGCAGCTGTTTACATGGCTCCTTCCATGCAAACAAAACCTGCAACGTAAACTGAATACCCACCTGTTTGCCAACAACACACAATAACCTTACTGCTATCCTCTCTCACCTAGTGTCTCCATCTACCCGCCCATATAGATTGTGAGCCCCTACTGGCAGATTCTGCTGCGGAGCTGCAGAGTCTCACCATACACACCTCGGCTGCCACAGAACCTCCTAGTACATGTCACAGCTGCAGCAAAACCTCATGATGCACGCCTCAGCTTCTGCAGGACCACATAATACACACCTCAGCTAATACAGAACATCATATTGCACACCTAAGTTGCTACAGAACCTAATAAAGCACACCTCAGCTGCTATAGAAATATCATAATGCACACCCCAGCTTCTGCAGAACCTTATCATAAACACCTCAGCTGCTGCAGGACCTCATTATGCACACCTCAGCTTCTGTAGGATATCATAATACACACCTCAGCAATGCAGAACATCATAACGCACACCTCAGCTGCCGCAGAACATCATAACGCACACCTCCACTGCCGCTGCCAAATTATACACACTTCAGGGGAGATTTATCGTATGATTAAGGCCACACCACCATCCCCCCGTGTCCTGCTGGATGCACACCTCAGGTGGTCCAGGACCTCATAAAACACACCTCAGATGGTGCAGGACCTCATAATACACACCTCAGCTGCTGCAGAACATCAAAATGCACACCACAGCTGCTGCAGAACATCATTACACACATCTCAGCTGCCACATAACCTCACAATGCACACTCCCCTTGTGTCCCACGGGATGGCTCTTGATGTATATGTCAAGCAGTGAGGCCACTGGGCAAAACTACGCCAGGTCCAACCTGGTATAGTTCTGTGTAAAAATTATGCAGGCACGGAAATTGTTTCAAAATAACGCAGGGATGGGCAGGAATGTCCTGTGCCCAGCCACTCCGCCAGCCACTGCACCTCTCTACTCCCACATGGTTTGGAGGTGCCATAGTTGCTGCTATAATCGCAAATTCTTGCATTACGCAAGAATTTGCAAATATTTCACTGTAGATAACTATTGCAGAAAACTGGCGTGGGAGCAGTGATGAATCCCTCCCTTCATCTCCTGCAGAACCGAACAACAAGCAATGCACACCCCTGCTGTATAAATGATGTATACACTTTATACATCAGGGAACTGCTCCTATGTTCATCATCCTAGGAATACATGGTGGAAGATCCGCCCCTCACCTGTGAGGGTCTGCGCACTCACCGCTAGTCCTTATTTGTAGTTGCCTAGGTCTTATCCAAGGCACTTCAGAAACACTTCATCATGTAATTTCCTTCCCAAAAGTAAATCTTGCCAGCTTTGAGAAATTGCATGCAAAAAAAAAAAATACACGTGATGCCACATGTATCATTATTATTATGTGTGTTTTACATAAACCTGAACTGGAAACGGCAAAAAAGTTACATAATTTACTTTCATAAATGTTACCCATGTTAACTACAACGTGGTTGCTGTCCAGTATGCAATCCACAAGTACCTTGTCTTGCAAAGAGTCCAAAAATTTAGTAGAAAATATTTAAAAATGGTCATAATCATTTGCAGGAGAGAAATTGGCAGCAAGTCTTGTCGATTGGAACTTGAGGTAATTGCTTATGTAAATCTACCTCATTGGGTTGGCTATTCTTGCACACTGTACATGGTATTACTCAGAAAAGTTTAAAGCCATGCTATTTGATGCCAGAAATGCTGTTTCTTTTCTCTGGCTGTAAGAAATAAAAAAAATGTGACCTGTGATGTTAAAAATCTTCCAGTTGTACTTGCCAGCAAGTATTATTTTCAGTGGTGGGCTGGCTTTTGCATTGGAGAGAGGTTTAATATTTGTAGCGTTGTTCATTGTAGCCAGCAGCTCAGTAATTTTAGCACACAGCATTCCTGCACCGAGCTGCAGTAAAAACAAGACTGGACATGTATATTTTCTTAGTTTCCTGCCATCGGAGCATCCGTATGATTTCTCAGAGAGGAGCCAAAGTTTTCTGATCTACCAACCTCTTTCTAAGTAAACAATTTACTTACTGCTCTGCTAAACCACTAGGTGATATCAGTGATCCACATATATTTCAGAAATTGTTTTCTTTCTGATGTAGTTTGGAAAAGAGGAATGTGTTCTATATTTTTTTGAATTTTAAACAATGTCCTTATGAGGACAGTCACACCACTGAGGACTTCCCTGAGCATATGCTTAGCGGAGGCCTGAGGGGTGGATGCAATACGATGCATCCGTCCTCCATAGGCTCTAATGGCATGCACGTCATTTAGCAGGATGGAAAGACACAGCTTGCTATGTCTTTCATCCAGTGTTTTCCACAGTATGTGCAACATCCCCCACCGGGGCCTAGCCCTTGAGGTGAGGCCTAGAGACAGTCGGGGCCCACGGTACCGGAGTGGCTGGCGGTTGCGGCCTAAGCACGCTATTGTCACGGTGCTTGGTACGGGGGAACCGGAGGGCTGTCCTACAGCCTGGCAGGTCTCCAGCAGGGTGGTGTTGGCAAGAAATGATGAGGGAGAGGCTGCTATAGCGGATCTCCCTGGGGCAACCCCTTAGTGTCCCGAGTGTGAGTCTCTGGGTGATGGACAGGGTGCCGGTGATGAAGGCAGCCGTATTAGCAGGGACCAGACGGAGACAGAAGTTGAAGAAAACAACTTACAGTTCTTTATTTGAACCGCAGGAACCGCAGCAAACGTGCCTTTAACAGGTAGGTAGGGTGCCGAGATGTGAGTTGGAGGGAGCCTCAGGAGATAGTTCACCAGCCTGGAAGTAGAGGGCAGGCTGGGAGGCAGCTGTGTCCTGGTAGGAAGCTTCAGCTTGTCCTGTAGGGCTTCAGGTATCACCTTCAAAGGTAAGATGATACCCCTTTTCCTCACTACACTAACTCTAGTCTAATGCTCCACTCTTCAGAGGCAGGGGCTAGGCTCTTCCTGCTCTGGTATGGGCTAGACTGAGATTACTCACTCACTCACTGATTCTCCTAGGATTCCACACTAGAATAATCATCTAATGTTCTGATCTGAGCTGAGCTCAGACTAAAACTGTTCTCCAGAACATTCCTGGCCAGAGGTCCTAGTACCTCCCCTTGGTCAGGTGGTGGCTGCTCCTCCAATCACATCTCAGCTTACAAAGGACAGGATGTAACACATATGATTGGACAATAGCATCTTGCATTATACAAAATACTTAACCTCTGCCTTGCCAGGCAGGATTCACCACTGCAATACCCCTTTCCCTATCAGGACCATGTAGTATCATGTGGGTATATGCAGGTGGGACGTATTCGCAAGCACTACCTCGCCATTGCATCGGCGAGGGTGTTGCATACCCCGGGGGCAATTGAAAGAGCCGCCCTCGGCTCGACTACAGATGGTTTGGGGCACAGAGGGGGCTAAGGTCACTTCTGGGAAGTGCAGGCTACGTGAGGTGTAGGGACAAACCGCCCATGGTCCTGGAGACAGGCACCTGGGTTGGTGTCGGACTAAGACAAAACATGTAGCTGTATGACAGTTGGTCGCTGACGCCATTAAACCGAACTGTACAGTAGGAAAGGTGTGGTGTCATGTCCTGTAATCCACTCCTTGCACCAAGGCCTGTATATTTGTTTTATCAACGCTTCTTCCCTGGCGGCAATTATATAAGGTGTCTATCTGCATTGCGTTAGCATATGCGACACAAGTACCTCCTGACTGGTATCCTTACCCATGTATGGGTGGCATCCAGGTGCTAACTGTGTAACACCCCCGGTCCCCTTAGGACCCGCAGTTTACGGACTACCCCCACGTGCAAACCTCAGTTTGAGGGATCAGGTAGCGGTCAGTGTTTTACAAATAGAAAGACGGTCCGACACAGCCACACTACAACCTGAAAAGCCTATGAAAGGGTTAATGCAGACTACTGGCAGATATGACAGTGTGCAAACAGGTTAAGATCACATTGGCTTAGAAGCCCAATGGGTACACATCTTATAACATCACAACGTTACAGATAGATAGGCTACTCAGGGTAGCACGGTAGCAAATGTCTCTTTCCTGCAAAGAAAAGGCATGGAAGTGCAAACATAATGTCCGTACCTAAAAAGGAAGGCATTAAGTGCAAAATACTAATAAATAAAGTGGCAACTTTTCCTGGTAGTATCTGGCAAAAGTCTCACAGAAGGTCTCTAATGACAAAGTCCATCTTCTGGGTACAGCCCTTGATGTGGGGAAAAGTGCACTGAGAAGCAAAGGGTCTCCTCCATGTGTAGAGGGACAGAGTCCTTTGAAGAAATCTCTGCTGTGGCAGAGGAAGAGGTGCTATCATAGCACATGACAATGATCAGTTCAAGGTATGTCTCTTGACTGAGATAAATAAGGGTAAGAGTCTCAGGAAAGTCTCTGGCTCTTGTGGAATAGGCAGAAATAAATATACATATGTACACAGTACAGTACCTGAAGTGGGCTACAGCCCTTCAGGGGTTACTCTGCATCTTCTTCAGTGGTAAGTACTTCGGTGTCAGAAAAGCGTACCTGCCTCCTGCGGGTCACCAGCTGGTACTCCTGCAGGTACACAGGAGCTTTACCTATTGTCTCCCTTTGAGACCTTCGAAGTTCCGGCCTGGAGAAGATAACAATCTCCTCATCGTCGTCCTCTGATTCAGGCGCTGGAGTCGGAGTCTCAGCTGGCTCTGATGTTTCAGGGGTTGCAGACAGTGGAGCCGGATCATCCTCCACAGGCAGCAGTATTGGAGACTGCGGTGGGGATGATGGTCTCTGCGAGGTACCTCTTACTGGAGTGGAAACAAAACAGAATTGAGGCACAGTCACAAGTTCCAAGAAACTGGGGGTAGGCGAACACAAGGAGGTCTGTAAGTTGGGAGTCGAGGTGAGAGGTGTGGACATAGGGGCAAAAGGACGAAGACATCTCTTCAGCCGGTTCCTATGTACCCGGAGTGGTGGACGGTCTCCTCTTGAAATCTCGTAGACTTCAGGGGAGAGACTGTCCCTAACTAGGTATGGCTCACGCTCCCAACGCCCATCTAGCTTACTTGTAGGATGGTTGTTGCGCAGCCACACTCGATCTCCTGGGGCAAAAGGCTCAGCACAGGCATTACGATCGAAGTCCCTTTTTTGTTTCTCCCGGGCCTCTTCTAACCGCAGATCCACAACTTCTCTGGCATCCGCCAGGCGCCTCTGGTGTTCGTGAACCCAGTCAGTCTGGGGGAGTAAAGACTGGGAATCAGGGGACTCCATGTTCCAGGTCATATCAGCAGGGAGATGGCCGTGTCTCCCGAACATCAGATAGTACGGGGTGTACCCTGTGGAGCAATGAGTGGTATTGTTGTACAGGTACACTAATTCGGGCAACAGTTTTGGCCAGTCAGCCCTTTTTGCAGGGGTCAGAGTCCTCAGCATATTGATTAAAGTCTGGTTCATCTTTTCACAAAGCCCGTTGCCTTGGGGATGATAGGCTGTGGTCCTCAGCTTCTTGCAGCCATATAGAGTGCACAGCTCCTGGAAGACTTGGGACTCAAATGCTGTTCCTTGGTCTGTAAGGATCTGGTCCGGACAGCCATAGGGGAGGATGAAGCTCTTCCACAGGGCCGCTGCGGTGGTCCTTGCAGACAGGTCTCTGACAGGTACTGCAACCACAAATTTGGTATAGTGGTCGATGATAGTAAGAGCATAACTGTGACCGGATCTGCTGGGCTCCAACTTCACGTGGTCCAATGCCAGGATCTCCAAGGGCCGTTGGCTCACAATGGGACGTAGAGGGGCCCTTTGATTGTGTCGCTCTCCTCGAGCGATGGCGCAGGCTGGGCATTCTCGACACCAGGCTTCAATGTCGGACTTCATGTTGACCCAGTAGAATCGCCTTCGGAGGGTGGCTTCAGTCTTCTGAGCACCAAAGTGTCCGGACTGGTCATGGTACATATCCAGTACTATTTTGGCATCCCTCCTGGGAATCAGAATCTGGTATATCCGATCATAAGTGATAGGGTCCAGAGTTCTTCTCTTTAGCAGACCCTGGTGCATGCTCAGAGTCTTTCTCTGGCGCCACAATTGAGACAGTTCTCCATCAGCTCTTCTGCGCCGGATTCTTTCAGGCACTCGCCCACTAGAGAGATAGTCCATTACTTCTCCTATGGCACGGCTATCAGCCTGAAGACTCATCCAGAGGTCCTTCTCCGCAGGGGGCTCTGACTCTTCTTGAGGAGTCGCTGGCTCTGCCTCTGTCGGTAGGGAGTAAACTCTCTGGGCATCTTGACGCACAAACCGGACATAGAACGCTGGCATCTCCACATCTTCCCACTGAGCATCCGTGGAGGGTCCCTCCCACTGGTCAGGGAGACGGGACAGAGCGTCGGCGTTGTCATTGGTCTTACCAGCCCGGTACTTGATGGTAAAGCTGAAATTGGCAAGTCTGGAGGCCCACCGTTGTTCCAGTGCTCCAAGACGTGCGGTGTTCAGATGCGCCAACGGATTATTGTCTGTGAAGACAGTGAAAGATGATGCAGCTAGGTAGTCCTTGAACTTTTCGGTCACAGCCCAGACTAACGCCAGAAACTCCAACTTGAAGGAACTATAGTTCTGGTCGTTTTGCTCCGGTTCTCGGAGGGAACGGCTGGCGTAGGCTATGACCCTTTCAGTTCCGTTTTGGAGCTGGGATAATACTGCCCCTAGACCTTGCTTGCTGGCATCAGTGTATAGGGTGAAAGGCAGACTGTAGTCTGGATATCCCAACACCGGAGGTTCAGTCAACCGTTGCTTGAGCATCTGGAAGGCAGCTTCTCGTTCGGCCGTCCACTCAATGGCTACTCGGGAACGTTGGCTCTCTTTTGGCAGGCCCCTAAGAAGCTCTTGCAGGGGAGCCGCCAGCTGGGCAAACTTCGGGATGAAACGCCTGTAATAACTGGCAAATCCCAGGAAGCTTTTGATGTCCCGTACGGTTGATGGGGTAGGCCAGTCGTGAACAGCTGCAATCTTCTCTGGATCTGGCTCAATTCCATGAGCGCTCACCACATGTCCCAGGTACTTGACGCTAGGTTGTAGCAGGTGGCACTTGGATGGCTTGACCTTCAACCCATGTTGGGTCAGGATGTAGAAGACTTCAGCCAGATGGTGGAGGTGGTCTTCATAAGTCTTGGAGTAGATGATGATGTCGTCCAAATATAGCAGGACGGTCTCGAAGTTGCGATGACCCAAACATCTCTCCATCAGCCGTTGAAATGTGCCTGGGGCGTTGCATAGCCCAAACGGCATGTTGTTGAACTCGAACAAGCCCATTGGGGTGGTGAAAGCCGTCTTCTCTCTGTCTTCCGGCGCCATGGCCACTTGCCAGTAGCCACTGGTCAGGTCCAGGGTAGAGAAGTAGGCAGCTGACCCTAGGGCTGCGAGGGATTCCTCGATTCGAGGCAGAGGATAGGCGTCCTTGTGGGTGATATTGTTGATCTTCCTATAGTCAACACAGAATCGAAGGGTTCCATCCTTCTTCTTCACAAGGACCAGCGGGGCAGCCCATGGGCTGTGACTCTCCCGGATAACGTTGGCTGTCTTCATCTCTTGTACCAGCTTTTTCACCTCTTGGTAGCGGGCTGGAGGTATGGGCCGGTATCGTTCCTTGATAGGAGGATGAGAGCCAGTAGGGATGGTGTGTTGGATCAGAGTAGTCTGCCCAAAATCCAGTGGGTGTTTGCTGAAGGCCTGGTGGTGCTTCATAACGACCTCCAGGACACCTTGTACTTGGTCTGCAGGAGTAAAATCGTCATCTCCAATATTGAGCTCAAGCCACCAGGATTGCTCGGCAGGCTCATCTTCAGCACCTTGCTTCACTTCCAACTGTTGGGAGGCAGACAGAGAGGTTTCCACCAAGTCTTCAGGATGGACACTGAAGAGAGTGGCTACGGCTTGGTACTTTCTCAGATCCACTGGGGAGTCTCCCACATTTAGTAATCGAATGGGTACTTGTCCTCGGGATACCGTGACTAGGCTCCTGGCGGCTAGAATGGGCAGGTCTTCATCAGCTGGTAGAGGCTCTACTATCGCCTGGTAGTCTTGACCTTGGATGCCCATGCAGGCTCGACACCATACTAACGTCTCAGTCCCAGGTTGAAGGCGGACAGGTTGGGGATCCTTGATCCGGGCTCTGCAGATTTCACCATTAGGGCCAGCAAACTTCTGTTGCGCCGCTAGAACCTGCATAGTCTCCTGAATTACCTTCCGGGAACCGTTGGGCACTGTTGGCAGGGAGTCGTGGAGAGCCTTCAGCACTTCAGGGTAGCAGTTGCGGAGGACATTGGTACCCAGTACCAGGGAGAAGTTACCGTTTTCGGGCACACGTGTCACCACTACGCCCTGTCTGGTTAACTCATTGTCTCCAATGGTTAGCGTGGGCTCCCAGTAGCCGCGGATGGGTACGGGTTTTCCGTTCGTAGCAATGATGTTCAAGTAAGCCTTTGGAGGCTGGACTAAGGATGCTTTTCCTCGGCATTTCTCGAAGGCAGCACTCCGGAGGGTGGTCACTTGAGAGCCGGTATCAATTAAGGCCGGTAGGGTAACTCCATTGATGGTTACATGAACCATGGGGCGAGTCCCCACGAACCTGGGCATCCAGTTAGCATCTCGGGGACTTACAAGTTCTTCCCTTGGAGGTCGTCCCTTAGCTCCAAGGGTTTGTCGTTTAACTGACGACAGTCATTCTCTTCATGCCCATATTTATGGCAGTAGCTGCACCGCTGACGGGGTTTCTTCTGACTCCAGGTGCTTAACGACTTCGCTTCTTTTGGGCGCTGTTTAGTCGGAGAGTCACGAGGAGTAGCTGACCGTACCGGGTTCTCTGGAGGTTTCCTCCTCATAGCAGAGACAGTTACTTCCAACTGGGTCAACCGATCAAGGATTTGATGCAGGGTGTCCGCGAGATTAGGGACCGGTCCTGTTACGCCAGTAACTTCCATAGCCGCAGGATTAGATGATGCTGCCTGCATAGGATGGCAAGCGAGAGCAGATTCTTCCATTTCCACGGATTCAGGCTCTTTCTGCGGCCCAGCAGGTGGTCGGTCTCCTAATATGTCAATGGCAACTTCCTTAAACTCAAGGAAAGAGGCCTGGGCATGTTGAGAAGAGATGATCTTTAGTTGACACCTTTGATTTCTATCAACAAGTCCATTGATAAATTGTTCCCTTAAGGTTTGGTCAGAGGTTTCAGCATCTTTGGGCTCAAGGCAGGTGATGGCCTTCCATGTCTCCTGTAGGGAGAGGGCAAAGTCTCGGAGGGACTCTTGGGGCTTCTGTCTTTTCCCGAAGAATTTCTGCTTCAACTCGGAGACAGTACACTTGTCAAAGGTGTTACGTAGCCTATCAAGAATCTGGACCACATTCTGACACTGTTCTCGGGGCCAAGACTTGACTTCCCGGAGAGCGGGTCCTTTCAACTGCCCGATGAGGATGCCCACTTTCTGTTCCTCTGTGAATGGGAGCAAGGCGAAGGTGGCTAACAACTTGTCCCTGAATTCAGGGAGAGTATGTGATTCTCCCTCGTAGTAGGGTAACCAGGGGGCCCCCAGATAGTAGGGCATAGTCAGAGGCATCATGGTGGGAGTCCCAGGGACACTAGCTGTAGCAGGGCTGAAGGGACTCTCTGGAGGACTTAACATGCTCCGGTAGCCTGAGGAGGGACCAGGGGACGGGACTTGCGCCACTCCCGTATCTTCGTCCTGGGCGGACATGACTGGCCTAGCTGAGGGAAGCCTGTAGGGTTACACAATGTCCGTTGCTATGGGCGATGGCTAGAATGGGACGTGGGCACTTTAAGACACAGTCACTATTCCCTGGGAGGTGAGCCAATAACCTAGCATCGGAAACAATCTCTACCCCCCTTTAACTTCCCCAGCGGTACCCACTCAGGATCAGCCGCGGTGCATGAAGGACTCCGTTCCCGATGTCCGGCAGGCAGCAGGGGCTCGGTGATGCTCAGCGGTGTTCTCCTCCAGTCGCAGGACACGTGCGCCGGACCTCCGGATGAGGCGCACACTGCTGGCAGGCTTCAGGCGCGGCCTGCGCCGAAATCCAAGATGGCCGATTAACCCTCTTCGTTGCCGGCCGCACTCGCTCCAGCTCCTCCTCCACGGTAGTTCGCGCCACTCGCGCAGGGGCGGAGCCTAGTGACGCCTCTGGAGTTCCCGCCAGTGAGGATTTGGCGGGCTGGAAATACTTGCTGCGCCACACGCCTCTGAGGTAAATGCTTCAGGCGCAGCAGCGCCGGATGTAGCAGAGCTGAAACAGTTCTTGCAGGGATTAACCTCTTGAGTGCTGGAGCGGCGCTCGACAGCACGTGGCAGCAGTATAAAGTTCAATGTAGAAACACACAAATACTTGGGCCTAAACCCGGATGGCAGCAGGGTTAGGCAGCACAGTCTTTTTCTTAATAAAGTACAGTCTTTAGTGCCAGGATAAGGCACAGAAGTATATATCCTGTGATTCGTGACGCCACTTGCAACATCCCCCACCGGGGCCTAGCCCTTGAGGTGAGGCCTAGAGACAGTCGGGGCCCACGGTACCGGAGTGGCTGGCGGTTGCGGCCTAAGCACGCTATTGTCACGGTGCTTGGTACGGGGGAACCGGAGGGCTGTCCTACAGCCTGGCAGGTCTCCAGCAGGGTGGTGTTGGCAAGAAATGATGAGGGAGAGGCTGCTATAGCGGATCTCCCTGGGGCAACCCCTTAGTGTCCCGAGTGTGAGTCTCTGGGTGATGGACAGGGTGCCGGTGATGAAGGCAGCCGTATTAGCAGGGACCAGACGGAGACAGAAGTTGAAGAAAACAACTTACAGTTCTTTATTTGAACCGCAGGAACCGCAGCAAACGTGCCTTTAACAGGTAGGTAGGGTGCCGAGATGTGAGTTGGAGGGAGCCTCAGGAGATAGTTCACCAGCCTGGAAGTAGAGGGCAGGCTGGGAGGCAGCTGTGTCCTGGTAGGAAGCTTCAGCTTGTCCTGTAGGGCTTCAGGTATCACCTTCAAAGGTAAGATGATACCCCTTTTCCTCACTACACTAACTCTAGTCTAATGCTCCACTCTTCAGAGGCAGGGGCTAGGCTCTTCCTGCTCTGGTATGGGCTAGACTGAGATTACTCACTCACTCACTGATTCTCCTAGGATTCCACACTAGAATAATCATCTAATGTTCTGATCTGAGCTGAGCTCAGACTAAAACTGTTCTCCAGAACATTCCTGGCCAGAGGTCCTAGTACCTCCCCTTGGTCAGGTGGTGGCTGCTCCTCCAATCACATCTCAGCTTACAAAGGACAGGATGTAACACATATGATTGGACAATAGCATCTTGCATTATACAAAATACTTAACCTCTGCCTTGCCAGGCAGGATTCACCACTGCAATACCCCTTTCCCTATCAGGACCATGTAGTATCATGTGGGTATATGCAGGTGGGACGTATTCGCAAGCACTACCTCGCCATTGCATCGGCGAGGGTGTTGCATATGCAATATATACTGGTCATACTGAGCCAAAGAGGTTGCATCTACCTGCCAGTTTATATCTATTGATACACCCAGCATATATATGCCGGGCATTTTCCATGTGTACAATGCTGAGTCTATGAAGAAAATGTGGTGTAATTGTAGCCTGGTGCTCCATCGTTATGTTGTACTGCCCTGGTCCAATGGAGTCACTGACTCCAGATGCAAATTGGCTGTGAAAAATGTCTCTATTTGACCTCCGCTTTTTTTTTTTCACTGATCTTCATAGCTTATAGTTTATGAGTGTTCATAAAGAACAGCTGTAGGATCCAATGTATATATGTTGTATTTCTTTTAATGTAGTCACATGTTGTCCATTAAAATACTTAGACAGCACACAGCCAATGTTCATGGGAATAAGGTTTTGATATTATTATTCAAGCACTAATGGCAGCAGATAACACTTATGGTATACTGCCAATTGCTTGGCTGCACTTGCCATTGTTTTTAACCCCTTTGTACCAGGCCTTAAAAGGCTTTACTGATCGGAACATTTCTAACAAATTTCCATACTTTTTGGTTTAAGGGCCATAACTTCCTTTTTTTGTGCAATAAAAATTTTGCTGCATTTTTTTTGTGACACATGGGGATAGTTAAAAATAAAATAATTAAGGGACCTTTTTTAGTTGTTTGGGGGGTTTAAGTTACAATAACTGGAGAAAAATATGTTTTTTTGTAATGTATTTTTTTTTTCAGTTTTCAAACTAACTCAAAACTACCATTAATTGCCAAGTTTGTGACTGTAGATTTGATTTATAATATGTTTAGTCTGGGGCAGACGGGTTAACTACGGTAATGTTTTTTTTTATAGTGGAGCAGAGGATTTTTTTTTTTTTTTAATTAATTTTCATTTTTAAAGGAAAACATTACTTTAGACAGGTCATGATAAGCTTAGGCAGATTCAGGGCATGAAAAGGCAAAGAAACGGTCTGTCTGGGAGCTGTAGCACATGCACGCTAGATGTGGCTATCGCGCAGCCTGCTTACTCAAGCATGGCTTTTACAAGGCGCTACAGCTCCCGAGAGCTAGGTGACGTCACCAGCTCTCAGGAGCATGAAAGGGAGGGGGGGGGGGGCAGTACCCCTTCATGCATGCTATGGGCTTGCATAATAATGCTAATATCCTAGCGCCCCATGTGACGAACACAGGAGCACGGAAGGGTCATTGGCATAATCATAACATTGATTTTTTTTCATCGAAACAGACAGTTTATTTGCCTATTTGAGCCTATCATGACCTGTATAAACTTATGTTTGGGTTAGAATTGGTGTTTTAAAGTGGTAGATTTCCTTTAAATATTTATTTATATGAAATTTGTGTGTGTAAGATGTTTATTGTTTTAACAGCCCCCCAAGCCATATACTTTTTTTTTTTTTTTTTATCCCAGACAACCACTTTAACTTTTATTTTTTAACTTCATTTTCCTCCTGCATATGCATTATTATCCATTCTGCATATGCGTGGATCATAGATTAAGTAACTGCATGCAATGTCAATAAGCTACTCCAGTTTCCTGTTCCTGTGGACACTAACCATGCCCCCAGTAGAGGCTCTGGAGCTTTAAGTCTTCTCTTGGGTGATGCCAGGAGTCACTGTGGATGCGAATCCATGAGATCTGATGGGGTCGCAGGATCTGGACCCTCATCTACCTACTGAGGGCTGTCTGCTGGTGCAGGCTGAAGTGCAGGGCCTACTACTACATGCTCAGTTGTTTGCAGCTGATAATAACTTATTATGTATAGAATTATGTTTCCCAACATGCCTTACTCTCAGCCCTGTCCCTTTTCCATTCTTGATTGAACATTGTGGATATATGTCTTGGAAATAAATTGAAAAGGTAGTTTTAATGGGATGGAATATCACTGGCATATGCTATCACTTTATGATTAATGGGGGTTTAATCTATGTGACTGGCTACACTTTACCTACAACATCTCCACTTTTCCTGCACAGCAGCTGTACAGCCACTGGCTGTTCAAAGCTCTATGGGGAGGTTCCACTCTATTAAAGGGATCCTGTTACCAGGGACCTAATTTTCACTTAAGACATGTTGCAAACGTCCATTACACCTGCATTGCAAAGGCGCCTTTGCCCATGCTCTGAGAAGAATCCTGAGCATTTCAAAAATAAATACTTGTCTCTGCTCAATCCCTCCTCCCTCATCAGAACTCCTCAGCTCTCAGCACCCTTATTTCTGCTTGCTCACAACTGCTCCCTCCTGCTCCTTCACTCACACAGAGACAGAGTGGGGAGCTGACATCGGTGGGAGATGGATGGATTGTAAACCAGCAGAAAGGAGGGGGCTGAGAGCTGAGGAGCATGGATAAGGGAGCAGAGATTTAGCAGAGACAAGACAATTATTTATTTTTGAATTTATCAAAAGCATCTTTGCAAAGCAGGTGTAAGGGGCCTTTTCAACGTGTCTTTAGTGAAAATGAGGTTTATTTGTCATTGGTAGGTTCCTTTAAAGTACAACTGTAAAGTACAAAAACTCTGCACTAAGCTAAAATAGGCAATTCTCAGGGTTTTGATCTTCTGCAGAGTGTATATATATATATATACTGTGGTGTTGCCATGTATTTCTCTTTTTATTCCTAGGTGTAGGTGTTTTATAGTGAAGTTGTTTTAATTTTTTTTTTCCACCATGGCAGCCCTAGGGTTCAATGAGTGCCCTCTTCTGAGCCAGGCAGGCATGGCCCAGTTGGATTACATAACACGGTGCAACACCTTATGCTTCCACTATGCACAATTATGCATGCAGCTCAAGGGGTGCTTCTTCCCTCCTCCTCCCACCCAATTCCCATGTATGCAACCCAGCTCAGACTGCAAGAGATGTGCATAATTATGCATGTAATGAGTGTCCGAGCCATTCTCTGTCTCCCTCGGCACTCCTCCTTCCCTTCAATGCCAGGTTAACACCACATATTGGGTATTGTTCTGCTCTGGAGAAATTGGGTATCAAGCTTTATGGAGCATTTTGGTATTTTTTCCACTGAGAATGCGATTTTGTTAATCTATGGGGTTTTACTATTATTTAGGCCTCTCAAAATGACTTGCGGGCTGAGCAGGTCTCTCAAAAGCATGATTTAGCATTTTTTATGAAGAAAGAAATGTCGCACCTAAAGTTCTAAGCCTCATAACATTCTACAAAAATGAGAGGATGCATAAAAAACATGTCAACATAAAGCAGACCTTCAGTAAATGTTAGTTAGCAAGTTAGCAAGTTCTGACTATTTGTCAGAAAAGTAGAAAATTCAGAATTTAGAAATTCGAAAACATTTTCAAAATTTTCGCCAATTTTTTTACAAATAAGCGCAAAACATATCACCCAAATTTTTAAACTTTCTTGAAGTGCAATTTGTCACGAGAAAACAATTTCAAAATCGCCTGGATATGTTAAAGTGTTCAAAAGTTATAACCACTTATAGTGACGTGTCAGATTTTAAGAAATGGGCCATGTAAGAAAGGTGAAAAATGGCCATGTTGTTAAGGGGTTAAAGAGTAGCACTGTCTGTGAATACACAGAAAAGTGGAAGCCATACTAAATCAGCAGAGACTTTTTCTTCTGTTGGTAGGTTTGCGTCCCTGAGGTAAAACCCTTATTGGTCATAAAGCCTTGCCGTATTTTTGCATAGGTTTGTTTGTCAATGACTACAAAATTGGCTGCTTTCCCAGTTGCATTAATTTGCGGTAATTGCAGCAAGTCTGCAATTGCTTCTGCTTTTTTTTGTAGAATACTGGGTAAACCTAAATGACAAGTTGACATATGATCTAAAAATTGACAGTACAGGTCCATTTGCACTGCAGGTTTAAATACAGGTGTTTTTCATTCTTATTCACTTTATAGCTGGCTTCCATATGAAACTGTACAGATCATAGGGTACATATGCAAATGTAATAAGACATTACATTACAGGCCCTGCTCGCATGAGCTTGCCATCTTTGGAAGCCAGTACTTTGTACTCTGTATATTGGATCTGCAACAGTATTCTGATCCCAGCTACTCTTAGTTGTTGTCACTTTGAGGCCCATTATTATGTAATAAGCTGATGTTTGCATAGTTTATATTGTTTGAATAACAAACAAAATTGTTTTTGTAGATATTGATGAATGTAAAGCATCACCAAACATATGTGGAACAGCAAAATGTAGAAACATGCCAAGCACTTACACTTGTCTTTGTGAAGATGGATTTAAGTATGAAGAGTCGACTAAAAGTTGCCAAGGTATGCTAACATTGAATATAGATACTATAAAACAGACCCATGCATATAATGGTTTTTTTACCAATGAACAATTAACTGCAAATAACCAGAATCCAACGAGGTACCCCATTCTTAAGTCAATGATTCAAGTTCATCAAGTGATTCAGCATTTCTGCTACTTACTGTAGTGCTTTCTGCAGACTCTAAGTGGACCTTTGTTTACATGTCTGAACGTTGATGAATAGGAGGGGCAGAAGCATGAGAGTTATGATTCAACCTGCTCTCAGATCTCCCTGTTTCTGTCAGTGAGACAGACTATGAGAAAAAGAGGCACTGTGGGTGACATCCTGAGAATGGACATTGAAAGTACTTTGTATATTCAAAGAGCAGCATGGTGAGAATAGGGGATGGGTACATATACATGCAGTAACATGTCTTATGGAACAGATTTATTGATGTCAGAAATCTATTGAAAGTGGCCAACCCTTTCAGTGTCGAACAGGGCCCACCAAAAGAACTGGTTCTGGGTAGGCAACAATGACTTTTACATTTTTTATGTCCCTAAAGGTAAGGCCGCGTCCAGGAATCATTGGGCCCCTGGGCTACAGAGCCTCAGTGGGCCCCTTAGCAGTAAACACATATGGCGGCATTAAAAACACACACTTTAATGAATAAATAGACCGTTGGTTCAAGAATTATCCTCCTAGTGCTCTACACCGTACATGTACACATTGTAACGAATCCTATGTAAAAATGCCATATACTGCAATACAGTCGTATTGCAGTTTATGGTAGGAGTGATCAGACCATCTAGGGTTACATTACCCTAGAGGATCTAAAAAAATAGTAAAAAGAAACTAAAAAAAAGAATTCAATAAGATTAACCGCTCTTTCCCTACAGCTGATATATAACAAAATAAACAGTAAAAAAAAAAAAAAACAGGTATCACTGCGTCTCAAAATGCCTGATCAAAATATTAAACCGGTTATTCCTGATGGTGAACTCCATAATGGAACATAGCGCCAAATTATCCAAAACACCAGCTTTACACCATTTTGCATTACCTAAAAATTTTTATAAAAAGTGATCAAAAACATGCACAGTCCTCAAAATTGTAGCAATGAAAACATCCACTCATCTCGCAAAAAATTTACACCACATGCTCCTAGACCAGTGGTGGCGAACCTATGGCACGGGTGCCAGAGGTGGCACTCAGAGCCCTTTTTGTGGGCACCCAGGCCATCACCTCAGCACACCAGACAGGACTCAAAGAATCTTCCTGCAGTTCCAAGAAACTTAAAAGATGCTGCTTTCAGTCATGTTTTGATACTTACTTAGCTACTTGGGACTGTAGGAAGAATGAGAATTAGACAGGGTCAAATAATTTTTTGGGAACCTCCTGCACAATTCTCTGTGTACAGAGGGAAACTGGAAAGAAGCTAAAATGCTGAAAATTTTCCATCTAAAATGATTGAAAGTTGTTGAACCGGGAGCAAAAAGTTACTGCTTTAATTTTTGGTTGGCACCTCGCGATAAATAAGGGGGCTTTTAAGTTGCAGTTTGGGCACTTGGCTGCTAAAAGGTTCGCCATCACTGTAGTATGGAAAAGTAGTATGTAGTATGGAAAAGTTTTCATTTTTGAAAATGTATTAAAATACAATAAAACCTATATAACCTATATGGTAAAAACTGAGCCCATAATAAAGTGACACAGATGCGTTTTTTCACCAATTTCGCCACATTTGGAATTTTTTTCCAGCTCCCCAGTACACAACAAGGAAAAATAAATAATGTCACTGAGAAGTTAAGTTTGTTATGCAGAAAAAAGCCCTCACACAGATCTGTACATCGGAAAATGAAAACGTATATTTTAGAAGGTGGAAAGCAAAAAAAAGAACATAAAAACACTGCATCCTTAAGGGGTTAATATACAGTTACTCCATGAATTACTATAAAGCCCCTTAAACTTTTAACCTTAACAGCCAGAATCCATTAGTTAGAAATATACAGCCCCCTGCCCCCTGAATTAATTAAATGCACAGTAAGTTCCATATAGTGGGCAGTATAAAATACTGTGCGGCGTGAGGTCATCACATCGCCGGCCAGCGTCCTGCACAGTGAGCACAGACGCTCTGCAATTGATTCCACCGAAGATATGCTTGCAGCGCTTCTTCCCCATTACCCACGCCAGCACGCCGGCTCTCATTTACATCGGCAACATAAAGAAGCTAATGTAATTGAGTTTTCTGGGAGCTCCGGGGCCCCGTCACTTGCCCGGGTGAGCCTGGTGCTGACACCGGCCATGCCTAAAGGAGTGAGTACCTGGGGATTTAGGAGTAAGCAAGGGGGAGGGAAACAGTAGTGAGTAACTGGGGGAGTAGTGAGCCGTAATGGGGGGCACAGAAGTTATTACCTTGGGAAGCAGGAGTAAGAACCAAGGGGAACACAAGTGAGTGCCTGGGAACGTAGAAGTGAGCACTTAGGGGGTGTGAGTACCTGGGGAAGTATAATGATCACCAGGCTGGGGCACAAGAGTGATTAAGTGAGTCCCTGGGTTGAAGGGGGCACACAGGAGTGAGCCCCTGTGTTGAAGGGGACAGACAGGAGTGAGCCCCTGGGTTGAAGGGGACAGACAGGAGTGAACCCCTGGGTAGAAGGGGACACACAGGAGTGAGCCCCTGGGTTGAAGGGGACACACAGGAGTGAGCCCCTGGGTTGAAGGGGGCACACAGGAGTGAGCCCCTGGGTTGAAGGGGGCACACAGGAGTGAGCCCCTGGGTTGAAGGGGGCACACAGGAGTGAGCCCCTGGGTTGAAGGGGGCACACAGGAGTGAGCCCCTGGGTTGAAGGGGGCACACAGGAGTGAGCCCCTGGGTTGAAGGGGGCACACAGGAGTGAGCCCCTGGGTTGAAGGGGGCACACAGGAGTGAGCCCCTGGGTTGAAGGGGGCACACAGGAGTGAGCCCCTGGGTTGAAGCGGGCACACAGGAGTGAGCCCCTGGGTTGAAGCGGGCACACAGGAGTGAGCCCCTGGGTTGAAGGGGGCACACAGGAGTGAGCCCCTGGGTTGAAGGGGGCACACAGGAGTGAACCCCTGGGTTGAAGGGGGCACACAGGAGTGAGCCCCTGAGTTGAAGGGGGAGGGGGCAAAGAATAGAGCACTTGGGAGGGGAGACAATAATAATAATCATCTTTATTTATATAGCGCCATCAAATTCCGTAGCGCATTACAAATCAAAATTGTGCACCTGGGGATTGCAGGAGAAACAGAGGTGGTACACAGGAGTGAGCAGCTACGGAACAAACAGGATTGGGCTGAGAGGGGTTTTGGTAGTGTAAGCAGAGAGGGTTACACCGGAGTGAGCAGCTGAGGGGAGCTAGCACACAGGATTTAGAAGATGTGGAAGGAGTGAGCAGATAGGGGGGACACAGCAAGGAGCAGCTGGACGCAGGACTGTTAGTAGTGAGAATATGGGATTGAAAAGTAGAGTGAGCTGCTAAGAGGATGTAAATAACTGGAAGTAGTGGAGAGTGGACATGGGGTCCCTTAGGAGGTCAGGAGGGGATATAGGAAATACTTGCATTTTCTTCCTGTTCTGCCCTTTTCTTATTCTTGTATCACTCTCCTGTTTCCCGCCCCTTTTCTCTCAATACCGACTACATAAAAACGTTAGCAGAGGAGGAGAGGGATGGTAGACAGCTCTGGTTGTAATACAGCAAATCCTACAGCTGCTCTGTACAAGCCCCAAGCTGGGTGGAGGAGCTTACTCTTCTGAGTTTCTAAATAGAATGCACAGTATGCGGTCCACCGGAGGATTCTCCGGTCCTCTGCTATGCCAGTCCAACACTGAACCCCTTTAACTTACAGGAGTCTCTTACTGCCATATCTGACTTCAAGTGGAATTATTGTTATATACACTGCTCAAAAAAAGGGAACACTCAAATAACACATCCTAGATCTGAATGAATTAAATATACTCATTGATTACTTCTGTTCTTCACAAAGTTGAGTGTGCATACAACAAAATTACAAAAAGTCATCAATGGAAATCAGATTTATTAACCAATGGAGGTCTGGATTTAGAGTCACAAATAAAATTAAAGTCGAAAAACCCTCATATCATCCTCATGGAGTCAGCTTCTGACTGTTTTTGCAGACACATGCACTTTGTGACCTGCTGTATATCATTTTGCAGGGCTCTGGCAGTTCTCCTTCTGTTCCTTGCACAAAGGCAGAGGTAGCAGTCCTGCTGGGTTGTTGCCCTCCTACGGCCCCCTCCAAGTCTCCTGGTGTACTGACCTGTCTTCTGGTAGCGCCTCCAATCTCTCTACCTCTGCGCTGACAGACACTGCAAACCTTCTGACCACAAGTCGCATTGATGTCCTTTACTGGATGCCTACCTGAGCCACTTGTGTGGGTTGTCCTTCTTACCATCAACATTAAAAATTAAACAAAACACCAGCCAGAAAGCATTGGTACTGAGAAGTGATCTACCGTCCTGACCTGCAGAGCCAATCCTTTGTGTTCTGTGTCAATCAATTTCACATGCTGTTGTGCAAATGGAAATTATTGGCAATCAGTGTTGCTTCCTAAGGCTGGTGCCACACGTGCAGCTTTGTCTGCGTTTGAAAATGCAGACAAAGCCGCACCCACCGGGGCGGGCCGCGGCCTGATCGCGTCCGCGTTTCTATGGAAACGCCTGCGATCGGTAATGAGCCGCCGTTTTTTTGCGTTAATTTAATGCAAAACATCGGCCGCTTGTTTCCCATCTCAGGCGTTTCCATAGAAACGCAGATGCGATTCGGCTGTGGCCCGCCCCGGTGGACGGTTTGATGTCATAAAACTTTAATTAACTTGAAATTATATTGTGTTGATTAAGTGTTCCTTTTTTTTTTTTGAGCCTTGTACATTTCTGATATGACATGGAGGTAGACACAATTTCTGACTAGGGTTTTCTAATCACCACAATGGCTGTGAAAATACAAAGGGGCGCATACCCTTTGTATTGCGTGCTTCCCTCAGGTGGGAAACTGCAATAGATCCACAATTCTTCTCATTAGTCTATGTAAAACTGGGTTCATGACTTTATTCATACAACTGAACTGGATCAGTTATTTAATTAATCCAAATGGGACAGATAGATCCCATTGGGGTTCTATAGAGGTTTTTGTCAGTTTGACGGCAAGACTTGTGTTACAGACAGTTTTTTTGTGACAAAACCCCCAGCGGGGATCCTTGAATTGCTAATTGGTAATTTCATCTTTATACAGTTCCACCAATAATTCCAATCTATGCCGTTATAAATGCAACTGACTTATTCAGCATAGTATCTTATCTCCTGTCACACAGATATAAATGAATGTGATGAGAAGCGTTGTGAACAAACCTGTGTCAATACACCAGGCAGCTATTCCTGCCACTGTGATGGACGAGGAGGAGTCAAATTATCACACGATATGAGCACGTGTGAGGTACTCTTTATGTTGTATTTTTGTCTTCCAAAAGACATATTTGTAACGCTAAATTGGTGCATTTATATAGCATTATTTTTCTGCCTTTTGTCTCTAGGATATAATGCCTTGCGTTCCTTTTGCTACAGAGAAGAGCATAAAGTCTTTGTACCTTGGCAGGATGTTTAGTGGGACACCAGTGATACGGCTGCGGTTTAAGAGAAAACAACCCACCAAGTGAGGATGTTTTTCTTTTACTACAGAGAAAGAGATTGTAGATGCCATCTGAATGAAAATCACTAGATGCAGGTTTTTATTTCTATTCATATTGCAAATAATTCTGTTTCACTGCTATTACAACTTTGTGGATACTTGTCTCCTCCTCTGGCTTCTTTACACCTGGCCGTCAGGCTCATGTGGATTTTCTTCCTGAAAGCATTTCTTGACATTTCCAGTTTTTTCCATTAGAGTGAAAGGAAAATTTGGCACAGTATGTTCTGACTTAAAACTGACTTAAATTTGGCTGTGGAGTTTAACTTTTTGGCTGTGGTAATGGAAATAATCCTAATGTCTTTCTCTGCAGTGTTTCCTAGCGCTGAGAATAATGACCTTAGTGTTTTTTTTGTGATTTCTTACACCTCATTGGCAAGTAACTTCTGTGCTGTTATATAGACTTCTTCTGAATTTCAGCTGGTATTGTTCTCTTGGAGTAAAGATAGGCTATAACATTTTTCATTAAAACAATTGTGCTTAAAGGAAATCTACCAACATCAAATAATGTATATGCTCGTGTATACAAAAAATGTGCTGAAAAAGCTCACCTCGGCTTATACACGAGTCAATAAATAAAATAAACTTACATACTCACCTCCCGGCGTCCCTGATGCTTGTCGTGGGTCCTCTTCTGTCTTCTTTCCGCTGTAAGAGCGGGCAGAGCCGCGCCATGTGATCTGCTGTCCGTATGATGCGGCCACTGATGACGGCATGGTATGCGCCGGCCGAATGATTGCATTGGACATTGCTGTGTCTCAACAGCTGACAACTCTACAGAAGGCCTGGGGCTGGTGGGCAGGGTCTCTGTACTGAGCGGAAGAGAGAGTTTCCTGCTCAGAAACTTGATCAGCTGATTGTAAGGAACATAGTAGCAACATATTTCTATGCTGAGTGTCACTGACATTGGGTCCATTGGCTGCCACAGATCAACAGCATGTGCTCCGTGCACTGCATATTGTGTGTGGGTGCAGAACACAGCAGGTGATTTTATTTTGAATGCTGATGACTGCCATTGGCCCACTCTACCAGCAGGCCTGGTCGCATCCCTATGGCTGGAATGATTGTCCCCTGGTGTTTACATGTTCAGTGGAATTTATTTTTTTATAGCATCTCATATAGACATGAAAATTCATAGGACTTCATTGTTTTGTTTCTTGGTTCACAGACTTGTGGCAGAGTTCGACTTTCGAACATTTGATCCTGAAGGTGTCCTTTTCTTTGCTGGTGGCCACCAAGACAGCTCATGGATAGTACTTGCTGTGCGAAATGGAAAGCTTGAGCTGCAACTGAAATATAATGGAATAGGGCGAGTGACAAGCAGTGGGCCAATAATAAACCATGGTTTTTGGCAAACTGTAAGTATCTCCTGGATATCAGTGCTGCAGAATGGATGTGTTAGTAGGATAAATAAAATCGTATTGCCTGTTTTGTACATAATGGGGCAAATTTACTTACCCGGTCCATTCGCGTTCCAGCGGCGGCTTCTCCGCTCTGGATTCGGGTCCGGCCGGGATTTAATAAGGTAGTTCTTCCGCCGTCCACCAGGTGGCGCTGCTGCGCTGAAAGTAAACTCATCGCGCCGGAATGCACCGAGCTGGACCAGGTGAAGGTAAGCGGTCCTTATGCGACACATTTTCGGTTTTTAAATGCGGCGGTTTTTCCGAATACGTCGGGTTTTCGTTCGGCCACGCCCCCCGATTTCCGTCGCGCGCATGCCAGCGCCGATGCGCCACAATCCGATCGCGTGCGCCAAAATCCCGGGGCAATTTAAGTACAAGCGGCGCAAAACGGAAATATTCGGGTAACACGTCGGGAAAACGCGAATCGGGCCCTTAATAAATGACCCCCAATGTGTCATTTAACCTTAATTTTTAACCTTGACTAAAGGGAAAATCAGAGCTCAGCTTTAATTTTCCCACAGCAGTTTATAAAATGAGCTCTGATTGGTTGCCATGGAAAACTAGAACTTTTTTGCCTATTTTATTTTGCCTATTATATGACAATTATCTTTTTTGCACCTCAATGACCAAGCTTATTTTTTACACTTTGTTGTCATTTTATACCCATACATTTATCATATTTCTGTTGTTGTCCCTGTATGAGGGATTTTTTTTTTTTTGAGGACCATATCTGAATTACGGTATATACTCGTGTATAAGCCGAGTTTTTCAGCACAAAAAATGTGCTGAAAAACGCCCCCTCGGCTTATACACGAGTCACAACGAGTTAAAAAATACTTAAAAAATAATAAACTTATATACTCACCCTCCGGTGGCCCCGATCTGCAGCGCTGCTCCCCCGATGTCCTCTTCTGCAGCGCTGCTCCCCCGATGTCCTCTTCTGCAGCGCTGCTCCCCCGATGTCCTCTTCTGCAGCGCTGCTCCCCCGATGTCCTCTTCTCTCTTCCCTGCGCCTCTTCTGCCCTCTGTACATCGCGCTGGGCGCCACCATTGCTGTCTCCCGGGAGACAGCAATGGCGGCGCCCAGCGTGATGTACAGAGCACGGGCGCGGAAGCCAGAAGAGGAACCGCGCGGACATCGGGGGAGCAGCGCTGCAGATCGGGGCCACCGGAGGGTGAGTATATAAGTTTTTTTTGTTTTTTTTTAATGCTGGGCTGGGCTGTATACTACTGGGGGCAGGCTGGGCTATGCTGTATACTACTGGGGGCAAGCTGGGCTGTGCTGTATACAACTGGGGGCAAGCTGGGCAGTGCTGTATACTACTGGGGGCAAGCTGGGCAGTGCTGTATACTACTGGGGGCAAGCTGGACAGTGCTGTATACTACTGGGGGCAAGCTGGACAGTGCTGTATACTACTGGGGGCAAGCTGGGCAGTGCTGTATACTACTGGGGGCAAGCTGGGCAGTGCTGTATACTACTGGGGGCAGGCTGGGCTGGCTGTGTACTACTGGGGGCAGGCTGGGCAGTGCTGTATACTACTGGGGCAAGCTGGGCAGTGCTGTATACTACTGGGGGCAAGCTGGGCAGTGCGGTATACTACTGGGGGCAGGCTGGGCAGTGCTGTGTACTACTGGGGGCAGGCTGGGCTGGCTGTGTACTACTGGGGGCAGGCTGGGCTGGCTGTGTACTACTGGGGGCAGGCTGGCTGTGTACTACTGGGGGCAGGCTGGCTGTGTACTACTGGGGGCAGGCTGGCTGTGTACTACTGGGGGCAGGCTGGGCAGTGCTGTATACTACTGGGGGCAGGCTGGGCTGGCTGTGTACTACTGGGGGCAGGCTGGGTAGTGCTGTAAACTACTGGGGGCAAGCTGGGGTGGCTGTATACTACTGGGGGCAGGCTGGGGTGGTTGTATACTACTGGGGGCAGGATGGGATGGCTGTATACTACTGGGGGCAAGCTGGGCAGTGCTGTATACTACTGGGGGCAAGCTGGACAGTGCTGTATACTACTGGGGGCAAGCTGGACAGTGCTGTATACTACTGGGGGCAAGCTGGGCAGTGCTGTATACTACTGGGGGCAAGCTGGGCAGTGCTGTATACTACTGGGGGCAGGCTGGGCTGGCTGTGTACTACTGGGGGCAGGCTGGGCAGTGCTGTATACTACTGGGGCAAGCTGGGCAGTGCTTTATACTAATGGGGGCAAGCTGGGCAGTGCGGTATACTACTGGGGGCAGGCTGGGCAGTGCTGTGTACTACTGGGGGCAGGCTGGGCTGGCTGTGTACTACTGGGGGCAGGCTGGGCTGGCTGTGTACTACTGGGGGCAGGCTGGCTGTGTACTACTGGGGGCAGGCTGGGCAGTGCTGTATACTACTGGGGGCAGGCTGGGCTGGCTGTGTACTACTGGGGGCAGGCTGGGTAGTGCTGTAAACTACTGGGGGCAAGCTGGGGTGGCTGTATACTACTGGGGGCAGGCTGGGGTGGTTGTATACTACTGGGGGCAGGATGGGATGGCTGTATACTACTGGGGGTAGGCTGTATACTATAGGGGGCTGGCTATATACTGGGGGGGGTCTGTGACCAATCCATTTCCCACCCTCGGCTTATACTCGAGTCAATAGGTTTTCCCAGTTTTTGGTGGTAAAATTAGGGGTCTCGGCTTATACTCGGGTCGGCTTATACTCGAGTATATACGGTAGTGAATATTTCAGGTAGATAAAGCTTAATGAATAACAATTATTAACAGACAAAAAAAACTGCCATTCTGGCCTTGTTTCTTGTTTTAAATGCATGATAATCTGATAATTGGGAATACAGGCAGTCCCCGGGTTACGTACAAGATAGGGTCCGGAGGTTTGTTCTTAAGTTGAATTTGTATGTAAGTCGAAACTGTATATTTTATAATTGTAGATCCAGACAAAAAAAATTTTTGACCCCAGTGACAATTGGAGTTTAAACATCTTTTGCTGTAATGGGACCAAGGATTTTGACTAAAGCTTCATTACAGACACCTTACAGCTGATGATTGCAAACTGGGACTATAGTAAAGCATTCAGAAAGCTTCACCAACAGTCAGAGGTCTGTCTCTAACTATGGGTTGTATGTAAGTCGGGTGTCCTTAAATAGGGGACCGCCTCTAATGATGTCGCAATTAATTATTGTGATGTCATCATAAATCGTTGTGATATCACAGTGGGTTAATGTAATGTCAAAAAGCGGCCATGTGATTTTATAATTTCCATTTTGATGTCATTAGGAGCATTATGGTGTCTTTTTAAACTGGTATTCCCACGATGGCAAAATTCTTAATTACACTCAAAATAGAAAAGTAATACATTTTGTAATTTGGTATTATTTAAAAAAATGAAGTGTTCCACAGATATATTTATAACCTGTCTATATCAGCTCTTCTCATGTGTAATTTAGTTTCCCATGGATAGGACCATAAACTCACCCTGAGCCCCAGACTACAAGAAAGGGGACTTCGGTATTTGTGAAGGTCGTCAGCTCCATCCCTGCACTCATTGTGCGATCTCTACAGCCATACTGTGGCTCTCTCCAGAGCAACGGCAGCAGTGGGTGAAGAGGGGACCTGAGCAGCCAGGGATAGGAGGCAGAACACGGAGTTGGGGCTGGTGCAGCCCTCCACCAGCAGCACCTTTCAGCCCCCTCTCCTCGTTCTTCATCCCCAGGCTCCCCGACATGGTTACCACAAGGAGTCGTTGATTATAATGTATATAGCACCTGCTCACACGTTGGTGGTGTATAGTATCTCCTATATATAAGAGATATTATATAGCAGCGCAGTATCTGGAGTGTTGTGTAGTGATGTGGTAGTGATACTCGAATATATAATGTATAGTTCTTTGTAACAGTTTTTTGTATTTTTATCAGACAATTACTTTTATGTTTTGCACTGCACATCCAGGTATTTATTCTTTAAAAATGTAATAAGTCTCTACTTGTGGTCTCAAAGAACCTGTGTTTCTGAGATTATCAGTGTTAACTTAGGAAATAGCATATTTAATTAGCTTTATTGTGAATAACTAGTGTTATATACTCGCGTATAAGTCGAGTTTTTCAGCACAAATAATGTGCTGAAAAACCACTACACAGCTTATACACTGGTTAATTAAAAAACCTGGACGCGTCTCTGCCGGCTACTACAGCATAGCGAAGATAGAAGAGGAGCCGCCGGGAGCCGCGTGGAGCATCGGGGTGTTGGAGGGTGAGTATGTAAGTTTATTTTTTTATGTGCTGGGGGGGGCTGGCTGTATACTACATGGGGGCTGGCTGGCTGTATACTACATGGGGCTGGCTGGCTATATACTACTAGGGGCTGGCTGGCTATATACTACTGGGGGCTGGCTATATACTACAGGGGGCTGGCTGGCTATATATTACAGGGGCTGGCAGGCTATATACTGGAGGCTGTGACCAATGCCTTTCCCACCCTCAGCTTATACTCGAGTCAATAGGTTTTCCCAGTTTAGGGGTCTTGGCTTATACTCGGGTCAGCTTATACTCGAGTATATACGATATAAGGTAGGCCCCTATTGCTTAAATTATTTTGAAGTATAGGTGGTGACAGCATATATTTTGTATCATTCCATATAATCTTACAGGGGCTAGGATGGTAAGGGAGTCAATTTAGCATGAATATGGCATGTTGGTTTATGTTGTAAATTGAGGCTCCCTAGTGTAGTTGCATCCTGTGATGTGACCTGGAGCAGGTGGTTCCTTGTAACTTTTGTATTTGAAACTATATATTTTTTTCTATTTTCTGCATTTTATAATAGTGAATATTGAGCTATAAATGTATCCCATTTAATTTATTAGTTTGGAACATTGAGAACGTAATACTATTAGGAAATAATGCAGTGGATTTTTTTTTTCATAAAAGCTGAAATTTTCAAAGCATGGAATCATGTCTAGTCTAGTTCATTACATACAGCTAGTCTCAGTTGCAAAGTTAACCGAAATGTTGATTTTTTTTTTTTATGTCTAGATGGATGAAATAAAGCTAAATGAAGATTTCCAGGCCACCAAGAAATAGAGCATCATTAGTCTGAATAGAGTTCAGGAAACATGAGTTTTTAGTGCCTATAAATAGATGCATAAAGCAGACGACTTTTAAGTGTATAAACTCACTTAAAGATTTCATATATCTTTTCAGAAGCAAGTTATTAGGTCTGTGTAAAATATGCTGTAATTAGAAAATTTGCTTTGTGTAGTAGGGAACTATATGGCTGAAGTTGCCTATATCTGAAATTGTGGCTCGATCAAGTGTATTGAACATACAAACAATATAAAAGAAAAAAACAAACAAGTAAATAAAATAAAAGTTAACACTGTAAAAAAGGTAACAATGTAACACAAAGGCATTTACATCATACAGTAGAGAATTGGCAACGATCACAGATCAATGCACGTTCAAAAATGCAAGGATAAATTGTGTTTAGAAAGTCAAATAAAACAAAAATGATCCTTATGGAGCAGTACAATTTATAGTCACAATAATCAAGAGCTCATCAAAAGCGCACATGCTCAAATGTAGCATCCCACTCTACTGAAAGAGGTAGATCAAAGAGTGCAGTTAAATTTAAGTACAGTAAATTAAGTCAAAACAAAATGAAGCCCCACAAGCCCCGTATGATCTATGTCTGAAATTAAATAAAATACCTGTTTGACCTTAATGGACTGAATACTTCTGTATTGTTTGAAAGTGGTAAACATGGGCATGTAGTATTAAGATTTTCCTTCTTTTACCACATCTCAAAAACATACTGTATTTTTCGAACCGCAAGACGCACTTTTTAGCAAGAAAAAAATCTTGCTAAAAAATGTCTGCGTCTTATAGTCCAGAGGTCAAGAAAATCCAGATCTGCCAGACCTCCTGACGCGCTGTAATGGAGATTGAGTGAGGCACTGACATAGAGCTGGACCCTATCTGCTAGAGAGGAGAGCCTCTGCACTGCTCTTTCTCTGTCCCCTCTCCCAGGGATCCCAACATGAATATCACCTCCAGGACCTGTAGTGATGTCAGAAGCATGTGACAGTTACATGCTTCCTAAATCACTCAAGGTCCTGCTGCTGAGGGTGGGGCAGAGAAGAAGTTAAGTGACGGGACAGGGTCAGAAGATGAGGAGGGGGTTCTGTGTTTGTATTTATGTGAATAATAGTGTCCAGTGTGTGCTTTATGTGTGTATAGCAGAGCTGTGTGTGTTTATGTGTATAGTAGGGCCCAGTATGTTCCTTATGTGTGTGTATAGCAGAGCTGTGTGCTTATGTGTATAGCTTTGTGTGTGTTTCTGTGTATAGCAGCACCCAGTGTATTCCATGTGTTTGTATAGCAATGTGCTGTGTGTGTTTGTGTATAGAAATGCCCTGTCAGTGTGTGTATAGCAGTGTACAGTGTATGTAGCAGTGGCCCGTGTGTATGTGAGTATGTATAGCACTGTTGAGTGTGTTCCAATTACTGTTTGTGTGTGTATAGCTGAGCAATGTGTGTAAATTTATGAATGTAGCAAATATGTGTGTACTGTGCTTTTGTGCGAACAACAGGGATATTTTAATTGGTGTAAAATATATTTTTCCTTTTTTGGAAGACTAAATCTGGAGTGCATCTTATAGTAAAGAGCGTATTATAGTCCGAAAAATCTGACTTCACAACTAAAATGTGTTCTCTTTTTATCCACAGATTTCTGTTGAAGAACTTGATCGAAATTTGGTGCTAAAAGTCAATAAAGATGCTGTCATGAAAATAGCAGTGGCTGGAGATCTTTTTATATTCGACAAAGGATTGTACCAACTAAATTTGACAGTAGGAGGAATTCCCTTTAAAAGTAGTGACCTCATTCAACCAGTAAGTGCCATCCAAGAGTATTATTAAGAAGGTCTTTATATTCAACTCTACTCTGAAATATGTTAACTCTTGTATGGTCCCAGATGAATCCTCGTATGGATGGCTGTATGAGAAGCTGGAACTGGCTGAATGGAGAGGATACCTCTATACAGGAGACTGTGCAAAGGACTGAGAAAATGCAGTGTTTCTTAGTTGCTGGTAGAGGATCTTATTATCCAGGAAGAGGATATGCCCTTTTTTTCATTGATTATAGTAAGTAAGCAAAAATAAATAAGTTTATTGAGAAACCATGTGGTTGTCCATTTCAACTGTATTATTGTTTTTAACATATTTAGAACATTTTATATTTCCTATGAAAAGAGGTGAAAGGAGGGTTTTAGATGGGATACCTGCCAACTTTCCTAGGAAACCAGGGTTTCTTTGTGAGCCTCACAGATGTTCTGCTTGACGTGGCAGGTATGACCTGGACTGAAATCACATATCCAGTGGCATTACAAGACACCAGCGGCCCCCGCTGCAAACTTTGGATCAGGTCATCATATGCCTAAACTCTTGTTACCCCCCCCCCCTTCCCACACATTATACTTGAGAATGAAGATATATGCTACACATATACCCTCAGGACCATAGTCATATACCATATAAATACTATCCAGCAGTATCCTGGCTTCATTCAGGAAATATCCAGCAGCCTTGCCTCCTTCATAAAATGTCAAGTGGCCTCCCCTCCATCATGAAATGTCCAGCAGTCTCCCATGATTCATAAACTTTCCATCAGCCTCCCCTCACTAATAAAATGTCTGGCAGCCTCCCCTCACCAATGAAATGTCCGGCAGCAACCTTCCCTCACTAATGAAATGTCCAGCAGCCGCCTCCCCTCACTAATGAAATGTCAGGCAGTCACCTCTCGCTAATAAATATCCAGCAGCCTCTCATCACTAATGAAATTTCCAGCAGCCACCCCTTATTCATGAAATATGCAGTAGCTCCCCTCACTAATTAAAATGCTCTGCAGCCTCCCCTCATTCATGAAATATGCAACAGATTCCCCTGATTCATGCAATAAGCAACACCCTTCCCTTACTAATTATATGTCCAGAAACAAGACCCCTGGTCATATTGACAAATAGAAACTGTAATAACCATTTCGCGCTCCAGCGATCCCCACGGCTTCTTCTCCCTCGGCAGTGCACATCCATACAATCAGTGTAGACTGTATGAGGCATTAGTGGCACCTCAAGATGATATCATAGAATGAGCGCTGGCAGAGCACACGTACATGTCTCTGCCTGTGCACTCTCGTAATCAACTGTATGCATGTCTTACATGCCTACAATTTATTCTCTTCCTCTCTGATGGACTCGCAGTCTGCCCTATGGCAGACTCAGCCCCCTCCACCAACAGGCCTGGTCACAGTCGCACCCATTTCGATCAAGATCATTGCATCCCTGCAGATATCCCACCTACATCCATCTTGGTTTACCAAGGTTTCTGAAGCACTCAGAAGTATCCATTTACATGTGACCATTGAATTTTATGGAGGTATAAGGTTAGGCATAGGGGTAAGAATACAGAGACACTGGCAAAAAAGGTGCTGAAGCAGTTAATACAAATTTATTTTTTTGTATCTATCATCAATGCTTGTCAATACTTTTAATATCCTATATGGCAGTGATGGCTAACCTATGGCACTGGTGCCAGAGGTGGCACTCGGAGCCCTTTCTGTGGGCACCCAGGCCATCACCAGAGATGACTCCAGGTATCTTCCTGCAGTCCCAGACAGTCCAGAACTTGCTGTGCACAGAGCTATTTTAAAGTGACAGCTGTACCTGGGACTATTTTCTGCTTTATTGGTGTCCTCAGGGTGCCGGTATCAATGAAAACTGTGACAGAGAAGCGAGTATAAATCACAAATTAAATTTCTGTGTTGGCACTTTGCGATAAATAAGCCGGTCTTTGTTGTAGTTTGGGCACTCGGTCTCTAAAAGGTTTGCCATCACTGCTATATGGTATTGCTCCTCCATGTCCTGTCTATGGGAGACCGAGACATAATATAAAAGCAGAGGGACAGGGATATAACTGATAATTTCAAATGTGCCTATAGAAGCAGGATTGTTAAAAAATATGTAGCACACAATAATGGCAATAAATTGGGTTATTTGTCATATATATGGCAGGATATGCTGAAATGTTATCCAAATGGTAAAAATTGGGTTATGAACCGCACTTGGCACAAGGTCTGAACTTTGTTTTGTGAAAAGATCTGAATGCGTTAGACTCTGATTATTCCCTTTGTTTCTTTTAGTGAATTTTTCTAATGAAGAGCAATATGAATCAAACTGGAGTGTAGAGGTCAGTGCAGAGATAAATCCAGCCACAGATACTGGAGTACTTTTTGCCCTTGTGTCAGAAGAGAAGGAAGTCCCTCTTTCAGTAGCACTTGTCGATTATCACTCCAGTGTAAAAGTTAAACGGCAGGTAAGAATTGCTTAGACAAACTATATAACATGGTTTCTTCAGTAAACAAAGGGGGATTTGTTTACTTTTTAGTTTAATTTTTAAAATTACAGTCCTTAATAGTATACTGACTACACTTGTGTCATGTATCATATAAAAAAGACTTGCACATATCTGTAATTACATGTCATAATTATGTTTATGAGTCTGATGAATGCATAAGTTAAGTCTTCCATTAACTTTAGTGATGGGAGCAGAGCTGAAGGTGTAATATGCTGCCCTCATTCTCATGAAACTCGTAATTGCATTTCCATTGAAAGATGTGCAGGACCCAGGAGGAGATGCATCGTCCTACTTTATAGTTGCAGAGAGGCATATGAGATTACTTGTCTTTGGAGACAATTTCCTGTTGTACCAGAATTTACTTTACATTTAAGTGGAACTCATAGGCCACGGCCACATGGTACTCAACAGTACATGGTCGTAAGCCACCTACCCCTAGCAACCAATGGTTACCAAATTTTGCATATAAGATTAGCCAGAAAAATCACATGGCTACAGCTAATAGTTTTTGCCACACTGACTGGGTATAGCCTTATATATATAAGCTAATGATAAAATCATTACATATTAGCAAAAAAGTTATTGATCAGTTCATATTGGTAGATAATGAAACATAAACTATGTTATGGACTGAAGCAAAAATGCAATGGTTGGTGTGTCTATTGCAGTGCTCCTAATGTATGTTTGCAAGAGAGATGTTATCTTTGATTTGCACATTGTTCACCCCCTATTTTTCAGCAAATTAGAGACTTTTTAATTGCAAATCGAAGTACAACTGATCCATACGTACTTCCATACATGCGCCTAAAAAAAAAAAAAAAAAATGTTCAAACCACCAAAAAAATCACTTTCTTATGTATCTCAGATGATAACACAAAAGTGTGCCGACAGCAGACTACTTTGAAAAGAGGCAGCATAAATACAATGATACATGTGCCCCACTGAGTGGTTATAGAATTGCTCTTTATAAACTACTTTTGAGCTTTTAGTTCTCCAAGTACGTAGGTTTTTAGAAATAAATCGATTTATTTGTAAAAGAGAGACCTATTTATTTACTGATTTGGCAATCTCTGTGCAGCGCTGCAGAATCTGTGTGTGCTATCCAAATAAAGGAATTATTATTATTATTATTTATTATGACATGAATTATATGATATTCCTCCGTGACTGGGATGTCTAAATGCTGGTTTGTTTGCATACAGCTCACAGGCTTTGCAACCGCACTTTGACATTCTGCAGTAAAACAGATGTGACGTTTTACGTATTTTATAGTTTGCTGAAAAAAAATTGCTGACATTAGTGATGACTGTTTTGCTATTGTTCCTGTCTTTTCTATGCAGTTCATCATCTTGTCTGTAAAAAACACTGTGGTCTGTCGGCTAGAAGTAAATGTCTGTGATAAAGACCACTTGGTGGAGATTTCTGCCAGTAAAGATCACATGCAGCTTTCCTTTGACGGGACACTAGGAGAAGTTGAATTGTCAGAATCAGCACTACAGACCATACTTTCCACTTTAAATGACCACATACAACAGGGAGTACATACTTATATCGGAGGATTACCAGGTAAATCCGAATGGCTCTGTGGGAAGAAACTAGGGGGACATTCATAATAATTTGTATGGCAATTTTCTGGTGTAGTATCTATGAATAATTTGCAATCCCTGACTTATGGCCTGAAATCGCCACTTTTCCTCGACTTGTGGGCAAGGAGGGGTGCAGAGTGGGCCAGTATGGGTACATAGAGGGCCGGGGCATTAACCACAGTCTGCACTAGTTCCTAGCTATATTTCTGCCATAGAATTAATATGGGCATGTGGTTGTGTGTTTGATATACTAAGAGGCCATGATGCACCAGTTCTAAGTTTATATCTGTTTCAGCTCTTGGGTTAAGTGAAATACCAGCATTTGGCCTTCTACGGTGCACTGCCTGAAATGTACTCCCTTCTTGAGAAAACTTGTGGCCTGAATGTATAGAAATCCTCATTTTATTTATATTCAAAGTAGCATTTTTGTGCATTGTTGGCATTGCTAGTGGCCTGGTCCACTTTGACCAGTTTTCACAAATGGAGCAGTATAAAAAGGCTGAGTGGCTACAATGTATATATCTTTAAAGGAGTATTCTCATTTCAGCAAATGAATGTTATTATTGTATGATGAAAAGTTATACAATTTTCGAATATACATTCTGCATCATTTACTCATGGTTTTTCTAGATCTCTACTTGTTGTCTTTCTATAGACAAATCTGACCACTTTGAGGAATTTATACATATATGTATATTTAATTATACCAAAAATTATTTTTATTTACTGAAATGGGAACACCCCATTTAAGTTTATATTTGACCAGGGAGCTAATAGAGTCTATAACTGATGCTAAAATGAAGTACCGTATATACTCGTGTATAGGCCGTGTTTTTCCACACAAAAAAATGTGCTGGAAAACCTCCCCTCGGCTTATTAAAGTCAATTAAAAAAATAAACTCACCCACAGGCGGCCCTGCTGCTCAGCGCAGCTCCCCTATCTCGGCGCGGATCCTCTTCTGTCTTCCCCACGGCTCCTCTTCTTTCTTTGGTCTTCTGTAACAGCCAGCAGGGCGCGTCCATGTTATCTCCCGGCTAGGGCATACTGTGATGTGGCAGCTGATGATGTCATAGTATGCGCCGTCCGGGAGATAACATGGCCCCGCCCTGCCGGCTGTTACTGAAGATTGAAGACAGAAGAGGAGCCGCGCCGACATCTGCGAGCCGCGCTGAGCATTGGGGCCGCCGGAAGGGTGAGTATGTAAGTTTATTTTTTTAAGTGCTGGGTGGGCTGGCTGTATACTACTGGGGGCTGGGTGGGCTGTATACTATAGGGAGCTGGCTGTATACTACAGGGGACAATCTGTATACTACAGGGGGCAGGTTGTATACTATGGGAAGCTGGCTGTATACTACAGTGAGCAGGCTGCTGTATACTACAGTGGGCTGACTGTAAACTGTCTGAGCATGTGCAAGCATGCTCAGACAGTTTACATTGCTCTACAATAAAATAGTATTGTAGAGCAGTGTATTGAACTTGAACCAGCAATCAGAGCATCGCTGGTTTAAGTTCAAGTATGTATAAGTAAAAACATGCAAAAACACTTAACACTACACATTATAATAAATAAAAAAATAAATACATAAAAATATAAGCCCCTAAAATGTCACTTTTCAATAAAAACACTTAATAAAGTCTAAAAAACACAAAAAAAACTCCCGCATATTTGGTATTGCCGCGTCCGTAACAATCTGCATAATAAAACAGAATCGTTACTGGACCCGCACGGTAAAACGCCGGAGAAAAAAACCCCGCAAAAAACGTTCCGAAAAAAGATAATTTTTAATTAATACCCTATAAAAAATGCTCTAAAAAGTGATTTAAAAAATGTTATGCTCTCTAAAATAAGCCCACTAAAAAGAACAACTGTTCTCGCAAAAAATAAGTCCTTAAACAGATTTGTGAGGCGAAAAATAAAAATGTTATGCATATGAAAGACGGTGATGCTAAAATTAACAACAATTTTGCCAAATTACTTTTTATTCAGTAAAAATGGGAAAAAATAAAAAATATATATAAATGAAGTATTTTCCTAAAAATTGATGATTTTCATTTCCTCCACCAACAAAGAGTTAATTAAGCCTCACCAATTAGCTATAGATGCCCCAAAATTACATACCGGAAAAGTGCATCTCGTGTGGCAAAAGAAATAAGCCCCTGTAGGTCCACCATAAAAAAAAGAAAAAAATTATAGCCTGTACAATGTGACATAGCAAATCTTATCTGGATGGCGCCTCCTTCCCTTCTATGCCCATCCGTGTGCCAATACAGCAGGTCACCACCACACATGGGGTATAGGTGTACTCGAGAAATTGGGTATCAAACTTTGTGGAGCCTTTTTTCATTTAATTCAATGTAAATGTTTAATTTTCCACCCAAAATGAATGTATTGTGAAAAAATATTACAATTTGCAGACTGCGCCTCCATTTTGTTTTAACCCCTATAAAACACGTAAACTGTTAACAAACTTCTTAAAAGTATTTTTTCATACGTTGAGGGGTTTAGTTTTCACAATGGGGTAATTTATGAGTCTAGCTATTATTTAGGGCTCTCGGTGTCAATTAGAAGTTGAGCAGGTCCATCTAAACATGGGTTGAGGTGATTTTACAAAAAATTTGAAAAATGATACCTAAATTCTGAGTCTTATAACATTTTAGTAAAATATGTGGAATCTTAAAAAACCATCCAACATAAAGCAGACATTTGGGAAATGTAAGTTATGAATTTATTTGGGTGCTTTGACTATCTGCATCAAAAGTAGAGAATTTAGAACGTTGAAAATAAAGAAATCTTGTTTTTTTTCATAACTAAACGCAAAAGATTTCATCCAAATTTTTAAACTAATTTGAAGTACAATGTGCCACGAGAAAACAATCTCAAAATCCCCTGGATATCTCATAGCGTTCCCACGCTATAACCACTTATAGTGACACAGGCCAGATTTGAAAAATGGGGCCACGGCCTTTAGGCCAAAAGAGGCTGAGTCCCTTAGGGGTTAATAAATCTTTTGTCTTGATTAAGCTTTTTGTTTTCTCTTTTTTTGGATAGAAGTGGAAGTCACACATACTCCGGTCACTGCATTCTACCATGGCTGCATGAATATCAAGATTAAGCAAGAAACATTGGACTTAGATGAAGCCGTTCACAAACACAATGATATCACTTCTCATTCATGTCCTCCCATTAAGTCTGTCAAATAGTTATCACAGTTTTTAATTTTTTAACAAGTATCTTTTTTTTTATACGTGTATAAATTATTCTGCAGTATTGTGTGTATAGTTTCGTAAAACACTGAAATTATGTAGAACCTACTGATTTTTTTTTACAAGGTGTCAAAAGAATGGGAAACTCCTTTGTTGGTTCAGGATTGTAATATATTGTAAATACTTCAGAAAACTAATGTTAATTACCAAAAATCTGTGCAACAGGTTCCTCATGGGGGCTTTTTCTCAACTGTGGTAAAGTTGTGGAAACGTTGCAAAACTGGAAGTGTATTATATTTTTAATAGCAAGCAATGCTTTTTAATTGACAATTTACAAGTTTAAAATAAAAAAAAGATTTAAAAATCTTCTCTTATTATTTCCATAATTTTGTGTCATTTTATATTTACACACACACACACACACACCATATACCTGTAAAATATATGTCAACAACTTTAATGGGGAAAATAATTTTACTTGCCACTTGTATTATGTTAATAAGGAAAATGAAAATTCCTGAAGTTCAGTAACTAGTTTTGATGTCAATTATATGTTTCATCAGTTGTTTGTATTGAAGACACTAAATATTACACAAACTTAAAGGAAATCTACCACTAAATGTATAAAACCTTAATGTAAAAACCTTAATGTAGCCATAACTTCATTATATAAATTTGCCAGCGTGTAAATGCGCTCTCGTGGGGGCCTCCAGGCTACGGCATCACATCCTCTGCAACACTTCTATCACGCTTGCTGCCTCCTCTGTTAACACCCCAATGACATCACCACTTAGGATATACTAGCACATGTGGTCTATGGCACTCCGATACGGTGTCATCTGCTACTCAGCCTTTTTTGTTTTGTTTCCAGTCATGTACAGTTTATGCAGTATGTTGAAATTTTATTCTCAATCTCAACCAGTACAGGTTACTTAAAGTGACAGGTCAGTAAGATTAAAGAAGTTGACCAGAATTGTATATTTATATTGTATATAAAAGATTGGCCATTAATATCTGATCATTGGATGCAACAACACCCAGCGCCTGCATCTATCAGCTTTATTACCACACATGACTAAATCGAAAGCCAATGACTCTTTGTCCCTGTGTTGTCATTGCTGCTTCAGCTCCTGTTGAAAGTAAATAAAAGCTGCAAATGCAATGATGGCTTCCAGATGCTACAGGACCATGGAGCCGATTGTTTTTGTGTCCCTTGTTTATTGCGGGCCAAACAGCTGACTGGTCGGCCAGGAGTTGCCCATATTCCCATCAATGTGATATTTAGGCCCACCAAGTCTTATTGTCTTCAGAGCCAGAAGCCTGCACATAGCCCTGACCTGGCTACATGCATATGAATGTTGTTTTAGTCTTTTTAGTAGTTTTCTTTTTACTGATGGCACACTTGACACATTCATTAAAAAGGACCATGAGCCTGAGTGGCCACCCTAGCTCCTCTGTGATCTGTTTTTACAGGCTGCTACACTGTCTCCCCTGCTCCCCCAGCACTGAGAACACAGCAGGAAGTGATCACTTCAGAACTGTAGCGGGAGGATGAGACAGTGTAAGAGCATGTAAAACTAGACACAGAGGGCCTAGGGAAGCCCTTCAGGTTTATTAACATAAATTTAAAATATAAGATTACCTCAGTCTTGGTGCCCAGATAAGTGCCCCTGGTTTATCATGCTTGACTTTGATGGTAGCTTTCCTTCAAGCAGCTTACTATTTTATTTTTGAAACCATTATTTGGTCAAGATCACACAGATAAGACACCAATGATCCCCTTTTCTCCTTGCCTCGATTTGTAGAGACGCGGCAGAACTGATGGTGAACGTCATCTTCATTTTTTTTCATGATGGTATTACGAAGTAAAGACTGATGGGTAATATTTTATGCAGGGGTTTTATTTGCTCACGTTTACAAAAGAGTGACATAGGAGTAAAGGGTCGAAGACACACAGATTTCAAGAATTTTACAGTTGCAACAATGCAATGAAATAATATTTTTAATTCCGTTTGTATCCATATCTAGAACTCCTGCAGTGTATATATACATAAATAGAACAGTTAGATTTTGAAGAAAAAGTGACACTACATGAAGTTGCACTTCGTAAAATGTATTGATGGAAGCTCTGTCTCATCTAGACTCTTCTAATCTTACAACTGATGTGAACAGTTTTTCAAAGAAAGTAAATATTTAGTTGGTGGTTTCATTAGTTCTGCAGAAAGCCCTTTTAAGTCTTGTTTTCCAACCAGTGAAAACTCTGATGGTCCATGAATCAAGGAGCATAGGGCGGGGGTTTCTCACCTGGAAGCAGGATCGTAGATGCATATTGAGAATGTAAATTTGAGGAAAATCCATTCATTGAGTTGGAGTGGGATGGATTTTGGATATCATCCGATAAAGAAATGTCTGCAGAGGAAGTAGCAGGGTAGGAACCTGATGGCTATAGAAGAACAATAATATTTGCATGAGAAGGAGAAATATCATGCTACAGTATTACTCATACCCTAGGTTTTTGATTTGAAGGGGTTATCTGTAACTTCAATATTAGATTAGTGAGGTTAATAATCTTTCATCCTCTCCCAAACAGATGTTTAAAATGGTTGCAGTGCTCAGCATAAATCTCTATATATTATTATCTCTTCTCTAAGCACACCATTCCATGCTTATAATAGCCCCTGAGGTAATTAAGCTGTAGCTAGTGCTCTACCCACCGATGGCTTTGTGTCCCAAATTGCCTTATATGAGCTCAGTCCATCATCACATTAAAAAAAAAAATGTCAGTCCAGAGCTCTCTGCACCTGCGCACTGGTAGTAACATGCACAATGAAGGCAGGGTGTTATGCTAGCTTCATTGAAGCATTGTGAGAGGAAGCGCCTAGAGCTCTAGCGGACTCACATCTAGGGGAGTAAAAAATGTTTTTGTTTTATTGTGCTCAGGGACAGAGCTTATATTGGGAATTTGGTACGCTAAATGATAGGTCCCTAGTGCCCCAGATCACCCTGATGGGTACTCTCTAATTCAAAAGGAGGGGTCATTTATCTTTAGTCAGGATATTTGTGCATGTATTTTGGACTTATCATTTATCTCCGAGGTTGATATATCAGGCATGTTTGTCTGGAATTTTTTTGTGTTTTTTTTTTTTTTGTATCATATTCTTCTGCAACCACCTTCTAAACTTTTACCTACGCCTGCTCAGTACTGGAGTTTATTTGCAGCAAAATTGTGGCATTTTACCACAATTTTTTGTTATACTTTCACATCTGGATTTTAAAGAAATATCGCATACATCTGGATTTTAAAAATTGTTACGCAGCTAATTTTGCTAGGCAAGTGAAAAAATTCAAACTTTGGTGCAAATATGCAAATGCACCAGAATAAGTTAGGAAAGATTTATATATTTTTTAAGAGGAAAAAAAAGAAAAGCCAAAGATAAATGACACCCAAAGTTTTTGTTGTTTGTTTTTTTTATACCACTTCTGGCTTTGGCTCAAAAAAGTGCACAAAAACTGAAGTGAACTTAAAAGGTATCAGAAATATAAAGGAAGTATAAATACTTCTTCTTACAAGATCCACCCTCATAGTCAGTAAAGCAATGCATGGCAGTATAAAAATACACTTCAAATAAAGTTAACCTGTAAAAAAAAAACCTTTACACTAAATACTTTTAAAGACAGTGATGAAAGGCAGGCAGTAATTTATTGGAATTACCTGCAGAGGTAATGGATATGATGCATAGGAAGGGAGGGAGGATGTAGGAGAGCAAAACCCAGTGTAGGTTAGTATTTGTTGAGCTGGGTTGTATAGAATCTGTGGTGGAGGGGAGCTAAAGCTGTGTTGTGAAACTGGTGCCTGGAAGACAGAATAGAAATGGTTAGTCTGAAGGACATATGACTGGGCCTGCTAAAAGGGAATGTATCATTTGAGGAAAAAAATATTCAGATCTTTTGTTTCTATAAAGGATTTCATATGAAAAGGATTCACAATGTGAGTTTTTCATGTGAATAAATATGTTGATTGAAATCCTGTCCTTTTAAGGTCACTTTTGA
Source organism: Engystomops pustulosus (assembly GCF_040894005.1). Lineage (NCBI taxonomy): Eukaryota > Metazoa > Chordata > Amphibia > Anura > Leptodactylidae > Engystomops > Engystomops pustulosus. The sequence continues at coordinate 101,894,414 of NC_092412.1, read as the reverse complement.
GTTTGGAAAGGGCATAATCTGCTGATGCCATTCCAAGGGAAGAAAGAAGGGCTGGGGCATAAATGGCAGCACATTTGAGGCAAAATTGTGTCTTCAATTATTATCAGGATACTGCAAGTAAGACAACCAAGAGCTGGCATCGGAGAGTAAAAGTGTCTAACCTGTTTAGAAAGATTAACAAAATTAATACACAGCATGAGCCATATGATATTATCTTTTACCTCACTGGTCCAGTTTTAAACTGCCTGAATGTAAGACTGTAACAAGATGTTTTCCATTTTGTTATTTTCTAAATCTACTATATAAATGTTAACTTTTAGTAACAAACATCATTTCATTTATTTTCTTTTGGCTTCTCTATAAAACACCAGGATTTTGTTAAAAAAGCAGTCTTAAGCAGGTCATAGGGTAGTTACATGCATACACTGAGGAGGTATGCATATGAAAGTTCATTCAATGAATAATTAAAACTGATACATTCCCTTTGAAGAGAGATTATCAGCAGCCAACATAGATTACAGGTACCTACCTTGTAGTTCCAAAAGGCTTTGTCATTTTTGGGGGGAAAAACACCCCATGTTTATGCTGCAAACAAGCTTCTCACTTGTTGGAGAGGTTGGAATTCTTAGTATTTAACCTGCATTAACTTACTATGGATTTTTTGGATTTTTATAAATTTGATCCATTTGCTGTATAAGCTACACTAAATCACTTATGCTGTGGGTTTTGTAAGTGCAGCATGTCAATTTAAATAATGTGATTGTGATGCAATTGAGATACAGTTGTGAGGCAATGATACGAATGAAAGTTGACAATTTTGACAGTAATCCAATTTTAAATCCTCTCAAATTTTGGGCTAGAGAAGGAGGGAAAAAGCCCCTCCCCTCTTTTCCTTAACCATACCATTGACTCGCCCCTTGCCCCACCCACAAGCATAGTATAATATTGACCTTAATGGCTCCCACATAGTATAATGCCCCCTTCCTGTGGCTAAACCCCATATGGACCTATATAATACCCCCTCTTTAATTTTATTCTCCCTTTACATTTGGTCCTCCACTTTTGCTTATCTCCCTATAATAATAATAATGCCCTAGCTTTCTGTAGTCCTACTCCCCCTCACATTGTGTTGGCCCTCTTCTCTGCGCTTGGACCCTGTCCTCCATTCCCAGCATATTGTGACTTAAGTCCTCCATCGCATTCATATTGTGGCCCCTCTCCTCCCTTCCCTTAATATTGCGGCCTCCTGTCGAACATCAGTTTTCCATATTTCCAAGGAGATTTCCAAATTTATTTTTTGGGGACCATTTTTGTTTTTAAAGAGATTTGCAATAAATAATATTAGAAACTCGCTTTATATCACAGCATTTTCAAATATGCACCCCTAAAACTATCAAACAGTTTTTAGAAAGTTTGTTAACCATTTGAGATCTTCATAGTAATTAAAACAAAATGGAGGTGAAATTTAGAATGGTCTAATTGTCTCAGTGATCCGCTCATTTAGCCCCAAAATTTACACATTCACAAAAGATAAAAAGAGAAAACCCATCTTAAAATTTGTCATGCCATTTCTCACGAGTATGGAGACACACCACATGTGGACGTTACAGTGAGGCACAGAAGAGGAAGGAGGGCCATGCATTAGCCAGTTTTGCCCTATAGGGATTTTTAGTTGGTTTATTGGCACAATTTTTTGAGCTATAAAATATTTGTTTTTCCGTTAATGTTGCAGTGAGAGGGCTTATTTTTTATGGAATGAGATGCATTTTTCAGTTACGGTATATTAATTTATTTTGGGGTAACATGCTATATTTATTCTATGGGTCAGTACAATTATGGCGATACCAAATTTCTATATTCTTGCTTACATTTTACTAATTTTGGAGAATGAAACCTAATGTGGGGGAGAAAATCTGCAATTTTTGCATCCCAATTTTCCAAGTGCCATGTCTATTTTAAATTTTGAACTACAGAGCTGGTTGAGAGCTTGTTTTTTGCGAGACATGTTCTCCTTGTTGTTGTACAGCAGCACTTTTTTTGTATAGATACAATTTTTTGCTCACTTTATTGCATTTATACGGAACAAAATCATGGGGTTTTCTTTAATATTTTATTTTGACGTTCATTGTGTGGCTTCAATAATGATTTTGTTTTATTGTATGGGTGATAATGGACACGGCGATACTTTATATGTGGGGTTTGTATGGTGTTTTTCACCTTTTTTGTGTTTTAAGTTTGCTGTAAGTGTTTCTATGTAACGGAGCTTTGAAATAATTTTTTTGTTAATTTAATACTGGGCTGACACAAAGACCTGTACTGGTCAGCTGTTTAGCAGTGCATCAAGTAGTAGCAACCATATAGGGAAAGGAGCTGAACGCAGAATTATCTATCCACTATAAACCAGCCTGGATCATTTTCACTTTGTGAAGATTTCAGAACATCTGATCAGGGTCTAGGTGTTGGATTCCAAATAATCTGATGCTGATGACCTATCTAAGGCCAGTCAAATAGAACAATGGTGTAGAATCCTGCCTTCATGTATGGTCTGATAAGGTCTAAGGAGGAAACTTTGACTGAAATGTGATATGGATTTTATTATTGTTTATTAAGACTTTATTAGATGAACTTTTAGGTTTCATGCATCACTTTTTTTCTGAAAGCTAACCGTTTTTTTCCTTAGATTGTGGGATCCTTGGGATAAGTCATTAGCATCTTACATGGCTCCCAGCTTGGAAAACTGCTTTAGGCTTCATACAGTGTCAATTGAAAATTAAAAACAATAGACTGTCTTTATAAAGAATATCCAGGGAAAGAGTGGTCTATTACAGTTAGAGGTCTTGAAAACTATGTCATGGAGATTGTGTTTAATAAAAAAGATAATCTTTTAACTCGCACATAATTTGCACTGGAGATCAAAATTAGAGAACAACACACATTTTCCTACAAGAAGTCAGTGAAACATGGCGGAGGAAGTGTCTTGGTTTGCGGAATGTTTTCTGCAGCGGACATCTGATTCAACCACATGGCAGAGTGAATGCAAGTCTGTATAAGAACCTTCTTCAACAACAAGTGGTGCCTTTCTTGCATTCTTCACTAAGCCAGCAATTTTCATGCAGAACAACGCCCTCTGTCACACAGCAAAATGTGTAAAGCAGATCCGTGAAACAGAAAACATTGAAACAATGACATGGCCAGCCCATATTCCTGTCTAAACCCATCAGAAAACCTCTGGAAATCCTTGGTGACAAAATTTTGGCCATGAAACCCACAACAGTTACAAAACTGTGGAAGAGACTGGAAGAAGAGTGGACCAAAATCATACCAGAGCAGTATGAGAGACTAGTAATATCGTGTCTGCTGCAGATGTGCTGAAGCAAAGGCTTTTACACTTTCTACTGATTGGTGACTCTTGTACCCTTCTGTGAATTATAATCTTTCTCTGTGCTACAGTCATTGCTGTTCTCAAATTAAGATCAATTTTTTTTCCCCAAAATTAATTTTTATGTGTATATACTTAAGTAACTGTAAGCCACTGTTCTAGCGACATGGTGTACCACTAGATTGTATGTGTGATTACACTATTTCTGAAAAAAATCAAGTGGTCCTACATTGTTCTCTAATTTTTATCTCCAGTGTCTCTCCAATTCTTTTGTGAAAATAATAAGGCCATACTATAATTCTGTGCTTTAAATAAAAACACATGTATGAGGGAGACCTACCATATCTTTAAATGCTCCAATAACTGCAGCAGTGATAATGCCAAGGAACAACCCCACGATATTAAGGATGGTGCATGTCCACAGCAGCCGGTATAAATGAACAACGTCCTGGCAACTGTTCACACCTATAAATTCATAATAACTGGTGGCCTCGTCTGAACTGCCAAAATAAAGAAAGAAAGGTCAAGGGAATGGTTTTGTTCCAAGCGGCATAAAGCTGTTAGAATAAGACTTGTATATTTTAGTGTATTTACTGTGTATTTTAGGTGAACACATTTATCATCAGCTAGTAAACTATATTTAATTTTCTACTCTCAATTCCTATTTCTGTACCATTTGTTAGGACTAGTAAAAACAATGCGGAATACATGTATTTTAACTTTGATTTTTATGTATGGAAGTTTTTTCCTCCGCACTTAAACTACTAATCATTAATAACTACTAATAGCATAGATTGTTAATATTTAATTTGTGGGTGTTCACCACCCAGTATCATTGCAAATCAGCTACATGCAACATTGCTGGGGTATACCCATACACTAGGGATAGAGGAGGAAGCAGACAGATGCACTTGCAGTTTTGCTATCTGTCTGCTAAAATACAGATGGATTTGTTTAATGCCTGATTCACATTGTCACTGACTGATCAATCTGTCGGGACTGAACCCTGGGCATATAGACGAGTTTTTTAATAAACCAAAGTCTAGCTAAAGCAAGCATAATATCTCTGACACCACATTTGTTATGTGTTTTTTACACTTTTTGTGACTCACTAAATTAACAACTCGGCTAAAATGGTCATCAACTTTTCAACATTTTAGCCATTAATGAATCAATTAGTATTACAGGGAACTCTATAATATATCTTTAAAGGGGACCTGTCACTAGAATTTTACCCCCCACCAGTAATACCTACCGGTAAAGGGTTGAACGTCCTCCACATCCCACATAAAATTATCTGCTACTGAGGGTCTATACCTTAATCACAGCCATTTTTCTGAGATGCAAATGAGTACACATGGGCCAACTTCTTACTTGATTGACAGATCTGTGTTTTATTGTCTTTTCAAATCTCACCCCGGGCAGACAGGGAGTCCTCTTCCTGCCCTTACCAATGGTGTACCTCTCACTGCATTTTGTATTTAGCAGTGAGTACTAGGCCAACATATTTTTTTAAAATATGTAAATTAGCCGTTAGTGCTCAGACTGACGTCACCATTGCCTCTTGGCTTGTAATCACAGGCTCTTATTTTATTCAGCCCCGCACTGCTATTCCTGCCTGCTACTGCCTGAGGCAGTATTCCCGCCTGCTAAGAGCCAGTCGGTGATGTTAGAGAGCCAGGGTTTAGAGAGAGCGCGCAGGAGCTCTCTCCTCGCTCTTCAGGCTGGACTTGCATTGCGGGGCGTGAATAAATTAAAAGCCGGCAATGCCAAGATGTGCTCAGCCAAGTGGTTCCATGTCATTATATTTTTTTAAAACTCTTTTTCTCACAAATTGTGCAGTTACTTTACTCGCTAAGAACAGTTCCACTTAGTGCATAAAGAAACATGCATGTAAGTGCTAAACATAAGTGAAAATGATGGCAGATGTCCTTAAAGAGCACAGTGCTTTCTTGCCCACTTACTTTGGCTCTTATCATCCTCCTACTGTTGTATACTACACTAATGGACTATTGCTTATAAATGTGACACATTGAACCAAAATGTTGACATGAAATTAGTCAGCAATAGCTGACAAAAAGTTGTAGATTTATCATTAACTTAGCACACTTTATTGCTTTCTTCATTCCATTTTTGGAATATTATCATTAAGTCATGTTGGAGGATTACAGTCCTTTGAGGTGACAGAATCTGTTTGACTGGCTCACCAAAACTCCTCACCTATGTCTGAAAAATTATAGTTATTGTAAATGATATGTAAATGAATCAAAGCATTGCCTTCATACTTTTCACAGAGATCACAGCAATAGCATGTATGAGTCCGAATTCTTAGCTGACAGGGGCTACTTCCAGTAGAGCATGTTACCTGCACAGGACAGAAAACATAAAAATTGTAATCATAGAAACAATTACTAACTATACTATACAGACTTTTCAACAACATAAGGATAGTTTGAGGGTCCACGGCAGGTTTGCACAGACTTTATTGTCATACCTCTCAATGTCAAACAGCCACACTAGTAACCAATAGCCGTTAAGTGCCCTCTACAGCACAATGCCTCAGAAATTATAAGTGCCACTGTACCGCATTTATTATCCCCTCAGAAATCAAATAAATAATACAAGCCCCAGACTAGGCAATAAATAATATTACAGAACCCAGAATAGACCAAAAATACACTGCCAAAACCAGACAGTTGATAATGGAGATCCCAGTTCAGACACATAATAATGATGGAGACTCCCCTCAGTATAGACAATTATAATAATGGAGACCCCAATGCAGACAATAATAACAATAATGAAAACCCCCAGAGCATATAAGTACTAGATTTTTTAAATTCATGAACACTTTCAGCGATCATTGGTTTCTTCAAGCAGGATGGTGTGGGCTGCAACTTGAGTCTTTGTAGATGCCAGGCTGTGCACCTCTGAGCCCCCATTTCCTTAATAATTCCAGATTATCAACCTAAAGTTTCATGCACACAATCGTTAGGAGGGCCGTTGTCTGGCCACAAAATTGGCGGCCAGATCACGACCCCTATAGAGGTCTATGGCACGGTGCGGTGAGCCCTCTACATCTCACGGCTCTCACCATTCATCTCTACTGCACCTGGTTGCGTGTCCTGGTCATAAGTCCTAACTTATATACACTGTAATCTACTCAAAAGATTAACATTTATGAAAACGTATTCCTGCCATATATATCAGCCAAACCGAAGGTTGATGTCTTTAACTTAAATTATCAAAGGTCCTTATAATGCAGTTAGCTGTATTGATAAGAGCTGTGGTCAGGACCGGTGGCTGTTCTTTTTGGCTGCAAAACTGTGCCAGTATTACTCTCATGCTACCTCAAATATTCAATTCTATCACAGGCTTGCAAAACTAAATTAAAACAACTCAGTGGGGCACATTATTGTATTTCTGCTGCCTTTTTTCAAAGTTGTCTGCTGTCGGCACACTTTTGTGTTTGAATGTATTTTCGTCTGAAATACAGAAGAAAATGTGGTTTTAGGTGGTGCGAGTTTGCACATTTTTTGTTTGCAAATTTTCAGGCACATTTTAAAGTATGTAAGTAGGTATGGAAAAGTTGTACTTCAATATGCGCCCAAAAAATCTCTAATATGCACAAAAATACGGGGTAGAGAAGGCGCAAATTAAAGAAAACATCCGCCTTGCGAAGATACATTAGGAACATTTCACCGTACATACCAACCAGCAAACTAATAACACTCTGGTGTAGGCTAAAAAACATGCACCAATATTCCCAAAAAGGCATATTACTAGGAATACAAGAAGTTTGAAAAGTAATCTTACTTCGGTTTGTTGTGTGTCATAAGCAAGCCCTGAACCACTGGCATAGAATGTACATCTCCCTGTGTACAGAGGTCTTGGTTCCTAAAAAATTAAAGGCAGTCAAATATCTAGATCAAATAAGTCACACATTGCAAACAGTTTAGAACAGTTTTGGTGCATGCAGTAATAAAACAGAATAATAGAAGGATTTATCAGAAAATGACATTTCTTTCCTTTCTTAGTTCTCACATCATTCTCACATTTCTCACAGCAGTAATTCTCACAACATTCAGACAGCTAAAATAGAGTAAATGTTTGAAACCCCATTAAAATAAAGAGAAAACAATCTTTAGTATTTACAATATGCACATTCAGACAGAGAATTGCAGACATATAACATTGGAAAAAATTGACAGTCTCAAAGTAACAGTAACAAGTCCTTTGGCTCACCATTTTCACATATCCTAGAGCACACAAATAAAGCTGCTTTTTTTTAACATGTACTGTCTTTATAAATTGTGTAAATGGTGATCTCTTATTGGACATTGGGATTCCCCTTTTCAACTTTTGTTATCTTATGCATAGCGTTAGCTTACCACTTCCAATATTACCCACATTATTATAATCATGCAGAACTGAGTAATGGAAACTATGTGTGTTGCCATGTTAGCGTCATACCTCCCTGCTAGGGTATATAATCTTTACTATAAAAAAAAGTACAGTGGTTGCCAGCTGGCAGATAAAGGTGGCTCATGCAGGAAAGCAAGGCACCTGAAGAAAAAATATTAATGTACATTTTATTGTACACAAGTTAAAACCATGCATTCTTCCTAAAGGGATTAACGTAAAATAAAAAAATGGAAGGTATGAGGGATTTTAGGCTAATTTCACTTCTGTACAAAAAAGACCATAGAATCTTTGTAAACTGAAAAAAATGTAATTTTGGATGCTTCTTACGTTCAATTTTAATTATCCAAGACAATATACACCAATTCATCAAGCTTCTTCGGGTCTCCACCACCAATGGCAACCACAATATAAACAATGAAGCGATAGTCCACATGGAAATGCGAAGAAATAGCCTTATATTTAGACTTCTGCACAAATCATACAGGTGTTTTTTTCTTCAATGGCAACTTTTCACCAATATTAACCCCATCTGTGCATGTGTCGATGGTTGCTTAATCTACCGTTTCATGGACAGCGGGGTGCCGGAGCTTGAAACACCATGGGGCACATTTACTTACCCAGTCCCTGCACGATCCCCGAGGTGCGTTGTCCCAAGAGGATGAAGTCTGCCGTGATTCAACAAGAGCGTGCGCCCGAGATCCTGCATGTGTCGCTTCCCCGCTCAGGTCCGCCTGAGTTCATCTTCTTCACGGTGTATGTGAGTGCATGTGTTGTGACACAATTTGAATTTTAAATCCTGTGCTTAGTCCGAATCAGTCGGGTTGTCCAACGGCCACCCCCCCTGATTTGTGTCGCATGAAAGTTGGTGCAATTGCGTAAAAATCCAACCGCGTGTGCCAAAACCCCTGTTAAATGCAGCACAAAACGGAAATAGGAAACCCGACGGAAATGCGGTCCGCAGACCATTAGTAAATGCAGCTACTCCATGAAGCAGATCGGCATCACACGTGTCATGTGACATTTCAGGGCTTGGCTCCTTCCTCAGACATGTTTAATTTTAATTACAATTGAGGAGGTACAACTTTTATTTGCTTGTTTTTAGATCATATAACAGTGAGCTTTTATATATTTCTTGTGTAATTGGGTCCCTTACTTTTCCAGTAATTGCTCAAACAATTGTGAATGTACTGCATCGGAATGGGGCGGTTCCAATTCAAATCATTACATAACAGCCTTGGGAGCCTGGGTTAGGTGTTATGCATACGACTATGTGCTCCATCTGGGCTGGATCCCGGGTGAAGCACATAGCCAGATGGAGAAGCAGTGTTCCACCCCCCTCTCCCTGTCTATAGTAAGCCGAGTGGCCACACCAGAAATCAGGGCAGGAACAAGTCTTTTGCACCTCGGCTGTCTGGCTTTTTCACGTTGCCGTGAGACACTACGTGATTACCTCATCATGAATGAGTGTAATAGACCTAAATGGGGGCGTGCAGTAAGTAAAATTAAAAAAAAAAAGTTATTGAAAAGAAAGCTAGACAGTTTCATTAAATAGTTAGGACTTAAACAGGAAAACACTGATAATTTCCACAGGACACTGTATGTTTATTGAACTCCTGCTTTATCAGCACATGCTGTAACTGAAAAGTACATGGAGTCTTGTGCTGAACTTTTCTTTCTTCATTATGAGGAACATGAACAAATAATTTAGTAGATACCTGAAATATTTGTGATAAAATAAAAATTTTTGTGTTAACTGCATATCTTCCAAATGGCTATAAAGCTGTAGTTAAGCATTTTAAACACAGTTAAATACTGATCTTATTATGTTTGAGTTATTTTGCAATGTACATAGAACTATATTAATCTTTATAATCTAACCAAGCAATCAGAACAAATGCACAGCCCGGCAAGAATGCAGACAGCTAGATTAACACCAGTCATTTATCACCCAATGTGCTGTGACCTTCTTCTCAGCCAAGGAAACCAAGAATTCAGTTGGACTAAGTAAAACTAAGAGAGCTTAGAACAAGGTCAGCCATGATAATATATACAACTCTTTTTTCAACGGCACATACAAAAGGTAGAGTGGAAGTGGCCTGAGGGGCTAAATTCTGAAGAAGAGTGAAGAAATCAGGCAATACCTTTTGAGGCTGAGTATATTTGATGGTGAGCTTTCGAGAATACTAGTTCTCTTCGTCACACATGATGTTATCCATAAAACAGAAAATTCACAGCATTTTATACACACTAGGCAGTGATCATCAAAGGATGTTAAGAAAAACTTTAAAACAACAGATTGATAAATACAGGGACATCTTATTTACAACAGGACAGCAATAAACACACTAAAACCTGTGAGGCGAGACACATGAGCCCTGGCTCTTATCTTCTTGTGGCCTCCAGGTAAGAGGTAGGAGGTCATGAAGCTGGCATGAATGTTAAGACCACTTTGCAAGGTGTTGAATCTCCTCATTAATTTATACTCCCATTCTTTCCTTTCCCTCTGTGTCTTAAAATGTCCCAATAAAATAGTGATCTGCAAATCTTCCATAGCTCACCATCAAATATAGCCTCAAAACGGTATTGCCTGATTTCTTCCACTCCTCTGCTTTCCATGGCTAACACGGTACAAATCACACTACAGGCTAAATTCTGGACTGCCAAATTATGTTAAAAAGTGGTGGTGTTATATTCCTCTCACCTTTTTACATTTGCTGTCACAAATAGGATGAAGCAACCCTTAAACCATTCACAAACACAATCACTGTCCACATTGAAATATTCCAAGAGCTTGTAGCTATAACACTTGCTAAGAGAGCTTTCTAATATAGGTCCAGAAGAAGCAGTGTGGGCATTGCTCTGTTGGGTCCACCTATACTATCCAGCAGTAACATTTGATAGATCAGGCACTTCAACAAAAAGAATCTGGTGAAGTGAAAGGGTCCTTTGATGTGGTGGTTTGATGCTTGAAAGGAGTAAGGATTCATTAGGCAAATTGATTCCAACAAGGATATATTTGTCCATAAGACCACTTTGAAACACAATGACCTGCCTAAGTGTTGTCATAAAATAGCACAAGAAGAGGCAATAGGGCTATTACGTTACATGAGAGTGATATTGTCCATCACAGATGTATGAAATTACACCTTTAACAAGCCAAAAGTGCAGTGCCTTCCTCCAGCCTTTTACAGGAAATGCAGTGGAAGAAATAAAAAAAACAAAGGCTCAGTCAACAAAATTATAATGTATGCAGGAGTCAAAGACTCTGTAATGGCTCATTTACCAAACCAGACATCAACTGGTCAGCCCATTCTCCGTTCTCCCATGGTAGCAGAATTTGGGACTTTTACCCGAGAGCAAAATAATACCTGGCTTGCCTCCCAAATGACAATGACCATGTTAATATCTTGTGATACACATATCTGGACATGGCCGGCCTAGAGAAAAGCTCTTGAAGGACACATATTTGTGGTGTAAACCTATAGTAGAATTGTAATCCTGCTTATAATGGTACTGAGATGAGGTACTTTTTGCATACCATATGATCAGGCTGCTGCCACAACAGCTCAATGGGGGTTGAGATCTGGTGACGGGATGGTTCCTCCATTACAGATAGAATACCAGCTGCCAGCTTCTTCCCTAAATTGTTTCTACATAATCTGGAGGTGTGCTTTGGGTCATCGTCCTGTTGTAGGATGAAATTGGCTCCAATAAAGCGCTGTCCACGGGGTATGGCATGGCATTGCAAAATGGAGTGATAGCCTTCCTTATTCAAAATCCCTTTTACAAATCTCCCACTTTATCAGCACCAAAGCAACCCCAGACCATCACATCACCTCCACCATGCTTGACAGATGGTGGAGGTGTCCGCTGTCCAATGTCTGTGTTCTTTTGCCCACATTAATCTTTCCCTTTTATAAATCAGTCTCAGATATGTTTCTTTCTTTGCCACTCGGCCCCAAAAGCCAGTATCCTAGAGTCACCTCTTCACTATTTAATGAACCTGCCAGTTGAGGTCCTTTAAGGAGTCGGTTTCTCACACTAAAGACTCTAATGTACTTGTCTTGATGCTTAGTTGAGTCATGGGGCCTCCCACTTCTCCTTCTACTCTGGTTAGAGTCCGTTTGTGCTCTCCTCTGAATGGAATGGCCTTACTTTCTAAGAACAAAAAGAGACTATTGAGTTTCAGATGAAAGTTCTTTTTTTTCTGGCCATTGTGAGAGTTTCATATAACAAACGAATGTGATGCTCCAGATTCTCACCTGGCTCAAAAAATGTCAGTTTTATAGCTTCTCTAATCAGCCAAACTGTTTGCAGCTGTGCTAGCATACTTCTTACACAGTTAGTAAACACAATGGGGCACATTTACTAAGGGTTCGCGGACTGCATTTCCGTCGGGTTTCCCGACTATTCCCGATTTGCACCGCATTTAACAGGGGTTTTTGGTGCACGCAATCGGATTTTGCAGCCAACTTTCATGCGTCATAAATCGGGGGGCAAGGCCGTTGGACAACCCAACTGATACGGACTAAGCGCTGGATTTAAAATTCAAATTGTGTCACAAGCCATGCACTCACGTACACCGTGAAGAAGAAGGTGAACTCCGACGGACCTGAGCGAGGAAGCGACACATGCAGGATATCGGGCACACGATCTTGGTGACTTCATCCTCGTCGGACAGTCCGGATCGGGGATCGCGACAGGACCAGGTAAGTAAATGTGCCCCAATGTACCATTAAACCACTGGAGTGGTAGTTGTTGGAAATGGGCCTATATAGATGTAGCTATGTAGATATTGCATTAAAAACCAGATATTTGCAGCTAGAATCATCCTTTACCACATTAACAATGCATAGAGTGTATTTATGATTCATTTAATGTTAGCCTTATTAAAAGGAAATGTGCTTTTCTTTCAAAATTAAGGAAATTTCTAAGTTACCCTAAACTTTTGAGCGGTAGTGTATATATAAATAAAGCACACTGGATGCTATTTTAACCAATGGACAACAAACTTGTGTATGTTTATGCAGTTGTACACATGGTAACCTCCCATCCAATGTATCGATAGGGAAGACATTTCTCCCAAAATATACCTCCAACAGAAGGAAAAATAGCTTTAAAAAGGTTTTGTTACCCTCTAGTCAGCCTAAATACTGCCATTTATAATATTTTTACTATAAATTCTTATGATTGAAATTTTACATTAAGTTGTCCCAGTAAAAAACATTTTAAATTTATGAGATGCAGATATGCTTTACACCTACTGAAGAATCTTGACTAGTTATCAGAATAACCAAGATTCAAACCTGCTCTGTAGCAGGTCATATGTAATACTAAAAGTTACAAATTAATATCCTTCAAGTGGAGGTGTATGCCCTCTAGTGGACAATGTGGTACTACAGTTTATGTCCATTTATTGAAGACGTAGGTACACTATACTTTGGATTGGGGTATTTTAAAGACATATCATCCTTCTTCAAGTAGGGCAATACTCTCATTTACCCCATTTAGGACACAATGTTTTTATTTTCTATTAATATAGTTGGTTAAAAAAATCTTCCATCAAAATCCATCCAAACCAGGGACACTTATTCATAGATCCAGGTGTTGCCCTAGGTACTGTCACGTCTCTGCCCCTATTGGAGCTGTCAAGCTAACGCTTCAGCCCATAACCCCTCAGCCCATAAACGCCTCAGCCCATAAACTGCTTCAGGCTGCGTTCACATGGTGCGTTTGCCTTATGTTGGGAAATGGACTGAGCAAAATGCTTCATTACATGTAAATACCTTTTCTTAATAGCCGCATTTGTGTGATGTGTGACATTGTTTATCATCAGTAGCGGATTAAGTGTCCTATTAGCCCTGGAAAGTTCACACGACTAGAGCCCCCACAACGTCCAAACCAACATGTGCCCAGATGTTAACACTTAAGTTCTACCCTATATCCTCTATATCCTTAATTTTGTACTGTCCATTAAAGTAATTTAATGATAAACTTCAAATAAACTCTTATAACCCATCTATTTCTAGAAGCCAATCACATTCCCTGTCCATGAAACCATCCAACCCAACTACAAACTACTGTCCCCGACAGTGTCGGAGATCTGGGCTGCTAGCCCAGGCTGGCCAGCCTCTGTGCGCCCTGCAGCTGAACTCTACCCCCAGAATCATGTCCCGAGGCCTAATCTCCTCTGCCCAACCAAACCACTGCGGCGCATACTGATTTTTTTTTAAGGTGACCAGGCCGTGTAACCTTCTTACCATGGTCCCTTGGAAAAAAATTGGTTGCTCAACAAATACCCTATATCTAACCCCAAACCATGTAATGTGCCAATTCCAGCAGCCTCCAGTCTAAAATGCTCCCATTCCCATAGTGCTGCTTTTTATGTCATCTGTCTATATAAGAAGGGGGCTACAGAAAAAGGGGCTACTCTAATATTGGCAGCAGCCGCACCTCATTAATGAAATGTCCACAGCAGAGCCCCCCTTTAATGTAATACGTAATGCGCACAGCCGAGCCCCTCTTTAATCTAATGTCCACAACAGAGCCCCCCTTTACTGAAATGTCCACAGCAGAGTCCCCCTTTACGGAAATGTCTACAGTGGAGCCCCCTTTAAAGTGATGTCCACAGCAGAGCCCCCCTTTAATGAAATGGCCACAACAAGTGGCCACAACAGTCCTACCCCAAGTAGTCACAGTGCTGGCCCCAAGTATTCACACTGCTTCCCTCATGCCCCAGTAGGGAGTGCTACCCTCAGGTAGTCAATGATCTGCCCCATGCCCCAGTACCCAGTTCTCCCCCAAGGTAGTCACAGATCTGCTCCATGTCCCAGTAGTCAGTACTGCCCACAAGTAGTCACAACAATGCCCCCCTGCTCCAGTACCCAGGGCTGACCCCAAGTAGCACATTACTGCCCCCCATGCCCCAGTAGCCAGTGTTGCCACCAAGTAGTCACAGCACTACCCCATACCCCAAAAGCCAGTGTTCCCCTAAAGTTGTCACAATACTGCCCCATGCTTCAGTAGCCAGTGCTCCTCTCCAGGTAGACACAGGCTGCTTCCATGCTCTAGTAGCCAGTGCTGACCCCAAGTAGTCAAAGGTCTGCCACCATGCCCCAGTAGCCAGTATTATTTTCAGTACCCAATAAAAAACACTTACCTTGCTCCCATCTCCTCTCTGCATCTTTTTCATAGCTGCTGCACAAGCGAAGAATGATGACGTCAGCTTGCACCTGGTCATTTCCGGCCATAGGCCTTTGACCCAGCACACGCTGACATCATCACACCTCCCCTGTACAGCAGCTGCTATCAATCAGAGCTTAGGGTCTGTGTGATTGATGGAGAGCAGCGGAGCACTCCGGGAGCTGAGAGCTCCAGTGCTACAATGCCTCAGAAATGGAGTGGAAGCCCCCACTTCTGCCAGATCCCACCCCCGATGTAGTGTGTGGTGCAAGGGCCGGGCAAACGCGCCTGGCGCCTGCTCCAGCATTACCTGCCCCCTTCCCCTATGGAAGGGGGGGCAGTCGGCCGGGTACCAAAAATGTGTCTTTTATTTTTAATAAAACAACTCCCCCAGCCCGGCTGCCCCCCTTCTCTGCAGGCTGCCCTAGGCACCATGCCCCCAGTGCCTGGCTAATACGGCCTTGGTAATCATTTTATCCATGGCCTCTTTCCTTCTGAAATCAACTTTTACAATTATGCTAATAAGCCCCAGGGGACTGCTTAGCCCCTCTATGATTGGGGTTTACAGGCTGTTACACTATTTGACTTCCAGCTGAGGTACTGAAGTAGTTTTGGGTAAAGATTTCTATGTTTTTTTATGTTATTATTTGAACATTAGCTATTACCTATGCTTTTTTTTAATTAGTTAGTATTATTATAATAACCAACATCCTACGAAGAGAGTTGTTATTGTTTGGGTTCTGGTAAAACAGGATTCACAATATTTAGAAATAAAGAAAAGCCTCTGATTAGCTTAATGGGGTTTTTGGCTTCTAAAATACAGTAATAAGGAAAAAACACAATGTTTTATTAATAGAGCTAAATAAACAGAAAAGGTCTATTTCATAGATATTATAAGCTACATAGAATCACTAGATACTGTACATCATAGATTTGAAGAATAACTTTAGCCAAAATCTTACTCCGGACCAAAATGTCAAATTCCTTACTTTAATATATTGGAAACATGCATAGTCTTCAGTAGTTTCAATCCTCAATTAACCTTACATGATTTTTATGAATTCCCCTGGTTTTCTATAGGAGCCTTTATTGTTTTATTCCAGTCTTTTGCCATGGACACATAGGTGAAGGGCTAATTATATGTAGAGATGTTTTGTAGCACTAGTGCATGAAAAGATTCAAAGTGTGTTTTCCTAATTACCATATGTACTCGGGTATAAGCCTAGTTTTTCAGCACAAAAAAATGCTGCTGAAAACCCAGACTCGGCTTATAATCGAGTAAAAAGAAATATATCAAAACTCACCTTTCTGACTTCCCCCGCTGCTGGCTATATACTGGGGCAGGAGTCTGGCTATATACTGGGGGATATGGGCTGGCAGGCTATATACTGGGGGGCAAGTGCTGGCTATATACTATGTGGCAGGGTCGAGCAGGCTATATACTGGGGAGTATTTCCAGTATAATGCATTTCCCACCCATGGCTTATACTCGAGTCAAAAGTTTTCCCCAGGTTTTTGTGGTAAAATTAGGGGCCTCGGCTTATACTCGGGTCGGCTTATACTCGAGTATATACGGTATATAATGTACATTAATTCACATTACTACAATTAAGGAAATGGATTTATTGGCAGTGTCATGTGAAGTCAGTGTTGCCATATTATTTATCAGTTTCTGATAAAAAATATTTCCAATACACATTCAGGTGATCCCCTACTTAATAACACCCGACTTACAGATAACCCCTAGTTAAGAATGGCAGTCTTGGTGTTGGTAATTTACTGTACTTTAGCCCTAGGCTACAATAAACAGCTATAACAGTTATAAAAGGTGTCTGAAGCTGCCTGGGGTTACAATTATAAAATTTACAGTTCGACTTGCATACAAATTCAACATAAGAACAAACCTGCAAATCCTATCTTGTACGTAACCCGGGGACTGCTTCTACTCATGTCATTTAATGAAATAACACAGATAGGAAAAGTTGGAAATACTTACAATATGTCGAGCAGCAAAAACCCCATCAACTATAGCACAACAAAATGCTGCTACCACTCCAAAGCTGATAAACACGATGGAGGCTACTAGCTGGAGAGACAGAAATATATATTAGATACAGTGCTAAGCCATATAAGCATTCACTAAAGGCAGAAATGTGTACTACCACCAAAATCAAGCATGATAAACCAGGGATAGTTACTGATAGATCCTGGCACCATGACTAGCCGCCTTCTAAAATAAACTTTTATAATTATGGTCATGGTCATGAGTCTGAAGGACTCGTGAGGCAGTTCCCAAAGCCCCTCCATGCTGCAGATTCACAGGTTGTTACAATGTACAAGGAGCACTTCCCCCATCCTACTGTGTGCTGAAACTTCCTGTGCTGCAGTGAAATTACATCAGGAAGAGAGAGGGGAAGTGCCGAGCAGGAGCAGGCTTGGCAGCATGGAAAGGCTCTAAGAACCGCCGCAGTAGCCCTTCAGTCTCATTAGCATTACAAATATAAGCAGATAACCACTGTCACAGTACCTGGATCTATAAGTGTCCCTGGTTTATCATGCTTGATTTTAATGGTAGATTTTCTTTGCAAGGAGTGCCTTCTTCCCCCACGGCACAGTACTCTGTCCACAAACTTTGACCAACATATGGTCTGCAATTATATAAACTTCAACATTTTTAGGCTGCCTAATTTCCTGGAATCTTTACTGTAAAATTTCGTACCAATGCTGGCAGATTTAAGATTGGTCGCTATGAACTGAAGACAAAATGGTATATTTATTGATCTGTGGACTATGACTAACTATATTTAGAGATCAGTTTTTGTTGTGCATTATCCTGGCAGACAACATTATCTGACCATGGTACAATCTAAATAATCATTCCAGAAATCCTAAATGGAAGCAGCACTCCAGAAATTCACAACATTTCAGTTTCTCCATGGAGCCATATGCAAGCCATTTTCATTTGTAGACCCAAAAGTAATATAATCTAAATGAGATGATAAAAGCAATGGAATCTGTTTTTAACCCATCACATCCATTAGAACAGCAGACACTGCTTCCTAAATTACAATGTCAGGGAAATATGACCAGTAATGGCTTCCATTTACCATTGTTAACAGGATGTTATTATATAATTTCTGTTTATCTTTCTAGTGTTACACAAATGTTTCACAGACCCACAAGCACTGCTGGGATGGGACTCCCTGCATCACTTTGATATAAATATGTTTGTTAAATGTTTTTCGATTTTTCTTTTTCTTCAATTATTACTTATTTGCCATTTCCAAAAAAAAAAAAAAAAATCTTTTTCATACCATTTGTTTCCTGTTTTCCACAAGATGAATTCCAATTACACCTAAGAAAGATCCAAAGCCAAGCTGATAACGAAAAAATAAAATAAAAATTAGACCCGTTTGATGCACTCAGTGTATGGTACATATCATTGATGTCTGATAATATTCAGAAACTAACATTTATGTAAACATTTTAAATGGAGAAACTTTGCAATTATTAAAAACAGCAGATAAAGGGACCTTATAGGGCTGGTGGCTAGCGGCTGCATTAGCTCTATACCTGCATCTTGCTTCATACACCCTGAGCCCATAATAGTCTGCTAAAATTCCTTGTATCCTGCACGACCCTGTATGGGGTCCCCTTTCCTTCACTCTCTCAGGAGCTCATTCAGATGTTGCCGACCCTACTCACAGTGGATGAAATTGGTGGTGGAAAATCCATGTCCTAAAGAAAGACCCTGGGCTGGACAGTCTCTTGTTAGACGTCTGCCTAAAATACCTGGATTTTCTTGGCCCTGCAACTGTGGTTTATATCGAGTAAGCTTTTAAATGGGTAGCTGCCTCATCCATAATAATGCAATAATTGTTGTTAAATTAAAACCAGGTAAACAACCGTCTAATAACATCAATACATAGGACACAGATAAAAGCAATGTCCAATTCACCTGACCAAGATGGAAAAGTTTTATGGACTTCTGGTAGTCTGTGGCTCCTGTCTCTGGATGGATTAACCTACTGAAGATGATAGCCTTTCCTAAACTGCTATACTTACTGGACAAAACATGTCAAAACACAAGGGCCTAGAAGCTTCTTTCTTCTGTGAATTCCCTGTTCTTTTACATGAAGGTGAGGGGAAGATTTAAGCTTTATTTGTCCATGCTGCAAAGACCAGAGAACACAGCTTTACCTGACCCGTTTTACTAGCCCATTTTTTGCACCTGTGCTCCCCATGGCCTGTACTTGAACCATTTAATTATATATCTCAACATCTCCTTCCAACTAAATGATGTCCAGGCAAGTGTGTTACCATGTTAAGAGAATGTCTGGCATTTAAGGGACCCAAACCATATACCCCTTTTGGTTACACCCAGGGCTGGATAACTTCTGGGGATGGCATAAGAGTGACTTTGGATCTGGCAGAAGCTTGGTTTCTCTGGGTCTAGGTGGCAAGAGTTGCTACCAACACTCTGGGAGGAGGAGTCACACAACCCATTAAAAACATATTGATCCATTTGTATATGATTCATCAATGATAAAATACCAATCTTTGCTTAGACTATATTAGCAGATCCTTATCTTTCAGGTGTACTAAATGTCCAGCCTGATTGTTAGATCTTTTTTCATTTGGTTGACAAGTTTGAGTTTGTTAGACATTGCGTCCTTTGATGTACTTTCATTTGTAAACTGCCATGTCTGTTTTAAGTGAAGTAAATTTTAAAAAAATGTTTAGAAATGCGTAACTTCTATTTAAAGGGGTATTCCGGGAATATGAATGTCTGACACAAAAACCCATGATGATATAAATAAATGAATACAACAATACTCAATGTCATTAGTCACAAAATGGAGCTTAAATAGTTTGATTTTATGATCTACAAAATTTATGGCCTCTCTAAAGTAGGTGGAGTTATCAATAAGATGGCCGCCACTGGAAACTACAAGTTCCATGATCCTTTAGTTCTCAGTAACTCCTCCTCCCTCTTATGCTCTGCTCCCGGTGATGATGTAACAGGTTTTCTTGCTCTGTTACCATAGTAGTGATGTGCAACTGCCATCACCACAACACTGACCATACTGGATGCACTGCAACCAACCGACTACAGCCAAACTTAGTGGTGATCACATGACCTGCCCAGGCAGGTGCAGGACATGTGATGTGGACATGTGACCAGCGTCCATCTTCTGTTCTGAGACGGACCGCGCGGAGGAAATTAACGGACTGATTAAAGGGCCAGTAGTATTTTAATTCTTCATTACAGTCCATGTCATCAGCATTTTCTGCTAAGGGGAGCTAAATTTTAAATAACAACTAATTACACATTAGCTTATATTTTGAGTGCCCATGTGCATACGAATTATGCTGATTCCTGGAATACCCCTTTAAGTTATAACCACATACATATTCATTGCATGATTTTTATTAAAATAGAAGATTTCATAAGAAGTAATAATAAACAGAAGCATGCTTACAATTATCCCTGGATAATAACCTCCAACAGTTATATTTTCTGTTCTTGTGGTTGCAGTCAGGCCAATGGTCAATATAAAAAGAGACACCACTAGCAGAGAGATGGTAAACCACAGAGCAGTCCGCTTCCTTTTACCAAAATGGCCTAAAATGAAATGATAAGAGATTTAAGTAAAATTAATAAAAAATCATTTCTGCAGGGGAATACATTGACACTATTGTGCACCAGCTATCTATGATTAGTTTCCATCTATATATTCATATTTTGTGCTCTTTAGGCCCAAAATTATTACAAACTGATTGCTGGAAATTACTACTGAATTTTTAAAAAACATTTTTTCGTAAATGAGCATGATAGATAATATTGTGGTAGATTTTCTTATCTATGGCTGTATTTGTGAATTAACCGCTTCCTTCTCATCCTGGATCCCTTAGGAATGCACAGTACTGCATAGAGAAACTTACTTCTGGTTCACATATAAGCTAGTAAGTCAGTTGAAGAGTCTAATTGATGGTCAGATAACATAGCTGAGGACCAGAAGAGGGTAAATAACTCATACCAATACCTCCATCAGTAATATAAACTTCGTTTTAATTTATGATATTTTCCAAACAATCAAATTATAGTGGAAGTACTTCTTTAAAGGAAATCTACCACATGGATGCAGTACATGCTGGGGTATGCCTGCTGAAACAGGATCTGTTCACCTCCAATAGATTAGTTTTTGAGTTAATGTTATGCAACGTGGTGATGAAGCTTCACATGCTGTTACACTGTTTCCCCTGCTCTTTCAGCACTCCTCTCTCCCTCTGCCTGCTGTAATCTCACCCAGTGGGAGAAGGGAAATGCTCCTGCACAATGTAACAGCCTATGAATCTGCAGCATGGAGGAGGTCTAGTAACACCACAATAACTCTTCTGCCTAAGTGTAATTTAGATGTGAGGAGGCCATGGATAACAAATATAATAAAATTACCACATTCACAGTGCCTGGTTCTATGAGTAAGTGTCCATGATTTATCATGCTTGTTTTTGATGGGCAATTTCCTTTAATGTAATAATTTAGCAAAAGTATGAGCCTGCCATATTTAATCAATCCAGATGCTTGTACACCACTGCCAATACTTCATATGATTACATTATATAATATGTATGATACAATTATTTATTGAGATTATAAAGTGTAATAATCTTTATTAAAAATATTCCATTAAAATGTCGGGCACATTGGGATAGAGAAGTGGGCCCTATTGATGAGGAGCAGTGGACTGAAGCTTTGGAATTGGTACCAACCCTCTCGCCTAGTGAAACACGCAGGATGTCTCATTTATTTCTTCTACACCGAACATATAGGTCACCACAGTTACTATTCCGCATAGGAGCTATGCCTAATTCAGAATGCCCAAGATGTGGAACTGAAGAGGCAGATATACTCCACATGATGTGGAAATCTGTATTAGAATTGACGCGAAAAGTCTTCTCTGTAACAATAGTACTGAAAATAGACAACCTGACAGAAACTAATAATATTGCAATACAAAGATCTTTATATCAAGCTAGGAAGGTTATAGCGGCTCAATGGATAAGGCCTAGGCCACCGGATAAGAAATAGTTTATAGATCGTTTAAATGTAATAATACAACTGGAGTACAGTATGTATGTGAAGAGAAACGGTGTCTCTAAATTTGAAAAGATCTGGGGCAAGTGGCTAGATACGCCTGGTTTGCCATCAAGCTCCCTTATAAGACTAAGGGCAAGTCTAGAATACCAATTATCATTGGCTAAATGAGTAAGGATAAGCTTAGGTCTACTTTAGTGTGAGAAAGACTGAACAAGACCTACTTGGTCTTCAAAGAGCTTGGTCTTCAAATACTGTTATTAAGCATATACAATACTTCACATTGTGAACCTTGTATAAGACAAAAGATACAACTGTAACTCTTTTGAAATACTTTCACAAGTGCAATTCAATATACTGAAATACTGTATACAATCAGAGTCTATTGTAATAATATGTACATACTTCCCTCCAAGTTGTACTTGTTGGGTGTGTTGTTATTATAAATAAAAAGTTCAATAAAAATATCTGATTTAAAAAAAAAAAAGTGTAATAATAAAGTACCATATATATTTGAGTATAAGCCGACCCAAGTATAAGCCGAGACCCCTAATTTTACCACAAAAACCTGGGAAAACCTATTGACTCGAGTATAAGCCGAGGGTGGGAAATGCATTGGTCACAGCCGCTCCCCCCCCAGTATATAGCCGGCAAGCCCCCAGTAATATATAGCCAGCAGCCCCCCAGTATATAGCGAGCCCCTAGTAGTATATAGCCAGCCAGCCCCTGCCCCCAGTATATACCCTGCCAACCCCTGCCACAGTACATAGCCAACCAGCCCGTGCCCCAGTATATAGCCTGCCAGCCCCTGCCACAGTATATAGCGTGCCAGCCCCTGACCCAGTGTATATAGCCTGCCAGCCCCTGTGCCCCAGTATATACCCTGTAGCCCCTGTGCCCCAGTATATAGCCTGCCAGCTCCTGTGCCCCAGTATATAGCCTGCCAGCCCCTGTGCCCCAGAACACAGCCTGCCAGCCCCTGTGCCCCAGTATATAGCCTTCCAGCCCCTGTGCCCCAGTATATAGCCTGCCAGCCACTGTGCCCCAATATATAGCCTGCCAGCCCCTGTGCCCCGGTATACAGCCTGTCACCCCCTGTGCCCCGATATATAGCCTGCCAGCCACTGGGCCCTGGTATATAGCCTGCCAGCCCCTGTGCCCCCTTAGGGAGCCGGATCCCTGCCCCGTTGATTGAAAAAAAAAATACTCAAAACTCACCTTTCCGGCAGCCCCCTCGGGTGTTCTCGGATCAGTGCGGTGCACAGCGCAGCATCAGCATGCAGCGGCGGCTAACCTCAGTGCCTGTGACATGGCACGGACCTGTCGCTGACTGATGCATCGCAGAGAAGACCCGAGGAGGCTGCCGGGAGTTTTGATAAAACTGTAATTCTATCATAGCATAGCGATCACAGCACAAGTTATGATTATCACAAACTCACTTGATAGGAGATGAATGCTTTATCTATACTATATATCGTACAATGGCAGAGACCCCAATCATTGATTACAACTGGGGCCCCTACTTGAATACAGTAGTCATAGCACATGTGTGTTATTGCTCCATCTATCTCACAATGAGAAGCCAAACACAGGCGGTCACCTACTTAAGAACACCTGATTACGGCCGACCCCTAGTTACAAACAGACCTCTGGATGTTAGTAATTTATTATACTTTAGCCTTAGACTACAATAAACAGCTATATCAGTTATCAAATGTGTCTGAAACTAAGATTTATTGTTAATCCTGGTTCTTATGACAACAAAACATTTTTAAAATCCATTTGTCATAGAGACCAAAAAAATGTTGACTGGGGTTACAATTATAAAATACAGTTCCGACTTACATACAAATTCAACTTAAGAACAAACCAACAGAACCTATTTTGTATGAAACCCGGGGACTGCCTGGAAAAATGGAAAAAAAAAGCTCAACCATCTAACAGCAGGAATATGTGGCTTCCAAAAAGTTATCTACAATTATACAAATCATACTGCTGATGGTATGGTCAAACTCTGACTTTCTATAGATCCATTCTGCAACATCCCCAATTCAGGCTGGTGCTGGTGGTTTTGCAAAGGTGTAGTAAACATTTTGTAGGTCCTTTAATACAGAAAGAGCTTCATTAAGATAACCTGTCTTTATTTTTGTTACTGTCTTTATAGGGACACCACAAAGAAATCAAGGACATTTTTTTCTGCTTCAAGAAAACAGATCACCCTGTTCCCCTGCTTCATTTATTCTGGGAACATGGGCAGATTCCAGGAATATCCAGAGAGTAAAAGAAGAGAATCTCTAAGACTAAATTGTGTGTGTTAGGGTCTAATACTGCCACCATGGGGTTAAAGAGTGTATATTGCACTATACTATATTATTAACCCCTTAGTGCATCATGAGTTAGCTAAACATCATGATGCAGTTAAGGATGTATTTAGAGGGATCATGATCTGAGCCCTTTTCATTAAATGATTGGTGTTTACTGCATCATGAAGCAAACATCCACCCTAACACCTGCGGTAGGTTCTTGCACCGCTTGTGGTCGTTAACCATTTAAATCATGCCAGCAAAGCCATTGTCGGCAGCACATGCAGGCCCCCATCTTAGATGGCATCCAGGGGCAACGATCCCTTGCCATAAGACTCCAGGGCCTGTCATTCAGCACAATCTGTACACTGCAATGCAGTGTATGTCACAAACTATCAGACCCCCAGGTTACTAGAACATTAACACCATACTCCTGTATTGCAGTATATTGCATTTTTACATTGTATTAAATCTAATGCGCCACTAGCGCATTGTATCAAATCTCCAGAAGCCATACAGCCTCTTCTCTGACAAAGACCCGAGGATGTTATGGCAACCGATCGCTGCTCCCAATGACGTCACGGGGGAGCAGCAATTTCAACAAAAGTGCGGGCTTTTAAATGCCACGCCGGCTCTTCCTGTTTCAATCATCTATGTATGACATGGGCTCACCCATGTACGGCGCAGAGCACGAAGAAGTTAAAACCTAGTTTAAAATACAGTAAAAAACCATGTAAGTAGTGTCCCGGAATTGATATAAAAATAACCCAGCATTGCAAATGTCCTCTGTAAAAATGATTCTTCCCGGCAGTGAACCCCATAAAGAAAAATTGCCTAAAACATCTTTTTTTGCCATTTTGCAACACATATAAAAAAAATTTTTTTAAAGTGACCAAACGGTCTTACCACAGTATGAAAAAGTTATTGGCATAAGAATATGGCAGAACTAAGAAATAGTTTTTGTACAAAAGGTTTCATGTTTTTAAAATCTATTAACATATAATAAAATGTATGTATAAATTTGGTGTCCCTGTGATTGTGCTAAAGAATAAAGGGGAGGTCATTTGGAACATACAGTGAACGCTGTGCATACAGTGCCCACAAGAAAATGCATTATTCCTCCAATTTTAACGCTTCTTTCCACACACAGCAGAGGATAGTCAATACTGATACTAAAAAGTACACTTTGTTACTCAATAAACAAGCAATCATATAGCTCTGAACACATAAAATTTAAAAAAGTTTTGGATTTTTGAATGTACAGAGTCAAAATGGAAATCCAAAAACTAAAAAAGGGCTGTGGCATTAAGGGGTTAAAGTTTGAATGATGCTTTGTAATTTATTGTTAAGGTCACCTGGCACAGAGGAATATAGTATCCCCCACCACCTCTAATTGGGTGTGAACTCAGTACCTTCTAGAATGGGTGAAACCAAAGGTAATAAAGGGCCTAGGTCTGAATCTACAACCCCATGGCAGGATATAAGCAGAGGATATCTTGCCGGCCAAAGTGTGCAGAAAGTAAGCAGGATCCATGGGTCCGGCAAAAGCTTTAAGTAGCATTTCTACCTCACTACCTGGGAAACCATGTTCACACTGCCTATTGTCATTGTATTGACTACAAGATATTACTAAATATGAACATTTTATTCTACTATTTCCAGAGTTCTTGTGCTCTGTCACACTTCACCATAATGGGCCTGACACACAACATTATAAAGGGGCAACTAATAGGGATTGCCTCCTGGGAACTACACCACAGTGTGACCCCCTCCTTAAAGAATCTGTCAGCCCTCATATGAGTGAGTGAGATACCACCAAAGGAAATAAGCTACTTTTTGGCCACCACCACTTTCTCTCCAACACTCCTGCAATTCCTGGAGGGGCTCTGCCCATGGATTGTATGTTCACCAGTGGCGTAACTAGGAGAGACAGGGCCCCCTAGCAGGCTACCGCATGGGGCCCCCCTTCCCACTTAAAAAATATACATATTAGTATACTCAAACATGCAAGTTGCAATCACATATAAATACACTCATGTGCATATACACATACAATGCCATATGCAACATACTCACATACAGTGTGTACAGACACCATATACAAATCACAGATACTACATATATACATCACAGTATATGTTATACACATATTATGCTGGACATGTGCAGTACAATATAGATATAATGGTGCACATCCTTCATTCTTTATTGTGTCAGGTCAGATGACGGGGCCCCCTGACACTGTGGGCCCCATGGCTGCTACCGCTGTAGTTACGCCCCTGATGTTCACCTCTTATGACCACAACCTTATCATCCTGTGAGCAGAAAGAGTTTATGGAGATTTTATAAGCGTCTACTGAAGATCTCTGAATATCAGGGTTTATGCCAGATTCTTTCATGAATGTATTTTAATTACCGGTAGATGAAAAATGTTCCATAATGTGGCCTTCATTGCAGTATATTTTAATTTTTCAATTCCTTTGGGATTCCTACTGTGGGTGCCCTATTATAGCTCTGTACAAATCTTTATAAGACCTACAGAAATTTTTTAAAAATGAAGATTTTTCTTCAGAAACCATGGTCCATGGGTTGTGTCTGTTATTGCAGCTCAGTTCCATTTAATAGAATCGGATATAGCTGCAATAATATACCGGTATATCCTAATCTTATTCAACCGTATACAATGTATTAAACTAATCAACAATAAAACATAAATACCAAATGATATTGAAAGAACATTTTTATTGTCAAACTCTAAAACTAGGATAACATAATAATCCATTTATATTTGATACTTTAAAACCTAAAGTGTTTCAGTGCTTGAAATAAATGATCAATAGTTACAACATAAATAGTCACCCAGGGATCTTAAAGCAATTTTTCTGGCGACGTGATATATTTTTATCTAGCTTAAGGGCACAAATAAAATGGCTTCGGTCACAGGACAAGGGGATAGACTGTGTCAGTCTTTGGATAATTGAATTTCTCTGAGATACACAGGAATTATATTTCCTTTAAATGATATAATGCTTATAAGTCAAGATAATTGGAAACCTTGGGAGCTCTGTAGGACACTTGTTCAGTGAGATGTAAGTAAAATCATTTCATTAAAGGACCAGGTTCTAGGCATGTCAACACTCAGTGATTTGTTGTATGAGCACATGAAGAGACTTCAGAGGACATCTGCTGATTATACCGCTGCTCCACTTCTTCAGTCAAATGCTACGTCTTTCTGAAGGTTTCAGTACTACTTTCATAAAGGTCATCATGTCTAAACCTGGCATGTTTGACATTTTTTAAATAGAATTGTATTCTTTGGATTCAAAGACCATTCGATTTGGACACCAAATTTAACCCCTTAATGACATTTTGCACCTTCCTGACACAAGCCTTTTTTGGAAATCTGACATGTGTCACTATAAGTGGTCATAACTTTGGAACGCTTTAACATATCCAGGGGATTTTGTGATTGTGTTTATGTGACAAATTGTAATTCATGTGGGTTCAGAAATTTAAGCAAAATATTTAGTATTTATTTATGAAAAAAATTAAACTGCAGTGAATATTTTAACAAAATGATGTTTTCCAAATTCAACATTTTCTACATTTTTGAAAGTTAGTCATATCACCAAAATAACTTGATAACTAACATTTTCCATATATTTGCTTTAACTTGGAATCACTTCTTGTATGGGGGTCACAGTAGAGGGAAAGAGGGATGTTTGCCTTTTAGAAGCATGTGTCAGGATGCATTTGGAGAACCCTAGTTGTGCAAAACAGAGGAGAACCCAAAAAGGGACCCCAATTTGGTGCCTATTATGTGATATCCAGTTTGTGCCACTGTGAAATTTTGTCTCTTTTCTGTGTCCTTCCTTTAGAAGAAGACTTGAGGAATTCACCGGGAAAATGTTGCCCTGGCACAACATCGGGAACATCTAATCCAGAGCTACTAGGGCCCTGTCCTTCTTGTCCAAATATTAGTGCCTTAATCACCACCTCTTGAAAATGGAGATATGATACCGCATGACCTGCATATTGGAAGAGTTGTACAGTGCCATCTCAATGTATACAGCCAGCTTTTTATACCATATCGTGATACGTCATATGTATGTCTTCAGCACATGATCTGATATATCAACCCCACCCATGAGTAAAAGCAAAGATACCTATTTTTGCCACAAAAAAATGGGATAACTTATTGACTTGAGTTTAAGCCTAGGGTGAAAAATGCACCAACTACTCTTTCATAAAATGTCCAGATGAGCTACCCCTCATCAGTAAAATGTTCTTCAGAACCCTCCTTTAAAATACCTGGAAGGGAGCCAGGTGAAGTTTAAAAGTCATTGGTTTTATAGAAACTATTTGGATTATGCTTTAATATGTATGTGTAATCCAGGGCACTACTAAAAATGACCCTTTGGTGACAGGTTCCATTTAATTTATGTGGGGACAATCTAAAAGGGTGCCTAAACCTTGGTAACACTAAGGAGGGTACTTGTAACGCTGGGGACGGATTCTGCCTCTGGTCACTTTCCCAGTTGCAGGCCTACATTCAGCCGCCATGTCCGAACATGCTCTAGCTCCTTTAAGGCACAGACGACGCCTCTTTCTCCTTCTTAAAGGACTAGGGCTTTTCCAAACTAGGCTGTCCCAGCCTATCAGCGTGCACCTCCAGCCATATACCCTAGCATGCCCTGTTCTGTGCCTGAGCAAAGGTTCCTAGCTTGCGAGTCCCGCTGTATGGTGTTTGTTTCTGTTTGCAACCCATGTGTAACCCCTGTCTTGTTCATGACTCTGATTTGATCTGCACTCCCTGGTATATGATCAGGGTTTGTTTCTTGAACCTGTGCTGCCTGCCATGACTCTCTGCCTGTCCCTGGATTCTGATTGTCTAATGCCTTCCTTGCCTGACCCCTTGGTACCACGTACCGATGTCTCTGTGCCCGCTGGGACAGCTGCTATCTATACTGGTTCCACCACAAGAGGTAGTGGCCTTGCAATCTCTCCACAGCGAAGTCCAGATCCCTGTATAAAGGTAAAAGGGTGAATACCAGAGAGGTCCGGGAATAACACCCTAAGTGTGAACAGGGCCGATACTAGCATTTTTGCTGCGAAACTTGAAAATGCTTCCCCCCCACGTGCTCCCGATGAGGCTACCTCTCACACTAGCAGTCAGTCAGTGACACAGACATTAGTGACATCTAGTATCTAGTACCTTACAAGTACTGATCTGCTCCGTGAGGAAGAGGACTTCTTTACGATTTCTCCCGACCATGGTTTATCTCTTCTGAATTCATAGTCAAACATCTTCAGCTCTATCTAGCACAACTTGACACTGCACCCCTAAAAAGCCACAGTCACTTACAGTATAATGGATCGTGTTTCTAAATATAAATTATCCACTAATCCCCACATAAAACATCCTTTATATAGTCCCCCGAATAAATATGTACGTACAGCACCCAAAATTATATATACCACACCCCGTGAACTAAAGGACCCAGCTTATTTATATACACACCCATTTTATTTATATACAGTTCCCTAATTTATTCATAACAGACCCCATACACATACTCCCAAATTAAATGATATACAGTACTCCATATAAGGTCACTTAGTTTAATCCAGCCCCTATATACAGATATGCACTACATACACAGCCTTCCCCCCATACACTGTATACACAGCCTGCCCCCCCATACACTGTATACACAGCCTTCCCCCCATACATTGTATACACAGCCTGCCCCCCATACACTGTATACACAGCCTGCACCCTCATACACTGCATACACAGCCTGCCTACCATACACTGTATACACAGCCTGCCCCTTATACACTGTATACACAACCTGCCCCAGTTATAAAGATAGCAAATCAGCTACTTACCTCCAGTTACGTTCCCACACAGCCGCTACCTGGGTTCTCCAGAGCAATAGAGTGGCGCAGCCTAACAGGCCTGCACCGTTCTGTATATAAATTGCGTCTGTGTTTTTAAAGAAACAGACGCAATTAATCACCCAGGATGCCGCTCCATTTAGGACTTGAACATCTGCCGCCTAAGGCGGCCCCAAGTGTGTGGCCCATAGTCAAACCAGTTATATAGCAAAGTGGGTTCACAATCCACTGCTTGCTTCAGTACTAATCCCAAGACAGAGCAAATTAGTGGGTGTTGCTTTTAAAAGGTAGGGGACAATAAAATTTTAAGATGGCAGAAGTTGCACTTGATGGTATTAAACTTTGAGGCCAATTTTGGTCAAAAGGGGGCCATGTTAGGATTGTCACGGGGCCCAGTAAACTGTAGTTATGCCACTGTCTCTAGGTAAGTGTAAACATTTATTTTATGATATAGGGTGATATGGGACACTAAACCACAGGTTCACAACGACCTGTAATTGGTTTAGTGTCCTAAATCAACCCAACAGCTACCCTTAAAAGTAGATTTACAATTCAGAGGTTCTGCAAACCCCCAGCCAACTTTAGTCTTCATGCATTGACATGCATTCCCTAGACCCAGATGCTGCAGTAGCTACTGTGGGTTCCTACTTAGCTCATTTATTTTAAATGAAAGGCCAGTCTATGTGAAAGATTTTTTGATCTTAGGACATACAGAATTGTAAAAGTAGCAAGATTACAAATGAAATTACAAATTAAAACTGCCCCAAGAGTCAGACAATG
The DNA here is from genome assembly GCF_040894005.1 of Engystomops pustulosus. Lineage (NCBI taxonomy): Eukaryota > Metazoa > Chordata > Amphibia > Anura > Leptodactylidae > Engystomops > Engystomops pustulosus. Next base: position 101,863,345 of record NC_092412.1, on the reverse strand, counting down.
CATGTAAAGGCTGGAGAGGGCTACGGTGATTTAAAGGGGTGTTCCCATCTGGACATTTATATTTAGTTTAATCAATCTTCCATATATATTTATTCAGCTGGATGTTATTAAAAAGTATCTTACTGTGTGAAGATAATTTTCTATAAATGTAGCCATGTTGTCCCTTAGAAACAAGATACCTGTCGTCGGATATGACCACCATGTCAAACTGAGAGTGATGGCCACAAATGCTCGATTGAGACCTGTCTGACCACCTAGATTTAGCTTTCATTACCACAGGACGACTGTGGGAAATGCAGTAACTCCTGACTATTTCATATGCAAAAACTATTTGTTTCTTTGTGCAATCACTTCAGCAGCAGTGGTTGTATCCAAAGACAACAATTTTGTTTCTAATGTACAACATGGCTACATTCGATTAAATGTAAATGTCCAGATGAGAATACCCCTTTAAGGAAACTAATGCTAAAAACGAAAAAAAAAAAACAAATACTGTCTTAATTAAATATCCAAGAAAACAGAGGCTCATGTCCTAGCTTATGTTACTGTTGAATGAAAGCTAGATGAGGAGATATTTTAGTTATTGCCTTTTCTACATGGTTGGTTCACAATAATGACAAGATTTGTATTTTAGGAACTGTTTAACATTTAAACTTTGGACATTAACCCCAAACCTAGAAAATGAGGGGGATAGTAACCTCCTCTCACTGTATCTCCAACGAAATTGTTCAGGCACGTCCAAAATCACTGTGACATGAAGATCTTGTAGCCTTTGGCATGAGATGAGGACTAGTTTACTACTGTGACACCGGGGGATATGGGTGGTGTTTAGGTGTTCTTTTAGGACTGGGATTGATTTGTTTAGATTTCTACAGATGTTTCACTTTTTTATATGTCTGTTTGAAAATGCTTGAAAATCTAAATAAAAAACTTACACTGAAAAAATACTTGATAAAACTACATAAAGGGGGGTATCAGAAGTGTCTGAGATCAGAACTGTTTTAATCCATGGCAACCAATCAGAGCTCAGCTCTAATTTTTAAAAACAGGTGTTGAAAGCTGAGCTCTGATTGGTTGCTGTACGCAACTAGAACAGTTCTACTTTCAAACACTTCTAATAAATCTCCCCAATGCAGTCTGCCAAACACTGTTCAGAGAGGTGTAATGTTTGTAGTCACCATAAATCTGCCAATTGAAGAATGACCCACAACTTCTCAAAAGGGATTAGGTCTGGCCTCTGATAGTATACAGTACATATAGTTATACTCACTACAGCTTGGCATAAGCCAAAATTGCAAGCAGAAGCCATGCGGGTTATCAACGTGACTTCAAATCACATGGTAGAGGATATAAATATAGCAAAATCTAGGTCTCACATCAAAACAATGACTTAAGATTTAAAGGAAACCTACCATTTCAAATGGTAGGTGTAAGCTGTAAACACCGAGCACCAGCTCAGGGTGAGCTGGTGCCGGTGCTTAGTTTCGTTAGTGTTAAAACCACGGTATTGCGGTTTTAACACTTTTTAAACTTTATAGCAGAAACTGCTTCGGCGCTGCGTGCGCACGATCGTGCGCGCGTCTACATAGGAAACGCCGCAGGCGTCGCGCGCAGCGCCGAAACATCTTCTGCTATAAAGTTTAAAAAGTGTTAAAACCGCGAGACCGCGGTTTTAACACTAACGAAACTAAGCACCGGCACCAGCTCACCCTGAGCTGGTGCTCGGTGTTTACAGCTTACACCGACCATTTGAAATGGTAGGTTTCCTTTAACAAGAAAAAGATGTGTCAAAATATGACCCCCAAAATGTAAAACAATTTTATTTTACCAGAGAAAAAAAACATGTAAATGCACAAATGAAAGTGTACACAATGCACATCCAGACCATAGTTCCATGTACCCCCAAGTCTAATGATGAAAAACATACACATGTAATTACACAAATGAATTTATTAATACATAATATCACACATATGCGTGTGTTAAAGGGGTTGTCCGAGTTTTGAAAAATAATATATGTCGCCGGGAGCGGGCTGCCTAAAACAATAACGCTGTACTTACCTTCCGGTGCCCTCCCGTATCCAGCGCTGCTGTCGTTCCGGTCCGGACGCCATGTAAACAAACATGGCCGCCGGAGCAGCGCTGCATTCAGCTTCCGGCCGGACCCGACAACCTTCCGGCCCCCATACGCAATGCTGTGTATAGGGACGGATAGGCGTACCCGGCCACGGCCGGAAGCTGAATGCAGCGCTGCTCCAGCGGCCATGTTTGTTTACATGGCGCCCGGACTGGAGCGACAGCAGCGCTGGATACGGGAGGGCACCGGAAGTTAAGTACAGCTTTATTGTTTTAGGCAGCCTGCTCCCGGCCACATATATATATATTTTTTTTTTAACTCGGACAACCCCTTTAATTCAACATCTCTCATCTAAAAAATAATTCAAAATAAAAGATTCATAAATAAACAGGTGCCTTGTCCACAAGTACAAGAGCTAAATATAGAGTAAAGAACCTACAGAAACCTAGGCTAAAAGTATTGGTAACAATGCATAATAAAGATTGGGGTGCCCCAGATCCCAGGCAACGCCTTGAATATATAGTGCTGAGTCTCATAAAAAAAATAATTTCACAGACTTTCACTGCTATATTTTCAGTGCTCTTTCTTTCCTGCCTTTTGTATTGTCACAGAACCAGGATATGTGGAACATTAGGGGTGCAGGCAGCACTGCTATGTTATGCAGGGCTATGCCAACACATTTCACCCATTTTCACTCATTTTTCCTATGCATTTAATGCATAGGAAAATACATTTTATCAGGCATTTTGAGACATTAGTATGTTTATGATTTTGTTTGTTTATCCCCTTTTTGACTAAGCCATTTTAGGGCCTTAGGACCAGGCCTGACTTTTTAAATTTGCCCTTTGTCATTATAGGAGGTTATACCTTTGTAACGCTCTAACATATCCAGGGGATTTTGAGAATGTTTTTCCTCACACATTGTACTTCAAATTAATAGAACAATGTTGATTATATATTTGTGTTTAGTTATGAAAAAACGGAACGCAAACTTGATAACATGATGTTAATTAACATGAGGTGAACGCTCATGCAATGTAAACTCAATTGGAATATTACTGCAAAGGTGGTGTAAACATAAACGATGTAAAAGTATCTACATTACATTTATAGAAACAAGACATTTACATGGTGTTTGCACAAGCATCATATTTATGTTTGCCTTACTATTGTTGGTACATGGCAATTGCATGGCATTGTGTTTATGTAGTGTTTACATTGTGTCGACAATTAGGTTTACATGGTGTTTGCAGTTACTTTCTGTTTGCATAGTGTTGGCAGCGCATTTACATGTCGCATTTACATGGCGTTTGCCTTTATGCTTAAATGCATTTGCGTTTACATGGCGTTTACCTTGTGTTTACATTGCATTTCTGTTTACTTTGCGTACCTGTTTACAATGCATTTGTGTTTACACTGTGCTCACATTTACACTGTTTTGCATCCTGGTCGCATTGTAATTTGTAACAATGCATTTTTGTAAACACAATGTCAACACAATACTAGTTGAATGTGTAGTGTATAAACATAGCCTTTAGATGAACATAGAAAAAAATCACAGATCACTACTGAAAGTATGAGAGAAGATTAGCATAACACAAGCCTTCAGCTCCATTCCCTGCTCATTTTCATACTTTGGACCTGTGTAAGGTGTCATTTTTTTGCAGGACATGCTGATGTTTTCATTTATATCAATTTTGGACCTAGATGATCATTTTTTCTTCAAACAGTTATGGATGGAAAAATGGCAAAACATTTCTTTACTATTTTTTCAGGCCCCCAGGGGAACTTTAATCCTGGGGGATCTGATTGCTCATACAATATACTTCAATACTGCTGTTTTACTGCTGATCTGTAATAGTCTGGCAGGTTATTAGAGATCAATATCCATGACAGGCCTACAAGTCTCTATGAGACTGTAGGCTGCCATGGTAACTAATCAGCACCCTCTGATGACTTCACAGGGGGTGGGGCTGCTCAGCCATCAAGATGGTGGCCCCACCAGTTATACTGTTAACGTTTAAATGCTACAATCTTTGACAGTACCGACAGTGGCAGGGTACAGCCACCGTGTCTGGAGAGAGTTCAGCACATGAACTCTCTGCATACAACCCAGAACCATGACGTTATAGTATGTCATGGTGTGCGGAGGGAATAATACAAAATACTGCAGAACTATATCATTCCATGATAATTTGAAAATACTTTTTCTATATTAAATTCTATAATACAGATCCCTGATTGAAATGCCGGGGTAAGTAAAGGTTTCTTGTAATTTTTACACTCTCTGGGGCCCATGTAGGACATTTCAGCTTCTTTTACCATTTTTCAACCGGTGAAAGAATATTTAATTTCTACCTAAAACATGTGAGGCATTTAATACAATGACTTCACTTTTCACTTTGATTATAACATATACATTTGTGCCACTGTAATTCATGTATTGTATTATTCTGATACATTTTCCTACTTTCTTTCATTTCAGTATTACTTGCAGTCATGGTGTAAGCGATATGTTGAGGTAACACTATAGTAGACGTTTTACTGTTACCATTGTGTGATTGTTAAATAATTAACTAACTATCTGATCACTATGTTTAGATGACTGTGCCTATATGAGCAAGTAGTATTTCTCTTATCATACAGACATCTAAAACGTAATGCATGTTTTTGATAGTCATTGTTTTTCAGTACTGTGTTAAAGTAAGTACCAATACCAATTTTAGCTGGGTTGGATTTTGCAGTTTATTGTAGACATACAGATATACATTTGAATGGTGTTTATAAGTTTATAAACTCCATTTAAATTTTAAATCAACACTGTATGTTGAAATTAAGGCTGTGGTGTCTGCCTTTCTATGGTGGCGCTTCAGAAGAAGATTAGCTGTCATGGTCCAAATGTAGCTAATGCTTTGTTATCATAGCTGAGTATTAGCACTAACAACCAGGATCGGAAAAGCTCTAACCCAGAGTTTTTAACCGGTTATGCACAAACAGCAGTGTCTAAGTGACTTCATAGGGAGGAGGCTGATGGTGTTATATGGCAGCTGGCGGCCTGCAGTACAACTTTTTTACAAGGCCTTATAGAATGCCAGTTCTTATAGTAAGTAGTTTAGTGTATTTATAAGCAATTAAATAATCACGTTAGATGATTGCAATTTTGAACAAATGAAATGTACAGGTGTGTATGCACTCAAAAATGCCCTCACACAGCTATATTTCAAGGTGACAATGCAAAAAAAAAATTCCCTCAAAAGGTTTTCATTGTCAAATGTTCTTTGTTTAAAAATGTACCCAATTCATGTTGAGAAAGAGGAAACTAATTTTCTGTTATTTTTGCTGCACAATATATGTTGGTAAATTGTATGAGTAAAAAAAAAAGGCAGATTTCTGATCTTTACGTACAGAATACTGTAGAGAAAGGTTAACAGAAGTTCATTAGTAGGATATGTGAAACCCAGGATTGTGCTATTACAAACTGTTTTGGCACACACTGTAAAACAGCTAATAATGGGTTAAAAATAAGATGTATAATAAATGGTCAGGTATTTTTTTACTGGATCTCTCTATTTAGAACCCACTGCGTTACAGGTGTACATTGTATATAAGTGCACATTGCAAAAACAAAAACATGTTTTTCCGTAGTTTGTATTATTAACAGCAAAGATATCTCATATACATACGAATATTTAGAGAAAAAAAAATAAAAATAAACCAGTCACTTTATAAAATATTTTACACAGTTGCTATTTAAAGTAAAGTGTCAGGCAAAAAATGGTATATTTCTTATAAAATGTGGTCACGCACATAGAATGAAGCCCTACATTTATAAACACTAGAGGATATCTATAGTACAGTTATAACCATAATACAATTGGACAGATAGAGCAATAAACATTAGACTAGATAAAATAAAACCTACTTGTGGCATCAACAGCAGTTGTTGGAGCAGAAGCTGGCTGCATCCTGGAAGAGATGAATACTCCAACTGATCTTGTTAGCAGCAGCCTTCCCTCACTCACTGCTAAAGGCTATCCCTCCAAAGCTGCAAGACAACCAGTTTTACACAGTGTAACCACAGTCTTCCTATGTCTATCTCAATGTGACCTGCTTCAGAGACAGGTGTGATATGTGGCTTTGGGCGATGATGCTGGCTGCTCTAGTTACATCCCTGCTCATTGAATTTTCTATTCCTTTATTTTAGTTCCTCACTTTGTCTTGCAATTTGCACAAAATTCATTTTTTGAAAGCATATAGAAATCATGCAGGCAATAATGAAAGGGCATATAAAAGAAAAAAATGTATACATTGTAATTGCTTAATTTTCTGTAATGACCTATGTAAAATGTATTTTATTGTTTATACAGCATATGAATGGATTTCTAAGAACTTTATTCATATAAATGGAAATGGGAATTCTCCAGTGAAAACTTGATGATTTGCTCTAAATCAAGCAATAAGCAGACTTGTATTAGTCAGTCCAGTCTTACGGCATTAATAAACCATACTGCACACATTTCAGTTATTCAGTATATTCAGTTTATATAATATTAAAGAGGAACATACAAGTGATTAGGCCAAATGATTTATGTGTAAATTCAGACAAAAGACAGAATTATATTACGATAGCACTGTAAAAGCACCCTTTATGGAAGATGAGATTCTCTAGGATGCTCTTGTAATCTCATAGTATGTATGGATGAATGAACAGTTGCAGGTGAGTACAATTCAATGTCATATTCTAGCTGTTGAATTAAATATGTGATAAAGAAGACTTTCATAAGAAAGGAAAAGTTTACCTTTTTATAAACTATTATGTATCAGAATATAATAATAATAATAATAAGCAGAAGAAGAAGAAGAATAACCTTTGTGCTGACAGGGTAAAATTTCTAGCTTAAAATTCTATAAAAATAATCTTAGATGACTTATGATAAAATAAACTGGGGGGATCTGTCACTGACCGTCAGTTTTAATTTTTCCCCCCTGCGGGGTGCATATACACATTTTTCAATGGAGACCATAGTAAATATGGCAGGCCAAGGCATTCATCTTTGCCTAGAGAGATTAAAATCTTAATCTCTATAGTAAGAAAGATAGTAAAGAGAAAAAAGTTGAAGACAGTTGACAATGGTAAATGGTAAAAATGAAAATTAATTCAACAAAAAGAATACATACCCATATAAGAAGTGTAACACTTGAAGCAACCCAGAAGATATGGAGGAAATATTACCAAGATTTCTTAAGTTTTTATGTTTTATAAGAACCTATAAAAAGAAGTTCGTCGTTCAACCCATTCGAAGCTAAGGAATTGACAAGATATATCCATCTGGATTCACTTTGTAGGAGTTGCGGTGTAGGGTCTCCACCTTGTATGTTTTGTTGAATTTCTAAGCCAACAACCCGTAGTTTATTGGATCTCCCACAATGTTCATCAAGAAAGTGTGCTGCTTCCGAGGTTTCTTTTGCTTTTGGATATCTGAAGAGACTGTATAGTCATGGCCATAAGTTTTGAGAATGACACAAATATTATATTTTCACATGATCTGTTGCCCTCTGGTTTTTATGTGTGTTTGTCAGATGTTTTTATCACATAAAAAAATAAAGTGCAATCATACTATGAGTAACAAAAGCTTTTATTGACAGTTAGAATGAGTTAAGGCAGCAAGTCAATATTTGCAGTGTTGACCCTTCTTCTTCAGGACCTCTGCAATTCTCCCTGGCAGCTCTCAATCAACTTGATGGCAACTCTTGATGATTGACCACAAGTTCTCAATGGGATTAAGATCTGGGGAGTTTCCAGGCCATGGACGCCATATCTGTATGTTTTGTTCCCTGAGCCATTTAGATATCACCTTTGCTTTATGGCAAGGTGCTCCATCATGCTGGAAAAGGCATTGTTGCTCACCAAACTGCTCTTGGACGGATGGAAGAAGTTACTCTCTGGTACCGTTCTTTATTCATGGATGTGTTTTTAGGCAAACTGTGAGAGAGCCGGTTCCCTTGGCTGAGAAGCAACCCCACACATGAATGGTTGCAGGATGCTTTACAGTTGGCAAGAGACAAGACTGTTGGTATCGCTCACCTTGTCTTCTCCAAACAAGCTGTTTTCCAGATGTTCCAAACAATCGGAAAGGGGATTCATCAGAGAAAATGACTTTACCCAGTCCTCAGCAGTCCACTCCCTGTACCTTTTGCAGAATATCAGTCTGTCCCTGATGTTTGTTCTGGAGAGAAGTGGCTTCTTTGCTGCCCTCCTTGACACCAGGCCTTGCTCCAAGAGTCTCCGCCTCACAGTGCGTGCAGATGCACTCACACCTTCCTGCTGCCATTCCTGAGCAAGCTCTTCACTGCTGGTAGCCCGATCCCGGTCCTGGTGCTTGCTGGTCCTTCTTGGGCGCTCTGGAGCCTTTTTGGCAACAATGGAACCTCTCTCCTTGAATTCCTTGATGATGCGATAGATGCATAGATGATAGAGGTGCAATTTTTCTAGCTGCGATACTCTTCCCTGCTAGGCCATTTTTGTGCAGTGTAGTGATGACTGCACGTGTTTCTTTAGAGATAACCATGGTTAACAGAAGAGAAACAATGATGCCATTACTTAATCATGACGGATTCTCCAGCCCTGTCCTCATCAACACCCACACTTGTGTTAATGGAGCAATCACTGAAACGATGTTAACTGCTCCTTTTATGGCAGGCCTTGAAATGTGTTTTGGGGGAAAAAGCTCATTTTCTAGGCAAATATTGACTTTACAATTAATTGCTGTTAAGCTGATTACTCTTTATAACATTCTGGAGAATATGCAAATTGCCATTATAAAACCCGATGCAGTAGACTTTGTAAAAATTAACATTTGTATCATTCTCAAAACTTATGGCCATAACTGTATTAATTGATGAAAGTTGCTGTTGAAACCTTTTTCTCAACTCTTGACTAGCTCTTGGAGCATGGGAAATTGAGAGCATAGATCACACATTTAGTCTTACTATTAATTTAGTCTTTTAATCTAAATGTCTTCTCTTTTGTAGGATGGTGAAACTCATTAGTTACACAAGGGCATACCGTGTAGTCACTACATGGATATGACCCCTAAAGTAGAATGCCCCTTACTAAACTTACAGTGGGACATTAAAAATGGCTTGAGGTGAGGATGTCCTTCAAAGTCCATAAAATCCCCTAATGACACTTCCTTGATTATTGTATTTTGTAATAACATGTAACTTTGGAGGCATTGTCCGCTCCTTAGGGATCAACAAATACCTTCTGAATCAAAATGCAATTGCAGGGTTCTGTGCTTAGCCAAAATACATAGATTTTAGGGGTGCCTTTACTTTTTAATTACTATATTTTGAAGGTTGTGACTGTCTTTAAATTTTAAGGTGAATAGCAGATTTTTGTTTATTTCAATTTTAGTGATTTTATGATGATTTATTCATGTGAATATGAGGTATGCATGAACTCTACACATGTTCATCTGTGTGGAGCTGTGAAGCAAATTATTTTCTGTTTTGGGGCACATGGTTAATTTTTATGCATTTTATGATTGTTTACCTGCCAGAATTGCATGAAACTGATCGATTGCCAGAATAATCTGGAGTCTTTCTTTCACAATTGGCTTGTACTATAACAATCTTTACAAAGTATTGTAATTATTGATGAGCAGTTTAGGGTGGGGTTCACTGAGTTTGGATGATATTGACAACAGTTCGTATACTCGAATCCAAACGTGAACGTCTACCAGTAACATCCAGGATTGGTGCTTCCTCCAATCACAGGTATTATCCCTTCAAATGCTACAAGCTAAGAGGTTGCGCATTACGCCATTTACCCTAGGATCATCATTTCCCTTGACATTTGAGAGGGCTTGGGGTGAGCCAAGACACCAAACCTGAACTTCTGACCGAAGCCTAGGTTTAGGTTTGGGACTCAAAGCTGCAATGTTTGCAATACCACCCAAACATTTCGGTTCGGGTCTGCTCAACCCTAGTTATTATCAGTCACTTTTAGCATCAAATACTGCCTTTCGTCCATTCCCATTAGTTAATCAAAAAGGAAAATATGTTGCGTGACTCATGTTATAGGCACCCTTCAGTCTCTCTTACTTCCTTCAGTTGACAGATTTGTTGTTTTTAAACTGTTGACCATGGCAGACACTGAAAATGACTTGAATTCAATTTGGAAGCTATTGTGGTTGTAATTACATTATATTGCTGTTTGTTGAGCATAAGTCTTGAATACATTTCCACTGGAAGAGCTATTTCAAATCAATAAAAGGTGCTTTATATCTTTATGCATGTGGATTGAAATATTCACTACATTCCCTTGTTTACAGAGCTCATCTATTTATAGAGCTTGATACAAGCATTTAACATTTTCAATAATTTTACTAGACCTCTGTACTGTTTTAGAGCACAAATAGATCAATATAACACTAATTGGTAAGTACACACCAGACAAGTAGAAGTACTGACTGTCTGAGTAGATAACTTTTTATCATAGCAGACACTGCACTGTCCAATAATGACGCAAGGCAGTGATCTACCTGACCTCATGTTATTTACTCAATTTCTACTGCAAGAAGTAGAGATTGTTCAAACAGTCTATGAAAACTAGAAGATCAGAAAAAGGCATTTCATGGAAACAAATGTCTAGTGGCCGTCTAATTTGAATCTCTAGACTTCAGATCTTAAATTTGAGGGTGCCTGCATTAGGATCTCACACATAATTTCTGATTGGCCACTACAGTCAATCAGCAGTGGTGACATTCCACTGTTGTGAGGTCACTGGCAAGATGTCTCCATAATAGATATTGCCAGGCAAGTGACTACAGTGTTTGGCTAACTCCATCTTAGGTAACTTTTCAACTGGGGAGTCAGCTGAGGAAAATATGCAGCGAAGGAGGGAGGCAGGCACTTCTCTGACTGACCTTCAGTAGCTGGGGGCACTGTGGAGCACATGATGACTGCAGAAGCTGCAGATTCTTCTCCATTGCTGAAAGATGGGGGTGGTTATTCCCCAGATTACCTGCTGCACTTGGGGCACTGTGGAGCCCATAAGGATGCCCTCTGTAACTGGCAGGGCATTCTCACTGATCAGCACAGGCTTCTTGGCAGGGGGTCCTGCGTATTCCACAGACTGAACAGCAGCTTTTCATGAGGAGTTATATCCCTTTTAGACAGTCTTGCTTGCAGTCGGATAGTCGAGACTTTGGTCCTCTGTCACTGTGATATGGGCCCTAGGGGCCATGGTACTTACATCACATCTGGAGGTCCAGCATAGAAGCGCCAGTCGAAGGAGGTAGTCGCTGTGGGAATCTGCCATTTTATATTTATAGCGGAAGATAATGGCAATCGGTGCAGCAGACGGAGGCGTCCGATGCTCTTGTGCAGACCATGTAACGTTTGGTTCTTCACACCGGTGGATATACTGCATGTCAGCAGTTCAGGAGACATTGGGGGTCATTTACTAAGGGCCCGATTGGCGTTTTTCCGACGTGTTACCCAAATATGTCCGATTTGCGCCGATTTTCCCTTTATTGCCCCGGGTTTTTGGTGCACGCGATCGGATTGTTGTGCATCGGCGCCGGCATGCACGCAACGGAAATCGGGGGGGCGTGGGCGTAAAAAAAAACCGATGGATTTGGAAAAACCGCCGCATTTTTTAAAAAAAAGTGTCGCTGGACTCGCGCTTACCTTCACTCGGTCCGGCTTGGTGAAGATCAGTGCATTCTGGGGAACTTCAGCGCAGCAGCGACACCTGGTGGACATCGGAGGAACTGCCTTAGTGAATCCCGGCCGGACCCGAATCCACCGCAGAGAATGCGCCGCTGGATCCCAGTATCCCAGATCCAGTGGGACAGTCCTGATTTTTGGTCTCTATTTCGCTGTTCTGTTTAGTGGGATGTATGTTCCGGGAAGCATCCCTTGGAAGCCGATAGAGCTGTATACAGCAATGGTGCAGAGAGCCGGCAGCTCCCTGCACTAGCACTGTTCCTCTGCTAAAATAAAAAACACACTCACCTTTCTACTGTCCTACAGCCCCTCTCTGCTTCTGCTGTATACAGCACAGATGTGTATGTAATGATGTAATCTCTGCCTGCCAGCTTCACTGCTACACATGGCTGGAGCAAAGGAGAGAGGTGCTGCTGCGGGGGAACATGGAAAGGAAAGTGTGTTTTTTATTTTACTGTGAGGGTACAATAACAGGGGCGGCTGCTGGGAAGGCTGGCAAAATAAAATGGGGAGCTGCTGGGGAGGGGGCACAATAACAGGGGGAGCTGTTGGGGGAGCCACAATAACAGGGGGAGTTGCTGGGGGCACTATAGCAGGGGTAACTGCTGGGGTAGCACAATAACAGAGGAATCTGCTGGTGGGGGCACAATACAAGGGGTAGCTGTTGGTGAGGGCACAATAAAAGGGGCAAAATAATAGGGGTACCTGCTGGAGGCACAATAAGAGGGACTACAATGTGAGTGGGAGCCCCTGCTGTGGGGTGTTACAATTACAGGGGGAGTTGCTGGGATGGGCATAATAAAGGGGGCAAAAGGAAAGTGGGAGATGCTGGGGGGCTCAACAAGAGGGGCTACAATGTGAGAGGGAGATGGAGGCCACTAAGGGGGAAATAATACTGTGAGGGGGTGGAGTAGGGGACAAAGCAAAAGGCCTGGCTCAGGAAAAAAAATTCCCCTGCACGCATCTTTTGTCCCTCTTTCTTTCTGAATAAAGTTGGGAGGTATGTTTGAATATGCAGACTGGGTTTCTTGCCAGTGAACTTTGGCGAGCAGCAATTTCTCTACGTGAGTTAACACTTTCAGTGTACCCATCTGTGCATTTGCATTTAATTTAATTCATTTGCCATATGTAAACATTTCTTCAATTGGATGCTATTAAAAAAAATGTGTGAAGATAATTTCTCATAAATGTTGCGTTGTTGTAACTAGGTTAGCTTCTTTGGATACGGCCACCTCACATTTTGGCAGCGGTGGCCACTCTGTGCTATTGAGTCCTGCCTGACCACCTGGCTCCAGTAATCATTACCACAGGAGGGCTGTGAGGCATGCAGGATCTCTCAGACATTGCATATAAAAAACCTTTTGTTTTTTTCACTAATAGCTCCAGCAGAGGTGAGTCAATCTTGTTTTTAAGGGACCATATAACTACATTTATGAGAAATTATCTTCACACAGGTAAATAAAAATTGTAACATCTAATTGAAGAAATGTTTAAATATGGCAGATTAATGAAACAGAATGTGATTGCACAGTACAAGTAAGTGCGTCCAAGTACTCAACTGGGTCACGGTTGCTTGGTACAGGCGGAACAGGTCTCGTCCATGCAGGGCAGGTGTTCGATAGATTGTTTGAAAGCAAAGGAGAATGATACCACTGATGAAGGGAAACAGTTCTCCCGGGGAACTCCATACGTATGTGAGGATCCATAGGTAAGTGGTAGAGGGGAGGCCTGTAATGATATGCGGCTCAGCAGGGATCATGCTGAGACAATGGATGTCAACATTAACCCATGGTTCCTTTATTCCAGAACACGGCAAAGGCAATATTTGCTACAGTTTATTAGACCCATCCCCAAAATTAAAATAATAAAACTTAATCAGTTATATGTACCCAAATATAATGCAATAGAAAATAAATTCTGCTTTACAAAAAAAACAAGTCCTTGTGCAGAGAGATAAAAAGACAGAGAGATAAAAAAAATATTTATGAAAAAGATGCAAGCGAAGTCCAGCTTCAAACAGATTTGACGTGAAGTAAAATCATGACATTTTATTCGACAACTTTAAAACAGGTTGTAACACAGCATGTGAACATGAATATAAGCATAGGGTAGTGAGAAGACCTGGTAATCGCCTACGTATTTTGGCTAACTGAGAAGCAGGGGCGTAACTTTAGGGGGTGCAGAGGTTGCGATCACACTCTGGGCCCAAGAGGTTTAGGGGGCCCTTATAGTGTCACTTTCCCATATGAGAAGACTATTACTATAAACCATACATTATAGTCGGGGGCCTCGCACAGACTTTGCACTGGGGCCCATCAGCTTCTAGTTACGCCACTGCTGAGAAGTGATCATGGGAGGCATATATCCTAACCCTTATACAGATATTAAAACATATAGCAAGCATGTTTATATTATGATGACATGATTAGTACTGATAGATGGCATCCTGCCTTTTATTGAGACCGCCTGGGACTCTGGGCTGCAGTGTGAAGATCCAGAAGGTCTCTCTGTTAAAATGCATCCAATTATGCCAGGTGTGAATGAATTTAGAACATTAAAAGCAGAAAACGCTGTTGATTTTCCAGATGTTTCCCCAGTGATGTACCTGCCTTTATATGGACAGTGAGCGTATACAGCTCAGCAAGAGGGAACAGGATGGAAAGACGTAGCTTGCTATATACTAATCAAACGCCAACCCACTCATGGCTGACCATGTCCTTTTTCCAAACCATACCCCAATTATGGATGAACCACCTTTCAAATCTAGGGATTTTATGTGACATTATTATAATTATTGTTCCTAAGAAGCTATTATATCTGTGTAAGTTTTTGGAATTCCATGTAATAACAAATCTGAAATATGGCAGAATGGTTTATATTAAGATTCCATATTTTCCAAAAATGCCAGTAGAGTTACATAAGAGAAATAAGGATAAAATGTTATCATAGTATATAAAAATGGAGAAAGACGCAAGTTTGTCAAGTTCAACCTTTAAAGGAAACCTACCATTTCGGTGCTTAGTTTCGTAAGTGTTAAAACCGCGGTATCGCGGTTTTAACACTTTTTAAACTTTATAGCAGAAACTGCTTCGGCGCTGCGTGCGCACGATCGTGCGCGCGCCTACATAGGAAATGCCGCAGGCGTTGCGCGCGCACGGTCGCGCACAGCGCCGAAGCAGCTTCTGCTATAAAGTTTAAAAAGTGTTAAAACCGCGATACCGCCGTTTTGACACTAACGAAACTAAGCACCGGCACCAGCTCACCCTGAGCTGGTGCTCAGGGCCGGCTCCAGGCTTTAGTGGGCCCCTGGGCGACAGAGCTCTAGTGGGCCCCTTTATGGGCCGTCCTCCAGTAGTCACGCTGCACCCCCCCTCCCCCGGGTGAACACACTGCCCCCCCATCCCCGTGTACACATCCCCCCTCCTGTATACACACTGCCCCTCCTCCCCCTGTATACGCACTGCCACCCCTCCCCCTGTATACGCACTGCCACCCCTCCCCCTGTATACACAGTGCCCCCCCTCCTCCTGTATACACACTGCCCCCCTCCTCCTGTATACACACTGCCCCCCCCTCCTCCCTGTATACACACTGCCCCCCTCCTCCTGTATACACACTGCCCCCTCCCCCTGTATACACACTGCCCCCTCCTCCTGTATACACACTGCCCCCCTCCCCCTGTATACACACTGCCCCCTCCTCCTGTATATACACTGCCCCCCTCCTCCTCCTGTATACACACTGCCCCCCTCCTGTATACACACTGCCCCCTCCTCCTGTATACACACTGCCCCCCTCCTACTGTATACACACTGCCCCCCTCCTCCTCCTGTATACACACTGCCCCCCCTCCTCCTCCTGTATACACACTGCCCCCCCTCCTCCTGTATACACACTGCCCCCCTTCCTCCTGTATACACACTGCCCCCCTCCTCCTCCTGTATACACACTGCCCCCCCTTCTCCTGTATACACACTGCCCCCCTCCTCCTCCTGTATACACAGTGCCCCCCCCTCCTCCTGTATACATACTGCCCCCCTCCTCCTCCTGTATACACACTGCCCCCCCTCCTCCTCCTGTATACACACTGCCCCCCCCCTGTATACACACTGCCCCCCCTCCCCCTGTATACACACTGCCCCCCCCCCTCTTCCTGTATATTCCCTGGCCCCTGTAAGTCTCCCCCTCACCTCACTGATGCAGGTCTCTCTGTGTGGTCACTGCTTTCCCCGGCAGGTCATGTGACCATGACGTCATCACAGGTCCTTCAACCTCTCATGCTGCAGCTCCTGCCGGGGAAAGCAGTGAGTGACTGCACATGTTCTCATCGCGATCTGTGTCCTCCAGACACAGATCGCGATGAGAGAGGGAAGGAACCTCCCGGGCAGCAGGGCAGATGTCCTGCTGACCCGGGGAGATCTGGGGACCCGAGTGGGCCCCTCCAGTACCCTGGGGCCCCGGCACTTGCCCGGGTTAGCCGGGTGCTGGCGCCGGGCCTGCTGGTGCTCGGTGTTTACAGCTTACACCTACCATTTGAAATGGTAGGTTTCCTTTAAGAATAAGGCTACATTCCTACGACCATATGGGGGGAAGTATGTACGGCCGCAAGTCCGTAAGTCATGCATTTCTATGAAGAGAGAAAGGGCTCCTCTTCATGGCGCCAAACGTAGGGTGCATATGATCGTTTGAATGCAGCCTTAAACAAGTGTTTTTTACCCATAACCTGTGATATTTTTGCTCTCCCGAAAGGCATCCAGGCCTATCTTGAACATGTACATAGAGTCCGCCATAACAACCTCCTGCGGCAGATAGTTCCATAGTCTCACTGCTCTTACAGTAAAGAACCTTTGTCTATGTTGATGGTAGAATCGCCTCTCCTCTACACTTGTTTCAGCTGCAGTTTTAGCAAGTAATTGACTGTTTAGAACATAATTGTACTTTTTGTTTCCATGGACCAAGTGCATAATTTTACATTTACCTACATTACACTTGTACTGTCTGTTCAGGTATTTGTACATTAGTTGTCTTTTTTCTAACCTGAATAACCCCACATTTTGTAATCTGCCATTGAATTCTAGTCCCCCCATCCCTCTGATAATCTTGGTTGATCTCCTCTGCACACGTTCCAGCTCTACTATGTCCTTTTTATACACTGGTACCCAAAACTGTACACAATATTTCATGTGTGGTCTGACCAGGGATTTATATAGGGCAAGACTATGTCTTTTTCATGAGACCCTATTCCTGTCTTGATACATCCCATAATTTAATTTGCTTTAGCAGCAGCTGCCTGGTTCTGGTTAATAAAATTAAATTTACCATCTACCAATACCTTCAAGTCTTTTTTCAGCTGCAGTTTCAGCAAGTAATTGACTGTTTAGAACATAATTGTACTTTTTGTTTCCATGGACCAAGTGCATAATTTTACATTTACCTACATTACACTTCATCAACCATTTCTCTGCCCATTCCTCCAGCTTCCTCAAATCCCTCTGTAATGCTATACTATCGGCCTCAGTAATAATTACTTTACAGAGCTTAGTATCATCAGCAACTTTGTAAACCCACTACAAGGTCATTCATAAAAATATGAAAAAAGAAGTGGCCCCAACTCTGACCTCTGTGCCACTCCACTGGTAACGTCAACACAATCTGAGAATGTGCCATTAATGGCAATCCTTTGTTTTCTATCACTAAGCCAATTGCTTACCCAAATACATAGATTTTCCATTTTATGTACCAACGTTTTATGTATCACTGTATCAAATGCCTTGGAAAAGTCCAGATATACAACATCGGCAGCCTAGCCCAGATCCATTCTGGAACTTACCTTCTCATAGAAGCCAATCTGACAAGACCGATCCCTTATAAACCCATGCTGATGCTGGGTTATAAGGCTATGTAAAGTGAGATACTCCAGGATAGCATCTCTAACAAACCACTGAAATATTTTCCCCACAACAAAAGTTAGACTCACAGGTCTGTAGTTTCCAGGATCACATTTTTATCCTTTTTATATTGTCACCACATTTGCTATGTGCCAGTCCTGTGGAACAGAACCACTCTTTAAGGAATTTTCAAATATTAAAAACAATGCACTATCATGGTACATAGTTCATTTAGTACCCATGGGTGTATACCATCTGGGCCTGGTGATTTGTCTATTTAAGTGATTGTGTGGTGGCACCGAACCTCTTCCCAGTTGAACGGTTGACATTCCAAAGATGTCTTCCACCATGGAATTGTCCTGGGTAAAAACAGTTGAGAAAGCAACATTCAATAGATTGGCCATTTCCTTATCTTCATCCTCCATGACCCCCAGGTTTTTCTTCAGAGGGCCCACACTCTCAGTTTTTAGTTACATATCATTTATATACTTGTTGGAGTGACTAGTTTGAATGCCTTAACTATGAAGTATGGAGCCCCCCAGTGGCCATTCTCAAATGTACAGGGTTAAATATAGTACTCAACAGATCCATCCTTTACATATATGTATACCAAAAAATGTTTAAACCTTTTTATACATATCCTAGAATAGACTAGCCCACTTTATCTGTCGGTACTTTCTTCTGCACATTCCAGTCAACAACATATTTGCAGAAAGGTGACAGATTTTTTTCCCCTGTATACCTAAATCAATAGCCTATTTTTATTGAAGGTCATCTGTAATAGGGCTTGTTTTTTCACTTGAAGAATGAAATGGCACCATTTGGGGTAAATTTAACTCATGGATCAACTTAATTAAATCTTTCTGGGAATAACAAGACAACTTAATGCATTTAAAAACAGAAGACTGTTGGGGGCCCAGGGTAGTCTTAATCTACCACTGTCCTCTTATGATAAACTGTTGGGGGCACATGGGGCACATTTACTAAAAAGACGGAAACTTCACTAAAAGTGCTCTGCCCATGTATAATGCTGGGTGCAACCAATTCATTAAGAACGTGAGCCAGAAATCATGAATCTGTTGCTTCCCTGCACTGGCCTGATAGAGTTCACCAACCTTTTTTGTGGTGCTCATTTAACAAAAGGTGTGCAACACAATTTGCATGTTAAATAGAGTGCTCAGTGCCAAGTCCAACAGAAGTGCGGGGCAAAGCCATTCTTAAATGTGCCCCATTGTTTCAAACGTTTTATTTCTTGTTCACGTTTGTGCCCATATTCTTTCTTTAAAAAAATAGCTCGATGAGTAGAAAATTAAAGCCTCAGGCAATTTAGCACATGTAATGTTGGATCCAGTTTAGCACAAATAATATGAATCATACCTTGTGCCTGTTTTACGTTCTTGCGACTATATAATGTTTATTTATGATGTGTTTTTATGAATGTTCCCTACTGGGATTAACCCATCCAGCATCAATTAGAAAACTAATAGCATTTTGCTTCCATTTCAGACGATTATTCTTGAGTAGAAGATTTCATTGGATACATGTGGAATATGATGTGCAATATATTAATATTTAAATAAAATTAAAAAAGATCATTTTCAGATTTGTAGCCAGAATTGTAAGGTAAAGTAGGTTCTAGTTTTTGCCTGTCTTCATTTCAGTGGACAGGAAAGTCATGAACTGTGCGCCTGTTGTGTTCTAATCTGGTGCACCTGGTGACTTTATTTTTGGTGCATTGGTCATTTACAGGTGCAAGGTCATTCCAACAGCTGGACATGTGTATGGGCGGCCAAGATACCATGTATGTGCATCAGCTGTGCTGTAGCTGAGCAGGAGAATTCACAGCTCAGGATGTTAAAATGGATTCCCACAGTTGGTTTACATATAGCTTTACAGCTCAAGGGGATATCA
Organism: Engystomops pustulosus; assembly: GCF_040894005.1. Classification (NCBI taxonomy): domain Eukaryota; kingdom Metazoa; phylum Chordata; class Amphibia; order Anura; family Leptodactylidae; genus Engystomops; species Engystomops pustulosus. Next base: position 101,843,734 of record NC_092412.1, on the reverse strand, counting down.
CCCTGTTATCTACAACTCTTCAGCACAAAGCATGTAGCCAGCGGAGACAATCAACATTTTTTAGATCTGGCAATACTAGAGCTGTGAAGTCAAAGAACTATTCACTTCACCATGTTGTCCTTCTTGGGAGATGCTACTACAAATGAGTATCCAATTGTTGCTTGCTTATGCACATTGTTTTGCCATTTATTTGTTGCCATATCTTAAGATTTTAATTTTGTGCACAAAAGCAATACTTACAGCTGGTCAGACCCAAAAAAACTATGACAGTCGACCTGTTGTAATTTAAAGTACTGAATGTAGGAAAACCCACCCACAGAGTAACATGACATCCACTGATAATTTATACCTGTAATATGTCAATTACTGCTGCAGGTTTCACTTCAGTATTTTTGAAGTTTTTGAGCCGTATATATATTCACAAAAACTTTTATATCATCCATTTTGCAGATCTGAAAAAATCTAATCCATAATGTATTAGCATCTTGTCCAACCCCTTGTCACATTATTGTGTTCGTTAACAACTAATCCGTCACCGGTAGCATCTGTATTTTTCAAATTGCCGTAGACTTCTATAGGAGGGCAGAGCTGCAAACACAGCCATGACATGAGCTAGCTCCAAAACAGTGGCACACATGTAAAAAAATATATTAATGAGGGCTAAGCTTCAGTCCAGGTTTGCAGAAATTAATGTGCTTTCTACAAAAGCAGAGTCCTATGGCATCTGACAGGCCCAGATGACTTATACTGGGTCCTTTAGGGTTTCATTGTGGTATCTGTTGTTTGTTTTGATGCCTAGAATAGCCCTGCATAATGTGGTATTCTTGGCTTGAAATGTGACAGAACTACTGACTGATGCTCCAATGAAGGTTCTATGGAGAGTGTTAACCCAGAATAAGTACAGTATAGCATGCAGCCTTTCTGTAAGCAACCTAAAACAAGAATCACATTTCCACTGGAGAATAGATACATTTTTGATGTTTTCCAAAATGAAGTAGCATCAGCATCTCATCCATCTACTTGCCACTGTTCTATAATAAAGGTGAAGATCAGCAGATCTACAAAAAAACTACACAATATATTAGGAAAAATTTATTAAGACTGACATATTAACCCCATAAGGACCAGGTCATTTTTATTGTTTCAATTTTTCACTCCCCATCTCTAAAAATCCATAGCTTTTTATTTATGTGCGTGTACAGAGCTGTATGAGGGCTTGTTTTCTGCCTAAGAAATAGTACTTTATAGTGATGGTATATCACAGCGATGGCGAACCTTTTAGAGACTGAGTGCCCAAACTACAATCAAATATGGATCACATTGTATTATCTCTCCTGGGTCCCTCTGTATAGGAAGAAACATGGGACCAGCACGTTAATTTCCAAAGAAAATCCATGTTTTCACTCTTCCTGCAGTCCCTAGCACCCAAGGATGTATAGCTTTAAAATAGCTCATATATTGAGTTGCCTAGGACTGTAGGAAGATTCTTTGAGTCCTGTCAGGCAAACTTTGTGCTGGGGTGATGGCCTGGGTGCCCACAGAAAGGGCTCTGAGTGCCACCTCTGGCACCCGTGCCATAGGTTCACCACCACTGGTATATCATATATCATGCCATGTATTGGAAAGCTGGAAATTCCAAATGTGATGATATTGCAGAAAAACACATTTGTGCCATTTGCTTAAGAATATTGTTTTTACTGCTTCCACTGTGTGCTCCAAATACAATTAATATAGGTTTTTTTTAAGTTTCAACTTATTTTAAAGAAATGTAAACCTTTCATACAAAAAAAAATCATTTTGCCCTATTTATGCGGCTGATAACTTTTTCGTGGCACGAGCTTACATTTTCATTGCTACCATTTTGGAGACTGTGGGGCACATTTACTTACCTGGGCCGGAGGAGATCCCGAAGGTGCATTGTCCGACGACAATGCACTGTATCAAGAAGATTGTGCACCCAATATCCAGCATGTGTGGCTTCCCCGCTCAGGTCCACCGGGGTTTCACCACCTTCCTTCCGATGAATTTTGTTTCGCATGTAAGCCGGCACCATTGCGACTAAATCCGATTGTGTGCAACACAATCACCTACTAAATACCTATCCCAGCGGCACGATCCCCGAAAATGTTGGAAAACCCGATGGAAATGCGGCCACGGGACCCTTAGTTAATAAGCCCCTGTATGTTTTTTGATCACTTTTTATCCCAAATTTTTGTGTTGCAATATAGCAAAAAAGTGGCAATTTGGACATTTAGCCATTATTTTCTGTTACAGGGTATGACTGGTTTTATATTTTGATAGATCAGGATTTTATTTGGACGTGGAGATACCTGGTATGTTAATGATTTAATTTATTTATTTTTATATCCGCTCTAGGGAAAGGGGTGATTTTAACGTATACCTTTTTTAATTTTTTAAAATATCTTTATAGTTTTTTCATTTGTTTATAAATGTACTAGTTATTAAAGTCCCCTAGGGTATTTGCACACTAGAGTGTCTGAACGTTCATGCAGTATTCAGCAATACAGCTGTTTTGCAGTATAGTGGGTTCAGAAAGTTCAGACTCTCAAATATTTCACTTTTTATTTCTTTGCAGCTAATTGGTAAGATCAAAAAAGTTCTTTTTTTGCTCATCAATGTACACTGTGACCCCCATTTCAACAGAAAAAGACTGAAATGTATAAATTTTATGAGTAGTTATTAAACAAGGATACCGTATATACTCATGTATAAGCCGAGTGCTGAAAAACCTCACCTTGGCTTATACACGAGGCAATAAAAAAAATAAACTTGGATACTCGACCTCCAGCGTCCCTGATGCTCGTCGTGGCTCCCGATCCTCGTCGCATCTCCTGGCAGCTCCTCTTCTTTCTTCTCTGTGTTGAAATGAGCCGGCAGAGTAGCATCCATGGAATCTGCCGGTGCTGATGACATCATAGTGTGCACCGGCTGTTACAAAGAGAAGAAAGAAGAGGAGCCACGGGGACCGGAACATCGGGGAGCTGCGCTGGGCATCGGGACCAGTGAGTATGTAAGTTTGTTTTTTTTAAGGTATTCGGCTGGCTGTATACTACATGGGGCTAGCTGTATAGTACATGGGACCGGCTGTATAGTACATGGGGCGGGCTGGCTGTATAGTTCATGGGGCTGGCTGGCTGTATGGTACATGGGGCTGGCTGCATACTCCACGGGGATGGCTGGTGGTATACTACTGGGGGCTGGCTGTATACTCCATGGGGCTGGCTGGCTGTATACTACAGGGGGCTGGCTAGCTGTATACTACTGGGGGCTAGCTGGCTGTATACTACTGAGGGTTTGCTGGCTATATACCAAGGGGGGCTGTCTGTCTATATACTACTGGGGGCTGGCTGTATACTACAGGGGACTGGATGTATACTCCATGGGGCTGGCTAGCTGTATACTACTGGGGGCTGGTTGGCTGTATACTACTGGGGGTTGGCTGGTTATATATTAAGGGGGGTGTCTGTCTATATACTACTAGGGGCTGGCTGGCTATATACTACAGGAGCTGGCAGCCTATATACTACAGGGGCTGGCTAGTATTATACTGGGAGGAGGGCTGTGACCAATGCATTCCCACCATAGGCTTATACTTGAGTTACTAGGTTTTTTCAGTTTTTGTGGTAAAATTAGGGGTCTCGGCTTATACTCGGGTCAGCTTATACTCAAGTATCATAAGTATTTAGGCTCTTTGCTCAGTATTGAGTAGAAATACCTTTTCAGCTAGTATAGCCATAATTCTTGGGAATGATTCACCCCTGGATTTGGGGATCCTCTGTAATTCTTCCTTGCAGATCCTCTCCAGTTCCCTCAGGATGGATAGTGAACGGTGATGGACAGCCATTTTCAAGTCTCACAAGAAATGCTCAATTGGCTTAGGTCAGGCCACTGGCTGGGCCAGTCAAGAATTTTTCTTCATCTCGTTAGACCAGAGAATATTATTTCTTATAGTCTGAGAGTCCTTGAAGTATTTTTTTTATAAACTGTATGCAGGCTTTCATATGCCTTGCAATAAAGAGAGGCTTCTGTCAGCACACTCTGCGATAAAGACTTTGTGGAACTTTCTGCCATCTTCCTACAACATCTCTGGAGCTCAGCCACAATGATCTTGGGGTTCTACTATACCTCTATCCTCAAGGCTCTTCTCCGACAATTGCTTAGTTTGGCTGAATGGTCAGGTTGAGTACCAAACTTCTTCCATTTAAGGATTATGGAGACCACTGTGCTCTTAAAAACCTTGGGCGCTGCATAAATTTGTTTCCAACCCTGGCCAGATCTGTGCTTTGTGAGCTGTGAGGTCTCATATAGACAGGTGTGTGCCTTTCCTAATCAAGTCCAATCAGTTTAATTAAACACAGCTAAACTCCAGTGAAGGAGTAGAACCATCTCAAGAAGGATCAGAAGGAAATGGATACAATGTGAGTTAAATATGCGTGTCACAGCAAATGATCTGAATACTTAATGACCATTTGATATTTCAGTTTTTCTTGTTTAATAAATTGTCAAACTTATCTTCATTTCAGTTTTTTTGGGGGTCCAGATTGGAGATTTATGAGCAAAATTTACTTTTTTGATCTTAACAATTGACTGCAATGAAACAAAGAGTGAAAAATGTCTATACCAATTGTATATTGTAGATATACAGCTCTTATATTACAATCAGCCTCAGACAGTCTGTGATAAAGCCTGTGTTAATTGGCAGCCTCCAAGAGCTGTCATGGCAACAAATCAGTAACCCCTAATGATATCATGGGGCTACAATTGTCAGCAATCGTTTTAAGCTGCTCTTGATTTGAAATTATTAGTTATGACCACAGCAACTAACAAGTTAACAACTGTTGCAAGCAAGAATCACAGAAGTTAGTTGGCGGTGTCTGCTGTATAATACAGAAGATACATAATAATATAAGAATTCTTTATTTATATAGTGCACACAGATTACGCAGCGCTACACAGAGCTTGCCAAATCGGTACACGCCCTTTATGGAGAGTGCTCCTGTGAACCTTCTTTATACAGCCTTAACCTCTAGAGGATGTACACGTACTACAGACAGTCATTAAAGGGGAATTCCCATTACAGCAAATTATTATTATTATTATTATTATTATTATTGTTTGTATTATAATAAGATATACAATTTTCCAATATACTTTCTGTATACCCCCAATAAGAAGCAACGGCGAAACGTGCGTCGGGGTGCTGTGGTGGTGGTCAAGTCTCTCTCCTGCAGTTTTGCACTATGTCACGCCCGGGTGGGTAATTTGCATTTGCACAAACTTGGTTTTGTATACTAGGTTATTATATTGGAGATATATATATATATTGACTTGTCTTGGACCACCACCACATCCTTTTGTGTTTTGTGGAATTTTTATGTATATATTTTTAATATTATTTGTCTTGATTGCTGTAATTCGTATGTAATAAATATTGTTGATATTTTATTCCCATTAGTAATGTTTGGTCTGTAACTATGGGTTGACTTTTGTCCTATATACCTTTATTGGTACTATTACTTTCTGTATCAATTCCTCACAGTTTTCTAGATCTCTGCTTGCTTTCATTCTATAGAAAGCTTCTATGTTTACTTCCAGTGGACAGAAATCTGACCATGGTGCACAGCTAGTTAGTGTCACAGAGAGTAATCAGAGCTGTGTGTTATAACAAGCCGTGCACCTGTGTAACGATGGTCAGATTTCTATCCACTGGAAGTAAACATTGAAGATTTCTATAGAAGGACAGCAAGCAGAGATCTAGGAAACCGTGAGAAATTGATACAGAAAGTATATTGGAAAATTGTGGAACTTTTTATGATACAAACAATAATATTAATTTGCTGACGTGGGAATAACCCTTTAAGAAATTAAATGCTAGCCTTAATATCCCCCCTGCTGGAGTACCTTATACCAGATATACTAAGCAGCTCCAGCCACTTAGTATACCGGATATCTGCATCACCTCTGTTATAACATCTCTGCTGTAGGCAGTGGGGCTTTTCATGCCTTGTTTTCCAGAAAACTGGGGGACAAGGCATGCTAAAATCCCCCCACTATGTCAAGAGCAGGGCTTGAAGGAACTATACCTACAAGTTTAAAAGGAATTACCCTGTTTATCCTAAAATATGTCACCACCTGAAAATAAGTCCTGGTACAATTTTGTTCAAGATTCAAAATATAAGGCCTCCCTTGAAATTAAGACGTAGCGGCAGTCATTGCTACAGCTCCAAGCACTCCCTACATTAGTGTCAGTAGAACATTTAGATACTGCAAGAGGTCGGGACATTGGTGAAGAATACATGGAATAAAATCACTGTTACATTGCAAATGCCCTACGAGCAGCTACATGGACAAGAAGGGGTCATTTAATAAAAGTGCTTTTGCTAAACATGAGAGATCAGGGCCAATGATTGTTTGGAAAATTATAAGGATGTTAGAGAAGTTGTTTTTTTGTGCAACAATAAATGTGAATGTCCATATTCAGGGATAAGACTAAAAAACATTGGTCCATATTTTCTTTGGCTCCTCCTTCTATTCTCATCAGTGATTTCACTGCATTTCAGGATCCTTCCCATGAGTTAATAACAGTTCAATTGCAGGTCTGTTATCGATTGCCACCGGTCAAAACCAGGCTTATCAGAAACAGCTACACTATACTGGGGACGGCATATCTACAGGCTCTCTGCATCAGTTGCATGGCATTTGAAGAACCAGATTATACTGTTTCTCATTATGCCCTCCTGTGCTTAAGGAGGACAATTTACCAGATCCAGCTGTTTGCATTATTTGAGAGATGCCGCTCCACTTATTCTAGTGTAGTTTAAATTTTTTCACCATTGAACAGTTACTGTCAATAATTTTGAATCTGTACTGTCAGGAGAGCTCCAGTGAAATACCAGGAGAAATCCTGACTTAGGCTGCATTCACACGAACATATGGGGGACAGCAGCACGCGTGCGGCACTGTACCGTTCCGTAGCCTGTAGAAAGATAAGACGTGTGTGAATGTAGCCTTAGGCTGGATTCACACGGATGTATGGGGGACCTGTATATGTGCCCCATACACCGCAATGAGCACACGGCGCCCTACGGGAGCGGAATGGTGCTGCACACCTGCGGCACTGTACCGTTCCGTAGCTCTTTAGAAAGATAGGACATGTCCTATCTTTTGGCGGAATATGGCGCCGGCGCCTGTGTATTCCTATATAGAGGGGCGGGGGTGATCAGCGCTCACCCCCTCCTCCTCTCCCAGGCTCCAATATGTGCACACAGTGCTACAGTACGGCAGGCACACATGTGTGTGAATGTAGCCTAACATAGTTTAAGACTAATTGCAGCACATAATATGATAAATATTCTCTTAGATGATGGTCCTGTCCATTTGACAGTAGATATCATAAAAAATTACACTACAGTATTTTTCGGACTATAAGGGGCACCGGAGTATAAGGCGCATCATCAATAAATGCCTGCTAAAATGTCTAGGCGCATATATAAGGCACACCAGAGTATAAGGCGCACCTGATTATAAGGATGAATGGTGGCAGACCTGTGCACAGTTCAAGGCAGCTGTTGTCTGTAAATACGGTTCATATATAAGGCGCACTGGACTATAAGGCGCACCTTTGATTTCTGAGAAAATCAAAGGATTTATACTGCACCTTATAGTCCGAAAAATACGGTACTTCATCAGGAACAGTGAAGGCAAATTTATATAAGGGGTGAAAGGGTGGGAAAAGGAAAACTGTGTCTCCTGTGCTACCCTTAAAAAAGGAAGCTCCCCATACATCATGATTTCAAGAAGCATAGTGACATGAAGTTGCAAAATAGGCAAACCAGTAAGTCTATTCCAAAAGAATAGACACCCAAATTTAGAAATAGTGGTTTTGGAAGCTTTGTTCCTCATCAATACAGTGTAGGCATCTAGTTGGGCTAGAGGTCAGAGAGCGATCCATTCACTTTATGGAGATTGCCTTTGCAGTCCACTTTTCAAGGGACATTTATAGGAAATTCTTCCATGTTACGTAGACTAGATTCTTATTTTGGACCCTTGGAACTGACTTTCTGGAAGAGTTTGGCAACCTAAGTAAAAGCTTCTTTCAATTCTAGGAAAAATTATTTTCAATGAGTAGTGACTAAATGCCCATGGGTGTGTACAGTCTTTAACCTTTAAATAAGGTCACATAGAACATACTTTCCTTATAAGCACAAGAAGCCCATTGGTAAGGAAATTTTCCCAGGTGAAGTCCCTCTGCCACAGTGATCCAAACCATTGAGATCAGAAAGCATGTTATCTGACTGGTCATATTTAACTTAACATCAACACCAGAAAAAACTAAAAGAAAATAGAAACATTTTTATTTAAAAATGTGTCAAGTGTTCCTCTGAACCTTTATATTTCATCTGTAGAAGCTGCATCGCACGTGAGAAGATGCTTGTCCTCGCTGTACAATACATAATTTCAGTTCTGTGTTCATACTCCATAGGAGAAAACGATTGCCACATAGTGTAATCTAGTACATGTTTAAAATAGTCCAAAAGCTTTAATACATTATACAAGAAAAAGAGTTTTAAAAAAAGAGTGTTAAAAAGGTCTTGTATATTATCAAGCTTGTATTCCAAGCACACCAAGTTCTCACTCAAGACTTTTACCTTGGCTTCTACCGAGGCATATAGGTGTTCTTACTCAGTTAGGGTATATTCACACAGCCATCTGGACGGATGTATATGTGGCTGCAAATTTACGGCCACCTATAAGTCCCCATAGACGGAAATGGCGGCCCAACGGCGGTATGGTGCCACACGTTTGACACCGTCTCACACTGTACACGTGGAAAAGATAGAGCATGCTCTATCTTTCCCCGTGTGTGCGGCTGTGCGCTGCTTTTCTCTATGGAGAGTGGAGGGGTCAACCTTTCTCCTCTCCAGCGCACAGTGTTATGCCCGCTCTGCTCTGTGAATGTACCCAACATAAACATTTCTTCAATTGCATGTTTTTAAAAAGAAAAAGCTTACTTGGGTGAATATAATTTCCAATTAATGTAGCCATGTTTACCTATCCTGCATTCTGGCAGCTAATGGGGCCCCTGACCACCTGGATTCAGTGTTCATTAACTCATGTTGGCAGTGGAATATGCAGAAACTCCTAGACATTTCATATGCAAAAACTATTTTTACTTTGCACAATCACTCCAGCAGTGGTGGTCGTATCCAAGGACAGCTGTCCTTTATTTCTTCAGTATCATATGACTATATTTATGGGAAATTATCTTCTCACAAATATTTTTTAATAGCATGCATGCATGAAAAAATGTACGTATAAGCACATTGTACATATATAAATACACAAATACATACAAAATGAAATAGACATTACAAAGGAGAAAACGTGTTATATCTGCAGGATTACATCTTCTTATCCAAAAGCTTTATGTAGTATGAATTGATACCAATGCCTGACAATTTTCTGCTGCTTAGTATACAAATTAATGTGAACCTTTACACAATTGTATGGTACTAAATGCTCAAATTTGCATTAACTGTTGCTAGAATAGTATTTTTCTGGCTTGTATAACTATACATTTTTGAAAATTTTTGCATTAATTAAATGAAATGACATCTACACTAAGAAAAAAATTATTTTGCGAATCGATTTGTTATTTTGACATTATCTTACATTAGTATCAGTAATAATGTATACAAAAAGGTTTTAGCACAAATTTCATACTACAAATTAAAATTGACAAGAAGGCATCATTCATTTACTCTACAATTAAAGTTAGGATATGATATTGTTGGTTGATAGCTTGAACTTTTGCAGGTTGTACAGATTCTCCTGTCACTGTAGTCTGCATACCGCTTGTCCCCTCTCGCTCACTTTTGAAACAGGGCTTCTGTCTTTAGCTGTTACACACAACATGACAACATGAACAGGTGCATTGCTTAGGATGGTGCCATTGCCCCAACCTCCATAACTGTCCTCCAACCCCACCTTTCTTGCCTTTAGAAGCAACCACATGCTCAGTCTAAATGGAGCAACCATTCAAAAAATGACTTGCTGAGGTGTCAGTGGATCAAGTGGAGTTGCTCGCTACCAACAGGTGCTACTTGCCTGCAGTGCATAAAAGTGATGGGAGCCCGGGGGATAGTGCTGCTCATGAGGACAGAGGCACAGACTACAGGCGTGGACTGCAGGACTATGAAGTGTTTAAGTGGTGGTATTGGGCAACCTCTGGACTGTAGCAGTGGTTTACTATCTGATGCTGAAGATCTTGAAAGTGCAAGTGACAGTTCAGAAAAATCTCTTGGTGGAGGAGATGATGGGGGTTACAGCAGCCCATCTGGGGACAACAGGGGCAAAAGAAAAAGGAAGAGTAAATTATCAGGAGTCAGTAAGCAAAGACAAGCTGCCAATGCACGAGAGAGAGACAGAACACACAGTGTGAATACAGCCTTCACTGCTCTCAGGACACTAATCCCCACAGAGCCTGCAGACCGCAAGCTATCCAAAATAGAAACCCTCAGGCTGGCCTCCAGTTACATTTCTCATCTCGCCAACATCCTGCTACTGGGAGAGGACTCCATGGATGGACAGCCATGTCTACAGTATAGAGCTTCTGTGACCAGCACAGCTCCCAAACCTATCTGCACTTTTTGCCTCAGTAATCAAAGAAAAATAGTAAGTACTAACCATATAGACTTTAAAAAGTTAAAAGCAAACAGTGATTTAAATTGAGTATTCTTAACATAGTTTTTTGCATTTTGTATGATTAAAGATGTAAAATTGAAAATATAAAAACAAACACTAGGTTCTTTGTAGAAAATATGGAATCAAAACAGATTTTGCGGGCTGCTCTTATATTTGATAGGGATTTGCCATTTATTTCTAATCACACCATTTATGAATATACGGTAAAGGATGTTTTTTATGTTATCAAACTACTGGACTTACCATATTTAATAGAATTTCTATAATTAACACTATACAAAGGTGAATGTTCTGTAAAATATATTGTGGATAGTTAAATAGAATGTGCATTTCAAATAGATGAATATAAACATGCATTTATTTGCAAATTGTGGCTTTTCATTTTACTATGTTTTGTAGTGATGTCTGCAGTCTGCAGACTGTGACCTTATGAAGCATGTCTTCTAATCTAGTCTCTGTGTTTTCTTTACAGCACAGGGAAGGGGAGAAGCACTTGTCTATTTAAGGTGTATGTGGACATTTACACTGATGAGCAGCTTGCACAATACTTGCACTCGATATAGACCTGTTCTAATTATATCCACTTGATACTCTATGTTTACATGGAATTTTTGTAAAGCAGCTTACATTTTTTATTTGTAAACAGCTACAGGAGCGAGAAATCATCATGAAGTGCACTTTATTTTACACAGAACCAACTTTATTTAAGATAATTCGCAGCTGATATCTAACTCAGAGAGGAAGGTTGCACCTGGTGTTGTTGCTATTTTTGCGCAAGAAATGTTAAACCTAAGTATGATACTGATGGTGGTTAAACCAACGACACATGATGTAACATGATCCTGGACACGCAATGCTTCCATCAGAGTGTGTTGTCATAACACACTTTCACCTGTGCCTGTAGCCCTAATAATCAAGCCATGTTATCATGTACTGTATACAAGTTCAATCCTAAAGGTCCTTTAAAAGTGCTAACTGAATGCTATTTAAACTGGTACATAAAGTATAATGTAACGTATTCTACTTTTTATTATAGATAACAATATTATTACTGTTGAAAATTCTATATTTATGGTGAAATTTGATATTTCTCATTTGTAAACTATTGGACCGATTTATCCCCACGCTGTCTGGTTTCTTGTACTACTTTTTAAAACTTTTTTGTCTCATCTCTGAAGCTGAGACCTTTTTGTCACATCTGTGAAGTTGAGGCATTTTTTCTCTCAAATGAGACAAAAAGGTCTTACAAAAAATCCCAAAAAGTAGCACAATAAAGCAGACAATGTGGTAATTAATCCCCACCTATGCATAAGGATAAATTACCAATCAAACATAAAGTAGACTTATTAGGTTGTCTATTTATCTAAAAATATACATTTATTGTTTAGTCACAAAACATAGTAAAATTGCTATTTTTTTTTAAATAGCATTCATAATAAAATCCACCTACAATGGAGATAGAGCCAGCTGTGTACTACAAATATCAAGAAATAAAGCTAAATTATGGCTATCTCTAATTAACTTCATTGTTCTACAGGCCATAATAGAATTTAGAATTTAACCAAACTAAGTAGTTTGCAGACAAGAGCCTTCAAGAAAACCTGAATGAGTATTTGGGAGCATACGCTCCTTTAATATATCAAAGCACATGTAAGGGTATGGATACACATTGTAGATAGCCACATGTGGTCAAACAACTAGCATCTGGACACATATACATTTTAGGTTATCTGCAAATTTGTAAACATAGAGCAAATCACCTTTATCAAATAAGGGGCTTAAAAAGGAAAGAACTGATATGAGTTTTTGTTTCTTTGGCAGCTTAAAATTACTGCTGTCCTGACCTGAATAGACAATACACAATAGGAAAATGCAAAGACAGTCAGCACTTATTTACCTATACATATGTTTAACCAATTGGATTATTAGAAATGGCATTACAGTAATAAGAACATTACATGGTAGGGTTCATATTAAGGACACTTTAAAGTGGAACTGTCACTATGAAAATATGTGTTATATTAGAGAAAGATCTTTTTATTTATTTTATTTTATGTTTTATATCATGACACTTAGTAGCAGTACACAAAATCTCTATCTATAATGTTTCAGTCTATGAAAAAGTGCCATTTTATACCCTTAACATGGTAGGCTTTTCATATTTGTGGAATATGTTATTACTGTGCACATATTGTCAGGTCCACTTTAATGCACTTTATTACAAGAAAAGTCTGATTACCTCAAAATGTGATTGTATAAATAATTTAATGTACTGTATTTGAAGAAACTTTGTATATTTGGTTATTCATTAGCTGTATACCACAGCACAATGTACTATAGCTTGCATGCATATTATCCTCTGTACTGTAAATACTTAGATAGTACTCTAGAGATCACCTGTTTTTTACATCTTCACTCTCCTGAGCTTGTAATGAATGAAGAAATGTGGTGACATCCACAAAAAAATGCCAGTTATTTTAGTTTACAGTCAATGATTCCACCAGATATTCAGTTTGCCAATCCCTCTTAATGTTTACATACCTTTCTGCCAACATGGCTATAAGACTATTATGCATGGCAGCAGTAAAAAAGGTTGTCTCATCAGATGTTATCCATTAAAGAATGCATCCTACCCCTACTACCTCCCTTCAAACAGCAGATCATATTGGGGGGTAGGCATAATAAAAGAATAGCTCAAGCTTATCCGAGTTAGAGTCATTCTAATTGAAGTGGTCCTCAATGGAAACCTTTGTACCACAAGTAAGCATAGATTGTTCCCTTAAAAGGAGTTGCAAATGTTTCAACATTGAGTTAAATTTTAACAATTACTTACTATTAAACAGGCGCAGATTAATTGATGTACATACAACAATTTTTAGTTGTAGCATTTGCCAAAAAGTTTGGCAAACATTGCATTAGACAGATTTATGTAGTCAACTCAAATGAGCGCTTCTGAACCTTATGGCCACCATATGATTCCCTCTCAACAAGGAATTCTCTGCCATCAAAAACATAGTTAACCAACTATGCTTCTTTCAATGATTGCATTGCTATATAATATATAGAAAGGTGCTAGGGTGAACAGATTTTTTTCTACATCCAGGCCTTTAGTCCATATGAACCATAGAGCATCTTGCACACTAATCTTTATTATTCTGCATTCAGGGTTTAAGAGATTTTCTATAGCTTTATGTGAATTTGCATTCTTTGCTATTATTTCATGTTATTGAAGTGTGGTTAACATAGATTTTATTTTGTGATATTTATATAAATTGTATTTTAATAAAAATATAAGCAATATACACTGTGTATATTTTATTTACATTTGTTAACATTCTGAATAACATAAAACAATATAATGGGGATAATCTACTCATCCCTTTCTGCTCTAAACTGCTAAACTGCCTTTCTCTTTGGGATGATTGCTGGAATCGGTGAAACCAGGATCAACAGGTTACATGCACCCAGTTTCACATCTACCTTAGTACCTTTTTAGGGACTAGTGTTGCATCTCCATTTGTTCGAAACTGCTGTTACTTCTGCCTTTTACCAACCATGTTCCAAGAATTGCCATCCTAAAAGACCAGTTTGTCAAGTGAATTGGTATAATTTTATGCCACTAAGAACAGGTATAAGTCTTATACCTTACCTCTGTATAGTTGATGGAAAGACTTGGATCTGTTCTGTGTGTTTGAAATCACCTGCTTTTGGCTCAAAATAACTGAAGGAAATAAATGAAGACTCAACGTTGATGTGCACTGGCCCTTAGGATAAATTCACATGACCATTGGGGGACATATATACAGGCACCGTATATACGTCCCCCATAGGCCGGCAATCGTGCAGCATCGTACCGTTCCGTACCCGGGAAAAGATAGGACGTGTCCTATCTTTTCCCGTATAACGGCGCCGCGCACCGTATATCTCTATGAAGAGGGGGAGGGGGTGAGCAGCGCTGATATGTGTCTGCCGTGCTACGGTATGGCGGGCACACGTTAGTGTAAATGCAGCCTTATCTTGTATGACAAACAAGGTTTTTTTGCATCCATGATCTGTGAGTATGATTATTTTGTTTCATTGGTTTTTACTAGCTTTCTGACTATGCTATTTGATCTATTTCTACTCTGATCCATCTCTTTTTGGTTTCTTCTGCCCATCTTTTCTAGTACAGGCAGTCCCCGGTTTACGTACAGGATAGGTTCTGTAGACTTGTTCTTAAGTTGAATTTAAGTTGTAACTGTATATTTTATAATTGTAATCCCAGCCAAAATTTTTGTTCTCTGTGACAATTGGATTTAAAAAATATTGGGTTGTCATAAGAACGAGGATGAGCAATAAAGCTTAATTGCAGACACCTGTGATAACTCTTACAGGTTAGAATTGTAGCCGAAGGCTAATGTACAGTAAATTACCAACATCCAGAGGTCCGTTGGTAGGGGTTGTCTGTAAGTCGGGTGTTCTTAAGTCGGGGACTGCCTGTACCACACATCAACTGATGTGCTATTCAGCCCAAACCCCCTCCAGCATCCATCTATTCACCCTCCCGCTAATGACATAGGCTCCCACTAACAACATCTTCCCGCACGCCTCGCTGATCACTGTGCGCGTTTCCTTTCGTTACACTGTCTTACTAATCGGTGCAGAGGTTGTGTACTAGGGTAGCAAAGGGATGGATGCGCAATGAACAGTGAGGTGCAGTGAGCCGTCTCACAGCTGTCTGCGCAAGTCAGGATTGCAAAAAGCCTATGTTGTTAGTGGAAGCATACGTCATTAGCGGAAGGGTGAATAGAAGGATGTGGGACTGCCCGAGACTGAGTGCCCAAAATGCAACCAAAATCGATTTATTTACCATAAAGTGCCAACATTTAATGCAGTAACTTATTGCTACCTGTTCTTCAACATCATTCAATTGTATTGGCTCTCCTAGGGACACCAATACAGTTGATAGAAGGTGGGCAAATTCAGACCATCATTGTAGCTTCTTTCCAGGAAGAATGGTGGGTCCAGCAGGAGGACCTCCAAAGACAATGCAGTTCTATCTACACCTTCTCACTTCTCCTGCAGTTTCAAACAGCCAGTGAAGTGTTGCTTTAAAATAGAGCTGATAGCAGCATCCCTTAAGTTGCTTGGGACTGCAGGTAGATTTGGTGGATGTGGTCCTGTTTGGTGAAATTGTGATGATGGCCTGAGTGCCCACACAATGGGCTCCGAGTGCCACCTCTGGCACCCATGCCATAGGTTCGCCACCACTGCCCTAGGACATGGGAGCGTGAGCTGCCAGGGAGCCAGGTAAAGTTCAAAAGAGCATAATTCTAAAACGAAGTACTGAACAGAAAACATAAAAGCATGTTTGCTATGCACTGTTCAGTCTCTGTTGGAACCTGTCAACGGTGAAAAAGAGCCCTCTGGTGACAGGTTCCCTTTAATACCAGTCTACAGGGAATCATCATCTGAAGAGTTTTGGACCTGTAGTGTTAACTGACAGCTTACATCTTATCTGGCTAAATTTGTTGTAGTATTTTCATAAAGAGCATATACAATTAATTTTATTTTCTAATTATAATCCTATGCTAAGAATAAAAAAGTAACGTCACTCTCAAAATCAAAGTGAATAAACTTCCAACTTTGTTCAATTAATTCATAGCCCCTGGACAGAGCTTGTGATCTTGGGTATTTTAGGACCTGTGATTGACAGGAGCAGGGGTGCTACTATTTTCTCCTGCTTTCTAGGACCAAATGTTCTTACTTCATTGAACAGTATTTATCTGCAATGCTTTCATGATGGCTGACCCCGGGTGACTTAGATGTGCTATTACACATGTGTAAGCCATATGTAGTATGCACAGAATAGTTTCACATACTGCTGTATATATTTTTCCTTCTTGTACAAAGATGCAATCCTGGGAAATTAAACAGCCTGGTCTGGGTGGGGAAGGGGTGATGGAACATGTAACCATCTAACTGGCCTTTTGTTTTAACAATTTTGTTAGTATAATTTCTTGATGATGGTGAAATGTTCTCAATTAACACAAAGATGGGAAGGATTGTCAACTGTTAATGGCAAACATTTGCTCACATCATCCCTGTCTTCATGTACATCTCTGTCACCTTTCATTTGCCAGAATCTAGGCTCTACCAAACAGGGGTGGTCTCAGTGATGACACCCCCACAGTTCACAAGAATAGGGGTTCCTAAGGGGTCCGAGGTACCTCCGTTGGACCTCTTGATGCCCTCTGAGATGAATGGAGCAAACGACTGCGCATGGTTCGGTTCTTCTCCATTCACTCTATGGAGATGACAGGATTGCCGAGCACCACTTTAAGAGCCTAGATTCTGGCAAAGGAAAGATGACAGAGATGTACAAGAAGACAGGGACCAGGTGAATCTGCAGCACAGCAACCCCTTTTTCGATCCAGTTTCTCCATGGCTAAAACTTTGCATTTCTGAAACATTTCTTAGTTTGCAACCTTCACCCCTGCCAAATTAGGCTCCAAGGATTTGAGTATGGGACCTTTACACCTCTTGAGGCTCATATTTCATAGTCACATCATCTACATAGGCAACTACCTTCAAAGTCAAGCTGTAAGGGATTGCCACCCCCTGTAACTCACACCTCTGCACTGGCATGTCTATGGTAGAAACAACAGGTGTTCCCAGAAGAGGCCTGGTCCAAGAACTATGAGGCTTTCCTTTACCATCAGCAACTAAAGGGGGACATCTAAAGCATTAAAGGGAACTTAATAAACCTCTACCACTAAGTTGTCAAGCATAAAAACACCACCCAGATCATGTTTCTTTCATGACCCAGTGTGGTGGAATCATTGAGAAAATCTACTTTGAAGTGAGATGTAAACTGGTTGTATAAAGACAAGGAGGTGGAGAGTTCAACACAGAAGTCAAGCTCTCTCTTCCTCAGAATGTCCCGTTCACTGTAATTGATAGTCCTGCATCAAGAGACAACACTAACCAGATCTCCTGAAGTATGATGCACAATGTCAATCACAGAAAAGGAGGCATTCAGAGCTCCCCCCTTGACTTCAGTGTTGAACTCTCTGCCTCCTTGACTTTACACAACCAATTTACATCTTACTTTAAAGTAGAGTTTCTGGATGATGTCACCAAACTGGGAAATGAAAGAAACAATAACTAGAAGGTGTTACGCTGCTTGACAATATTCTGAGGTATCAGCAATATCACAGACCTTGGGAGATTTATCGATGTGTCACACATTGTACACACAGTCTTCTACTGCGCCAGATTTATCATTGTGTCTGATGCTGGATGATAAATCTGGTGTAGTTTAGGATTTTTGAGTGTTTGCACCATCTATTAGTTGGTCTAGTTTAGTGCACCAAATAAATAAATGTTTTGGTATACAGACTTTTTTGCTGCAATGCCTCTTTTCCTCTTTTTAAAAGTGCCTAAAAACAGCCCAAACCCTTAGGGTGCAGTCACACCCACTGGTAGCACTGCATTTACAAACGAAGCGCTAGGTAAAACTGTTCTAGTTGTTGGTTCCTGTCACAGGCCTCTGTGCCATTGGTAAATAAGATCTCGCTTACTGCTGAGCGCTCTATGTTGATGGCTGAGTTCCAGTGCAATATAACCACTGTGTATGGGGCAGATGTAAAGCAGGAGATGGAGATGGCTGGCTTAGATAGGGCATAGCCACAGATGTCATTGTAACGCATTCCTGGTGCAGGCCTCTTTCACACTTGTTAAAGCCAGCGGGTGATGCAAGAAGAGCAGGCCGCATGGTAACAAAGTTCCCGTGGGGTACTCACAGTGTATTTAATAGGTCCTGACTAAGGTTAAGTGGAAGGAACAGGTCTTTAGTACTGCAGAAGTCAGAAAGATGTCCTGGAGACCTCACTCAGACCAAGGATAATGATGGTATTTGGAGTGCAAGGTGAAGTTCGGGCAGTGCCACAATGTTACCCAGCATTTACCCAAATCCATTTGCCCAAGATGTTAAATAAATTAAAGAGTTATGCCCTCCACCCCCAAATTGTACCAACTCAAAAGAAAAATGGAACACACAGTGAAAGCTGCAAAAATGATGCCCACATGAATACAGCACACATATGTTTTTCATCCATTTCGTTGCATTCTATTCAACTCCTACAAGAAAAAAAATAGCTTAAAAAAATTCCATAAATTCGAATTTTGCGCTCTAAAAAATTGTTCCAAATTAATGGGTTCATTTAACAGTAAAGTTTTTTTCAGTTGTATACTACCAGTACCATACTGTTTTGGTCCAGGTAGAATAAAGCAACATGTACCGTATATACTAAAGTATAAGCCCACCGAATCTAAGCCGAGGCACCTAATTTTAGCACCAAAAAACTGGGAAAACCTATTGACTCGAGTATAAGCCGAGGGTGGAAAATGCATTGTTCACAGCCTCCCAGTATATAGCCAGCAAGTCCCCTGTAGTATACAGCCAGCCCCCAGTAGTATATAAACAGCAGTCCCCTGTAGTATACAGCCAGCCCTTTATTATATATCTAGCCCCCTTTAATATATAGCCAGCCAGCCCCCTTTAGTATATAGCCAGCCTCCTGTGGTATATAAATCACATAGGGAATAGAAACTTTTATTAAATCCCTTAAAAGAAAAAACAACACACGACACACTGTCTTATGTTAGAATTACCAAGGTGTATTAGAAGTGTCCTGGTATATATTTCACGGCCTCTTGAACAGTGCACTATTTACTCCTCAAATACAAAACAAATACACTATCCAGGTAGACATTGTGACATTAGTCACCAAAGCAATAACACATAAACCCACTAACCCTACACGGTTTCGCTGTTAGGGTATGACAGCTCCTGAGGGGTCTCACTGTAGGAAAATAGAACCAACCAGTGTCCTCACAAATATACAATATTCACCAAAAAATATATAATAAGTAGTGTATTGAAAATTCAAAACACTGTCCACTTGATGTATCCATCCAAAAGCATCACATGTTGCACATGTACATGTAGTCAGGTTGGGTTATGCATTAGTTGTATTATATTGTCATATGTTAATAATCACAAGATGGTATGCATATCCCCTAAATTAGATAATCAGGCTACAAATAAGTCAAGTATACATGCCTATACTGTGACATTCTATAAATCTACAAACTACAAACAGATGTACGCCAGGTATAAGTACATGGGTCCTTTCAGTTAATTTGTCAAGGTATTCCCTAGTTTAGTGGTGGCGAACCTATGGCACTAGTGCCAGAGGTGGCACTCCGAGCCCTTTCTGTGGGAACCCGGGCCTTCGTCCCAGCACACCAGACAGGACTCAAAGAATCTTCCTGCAGTGCCAAACAACTTAAAAGATGTTGCTTTCTGTCATATTTTGATACTTACTTTGCTACTTGGGACTGTAGGAAGAGGGAGAATGAATAGAAAGGGACGAAATATCTTTGGAGGACCTCCTGCTGGCCCCATGATTTTCTCTGTGTACAGATAGACACTGGAAAGAAGCCAAAAATAATGCAAATTCCCCATCTTTCTACTGTGTTTCTGTCCTCAGGAGGCCAGTATGACTGAAAGTTGTTGAACAGTGAGCAATAAGTTACTGCTTTAATTTTTGGTTGGCACCTTGCGATAAATAAGGGGGGTTTTGGGTTGCAGTTTGGGCACTCGGCCGCTAAAAGGTTCACCATCACTGTCATAGGTGGTGTCTTCTACCTCATTCTCTAACATATAAACTATATCTGGAAATTCTGTTTCAATGTA
This sequence comes from Engystomops pustulosus, assembly GCF_040894005.1. NCBI lineage: Eukaryota > Metazoa > Chordata > Amphibia > Anura > Leptodactylidae > Engystomops > Engystomops pustulosus. The sequence goes on along the minus strand of NC_092412.1, from coordinate 101,823,267 downwards.
TTCTGATACAGTGTTTGGCAGCTACAAATAGTTAAATTTGCTAATTCTATTTTTATTTTATTAAACACATTTAAAAAAAAACTTTTTCATAGTCCAATGTTAAAATCTGCATCTCAAAAGAGTTTTGTAGCCATGGACTATCAAGAGTCATAGTTTCCCATCACAATCGTGATGTATCAGTCCATCTCAAATTTTTAATAAGGAATATAAGTGTTATAAAAGTTAATTTGAAAAAATTTTTTAGCAAATGGCGTGTGTGAAGGAAACCATTACGTTTTGGACCCCTGAAGGGTTTGCAAGATCACTTAATTATCCTGCAGTATGGCTGCATATGGTAGGATCGATCAGACAACCTAGGGTTATAGTACTCTAGGGGGTCTGAAGAATAGTGAGAGTAAAAATTAAAAAAACTAAAAAAACTAAAAAATTATAATGAAAAAACCTAAACACATTAGGTATTGCTGTGTCTGAAAAGTCCTGATCTATCAAAATAAAATAACTTTTTTTCACTGCTGTTAACCCTGTTCGCAAGATCACTTAATTATCCTTTTTAGATACACCCAGAACACACGGGTTCTGAGAGGTGCAGAAAATGATTTAACCGGTTCGCGGCCGCCCGCCGTGTATTCACGGCGGCGGTCGCGTCGCGCTGCATGGAGAGGGCTCACGGGCTGAGCCCTCTCCATAGCCGGTAAGTCTTTGCCTCATATTGCAGCAAAGGCTTACCGGTAACATCCGCGATCGGTGCTAGCACCGATCACAGGTGTTTTTGCAGCGTGGGCTGCCGGCAAAGCTGCCGGCAGCCTCAAACAGATAGCGGCGCATGGGCGCCGACATCTTACCTGGGATCGCCGCTCCCCGTGACGTCATCGGGGGGCGGCGATCCGTCTCCATGGTAGCCTCGGGTCTTCCGAAGACCCGAGGCTATTTCGTTTTAACCCCTTCATTACAAATGTGCTGATAGCACATTGTAATGAATGAGGAAGAAAATCCCCATATACTGCCACACTGTAGTATGGCAGTATATGATAGGATCGATCAGACAACCTAGGGTTAAAGTACCCTAGGGAGTCTGAAAAATGGTATAAATAAAAATAAAAAAAAGTTTAAAAAAAAAAATTATAATAAAAAAACCTAAAATTTCAAATCACCCCCCTTTCCCTAGAACTGACATAAATATAAATAAACAGTAAAAATCATAAACACATCAGGTATCAACGCGTCCGAAAATGCCCGATCTATCAAAATATGATAACGGTTTTTCAATGCGTTTAACCCCGTAACGGAAAAAAGCGCCCAAAGTCGAAAATGGCACTTTTTTGCCATTTTGAAAAATCTAAAAAAATCTATAAAAAGTGATCAAAAGGTCGTACAGTCCTAAAAATGATATCATTGAAAATATTATCAAATTTCGCAAAAAATGACACCACCCACTGCTCCGTACACCAAAGCACTGCTCCGTACACCAAAGTATAAAAAAGTTATTAGCGCCAGAAGTTGGCAAAATTAAAAAAATTATTTTTGTACAGGAGGTTTTAATTTTTGTAAATGTATGAAAACATTATAAAACCTATACAAATTTGGTATCCCCTTAATCGTACCGACCCAAAGAATAAAGTAGACATGTCATTTGGGGCGCTCAGTGAAAGACGTAATATCCAAGCCCACAAGAAAATGGCGCAAATGCGTTTTTTCACCATTTTCATTGCATTTGGAATTTTTTTCCCGCTTCCGAGTACATGGCATGGAATATTTAATACCATCATTAAGAAGTGCAATTTGTTACGCAGAAAACAAGCCGTCACACAGCTCTTTACGTGTAAAAATAAAAAAGTTATAGATTTTTGAAGGTGGGGAGTGAAAAATGGACATGAAAAAACAGGAAAGGGCCCGGTCCTTAACCGGTTAAAGTTGTCCACACAACTTCTGAATATGAAACAATAAATCACAACACTGAATGGCTACAAGACCCCTTTTACTAGCCTCAGCTAAACAGAACCTTATCAAACCAAATAAGCTACCAACAGTTCTCCTTTAGTATAAGCCCGGTCCATAACGGGATTATATAGGGTGAGGAACCAGCCAGGTAGCATGTATATGACGGAGACACGTATGTTTGGGTTTGTGGATCGAGATAAAAGATTAGATTTTATATTTAATTGCCTAAGGGCACACTAGACAAAACAATATATACAGTAGAGATATATAAAGTTAAACAGAGCACAAAATACAAAGGAAGCACTACAAGTATCAGCAGTTCAGTAAGTTAGTTACATTGTGCGTGGGCCTAATGGAACCTGATAGTCCACACCTTAAGATCTTCCTCTGCACTTGATGGTATAATGGGTACCCCGACAAAGACAATGGGGATTCAGAGGTGTCTGATTATATCTGGTGCAGACACACCTTTGCCAACCCACAGGAGGGGTCATGGGTCCCTCCTACCTGTTTTTACGTCCAGAACCTCTCAAGAGGAAGTCATAGGGTCAGGGTTCTGGTTTCATTGGATCCCAGTGAATCCCTGGATTGCATTGATACCAAACCTGACGCATTTGCTATGGTCCTATCCAGAGATATTAATATATCTGGACCCAAGGATACTAGAGCCCCGGGAATTGGGCCACTAAGATTTCCTGATGATAAGAAATCCAGAAATGTAGTTGACCTTGGGCTGAGATGATCCATAACTATCCCTACTCAACATTTAAGAGTTTTTGTGACTCTTTGTCTCCTGTTTGAAAATGGGGGGAGATCCATGGAGACGATTTGGCTGCAGAGATCCTTTGAAGCTACCACTCCTGGAGTGATCGTAAAAAACCTAGCTAGCTCAATTAGGCCAATTAAGCTGAGGCCGGGGGGAAATGGGGGATTGGGTGGCTTGATGAACAGGACAATATCTGGCCTGTGAATCTCCCTTGTACCTATATGATCATCACAGCATGGATCCAATTGGGTTTTCCCTTCAGTTTTACTAAAGTACTTGTTGTCAGCAGAAACTGGAAGGGACTATTGAATTGAGGTCAAGACTCTTAATGATATTTTTCTTAATATTACCTAATCTCTTGAACTAGTGAGATCCTTGAAAATTATGAAAAGAAAGAGAAAACTCCAAAATCTACTCTAGTACAGTGCTTGTTTAAGGATACCATGTAGTCTATAAATCTACTACCATGCATTTGTAGCAACTGTGAATAATAACATCCTAATATAGGAACCAAATCATAGGACCCTGTATTTTTTATGGGACATATACACTACCGTTTAAAAGTTTGAGGTAACTTAAAAATGTACAAATTTTTTTAAATAAAAGCACATTTACTTTTAAGGCAGCTAACATGAAATGAATAATAAATACACTGTATACATTGTTAATTTCCAAATTTAGATTTAAGCTGCCAACATCTGATTTACCTAGGTGTATATAGGCCTATTTCCAACAACCACCAGTCCAGTGGTTTAATTGTACAATGGGGCACATTTACTTACCTGGCCGTTGGAGTTCACTGAAAGTGCATTGTCTGATGATAATGCACTGTGCCGCAATTCACTAAGATTGTGCGCCCGATATCCTGCATGTGTCGCTTCCCCGCTGAGGTCCAACAGAGTTCACCATCTTTTAAGTGGTTCTTGTAAGTGCTAGGGCTTCCTAAACAATTTGAAAGTTAAACCCCGCGCTCAGTCCGAATCAGTCGGCCACAACACACTTATACAGAAGGTCCCTGAAAATGTCATTCACAAACTCCTGAACAAATGGCATCACTATGTCCATCACGGGTGTTGAACGCCTTTTTCCATTCGTCTCCCTTGCGGATCCGGACGAGTTTGTAGGCCGCACAAAGATCCAGCTTGGAAAACGCTTTGGAAACGCACACACAGTCGAACAGCTCTGTAAACAACGGCAGAGGTAGCGTTTTTTAACCGTGACCTTCTTCAGCCCTATATAGTATATGCAGGGAAGTAGAGAGCCGTCCTTCTAGGTGACAAAAAAGAAACCTGCGCCAACAGGAGAGGAGGACTTACTTATGAGAGCTCTTTGCAGGTTCTCTTTGATGTAGTCGGACATGGCAGCCGTCTCAGGAGCTGAGAGATGGTAGACATGGCCTCTAGGTGGTGTGGTTTCCATTAAAGCTGCGTACAATTATGTATGAGCTGTAGTAGAGTCTATAAGGCTGATTACTCAGCTTTTCTGGGAACAGATATAACTGGTGACCTATAGATATGACTAAGCACACCTTGGATAGGATTCAGAGCTGCCTATATGCAGGGAAGTAGAGAGCCGTCCTTCTAGGTGACAAAAAAGAAACCTGCGCCAACAGGAGAGGAGGACTTACTTATGAGAGCTCTTTGCAGGTTCTCTTTGATGTAGTCGGACATGGCAGCCGTCTCAGGAGCTGAGAGATGGTAGACATGGCCTCTAGGTGGTGTGGTTTCCATTAAAGCTGCGTACAATTATGTATGAGCTGTAGTAGAGTCTATAAGGCTGATTACTCAGCTTTTCTGGGAACAGATATAACTGGTGACCTATAGATATGACTAAACACACCTTGGATCGGATTCAGAGCTGCCTGTTAGGCTGCTCCTTATATAAGAACAAAGTCATTCAGCGCTGTCCTGTGACCAGATACATGAGTACATTATGATACAACAGATGGGATTATTCGCCACAGGTCATAACCAGGCGGTGACCCGGGTGTGACGTAGTCCTGGTGTTGTATAACACCCAACAGCCACTTACATAAACTACTGTACGGTGGGGGCTAGGAGCACAGTTACCTCACGTGTTATCCTGAATTCCCCGAGAGCTGACAGTCCCGCTAGCGACCACTAAGGGGCAGCACTGTGATGACTCTAGCTGTGGTCACACAAAGGCTCAGTGTTCTCTAGAGGATCCCAGACACAGACAGTCATAGGTATAGCAAAGACCGTAATCCGCCTTTGCCCTGGTATAAGCGCATTAACCTATCCACTGCTGGCTCGATGTTTATTTGTATTGTATTTGATATGTATTTCTGTGTTGGGGTGAATTTTTTGTTTTTACCTTTTATACCGTACAAGATTAAAGATACAAGCAAAAGAAAAAGCTTGTTGACAGTGATTTGTGATTAATACATGATTTAACACAAAAAAAATCTGTCTGTATCAGTCTGTATCTTTCCAATTTTATACCCATAGCAATAAAGCCCATTTAACCTTTTTCACAAGATGGTGTGCTGTCGAATCTTCTTTATTATATATATAGGGCCGGATTAAGGTTGGTGGGGGCCCCTGAAAAATTTACCTGTTAAACAAAGGGCAAACCTTTAATTTATTTATACACACTTCACCAGTTGCAGAATATGATAATACATCGTATTATCAGTACCTCGTAGTACTACATGACTCAGCTGCTGCAGAACTTCACAGTACACAACTCAACTCCTCGAAAGCCTCATAATACAGACCTCAGTTAAAATAGGTTGTCTGTGTTGGATAAATAACAGCACAGTGGCCAGTAATAGTCTGCAAACAGAGACACTGAGCTACAGGAACCAAAGTAGTTACCGGAGCCATAAATGCCGCAGTGGGGGGGGGGGGGGGGTTTAATTATTAAGACTTGTACGCAGTTTTCCAGAGTACAAGCCTTGAAATAACTGCAATTTTTAGTCCAAGGCCAGGAATATCTATTATTTCTGCAGAAAAAATTGATATTCTGCACAAAATATAAAGATCATGTCAAGCAAGGGCTGAAGCACAACATCCTCATCTGTGAATCATAGATTCGGTGGTGGCTGCATGTCACAAACCAAAACCAGTGTTTATTTTCCTTAAATATGGAAACCACACTGTCTGTGAAAAAAACATGTTCATGTGAATAAGGACCACACCATTTTAGTTTTTTTGCGTTTCCAGTTTTCACTCGTCGTTTTTAGAAATGCATAACTATTATTTTTGTTTATGGAGCGGTTTCTGTTTATGTATTCAATTCAAATTGTTAAAGCGATGTTTGCCACCACTTATGAATACCCCTAGAGAACACCTGATTTGCGCCATTTTCTTGTGGACCCATTTTTATTTTTGCACTGTTCACCCCAAATGAACTTTGGCTTATGGACCTTTATTATGTGTCCTTTTTTGCGGGACCTGATGACGTTTACATTGCTACTATTTTGGGGACTGTACAACATTTTGATCACTTTTTATTAAATGTTTTTTGGTTTCAAAATGGGAAAAAGTGGCGTTTCGGCCATTTGGGCGCTATTTTCCATCATGGGGTTTACTGTTTTATAATAACTGTTTTTATATGTTAATAGATTGTGGCTTTTTGGACACTGCAATAACTAACATGTCTATGATTTGATTTGTTTATTTTTATATCAGTTCTAGGGAAAGAGGAGTGATTTGAATTTCATTTTTTTACTACTTATTTGACCCCCCAAGGTGCTCCGGCACAGTGTTCTAGATCCTGCCCGATGACAGCTGCTAAGGGATCAGAACGTCGCTCCCCAATGATATCACTGGGAGCGGCGATTCAACCCAAAATGGTGGCATTTACCTACTGCCAACGCATTGTGGCATACATGTACGTCCTAATGCCCTAAGGGGATAAAATCACAGATTCTGACTGTGTGTGCTGGTCTGTGGGGTAGAAGAAGTTAAGGGGTCTATGGAAAGGTAAACAGGGTGGGTTTTACTAAAGTACACAGGTTTGCAATAGGAAATGCTGCCAAAATAAAATAAGGCACCTTTACAAGACAGCAGCCACTACATACCGGGTAACTAGTGGTTAAAGGACATCTACCACCAGGATGAAGGTTTGTAAACCAAGCACACTGACATACTGGTGTGTGCCCCCTCTGGAAGGATCTGCTCATCTTTTAGCTTCTTATGTCCTTAGTTTTAAGAAATAAAGAATTTAAAGATTTAGCAAATGAGCCTTAGGGGCTCCAGTCTCCATTGACATCTATTGAGCCTGGAGCTCCTCAGGTTCATTTGCATAATTAAAACCTTTATTTTTATGAGAACAAGGTCCTAAGAAGCTAAAAGAAGACCACATCCTGCCAGTGGGAACACACCGGTATGTCAGTGTGCTTGGTTTACAAACCTTCATCCTGGTGGTAGAAGTCCTTTAAGAGTGTGAGAGCAGAGACCCGGGGAAAGGGAGCACTTATCACTTATCTGATCCTGTGCTCCCATAGAGAAGTTACAGGTCAGACACTGCTGCGCTGTTCAGGCTCCTCCTTACACACTGCCGGCAGCCTTCATCTTCGGTCTTCTCTCTGATTCTCCTGCTGCTACTTACAAGCCGAGCAGGGATTTGCCAGCGTCAGTGAGTTTCTCCTCCTCCTCTCTCTCTATCCACTGCTTCTGCAATCCTGCCTCCTCCTGCTACTCTGCTGTAAAGCTAATTTGTATAGGCGTCTTGACTATGCTGATATATATGAGTGCATACATTATATGCATAGAGAGGGATGGTGGAGGCCCCTCTTCACCCGGCCATATACATATATGTATATTATATGTGTACACACACACACATACATAGATAAAATGTATATTATATATACACCCACACACATACATAAAATAATCTTTGTTTATATAGTGCCATGATATTCCATAGCGGTTTACAAATCATGAAGACATAAACTAGTAAAATAAGACAATATAGAGTGAGGGTCCCGCTTGCAGGAGTTTACAGATAAATGCATATACATATGTTTTATACTCAACTTCATCTGGTTCCAGCACTGATTTACTATAGATATCAGGAATCCAATTTTAGTGAAGAGAGGCCGCTGCTGGACATTTTATTAGTGAAGGGAGGCCACTGCCGGACATACTACTAGTAAGGGGAGGCAGCTGCTGGACATGTTATTAGTGAGGGGAGGCCGCTGCTGGGACATGTTATTAGTCAGGGGAGGCCGCTGCTGGGACATGTTATTAGTCAGGGGAGGCCGCTGCTGGGACATGTTATTAGTCAGGGGAGGCCGCTGCTGGGACATGTTATTAGTCAGGGGAGGCCGCTGCTGGGACATGTTATTAGTGAGGGGAGGCCACTGCTGCGACATGTTATTAGTGAGGGGAGGCCACTGCTGCGACATGTTATTAGTGAGGGGAGGCCACTGCTGGGATATGTTATTAGTGAGGGGAAGCCACTGCTGCTACATGTTTTTAGTGAGGGGAGGTGTTGCTGGGACATGTTAGTTAGTTTTGATGCCTTCAGTGTGAATCTACAATTTTTATAGTCATGAAATACAGAAAACTCTTTGAATGAGAAAGTGTTTCCAAACTTTTGGTCTGTACTGCATCTATCTGTCTGAATATTCTGAATACTGATTGTTTCGATTCTTTTGCTTTCTCCCTGTGTTTACCAGTGAAGAGTTCCCTGCAGTGGTGATGCTTTATTTATATACAGTGTGTGATCAATGGGGTCAGTCGTGATATATATACAGATGCATCATCAAATATTTATGTAATAGAGAGGCGCACAGTATATATATCTTATAAATGGTGGATGGTATGTAATAGAGGGGACACAGTTTATAACTAAAACTGGGGGAAAAGTATCTATCTGTATTTATTACAGGGGGAACAGTAGGGGTGTGGCTCACTGATATCTCTGACTCTTCTCCTCTCTGAGGCTGCCAGAGATGAGTCAGAAAAGCTAATTTGTATATCACAAAATGTCTGTAATTAAGAGCTAATTTTAGGTGATATAATGAGGACTTGTAACCCTTTATCAGCAGACATTGTTAGTTAGGGGGGTCAAAATCTGGTGACAGGTCCTCTTTAAGGAATGACACTACATATGTTAGAACTAAATTGGGGAAAGTAATATCTAAGCTAACTTAGTGGGATAGTGCTGCATATACTATAATCTATACATAAATGCTTATCTCTAATATTTTTAGAACGTTGTGTGGGCTGTTTATGCTAAAATCAGGGAGTATTGTATCAATTTTAATGACCCTTTGGGTGTGGTGCGATTTTTTGAAGATGCACTCTGTAAAATAAAATACTTAGAAACTGCTCTGTGTTCATGCATTTGTTACCGGTTGCATTTTGTTATTGCAAATGTTAACAGCAATGTAATTCTCCTCTGCTCAGCTGTTGTAAACGCTAAGTGTGAACACAGACTGAGGGCGCCTTCCCACGTGGCGTTTTTCTTGCGTTTTTAAACGCATCCAAAACGAAAGTGGGATGGGGGTTTGACCAAAACTCATTGGAAACGCATGCGTTTCAGGTAAACCCACCTCCCACTTTCATTTTGGATGCGTTTAAAAATGTGAGAAAAAACGCCACGTGGGAAGGCGCCCTCCAAGACACAAAAAGTACTGAATCTTTGCTCATTCACAATAGAAAGTGCATATTACCCAATGATAATTACTGGCTTACACAACAATCTCTTTGATGGGTATAAAACTGGAAATACATATTGTTTTCATCATGTATCACTGGCACTAAATTTTGGTGATATCTTTTACCTTGTCCGCAATAAAAACTACATTTAAACACTCCAGCAACACAGAAGAGCAGGGGATGCTGCATTGATATTAACACGTGATACATCACAATCATCAATTTCTATTGCGCTACGTTGGTTACATACAAGTCATTGTACGCTGAATCTGTGCCCATAAGCTACTTCCGCCTGCAATCACCAATGACTGCACAAGGCGGCTGTGCCAGAAGGGCAGTGATGTCACCAGTCCCCTCCCCGAGTGATGACGTCACGGCTTAGTGGATAGGACGGGGAGGGGAGCTGCTAGAGCTTTGTAGACAGTGAGGTGCACGGGGCACCCTGGTCACATTACCTCACAGTACCGCAGCAGGCCCGGGTGCTCACTCCTGTGAATGAGGGCGCTCACTTAGTTGTCTCTGTGTCTGGCGGCCGCTGAGGGAAACCCCTGTTCTCTCCTCTAGTTCTTGGTTCCGAGCCAAAGACGGGAGCTGCGCTAAGGCAATGACAGTGTGCTGCCAACTTGCATCCCGTGCTGGCAGCTGCGCTGAGCATGGCTCCTATGGGGCACCAGGGCATCCTAGGAAGTCCAGTACACTGTAATCCGATCTGCTGCACCGCTTATCCCAGGAAACAAAGGACTGTGCCATTGGAAGTGCTCATAGCATGGCCTCACTGAGGGAGACGTGTGACTGGCAGCTCTCTGTCATGGAGAAGATCTCTTAAAACTCATGGAACGCTCCTGACTGTCCTGTGCTGAGGAGTCTCTAACTATGGAGGTAAGATCTTTGCAGCTTTCTGACCCCTTCTCCTTGGACCCCCATGGCCTTTGCTCTGAGATGCTGGGGGTGGCAGAAGAAGCCTTCAAAGCTGGTAACTTTGAACTGGCAGCAGAGATCTATGGCTCTCAGCTTGATGAACTGCCCCAACCTGAGAGATCTTTGTACCTGAAGAAGGGAGATGCTTTGGCTTTGGCTGGACGGGTTACAGATGCGTTGGCCTGTTACACAAGGGCAGCAATGTTACACCAGCTGTGCCCTGAGGAGCTTGGCATACTGGTGGAAAGTATCGCCCAGAACATTAGAGAGAAAGAACTGAAATTACCCTGTGCCAAGATGAAGAATGACAACCTATATCCTGTTGAAGAGAATCAAGAAACCTCCTGCACTAAAGACATCCTACAAAATAGTGAGCAATCCCTTGCATCTGACCTCTTCTCCTGCCCTGTGTGTGGGCTCTTACTGCTGGACCCAGTCACTTTAAACTGTGGACATTCCTATTGCAGGAGATGCCTATGTAAAAGAAAATCCACTGAATGTAGTAGCTGTAACATTAGAATAAAAATCATAGTGGACAACCATCAAGCACCTTGTATGGACTTGAAGGTTAATGTGGTACTTGGCAGCTTGATAGAGAAGTGGTTCAGTGTGGAGACCAAGGTACGGAGATTATCTGTAGACGGCGATACACTACAGGAGAGCAATGACCTAATAGGCGCATTAGAAAAATTCAACACGGCTTTGGAGCTGGGTAAGTGGTTTACATCACCTAGACCTTCAAACCAATGTAACCTCAAAATACATGCTGTCAGGTAATATGTCAGAATCTTAGTAAATAACATTCTTTTCCTTGTGAGGTTAATCTTTTTATTGCATATGATACAAATCTATATATAAACCACAGGACCAAGCTGACAATCGCTGGGTGCTACTGTTTGGCAATTCCTAACAGTAAGACAATTGTTCCGCCCATGAGATGTTTTTTTTTTGATAGGATAGCGCATGGTTGCACTAAATACAGTACTTTTTAAATAATCGGTTATTAACTGTCATTTTATTGGACTGTGCAATTGACCTGTTAAAAAGTAGAGAATGTGCTGGTCACAACAGTTTTTTTTTGTGGACCACTAAAGAACTATTGACTGTGAAAAACTAAAGTAGAAAAAACTTTTTTTTTGCAGCTGAGACTTGATACTTTCGTCTGCAAGTACCCTGAAAGGGGTATTCTCATCTGGACAGTGTCCGTTACAAACGAGATTGTTGTCCTTGGTACGACCACCGCTGCTGGAGGGATTGTGCAATCAAATAGTTTCTGCATATGAAATGTCCAGGAGTTCCTGCATGTCCCAGAGCCATCCTGTGATGATGATCGCTGGTTTACTTAATTAAATTGTTAAAGGGGTTGTCCGAGACTTTACAAAAAAAACAAAGGTGGCCAGTAGCGGACTGCTTAAAAAAACTAAACATGTACTTACCTGCCAGCGCCCTCCGGGTGCCCCATGTAAACAAACATAGCCGTGGAAGCAGCTTTGCATTCAGCTTCCGGACAGCCGAGGTGGCCAGCCACGCCCACTTGTCCCTATTCACAGCATTGTATATGTGGGAGAGATGGGTGTTGGATCCGGCTGGAGGCTGAATACAGCGCTACTGCCTCGGCTATGTTAGTTTACATGGGGCACAGACCAGAGTGAAAGCGGCGCGGCACACCCTGATGGCGTTGGGAGGTAAGTAGATGTTAATTTTTTTTTTTTTTAAGCAGTCGCCTCCTGGCCACCTTTTTTTGTTTCTTTTTGGTTTTGTAAAGTCTCGGACAACCCCTTTAACAGTTGACTTTACAAAACGCAACCTTTAATCCCTACCCACACATGGTCATAATAGAAAGTCCTTGCGGGAAGATACAGAATCAAAACTCGCAGGTGTGAGGCACGGCCGGTCGCATGCGTTTGCATTGAAACGCATATACAATCAGCTGTGGCCCACCTCTGTGGAATACTGTGGATGGAGGGGATAGAAAGGGGTCCAAGTAAAGGAAAGCCTATCCTACTGCTGAAGCAAAATGATGTAAGGACGTCAGTGTCAGAAATGGCAGCCCTAGCAGATCCTGCTCTCCCTAACAGCTATGGGAGCAGCCAAGCTAGTAGTAGGGGGGTTGGGGTAGTACAGAAAAACCAAGACCGCTAGTGGTTGTAGGGGACTCTATAATCAGAAAGACGGATAGAATAATTTGTCGCCAAGACCAACTTGGCTGAATGGTGGAGGAGCCTTAAGAATCATTTTAAAGAACTAGATTCAAAGCTTAAGGGAAGGACCTACAAGGTACACATAGAAGATAGTGGGAGCTCAGGGAGTTAAATGCATGGCTCAGATCCTGGGGTAGAGCAGATGGATTTGAGTTACTAGAGCACTGGGCTGTCTTTTTATTGGGTGACAGGCAGTTTTCCACAGATAACTTGCACCTAAATGGAAGGGGGGCTGCTCTGCTGAGGGATAATGTCCCAGCAGGGGTGGTGTAGTATTTAAACTACAATTGGGGGAGAAGAAACTAAAGGGGTAGACAGGTTCGAGAATGGACAGCCTATGTTGGTGGGAGGCTAAGTGATTGTTTAATGGGGGAGCAAGGCAGTGGATATGGAGCTCCAGAGGTTACAAAACAATAGTGAAGCTATATGTGGCAGTAATATTAATATAAATCAAATTTAAATAAATGTGGAAAATTAAAGTGTATGTTCACAAATGCCAAAAGTATTGCAGACGAACTGGGTGAGCTTGAGGACCTGGTATTGGAACTGTTAGGGCTCATTCACACAAGCTTAATTGGAACCCATGGGAATGTTCACCATAAATGCCTATAGCGCCCGGTCACTGTGCGGTGAGCACATGTTGTCTCACCGCATCCAGAGGTCGCATTAACGCCTCACCACGTGTCATAGACACGCGATGAGGCGCCATTATCCCCCAAAATAATTGCCGTGCTTAAAGTTACGCTTGGCAATTATTCCCTGTAGCGCGCAGGCTGAGCGATTCAGCGCGCTGCAAAGGAGGGAAATGTCAGTAGCGCGATTGCAGCGCGCGCCGGGCCGCTCAGCGGGACACGTGACACAGTGATCAGTGTCAGGGGCGCGCACCGGAGAGACCCGGAGTGAGAGCACCGGCCCCGGGGGGAGACATGTGGGCCACAAAGATGCTGCTCCCCGTCCTGCTCCAACTCTCCCTGCCCACAGCTGCCTGCGTTTATGTGATCAACTGGACCGGGTGTGTGTCGTGTGCAGTGTTCTGTGTGTGTGTCGTGTGCAGTGTTCTGTGTGAGTGTGCTATGTGTGCGGTGTATTACTGAAATTTTCATACTCCTCCTCGGGTAAAAATACTCCTCAAAAATGGTGAGAGGAGTATTTTTACCCTTCTTGAAAAATGTTAGTGCAACCTCTGACCGCACCGTGGTCGCGCACGGTGAAGTATAGAACATGTCCTTTATGTCAACTCACCTCCACAAGCAATTATTTGAACTGCAAAATCAAAATTCAAAAAGCTAGTGAAACCTGTCATCATGGAAAAATGAGCTTCCTGATGACAGGTTCCCTTTTATGTATCCTTGCTTATTCTGATTTTTTTACTTATTTCTTTTTAATGGCACTGTGAGTAAATAGAGATTGTTTAAACACCAATCATAAACCATTTGCTGTATCTTGTGCAGAATTTGTTGTGGCAAATCTAAAAACAAATCTCACATTGAAGTGTTCTCCTGGATTAACATATTATTGGCGATTAATGGGTTGAAAACCACAAAAGAACCTTTACTTAGAATCCACTTCCCCTCCATTCCTGTGTGTGGCTCAGTCACCACCAGTCTGCAACAGTGGCATCAAATTGACAACATTGGACCGCTACTTTCCTTGGCCTTGTTGGGCTGCAGCAGACGGTTGATGTGATGGGAGACCGCTTGTGATGGGAGCCGTGCAACACCTTCAGAAATTCATTCATACCAGCCACATCTACTTTGCACCACAGTGCAATTGTTATAGTCCCCAGTTGTGGATACAATGTAAAAGGTATTCAAATATATTAACCGTGTCTTTTTTTTAATTTTGTGTGGAAAACACAGTACAAAGCTATTCCTTGCCACAGTCAATGAAGTGGAACTTTCTTATCAGTGAAGGGATCAGTATGTCCACTGAGACTGCACGTACACAGGAAGGGAAATTCTCTGACCTCTACATTGGTGCACAGTGCTCTCTCTGCTGCTGACATAAATCATGACGACTGAAGTTTTCATCACGCTGGTTAAAACTGCAGTGTACAAAAACATGCAGCAGGAAAGAGTTAATAGAAAAGCACGGTTCGCTTCTGCAAAATACCATGTATTTTAGAAGACCGCCTCTTATCCAGACTAGATTTCCTGTGGCAGATTTTATTACTATTGTCTATACTTGCTGGCAGTATATTTCCTGATCGTCCACCTGATAAGACCACTCTGGGTTTTGTCATCCATAAGGTTTCACTGTATTCTGTATTCATTGTCTTTTCAGATTGTTTTCGAAATTGGCATATTTTATATATTGCTTGTATCTCCAGGAATTGCCCAAAGGCGGTTTTTGTTCAGCAGTCGTCGTACTCGCCTTAGAATGTGTTATTCAGCAGAATAATTATATAAAGGCAGGGAGCATATTTTTCTAATGTGTGTATTATCCTTATAGTTGACTATTCACCTGTATCAGTTTTACATTATGTAGTACATGAGAAATATTACTTTCATATCTAAATCTGAGTTATAGTTTGTTGTCCTGATGATGACCTCCACTCTTTTCATAGTACATTATGTTCCAGGTGTAGCCTTTCCTTTCTTGGCTATTAGCAAATTCTATAAGGTTTTTTGTGACATCACTGAAACATGCTACATAATTACCAAACCTTTTAATAAGTGAGTGCCCAATTACCAGTGGCAGACAGGGCTGGGAGCCCTCCAGTGAACTTGATTCTGGGGGCCCATCTACTGCTACAAGGAAACATTAAAGAGGACCTGTCACCCAAATTTTCGGCACTAGGAGCTGCTTACCAAAGTAAGCAGCTCCTAGTGCTTGAACAAACTCCGCAGTGTTAGTGATAGTGTTACTGGAGGTTTCCGGTAACGCTATCTAAGGCTACATTCACACTAACGTATGGGGGACATATATACAGCCGACGTATATACGGCCAATATACGTCCTCCATAGGCAGCAATGGACGCACGGCACCCTACCGTTCCGTACCCGGGAAAAAGATAGGACCTGTCCTATCTTTTCCCGTAATACGGCGCCGTGCGCCATAGGTTGCTATGGAGAGGGGCGGGGGTGAGCTGCGCTCACCTCTTCCTCCTCTGCCTGTGCACTGCCGTTGCCCGGTACGGGCGGGCAACGGTAGTGTGAATATAGCCTAACACTGCGATTGGGTACAGTGTAATTGTTAGGCAGCTCGCAAAGTTGTCCGATGTATTCATGAGGGGGCAGGGTTGGGACGTGGCTAGGAGCGGGCGGGGCGGTCCGGGGAAGAGGCAGCGCCTCGGACCGCCCCCTCATGAATACATTGGACCACTTTGCGAGCTGTCCGATGATTACATGGTGACAGGTCCTCTTTAAATCTACAATTTTAGATGATTCACACAATGATTTTAAGCACTCCTCCCTATGAGAGAAGAGGGGTGTGGGGCACTCGCCAACGGAACATATGCTACACCCGGGTCCAAGCCCTGGTGTAATGGCCTGTATCTGGTGAAATTTGGAAGGTAACAAGGCTTGGTAGTGTTGATGTTGGGGTTTCCTTGACTTACAGGAAAAAGTAACACTGGTCCGAGTGGCACATGTGTTTGCAATGTAATGTTCCCTCTGGGAGGTGCTGGGCCAGTGGCTAGCCCACAGTGGTTGATGAAGCCTCTTTACCATTTCCTATCCAGAAAGAAGGTGGTCACAAAGGGATGGCGGTAGGTAATGTGCCATTTTTCCATTTTCTCCTGTCCTAACTACTAATGCCTTTACAATAAGCCATAAAACTTTCTAGAAGTATAATGTTTAAAGTTCATGCATCATCAAAAATTATAAATTATTTATAAAAAGTGTGTATTCTCAAGCAGTACTCTAAAGTATAATCAGTATCTAAATCGATGTTCAGACATAGTAATGATCAGAAACTTGCATTAGTATTCTTGAATCAAGCATAATCTGTGTTCAGTTTTACAGTGCATTGACACCTTTTTACCTTTCACCTAAATCTAAATGTTATCTTTTTACAGGGTAAATATCATAATCTGCTATTTGTTTGATGTCTGTGTATAGTTAGCCAGGAAAGTCTGTCAACAGCTGGGATCAGTTTTAGATGTAGTACATTGGTGATAAAGGACTCCATTATCACTGAGAGCACCAAAGTATATGCACAAACATGCAAGTGTGGAAAAAACTCAGTTAACCTCTTTCAAATGAAAGCATAATAATAAAAGCAATAAAAACAATCATGGTTAAGATTTTCCCTGATTCTCGTACTTCAATCGAAGAGAATTGTATTAAAACCTATTTTAATGTAACCTCCCTGAAGGGGTTGTCTAAAATGCAGCAGGGTGAAGGGAGAGGGCTTTTAAAAAAAATAAATAAAATAAAATTAAGCTTTGCTCTACTCTTCTGGTGCTCCTTCGCTGCCTTGCATCGGGAAAGTTCCAAAAAGACGGCGAGTAAGCCAGCCAGAATAGTGATATACTTGCTCCCCATTTGTATGACCCCTCTCCCCGTGTACAACACCTTGGCATGCTCCTGAGGAGGATGCGGATGGTCTCCTTGGGGATCTCCTCCCAGACCTGGACTAAAGCATCCGCCAACTCCTGGACAGTTTGCAATGTGACGTTGGTGGATAGAGCAAGACATGATATCACAGATGTGCTCAATCGGATTAAGGGCTGGGGAACAAGCGGGCCAGTCCATGGCTTCCATTCCTTCATCTTGCAGGAAAAGCTGGCGCGTTCCAGCCACATGAGGTCTAGCATTGTCCTGCATTTGGAGGAACCCAGGGTTCACTGCACCAGCATATGGTCTTACCAGGCGCTTGAGGATTTCATGTCTGTACTTAATGGCAGTTAGGCTACCTTTGGAGAGCTGTGCGGCCCTCCAAAGAAATGCCACCCCACGTTATTACTGACACACTGCAAAACCGGTCACGCTGAAAGATGTTGCAGGCAGCAGATCGCTTTACATGGCATCTCCAGAGTCTGACACGTCCGTCACATGTTCTCAGTGTGAACCTGCTTTCATCTGTGAAGAGCATAGGGCACCAGTGACAAATTTACCAATCCTGGTGTTCTCTGGCAAATACAGCATCATGCACGGTGTTGGACTGTGAGCACATCCCCCATCTGTGAATGTCGGGGTCTCATATCATCCTCATGGAGTTGGTTTCTAACCATTTGTGCAGACACATGCACATTTGTGACCTGCTGGAGGTCATTTTGCAGAGTGCTGGCAGTGTTCCTCCTTTCACAAAGTCAGAGGTAGCAATCCTGCTGCTTGGTTATTGCCCTCCTACTACCTCCTCCATGTCTCCTGGTGTACTGGCCTGTGTCCAGATAGCGCCTCTGGACACTAGGCTGATAGACACAGCAAATCATCTGGCCACAGCTCACATTGATGTGCCATCCTGGATGAGCTGCACTACCTGAGCCATTTGTGTGGTTTGTGCTACCCCAAGTCTGAAAGCACCACCAACATTCAAAATTGACCAAACCATCAGCCAGAAAGCATTGGTACTGAGAAGTGGTCTGTGGTCCCCACCTGCAGAACCCCTCCTTTATTGAGTGTGTCTTGCTAACTGCCTGTGAAATTGATTGTCAATTAGTGTTGCTGCCTAAGTGGACGGTTTTATATCACAGAAGTTTGATTTACTCAGAGTTCTATTGTGATGTTTAAACCACATCTACCCCCAGATTTATGGTTGGTCGACTGTCACCAAAGCAATGCTCGTTACCTCAGGGGTTAAGTTGCAGCATTTGTCTTGTTCCTCCACTTCCACTACGCTGAATAAAGTTCTTTATAAAAATATGCAAATGAGCTGGAGGCGCTCAGGCCTCCACTAGCCTAGCTCCTCCTGGCTCCATCCCTTGATAAATATGCACGCCCCCTTCATGTATATTCACTGTGCCGGCTGCAAGTGCTGCAGATAGCCGGTGATGTTTTGTTACCTTTATTTTTTTGAGCAGTGTGTGTATAATAAATATATATACAATGCTATATCCATAACTGGCCCTGTATGCGGGAGACCTGTTCAGGGAACTTCAATCTCGGGAAACTTTACGGTGGATATAGCTGGAAAAGTGGGGAACTGCAGCTCACTTGAGTTTACACTGTAATGTATCTGCAGACCAAATCCATTCTTGCAGTATGTGTGTGTAATCTGTTTCTGAGCATATGTCTGCAAAAACTGATAATGTGTCCTTCATATTTTCTACAATCGCCACATGGAAAATATGTTCATGGCCATGGGTCCATTGAAATTTATGTGTGCGTGTGCCATCTGCAACAAAACTGACACCAATGTTATTATAGCCTTATACTGTGGCTTTATCAAAGTTTTAATCCCAGCCAAGAACATAATCTCCTCAAAACAGCTCGGAGCACTGGGCAGATTGTATGCCCTAGTTACCTTTACTCAGAAACCACTGTCTACTGTACAGTCATTGGAAACTTCAGATTACCTCTGGATGCTCTTTGCGCTTGGCTTTGTTTTCTGGTCCTCCTCCGGCACAGACTGCTGTGTAAGACAATAACCAAAATGAGTAGAAAACAAAACTGATGATATCTTGTACTAAGTTATTCTCTCTGATTGGTAGAAATCTAAGTTGCTTTTATTACAGTCAACTTTACTTCAAAGTTGATTCTGTTTGGTTCCTCCAGCTATTGTACTCTTTGATTCGTTGAAGTCCAAGTTGTCTTCATGACATAAATCACAAAGAATACTACACCATTTCTGACCGGAAGCCTAGAAGGGCCTAGAATTGGTCATCCTGCTGACACATCTAGTAGTCGGTGCTGCTGGCGTTTGGTCCCAATATATTTCAGCACCCCTTGGGGCAGATTTATCCAGCTGTCTGAAAGTCAGGATATTTCTAGTTGGCCATGGCAACCAATCACAGCTCAGCTTTCATTTTACCAGTGCTCATGAATATTTTAAAGGGGAGCTGTGATTGGTTCCCATGGGCAACTATAAATATTCCTGCTAAATCTGTCCCCTTGTGTCCATAGTGCGTCGATTATGCCATTATGTTGTAGCCTCTGATGAGGCAGATTTTACCAGCTCCTTAGGTCTGATTTGCTAAATTGCTGATTGGTATGGGTGTCAGTGATGGACCGCCCACAGAACACTAGAAAGAGGAGTCTGATGTACCAAAGTCAGACCCCTCGTCGCTCCCAGAGATGAGCGGAGCAGTAGGACGTGTATGTCTAGGCTGCCCTGCTCATGTCTATGAGGCTGACAGAGATTGCCAAGTAAGGCACTCTGCAATCTCAGTCAGCACCATCGGGATGAATGAGGCAGCCAGGCCGTGCGCTAGCCGGCTGCTTCACTGAGACCCCCACGATTTAACAAATGTATTGTATGGGCTAACTTTTTTCGTGGCAAAACCCCTTTAAAGGAAACCTACCATCACAGATTTGCCTAGAAAGGTAGATCCAGTGGCTGGTTCCAGTATGCAATTTTTCGTTTGGAGGCTACTGGGCCTGAAGTGGGAGCTACGGCTACTCCACGCACCTGTAGCCTCTTTGTCAGGTACTATCAGTGTCTCATACATGTGCATAGGTCAGCAGATAAAGCACAGCCACTAGCAATGCTTTACTATACACTACACACAGACCTGAGCAGGGAGAGGAGAGGAGAGGGGAGGGATAACGGGTGACATCACTGCCTCAGACCATGTGACCAGCCTCATTTACATAATAAAGAAAAGATTTTATTATGAATAATGTATGAATTGACTAGATAAAGGCTGGGATGGATCCTTGTGAGCTGTTCCAACAGGTAGTGGTGACAGAATTAGCTGCAGAGACTTGATGACAGGTGTCCTTTAAGTTCTGCGCATGCACAGTAGCTCCAGCTTCGGGGAAAAGATTGCGGCGCTGCAGCTTGGTGTAATTGTCTGTGTAGCCGAAGCTACTCCACGACCCAGTAGCCTCTAAAGAAAATTTGCATATTGATAAACTTTTTATGTAGATCTAGAGCACTAAAAGTTTTCTAAATGATGTATCGGGCTGCTACTAAATACAGGAACCTGCCACCGAATCCACCTTGTTAGGTAGATCCGTGATGGTAGGTTTCCTTCAAGGATTGTGGTTGATTTTTAGGGCAGAATTTATGGTCTCCATATCAAATACTTGAGCCATCTGGCTCAATGTAGAATTACTGCAGTCAAAAATAAAACCCGTATAGTGTGTGTGTGTGTTATTGCAGGCAAATGTAAACTTTGTTACTAGTTTCCTATTAGTAAATGAAATGGAAAAGAGATAAAAACAACATATCATAGCTTTGTACAAAGATTGTGAACATGTTTTGATTGCTCATTTGTTTGGACTTTTATGTAAGCACAATAATAATTGTTTCGTGAAGGTTACCACCTGCTCAAATATTGTGTGTAACTATCCAGAAAACATTTTCTTTTGCTTTATAGGATCACTTTGTTGCTTTTTAGGTAGTAGGTCAGGGCTTTACAATCTATAGAGCAAGGACAGGTTCCAGTGTGTGTGTTTTTTTGTTTTTTTTTCTGTGCAAGTTTGTGGTATGATATTGGCAGATTTAGAATTAAAGTATTTAATATTTACATAGGTATACATTAAGCATCTACTTCAAATCAGCTTCAGTAGTCTGAATCGTGCTTACTTTTCTGTGGTTTCATTTATGAAATCACAATGCCTGACAGTCTGGAGATCATTTTAAAATTATTATTGTTATCCATGGCCTCCTTCCTTCTAAAACCAACGTTTAAAATTCTGCTAATGATCCAGGTCTCTGGGGATGTTACCAGAGCCCCTCCTTTTTAGAGGCCGTTGAACCCTCGCCACCACCCCTTCCCCTTTGCTCCCTCGGTACTCTAATTCATCTTCTGCCTGATGTAATCTCATGGCATTAGCACACAGTGTAAGGGGTAAGTGATCCTGCATAGTGTAACAGCCAGTGAAGCTAAAGCATGGAGGATCTCTCCCCCAGAGCCCTTCTGGCTCATTAGCATAATTTTAAGTTGTTTGTAAAAGGAATAAGGGGATAAAAATATAAGAAGATTACTACAGTCATGGTACCTGGATCTATAAGTGTCCCTGGTTTATCATGCTGGACTTGATGGTAGATTTCCTTTAACTCGGGTAAAGAAATGGTATTTTCATGCAGCATCGGAATTATTTAAAAAATTCAGGTTTGTGAAAATGGTGTTTATTACTAATTACGCTGCAAATGGTTCTAGGAACTATTTATAATCAAATCTTGTGCAGCATTTTTGTTAGTGAACTGCATGTAAACACATGATTGTCTTGATGAATACCACAGTGAATCCCTCTGTTAATTATAGTCTTTGAAAGTCTAGATTTCATGGGTTTTCTGCTCATTGCTGATAGTTCTTATAATTACAGTAAATTATAATTTGCTATACATATAAATGCTTATCTCCAATTATGATGAGAAGCACTTTACTTATGTGCAATCTATTCACCCATTTATCAGAAAAATTCAATTGTGAATTATTGTTATCAGTTGTACAAAGGAGCAAAAAAAAAAAACCTGGTGAATTCTTATCACATCAGAGGTGCAAAATTGGCACATGTTTTCTGATCTACCCATAGCTAAGGTGTTTCTTTAACATACATTTTGCTGGTATACCTTATTTAACAAAATAAACCTTGTGTCCACTACTTGGCTCTTCCTCCCCCTCCTTCCTCCGTATGAATTGAAATCTTTTGAAACTGAAGACAGATCCATGCAGTTTAGCAGGCATTTAACTCTGATAAGATACATTATAAATTTGACCTACCGTTTATTCTTTTCATGTGACTGGAAGATTAGATCAGTCATGGCAGGACATGATAAAAAAAACTGGTTTCCAAAATTAAATACAACTCGTTGGCCCAGTATTCTGGGGCGCTTAGCACATTTATGTATTTATGTAGTGTTTGTGCCAGTTTTGTGTCTCGGATGCAGTGTGTCCTCCGCAACCTAAAACTGTACACCTAAAGGGGCGTTCAGGTGCAAATTACACAGGCTGCCACGTTTACATGTAATGTTCACTCATTAAGCTGAGTGAACCAGAAAAAACTGGTGCACTCAGTTCAAGCGTGTTAGGCACATGCAGAGTGTGCCAGATTTTTGAGGACTACTGCATGTAGTTAAAGGGGTTATCCAGGTATACAAATTTATTGATGGTCGGGCTATTTAAAAATAACAAACCTCCTCTGGCGCCGTTGATGTTCACGCCGTGGTCCATTTGATCCATGCCCCTGTTTGTTTTACGGGGGCACAGAAACTGTGCTCTGGGAGCTTCGGTCCGCGATGTGGCCGGCTCCTCCCATCCGTCCCTATCTCTCAGCGTTGTAAGCGCTGGGGGATGGTGTCGGATGGGAGCTTCCGGCCGGCTGGAAGCTCCCTGTGTGCCCCTGTATAAAACCGGCGCACAGATGAGACGGACCGCGGCGCGGCAAGGAGGTAAGTACACGTTTATTATTTTTAAATAGCCCGCCCCAGCCCGGCCATAAGTAAATTTGTTTACCTGGATAACCCCTTTAAGTCACTAATGATAAATCTGGGCCATTGCTTGCACCATGAACTCATCCGTATACCAAAGTATTTTTGTCACAAATGTAAGGTCATCTAACAAACTAAAGTTTGGCCCAAACCATTTAACAGGACAATGACCTCAAGCACACCAGCAAATCTGCAAAAGAATGGGAAAATCAAACTACCATATATTTGTTTAAGTATAACCAAGGTACCTAATTTTAACACTAAAAACTGGGAAAACCTATTGACTCGAGTATAAGCCTAGGGTGGGGAATGCATTGGTCACAGCCTCCAGCTGTATAGCTAGCCAGTCCCCTCCCACCACCCAGTATATAGCTAGCCAGCCCACTCCCTCTAGTATACAGCTAACCAACCCACGCCCTCAAGTTTACAGCCCACACCCTCTAGTATACAACTAGCCAGTTCCCTTACCCCCAGTATATAACCAGCCAGCCCCTGCCCCAAATATCCGACACCCACTGCAGGTCCTCTTCATGCTTCCAGTGCTCCGGGTCCGTCTTCGGGTCTCCGTCTTCAGAGCGGCTGACTTCATGACTTGCACCAGAAGCAAGTGGACCTGCGGCAGTTGTCGGAAAGGTGAGTATAGTGTTCATTTTTATAACATTTGTTATAATGGATTTGTCTGATTTTCTCCTTTTGGTGTGTATGATTGTCTGGTACAAAAATACAATCCATGACCAGGTATTCTCACTCATATTTTTATTTAAAAAGTAATTCCTTCATTTCATAGCAGTAGTTCTACAAATAAAGATTAATACCTACCCGCAGACTAATTACCAGATGAATACTGTTATACATACTCGCAGGTGAATCACTAGTCTATTCAATTCATAACTTCTGTTCTTGTATTAAGTACAAGCGAGTGCCTGTATAAATATTGTCACTCAGGCTAGCTAAAGGAAACCTAGCATCAGGAATCTAATAACTGAAGTAGATTCCTGATAACTGTGTGTGCACTATACAAAGTGTATCTTTGTGGCGAGGAGACGCGTGCATACAACGGTCAGAAGAGCTAGAGATGCTGCTGGGGCTTGGAGTAGCCTTAGCTCCCTGCACTCGGACACCCAATCGCCTCTAAATCTAATTTGCATATAGTAAAAATAAAATGTTTAGTTAGACTAGGTAAAACGATTAGCTAAAGATAGTGTAGGGAAGATTATAGGAGTAGAAATCTACCATCAGAACTACCTTCGTAGATTCCTGATGGTAGGTTTCCTTTTAAATGAGTGTTGTGAACGTAAGAAAAAAATGGCTGGCTGCTCTGTAGCCTATCAATATCGAACCAGTGTTTTCTTATCCTCTTACTACTACTTACTACACACTACTCAGCTGCTTGAAGGAACTTTAGTGTTTGGCTCACTGTTGTGGCCTCTTTTAATTTAGTCCATCCCTGCACACAGTCTGCTTAACAGAAGGAATGTAGGGTTTTACCAAGTTTTGAAGGGACCTTTCCTATTCGGATCTTGGCAATATTAATTGTTTGTTCTCGTTAAGGCTCATAGGACAGTAATAATGTAGAAGAGGCAGTGCTCTGAAGCGCAGCTAGCAACATTTTAGCCAACAAAAGCAAGAGTCGCCTGTCAACTATGCAATACAAGTAAAATATTATTACATACCACGTGACTAAGCATATTAAGGTGGTTGCTCTATAGTAAGAGTAAATTGCAGGGGAAATTTCTATTCTCTTCTAAATAAGAGATTATACCTATGTACACCAACACACTGCAGCAATCCAGTCAGATTATGTGATGTAGGTCAGCTGCTTGCTGAAGCTTTATTTGTAGCTTCTGTATAATCAGTCTTGGCTGTTAACTTGTCAGAGGACATGCATTATGCTGGACGCTACTTGTGGCTAGTATGAACATAGCTTGCTGTCTAAACATACACAGCAGCTGTCCCATAAGGACAGCCTCTGGCCATGCTCCCTATTAAGCCATAGTGACTTGTCAGAACGAGAGAGCTTTTCTATTACCAGATCATAAAAAGTGGTTTTTCCTCTGGAGGAGTTGGCCATGTTTTACAGCATTTCATTGGCTTTCAAGGACTATAATACAAAATAATAAGGATGGACCATGGATAACTATACTTAAATATAATAGTAAACTGGGCCTTGTGGAAAAACATTAATACAACATGGAACAAGTAGTTTTCTCTGTGTAGCGCAAACCAAGAAGTGTTCACACTTGTTAGTCAGACATGGTTAATAAGTAAAGGTCCCATACTGGGAGATAATTTGTGAATTTAGCACTTATACAACGCTGGCATCTGCTAGCAGGTTTAAAGGAAGAGTATCATGTAGGTTTTTTTTTTTTCACTAATAAAAGGAAAAAAAAATTAACCCATTAGTGGAGATTTATCATTAAGTTTGAGGTAAAACCGTCCTAGTTGCCCATGGAAACCAATCAGAGCTCAGGTTTAATTTTATAAATAGCTGTGGGAAACTGAAAGCTGAGCTCTAATTGGTTGCCATGGGCAACTAGAACAGTTCTGCTCTCAGACACCTCTGAATAATCTCCCCCATTATAACTTCAACTCTGATTTTATTTTTACTATAGGGACAGCCATTTTACCTGCATAACAGTTAACCGCATTCAAAAATGGACAATAGAAACGGCATGGGGGAGATTTATTATAAGTCTCTTAGAGCATAACTGTTCTAGTTGCCCATGGCAACCAATCAGACACATAGCATTCTTAGAAGACTATTCCACGGTTATCTCCAGACTACATATGAGTGGAGATTTATCAAGTTTCGGAGGTAAAATGGTTCTAGTTGCCCATGGAAACCATGGAAAAATCAGAGCTCAGGTTTAATTTTATAAACAGCTGTGGGAAACTGAAAGCTGAGCTCTGTTGGTTGCCATAGAACTAGAACAGTTCTGCTCTAAGAGACTTATAATAAATCTCCCCCATGCCGTTTCTTCTATTGTCCATTTTTGAATGCGGTTAACTGTTATGCAGGCAAAATGGCTGTCCCTATAGTAAAAATAAAATCAGAGTTGAAGTTATAATGGGGGAGATTTATCAGAGGTGTCTGAGAGCAGAACTGTTCTAGTTGCCCATCAGAGCTCAGCTTTCAGTTTCCCACAGCTGTTTATAAAATTAAACCTGAGCTCTGATTTTTCCATGGTTTCCATGGGCAACTAGAACCGTTTTACCTCCGAAACTTGATAAATCTCCACTCATATGTATTCTGGAGATAACGGTGGAATAGGCTTCTAAGTATGCTATGTGACCGATTCAGAAATTATTGTGAAGGGAAGGGGAAAAGATGGGCAGTGGCCATTACATTTTCTCAAAGTTGTGTCCATCTCTAAAGGTGTTCTGCAGATCACTCTCCCAGCTAACTCCTCTCATACACATTCATAGTTGGCTTGGTTTACAGTGTATATGTTCTAAATGGAGAGAGGAGAAAACACTGCCTGAATCCTCTGGTGGTGAAGATAGTAGGTATAGTGAGATCCAGCTTAATCCTTCAGCCCATTGACATAAGACACAGTGGGCGAGGTGGGAATTAGTTTTACACTAGATGTCTTCAGTTCCTCTAACGTTGGTCTAATTAACATTCGGAAGGACAGCATCACATGGGCAGCCATAGACTATACTATCTCATCATTGTGATGATCTTTCTCCTTTTGTTCTCTTAAAAGTCTGAGACCATTAGTGTAGTAATTAAATCAGATTTTAGTCTAAAATTTAAATTTGTAAACTATATTCAGAAAAATGTGCAGTTTATTAATTAGATGTTATGGTGATTACAAAGTATGCTAGGTGTTTATTTACTTGTCAATTTTTCATATACAGAACTGATTGTTTTCTCAGTGTAGATCAAGGTTAGGTGGTGAAGTGCATGACACAAATGAAAATCTGACTTCAAAGTGGCTGAAGCGTGGGAGAGTGATTAAGCTTAGATAATTACAGCCAGTAATTTCAACAGAAATTGAATGCTGAGGAGAAGTATAAAGGTACACTCAGGGAATTGTACTCTAATGCTTTTGATAAATGTGTCCTAGAAGAAAGAAATTGTAGTTGTAAATAAATCAAAGGTTTAGAAATATGATGGGAAAGCTAAGTTGCAGTATTATGAATTATACACCTTATGTTGGCAAAATAGGGATAAGGGTGAATTTGTTATGTGCAATATGTGAATAGTTTGTACTTATTACAAACCTTCGAGCATCTTCTTTCACATATTTGGAAAATTTAATTAACCTTTTACCTGGTTAACCTATTGAAGTAAATTACTCTATGGAACAAATCTTCCCTCCATAATTGAAAAAAAGACACCGCAACATCATATTTAATGAATAGCACACAGTCGTCAGAGGTACATTATGCACGGGCACAGTGCAGATGAGTACATTGTGTCTCACCGCAATATGTCTGAGCCATGCGGTTATGCCTCAAAAGATATGGCAGTACTTATTCCTGCCAATATGTGCAGCGTGGCCAAACCGCTCCCTCCTTCTCCACCTGGCTCACAGTCTTAGGCTGGATTCACACAGCCGTTGCCGGCCGTGCCGTAGTACAGCGAGCACATGGCAACGTGCGGGGAGAGTAGAGGTGAGCGCTGCTAAGCCCCGTCCATCTCCATAGGGATATATGGTGCACGGCGCCATATGCTGTGAGAAGATACGACATTTCCTATCTTTTCACGAGGTACGATGCCGCAGGTATGCCGTATATATGCGTCCCCCATGCGGCAGTGTGAATGTAGCCGTAAATAAAGACTAGAATTTATTTATATTTTTGTTGGAGGGGGCAGTTTTTCCATTAGCCTTGCTGGCTAAAGTCTCACGCCACCATGATACTTGTGAGGTTAAAGGTCCATGATCTGAGTTCAGGGACTGTTCCAGACAACTCTTGTTCAAGAGGGGACATACATTTCCTATTTAAACAGGAGTTTGCACCTAAGGCCTGTTGCTAGGTCTAGTGGGAGAACTATGAGATTCATGTGTCGGTCTGATGCAGTGGAGTCCGGTGCTGCCTTTCTTTTATGCAGCAATCTAGCTGTTTGAAGAAAAATACTTTTTAAAGAAAACCTACCATTTGATTTGATGCATTATGAAACAAACATACTTTGAGAATCCTGTAGCTACACTGATGCAGGATCATATCTTGTTTAATCCCTGTGCTGAGTGGTTTTGATGATAAAACAGATATAACATTATGCTAATAAAGCTCTGTTGCATCTATGGCTGGTTCAGCGCTTCTCCTAGCACATGAGTTATTCACTGCAGGAGAGGATGATCTAATAATCCCTGGGTTGTGCTTGAAGGCAGAATAATCAATTGCTGCACCATCCCCCAGCTGCTGTGTATGATTGATCCAGCTCAGGTTGAGTAGTCCTGTCTTGACTAACCTCCATTTTGTAATTACAAGCTCCATGTCTAATGTGTTTATCTAGGCAGCCAGCCTGACCCAGCTTTCCCAAGGTCCTGAATGTTATAATAGTTTTTTTCAGCAAAACCACTCAGCACAGGGATTAACCAAGATATGATCCCTCATCAGTGTAGCTACAGCAGTCTCAAGGTATGTTTGCTTATGTAAATATGTAAATGATCCCGAGCCCTTCCAAGCTCGGCAGTCTTTTAACTTATTCACTTCTTCTCTAGTCTTGCTTCCCACCCAATCCCGCCAACTGGGCGTGTCGGGCTGCAATATGGTACATTTTATGAGGTGCATGATTTGGCACTTTTAGTAATTTTTCCTTACAGGTACTTGCTGCTATGGAAAGTTGAGCTCTGCTTCTTCAACAGAGTGAAAAGTATGACCATTTATGGTGCATCTAAACAAGATATAAATTTAAATATGAAGCAATATATCACTGTGAAATTTGTGGCAAATATTGTTGGATGGAATAGATGTCGACATCTTTAATTTAATTCCTTTATTTACCGTATATGGCGCCCTCAGATTACATAGCCTACACAGAGTCTGCTAGATCAGTTAATCTTTTGTGTGCAGGATTACAAAACTTTTTGCAAACCAGTTAAAAATCAATATCCACTATTAATTCAGCTCCCACCCCCAAGAAGCCTGCTTTGCCAAAGGAAATGGTGATCGCTGTAGGATGGATATGTGTGGAGAGATTTTAGTCTTCCAGAACTGAGTGACTCTCAGTGGTTTCTAGAGATATTGCACAACACAGGAAAGTCATCGCTGCTTTAACCCTACCAACCCACTTTAGAAAATGTACTTGTCTGTAAAATCTCTTTATATATTATATAAGGAAATGATATACAGAAATCATTACTCCTGTCTCTACTCATTGCAAAATGTTATATGTTAGTTTTGAAGGTATAGAGCAGAGCTGTACGTCTTTAGCACAATATCTAATTGAGCACTTTTTTTAAACCAGTATTTCTAGAATATCTGGAGCCAGAGACATAAATTTAGCAAAATGTCATTTTTCTTAATGTGACAATGATATATTCTTGTATAGCAGTGTATGTTATGACTTGTTCTTTTTAAATATTGTATGTGTTTTCTTCTTTCTTCTTGATCTGCCCCTGGTGGATATAAAAAGTCTACACACCCTTGTTAAAATTCCAGATTTTTGTTATGTAAAAAAAAAATCTGATAATTTCGGTCATTTTTCTACCTTTAACATCATCTGTAATGTACAGTTTTAAAAGTCAGTTTTAAAAACAGAGGGAAAACTTTTAGGGAGGAGAACTAAAATAATTTGGTTGTATAAATATACACACCCTTACACTTTAAAGAGGACCTGTCACCTGGAATAAAGTAAAGTAAGGAATAAAGTAAGCAGCTGCCTAACCCTATGCCAGTAATAGCAGTGTTAAATTTCTAGCTGTATTGCCACATACTGATGAAGCTTGCAAACACTGCACTACATAGCCCAGTGACCAAGCTTACTGCGGTCTGACGTATTCATGAGGGGGCAGTCCGAGGAGGCCGTGACTGCAGCTTGATGCCTGGCAGCCACCGCCGAGATATGGTGTTGGAGTGCAAGTTCGGCTGTAAGCTTGGTCCAGCTTTTCGATAAATCTAGCAATTTAACACTGCTGTTACTGGGGTGGGGCTGGGGTTTATTCTGGGTGACAGGTCCTCTTTTGGACAAAGCAATATTAGAGCTTCATGGCCAAACCCAATTTTTTCAAATATGACATGTGTCACTATATTTGATTAGAAATTAAGAAAGCCAAAATAAATTTATTCATGACCTGTTGTACTTTACTTTAGTGGTATATATTGGTTGATTTGTTTTGCATTAATCTCTAGGAAAAAAATGTACATTTGGTGAAAATTTAGAGAAATGTGCAGTTTTATGCCGATCATACATTTAGTCTAACGGCGAATTAGTTATTAATTAAAATTTACCATATGTCTGCTTTATAGGGTTTTTTTAAATGCTATTTTATTTAAATAGGTCTTTGGAGGCTTAAAAATCGCACATAAATTTTCAAGAAAATTTTAGATTCAATTATTTTAGATAATATATAAATATATATATACATATACACTTGTTTAGAGTAAAATACTGCAAAACTTATGTATTACAGTAGTCAGCACAATTTAACAGGCACCTACTGAAGGCAGGCCTCTACTAATCAGTATCCCCAGTTCTCTGCACAGGACGGGGGTGATCATCTGGGTGAGTACAAATCAAGAATTATTGGCGGCATGGTCACTAAGTGGTTAGCACTACATCCTTGCGGGGCTGCCTGGCTATATAGAGGGAGCAGGTGCTGGCTATATAGTGGGGCTGGCTGACTTTATACTGGGGGGCAGGGGGTTGGCTAGCAATATACTGGGTGGAGGCTGTGACTAATGCATTTCCCACCCTGGGCTTATACATCAGTAAATAGGTTTACCCGTTTTTTTTGTGGTAAAATTAGGTGCCTCGGCTTATACTTGTCAGGACTTGAACCAGCGGACTCCACTGTCCTAGGCTGCATCTCTACCAACTGCGCTATGCAACTCTTTGGACAGCTCCAGTGCTGATCCTTGGGCTAGTTCTCGATCTTCCAGTTCCTAGTTCCTGTTTCCCTGGCTTTGCTCCACCCCTTCCTTAATTACTTAGTGTTACTGCACTTAGACTCCAAAACCAGAAGATCAAGAACTAGCCCAAGGATCAGCACTGGAGCTGTCCAGAGAGTTGCATAGCTCAGATGGTAAAGTTGCAGCCTGGGGCACTGGAGTCCGCTGGTTCAAGTCCTGACAATACTTGAGTATTTACAGTATATGAGGATGCTCACCTTTTTTTATTATTTATTTCTCCCATTCTTATTGATTTTATTTGCTTTTCAATGGAATTGTACAGATTATGGGTCATTTAAATGACCAAAACCTGATATTGTTTTATTATCCACTAAGTGACTTTCTATTACATGCATGGACTTGGAAGTTAACCAGAGTCCTTTTAAGTAAGTGCGTTTCTCATCCAGAAGGTCCACTTGACTAACAGTATATCTTCTTCCACTCCAATTGATTGTTTGATATTCACGTTTTCCCAGAAAACGTGTTGGTGTTTTGTTTTGTTTTTTTTATCCTGCTGCTCCATCTGTCACACGTGTCATGAGAAAGTACTGCTGCGGCCTGGTTACCTAGAGACAGCCTCTTAAGAGTCTTTGGCCAGGGCTTTACATGAGCTGCAGGGTTCTGCATATGCTTTTAATCTACAGTATCACTAGTATGGGCTCATGGCACTTTACTGTAGAAGATTACAATCTTTTTATTCATTTGGCAAATTACATTGGCTGAGGTTGAGTGTCATGAGTGCTCACTCATGTGCTCATTAATTTTTGTGCTCCATGTGACATTCTGTTGTATAACTTCTTTTCACAGTCATAATCGGCAACATATTTTTTCAGTATGTACTTTGACATGGCAGATTATTTTCAACTGTGTTGGCTTTTAACGTTGAGATCAATAATAAAATATAGTACTTGACAATGCATATACATTTATAGGACCATACAAAAGCATTTATAAGGGTTGTCTAGCTAGTTGGGGATAAGGTATCAAAACTGGTGACCCCCTCCCCTCACCATAGCGATCCACGGTGCATGGCCGTAACACAGGGATGTGAATGTACGGTCATGTGAATATGGCCTTAAAGATATCTATAATGATCCTGCAGAAATCAGATCAGCACAAAACCTTGATGTACATTCTAGTAATTAAAAAAACAGGAGAACAAGATGAAAACACTCACCACTCCACAATCCTGGCATCATCAGAGGTCCTTTTATCATGTAGAAACTAATTAGCATTAATAAAAATGATTGCATTTTTGGGACACAGGATTTGGTTCTTTTACTCTAATTTGTGTTCTATTTTGTATCAAATTTTATATAAAATACATATTTTATTATTATAATTTTTTAAATGTATTTTTCATATTTTTTATATTTTTTTCCCTCCTTCTTTCTCCAAGATGGCACCACGAGAGAAATGGTCGAAAAATGGGCTCCTCCAATCCTGCCTTAGTGGTTTCTTGTCTCTGGCAGGGGACCTGATTGGGCTTGAGGTTAGGGTCCAGGAAAGTCCTGCTCCCCCCCCTCCCCCCGACAAACTTTGGGGGGGGGGGGGGGGTTACAATGATAATCATTGACGTTCCACAGGATAAGAGATCCGGCTTCCGACTAGGTTCTGTCTGTTGCACAATT
Source organism: Engystomops pustulosus (assembly GCF_040894005.1). Classification (NCBI taxonomy): domain Eukaryota; kingdom Metazoa; phylum Chordata; class Amphibia; order Anura; family Leptodactylidae; genus Engystomops; species Engystomops pustulosus. The sequence continues at coordinate 101,790,634 of NC_092412.1, read as the reverse complement.
GCACTGTAAAAATAGAACGATAGCTAGTGTGAATATGCTTGGCAGGAATGCCCAGTCCACTTCATGCCCTTCTATGGCCACTTGGTGTGGAGGGGGTGTTCGTGAGGAAATAGTTGCAATTCCTGGCGGTTCTGGCATACCAGCCTGGATGAATGATCCCAAATGATACTGTGCATATAGCATGTTTTTTCTTTTGTCCACATATCGTACTCCTTTTTCCTAAACCGTTTACAGGTGGTCCCTTACTTAAGGACACCTGACTTACAGACAGCCCGTGGTTAAAGACGGACCCCTCTGCCCTCTGTGAAATCTGGTGAAGCTCTCTGGATGTTTTACTTTAGTACCTGGCTGCAATAATCAGCTGGAAGGTGTCTGTAATGAAGTTTTATTGATAATCCCTGGTCCCAGCTAAAATTTAGAAAATCCAATTGTCACTGGGGCAAAAAAAACTTTTGTCTGGAGCTACAATTATAAACTATACAGTTCAGACCTGCATACAAATTCAACTTAAGAACAAACTGATGGACCCAATCTTGCAGGGACTGCCTGTACAGGCGGTCCCCTACTTAAGGACACCCGACTTACAGACAACCCATAGTTACAGACGGACCCCTCTGCCCACTGTGACCTCTGGTGAAGCTCTCTGGATGCTTTAAAATAGTCCCAGACTACAATAATCAGCTTAAAATTGTCTGCAATGAAGCTTTATTGATAATTCTTGGTCCTATTACAGCAAAAAAATGTGAAACTCCAATTGTCACTGGGGCAAAAAAAAAAATTGTAGGGAACTACAATGATAAAATATACAGTTTCGACTTACATACAAATTCAACTTAAGAACAAACCTACAGTCCCTATCTTGTATGTAACCCGGGGACTGCCTGTAATTAGAATTTTTTCTTGAATGTGTTCTGATCTCCAAAGATGAAATGTCAGCTCACTGAAGCATTGAATTACATGGCTCTATACTGTAGAAGTTAATTACCTGGTTGAAGCGTAGTAGAGCTCAAGATAAATATAGGCTGTTCTAACAGTGCGGCAATGTATCATCGCCAGTTTTATGTTTGTCACAGAATTGTCGCATTGGTCGTTTTGCTACATATTTCTTAGACTTTTGCCTACATTCTCCACTTTACATTTTTTTTCTTATGCCAGGTATAACAAGGTCATCCACATGTGATTTTAGACATGCAACTTTTTAAAAAGTCGTACATTTACTTGTAAATCCTCCCCTTTCCCTTCGTGGAGTAGGAAATAGTTTAGAATTAGTTGTGCCAAAATCTCAGATTTTCAACAAATGAAAGTCCCCCATGTCCCCATAGAGAATACTGTGCACATTGCCAAAGTGTTTTTATGATAAAACTGTCTTTTTACGATAAAAAAGTTAAATAAATGTTTACCTTTCTCTCTGGGTGATATATTGGTGTTTCTTATTTGGAATAGACACACGATGGAGCAGTTTTCGGGTGGGGGACTGCTTCTCACTGGCCACTCCCTTGGGACACCGGACACCACTGTGCAATATTTTCTATCGGAAAAGTACAATTTTATTATAAAGACACCTTTTTCAATGTGCACACTATTTTCTATGGGGACATAGGAAACCAGCAAAAGGGCTCCTGATGACAGGTTCCCTTTAACACATTGGGGCCAATTTACTAAGGGTCCGTCTGACGCATTTCCGTTGGGTTTCCCGACTATTTCTGTTAGTGAATCGGGGAAGACCCGTATCCTCGTTGGACAACGCACCGCGGGATCACGACAGGACCGGGTAAGTAAATCTGCCGCATTATATGCAGTGTGAACCACTATGATAAATCTAATGTACAACATCACTCCTAACAAAGCAACTTTAAAAACCAGACCATGATACACCCCCCACCAAAGTAGTTTTTGTGTCTCAGAACTTCAAACAACTGTCTATAGTCTTTGATTATAATAAATCTTTGTTTTTATAGCACTTTCATATTCCACATAACTCTGCAAATAATTGGGTGCATAGAGAAAAAAAGGACCTTTTTTAGAGTAATAAAATAATCATCAGATAAAACAATAGGAATCAGGGCCCTGCTAGCAAGAGCTTGGCTCTGGCTGTCCTTGAAAGATATATCCCATCTGGTCCTCAAACCGTTCCTTAAGTCATTGAAATATAAATACAATGTTAAGCTACAACTTTTCTTTTTTTTTCTGTAGCAAGAAATGGTTTAAGGTCATGTAGGTTCATTCTGGGACTCTGGTCTTGTTGAATTAATTGTACATGTAGTAGGTGGGGTTCTGGCAACTGTTTTGCAAGCATGTTATGATTTGTTCTGCTTTAAAAAGACGTCATTTGATATTTGTACTGGAGGAAAGAAAGTTGACCTTAAAAAAAAAGAAGAGAGAAATATGATAACCACTAGACAAAGCACATTTACTCTAGTATGTAACAAATACATGTAGTCCCTTTAAAGGGAAGGGAAATATTGCCTAAGAGATAGACACTTGGTAGTTCTGCTACTATATTTTACCATATTATACTATACCATGCTATAGCTAATAGGACGACACAGGGGCCCACTCCATACTCTTCCCTGTCCACTTGATGTAGAGATGGCGTAAGAAGGGGGAAAAGTTGCGATTCCTGGCCTTGCCTCTTTACAAACCTTGATAACTCCCCTCCCCCTGAGTTCTTGGTAAAACCCCTTAAACTTCCAATGAAAATGAAATTCATTATAATTTTTTTATTTCTGTATGTCAGATTCTCCTATGACTTTTGACAATCTATAGTGGATGTTTGTACTGGAACCAGCAGTGCAGTTGTGAACAGAGCCCAAGTGTTAATTCTTCTTCATTTAAATCCAGCTACACAGACCTATTGTAACAAAATTCCTATGTTTTAAGGTACATGTGGATACTATTTTAATTGAAAAGGTATCCAAATATGTACATGTCAAATGTATGTACCAGAAGGACATGTTTCTTTCTACACTGTAGAACCCTATGAGCATCTTGGTGTCCGTTTTGATATGAGACTGAAATGGGTCATGAGACTTGAAGAATCATTTTCTATTTTTCAAAATCAATTTGCAGTTTTATGTGCAGTATTTACTTGCTTCCACAGTCCTCATTGTTGTGTGGTCTTAACTTATTGATCCCAAGGGAAAGTGCCCATTGCAACTGCTAGGTTATGGTGTGGTCCCAGACTTTTGAGTCACCCAAAATAGGCTTTTCATCTGCTACAGGTTAAAGTCTCCTGTGTTCTAAGCTGCATGGGAGTCTGTAGATAATAAATGTGGTCTAGGTTGTAGCTTTTTGTGAAGACTTTGTTTTGAATTTTAAACAACCTCGAATGAGAGCAGACCCATAGATGTCAAATCAATGCATAGAGTGATACCGGAGCAATACAATGTGCAAAACACAAAGTAAAAAACACAAAATAAAATGGAACAAAATGAATAATAATGAAGCTTTATTTATATAGCACCATCAAATTCCATAGCCTTTTACAGATTGTAGGGGAACATATAGAAGTAAAATAAGACTTTGCATAGTAAAAAACATGGTCATATGAACCAGAGGAATGAGGGCCCTGCTTGCAAGAGCTTACAGTCTATGAGGATGAGGGGGTGACACAAGCGGTATAGAATAGTCCAAGGTTAATGGGACCGCAGAGAAGCCTGTAGCTTGGTATCTGGTGTTTACTTGATAACAGACAAGAGGGGAACACAGTATGGGTTAGTGAGTGTGATAGGCCTGTTTAATGATGGTAAAACCCCTTTGAAGCTTTTGAGGTTGGATATTAGTCTGGTAGTTTGGGGTAGGGCATTCCAGAGAATTGGTACGGCTATGGAGAAGGCTGGAGACGTGAGTGCGAGGTTAGAATTTAAGAAGACAATAATCTAAGATCACTGGTGAGATTGAAGAGCATGGGTTGGGCGATGAGAGAGGAGAACCAACATATGTGTACATATGAGTATTTTGACATCGGACACAACACACACAGGCATACACTATACACACACTGGTGAGAGAGACTAATTCAAAGAGATCAGCATTAATCAGGGCTATGCAGTCAGACCTGAGATGAAGTGTGAACTTTAGGGGGTTTCAAGTTAAGCAGCAGCACATTCCTATCATAAAACATAGTCAGAGGAGCATTTGTTCATACTTGTGTATAGGAGCGCTGTTCACTCCTCTCCGTAGGAAGATGAGCAAGCGCATCGCAAATGAGGTCAGAAATAGGACCTGCTCTATCCTTGCGGAGCTGCGGCTGGTTCAGTTATAGTGCGGTGGGACTCAACTGGCTTTGCCAGTTTTCTGTTGAACTTTGCTCTTAAGTGTCTGCATCACTGTATCTGACAGGACAGAAAGAATGTGCCCATAAAGAGGCGTATTAGTGCTATGGTATTGGAACATTAGTTGACAGCCATGAACTACAGTGTCTGTGATTCAATAGTTCCTGTTGTCTTGTACAGCATCATTATGTAAAGAGAAACACCTCAAATGGGAGTCACATAATATAATAACTAGAAAATATAGGCCATAGACTGGTGAATACCCTATATGTGACAGTTATGTCCCCAAGAACTATAAATAAGGCTTTGCTGAATAGAAGATGAGTCCTTTTCTGCTAATACATCTGAAAATGCTTTCACCACAAGATTTAATTGCCAGTTAAACACCAAGCTATTATTTCTAGCAATGTACAAGGCCAATTTTGTTAAATATTTTGACCTTCTATTAAATAAAAGGATAATTGTTGCCAGGTATGGGTGTAAAACGACACTGCTGCTGATGTGCCTTAGTTCACAGTGTTCTAAATATAGGGCAGACCGCCCTGCAGAGAGCCTATTGATTGTAGAGAATAGCTGCATTCTGCTGCCTGCTCCACATAATGGGAAGCGTGAGGCTATTTTTAGTTAAAATGGACGTGTGTGAACTGTGTCGCCATTATATATTGTTTCTTGTTCATGTTTTCAAATGAAGGTAAATCTGAGGAATAGAGACTGTTTAATAGAGCTTTAACCATAGAAAATACACAGTAATAGAAATGGCCAAGCTGTTCTTTCTACTATTTTCTCTTCTCTTTTGATGATTTTTTATTAAATGTACAAAGATACCGTATATACTTGAGTATAAGCCAAGTTTTTTATACTCAGTTTATACTTGGGTATATAAAAAAACTACTCCCCATTCCGAGCTCCCCATTCTGTCTTCATGTGCGCAGGTGCCAGCTCCAGGTCCTCGACAGCTTTGTGCGCACGGCCCGGCCAGCGCACAATTGTGATGTCCTCAGTAAAGTAATAAAATAAAAAATATATATTTTATTTTTTAAATTTTCAAATATTAATGGAAGTGTTCTGGATTTTGCAATCAGCCTGATTACATATACAGTTGTAACTATAATTTGTAACTTCCACCTATAGTAAATAGGTTTTTGGGTTAAGGTTTTGAGCAGAACTTAAATTTGCCATATTACTGCTAAAACCTATTTGGGATTTTTGGCTGCTCATTATCAACAGATTGGGGATTGGGCGATACCGGAGGAGGGAACGTGGTGTTGAGACACTTTCACAAATGGCTATGGCCAGCTGAAGCACTGGAAGAGCACAGTCTGATAGGTGGTGCTCAGCTGAAGTGGTATAGTAACATAAATCAATAGTTTGAAGAAGACGAAGCGGCACTCACCGGTAGCGTGAAGAAACTCTTTTATTTGCGGTGTGTACAGAGGCAGAACGGGGCCAGGCCGTAGACTAATCATACTCCATTGTGGGATACAACTTATTCGGGGGAGGTGTATATGTTAGAGAAAATGCTTAGAGGAAAGGAGTGCAATGTTTGAAGCAGTTCTATGATGGAACAGTTTTAAAGTCCTTTCAAGCATTGAGGGAGGAGTTTGATTTCCCACATTCGGTGTTTTTTCCAATGCTTACAAATTAGACATGCCTTGCAGACACAGTTTGGACAGGAGGCGGTTTCGTTCTCATCTCTGGGAGTGATGACTGGTGTACTTCAGGCCGCGTCAATGAGGAGTTCGATATCTGTACTGTGGAGCGTCCCCTGGTCGCTAGAGCAGAGAAGATCACAACTCTTCCTTGTAAACAGGGTATATCGGACACCGTTGGTGCTTCCACGGATGGGGGTGCATGGAGATGCATGTTGCCCAAGGTGTGGGACGGATGCGACACATATGTTTTGGTCTTGCCCTTTTTTGTCATCGGAGGAGGTGCTCAGGCTCATCCATGAGGTCTTTGCAGTGCATGTTCCAAGGGAACCCAAAATATGTTTGCTTGGCTGTCTAGGACAGCTGGATATCTTTTAGAAGAAACGGTAGCAAAAATTCTCTATCAAACACGGAAATCTATTGCTTGGCACTGGTTGGATGCCACCCCTCCAGATATAGGCGAGGTAAAGGCTATGTTAAACAATACTATCCGTATGGAACTGAGAGTGTATGTCAGAAGGAAGACTGTGACTAACTTCCAGAAACATAGTAAGAAGTGGGTGGAATGTCAAGAGCTAGCATCTGAAGAACTGTTGAGATGTTGGTTGCGATCTAGACCTGGCAGGTTGTTGGGACTGTAAATGTTCTGTGTTGAGATATGTGTGAGTGGATGTGATTCTAGGTGTGACACTCCTACAGGGTACTATTTTTTTTGACTGGGAAAAGGCTGGACCACAGGGTGATAATAGCAGGGGGGGGGGGAGTTGGGAGAGGTAAGGGGGGATTGTTCCCGTTTTGCCCTGTCTAATATTCCTGTACAAAAAGCTGTAACATAAACAAACAACGAATGCACAGATGTATGATGTAAATTATTATTCATTATCAATAATTGTTACCTGATTTTAAAAAGAACGTATTTTGGGAATAATAGAAGGTATGATAAACTGGCATGACTTGGCTATAACTAGGTCTACTCAGCAAACATAAGATGCTATAACTTCCTGAAGCATAACTAATGATAATATAATGATTTTTTTCCCCAAAATTGTCATATGTGGATACCCCTTTAAAAATTTAAAGTTTCCCATATTGGGGCAGATTTATCAAGCTGTCTGAAAGTCAGAATATTTCTAGTTGCCCATGGCAACCAATCACAGCTCCCCTTTAAAATATTCATGAGCACTGGTTAAATGAAAGCTGAGCTGTGATTGTTTGCCATGAGAAACCAGGAATATTCTGACTTTCAGACAGCTTGATAAATCTGCCCCATTGTGTTCCTCACCCTTTCCACAGTTATGGCATTTTGTGCTCTAAATGTATAAAAGATGCATGTCCCATCTTTAGGACCTGATCCTTTTGTAAACCAGAGTGGTATCCTGTGCCACATGCTGACAGCCACTACAGTATATCCAGATAAAGTTGGAGAGCTGCACACATGTGCTGCCCCTTCTCTATTCATTATCTATGTGGTTGCTGGCTGCCGGCTATCTTGGTAGGTTGGGGACCTGCATTACTCACAGAAGTAATGGGTCACAAAGATGTGGCCAGCATATAGGACATTTATGGCATATCCTGCTGATGTTCCATACGTAGAGTATAACTTGTGAGTAGCCTTGTCTTTGTGTATTTTTAAATAGAAAAAGTGTATTTTCTAAATTTGCTTCTTTACTGCCCTTTAAATATCTTGCAGAAAACCTTAATACTTTTTTTTTCTCTCTGTAGCTCCTCGTGACTCCCTGTTAACTTTACAAAGAGCTGAGCTCTTCTCTGCCATGAAAAACTTCAAGCAAGCCCATAATGATGCTGATACTGTCTGCAGAAAACAACCTCTCTGGCCTAAGGTACAAAGATAGTGGCTACCACTATATAGAAACTTCTTGAATTACTGCATGAAAACTCCATTTTAAAAGTGGAAAACTATTTTTTAAAAGTGCAGATTATTTGTATAATACATAGTGTAAACATAGAATTAATCCAATCCCTTGTTGCAACAATGAGCTGACTATTTCCAGATATTGTCTTCATAGTAAGTCATGAGGCACAATCTGCATTCTTAAAACTCTGTGTAGCCCAAATATTCTAGTTTCCATTTATAACTTGTTGAAAATCCAAAGCTTTTTCTACAACCTTTACTAGATTTCAACTATTTTTACAGAAAATATTCCCTAGTTTTAACAGCAGGGGTGCTCTAATGCACAATGCAACGTTATTATTAAAATATAGGATGAATCGTACAATACAATCCTCAGTGTCTAGAGCAGATAGAACTCATCATCTACAACATTTTCCCTTCTCATACAATATTTGTAATCCCACCATGATTGTGGAAAGTAATACATTTTCTTGTCTTCTGAGAACATCATGTCCGTTGCTGTTAGTGTAATCCTGTGTACCAGTTTAATGGAGAGGATTATTTATAGAAAGCGTGGTACAAGATGCTTTGTTAATCGCTTTTAAATCATGTCACGTTGTTGTGTGCGCAGGGACGTTATGTGAAGGCACAAGCACTTTCCGGACTTGGAAGGACAGAGGAGTCGTTAAAGGAATTTCTGCACTGTGTTGCCTTAAATCCTGAATGGAGTTCAGTGAAGGTGGAAGCACAAAAGGTATCGATGAGAATGTCACAAGTTTATTTTCTTCTGTGCATCGTATTCTGTCTCATACATGTTCTGCAAACCCTATATACATTGGCATATGGCAATCTCCCAATCCTAGTCTAAAAATAAATTTATGACAAGGAAAACTCTATTCTTCTTTTTTTTTTTTTATGATGTATTTGACCCATGGATCTGATATCCTTTCACCTACCATTACAATGGCTTCATATAAAACGTATCTCCACTATGTTTGGGAAGGTTTAAGGGAGGAACCCACCAAATAAGAGTGGGCTTTGTGATAGATCAAATCCTTGTGCATACAGGTACGTCCCCATAGGTGTCTACAGCGGTTGCTTTATCTTTCCGCATATGTATGGCTGGACGCCAGGCATCGCTATTAAGAGGGGAGGGGTGAGATACAGGGGAGGGGAGGTACTGAGGTACAGCTTGTTTTATTCTAACAGTTCTTAATATAGGACTGTCAAAAAGTTTGTTCAGATTCATTTATAGTTCATTAACTCGAATAATGCCATATCAATTTCTTTTCTCCTTTGTCACATTATTGTGCCTATTGCAATATCTCCATTTCACAGAAATTAATTAACCAGTTCTTTGCAGAAACTAATAAATGTGTGAATATATTTGATTGCAATATAGGCTTTACATAGCAATTAACAGCCTACATGTAGTAATTCTATATGTAACTAGAAGTTACATCCACAGTACTCTCCTCCAGGATACTAGTTAAATTATCTGTATTGTGTCTTCTCTTAGCTTATGTGTGAAATGCTGTTTCCAGCCTTTGAGAATGTCCAGGCCAGTTTTACAGTCCGCGCCCCAGCTCCATATACTCGATTGAAGCCGCTCTCTTTAAACAGTCCAAATAGCTCTCCTCATGTGGATGATACTTCTCTGCCAGGAGGCTCAAAGGTAAAATTGTTATAATCTTTTACTAGGTTATTGACCAATGTCAACACAAGTATTCATTCCCTGCGGTCATTGTGCACAGGTGCTTATAAGCTAATTTTCCAGACTTGCCCTCTAAGTCTTATGATCTAAGCCTATATACAGCCTAGATACAGCTTGTTTTATTCAAACCTCTTATTTTTAGCGTGAGAATTGTTTTCATTATTTTCTATAACTTCTAATTTATTACCTCTAAAAGGAAATAAAGTTGTTGATCACAGGTTTGTCTTTTTACAGGACCCAGCATTCAGACTAACCAAAGCCTCGTTTCCCAAATCTGAGCTTTTTCAAATGAAAAATGCTCTCGACTGTCCTATTATATGTGACCTGCCACATGACAGAGCAACAAAAACCCTTGGAAATGTCCTTTCTTGCCTTCCTGAAGTAGGTCTTAAAAGAAAACGTGCCAGCACTTCTGAAGATGCTCATACTATTGAGCTCCCTGCAAAAGTCATAAGAAATGGTAAAAAGTCTTCTGCCACAAATTCCTTTATATGAGACTCTTGTCACTTTACCACTTGTCAATACATATGTGTATCTAATATACAGTGTGTTAAAATACATTATAACTAAACATTGTCATGAAACTCCCTGTTTATTCCACAGATGCTGAATCCCAGTGGGAAGAGCCTACCTCACACTTAGCAGTTAGAGAGATTCCCAAAAATTTGCTGGATTCCTCAGATTTTGAGTGTTCTCTCTGCATGAGGTACTATTAACTCAATTTCTAGTAGCATTTCAGTCAATTTAACATAGACATTGTGGCATGTTTAATAAAAGATTGACTGAATTATCTGTAATATGTGAGATGACCAGTGGCATACATTAAAGGTGTAACATTTTAAATGAAAAAAGAATGCTGTAATTGGTGGGGAGGGCATCCCAGAAAGAATTGAAAGCGAACCTGTCACAATGAATGTCATAAAATACTTAAATGATTCAGTCTCTAGCTAAAAAGAAGTTTATTTTACATTACCTGGCTTCCTGCCAGCAGTGTCTGGTCAGTCCCAGGGGCAACTGCATATTGTGTGTGCCTGTGTCTCATAGTGCTTTATTCTTCCTTCCTCTTCCCCTTCCCTGCCTGCTCAATGCACATAATAGGAATTGGGTAGTGGGGAGGGAGCAGGATGAGTGTGGAGGAGAGGAGACTGACACAGGCACATACACACTACATCTGCCCCCTACCCAGGGTCTCACCACATGCTGCTAGCAGGGAGCCATTTAGTGTAAATTGTATTAAGTACTGATATGATTCTGAATGCTCACAAAGGCATTTGTAATAGCATAGGCCAGAGGTGGCACTCTGAGCCCTCTCAGTGGGCTCTTAGGCTGTTGCCCCAGGACAGAATTCACCAGATTGGAGATTAAGGGATCCTCCTGCAGGCCCAGGTAGCCCAGGATGTGACACGCTGAGTGTTATTTTAAAGTGAAGCATTCGGGTCTACCTGAGACAGCAGGGAGAGAAGGTACAGACAGGGTCAGATTATCATCGAAGCCCCTGCTCTTGGTTGTCAAGGGAAGCTCCAAAGGCAATCCGAATTTTCTCTCCTGTCAACAATATTGGTTTCCTCAGTAACGTTGAAGACTGTGGTATAGCACGGAGCAAAAATATTGCAATAGGTTACTGTCTAAATTGCTGTGTTGGCACTTTGCGATAAATAAGTAGGTTTGGATTGCAGTTTGGGCACTCGGTCTCAAAAAGGTTTGCCATCACTGGAATAGGCTATTGGAATGTAACAGCTAAAAATCACACTCCAGGTTTATTTTTTAATAGCATTTTTTTTTAAATCAAGTAGTTTTTATTAAAGGTTTTTACCTCTTTTTCCATACATCAATAAACAGTATGCATATTAACACAGAAAAATACTGCCGCAGGCAGCAAACATGAATTTAATCACAAGTACATATTATCACAGGCAAAATACCAAATTTTTCCCTGTTTCCACATTCCTGTACCATTTACTGTGCTTTTAATCTACCCGTAACACAAACATAATCCCAACAGCCCCCCTCCAAACCCCTCCCCGTGAGCCAGCTCCCTATTTGGACCATCTGATCCTAGATCTACTGTAATGTGTGTACCTTGAAATCCTTTATTCTAGACTCGCTCTGATTCTAACCTGAGGGCAAACCGGGATTATCGAACCATCTACCCCATATCTTTTCAAATTTAGGAATACAATTCCTTTTCACATATGTACTATATTCTAGTCGTATAACCGCATTCATGCGTTCTACAAACTTTTTTGTCTGGCGACCGAGGCCTTATCCAATGGGCAGCTATGACCTTTCTAGCCTGATACAGAGATCGCTGTATCGCAACATTAATGGGTTCAGTCAAATTATGGGCATTAAGCACCCCCAAGAGACATGCCAGAGGAGACTCTTCAACAGAAATGGAATAAACTTTACGTATGATATCTAAGACAGACTTCCATAAGGTTCCTAGTTCCCTGCACTCCCACATCATATGAAGTAGCCCAGTCTCCTCAGCTCCACACCTGGGGCATTCAGAATTTGGTCTAGCGCCTATTTGACACAACAATTGGGGGGACTTATATGCTCTGTGCAAGAGTAACAGGTGAGACATTCTGCGTGCTTCACTAGGGGAAAGAGTAGGTAGCAATTCCAGGGCTTCGGTCCATTGTTCTTCTGAAATAGGTCCCACATCCCTATTCCATTTAGTGAAGCATTTTAGCGGGATGTCCCTATTAGAGTCATTAAGCAAAACTGTATACGAATAAGAAATTAACCCTTTGGTAGAGTTTGCTTTTAAAATCCTATTCAGTGCCCCACTAGTACCCACCTCAATTGGCTCTTCCCTATTCTGTGTGTTAAACGCATGGCAGAGTTGTAAATATTGGTAAAACCAGGCATGTGGCAGTTGAAAGTCTTCTTGCAATTGGGCGAAGGTTTTACAACTATCATTTATACATAAATGTTTCAGTGTCTTCACCCCATTTGTCTCCCACAGAGTAAATCCCTCCAACCGGAAGATTTCTGGTAAAGCCGGATTGCGCCATAGCGGCGTATCTGAAGTATATTTGGGGATGCCCATAATTACTTTAGCTTTCTGCCACACCTTATGCATAAGGGATGGGGTCTTTTAATAGCATTTTAATAATTTATAGACCCATATTGTATATTATCTTTGTCCTCAAGGGGTTAAAACATGTTTGATTTGTAATAAAATATAAAGCTTTTGTATAAAGATAAGGGCATTGAGTAAATCCTTTATCTATTGCTTCTGTAGCAACAGCGCCACCATCTGTTAGAAAGTAGGCTGTTTCATATATTGCCATTAAATAACAGGAGGATTTTCTGTGTCATGTTGATACCGACCAGGGAGATTATCAGAGAAGGGAAATCAGAAAACAGATTAGTGTAAAGTAGGGCAGACATTGAAGAGGTACTATGGATATAGAATTTTACTGGTGTAATAGTAAGTTTATTGAGAAGTCTACATGTTTCCTGTGTACTGCTAATATCAGTCAGAGTAGCACACAACATATTAAGACTCTTTGTCATTCTGTTTGTTTAGGTTATTTTATGAGCCCGTAGCCACCCCATGTGGGCACACATTCTGCCTCAAATGCCTTGAGCGTTGCTTGGACCACAACCCTCATTGTCCCCTCTGCAAGGAAAACTTGTCACAGGTGAGTTTATAATCTGTGCTAATATTGTATAGCAATGGAAACAAAATAATACCTCTTTTCAGTTTTATGATCACTTAATGGCACTGGTAAGTAGATTGTGTAAAACATCCCTACAGGTTGAATTGGCATCACTGAAGCATGCCAGTGTGGGATCTTTTCAATCCTATGTCAGTCGTTACCAGTGCAGTTTCTAGGTAATTTGATGTACAGGGCTCATCTCAAAAAATTACGCATCTCCCCCTCCCCCGAGGTCATTAAAATATATATATTGTGCCCCAATTTTTAGCATAAACAGCCCCCCACCAAATTAAAACCATTAGAAACATGCATTTATGTATGAATTATAGAGTATGCAGCAACTACTAGGTTAGCCCAGACTTGTACAGAGCCCTCTAATTTACATGTGTACAGTACCCACATTAATACATGCAGCCCCCTTTCAATTCCTACTGTGTCCCCTGTAATAAATACAGATAGATACTGCCCCCCCCTCTATTTAATACGATCATTCCTTTAGTAGATATATCTAATAGAGTGGGTCACAGTGTATGTATATGTGTGGTGATGCATCTGTATACATATTTATGACCCCATTAATCCCACACTAAGCACTACGCTGGTAACCACAGGGAGAAAACTAAAGAATCCAAACGCTGAATATTAAGAATGGCAGCTTATAGGTATCCAGCGCACTGACCCCCATTACATAGGTATCCAATACACTGCCCCAGTATATAGGCATCCAGCATGCTGTCCCCCAAGTATATAGGTATCCAGCGTACTGCCCCCCAGTATATAAGTATCCAGCATAATGCCCCCCCCCAGTATATAAGTATCCAGCATAATGCCCCCCCAATATATAGGTATCCAGCGCACTGATCCCCATTATATATGTGCCCAGAACGCTGCTCCCAGTATATATGTATGTGTCCAGTGCTCTGCCCCAGTATATATGTATGTATGTAAGTATAAGCCAACTTAAGTATAAGCCGAAATCCCTAATTTTAACACAAAAAACTGGGAAAACCTATTGACTTGAGTATAAGCCGGGGGGGAAATGCATTGGTCACAGCCCCCGTGTATATAGCCTGCAAGTACCCCCTAGTATATTGCCTGCCAGCCCCTGTGGTAAATAGTCTGCCAGCCCCTCTAGTATATAGCCTGCCAGGCTCTCTAGTACATAGCAGTATATGATGAGATCGATCAGACAACCTAGGGTTAAAGTACCCTATGGAGTTTGAAAATTAGTAAAAATAAAAAGTTTTAAAAAAAAATTATTTAAAAAAACCTAAAAATTCAAATGCCCCCCCTTTCCCTAGAACTGATATAAATATAAATAAACAGTAAAAATCCTAAACACATTAGGTATCGCTGCATCTGAAATTCCCTGATCTATCAAAATATAATAACAGTTTTTCACTGCATTTAACCCCGTAACAGAAAATATCGCCCAAATTCGAGAAAGGCACTTTTTAACCATCTGGAATAATATAAAAAAATTCAAGTGATTAAAAGGTTGCAAAGTCCTTAAAAATGGTAGCATTAAAAAAGGCATCCTCAGCTCCATATAAAAAAAAGTTATTAGCGCCAGAAGATGATAAAATAAAAAAAAGATTTTTTTTTTTTGGACAGGAGGTTTTAACCCCTTTTGTGTCTAAGCCATTTTAGACCTTGAGGACCAGGCCTGATTTTTAAAATTTGCCCTATGTTATTATAGGAGGTTATAACTTTTTGACGCTTTAACATATCCAGGGGATTTTGAGATATGTCTTCATTTTCATAGTTCAAAATTTTCTGCTTTTCAGGCAGATAGTCGTAGAACCCAAGTAACTTTATAACTAACATTTCCTGAATGTCTGCTTTATATCGGCATAGTGTTTTGCGCATCCTCTCTCTTTTCTAGGTTGTTAGGAGGTTCAGAATTTTGGGAGCAATTTTTCTCATTTTTATGAAAAACGCCTCACTTCCTCAGCTTTAACTGACTGTGAGAGGCCTAAACAGCAGTAAACCCCCATAAATAATGCCATTTTAGAAACTACACCCCTCAATGTGTAAACAATCAACTTTAAGAAGTATGTTAACCCTTTAGATGCTTCACAGGGGTTAAAACAAAATGGAGGTAAAATTTATAATTTACATTCACAAAGTATTAAATGTCAAAAAACTCCACAAAGTTTGATACCCAATGTCTCCCGAGTCAGCGGATGCCCCGTATGTGGTGGTGACTGCTGTATGGGCACACGGCCGGGCATAGAAGGGAAGGAGGTGCCATTCAGAGCAGATCTTCAATGTCGCATCTCGCAGGCTATAAAATGTTTATTTTTTTGTAATTTGGACATATGGGGGATTATTTTTTTTTTGTGGATGAGATCCACTTTTCAGGTACATAATACAGGGGGGCTCAATAGCTAATAATCAGATTTTATTAACTTTCTTGGTGGTGGTTAAAAATTAAAATCATTAATTTTTGTTTATGGTTTTTAGCATTTTTTTCCTAGGACGTTCACCGTACCATAAAAATAATGTGTTATCATTATTCTATGGGTCATCATGATTATGGCGATACCCTATTTATATGGCTTTTTTATGGTTAACTTGTTTTGCATAATATAGAACACATTTTGTGAGAAATTAGCTTGTTTTTGTATCGCCATGTAACAAGGGGCAGAACATTTATATTTTTTTTGTTTACAGCGCTGGTTTAGAGCTTATTTTTTGCGGGACGAGCTGTACTTTTTCTTGGTATAATGTTGGGGTACATTTTACTTTTTGATCACTTTTTATGCACTTTTTATGCGGACAGATGTGAAAATGTAATAATTTTTGTGAGGGTTTTTTGTGTGTTTTTTTTTTTTTTTTTACGGCGTTCACCGTTCAGGTTCAGTGACCATTTTATTTTATTGTACGGGTTGTTACGGACGTTGTGACACCCAATATGTTGTGGGTTTTTTTTGTGCTTTTCACTTTTTTTATGTTTTATATGATTACTGCATGGGACAGGACTTAAGGGGACTTTTATTCTTTTTAAATAATTTTTTTTTTAGTTGCACCTTTTTTTTTAACTTTTTTTTTTTACTGTTTTATTTTGTCCCAGGGTGGGACATGAACAAGTGATCATTTGATCACTTGTTAATTGTAATATGCTGCAATACTAATGTATTCAAGCATATTACATAGTCAGCCTATGCATACTGCAGAGGCTGACAGCTGCACTGTTAGATTGTGCACAGTGCATGATCCTAACAGGCAGCTACTATAGGCAGCCCTGGGGTCCTGATCAGAACTCAGGGTTGCCATGGTAACGATCGGCACCTCCGCGCCCTGCACGGAGAGTGGTGATCGTCGCGCCGATGCACCATAGACGCCACTATGACCGCGGCGTCTATAGGGTTAAACAGTCGGGATCGCGATAGTCACGATCCCGGCTGTTACTGCGGGATCCCAGCTTACCGTGTACCGCTGGGATCCCGCAACGATCGCAAGGGCTCAGCTTCTGAGCCCGGGCGATCGCCATGACGTGATTCTACGTCAAGGTGCGGGAACGACCCGCATCCTATAATGTAGAATCGTGTCAAGGTGCGGAAAGGGGTTAATTTTTGTAAATGTATGAAAATATTATAAAACCTATACAAATTTGTGATCGCACCGACCCAAAAAATAAAGTCATGTCATTTGGGGCACACAGTAAACACAGCCGTAAAATCCAAGCCCACAAGAAAATGGCCCAATGCGTTTTTTCTCCTTTTTCACTGCATTTGGAATTCCCCCCCCTTTCCATTACATGGCATGAAATATTAATTACTGTCACTATGAAGTGAAATTTGTTACACGGCAAACAAGCCGTCACAGAGCTCTTTACGTGTAAAAATAAAAAAGTTATAGAGTTTTGAAGGTGGGGAGTGAAAGATGGAAATGAAGAAACAAAAAGGGCCCGATCGTTAAGGGGTTAAAATGGAAAAACCGTTCAATACCTGGATTTCTAGCCAATCGATACTCCAGGTGATCACTGCTCCAGCAATCAGATGAAAAGCGGGGGCAGAAAGTGAACTAGTAATGAAGCTCAAGAGCTGATGCCGGTCCAACTTGTCACCAGAGCTGAACCGGCACCGGTCAGCACTGCCGCGCACCAGTATAACGCCTGCAATTGGAGTGAACACCAATCAGTGAACATGGTATATGCCGTGGTCACTTCCTCATACAGTGCTACACCAGTGGCCATTGTTCTTAACCTTCCCATTAGACACGAGCTCCACCTGTTGAGAGACAGGCAGAAAATACTTCCTTCTGGGGGTCCCTTTGCCCGCAATCAACACCCTCCCGCTCTGCTTTTAGGGGTCGTTGAAATGTCAATCTTTGCTATAGCAGCCCAGGGGTCTGATCAGGACCCCCCAGGTTGACCATAGTCAGAGCCTGTAGCATCTGCATTGGCTGGCAGTTATAATAAGTGATCGGATGTTTGCTTGATCATTTCCCATAGTGGGAATTAAAACCCTTAATAAAAAAAATAAAAGTAAAAAAAACAATAAAAGAATAAAATGCCCCTATTATATATAAACATTACATATAATGAGGGGAAAAATCATTGCACAAACCCTAAACATATGGTATCGCCACCTACCTCATCTCATCAAACGAAAAATGCAATAGAAAGTGATCAAAAGTGTTTTTACTACAGAATGGTAATAGTGTAAAGTACAGCTTTACTTATAAAAAAAACTATAACATACTATAACAATGTTTTTTTTGTGAAAAGTATTGTATTGAGTATCTTGATAATTTTTCAGGCATCATATGGCACTCACAATTCTAATATCGTTGTGATACTACTATACTGAGATGTTATTGTCTGTGTTTTGTGTGACCTCACACAAAACACAGGAAATGTGTGATTTTGAGTGCTTTGTGTTGCTGTTGTTCTATTGTCTTCACATATGGTAAGCATAGCTAATTATATAATTCCTGCTTGCTTTCACCTAGTATCTGGCAAGTAGAGCTTACAAGAAGACGCTTCTGACGGAAGAGCTAATTATACGTTACCTACCAGAAGAGCTAAGTGAACGAAAGAAACTCTATGATGAGGAAATGAAGGAGCTATCAAAGTAAGTTATTTGAAATTGTTAAGAAGGTTAATAATATGGAATATGATTTCAGCCCAGGCATTATTTCAAAGGATTTGGAGTCCTTGAAACCTTTCACTAATATATGCCTATGTATAGCCGGGAAAGGGAAATGGACAGTTCCCCGCTATTATATGGTAATATTAAGGCAAAAAAACATTTTTCTTTCTTAGACTTTTGATCTTGCAGTATTTCATACTTTTATAAAATATTATTATAAAAATTGTAGTGAAAACATTTAAAATTCTTAATGGGTAACCGTGAAGGAAACTGTGACTTTTTGAACCCCTGAAGGGTACGCAGGGTTACTTAGTTATCCTTTTATAGACACTCCCAGAACGTGCGGGTTCTGAGAGGCGCAGGAAGTGACTTAAAATGGTCCACACAACTTCCAGATATGGCACAACAATAAATCACAACCCTGAACTCAAGGAGCTGCCACCAGTTCTCCTTTAATATAAGCCCGGTCCGTAATGCGATTATAAAGGGTGAGGAACCAACGCGGTACCATGTATATATGCGAGACTCTGACGTGGGAATTCGTGGATCGAAAAAAAAGAGCAACACAGATTAGATTTTATATTTAATTGCCCTAAGGGCACACTAGACAAAACAATATATACAGTTGAGATATATACAGTTACACAGAGTAGCACTACAAGTAACAGCAGTTAGTTACCTTGTGTGTGTTGGGTCTAATGGAACCTTTCAGTCCACACCTTAAGATCCTTCTCTGCTCTTGATGTTAAAATGTTTCCCAGACAAAAGATGCCTGATTATATCAGGTCACACCTCTGCACACCCAACTAAAGGAGTCATGGGTCCCTCCTACCTGGTATTACGGCCAGAGCCCTGGAGAAGCCATAGCTTCTCAAGGGGAAGTTGTAGGGTCATGGTTCTGGTATCATTGGATTGAAACTAACCCATTTGCTGTGGTCCTATCCAGAGATATTGATATCTCTGGATCCAAGGATACTCGAGCCCCGGGAATTGGACTATTGTGATCTCCTGAAAATAACCGAATTCCGAAAATGTATTTGCTCTTCTGGTGAGATGGACCATAACTTTTCCTATTCAACCTATTGGTTTAAAAGTTTTTATGGCTCTTTGTCTGTTCAAGAATTAGGAGGGGGGGGGGAGATGCCTGGAGACAATTCAGCTGCAGAGGTCCTTTGAAGCTACACCTCCTGGAGTGATCGTAAACGGCCTAGCTCAATTAGGCCAATTAAGCTGAGGCTAGGGGAAAGTGGGGTAGGAAACTGACCCCTCCCCATGGTCACATTTATCATGGTAACCTCCTCCTAATTAGTCCAATCCCACTCTTTATAAAAAAAAAAAAAGAAATATATAACACTTAAAGGGGTTGGCCACTTTACCTCATTGGCAAACTCTGTGTAGTGCTGCGTAATCTGTGTGGACTATATAAATAAAGGAATTATTATTATTATTATGTTTTTTTCTAATGTGTGTGTAAGTGTGGGGCAGGATATTAGGTAATTTACCAATCAGAACTGCTTTCTTGGTATGTGAAGTGAAGCCCCCTGTCATTTACCTCATCAGCCAGACATTCCTGTCCATAATATGGCTGCATATAGAGCGTCATGTGATCTCTATGTGGCGGATGTTCATGGACAGTTAGAGATCACATGACCCTCTAGCCATTTCATGGACAGGAATGTCTGGTTGATGAGGTAAAAGACAGGAGGATTCAGTTCACATATCAAGAAAGTGCTGCAGAACAATTAATAGATGTATATTGGTAAATTACCTAATATCCTGCTACCACACTTACACAAACACATTACAAAATACATGAGGTAGTGGCCAACCCCTTTAACAGCAAATGTCTGAGATCATAGTGCCCGTTTACCGCGATCTGTAGAGGAGGAGCTTCCCTACTTAGCGTGAGCAAAATTACATTCACATTCATCTTCACTAAAAGCCTACATCCTTAGATGAGAAATAGAACAATTTTTTATGACTTTCCATAATTTCACTAAATATGAAAAAAGTAGTCATTTATTATAGATTTTTGGAGTCAGTCAGTCCATTTTACCTCCAATACTTATAAAACGATGTTTTATTAACATAAAATAATTATATTGACATCTATATTTTTATCTTGAAACAGCTTGAATAAAGATGTTCCAATATTTGTGTGTACTATGGCCTTCCCAACAATTCCTTGCCCTCTTCACGTGTTTGAGCCTCGGTATCGCCTAATGATCAGAAGAAGCATGGAGACAGGAACAAGGCAGTTTGGCATGTGCATAGCTGATGAGCTGAAAGGGTGTGTATGCTGAATTCTGTATTAGAACAGATCATTAATGTAAGGGAATAGATTACATACATTTAAAGTTTTAGATTCACAATTGGAAAAAATGGTTCCTCCATATGACATATAGTGGAGCTGACTTTCTATTATTTATACTGGACATTTTCATTAATAAGCAATGCAATTGCTGGTAGTTGGCTCAAAGAGGTTTAACTCTATATTAAAGTCTTTCATCAAAATTTTCAGTTCTGCAATGTAAGTAATACTGGTAATGATTTTGACTGTCAATCAAAAAAAGATGTCACGAGAATTTTACCCCTCACCCTAGTAATAACTGGTAAATGGTAAAAAGCCCTAAAATGATCTGCTACTGAGGCACTGTACCATGATTTCAGCAGTTTTTGATATGCAAATGAGTAGACGAAGAGTCAATTCTTTTTTTTTTTAATCAAAGCTTTTTTTATTAAACATTTTTAACATTTTTTACAAACATTTTCCCTTTATCCCCCCTCCCACCCACCCACCCACTAGCAGACAAACTCCCCCGTTTTTGAACTGTCCGGACAATATACATATCGAACATTACCCCTTCAGGATTTAATACATATACATGTACTGCCTATACATTTTTTGTTAACATGCTATACACCAGTTTTATACATATATATACACATTTACAGGAATGCTGTAAGTGGGTTACGGAGTAAATGAGTTGTCGGTAGACCAGGGGTGTCTATCCACTGCCCCCATATATATTCAAACTTCGTATTTGCCTTCCTCTTGCAATAGACCCCTTTTTCAAGTCTGATTATGTTGTTCATTTTCTTGATATACGAGTCAGGAGCCTCAGTACGCAACCAGTACATGGCTATGAGTTTCCTAGCTTGGTATAGCATTCTACTGACTCCTATCAATGTACCATCTGACAAGCTGTCACTTTCTATGAATCCCAGCACGCAGACCAGGGGAGTTTTTTGTAGGACCAATCCAAACACCCGCTCAATGAGTTTTAATACATCTTTCCAAAATTGCCCTATTCTCTGACAGTCCCACATCATGTGCATTAAGTGAGCACCTTCTCTCCCACACCTAGGGCAGCAATCATCTCCACGAAGCCCTGTCCTAAGCAACCACTGCGGTGTGCGATACACCCTGTGTATTAAATATAATTGTGATAATCGATGTGCCTCACACAGTGCCAGTGTGGGTGCTTTCTCCAATATATCCGCCCACTGCTCTTCTGAGATTGGGCCCATGTCCTCCTCCCATTTATTCAGATTGGTAAGGGGATTCTGTTTATGTTGTTCCTCTAAGGCCCCTTCTCCACTGGCGTTTTTCACGCGCGAGTTCTGCGCGTGCATTTGACGCTCAGAACTCGCATTGCACTCTGTCCCATAGTATTCAATGGGTCTTTCTCCATTTGCGTGGTTTTCAACGCGCGTGCTTGCGTTCGTTTGCACGCGCGTCAAAATCGCAGCATGCTCTATTTTTGCGAGTCACGCGCAATTTTCACGCCCCATTCAAGTCTATGGAGATGCATCAAGAACGCATTGCACTCGCAATCATTGCAAGTGCAATGCGAGTGCAATGCGTTTTAAACGTAAGGGTTGCTAGGTGACCAGAATAACAGTATTTCCCCTGCTCGCGAACGATCATTTAATTAAAAAAACACAATGAAGAACATTGAAGAATAGACTAAAACCAGTGAACACAGTGAAAACAGTGACCACAGGATCATTTAAGATAAAAACACAGTGCAGAACACAGTGCAGAATAGATTACAGATGTTCGGCACATCTGCTTACTTGTCGGGAGATACGCGCGGAGCGGTGCGAACAAAATAGCATGTGAAGAACAATATATATGTGTGTAAAGAACACATTGCAGATGTTTCCATACATCTGCAATGTCTTCTTCACACATATATATTGTTCTTCACATGCTATTTTGTTCGCACCGCTCCGTGCGTATCTCCCGACAAGTAAGCAGATGTGCCGAACATCTGTAATCTATTCTGCACTGTGTTCTGCACTGTGTTTTTATCTTAAATGATCCTGTGGTCACTGTTTTCACTGTGTTCACTGGTTTTATTCTATTCTTCAATGTTCTTCACATCTGCTAACTTGTCGGGAGATAATATACGCGCGCGGAACAGTGAAGAATAGATCGCAGATGTTTGCAACTTATCAGAAGACATTATTTTTCAATTAAATACAACATTTTATTCCCGAACCTTGGTCCCTTTGAAAAAGTCCCATTGACTTAAAAAAACGCGCGTGAAAAACGCACCGAAAACGCAAAAAAACGCGAACAAAAATGAAACAAAAACGCAGCAAAAACGTCAGCTTTTCACGCATTGCACCCTGACGTGAAACGCAACGCTAGTGTGCAAGAGGCCTAACAGTATAGTATATATTCTGGAGATGAACCCTTTGGTTCCGTCTGTGGCTGTCATCTCATCCATAATCTCATGGCTATTAATGTGTACTGCCTCCCCTCTATGTTGCATTTCCAGGGCGTGTCTAAGTTGCAGATACTGATAAAATAACCCTTGTGGAAGGTTGTACTCCTCCCGAAGATTTTCAAATGTTTTAACCACCCATCCTTCGTACAATTGAGTAAGAGCATGGATACCCTTGGTCTCCCATCTCCTAAAGCCCTCCAACCACATTATTTTTCCCAGACCTGGGTTTCTCCAAAGTGGAGTGAATAATGTGTAGCCCTCTACTCGCAAGACTCCTTTAATTTTCTGCCAGACTTTGCTCATCAGCGTCATTGTTGGAATGTGGTCTGGTGGCCTACCCTGCGCTCCCAATTCCAGGATATATAGTGGAGGTCTCGCCCCTCCCAGATGTCTTAAAAGCTTTTCAGAGGTACCCCGACTAATGTCCGGTCGCCATCCCTTGAGATGCTGAAGTTGTGCAGCCAGGAAGTATAGCCATGGGTTAGGCACCGCCAATCCCCCCTGAGTTTTGGCCCTTTGTAGAGTCTCCAGTTTGATCCTCGCTGACTTTTTACGCCAAATAAAGGCTCTGAATAGCTTTGTTACTTTAGTAAACATCTGTACAGAAATCCACACTGGTGAATTGTGCAGTATATATAAGAATTGAGGCATGAGCACCATCTTGCATAGATTCGTTCTCCCTATGACTGATAGAGGGAGTTTGCACCAAGCGTCTACCTTTACATTTGACCTAGCTACCAGTGGTTCCATGTTAAGGGCTACATAATCCTGCACCCTTGGTGATATCCAGATGCCTAAATATTTAAATTTGGGAACCATTTGTATTTGATGTAAATCCACTTCATCTGGCATGGGGTCCAGTGGCATCATCACTGATTTATGCCAATTAATGGTCAGTCCAGAGTATTGGCCAAATTCGGATAGTATGCTCATAATGGGCCCCAATGACCTATCTACTTCCCTAACAAACAGTAACATGTCATCAGCATACAATGCGATGCGTTCTTCCACATCCCCGTATTTAAAGCCTTGGATGCTTGTGGAAGCTCTTATGAGGCATGCCAGTGGCTCAATAGCCAGAGCAAAGAGGAACGGGGACAGTGGACACCCCTGCCTAGTGCCTCTATGAAGCGAGAAGGGTGAGGACAGAAGCCCTTGGCATTGGCCCTTATTTGGGCCCTTGGGGCCTCGTATAACATTTGTACCCACTTTATATATCTTGGTCCTAGCCCCATCCTTTTCATGACCGCCCATAGAAAAGGCCATTCAACGCTGTCGAATGCCTTGGCGGCATCCAATGATAAGATGGCTCTGGAGCCCTCCCCCTCCTTCTGCATTTGTATATTAAGGAACAGCCGTCTAATGTTTATAGCTGTAGATTTACCCGGCATGAATCCCGTTTGGTCTTCATGAACCAAGTCAAGAATGACCCCCAGCAATCTATTGGCTAATGCCTTGGCTATTAGTTTTACGTCAGTGCACAATAAGGAGATCGGACGATAGGACTCCGGTTGTAACAGGTCCCTATCCGGTTTGGGCAGGACTACTATTATTGCATCTCTCATGGAATCTGGGAGTTTGCCTATTTCCTCTGCCACCTTGAAAACTTCTAGTAGTTCCGGTAGTAAAAGGGACCCATATGTCTTGTATACTTCCCCCGGGAGACCATCCGTCCCTGGTGCCTTTTCATTCGGGAATGCCTTTAACGCCGTCTCTAGTTCCTCTAGGGTGAGAGGGCCATCTAAAGTGTTCCTCTGGTCATCAGTTAGTACCGGTAGGGTCACTGTATCTAAAAAGGCCTCAAAAATAGTTGTTGAAGTCCCCAATAATTAATATGGGTAGCTCCGGGGACTCTGCCGCCAAAGCCAATATTCTATTTAAGATGCTCACCGCAAAGGGTGGCGGAATGTAAACTGCTATAATATACATTTCCTTATGGTATAATTTGCATCTGAGAGCTATGAATCTCCCCTCAGAGTCAACAGTGCATTTTATGCTTTGAAAGGGTATTGACTTGTGTATTAGAATACTTACACCCCTTGAGTGTGAGGTAAATGTGGAATGATAATTAGCACCAACCCAGCCACGGCCCAGATGCGTTCCAGTAGTGTCTGTTAAATGCGTCTCAGAGAGACAAAACACAGCTGGTTGGTATTGTTTCAGGGCAGTAAATACGGCATATCTTTTGGCAGAGTCCCCAAGTCCCCTCGTATTCCATGCTATTATTTTCAGTTTAACCACCATCGTATTTCCATACTCTCCCAAGTGTATAAGCGTACAAGTTATCCTTATGCATATTTCCGGACCTAACATAAATCCCCAACTTTACATACACACATAACCCCCCGTGCCGTTGGCACAACCTGGGGAAGAAAAAATAGTAGCTATAGCCAACATTTCTCATTTCGTTTCCTTACTTAACAGTGTAATAATCAAAGAGTCACTGCCCGCTGAGCTTACTCGAGTAGACAATGCACCCCATCCCGGGGATCATTCCCTCCATAGGACCATTTCAACTTGGTTATCGTAATAAAAGTACCTTTCATGGGATTGTCAGTCCCGCCTAGGACTTCGCCTGCGTAACTCCTGCTCATGTGCATCCAACCAGGCAGTAGCTTCTGCAGGCGAATTGAAAAAATGGGTAGCCTGTAGAGCAATCACCCGCAATTTAGCTGGGTAAAACATAGAATATTGCAATTCCAATTGCCTTAGCCGACTCTTGACCCCGTGGAATGTTGCCCTCCGTTTTTGCACCTCTGCTGAGAAGTCGGGGAAGAAGGATATACGGCTGCCATTAATTTGTATTTTCTCTTTTTCTCTTGCTTTACGTAGAATAATGTCCCGATCTCTATAATGCAATATGCGGATAAGGACTGGACGTGGGGAGTTCCCCGGTGGCAATGGTCTTGATGGGACTCTGTGGGCCCTCTCCACCGCAAACAGAGGTGTCAAGGTTTCGCGCCCAAATGTGGACAGCAGCCATTGCTCAAAATACTCATTGGGGTTGCGGCCTTCCACCTTCTCAGGGACCCCTATTAGTCGAACATTGTTCCTCCTCAGCCTGTTCTCCATGTCGTCCTGCTTTGCTAAGACCGCCGCTAAGGTGGATTGCATGCGGGATACGTCACGTCTCACAGACGGTAGCTGATCCTCTACTTTTCCCACTCTGCCTTCTAAGGCCCCCACTCTTTCTGACACTTGTTGCACATCATGTCTGATAATGGTGAGGTCTTCTTTCACTCCTCCAACCAGCATTGTGAGGGAGGCTATAGCATTATTGCAGCTATGCACTGCATTGAGCACTTCCTGTAATGTGGGTTCTGTCTCTTTTTTAGCCTGTGTAATGGCTGCTGCAGCTGGGATATCATTTACACGTGGTCCTCTATGTGGTTTAGGTGTATCTGGGGCCTTGGACCTAGTAGCGGGCGCCATGTTTGCTGCTGGGGATGGCAGTGTCGGCCAGTCATTACTTTCAGCCTCACCTCCGTCTTCTGTAGGCATCCGTGCCGTCGGCCCGTTAGATCCCATCTGCCCATGGGCGAACCGCTGCAGGCGGTTCGCCACTGCTGCGGGATCAATGGCGCCTCCGCTCCCCGCCTTCTGGGTGCCTTGCGCCGCTTCCTCCGGCACCTCCTTTGTCCGTTTTTTGCTGCTGCCGCCAGCCATCCGCGCTGCTCCTTAGCTCCCTTCAGCAGTCCGGTCCTCACAGAGGGCACCCCCGGTTCTAATAAGGTGCAAATCAGGATAAATTAACAGGTGCCCAGCGGGAGCTCCTCAGCGTGCGTCCTCTCACATCTCCGGCCAAGCCACGCCCCCAAAGAGTCAATTCTGAATAGAAGAGTCAGGCTTTCTCCAGGCTGCCAGACAGGAAGTCTTCTCCCTGGTCACTTCCTGTCCTTACCAGAATGCTACCCCTCTCACAGCACTGTTTGAAACTGCAGGTCACTATTTCGCACACCTCCTGATGGGTGGTGGTGGGCAGAATCAACATAGGCAGAAAAGGTTTGTGGAGCGATTTTACTGGTGGGAGGTGGCAGATTTAAGATGGGAGGACTGCACGTCACTTTTTAACAAAGGCTCAGTGGGGGAGTGAGTAAGGTTTTTTTGTGCCTGTTCTTGAGGACAAATGTTTTAGTAGTTACAGTTTTGTACAAATTGTTCTATAACCAAAAGAACTCAAATATTCAAAAGATAACAGTCAATTTCAATTTTCATTTACTTAGTTTAGAAAATAAAGCACAATATAATTTTGGCTTGCACAGCTGTTGACATCTTTGTTGCATTGCTACTCCTTGAAACCCTTTTAGAAAGAGAGGAAATTCTAATTGCCAAAAATGTAGAAAAAATGTAGGTTTATATTTTTTTAATAAATAATAATGCACAGAGCTTGCCAAATCAGTCCTGTCCCCAATTTAATCAACCTACCAGTATGTTTTCTGGAAGAGTGAAATAATAATTTTATCTTTTTATTTTAGATTTGCGGACTATGGATGCATGTTACAAGTGAGAGATGTTAAGTTTTTCCCCGATGGCCGTTCAGTGGTGGATACAATAGGCCTGAGCAGGTTTAAGGTGTTGAGCCATGGACAAAGAGATGGTTACAACACTGCAAATATTGAATATCTTGAAGATAAAAAGGTAAAAAAAAAATCAAAACCTTAACATGAAACCGTAGTTATATAGGGGAAATGTTTCTCTGAGGCCTCATGCACACGAACGTGTGCTTGCCCAGCCAGGTGCAGGATAATGGAGGGGTGTGTGCTACTCAGCCCTCCCCTCTACACTGAAAACCGAGCGGCTGCCGCCACAAAACAGCACATTATAGGACATGTCCCATACTTTGCCTTGCATTTGCCCTGCAAGGTCGCTGTGAGTGCTTGATGATCCCTTGCCATAAACCTCTATGGGGACCGTGATCTGGCTGCAAATTTTGCGGCCAGATTATGGCCCTCCCCTAATAATCATGTGCATGAGGCCTAATACTGATGGTGGAAACACAATGGGCAAAGGATATTGTGCAAATTCACAACCATAAGGCACAAAAATTAAGCCAAGCACAATTCCTGGTCAGCCTGTGCCTACTGAATCTGGAGGTTGCCTTCATTAACCCCTTCCCGATGCCCGCCATACTTTTACGACGCAACATCATGCTGGATGCATGGAAAAGGCTCACAGGCTGAAGCATGGGTTTTTGCTGCTCAGTATGCAAATTTGTTACAGTTTGCCACCGGCACATAATAACAGATCATGGGCAAAATCCCCATATACTGCTATAGTGTAGTATGGCAATAGGTGGTCCGATTGATCCTACCATATAAGGTTAAAGTACCCTGGGAAGTAAATTTTTTATTTTCTTCAAAATGTAGCATTTCTAGGTTTAATGAAGACAACATCCAGATTTGGCAGGATAATGCTATCTAGTAAGAGCTTGATTTTTGTGTTTAATAGTGGGATATTTCCTTTAAAGATTCAGTATTGTTGCAATTACACTACATGTAAAATATATATTATATAATAATAGAATAAGACCTTACTGTGTATCTCCACTTTCACTTTCTATTCAGGTTGAAGGACAGGAATATGAAGAGCTCCTCCTGTTAAACAATTCTGTGTATGATCAAGCATTGACCTGGTTTTCTTCTCTTAAGGACAATTTGAGAGCACAAATTCTAAACCATTTTGGTTCAATGCCAAACAAAGATCCAGATCCACAGGTCAGTCCATGATAAACCGTGTACAGAAAACTATAATGTATTCCGTAACCTTTAGCCCCATAGGGCAAAAAGACCTACCTATACGTCTTGTAGCGTAGGGGGGAGTATGAAGAGGGCTCACAGGCTGAGGCCTCTTCATACTAACCGGGTGGTTGCTGCACAATGAAGCAAACACCCGTCGCTAACACCCGCGATCGTTGCTGGCACAGCCATCTTGGCTACAATCGTCGTCATCGGGGAGCTGCGATCCGTTGCCATGACAGCTTCGGGTCACACAAAGAACTGAGGATATCGTTGTTCTCAGCTATCTATTACAATGTAGGTTATAATGTTTTCATATATGTACAAAAATTCAAACACCTATACAAATTTGGTATCCCAGTGATCATACTGATGAATGAAGTAGACCTGTCATTTGGCGCGCACAGTGAAGGTCGTAAAAATCCAAGCCCACAAGAAATGGCATGGAATATTAAATACCATCACTATAATGTGCAATTTGTTACGCAGAAAACAAGCCCATACACAGCCCAAAAACTAAAAAGGACCTGGTCCTTAAGGGGTTAATAATAAAAAGTAGTGCTAATGAACATTGACCAGGGTATATTAGGTCCCATTGGGTAGTACAGAAAAACTGTCAAGTTGTAGTTCTTTTCATGTTTTTAACTTGCATAAGTTTGTATTTTTTAGCCATAGTCACTGTTGGAAACCACTGATCTCTTGTAGTCAGCACACATCTGATTTAACTACTACAGTTCAAGTATACAGTTACAGACAAGAATAGGGATTTATTGTGAAAATTATTACGCATTTTGTTAATTTAAGTTTTTGGGTTTTTTTTGTCATTTCAGTCTAGCTCGAGTGGCCCGGCCTGGTGTTGGTGGATGCTAGCAGTGCTGCCCCTAGAAAACAAAGCTCAGCTTACAATCCTGGCCATGACATCTTTGAAAGATCGCCTGCATGCCATCAGACGCGTCTTGTTATTTGTTACTCGTAAAAGACCCAGATGACAGAGGTTTTCATCTGATCTTTGGACTTCTTTTTTATTATTATTAATATAATATTTTTATTTTAAGAAACCGCTTTTCTCTGCACTGAGGGACACTTTTTTTAATATTCATTGTCTTGAAATTTATCTGAACTCTTTCTGTGAAAATACCATGCAGTGAACAAACAACATTGCTACCTGGTTTATCTTGCCTCCATGCACTCTACTGGTGGTTGATTATCATCAGATAATCATTTGATGCTACCAATCACCTGGAGTGCCTTTGTATAGACACAAATGCAATCCTGCAACCTATATATTGTCTATGTATTTTCAATTTCAGCTGCATTCTCAAATGTGTTGTCAACTTCACAGTAGGTAAAATTTAAGAGTGGGAGAGTCGAAACATAGGTGCACAGTGGCCAATCTGACTTCCATACTCAAACTAAGGCATATGCAATATGTTAAGTTGTGAAAGTAGAAATCAGTTGTACTTAAAATAGTACTAAATGTGTTCCACATGCAACCAGCATAAAATTAATTATACCAACCATGTATAACAAAAAAAGTAACAAAGAAAATATTAATAAATAAAATAAATGACAACACACAGAGCACCAGCGGAACATGGACGCTGCCATATTGGCTCCAGGATCTGTCTTTGCTGAAGATCTGTAGCAGTGTGCCACCTTTAAAAAGGTTATAGATATTTAAGGTGGGGAGTGACAAATGGAAACTCAAAAAGAAAAAAGGCCAAATCATTAAAGGAAATCAACCATTAAAAAAAACACCTAGAAATACTCACCCACGCTCCACTTGATGTTGATCCAGGCGCTATCCTATCGCTAAGCTTGACACACTGGGATCGCCTACAATAGAAACTTCTGCATCCGCCAAAAGTTGCAAAGTATGACTAGACTGTCTCAAAGGGGTTGACCCACAAAGCAAGTTGTGACAATCTCCATGAGCTCCATAAAAATGAATGGCTCATCCCATGCAAGCGTGACCGGCTGCTCCTTTCATCTCGGGTTGTAATGGGTATACGTTGGACCCCTGTTCTCGTAGTTAAAGGAGCATTCCCATCTGGGCATTTACATTTAATTAAATTTATTTGCCACATGTAAACATTTCTTCAATTGGATGTTATTAAAAAAATGTTCCTGTGTGAAGATAATTTCTCATAAATGTAGCCATGTTGAAACGTGATTGCTTCCTTGGATGCGGCCACGTCTGATAGACTGAGTGCACAAAGAAACAAAGGGTTATTGTATATAAAATGTCTGGGATTTACTACATGTCGCACAGCCACCCTGTGGTAATGATTGCTGAATCCTGTTGGTTTGGCAGGACTCTATAGCGCAAGTCTGGCCACCGCTGCCAGAGTATGACGTGGTCGTATCCGAGGAAAGTATCTCGTTTCTAAGGGACAGAATAACTACATTTATGAGAAATTATCTTCACACAGGAACATTTTTTTAATAACATCCAATTGAAGAAATGTTTACATGTGGCAAATAAATTTAATTAAATGTAAATGCCCAGATGGGAATGCTCCTTTAACTACGAGAACAGGGGTCCAACGTATACCCATTACAACCCGAGATGAAAGGAGCAGCCGGTCACGCTTGCATGGGATGAGCCATTCATTTTTATGGAGCTCATGGAGATTGTCACAACTTGCTTTGTGGGTCAACCCCTTTGAGACAGTCTAGTCATACTTTGCAACTTTTGGCGGATGCAGAAGTTTCTATTGTAGGCGATCCCAGTGTGTCAAGCTTAGCGATAGGATAGCGCCTGGATCAACATCAAGTGGAGCGTGGGTGAGTATTTCTAGGTTTTTTTTTAATGGTTGATTTCCTTTAATGATTTGGCCTTTTTTCTTTTTGAGTTTCCATTTGTCACTCCCCACCTTAAATATCTATAACCTTTTTAAAGGTGGCACACTGCTACAGATCTTCAGCAAAGATCTTCTGATAATATTGTGATTGGTTTTGAAAATTGGTGCAATCCATGTCTCCTCCTATAAAATATTTCATATTTTAACAATGTTTTTTCACTACATTTTATAAGGTATGAATTCTGTTAAACTTATGCAGAGCTAAAGTGCCTCACCCACTTCACATAAATCCTACTACATTCTGAATTCAGCTCCCAAAGGTGTCAGCAAGGGGCTTAGTCATCACATATAGCAAACTATTTCCAATCCTATTTATGGTGAATAAGTAAGGATCAAAAACCACTGTAACAAACCTCTGGTTATTTGGTTATATGTCTAAAAACATTGAACCTTCTCCCCCTAATTAAATATAGAATTTACCAAGAGGTAAAGAAGATTTCAGCTATAACCTTGGCCTATTTCCCGGTCCAGGACGTGCCCACCAAGCTGTGCCAACTTTTTTTCTTTGCATAAATGGGGCAAAATAATGAAAAAAGTTCAGATTCTGTGGAGTGTGTCAGAAATTGTGACTTTTTTAAAAAAAAAACTGCCTATAAGGCATGATACACCCCCCAGAGTTCCAGCACTTAGCAGGACAGAAAATAAAACAACATTTTTGGGATCCAAAGCTTTAAGAGCAAACATGGATAGTTACTAAACTATCCACGTTTGAGCATTTATGCCTTACTCAAAAGCATTACCCTCATAACCTGTAAGCCAGATGGACCAGGCTTTGGATTCATTTAGGGCTGCTGTCACATAGCACATGGCTTTTTGTAGATCTTTGTATCATCCTTTGGATGACAGCTGGACAATGTATCTGCTACAGGCCACTACTGTGTTGGATGAGGTTTAAGGACAGAGTAGTCATATGTCATAGTCAGTATTAAATCTACATGTCCCAAGTAAGAAATCTAAAGGTAATGCAGTAGAGTAGCCAGGATCCAGTTAAAGGTCAGGATTCAGTAAAGCCACAGCCAGAAACAAAAAATGATTGACTTGATATCCAAATACTGTTTGGACTAAACTAATTAAATGGAAAATCTGATGACTATACGACAATAGAATGTGTAGCGCATATGGCAAAACACATTTTGACCAAAATGCATGTGTTTTGAATGTTGCTGCTTTCCAAATGCATGCTTTTAAGGTTGAATGCAAGTGTGTTTGGTGATGCATTTTGACAACTGCTTTTGAAAACATAATGCAAACACATCATGTGAATGCAGACTTAGTACTCGAACTTTGACCAAATAAAATTTAACTTTTAGAATTGTTAATAGCTGGAAGAAGACTAAAAACCACAAAAGAACAACAGCAAACTGCTCCTCAGATAATCAGTAAAGTGTCACCAACCATTTCTCCAAACTGTCAATGATGTACTATGTCTCATTGCCTATTTTAAGCTATCCTTAAAACGGCAAGCTGACACTCTAGCTCAAGTATCTAACTACGAAGACTCTTATATGACCCAGATCAGTGGCCACAATAACTTCACCTACTGACTGCTCCAGATTATAGCACATTTGTGTCTTAATTCATGTTATATATATATTCTAGGTTTTAAATAGCTTTCTCATTGAAGATAATGGTGTGTTATAGGACTAAAGAATCTTCAAGAACTCTCTGAAAACCAGCATTTTAATACACTTTGTGCCTGTTGAATGTCTTTGTCTATGTTTTTTTCTGAAGGAATATGTAAATGTCTGTGTTTTGTACCAAGCCATAGATTCATAGAGAAGTCCAGTGCAGCACTGTAATCATTGTCCTTGTTACTCTAGCTGCAAGACATTCATAAGTTATTCCACATCTATTTGCGATTTATCGAAAGAATGGCTCTGATGTGGTACTCAGATCTTGTCTACTTGTCTTCCTTGTCCTGTGCTTGGGATGAAACAAAGAATATTAATGTTTCTGTTAGATTAGAAGGTAATTTTACAAGAACAAGTGAACCTCCTACCAGGTCATTTGCTTATTACCAGCAAGCATGTAAAATTGGTAAAGGGTATGTTTCATATCAAAATTCATAATTCATGTTGATATTATGATTGCAAAGTAACAAAGAAATA
Organism: Engystomops pustulosus; assembly: GCF_040894005.1. Classification (NCBI taxonomy): domain Eukaryota; kingdom Metazoa; phylum Chordata; class Amphibia; order Anura; family Leptodactylidae; genus Engystomops; species Engystomops pustulosus. The sequence goes on along the minus strand of NC_092412.1, from coordinate 101,756,929 downwards.
AAGACCATGATACTGCAAATATGCACCACTATCTACTGTGAACAAGGATGGTGTCCTACAACATTCTATTTATTATGCTCCTATATAGTGAAGCAACTGAGCAATTAAATGATGCTACATTTTACCATACCGTTCTTTAGATAGTTCATCTGTGCGCACCCACCTCTACCTAATGCAAATTACATTTAAAGCCGTGTCTCATGATAGCAGCCTGTGCATAAGCACTATAATATGAGGCTAATATGTGCATAAGCACTATAATGAGGCTTCTGCAGACTCCATTAATTTGTGGATGCTGTAAAATAAAATACCAAAACAAGTTAATGTCATGATGCAAGATCCATATAGATGCTGATACTAATCTTAAAAATGTCTCAATGTGTGTCCTAACCAAAAATGATTTATAATTACCGTAATAAAAACTGAGTAATTCCAACAGGCCTCCGCTTATCAAGGCTCTTTATTCTCGATAATCTTTGTGTTGGATCATGCAACTTTTCTATCAAATTTCATGAACAGTTATTGCTCTTACTGGTTATGGATGAATCCAGTATCTGAGGTATCTAACATCTGATGGCCTTGTTTTCTAGTAACTCTATGCTTTAAACTGCAACAACCATACTGCCTCTCAAGAGTTACAATACGTTTGTAGACATTGCAGAATTTAGCCCCAGCAAACTAATGGCGATATCCTGACAAAAAATAAAAAGGGCCCTCGAGACGCAGTATGTAAAGGAGGATTGTGCCACGCTTTTATCTTACAGTTTGGGTCATGACTTGGCACTGATGTGTAACCTGATGGGTAACACAGAACATAACTGCTGGCAACATGTATGGTTTCAGTATCATTCAACTGTGTTGGATTTTTCTCATTGGATTCCCATTCCCTTTCCAAGCAAGAAAATATAGTAAATGCTGTCATAATGTCCCTTGTAATAGTCCAATGTGGTATGTTTGTTAAAATTCATGTATGTGATCAGACATATGTTACAACTGGTTATGATAATAAATCATTAAATTAAATCCCATACATATTTGTAAGGTGTCTCCTTACTTCTGTTTTTACATAGTAATAGTGTTCTAGATTGCATTTACCAATAGGTCTTGCAAATGCATCTCCTTATATCACACTCAGGAGAATTTGATATGTATAGAACCAAACACAAACTTATGGAAGTAAAAATATTTTATTTTAAAACCATATAAATACACATAATGTATAACACTATACAGAATTCTTAGTCCTGGCGAAGCTCCTGAGGGCAAAATGTCTTGAAGTGGATATTAGTGGCTAATTGTGATATTTTTACTACCCACCTTTAAGATTTACCATTATTCTTGATTTAACTTCTGGCCTTATCCAGTTATGTTGGGGTAGTTACTTTATTAATGATATAGATCAATATTAGGGGTGTATTTAGGTATGGTGTACATGGGAGTCTGCGTGCTTGTCAGCACCTATACCATATGTTGTTACACTTTGGGAAATCCCATTTATTTCATGTGTATACATTCTGTATAGTGCTTCACTTTATATGTATTTATATGGTTGTGAAATAAAATTTCTTTAGGAGTTGATGATTTGGTTCTACATCTATTATGGTTACCAATCTTGGGTCACAATACCACTTTTTAGAGGTGTATAGGTTTTAGATAATGTAATATTAATATTACAATAGTAATATAATAACTTATTTGTCGGGCTGCTTTATCATGTTTTGTACCTGTTTATTCATATACAGTATTTGGTAATTTTCTTATCATTTTTTTTATAGTTGCATAGTGCAGTTAAGAAGATCATTCTTAGATTATGTAGAAATATACTAAAATGTTTTGAAATTCAGTTTGTCGTAGGAGTTTCACATCACCTATTAAAGATAAAGTGGCAGACTAAAATATATTAAGATATATATCTGCCCTGAAACATTAGTAGGATGGACTTTTTAAAAAGAAAATAGTAGTGTACAGTCTTGCACTAGGTCAAATCCTATATTTAGGAGTGTGACTGCATAGGTCTTCGGACAAGACGCTGTGTACCTTAACATATCCAGCTGTAATAGTGTGTCTTGTGCTGTGTCAGTCCCTCTTAGCAGGTGCTGGTGAGTGCATCTGTTTTAGCTTTTATTAGATGCAACATCTTAAACATTAAAACATCTTGTAACTCTTTCCCATCAGAGCTCATTTTTGTTTTTCTTTCTTAACCTTCCAACAGATAAATTCTTTAAAAAAAAACGTAAAATAAATAGTTTGCCGGGTGAAAAAAACATTGCAATTCCAGCTCTGGCATCTGCTGAGTTTTGTCATGTGATTGACATAATACTTACTCTGGTGCTAGGCAGGACCCGAGGGGTGGAGGAGTAGTAGACCGGCGCTTCTATTTGCAGTAAAGTACCGCACAATTCTATGCGTTTCAATAATGATCTTTTATTGATAAAAAACTCGCGACGCGTTTCTGCTCCGGACCGGAGCCTTCGTCAGGCATAAAATGACATACAACAGTAAGACCTTAAATACATTACCAAAAAACCGGGATCCCGGAATTGACTAGGTTCCGGTCACGTGATGACCCGGGGGTCAGAGTTTAATCTGGTAACGTTAACAGTAGAAATTCTAATCGTGAGCTTACAAAATACACCAAAATTATCAGATATTAAAATCGATAAATAATTATCTAAAAGGTTATCCACATCTAAAAATAGCTTATTAAAAACAATACATAAAATGCTTGATATATGGCATACATACTTCTGTGTCTGAGCCGAGATAGATCCTATAGCCTGTGTTGCCCGGCGTCATGATCAGCCTAAGCTACGGATCGCAGGGAGGACCAAAACAAGGAGGGAGGAGAACAACGCTTATGAGCGCCGCTCCGGACCGAGGACCAAGATGATGGAGGACCACAGTCTCGGAAGGGCTCCCCTGTCTGAGTTGTCATGCATAGAGGGGGTAGATAGTTTGGTTATGAATCCCTGCTAAACGGATTTAGGATCCTCATTAAGACCATTGGGAACCAGAAATAGATAGTTTAGTTACGGATCCATGTTACACGGATTCAATAACCTCATTGAGACCATTAGGAACCAATGTGTTTAGCTTAAAGATCCAAAATGATTCTCTACGGTTCAGGTTCTTCACACGGTTAGTGTTTCCCTCTTGTATTTGTTCTATAGGGGTTATTGTCACACAGTTGAAATCCCCCTCATGTTCTAAAAAGATATGCTTTGATAAACTTTGTTTGAGAAAACCTATTTTAGTCTTGTGTCGGTGGCCGTTCAGTCTCATTCTAAGTGACTGAATCGTCCGACCGACGTATTGTTTTCCACAAAGACAATCAACCAAATAAATAACAAAGTCAGAGGAACACGACATTCTCGTTTTTATCTTGAATATTTCTTTTGTGGTTTTTGATGTAAAGGTGGTCGCCCCCTCATTAATTAATTGAGGGGGCGACCACCTTTACATCAAAAACCACAAAAGAAATATTCAAGATAAAAACCAGAATGTCGTGTTCCTCTGACTTTGTTATTTATTTGGTTGATTGTCTTTGTGGAAAAAAATACGTCGGTCGGACGATTCAGTCACTTAGAATGAGACTGAACGGCCACCGACAAAAGACTAAAATAGGTTTTCTCAAACAAAGTTTATCAAAGCATATCTTTTTAGAACATGAGGGGGATTTCAACTGTGTGACAATAACCCCTATAGAACAAATACAAGAGGGAAACACTAACCGTGTGAAGACCCTGAACCGTAGAGAATCATTTTGGATCTTTAAGCTAAACACATTGGTTCCTAATGGTCTCAATGAGGTTATTGAATCCGTGTAACATGGATCCGTAACTAAACTATCTATTTCTGGTTCCCAATGGTCTTAATGAGGATCCTAAATCCGTTTAGCAGGGATTCATAACCAAACTATCTACCCCCTCTATGCATGACAACTCAGACAGGGGAGCCCTTCCGAGACTGTGGTCCTCCATCATCTTGGTCCTCGGTCCGGAGCGGCGCTCATAAGCGTTGTTCTCCTCCCTCCTTGTTTTGGTCCTCCCTGCGATCCGTAGCTTAGGCTGATCATGACGCCGGGCAACACAGGCTATAGGATCTATCTCGGCTCAGACACAGAAGTATGTATGCCATATATCAAGCATTTTATGTATTGTTTTTAATAAGCTATTTTTAGATGTGGATAACCTTTTAGATAATTATTTATCGATTTTAACATCTGATAATTTTGGTGTATTTTGTAAGCTCACGATTAGAATTTCTACTGTTAACGTTACCAGATTAAACTCTGACCCCCGGGTCATCACGTGACCGGAACCTAGTCAATTCCGGGATCCCGGTTTTTTGGTAATGTATTTAAGGTCTTACTGTTGTATGTCATTTTATGCCTGACGAAGGCTCCGGTCCGGAGCAGAAACGCGTCGCGAGTTTTTTATCAATAAAAGATCATTATTGAAACGCATAGAATTGTGCGGTACTTTACTGCAAATAGAAGCGCCGGTCTACTACTCCTCCACCCCTCGGGTCCTGCCTAGCACCATTGTATACACGCCTCCAGGATTCTGGTCCTGTCGAGAAGCGTGGTTCATCGGGACCAGCTGCTCAGATCTTCCTATATATGTCATGCTACATCTAACCAGTCATCAGGTGAGAGTCTGCTGATACGTTAGTGCACACAATTGAACTACAGTTACTGTATCACACGAGGTTGCGCTCCTCCGTTCTTTCTTCTTTTCTCACTCTCTCCTAACGGGGCCACCCGGAGTTCCTCTGAGTTCCCCCTCCCAGGTAATCTGATAATACTTACTCTGCCGTTGCTGTAATCAGACTTCCTAACAAATTTATATTATTTTGATATGTATTCAGAATTTTTTTTAATTAAAAACCTGTGGAAAAATTATGCTATTTTGTCTCCTTTAGTCTTGATTTCCATTCACAAAACAGGATAAATGTAAATTTATATATAAAAGTAGTGGTGTAACTATAATGCATTGTTTGTTTGTTCTACTAGTCTCCACAGAGAGACAACTTACAGGGTCCCTTAGTCTTCTAGGCCCAGGTGCTATCACACCTTCTTCACCCCCATCTCAAATTGCACTCCTGTTTAAAGGAAACCTGCTGTTAGAAATATACCCATTATGGTAGATCTGATGGTAGATTGCCACCTACTTTCTAAACCCTAACCTATCTTTAGCTAACACTAGAATACTATCCACACTAAACTACAGCTCATCTTCCTAATATGCAAATTTCTGAAGAAGCTGCTGGGGTGTGGAGTAGCCTCACCGTGCAGCAAAGGCTTCTCCACATCCCCAGTAGCCTCTGCTGTTCCTGCCTACCTGCTCATCCCTCGGTGCTGCCTCCCTTAATTCTCGTCCTGAGCACCACTATGAACGTATCCATGCAGAGTGTATACGCAGTAGGTCCAGCTTCACAGCTGACGATGCTCCGCTATGTACTCTGCATAGATATGAGTATGCACGCATACATAGCAGTGAATAGCAGAGCCAAGGAATTAATGCTGGTTCTATAGACCGGTCTTCAGGGTTTAATCAGAGCTGCTGGGTCTACAGTTCTGATCAAGCATCATCCCCCAAAGTGGATCATTGCCCCCTGTAACTGGGGCTCTTATAGATGCCCCAGTTACAGCAGAGAACCTGTAACTGAAAGAATAACTTGATAACTAACATTTACCGAATGTCTCATTTATGTTAAGGTTTTTTTAATGAATTCTCTTATTTTTGTAGGATGTTATGAGGCTTGGGTCTGATCACAATTTCATGAACACAATCATACTTTTGTGAGATCTGCTCATCTTTCAAGTCACTTTAAGAGGCCTAAATAATCGTAAAACCCCATAAATTAATCCACTTTAGAAACTACAACCCCTCAACTTTTGTAAAACAACTTTTATGAAGTTTGTTAACCATTTAATTGTTTACAGGGGTTGAAGAGTAACTTTAAAGTTACTGACAAAAAATTGTGTGAGCGCAGCTGGAGAGAGCCTTTGATAACAATTCCAACAATACCTGTATTATGCTGCTGGCTTCTTCCTAGCCTTAGATATATCTGGTATATGAAAAATTAGATTCAGATTCAGCTGATTCTGATGTGGGTGGGCACTTCCTGGTTGTGACACATAAGATATCATCAACATGTTTCTATTACTTTGAAGTACAATCTCAAAATCCCTTGGATATGTAAAGCGTTACAAAGTTACAACCTCCTATAATGACATAGGGCAAATTTTAAAAATCAGGCCTGGTCCTAAAGGTCTAAAACGGCTTAGACCTGAAGGAGTTAAAGGGTTAACTAGCCCTATGTGTTATGAAAAGAACACCAAAAGTATTTTTGAAGAAGCATCATTAAATTCGTTGAAAAGGTTCATTAGAACCTTTTCTGTTGTGTGTTGTGTGTTTTGAAGGTCTCTGATTTTTAGCTGCAGTTAATAATATGGCCAGGAGAGGGCACCTAAATACCATAATCACATAAAGGCATACTACAACATAAGCACAGGCTATGGCGCAATTCTATGCCATGCTGGACCTGGTATAGAACTCCTCTGCCGATGCAGCGCTGCTCCCGATTAGATTTATCAGGAGGCTGTAGCCTTTGTGGCAGCAAATGATAAATCCCCCATAATGTGTTGCATATGAGACCTACAGGTCACCCTCAGCCCAGGGAGTTGAAGATACTCTAATTTTAAGGGGATGACTGCAAGTTTTGTCATAGAGCGCAGATACTGTGTAAATGATAATCAGATTCTAAAATATACAACCCTTGCTTCGGCTGTGGACACTAATGAGCTCTCTTGAGAACTGATACTTTGTGTGACTATTCCATCTTTGCTATATTCTACTCTATGATGGAAAGAAGGAACATTGACGAAAGGTCTTCAATGTGAAGACTATTAAAATTGTGTGTAATGTGTAGCAAAATATATTCTTATTTTAAACATAAGTAATGGATAATAAATGTACACCCTGTTGCCCTTATTTTATCATAGCCTCTGCATTCTCTGGTGCCCAATTTAGTACAACCAAGTAGCCCTGAATAAACCACCTATTATGAGTAATAGAAACTGAAAGAATAGCTGTAATACATATCTGAGCAAGTGTAATGTGTTCATGGGAAATGTGAAACATTTTGCATCATCCCTGGCTACTTCTTGCCCATCTATTATTTGTTTATTAAACTTGCACAATTTTACAATATACTTTCTATATCAATTTGTCACTGTTTTCTAGATCTCTGCTTGCTGTCATTCTTACGGAGTCTTCATTGTTCACTTCCTGTGCATAGAACTGTGTCCATGGTCATGTGATGGATACACAGGTGCACGGCTCGGTATATCACAGAGAGTAATCAGAGATGTGTGATATAATGAGCCCTTCACCTGTGTAACATCACATGACCCTGGAATAATGATGATAATAAGTAAATAATAAAGCTTCCTATAGAATGTCAGAAGGCAGAAAACAGAGAGGAACTAATACAGAAAGGATATTGGAAAATTGTACATTTTCTTTAAAGTAAATCTTTACTGTGACATCAACATTTGTGGCACTGCAACTTTTTTGTAGTTAATTGTTAGCAGCACAATTCTCATAAATCACGTTTATAAAGTGTTCTATGCTATTTTCTGACGCAGTTTGGCAAGCACATAAAAAAACAAACTTGCATACTAACCTTCGGGTGGTCCTGATGCCCAGCACAGCTCCCCTATGCTCTGGCTCCTGCTGTAACACCCGGCAGAAACCTGTCCACACCGCCACATTATAGTGTGCGTCAACCGGCGTGGATGCATAGAGAAGACAGAAGAGGAGCTGCACCTAGCATCAGGCGCCAGAGGGTGAGTATGTAAGGTTTTTTTTTTTTATTGACTCGTGTATACACCGAGGTGAGGTTTTTCAGCACATTTTTAGTGCTGAAAAATTGGCTTATACATGAGTATATACAGTATGTTTGTTATCTTTATTCTATGGATCACTACAATTTCAGTGATACCTCTTATATATATTTTTTTTTAAAATACATTTTTACAATTTCAATTTAAATGAAGAAAAACTAATGCAGAGAAAATCTAATTTGTTTTATTTTCGACATATTTTCAGAGGCATAACTTTAGTAGTATTCGGTTGACAGAGCTGTTTCGGGCTAATTTTTTGCGTGATTAATTGTTTTCAGTGGTACCATTTTGGTGTGCATAACTTTTTTGATCACATTTTGGTGAAGTGATTTGATGAAAAATTTCTATTTAAATTTACATTCAGGGTTTTTTTTCTACACACTCACTGAGGGGGTCCAATAATGTTTCCAATTTATTGAACAGATTGATATGGACACAGCAATACCAAATATGTGGGGAAGGGGGAAGTTGTGATTTAGTGGTTTGGATTTTTATTAAAAAATCTTTATTGGAGGAAATAATTTTTTATTGGTTGGCTTAAACAATCAATCCGGTACGGGTCAGCAAGTCAGAATCTACCTACCTAGATTAAACCGCAGGACATGAGTGAAAACACCGGGAACTTAAGATAACTCTAAGATACTGACAATTAACATATGCAGTTCCCTCCATAATTAAAGGTTATGAAATGGTCATGGATCATAAATGGTCATAAATATTCAGACCCTTTGTTCATTACAACATAACAAGTGACGAGCAATGCCATCCACACATACCACTTCGAATTAACACTAAAAAATTCAATCTATATCTCATTAGACCCTAGAATCTGGGAGTCCTTACGTGTTTTTTGCAAACTGTATGCAGGCTTTCGTATGTCTTGCACTGAGGAGAGGCTTCCATTGGCACACTCTGACTGGTGATGGACTGCAGTAATAGTTGACTTTGTGGAACTCTCTCCCTACTGCATCTCTGAACCTCAGCCACAGTGAATTTGGGGTTCTTTTTTACCTCTCTCTACGTCTCTTCTCTACCGATTTATTAGTTTGGTTGGACGACCAGGTTGAGGAGGTCGTCCCAAACTTCTTCCTTTTAACGATTATGGAGGCCATAGTGCTCTTAGGAACCTTGAGTTCCTTTCAGTGTAACACAGCTGGACTTCAATAAAGGAGTAGAATCATCTCAAGAAAGATCAAAAGGAAATGGACAGCATATGAGTATCACAGCAAAGGGTCTGAATATTTCTGACCATGTGATATTTCAGTTTGTCCTGTTTTAATAAATTAGCAAAAATATCTACATTTCAGTTTTTTTCTGTCAAGATGGGGAGCAGAGTATACATTAATGAGCTAAAACAAATGAACTTTTTTATCTTACCAGTTGGCTACAATGAAACAGAGTGAAAAATTTAAAGGGGTCTGAATACTTTCCGTACCCACTGTTCATGACCCCTACTGCTCCACATTATACTGTTTTCCACCCATACACATTGCTCAGCCCTCTATATAGGCTCTACCTCCCACCCATACAATGCTCCCCTACCCTATACAGGGACCCCCTGAGAGTGCCCCCTTCTATACAGTGCTTCTCATACAGTGCTCCCTAACTCTATACAGGGTCTCCATGCAGTGCTCCCCTCTTTATACAGGGACCACTAAACAGCCCCCCAATAGAATGCCCCTCAAAGAGTGCTCCCCCACTTTATACATGGCCCACCATGAGAGTGTTCATTCACTCTATACATTCTACTCTTCCCAGACACTGCCAGCTCCCCCTTTACAGTACCCCAAAAAGCTGCAGTGTCCCTAATAATAATCACACAAACAGTGCGTAGTGCTCTACCCAGCCAGTCCAGCCTCTGTTGAAGGCCCAATTATACTGTACAGTGCCCCTCCTCCTCTATTCAGGGGCCAATTTTACTGCAAATCATCAATTCAGCTGAAGAGGATACAGATAGCACAAACTATGAGACACAGATCATACCATCTGTGTCCTGGAGAGGATGCCAGAAAAAGTTGCACTGCCTGCTCCTTCTCTATGGTATCTGCATCTTAAAGATATACCATATATACTATCTTTCTAAGCACAGACTAGCCAATAGCTTTTTGCCACCCAGTACATAGAACGGCCATTTCCTATAGGACCCACAGGCTCCTTGGACCCCATAGCAATTGCATGGTCTGCTTCCACAAGTTTATATTACAGTACAGTATTAACATATTTAAATACAACTAATAAGAAAATTATGTTAAGTAATAAGCTATACTGGTGATACAGCACTTATTCCTCATAGTTATCCTCCACTAAGGTAAAATAATTGTGCAACACCCTCGCCGATGCAATGGCGAGGTAGTGCTTGCGAATACGTCCCACCTGTAGGTAACACCACATTACACTACGTGGTCCTTATAGGATCAAGGGGAAATTGCAGTGGTTAATCCTGCCTGGCAAGGCAGATGTTAATCTGTGATGTAATTATGTCAACCAATGTCTGTGTTACATCCTGTCTCTGTGCACTGAGAGGTAATTGGAGGAGCAGCCACCACCTGACCAAAGGGAGGTAATAAAACCTCTGGCCCAGGAATGTTCTGGAGCACTCTTAGAGATCTTTTCAGAGAGAAGTCTCTCAGTCTATGTAGTGAGTGAGTGAGTAAATCTCTGTCTAGCCCATACCAGAGCAGGAAGAGCCTAGCCCCTGCCTCTGAAGAGTGGAGCTATTAGACTAGAGTAGTGTAGTGAGGAAAGGGGTATCATTCCTACCTTCAAGGGTGATACCTGAAGCTCTACAGGACAAGCTGAAGCTTCCTATAAGGACACAGCTGCCACCCAGCCTGCCCTCTACCATCCAGGCTGGTGAACTATCTCCTGCGGCTCCCTCCAACTCACATCTCGGCACCCTACCTACCTGTTAAAGGCTCGTTTGCTGCAGTTCCTGCCGGTTGCAATAAACTGTAAGTTGTTTGCTTCAACTTCTGCCTCCGTCTGGTCCCTGCTAATACGGCTGCCTTCATCACCGGCACCCTGTCCATTCCACAGAGACTCACACTCGGGACATTAAGGGGTTGCCCCAGGGAGATCCGCTATAGCAGCCGCTCCCATATCATTTTCTTGCCAACACCACCCTGCTGGAGACCTGCCAGGCTGTAGGACAGCCCTCCGGTTCCCCGTACCAAGCACCGTGACCATAGCGTGCTTAGGCCGCAACCGCCAGCCACTCCGGTACCGCGGGCCCCGGCTGTCTCCAGGCCTCACCTCAAGGGCTAGGCCCCGGTGGGGGATGTTGCAAGTGGCGTCACGAACAGGATATTTACTTCTGTGCCTTATCCTGGCACTAAAGACTGTACTTTATTAAGAAAAAGACTGTGCTGCCTAACCCTGCTGCCATCCGGGTTTAGGCCCAAGTACTTGTGTGTTTCTGGACTGAACTGTGTTATACTGCTGTCACGTGCTGTCGAGCGCCGCTCCAGCACTCAAGAGGTTAATCCCTGCAAGAACTGTGTCAGCTCTGCTACATCCGGCGCTGCCGCGCCTGAAGCATTTTACCTCACGAAACTGTGGCGCAGCAAGTAATTCCAGCCCGCCAAAACTTTCACTGGCGGGAAACCCAGAGACATCGCTAAGCTCCGCCCCCTGCGCGTATGGCGCGAATCCTGCCTCAGCGCGCTGTGGCGCAGCAGAAATTTCAGCCCGCCACAGCTCCTGGCGGGAAAGACTCAAGCTCCGCCCTCTGGCGCGAAACTCTCCCGCGCTGCAACGCCAGTGAGAGCCCACGAGGTACCTCAGAGTCAGCGCAGCCGCCATCCAGCATCAAAGAGGTTAATCGGCCATCTTGGATTTCTCCACGTGCTGTCTCCTGTCCTGCTGACATTCCGCACAGCCTCCGAGATGAAGAACCAAGTGTCGCATGGCTTGCCCACGAGCCTCGGGCCCCTTCCTCTGCTGCACCGCTTACTGCTGTCTCCTGTACGCAGTCTCCAATGGCGGATTCTCCACAGCGGCTGCCTCCTCCGATTCCGTACCTCCTGAGGACCACCGCGGATGTGAGTACCATGGCCCCCAGGGCCTATATCACAGTGACTGTTACTATATCTCCCTTAGCCCCGGCTGGGGTACAGTCCGGCCTCCCTGCAGAGGGTCAACATCTCCCCATAGGAGGCCCGGCTACGAAAGGGACTCTCTTAAAGGGACCTGACCCCTTATCTAATGCTGCTGATCGTCCTGCGGAGTATCCAGGACCACCTGCTAAGAGGCCCAGGCTGTCCGGTGAGAACGCCCTGCCAGCTACAGAGGTTACCACCGCCAGCGCAACAGCGCCCCCAAGAGCTACAGGTCAGTCCAGGAACAACAGTCCTTCAGCTGTCAGCAGTGAAGAAGTTACAGCTCCTGCGGTCATCATCATGCGCTCCACAGCGCCCCCAGCTACAGAAGGTCAGCCAGAGAAGTGCCTGTCTCCTTCCTTTGCTGAGATGCCTGCCGTCGCAGATGACCTCCCTGCTGTTCCAGCTCCAGCTTCTGGGTGCCCCATGTCAGCAGTTCCAGTGTCTACCACCAGATGTCTTCAGGTGACGGATTTCAACACTGCTTTCTTCACCCAGGCTGATGATGTTCCTGCTCCCATGCCTGCAGCCATTGCTCTTGAGCAACAGCAAGCGTAACCCCTGAAGGGCTGTAGCCCACTTCAGGTACTGTACATATTGTATATTCCCTTCTCTCCATTTTCCCAAAGAGCCAGAGACTTTCCTGAGGCTCTTACCCTTATTTATCTCAGTCAAGAGATTATACACTGTCATGTGCTATGATAGCACCCCTTCCTCTGCCACAGCAGAGTTTCTTCAAAGGACTCTGTCCCTCTCCAAAAAGAGGAGACCCTTTGCTTCTTCATTGCACTTTTCCCCCCACATCAAGGGCTGTACCCAGAAGATGAACTTTGCCATTAGAGACCTTCTGAGAGACTTTTGCCAGATACTCCAGGGAAAAGTTGCCATTGCTATTTATTATTATTTTGCACTTAATGCCTTCCTTTTTAGGTATGGACATTCTGTTTGCACTTCTTATGCTTTTTCTTTGCAGGAAAAGAGACATTTGCTACCGTGCTACCCTGAGTAGCCTATCTACCTCTGTAACGTTTGTAACGTTCAAGATGTGTACCCATTGGGCTCCTAAGCCAATGTGATTGTTGCCAAATATTTGCACACTGTCATATATGCCAGTAGTCTGCATTAACCCTTTTATAGGCTTTTCAGGTTGTAGTGTGGCTGTGTCGGACCGTCTTTTATGTAAAACACTGACCGCTACCTGATCCCTCAAACTGAGGTTTGCACGTGGGGGTAGTCCGTAAACTGCGGGTCCTAAGGGGACCGGGGGTGTTACACAGTTAGCACCTGGATGCCACCCATACATGGGTAAGGATGCCAGTCAGGAGGTACTCGTGTCGCATATGCTAACGCAATGCAGATAGACACCATATAATTGCCGCCAGGGAAGAAGCGTTGATCAAACAAATATACAGGCCTTGGTGCAAGGAGTGGATTACAGGACATGACACCACACCTTTCCTACTGTACAGTTCGGTTTAATGGCGTCAGCGACCAACTGTCATACAGCTACATATATTTTTGTCTTAGTCCGACACCAACCCAGGTGCCTGTCTCCAGGACCATGGGCGGTTTGTCCCTACACCTCACATAGCCTGCACTTCCCAGAAGTGCCCTTAGCCCCCTTTGTGCCCCAAAACATCTATAGTCGAGCCGAGGGCGGCTCTTTCAATTGCCCCCGGGGTATGCAACACCCTCGCCGATGCAATGGCGAGGTAGTGCTTGCGAATACGTCCCACCTGTAGGTAACACCACATTACACTACGTGGTCCTTATAGGATCAAGGGGAAATTGCAGTGGTTAATCCTGCCTGGCAAGGCAGATGTTAATCTGTGATGTAATTATGTCAACCAATGTCTGTGTTACATCCTGTCTCTGTGCACTGAGAGGTAATTGGAGGAGCAGCCACCACCTGACCAAAGGGAGGTAATAAAACCTCTGGCCCAGGAATGTTCTGGAGCACTCTTAGAGATCTTTTCAGAGAGAAGTCTCTCAGTCTATGTAGTGAGTGAGTGAGTAAATCTCTGTCTAGCCCATACCAGAGCAGGAAGAGCCTAGCCCCTGCCTCTGAAGAGTGGAGCTATTAGACTAGAGTAGTGTAGTGAGGAAAGGGGTATCATTCCTACCTTCAAGGGTGATACCTGAAGCTCTACAGGACAAGCTGAAGCTTCCTATAAGGACACAGCTGCCACCCAGCCTGCCCTCTACCATCCAGGCTGGTGAACTATCTCCTGCGGCTCCCTCCAACTCACATCTCGGCACCCTACCTACCTGTTAAAGGCTCGTTTGCTGCAGTTCCTGCCGGTTGCAATAAACTGTAAGTTGTTTGCTTCAACTTCTGCCTCCGTCTGGTCCCTGCTAATACGGCTGCCTTCATCACCGGCACCCTGTCCATTCCACAGAGACTCACACTCGGGACATTAAGGGGTTGCCCCAGGGAGATCCGCTATAGCAGCCGCTCCCATATCATTTTCTTGCCAACACCACCCTGCTGGAGACCTGCCAGGCTGTAGGACAGCCCTCCGGTTCCCCGTACCAAGCACCGTGACCATAGCGTGCTTAGGCCGCAACCGCCAGCCACTCCGGTACCGCGGGCCCCGGCTGTCTCCAGGCCTCACCTCAAGGGCTAGGCCCCGGTGGGGGATGTTGCAATTGCTAATTACAATACTGTCACACAGTTCCCTAAATGGCAGATCCTTGCAGCAGCAGACCTTGGAGATAAGTATACCAAATCTAACTATGCAAAAGCAGGCACAATCCTTAACTTAATAAGGAAATTAATAAAGACCATCATTTCCTTTGCTTGTCTTAATACATTTCTTGTTGAACATACAGAACTCTGATAATCTTTTTTACCTGTGATACATTGATAACTATCACTTATAGTAACCTGGGTTTATTATGTATAACTAAGCAATTGATTCAATTATTCTGAGTAATGTCACTATTTTTTCTCAGTACAGGCAGCCCTGGGTTACGTTTAGGATAGGTTTTGTAGGTTTGTTCTTAAGTTGAATTTGTATGTAAGTTGGAACTGTATACTTTATAATTGTAACCCCAGTCAAAATTTATTTGGTCTCTGTGACAATTGGATTTTAAAAATGTTGGATTGTCATCAGAACCAGGATTAATAATAAAGCTTAATTGCAGACACCTTTAATAACTGTTACAGCTGATCGTTGTAGCTTAAGGCTAAAGTATAGTAAATTACCAACCTATCTAGGGGTTGTCTGTAAGTTGAGTGTTCTTAAGTAGGGGACTGCCTGTATTTGTCCTAAAGTAGAGTTATGTATGAAATCCTCTATTTATGTATATATTAAGGTTCTTTATACAGGCAGTCCCCGGGTTACATACAAGATGGGGTCTGTAGGTTTGTTCTTAAGTTGAGTTTGTATGTAAGTCGGAACTGTATATTTTATCATTGTAATCCCAGCCAGAACTTTTTTGGTCTCTGTGACAATTGGATTTTAAAAATGTTGGGTTGTCATAAGAATCAATATTAACAATAAAGCTTCATTACAGACACATTTGATAACTGTTTCATCTGTTTACTGTAGCCTAGGACTAAAGTACAATAAATTACCAATATCCAGAGGTTCGTTTGTAACTATGGGTCGTATGTAAGTCGAGTGTTCTTAAGTAGGGGACCGTCTGTATATGGGATTGCACCAGAAATATATAATAGGTAGTATATACTTTCTTTTCATATACATCATATGTAGACTTAAATTTTTGTCCTTATTATGTTTATATTGTGTTTGTACCGCATGAGTGCACAAGTTCCACATGGGAAAAGAATGTTTGCTCTTTAGGTATTACGAACATTATCCACTTGAAATATAAACCTATTTGCATAATATTTGAGTGCTGGTTTTCTACATATTAATATATACACTGGAGATCAAAATTAATGATCACTTTATTTTTTTTAGAAATAAAAACTTTATTTTGCAAAAAAACATGATGAATAAAATTAGAGAACTGCAATGACTATAGCACAGAGAAAGATTAGAAAAAATTCTCTGAAGGTTACATCAGTCACCAGTCAGTAGGCAGTGTACAGGCCGTTGCTTTGAATGACTTCAGCACATCTGCATCCACAGGACATCACTAGTCTTTCACACTGCTCTGGTGGGATTTTGGTGACTCTTCTTCCGGTCTCTTCCACAGTTCTGTGACTGTTGTGGGTTTGCACGGTGTCCAACAAGATAGAAAAAAATGTCCACCAAAATGGCGATGTTAGTGATTAGTAAGACCATGCCCCACAATTCTACAGCCTGAACAAAGTGCACCAAAAAAAGGTGCATTCTGCTGGAGCAGAATCCACAGGCAAATGCACAACATTTTTTCAAAGTCAGTGAAAACAGGAGCTAGGTGCCAGTTACAAAGGGTTTGTCAGACAATAAATGCAAATAAGTTGCAGGTATCGGAAAGTGTTCTCTAATTTCCTTTTACAAATAGCTCATTAACATTTTTATTCTGTGCTTTACAATATACAGGCGGTCCCCTACTTAAGAACACTCGACTTACATACGACCCCTAGTTACTAACGGACCTCTGGATATTGGTAATTTATTGTACTTTAGTCCTAGGCTACAATAAACAACTGTAACTGTTATCAAATGTGTCTGTAATAAAGCTTTAGTGTTAATATTGATTCTTATGACAACCCAACATTTTTAAAATCCAATTGTCACAGAGACCAAAAAAGTTCTGGCTGGGATTACAATGATAAAATATACAGTTCTGACTTACATACAAACTCAACTTAAGAACAAACCTACAGACCCTATCTTGTATGTAACCCGGGGACTGCCTGTATACAATATATGAAGTAAGCTTAAAATATTGCTATATTAGGTTATATTCGCATAAAATTCTGGCTCATGAGCATAATTTTAAAAGTTGATTTTAGAAGGAAGGGGAGCGCCCCTCACCCCTCCCCATAGAATGCCTGCCAGGTCATGGTGCAGTGAGACAAAGTGTCTCTAGACAAAGGGCCTCTAGACCTCTATTGTGGCCCTGATCTGGTGCAGATAACCTGTTTATTTTGACATTAAGTATTGTTTGAGAATAATCTATTCCTAAAGGGGTTGTTCACTTTCAGCAAATAATTGATATGGTTTGTGTAAGGAAAAGTTATACAATTTTCCAATATACTTTCTGTATCAATTCTACGCAGTTTTCTAAATCTCTGCTTGCTATCCTACTATACAAATTTTTGTTTACTTCTGCTGGATAGAATGTTAGGGTTAGATAGAATGCCCATGGTCATGTGATGTCACACAGGTGCACTGCTCATTGAACTGTGTGAAATAACAAGCCAAACACCTGTGTGACCATGGACAGGGGTATTTGCACTGGAAGCAAACATGGAAGCTTTCTACAGAAGGACAGCAAGCAGAGATCTAGAAAACTGTGGGGAATTGATACAGAAAGTATATAGGAAAATTGTATAACTTACGCAAACCATATCACTTATTTGCTGAAATTGGAAAACCCCTTTAATGTACAAGTGTACAAAGCAACTTTGAGTTAGAAGAAATTACAGCACATCACTGCCTTTGATAAATTGTTCTTACTGTGCTAGCTGGCAGCTTGTGTCAAGGAAAAAAATAAAACCAGTCATGAGAAACAAAAAGAAAGGCTTTGCACCTTTTTGGGGTCTAGTCTCTAATAGCTATATTTGCCCTTTAGAAAGTGCTGTAGCAGATTGATGTTTTGGTACACTATGTGTGCGTTCTATTTTAAGTCATCGGTGTACAAAAGAAAGTGATTCAAAAGGCTGAGGAATAACACAGAATGAAATGTGATGAAATAGGCCCAAGATGTTCCCTGAGTACAAATGAGCATCTGCGCACAAAAAGAAAATAACATCAAAGATTTTTTTTCTTTTATTTTCTGCAAAGTGTCACAATGAGAAAAATGAGATAGATAAAGCTTGAGCAGAGATGTTGGTAAAGAATGTCCTGTCTGCACTGCTGTTGTGTTAGCCTGGGGACATTTTTAATTAGGATGAGATAGCGGTTCTTTTTGAGGAAACTCCAGACGACATGCTGACTCTGAAATCACAGTCCATGCTGGTGCTGGTAGGTACAAAGGTTGGAGGGAGAGAGAAAAATTGCAAGCATGTTCAAAAGTAGAGTTAAACTCTGACATTGAGCAAATAGTCCATATACATATTAAAACAAGAAATCAAGTGGGTGAAGGCTGTTAAAAATGACAAATATATATCAAATAAAAATAAAATAATTGAAAAGTAGCTTTAATTAAGACTCTGGTTACATGAAGGAAGCCATGGCAGTGTACCGCACCTGCTTTGAGCGACATAGACAATTCATCTTAACTCCTTATACCATGGGCTGAGCCCCCTTTATACACACTGGGTGTTTGCTGCATAATGTAGCTAACATCTGCAAACAGTACGGCTATTAACCATTTAATTGAACCTAGCAAAGCTGGCATGGGCACTTAAAGGGAACCTTTCACCAGGGACCTCATTTTCACTAAAGAGAGGTTGCAAAAGCATTTCAAAAACAACACGTGACTTTACTGTGTTACTACTCAGCTCTTTGCCCTGACCTTTGTGCTCTTGTACAGCTCCTCCCTCTTGCTCCTTCACAGATGCCCCCCTTCCCCCAACAGGCAAAGACCCCCAGACAGATGCCCTCTTCACAGGCAGAGACCCGCAACCCACACAGATGACCCCTGCCCCCCACAAGCATTACTCCCAGCCCAGGACAGATGCCCCAACAGACAGAGACCCCCAGCCCAGGACAGATCCCCCCCCTAACAAGCAGAGACCCTCAGCCCAAGACAGATGCCCCCCTCCAACAGGCAGGGACCCCCAGCACAGCCCAGTGAGAATGAAATCCATATGACCCTGTGACGCCAACAGTGAAACTACACTGACAAGAAGTGAGTTGACTGTCTCTGGCTGCGAGCGATGTACTGTGACATTGATACTGCACATTGCTCCAGCCAGCTTTTACTGTATGGGAATCATCTACCAGGAACTGGGAGGCATGTGTGCGGGGCACAGACAGCACCACTGTTCTGCAGATAACCATACTTGCGACACAAGCTGACTATCCTTTCATGGCTGGAGCGATGTGCTGCAGTACAGCCGCTGCACATTGCTCCCATTTCCAGAGCGACAGTCATCTCAGTCACGATTCGAAAAAATGATCCAGCGCGTTGTGTTAGGAAGAAACACTCCGGACTTTTTATTTAACTTCCATAAAAGATATAGACATCACATATATCTTAGCACTGCGTCCATGTGTTGGACTACAATGTCCAGCCTACGCGTTTCGAGCGTATGCACATGCTCTTTGTCAAGGCTCACCAAGGCTCACCAAGTCATCTCAGCCTCTTGATTTCAAAAATCAATAACTTCCTCTGTTTAGTCCCAGTGGTCGGGCTTTGTTTTCAGATGCATTTCAAAAAACAACACGTGACTTGTCTGTGCTCCAGACTGCTCAGCTCTTGGCCCCCCACGTTTGGTCTCCTGCAAAACTCTTTCCCATGGATTATAGGTGGAGCACCCTGGGGCCCACCCTGGAAGCAAGATGGTGGGGGTCCCCAGGGTGTGCACCCTGGGAGCTCCGCCTATAATCCGGCCATTGGAAAGAGTTTTGCAGGGGACCAAACGTGGGGGCCAAGAGCTGAGCAGTCTGGAGCACAGACAAGTCACGTGTTGTTTTTTGAAATGCATCTGAAAACAAAGCCCAACCACTGGGACTAAATAGAGGAAGTTATTAATTTTTGAAATTGTGGAGTGAAAACTAAAAAGGACTATGTCCTTAAGGGGTTAATGTGATCTGTCTGGTCATGATTTCCAAAGTTTTTGGTGCCAAGAATATAATTGCCATGCTCTCTTACCTTGTGCCTCCATCTACCCTCTCATAAAGATTGTGAGCTCTCACGGGCACGATCCTCCTTCCATTAGTTCCAGATCTCTATTTTTGTGTCTTGTACTAGCAATTGTTCTCACCTCTCATTTTTAAATTTTACAGCCATTTTATTTATTTAATTTATATTTTATATGACAGAACAACTCAAAGTATCAAGTACTTGTGAATTGCAAAAAATAAAAGTTAATACCAACTTTGTAAATTAAAACTAATGCAGAGTGCATATGTATTTAGCCCTGAAAGTCTGTTGAGCTATGTCTCACCCGGCTTATCGTTTCGCTCAGTTTTTGCTTAGCTAACATTTGTGAGCAGAGCAAGTCACAAATTGTCAATGGGTTTAGGTCTTGGCCATTTCAACACATACTGGGGTCATTTATATTATTTCCTCCTTCTCTGAGCTCTATTTGTGCCTTTTGTCTTTTTTTTTGCACCTGTATTGTCTTTTTCAAATCACTCCATTGTCTTTCCTAAGCATGGTCAGGACTGGTGTGTTATTGCACATTTAGTTGTGACCATATAGGCCAAAATCAATGTTAAATAAGGTGCAAACATCTGGAAGGAGCAGAAATACAAAGACAAATTAGCAACAAACCAGGATGACTGCTACATGCCAATCTGTTGGAAAAAGGTACAATAAATTGCGCAAATACCCCAATACAACCTTAAAGTCACTAAAAAGGCGCATCAGGCTTAAATAAATTATCTGTAATAGGTTTTTCTTCAGGAGTGCCATATGTTTAGTTCCATTCTTTGTCCTATTAAAGGGAACCCGTCACCACATGATTAACAAATACAGCTAGTGGCCTCCTCGAGCTGAATCCAACAGCTTCTCCCCTTGCTAACTCTGCAAATCATATCACATGAAATCAAAGCAGCTTGCATGGAGAGGAGTAGTCCATGCAAGCATTCTGTGATTTTTTTATGTGGTCAGATATGTGCATGGGTTACAGTTTGCTAATGTTAAGAGGCTAAAGGACCTGTGACGATGTCACCCTGGTCACATGACATTAGGCCACAACCCCTGACTCGCTCTATAGATCCCTAGATACCTGGCAGGTTTATAACTCTGATTTTGTGGGGATCTGAGAGAAACAATTTTTAGCTAAAAGAAGGGTGTCGGATAGTTACTAGGGCTTTATAGGAACCTGCCACTAGATGTATTTGTGAAAAATGTTGCGTCAGGTTCCCTTTAACCCCTTAATGACGCGCACCGTAATAACCCATTAATTACATACAGTATTGCAGCAAAGACTTACCGGTAACACCCGGGTGTTATCAATCATGCGGGTGTTATCCCGTCGCTCGCCACTGGCAAAGCTGCCACCTGCAGCTTCTTCTCCAAAACTTTCTCCTCCGCAGAGAGAAATTATTCTATTGGAGATCGTGAGCTTCTGGCTATCAAGCTTGCCTTGGAGGAATGGCTGGATGGAGCCCGATTTCCAGTCAGTATTTACACGGACCACAAGAACCTTCAGTATCTTCAAATGGCTCAGCAATTGAACACGCGTCAAGCCCGGTGGTCCCTCTTCTTTTCCCGCTTTGACTTTCAGATCAATTTTCGTCCTGCCGAGAAAAATATCAAGGCTGAAGCCTTGTCCCGTGCTTACGATGTTATGGGCGAGGACTCTGCTCTGAGGCATATCTTTCCTCCAGAGAGGCTTGTGCTAGCAGCACCGGTGGACCTCCGGCAACTACCTCCCGGGAAGACTTGCCTTCAAAAGAGGATCCTGACCTGGGGACATTCTTCTCGTGTAGCTGGGCTACCTGGGGTGCAGCGCTTTGTGGCCCTCATTTCCCAATTCTATTTGTGGCCAGACATGGTCAAGGATTTTGTGGGTTCCTGTGCCTCTTGTGCTCGCAATAAGCCCTCACAACAAAAACCCATGCCTACTTGGCCGTGGTCTCATTTGGCTATGGACTTTATTACGGATCTGCCGCCATCATACTGTCATTTGGGTGGTGACTGACCATTTTTCCAAGATGTCCCATTTTGTCCCTTTACCAGGTTTGCTTTCTGCTCCATGTCTTGCCAGTCTCTTCTTCCAGAACATCTTCTGGCTTCATGCCCTTCCCTGGCACATTGTTTCGGATCGAGGTGTTCAGTTTGTGTCCAAGTTCTGGAGGTCTCTGTGTAACCAGCTTCAGGTGAAATTGGAATTTTTGGACCCTCAATCTAACGGCAAAGTGGAGAGGGTGAATCAGACTTTGGGTTGCTACCGCCGCCACTTTGTGTCCGCCCGTCAGGACAACTGGGCTTTTCTTCTACCATGGGTGGAATTCTCCTACAATTCCCTGGACTCCACTTCTGCTGGTTCTGCTCCCTTCTTTATTAATTATGGACTGCATCCACGGCCTCCTCTTCCGTTATCCGTGTTTGCTGAGGTTTGGCTGTGGAGCACTTGGTACAGGATCTAAAAGCTATCTGTGAACAAGTCTGTACCTCATTGCTCCAAGCTTCTGCTCAGATGAAGCGTCAAGCGGACAAAAGACGCAGACCATTTCCCGTCTTAGCTCCCGGTGACAGGGTCACACACGGCGTGCACACGTCGGTTTTGAGAAATTTAAAGACGCTGGCTGTTTTCCCAGACGACTATTCCTTCCTCTTCCATCACACCCTGCTGGATCTTTGAGCCTACACCATTGTGAAAGCTTCCTTGCGATATTCCTGCATTCGCGTGAAGACCAGGTGCCACTTAGATAGTGGTCCCAGGTGTCAGCTAGTAACACCTCCCGCGGTGGTCCAGAGAATCCACTCATCCTGAATCCTGGCACGTAGCAGTGCAGGGGACGCCAGATTCATGTAGAACGTGCACCACAATTCATGAATCTGGCACACTTTGCATAGTCCACAGTCAAACTGCATCCAGTGGAGTTTGCACCGTTTTGATTAATGTGGGCCACTGTATTTTATTTAGATGTTTCAGAGCATAGAGGCCTGAATATATCTGCACAACATACTTTCTTGTTTATTATTTTGCAAAAGCATGGATAATTTTCTTTATGCTTGAGGACGTTTGAAAATGTTTTTATGATAGATCAATACAAGGTTGTAACATTTAACCCTTACGCACACCAGGACATTATAGTACGCCACGGCGGGAAGATACTATAACGTCCCGCTTCTAGCACCGGCTCACGAACCGAGCCGACACCAGAAGCATCGTCTGTCAGCTATATATTACAGCTGACATCGCGCTCTAACACCCGCGATCGGAGCCGACATTGATCGCTAGTGTTAACCCCTTACACGCCGCTTACCGGGGGATCCAATCCTCTTCTGGGCAGCCTCGAGGTCTACCAAGTGCCCCGGGGCTGTCCGATGTTCTTGACTGTCTGCATGCTCAGACAGTTTACACTGCTCCATAATGAATAAGTATTGTTGAGTAGTGTATTGAACTACAGGTCCACACCACTGACCGCCATCAGGGCCAGATTAAGGGTCCCAGCGGTATGGAACACCTCATTTAGGATGGACCCCCCCCCCAGCTCGGCAGCCAACGCGGGCCCCCTTCAACAACAATATATGTGAAAAAAAGATTCCACATAATTATCCTGTTTCAAATATCAGCCCAAGCTCTAAAAATACTCCCACTATACTAATACCATATAATGATAGCACCAATTAAAACTACAAGAAGACCAGTATTCCAAACAATGGCACTACTATTTCCAAATGATCTATTCAAACTGCAACCCATAGCATTACCACAACATAAAGAAAATACCAACATCCTGATAATGAAGACTCTATGCATAGACCGGTACTACCAATAATTAACCACATATAAACTCCATTTATTGATGATCTTTACTGCCATATTGTTATTATACAAACACCACCCTGCAAAGGACAATATCACTAATGACACCTCAGTACAAAGCCAAATAATAACACAACATCTTCATTATCACCACTACATAATAACCAGATAATACTGCAATACTAAATGATAACCTAAACACAGACCAGTATGTACCATCATACAGTGACCATATAGTAGTAGATACCAGTCCTGCACAGAGGCTGCAGTCTGATCCAATGACTTACAGCTGTCATCCCTGATGTTGTCTCTTCCCTTCTGTCTCATCTTCCAGAAGACTTCTTGAAGCCACAAGTGCAGTCTCACAAACAAAACTGACCACAAAACTCCCCCACATATATACCCCTCACACCACAACTGATCACTGTACCCTCACATATATCATATATACCCCTCGCACCACACCTGACCACACTGTGCCCCCACATATATTATATATACCCCTCACAGCACACCTGACCTCACTGTGCTCCCCACATATATCATATATACCCATCACACCACAACTGACCACACTGTGCCCCCACATATATTATATATACCCCTCACACCACAACTGACCACACTGTACCCCCAAATATATCATATATACCCCTCACACCACAACTGACCACACTGTACCTCCACATATATCATATATACCCCTCACACCACAACTGACCACACTGTGCCCCCACATATTTTACATATACCCCTCACACCACACCTGACCACACTGTGCCCCCACATATATTATATATACCCCTCACAGCACACCTGACCACACTGTGCCCCCCACTTATATCATATATACCCATCACACCACAACTGACCATACTGTGCCCCCACATATATCATAGATACCCCTCACACCTAAACCGACCACACTGTGCCACCACATATATCATATATATCCCTAACACCACAACTGACCACACTGTGCCCCCACATATATTACATATACCCCTCACACCACACCTGACCACACTGTGCCCCCACATATATTATATATACCCCTCACAGCACACCTGACCACACTGTGCCCCCCACTTATATCATATATACCCATCACACCACAACTGACCATACTGTGCCCCCACATATATCATAGATACCACTCACACCTAAACCGACCACACTGTGCCACCACATATATCATATATATCCCTCACACCACAATTGACCACACTGTGCCCCCCTCATATATCATATATACCCCTCACACCACAACTGTCCACACTGTGCCCCCACATATATCATATATACCCCTCACACCACAACTGAACACACTGTACCCCCACATATATCATATATACCCTCACACCACAACTGACCACACTATACCTCCACATATATCATATATAGCCCTCACACCACAACTGACAACACTGTGCTCACACATATATCATATATAGCCCTCAGACCACAACTAACCACACTGTGCTCCCGTATATATTATATATACCCTTCACACCACAACGGACCACAATGTTCCTCCACATACTATATACACCGAAATCATTCAGGCAGGGTTCCCCTTAGCAATCTATTTAGGCAGGGTCCACACGTCTTTAAACTTCCGGCAATAAAGAAAAACTATTTCACAGCATCCAAACACATGGTAAACATGTATAAACGCACACGCTGTCAATGTGTTTAAAAACGCACCAATATTCCACGGTATGATCGGACCCTCAGGGCGGATTCCATTTGTCGTTTTTGTCACATTTTTAAAAGGAACCAAAATGCAAATAGTAAGATGCTTGGCCGAAACACATGCGTTTATTTGTAAACTAACATACTTTTTGGGCAAACCCCCTACCATTTGCTTTTTGGTTCCTTTTAAAAAGGCAACATGGGAATCCGCCCTGAGGCAGCATTTACCTGTAGCAACTCAAACTACATTACAATGAGTTTTGAGGCGGTTTAGGTGCAGTTTCAAATTTTAACAGGTGAAACACATTGGGGCTCATTTACTAAGGGTCCGTCGGACGCATTTTCATCAGGTTTCTCAACGATTTCCATTTTGCGCTGAATAGCCCCGGGATTTTGGCGCATGCGACTGGATTTTGTCGCATTGGTGCCGGCTAGTACATGACAGAAATCGAGGGGCGGGTCGTCGGACAACCCGACGGATACAGACAAACCGTGGAATTTTAAAAAAGGAATTGTGTCCCAAGATCAAGCACTCACATGCACCGGGAAGAAGAAGGTGAACTCCGGCGGAGCTCAGCACGGAAGCGATAATACTACCACACCACTATCACTGCATCATGGCTGAATAATACCACTACCATTGCATCATGACTGAATAATACATCCACACCACCACCACATGACTGAATAATACCACCACACCACTACCACTGCATCATGACTGAATAATACCACCATGCCACTACCACCGCAACATGACTGAATAACACCACCACTACCAATGCATCATGACTGAATAATACCACCACTACCACTGCATCATGACTAAATAATACCACCCCTACCACTGCATCATGACTAAATAACACCACCACACCACTACCACCTTAACATGACTGAATAATAACACCACACCACTACCACTGCATCATGACTGAATAATACTACCACACCACTACCACTGCATCATGGCTGAATAATACCACCACACCACTACCACTGCATCATGACTGAATAACACCACCACTACCAATGCATCATGACTGAATAATACCACCACTACCACTGCATCATGACTGAATAATACCACCCCTACCACTGCATCATGACTAAATAACACCACCACACCACTACCACCTTAACATGACTGAATAATAACACCACACCACTACCACTGCATCACGACTGAATAATACTACCATACCACTACCACTGCATCATGGCTGAATAATACCACCACACCACTACCATTGCATCATGAATGAATAATACCACCACACCACTACATCATGACTGAATAATACCACCACTACCACCGCAACATGACTGAATAATACCACCACACCACTACCACCGCATTATGACTGTATACCACCACTACCAATGCATCATGACTGAATAATACTGCCACACCACTACCACAGCATCATGACTGAATAATACCAACATACCACTACCATTACCACTGCATCATGACTGAATACTACCACCACACCGCTACCATTAAACTGCAAAATAATACCACCTAACACATACTCAATAAAATACAATACCAAAAAATTAATTCAAATTAAAAATGAAATGTTCTCCAGATAAACTAAGAGATTATAATATAATCAGGTTCTGACTGGGGTACTTTTGGGGGCCCACCTACTACTACATAGAAATATTCTGGGATAAGGGAATTTCTAAGCACTAGCATGGGCAGTGAAATAAAGGATAAGCCCTTTCTACCTCCCTCTCTGCTAGTGCAGACATTACCTCAGGGCATTAATGCTAGGAATAGTATAAGAATTAGCCCTGGTTTCCAGGGCTTCTGCTGGTGGCCGGGCTGTGGTTAGGGATGTAAGTGTTCGCAGTGCAGCAACCTTCCAATAAGTTAATTCTGAAAACCTTTATAACAACTGATGACAAAACCCCCATTATGGCGTCCCCGCATCACATAGACAAATCACACCTGGTTCTCTGACCCTATAGATATAACATTGCATACTCTGAGAGCTTTCTCAAACTAGAAGGTTAATCAGTGACTACAATACTGATCTGACACAGGAAGAAGTAGTATCTAGTACCTCACAGGTGACTTGTCTTCTCCTTCACATCCAGGATCAACATAAAATCTGGTTGCAGAATTTTCTGGCAGATGTGTCCAGCTCTGGGAAGCAGATCCCCCTCACTGCACCCCTAAAATACCACAGTTACTTACAGTATAATGTATGGTATACAGGCAGGCAGCCCCCTGTAGTATACAGCCAGCCCCCTGTAGTATACAGCCAGCCAGCCCTCTGTAGTATACAGCCAGCCTGCTCCCCTGTAGTATACAGCCAGCCTGCCCCCTGTAGTATACAGCCAGCCTGCCCTCTGTAGTTTACAGCCAGCCCCCTGTAGTATACAGCCAGCCAGCCCCCTGTAGTGTATAGCCTGCCAGGCCCCTGTAGTGTATAGCCTGCCAGCCCACTGTAGTGTATAGTCTACCAGACCCTGTAATATATAGCCAGCCAGCCACGTGTAGTATATAGCCTGCCAGCCCCCTGTAGTATATAGCCAGTCAGCCCCCTGTAGTATATAGCCAGCCATCCCCTGTAGTATATAGCCTGCCAGCCGCTGCAGTATATAGCCTGCCAGGCCCTGTAGTATATAGCCTGCCAGGCCATGTAGTATATAGCCTTCCAGCCTCCTGTAGTATATAGCCAGCCAGCCCCTGCAGTATTTAGCCTGCCAGCCCCCAGTAGTATTTAGCCTGCCAGCCCCCAGTAGTATTTAGCTTGCCAGCCCCCAGTAGTGTTTATCCTGCCACCATCTGTAGTATATAGCCTGCCAGCCCCTGTAGTATATGGCCTGCCGGGCCATGTAGTACATAGCCTTCCAGCCCCCTGTATTGTATAGCCTGCCAGCCCCCTTAAAGGCACAGGCACCATACAGTGTACGTGTTAGTATGGGGCTGCTAATGGTGTTTATCAGCCCCATACTTAACAGCTAATACCTGTGGGGGCCCCTGTAGCATGTTCTTGTGTGCAGGGCTGGATCTACAGCGCCAGATGCCGGTGCCCCATAGAGAGAGGACTGATCCCGGGGTCCGGGGCAAGTGCTCCAGGTGCGCTAATGTAGATCCGGCTCTAACCGCCACAGCGCCTAAAAGGCGGAGAGGAGCCTAGAGACCGTTAGAGTTTGCTATTACTACCAGTATCATCATCTATTTTGTCCCTCTCAATCTCTTCAACACCCCGGCATGCTGCACAATCCCTTTATTTCATAGGCTCAAAAATCATTGGACAAATTAAAGAATTGTATATAATTGTATATTCATTTCTAATACTTAGTTGAAAAGCCTTTGTCAGAAATGCCTGCCTGAAGTTGTGAAGTCATAGAATCACCAGGTGCTGTGTTTTCCTAATTTTTAATGCTCCTTTAGGCCTTTACTGCACATGTTTGCAGTTGCTGGTTGTTTGTGGTACTTTCTTGCTGAAGTTTAGTCTTCAACCCCTTACCGACTTGGCCATTTTGAACCTTTCTGACACAGGCCTTTTATTTTGGTGACATGTGTCTGCAACACCACTGCTAGTGCATAGGCAGGTTGGTAGTTATGAAATGTGCCCTCCTCAGGTCAGGAGCTGTTAGCGAGATTGATCACCTCTCTTGGTAGGTTCTAGAATTTGAATATGTAATTGCAGCTGTGGATACTGCCTGGAAAGGCAAGAGTTAACTGGTATATGTAATTATCCAATGAGGTGTCTGTTATGTAAGCTGTAAGGTGATTGGGGAGGTGCTACCACCTGACCAGGGGAGTATAAAAAAACCCCTGCTGGATGAGAGCACATGGTTCAGCCTAAGTCAGTCAGGGTTAGAGTGAGAGACTCTATCTTGGAGTCAGTAAGGAGCCAGAGTGAAACACCAAAATACCTCTCTTGTGAGAGCTGCCAAAGCCATTAATCCCAGGATCTTCTAGGGCCTCAGGTCTTCTGCCTGGCACACAGGGAAAGTCCAGAGACTTAAGCCCAAAAC
Source organism: Engystomops pustulosus (assembly GCF_040894005.1). Taxonomy (NCBI): domain Eukaryota; kingdom Metazoa; phylum Chordata; class Amphibia; order Anura; family Leptodactylidae; genus Engystomops; species Engystomops pustulosus. The sequence goes on along the minus strand of NC_092412.1, from coordinate 101,727,549 downwards.
TGCAGCTTCCACCACTTGGACTCAGTTCCATCTGAACCAGCCCATCAGGTTGCGTGCACCTTTCTAGCGGACCAACTCTCCATGACTATTCCAGCATAAAGAATCTGCTGTTACCCATTTTTAGCCATTGGCTGCTGTGCAATAAAGAATTGTAATTTGATTTGCACAACGTTGCCTCTGTCTTATCCCTGGAACCACGCTGCTTACCACCATGGGCTTCCCTATCCATCACCCAGGGACTCACCCTACAGACACCTCAGAGGTTGCCCCAGGGAGAAACAACTCCATCTCACCTGCTGGAGACCTGCCAGGTCAGCACAAGGCTGCAATAGCCAGCCACTTGGATATTCTGAGCCCCGGCTGCCTCCAAGCAAAGGCTAGGCCCCAGTGGGGGATGTTGCATGTCACTATAAGTGGTTCAAATTTTGGAATGCTGTAACATATCCAGGTTATTTGTTTTCTTGTGACACATTTCACTTTGTGTGTTTATTTGTGAAAAATTGGATATTTGGAGAAAATTCGGAAAAGTGTTTTTTGTACTTTTTGTAGAAGTGTTTTGGGGACTTTTACTTTATTTTTTCCCTATGGGTTGACTTGAACAAGTGATCCTTTGATTGTTGTTTCAAGTTCAAATACAGCATGCTCAGTGAGTTACAGTCAGTTCCTGCCCTGAGACAGGGGCTAATGTATGAGGCCATCGGATGGCACCGGGGCTGCCATAGGTAGACTGTACCCTCATGGCATGCATTTCCCTTAACAATGACCTCGGTCTGTAAGGGATTAACACCCACGATCTGAGGTATTTACAATGACTTGGCCATTCAAGAATATTCTATGCTTTAATAATTGCTTTGGCTTTATGTTTTGGTTCATTGTCTTTCTGTATTATGAAACACAGAGAGTTTGGCTGGATTTAAGCACCCAGCAGGGGAGATGTATCAATCTGTCTATGACAGAAAACCGGAGTGACACTGTGACAGGTATTTAGAAGGGAATTGTGTCGCACGCGATTGGATTTTGGCACAATCCCACTGACTTTCATGTGACAGAAATCGGGGGCGGGCCGTGGGACGATATGACAGTTCTGGACTGAGCGTGGGATTTAACTTTAAAATTGTGTCGCAAGACAATGCACTTGCATACATCGGGAAGAAGAAGGTAAACTTTGGGGGACCTGAGCGGGGAAGCAACACATGCAGGATATCCGGCGCACGATCTTTGTGAATCTCGCCAGAAAGCATTATCGACGGATTATTCTACTCTGCACTGGTCTGAAGACTGACACATTGGTTCATCTCCCCCAGTATTTCTCTTAATACTTAAAATTCATCTGTCTGTTCGGTCTTGTGTCACATCATTAATAAACACTAGTGACCTAGTGAAAATGACCGTCATGCATGCCCAAGCTATCACACTACCTCTGCCATGTTTTACAGATGATATGCTTTGCTTTGGATCATGAGGTTTATCACACCTTTGCCGTAATTTTTTCTTCCTATCATTCTAGTAGGTTCATCTTGACTTCATCTGTCCAAAGAATGTTTTTCAGAACTGTGCTGACTTTTGTTTTAGCTGTTTTTGTAGTCTCCTCCTTATGGCAGATTTGGATATTGATATGCCTACATCCTAGAGAGTATTGTTCACTTGGTTGGTCGATGTGAAGGGGTTTTTCTTCACCATGTAAATTATTTGCGATAATCCACCACTGTTGTCTTCTGTGGACATCTAGGTCTTGTCACGGGTGCTCCGGCGACCCACGTCTTGGGTTGTGGGTTCACCAATGTCCCTCTCCGTGCTCCAGCGCTTCACCTGTCCACGTTCCTGCTTCAGCCATCACGCACATGTCTCCCCACCCAGGACTCCCAAAGATATAAAAGGGCCAGCGCACCATTGATTGGTGCTGGCCATTCCTGGAATTCCTGATAAGCCAGCATCTTCCTCCACACCCCACCGGATGTTTGTGCCTCATAGCTTTAGAGAAACCTTTGTCTGATGCCCTGTGCTTGTATTGCAATTTATTGTTGTAACCCCGGTTCCATTATTGACTTCGATCCTGTGCTGCCTGTCCTGACCTTCGCTAAGTCCTGGACTCAGATCCCGTGCCTGTCCTGACCTCCTGCCTGTCTCCGACTATGATTCTGCTATAAGACTATGTACTTCGCCTTTGCTACCACTGCGGACAAAGTTGCACCTGTGGAGCGACCTGGTGGTACCACGCCACACCTAGTCCCACCCGCTTTGTGGTAGGCTCTGGTGAAAACCGGGTGCCACTTAGACTCCGCTTCCAGGTGTCTCCTTTTGTCATCGTCCGCAGTGGTTCAGTGGGTCCACTATCCTTGGAGAATGACAGGTCTTTTTGCATCGAAGAGCTTACAATCGCTTTCTTTCTTTGGATGTGCCACTACTAATATTTCATGCAATTTCTGAGATGTTTTTTCTGTTTCACCAGCATGGACTACTCCATTGACAACAAAGGAAAAAACCAGAACCACACCTCAAATGAACTCAGGGCCTTTTATCTGCTTAATTGAGAATGACATAAGAAAGTAATTGGCCACTCCTGCTCATGAAACAGACTTTGAGTCAATTGTCCAGTTACTTTGGTCCCTTTAAAAAGCAAGGGGCCAAATGAGGAAAGTCTGGATTTTATTTCCATATCCATTAGAAGTGCTTCTCAATAAATTAGAATATCAGCAAAAAGATATTTTTTTGTCAGTAACTCAATTAAAAAAATTAAAAAAGAGAAACTCATATATTGCATAGAGTTTTCATAAACAGAGTTAACTACTGTATTTTGCGGCATATAAGACGATTTTTAAACCGCTGAACTTCTTTTGTAATGTCAGGGATTATCTTATATACCAGGTGAGGGGGGCACCTTATTGAAGCAGTATTGAATAAGGTAGCCTTTACAGAAAACTCTCACTCTTTCACCAACAGCTTGCAAAGCTGCTGGCAGCAGTAAAGAGCTGGTGGCGCATGGGTGCCACCATCCTTGCTTTGATAATAATAATAATTCTTTATTTATATAGCGCACACAGATTACGCAGTGTTGCACAAAGCATGACAAATTGGTCCCTGTCCCCATAGGGCTCACAATCTAAACAACCTACCAGTATGTTTTGGAGTGTGGGAGGAAACCGGAGTACCCAGAGGAAACCCACGCAAACACAGAGAGAACATACAAACTCTTTGCAGATGTTGACCTGGGTGGGACTAGAACCCCAGCGCAGCATGGCAGAAGTGCTACCCACTCAGCCACCGTGCTGCGTCGCTCCCTGTGACATCTTTATCATCTTACAAAGACTCAAGGCTGCATGTTTTCTGCTTATTACAATGTGCCAGTAGTATGGCAGTATATGGTAGGATTAATCAGACAACCTTGGGTTAATTTACCTTATTAGGGGGACTGATAAACAGTAATACTGAAGAACTGATATAAAAATAAATTAATAGTAAAAATCATAAACATATTAGTTATCTCTGCATCCCAAAATGTCCGATCTATCAAAATGTAATAACACTTATTCCCGGCTTTTAGTCCCATAACAGAGAAAAGCACGGAAATGCCTCAAACGACACTTTTTTTTTGTCATTTGACATTATATAAAAAATTTTATGAAAAGTGATCAAAAGGCTGTATAGTCCTCAAATTGGTAGTAATGAAAATTTCATCTTACCTTGCAAAAAAGGAGGTTTCACACAGTTCCATAAAAGTATGAAAAAGTTATTATTAGAGGGGAAGTCTTATACAGCGAGTATATCCCAAACTCTATATTTTAACTGGAAAAGTTGAGGGTCGTTTTATATGCCCATATGCCTAAAAAATATGGTATTTCATGTGTTTATTTACCTTCACAACTGCCACACGGCTATGTACATCATATTTACACATTCCTAGTGCAGAAACAACGTTTATAAACAATGTTACAGTAGCCAATGTGACAAACGGCTATATCTCCTGAACCCTGGCACCTAGAAACAAAATTCTACTGCCATATTAAACAGGAACACCTCCTCTTTCACAATATATATATATATATATATATATATATATATATATATATATATATTGTCAGGATACGGGTATGTGAATCCTCTGGACCACCACGGGAGGTGGTACCAGCCGACACCTGGGACCGGAGTCCAAGTGGCACCTGGTCTTCACCAGAGCCCGCCGCAAAGCGGGTTGGACTTGCTGCGGCAGAGTACCACCTGGTCGTTTCCACAGGTGCGACTGGCCCGCGGTGGCAGCCGAGGTCTAGGTACCTTAACTGAAGACAGTCTCGTGGTCGGGTCCAGGCACAGGGTCAAGGCAGGCGGCAAAGATGCAAGGTGAAGTCCAATCCGGGGTCAGCAACAGGAGGTGCAGGCAGAAGGGGACGGGAACACAGGCACAGGAACACAGCAACACAGAGGAACACGGGTAATACAGGACTTGGGAGCGGAGACACACAGGAACGCAGGAATACACAGGAACGCAGGAATACACAGGAACGCAGGAATACTCGCTTGGAAGCTTTCTCTAAGGCTATGAGGCACAAAGATCTGGCAAGGGTCACAGGAAGGGGAAGAAACTTATAGCAGGCCAGCGCCAATTATTGGCGTGCTGGCCCTTTAAATCTTAGAGTGACGGCACATGCGCGTCCCCGTCTCCTAGGGAGCCAGGGAGGACATCGCGGGAGCCAGGGAAGGTGAGCGGGGCCCGGGGGCAGCAGCAGGAGCACGGGTGCGCCTTCGATCCGAGACAGCGATCGCGGGAGCACCCGTGACAGTACCCCCCTTCGGCCTCCCCCTCCTCTTCTTGCAGCCAATAAACCTCTGGAGGAGAGTCCGATCCAAAATGTTCTCTTCGGGCTCCCAGGATCTCTCCTCAGGCCCGAACCCCTTCCAGTCTACAAGAAAGAACCGCTTTCCCCTCACGAACTTCATGTCCAGAACTTCCTTAACCTCATAGACGTCTGGGGAATCCGCCTCTGGAGCAGGAGGAGGGGATTGTTGGGAGAAGCGGTTCAGGATGACAGGTTTCAGGAGGGAGACATGGAAGGAGTTCGGGATGCGCATAGAAGGAGGAAGGCGGAGTTTGTAGGCCACTTGATTGATGCGCTTGATTACCTCGAAAGGACCAAGGAACCGGGGACCGAGCTTGTAGCTATTGTGAGACACTGAAGGGGTTAACTGTGGATGGGCGGTATGTTTCCCCTAGGTTTTGCTTCTATGCAAGGCCTTAGTGCTGAGGTGGGTTTGTCCAGCACCTTGGACACAGGTGATGGGAACAGCCTAATTAGCTTGCATAAAATCACTCAGCAGAGCTGGAAGTGTTGTCTCTCTGTGGAAGGAGGCTGAGAGGACACAGCTCTGACCTGTGTGTCTGGGGCAGCACGTGAACTTTGTTTAGCGTGAGTTAGTGAACATTGTATAGTTAGCACCCTGACGGGTAGGATATTATTTTGTTTTTGATGCCTGAATGTAAAGGCTGTTTTATTTTCCTGCTGAAATAAACGCAGGCTAGACCTGTTTTGGACTATACTTTGGTGTCACTGTCGTGAACTGCATCCCAGCACCCCGCTACCACGGTCTCTACTGGGCCAAACCCCCACATATGGTGCTTCGGATTGCGGGCAGTTCAAAAGACATACACCCGACAGGCTCGCTACATCCTGCAACATTGCATGGCCTGGGTGAAAGCAGCAGGCAAAGTGCAGGATAAAGCCAAGATGGAGGACTTTATTAAATACCTGCAAGAGGAGGCCAGAGCTAATCGGCAGCAGCAGCAAGCCATGCTCCAGCAGCAGGAGGAGAGGTCCCGCCAGCAGCAGGAGGAGGCCAGAGCTAATCGGCAGCAGCAGCAGGAAGAGTCCCTGGCTAATCGGCAGCTGCAGCAAGCCATGCTCCAGCAGCAGGAGGAGAGGTCCCGACAGCAGCAAGCCATGCTCCAGCAACAGCAGGAAGAATCCAGAGCCATGTTCCAGCTGATGATGGAGAAGTTTTCTGGCATGATGGCAGCACCGCAGGCGACGACTGCTGAGGGGTCCCGTACTGGTCTGCAGGGGTACCCGGTGGTCCAGCATTCCGCACGGGCTGCAGTACAGAAGGCTTATGCACGACCGACGACGTGGAGGCGTATCTCACGGTGTTCGAACGAATAGCTGAGCGAGAGGAGTTACCGGCTGAGCAGTGGGCAGATGTCCTGGCACCGTTCCTGACCGGCGAGTCGCAGAAGGCTTACTACGACCTGAGTGAGACGGAGGCCCGTAAGTACCCCCAGCTAAAGGCGGAGATTCTGGCTCGTCTTGGGGTCACCGTTCAAGTCCGCTCCAGCCGGGTCCACCAGTGGGCTTACTCAGAAAAGTTACCCCCACGCTCCCAAATGCATGACCTGATCCATCTGGTCCGGAAGTGGCTGCAACCAGAGGACTGCACCCCCGCACAGATGGTAGAGAGAGTGGTCCTCGACAAATTCACCCGTTCTCTGCCCTCTCGACTCCAGCGGTGGGTTGGACAGGCCGGCCCCACAAAAGCGGAGGATCTTGTATCCCTTGTAGAGAGGTACCGGGCTACGGAGGACCTTCTACTTACCTCTCCCTCACGTAGCAGTGCCAGTGACAGGGTCACCAAACCAGCCGGTAAGACTGCTACTGCGGAAAAGGGGAGATATGCCAGGTTGGGAGGGGGTTCATTGGGGGGCGTGGATACCCAGAAACCCAGTGAGGCTCGTGACAGAGGTCATGGCCGTGTCCAGTGCTGGCGGTGTCATGAAATGGGCCATATTGCTGCCAACTGTCCACTGTCAGTGGAGCCAATGGACTGCAGCCAGGCCCGGCGAGTGTCGCTGTTTGCCCGACCGGTTCTGTCGGCGGAGTCAGTCACGGGTGCAGAACCCCAAGCATGCATGGTCACAATCGGTGGTCACACAGTGGAAGCCTTGCTAGACTCCGGGAGTCTGGTCACCCTGGTGCGGGGAACTTTGGTTGACCCTGGACTGTACAGCGGGCGGAAAGTGGGAGTGTTATGTATACATGGGGACACTCGTGAATATCCCACTGCCGTCATCAACCTACATACCCCTTGTGGTTCTGTTACCCATGAAGTGGGGGTGGTGGGGACCCTTTTTCATGAGGCTATTATCGGCAGAGACTTACCAGTGTTTTGGGACCTCTGGAGACAAAGACCCACCTCAGGAACTGTTGCAGATAATGGACATCAGGTATGTCCGGCCTTGGCCCCTGAACCCTTCGAGGCCGATGTACACACACCAGCAGTAGGGGTGACCCCATGTGATGAGTTCTCTCCCCTAGAGGTCCTTGCTGGTGAGGTCGAGGGCCACGAGGAGGTGGCCGACATGCTGGACCTTGAGATTTCCCGGGACAATTTTGGGGCTGCACAGCTACAGGACCCTACCTTGGTTAAAGCACGGGAGAATGTCAAGGTGATAAATGGGGTACTCCAAATACCAGGGGCTGATAAAATATATCCCCGAATGGTGATTATTGGGGAACTGTTGTACAGGGTCGACCAGATACGGGGTGAGGAGGTTGAGCAACTTGTAGTACCCCAATCTCACCGTAGGCTGGTGCTAGAGTTGGCACACAAACATGTGCTGGGAGGGCACTTAGGTGCTGAGAAGACCCGAGAGAGGATCCTGCAGCGGTTTTTCTGGCCCGGGGTGTGGGAGGAGGTAAACCGGTATTGTAGCTCCTGCCCTGAGTGTCAACTTACTGCCCCGGTCTCCCACTTCAGGAGTCCTTTGGTTCCGCTTCCAATCATAGAAGTGCCCTTTGAACGGATTGCAATGGATCTGGTTGGCCCCATAGTCAAGTCCTCCAGGGGGCACCAATACATCCTAGTAATCCTGGACTACGCTACGCGGTATCCCGAGGCGATTCCACTAAGGAACACCTCCTCCAAAACTATTGCTAGGGAGCTGTTCCAGGTGTTCTCACGCACAGGCCTCCCCAAGGAAATCTTGACTGACCAGGGTACCCCATTCATGTCTAGGGTAATGAAGGAGATGTGCAAGTTACTACAGGTAAAACAACTCCGCACCTCTGTGTATCATCCTCAGACAGATGGCCTGATCGAGAGGTTTAATAAGACCTTGAAGGGGATGCTTAAGAGGGTGGTCAGCAAAGATGGGAAGGACTGGGATTGTTTGTTGCCCTATTTGATGTTTGCCATACGTGAAGTTCCCCAGTCCTCCACGGGTTTCTCACCCTTTGAGCTGTTATATGGCCGTTCCCCACGTGGGCTTTTGGATGTAGCCAAGGAGACCTGGGAACAGGAGAGGACCCCCCACCGTAGTGTGATAGAACACGTCTCCCTTATGCAGGACCGCATAGCGGCGGTAATGCCCCTTGTAAAGGAACACATGACAAGGGCACAAGAGGCCCAGTCTAGGGTCTACAATAGGACAGCCAGACTCAGGACCTTTAACCCAGGCGACAGAGTGCTAGTTCTAGTGCCCACCGTGGAGAGCAAGTTCTTGGCCAAATGGCAAGGGCCATATGAGGTCATGGAGAGAGTGGGGAAGGTAACCTACAGGGTATCTCAGCCGGGGAGGAGGAAACCCGAACAGATATACCACGTGAACCTCCTAAAGCCATGGAGGGAAAGAGAGTCCCTGATGGCCACGGGAGTAGAGAAGGCGTCTGTCTCCAAGAAGGGGACACCGGAGGTAGGTGTACCCGTTGCCAAGGTGCCTGAAGTACGGATCTCGGAGTCCCTCTCCAGGGCCCAGATTCAGGAAGCGAAGGAGTTTGTGCTCCGAAATATGGATGTGTTCTCTAAGTTACCGGGACGTACTTCAGTCATCAAGCATGACATCATAACCGAACCCCACATCCGGGTACACCAAAAACCTTACCGGGTCCCTGAAGCGCGCCGGCTTGCCATAGCCGAAGAAGTCAGGCAGATGTTAGACCTGGGGGTTATCGAGGAGTCTAAAAGTGACTGGTCGAGTCCTATTGTGTTGATTCCCAAACCGGATGGTTCCCTACGGTTCTGCAATGATTTTAGGAAGTTGAACGAGGTGTCCAAATTTGATTCCTATCCCATGCCCAGGGTTGACGAGTTGATAGAACGACTTGGACAGGCTAGGTTCTTCTCCACCCTTGACCTGACGAAAGGGTATTGGCAGGTACCCCTGACTGACAGGGCTAAAGAGAAGACCGCTTTTGTTACCCCTGATGGGCTTTTTCAGTACGTGGTACTCCCCTTTGGGCTACATGGGGCTCCCGCCACATTCCAGAGGTTAATGGATCTCGTGCTAAAACCTCACCGGAGTTATGCCTCGGCCTATTTGGATGACATCATAGTCTATAGTAACGACTGGGAGAGTCATCTAGCCAAAGTACAAGCAGTGGCAGACTCCCTGAGGGCAGCAGGGCTGACAGCGAACCCCCAAAAGTGTGCACTGGGTCTGGAAGAGGCCCGTTACCTGGGGTACCGTATTGGGCGAGGGGTCATCAAACCCCAAGTAAACAAAGTAGAGGCGATCCAGCAGTGGCCACGACCTTTGACCAAGAAGCAAGTGAGGGCTTTTTTGGGCATAGTGGGCTATTATCGCCGATTTATTCCCGATTTTGCGACAATGGCAGCACCTCTGACTGACCTGACTAAGGGTAGCAGGGCGGTGATGGTGAAGTGGAGTGAAGAGGCTGAGGGGGCGTTTCAGCGACTTAAGACGGTTTTGTGTGAGGGACCGATACTGATCACCCCTGACTTCACCAAGACCTTTATTGTGCAGACTGACGCTTCTGACGTGGGCTTGGGGGCTGTCCTGTCCCAAGTAGTGGAGGGTGAGGAACATCCTGTAACGTTCCTGAGCCGCAAGCTCACACCTCCTGAAAAGAACTATAGTATAGTTGAGAGGGAGTGCTTGGCGATCAAATGGGCTCTGGAATCCCTGAGGTATTATCTGGTAGGGCGGCAGTTTACACTGGTGACCGATCACTCTCCCCTAACCTGGATGAGTCAGGCCAAGGAGAGGAACGCCAGGGTCACAAGGTGGTTCCTAATGCTCCAGAATTTTAAGTTCGCGGTGGAACATCGAGCAGGAAAATTGCATGGGAATGCCGATGCCCTATCCCGTACCCACTGTCTGATGGCCAAAAGTGTTCGTCCCCACAGGGTCAAACAGAGGGGGAGGGTATGTGAGACACTGAAGGGGTTAACTGTGGATGGGCGGTATGTTTCCCCTAGGTTTTGCTTCTATGCAAGGCCTTAGTGCTGAGGTGGGTTTGTCCAGCACCTTGGACACAGGTGATGGGAACAGCCTAATTAGCTTGCATAAAATCACTCAGCAGAGCTGGAAGTGTTGTCTCTCTGTGGAAGGAGGCTGAGAGGACACAGCTCTGACCTGTGTGTCTGGGGCAGCACGTGAACTTTGTTTAGCGTGAGTTAGTGAACATTGTATAGTTAGCACCCTGACGGGTAGGATATTATTTTGTTTTTGATGCCTGAATGTAAAGGCTGTTTTATTTTCCTGCTGAAATAAACGCAGGCTAGACCTGTTTTGGACTATACTTTGGTGTCACTGTCGTGAACTGCATCCCAGCACCCCGCTACCACGGTCTCTACTGGGCCAAACCCCCACACTATGTATCTTGAGTCGGACGTATCTGGAAGACAACCATACTTTTTCACCAGGAGAAAAGACGGGAGGAGCCCGACGCCTCTTATCAGCCTGGGTCTTGATACGGTCTGTAGCACGCAGAAGAGACTGGCGGGCCTGGTCCCAAATAGAGTGGAGGTCCAGCAGCAGATCCTCAACCGCAGGGACATCAGAGGGAGTAGACAGCGGAAGAGGAGGGCGAGGAATACGTCCATAGACCACGAAGAACGGAGACAAGCCAGTAGACCCAGAGTCCAGAGAATTATATGAGAACTCAGCCCAGGGTAGGAGGTCAGCCCAGTTGTCCTGACGGGCTGAGACGAAGTGGCGGAGATAGCAGCCCAAAGTCTGGTTCACCCTCTCCACTTGACCATTAGACTGAGGGTGGTAGGCAGAAGAACGCCAGAATTTTGACACAAACTGGACTCCACGATCGGACACGATGTGCAGCGGAAGACCATGCAGCCGGAAGATATGTCTGAAGAAAAGGCTGGCAAGCTGTGGAGAAGACGGAAGACCTGGAAGAGGAAGTTTTTCTTGCGGGCGCAGGAGGAGCAGGATCCCACAAACTCCCGAACATCTTTGACCAGGTCAGGCCACCAGTAGTAGCGGGAGATGAGGGCCACGGTGCGTTGCACCCCAGGGTGCCCAGCCACACGGGAAGAATCTCCCCAAGACAAAATCCTCTTCCGAAGAGCAGGTCTAACATATGTCTTGCCAGGAGGTAGCTGCCGAAGATCAACTGGAGCTGCAACAACAAGCTGGTCCGGAGAAATTATATGCCGAGGAGCTGGTTCCTCTCCAATCACATCAGAAGCACGGGATAGAGCATCAGCCTTGACGTTCTTGTCAGCCGGACGAAAATGGATTAGCAGGTCGAAACGGGAAAAGAACAATGACCACCGGGCTTGCCTGGGATTCAGGCGCTGGGCTGACTGGAGGTATAACAAGTTCTTGTGGTCAGTGTACACACATACAGGATAAAGAGCATCCTCCAGAAGATACCGCCATTCCTCCAGAGCAAGTTTAATGGCCAAGAGCTCTCGGTCACCAATCAAATAATTTCTTTCAGCTGGGGAAAAGGTTTTTGAAAAGAAGCTGCAAGTGGAAGTTCGGCCCCTGGGCCCTTTTTGGGTGAGGACCGCTCCAGCTCCCACGGAGGATGCATCCACCTCAAGAAAGAAAGGTTTGTCGGTATCAGGCCTAGAGAGTACTGGAGCCGAGGCAAAAGCGGACTTTAACTTGGAGAAGGCCTCTTCAGCTGTAGGAGACCAGGAACGTGGATTGGCACCCTTCTTAGTGAGGGCCACGATGGGAGACACCACAGTGGAGAAATGGGGAATAAACTGTCGATAATAATTTGCAAACCCCAGGAACCTCTGTATGGCTTGGAGGCCCTCTGGGCGTGGCCACTGAAGAACTGCTGACAGTTTTGCGGGATCCATCTGGAGGCCTTTGTCGGAAATTATATAACCAAGAAATGGAAGACTGTGCTGGTGAAATTGGCATTTCTCCAGTTTGGCGTAGAGATGGTTGGCACGAAGTCGATCAAGAACTTGGCGTACATGTCTCTGGTGGGATTCAAGGTCCGGAGAGTACACCAGGATGTCATCCAGGTAGACCACGACACATGTATAAAGGAGGTCCCGGAAAATGTCATTAACAAATTCCTGAAAGACAGCAGGGGCATTACACAGTCCAAAGGGCATTACTAAATATTCAAAATGCCCATCCCGGGTATTAAACGCCGTCTTCCACTCGTCACCTTTGCGGATCCGGATGAGATTGTAACCCCCCCCGAAGATCCAGTTTGGAGAACACCTTGGCGCCGTGCAGGCGATCAAAGAGTTCCGTGATCAACAGCAAGGGGTATCGGTTTTTAACCGTGATCTTGTTCAGCCCATGATAGTCTATACAGGGACGTAAGGAGCCGTCTTTCTTGGTGACAAAGAAGAATCCTGCACCAGCCGGAGAGGAAGACTTGCGTATGAAACCCCTCTGCAGATTCTCCTTGATGTATTCAGACATAGCAGCCATCTCAGGAACAGAAAGTGGATAGACCCTACCTCTGGGGAGAGTGGTACCCGGAAGGAGATCCACAGGGCAATCATAGGAACGATGTGGAGGTAGTGTCTCAGCTTGTGTCTTGGAAAAGACATCTGCGAAGTCCATATACGGATCAGGAAGTCTCTGCAGGGATTTGTGAGACAACGTAGAAGTCCTGACAGGCAGTGGGTGAAGGACCCGCATGCAATGTGAGGAACAATCCGGACCCCAACGGAGAATCTCCCCAGAAGACCAGTCCAGAACAGGGGCATGAAGCTGCAACCAGGGGAGACCCAGCAGTAGAGTAGATGTGCTTTGGGGCAGCACAAAAAAAGAAAGTCTCTCTTGATGTAGGGCACCAACTTGCAGAAGCAGGGGTTCCGTGCAAAACCAGATGGGCACGGAGAGAATCTGACCATTGACCGAGGCAATGGACAATGGCTTCTCAAGACGAACCACTGGGAAGTGATGCTGAGAGACCAAGGCTGCATCCACAAAGTTCGCTGTAGAGCCTGAATCCAGGAAGGCAGAAACCTGGATCTGGGTACCGGTGCCAGCGCTGAGGAGCACGGGAAGAGTCAGACGTGGAGAAGCTGTACTTACACCTACGTCTTGGGACGCCTCTCCCAAGAAGCCTAGGTGCTGGCATTTCCCGGACGTTGATGATGGACAGGACAGGAACCGATGAAGTGCTCTGGGCTGGCACAGTACAGACAGAGGTTCTCCTGCCGTCGTCTTAAACGCTCCTGTAGGGAGAGCCGAATTCTGTCCACCTGCATAGGTTCCTCAGCAGACAATTCAGGCGAAGGCTGGAGAGGTCTTTGAAAGGCTGGAGCCAGGCGAGGAAAACGTCTTATCCGGGCTTGAGGGTGCTCGGTGCGGAGTTCCTCAGCACATTCCTTGAACCGAACATCAATCCGAGTGGCCAGAGTGATAAGACCACTCATAGTTGACGGCAGGTCCCGAGCAGCCAGAGCGTCCTTAACCTACGCAGAGAGTCCCTTCTTATAGGTAGCGATGAGGGCTGCATCGTTCCAGGCAAGTTCAGAGGCCAGGGTGCGAAACTGAACTGCATACTCTCCCACAGACGAGCTGCCTTGGCGCAGGTTCAGTAAAGCAGTCTCGGCAGAAGAGGCCTGTGCAGGTTCCTCAAATACAGCCCGGAACTCAGCCAGAAAACCCGAGAGAGTAGTCGTGACTGGGTCGCCTCTGTCCGAAAGAGAGGTAGCCCAGGCCAGGGCTTTCCCGGAGAGGAGACTGACGAAGAATGCCACCTTAGACCGCTCCGAGACAAATTGCATGAGCTCTATTTGCAGAGAGCACTGAGTTATAAAGCCCCGGCAATCCTTGGGGTCTCCGTCAAACTTGCGGGGCATAGACAGCCGTAGTCAATGTTCAGCGGCAGGAGGACAGACCGGAACAGCAGGGGTCGCGGGAGCGGGCACAGGAGCCTGTTGCTGTTGCTGGGTGGCTAGCAGCTGTTGCAGCATGGTGGTGACTTGATCCAGCTGTTCACGCTGAGCGGCAATCTCCCGGGATTGCTGGACCACAATGGCGGCAAAGTTGGGACGAGTAGGAAGCAGAACCTCGGCGGGATCCATGGCCGGATCTTACTGTCAGGATTCGGGGTATGTGAATCCTCTGGACCACCGCGGGAGGTGGTACCAGCCGACACTTGGGACCGGAGTCCAAGTGGCACCTGGTCTTCACCAGAGCCCGCCGCAAAGCGGGTTGGACTTGCTGTGGCAGAGTACCACCTGGTCAGTCCATGTCTCGTGGTCGGGTCCAGGCACAGGGTCAAGGCAGGCGGCAAAGATGCAAGGTGAAGTCCAATACGGGGTCAGCAACAGGAGGTCCAGGCAGAAGGGGACGGGAACACAGGCACAGGAACACAGCAACACGGAGGAACACGGGTAACACAGGACTTGGGAGCGGAGACACACAGGAACGCAGGAATACACAGGAACGCAGGAATACACAGGAACGCAGGAATACTCGCTTGGAAGCTTTCTCTAAGGCTATGAGGCACAAAGATCCGGCAAGGGTCACAGGAAGGGGAAGAAACTTATAGCAGGCCAGCGCCAATTATTGGCGTGCTGGCCCTTTAAATCTTAGAGTGACGGTGCACGCCGTAGGATATATATATGGGTGGATATTTCATATAACCAGAGATACCACCAGAGATTTTTATATACAGTTTTGTATTTCCAAGATTTCCGACTGTAATTTTAAGATTGGATATTCTGTGAAGCATCCATATATTATAGCACAGGGGAGATACTCCTTTTAAATATGACACCAGCTTTTTGTCTCTCGGTGCTAGTGTTCAGGAGATACAGTCATTTAAAATGTTCCCCCTTGTCAGCTGAAGGCAAAAAGTATGAAGAGCTGCAGGAAAGATATAGCTTACAGTTGTAAGTGAACTTGGGGAAAGGGTGATGTGCATATTTATAACATATTTTGGTAAAAGTTTATAAAGTTTTACTACTTATTAAAAAGAAAAAACTTAAATAACAGAGCCCGACTCTCTCCCCAGGAATGCTCCAGACGAAGTCAGGAGGATCTCTGTCTATGTTGTGCCAGTCCAGAACATTTCTTTGGGACTTGTCCTGTTCGTCCCCAGCATCCAGGAAATGCCAACACCTAGAGTTCTTGGGAGAAGCATTACTAGGTCAGAACCAAGCTTCTCCACGTCTGAGCATTCCGTGCTCCTCAGCATTGGAAGTGGTAGCCAGTTTCATGTGTGTGCCTTCTTGGATTCTGGGTCTGCAGGAAACTTTGTGGATGATGTTCTGGTCTCTCAGCATCACATCCCAGTGGTCCGCCTTGAGAAGTCCCTGGTCATCTCCTCGGTTAGTGTCCAGTTTCTCTCCAACCCAGTCCAGTACCGCACTGAGCCGATTTCCTTCCAAATTGGAGCTCTTCATATAGAGAGACTGTCCTTCTACGTGCTGCCACATTTTCTGACGTTTTCTCCAAGGAACAAGCAGAGACTTTGCCCCGCACAGCCCCTACGTCTGCCCTGTTGATCAGCTATTCCCGGGTGCTTCTACTCTCTGGGGCTGGGTGTTTCCTCTCTCTGTACCTGAAACTGCAGCAATGTTGGAGTATATCCAGGAGAATCTGCATATATTGAAATCTTACTCCACTGACATCTTCATGGTAAAGGAGGTTCTGGACATGAAGACAGTGAGAGGTAAGCGATTCTTCCTTGATGACTGGAAAGAGTTTGGTCCTGAGGAGAGATCCTGGGATCCTGAGGATAACATCCTGAACCATTGCCTCCTGCAAAGGTTTCTCCAGATCTAGAAGAGGGGGAGGCCGAAGTGGGGGGTACTGACATGGGTGCCCCTTCAACCCACATTCCGGGTCACAAGCGCACCTGTTCCCCCCTCGCCCCCCCCTGTGCAGAGCCTGGTCCCCCCAGCATCACTCACCTTTCCACGCTCCTGCTCCCCAGCATGTGTGTCCCTGGCCCCTAGGGCGCACCGGCGCAGCAAGTCCAACCCACTTTGCGGCGGGCTCTGGTGAAAACCAGGGGCCACTTAGATTCTGGTCCCAGGTGTCAGCTTGTGTCATCGTCAGTGGTGGTTCAAGGGGTCCACTACCCCTGAAGCCTGACAGCTACATTCACACAAATGTGTGCTCCCCAGGCCACGTAGCACATGCTGGAAAAGAAAAGAGGCAAGAGTTGCCCGCCCCTCCACTCTCCATAGAAGATTGAGCTGCACGGAAGTTCAAACGGCCAAAGACAGAGCATGCTCTCACTTTTTTGCAACACATTGGGGCTTATTTACTAAGGCCCTGCAGGGGCACTTTTGTTGGATATTCCATCGTTTTCAGGAATTTGCGTTTCTAGGACAGGTATTTAAAAGGGGATTTTGGCGCACGAGATGCACAATCCCCTTTAAAAATGCACATAGTGCAGTTTGCTAAGCTTAATAGAAATTATGCCAAATGTAATTAGCAGCAAAATGAAAAAAACACAAGTAATGGATAAAGAAAGCAAAACATGAAAAGTACATTTATAACAAAATACAGAATATGCTACAACAAAATAAAAAAACCACCAGACCCGAAAACAATCAATCCTTACAAAATACAAGCATCTTAACAAATATACAAAAAACATTCCCACAAAAAGGAACCAAAAATATACACCCTTCAGAATTTCAATACATAAATACATATAAAATTATCATTACATGAAGGTGGGCCAGTGGCCTCTTTTCAGCCAAGGATAATGGCCACAATTCACTAAATCCGCCCCTGCCTAAATTGCACATACTTCAGCACATCAGAAACAGATTATACGTCATGAACAGATAAAAAAGATATAAAACAATAAAAAAGTAGACAAAAAGCCCAAAAATGAAGTTACCAACTGATTTTTATCTAGGACTCAAAACAGTCCTTATCAGTTGTAAAGGTGACTTTCAAATTAACTCTTTGGTGGCTGCCCGGTACCGGGACGAGAGAGCACAAACCCAAGACACATCAGTCTCTTAGTGAATGTAGAATCTTCCTCCAGTTTATTAGTGCCCAGTTGCATACATCAAATACAGAGTCATCAGGAAAAAGGGGCGTGACAAGGAGATAGAATACTGCAATGCTACTGGCCATAATGAATTTACCAGGACATTCTCTGAAAAGGTTAACTATTTCTTCTCAGAGGCCTTGTTTATACTAATTTCCCTAAGAAGAAAACTTGGGCAAGTCAAAACTGGAGATATGCAGGTGCTAGAACAAAAATATAGGAAAAGAGTGAAGGACAGACTTGCTTCTCATTAAATGTCAAGGAGAATTAGCTGGCAGGTGAGCAAGCAGGTTACATAAAAATGAAGTTTGAATCATGACATTAGCTGGACAGTGTTTGACCCGCGGCATGCAAAAGAAAGAAAAAAGACAGCAACCCATATAATTACCAAAAGTTGTTTTGTTTGATGCATGCAGCCCAGGGTCCTAGTGTACAGGATCCATAGTCCAAGACAAAAAAAGAGAAGGCCACAGTATCCAATATGGAGACCAAAGAAATTAAATGGGAGGCATCCAAATTCAAATAATGGTACGCAGACATCATTAAAGAAGTTTCCTCTTCACTGCTCCGTCAGCAAGAAAAATGATGAAATGTTGTGAGGTAAAATTGCATGAAAATAATATTAAACACTGTCCATGGTAGCTTTGCGGCACTAAGCCGCATGAGCCGTCAGACGCAAGCGTCTTTGGAAGAAAGCAAAACGCACACATTGAAAACAAAATGCATCCGCATATCTTTAATTCTTAAACGTAAACACAATAAATTAGACTTTCAGCTGCATTGGAGACGCAGTGACAAAACTAAAACGCGTCAATTGCACAAGGCCACAGACAAACCATAAAAAATCATTACAAACAAATTGCTTGCGTCTCCGACATGACAGGTAAACGCATGCGTCTAACATCATGAAAACGGAACCAAAGCGCAACTTGTGAACACAGCCTAAGTGAAATAGCACTGATCCCTGGATTCTATATGTTTAAAAAGTACAGATTTGTTTGTTATAATATAATAGTATTTAACCCCTAGGCGCATCAGGACGTTATATTACATCCCGGTGGCTAGATGCTTAGCGCACCAGGACGCACTATAGCGTCCTGCTTCTGGCACTGGCTCACGAACGGAGCTGGTACCAGAAGCAGCGGCTGTCAGCTGACTCCGATCGCGGGTGTTAAACCCTTACACGCCGCGGCCCCCGCTCTCCTTGGCAGTCAGACCCCTTCTTTTTCTTTGTAGAGCAGTGTAAACTGTCTGAGCATGCAGGCGCATGCTCAGACAGTTTACACTGCTCTACAAAGAAAAAGTATTGTAGAGCAGTGTATTGAACTTGAACCAGCGATCAGAACATCGCTGGTTCAAGTTTAAGTATGGAAAAGTAAAAACATGTAAAAACACAAAACACTACACATTATAATAAATAAAAAATAAATACATAAAAATAAAAGCCCCTAAAATGTCACTTTCCCGTAAAAACAATTAATAAAGTATAAAAAACACAAAAACACAAAAAAACCCACATATTTGGTATTGCCGCGTCCGTAACAATCTGTATAATTAAACAGAATCGTTACTGGACCCGCAAGGTAAACACAGAAGAAAAAAAACGCAAAAAACATTCCAAAAAAACATAATTTTTAATTAATACCTTTTGAAAAATGCTCTAAAAAGTGATTAAAAAAGCCCACTAAAAAGAACAATTCTTCTTGCAAAAAATAAGCCCCTAACCAGATGTGTCACCTGAAAAATAAAAAAGTTATGCATATGAAAAGATGGTGATGCTAAAATGAAGAAGATTTTCTCCAAATTAGTTTTTATTCAGTACAATTTAATAAAATACACAAACCCCCCATTTGGTATCACTGCGTCCGTATCGATCTGAATAATTTAACAGTATCGTTATTAGATCCGCAAAGTGAATCCCGTAAAAAAAACCCCAAAAAACGCTCCAAAAAAGATAATTTTTAATTAATACCCTATAAAAAATGCTCTAAAAAGTGATTTAAAAAATGTTATGCACTCTAAAATAAGACCACTAAAAAGAACAATCCTTCTCGCAAAAAATAAGCCCTTAAATAGATTTAAAACATCTATATAAATGAGGTATTTTTGTAATCGTGGCGACCCATAGAAAAAAAATAGTATACTATTTTTATGGTATAGTAAACAGCCCAAAAAAAACACATAAAAATTTTCCCAAAAATTGATGATTTTTATTTCCTCCACCAACAAAGAGTTAATAAAATCTCACCAATTAGCTATAGATTCCCCAATATTACGTACCAGAAAAGTGCATCTCATGTGGCAAAAGAAATAATCCCCTATAGCAGTGGTGGCGAACCTATGGCACGCGTGCCAGAGAGGGCACACAGAGCCCTCTCTGTGGGCATGCGGACCATCTCCCCTGCTGTCTATATATAAATCATTAGAACTCCCGGCAGGCTGGAAAAGCTGCCGATCGCCGAGAGCTCCAGTGATCTCTCTCACTGAAGGCTGCGTCTGACCTGCTCTGTGCTCATTAGTGCTGCCTAGAGACACAGCAGCAGGTCAGTGCCCGCCCCTCCACTCCCTCGCCCTCCCCCTTCAGCCCAGGAACAGGAGGAGAGTGAGAGGGGACTGCCGGAGCACACAGCAGCCGGTGCCCAGTGAGTACAGAGAAGTGCAGCAGGAGGGCAGGAGCTGCTCTGTGTGCATTACACAGGCAGCAGGCAGGCAGCTTTGGGGCACTAAACAACTATAGGTACTTATTGTTTAATGTCCCAAACTGCCCTGTATGACACATGTCTGTGGCCACAGATATACTGCTCTTGGCTCAGATCTCCTGTCACTGTGCCATGCAGCCAGTGACCCTGGGGTGCCCTGCACTGCCCTCACTGACAGCATGGCACAGGTGCCCAGAGCTCTGGACCAAGGGAAGTGTGTATATGTATGTGTGTGTGGCCACAGACATGTGTCATATGTGATGATTTGATGGTAAATTCACCTGCCTGGTTCCATGTAGTTTTGCTGTTCAGTGCACCCACCCTCCACCCTACAACATACACTTTACCCTACACCCCCCCTCCCGAATTCAACAATCCTCCTTCATATTGCCCCTGGATGGGGGTAGTGTTCCTCACTGGATGGGGGTAGTGTTCCTCACTGGATGGGGGTAGTGATCCTCACTGTATGGGGGTAGTGATCCCCACTGGATGGGGGTAGTGATCCTCACTGGATGGGGGTAGTGTTCCTCACTGGATGGGGGTAGTGTTCCTCAGTGGATGGGGGTAGTGTTCCACAGTGGATGGGGGTAGTGTTCCTCAGTGGATGGGGGTAGTGTTCCTCAGTGGATGGGGGTAGTGTTCCTCACTGTATGGGGGTAGTGTTCCTCAGTGGATGGGGGTAGTGATCCTCACTGGATGGGGGTAGATTTCCTCAGTGGATGCGGGTAGATTTCCTCACTGGATGGGGGTAGTGTTCCTCAGTGGATGGGGATAGTGTTCTTCAGTGGATGGGGTAGTGTTCCTCAGTGGATGGGGGTAGTGTTCCTCAGTGGATGGGGGTAGTGTTCCTCACTGGATGGGGGCAGTGTTCCTCAGTGGATGGGGGTAGTGTTCCTCACTGGATGGGGGTAGTGTTCCTCACTGGATGGGGGTAGTGATCCTCACTGTATGGGGGTAGTGATCTGCAACACCCTCGCCGATGCAATGGAGAAGGAGTGTTTGCGAATACGTCCCACCTGCATGTAACCACATCACACTACATGGTCCTGATAGGACATAGGGGATATTGCAGTGGTGAATCCTGCCTGGCAAGGCAGAAGTTAATCTGTGTATGATGTAAGATTCTATCATCCAATGATCTGTGTTACATCCTGTCCTCTGTAAGCTGAGATGTGATTGGAGGAGCAGCCACCACCTGACCAGAGGGGAAGTAATAAAACCCCTGGCCAGGAATGTTCTGGAGAGATTCTAGTCTAGAGAGGATTCTAGTATGTCTATCTAGTGAGTGAGTGAGCAATCTCAGTCTAGCCCATACCAGAGCAGGAAGAGCCTAGCCCCTGCCTCTGAAGAGTGGAGTATAAGACTAGAGTTAGTATAGTGAGGAAAGGGGTATCATCTTACCTTTAAAGGTGATACCTGAAGCCCTACAGGACAAGCTGAAACTTCCTACCAGGACACAGCTGCCTCCCAGCCTGCCCTCTACATCCAGGCTGGTGAACTATCTCCTGAGGCTCCCTCCAAAAGCATCTCAGCACTCCATCTACCTGTTAAAGGCACGTTGCTGCAGTTCCTGCCGGTTCAAATAAAGAACTGTAAGTTGTTTTCTTCAACTTCTGTCTCCGTCTGGTCCCTGCTAATACGGCTGCCTTCATCACCGGCACCCTGTCCATCACACAGAGACTCACACTCGGGACATTAAGGGGTTGCCCCAGGGAGATCCGCTATAGCAGCCTCTCCCTCATCATTTCTTGCCAACACCACCCTGCTGGAGACCTGCCAGGCTGTAGGACAGCCCTCCGGTTCCCCCTGTACCAAGCACCGTGACAATAGCGTGCTTAGGCCGCAACCGCCAGCCACTCCGGTACCGCGGGCCCCGACTGTCTCCAGGCCTCACCTCAAGGGCTAGGCCCGGGTGGGGGATGTTGCAAGTGGCGTCACGAACAGGATATATACTTCTGTGCCTTATTCTGGCACTATAGACTGTACTTTATTACAAAGACTGTGCTGCCTAACCCTGCTGCCATTCGGGTATAGGCCCAAGTGATTGTGTGTTTCTGCATTGAACTGTGTTATACTGCTGCCACGTGCTGTCGAGCACCGCTCCAGCACTCAAGAGGTTAACCCCTGCAAAGAACTTTGTCAGCTCCGCTACATTTACCTCACGAAACTGTGGCGCAGCAAGTAATTCCAGCCCGCCAAAACTTTCACTGGCGGGAAACCCAGAGACATCGCTAAGCTCCGCCCCCTGCGCGAACCCTGCCTCAGCGCGCTGTGGCGCAGCAGAAAATTCAGCCCGCCACAGCTCCTGGCAGGAAGGACTTAAGCCCCTCCCTCTGGCGCGAGAGTTTCCCGCTCCACCTCAGCGCAGGAAGTGAACCGCTGACCGCCTTGTGGAGTGAAGACGCAGCCACCATCTTAGCAAGACCGAGGCCTTCACCTCCCAGTGAGGAACCGGAGTTCCTTGAGGCCTTTGAGACTTTAATCATTGTGGCAGCGCACCCCATCCGGAGACCTTTTGCTGCGCACCGGCTGCATCGCGGTACAACTCGGGCCTCCTTTGCGGACACTTACATCCGGTCTGGGACGGAGAGTGCCCCTCTACACGCATCGAGTTTGCTAGCTGCTGGACTCCTCTGCAATAGGTCCAAAATGGCGGACCATCCTCAGCAGCCATCTTCCCCGGCTGGGACTCCGGTTCAATCCCTGCAGAGGACACTCTCCACTATCGGTGTCCAGGTTCCGTATGCACCGGAGGGTTTTCGTTTTGTTTTGGGGAACCTGCCAGAGCCAGCCCAAGCGGGAGAGAAACCGCTGCTATTCCCCTGGGCTCCCTCCGCCCTGGAAGCTATCTCAGAAGAGCCCAAAACTCCTGTAGACATTGCTGACCGTCCTGCGGAGTATCCAGGACCACCTGCTAAGAGGCCCAGGCTGTCCGGTGAGAACGCCCTGCCAGCTACAGAGGTTACCACCGCCAGCGCAACAGCGCCCCCAAGAGCTACAGGTCAGTCCAGGAACAACAATCCTTCAGCTGTCAGCAGTGAAGAAGTTACAGCTCCTGCGGTCATCATCATGCGCTCCACAGCGCCCCCAGCTACAGAAGGTCAGCCAGAGAAGTGCCTGTCTCCTTCCTTTGCTGAGATGCCTGCCGCCGCAGATGACCTCCCTGCTGTTCCAGCTCCAGCTTCTGGGTGTTCCATGTCAGCAGTTCCAGTGTCTACCACCAGATGTCTTGAGGTGACAGATCTCAACACTGCTTTCTTCACCCAGGCTGATGATGTCCCTGCTGCAGTTCCTGCTCCCCTGCCTGCAGCCATTGCTCTTGAGCAGCAAGATTAACCCCTGATGGGCTGAAAGCCTTCTTCAGGTACTGTGTACATATTGTATATTTATTCCCATTACCCTAAAGAGCCAGAAACTGTCCTGAGACTCTCACCCTTATTTATCTCAGTCAAGAGATTATACTCTGTCATGTGCTATGATAGCACCCCTTCCTCTGCCACGGCAGAGATTCCTACAAAGGACTCTGTCCCTCTACACATAGAGGAGACCCTTTGCTTCTTAGTGCACTTTTCCCCACCTCAAGGGCTGTACCCAGAAGATGGACTTTGTTATTAAAGACCTTCTGTGAGACTTTTGCCAATTCCAAGGAAAAGTTGCTATTGCTATTGACTATTATATTGCACTTAATGCCTTCCTTCTAGGTACGGACATTCTGCTTGCACTCTTTATGCCTTTTCTTTGCAGGAAAAGAGACATTTACTATCGTGCTACCCTGAGTAGTCTATCTGTAACGTTGTAATGTTATAAGATGTGTACCCATTGGGCTTCTAAACCAATGTGAATTTACCAAATATTTGCACACTGTCATATATGCCAGTAGCCTGCATTAACCCTTTCATAGGCTTTTCAGGTTGTAGTGTGGCTGTGTCGGACCGTCTTTCTTGTAAAACACTGACCGCTACCTGATCCCTCAAACCGAGGTTTGCACATGGGGGTAGTCCGTAAACTGTGGGTCTTTAGGGGACCGGGGGTGTTACAAAGATAGCACCTGGATGCCACCCATACATGGGTAAGGATACCAGTCAGGAGGTACTCGTGTCGCATATGCTAACGCAATGCAGATATACACACTATATAATTGCCGCCAGGGAAGAAGTGTTGATATAACAAATATACAGGCCTTGGTGCAAGGAATGGATTACAGGACATGACACCACACCTTTCCTACTGTACAGTTCGGTTTAATGGCGTCAGCGACCAACTGTCATACAGCTACATGTTTTTGTCTTAGTTCGACACCAACCCAGGTGCCTGTCTCCAGGACCATGGGCGGTTTGTCCCTACACCTCACATAGCCTGCACTTCCCCGAAGTGCCCGTATCCACCTCTGCGCCCCCCAAGTCATCTGTAGTCGAGCCGAGGGCGGCTCTTTCAATTGCCCCTGGGGTATGCAACACCCTCGCCGATGCAATGGCGAAGGAGTGTTTGCGAATACGTCCCACCTGCATGTAACCACATCACACTACATGGTCCTGATAGGACATAGGGGATATTGCAGTGGTGAATCCTGCCTGGCAAGGCAGAAGTTAATCTGTGTATGATGTAAGATTCTATCATCCAATGATCTGTGTTACATCCTGTCCTCTGTAAGCTGAGATGTGATTGGAGGAGCAGCCACCACCTGACCAGAGGGGAAGTAATAAAACCCCAGGCCAGGAATGTTCTTGAGAGATTCTAGTCTAGAGAGGATTCTAGTATGTCTATCTAGTGAGTGAGTGAGCAATCTCAGTCTAGCCCATACCAGAGCAGGAAGAGCCTAGCCCCTGCCTCTGAAGAGTGGAGTATAAGACTAGAGTTAGTATAGTGAGGAAAGGGGTATCATCTTACCTTTAAAGGTGATACCTGAAGCCCTACAGGACAAGCTGAAGCTTCCTACCAGGACACAGCTGCCTCCCAGCCTGCCCTCTACATCCAGGCTGGTGAACTATCTCCTGAGGCTCCCTCCAAAAGCATCTCAGCACTCCATCTACCTGTTAAAGGCACATTGCTGCGGTTCCTGCCGGTTCAAATAAAGAACTGTAAGTTGTTTTCTTCAACTTCTGTCTCCGTCTGGTCCCTGCTAATACGGCTGCCTTCATCACCGGCACCCTGTCCATCACACAGAGACTCACACTCGGGACATTAAGGGGTTGCCCCAGGGAGATCCGCTATAGCAGCCTCTCCCTCATCATTTCTTGCCAACACCACCCTGCTGGAGACCTGCCAGGCTGTAGGACAGCCCTCCGGTTCCCCCTGTACCAAGCACCGTGACAATAGCGTGCTTAGGCCGCAACCGCCAGCCACTCCGGTACCGCGGGCCCCGACTGTCTCCAGGCCTCACCTCAAGGGCTAGGCCCCGGTGGGGGATGTTGCAGATCCTCACTGGATGGGGGTAGTGTTCCTCACTGGATGGGGGTAGTGTTCCTCACTGGATGGGGGTAGTGTTCCTCACTGGATGGGGGTAGTGTTCCTCACTGGATGGGGGTAGTGTTCCTCAGTGGAAGGGGGTAGTGTTCCTCAGTGAATGGGGGTAGTGTTCCTCACTGGATGGGAGTAGTGATCCTCACTGGGTGGGGGTAGTGATCCTCACTGGATGGGGGTAGTGTTCCTCACTGGATGGGGGTAGTGTTCCTCACTGGATGGGGGTAGTGTTCCACAGTGGATGGGGGGTAGTGTTCCACAGTGGATGGGGTAGTGTTCCACAGTGGATGGGGGTAGTGTTCCTCAGTGGATGGGGGTAGTGTTCCTCACTGTATGGGGGTAGTGTTCCTCAGTGGATGGGGGTAGTGTTCCTCACTGGATGGGGGTAGTGATCCTCACTGGACGGGGGTAGATTTCCTCAGTGGATGCGGGTAGATTTCCTCAGTGGATGGGGGTAGTGTTCCTCAGTGGATGGGGGGTAGTGTTCCTCAGTGGATGGGGGTAGTGTTCCTCAGTGGATGGGGGTAGTGTTCCTCAGTGGATGGGGGTAGTGATCCTCACTGGATGGGGGTAGTGTTCCTCAGTGGATGGGGGTAGTGTTCCTCAGTGGATTGGGGTAGTGTTCCTCAGTGGATGGGGGTAGTGTTCCTCAGTGGATGGGGGTAGTGATCCTCACTGGATGGGGGTAGTGTTCTCCGCTGTATTTGCTCCTGCTTTGTGATATACCGTATATTCCGGCGTATAAGACGACCTGGTGTATAAGACGACCCCCCTACTTTCCTGTTTAAAATATAGAGTTTAAGATATATGCGCCGTATAAGACTACCCCTTTTCCAACGCATACAAAACACCGGTAAAAATGTAAAAAAAAACAGATTTGAATTTAACATGGTCCTTTTTTTAATTTAAATTCTTATGACATGCAGGTATATATCAGGAAAACTGTTGCTCATAAACATAAGGCATACAACAACAACATTACCATCGGTATGCATAAAAACATTGAACACCTCCTCACCAGTAGCCATAATTAATGTCCCCCCCTCACCAGTATCCATAATTAATGTCCCCCCCTCACCAGTATCCATAATTAATGTCTCCCCCTCACCAGTATCCATAATTAATGTCCCCCCCTCACCAGTAGCCATAATTAATGTCCCCACCCCCAGCAGTAGCTATAATCAATGTCCCCACCCCCAGCAGTAGCCGTGATTAATGTCCCCCCTAGCAGTAGCCATAATCAATGTCCCCCCCCACCAGTAGCCGTGATTAATGTCCCCCATAGGTAATATCCCCCCCCCCCCAAATAGCCATTTCCTAACTTTCACCTATGATAGTCCCCCCCAAATAGAACAAGGGCCCCATAGATTTAAGCAAAATGAAAAATAAAACTTACCTAGTTATTCCGCTCCTCTTCGCGCCCTCTCTCTCTTCTGAAGATCGGCGCAGGCGACGGCTGATGACGCGTCTGCCAGGTCAGGTGCCGGGTCATAGACCTCAGCAGACCCGGCGCAGGCAGGCAGGCGCGTCATTAAGCCTGTGCCAGCGTCGATGGATGAGGTGTGTGGGAAGGTGGGTGGGGAAGTGGGTGGGAAGGTGGGTGGGACGGGGGCGGATCGGGGGCTGCTCAAATTTTAAATTGTGACAGCTCCGGGCCCTCCTGATCCAGCGCACGGACCAGATGCAGAACAGTCCGTGCGCTGTAAGGGAAAGGCCCGCGGCTGTCACAATTCAAAACATCTGCCCGCTGTGCTGCGCCGAGTTATCAGCGCAGCACAGGGGTCAGGTGCGGGCCTCGGTACCGCGATCGGTACGCCACTGTTTGAGGCTGCCGGCAGCTTTGCCGGCAGCCAACGCTGTGAAAACACCCGCGATCGGTGCTAGCACCGATCGCGGGTGTTACCGGTAAGCCTTTGCTGCAACATGCAGCAAAGACTTACCGGCTATGGAGAGGGCTCAGCCCGTGAGCCCTCTCCATGCAGTGTGACCCGACCGCCGCCGTATAAGACGATTATAAGACGACCCCAGAGAAGACAGAAGATTTTTCTGTCTTCAAAAGTCGTCTTATACGCCGGAATATACGGTAATTGGTGATGTTGGACTTTCTTTAGTGGTCTGTTTATTATCATCATGTAGCAGTATTATATGTCCCTTATAGAGTGGTATGGTGTGATTTTATGCTAAATAGACGTGTTGGCACTTTGCGATGAATACATGGACTTTGGTTTGGAGTTTGGGCACTCGGTCTCTAAAAGGTTCGCCATCAATGCCCTATAGGTTCACATTAAAAAAAGAAAAAAATTATTGCCTGTACAATGTGACATAGCAAATCTGCTCTGGATGGTGCCTTCTTCCCTCCTATGCCCGGCTGTGTGCCCATACAGCAGGTTACCACCACATATGGGGTATCAGTGTACTCGAGAGAAATTGGGTATCAAATTTTGTGGAGCCTTTTTTTATTTAATCCATTGTAAATGTTTAATTTTCCACCTAAAATGAATTTATTGTGAAAAAATATTACAATTTGTAGACTGCACCTCCATTTTGTTTTAACCCCTATAAAACACCTAAAGGGTTAACAAACTTCTTAAAAGTGGTATTTCATATGTTGAGGGGTGTAGTTTCCATAATGGGGTAATTTAGGAGTCTAGCTATTATTTAGGCCTCTCACTGTCAATTAGAATTTGAGCAGGTCCATCTAAATATGGGTTTTGGTGATTTTACAAAAAATGTGAAAAATGATAACTAAATTCTTAGCCTCATAACATTCTAGTAAAATATGTGGAATCTTAAAAAACCATGCCAACATAAAGTAGACATTTGGGAAATGTAAGTTATGAATTTATTTGGGTGCTATCACCATCTGCATCAAAAGTAGAGAATTTAAAACGTTAAAAATAAAGAATTTTTCCAAATTTTTGCCAAATTTATTTTTTTTTCATAGCTAAACAAAAAAGATTTCATCCAAATTTTTAAACTAATTTGAAGTACAATGTGTCACGAGAAAACAATCTCAAAATCCCCTGGATATCTCATAGCGTTCCAAAGCTATAAGCACTTATAGTGACACAGGTCAGATTTGAAAAATGGAACCGCGTCCTAAAGGCCAAAAGAGGCTGAGTCCCGTAGGGGTTAAAGGAAACCTACCACATGAAATGATAGGTGTAAGCTGCAAATACCGAGCACTAGCTCAGGGAGAGCTGGTGCCGAAGCTTAGTTTCGTTAGTGTCATAAACCGCTGTATCACAGTTTAAACACCATGCGCGCGACCGTGCCCGCACCTACATAGACACCTATTTAGAAATTAGGCCAATTTACACACCAACTAAGATAATGCAATCTTTATTTGAAATTTTTACACCATCAATACAAATACATTAAAATTCAAAATAAGGGGCACCTACATAGGAAGTGCCGGTGCGCCGGAGCTGCTTCAGATATAAAGATTAAAAAGTGTTTATGACACTAACGAAAATAAGCTCCGGCATTTGCAAACGCAAACGCAGACAAAGCCGCACTCACTGGCATTGGCTATGGAAACGCCTGCGATCGGGAACGAGCCGCCAGTGTGTTTTGCGTTAATTTAATGCAAAACACCGGCAACTCGTTCCCGATTGCAGGCGTTTCCATAGAAACGCCGATGCGAACGGGCCACGGCCGGCCCTGGTGGGTGCGGCTCTGTCTGCGTTTGCGTTCACGAATGTAGACAAAACAGCACGTGTTGCACCAGCCTTACACCTACTATTTCATGTGGTAGGTTTCCTTTAATACATAAAAAAGGATCTAATGTATAGAGTAAAACAGCATGCATACATATCATCAATTATATTTTCTTCTAAACTAATATTATAA
Organism: Engystomops pustulosus; assembly: GCF_040894005.1. Lineage (NCBI taxonomy): Eukaryota > Metazoa > Chordata > Amphibia > Anura > Leptodactylidae > Engystomops > Engystomops pustulosus. The sequence goes on along the minus strand of NC_092412.1, from coordinate 101,698,343 downwards.
TAACAGGTGCATGTGTCATAATAGTAGATGCTTGCATGTATCATGTATACTTCTGTTGTCTATTTATACCAGTTCCAATGGTGAAAAATTATAAGATATAACAATTCCAATGATATTAAATGAGGATTTCAGTCAGAAAACAGACACAAAGCCCTTAGTAAATGAGCCCCATTGTGTCACTGAGCTTTTCTTGATCCTGACCAGAATTGCAATAGAATTTGACATGACAGAAGTGCAAACCTCAAAGTCTTCCATTCCCTGATAACTTTTGGTATTTTATAAGGGTGGGAATACATGCAGGTTCAGTGCACCAGGACTGCTTGCCATAACACTACACCCGAATACTTTTGTGACAGGAATGTCTGTGTGACTGGATATGGGTCACATTTCCCGCCTCTAGAGATGTGCCCTGCTAGAAGGTTGTACCTGGCGGTCTAGCAGCTGCTGCTACTTCAGCACAAGGGAGGGAGGGACTCGTAGCCTCAGTGCAATGAAGAGGGAGAAGGAGCAGAGCCGCAACCTGACAGGAGAGCCTCCAAACAGAGCTCATTGTCCACTGCAGCCACCCGGGGACATCATAGAGAGCATCACACCCGAAAATACACTGTCTGCACTGGACAAGTCATACAATTCACATGCTGCCACCATGTGAGTGTCCCTGTACTTCTTCAGCCGGACTATGGACACCTTTGACTGGGCGCTTCTGCCGGAATGGGAGCTGAATGACTTATGGTAGGTACATACATAATAGTTATCTATTGCTGATATAGTATGTGTTCTCTGTTATACTGCTCTGTGGTTCAGGAGGGAAAGTAAAAGGCTGGAGACAGGGGCAAGCACGTTCTCCAAATGCCATCGGTGCCTCAGGGTTATCTTTGAATGTAAGCATTAATCGGTGTATGACAGCAGGGGGCGCTGTCCATCAGTATGGAAGATGACTTTTCAGAAGACTTCAGCGTATTGTCTGAACGTTGATACTTAGGTTTTCATCTATACTTTGGGTTGGCTGCTTTGATATAAGGCTGGCTTTTGTTTGTAGCAGGTGTACCCTATGCATTTGGTATTTCTATTACATTACTGGTGATTATCAAAGCAGATCATTTTGTGCCACCTAAAAAATGTCATACTGGCTGCCTGTGGTAATTCATGAGCACAAGCACAGTCCCCATGGGCCGCTATTAATTTGACTGGAACTCATGTTAGGCAAATGAAAAGTGCTGAAAAACAGCAGTTTTGATGCCATTTAAACCTCACCTTGGGAAAAAATAAATCATAAATAAATCTTTATTTCTACAGCGTTTTACAGATCATGGGGTACATATACAAACAAAATTTTTTTAAAAAAAACACGTGGTCAGATGAAACAATGGGAAGTAGGGCCCTGCTCGCAAGAGATTACAATATATGAGAAAGCATCCTTAAGCATCCCTTCACATGAACGTGTTTGGTCCGTGGAATTGGACCTGTGTGCTGGTCCAATCCCACAGACTGAGCACAGTGCACTGGATGGGAGTCCTTACATTATAGTGATATACACTCACCAGCCACTTTATTAGGTACACCTGTCCAACTGCTCGTTAACACTTAATTTCTAATCAGTCAATCACATGGCGGCAACTCAGTGCATTTAGGAATGTAGATATGGTCAAGACAATCTCCTGCAGTTCAAACCGAGCATCAGTATGGGGAAGAAAGTGCCTTTGAACGTGGCATGGTTGTTGGTGCCAGAAGGGCTGGTCTGAGTATTTCAGAAACTGCTGATCTACTGGGATTTTCACGCACAACCTTTCTAGGGTTTACAGAAAATTGTCCGAAAAAGAAAAAACATCCAGTGAGCGGCAGTTCTGTGGGCGGAAATGCCTTGTTGATGCCAGAGGTCAGAGGAGAATGGGCAGACTGGTTCGAGCTGATAGAAAGGCAACAGTGACTCAAATCGCCACCCGTTACAACCAAGGTAGGCAGAAGAGCATCTCTGAACGCACATTACGTCGAACATTGAGGCAGATGGGCAACAGCAGCAGAACACCACACCGGGTGCCACTCCTTTCAGCTAAGAACAGGAAACTGAGGCTACAATTTGCACAAGCTCATCGAAATTGGACAGTAGAGGATTGGAAAAACGTTGCCTGGTCTGATGAGTCTCGATTTCTGCTGCGACATTCGGATGGTAGGGTCAGAATTTGGCATCAACAACATGAAAGCATGGATCCATCCTGCCTTGTATCAACGGTTCAGGCTGGTGGTGGTGGTGTCATGGTGTGGGGAATATTTTCTTGGCATTCTTTGGGCCCCTTGGTACCAATTGAGCATCGTTGCAACGCCACAGCCTACCTGAGTATTGTTGCTGACCATGTCCATCCCTTTATGACCACAATGTACCCAACATCTGATGGCTACTTTCAGCAGGATAATGCGCCATGTCATAAAGCTGGAATCATCTCAGATTGAGTTCACTGTACTCAAATGGCCTCCACAGGCATCAGATCTCAATCCAATAGAGCATCTTTGGGATGTGGTGGAACGGGAGATTCGCATCATGGATGTGCAGCCGACAAATCTGCGGCAACTGTATGATGCCATCATGTCAATATGGACCAAAATCTCTGAGGAATGCTTCCAGCACCTTGTTGAATCTATGCCACGAAGAATTGAGGCAGTTCTGAAGGCAAAAGGGGGTCCAACCCGTTACTAGCATGGTGTACCTAATAAAGTGGCCGGTGAGTGTATGTCCCAGAGGGGAATTTATCAAGTTTCCACTGTCGCACATGTTACTAAGAGGCCCCAGTAAGGAACTCTCACAGACTATAGCTGATGCCCCAGCGTCTTTGCTCCTAGGTGACCCATTCCACGCCTTTCCCTGTACACTTGGCGTGAAGGTGGCATAAGAGGCGGAATGGTACCAGGCCAGGAATTAAAATTTTTTAAAAAGTTTGGAACGTCAGTACAAGCCTTTGATAAATCCTCTGTCTGTCGCAAAAAACATCAGTGCCGACACTGTAACAGTTGTGAACATCCAAATGAGAAAAAAGTCTCCACTAGATTACTGATTACTGTAGACTGTCCTCTTAAGCATGCTCGTTGTCTCCAGGAGACAATGGCACTATCTTTAGTTAGTTTCAAGCTCATATAAAAATATATAAATGAGCCTGAGCACCTTACATATTTTTATAAAGTTGTTTTCTGCGGAATTCAGGAGCCCTGCAACTAACTAAAGAGAGTGGCCACTCAATATTCACCCCTCCATCAGCTGGCTGTATGGAAATCTTGTGCAAGCGGCAAGAACTCCTTATGCAACCACACTTGTAACCTGCTGGCTGCGCAGGGAAGGTTCTTGCGCATGCGCGAGATTGTTCACGTGCATGTTCATGTAACCTATCTCAAAGAGTAAAAATGTGTCATTTGAACTGCATAGTACAAAATGTGAAAGCAAAGCCTCTAAGAAAATGTGTTTTTTTTGTCAATTTCACTTATTTTGTAATTTTATCAACCGTCTGGTATATTGCATGAAATATAAAAATTTTGCTATACTTTTCTTACACTGGTGATGCACAATAGATTTGTATTGTCCAATCCTACTGCTTTTAGTGGGAAGGATAATTCATCTAATATGTAAAGTAGACTATTGACCAACCCCTGAACCCTTTAACGACCTGGCCCTTTTTAGTTTTTTCATTTCCATTTTTCACTCCCCACCTTCAAAAATCTATAACTTTTTAGTTTTTCCACGTAAAGAGCTAAAGATGGTTTGTTTTCTGCGTAACAAATCACACTTCATAGTGATGGTAATTCATTTTCCATGTTGTGTACTGGGAAGCTGGAAAAAAATTCCAAATGCAGTGAAAATGGTGAAAAAACGCATTTGCACGGTTTTCTTGTGGGCTTGGATTTTACGTCTTTCACTGTGCGCCCAAAATTACATGCCTACTTTATTCTTTGGGTCGGTGCGATCACAGGGATACCAAATTTGTATATGTTTTATACTGTTTTCATACACTTACAAAAATGAAAACCTCCTGTACAAGATTTTTTTTATTTTTATGTTGCCATCTTCTGACGCTAATAACTTTTTCATACTTTGGTGTACGGAGGTGGTGTCATTTTTTGCGACTTTTGATGACATTTTCATTGCTATCATATTTAGGGCTGTACGGCTTTTTGATCACTTTTTATTTATTTATTTTATATTTTTCAAAATGGCACAAAAGTGCCATTTTTGACTTTGGGCGCTATTTTACGTTATGGGGTTAAGCACATTTTAAAACTGTTATTATATTTTGATAGATCGGGCATTTGTGTTTATGATTTTTACTGTTTATTAATATTTATTATATTTATATTAATATCAGTTCTAGTGAAAGGGGGGTGATTTGAATTTTTCATATTTTTATTTTGATTTATTTTTAAACTTTTTAAAATTTTTATTTTTAATATTTTTCAAACTCCTTAGGGTACTTTAACCCTAGGTTGTATGATTGATCCTATCATATACTGCCATACTACAGTATGGCAGTATATGGGGATTTTCCTCTTCACTCCCTACAATGTGCTGATAGCACATTGTAATGATAGGGTTAACATGAGTCAGCCTCGGGTCTTTGGAAGACCCGAGGCTGTCATGGCGACGAATCTCCACACCCCGATGACATCACGTGGAGCGACAAGATGGTGCCCATGTTGCCACAAAAGCAGAAAGAAATGCACCAAAAATAGGCCAACAATCAGAAAGAATGAGGAATAGATATATCTCACAAAATAAATTTATATTTTATTACTGTACAAAGACAGACACAAAAAAGAAACACAAAACTAAATTTGGCAAAAATTTGGAAAAATTCTTTATTTTCAACGTTCTAAATTCTCTACTTTTGATGCAGATAGTCATAGCTCCCAAATAAATTCATAACTTACATTTCCCAAATGTCTGCTTTATGTTGGCATGGTTTTTTAAGATTCCACATATTTTACTAGAATGTTATGAGGCTCAGAATTTAGGTATCATTTTTCAAATTTTTTGTAAAATCACCAAAACCTGTATTTAGATGGACCTGCTCAACTTCTAATTGACACTGAGAGGCCTAAATAATAGTGGGACTCGTAAAATACCCCATTGTGGAAACTACACACCTCAACGTATGAAAAACCACTTTTAAGAAGTTTGTTAACGCTTTACGTGTTTTATAGGGGTTAAAACAAAATGGAGGTGCAGTCTGCAAATTGTAATATTTTTTCACAATACACTCATTTTGGGTGGAAAATTAAACATTTACAATGGATTAAATGAATAAAGGCTCCACAAAGTTTGTTACCCAATTTCTCCCGAGTACACGGATACTCTATATGTGGTGGTAACCTGCTGTATGGGCGCACGGCCGGGCATAGAAGGGAAGGAGGCGCCATCCAGATCAGATTTGCTATGTCACATTGTACAGGCTATAATTTTTTTCTTTTTTTAATGTGGACCTATAGGGGCTTATTTCTTTTGCCACATGAGATGCACTTTTCTGGTACGTAATTTGGGGGAATCTACAGCTAATTGGTGAGATTTTATTAACTCTTTGTTGGTGGAGGAAATGAAAATCATCACTTTTCAGGAAGATTTTTATGGGGTTTTTTTTTGGCTGTTTACCATACCATAAAAATAGTATATTATTTTTATTCTATGGGTCACCACGATTACAAAAAGACCTCATTTATATAGATTTTTTATTTTTTTCCCATTTTTAGTGCATAAAAAGTAATTTGGCAAAAATGTTGTTAATTTTAGCATCACCGTCTTTCATATGCATAACTTTTTTATTTTTCACCTCACAAATCTGTTTAAGGGCTTATTTTTTACGAGAAGGATTGTTCTTTTTAGTGGTCTTATTTTAGAGTGCATAACATTTTTTAAATCCCTTTTTAGAGCATTTTTATAGGGTAGTAATTGAAAATGATCTTTTTTCTGGAGCTTTTTTTTGTTTTGTTTTTTACGGGGTTAACTTTGCGGATCTAATAACGATTCTGTTTTATTATGCAGATTGTTACGGACGCAGGGATACCAAATATGTGGGGGTTTTGTGTATTTTATTCAATTGTACTGAATAAAAACCAATTTGGAGAAAATCTTGTTCATTTTAGCATCATCATCTTTTCATATGCATAACTTTTTTATTTTTCGGCTGACAAATCTAGTTAGGGGCTTATTTTTTGCGAGAAGAGTTGTTCTTTTTAGTGGGCTTATTTTGGAGTGCATAACATTTTTTAAATTACTTTTTAGAGCATTTTTTTATAGGGTATTAATTAAAAATGATCTTTTTTCGGAACGTTTTTGCGTTTTTTTTCTACGGCGTGTACCGTGCGGGTCCAGTAATGATTCTATTTTATTATACAGATTGTTACGGACGCGGCAATACCAAATATGCGGGGTTTTTTGTGTTTTTTATACTTTATTAAGTGTTTTTATGGGAAAGTGACATTTTAGGGGCTTATATTTTTATGTATTTATTTTTTATTTATTATAATGTGTAGTGTTAAGTGTTTTTGCCTATTTTTACTTATACATACTTGAACTTGAACCAGTGATGTTCTGATCACTGGTTTAAGTTCAATACACTGCTCTACAATACTATTTTATTGTAGAGCAGTGTAAACTGTCTGAGCAAGCTTGCGCATGCTCAGACAGTTTACAGTCAGACCCGGAAGGGGTCTGACTGCCATGGAGACCGGGCAGCTCCGGGGCACATGCCAGTCCTCGGAGCTGCCCAGAAGTGGATCGGATCCCCCGGTAAGCGGCACGGGGGATCCGATCCACAGCGCAAACACCCTTACACGCCGCGGTCATGTTTGACCGCGGCGTGTAAGGGGTTAACACCCGCGATCGGAGCCGGCTCCGATCGCGGGTGTTAGCGCAGGCTGTCAGCTGTACTAGACAGCTGACAGCCGCTGCTTCTGGTACCGGCTCCGTTCGTCAGCCGGTGCCAGAAGCAGGACGTTATAGAACGTCCCCGTCCGCTAAGCATCTAGCCCCGGGGACGTACTATAACATCCTGGTGCGCCTAGGGGTTAAAAAGGAAGTGCTGGTGCCTTGTTAGTTAAATTTGTATTCCACTTTCATTGTAGCAATATTTTCATGCATTACATACTTACAATATATAACATACATGTTACTGTTGACTAATTTTTGGAATTTTCAAAGGCTTAAAGGGACGTTGACCCATGGAAAAAGACCTATTTTTAACTAACATTTTCTGTTAAACATATTTATTGAGGATTTTTTGAAAATGTATTGATTTATTTTTTCAAATTTTCCAGCCATTACCTTCATTTAATAACTTTTCTATGTTCTTTTATAATATGTCCTGTTTTTTTCCCTCTGGGCACTAGGCCTAATAAAAGACTGATACTTGGTAATTCTTTATGATTTTTCTTTACAACAGTCACCTCATTTACAACACAGTTGAGAAAAACAGAATTAGTTTAGGATAAGATGACAGCTCTATAGTGACAATAGATGATCATAGCTAATCACGGCTAATTTACACCTCCTATCTGCATAGAACATGCTTCATCCCTTACCAACACGTGACTTAGTACTACTGCGAGTGAATGGAGAGGGCTCCCGGGTGAGCCCTCTCCGTAGCCAGTAAGTCTTTGCTGCACATTGCAGCAAACACTTACTGGAAACACCAGTGATCGGTGCTAGCAAAGCGCTGGCATGGGCGCCACCATCTTTGTGAAGATCGTCACTCCCCATGACGTAATCGGGTAGTGGCGATCGGTCACCATGAGAGCTTTGGGTCTTCCAAGGCTGTCTCGTTTTAACATATTCATTATAATGTGTGATTCGCAGGAGGGAAAAATCCCCATATACTGCCATACTGTGGTATGTGGCAGGATCAATCAGACAACCAAGGGTACGCTAGAGGGTCTGAAAAATAGTAAAAAAAAAAAAAGGTAAAAAAAAAATTCAATAAAAAAACCTAAAAATTCAAATCACCCCCCCCTTTCCCTAGAATCTATATAAATATAAATAAAACAGTAATAATCAAAAACAAGTTACCGTAAATACTCGTGTATAAGACGAGTTTTTCAGAACAAAAAATGTGCTGAAAAACCTCACCTCCGCTTATACTACAGGAGTCAATTAAAAAAATAAACTTACATACTCACCCTCCGGCTCCCTGATGCTCGTCGCAGCTCCAGATCCTCAACACATCTCCTGGCGGCTCCTCTTCGGTCTTGTCTCTGCTGTATTAGCCACCAGAGACGCGTCCATGCGATCTGTCGGCCGGCGCACACTATGATGCAGCAGTGTTGCCACTGATGACGTCATAGTGTGCGCCGGCCGGCAGATCACGTGGACGCGTCTCTGCCGGCTAATAAAGCAGAGAGAAGACCAAAGAGGAGCTGTCAGGAGCTGCGCCGAGGATCGGGAGCCGTGAGGGGCATCGGGCGCCGGAGGTTTAGTATGTAAGTTTGTTTATTTTTATGTGCTTGGCAAACTGCAGGCTGGCTGGCTGGCTGTATACTACATGGGGCTGGCTGGCTGTATACTACTGGGGGCTGGCTGGCTGTGTACTACATAGGTCTGGCTGGCTGTATACTACAAGGGGCTGGCTGGCTGTATACTACAAGGGGCTGGCTGGCTGTATACTACTGGGGGCTGGCTGGCTATACTACTGGGGCAAAAGGTGAAGAAAAAAGGAAACAACAGATGGCGGCGCCTCGGGTTATATCGTCTGGTGTCCAGATGTAATGATGTGAATACTTAGAGGTGCTCACCTGGTAGCTTCTTGACAGTAGTGCATATAAATAAGAGGGTATGTCCACGTCCAGGAACTGGTCCCGTTGCCAAAATTGGTGATGTCTCTTAGTATAGGGTAGATTGGTAGGGTATGTACCTGTCTGAGCAGCTTCCACAGCTCCAAGCACCGGTAACCCGAAGGGGCGCTAACAGTACCAATACCCAAAATTCCAAAATACCCAAATTGGCTATATATTAAATTACAGTTAAATTTATTAAAAAACACATGTACACAACATGAAAAATAGTAAAATACCTATAAATTAGTCCAATATGACGCATTTTGTGTACTCTTTTTCAAATTCAGGACAAAACAATCATAGTGCATAGACAAAAAGTACATTCTTATTTACTCTACTGTATGAGACAAGGACTTACATGATAGGTGGTGATTGTAGCGTGCGCTTGTGCATCATTCCGTTTCGGTACACCGGAAAAGCCTGAAAATGCCATCAGGTCTCTGCGCACACGCAGTAAGCAAGCCACTTGTCATAGCCAGAAGTGTTACCGGCGTAACCATAGTAGCGTGTTTCTCATTACGATTAAATGATACGCTGATATTAGGAACATGAAAACATTAACAAAACTGGTACAATGGTGAACAGCTATACTGGATAGTAATTGTGCGGAATGTATAAAGTGTAAGAAAACGAAATTGACGATTTTATGGTGCTTCATTGCTGATTAAATGGTACAACACCGAAACGTCAGTGGTTAAAACAAAAACAATGCCAGCATTCATGATAAAATAAGGACAGGAATTTCTATAGCAATTGTATGTGCATAAATAGAATAATCAAATATGACAAAATACTGTGCTTTTTTTTTTGTTTTAATTCTTGTAAATGTCTGAAAATATAAAACCTATTCAAATTTGGTATCCCAGTGATCATACCGACCCAAAGAACAGTGAAAGCCGTAAAATCCAAGCCCACAAGACAACGGTGCAAGTGCGTTTTTTCGACAGTTTCACTGCATTTGGACTTTTTTTCCTACTTCCCAGTACACGGCATAGAATATTAAATACTGTCACCATGAAGTGCAATTTGTTAAGCAGAAAACAAGCCCACACACAGCTCTGTACAAAGTTATAGATTTTTGAAGGTGGGGAGTGAAAAATGAAAACGCAAAAACGAAAAAGGGCCTAGACGTTAAGGGGTTAAAACAATTCCTCAGCTCCAGACGTTTGCTGCATGAGGCCACGTGGCTAGTTTTGGAGAGATGACATCTATAATCATGGACATACAATAAAAGCTTTAAAAAATTATAAATTTTCTTGTCTTGCTTTAATAAGTTTTTCAAAAGTGGTGACACATTCCCTTTAATAGTGAACTGCATGCTGTCAACATCAAAAGATGAGCAATCACTCTTCTCACAGCTCAGCCCTGCCTACAGTACTTACATGCTATTTTTACAGCAATTTATTGTACCAATGAACAATTTTACCTCAATGATGCCTTTATGGAATCATGTACACCCTCACGGGTTATAGTTTTGGACTTGACATCATGTCCCACTGTTGGTCCATGACATGTTCATAATGGAACAACAATCTGATGCCACATGATTCTCTTCATAGTTATTCAGCAGTCCAAGCCGATAGACGAAGGAAAGACTTTGCTGTAACCCAACACTTCTTTTCTCCCTGCAGAAGCTTATTTGTATAAATATAAATTTTGTGGGTGTACTATTTAATCATTTATTCAGGGAAAATATAATATACATTATAATATGAAGGTCATATGAAGCTTATTTCTAGGCCAAATAACTTAACCCCTTAAGGACCAGGCTCTTTTTAGTTTTTGCGTTTTTATTTTTCACTTCCCACATTCAAAAGTCTATAACTTTTTTTTATTTTTCCATGTAAAGAGCTGTGTTACAGCTTATTTTCTGCGTAACAAATAGCACTTCGTAGTGGTAGTATTCAATATTCCATACCATGTACTGGGAACCAGGTGCTAGCGACTGGCATTTGCTTCATTATGAAGCAAATGCCCGGTGAGTATGAAGAGGGCTCAGCCCGTGAGCCCTCTGCATACTCCCCCATGCGCAGCAAGACGTAAGGTTACGTCTTATTGCCATATGGGGTTAAAGAAGACCTGTCACTAGAATTTTACAACCCTGACTAACAATGACTGCTGATAAAGGGTAACAAGTCCTCCCCATATCACCTAAAATTAGCTGGCAGTGAGGCACTGTCCCTTACTTACATCCATTTTTATGATATGCAAATTAGCTTTTCTGACGCATGTCTTCTAACTTTGACTCTTCTCTCTCCCAGGCTGCCATTGAACCAGGTCCCTTATTTTGACATCTCTGTGTCTCTTCAAATCACTGCTCTGCCTCCTTGTACGTAGGGACTTTCAGCTAATATTCAACGAGAGACATATAAAGCTCTATTTACTCATAAGAAATATTGTGTCAATATCTTTACACAGTACCTAGTGCTACATTCATTTCATGTGACAAGAGTGACATCCTCTAAGGTCCTTTAGCCCCTTAACATTAGCAGACTATACTCCATGTATATATCTGATCACATGAAATCACAGACTGTCTCCATGGAGGATGGAGATGAGTAGAAGTCCATGGAGGCTGCTGTGATTTCATGTGATTACATACATACATGGGGTACATTCTGCAAATGTAAGGGGTCTAGGACCTTTAATTACATCACCCTAGTCACATGACATCACCTGCTGAATAGTAAGAAGACACAACCCTTTGGAAGGAGTAGATGGGAGGGGCTGGCTGAGCAGAACATGCCCCCCCCCCCATGCCAGGTTATATAAGATAATGTTTATTTTTGTATATTTATGTAAGGGAAACAATTTTAACGCAGGGTTTTTCGGCTGATTTCTCGCTCTCCAACTTCAAAAATCCATAACTTTTTCATTTTTACGTGTACAGACCTGTGTGAGGGCTTATTTTGTGCATAACAAATTTTACTTTCCCGTGATGTTATTTATTTTAACATGCCGTGTACTGCGAAGCTGAAAAAAAATTCCAAATGTGGAAAAATTGAAAAAAAACGTCACATGCGTTCTTGTGGGCTCAGTTTTTACGACTTTCACTCTTCGCTCCAAATAACAGGCCTAATTTATTCTTTGGTTCGGTGCGCTCGCGGTGATACCAAATTTATATAGGCTTTATTGTGTTTTAATACATTTTCAAAAATGAAACGAAAGTGTACAAGTAAGAAAAAAATTTTTTTGCCATCTTCTGACGCTAATAACTTTTTCATACTTTGGCGCACGGAGATGTGTGAGGGGTCATTTTTTGCGAAATGAGGCGAAGTTTTCATTGCTACCATTTTGAGGTCTGTGCGACATTTTGATAATTTTTTATTTCATTTTTTATGTTATGTAAAAAGGTGTAAAATTCGCATTTCGGACATTTGGGTGCCATTTCCTGCCTCGGAGGTCACCGCCGGCAGTAACCGTTTTTATATTTTGATAGATCGGGCATTTTGGGACGTGGCGATACCTAATATGTTTGTGATTTTTACTGTTTATTATGTTTTATATCCGTTCTAGGGAAAGGGGGGTGATTTGAACTTTTAATATTTTATAAATTTTTTTTATTTTTTAAACTTTTTTTTTCTTTTTTTTTCACAATTTTTTAGACCATCTAGGGTACATTAACCCTAGATGGTCAGATCGCTCCTACCATATACTGCAATACTACAGTATTGCAATATATGGCATTTTTGCAGGTCATACATTACAATGAGCCACTGGCTCATTTCAACGAACCTGCATAAGCCATGTAGCCTCGTGTCAAAAGAAGACCCGAGGCTACCATGGTAACCGATCGCCGCCCCCCGATGACGTTCGGGGGCGTGGCGATCGGAAAAAAGATGGCGGTGCCCGTGCGTCGCCGTCTTTTAAACGCCGCCGGCGACTTTGCCGGCGGCGTTGAGAGGGTTAAAACCCCCACCGCTAATAACCGCGGTCGGTGCTTGCACCGATCGGGGTTATTAGCAGTGGGAGTTTTGTGCAAAATGAAAACTGTAACCTTTATTTAGTCTTTATTGTAGTCTTCATTGTAGTCTTTATTTTTAGGTATTGAGTAGTAGTATTTGAAATGTTATGTGCCTGCTAATTTGAAATGTTTTGATGCACAATGGTCATAAAGGTTTACAATAGTTTTTCGTTTTTATGACATTATTAAATTTTCCTCATATATTTTTTGGAGTCTCCACAGTCTGCAGAAAAAAAAAACTTCTCCCAGGTAGCACAAAGGAACAGATAAAAACCACAGCTGTGAATATTCCAAGTAACAGATTGCAATAGCCTTCACAGAAACGGCAACCTACAATTATCTGATACCACTGTCAGCGCCAGGATAACATTACAGTCTCCCAAGCTATTATAATAGCTTTGGGGCAAACCAATAAGTTTTTATATGCTAATGTAAGAATTGTAAGAAACAGTACACAAAGGTATAGTCAAAATGTGATTGAAGTGTAATTATCCAGACACTCTGAGGCACGGAGAATAATGTAAGTGAGATATGCTAAATTCATGTCTGCAGTAAATTATTTTTGGCTTGACAAAACTGTGCCAGTCATAATGAGTTTGAAAATTGGTTTCCCTTAAGTGGTCTTGTGGGAAATACTGTAATAAAAATATGAGTACTCTTTAGGCATCCATCTTTTTGCAGATGAAATGTGAATATTAACTTAAATGGGCAACTTTTGCCAAAATAGTATTAGCTAAACAGTCCATTTATTTTTCAATTGAAAAAGATCAAGCAAATTATATTCTTGAGGAATAAGTTCTTATAGTCTTCCAAATGAAGCAGAGAGAGAGAAGACAAAAAAATACCCAAATACATAGTCAATTGAGAAGAAACAAACCTGACCTCAAGCAGATAATAGCACTGCAAATAATAGGCTCGGGATATTCTGTGCAGCCATCTGCTTAACTTTGTATTAAGTTACCATATCATGTCTAATTGAACTACTTATTTTTTTCTTCTTATAAAAATTAGGAGTATTTAGAGAGATTAAGCCTTGTTTACACCACCATTATGTCTTGTCGTGACAATGTTAACAGATCTCATGATTTTAGTGACTTAATAAGGGCCTTTAAGTTTTTATAATTTTTTTACTGAAAATAATAATAGAGCATACCAGATAATGGCTACCAAAGCACAACAAAAACACGGAAACCAGATAACAAAAGAAAAACTAAGGTTCTATAGGAACTATAATTCCTCAGTTTTAGGCTACATTCACACTGCCGTATGGAGGACGTATATACGGCCGACATATATACGGCCGATATACGTCCTCCATAGACGGCAATGGGCGCACGGCACCGTACCGCTCCGTACCCGGGAAAAAGATAGGCGCCATGTATCCCTATGGAGAGGGGCGGGGGTGAGCTGCGCTCACCTCCTCCTCCTCTCCCCATGCACTGCCGTTGCATGCTACGGTACGGGCGGGCAACGGCAGTGTGAATGTAGCCTTACTTGCAACTAACTGACATCCTTCTTTTAGCTTAAGCCCTTAACGCTCTGCGCCGTAGCTCTACGGCGCAGAGGTATAAGGGATGTATGAAGAGGGCTCACGGGCTGAGTCCTCTTCATACAGAGGTGGGGGTTTTTGCATTTTGCACAAAACCCCCACCGCTAATAACCGCGGTCGGTGCTTGCACTGATCGCGGCTATTAACCCTCTAAACGCCGCCCGCAAAGTCGCGGGCGGCGTTTAAAAGACGGCGGTGCGCGGGCGCCGCCATCTTTTTTTCGATCGCCACGCCCCCGAACGTCATCGGGGGGCGGCGATCGGTTACCATGGTAGCCTCGGGTCTTCTCTTGACACGAGGCTACATGGTTTATGCAGGTTCGTTACAATGAGCCAGTGGCTCATTGTAATGTAAGACCTGCAAAAACGCCATATATTGCAATACTGTAGTATTGCAGTATATGGTAGGAGCGATCTGATCATCTAGGGTTAATGTACCCTAGATGGTCTAAAAAATAGTGAAAAAAAAAGAAAAAAAAAAGTTTAAAAAATAAAAAAAATTAATAAAATATTAAAAGTTCAAATCACCCCCCTTTCCCTAGAACGGATATAAAACATAACAAACAGTAAAAATCACAGACATATTAGGTATCGCCGCGTCCCAAAATGCCCGATCTATCAAAATATAAAAACGGTTATGGCCGGCGGTGACCTCCGAGGCGGGAAATGGCGCCCAAATGTCCGAAATGCGACTTTTACACCTTTTTACATAACATAAAAAATGAAATAAAAAATTATCAAAATGTCGCACAGACCTCAAAATGGTAGCAATGAAAACGTCGCCTCATTTCGCAAAAAATGACCCCTCACACATTTCCGTGCGCCAAAGTATGAAAAAGTTATTAGCGTCAGAAGATGGCAAAAAAATTTTTTTCTTTTTTGTACACATTCGTTTAATTTTTGAAAATGTATTAAAACACAAAAAAACCTATATAAATTTGGTATCACCGTGATCGCACCGAACCAAAGAATAAAGTAGGCATGTTATTTGGAGCGAAGAGTGAAAGTCGTAAAAACTGAGCCCACAAGAACGTGACGCACGTGCGTTTTTTTTTCAATTTTTCCACATTTGGAATTTTTTTTCAGCTACGCAGTACACGGCATGTTAAAATAAATAACATTACGGGAAAGTAAAATTTGTTACGCACAAAATAAGCCCTCACACAGGTCTGTACACGTAAAAATGAAAAAGTTATGGATTTTTGAAGTTGGAGAGTGAGAAATTAGCCGAAAAACCCTCCGTCCTTAAAGGGTTAAAGCATAAGCTGCCATATGTCACACTTCTCTTTCTGAAACTTTATAGCACAAACATGTTGACACCAAGCTATGGGTCAGCATGGAATCTTCGACCAGCCTGACCATTCTGATGCTGGTACACTAGTCTATATCTGTCACTCTAATCAATTCCAACTATTACCATCTGTACCAAAATTATGGAAGAAGTCACCTTACGTCTTTCTCTCTACCCTGTCCTCCAAAATCCTTCCTTTGTTGGATGCTTCCTTTTAAGGCCAGTTCAGTGTTTCTATCCTTGAATGGGAATGCACTGTCATCTATTGCAGATCTTCGACAACAACAAATCATTCATTGGGACTAGTGGCAGAACTACCAACAGAATAGCCATAGCAGCTGCTATGCAGTTGGGGGCCTGGTTCTTAGAAAGCAGATAGATTTGCCCGCAGGGCATGGAGACAGGTCTGGGAGAGTTGGAATAATGAACCAAAAGTAAAATGAGAGGGGCTCAGTGCTTCCTGGCAGCACCGACAGCCGGCAACGTGTTCTTTTTATACATAATTGAAATCACCTGGTAAGGCTCTTCAGAGATTGGCAATTTCCCTCTATAAATATCTATATGGGTCAGCCTATCATCACCCCCAGATGAAGGCTTGCTAGCTGAAACGTATGTCAGGCCAGTGTAGGGTTGAGACAAATATGGCCTGTGATACTACAGTACTGGGGAATGGATCTGGTTATCTTTGGTGTTTTATTTTTTTCTGTAAATCAGTCTGTATCCTGTGGGTCAGTATTCTTTAACATTCCTGTATTGGCATGCATTGATGCCCCGTTTACAGAACTCAATTCACCTTTGCAATAATCTGTTGGTTATTGTCTTAATGTAGTAATTTGTGTGTGCCCCCTCACTTTGCAATGTCAGGTATATCTTCACCTGTGCATTGTTTTCTATTTTTGCTAATTTTCAATGTGTATGTAATAAAAAAAGATTGTATTTTAAGTCACTGATTATATTGTGTGGAAAACTAAGTTTTTCTTTTGGTTCATTGTTCTACAAGAGAGATGCTTTCACAGTGTAGCATCTAGAATAATGGCATTTGTTTATATCTATTTAGTGCAATTGATATACTCTTTGTTAGTCCTTTGTTCTGGTTTGCACATTTCTGTAATACACAGAATCAGCTTAGGAAGTATTGTCTATTAGCAACGCTAAGGGGATCAAATCCTACCATTAAAATCAAGCTTGATAAACCAGGAACATATACTTATAGATTCAGACACACTGACACCCTATGGTTTCCTTCCTATGTTTGTTATCCATGGCATCCCTCCTTCTAAAATCAACTTTTACAATTATGTCCTAAAGGGGGGGGGGGGCTTAGTTTCACCAACTTTGGCAATGAGCAGAGCAGGTCTTCCCTTCCCCCCTGAACTTCATACTGCTGCTAGATTAAACTGGCAGAGGGAGGCGGGAGAGAGCAGGAGAAGGATACTGTGTTGAAATCTGTTGTGGAGAATAGCTCCAATTCCATGCATAAGACTGTGGTGGCATTGGGTAGCACCTTCAGTGGCCAACTACCGTATATACTTGAGTATAAGCCGACCCGAGTATAAGCCAAGACCCCTAAATTTACCACCAAAAACTGTGAAAACCCATTGACTCGAGTATAAGCCGAAGGTGTAGTATACAGCCAGCCCCAAGTGGTATACAGTTTGCCCCCCTAATGTATACAGCCAGCATGCCCCCCTAATGTATATAGCCAGCATGCCCCTCTAATGTATACAGCCAGCCTGCCCCTCATGTATACAGCCAGCCTGCCCCTCGTGTATACAGCCAGCCTGCCCCTCGTGTATACAGCCAGCCTGTCCCCTCATGTATACAGCCAGCCTGCCCCCTCATGTATACAGCCAGCCTGCCCCCTCGTGTATACAGCCAGCCTGCCCCCTTGTGTATAAAGCCAGCCTGCCCCCTCATGTATACAGCCAGCCTGCCCCCTCATGTATACAGCCAGCCTGCCCCCTCATGTATACAGCCAGCCTGTATACTAAATTCTCACCTTCTGGCGATACTCACCCCCCGATCCTCGGCGGTGGCTCTCGATCCCCGGCATCGGCTTCTGTCTTCTTTCTTTTCTTGCCGACGGAGTCGCGTCCATGCAATCTCCCCGCCGGCGCTCACTATGATGCGGCGGTGTTGCCTCTGATTACATCACACCGCCACATCATAGTGAGCGCCGGCGGGGAGATCGCATGGACGCGACTCCGCTGGCAAAAGCAGAAAGAAGACAGCCGCCGCCGGGGATCGAGAGCCACCGCCGAGGATCGGAAGCCGGCGCCGAGGATCGGGGGTGAGTATCGCCGGAAGGTGAGAACTAAGTTTATTTATTTAATGTGCTGAACTTCGGTAGCCGCCGCCGGGTATCGGGAGCCGCAGCCGGTGGATCCGGGCACCGGAGGGTGAGTATTAATTTTTTTTTCTAATTGACTTGTGTATAAGCCGAGGTGAGGTTTTTCAGCACATTTTTTGTGCTGAAAAACTCAGCTTATACACGAGTATATACGGTACTTCACCCCAAGTATGAAAGGGAGCATTATCAGAAGTCAGGCTGTTCAACCAACAGGACCCAAACGGAAGTAAGCTGTGATCACCACCTAACCAGTCCGCATAGGTCCCATCCACAGACTGAATATCAAGCTGACGATCATTGCTTGTCTTCTTATTAGTCTTTTCCTATCATTTATCTCTAATATTATTACTCTGTCATTGTTTGTACTGTAGTCTCTCTCCTTCTGTAAACACTGTGAATTTCCCCACTGTGGGACTAATAAAGAATTATCTTATCTTGTATTTCCCCAATCTTTCTTCTTATTTGCTCTTAAAATGCGTGAAACTGAAAAAAAGGATAAAAAAAATATTCCAATAATACAATTACACCCTTTGGTACAGTTAAGGAGTACTTATAGGAAAGAAATTTGGTCAGCCATTCAGTAAAAAGGATTATCGAATTTCTTTGATCATTGGTTTTTAAGTAGACTAACTGTAATGTTATAAAAGTGTATCCCATAGAAAACATGTGTCATCAAATGCAATACGTAGTCATATATCACAGCTCTGCACAGAAATCCCATCGGTTGCAAGGGGATGATGCAAGTAGCAGTTAACAGGATGGCTCAGTTGTCAGGTCGTTGTTGTACACTTAACTAATAAACAGCCTGTGATCTTGAAACACCTTGCTCTGCTGTTTGTATTTGATCTTCACCTCAATGAACTCCTGAAGTATCAAGTAGGTAGCAGGCATATAATATATATTTATTTTTATAAAATGTTGAAAATGTGTTAATCTTTTATAAACCCTTTAAATATAATTTGATACCATTTAAATGTGTTTATGCGTGTCTTGATGCCATATGTTACACACTTGTGTTTACTAAGGTAAGGTACTGATGCTTTCAATCCAGGCGTTACAACATTTAAACCTGGTGTTTTATTTTACAATATAAATTGTTAATAAAGCAAAAAAAATAAATAAAGATTTGTTTTTTTAAAATGAGTAACCTTATACCTCAGCCATGTACAATAGCTTTAACATTTTCCATTCAAGTCAATATATGGTCTTTAATTGTCAATCGAAAAGTTATTTAATGTTTATGAAGACTTATTTACATATAATGCTGTGTAAATAAGTTTTAATATTATTTTGCTTTAAGAAGCTGCATGATTATTTTTTTTTACTAAAATTATTTTTAGCTTAAATGAATCTAAAAGTATTCATGGCTTCAAATAATATAAATTAGAATAAAATATATACATACAGTATATCAAACATACTGGAAACTTTTTGCACGTCAGAGCTAACAGGAAACTGAATTATGTCTTCCCCATAGGAGTCTGAATTATAGAATGAATGATTTCTGTGTTTTTTGTTTTTGTTTTGCCAAGTGTATCAGAAAAGTTAACTGAGCTACAATTGAGAATACTGTTACTTCTTACATCTATATATATTTCTTTAGTATAAATGGTAGATTATATAGATATATATATATATCCAAAAAAGTGTGCTTTTAGTTATATCAATTATATGTGCAATATTAAGGCTTAGAGAATGTAAGACTGTCATCAAAATAAATATGTATAAAGTATACCAAACACATATATATTGGAGAAGATTTCCTTACCAAGTATACCAGAATTATTGTACTAAGTGCACATAAAATGGGTGTAATTAGTATGCATCAAATTTACAATATGCATTAGACACTCTTTATACCTCCATCAACTGTTCTAAAACATGTCTTATAGGAATCGTAAAATTTGCTAAATAAAGCCTGCAACATGGAAACCACATGCAACAGATACTAACTGATGCTAGCGTATTGGTTTTGCCATCAGAAAGCTCCCAATTCAACTGGCTTATTAAAAGGAAAATGTTAACAGAATACCGTATATACTCGAGTATAAGCCGAGACCCCTAATTTTACCATCAAAAACTGGGAAAACCTATTGACTCGAGTATAAGCCGAGGGGGGAAATGCATTGGTCACATACCCCCCCAGTATATAGCCAGCCTGCCCCCAGTAGTATACAGCTTGCCCCCAGTAGTATACAGCTTGCCCCAGTAGTATACAGCTTGCCCCCAGTAGTATACAGCTTATCCCAGTAGTATACAGCTTGCCCCAGTAGTATACAGCCTGCCCCCAGTAGTATACAGCTTGCCCCAGTAGTATACAGCTTGCCTCCAGTTATATACAGCCTGCCCCCAGTAATATACAGCCTGCCCCAGTAGTATACAGCTTGCCCCAGTAGTATACAGCCACCCCAGCCTGCCCCCAGTAATGTACAGCTTGCCCCAGTAGTATACAGCTTGCCCCCAGTTATATAAAGCTTGCCCCCAGTAATATACTGCGAGCCCGGCATAAAAAAAAAAAAAAAACTTATATACTCACCCTCCGGTGGCCCCGATGTGCAGCGCTGCTCCCCCGATGTCCGCGCCGCTTGTCTTCAGGCTTCCGCGCCCGTCTTCCTTCTTCTGCAGGGCGCCGCCATTGTTTTTCTCCCAGGCGGCGTCTAGTATGACGCGCCGCTGCTGACGTCCGGGGCCACCGGAGGGTGAGTATATACGTTTATTATTTTTTAAATATGCATGTTATGTATTTTTTAAATATGCATGTTATGTATTTTTTAAATATGCATGTTATGTATTGACACGAGTAT
Source organism: Engystomops pustulosus (assembly GCF_040894005.1). Taxonomy (NCBI): domain Eukaryota; kingdom Metazoa; phylum Chordata; class Amphibia; order Anura; family Leptodactylidae; genus Engystomops; species Engystomops pustulosus. The sequence continues at coordinate 101,677,584 of NC_092412.1, read as the reverse complement.
ATGCGGTATTACCATTTTCATTTGCAGTCATTCCCTTCAGATGTCTAAAAGAAGGATCCAGAGTGCTCCCTCTATATCTTAATGTCTAATAAGAGGGACAGTTAATTATAATGTGTCCTTATATGTCGGAGGAACTAGCTATTGACACAAACACCTGTTATTCTCCCGTGGCAGTGCTTACTTGTAGGACTAGTGGCCCTAAATTACCTCTATGTTATACTGGTCTTATATCTATTAGAAAACAACATTGCCTGATTACCCTCAGAGTAACCTAAGCTGTTGTTGTATGTAGCACTTTTGTGGTATTTGTTTGGAATTTCTGACAATGTATTAAGCGCTATATTGTGATACATGTTTTGTGCCACTCGGGAGTTATCTTGGGCTGAACTTTGTTATTTTGTGGGTTTTGGTGCTGTTCTGAGGTGCACTTCTGGGGAGGCACCACAGCAACTGAAACATGAAACAGCGTCACCTACACACCACCTCCTGCTTATTTCAGTTGATTTTATTCTGGGAACTCTTTTTCCATCTTTACAAGAAAAAAATTTAAAGGACAACTAGCAACAGGAGGAAGGATTGTAAACCAAACACACTGACATATTGTTGTGTGCCCCCTCTGACAGGATCTGCTCTTCTTTTAGCTTTGTATATATAAAAAAGAAGCACACCTGCATGTGTGCTTGGTTTACAATTCATAATCCTGGTGTTAGATGTCCTTTTAACACTGCTTCTATGGCCAAACATATGTGCTAAAATCCCTCTAGTGGTTAGTGCCAAATTTGGCAGGTTCAGCAACCAAGGGCTGCTGTGCGGGAAAAAATGCCAAGCTGCTTGATTGACTACTGAAGCAGCCAATAAAGTAGTTTGCAGCCACAGTCATGTTCTCTGTGCCTGTGTTTGGCCAGGCTGGACATGTGATTCTACAGTATAAAAGTGGGGTTACACATGAAGTTGTAATTACACATAGGAAACAGAGCTAGGGAGAGGTTGAGTCATAGGGTCATTATAGGGTCAGTCAGATACAGGCAGGCACTTCTTAAAAACCAGCAATTTCCCTTTTTAGGGCAGTTAGATGTAGAGAGGAGGCTAATGTTATTAGGACCAGGTGTAAATCTGAAATTGTCCTTTGCAGACGATAAAGGTGCCCTTGTCAGTGAATTGTGTCCAGTAATACAGAGATCAAATGTTTGCATGCACAGAGGTCGCACTTTCCAGAAGGGTAAAAATACTCCTCTCACCATTTTTGAGGAGTATTTTTACCCGAGGAGGAGTATGAAAATTTCGGTAATACACTGCACACATAGCACACTCACACAGCACACACTACACAGCGCACACTACACTCACACAGCGCACACTACACTGCACACACTACACTGCACACACTACACTGACACAGCGCACACTGCACTGCACACACTACACTCACACAGCGCACACTACATTGCACACACTACACTGCACACACTACACTTCGCACACTAAACTGCACACACTACACTCACACAGAACACTGCACACACTACACTCACACAGAACACTGCGCACACACACTACACTCACACAGCGCACACACACTACACTCACACAGAACACTGCACACTCTAGACTCACACAGCACACACTAGCCCGGCCTTGCTCTTAAGTCCCGTCGGGATCACATAAACGCAGGCAGCTGCGGGCAGGTAGAAATGGAGCAGGACAGGGAGCTTATACTCGAGTCAATAGGTTTTCCCAGTTTTTGGTGGTAAAATTAGGGGTCTTGGCTTATACTTGGGTCAGCTTATACTTGAGTATATACAGTAGCTCCAGGCAAATCAAACGTCTGTGAAATAAAACTGTCCACTTAGGAACCAACACTGATTAACAATCAATTTCACATGTTGATGTGCAAATTAAATATTCAACAGGTGGAAATTTTTGGCAATTAGCAAGACACATGTGCATGTTCCTGTACAAACGCTTAGGGTACAGCCACACGTTCAGCTTTTCAGATGCAGTTTTTGATGCCAACACTAGGAGTGGAGTTAAAAAGGGAGGAGGAGTATACTTCTTAATGATGTGTCCTCACCCATTATGATCCACACCTGCTTTCGGCTTCAAAACTTGCATCTGAAAAACTGAATGTGTGGCCGCAGCCTTAGAAACCAACTCCAGAAGGATGGTATGAGGGCCGACGTCCACAGCTTGGGGTTCTGCTAACAGCCCAACAACGTGTAGGATGCTTGGCATTTGCTAAAGAACACCAAGACAGAGTCTGAAGATGCCATGGAGAGCAATCTGCTGCCAGCGGGTCAGTAATGGTGTTGGGTGGCTTTTCTTTGGAGGGCCACACTGTCCTCCATGTGCCTGCCCAAGCTAGGCTGACTGCCACTAGGTACCAACATCCTCAGACCCCTTGGGAGAGCATATGCTGGTTCAGTTGACCCTGGGTTCTCCTAATGCAGGACAATGCTAGACCTCATGTGGCTGGAGCATGTCAGCAGGTGAAGGTATTAAAGCTATTGACTGGCCCACTTGTTCCCCAGACCTGAATATGATAGAGCACATCTGGGACATCATGTCTCGATCCATCCACTGTCACGTTGCACCACAGACTCTCTAGGAGTTGGTGGATGCTTTAGTCTAGGTCTGGGAGGAGATCCCTCAGGAGACCATCAGGAACCTCATCAAGTGCATGCCGAGGTGTTGTAGGGAGGTCATACATGCACGTGGAGGCCATACACAATACTGAGCCTCATTTTGACTTGTTTTAAAGGGTTTGTCCATCTTTTTTCTAAATTCTGGAGGCAGGCTGTGGAGGGATTTTTAAAAAACAAAGCTGTACTCCCCTCCTCTGTCACTCCCGGTGTCCTGTGCCACCGTCTCGCCGTTTCCCTGTTCGTTTACAAAGGCAAGGAAGCTTTGCTGTGTTCAGCTTGGCCAGAAGCTGAACGAATTTTGTTGTCAGTTTTTAAACTGTATTTTAGACTCCCTTGGCTAACGCTAGGGGATCTGATTGCTATTTCCATATACAAATACTGTTTTGCAGTAGATTTGTATTGGTCTTCTTAGAGACAGGCCTGGGAAACAGAGACTCACGGTTTTCATGGCGACTGATCATTGCCTTCGATGTTGTCACTGATCTCATTCAAGATGGCTTCGCCCATGAGTATTGTTGAGCGGACCTGTTGAGTCGTTAATGCTGGCACCAATCGTCGGCATTAACTATTTAAATGCAGCTTTAGGGAAGATCATCTCTCTCCGATGATTACATTGGGAGTGTTGGCACACCTCAAAATGGGAGCATGTGGTCCATCCATTTGAATGCCGCTGGCAATTTGACAGTAAATACCCACAATTGGTGCCAGGTGCTGGTGTTATTGATCGGGCTTCAAGTCCGGTACATGGGGCTGAAGTAATTTTTAAGTGGGTAGTCATAAACAGACCGAAATTCTAATGGGTCCGCTTACGACTACCCACAAATGACTGACATTTAAATGCTTTGCTGGTGCCATTTAAATTATTTACACCATTGTTGCAAGCATAATGCAGCAAACACCCGCCATGTATGAAGAGGCCATCACGTGAGCCATCTTCATACATCCTTAAAGGGGTATTCACTTTTAAGCAAATGAATGTTAATGTTTGATTAATGAAAAGTTATACGATTTTTCAATATACGTTTTGTATCAATCCCTTAGTTTTCTAGATCTCTGCTTGCTGTCATTCTATAGGAAGCTTTATTGTTTACTTGTAGTGGACAGAAATCTGACCATGATCACACAGGTGCACAGCTCATTATAAACACACAGCTCTAATTACTCTCTGTGATATAATGAGCTGTGCACCTGTGTGACCATGGTCAGATTTCTGTCCACTGGAAGTAAACAATGAAGCTTCCTATAGAATTACAGCAAGCAGAAATTAGAAGAAATTTTTTTCATCGTACAATGCCTCTTTATGCCACCTTTAACTACATAATTAATTACTATACACCGCCCAGACCCAATACCTCACTCCCCTCATTCATAAACTGCTCTTAAATAGTATGGCCTAACAATCTGTTTTGGTGGGGGACCAATGACAAGGACAGTGAGTCCCAATCGCCCTAACTGATGATGTGGCAGATCAAGCATGAATCCTGATGTTTTTACTTAATGACTGAGAGTGCTGACAATATCGAGGCATAGCATTCAGCTTTCTCAATTACTTTCATAAAGGATGAATGAGAATACTGCAAATAGCTGAACACACATTGGAGCTATACAGTGCATGATCAACTTGCTATTATGGGCAAATGGACCATCTTTTCTAATCATTGGGTATTCATGCAGTTATTCCCCCACTTAGATCTTTCTCCTATAGTATACAATTAAAGGAAACCTACCACTTGAAGTGGCAGGTTTCTGATGGAAATACCGGGCACCAGCTCAGGGTGAGCTGGTGCCGGAGCTTATTTTTGTTAGTGTTTTAAACCGCGGTATCGCGGTTTAAAACACTTTTTAAACTTTATAGCCGGCACAGGGAGGTACGCGCTCGGCGCTTACCGTGCGCGCGGCTACATAGGAAGTGAATGAGAGCCGCGCGCATGGTAAATGCCGAGCGCGTACCTCCCTGCGCCGACTATAAAGTTTAAAAAGTGTTTTAAACCGCGATACCGCGGTTTAAAACACTAACAAAAATAAGCTCCGGCACCAGCTCACCCTGAGCTGGTGCCCGGTATTTCCATCAGAAACCTGCCACTTCAAGTGGTAGGTTTCCTTTAAATAGAATCTGCCATTGAAACAAAAAAAAAATACTTCAAACTACTATGATTAAAAAGCATTGCCCTTATCCCTAAATGCCCTTAACCCTCCACGGAGGCATGCTGGGATTTCATGTGATCAAATACATACATGGGGTAGATGTTGAAGTTGTTACAGGACCTTAGATGATATCACCCTGGTCAAATGACATTTATTGCTAAATACTTAGATGAGGCATGGGACTGATTAAATGTGAGGGGCTGGTCGAGCAGAACACACTTCTTGTTATGCCAGGAAATATAGGATAAAATTGATGTATGGGGAATTAAGGGAAACAATTTTTATGGGAAACTGTCAGTAGCTGTATTTGTGAAAATGTGTTGATAGCTTACACATTCATTTACCATAACTTGTTTAGCTCTTAAATGTCATATGAGCAGCTTCTTTCTCTTTCTCCCATCCGCTCTAGAGGAGAAGCTCACACAAGCATGATTTGTATCCATCTTTAGCAGCTTGTCATTCAGTAAATAATTGCAATATTTGCTTGATATAAGCCATTATTTTGTGTGATATGTTATTAAACCATGTAAAGCTCATTAAAATAACATTAGAAACGGTATATAGATATAGAAATGTTCCATCTCTTATGATTTCCTGATCATATATAGTTATTTCAGCAGTATGTACAGTACATGGATATAAATATACTCATGTCCTTTCATACAAGATCTAGTTAGTAATGGTGAAAAAAACAGTATTGTGTCTCTGCATGGCATTTTAGTCTCTGGAGTATTTCCAGCATGTTTTAAAACGTGACAGCTTTGTGTATGTTTTGGTGGAGAGATTTTTGCAGCCTTCTCCATTGAGAAGTAGAGTAGTGCTGTAAGCGCATGTCACAGACCTGAGATCAGCCAAGCAATATGCAGGCTCTGTCAGTACTGGCTGTCCTATTTATTTAAGTCCTCTCTTGTGTTATGCATGTGTGCTCACACAGCAAGACGCTCAAAGGGAGGATTGTTTACATCTTAAAGGCTTTCAGAAGCTGGATACATCATATCACAGGCTCTGAGGATCCCTTCATGTTTGGTAAGAGCTCATTTTTTGTTGCTTGTTTTAGAAAACTGGAGGGATTTATCATTAGAGAGGAAATAAAAGGCACTGGTCTAGCACATAGTCATCTGTCACTTGACAAAAAAACATGCTGCCACCGCACACAAGCTCTCTTTCTGAATTTCTAGGGAACAAACTTTTTTTTAATACTACCAAAAATATCACTAGAATCAAACCATAAGGCAAAAAATACTAGTGCAGTTTATTAAATATGTATTAAACTTGCATCTACAGGCACCTTGGTGTAAATCTGTTTTGCAGCTTTTATGTCATTCAAGTTCATTTTGGGTTCATGGAGCTTTCGGCTTATTTTGCTTTCTGTCAAAACTAGTAAATTGGAAAATGGATTATTGTTGGCGACACTGGCTGCATCTCTTAAGAAGTGTATCTTTTCAAGAAATTGCAGTAGATGAAAGGGTATGGAGGATTTAATTAGGGGGTTTGATGGCATGTCACATATTAAACTGGAGCAGGATGCAAAGTAAACATTCCCTTCTAATTAGCGATTGCTTGAGCAGTTTGAGACATTCTGCAGGCAGCTGATTGCTGCTTTAACATCTCCTTAACAATAAAGGAAGCTGACATGGCAGGTGTAAACAGACACAGATTCTTCAAACGGGAAGCCTCAGAGGTTGCTTTCAAGGTGAAAGTCGATTATGATAACCATATCCATAAATACAGGATCATTACATCCTAGCCCACTGCATCAATCGAGGTACCTCTGCATTATATATCTTGTTTACTCACACATTTCTCATTTTTATACATGTATATTTATGTTTGTGCACAGGATAAATTTCTGCAATGCACTTAAAGAAAAGCGTGAAAATATGGCTTTAATATTTGGGAATACATTAGCATTGTGTCACTTACACTGCTGCAGAAAATGTAAGATTATAATATTGAAACATAGCTAAATGCGAGAGAGAGAGAGCAGGTACATTTTGTTCAGTACGATATCATATTCCCATGAGAGCATCTTCACTGTGCTCTGCTAAGTGCTTGCCATTGATGTTTGTCTTCTCAAATATATATTACTTAAGTGTTTCCTGAGCTACTGGACAAATGCAATGTTCCCAAGAAAAGGATAAAGCAGATGGATTTATTGGTATTGATTGCAGTCAGCAAAGGATAGACAAAGGATATAACATACATACACTAACAGGTAAACATACAATATATTTCTGTATGTATGGCTTTAGTAACTTTTAAAACCTTAGCTGTCCACATCATATCAGGCAACTTTTAAAGGATAAACCTTTTATTCCCCTCTTTTGGTAATTAAAGATTTTAAGGAAATTAACATAAAAAGTAACACAAATTTAGTAACTTTGTGTAAAATTTTACATTTTGTTTCAAGACTCCAGGAATAGACCTTTTGGCCCTCCAATCCCCTACTGGAGTCAATTGTAGCTATCAGTGTTGTACTTCATTTCATATTCTTCCATTAGATTTGCAGTTATACTTTCATCAATGGGACATTACTTTCATCAATGGGACATGTATTTTGCAGGGCCAGAGTGAAATAGACAAACTACAAAGACTTGTCTCTTTGACCTTAATAAATGTGATCCCCAGCTTGTTTCCTCTTAAAGGGAACCAGTCAACACATTACATCACAAATACAGCTAGTGGCAGGTTCCCATAGAGCCCTAGTAACTCATTGACACCCTTCTTTTAGCTAAAAATCGCACTGCTCAAATGTCCATATATTCAACTTTAAGGGGTTTTCCCACAAAAGAAAATTCTCACATCTCAATCCCCCTAGTGATGTCAATACAATAGATCCTTTTAACCCCTTACTATATAATGTTACTTAGTTTTATTGGTCTTTTAGCTCCTATCATTGCCTAGGCTAGTCAGTGTAAGATTCCAGGGTGTGGGCAGACACTGCATGACCCATCTAGTTCTGTGGGGTGACAATGGCACTTTCATCTGGCTTATGACATTGTACTAACACCTTGACACATAGAAAGATAGATGAGAGATGATGAGATGCATTAGATGCCTATTACACAGAGGCTGACAGACTTTACACTGTTAGACTTTTAGCTCTGCTAGATCTCACAGAGATGTGCCTACATCCCCCTTCCCGCAGATCACTTATCTTTTTGTAGTTTGCAGCCTCTCTCTCTGCTCACCATGTCCTGACAGGAAGTGATCAGCGAGTGTCTCTGAGGTCCGTGCAGGGGGCGTGGCTCCATGCACACAGCAGAGAGGCACAGAAATCTCAGCTCCAAAGCTGTCACACAGAAATCCAAGATGGCGCCTGACCCTAAATCAGAAGTTACAGGGTCGTGTCTACGGGCAACTGAAATTGTTTACAGCAGGACTCATAGAGGCAGGTTGCTGTATTTTTGTTAATAACATTGAATTAGAGAATGTCTTATTTTGTTATCCTGAGTACATATAAGAAACTTTTCTTCGTGGGAATACCCCTTTATTAATTTTACCTGGTATCCAAGGATGTCTATAGCAAGTCGAGGTGGGCATGGCCTCCTGGGGCTGAATCCAGCAGCTCCTCCTGCATGCAGCAGTAATGTCATGTGACTAGGGTGACATCATCGCAGGTGCTTTAGCCTTCTAACATAAGCAAACTTTACACCAAGCATATATCTCATGAAATTACAGCATATCATATCACATTAAAACACAGCAGCCTACATCAAGAGGAGTAGAAGTCCATGCAAGCATGCTGTGACTTTTTTATGTGGTCCTATGTGCATGGGGTAGAGCTTGCTAATGTGAAGAGGCTAAAGGACCTGTGATGATGTCACATGACATTAGGCAACACCCCTCGTCTATAGATCCCTAGATACCAAGCAAGTTTATAACTCTGATTTATATGGTGATGTGAGGGAAACAATTAATAGCTAAAAGATTTTTATTTTACCTAAGCATTAGAGTTTGATTAGTGTCTTCTTGTATTTTAATGTTTTTTATATTTACCTGTTGCAATACAATTTTATGATACGGCACATTATGTTATGTTTGAACATTTGGGCTTTACTTAAAATATATGCATTTGCAAAATAAAATGTAAAAAAACACAACAAAAGTCAAGTTTGCCATAAAGTGGTCTACAGCATGAAATTTCTGCACACAGCATTGAAAACCTGTTGGGAGTTAGCATTCATTACATAGCAGTATTTTCAGTTTTGACTAATTTAATATGTATAAGAGCCTGAGATCACTTACCCACAAACATTTTATTGTTATTTCCAAAAACCTAGTTAACATACATGAATCCAAGGTTTTCTAGAGAGGTTTCCAATTTAAGGTTATTCATGCAAACTAAAATAGAAAATTTAATGAAAATAATGTCATATTTTATTTACCGTATTTTTTGGACTATAAGGCGCACAAAAAATCCTTTGATTTTCTCAGAAATCAAAGGTGCGCCTTATAGTCTAGTGCGCCTTATATAAGAACCTTACTTACAGGCAACAGCTGCCTTGAACTGTGCACAGGTCTGCCACCTGCTGGTCATTCATCCTTATAATCAGGTGCGCCTTATAGTCCAGTGTGCCTTATATATGAACCTAGACATTTTAGCAGGCATTTATTGATGGTGCGCCTTATACTCCGGTGCGCCTTATAGTCCAAAAAAATACTGTAAGTGTAAAATGTGTATTAAAGTAAGCTTTTATACACAGTAATATGTGGAGTAGGTTTGCACAAGGCAGACAGGATGACTCACAGAATTTATCATTACCGAATACGTTTTGGCTTTGAAAATATTTGGATTTGGACATTGAGAAGGCAGCTGAGTGAGCATAAGGTTTGAGATAGATACACTGGAGCCCTGCAGAGTTGGTGTTTGTTTCTTTGATGTACAGTATATGCTTATTTAGTAGGTGACCTGCTTGTTATTGAAATTTGTCTTTTCAAACTTTAGCTTTATAAATAAGAAAGGGGAAATGTTACTATAGCTCACAGATAAAGCAACCTAGGTTGCTTTGCAAATATTTTTTATATGACAAACTTTTCAAACTTATCAAACATATTTTATATGACAAAACAAATATAGATATAGTAGGTACATAATTGTAATATGTGATGTCAGAATTAAAGTAATATAAAATTGATTCAAGGAGAGCATACAAAACCATAGGTTAAAAAGGTATGTTATCTCATGTAAGAACAAAGGATAAGAATGTTTAAATTTAAGATGCTCTTTCATCAGATAATGTTGGGTTGGATTCTGAAAAAAATGGTTTAGGGTCAAATTGAAATAATTGGGTACAGTAACATTACTCTTGTTTGTATGACCTTCTTTAAAAGACTTCTACCACCATGATGAATGATTGTAAGCCAAAGACACTGACATACTGGTGTGTGCCCCCTCTGACAGGATCCTCTCTTCTTTAAGCTTTTTATCCTGGTTTTTACAAAAAAGGCTATTAAAATTTTGCAAATGTGCCTGAGGGGCTTTGGGCTCCATAAGTGTTAATGGAGCCATAAGCCCTAAGGCTCATTTGCATAAATTTGAAAGCTTTTTTTTTTTTAACAAACAAGGGCATAGAAAGTGTAATGAAGAGCAGATCCTGCCATAGGGGGCACACACCAGTATGTCAGTGTTTACAATCCTTCGTCCTGGTGGTAGATGTCCTTTAATTTTAAAAATACTAACAATTGACAACTCTGTCAACTGTCAGTAAAGCAATCTGCCAACAGGTGGCCTTTCATAGTCATGGGTTACAGTAAGTGATGCTTTTAGCATTATAATATGAAGGTTGGTTCAACTACATGTACTGGGATTGAGTGAGAAGCCTTAACTTACTGTGCAAAAGATACTTATATTGCATGCTCCAGAAACAAATTCCTATTTAGCTAAATAGATTATGCAATAAAGTTGACAGAGAAAATTGCCTGCCACCTTGTACTTTAGCATTGTGTATGACATGTTCAATATTAACAGACATAATGCTTATTGATTATACATTTGCTTTTATTGCTAGTTCTGTTTTCTGTTGTCTTTGCCCTGCTCTCCTTTCCCAGGTTGATACATTCTACTTCTGCAGTTTATAGTAATGACAAATTAATTACAATGATTTTATAAAAGAAAACAATTGACAAATTCTTGAAAAGGAGATAATGCTATGTTCTGGTGCACCTTCAAGGACCTAGCACAAAATTGCCATTTGTCTTTATGTGTATTTCATGTGGCATCTGTTCTGCCTTTTTCAATTGCAAGATAAGTTCTGGATGCCTTTTATGTGATTTATTTGTACCCAACCTCAAGAAAATGTTTGGTTAAATTCTGTTAAACCCTGTTATACACTGGTTTCAGTCATTTCGATCATTGTTCTGGTTCATTTGGACCAAAACGCATAAAGCTCTGGTCATCTGTAACCTTAAAAATGCAAAATGTGCAATTAATATATCATGTGATTTGGTATTGAGAAATGAAGTGTGGTTGAGGGTGTAGTCACAGGTTGCATTTAATGCATTACAACAGCTGATTGGTCTCTTGACCAATCAGCATCTTGCTTGGTCCTTAAACACCTGGATATGTGTTGTACACTTTATGCTTGACAAAGATGTGTGCTCACACTGAAACGTTGCACTGATGGAATAAAGACTCACCCTCTCTTCATTTACTTCGGAGTGCTGCCTATTTACTGGATTTACTATGGGGACCCCAGCCAAGGGGTTTACGGCTGCCTGCACCCATCCAGGTCTGCTCTGGGCCCTTTCCTTGTTTACAACAGCTAAAGAGAGATTTGCCTAGTGAAACAGCTGTTAACACTTTCATTTACAAAATGCAACATATCGTTAATTCATGCGTAACATTGTGTAACATAAAGCTAGCAAACACTGCACTATGTAGCCCTCAGAACCTATTAATGAGGGGTGGTCGGAGGCGCTTCCCTTTCCTCTGCTTTTCCCCCGGTCCGACCTTACCACACCATAGGCTCCTCGGACCACCCTTCTCATGAGTACCCTGGACCTCTGTAAGCTTGGTTTGTCGTTCTGAGGGCTATGTAGTGCAATATTTGCTTGCTTTATTGGTATGTTCCGATAAAGCTAGCAGTTGGGGCTAGGGAGCTGCTTATCTTAGTAAGCAGCTCCTAGAGCCAATATTCGAGTGACAAGTCCTCTATAAATGGTCATAAAAAGATTGAACAAAGTAAACTAATTGTGTGATTTTCCATAAAATTTTTATAGGTGAGTTTACTTTAGGGACCCATACATATCATGGTTATTGTGTCATTTAAGCATAGAATAAATACAGAGATGGTTGCAGATTAGAATAAAGAACTAGCCGTGCATGCTATATAAAAGCTTTGTCACCTTGTCCTAAGGTGGGACACTTTACAGAGGACCTGTCACCAACTACATGAACTCCAAAGCAATTGATGTCAAAATCTGCATTTCTCTACAGTCAGATGGATGATGTCAGACTGTCTACTTCAATTCAGGATCACCCATCTGATTGTAGAGAACCTAATTAGCATATTGAAATTATACTCTGAATCTATGCTGAGTAGGCTTTCTACTGGCAGTAGTAAAAAACAATGGGTACTAAAGAGAAAATCTAAACTATGCTGGAATTAATGGATTAAAATTACTGGAGTAGTTGCATATAAAGAAAGTTCCCTTTCAACCGTGTTCACCACAACTGTGCCAGCCTTTTGGCACAAAGTAAACCAAACTTATAGTTCGTAAAACTTGCATAGAACTCTTTGCAATAAAAGCTTTATAGTCATTCCCAGCTAACAGTCAGTCCCTTGAAAACCCTGAACATCTTACTATAAACTCTTTGGGGGAGATTCATTATGGCTTCTCTGCCAGTTTTCTTGTGAGGAAACCCCATGAATCTCACTGTCCCTGCCAGTTTCGGCATTTCTTTGACCCGCACATCACTATGGGCATGTCAGGCGGGGCAGGTGGAAGGCGGCCGTGCATCACATTTGCTATAGTCTGCGGCGGAGACTATAGTAAAAACTCCAACAGTTCCTATCCGCTCTTCAGGTCAGAACTGGTTGAGTTTGCGCCCATATTCACTAAGAGGCCTGAACTTCTTAGTGAATAACGCAGGACCCCCAGCAATGGGAAATTTTAAGACTGCCGTTCTAAACGGCAGTCTAAATGAAATCCCCCCAATATCACTAAATCCCAATCTCTACTTTTAGACATCTATCCAGAATCCCTTCATTTTATGAAACATAAATTTGGAGATAACCTTATACCCAATTATAAATCCTTATAAAATAACAACTATCTTCCATGCATAACAACACTTAATAAAAAATGTGCAGAATCACTGCCTCTAAAATGATGTTACATCACAAATTATTATATTTATAAAGAAAACTTCCCATTGCCATACCTCAATCTTTCTTTACTAAAATCCAATCCCTGATTTCAAGATTCTTATGGGCCAAAAAAAAAACCCTGTTTAGCATTAAACATCCTAAACTTAAATCAGTTGATACTATTGTGATACTACTGTGTTGTCCTGATGTCCTATCCCTCAAAATGTCACCTCTAACCATTCCTGCTATAAAATGCTACATTCCTTCCCAGTATCTGTGTGGCCATCTCATGGGATACACTCCATTGCTCAGATCTGGGAAGGAGATCTGGAAAGGAGACACTCCTGGAACAAAATGGAAAATACTCTATATCATATAATGAACAACACACCTAATCATCCCAGTTGCATATATTTGAATGTATAATGGAAGTGCTGGAGAAGATGTAGAAATAGGGGCACCCCATCCCACATCTTGGGGCTGCTCATGTTTTTCAGACTAATTTCAGAAACAACCCATCTCACAATAAACAAATCTGCTAAGATGGCCCTACTATTATTAGAAGTCTCTTCTATTCCTAATGGAATGAGAGCACTAGTAGCCAAACTCTTAGCAATTGCTAAATTACTCTTAACTAGATCTTGAAAAACCCCTATAGTACGCCACTTTAAGGGTTCATTCACATAGACATCAATAGGCTCATGGAGCAATGCGGCACCGTACCACTCCGTACAAGGGGAAAGATAGGACATGTCCTATCTTTCCTGGTGTGCACCACCGTAAACTGTCATCCCTCCTCCTCTACAAAGCATCAGACGTGTGTCCGTCTGGCTATGGCTGGTTGGGCACAGGTTTGTGTGAATTTTGCCTAATTCTCAATTTACTGATGTAAATTGATGATGAAGTGAATTTGACTTTATCTTACAAGATTTTTTAAAATTACTTTATTTTCATATGTGATACATACAATCAAGAAGAAGTAAATTAAAGAAGCAGAAAATACATTTTTGTTAAGAAAGAAGAGGAAAAAATAATTTATATATTGAAAGAACATATTTTGTAGTCCCCCCTTCCCTTTCACACACATATCCCTTCCTTTTCCCACCCTCCTAACCGCTATGGTGTTCTAGTGATTACAATAATCACTAGAAAACCTTGGTGATGCTAGTTCTCTTCAGTTTCTAACCTTGTTGATTTTCCTCCTTGCCTCTTTATGAGATGACTTTATCTCGCAACTTAATCAAATCTCAAAATCCTCATTGCTTCATTGCTCGGCTTCTAAACATGCTATAAAATTAACATAAGCACAACATTTGGAGCCACTCAAACTTCCTGTCCCTTCCACACAGTACGTACCTTCTTTCTCTGTAGAGATCCAGACTAGCCTGCAAAGCCTTTAATATGACGGGAAATACATTACTCTGTGAAATAATGTTGTTATTACTTTACTGTTATTAGTTTACATAGTTATTTTGTTACTCTCTAGATATCATATGAGAATAATTGCAGAACCAACTTAGTTGACTATCTTAGTTGTCTATCACTAATGCCCTTAAATAACACATGTCTACATTGTTATGCTTTAAACACCTCTGTGCAGGTCATAACGGTATGTTCCATTATTATGTGAACAATTATTCATTAATTTAACTTAATTTTTTATTTTTTTCAAAATGGCAAAAAAGTGCCATTTTCGACTTTGGGCACAACAGTTATTATATTTTGATTGGGCATTTTCAGATGCGGTGATACCTAATGTGTATATGCATTTTACTGTTTATTTATATACAGTTCTAGGGAAAGGGGGGGTGATTTGAATTTTTAGTTTTTATTATCATTTTTTTAAACCTTTTTTTTTTATTTTTACTTTCATTATTTTCCGGACCCCCTAGGTTACTTTAACCCTAGGTTGTCTGATTGATCCTATCATATACTATCATACTACAGTATGGTAGTATATTGGGATTTTTCCCAATATTCTTTAAAATGTTTAAATCGCACATTGTAATTAATGGGTTAAAACAAGGTCTTCAGAAGACCCGAGGCTGTCGTGGCGACCAATCGCTGCTCCCCGATGACTTCACTGGGAGAGACGATTGTCACCAAGCTTTGCTGCCGGCAATCCGATGGGATATCACCCACAATCGGTGCTAGCACAGATTGTGGGTGTTACCGGTAAGTCTTTACTGCAATATGCAGCACAGACTTACCGGCTATGGAGAGGGCTCAGCCCGTGATCCCTCTCCATGTACCCGCACCCGACGCGTGCCGTACTATTACACCACATTGTTAAGGGGTAAACGAAACATGGCAGATGTGGATCGCATACCAATTGAGAGTCTGATCTAAAGGATGACATTCCTATTCTCAACAGGACCCCCTGCCCTTCCTTTCATCCTTCCCTATGTTCCTTACCCTTTCCCTCCTATCTCATTTGTGTGATGGAATATCTTACATAGCTAAAATGTATCCAGCGGGTCTTTAGATTTAAACTTGAGGTTTTGCTAGACCAGTTGTGTTGTGATTATTGTTATGTAAATTGCTTTCATTTGATTCCCCCCCATCTTTTTTTCTGTACCCTACTTGAAAACTTTCAAAAAAACATTTTGAAACAAAAACCAGATCTAGCACAGCCTGTAAACTTAAGAAATGAGGTCCTAAAACTGTATGCAAATAACCTGTGAGATGTCCTATGGGTCATTGTCATATTCAAGCTGTCCAGCTTATTCATGAGTGGGAGGCACAGCCACACACCCAGTGCTTGACTGACAGCCTGTATAATGATGTGAGGTATAATGGTGTAATGGCTCCTCCATGTGCTTCCTGGTGCTGGTGGCCACACCCCCTGCAGCCTGTGTGTGTATAGGGGAGATACAACTGCTCCAGGCAGCCATGTTATAGAAGAACATGTCAGGTACTTGTGTAGCTGATGTCTGTGTCTCTCACATGTGTATAGGTCAGCAGATAAACACAGACACTAGCAATGCTTTACTATACATTACATACAGACATGAGCAGGGGGAGGAGAGGGGGGTAACGGGTGACATCACAGCCTCTGACCATGTGATCAGCCTCATTTACATAATAAAGAAAAGATGATTTTAAAATGATTAATGTATGAATTGACCAGATAAAGGCTGGGGTGGAATCCCAGTGAGCTGCTCCAACAGGTAGTGGTGACAGAGATCTGATGACAGGTGTCCTTTAAGGAGTAATATTCACCTTCCTGGCCTACCTCTGTGGGAGAAACAGTGTACTATAGTTCAACTTCTCTACCTCAGCAACTACCTCTCCTTCCCCCTTATCTTTCCTTTTAAGTATCTGTTTATTCAAAAAAGCATCGGGCCTGTAAGCAAACCACCCTGCACCGCCATTTCCATCCTCCTCTCTTCCCTCTCCCCACTTTTTTTGTTTTTTCACAGTTCAGTCGCCATCATGGAAATTGAATTTGTTAGAGTTTGTTTGCTAGAGTAGTATTGCATTTGACACAGAGTAAGGATGTAATAATCTGTACTTTCAGCAATGCTAGGCATAAATCTTAATTTATTGTGTGCTATCATGTTCAACATCCCCCACCGGGGCCTAGCCTGCCTTTGGTGGCTGAAGACAGCTGGGGCCCAGAATACCAGAGTGGCTGGCTTATGCGGCCTTGGGCATGCTATGGTCACATTGCTTGGTATTCGATTGGGACCGGAGGACGGGCTTATCGCCTGGCAGGTTTCAAGCAGGTGGTGTGTGGAGTGGAGGGAAAGGCTGATGTAATGAGTTTCTCCCTGGGGCAACCCCTGAGGTGTGTATAGAGATCCCTGGGTGATGAAGGATGGGGAGCCTATGATGGTGAAACAGCCTGATCCAGGAATCACACCGAGGCACAATGTAAAAATCAACTCACGGTTCTTTATTGGAACTTGAACAGCAGGCAACGCCCTAACATCAACAGTAGGTTCAGCAGGCTGGAAAGCTGGTAGGAGATATCTAGTCCGCAGGAAGGGTTGCTCACAGCCTGGTAGTAACTTCAGGCTGGGTTGGTAGATGGAGCTGAGTCCGGACAGTGGACCTCTGCTCTGGGGCTTAATCTCCTGACTAGCTACAGGTGTCAGGCAGCAGGCCTGAGACACATCTGCTTCCTGGTAGTGTGGCACTGGCCTCTGCAACACAAGCATGTCCTACTCTCTCCTCTGCTTCTGGAATGTGCGCTCCTGCCCACAAGGGGTTTTTATACTCCCGTAGTCAGGTGGCAGAACTCCAATCAGCTTCCAGCTTGCTTTACAATAAGACAAAGGCTGTCATTGGTTAAGGACAGTTAGCATCTTAACTCTTGCACTCCCAGGCAGTGGTTTCCAGCTGCAAAGTTTACCAGGGCAGTAGCTTCTAAGTTAGTTGAGCAGGCAGCTCCTGACAAGGAGAGGGACAATTTTGCAACACTTACCTAGCCTATACATTGGCATGGTTGTTGCACATGGCACACACTGTATGTAAGTTCTGTGCGAATTTTTGAGTAAAGCTCTTTTCAATCAAAACCTTCACTCCCTCAGGGAGGTAAATTATTACAGAAAACTATTACTGCTCCTAGTGGGATCTGAGTTTCTAGTACATGGAGTGGAGGAGGTGCACACAAATTATTAACATGCAAATTAAGAGAGAAAGATTAGTGTAGAAAATTAAACACCAGTTTTGTTAGAGCATCCCTTTTATGCTTCTTACAGTTTCAGGAGGAGGCTTGTAACTTCAACCACCTTTAACTACTGTATTTTTCAGACTATAAGGCGCACAAAAAAATGCTTTCTAAAATGTACTAAGAATATTCTAAGAAACTGCATTTATTCACATTGTAAGGCGTCATGCATGTGATGTTTGCCATGCCTGGGGGCAGCATACGTTTGGCTGGAGAGGCGAGCGCTGCGCACTCCTTCCAGCTCCATAGGGATGTGTGCAGCCCTGCTGTACGTAAGGGAAAAGATAGATCATAGAGAGCCGCCATAAGCATCTATGGGGACAGTTTTTCGGCCATAAATTGTGTGGCTGTATATCAGTTTGTGTGCATGGAGCCTTAGATAAACATGGAAACTCCATTTTCCTCTCTATTGGAAGGAGTACAGTATGGCCGTACTTACGGGAAACAATACAGCAAACTCTTTCTTTTTCCTGTGTACAGTATGGTACTCTGGTACTGCCCAGAGTACATTCAAATGGATGAACATATTTCCCTTTGAAATTCATGTGGCTATATGCCATCCATACCAAAATGGTACAGTACTGGTAACGTACAATCAGAAAAAATGCTAGTGTGAAAGGGGCCTAACAATTACGAAATAAGGCACACTTCAATTTTTCATGTTTTTAATGCTATTAAATAATGTGTTCTTTTAAGGGTTTTTTTTTTACAGGGATATTATAATCTCATAGGACAGGAAAATTTAAATCTAATCTAAAATGCCATGGGGGTTTCTCCATGCAGCTCCAGTATGTGAGACAGGATGCAGTTTCACTGTGAGATAAGGAAGCATTAAATAAAAAGGCTGACATGCCACAGTCAAATTTAATCTCTTCAGTGTTTATTTTCTACTACTCTGCGGTAATCACCACTGTGCTCAAGGGATCTTGAGATGCGTTCCTCTGTGAGTGACGGGATCCGAGCAAATTAAACTGTAGCTAGTTACACAACATAATAATAAAGCTTACAGATATATCTTTTATTGTAGTTGTATTTTTTTTTTTTTTTAAGTTTCAAAGCTAGGTGCCACCTAAAAGTGGAATTCCATGCTAAATTAAAATTGCATTATTAGTGAATCCCCAATAATAATAACTCTCTATTAAGAATACATTTACATAGTGTGCCTAGGTAGTAGCACATGTACTAGTACCCTTATAGAAGAAACAATATAGGTAAGCTACGGCTGGCGGGCACACGTTGGGCGTGCTGGAGAGGAGGAGAGGTGAGTGCTGCTCACTCCTCCTTTATCCATAGAAAATAGAGCCGCAAGGTCGTTTATACAGCCAAAGTTAGAGCATGTGTCCGAGCGCCCTAGGCGATGATGGTGGATGAATTAACCGGCTGCAAATTTGCGGACGTATATACATCCCCATATGTTAGTGTGAATGAAGCCTAATATTGTAAAGAATTCTAATTTCCCCAACTGTCCTCCTAGTCCTATGAACAGTATAATATTTGTAAAGATTAAGGAGCTGCATTGCCATTTCTTTTCTGCTCTACTGTGATTGTACTCATGTAAGAATAGTTGTTGGGAATTAGAATTCCCATGTTTCTGCTCATAAGGTACTTAATCGCTAATAGCTATACAAAAGGGAATTCCTGTTTCCTTATTTGTGGTTTGGGGTGTTTTTATTTGCAATTTATTTAAGGTTCAGCTTTATTTTGGATACAATATTTTTGAGGGGGCTTTTATTAGTTACCAACCTTAAAGATCTGACCACTTCCAGCCGCACTCGTCAGCTAATTATAGAGTACAAAAAAAGCATATTAATGTCTACTGTGCAATAGCTTAGAATGCTGCAACTGCACTACAATTCTTGACCACTTCACTGTGGATGGGGTTGCAGTGTTTCCAGCACTTCTGTGGCCCTTTCAATATGCTGATCAGTTGGGGTGCTTTGGAGATCAAAATTAGAAAACACACAATTTTCTGTATGTCAAGGTCAATGTGTAGTCCTCTGTGAGTAAAACAGCGGTATTTTAACCCCTTAAGGATGCAGGGTTTTTTTTTTACCATCAATTGTACTGCCTGGGAGAACCCACTGGAACAGAGCCTGTCTTCAAATGTGTTTTCTGAAACATTGCTATTAACACACGTTGCTTGTTCAGTTAGTATAGAATTTGGCCCTTATTACCCAGGTTGTTTAGGCGTCGGGCATTATATGAGCAGAGACTTAAGACAGTAAGGCCCCTTCCACACTAGCGAGTGTGATGCGATGAACTCGCATCACACTCGCAACGCAAGCTGCCGGGAACGCACGGCCCGAACGCTGCACCGCGGGAGTGAACTCAGCATGTCAGTTCACTCCCGCGGTGCAGCGTTCGGGCCGTGCGTTCCCGGCAGCTTGCGTTGCGAGTGTGATGCGAGTTCATCGCATCACACTCGCTAGTGTGGAAGGGGCCTCATGGTGTGTCATTTGGGTAAAGGGGATTTGGTAAGGATGGGGGGGGGGAGGTTAGCCACACAAGGAAACAAACAAAACCCGGGGGAACAATGACAAGAACAAACCAGACATACAGGTGGTCCCCTTACCCGATATTCAGATGACCCCTAGTTACAAACGGACCTCTGGATGTTGGTAATTCACTGTATTTTAGTCCTAGGCTACAATAATCAGCTGTAGGAGTCATAACCCAACATTTTTTTAAATCCAATTGTCACAGAGACCAAAAAAATTTCTGGCTGGGGTTCAAATTATAAACTATACAGTTTCGACTTATATAAAAATTTAACTTAAGAAGAAACCTACGGAACCTATCTTTTATATAACCTGGGAACTGCCTGTACTAACATGAAACGAACTCTTCACCAGCAGATGAAAATGGAACAATTATTATTAAATCTGAGTGGACAACAACTAAGACCTAGTAGGGCCACCAGTGCCAGCCCAGCACAGGTCATTCCCTAGGTAGGGGAAAGAGGAAGAATGAGGACGAAGCTGCCGCCATGCCTGGCCCAAATCAATAAAATTAAAATGCTGTAATCAGGAATAAGGGCTGTTAAATGACACTGAATCCTGTTATTTCAATGTAATGGCCCTTGGTACACTTCTCACCTAATCACCTAATCAAGAAAGAAGCGGTATGAAGGGGGAAAAGAGGGGAAAGCGGGAGTACATGGTGGAATTAAGAATCGGCAGGGAATTGAGGGAGAAAAAAGGCAAAAGGGGAGTGAGTACCCAACATAGGGTGACATGTCGCTCATGGTGTTTGCATGTCCTCCAGAAACACCAACACTAACAACAGTAACAACAGAAGAGCAAAGATACTGGCAGGTACATCAGTTGTCCATTAACCTGGGAACCACCTTACCCCGCCTCCCCCTTGGATAATGTCCTCAGATATCATTGGAGTCAGAAATTTTTTTTTCCATGTAGGCATAATTCACCTGTAGTAAAGGCAGCATATGAAAAAATTCTCAGAGGTTACCGGCATATAGCCTTAGGATTTCGGAGCTGAAATATAGTTTTATAAAGTACTGAAATTATTTTCAATGCTGACAAAGGCATGTTTAAAAGCAGCATAGCATAGGCTAATGGAACCTGTCTCCAGCCACAGGTGACATTCCTGGTGGCAGTTTTGTTTTACGATTATCATGAGGCATGAGGCTGTTCTCAGAGTCTGGAGGTAATATAAAATGCTTTAAGGCAGTGGTTCTCAACCTTTGTGATACTGTGACCCCGCAATACAGTTCCTCATGTTGCGGTGACCCCAAACCATGCGATTCTCTACAAAAACGCAATAAAATTGTGGCCTTTGATGGCTTTAGGTGACCCCTGTGTTTTGGTCGTTCGGTCGTTGAGAACCGCTGCTCTAAGGGAACTAAGAGCTCTCCTTACAGAGACTTTGCCAATAAGGCTACCTTGTAGGTGTGTGGAGACTTATAACTATTGACACTCCACTAGGGGAATCTGGGAAAATATGCCAATGAGTTTTCCAGAATGGGAAAAGAAAACCATGCCTCTTTTGCTACCTTGTAAGGTATACCCCTTAACATCAAGCATGACTTTCATGAAACCCAATGACATGATGCAGAATTAAAACCAAACCAGTATATTTATTCCAGAAAGAACAGATTCCCAACTGTAGACAGCAATGTTTCGATGTGGTTGAATCTTTTTTTACAGTGCAAGGAACTGGTTTGGCTGAGAGAAAGGCTTTTGACTAGGATCGGGAAGTAAGAGGAGTGGTTTTCTTTTTCCCATCCTGTAAAGCTTTTTTGCATATTTTCATAGCCTGACCTTCTCTCACTACATCCTTGAAGTCAAGACATAGACTCCTGCTTGGACAGTGTTGTTGTCGCCGCCCATTGCACAAGCAGAGTGGAGAAGGATCCCAATTACATCTCCTCTTCATCTTGGTCTTCCTGCCTACCTGTGATTGAATAGTCCCTCAGGTTGCAAAGCACCACTTTGTAGCAGTCCAATGTAGACAATGTTGTCTTGTGCCAAGTGAGGCGTTTCCTGGCGTACGAGATGACAGTCTTAAAACAGTTTATAAGGAGTCAGGCATCCCAAGTGGCCTCACTTGCACGAGTACCTTTGAACAGTCCATAAAGAACAGCAAGGTACGTTGTGGTGTTCCTGAGCAAATAGTTTGTGTTCCAGGGCTTCCAACAGGCCCAGAGTGAAGGGGTACTCCCAGAACAGGGGCAAAGGAGTTCCCTCCTTCCAGGGGCACCTGGGACAGTAGGGATTGTTGCTCAGGTTGCGGACGTGTATGAACAACCACAGGCCCCCCTGAATGGCCATCCACAACAAGTCCTTGTGCCTGTTGAAGTCTGTTCCAAAAGAAGTTGCCCAAACAGTCCTGGCTGTGTACTGGGCGACTTCCGGAACCAACTCAAACAAGTATAGTGCTATCTACAGTTGGGAATCTATTCCTTTTGAAATATATATACAGGTTTGTTTTTAATCTGCTATCATTACTTCTTCAGTAATTGGGTCAATGCAACCTAACAGATTATGATATAACCGTTTTGGTGAACATGCCCCACCGCCAGAGTCTTGAGCCCGGGGCAGTTGCCTAATGGTCACTATAATCTGCTAATGGTTGGGACAACAATATAAAATCCTTTTATAACACTAGAATAACATTACAATTTCCATGTATTACAACCATAACCACAATAAACTTAAACCATGTAATAAAGTTACCTGCCAATAAATAGAAATACAGTGCATTCCTCAGGTAAAAAACGTATTTAGACTAAATACTTCTGGTTTGACAATAGATTTTTTGCAGCTCTTAACAGAATAGTAGTATTGTTATCTGGATAATGTATTTTACATGATTACTGTTGTTATAATATAATCTACATGGGATATTTATGGGGTTGTTGCATTGTATAGTGGTTTATTTGGCAGCCTAATTTGAGAGAAAATTATTGCCCTCAGAATTGTGCTGGCAATATAGGACACTTATGGGCACAATGTGATATTATTATGAGGATACTTTGAAGGTAATTTGGTATCAGATACAGAATTGGTCTTACACAGTCTAATAAACTGTATCTGTCCTCCAATTTCTTTCGTTCACAACTAAGTAATTTCAGTACATAATTACAGTTAAAACTGTCAATACTATTGACTGACATACCCCTTTTATGTTAACATTGAATATATACACAGATAGATTGAAGCTGGCATGACGCACACAGTTTAAAACACTATAGTGACAGAACATCAAATGTCCTGCTTGAAATTTATCAGAGGAAATGCACACATATGTAATATCCAGTTGATTGAATTGAGTAAATGGAATTAAATGAAATGGAAGCTACTTGCTAAGACGGAACCATTTTGCACCTTTGGCAGGCAAACATTCTATTAAAGAATCTGAATTAAGCCATGTTACTAGGAAATGTACTGGCAGTGTCTGTAATTCATTCTGTTCTCTGTGCTGTGTATTTCTTTTATCACCACAAATTTTATTTTATGCTAAGATTAAACCAGACTAATGGACTTCAATCCACAGTATTAACTGTAGGTGTTATTATTAAGTCAGAGATACAGTCCTAGCAATAATACACACAATAATCTTCCTTAATATTTTCTAGATGGATGTATAATGACTATGATTACAGCCCAATCCATAGTGATGAACCATTGCGAGTGGTTGAATTTAATAAAGCAGCCTCTTAAAGGGGTATTCTCGTCTGGGCATTCACATTCAGATTCATTAATTTGCCATATATAAACAATTTCTTCAATTAGATGTTATTAAAAAAATGTTCCTGTGAGAAGATAATTTCTCATAAATGTAGCCTTGTTGTCCCTTAGAAACGAGATAGCTTCCTCGGATACGGCCACCTCTGATGGATTGAGTGCACAAAGAAACGAAAGGTTATTGTATATAAAATGTCCAGGAGTTACTACATGTCACACAGCCGTCCTGTGGTAATGATTGCTGAATCCTGGTGGTCCGGCAGGACTCTATAGTGCATGTCTGGCCACCGCTGCCAGAGTGTGACGTGGTCGCATCCGAGGAAGCTATCTCGTTTCTAAGGGACAACATGCCTACATTTATGAGAAATTATCTTCACACAGGAACATTTTTTTTATTAACATCCAATTGAAGAAATGTTTACATATGGCAAATGAATTTAATTAAATGTAAATGCCCAGATGGGAATACCCCTTTAAAGTAATTAAATGTTAAATAAGAACTTTTGGCAAATTTGTTGCTGATTCTTTTAATAAAGGTAGGATTTAAACCCATTTTCCATGGGTCATGTCTGGGCTTCCCAATTTTCATTTCATGTTCATGCCAAAATAATAAAAAAAAAAATAGGCTAGTACAGCCATGAGTCTTCCAGGGAATTATGCAACAAGTTTTTCACACCTGGATTTTGGGATCCTCTCCAGTTCCCTCAGGTTGGATTATGAACATTGGTGGAAGCCATTTTCAAGTCTCTCCTGGGATGCTTAATTGTGCTCAGGCCAGAGAATCTATTTTCTCATAGTTTTTCTCATGTGTTTTTATGTAATCTTTGGAGAGGCTTCTTTAGGCACACTCTTCCATAAAGCCCCATCTGGTGGAGAGCTGCAGTGATAGTTCAGTTTGTTGAACTTTCACCCACCACCCTGCTGCAACTGTGGAGGTCAGCCACATTTATCTTGGGGTTCTTCATTACCTCTCTTACCAAGGCTCTTCTCCCAAGATTGCTTAGTGCGGCTAGACAGCCAGGTTGAGAAAGAAATGTGGTTGTTCCAAACTTCTTCCATTTAAAGCGTAACTGTAAATTTTAAAAAGTTTTGCCTAGCTGTGCACTAAGCCAAAATGAGAAATTCTCTAATTTACATGGTCTTCTCAAGAGGTTTTACTGTTCATATGTTCAACTTTTTATTCCTTTGTAAGTGCTTGATAGTGTGGGTGAACATGTTTTAGGGTGCGTTCACACGTCACATCCATTTTCAAATGCATCAGAACAACTGAGAAGAGGATATTTGCCTAATTGTATAGCTGTTAACATTATGTTAACAAACACATGTGTTAACAATATTTTAGCACTGTGTTACTATTGTGTCAACATGTGTTAACATTATGGTAATGAATGTGATAACATTGTGTTAGCAAGTAAACGTATGCATTTTGCAAACACAACATTAACAGCTATCTAATCAGTGAAATCTCCTCTTCTTGACTGTTCTAATGTGTTTTGAAGATGTATGCCACTTTGGACCGCAGCCGTAATATTTCTTTTTCTTTGTGATGTAGTTAATAACTAGTAATACCACTCTTGGGATTACATGGGGAAGAGGAGGTGTTCTGTGATATCTACCATTAAATATATTCTTACACACCAAACTAAAATAATACAATCTTTATTTGAAATTTATAGACCATCATTACAAGTATATTAAAATTCAAGGTAAGGGGAAGGGGGAAATATGCAGGTATCCATGGGAGCAAAGATGGAAAATCATCACATTAGATCATGTCAAATTACTGTGGAAACATTAATAACCAATAACCAATATGTCAAAGTGCTAGCGCATATCAAAAACAATTAGGACATATGTCTCCATACTTAGAGCAAAGTTCATTCAGAATAACGGAGAGAACATTGCTTACCCCTGATATTTGGTATACCCGAAGTATGCCATGGACAGGATACTCCCCGACGTGCGTTTCGGCGCTAGCCTTCGTCTGGGGGAATGTGTGAATTACTAGCAATCGGGTTTATATGTACCTTGTAGCCAATGGTATCAAGAAACATAGGAACAACTGAGGGTAAGATTCCGACCTGCATCCGCCCTAAATCTTGCAGATTTCCAGCCTTGTCCACCTGTCCAGCTATAAAGCTTTTCGTGAAATTGGTCTCGGAAGATTTCAAACAAATCTCAAAAGACATACAGGGAGATAATTTAACCCCACGAATGCGTAAAGCGCTTAATCGTCTCAAAAAGTTGGATGATATAATTATAAAACAGGCGGACAAGGGGGGAAACGTTGTACTATGGCCGAGAAACATGTACGAGGCAGAAGTCCAAAGACAACTAAGGGATAAAATGTGTTATAAAAAACTGACCTTCAACCCGACTGGTAAGTTTGTAGAAGAACTACGCAATATATTACAGAAATCAACAAAGTCCAAGACCATATCTAAGGAGTGCGCCGAAGCCCTATTTGTAAAAGTACCTAAGACTCCAACTCTGTACCTATTACCGAAGGTGCATAAAAATTCAAATAACCCCCCGGTCGACCAATTATCTCGAGGAGGGGGGGATTGATGGAGAACATCTGGAAATTCATAGATTACTATCTTAAAGACATAGTAGAGTACCTACCATCATATATTCGTGATACATCCGATCTTTTACAGAAGATAGAGGTAATCCACATGGACGAGGATATGATCTTAGCCACACTCGACATGGAGTCATTATATACAAGCATTCGGCATCAGGACAGCCTTAGGGCCGTACAATTCTTCTTGAGAACCACCACCTTGGAGGAAGGTATGAGAAACTTGATTCTCTAGCTGCTGGAGTTCGTTCCTCTCCACAATTTGTTTGTGTTTGGGGGTTCCTTCTACCTACAGCTCCAGGGCACGGCTATGGGGGTGGCATGTCCCCCTCATATGCCAATTTGTTCCTGGGGCTGTGGGAGAGGGACCTCCTCACGGGTGATTGGGATGTCGCGATGGACCGCGTCATCTTCTGGGCGCGGTACATCAACGACATCCTGATCGTCTGGAGGGGGTCGGCCCAGCAGCTTGGGTCATTCGTCCAAGAGCTAAACCAGAATGACTTAAACATATAACTGACATATAAGTGTGATCAAAGTAAGGTGGATTTTCTCGATGTCATTTTAGAACATGACAGCCATGGATATCTTCAATCGGACGTATTCAGGAAGGAGACCTCGGTGAATGCCCTACTACATGCATCGTCCTCCCATCCCCCCCAAACCATCAACGCAGTACCAACGGGACAATACTTATGAATGAAAAGAATTTGTTCCACAGAAGAAAGCTTTGAAAATCGAGCACAAGAACTCAGACAAATATTCCAAAGATCACTAATAAAAGCTTATAACAGGGCTAGGTCCACCCCAAGGATCGAACTTCTCTACCCAGAACAAAAGAAACAGGAGAATCAAAAGGTAAGATTCATTACAGAATACCATTCTCACTGGCCACAGATGAAGCAAATCCTTGACAGATACTGGCCGATTTTAGAATCGGATACGATTATACAAAAGTATATCCCACCATATCCAGGGATAGCAGCCCACAGGGCTAGAAACCTAAAGGATATATTAGTGAAGAGTCACCACATTATGAAGAAAGGCGAGACTTTTCTAGGCAATAAAGGCCCGAAATGGGGCTGTAAGCTGTGTAGTCGCTGTGTAGCCTGTCCTAACATCATCCGTACAGAAACATTCACAGACTCGAGAGGCGAACGGTTGTACAAGATCACACATACCATAAGTTGTAATACAAAGGCAGTGGGATATCATGCTACGTGCCCATGTGGGATGATCTATGTAGGGTTAACCACAAGGGAACTGAAGACGAGAGTGCGGGAACACGTTCGCACATTCGGGCCGCAAGCGACCCAGAATTCAGTACGGATGGCCTTCCGGTGGCCAGACACTTCAAGGAGTCTCATGAATGCAATCCCAAATACTTATGTGTCTGTGGCATTGATCACATTATCAGTGACATTAGGGGAGGACCAGTGGCACAGAAATTGGCACAATGTGAGGCCAAATGGATTAGGACCCTACAAATATTGAGTCCATTGGGACTCAATGAAACTCTGAGTTATGCGTCATTCCTCTGACCCCTGACCTGGGCAAGACTGGGTTTTTTAACCTGTTTTTAAGATTCTTTAAGAATTTTAACTGCTGACCCTTTTTCTAAGAGGTATTTATGTCTTCTAGATCCTTTTCTCGATGCTTTTAGCGAGACCATGACGAGTTTTGGAGAAATGATGATGTGCCTCTTGGCACAAACACATCTTGTAGACGGTATACTCTGAAGAGATTATGAATGGTACCAATCCAAATGGCACATGGGCTACTAATCCAAATGGCACATGAGTTCCCTGTTACTACAAAGTGGACACTAAAGAATGGGACCACATGAATCACCACTCTATTTCACAACACCATGGGTGTCAACGAAATCCACCAAGAGAAGGTGACACTCACACCACGTTAACCACTTAACACTAACAATTCTTCCTCACACGGATACACATCAATAAGTAACAATTAGGTTTCCCTACCACAACATCACACATATTTCCTTGTAATATTTTATGGATCACTATCCATATTAGTGTCATTACTAATGAATGCACTAGCACTTTTTCTCCACATCACCAGTTGTTCATATTTTTGCCCTCAGCTGTCAGCTGTGATTATCTAGCTGTCCTAAGGAGGAATGTTTGCACATATGCACTTTAAAGCACATGACACACTTATGCACATGATATCGCACCTTACAGCACACAACATGTGTTCAGGTTCCCAACTATATGGTGTAGCATACTGCATCACGCACACGCTCACCTTAAGTTTTGGTTTTTCTAGGTTTCACATGTGATATATATATTTTAGGCTATGTCCTGTCTGTGCGACACACATACCAATTTGGTCTGTGATACACGTATATATGTCCTTCCTTGTTTTTAAATGATGTTGATGATAAATTATGGTAAACAATGTAATAATATCTCACTTCTGCATAACAATGTTAATAGCAGTCCCATTGTAGGCATGTACCCATTCGGCATCATACCACTTTGCCAAGGTACAAATATCACATTTGGAATAATATGCACTTTTCTGCTCTTTCTATATGAGATTACCTGGTCTAATTGGTATATTATTTTGTTATCTTTGCAAACTGCCATATATTTTCCCACTCGCATAGATATAAGAGCTAGAGGTATGCAGGACATTTCACCTACCAATAAGACATCCTTTCGGTGTGCGCACGCGCATGGTAAGAGGCGCTCGCCTCTCGTCTGACAGCTCGCCCCAGCTGACTGCCCCGGAGTGACGTCAGCATCACGTGACGGGTCATGTGAGCGGGGACGGACCTCGGACGGGAGGCGGTGCTTCCCCGTGCGGCGTGCGCCCAATAGTTCGGTTTGGATTACATTTGGAGTCCACAGGTGCGGGTCCGTGCAGCCCATTGGCTACAAGGTACATATAAACCCGATCTTGCTAGTAATTCACACATTCCCCCAGACGAAGGCTAGCGCCGAAACACGCGTTCGGGGAGTATCCTGTCCGTGGCAGACATATGTCCTGATTGTTTTTGATATGCACTAGCACTTTGCCATATTGGTTGACACATTGGGGCAGATTTAACAAGCTGTCTGAAAGTCAGAACATTTCTAGTTGCCCATGGCAACCAATCACAGTTGCCCTTTAAAATATTCATGAGCACTGGTAAAATGAAAGCTGAGCTGTGATTGATTGCCATGGGCAACTAGAAATATTCTGACTTTCAGACAGCTTGATAAATCTGCCCCATTGTGGCAATAAACTATTTGCACTAGCACTTTAAAGACATAAAGTGACTGGGCTATATGCGGTGTTAAGAATAAAAAGTGCAATATTGTATATTTATGAATTTGATGCCCCTGTCCCCCTATTAATGTTTCCACAGTAATTTGACATGATCTAATGTGATGATTTTCCATCTTTGCTCCCATGGATACCTGCATATTTCCCCACCCCTCCTTACCTTGAATTTTAATATACTTGTAATGATGGTGTATAAATTTCAAATAAAGATTGTATTATTTTAGTTTGGTGTGTAAATTGGCCTAATTTTTAAATAGGTCCTTGATGTAGTTAATAACTGTATGATGCAGAGCTCCAGTGCTCTGTATCTTTCCTGTCTTGCACTAGTCTAGATCTCTACACATCTACACTGATTCTGTATTCTGATTGGCTGAGTTGTTTGTGCACGTTCATGTGAATGCCTAGAGTTCTATTGCCATAACTGCCCATAGCTGATGTCACAATCAGGAAGTCCCGCCCACCCAGGAAAAGCTGAGAGGATATTACAGATAGTCAATAGAACTATTTTTTGCCTAGTAACATTACAGTTATGCTTTAAGTATTATGGAGGCTACTGGGCTCTTAGGAACCTTGAGTACTTTTTTTAGTTTAATGTATGTGTATATATGTAAACAGTATGTGAGTTAAATATGAGTCACAACAAAGGGTCTGAATACTTATGAACATGTGATATTTCCATTTTCTTGTTAAATATATTTAGAAAAATATCTACATTTCATCTTACCATTTCATTTAACATTTGATCTTACCAATTGACTGCAATGAAACAAAGTGTGAAGAATTTAAAGGGGTCTGAATACTTTCTGTTCCCACTGGATCTATTAAAAATAATATGTGTGTATAATCCAAGTTGTTTTATTAAAAGAAGTACTGCTTTAGTCTATGACTACTATAGTGAAATCTGCCTCTCACTGGGGGACAACTGGGGGAACTACACTGGGGAGCTTTACATCATGTTGAGGAAACTATTGCAGTAATCACTAAGCTGTATAAAAAGGATGGAGTTCTGAGAACAAAAGTAACTATACATTACACATGAATAGTTTAGACACCTGGTGCTGATCTGAGAATAAAAAACTGATGGCAGCTAATATATGTGAATGGACCCCATGGCGAAGCTTCCTATGTGTTATAGACATAACCTCTCCCAGATATTGCATTAATGAATGTAAAAGCAGAATGGGTTTTAGCAGGGTTACCTTCATATACACAATCATCTCTGACAGATGTGTCTAAACTTCCCCTCTCAAACAGTAAAAAAAAACCTGAAATCTTAAGGATAATCTGCAGATAGGTGCATAGGGTGATATTTATTAAGTGAATTATGTGCCTGTCTCAGTAATCACTGCATCGAGCACTGGATTTACTAAGAGATAGAGGCCTTTTAATATTTTTGGTGCAGCACCTGTGCTTTGGAATGAAATCTAAGCCAGGTCCAGTTTGGTGTAGATTTCAGAAAAAACTTGTACCGGTATTGAGATGCAGGTTATCGTTAATTAGGCTGGGCCTAGAACTGGCTGGACATAGAACTGTTGCTGGCCTAATGATAAATAACTCCCAAAGTCACAGTCATTTTCATCCTTAAGTGATTTTGATAAAGGTTTAGAATTCACCGCATGGTACTCATTACACACCCCTGGCCAATCATAGCCGTTGCTAGTTGCATCAATTTGTTGTTTGTCCACAAATCCGGCAAAATGTTAGGGGCCTGTGGCCAAACCCTGAAGACAAACGTCAGGTAAAAACCATGTTTAGTTGTGACAATTACATGAGGAATTCCATAAGTATGCAGTTTATTCATGTGACACGGTTCTAGCCATTGTTTATTTAAATTTACAGACATCTCTACCTACATGTTATTTATTTGTTTGCTATCAATTTCATACTTCTCAGCTAAGAATACTCCTCAATTTTTTTTAATTTTAGTTAGGAAGGATAAAATGAGGTACGGACATTTGTTTTGCCAACGTAATACACAAAATGGTAATTTCCACTACGTCAGTATTATGGACTTTCAATAATAGAAAAAGGATGTGGTGTGCTTTGCTTTGATAAGATCACACATTTGGCTGCACTGTGTTACCTATAGTCTTATAACAGAATATATGGTTTGGTTTGTATATTGACAAGATTATTGATTCCATTATTTAACCTCTTCCCGCTCAGCGTCCGATATATCGGACGCTGAGCTCAGTGACTTAGCGCTCAGCGTCCGATATATCGGACGCTGAGCTGATGCCGGTTTGGCTCAAGATCTGAGCCGAAGCGGCATCGGGAAAGACGGGGTGCCGGCTGTGACTGTGCCGCGGCATCTAACATGTATCTGGGGGGTCTTTCCCCCACGATCGGCCCCCCCGAACCGTTTTCGGGGTGCGCCGATCGTTGCTATAGTAACTCTGGGGTCCGATCTGGACCCCAGAGTTACCTGCAAGAATTGCCAGTAAGATGGCGTCTGTGACGTCATCTTACTGGCACAGTGCCAGCCTATGCAAGTGCATAGGCTGACACTGATAATACTCTGCAATACATGAGTATTGCAGAATATTATCATGAAGAAGCAATCAGATGATTGCTTCTTCATGTCCCATGGTATAAAAGTGAAAAAGTAAAAAAAAAATGTTATTCAATAAAAAAATAAAGTAATAAATCACTAAAAATGCCCCAAACTCCCAAAACATATAAAGAGACATATAACTCAAAAAAAGTCTAAATCATAACACAAACCCCACATATATAGTATCACCGCGTCTGTAACAACCCGTAGAATACAAGTAAATCATTATTGAACCCCCACGATAAACGCCGTAAAAAAAACTGCTATAAACCTTCCAAAAATTATGATTTTTAGCTATTCAATCCCACAAAAAATGCTATAAAATGCGATCAAAAAACCATGTGTACTCCGACATGATACTGGTGCAAAGTACAACATGTCCCGCAAAAAACAAGCCATCAACCAGCTCCGTAGCCAAAAAAGTAACAATGTTATGCCATTTGGAAGACGGCAATACATAAATGATAGATTTTTCCCCACATTAGGGTTTTGTTTGACAAATTTAGTAAAGCGTAAGAAAATATATTCAAGTCTGGTATCCCCGTAATCGTATCAACCCATAGAATAAAGATAACATGATTATTAGTCTATACGGTGAACACCAAAAAAAAAAAGAGTAAAAAATCCAGTACAGAATTGATGCTTTTCTACTCCTGCCCTCAAAAAAAGTTCCTAAATTTTCAACAATAGGTGATACCAACCCCAAAATGGTAACAATGGAAAAAGCATCTCATCCCGCAAAAAAAATGGCATCACATGGCCCCAATAACGCAAAAGCGAAAATTTTATAGCCTTCAAAAGGGGCCAATGAGGAAACTAAAATCCTGGCAGCTGCAGGGCGCTCCTTCCCTTCTGCGTCTCGCTGTGCGCCCATAAAACAAGTCACGGCCACATGTGGGGGGTCTTTGTACTCAGGAGAAATTGCAGAACAAATTGTATGGTGGGTTTTCTCTTTTTATATTTTGGAAATGTGTAAATTTTAGTGCTAAATGAACGTATAAGGGAACAATTTGACCATTCTAAATTTCACCTCCATTTTGATTCAATTACTATGAAGATCTCAAGGGGTTAACAATCTTCGTAAAAGCGGTTTCTGATAGCTTGAGGGGTGCAGATTTGAAAATGGGTTGGTTATATACGGGGGTTTTGATGCTAAATATGTAAAATTTCATTCCAAACTGTATTTATCCCCAAAATAGTCAATTCTGAAAATCCGGAAAAGCGATATTCTTTTTGTAAGCCGCGTGACATCAAAATAAATTATCCAGACATATCAAAAATTATGAAAATGTAAAGTAGACAAATGGGAAATGTTATTCAGCAACTTATTTAGGTGGTAAATCTATCTGCCTGGAAACGCAATGATTTTGAATTTCGAAAATGGCAAATTTTTCAAAAAATTTATCATATTTTCTTTTTTTTTGTAAATAAACGCAAAACTTATCTGCCAAAATTTACCACTAAAATGAAGTACAACATGTGGGGAAAAAACAATCTCAGAATCGTTTTGATAAGTAACAGTGTTCAAAAGTTATAACCATATAAAGCGACGCAGGTCAGAATCCAAAAAATCGGGCTGAGCCTTAACCTGCAAAATGGCTGCGTCCTTAAGGGGTTAATCTATAGAAAACTCTAATGTGTTATTAGATACCCTAATAAAAGCTTGCTTGTAGGTTTTATGATATTAGTGGAATACAGGGAATGTTTATCCAGAACTATATATTACACACGCTCAGAGCATACAGTGTAAACCTCCCAGGGATGTTTATCTGAGAATATCACTCCAAAGTGAAGCACACAGCAGATGTTTTTCAAACGATACAGGAAAAATAGAAGTGAAGTATATCTGGGTATCTCTTTTGTGGGAAAGTAATTTATTGGTTGCAGGATAAAAAGCTGAGAGAGTAAACATCCATCTCATCTTAGGTCTCTGTCACAGATTGATGTCTGCTTCAAGCAGCTGCCTGGGGGTAAACTCTGTACAGTAAAAAAATGCATTCAGTGTACTTTATCTGTCTGAGAGTTTGTCAAGCTTCTTTGTTTTATTTCGACTGCATCTTTATTTTCAGTTGTGGGGGCAGTCGTAAATCTGAGTAATATCTTCACCTTGCGGCGTATATATCCATACACATAATACATATGTGGAGTCACAGTGCTGTTTAAAATCATTTACCACCATTCAAAAACAGAATGAAACTTTGTTGATGACTTTATGCTGTTATTAATTTATGTCTTTGCACAGGCGCTGGGCATCCGCCCTAGTAAAGTTATTGATCAAGTTACAAACTCATGAGCTTCTAACACCATGTTCTAAGTGCACAAAGGATTTCAATTTCATTAGGAAAAGCATTTTACCATGTGAAATTTAACACTGTCATGCTGCAAGCCATTAGCACTGCCAAGTCTCTATCCATCATCATTTTTATAGAGTTTGAGAATGAAACTGGCACCCATAATTTGCTCAGTAAAGAAGATTAAAATAATAAAGGCATGTCACCCAGTCAACTAGAACACTGATCTGTGCTGTTGAAAAGCAAAAACTCTGTTGTCATGTTTTAAGATTCCACATATGAATGAATATGCTTACAGGGTAGCTAGTCGCTAGCAGGTGACAAGCTATTTAAATACCAGAATATTACAATACAGGACGAAAACCCTAAACCTACCTACCTCATCTGATTGGCAGCTGTGACGGCTATGCAAGGTCAATTAATTACTGTTTTCGTGGACACTCCTTGAACACACAGGTTCTGGGCAGCACAAGGAAGTGAGTCGGAGTTGTCCACACAACCTCCGACACAACACCAGCTCACAGCCTGTACGTCAGACAGCCACCAACTCTGAGTTGATATAATCCTGGTCCATAACGGGATTATGTCTGGTCAGAGTCAATCTGGTAGCGTGATATAACCGAGTCACAGACATTGGGATTTGTAGATAGAGATAAAAGAGCAACGCAGGTTAAATTTTATATTTAATTGCCTTAAGGGCACACTGGACAAAACAATACGCACTATGTATATAATATACACACAGTTTAGTAGAACTTAAATACAGGTGTAGTGCCACAAGTGTTAGAAAGCAGTGAGTTAGTTACCTTATACTGTTCAAAGGGGGGGAGGGGGGTGTTCACCGTATACCCTAAGTAACATGTTAGATTGAGGCAATACCAAATTTCTGTGTTTCCCTATCCTGCTTAAAAATGACCAGACAGGATTCACACCTGGAAGACATGCCTATGACAGCACCAGAGTATTTACTTCTCTTGTTCAGTATTGTGATAAAAATAGAATTCTGTCAACCTTGAAAAGGTTTTCAACTGTGTCCACTGGTCCTATGCCTTTTTGGTACTCCAAAAGTTTGGCTTCTCTGGACCTATTTATTCAGCTATTTGAGCACTATATTCATCTTCCAATGCTCGGATCTTTGTAAATGGTACACTATGGAACTCTGATTCCATTTCCATATTCCAGTACACTATGGAACATGTGCCAGTTATGGAGTTTTGGCCCATCCCAGACCAAGGCCAAATACATATCTGGGATCAGTGCACCTAGGCGAACACATACCTAGGTCTCAGCTTACTCTAGTTGCCTTAGAAACTGAGATATACAGCATTTGAAGTGGGTCATATTTGCTCTCAACAGCATCCACAGATCCAGACGGATCTGTCTCGTTTTATAACATAAACAAAACTCCTGTCGAATCTGAGTACCTAAGACATGTCATGTTATGTTAGGTTATGTTTCTGTCTTCATATACAGTAGTCTGGTATCAGTGTGTGTGTGTTTTAATTAAGGGGAGATTTATCAGAAGTGTCTGAAAGCAGAACTGTTCTAGTTGCCCAGAGCAACCAATCAGACCTCAGCTTTCATTTTCAAACAGCTGTTTATAATATAAAACCTGAGCTCTTATTGGTTGCCATGGACAACTCAAACAATTTAGCTCTTCTGGTAAATAACCCCTATAGTTCTTATGATAAATTGTATCACCATTTCTAACCAGCAAAGATACTTTTCTAAAAAGAATTGGGTGATAGCTTAGGTTTCTCAGTCATGCCCTAGTAGTCACTGAATGTAACTTTACAAATATCAGTGACATGCACACATCTGAAAATTGTAAAGTTGTTGCATTACTTTCCCTGTTTGTATCCACTTGAGATTGCAAAATAATGCTTAAGAAGTAGATCATTCTTGTGTAAATGAGTTAAATTAGGAAACAAATGTCTTAAGATATCTGCTACAGTGTATTTGCATCACCGGGTGACTTTCATAAGAAGAATAAAAATCCATTCTTCTGTACAGATAAATGACATGGTCTTTTCTCCTTGCCGATGCCTTTAGTTAAATAACCTCCACATTTCCATCTCTTCAGATCACAATCACTCAGATGTGCAGCGACACAATTCAGTCTCCATGCATTTTTCATGTTTAGAACTTGCGCTGATGTCACATCAGTCAGATGGAAGGGGATTGATTAAGGAATAGTTTGTCAACTTGGCTGATTACAGGAGAACGGCGCAAAAGAAATCTACTGCTACAGCTACTGCTAACAGCTCTTCAGGGAAAAAGCTAATAAGGGATTTACCATAAAAACAGAAAGTTGCATTATGTCCATCAACCATAAGATGTTTCACCACACATGCAGAGGTCAGAGATAGAACTAGTATCCCACTTTCACCTAAACCAGTGGTACAACACAGAGAACCTAAAAGGCGCCCTGGGAGTACTGCAGATTTGAATCTCTAAAATAAACCAAGGTAGCCGTCAGGAGACACCTTGCCTGAGATATCAATATCAATGTTTCTGAAGAGCACTAGATATTTGGACACATTTATACATTTATAAAAAGTGTCATATTTCTGATAGTATTTGTTAGTTAAGATGGTATCATGTGTTTATGACATGCACCAGATTCATCCGCCATATTTTTTATCATAAGGAAAAAGTACCCAGTTACATAATATTGTTTCTCCTGAGTAATGCAGTCTACCCAACTAAAGTTTAATTTTACTTTAAGGCGTGATTGACAAAATAACATAAATTAATAGTAAACATCAACATAATTAATAGTAAACTTTGTAATAAATGTGTCCTTCTGTTCCCCTGCCTTCTTCCTTATTAAAGCAGTTGGTGTAGCATACTACTCAGCTGAGAGATATCAGGACCCATGCAGTTATAACCTTGGAACATTTCATCTTACCAAGTGTATTTTCAGAGTGTTTTTTCATGACATGTTGTAGTTCACATTAATGCTATATTTTTCTTGAAATGGTTTGCGTTTATTTATGAAAAAAAGTTGAAAATTTCATGAAAGTTTTTAAAATGATTTCTGATTTCTAAATGTTATGATCATCATACAGTTAGCCTAAATGCCCAAATTGGTTGCTTATTAACATTAGCCATATGTCTGCTCTATGTTGACATAATTTTTATGCTATTGTATTTTGTTAGGATGTTGGGAGGCTTACAGTTGGAACTGTTATTTTTAAAATTTTTAAGAAAATTTCAGATTCCATTTTAGAGGACAATTCATCTCTATAGGGGTTTTCTTTATTTATTAGAAACTCCCCACATATCTCCACATCTTCAACAGACTTTGGCAAGCTTAACCTTTTAAGCATCTCACAAGAATTAAAACAAGATGGAGGTCATATTTGTAATTTTTACATTTTAACAAAAAAATTATTATTTAGTAATAAAATGTATATGTTCATGCTGGATAAAATGAAAAAACAAACCTCTGATTTTGATGTGCAGTTTCTTACGAGTAGGGCAATATCCCACATGTAATTGTCAAATACTTTACGGACCCACAGCAGAGCAGAGAACGAAAGGAGCCATTGAGCTTTTGGAGGGCAGATTGTGATGATGTTGTTTTCAGGTCCCATTACACATTTGAAAAGTTCCTCAGATACAAGAACAGGGAATCCCCCCACACACACAAATAATCCTATTTTGGAAACTTCAGTTGTTTTATAGAAAATGCCATATATACTCGGGTATAAACCTGACTCGGCTTATACTCGAGTCTATCAAAAAATTAACACTTTACTCACCTTTCCGATGCCCCCTGCTGGTCCTCTTCTTGCTTCGATGCTCTGGTGCCTCTTCAGGTCCTTTGGCTTCCTTTCGGGGGTGTCGGAAAGGTAAGTACAGTGTTTATTGTTTTTAGTAAAGGCTTGGCATTCTCGGGGAAGGGGCTGGTGGGCTATATACTGGGGGGATGGGCTGGCTATGTACTGCAGGGGCTGGTAGGCTATATCCTGCAGAGGCTAGCAGGCTATATACTGGGGGAGGGGGCAGAGGCTGGCATTCTATATACCAGGGGGGGAGGTGGTTGGCTATATACTTGGGGGCTGGTAGGCTTTATACTTGGGGGGCAGGGGCTGGCCGGCTATATACTGGGGGGGACTGGCAGGCTATATACTTCCGGGGCTAGCAGGCTATATACTGGGGGGGCAGGGGCTGGCGGGCTATATACTGGGGGGTAGGGGATACCTGGCTATATACTGAGGGGCTGGGGCTGGCAGGCTATATA
Source organism: Engystomops pustulosus (assembly GCF_040894005.1). Taxonomy (NCBI): domain Eukaryota; kingdom Metazoa; phylum Chordata; class Amphibia; order Anura; family Leptodactylidae; genus Engystomops; species Engystomops pustulosus. The sequence goes on along the minus strand of NC_092412.1, from coordinate 101,638,626 downwards.
CTGGGGGATATGGGCTGGTCAGCTTTATACTGGCTGTAACCAAAGCATTTCCCACCCTAGGCTTATACTCGAGTTATTAGGTTCTCCTAGTTTTTTGTGTTAAAATTAGGTACCTCGGCTTATACTCTGTAGGCTTATACACAAGTATACATGGTGTTTACATTGGCTTGTATAAGTGAAAGTTTTTCCAAAAAAGAAACGATTTTACAAACAATGTCAATACCCCATTGTTTAATCTTAACTCGCTTTATTTGTTGGGGGGGGGGTTAAGAAAAGAAAAACTATTCTGTAATTGATTTTTTTTTACCTTTTTTGCGTTTTACACACCAAATAGCAGAAATAACATGTCATGTTTAGATACCCTGCTGACTGCAAGAGAAAGAAGTAGAAAAACACATACATAAGCTCTTATGACACAATTTACTTTCACCTGCACTTTTAATTTCTGAAATAAAATAAACATTGCTTCAAAGGTTTAGTTACGCTTTACTTTGTAGACTGTAAATCGTAATTCATGAAGCCTCTTTTGTCACATCACCAGTCTATAGTGCTCAAAACACGCTGATCTACTCTAATGACTGTGTGTTTCTGTTTTACTCCTGAAGATTTTCAATTATCTGTTCAGAGCGCAAAGAAAACACCAGCTTATCCAAAGGCCAGAGCTCATTTCGTCTGCTAGTACTGGCATTAATCAGATTCATGTTTCTGTTCTCTGTGCCATCTGTTTGATGACTCCTTTTCAGGTTTCTGCACAGTGTTATTAGTAATTTTAACAAGTAAATGTCTGAATTATTACTTGTCATTTCCTTTTGACAGCGGATATGAACAGGACAAAAGTCTGCTGGGAAGAAAAGAATTGGAAAGAAGAAGTCAAAATGTACAGCCAAATGGGGATATCTTTCTTGCCAATTATCCACTTTTCAGCGAACCTTACAAGGTAACATGTACATGTATCAGTTGTTATAAATTAGAAAGAAAATGTTATTCACATGCATAACTATACTAATAAAATGCTTGCCTAAATATCTGTATGCAGTTTCTACTTCTATATTATCATCTCAGGTTGGGAACATTGAAAATAAATCAACAAATAATACTATTAATACTAGTGCAACATCCCCCACAGGGGCCTGGCCTTTTCTTGGGGGCCTGGAGGCAGCCGAGGCCCAGAATATTGTAGTGGTTGGCTATTGCGGCCTAAGGCACGCTGTTGTCACGGGACCTACAGCCTGGCAGGTCTCCAGCAGGTGGTGTGTGCAAGAAATAAGGAGGGAGAGGCTGATGTACTGGTTCTCCTTGGGGCAACCCCTGAGTGTCTGTGGGATGAGTCCCTGGATAATGGATGTGGAAGCCCGTGGTGGAAAGCAGCCGTATCCAGGGATCAGACGGAGGCAACATTGTGCAAATCAGCTTACAGTTCTTTATTGAACTCCAAACAGCAGGCAACGGCCCAAACATAATTAACATTGGATTCTGGTTACTGGAGTGGTCATGGAGAGTGGTCCACAGGAATGGTGCACCAGCCAAATAGTAGATGCAGGCTGGGATAGTTGAGGTGGAGCTGTGTACATATTGTGAAAGCTGCTGCTCTGGGGTTAGAGTCTCCTGACTCCGTTCCTGGGATTGGTATCTGTGGCAGTAATAATGCTGTGCTGCACACATTGTCTGTCTGTCTGTCTCTCTCTCTCTCTCTCTCTCACTGAGCAGACTCCTGAGAAAGACCTAAGACCACATGCTCCCACTGCACAGGGGTTTTATACTCCCCCTGGTCAGGTCGTAGCACCTCTCTAATCACACTCCAGCCAACAATACAGCCACATAATTGGATACTTACACCAGTTTAGTGAAATTGCAGCTGTAGATTCTGCCTATAAAGGCAACCGTTATATTCTCCTAGCATTATCCTCTGGGTGAGTTGCGCAGGCTCACCAGAGAGATCCTGACATGGAGAGGGCGCTATTCAAAACTACCACCCTGCCTATACGCTGGCAGGGGTGTTGCACTAGCAATATAGCCATGTTCGTTGTTGGTGATCAGTCTGTAAACATGTGGTGAATGAATATGTGCTAGTGAAACAGCTAGACCTAAATACCAAATGTGCCAGCCTTCCCTAACCAAAAATGTATAATTTATAGTAATAATCTTTTCCTATGGGCATGAAACACCTTATAGGTCGTCAGAGAGTGACTTTGTCCTGTTTACCCCCTCTAGTAACACCTCTGCACAGATCAATGGTCGTCCTTATTCTAGCAAACAATTTTCTCAGCTTTGACTATAATCCTTAGCTTAAAAGTCCTCGATTTCAAAGGACAAATACAGGATTTTTTAAAGGACGTCTCCATCTGTGTTAATGCTGAAAACCACGGCAAAATTCCACATATTGCACAGACTTTGCCAACCTTCTAGATATATTACATCATATAAATGTTTGAAGCCTTGGTTTTCCAAATTGATTTGTCATGACAATAAAGTAACATCAAAAGTTTAAGTCTGTGTGTGGCTAGCACTGGAGGGAGCTCACCTCCTCCCTTTTCCAAAGTTCACTATTGTAAAGTTTATCAGTTTTACAATTTCTGATATCATGGGATATTGTTAATATTTGTCTTATCAAAAAATTTACATGACATGGCTTTTATCCTATTGTAAAAACATAGTCTGCATAGCATTATTCTTTAGTATTTAACAGTTTTGCAAAGATATCTTAATTACATTTAACATTGATAACATTTGCAGAGACTTTGTAATTATTTTGTCTAGGGTGTGTAGTGACTGATCTCCAAACAGTTGTTTTTGCTAATCAACCTATTGCATTCTATTTCTAGGCTACCTACACTTGAGTCAGAAGCATTGTACAAATAGCATTAAAGTAAATGAGAATTTAAGAAATCCTTATATCTCTGTCCATATATATTACATAGGTTTCCAGCAAGGACAAAACTACCACCAAAGCAGCAATAACAGTTGCTATGGGCCCAATGTATCAGGGGGACCCAGAAGACCAGGCTAGTTGGCACACTATTGCTGTGTGATGAATTCCCATCACATTCATTTTTTTCAGACATAAATATCTAACAATATGGTTGGAGATTAGAAAAGCAAGTGGAATTGGATCCGAAGTTCAGAAAGACTTTGTCACAAATGTGCATTTCATGGCAATTATTGAAAAAAATATTTTCCTAAAATGGTGACTAACACAATACTAAAGGTGCCACACACTGCTGATACACCTACATCTACCTTACTAGCTGGTGTGTTAAGCCTGTGTTATAGGGCTGTGTAGCCTTGTAAAGTAAGCAGCCTCTTCACCTTTTTGCCAAAGCACTTTAATACAGATCCTAAAAGCTTTACTTGTTGGGTTATGTAGCCTGTTAAAGTTTGGGGTTTCATCACCTGTTTGAATAAACACTGTAATACACCATCAAGGACGAAATATATGAGAGTGCAACTCCGGCCCCCAAGAGCCCTGTCTGTTTGCCTCTGCGCATCCTAGGTGATATTGGCGAATCACAAACACAAATCATTATTGATAGGGAGGTTACAGGGCAACTGCAGTCGAAAAGGCACTGGATTCATAATTTCAGTTATCACATATATACCCATGTAGTGGGGAGCAAATTTTCCAGACTGAACTTTAAGACGCAAGTAACCATACTTGTCCCCCCCCAAAAGATATTCAGGACCCGGAGACCATCTTTTATTGGCCTGACGTTGTTGTGAGTCTTGGGCTTTAGACAGGTTTGAGAGACCCTGGGCCCAAACTGAGCTCAGTTGTTGAAGTTTCATTTCAGTGGAAGGGTTAAAAGATTAATTGGGGGACATGTATCTTTATTTATGCTAGTTAAACTGTTTCATTTTTCTCATTTAGTTGTTTTTGTGACTTTTTACTGCAACTTTTGCTGTCGGTTTTCAAGTACACCTTGGTCTGGACCTTGTGCAGTGCACCTTATATATCTATTACCCTGTTTTTTGAAAATTCATTAATTTTTGCATTTATATAATTTTTTTTAATGTATTGGTTACTTCTAAGGCTGCGGTCACACGTGGCATTTTGGTTGCATTTTGAAACAACAGCTGAGGAGAGGTTTGCCTAATTACATTACTGTTAACATTTGTGTTTACAAAACGCAATGTAATCACAATGTTAACACATGTTTTAACATCATGTTTACTATACATTTTGTAAATGCAAATGTTAACAGTGATGTTAGTAGGCAAATCACCTCTCCTCAGCTGTTTCAATGTCTTTCAAAACACAATGGGGCACATTTATCAAGCTGTCTGAAAGTCAGAATATTTCTGGTTGCCTATGGCAACCAATCATAGCTCAGCTTTCATTTTACCAGTGTTCACGAATATTTAAAAGGGGCGCTATGATTGGTTGCCATGGGCAACTAGAAATATTCTGACTTTCAGACAGCTTGTTAAATTTGCCCCAATGTGTGACCTCACCCTTTGACCGCAGCCTCGTGTGTCGTCATCTCCCTTGGGTGTGACTAGACTGCTTAAAAATGCAGGACACACCCTCAAATCCAACATTTACAGTAGTGTCCACTCCTGTATATAACTCCCCCTCACATGGCTTGTGTCCATGTGGAATTGAGACTCAAAAAGACCTTATCTGCCAAGTGCCAATAGTAACTAATATTCAGTACTATTACAAGCAGGTCTCATATACTGTAGTATATGGACATAAATATCGCCCACCCAATATGTTAGCTAATCTCAACCTAGACAAAGAGAAAAGCATACAGTTTCATATATCCTACTGCTTAATTTTTATTAACTCTTTCAGTGCTGTATATTTAAAAAATAATTCAAATCTGACATTGTTTATTCCAATAAAAATGTTCTGCCTTTAATTCATCCTACTAATATAAAAACTTTTTTCTCAGGATAAATACGCATACAGAGATACCAAATTTATAGGGTTTATATTTAATAACCTTCTTTTGGGGAAATATTTTTGGGAAAAAAACACTTTTTGCACCGACACCTTCCAAGGACCATAACGTAAAATTTTTTGTTAGTGGGGTTTGGTGAGGGCTTGTTTTTTTTGCAAAAAAGACCTGCATATTTTGTTTGTACACACTAGGAGTTCATAAAGACTTTTGATTGTGAATAATAGAATTTTTTTTAATGGATTATGAAAATGTCATACAGGATAAATAGTATTAATGTTTTATAGCTTGTGTTGGTATGTGTGGAAATAAAAAATGTATGGTTTTTTAAATTTTTTAAAGGGGTGAGCGACTTTTTGTGTGTTGGATTTTTTTTGTTAACTTTTTGCAGAGTTTATTATTTCTTAACTTTTTTAAATCTCACTTTTATCCACAAGGGGACATTAACATGAGATTGTTTGATCTCTGTAGTGCAGTGCATTATATCTTCCCTGACAGCCATCTATGAGGCCAGGCCACACAAGCAGCCCTGGTGTCCTTCACCATTGCAACACCAACAATTGCTGCTGCAGGGTGCCGATGTGTGGCAGAGAAAGCTTGCTCCCTCTGCACCCGCTTACACAGCTTGGGCCCTGTTTAACCTTTTCCGATCTCAGGCATTGTACCGGGGTAGGTTATGATAAACAGCAGGGAGCTAGGTCCTGCAGTCTTCTTTTGATGCGGCACCACAGAAAGGTGTCATATCAGAAGAAGGATCTTTAATAACCTCTGTAAAAAAAAGGCAGTCATTAAGGGGTTAAAATTTATTTCTAGTGTTTTAGTCTAGTCTAAACTTTTTTTTTATAAGCAACATACTTATTTTGGTATTTTGGAAATCTACCATCTGATTTATACCTTATAAATCCTTCACCAACATAACCCTGGTGAAGGATCATGCCCTGTAATCATTTTTATGGTCAACCTAAATGTTGACCATGTTTTAAAAATATGCTAATGACCTGCAAGTGCTTTGGAAGGTGTCTGATTACCTGTTCTGCATGAGCTTGGAGAGGCCGTGGTGGTGCCCCCTAGAGCACTTGCAGATCATTAGCATATTTTTCAAACATAATTTTTATTATTTGTATAATTAAAAGGGCAAATTAAAGGATTCTGCTGCTTGATATGAATGACATGCTAGATTTCCTTTAAGGCTTAGCCCGTGTGCCATAGAATTCAGTCCGTTCAAGTTAAAATTCAGGGTTCAGAATCTATACCAACTAATAACTGGTCTGAAGTAGACTCCACAGTTGTAAACTTCTCCAGATAAATAATCCAGCTTGATTTAACTAGCGCAGAACAAGACTGTGTAGTATTGCATTGGTCCATGCACCAACACTTTGGTAAATCTCCCCCATATATGTGTAACTAAATTAAATGTAAATATTTGTTACTTAAAAGTTCTAAAATGTTATGCTATATTAGGAAGATTATTAAGTTCTGTGTTTGAAATTATTGTTGAGAAAACTGAACTAAGCTAATATATCAGCTTTCGGTTGCATAGGACTAAAAATTTCACTAATTTTACCTATGTCTACTGGGGGCTTTGTGATTATTGACTACTGGAGGCTTTGTGACTGTTGGATACTGGGGGGGGCTGTTTGACTTTTGGCTACTTCATACTGTGTAACTATTGGCAATAGGGGACAGCATGACTGGCTACTGTTGCCTGAATTCAATATTGACTACTGGGAGCTCTGACTCTGAAAGGTAGCAGCAATGTGCAGTGATTATAGATGAGTGAACCCAAATTTTAAGTTCGGTATCATTCATTCGGCAGCTCCTCCTATCCCGGACATGTTGCTTGATGAGCTGCAGAGCAGCCAATCAGGCAGCTTTATGCCACTGTAATGGTCCAGGCATGTCCATATAGTCAATCACAGCCATGCCCCTTTGCTAGGGGCATAAAGCCACCTGATTAGCTGCTCAGCAACCTATCCAGCAACATGTCTGTGTTAGACAGAGCTGGCAAACGGAGTTCTGGTCCGGTCATCTCTAGCAATAATGGAAACAGACATATACACTTCAGTTGCTTTAAAATAGTGCTTATAACAAAATTCATGACAAATACATTCGGATCAAAATACATTTTTTGGAAAAAAATCTCATCTCTAAATATTATCAATACATACTTTTCAAGGTAAGTTACTACTTACTACCATGCTGCACCTATACATTTTATTGTATAAAAAGCCTGACAATTGGTGGCAATTCTTATGCTTTAATCACTGTATGTGGGCATGCCGAGGCGCAGACATACCATTATGTGGGTGTCAGCCTGTGATAATTTCCTAAACAAGGAAAACCCTGTCTATTTTAGAAATATTTAGAAAAAGAATCATACATTAGCGACATCAAATCAAGTAAACAAAGTAACACATGAATAAGGATAATAATTTATTTTCAAAATAGAAATCGTATATATATCAATATTTGTAGTAATGCAGCTGAATAATCTCATCCTACCCATTTCTATGACATGACTGTTTTAAATAGCAATTTGCATAATTAACACCCACACAGAATAGAAATGTGCTCCACAGTGAAGGTTGTGTTGACCTATTTTAAAGTACCGGTATTTTCAATCTATTAGAAGTACAGAAGCTCAGATTACACTATAAGGATTAGAGACTTTGGGTGACTGTTACCAGGTCTGATAAGAAATTACTCCAGCTAAATGTATCCTGTAAGCAGAAGGTGAAAAATGCAGACTATTGTAACTTTTAATATCTTTTTAAAATCTTATGAATGCTAAAAAGCATCTCTTCTGTTTTTGGATAAATATGATTACTATAACAACATGTAATGAATAATAAACCAATGTTCACCCTTCTCCGTTGCAACGTAAAGCAATGTACCAATGGGCCTTGATTGATATGCAGAGACAGGTCACGCATTTTATTGTCTAGGAAAATACTGATTAAATGATGAATTATATGATGGACCGTAGAACGGGGCATATTATGTGGGAACAAGACATGAACATATTTCATGCAAGGTGAATACAGCTATAAGTTTATTAGGAACTCTGCTCCTGTACTTTGGTTAAAAATGAACTTTAATCTTTAAGTGAATCTGGTGCTCTGACGTTGTCACCGGATCCCCTCCAAGTTCTTACACATCCCTGTAGCATCCTGTTTTGCAATCGACGCTCCCCTGAACCTCATCGGGGAGCGGAGATCGGTTCCCATGATCTGGTTTTTGCAGTGCAAAAATTGTATTGCAGTATATGGTTTCTGTGCAAAAATGCCATATACTGCAATACAATACACAATTTGTTACGCAGAAAATAAACCCTCACACAGCTCTGTACATGGAAAAATGAAAAAGCTATGGATTTTTGAAGGTGGAGAGCGAAAAATTAGCAAAAAAACCCTGCGTCCTAAAGGGGTTAAGGATGCAGCCATTTTGTAGATTAAGCTTTCACCCCATTTTTCTTTAATCTGACATGTGTCGCTTTATATGGTTATAACTTTTGAACATCTAAACTTACCAGAGTTGTTGGACCCTCACCGACTTGAAACTAGTTGTGTATGGATATCTTTGTTAACATTTTTTCACCCTTTTTTTCAGACCATTAAGGAAGATGAGCTTTCAACCCGTATACAAAGTACACTTGGAAATTACGATGAAATGAAAGACCTTTTGATTGAAAGATCCAACCAAAGTCATCTAGTAGGTATTCCAAAAATTGAAGCAATTGGTATCCCTGACGAGAACAAAGAGGAACATTGCCCACAGAATACGACTGAAAGCCATTACTCAATTTGTCATACTGTACAGATTGGAATCACACCTGTAACAAATACCTTAAACAACCGGGCCACCATGGACTGGCAAAGAGTGGAAACAGAGGGACAAAAATCTTTAGGCAAAGCTAACCAGCGAACAATTGGCTCTCCTAATGATTTTAAATTTGGACAACAAAAACACAAAACTGAAAAAAATAAAGGCTGCTTAATGAGCCCAACATCCTCTAGAAATTCTAGTGACCATCATGTGAACATTTTAACTTGCATGATGGACAAGCCTCTCAATAGACAGGTACCAAAAGTAGATTGCAGTCCAGAAGTGGACATCCCCAACAAACAAAAGACTTGCAACACACGTAGAAATAGTTCACATTGCTTGCAGAACTTTCCAGCTTCTATTGTCTCTAAACTAAATCCTATTCAGCAAAAGCCAACAGCATATGTCCGACCAATGGATGGTCAAGATCAAATACCCAATGAATCACCAAATCTAAAATTAACTAATGAATTGAACACACTCTTCCCATTATTCAGAGGACTCTCTAGAAAAGCAAACTCTGACAAGGTACCAAGTGATAAAAAAGATACTTCTCCAGAGCTTGAAGAGGTAGGTGTGATCTCATTTTATGTCATTATATATTGGTTTTATGTACTTAATTACAAAGCTAGGAGTGGTTGGATGGTTTGTTAGAGGCCATTTAAACATTTGAAATTACACAGATATGACAATAAATTCACTCTGACTCATTCGTTATATAATATGTGCTAGAAGAGTGTCCTAGTATGTACAAAGTTGCCTATGAATATACACAATGTATAAGAATATTTGGGTTCTGTATTAAAGACTGATAGCCTCCAGTAGTAGCATATTGAAACTCTACTTGCCTAAGCTCGAATCTTCTTGCCTAAGATTGACCTCAACTTGGTTTTGCTTTAATGCCAGAGCTGTCAATTGTTGTTAATAGATGGCCAATGCCTTTGAATGGCCCAGCTACATCAAATAATGCAAGGTAGTGACCTGCACTTATCTGGTGTTCCCCTAAATTCGTGCCCTACAAGGTCCCCTGACTGCTGTGATTGTACAGGTGGTCAATAATGTATGATTCTCTCTATTCTCAACATATTTGGATACGTGAACTGTTCCTGCCGTTTCATATGCTTATCTTAGAGGAGAATACACTAGTCATTATTTACTGTATAATAATCATCGCCACTAAATAATTACACTTGTAAAAAAAACACATATTAAGCAAAATCATGGAGATATTTTGCCATCTAAGTCACGCTTGCTCACTTGCTTAACTTGACATGTTCATAAGTTCCCAGAGATACAGGAATTCTGTCTCTGTGTTACCACAGAAAACCAATTTATCTGCAAGGAGAATAAACATCTGAGATTTGATTCTATGTCTCTCTTGGTTACCTTACTATGAAAATGGCTAACTTTCAAATTAAAGCTGGCACCAGCCAGTCTGGAGGAAATATATCCATCTTGTGTTTTGTGTAATGCATTACATGTTATTGTGACCAGTTCTTCAAATTAAATTAGAGATGGTCCATTCTTTCATTTAGTCCACCAGGACAAGTACTTTCATTATTTTATTAATTAGCAGCAGTTACATTGTGAACTAAGGTCTAATAACCAATTCATTCTTGCTACATGTCCTATCTTTTCTCGGCATACGGTGCAGTGCGCCATATATTCCTTCGGAGAGTTGGGGTGAGAGCTCCTCCTCTTCACCCGGGCGCCGACGTGTGCCCGCTATGCTATGGTACAGCTGGAACACGTTAGTGTGCATATAGCCTTTGTAGAGCTTTTATTATAATCGTATTTAAAGTGTAACTGTAACTTTATAAACGTTTTCCAATAGCTGCTATGTGTGTAATGATCTATGTGTCACTAAGTCACTGTAACTGTAGTGCATGTTAGTATGGATGTGAGGATGTAAAACTGACATTAAATTTATCTGTAAAGTTAGGGTCACATCTGTATTATTATTATTAGGATATTTAGCCTGAGCTTCTATGTACTGATTGGCTAGGCTGATAATAGTAATAATGGATGACAGAGCCTCATGGGAAATGAGGGAAAGCCTCTCTGTTCTCTGTGGCCTTAGCTGATGTTAAAACCAGGAAGTGCCCACCTACTTCAGGAAAAGCTGTAGAAAATTTCACAAAATGGGCTAATAGATACACCAGGATGTATTTCAGGCAAGGAATACAAAAGAAAAATTCTTCATTTAGCCATCTGGCTTCTGGCTCTAATACCTTTTTCATACTTCAGTATATTGATGTGGTGTAATTTTTTGCCAGACACCAGGAGTCTGGTAACAGATCGCCGTCCCCCAATGACTTCACAGGTGCCCACGCGCCGCCGAGATTTAAGTGCATTCAAGTATTTACAGGATTAACACCCGCTATCGGTTCCAACATCGGCTGAAGGTGTTATTGGAGGGTGCTGCAATACCTTGCACGGAGAGGGCTCATGCTGTAAAAAACACCACTGATTAAACACCACTGGATTCACTAGGAATTACTGTACATACTTGAGTATAAGTCGACTGCAGTATAAGCCAAGGCCACTAATTTTACCACAAATAACTGGTAAAATTTATTGACTTGAGTAGAAGTCTATGGTGGGAAATGCTTTAGTCACAGCCACCCTGAGTAATGAAATGCCCAGCAACCTTCCTCCACTAATGGAAATCCCAGCAGTCTCACCTAGTTATGAAGTGCCCCATGCAGCCCTTCCCCAGTAAAGAAATGTCCCTTACTCACCTGATGTTCCACATCACTCCTCTTCCTTCTTCTCTTCACGTGTAACAGAGTGGGCATAAACACGTTTATGCATTCTGCTCGCCAACGTACACTATGACATGGTGGTGTTGCTGCCGACGTCATACTGTGCGCCAGAATTCATAGACATGTCTCTGCCTGCTCTTTTACCCATGAAGAGAAGGAAGAGGAGCCGCGGGGAGCATCGGAATGGAAGTCTAAGTTTTTTTTGTAAACTTGTCTAAAAGCCGAGTCAGGATTTTTTGTGCAGAAAAACGCAGCTTATACTCGGTAGTATACACGACAATTCCTCATTCATTCAGTATGTACGCTCACAATAATGGTGAAGAGACATGCAACTGGATGATTTGTGCAGATTTTATGTTTAGAGGGGTTGTGTCTTCTAAAGGATAGGGGATATACCTCATCTACAGGATAGATTTAAGGAGAATGGCATGGGAGCGCAGAAAGACAGGACATTGAGCCCCATGCTGTCACTTGCCTACTTACAGGCCCCACCCTAAGCAGTGGGTAGTAACTGGACGCCATTTCCTCCATAAGTCACAGGCATGAAACAAGACAGAAATAGAGGTCGGGGTCTGTACAGTTTAGTACAGAATAGGAGTCAGAAAAAGGGCAGTCGATAGTACAAATCCGATATCAGAAAACCAGAGTAAGCAATAGAATACAATAGAATACAAGCACAGGTGAGAAATGAGCTGAGATATATAGTATAACCAGCAAGGTCTGATACACACATTTTAGGAATAATGTAATGGGGGATTTATCAAAGCCAAAAATGGAAACTTTCCGCACATTACGCTACCTCCATGCCAAGTTTGGAGAGGGGGGGCAAAAAGTAGACTGTGCCAGGTCATGGATTGGGTCTTGGATTTCTGGTGCATTAGCTATATCCTGCATCATTAGCTATAGCCTGCAGTCAAACACAGTTATAGTAACAGCCAGAACCTATTCATAAATCCAGCTTGACATACACGCCAAGGGGAACATCAGGCGATAGCGCACAAGCCAACAGCATTTGATCAACCCTTTAACGACCCGTGACGTAATAGCATGTCACAAGTCTGCTGTGGGTGCATGGAGAGGGCTCACGGGCTGAGCCCTCTCCATAGCCGGTAAGTCTTGGCTGCAATATGCAGCTAGCACCGATTGCGGGTGTTATCCCATACATCGCAGCGACTCCCTAGAAGTCATATAAATAAACAGTAAAAATAATAAACAAGTTAGGTATCGTCACGTCCAAAAATGCCCGATCTATCAAAATATAATAACGTTTTTTCACTGTGTTTAATCCCGTAACAGAACATGGCGCCCAAAGTTGAAAATAGCACTTTTTTTGCCATTTTGAAAAATCTCAGTGATCAGAAGGTCGTACAGTCCTAAAAATAGAAGCATTGATATTGTCATCAAAAATCACTAAAAATGACACCACCCATAGCTCCATACACCAAAGTATTAAAATTATTAGCGTCAGAAGACGGCAAAATTAAAAAAAAAAACTTTTGTACAGGTTTTAATTTTTGTAAATGTATGAAAAAATGAAAAAACCTACACAAATTTGTTATCCCCGTGTTCGCACCAACCCAAAGTATAAAATAGACATGTTATTTGGGGCGCATGGTGAAATCTGTAAAATTCAACCCAGCAAGAAAATAGTGTAAATGTGTTTTTTTACCAATTTCACTGCATTTGGAATATTTTTCCCGCTTCCCAGTACACGACATGGAATATTAAATACTATCACTATGAAGTGTAATTTGTTATGCAGAGACAGGAAGCTGACTAAATGGGTGTCAATGATGACAGGATGTCTTTAAGCCCTATGCATACGGATTAAGTGGTAGAATCTTGGATCTCCTACCAATCACACAAGTGTCCTTATTGGTAATGGACTCCCAGAGATAAATGATGTTGTCAAGTACATCCTCTTAAAATAAAATAATGTGATAATGTGGTGCTCAGGCCACAAAAAACATCACCCTCTATTCCAGGGGAATGTGTCAGAACTGGATTTGAACTTTAGTGATAATTTTCAATTTTATCTTTGTATTATATTCTGACCTTAATTAACAGCACCACAGCCATTACATTACAAAGCCATTACACACTTCCAATACACCAGCAATGTAATACTTTATCTAGCGTACAAAAGGGTCATTTATCAAAAGTGTTTGTGATGTTATAGCACATAGCAATATCATTAGTGAAATGACAGATACATAGTTAATGCAGTGGTACTTACAATTCTCTGCTTGGTCTAGAGCAGCTTAAAGGACATCTACCAGCAGATTACTGATGATAGAGTATCCTAATTAAACTGCTCGTTCCATCTAGTGGATGGGGGGACAGTTTTTTAGACATTTTGTTGCATCTTTATTAGCGAAATATTAACTCTGTTAAACAGTCGGAGGCACTCAGGTTGACCGCACCTGGGCACCTCTCGGATTCCCTGGCTTTTAATCTGGTGATAGATCACCTTTAAAGGGAACCTACCACCACGAATCTACCTAAAAGCATGCACATGCCGAAGATGTCAGGGTAGGAAGAACAAAGAGGATACTGGGTCGTGGAGTAGCCATGATGTGTAGCCTCATGTCCAGCTACTCCACGCCCCAGTAGCCTCTTTAGAAAATGTACATTTTAGAGCAATAAAGATTTTAAAGAGATAGCGGGGACGTGAGGATTATCTTTTAAAAGGACTCTCCTCAAGTCCAATACATGGACCTACCAGCCGTTTTACCTTATAGGTAGATTCTTGGCGGTAGGTTCCCTTTAATGTGCTGCTGAAGAGAGTGCTTCATAAAGGTATTTTTGAAAGCACTGCAGTACAAACCCTGCCTAGTCTTACACTTTTTTCATACTTAAAGTGGTCTTCCAACATATCCAACAAATGTGGGCTAGACTTAAAAAGAAACAAATAAATCTAGACTTCCATTTTGTGGCTGGCCAGTTCTAGACGAAATGTGGTCCTGGGCATTTATAGGTGCAATTAAATGTAGCCCTGACATTCAGCACCTTCACTCATAAGGAGTTACTCCTTTTCTTGCTAATTATCCCAATAGTGCAAAGTAAAAAAAAAAGATCAGTCAATTAAACAAATGGAGACTTGCCTCTTGGGGTTCAGGTGTAAGAAAACCCAGCAGTGACATTCTTCTAATGAACGTATAAGCAAAGTAAAATTGTTGAGAGTACAGTCATGTGCAGAAAAGCAAATATCAGTTATTTGTTGGATATTGTATAAAATAATAAAAGCTTTATTAATTGTTCCAGGCTGCCCACTCTAGTGTCTGTTTTTTGCAGGATTTTTTTTACTTTTCACTGCTGAGACCAGTTATTGGATTCTGTGGTCACATATTTCAATTAGATGTTATTTCTATAGAAGAGTAAGTAAGTACCTGGGGAAAGCATTGGAGAGATGAAACTAGAGTGACAGTGGATCTGATTGGACAACTAAATACCTTTAGTAAAGATAGATTGAGCCATAGATATGAAATATATATATATATATATATATATATATATACATATATAGTTTATTTTGAACTATAACATAATCTTTAATTAGGAAATTATTTTACTTCTGCCACACTGAACATCATCCTAGTATGATAATATTGCGCATCTGTGCATTTGTTTTACTTTGAATAAATTCAGAACATGTTAATTAATAAACTCTGTTCCTTATTATGATACCAGCTGTTGGCATTGCTGTCATTACTCTTGTGCTCAGCTGTCTGCCCAATGAATGTTTTTCACATGAAGTCATTTGCATCAATATGTGCTGCAGCAGACTGCAAGCTACTATTTATTCTATTTTCTACCATTCCTCCCGTGTGATTTCATGTGATGTTGTGTTAAAGCACACAGTGAGGGTGCGTTCACATGTGGCAGTAACACATGCGTTTTCAAACGCATCAGAACAGCTGAGAAGAGGAGATTTTTATTTTTATTCAATCACTTATTTATTTGCCATTATACTCTATGGAAGCTGCATCCTATCTGCAGACCACAACTTTCCTGTGCAAAGAGAACTGCTCAAAGAGTTTGCACTAGGGCCGGTGCCAGCACTGGGCATACCTGGGCAAGTGTCGGGGCCCACTGAGGCTCTGTCACCCGGGGACCTACTGAAACCTGGAGCCGACCCTGGGTTGCACTGTATATACCTCTGTGCTGTGTGTGCAGCATCTGATGCCATTCATTAGAGCTGATGGGGAGCCTGAGCTCTGTATTTATTTGTGCATTTAGACTTTCATACATAATAATTTTTTTACTATATTTAAACTTCCAAACAGCTCTGCTACATACCATTCCTGATATGTAATTGGGTAAACTGAAGCAAGTGATTGAGCTTTTTACATGCTCCCGGGACTGATATTCTACTGCTACTCAGCATGAGCTTTTATGTGCTAGTAACTCCTTCCCCCACCTTCCTCTCCTCTTCTCCGTCTAGATACGGATTCCCATGGCAGCAAACCAAGCCAGAGGGAAGAGGTAACTGCTAGTTCCTAGCCTTCTAGCTGACACCCGGCTGCAGATAGCTAATGAGTGTATAGAATTACTTATTTTGGCTTAGTGCAGTGCTAGGCAAAAGTTTCTGTACTTTAGAGTTATACTTTAACTAAGATCTTCATATTTTACTGTGGGTTTTCTACTAGCCCTGTCAATTTTATGTTAGTCTACTTTTGTCTTTTCTACATTTCTCCTACCTTGGCTTTAATATTGGTTCTGACTTAGATGGGGACAGCATACAGATCATGACTGTTCTCATCTCTGGGTCTTTAGAAAATATGCAGAACTCCGCTTTGGTCATATGGCTCCTCAAGTAGAGTTCCACTGTGTGTATGTACTGCCAACAATAATTCAACACTCCAAAGTTGAAGACAATCTTGAATAAGTTTCAAATAATGTGCTTATTATAATTATCACTGTACCAAATATATGAAACATTGTCCCAAATTTTATTAATTTAGTACAAATTACACCATTGCAGATTCCCACAAAACAGATTTTGTAAATTCTCCTTCTAATAAATTTCCACTTCTGAGCCATTCTGGTACAAAACAGCAGACTGGAGTAAGCAGCCGACTGGTAGGAGACATTGGGGCACATTTACTTATGCGGTCCTGTCGGGATCCACCAGTGCGTTCTCCGTCGAGGATTCGGGCCTTCCGGCAATTCACTGAGGTAGTGCGCCCGATGTTCACCAGGGGTCGCTGCTGCGGCGAGGTCCGGCGGAGTTCGCCAGAGTTCACCAACCTATCCTGGGTGCATTTTTAAAAAAATACCACTGTTTTTCCGAATCCATCGGCCACGCCCGCGAAAAACCTGGGAAAAATTCAGGGAAAAACGGCGCAAATCGGTAATATTCGGGAAACCCGACGAAAAGAGCGATTCGGCCCCTTAGTAAATGACCCCCAAAATAGTAGAATATTATCCAGCATTACATTATAACAGAGCGTTCATATCATGTTCAATGAGTGACTACTCAACAATGGAAAGTATGGGGAGAATTCATCATATGAATCATATTTTTTGCACCACGTATGATTAAGGCCATGTTCCCTCACCCCTGTATTCTGGCAGATATATCAGGTTTTTTTTAAATGAATGCAGGTACACCCCATGCCCAACCACTCCGCCGGCGGCCATGCCCCTCTAGGCCCCTTCCATGGCCACATGGCGTGGAGGTGGTGTAGTCACTCATGGAGCCATGAGTAAGATTTTGTCTAAACGTGCAGGCTTTGTCTAGCTTTTACCCACATATTGGCCCATTCTGAATATCGCCTGCATTATGTTTTAATGTGAAAATAAAGTAAAAGTTTTTATACGAGGAATACTTGTAGCGTGTTTAGTTGATTCTTTGAACTATTTTATTTCAGTGCTTCTACACCATAAACTAGTGTAGAACTAATAAATCTCTCCCTATCTTCCTATGAGGTGGCGAGTATACATGTCACAGGTCTTGAGTGTGCCGGTACAATAGCAAGGACAAAAGAGTAGGAATTTTGTAAACTCCACCCCTCAAATTTAGCATATTTGGGTGGAGCTTAAAGAGGGCTTTCAACCACCCTTCTCCAACCCTAACTCTTTGAATCCTCTAATAAAATTTTTGTCTATTCCTGACCATCCGCAAGTAATTAATTTCAATATATATTGATCTGTACTGTCAAAAGGGCG
This sequence comes from Engystomops pustulosus, assembly GCF_040894005.1. NCBI lineage: Eukaryota > Metazoa > Chordata > Amphibia > Anura > Leptodactylidae > Engystomops > Engystomops pustulosus. Next base: position 101,620,967 of record NC_092412.1, on the reverse strand, counting down.
GAGCCAGACTGTCTGCTTCAGCTCAGGATCATTACCATCTTAAAGTAGAGAGCTTAAATATCATCAGGGTAGCTTAAGTTTGCATTACACCACCAAATGTTTGGTCCCTGGCTCTACTTGCCAAAGAGTAGACATAAAAACTGACATTGATTGCTGAGGAATGATGGCTACAACTATGCTAGAAAGAGTGGAGCACCAACTTTAAAGGAGGATGACAATGGAGGTGGTGAAAGGTCCTCTTCACTGTTCTTCGTTTATCAAATTTCAGTGAAGGGGAAAATAGAAGAAGAGTCATGTAGAGGCATAAAAATAAGAGGGAAGCCATGAGGGACCTAGAAAAGAGAGTGGATCACTGTATGCAATTAGAAAGAAGATGGAAAGAAAGTTAACACTTAATTAACAAGATCTAACGGGACAAGCAGATACAAGCGGGCAAATGGATCACTGCAGAGAGTCACAAATGCAGTCAGGGGCGTAACTACAGCGGTAGCACCCATAGCTGCCGCTATGTGCCAGGGGGGCCCCGTCATCCGACCTGACACTAAGGAATGAAGAATGTGCACCATTATCTACATATTATGTTGCACATTGTGGTATATATATTGTTTATGTGTGTGTATCTGTGATGTGTATATGCTGTATGTGAATATGGTGTATTGTGTGTATAAATACAGTACATTATGTGTGTATCCAAGCTGTATGTCTGTATATGGCACTGTATGTGTGTATATGTGATGTGTGTATGCTCTTTTGTGTGTAACAGTGTATAAATCTGTATGTATGAGTGATGAACTGTATGTTTATGTATACAGGCAGTCCCCGGGTTACGTACAAGATGGGGTCTGAAGGTTTGTTCTTAAGTTGAATTTTTATGTAAGTCGAAACTGTATATTTTATAATTGTAGATCCAGAAAAAAAAATTTTGGCCCCAGTGACTATTGGAGTTTAAACATTTTTTGCTGTAATGGGACCAAGGATTATGAATAAAGCTTCATTACAGACACCTTACAGCTCATCATTGCAGCCTGGGACTATAGTAAAGCATTCAGAAAGCTTCACCAGAGGTCAGAGGGGTCTGTCTGTAACTATGGGTTGTCTGTAAGTCGGGTGTCCTTAAGTAGGGGACCGCCTGTATAGGATTGTAATATATGTATATTTTAAGCCGACAGGGGGTCCCCTTCAGAAGTCTGCTATAGGCCCCTGACTCTCCTAGTTATGCCATTGAGTGCAATAAGTAGCAATAAGAGCTCAATACCTTGAATTAACCATTGCTTTGCTGCTACAGAGTATGACTATCCAATTGAAAAAAAACAACATAAACCAAAGGGCAGGACATAGATTGAGGATACTGCTATAAAATGAAGAGGTCACATTTGCTTGACTATTGAATCCCTCTTGCTTGGATCACTCATTCATTCAGTAACCACCTATGACATCAATTTCTATTCAGTTAAAAGCACATCACCATGCAGAAGCCATGTACCAAAGAAGGTTAAACACAGCCAAACGCTCATTTTATAATTCTCAGATTATATCAAATGAATAAAAGGTTATGGAGTCATACAGCATTTATACACCAAATACAGGCAGTCCCAGGTTACGTACAGGATAGGTTCTGTAGGTTTGTTCTTAAATTGAATTTGTATGTAAGTCGGAACTGTATATTTTATCATTGTAACCCCAGACAGAATTTTTTGGTCTCTTTGACAATTGGATTTTAAAAATGTCTGATTGTCATAAGAACCAGGATTAATAATAAAACTTAATTACAGATACATTTTATAACTGTTATAGCTGTTTATTGTAGCCTAAGGCTAAAGTACAGTAAGTACAGTACTTAAGCAGGGGACCGCCTGTAGTGAAGGGCAATATTAAATAATCTGGCTAATTTTAAATTCTTCTATCTGAGGAAAAGATAAACTATTAACACATTATCATGAGTTTTAGTTTATCTGCCCTTTTTTCGGTAAGCATTATGCTGTACTTCTTAAACAGTTCTAGGGCTAGTCTCCCATGAGAATTGCTTGGATGAAGATTAGAGATGGCAGTTCATGAAATTAATGAATGTATCTGTCTCTTTGTATGTCTCAGTTCTCTGATTATAAGCCTGATGTGCTCTTATATTAGGAAAGTGCCTCATTAATGCAATGCTTCGAGGACCCAGCAGAATCCACAGCACACATTTTCTCCTCACTGTAGTACATCAGAACACAGGGCCTAAGTCACATCTATTGAAATAAGAAAATAAGGTAAACTTCCTCATTAAAATAATACCATCAGAAGCAAAATTAAATATTCATAAAGCAGAAAATAAAAAAAAACTGTGTAAATGAAGTTAAAAATGAATAATCAATTTAAAATGATTATCTAGTGTCAATAAGTCATTAGCAAAGATTCATTCCATTGTTCCTTGTTGGTTTTCCATTGTTACCTTTCAGAACTTTTGATTAGTAGTAGTAGTTTCAGGATTTAGGTTCCAACCTGTAAGGTTTCACATGGCTTGATGAGAGACATGGTCCCTCCTGGTTTAGATTAACTTATCTAATGTATCCTTTGAATAGATGGCAAAAATGAGATATGAACATATGCTTAGGCTACATTCACATGAATGCATGGGGGACGTATATTCGGGCGACATATATATATGTCGTATATATGTCCCCCATAGATGGTGACTGCCACACAACGCCATACGGGAGCGGTACGATCCCGCACATGAGCGGCACCGTACTATTCTGTAGACTGGAAAAAGTAAGGAAATGTCCTATCTTTCCCCGGTATACGGCGCCGTGTGCCATATATTACTATGGAGAGGGGCTCTCCCTCTCCACCCAGCGCCGACATGTGTCCGCCGTACTATGGTAAGGCAGGCACACATCGTGTGGATGCAGCCTTAGTCTGGTTAGACAAATCTAATCAAATAGAAATATTAATGACAAAAGTTGTGTGGCTTCAATCATGTACAGGCAGTCCCCTACTTAAGGAAACCCGACTTACAGACGACTCATAGTTACAGACGGACCCCTCTGGCAACTGTGACCTCTGGTGAAGCTCTCTGGATGCGTTACTATAGTCCCAGACTGCAATGATCAGCTGTAAGGTGTCTGTAATGAAGCTTTATTGATATACCTTGGTCTAATTACAGCAAAAATTTTGAAACTCCAATTGTCACAGGGGAAAAAGAAAAAATTTGTCTAGAACTTCAATTATAAAATATACAGTTTCGACTTACATACAAATTCAACAAACCTCCGGACCCTATCTTGTATGTAACCCGGGGACTGCCTGTACTATAGCAAACCTTCTACTCCTATTACCTAATCTCAGCATACAATTAAAGGGGTATTCCCAACAAATAAATATTATATTTTATATAACGAAAAGGTATACAATTTTCCAGTATACTTATGTATTCATTTCTCATTGTTTTCTTGATCTCTGCTTTCTGTCATTCTATAGAAAGTTTCTATCTTTGATTCCAGTTGACAGAAATCTGACCATGGTCACACAGGTGCACAGCTTGTTATATGACAGTTATCAGAGCTGTTGGTTATAACGAGCTGTGCACCTGTGTGACAACACATGACCATGGTCAGATTTCTGTCCATAGGAAATAAAGATAGAAGCTTTGTATTGACTGACAGCAAGCATATATTTAAAAAACTATGAGGAATTCATACAAAAAGTATATTGGAAATTTTTTTCATAATTTTTTCGTAATTTTTCATTCTACAAAGCAACTTACAGATGCTTTTGTAAAATGAAAATAATTTTACCATCATCCCATGGGCATTTGGAACCCTCAGGATCCTGCTGGAAATGTATTGCATCCCAGAACTGACCATATATTATTATTGAATTCTTAGGCTTCTGCAACATACCCCACCGGAGCCTAGCCTTTTTTGTGGCCTGGAGGCAGCCGGGGCCCAGGATACCGGAGTGGCTGGCGATTGCGGCCTAGGGGGCGCTGATGTCACGTTGCTTGGTGTGGTGTGCAAGAAATATGGAGGGAGAGGATGATGTACTGGTTCTCCCTGGGGCAACCCCTGAATGTCTGTAAGATAGCTCCTTGGGTAATGGATGGGGAGCCCATGGTGGTAGACAGCCGTATCCAGGGATCAGACGGAGGCAACATTGTGCAAATTAACTCACAGTTCTTTATTGAAAAACAGGTAGCAGGCAATGGGCCTAACCGGTCAACAGCAGATTCTGGTACTGGAGTGGTCGTGGAGAGTGGTCCTCAGGAATAGTGCACCAGCATGGTAGTAGATGCAAGCTGGGACAATTGAAATGGAGCTGTGTCCAAACTGTGGAAGCTTCCGCTCTGGTTTAGAGTCTCCTGACTCTGGTCCTGGGATTGGGTTATGTGTCAGCACTGAAGGTGTACTGAACACTGTCTCTCTCTTCACTCAGACCATGTGGTCTGGACTGGACCTGGTCATAAAGTTCTCTCAAAGACCAAATAGGACTGTAATCAGACCATGTGCTCGCACTGCACAGGGGTTTTATACTCCCCCAGTCAGGTGGTAGCACCTCTCCAATCACACTCCAGTTTACAATACAGCCAACTGATTGGATAACATCTTACACCTACTTAACTATTGCCTATCCAGGCAGAATCTACAGCTGTTATTGCTGGGAACTTGCTCTTATTGATGGCCCAATTACAGTGGAAAACTTGTAAGGAAATGTTTTTTAAAAAAATTTAAAATTGTCTTTAATGACTTATAAATAGAGATGAGCGAACATGCTCGTCCGAGCTTGATGCTCGGTCGAGCATTAGGGTACTCGAAACTGCTCGTTACTCGGACGAATACTTCGCCCGCTCGAGAAAATGGCAGCTCCCGCCGTTTTGCTTTTTGGCGGCCAGAAACAGAGCCAATCACAAGCCAGGAGACTCTGCACTCCACCCAGCATGACGTGGTACCCTTACACGTCGATAGCAGTGGTTGGCTGGCCAGATCAGGTGACCCTGGGATAGACTAGCCGCTGGCCGCGCTGCTCGGATCATTCTGTCTCTGGATGCCGCTAGGGAGAGAGCTGCTGCTGCTCAGGGAAAGCGTTAGGGTGTTCTATTAGCTTACTGTTAGGCAGGAGTGATTCTCAAAGAACCCAACAGCCCTTCTTAGGGCTACAATAACGTTCTACTTTTTTTATTTTAATTTGCATCTTTTACCATTTTGTGAGGAATTAGCAGGGGGACTTGCTACCGTTGTGTTTAGCTCTTAGTGGCACACATATCCATAGCAAAGACCGAAGTGGGAAAATTCAGTAGGGGTTGGATTTCTATTAGGCAATAACTCAGTGTCATCTCATCTGGCATAGTACTGTGCTTCCTTTGATACTTGGCTAGAAAATAGCCATAGGAGAATACAAACAGCTTCTTGAAGCCTACAGTAGCGTTCTATATATTTGATTTCTGGTTGATCTGCTGGTGACTGTAGTTTCTGCAGTGCATGTACTTGCCAATTCTGAGCAATTTGTAGTGGGACTTGCGACCGCTGTGTTCTGCGCTTAGTGGCGCACATATCCATAGCAAAGGCTGAAGTGGCAAAATTCAGTAGGGGTTGGATTTCTATTAGGCAATAACTCAGTGTCATCTCATCTGGCATAGTACTGTGCTTCCTTTGATACTTGGCTAGAAAATAGCCATAGGAGAATACAAACAGCTTCTTGAAGCCTACAGTAGCGTTCTATATATTTGATTTCTGGTTGATCTGCTGGTGACTGTAGTTTCTGCAGTGCATGTACTTGCCAATTCTGAGCAATTTGTAGTGGGACTTGCGACCGCTGTGTTCTGCGCTTAGTGGCGCACATATCCATAGCAAAGGCTGAAGTGGCAAAATTCAGTAGGGGTTGGATTTCTATTAGGCAATAACTCAGTGTCATCTCATCTGGCATAGTACTGTGCTTCCTTTGATACTTGGCTAGAAAATAGCCATAGGAGAATACAAACAGCTTCTTGAAGCCTACAGTAGCGTTCTATATATTTGATTTCTGGTTGATCTGCTGGTGACTGTAGTTTCTGCAGTGCATGTACTTGCCAATTCTGAGCAATTTGTAGTGGGACTTGCGACCGCTGTGTTCTGCGCTTAGTGGCGCACATATCCATAGCAAAGGCTGAAGTGGCAAAATTCAGTAGGGGTTGGATTTCTATTAGGCAATAACTCAGTGTCATCTCATCTGGCATAGTACTGTGCTTCCTTTGATACTTGGCTAGAAAATAGCCATAGGAGAATACAAACAGCTTCTTGAAGCCTACAGTAGCGTTCTATATATTTGATTTCTGGTTGATCTGCTGGTGACTGTAGTTTCTGCAGTGCATGTACTTGCCAATTCTGAGCAATTTGTAGTGGGACTTGCGACCGCTGTGTTCTGCGCTTAGTGGCGCACATATCCATAGCAAAGGCTGAAGTGGCAAAATTCAGTAGGGGTTGGATTTCTATTAGGCAATAACTCAGTGTCATCTCATCTGGCATAGTACTGTGCTTCCTTTGATACTTGGCTAGAAAATAGCCATAGGAGAATACAAACAGCTTCTTGAAGCCTACAGTAGCGTTCTATATATTTGATTTCTGGTTGATCTGCTGGTGACTGTAGTTTCTGCAGTGCATGTACTTGCCAATTCTGAGCAATTTGTAGTGGGACTTGCGACCGCTGTGTTCTGCGCTTAGTGGCGCACATATCCATAGCAAAGGCCGAAGTGGCAAAATTCAGTAGGGGTTGGATTTCTATTAGGCAATAACTCAGTGTCATCTCATCTGGCATAGTACTGTGCTTCCTTTGATACTTGGCTAGAAAATAGCCATAGCAATAGGATAGCATTGTTTGGTTTTAAAAACTCAAAAAAAAACAAAAAACACAAAAAAAAAAAAAAAAAGTAAAAAAAAAAATAAAGTTATAACTCTCATTTTAAAAATGTTTAACCCGAGGGCTAGGGGTAGAGGACGAGGGCGGGGACGTGGGCGTCCAACTACTGCAGGGGTCAGAGGCCGTGGTCCTGGGCGGGGTGAGACACCACCTGCTGATGAGGGAGCAGGGGAACGCCGCAGAGCTACACTCCCTAGGTTCATGTCTGAAGTTACTGGGACTCGTGGTAGAGCACTGTTGAGGCCAGAACAGTGCGAACAGGTGATGTCGTGGATTGCTGACAATGCTTCGAGCAATTTGTCCACCACCAGTCAGTCTTCCACGCAGTCCACCCATGTCACCGAAATCGCCACTCCTCCAGCTCCTGCACCTCAGCCTCCTCCCCCCCAGTCTGCCCCCTCCCAGGAAAATTTGGCATTTGAACCGGCATACTCTGAGGAACTGTTTTCTGGACCCTTCCCACAGTCACAAACCACTTGTCCGGTTGCTGCTGAGCAATTTTCCGATGCCCAGGTTTTCCACCAGTCACAGTCTGTGGGTGATGATGACCTTCTTGACGTAGTGGAAGTGTGTAAAGAGGTGTCCGACGATGAGGAGACACGGTTGTCAGACAGTGGGGAAGTTGTTGTCAGGGCAGGAAGTCCGAGGGGGGAGCAGACTGAGGGATCGGAGGATGATGAGGTGACAGACCCAAGCTGGGTTGAGAGGCCGGGTGAACACAGTGCTTCTGAGACGGAGGAGAGTCCTCGACCTGAACAGGTTGGAAGAGGCAGTGGTGGGGCCAGACGGAGAGGCAGGGCCAGAGCTGGTGCATCAGCGCCACTGTCAACTAGTGAAGCTCCCGTGGTGAGGGCTCTTGCGGCGAGGGCTAGATCTTCAGAAGTGTGGAGGTTCTTTAAGGAAACACCGGATGACCGACGGACTGTGGTGTGCAACATTTGCTAAACCAGGCTCAGCAGGGGTTCCACCACTACTAGCTTAACTACCACCAGTATGCGCAGGCATATGAATGCTAAGCACCCCACTCAGTGGCAACAAGCCCGTTCACCTCCGGCCGTGCACACCACAGCTCCTTCCCCTGTGTCAGCTGCTAGTCAGCCCCCTGCCCAGGACCCTGGCACAAAAACCCCATCGTCGCCTCCACGATCCTCCACAGCATCCACCAGCGTTCAGCTCTCCATACCCCAGACGCTGGAGCGGAAACGCAAATATAGTGCAACCCACCCGCACGCCCAAGCCCTTAATGTGCACATCTCCAGATTGCTTAGCCTGGAGATGCTGCCCTATAGGCTAGTAGAGACCGAGGCCTTTCGCAACCTCATGGCGGCGGCCGCCCCTCGGTATTCGGTCCCCAGCCGCCACTACTTTTCCCGATGTGCCGTCCCAGCCCTGCACCAGCACGTGTCAGACAACATCATCCGTGCCCTGACCAACGCCGTTTCTGACAAGGTCCACCTGACCACGGACACGTGGACGAGTGCTGCCGGGCAGGGCCACTATATATCGCTGACGGCACATTGGGTTAACTTGGTGGAGGCTGGGACCGAGTCTGACCCTGGGGCTGCTCATATACTGCCGACGCCGAGGATTGCGGGGCCTACCTCGGTCCAGGTGTTTCAGGCCTACTATGCCTCCTCCTCCTCCCACCCCTCCTCCACCTCCTCCTCCGAACTACCATCCGTGGGCACGGCGCCATCAGTCGGTAGCTCTAGGCACAGCAGCAGTGCCGTCGCTAAGCGACAGCAGGCGGTGCTCAAACTGCTGAGCCTCGGCGACAAAAGGCACACCGCCCAAGAGCTATTACAGGGCATCACGGCGCAGACTGATCTGTGGCTGGCACCGCTGAACCTCAAGCCGGGAATGGTTGTGTGTGACAACGGCCGTAACCTGGTGGCGGCTCTGCAACTCGGCAGACTGACACATGTGCCATGCCTGGCCCATGTGTTAAATCTGATAGTGCAGCGTTTCCTCAAGACATACCCCAATCTGTCTGATTTGCTCACGAAGGTGCGCCGCATCTGTGCGCATTTCAGGAAGTCCAGCCCAGATGCTGCCACTCTCAGGGCAGCGCAGCGCCGCCTCCAACTGCCCGCTCACCGACTGTTGTGCGACGTGCCCACGAGGTGGAATTCAACACTGACCATGTTATCCAGAGTTTACCAGCAGCGCAGAGCGATTGTAGACTGCCAGATGTCAACTTCCACCAGAACTGGTAGTCAGGTCAGTCAGCTTCCTCAAGTCTACAATGAGGAGTGGACGTGGATGTCTGATATCTGTCAGGTGCTGAGTAACTTTGAGGAGTCAACACAGATGGTCAGTGGCGATGCCGCCATCATCAGCCTCACCATCCCGCTGCTTGGCCTGTTGAAAAACTCTCTGGTCAGCATGAAGTCGGAAGCTTTGCGCTCGTCACAAGAGACGGGGGAAGAATATTCCCTTGTTGATAGCCAAAGCACCCTGAGGTCTGTTTCTCAGCGCATATCGGAGGAGGTGGAGGTGGAGGAGGATGAGGAGGAAGAGGAGGAGAATGTTGGCGAGACACAAGAGGGGACCATTGTTGAGTCCTTCACTGTTCAGCGTGTATGGGCAGAAGAAGAGGAGTTGGAGGAGTTGGAGGAGGAGGAAATGGACAGTCAGGCCAGTGAGGGGAGTGAATTCTTACGCGTTGGTACTCTGGCGCATATGGCAGATTTCATGCTAGGCTGCCTATCCCGTGACCCTCGCGTTCAAAGAATTTATTCCAGCACCGATTACTGGGTGTTCACTCTCCTGGACCCACGGTACAAGCAAAATCTTCCCACTCTCATCCCTGGAGAGGAAAGGAGTGTGAGAATGCATGAATACCAGCAGGCCCTGGTGCACAAGCTGAAACAGTATTTCCCTTCTGACAGCGCTAGCGGCAGAGTGCGTAGTTCTGCGGGACAAGTAGCGAGGGAGAGTAGGCGAGCAGGCAGCTTGTCCAGCACTGGCAAGGGTACGCTTTACAAGGCTTTTGCCAGCTTTATGTCACCCCAGCAAGACACTGTCACCTGTCCCCAGTCTCGGCAGAGTAGGGCTGATCTTTACAGAAAGATGGTGAGGGAGTACGTAGCTGACCATACCATCGTCCTAAATGATCACACAGCTCCCTACAACTACTGGGTTTCAAAGCTGGACATGTGGCACGAACTGGCGCTGTACGCCTTGGAGGTTCTTGCCTGCCCTGCCGCTAGCGTCTTGTCCGAGCGGGTTTTCAGTGCAGCTGGTGGCATCATCACCGATAAGCGTACACGCCTGTCGACTGACAGCGCTGACAGGCTGACGCTTATTAAAATGAATAAAGGCTGGATTTCTCAGAATTTCCAATCTCCACCAGGTGAAGGAAGCTCAACCTGAATAATTGATCCACTCCTCCTCCTCCTCCTCATTTTCCTCCTTCTCCTCCTCTTTGTACAGTAAAGCAGAGGAAAATGGCTATTTTTTGACAGGGCCCACTGGCTCTTGCTATAGTACTTCATGCATTTAATTTTTCTGGAGGGCCACCTACCCGGTCCTCTGTTTGAAACAATTTTTGTGAGTGCCACATACAGGCACTCAATCTATTCCATTTTTCTGGAGGGCCACCTACCCGGTCCTCTGTTTTAAAAAATTTTTGGGACTGCCACATACAGGCACTCAATCTATTCCATTTTACTGCAGGGCCACCTACCTGCTCCTCTGGTTTGAACAATTTTTGGGACTGCCACATACAGGCACTCAATCTATTCCATTTTACTGGAGGGCCACCTACCTGCTCCTCTGGTTTGAAACATTTTTGGGACTGCCACATACAGGCACTCAATCTATTCCATTTTACTGCAGGGCCACCTACCTGCTCCTCTGGTTTGAACAATTTTTGGGACTGCCACATACAGGCACTCAATCTATTCCATTTTACTGGAGGGCCACCTACCTGCTCCTCTGGTTTGAAACATTTTTGGGACTGCCACATACAGGCACTCAATCTATCCCATTTTACTGGAGGGCCACCTACCTGCTCCTCTGGTTTGAAAAATGTTTGGGACTGCCACATACAGGCACTATCCAAATTAAATTGTCTCCATTGCAGCCTCCACACGTTGTCTCCATTGCTACCTCCAAAAGTCGTCCATATAGCTGCCTCCATACATCGTCCCTTTATCAAACGAGGTGTGTCAGGCAGAAATTTGGGTTGTTTTCATGGATTCCACATCAAAGTTGTTAACTTTGTCACCACCCTGCTGTGTAATCCCCAAAATATACTGGCAAACTTTTACCATTTAGGGATATTATTTCAGCGCTTCTTGCGCATCTGTTTACATTCCCCTCACCCGGCATATCCTAAACTTATAAGAACGCTACTACACTTGATCTTATACAAAAGGTTCTTAGAAGTGCTGTTTGGGGAGTAGCCTAGAGACAGGGGCTTGGATTGGCGAAAGCTCGCCTGGCAGCGGAACGCCAGCTCCATGCGCATCATGCGCTTCTTGCGCATCTGTTTACATTCCCCTCACCCGCCATATCCCAAACTTATAAGAACGCTACTACACTTAACTTGGTGCAGGCTGGGACCGAGTCTGACCCTGGGGCTGGTCATATACTGCCGACGCAGAGAATTGCGGGGCCTACCTCGGTCCAGGTCTCAAAGGCCTACTATACCTCCTCCCACCCCTCCTCCACCTCCTCCTCCTCCGAATTACCATCCGTGGGCATGGCGCCATCAGTCGGTAGCTCTAGGCACAGCAGCAGTGCCGTCGCTAAGCGACAGCAGGCGGTGCTGAAACTGCTGAGCCTAGGCGATAAAAGGCACACCGCCCAAGAGCTATTACAGGGCATTCCACATCAAAGTTGTTAACTTTGTCGCCACCCTGCTGTGTAATCCCCAAAATATACTTGCAAACTTTTACCATTTAGGGATATTATTTCAGCGCTTCTTGCGCATCTGTTTACATTCCCCTCACCCGGCATATCCTAAACTTATAAGAACGCTACTACACTTGATCTTATACAAAAGGTTCTTAGAAGTGCTGTTTGGGGAGTAGCCTAGAGACAGGGGCTTGGATTGGCGAAAGCTCGCCTGGCAGCGGAGCGCCAGCTCCATGCCAAGATCCAACTAACATAGTTTTAACTGCAGCACCTTTAATCTACTACTAGTTCACTGCCTCCATACATGGTCCCCTTATCAAACGAGCTGTGTCAGGCAGAATTTTGGGTTGTTTTCATGGCTTCCATGTTAACTTTGTCGCCACCCTGCTGTGTAATCCACAAAATATACTGGCAAACTTTTATCATGTACCGATATTATTTGAGCGCTTCTTGCTCACCTCCTTTGGTTCCTCTCTGCCACCCATTGGTTTGAAGCCTGAGTCCATTTAGGGTATGTCGCCATGCCACTCTCTAGCCTGCTGCCGCTGCCTCTGCATGCCGTCCCCTATAGTGTCAGGGTCAATTATTGGATGTTTTAGATGCTATCTAGCTTCATTCTGTCACTCTGTCATGGCCATGCTGTTGCCCATAATTTTGGCATAATGGTGCGATTATGCAGCCTCAGAGGCATCCATGCATGCTGCCCCTGCTGTTTCCTGTCCATTTCCGTGGTGTTTCCATCCTTTTCTGAGGTTCCCAGGTGTTTGGCCAAGCTTCCCTGTGCAGAGCCTTGGTCCCCTTGAAAAATGCTCGAGTCTCCCATTGACTTCAATGGGGTTCGTTATTCGAGACGAGCACTCGAGCATCGGGAAAAGTTCGTCTCGAATAACGAGTACCCGAGCATTTTAGTGTTCGCTCATCTCTACTTATAAAGTAAAAAGAAACATGCACACAAAATATGAATAAATATATAGAAAAACACATGAATATTTTCTAATTAAAAAAACTCCCTACACTATAAAAACCATTGTCAAAGTCGGCTCGTTGGCCAAGACTATACATGTTATATATCAAAATGACAGACACTTGGGAATTACTTTATAATGGACATTTTAGGTCATTTGAAAATAAAATATATATATACTACACTTAAACTTCTGCTTGTATTTATAAGTGCTGGCATGCAGAGTCTACAAGCCCCCCAGTCTTCACCAGAGTCCTCTGCGAGGCAGGATGGAGTTGGCTGCCAGGGAATTGCAGGATGCTTAGCCTGTAGGGAAGCGGCAGGTGGTGAAAATCTGGATGGTTAGAGCCTGGTTTAAGCCGATTACAGGATTACTAGCAGGTGGCAGAGCAGAGTGGGTAGTCACTCTCTTGGAGACTGGATCACAAACAGGTTACAGAGTTGCTGTCACAAACTCAAGGTCTGGAATGCATAGATCGCTAGTAGAAACAGAGGGCTGGAGTACATGTATGAGACAGCATGCTCAGTGTGTTACATTACACAGTGTAATACATCTGTCAGGTTCGCTAGGGAGAATGCTGGGATTTCTGGTTCTTCTGCTGGTGCCAGCAGCGTTCTCCGACCCCCGTCGCGTATCCGTGCAAACTCCACCTCTCGTCCCGGGCAGCGGCTGCTAAGATCTCGCGCTCTCTAGGAGTTGTGTTCAGAACTGCTGGGACTTGTGGTACATCTGCATGGTGCCTGGTTTTTCTGCACCATGAGGGGTTAATTCCCAGAAGCTGTCCAGCTCCTATCAGGTTCTGGAGGTGGAGTTCTGGCTGCATAAATTGCAGCTTCACTAGTCACCTGTGCCAGTGTTTGAAATCCCTTCATCACTCGCTTGCTGCATTAGGTTGTATTGCTCAGTATCTATATCGGAATTGTTGTGACCTCGGCAAGTTTTTGACATTGACTCTTTGCTTACTGATTTTGCTCTTGACGTACCCTCTCGTTGTGACTCCGGCTAGTTTACCATTCTTTTGTGTTTATGTTTGTCAGTCTGTTTGTGTTTCCCTTCCCACACTTATCCAGTGTATTTCGAGTCTTCAAGTAGTCGACCCACGGTTTAGCGTGGGGGGGCTATAGAAAGGGACAGAGGTTGTAATGTGAAGAAGAGCTTGAACAAGCGATCAGTGGATCGCTTGTTCAAGCTTACCTGTAAAAGTAAATAAAAAAGTTAAAAACAATAAATAAAAACATTTTTTAATAAAAAGAATTAATTAAATAAAGTTAAAGTCCCCTAAACACAAATATTCCCTATACACATGCAATAAAGTGAGAAAAACACAAAATCACCAAAAAAAATCCCCCACATATTTGGTATCGTCGCGTCCGTAACAATCCATACAATAACTCAGAAACATTATTGGACCCGTTCGGTGAACGCCGTAAAAACAAAACCCGAAAAACACGCCAAAAATGTACATTTTTCATAAAATCTCTGCACAAAAATGTTCTAAAAAGTGATCAAAAAAAGTTATGTGCGCCAAAATGGTACCACTGAAAAGAACAACTCAACACGTAAAAAATATGCCCTAAACTAGCTCTGTCAACCAAAAAATATTAAAGTTACGTCTCCGAAAAGATGACGATGCAAAAACAAATGAGATTTCCTCTATATTAGTTTTTATCCAGTAAAATTGTAAAAATAAATGAAAAACTATATAAATGAGGTATCACCGTAATCGTAGTGATCTGTAGAATAAAGATAATATAGTATTTTTAGTGTACTGTGTACGACCCCCAAAAAAATACAAAAAGAAAGTAAACCAAAATTGACAATTTTGTTTTCCTCCATACATTCAAGAGTTAATAAAATCTCATCAATAAGCTACAGACCCACTAAAATGAAGTATTTGTAAAGTGCATCTCATGTTGCAAAAATAAGCCCTTATATGTCCAAATTGCCCAAAAATTAAAGATTGTATAGCCAATAAAAAGTGACAATGCATAATCTGTTCTGAACGGCGCAGCTTCTCTTTGATGCCCTGGCATGTGCCCATACAGCAGGTTACCACCACATTGTTATACGCGGGAGGGATTGGGTATCAAATTTTGTGGAGCATTTTTGGTATTTTATCCACTGAGAATTTCTACATTTTTTGAAAAACACTTTCATTTAGCCAAATAAATTTCACTTTCAAAATTGCATCCGATTTTGTTTTAACCCCTGTAAAACAATTAAAGGGTTAACAAACTTCATAAAAGTTGTTTTTACGTACGTTGAGAGGTGTAGTATCTATAATGGGATAATTTATGGGGTTTTACTTTTAAGTCTCTCAAAGTGATTTGAAACCTGAGCAGGTCCCTCAATAGCAGGATTTTGCGTTTTTTATGAAAATGTGAAAAATCGCACCTAACGTTAAAAGCCCCATAACATCCTACAAAAATAAGAGTATGCATAATAAAACCATGGAGGCATAAAGTAGACATTCCGTGAATGTTAGTTATTAAGTTTTTTGCGGTTATGACTATGTATGGAAAAAGTAGAACATTTTGAATTTCGAAAATCAAGAATTTTTCCAAATTTTCACCAAATATCTGATTTTCTCATAAATAAATGCAAAACATACCACCGAAATGTTTCAACTAACATGAAATACAAAGTGTCACGAGAAAACTATTTTAAAATCACTTGGATATGTTAGAGCGTTCCGAAGTTATAACCACTTATAGTGACACAGATTTGAAAAAATGGGCCGTGTCAGGAAGGTGAAAAGTGGCTTCAGTGTTAAGGGGTTATCTGTAGTACAGGCAGTACCCAGGTTATTTACAAGATAGGTTCTGTAGGTTTGTTCTTAAGTTTTATTTGTATGTAAGTCAGAACTGTATATTTTATAGTTGTAACCCCAGCCACAATTTTTTTGGTCTCTGTGACAATTGGATTTTAAAAATGTTGGATTGTCGTAAAAACAAGAATTGATAATGAAGCTTAATTGCAGACACCGAATATAGTTTATTGTAGCCTAAGGCTAAAGTTCAGTAAATTGCCAACATCCAGAGGTCCGTTTGTAACTAGGGGTCGTCGAGTGTTCTTAAGTCGAGTGTTCTTAAGTAGGGGACCGCCTGTATACTAAATTGGTTGGTTCTTCTTGTTTTATCTGTTATATAAAAAGACAGGTAAAAAACTTCACCATGTGCTTGTATTTTACGCTCTGAGAAACTATACACATCTCTGGTTGTTGGTTATTGGTTAGACCTGCTGGTCTCAAAGGAAAATTTCACTTATTAATGTTGAGAAATCTAGCAAAATGAGCCTAAGGCTAAAATTTCATGTGATCATTTCTAAGATAATGTGTGAGTACTTATCCAAGAATAAGAAGTCAATGGATATGTTCATTTTTTGATCTTGTTGATGCTTTTCTAGCAAACTAAACAGGGTTTTAAATATTTTCACATACTTTGTAGTAGACTATATTATGGGCTTTTTTAAATTTGTTTTTAGACTTTTTTTGTTGAAGCAATTTGTACTGGTCTACTGGTATATAAAAAGATCATCAATAATATCACCTGGCAAAAAGGAACTACCAAATATATCCAAACATTAGATAATCCACAGGTGAAAAATACAATCTTTATTTCACATAGTAAAATTCAATCCAAAAATAGTTAAAATACAAAACAAATAAAATAGTCAAAAGGAACTTAAAAACACCATACCCTCTTCCCACGGTGTGTAATAATAGCTGTAACCATAAACCATATTGCACATACCCTTACCCTCAGAACTAAACCTGTAACCAATTGTAAGTACAGGCTGTCCCTGGGTTACATACAAGATAGGGTCTGTAGGTTTGTTCTTAAGTTGAATTTGTATGTAAGTCGGAACTGTATATTTTATCATTGTAATCCCAGCCAGAACTTTTTTGGTCTCTGTGACAATTGGATTTTAAAAATGTTGGGTTGTCATAAGAATCAATATTAACACTAAAGCTTAATTACAGACACATTTGATAACTGTTACAGTTTGATAACTGATAACTGTTATATGAGCTGCAGTCTCATATCTGCTAGTACTTATTGAATTCTCTCACACAATACCATGCTTTACCGGATGAGAAGATGACAGTGGCTATTTATTTTAAGCGTGTTAACTCATGAATAGAATACAAGAACTACAGTGAGGACTGACACAGGGGCACAGGAGTAGGAGAGGAGGAGCACCTATGGGTGTCAGACACAGAGATGGCCTTCTAATGACCCCAATCTCTGTAGTGCCCCTGCCAGGAGAAACAACTTGGATTTGTCATTTTTTATGTACAAAATTATTTTGTTAACCCATTCAATTTTGTTATTGCTAAGAGAAGTACTGTATATACTCGAGTCTAAGCCAAGTTTTTCAGCACAAAAAATGTGACGTCACCCGCTGCAATAGTATTGTGGGTGCCGGCAGCACCGTGCTCCGCATGGACCTTCCGCTGTCTGGCGGGGGTTCGGCTCCATAACGGGGCGGAGGGCCGCCTGCATAGCAGGGTAGAACGTTGGTTATATACTGGGGCACAGGGGCTGGCAGACTTTATACTGGGTGTGGGCTGGCAGGCTATGTACTGGGGCAGGGACTTGCAGGCTATGTACTGGGGCAGGGACTGGCTATGTACTGGGGCTGGCTGCCTGGCCATATACTGGGGGGCAGGGGCTGGCTGGCTATATACTACAGAGGGAGGCTGGCTATATACTACAGGGGCAGGCTGGCTATATATTATAGGGGCAGGATGGCTATATACTACAGGGGCAGGATGGCTATATACTACAGGGGGAGGCTGGCTATATACTACTGGGGGCAGGCTGGCTATATACTACTGGGGGCAGGCTGGCTATATACTACTGGAGGCAGGCTGGCTATATACTACTGGAGGCTGGTGACTATATACTACAGGAGGCTGGCTGGGTATATACTACAGGCGTCTGGCTATACACTACAGGGGGGCTGCTGGCTATATACTACTTGGGGCTGGCTGGCTATATACTGGTGGGGGCTTTGACCAATGCATTTACCACCCTCAGCTTATATTTGAGTCAATAGGTTTTCCCAGTTTTTTGTGAAAAAATTAGGTGCCTTGGCTTATTCTTGGGTCAGCTTATACTCAAGTATATATGGTAATTTACTATCCTGGGCAATGCCAGGTACTACAGCTAATATATTTATACACATTTATTTATAGTGGTATTTTGCGATGCTCTATAGCAGTGATGGCAAACCTTTTAGAGACCGAGTGCCCAAACTACAACAAAGACCCGCTTATTTATCGCAAAGTGCCAACACAGAAATTCTATTTGTGATTTATACTCCCTTCTCTGTCACAGTTTTCATTGATACCAGCCTCTGAGGCACCAATAAAGCAGAAAATAGTCCCAGGTAGAGCTGTCACTTTAAAATACCTCTGTGCACAGCAAGTCCTGGGCTGTCTGGGACTGCGGGAAGATACCTGGAGTCATCTCTGGTGATGGCCTGAGTGCCCACACAAAGGGCTCTGAGTGCCACCTCTGGCACCAGTGCCATAGGTTCGCCATCACTGCTCTATAGTATGCCAAGCAGATTAGAATAGCTTTTACAGAATGGAGCATAAATCGTGTCAATTTTCTTCCAATTTAAAATGTCCTTTCATACAGTGTAATGTGTATGAAAACTTGAGGATTAGTCTTTTTGTTCAATAGCGCTTTTGTACGTTTCCAGAATTATCAGCATATGACACATTGACTGTTGCAGCCTACAGCCAGACTCGGAATTCTCATTCTCATGTTATGAATGTCTGGCTTCTGATTTATTTAAATTAAAATTTCCTTTATTAAACTTTGATGGTTCCTCCTAAGATATGAGATTATAGGTTTTCCAAGACAGCATACCAGATTTTAACACTAATACAACATATTAAGGGTACATTCACACGGCCGGGCACACGTCAGCACGTTGGAAAGGTAGAGGGATGAGCGCTGCCCTCTCCACCCCTATCCATAGAGCAGCACTTTAGCAGCCGCTGTAACACAGCAAAATATAGGACATGTCATGTATTTCTCCTTATACACTCACCGTGCGGTGAGGCGTTTGCTTACCACATGATGACCGGACACCATAGAAGTCAATGGTGTGGCCGCATATCGGTCCCCATTACGTTTGTGTGAGTGAGGCCTTTCAGATACAGTTATATACAGATATAAATTTGAATATCTGCCTGAAATTCCTACCCTTTTATTTGGCCTCTAGACCATATAACATAAAATTTAATATATTTTAATAATATGCAAGCAAAATAAAAATGAAAAATTTGGGGGGAATTGAATTGCGCTACATCCAAAGTAAGGTATTAACCCCTTAAGGACACAGGGTTTTTTCGCTAATTTCTCGCTCTCCACCTTCAAAAATCCATAACTTTGTCATTTTTACGTGTGAGCTGTGTGATGGCTTATTTTGTGCGTAACAAATTTTACTTTACCGTAATGTTATTTATTTTAACATGGTACTGGGAAGCTAGAAAAATATTCCAAATGTGGAAAAATTAAAAAAAAAAGCATGTTCGTCACGTTCTTGTGGGCTCAGTTTTTATGACTTTGACTGTGCGCTCCAAATAACACCTCTGCTTTATACTTTGGTTCGGTACGATCACAATGATACCAAATTTATACAGGTTTTATTGCGTGTTAATACATTTTCAAAAATTAAACAATGTGTACAAAAGAGAAAAAAAAATTGCCATCTTCTGACACTAATAACGAATCTGCAAAAACCATTAAAGGGGTTATTCTCATCTGGGCATTCACTTTCAGTTTCAATAATCTGCCATATATAAACATTTCTTCAATTAGATGTTATTAAAAAAATGTTCCTGTGTGAAGATAATTTATCATAAATGTAGTCATATGATCCCTTAGAAACAAGACTGTGCCCTTGGTTACGGCCACGTCTGCTGGAGAGATTGCACAAAGAAACAAAAAGTTTCTGAATATTAAATGTCTGGGAGTTATTGCATGTCCTACAGCCGCCCTGTGGTAATGATCGCTGAATCCAGGTGGTCAGGCAGGGTTCAATAGCGCATGTCTGGCCACCGCTGCCAGAGTGTGACGTGGTCGTATCCGGGGAAGCCATCTCGTTTCTAAGGGACTACATGACTACATTTATGAGAAATTATCTTCACACAGGAACATTTTTTAAAATAACATCCAATTGAAGAAATGTTTGCATACGGCAAATGAATTTAATTAAATGTGAATGCCAAGATGAGAATACCCCTTTAAGCCTCGGGACTGATGAAGACCCGATCGCAGCCCCTCAATGACGTTCGGGGGAGCGATGATCAGAAGAATGATGCGCCGCCTCTTTTAAATTCCTCCGGCGACTTTGCCGGCGACATCGGAAGGGTTAAAAGCGGCTGGTGCAAGCATCAACCACGGTTATTAGGGGTGGGGGTTTGCAGCAATATGCAACAACCCCCACCCTTTTATGAAAAGGACTCAGCCCGTGAGCCCTCTTCACACATTCCCTGCGGCTGCACGACGCAGAGCGTTGAGGGGTTAAAGGGTTTTTTGGTAGTAATTGTCTGGTAAGTCTGGTCTCTGCTGTCGTCTCCTCATCAAATTCCTTCAGTAAAACATGATCAAAACAAGTTATTTTCGTGCCATAATGGGAGCACTGAAAAGAACAAATCATCACAAACAAAATAAGCCTTCAACCAGCCCTGTAAACCCAAAAACATAAAAGTTATGTGTCTGAAAAGATACTGAAACAAGTGAGATTTTCTCTTCATTAGTTTTCTTCAGTAAAATTTTAAAAACATATAAAAAAATGACCGAATGGTCAAAGAGGTTACAGCAGAATCGGGAAGCAGGAGCAGGAATTTGAAAAATTCCTAAGAAAGAAAATGAAGATGCCGAAATGAGGATTAAGCTTTCCTAGATGCAACTAGATGCGCCAGAAGACTTAGAGCATTAAAGCGCAGGTGAGTGCTCAGATGACTGTGGGGATGACTCAATCGGGCCAGTTTCCAGGAACTTTATGAAAAAGACTCTGTTCAAGGCACTCAAACCTATAGCTAAGCAACTGGCCAATATAAAGTCTAATTGGGGTGCCGATGGAGGCACCCGTGGGTGCCCAGGCTGCAGTAGTGCAATTCGGTGAGGCGATACGCAGCTCAATGTCAAAACAGAGGGCTTAATTGAATACAGCCTTATTGTGGGTCGAAGACCAAGAGATCCATAGCAGATCCAGGATGTGACGCTAAAGGTCTTGGCGGAGAACATGAAGAACTATCTAAAGTTGTGGGCAACATTTTTGCTACCTTACTAGTTCAAGATAGAACAGCCCTTGAAAACACATTGAAAAAATTCTTAGGTCCCTGAGGCCCAAGCCACGTGCATCTGAACCACTGAGAGATGTTCTTTGTGGTCTGCTGAAATACACAGCTACCGCAGAGATTTTAAAAGGCACCAGAGATTGTAAAGTGCTCAAATACCAATTACATTATATGCTTTATCAGGATCACCCCATCTACGCTTTCAAAGCGGCATCTGCTTAAACCCCTGCTAGTTGACCTCAGAGAAAAATGCTTACCATTCTGCTGGCTTTTTGATTTGGCCTGGATATCAACATGAACAGCAGACAAATTGTCATCAAAATCGTCACCTGCTGAACAGCGGTGTGGGACACTCTGGAGGTGCTGCCCCATCCTGGATGCCAGTTGTAGAAGTGGATGACCTCACAGAGTTACCTGCATTTACTCCCTGGTATATACTGTGCAACACAAGAGAGGGTAAGGAGAAATCCAGTCCTACCTGGCTGAGGCTGATAACTGATAACAGGTTACTGTTATTTTTACTTCTACCTAGTTCAAGTTTCAAGATTACTGACTTCCACTGTGAGTAACTTGCCCCTAGTTTTGGGCCTTGACTCTTCAACATACTATCCTGCATTCAAGGGATGCTCAGGTTAGAGATGTTATGCTAATAAGTGTGGTGGTTAACTAATATCCTGGTTGTTTCATTAACAATGTTACTTTACATATTGTGATCTCCGGCAGGACATATATTGATATATATCCAGCAAATGGAGAGTTTGGGTGGTGGTGTGATAAAGAATGTATCACCACAAATATGCGTCAAATCCACTTTCCCTCCTGCCAATTTTAGTTTTTTTGTCATTAGCCCGCAAATATTTGTGGGATGGTGTCCAAAGTTTGGGCACAGTTCAGACTTGGCTAAGACAGAGACATTGGAGAAGAACTAACTCAGTTCAAACCAGCCTGCTTAGGCTTGTGCATATTTTTCATGTTGTTTATCTTTTCCTCCACCCCTTCCCCTTTCTCCTGACTCCCCAATTCCTCTTAGCATGCGAGTCACAAAAAATCTTAATAAGTTTTGCTCCCTTGGTCACAAAATATTTGAAATATGGCAGAATTTCTCCAAAGAATGTGCAGTGTATGAACGAGTGATGTTAGAAGCATCAGATACTGAGACAAATGAAAAGAGGAAAAGCAGATATTATAATGATGCAAGAAGCACACTTCAAAAATAATAAAATGTTCAAAGTGGTGCAATTGTGGAGATCTTAGAGGAAACTCCGCTTACAGATGCATGGCGCCTATTGCATCCAACTACACAAGACTACACCTTCTTCTCGCAAGCCCACTCCAGCTTCCACAGGTTAGATTACCTACTTTTCTTTTGCCCACATGTATTGCTGTTGAGATAGGTAGTATACTATCATCGGATCACACCCCAGTCTCACTGCTTATTAACATTTCTGCCCTTTTCAGTAGAGAATGCAATTGGTCACTGAACACAGCCTTGATAGAGGATGCATAACATATCCCGGTACTGAAAGAGTGCATTATTACGTTTTTCGACTCAAACACTTCTCCAGACCAAGCTTTCCTTGTCACAAAATGGCTAAGAGGAGAATTTATCTCCATAGGAACATACTGTATGTGAAGAAAAAGCAAACTCGCCTAAATTCTATCCCATATTGGCAGACTAGAAAGTATGTACACGCAAAGTAAAGTATAAGCAGGAATAAAGTACACAAGTTACTTTCAACTCAAACAATATATGCATGGAGATGATGACAATAAGTTAATTTACCTGTTGATTAAGAAGCAGAAATAAAAGTCTTTTGTTCACTCTATCAAAATCAAAGAGGGTAGTATTACTTCGGACTAAAATAAGATAACAAAAGCCTTTATGTTTTTTTACTCAGACCTTTATAACCTTGAACCACATGCGTCCCATATTGAAAAGAATATTTGTAGCTTTTTAGATTAGCTTAACCTCCCAACACTTACATATTGCAGAAAGACTCTCTTCTATCCCCTTTTACGGAAGAAGAATTGAGAAAAGTGTTACACTCTATATCCTCTGGAAAATGCCCCGACAGGCTCCCAATTGTATACTATAAGAAAATTGCTGACTGCCTTTTACTTCTCTTCACTACCGTCTGCAACAATCTACTGAAAGGTGGAGATCTACACCGCTTTGTGCTGATGGAAAATATTACTATCATCCATAAAGAGGGTAAAGACCCCACACAATGCAATAGATACTCCCTATATCCCTCTAAAACGTGGATGTAAAGTGGTGGACAAAGGCTTTGGCAAACCATATCAGCAACTTCCTTCGAAAACTTGTCTCCCCTACACAATCAGGTTTTGTCAAAGGTAGACAAGGTCATGACAGCACATGCTGATTGAGCATTCTAAAGCCACAAATATCCCGCTAGTTCTTCTTGGCACAGATGCCGAGAAGGTATTTGACAGGCTAGCTCTTAATATATAATAGATTAATTATATTTGTTTTTCCCAAAGACTTTGTAACAGCCATTTCCTCTTTATATACATCGCCAAGCACCAGAGTAAGAGTCAATGTTAACCTATGCCTTGCCTTCTTAATAGCAAATGGTATGAGGTAGGGATGCCCCCTTTCTCCATACATCTACATCTTAGTGATGGAGACTTTACTGCAAACTATTAGACAGAACCTGAACATTCAGAGATTGAGAATATGGGCTTTTACCCATAAAATGGCAGCCTTTCCAGATCTCAACTCTCTAAAGTCTATCCCAATTCTCATTCTATTTGGAGTTTGGAAAACTGTCTAACTTGAAAGTTAACATTGATAAATTAGAAATTCTCAAAATCACCCCCAGCATACTTGGGTATTCAGCAAACCATCAGACTTATTCTAGATATGTGATATGTGATACCGATATAGAACTAGATCATGCAGCTATTTTGCTATGGAAGCCGCCTTCAAAGTTCAGACCAAAAAAGCAGGATCTCCCCAGCACTGTAATAGCAGCAGCTAAATTATTAATCCCCAAGCTGTGGCTCTCAGACTGACAGCCCCCCCATACTGGCAATCTGGGTGGAGAAGTAAAAGGTGACAGAGAATGGAAGAGTTATCCTATTGGGCATTTGGCACTAGGACTGTTAGCACCTATCCAGCAAACATGCAACCAGGCTTGGCGCTAGCTGTCAGACTAGGTAAGTGGTGGTGAACTCGCCCTGCGACATCCCTGCGGGCTAAGGCCCTGCCTAAAGCAGATAAACCGCCCTGATAAGGGCGAACCCACTATCAGGAACCTAACTGACGGTCCCTGAGCGACCCTACAACATGACAGGGGAAACTTACTTTGTCTGGCAACTGCTGGATGGTGGAGAGGACAGGTAACGGAAATACAGGTATAGACCAGTGTTCACACTGGCGCACAGAAACCAACACAAGACTGAACAGGTAACCGGAATGCAGGAATAGACCAGTGTTCACACTGGTGCACAGAATACAAACACAGGACTGAGACAAGGACAAAACAACAGATATACACAGGTCTCCAGGCAGATAATCACAGGTTAGATCCAGATACAGGTACCGGTGGGATATACACAGGTCAGGTCAAGATCAAACGGGTTATATACAGGTCAGGTCAAGATCAAGCGGGAAATATACAGATCAGGTACAGATACAGGCAGACAAACGGAGAAACACAGGGAAGACAAGACTCAAAATAACCACCCAGGTATGATGGGAGTAGGCAGGTATATAAAGCCGATCCTGGACACACCCCCAGTAGCACACTGGAGGTACTGTCCATCAGGCTCGTAACCCTTGCTGGGGAGGACTAAAATGCAAGGAGCCGGGTGTGGCTCAGTTAAGCCACAGTTTACACAAAAATAAATTGTATTCCGCCAACTGCGGATAGAGCGACGTTCAGGCACAGAAGTTACAAGGACATTTGGAAACCTTGGAAAGATTGAAATTCAGTATAATGAATCCATGTGAAGATTTCAAATTGTTATAAGATTTTGTAAATCTGTCATATGACCTGACTATTACGAACTACTACTACCGTTATCCCCTCCTCCAACCACTCTTCATCTTTCCAACCCATCTTTCCTTCACCCTCATTTACCTTTATTTGTGTTCTACACATTGTTATATGTTATGTTTATAATTTGCAATTTTCCATTTAATGGCTTTTAAAGGAGTAGCTCGTGATTCATATTTAACAGCTCCTTTACAAGTTGACTCACTCTTCCAACCTTTGAGGCATTGTGAACTAAGTGGTTCTTTACAGTTCCTACTACATGTAATACGTATGTATTTGTATGTTCTTGTGTCAGATAACCCAATAAAAAGAGTTTGAAAATAAAACATAAAATATAATGAAATAAAAGTAGGTTTGTGACCTTAAGATACAAAATGAGGAAAAGTTCAAGGGGAATGAATAAATTTGCTACCCACTGTATATAGAAAAGATAGATAGAAAAATATGAAGGTAAGAAGCTAATTATAGTAATACTGAAGTAACAAGATTCTAGAAAATGTGAAAAACTGAAGGACAATGCGTTCATATATAATTCAGAAACATAATAAAAGTGATGAAGTGAAAAAGTGTGGTGTTCCTAGATCATACAATTTCAATTTTAAAGCCTTATAATTACGGAAATGCACACTCTCCAAATTTGTTAATGCTATTCTATGAATATAAATCCCTGTCATATGTTCAATACTAACTAATCAAATTAAACTTTGTGAATTTCCATTTCATTGTAAGCACAGATGATGCATTTACCAGTAGCTTTAACTGAGCAAAGGTTATTTTATTTTGTCTTAAAAAATGTCAAAAAAGATGAATGGATCAATTGACCCAAAGAGCAGTTTATTTATCCCTTTAGTCGCACTTCAGTGGCAAAATCGATATCCTCCTGAAATATCTGATTCTCCAGTGGCTTCTAGTAAATACTATGAACTCTAAGCTTTGTGCAAACTGAGCAAGAATTCATTATCAGCTTAGATTTTTACTACCTCTATTGAATACACCATGTCTGTCTGTGGATTCTTATTTATCTCTGGTAAACCCAATGACCTTTGGGTTAGAAAACTTTAGTTTAATTGTATATATCTAAATCACAGATATAATAGGTCAAATATATTATTTCGAATAACATGTTAGATCTTTATGTAATGCTGTTTTTACAGAGCTTTTAAATCAAACCTTTAAACTGGAAGTATGCTTATGGATTGATTTTCATTGGAAAGGATTGGAATGTAGGTTTATACTACTGTTGTGACAACCTTCCGTATATAAATCACAAAGTCTTTATGATCGATTATTAATGTGAGACATTGATGTTTAACAAAAGAATGAGAAATATGCCATATTGCAACTTGACAGACGTTTTGTTATCTTATTTCTTATACCTATATTTTCCTTTCGATGTAGGGTTCTTTTAAAAGAGCAATATGGATGGATATTACATATTTTCCTTTTAAGAGTAGAATATGACATTATGTTTTGTTCAATGCAATTAGTATCAGTGAAGAGAATAACAACTAGAGTTAAAGGGATATTCTTGTCTGGGTATTCAAATTTAATTAATCTGTTACTGCATGTCCAGCAGCCGTCCGCTGTTGTAATAAATGCTGATTCCAGGAGGTTGGGTGCCTCAATAGCACATGCCTGGTCACTACTGGAAGAGCGCAATGGTGGTCGTATCCAAGGACAACTATCTTGTTTCCATGGAACAACAAGGCTACATCTTTTTCATTTTTCCGATTAAAGTGTGGAACCTTTATCAAAATATGTAAAAATATTGTGACAAGGCGCACGGTATCGTGTTTGTGGGCTGATACGTGTCACTGATGTGCCTCGCCTCAGTGAAGCAAGCACCTATGCAACTTTTAAATAAAGAACAGCAACCTAAGGTTACTGACAAAGATTAGCGGCTTACTTCACTGAAGCCAGGCACCTTGGTGACACATATCGGCCCTCAACCACGATACCTTGTGCCGTGCGACAATATGTACAGCATTATTTCATCACTTTTTCCCAGGTTCAGCCACAGATGCAGAGGATGCATGTACGTCTGCAAAGGGAAAGTCTTTCCTGCAGCTGCTTCTACAGTACATTCTGCTTTCAACAGAATGTACTGCCTATGTCTCTTGAACCCTTGCACCTAGAAACAAAATTCTGGTGTCATAATAAACATAATAATATGATATATGGATGGATGCTTAACCGAAGTGGAGATATCCATTCTTAAAGTTTCAATTGGAAATAGAAATCTGTACATAAAAAGCAAAACTTTTTACTACAACTTTAAGCATGGATATGTCTGTTTCTGTGAAGCATTCATATACAATCCATGTGTCATATTAAATGGGATATTTAGTTTAATATGACATCAGAATTGTGTTTGTAAGTGCCAGGGTTCAGGAGATATAGGAGTTTAAAGTTTGCTACTGTCATGACATTTTTTAAACATCCTCCGGTTTCCTTCCACACTCCAAAACATACTGGTAGGTTGATAAGATTGTGAGCCCCATGGGGACAGGGACTGATCTGGCAAGCTCTGTGCAGTGCTGCATAATCTGTATGCCCTATATAAATAAAGGAATTATTATTATTATCATTATTATCCTTCCTGCACGGGACATGTACAAATACATGTGAAGGGGTTAAGGTGGATAATTTCCACTCACTTATAACAAGAAAAGAACTCCAAACACTTACAGATCTAGCCAAACTAGTTCCCTTACACATCTGTTAATCATACATAGAGGGTCTTATTTACTTCCGTGCATGCACTTTCGTTGGACTTTCCGACATTTTGGGGTTTTGCTCGGCTGTGACAGATATTTAAAAGGGGATTGTGTTGCACACGATCAGACTTTGCCGCAGCTGCGCTGGCTTTCATGCAACAGAAATGGTGGCGTCGGACGACCCGACTCATTTGAACTGAGCGCGGGATTTAACTTTCAAACTGTGTCGCAAGATCAAGCACTTACATGCACCAGGAAGAAGAATGTGAATTCCGGCGGACCTGAGTGGGGAAGGGACACGTGCAGGATATCGGCGCACAATCTTAGTGAATCGCGGCAGAATGTTACATGTTACAAAGATATTTCTAGATGGTATAAAACCCTAGAACAGTTACACAAAATAGATAACAAATTATCACAAATTATCACCTGTATCCTCTCCCAAAATTATAGATTGGTTTAATGAGGTTAAAGTGAAAAGTAGCTTTGAGAAACTTTGACATACAGCACAACTTAGATTGAATCAATCTGAAAAATCATGGTCAGCATAAGACTCATAAGACTTGATGGGGCTACAGAAACATTTGTCCATTAAAAAAAGTCTTACTTTGCATAGCTACTTTACATGTATAAATACGAAGACCAAAACACTTTCCTTTTCCTTCTTCTCAAACATAATTTAACAAGCTGCCTCAAATCTCAGTTTTGAGGGAGCAGGGTGAGGGTGAGACAGTATAACAGCCTATGAAGCTACAGCATGGGGGGGCTCTGATAATGCCACCCCAGAAAAATATATACAAATAGCTACCATAAATAAAATGCATACACCAGATTTTAAGCACCTAGGTATCAATACATACCCAATCAGTTCAATTGAAATGGCCACCTCCACAATTGCAACACTTGTTTTCCCATCAGCTTCCTCAAAGGGGTATTGTGTTTGGGGAACATTCAAGATGTTATGGGTCTGCCACTGGTTGCACCCACAACTAACATCTACCCTTCTGACCTTGTCATTGTAGCTCACAGAGACAACTCTGACAACTCTCCCTAACCTTGGCATTTTTCATAGGATTGCACCAATGACTTTGTATGAATGTGCCCTGCAGTTCAACTCATTGAGGCAACTCAACGATTGTTAGGGTGCGTTCACACGTTGCAGTTAAAACTGCATTGCAATCAGCTTTGAGGTGGTTTTAGGTGCAGTTTTGTCAATTGAACAGGTGAAAGACATGAACTGAACAGGTGAATGACATTTGTGGAGCAGGTTTCCCCTTCAAAATTAAATTCACTCGTTCAGTTCATGTCTTTCACCTGTTCAATTGACAAAACTGCACCTAAAACCGCCTCAAAGCTGATTGCGATGCAGTTTTAACTGCAATGTGTGAATGCACCCTCAGGCAGACAACTGTTGAATGTTTATGGACCTTTAACTGTTCCCTACATCTGAATTCCCCAGCACCTGTGTCTTGCAGATGCTAACATTGCTTGCTATTCTGTATCTCTAGCTGCAGGCACTTATGCATATCTGTATAAACAACAAGAATGACTGCAGTGCAATACTTCATTTGGCACTGTAGCTGCTTTAGATCTTCAAATAACACAATTAGCTGGGCTCTAAGAATAAAAGGCCATAAAATGGTTCTCTGGAATAATATTTATGGCACCTCAAGTTTCTTTATTATTATGAGAATCCACAAAAGCTGATGTCAAGGACCTGAAGCCACTGGCCCACATTTATCAAAAACAGTACAGAAAACTGCACTAGGCGTAGTTTTCCTGTGTAGTATGCAGGGTGCTCCAGATTCATGAATTGTGGTGCATGTTCTTCATGAACCTGGTGACTGCTGCACTGCTCTGTGTACTTCTTTAACATGGGGCGTGCAATACAATTCTATTGGTGCAGCTGGGACTCAAATGTGTCGCGGACACTTTATAAATACATGTGCAAGCAGTTCGCACTAAAAATTTGCAGAGTCAGGCAGAAAACTGGTGCAGGGGCTTTAATAAATGTGGGACAATGTGTGTTGCACAAACGCAGTGGGTTTAAAGGGGTGCAAATATATCAAGTATTCTATCATGGAATAAAATACCGTATTTTTCGGACTATAAGATGCTTCTTACTATAGGACCACACACACAGCTCAGCTACACACAGAACCACACACACAGCTCAGCTACACACACAGAACCACACACACAGCTCAGCTATATACACACAACCACACACACACAACCACACACATACAACTACACACACAACCACACACACACTTCCCCCATTCCCCTTCTTCATACCTTGTCCCAGCATCATGGCAGTATCAGACCTGTGGTGATGTAAGAAGCATGTGATCAGTCACATGATTCTGACATCACCGCAGGTCCTGTCCCTGTAGGAAGAGAGCAGTACGGAGGCTCTCCTCTCTGGGAGATCGGGTGCACCCGATCTCCATTACAGCGGTCAGGAGGGTCTGGCAGTGCTGGATCCTCCTGACCTCCGGTCTATAAGATGCAGAGACTTTTAAGCAAGATTTTTTCTTGCTTAAAAGTGCGTCTTGTAGTCCAAAAAATACGGTATGTAAAATAAAATGTTCAATTTATCAAATGGGATAAAAAAGAATGATCATTCACTAAAGAGCCAAGATTGCTAGTTCTTCTGATCGTGACTAAATTATTACATGTGTAAATGAAAAGAGACACTTTAAATATCTAATGTGTAAAATGTTTGGCACGATGGGACCCGAGGCCGCATTTTCATTGGGTTTCCCGACTTTTCCGGGATCGCACGGGGTATTGTGTTGCACGCGGTCGTATTGTGCCGCAATCGCGCCGGCTTTCACACGACAAGAATTGGGGGGGTGCGTCGGACGATCCAACAGATTCGGAATAAGCCTGGGATTTAACATTTAAATTTGTGTCGCAAGCCATGCACTTACATACATTGGGAAGAAGGTGAACTCCGGCGGATCTGAGTGGGGAGCGACACATGCAGGATATCAGGTGCAGGATCTACGTGAATCACGGCACAGTGCATCATCTCCTGAGATTCTGGATCGGGGATCGCGACTTGGACGGGTAAGTAAATGTGCCCCGATGTGTCATTAATAAGAGGTCAACAATTGCCGCGTGAGAGAGAGGTCGGCATCTTGGAGCAGTGCTGGCCCCCCCCCCCCTCCTCTGTAACATACTGTCTGGGATGAACCCGAAGGTGAGTATATTGTGTTTTTTTTAAGGGGCCCTGCTATGGACATTACATTAAACAAGGGGCGGAAGGGGGCACTGCTGTGAACATTCCATTACAGGGGGGACTCTGGGACTCTGCTGTGAACATTCCATTAAATGGGGGACTATGCAGGCAGGGGACATGACATTAAAGGGGGGACTCTGCAGGGGACATTACCTTAAAGGGGGGATTCTGCAGGGGACATTACATTAAAGGGGGTCTCCGCTGTGGACATTTTATTAAAGGGGGCTCCTCTTTGGACATTACATTGAAGAGGGGCTCTGCATCGGACATTACATTAAAGGAGGGACTCTGCAGGGGACATTACATTAAGGGAGGCTCTGCAGGGGACAATAGATTAAAGGGGTCTCCGCTGTGGACATTTTATAAAAGGGAGCTTTGCTGTGGACAGTACAATAAAGGGGGCTCCTAAGGGGTATTATAGTGTCCTCTTTTCTGTAGACCCTTCTTTTATAGACAAACAACAGAAAAATGAATACTATCAGAAGGGGCTATAGAAAAGGGGGCATTTTAGACTGAGAGATGACACATTATATGGCAGGGAGCATGTATCACAAGGTTCTCTATCAATTCTGTTATCTGTGGGTTCCCCAATTCATTATTACCACTAAGTACAGTATATAACTCTTTGATCGTTCTGTCTACGGAGAATGAAGCACAGACTCCCAGAAGCATCAAATGCTACACTGGGAACTATGCCATTGCTTTAAGATGACCTTGC
Organism: Engystomops pustulosus; assembly: GCF_040894005.1. Lineage (NCBI taxonomy): Eukaryota > Metazoa > Chordata > Amphibia > Anura > Leptodactylidae > Engystomops > Engystomops pustulosus. The sequence continues at coordinate 101,589,242 of NC_092412.1, read as the reverse complement.
ATTATTATTGAGATGGTAAAACCTATTTAACATAATTTTTTTCGCCACTACCTGCACCACTACCTTCACCGCTACCTGCCGTTCTTGAATATGTCTTTAGTGTGACCACAAATGACAGTTGACCCCTAATGTGTCCTTGTGGAACAGCCAAAATTGAAATGCAGATTGTTTATTCATAAATATTTCCAATCTGCATCTGAATGGCATAAATCCATGGCGGTAATCTACATTAAATGAAGTTGTGTTCCAGATTAATCAGCGTTTCCAGTTTCATTTACATTTTGAGAGCTTCTTATAATAAGAAATGTTAATTCAGTAAACAAACATCTTAAAAGAACAAGTGCTGTAATATAATAACCTGTTTTATTAACAGCTAACACATCTATCAAAAATGAATGAAATTTCTCCCTGCGGTTTTGTTAAAGTCATTTTTATCGTGCTTTGTTCCGAGTACTCTACAGGGAACACTGATTCAGACTATGACATGCACTTATTAACTTCAGTGAAATATTGGAGCATAGGGGCCTCCAGTATTTACATTATTCTCCGCAGTAGTGATTTATAGCTACAAGCTTAATCACTGTTTATATATAGTCATGATATAATAACCTTCAGATGTCTCTCATTTTTTAAAACAACATTATTATGGGTAGTTTTAGTTTCAATAGCCCTTCATAATTGGAAATGCCTTGTTGAGAGTAATACTGCTGACCAATGTAACTGCAATTACAAAAAATCATAAGATATCTATTTAGATGCATCATAATTGGCTAAAGCAGAAAACAATTCTAAGCCTCCTTGTAAATTTGAATGTGATACATCATAATGCTAGCTAAGAGAAATTATTTTATTTGTGTATGTTGTGTGAGGTCAACAGGGGGCACTAAACTACCCATAGGCCCTTGTGGACAGGTGTTTTAGTGCTACAAATCGCCCCTTTATGAGCTCTGTTCATGACCGCAGTAAAAAAAAACCACAATTTTTATCAGTCTAGAGCTCTCAACACCTGCAGAATACTGCAAGTGAAGCCGACGTAACACACCACCAGCTTCACTGCGCAGGCAGAGTAAGTGCAACACTTGTGCATTAAAGCCCGGTTGTTATGTCAGCCCCCTTGATGCAAATGTGAGTGGAGGTGCTGCCCCTGAGATCTCCAGATGTTTTTGCTGCATATATTTCTTTACCTTCCTAATGTATTAATAGGAAATCTTTTCAGCCATTTTACAATGGTGTCACAGCACTATATACAGTCAGTCCCAGGGTTACATACAAGATAGGTTCCGTAGGTTTGTTCTTAAGTTGAATTTGTATGTAAATCGTAACTGTATATTTTAGAATTGTAGCTCCAGATGAAAAAAAAATGTTGCCATAGTAACAATTGCGGTTTCAAAATTTTTTGCTGTAATTGGACCAAGGATTATCAATAAAGCTTCATTACAGACACCTTACAGATCATTGCAGCCTGGGACTAAAGTAAAGCATCCAGAGAGCTTCACCAGAGGTCACAGTGAGCAGAGAGGTCCGCATTTAACCTGGGGTCGTCTGTAAGTCGGGTGTCCTTAAGTAGTGGACCGCCTGTATAATACTTTGCACTATGCATTCCCCCTGTTAAAGTGCAAGGAAAGAGAAAGATGGATTGTCTTAATTCACCCTGATGCTTCTGTGATCATTTAACCACTTAGCGTTCCGAGCCGTGCTAGTACTGCGCTGGCTCCCGCAATTAGCGTTCATCGCCCTACTAGTACGGTGCAAGCACACCCGAGCTCTTCCGTGTCACCGGCCGACGTCACCCGACCGGATTAGTCCCACCCACCGATCGCTGAGATTAGCCAGTCAATCCTGACTGGCCAATTGCAGCGTTTTTGGGCTAAAAAACAGCTCCTTCCTCTTCCTACAGCGGCACCATTTTGGTTTGGTATCGCTGGAGAGAGGAGCAGAGCATTGCTGTTTGCACCAAAACACTATTTCCCTATCTGATCCCTATCTGTTCCCTCCTGTGTCCTGTGTTTTCCCTGTGTAATCACCTTGCGTGATCACACTTGTCCTGTCAGTTTTCCCATCTCCTGTCTGTCCCTTCTGAACCCAAACACGCTTTTCAGTGCGCTGTGTTACCGTTGTTCTGCACTGGATGCACTTTTCAGTGCACCGTGTGAATAGCACTGCACAGTATCTTTAGCGGCAGTTAGGTTGTCTTAGGGCAAGCTAGGTGCATTTGTAGTGCCTTTTTGTGTGGTGCGCATAAGTTTTTTTCGGTGCCTGGTATTATTTTTTTCCAGAGCGCTGTAGGTGTACACGTAGTTGGTTTTTTTGTTTGTGCCATCTGTACAGCTTGGCCGTGTATTTTGGTGCACATTATCACTTTTTTCTGTGTGCCATCTGTGCGGCTTGTCCGTGTAGTTTGGCGCGCGTTATGAATTTTTTTGTGTGCCATCTATGCGGCTTGTCTGTGTAGCTTGGTGCGCATTATTTTTTCGGTGTGCCATCTGTGCAGCTTGACAGTTTATCCATGTAGTTGGGTGCACATCATCTAATTTTACGGTGTACGCTTTGTAGTTTTTTTCTGGTGCACATTCTTATCTTTTTGTGTCCAATGTCTCAGAAGACATACGCCGCGTTGGAGGCACACTACATGATTGCCTCTGACACCAAGTCAGCTGGTGGAGGATGATGTCCCCTTTTACCTATCATCCTCCTGCTCATCTTCCAGTGACCTGGAAGGACCCTTGAGAAGGCGCCGTAGGGTTCCTGTGCTTGGGACTTCTGCGATTGAAGTGCCTGGGACTTCTGCGATTGAAGTGCCTAGGCCTTCTGCTATTGAAGTGTTTGGGGCTTCTACTGACCCCACATGGGTAGCCCCAGATAATTGTACCCCTGAGGTCCCCGCCTTTTTGGACCAACCTAGAATTAAATTTGACACGGCAGGGCTCAGGGCTGTGGCCTTTTTTAAGTGTTTTTTTTGATGGGGAGCTGTTGAATTTAATTGTAGTCCAGACCAATCTCTACGCTGCACAGCATATTGCCCAAAACCCCTCTTCATTTCATGCACAACCCTACAGGTGGACCCCTTTCACTGCAGCAGAGATGGAGAAGTATTTGGGCATAATACTTCTTATGGGGATTGTAAAGAAGCCTGCAATCTGGGACTACTGGAGCACAGACATTTTGTACCACACCCCGATGTTCTGCATGGCGATGAGCAGGATGCTTTTTGAAGCCATCCATAAGTTTTTTCACTACACCGAAAACACACAGTGCCCACCCAGAGATGACCCCAGTTATGTTTGTTTGTTTAAGGTAAGGCCCATATTAGATCATTTTAGTGCCAAGTTTGCCCAGGCATATACCCCCGCCAACCATGTGAGCATACACGAGTCCCTGGTGCAATTTAAAGGGCGATTTGAATTCCGCCAGTACCTGCCCAATAAGAAGGAAAGGTATAGCGTGAAGATGTATAAGCTGTGTACATCAGGGTATACTTTCAAGTTCAGGGTAAATGAAGGGAAAGACTCCACTATAGTGCCCCCAGAATGCCCCCCTTCCTGGGAGTTACAGGGAAGATAGTGTGGGATTTGGTGCACCCACTGCTGGACTAGAGTTACCACCTCTACCCGGACAATTTCTACACCAGCACTACCCTGTTCAAGTGTTTCGCTTCCAGAGATACTGAAGCATGTGGCAAAAACTTAAAAGGCATGATAGCAGGGCAAGTACAAGGTCAAGAGAGAGGTCCTTGTATTAACCATACATGGTTACTACATACACAGCACCACCCCTGTCCCAGTATCAGGTACCAGTACAGAAACCCCCAAGCCAGACTGTATTTTAGATTATAACAAGTACATGGGAGGGATGGACTTGTCGGACCAGGTGCTTCAGCCATACAACGTCATGTGGAATTAGAGGGTGTGGTACAAGAAGCTGGCCGTGCCCATCATGCAGATAGCACTACATAATGCTTATGTGCTACATTGATGTGCAGGCCAGAGGGGAATTTTCCTGAAATTTCAAGAGGTGGTAATAAAGTACTTTCTTTTTGGAGACCAGGAAGGGGGGAGTGCCAGCACTTCTGGAAGCGAGGCCACATCACACATTGTACCAGAACAGCACTTTCCAGGAGAAAGGACACAGAAGAGATGCAGGGTGTGCTCATCCCTGGATTTTTAGATTACCCTGTTGTTACCCTGATGTACTATGCACAGCTTATACATCATGCCGCATGCCGCACCTTCCCTTCTATGCCCTGCCATGTGCCCAGCCTGTAAATTATTTCCCCATATGAGGTATTGCTGTACCCAGAAAAACAGGCATCATGATTTTTGGGGTGTTTGTCTCCCATGGCAGCAGCTGGGCACAAGATAACATAATGGATGTTTTTTACTATGCACTATCCTTTATGCATTTTTGGGGGGGTCCACCTGTGGGGTTAAAATACTAACTATTCCTCTAGATTAATTCATGAAGGGGTGTCGTTTCCAAAATAGGGTCAGTTCTTAGGGGTTTCTACTGTACTGGTCCCTACTGGCATTTACAAATGCTTCATGATGCCAAAAAGAAAAAATATTGTACAATGTCTGTGCTCCAAATGCCAGTTATTCCCTTTTGAGCTCTGCCGTGTCTCCATCCTGCAAATAATTGCCACATATGCTGTATTGCCCTAACCGAGGTAACCCTCAGAATGATTTTTGATGTGTTTTCCCCAGTGGCATGAGTTAGGCAAAATACTTTTGTCACTAAAATGGCATATTTGATAAATTACAATACAATATTTACTCTGCACTACTCACTTTGTATTACATTTGAGCCAACATATTATGGGTTAAAATGCTCAGACAACCCTACATACATTCTTTGAGGGGGTGCCCTTTCCAAAATAGGGTCACTACTTGGGGGTTTTTATTGTACTGGTACCTCATGGGCACCCCCAACACCAATCTAGTGAAAACGGAGCTCCAAACCTAAATTTTGCTCATTGCCTCCTGAGCCCTGTCGTGTCCCCATCCTGCAGATTATTGCCACCTATAGGGTATTGCCCTAACCGGGGTAACCCGTAGAATGATTTTTGATGTGTTTTCCCCAGTGGAGCAAAATACTTTTGTCACTACAATGGCATATTTGATAAATTGCAATTCAATTTTTACTCTGCACTACTCACTTTGTATTACATTTGAGCCAGCATCTTAGGGGTTAAAAAGTTCCATAGCTTGGGCACATTATATTAGGCAATAAAATGACATTTTTGCTATAAAAACACAATTTTTACTCTGCACCATTTACTTTGCATTAGATTTTGGCTAGGATGTTGGGGGTTAAAATGCTCACCATAGCTGTGCGACGAAACAGCAGTTGACATCCACATGTCTGGTATTGCCGTACTCAGAAGAACCAGGGCAAAAATTTTGGGATATATATATTTCCCTCAAATTCCTTCTTAATGTGTTCATTTAGGGCTAAATGAGAATTATCTTATTCAAAAATTGAAATTTCAAAATTTCCAATCCATTTTTGTTTGCTTCCAGAGAACGAATTAAAGGTTTAACTGACTTCTCAAATGCTGATTTGAATAGTTTGAGATGTTAGGTTCATAAAATGGTGTTACTTGTGGGGTATATAGTACATAAGCCTTTATAGGGCACTTCCAAACTGAATTGGTCACCACAAATTTAGCATTTTTCAAATCTCTTGCTACTAGAACTTAGAACCTTCTCACATGTGTAAGAAAAAATGGAAACGTAAATAAAAAAAAATAATTATGGAATTAAAAAAATGACCAATAACTAAAGGTTTCTACAAAAAATAGATACAAACCAATATTGTGGTTTGACTTTGTCTAAAAAGTAAACATTTGAAACTTTGAAAATTGCCATTTTTTTCAAATGTTTCCTAAATTATTTAATTTTTACCCCTTAAAAAAGAAACTCCACACCGAAATGACACTAGTAACATAAACTACAATGTCTCACGAGAAAACAAAATCCCAAAATCACAGGGCTATCTTAAAGCGTTGAAAAGTTATTACCACAGAAAAAGACACTGGTCACATTTTTAACTACTTAATGACCACCCTATGGTCTTTTTCCTACGTTCATTAAGGGTCCTTATTCTGACACGCCACCTTTCAAACCCAAGAGTGGAAAAGTTAAATAACACAATAAAACATTAAAAATCTTTTAATAATAATTAAATAAAATCAAAGTTCCATAAATCCCCCGGTTACATCTAAACTGCAAATAAATATATATAAAACACAAAAACACACAAAAAAGTATGTATTTAGTATCACCATGTCCGTTTGAATCTTTTCAATAAATCTAAATCAATATTGGACGCGCTCGGTGAATGACGTAAAAAAAAAAAAACACGAAAAACCTCCTGTAATATTCAATTTTTCATCAAATATACCATCACAAAAAGTGTTCTTAAAAGTGATTAAATAAAAGTAATGCGCTTTAAAATGATATGACTGAAAAGAACAACTCTTTTCGTAAAAAATATGCCCTTAACCAGATCTGACAACAAAAAAATATAGAAGTTATGCCCCTGAAAAGTTGTTAATAGTAAAAACAATGTGATGTTCTCCAATATTGGTTTTGATCGGTAAAATTGAGCAAAGATAAGAAAAACTATATAAAGGTATTGCCGTAATCGTGGTGAACCAGAGAATAAAGATATAGGGGCAGATTTACTTACCCGGTCCGTTCGCGATCCAGCGGCGCGTTCTCTGCGGTGGATTCGGGTCCGGCCGGGATTCACTAATGTAGTTCCTCCGCCGTCCACCAGGTGGCGGTGCTGCGCTGAAGTTCCCCGGAGGCGCGCTGGAATGCCCTGAAATTCACCGGCCTATACCTGGTGAAGGTAAGTGTAATTTTCGCAACACATTTTTTTTTCTTAAATGCGGCGGTTTTTCCGAATCCTTCGGGTTTTCGTTCGGCCACGCCCCCCGATTTCCCTTGCGTGCATGCCAGCGCCGATGCGCCACAATCCGATCACGTGCGCCAAAATCCCGGGGCAATTCAGGTACAATCGGCGCAAATCGGAAATATTCGGGTAACACGTCGGGAAAACGCGAATCGGGCCCTTAGTAAATGACCCCCAAAATATTAGTTTTACGTTACGGTGACTGTAAAAATCCAAAATAAAAATTAATTATTTTATTTTTGTCCCCCTTTAAATAGTTAATAAAATCTCATGAAAAAGCTAAAGATGCCCCAAATGAATTATTTTTACAAGTGTATCTTACCCCGCAATGTTCACATTACCAAAAAAATTTTAATTTTATAGCCTATACCTTGTGACAATACAAATCTGCTGTGAATGGCACTGATTTCATCCTATGCCTGGCCATGCGCCCATACAGCAGTTTACCACCACATATGGGGTATCGCAGAGCATTTCATCATTTTATTTATTATGAAACGGCCAGTTTTGGTCTAAATGAATGTATTTTCCCAAAAAATTATTAAGTTTCTAAATCATATTGTTTTAACCCATGTGAAACACTTAAAGGTTTCATAAACTTGACTAAGTTGTTTTACATACGTTGAGGGGTGTAGTTTCTATAGTGGTGTAATTTATGGGATTTCACTATTATTTAGGCCTTCCAAAGTCACTTAAAAAGTTGTGTTGTCCCTCAAAATGTGAGTTTTGGTGATTTTCATGAAAATAAGAAAAATAGCATCCAAAGTTCTAAGCCTCATAACATCCTATAAAAATGAGAGGACGCATAAAATATAATTCCAACATAAAACAGACATTCCTAAAATTTTAGCTTTTTGGGTAGCTTTACTTCCACTCTGGAATGCAGAAAATTTCAAACTTTGAAGTTGAAGAATTTTTACGAACTTTTGCCAAATTTTTTTTTCTGAACGAAACACAAAACTTATCACTTAAATTTTACAACTAACATAAAGTACAATGTGTCATGAGAAAACAATCTCAAAATCATGTGGATATGTTAAAGCATTCCGAAGTTATAACCAATTATTGTGACACACATCAGATTCTAAAAATTAAGTCTGGTCACTAAGCTATAAACTGGCTACGTCCTTAACCGGTTAAAAAAGCATGAAAGTGTACTGTATATATACCTTTTACCCTGATAATTAAGCACATTTTCTGCTCCCAGAACTAGATGAATCTTAATGTGTCTGCTTAGAGAGGGAGTGATAGGACCTGAAACAGCAATAAAACTGAGTAAAATGTGAAGAAAAGGGTTAAAAATGATCTTTATTGTGTTATCATCATTAGGGCATTGCAATTTGAGAATATTCTTTCATGGGAAATGTGACATACATCACTTTATGTGGTAATAATGTTTTAATGCTTCAACTTATCTATGTGATTTTGAGATTTTTTTTGGTTATATATAGTACTTTATTTTAGTTGTAAATTTTTATGGATATGTTTATGATAAATTGTGAAATTGACCAAAAAATATTGAAAAATTTCCAATATTTTATGTTTGAAATATTCTTCCTTTCAAACAAATTTATTATTTTTGGGCATCAATAAAGTTTCAAAGAGATTTGAAAAAGGCTTGTATAATCGAAACCCCCCCCCCCCTATTTTGTCAAACTACCCCTTTAAATTATGCAAAACAGCTTTAGGTTGTTTGTCAAACCTTCAGGTGGTTCATAGTACAAAATAAAGGTGAAAATCAGAAATTTCCATTTCTTTCAATAATTAATCAATTATTATTTAGTCAATTTAGCCTAAAAATGTATATATTTACAAAGTAGAAAAGTAGAAAATGCACATCTCAGTGTGTAATATAATTTCTTGCGAATACATCAATACCCAATATCTGGTTGTAAACTGATGTATGATCATGGGCACTGTAAGGGAAAGAGCGCTATTTGGCTATTGGAGGGCAACTTTTGGTATACAGATTTTAGACACCATGAGGTGTATGCAGAGTCCCCTAGATACCAGCACAGTGGAAATACCCAATAAGTGACCACATTCTGGAATTATTACCCCTCAAAGAATTTATCAATAGATAAATTGAGCGTTTTAACCCCACACATGTTTCATGGATTTATTAACATTTGACCGGGAAAATTAAAAAAAATAAAAAACTTTGCAACAAAACATTGCTTTTGCCACAAATACTTCTTTTATGCAAGGAGTTAAAGGGGTATTCCCACAAAGACAAGTTTCTTAAATGTACAAGAAATAACAAAATAACACATGCTCAATTCACTGTTATTAACAAAAATGCAGCATTTTACAGATATAAATCAAACCTGTCTCTATCAGTCCTGGTGTACACAATTTCAGTTGCCCCTAGACACGACTTAGGGTCAGGGACGCCATCTAGAATTTCTGTGTGACGGCCATGCAGCTTAGATTTCTCGCTCTCTGCTCCCCGCACTCTAGCCCCGCCCTCTGTAGTCCAGGACGGAGCTCATAGACACTCACTTCCTGCCGGCAAACAACACATGGTGAGGATAGAGAAGCTGAAAGCTACAAGGAAGATAAGTTATCCAGGGGAAAGGGGAAGGGGGCACATTAGATCTCATAGTGTGAAAACAGATATGTACCAGTGCTGACAGTGTGTAATAGGCATCTCATGTATCTCATCATCTCATCTATGATATGTCTCATCTCTCTTTCTATTTGTCAGATACTAGAACAATGTTTAGAAGCCAGATGAAAGTGTATATGAACCTGTACCCTGATAATCTAACCACATAATCAGCTCACACAACTAGATAGGTCATGCAGTGTCTGCTTAGAGAGCCCCCGCCCACACCCTGGAATTTTATACCGACCAGCCTAGGGAGTGATAGGAGCTAATACAGCAATAAAACTGGGTGAAGTAAGGGGTTAAAATGATCTTTATTGTGTAATCATCACTAGGGGATTGAAATTTTCTTTTGTGGAAAAACCCTTTTAAAGTATAAATTCACTCCAGAATTTGATACACAATTTCTTGTGAATACATCATTACCCAATATTTTGTAGTAAACTGCTTGAGCAGGACATGGACATGATTCACCACAAATTCTTCTTTTATACAAAGAGTTTAAGTAGAAATTGAACCCACAATTTGATTACACCAATACCCCACATTTGGTAATAAACTGCTTTTTGGGCACATAGTGGGCTCTGGAAGGGAAATAATGCTATATGAAGGGCAGTCTTAGCTTGAACAGATTTCAGACACCACATGGAATTTGCAGAGCTCCCTAGATACCTCAATAGTACAAATTGCCGATAAGTCACACTCTGGCAACAACACCCCTCAAATAATGTATCAGGGAGTGAATTGAGCATTTTGAGCTCAAAGCAAGTTCTCTTCATTAAAGCCTTGAACACTGGGTTGTCATAAAACATTGGTTGACCCGTACAATTGGAGGGTGGCTTTCTTTATGAGGTCCATGGTGAGTAAAACCCCCATTTTTTTTGTTTCTGTGGCATTTGTAGGCTGCCACATCTGGTTTCTAACATGGGAGCTATTGGAATTACTGTCTAAAATTGATTTGCATATGATTTACTTTCACTCAATCAGTAAAGAAAATTTCGAAAAAATGAAATCAAATTCACTGAGCCTAATAGTACCAATTTGTATTCCTGGAACAGAAATAAAGTTAAGAATGTGTATCAAAGATAAATTTGGGGGCTCCCAGTTGGGGTCGCTTGGTGGATCTTACCTGCTTCTCCTTTGTGGGGGGCTCTTTGCTATCACTAGATGATGATGCCATAAGTAATTGGTCCTCAGTCTTACTAGCACTATCCGTGCCTGAGCACAACATGGCATAAGTCTCATCTGTAGTATACCTCAAAATATAAGCACAGAATTGGTTAATTGATGCCTAGGAAAGCAGTTAAGGCTACAAAAAGAAATAAATAATAAATTTTTTAATAATTTTTTTTTCTCATATAAAGATTTTATTTATGAACAAAAAGCTCAAAACGCAGACACAGAACGGGTTAATTAATAATACTTATAACAATTGAACTTTTTAAATTTTAACTTAGCAATATACTTTCTTTCTTTTAACTTTTTATCTATGGCTGGTCAGTCAGATTTGACTGACCAATCACAGAAATCTGTGTGCAGGGTCAGCTGTGATAGATCTTGGGAGTGATGACCCTGATGATCAGCCATCTGGGACAGCTTTCGCCACTTTCCTATTACCCTGTGTTTACACATGTGACAATTTAACTGAAGGACCATATAGATCATCTAAATGCCCTAATAACTAACTTATCATGATGAGTAATTTTGTCTTCAACCAGTTGAAAACTACTTCTCAGTTAATATACTATAGACTTGAAAATCTCCTTTAATTCCAGATTAGAAATCTGAATTTGGAAACTGAGCTATAAATCTCAAATGTTAGGCATCCTTTATTATTTTGATGTACTGTAATCCTAAAGGCAATAATGTATTCTTGTGTAGGTTTTATGGGTGATCAATGTTTATGTTTATAATATTGATTTGCTGGAATAAGAATACCCAATTAAGTACAATCAGCATCACCATCATACTCAATTAGACAGTTTCAGTTGAAGCTAGAATGTAGACAAAGACTCAAAAAGAGGCTGACGTTTTGAGTTTGATATTGATGTGCTGGCAGGGGTTTTACTGTCTTACTGGGAGCAAGGCTTTCCATAACAGGGCTAGAAGACGGGGTTGCCTTCTTCTTGCTTCCACTAGGGCTAGAAAGAAGCCTGTCTGGCTCCTGGGTTTTTCTTTGTTTCTCCAGCTCCTTGGTATATTTGTGTGCTGTGGAGAAGCTGCTTGGACGTAAAAAATTAGATTTTTTACAGGTCTCTGGCAAATAGTCAAAATTTCCCACATTACTAGGTGATATATTTATGGTTGTATTTTCCATACTTAGAAAGTTGTACAACTGAATTACTGTCAGGTCTAAGATGACACATGTTAAGGCCCACAATGAGCAGATGACATTGAGAGGCTATCACCAATATTTATGGCACCATCAGAGTCCTTTAACAGTTTACTTTCTGTTACATTATATTGTCTTGCAAGTGCAACAATACTTTCACAGTCTGCTTGTCTGAGAAAAAGGTTAAATTAGGTTCACAAGAAAAGAATGATTACTTATTTATGTTTCATTTACTTATTTATTTGGCTAAGGAAGAAAATACAATTACTGTGTTTACTTTCCATTTCAGTTTTGCATTACCACATTTCAAGTCATTGTTTTAGACGTGTAATCACATCTGAAACTATTTCGGAGATCTGGAAATGATTATTAGCTTGACACTAATGTAATCTGCAATAAGTGATTGCCCAAAACAAAAAGATCTTCATACTAAACACTGAAGTGCTATTAAAGCCCATTCACCTGATGGTTCTCTGCGCCAGCCATTGACTGTGATATATCCTGTGGTTATTATTATCTTACATTGTTTACAGAGCACAATGACCTCGATTTATCAATGGTTTGTGCATTTTAGCATTGTTTCTTTTTTAATTTAAGTCACTGGAAGGAAGGAACTTTTCCTTTAAATAATTGTAATTGTTTCCTTTGGAGCAAATATTAATAAATGGCTCTTTTAAGTTGAATGCCTGCACTATTCACATGAAAATTCAGATCTTTTTAGAAAAATATATTATATTGTGGCTTGACCTACAGAATGTATAAGTGAGACTTCCTAAACTATTCCTTCTTAGTTCCACTGCTTCAAAGTCTAGTATAGACAAGTCAAGTCTAGACATCATCATGGGTTGAAGTCTATCCAATAGTGAGGATTACCTGACTGGTAAGACAAATTAGTTAGCCTTGTTTTCATATTTATATCTATTGGCTGCATTCTATACATAAAAACAATTGAGATACTTAGGACAATAATTGGGCAACTTTCCTAGTTGCCTATAGCAACCAAAAAGAACTTGGCTTTCATTTTACAAAGCAGTTAAAACAACTAAATTGGAGCTCTAATTGGTTATGGCCAACCAGAACAGTTTATTTATAAGACAGTTTTGATATATATTCCACATAAATCTATGTGTATAGTAACTGCTTCCACTCTTGCAAGGAAATAAAACACATTAAAAACTGAAAAAAATGTTTTGTTTTAAGGAACAGTTCAGGGTAGTGTTCCCACACTTCTTTTTTTTCGTGGCTCACTTTTGTTTCCCCATTGAAATATGACAATGTGTGCAGTATTTCTACTGGTATTATACTTAATGTAAAAACAACACCACTGCCCTACTGGTAGGTTGTCCAGGTCATGACTCTCTGCACATACATAGGAGATTGTAGTTTATTTAAAATTATTTGCTGTTTTATCTATGCATAAATCTGCAAAGCACCAGCAAAAAATCCCAGAGAATATGGGTTGGCACCATTGGTAAACCTATAGAAAAATCCCATCTCCCCATAATCTTCCCACTTTATGAGATCAATTAATCCCTTCAAGACGTAGCCATTTTGTATCTTAACCCCTTAACGCTGAAGCCACTTTTCACCTTCCTGACACGGCCCATTTTTTCAAATCTGCCCTGTGTCACTATAAGTGGTTATAACTTCGGAACGCTTTAATATATCCAAGTGATTTTAAAATTCTTTTCTCGTGACACATCGTACTTCAGGTTATTTGAAAAATTTTGGTGGTATGTTTTGCATTTATTTATGAGAAAATCAGATATTTGGTGAAAATTTGGAAAAATTTTTGATTTTTGAACTTCAAAATGTTCTACTTTTTCCATACATAGTCATAACTGCAAAAAAACGTAATAACTAACATTCACTAAATGTCTAATTTATGTGGACATGGTTTTTTATGCATACTCTTATTTTTGTAGGATGTTATGGGGCTTTGAACATTAGGTGCGTTTTTTCACATTTTCATAAAAAACGCAAAATCCTGCTATTGAGGGACCTGCTCAGGTTTCAAATCACTTTGAGAGACCTAAATAAAAGTAAACCCCATAAATTACCCCATTATAGAAACTACGCCCCTCAACGTACGTGAAACAACTTTTATGAAGTTTGTTAACCCTTTAATTGTTTTACAGGGGTTAAAACAAAATCGGATGCAATTTTGAAAGTAAAATTTTTTTGGCTAAATTAATATGTTTTTCAAAAAATGTACAAATTCTCAGTGGATAAAATACCAAAACGCTCCACAAAATTTGATACCCAATCTCTTCCGTGTATAATAATACCCCATATGTGGTGGTAACCTGCTGTATGGGCACACGCCAGGGCATCGAAGGGAAGCTGCGCCATTCAGAGCAGATTATGCATTGTCACTTTTTATTGGCTATACAATCTTTATTTTTTTGGCAATTTGGACATATAAGGGCTTATTTTCTGCGACATGAGATGCACTTTACAAATACTTCATTTTAGTGGGTCATTAGCTTATTGATGAGATTTTATTAACTCTTGAATGTATGGGTGAAAAGAAAATTGTCAATTTTGGTTTACTTTCTTTTCATATTTTTTGGGGGTCGTACACCGTACACTAAAAATATTATATTATCTTCATTCTATAGGTCACTACGATTACGGTGATACCTCATTTATATAGTTTTTCATTTATTTTTACAATTTTACTGGATAAAAACTAATATAGAGGAAATCTCATTTGTTTTTGCATCGCCATCTTTTCGGAGACGTAACTTTAATATTTTTTGGTTGACAGAGCTAGTTTAGGGCTTATTTTTTACGTGTTGAGTTGTTCTTTTCAGTGGTACCATTTTTGCGCACATAACCTTTTTTGATCACTATTTAGAACATTTTTGTGTAGAGATTTTATGAAAAATGTACATTTTTGGCGTGTTTTTCGGGTTTTGTTTTTACGGAGTTCACCAAGCGGGTCCAATAATGTTTCTGAGTTATTGTACGGATTGTTACGGACGCGGCGATACCAAATATGTGGGGGTTTTTGGCGATTTTGTGGTTTTTTCACTTTATTGCATGTGTATAGGGAATATTTGTGTTTAGGGGACTCTAACTTTATTTAATTAATTATTTTTATTAAAAAATTATTTTATGTAGTGTTTTTAACATTTTTATTAACTTTTAAAGGTTAGCTTGAACAAGTGATCCACTGATCACTTGTTCAAGCTCTTCTTCACATTACACAGTGTAATACAGATGTATTACACTGTGTAATGTAACACACTGAGCATGCTGCGCATGCTCAGTGTGTTACAGCCGGGTCCTGTCCGAAGGCAGGACCCGGCTCCCGGCAGGAGGATCGCGCAGCCCCGGGCACCGGCAGTCCCGGGGCTGCGATCGGAGCAGCGGACCCCCCCGGTAAGCGCCGCGGGGGGGTCCGATTCCTCTGAAATGCCCCTTGCACGCCGCGGTCAGCGCGACCGCGGCGTGTCAGGGGTTAACACCCGCAATCGGAGAAATCTCCGATCGCGGGTGTTAGAGGCAGGTGTCGGCTATAATATATAGCTGACACCTGCAGCTTCTGGCGCCGGCTCCGTTCAGGAGCCGGTGCCAGAAGCATGACGTAATAGTACTGCATTTTGCGGGAACGCACCTCCCGCGATGCAGTACTATTACGTCAAATGTCGGGAAGGGGTTAAAGAGGACCTGTCACCAGAATTTTACTAACCTGACTAACAATGCCTGCTGATAAAGGGTTACAAGTCCTCCCCATATCACCTAAAATGTGCTGTCGGTGGGGCACTGTACCTTAATTACAGATGCTTTTCTGATATGCAAATTAGCTTTTGTGACTCATGTCTTGTGTTTGTGACTCTTATCTCTCTCGGGCTGCCAGTGAACCAGTGTTACATGTCCCCAGTGACATAATCGCAGGTCCTTTACCCTTTTAAGAATAGCAAACTGTACCCCATGTATATGATGATGTGACTTAATGTGGTCAGATACATGCACGGGTACAGTTTTCTATTATTATTAGGCTCAAGTACCTGAGATGATGTCACTTTGGTCACATGAGCTGGGAACTGGGTAAGGATGAGATGGGCCACACAAGCAGGACACGCCCCCCCTCTGATGCCAGGTAATATAAGAGAAAAGGTGATTTATGTTTAGTGTGAAAAACAATTTTTAGCTAAAAGAAGGGCTGCAGTCAGCTCCCTTTAAGGCTCAGCCCCATTTTTTCTGACATGCGTCGCTATGGTTGTAACTTTTGAACATTGTTACTTATCAAAGCGATTATGAGTGTTTTTTTCTCACATGTACTTCATTTTAGTGGTAATTTTTCAGTTTATTTATAAAATAAAATCCTAAAAACTGCAAAAATTTTTGAAAAATTTGCCATTTTCAAAATTCGAAAATAAGTCACTGAATTACATTTCCCATATGTCTACTTTACATTTTCATGATTTTCGAAATGTCTGGATAATTTATTATCCATATATTAACCCATTTTTAAATCTTCAACCCTAAAACTATCAGAAACATCTTTTAGGAAGACTGTAACCCCTTGAGATTTTCATAGAAATTTAATCAAAATGGATGTGAAATTTTGAATGGTCAAATTTTGTCAGTAATACATTCATTTAGCCCTAAAATTAAGACCTTTCAAAATGATAAAAAGAGAAAAGCAATCTTAAATTTTCTGCTGAGAACAGAGACCCCGCACCTGTGGCAATTACTTGTTTTATGGGGCACACAGCGAGGTGCAGAAGAGAAGGAGCACCCTGCAGCTGCCAGAATTTTAGTTTCCTCATTGGCTCCTTTTGTAGGATATATAATTTTAGCTTTTTCGTTATTGGGGCCTTATGACGGCATTTTTTTGGAGGATGAGATGCATTTTCCAGTGTTACCATTTTGCCATTTTGGGGTTGGTATCTCCTATTGTTGAAAATGTATTAACTTTTTTTTTAGGGGACGGTGTAGAAAAGCATCAATACTGTACTGGATTTTTTCTTTTTGGTGTTCACCATATAGCCTAATAAACATGTTGGGGCACATTTATTTACCCGGAATGGAATGTCCGATGATCATGGATTGTGCTGCGATTCACTATGAGCATGCGCTGGATATCCTGCATGTGCCACTTCCCCGCTCAGGTCTGCTGGAGTTCACCTTCTTCTTATGTGCATGGCTTGCGACACAATTTAAATGTTAAATACCGCGCTCAGTCCGAATCAGTTGGATCGGTCGATGGCCCGCTCCCCCGATTTGTGTCGCATGAAAGCCGGCGCCGATGCTCCAGAATCTGATCGCGTGCGCCAAAAACACCTGCTAAATGCAGTCCAAAACTGAAACTGAATATCCGACGATAGTGCGGTCTGCGGACCCTTAGTAAATAAGCCCCCTTATCTTTATTTTATGGGTCAATACGATTACAAGGATACCATACTTTGATATATTTTTTTACATTTTACTAAATTTGCCAAATAAATCATTTTTGCATCACCTTCTTCCAAATGGCATAACATTTTTACTTTTTTGGATATGGAGCTGGTTAATAGCTTGTTTTTGCAGGACATGTTGTACTTTGCACCAGTATCATTCTGGAGTTTTATTTACTTTTTGTAGCATTTTTTATGGGATGAAATAGGTAAAAATCATAAGTTTTGGTGGGACACATACACAGGAATATACAGACAGGAATATACAGACCTCCGTGTTTTGCCTCCTTTACATGGAGGAACTAATTAGAACTAAATGTTGTAATTAAATATGCTAGATAAATTGGAATCCTTATCTGAATACATACGCTTGTCATACTTTTCAGTTGTTTAATTAGCAAAAATGAAGCACATTTTCAGTGCACTTTATAAAAACATGATATTCAAATAGAATTTAAGCACACCTGACTTACAGATGACCCCTAGTTACAGACAGACCTCTCTGCCCATTGTGACCTCTGGTGAAGCTCCCTGGATGCTTTCTTTAGTCCCAGGCTGCAGTAATCAGCTGTAAGGTGTCCGTAATGAAGTTTTATTGTTAATCCCTGTTCCTGTTTCAGAAAAAAAAATTGAAAATGCAGTTGTCAATGGGACAAAAAGGTTTTTTGCCAGGAGTTAAAATTATAAAAGATACAGTTCCGACTGTATTCAACTTAAGAACAAACCTAAAGAAACTATCTTGTACGTAAAATTTATTAAAGTATGTGCAATTTGCCTCACTATTGTACAGAGTGCATCAGATAATTGAATACTGGCACATGGGGAGTGTGCACGAACTTTTTTTTGGTGAACCTTTAACCTACAGGGTGCGACACAATTCTGCTGAGTTGCTATAATAAATGTGACGCATAGTCTGAATCACCACCGAAACTCACCATTAGGTGCAGACTTTTGTGTTATGGCGTACACAGTGCAGCCACAACACAAAACTGGAGAAAACATGTGGGTCCCTGTGTGTGTTCACACATAAAACAGCATTGATTGTAGCACAGAGAAATATTATAACATCCAGTCCCCTATCAGTAGGCAGTGTACAGGCTGTTGCTTTGAATGACCTCAGTACTTCTGTGGCCACAGGACATCACTAATCTCTCACACTGCTCTGGTGGGATTTTTGTCCACTCTTCTTCCAGTTTCTTCCACCGCTTTGTAACTGTTGTGGGTTTCATGGCCATAATTTTATCACCAAGGATTTTCAAAGGTTTTCTATTGAGTTTAGATCAAGACTCTGGGCTGGTCATTTCATAGATTCAATGTTTTAAACATTGCTACAAAGAACTGCTTTACCTGTTTTGCTGTGTGACAGGGGGCATTGTCCTGAGTGAAGAATGCAAGGAAGGAACAACATGTTTTTGAAGAACCTTCTGATACACACATACATTTACGCCGTGTAGGTGTATGAAAGGTCCAAACTCCTGCTGCAGAAAACATTACCCATACTATGACAATTGCTCTCCCAAAGTCTTTTTTTTTTTCAGTAATTCAATTCAAAGAGTGATACTCATATTATAGTATCAATACAAACAGATGCATACTTTTTGTTAATGTTGATGATTATGGCCTACAGCCACGGAAATCCCAAAAGTCATGATCTCAAAAAGTTTAAATATACGCCAAACCCCTGCATAGGCTTCCTGAGCATTTTAACAGGTCTCTTAGTCTGGTTCAACAAGCTAACAATCAAGACTGCTGACTTGACAAATGTCCAGAAGTCTTTGACATACTCCACAAGGAGTGTAAGATACAAAAAAGTCATTGCTGCAGACTCACAGCTGTTGACAGAGTGCTGTATCAAAGCATATTAATGGACAGTTGGTAGAAAGTGTGGTGGAAAAAAATGGACAAGCAAGTGGGATAACTGCAGCCTTGAAAGGATTGTTTCAAAGGCCATTCAAAAATTTGGGAGAGATTTTGGAGTGAACTCCTGCTGGAGTCATTGCTTTAAGAGCCACACAGGTGTGCACAACCCACAAATCGACTTTAGAAGGTCGCCTGGAGTAGTGCCTCTGTTGGATGACGGAGGAGGTGGAATCTTGGGGCAGTGTTGTCACCCCTCTCCCATTGATTTTGTTGTGTTTTTGCACTGTGTTGCGGCAAAAATGCGGTGAAAAGTGTGCATTAAACACACTGCTTTTCCCTGCAAGACCTGAAGTGGTGTTATTCAGGTCCTAACGCCTCCAAGAGAATAATACTACCTGGAGGCTAAGGGACTTGTGATGATGCCATGTGTCATATGATTATAACCTGCAGGGGAAGTGCACTGGGATGCTGATAGTGAAGCGGAAACATGATTGCGACTAACTGAGGGAAGGGGGGAGAACATGGGGATAGCTGAAGGTGGAGGGAGAGGTAACTTAATGGAGTTGTAATTGAACGAGGAGGGGAAACATGAAGGAAGTCACTGACTGAGGAAAGGAAACATGAGGGGGAGTAACTCAGTGAGCAGAAAGGGAAAACATGAGAGAGGGTAATTTAGGGAGGAAAGGGTACATGGGGGTAACTGAGTGAGGAGGGAAAATGTGGGGGGGTAACAAAGAGGAGGGGGAGAATATGATGGGGTAACTGAGGCAGGGTCGGACTGGGGGGCCTAGGGCCCACCAGTGAAATAGATTCTGGGGGCCCACCTACCGCTGACATCCCCGGGTAACACCGCAGCATTTAACTTGCCTTTGGGGGGCGCTGATCGTTGCTATGGCAGGGCCAGATTAACCCCATAGCGCAATAAGATGTACCCTTACGTCTTGCTGCGCATGGGGGAGTATGAAGAGGGCTCACAGGCTGAGCCCTCTCCATACTCACCGGGCATTTGCTTCATAATGAAGCAAACGCCCGTCGCTAACACCCGCGATCGGTGCTTGCGTGGGCGCCGCCATCTTGGCTCCGATCGTCGTTCCACATGACGTCACCGGGGAGCGGCGGTCTGTTGTCATGACAGCCTCAGATCACACAAAGATCCGAGGCTGTCATGATCGAGGCTATCTATTACAATGTGCGATCTACACATTGTAATAGATGGTATGCAAAATCCCCATATACTGTAGTATGGCAGTGTATGGTAGGATCAATCAGACAACCTAGGGTTGAAGTACCCTAGGGAGTCTCAAAAATAGTAAAAAAAATAAATAATAAAAAAAAATTATATGAAAAAAACATAAAAATTCAAATCACCCCCCTTTCCCTAGAACTAATATAAATAAACAGTAAAAATCCTAAACACATTAGGTATCGGCGCGTCCAAAAATGCCCGATCTATCAAAATAAAATAACAGTTTTGCACTGCGTTTAACCCCGTAGCAGAAAATAGCACCTGAAGTCGCAAATGGCATTTTTTAGCCATTTTGAAAAATAGAAAAAATTCGATAAAAAGTGATCAAAAGGTCGCACAGTCCTAAAAATAAAAGCATTGAAAATGTCATCAGAAGTCGCAAAAAATGACACCACCCACGGCTCCGTACACTAAAGTATGAAAAAGTTATTAGCGCAAGAACACGGTAAAATCAAGAATTTTTTTTCTGTACAGGAGGTTTTAACTTTTGTAAATGTATGAAAACATTATAAAACCTATACAAATTTGGTATCCCTGTGATCGTATGGACCCAATGAATGAAGCAGACCTGTCATTTGGGGCGCACAGTGAAAGCTGTAAAAACCAAGCCCACAAGAAAATGTGCAAAAAAGCACAAAAGCGCAAATGTGTTTTTTCATCATTTTCACTGCATTTAGAATTTTTTTCCCGCTTCCCAGTACACCGGTACTACCAATAATTAACCACATATAAACTCCATTTACTGATGAACTTTACCGCCATATTATTATCATACAAACACCACCGAGCAAAGGGCAATATCACTAATGACACCTCTCTACAAGGCCCAAATAATAACATTACATCCTCATGATCACTTCTACATAATTACTAAATAATACTACAATACTATATGATAACCTACACACAGAGCAGTATCTACCAATATATATTGACCATATAGTAGTAGATACCAGTCCTGCACAGAGGCCGCAGTGTCATCCAATGACTTACAGGTGACGTCCCTGATGCCGTCTCCTCCCTTCTGTCTGATCTTCCAGGAGATTTCTTCCATCCATGACTCTCTGTGGGTTTATAAAACAGACATCATCCTATATAAACCTCACACCTGACCCTCACATACACAACTGACCACACTGTGCCCCTGCATATATCATATATACCCTCATACCACAACTTCTGCAAAATCCGCAAAAACGGCAACACCCACAGCTCCATATACCAAAGTATAAAAAAGTTATTGGCGCCAGAAGATGGCAAAATCCCCCAAAAAACTTTTGTACAGGAGGTTTTAATTTTTTTAAATGTATGAAAACATTATAAAACCTATACAAATTTTGTATCACCGTAATCGTAGCGACCCAAAGAATAAAGTAGACATGTCATTTGGGGCGTACAGTGACATCTGTAAAATCCAAGCCCACAAGAAAACGTCACAAATGCGTTTTTTTTTACCAATTTCACTGCATTTGGAAATTTTTTCCCGCTTCCCAGTACAAGGCATGGAATATGAAATACCAACATTTTGAAGTGTAATTTGTTACGCAGAAAATAAGCAGTCGAACAGCTCTGTACATGGAAAAATAAAAAAGTTACAGATTTTTGAAGGTGGGGAGGGAAAAATGAAAACGAAAAAATAAACGAAAAAAAAAGGGCTACGGTGTGTCAACCATTTTATATATTGGGCCTTAAATAATTTATAAATATACTGGTACCCCCCATAATGAATTATTGAATATACTGCCCCCCATAATGAATTATTGAATATACTGCCCTCAATAATTAATGAATATACTGCCCCCCATAATTAATGAATATGCTGCCCCCCATAATTAATGAATATGCTCCCCCCATGATAATTGAATATAATGCCCCCCATAATGTATTATTATTAATAATAATAATATAATAACATTATAATTAATTAATTATTGTATATATTCGCCCCCCGGGCCCCACCATCTTTTACTGCTGTTAGTAAAAAATTAAAAATCTTGTACTCACCTCTGGCTCCCGCGTCTTCTTTCTTCTTCCTGCGGGCAGACAGGAAAGGGTGCGCGGCCGCGTGGTGACGTCATCACGCGGCCGCGCATCCAGGTTCAAAGAGCGATGTGCGCCGGGGTTGTTCTTCCGGCCACATCACTCTAGTAATAGTGCTCGAGCAACCAGAAATGGCCGCATCGAGCACTAGAGTATCGCGGGCAGGAGCTTCCTGTCTGGATGGACGGAGGCCCCTGCCTTACTGCTGCTTGTTGGCCGGGGCCCATGGTGGCGCCGAGAAGATTATCATTGGCGCTATTGCAGCGCCAGGCCGGGGCCTCTGCAAAATAGTCCGGGTCACGGCGTTGGTGCTCCAATAGCGCCAATCCAGCTCTGGGTGATTGGGACAGGGGCCCACCGGGGAATACCCCGGCCCCCCGCCAGGCCAGTCTGAGCCTGAACTGAGGGATGAGTGGGAAAACATTAGGTGGGTATCTGAGTGAGGAGGGGGAGAATATGAGGGGGTAACTGAATGAGGAGGTTGATAACAGAAGGGAGGTAACTAAGTGAGGAGGGGGAAAACATAAGGGTAACAGAGTGAGGTGTGGGGAGAATGCATGGGAAAGATGTAACAGACAAGGTTACGCATAAACATATTCCTTTGTGCTATTGTTGCACCCCTAAAATCATAAGAACGTGAGGTCCCCCGTGTCAGATCTATTAAAGAATTATCCCATACTATGAACATCGTAACAGAAAAAAAATGTCCAATGTCTAAATTGCCCCCTGTTTTGTCACTCACATAAAAAATAGCATGAAAAGTGACCAAAAGATTGTACAGAATGCAGAATGATAGCAATAAGAATGTCAGCTCATGCCACAAAAAAAATGACACTTTACACAGGTCTGTATATAAAAAGTATGATAAAGCTATGGAGATTATGATGATGCAGCAAACTTTTTTTTCATAAGACTTTAATTTTGTTTTAAAGGTATTAAAATGTAAAAGACATATACATTTATGTGACAGAATGAAGGGGAGGTATCATCTGGTTTGTGTGGGTATAGCTATAAAAACAAAACAAGGGGAACAAATAGAACAGTTATTTTACATATGGATTATGTATTTGGAAGCGCAGATTTCTGGGACACCTGGCAATATGACTTAGGGGGAAGAATGATACAAGACTCATCATTCTTGCAGTGTGCTTAAAGGGGTATTCCAGGAATCAGCATAATTCATATACAAGTGGGCACTTGCTCCCCTTAGCAGAAAATGCTGATGACATACACTGTAATGAAGAATTAAAATGCTACTGGCCCTTTAATCAGTCAGTTAATTTCCTCTGCGCGGTCAGTTGCAGAGCAGACACGGACTTAAGATGGCCGCTGGTCACATGTCCACATCACATGTCCTGCACTTGCCTGGCCAGGTAATGTGATCACCACTAGGTTTGGCTGTAGTCGTTTGGTTGCAGTGCATCCAGTACGGCCAGTGTGGTGGTAATGGCAGTTACACATCATTACTATGGTGACAGAGCAAGAAAACCTGTTACATCATCACTAGGAGCAGAGCATGAGAGGGAGGAGGAGTTACTGAGAATGAAAGGATCATGGAACTTGTAGTTTCCAGTGGCGGCCATCATAGTGATAACTCCACCTACTTTAGAGAGGCCATAAATTTTGTAAATCATAAAATCAAACTATTTAAGCTCTGTTTTCTAACTAATGACATTGAGTATTGTTGTACTCATTTATTTATATCATCATGGGTTTTTGTGTCAGACATTCATATTCCCGGAATACCCCTTTAAGGATTTTATAAAAGGTCTAAGGCTTCTTGTATACTAAGCTGTCATCAAAGACACAACTGATGTACTTACTGCACTTTGGAAACAACATATATGACACATATCTGAATATAAGCAACTATTGTTGTATTGAATGGGTTAAATTTCTTTCATAAAGAAGAAAAGGAAATTATGCTTTTTCCTGAAAGAAATTGGACAATTTGAAATAGCAGAGTTATAATGACAGAACAGCATGAAGGTAAAAATTATAACTCAAAAGGCTCTCTATAGGGAGGAAGGAAGAGAAAATAGAAATCTGTGAACATTGTCATATCGACTTACTATCCAAAGCAACTCGCCAACAGAACAGAATCACAATACACCAAGAACCATTTGGCCTTTGTCAAATTCACTGGTACAGAACACCCACTGTGCGGTAAATAAAAGCCCTGCATATGAACTTTTCTATCATATGAGTAAGACGAAAGTCATTTGAATTGCTTTAGTGCAGAGTATAGTTAATTATAAGCCAAAAGAAATTATTCAAACAGCAGGAATACAATAGCAACTAATTAGATACAGTTATAAGTAGTGGATGTCCTCTAGACTTTATATGATAATCATACAATATAATTATCCTAGGACTGGACATTGTGAACACAATGGGGCAGATTTACTTACCCGTCCCTGCACGATCTCCGAGGTGCGTTCCCTGACTCCAATGCACAGCTCCTGCGATTCACTACGAGCGTGTGCAGGAAAACCTTCATCTGTTGCTTTCGCGATCAGGTCCGCTGGAGTTCACCTTCTTTTTTCCAGTGCATGTAAGTGATTGATCTTGCGACACAAATTCAAAGTTAAATACCGCGGTTTGACCGAATTCATTGGATCGTCTGACAGCCCGCCCTCACAATCTCTGACGCATGAAAGCCGGCACTGATGCACCAAAATCCGATCACGTGCGACACAATCGTGAATCGTAAATAAGCCCCATTCTCTGGCTGCCATATTGGACCAAACTTTTACTTGGTTTAAAAAAAGAGATTAGGACAGGCAACGTGGGTATAAAGTCAGTATCTAGTCTGTGATTACAGAGTACAGAGACTAGAACTGAGCAGGTTACACACCTCCATACTCAGGTATCCATGCATAGTCGATTGCAGTTGGCTCAAGTTCAGGAGCAAATAAACAAGCCAGGGTATAACAAAAGTATTAATAAACAAAATACACCTAGCCAAAACTAGTTTTATCACAACTGGAGAGAGCCTTTGATAACAATTCCAACAATACCAATACCATGCTGCTGGCTTCTTCCTAGCCTGAAATACATTTTTGTATATCTACCAGTCCTTCTTGTAAAATCATCCTTACCTTCTTGTGAATTAGGTGGACACTTCCTGGTTGTAACATCAGCTAAATACACTGAGGCCAGAGCAGTCTCCTCACTTCCCATAATGCTGTGCTCTCCTCTCCAGCACTAGCAGTGCTAGCTCACAGATTATTACACACACATATACACACCTATGCACTGCTACACAGATAGACCTTTAAACTAATACATTCTTATGGCTATTATATACACTACCTGCCATGATGGATGTGTCATGATTTCCATACACACTACCTGCTACGAGGGATGTTTCAGCCAGGCTGTTAAGAAGATGCTATCATTTTCCCCTCTTCGCAGGACAGTGGCAGATGTAGTATACAGAGAACGGAGGAGACACAACACACACAGAAGTAAATAGCCTTCGTCCTATGTATCAGACTACTTTGCTGATCCTACACCCTTCTATTCACTGACCCAAGTATAGCATTGTCAAAGCCTAGAGAGAGTATGCATGGAGGTTTGTGGATGAGGTGGACAATGTGTGGGAACATGAGCTGAGGGTAGACAGAGCATAGACTGCATCTCCTGTTCCCCCTCTTTTACTCTTGGCAACCAGAATGCCAAGCAAAAGAGAGCTGAGACAGGATGATGGCGGAGGATTACCAGAGAAACAGCTGCAATAAGGTAATGAATGTATATTGGACAAATGTTAGTTTTCAGCTATTGCAGCTATGCAAAAAAGTTAATAAACTTTACAGTTAGAGGGAAAGATTGAAGCACAGTGCCCACAGTCTGGCAGGACAGTGTGGTTGGCAGAGAGATGACACTGGCAAGCAGCGTTATGTATATATTTAAAAAGAAATATTCTTTTTAGTTAGACTGTAACCGAGTGTCCCCTTGCTTTTATTCTGCTATATATATATTGAATATGCCAGGACATCTTTCTAATGAGGACCACCAAGGCTGCCATCATGGAGGGGTCTAATGGGACCGTGTTCAAGGGCCCCCCATTTTCCTATCAAATGGGGGGTGCAAGGGGTTCACAGTACCCACTAAAAACCCAGGCCCTATATGAGAAAAAAAAATAAAAATTTCTATACTCACCTTTCGGCTTCTTCTCCCTGGCCCCACAGCTCCATCTTCTGCTCTTCCACCCCGGGCACATCACTATGATACGGTGGTGTCACGGCCACATGACATTATATTGTAAGGGCCCACACGGCGCATACAATATGACATCTCGCTGCCGCGATACTGGCACGTCATAGTGATATGCCCAGGTTGGAAGAGCAGAAGACCGGGCCGGGAAAAAGAGCCGAAAGGTGAGTATAGATTTAATTTTTTTCAAGAGGAGTGGGGTAGCATCTGGCAGGACATTTCATTAAGGGGGGAGTCTGGCAGAACATTTCATGAAAGGGGGGTATCTGGCAGGACATTTCATTAGAGGGGCGCCTCTGGGCGTGTGCAATGGCTATCTTTATACTGAGTGGGCACATGCAGAGTCTAGTTTGTCATGGTTAAAAAATGTTTTGGTCAAAAAATTGTGTATAATGTTATGTATCAATGTGGGAATGGACACCGTTGGGCAGAGGCACAAAAATCTTCCAGTCAGGGGTCCCATTATTCCTATCTAATAATGAAGACTGCCAAAATTATATATTTTGTGTATGCTTACTATTACATTGTTCTATGTACATGACTCCACAGGTATACTTTTAACATTCCCCAAGTTAATGAATTGAGTTTTATTCCTGCCTTTTTTTTTTATTTTTATACAGAGCATTAAAATACTAAATACATATGCAATTTCTTTGTTGAAAGAAATTGTGGGTATTATTTCACGCACCCAGGTTTCTTTGTTTCCCCAGCTGTGTCATTCTATCAAGATGACTCATTACAAGCCCAATCAATGGGATTATGCTCAAAATGTGAGGCTGACATCATGCCATAAGGAAGCACCCTGCGTCTATGTTTGGAACATTAAGAGGTCATTATGGAAATGCATATTGTCCTCAAGTGCTCGGAGCAGCATTTATGTAATTGAACTACAACATATAGTCTGGATATAATCCTATTTGACATTTAGTCCTCAGTGGGTAACATATATTTATATGTGAAGGATAAGATAAGTACTCATTTTCTATCTAATGTTGCTAAGCAACACATCAGGGCTCACATATCACACAGGTATCTGCTTATTCCTTAGGCGGTGGGTTTTACTTTTGAATTATGTTAAATTAGTTCTATTATTGATTTCCTAGTTCTTCCTCGTATACTTATCGACTGAGGTTTTTCCCATTATCTTGCTAGGAAATAAGCAGTTACAATATTTATAACTTAAAGTAGTCTCTGTAACTGAGAACATTTGGAGCAATTATTTGTTCTTACATGGATCATCATCATTTAGTAACTGTATACAGCAACATAGGGAGCATAGAGTTTAAAAAGTTCAGGGCCGTCGTCTCTGGAAGACTCTAACTGTAGAGGTTTCCCATAAAAAAAGCTGCTACACTTGCTAATTTGTGTTGAGTACAAGACAACATTTTTTTCTAGGTTTTTATTTCCAAAAGATAAAAAGAGAAAACCCATCTTAAAATTGTGTTTGCTTGTTTTATCGGCGCACAATGAGACGCAGGTGGAAAGAAGCCAGGATTTTAGTTTTCTCATTGGCTGCTTTTGTAGGCTATAAAATTTTAGCTTTTTCGTTATTAGGGCCAGTGATGAAATTTTTAATGGGGGATGAGATGCATTTTCCAGTGTTACCATTTTGGGGTTGGTATCCCCTATTGTTGAAAATTTATGTACTGGATTTTTAACTTTTTTTTGGGAGGGGGGAGGGGGTATTCCCCATAAAGCTCAATAATCATGTTATCTTTATTCTATGGTCGATACAATTATGGGGATACCAGACTTGAATTGAATAATTTTTCTTATGTTTTACTAAATTTGCCAAATAAAACCATAATGTGGGGAAAAATCTATCATTTTTGCATTGCCGTCTTCTGAGTGGCATAACATTTTTACTTTTTTGGCTACAGAGCCGGTTGATGGCTTGTTTTTTTAATCACTTTTCATTGCACTTTTTGTGGGATTAAATAGGTAAAAATCATAATTTTTGGCATTTTTTAAACATTATTTTACGGCGTTCATCGTACGGGTTCACTAATTATTTACTTTTAATCTGCAGGTTATTATGGATGCGGTGATACTAAATATGTGGGGT
This sequence comes from Engystomops pustulosus, assembly GCF_040894005.1. Lineage (NCBI taxonomy): Eukaryota > Metazoa > Chordata > Amphibia > Anura > Leptodactylidae > Engystomops > Engystomops pustulosus. Next base: position 101,560,550 of record NC_092412.1, on the reverse strand, counting down.
TTGTGTTATGATTTAGACTTTTTTTGTGCATCATTTTGTGCTTTATATGTTTTGGGGCTTATGGGCATTTTTAGATGACATCATAGATGCCATCCGTATGGCACTGCTTGCAGGCAGTGATCGGCGCCCCCCAAAGACGGTAGGGGGGGGGATCTTGAGGAAAAGACCCCCCAAAGGCAAGTTAAATGCTGTGGTCGTGCTGGTATAACGGGTCAAACACCCGCAATCGGAGCCTACTCCAACCGGGGTTGTTACTCAGGGATGTCAGTGGTACATTACAGCTGACACCCCACGACTCCTGATGCCGGCTCGGCTCCGGTGCAGAGCCGAACTGGCATCAACACAGCGCTGTACTAGTACTGTGCTGAGAAGTGCTAAGGGGTTGAAGCCAGAGCCCAGGTTTGCATACAGTCTTATTCTTTAAGATCAAACTGAGGGTCACAACAGAACCCTGTTAAACCCAAGTCAATGAGCCAGTCTTACTGTTGCAACACAAATCGATTATATCATTGTAGCTTCCTTTATGAATAGAATTGCAAAGAAAATGTGAACACAGTCCAATGTTATTGATTTGTTAAAGGCATGATACACTTCTGAAAGGATTATTTGTGCAGTCTTGGATTCCGCTCCTGTCTACTTTCTATTCGATATAAGGTGAGTATGGCAGGCTGAAGGAATTACAGTGCATTTATATATTGTTTAAATGAGACTGTAAATGCTTAAGGCTTCACATCATTAAATCCATCATTAAATCATTCAGAAAATAGTGGTTGAATTTAATGACACCCTCTAGCATTGACAAGTACTTGACTGATTTCATATTGCTATATATGTGGCTGCTGCAAATTGTGTTTAGGTAAGCTAGTATATGAATTCATTACTATGTCGATGTAAATAGAATCCATAATTAAAAAAAGAATCAGCAACTTCAGTTTCTAGTACAGAATTTATTTGAGTCAGAAATAATCATAATAATAATAATGACCCGTGTTTAGTAGAATATTGACTCACTGGAATTTACAGTTACTGTGCCCATAAAGATAACCAGGACCATTTCATTTATATATTTATTCCAGGAGAAGTTTTTACTGCTCCACCCAAAAAATGCTATATCATCCCTTCTTATCACATTCACATTTGCTAGTTTGGCTAAAGCCAGTTTAGTGTGGCGCATTTTATCTTTTATTGATGATCACAATACTGTTACTTCAGTTCTATGGAACAGTAATCACTAAGGAACCCAACCTAAAGCTAATTTCTAAATGCAGAGCTGCATAATCTGTGTGAAATATATAATAAAAGAATTATTATTATTATTCTAAATGGATTTTATTTGGATTTCACCTGTGTTTTTTTTCCCTTAAAGGGGTGTTGCCACTAAACTAGTTACTTGAAAAAGCTCCCAAAGAGGTTTAAATATTTCAAAAATCTATTCATAATGGTTACTTGGAATTATAAATACTTTTTTATTTGTTATTTTGATGCTTGTTTAGCATCTATTCCGTGTCACACAAAAGAAGATGTGGGAGGGGCCTAGCACTGACAGCGGCACAAATTCCATAATGCTTTACAGGTGCCTCTCTCATTGACCTTCCACCGTTGTTACATCACTGCTTTTAGAGTATGCTTCCACCTGCTGTTTTCAAGTAGTCCCTACACTTATTGGTTCCCAGCACAGCAGATTCTGCTAAAGAAACGCCATGTCTCCTCCACCAAAGCGATGATACTGTTTAGTTCACCTTTCAGTCCTTGTCACTGTATATGTGAGATACATATAACAGCTAATAACAGCTAAGCTATACTTTTTTCAAACACATAAAATATTATAAAATGTTTTTTCTCACAAAATATAACATATTCTATACTGAGGACTAGTGATTTTTGAAGGTGGAGAGTGCCATTGTCTGTATAATGATACTAAACGTGCGTGAATAGGAAATCAGGATAGGTAATAATTAGAGATGAGCGAGAACTAAAATGCTCGGGTGCTCGTTATTCGAGACGAACTTCTCCCGATGCTCGAGTGCTCGTCTCGAATAACGAACCCCATTGAAGGGAGACTCGAGCATTTTTCAAGGGGACTAAGGGTCTGCACAGGGAAGCTTGGCCAAACACCTGGAAACCTCAGAAAATGATGTAAACACCACGGAAATGGACAGGAAACAGCAGGGGCAGCATGCATGAATGCCTCTGAGGCTGCTTAATCGCACCATTATGCCAAAATTATGGGCAACAGCATGGCGATGACAGAGTGACCGAATGAGGCTTGATAGCATCTAAAACATCCAATAATTGACCCTGACACTATAGAAGACGGCATGCAGCGGCAGCAGCGGCAGGCTAGAGAGTGTCATGGCGACATACCCTAAATGGACTCAGGCTTCAAACCAGTGGGTGGCAGAGAGGAACCAAAGGAGGTGAGCAAGAGGCGCCAAAATGATTTCCTATGTGAACAAAAGGTTGACGGTCGTTTGATAAGGGGACGACATGTGGAGGCAGCCATGGAGACGACTTCCATGATTAAGAGTGACAGTATGGGGCATTCATATTGCTTCTATGATTGAAACTTCAGGTCTCCAGCATGGCGACGACAGATGCGCCGAGTTCCATTGGTGAAACACCCGAAAATTCTGCCTGACACAGCTCGTTTGATAAGGGGATGATGTGCTGTATATCCTCTCGCACTCCAGCGTCTGGGGTATAGAGAGTTGAAAGTTGTGCATGGAGACATTGGTGGACGCTGTGGAGGATCGTGGAGGCGAAATGGACAGATAACAGCAGGGGCAGTATGCATGGATGCCTCTGAGGCTGCCTAATCTTGGGATGGAGCTGGCGGTCCTCTGCCAGACGAGCTTTCGCCTGTCAAAGCCCCTGTCTAAGCCCCTGTCTCTCGGCTCCTCCCCACCCAAAATGGGCCTGGGGGCCAGAAGCCAGAATTATAATTTTCAAAGCAGGCGGGGTCGTTTGAATATTTCATCTAGGAATTATGGAATAGCATAGCGGTTCTATTTTTAATAGTTTTTTCAAAAATGGTTCCATGATTAAGAGTGACCGTATGGGGCATCCATATTGCGCTGCTATGATTGCAACTTCAGGTCTCCAGCATGGCGGCGACAGTTGCCCCGAGTTCCGTTATGTATCTGGTGAAACACCGAAAATTCTGCCTGACACAGCTTGTTTGATAAGGGGACGATGTATGGAGGCAGTAAAGTAGTAGTAGATTAAAGGTGCTGCAGTTAAAACTATGTTAGTTGGATCTTGGGATGGAGCTGGCAGTTCGCTGCCAGGCGAGCTTTCGTCTGTTCAAGCCCCTGTCTCTTGGCTCCTCCCCAAACAGCACTTCTAAGAACCTTTTGTATAAGATCAAGTGTAGTAGTGTTCTTATAAGTTTGGGTTATGGCGGGTGAGGGGAATGTAAACAGATGCGCAAGAAGCGCTGAAATAATATCGGTAAATGATAAAAGTTTGCGAGTATATTTTGTGGATAACACAGCAGGGTGGCGACAAAGTTAACAAGTTTGATGTGGAAGCCATGAAAACAACCCAAAATTCTGCCTGACACAGCTTGTTTGCTAAGGGGACGATGTATGGAGGCAGTAAGGTAGTAGTAGATTAAAGGTGCTGCAGTTAAAACTATGTTAGTTGGATCTTGGGATGGAGCTGGCGGTCCACTACCAGGCGAGCTTTCGTCTGTCCAAGCCGCGGTCTCTCGGCTCCTCCCCAAACAGCACTTCTAAGAACCTTTTGTATAAGATCAAGTGTAGTGGTGTTCTTATAAGTTTGGGTTATGGCGGGTGAGGGGAATGTAAACAGATGCGCAAGAAGCGCTGAAATAATATCGGTAAATGATAAAAGTTTGCGAGTATATTTTGTGGATAACACAGCAGGGTGGCGACAAAGTTAACAAGTTTGATGTGGAAGCCATGAAAACAACCCAAAATTCTGCCTGACACAGCTTGTTTGCTAAGGGGACGATGTATGGAGGCAGTAAGGTAGTAGTAGATTAAAGGTGCTGCAGTTAAAACTATGTTAGTTGGATCTTGGGATGGAGCTGGCGGTCCGCTACCAGGCGAGCTTTCGCCTGTCCAAGCCGCGGTCTCTCGGCTCCTCCCCAAACAGTACTTCTAAGAACTTTTTGTATAAGATCAAGTGTAGTGGTGTTCTAATAAGTTTGGGTTATGGCGGGTGAGGGGAATGTAAACAGATGCGCAAGAAGCGCTGAAATAATATCGGTAAATGATAAAAGTTTGCCAGTATATTTTGTGGATAACACAGCAGGGTGGCGACAAAGTTAACAAGTTTGATGTGGAAGCCATGAAAACAACCCCAAATTCTGCCTGACAAAGCTCGTTTGCTAAGGGGACGATGTATGGAGGCAGCTATATGGATGACTTTGGGAGGCAGCTATGGAGATGATGTGTGGAGGTAGCAATGGAGACAACGTGAGGAGGCAGCTATAAAGACGACGTGTGGAGGCTGCTATGGAGACAATTAAATTTGGATAGTCCCTGTATGTGGCAGTCCAAAAAAGTTTTCAAACCAGAGGAGCAGGTAGGTGGTCCTCCAGAAAAATTAAATAGACTGAGTGCCTGTATGTGGCAGTCCAAAAAATAGCCAGTTTTCTCTGCTTTAGTGTACAAAGAGGAGGAGAAGGAGGAAAATGAGGAGGAGGAGTGCATACATTATTCAGGTTGAGCTTCTTTCACCTGGTGGAGAATGGAAATCCTGAGAAATCCAAGCTTTATTCATCTTGATAAGCGTCAGCCTGTCATCGCTGTCAGACGACAGGCGTGTACGCTTATCGGTGATGATGCCACCAGCTGCACTGAAAACCCGCTCAGACAACACACTAGCGGCAGGGCACCTGGGGACAGGTGACAGTCTCTTGCTGGGGTGACATAAAACTGGCAAAGGCCTTGTAAAGCTTACCCCTGCCAGTGTTGGACAAGCTGCCTGCTCACCTACTCTCCCTCGCTACTTGTCCCGCAGAAGTACGCCCTCTGCCACTAGCACTGTCAGAAGGGAAATACTGTTGCAGCATGTGCACCAGGGCCTGCTGGTATTCATGCATTCTCACACTCCTTTCCTCTCCAGGGATGAGAGTGAAAAGATTTTGCTTGTACCGTGGGTCCTGGAGAGTGAATACCCAGTAATCAGTGCTGGAATAAATTCTTTGAACGCAAGGGTCACGGGATAGGCAGCCTAGCATGAAATCTGCCATATGCGCCAGAGTCCCAACATGCAAGAATTCACTCCCCTCACTGGCCTGACTGTCCATTTCCTCCTCCTCCAACTCCTCTTCTTCTGCCCATACACACTGAACAGTGAAGGACTGAGCAATGCTCCCCTCTTCTGTCTCGCCAACATTCTCCTCCTTATCCTCCTCCACCTCCTCCGATATGCGCTGAGAAACAGACCTGAGGGTGCTTTGGCTATCAACAAGGGAATCTTCTTCCCCCGTCTCTTGTGACGAGCGCAAAGCTTCTGACTTCATGCTGACCAGAGAGTTTTTCAACAGGCCAAGCAGCGGGATGGTGAGGCTGGTGATGGCGGCATCGCCACTGACCATCTGTGTTGACTCCTCAAAGTTACTCAGCACCTGACAGATATCAGACATCCACGTCCACTCCTCATTGTAGACTTGAGGAAGCTGACTGACCTGACTACCAGTTCTGGTGGAAGTTGACATCTGACAGTCTACAATCGCTCTGCGCTGCTGGTAAACTCTGGATAACATGGTTAATGTTGAATTCCACCTTGTGGGCACGTCGCACAACAGTCGGTGAGCGGGCAGTTGGAGGCGCTCACCTTCGTGAGCAAATCAGACAGATTGGGGTATGTCTTGAGGAACCGCTGAACTATGAGATTTAACACATGGGCCAGGCATGGCACATGTGTCAGTCTGCCGAGTTGAGGAGCCGCCACCAGGTTACGGCCGTTTTACACACAACCATGCCTGGCTTCAGGTTCAGCGGTGCCAGCCACAGATCAGTCTGTGGCGTGATGCCCTGTAATAGCTCTTGGGCGGTGTGCCTTTTATCGCCTAGGCTCAGCAGTTCGAGCACCGCCTGCTGTCACTTAGCAACGGCACTGCTGCTGTGCCTAGAGCTACCGACTGATGGCGCCATGCCCACGGATGGTAATTCGGAGGAAGAGGGGTGGGAGAAGGAGGAGGCATAGTAGGCCTGAGAGACCTGGACCGAGGAAGGCCCCACAATCCTCGGCAGTATATGACCAGCCCCAGGGTCAGACTCGGTCCCAGCCTCCACCAGGTTAACCCAATGTGCCGGCAGCGACATATAGTGGCTCTGCCCGGCAGCACTCGTCCACGTGTCCGTGGTCAGGTGGACCTTGTCAGAAACGGCGTTGGTCAGGGCACGGATGATGTTGTCTGACACATGCTGGTGCAGGGCTGGGACAGCACATTGGGAAAAGTAGTGGCGGCTGGGGACCAAATACCGAGGGGCGGCTGCCGCCATGAGGTTGCGAAAGGCCTCGGTCTCTACCAGGCTATAGGGCAGCATCTCCAGGCTAAGCAGTTTGGATATGTGGACGTTGAGGGCTTGGGTGTGTGGGTGGGTTGCACTGTACTTCCTCTTGCGCTCCAGCGTCTGGGGTATGGAGAGCTGAAGCTGCGCATGGAGACATTGGTGGATGCTGTGGAGGATCGTGGAGGCGAAGGTGTGGTTTTCGCACGGGAGGTGTTTGGGCTGGGGTCCTGGGCAGGGGGCTGACTAGCAGAGGCAGCAGGTGACACAGGGGAAGGAGCAGTGGTGTGCCCAGCCGGAGGTGAACGGCCTTGGTTCCATTGAGTGGGGTGTTTAGCATTCATATGCCTGCACATACTGGTGGTGGTTAAGCTGGTAGTGGTGGAACCCCTGCTGATCCTGGTGTGGCACAGGTTGCACACCACAGTCCGTCGGTCATCCGGTGTTTCTTTAAAGAACCTCCAGACTTTAGAAAATCTAGCCCTCGCCACGGGAGCTTCACTACGTGAAACATTTGGCGCTGATGCACCAGCTCTGGCCCTGCCTCTCCGTCTGGCCCCACCACTGCCTGTTCCAATCTATTTTCGTCGAGGAATTGCCTCCGTCTCAGAAGCACTGTGTTTACCCGGCCTATCAACCCAGCTTGGGTCTGTCACCTCATCATCCTCCGATCCCTTAGTCTGCTCCCCCCTCGGACTTCCTGCCCTGACAACAACTTTACCACTGTCTGACAACCGTGTCTCCTCATCGTCCGACACCTCTTTACATACTTCTTCCACTACGTCAACAATATCATCATCACCCACAGACTGCGACCGGTGGAAAACCTGGGCATCGGAACAGAGCTCAGCAGCAACCGGACAAGTGGTTTGTGACACTGGGAAGGCTCCAGAAAACAGTTCCTCAGAGTATGCCGGTTTAAATGCCAAATTTTCCTGGGCGGGGGCAGACTGGGGGGAAGGAGGCTGAGGTGGAGGAGTGCTGATTTCGGTGACATGGGTGGACTGCGTGGAAGACTGACTGGTGGACAAATGGCTAGAAGCATTGTCCGCAATCCACAACATCACCTGTACGCACTGTTCTGGCCTCAACAGTGCTCTACCACGGGTCCCAGTAACTTGAGTAACTTTTTTTGTGTTTTTTGTGTTTTTGTTTTTTTAAGAAAACGATGCTATCCTATTGCTATGGCTAGTTTCTAACCTACACTGACAGCACACAACAGGATTTTGTGCTGTGCCTGATGACTTTTAGTTTTGTAAAAAAAAAAAGAAAAGAAAAAGCAGACTGTGCCTAATTCAAACAAACCCCTAATAAATTGTCCCACTTAGGTGTTTGAGATGGATATGTGTGTCACTAAGAGCTAAATAGAACGTTCGCAAGTCTCCCTGCAAATTCGTCACAATATGGTACTAGCTGCACTACTAGTGCCAGCAAGGCCAGCCACAAGCAAATCAACAAAATATATATGTATAACGCTATTGTAGGCCTAAGAAAGCCGGTTGGGTTCTCGTATGCCTAGTTTCTAACCTATACTGACAGCACACAACTGGATTTTAAGTCACTTTAAGTTTTGAGAAAAAAAAAAAAGGCAGACTGTGCCTAATTCAATCAAACCCCTAATAAATTGTTCCACTTAGGTGTTTGAGATGGATATGTGTGTCACTAAGAGCTAAATACAACGTTCGCAAGCAGAGATCGCATTAACGCCTAACCAAGCGTCATAGACGCATGATGAGGCGCCATTACTCCCCAGAATAATTACCAAGCGTAAAAGTACGCTTGGCAATTATCCCTGGCTGTAGTGTGTGAGCTGAGCGGTCCGGAGCAATGGTGTGCAGGACATTACAATGGCAGCGCGCGGGCCGGCACTGCTCAGCTCACACTACAGCGCTGGTAGCCTCTAGAATGGAGCTGCTCCGGGTAGCCGTGATGTCACTTGAGGGGGCGGTGCCTCCGGGAAAGGGGCGTGGCTTACTACGCAGTCTCCTCACAGGAAATAGAGCTGTAATGGCTGCCTGCAAGTAGAACGTGTACAGGTACTGTGTGCATACATGTGTATGGAGGTGAGGGGGCTTGACAGGAGTGGATGTGATAAGGTCAGGTAAGACCTGTATGCTACATGGGACTGCATGTCTTGCAGGTGCTGAGTTGGCATGAGGTGTATTTTACATAGGACTGCATGTCTGACAGGTGCTGAGGTGGCATGTGTATTTTACATAGGACTGCATGTCTGACAGGTGGCTGAGGTGGCATGAGGTTTATGTTATGTAGGACTGCGTGTCTGGCGGGTGCTGAGGTGGCAGGTGTGTGTTACGTGGGACTGCATGTCTGGTGCTGAGGTGGCATGAGGTATATGTTACGTAGGACTGCGTGTCTGGCGGGTGCTGAGGTGGCAGGTGTGTGTTACGTGGGACTGCATGTCTGGTGCTGAGGTGGCATGAGGTATATGTTACGTGGGACTGCATGTCTGGTGCTGAGGTGGCATGAGGTATATGTTACGTGGGACTGCATGTCTGGCGGGTGCTGAGGTGGCAGGTGTCTGTTACGTGAGACTGCATGTCTGGTGCTGAGGTGGCATGAGGTATATGTTACGTGGGACTGCGTGTCTAGCGAGTGCTGAGGTGGCATGAGGTGTATGTGAAACAGGACTGCATAAACAGTAAAAACACGTAAAAATTGACAGACACAAATTCAATTAATAAAAAACCTAAAAAAAAACGCCTCCCCCCAACACAGACACCAAAAAAAATAAACCAAAATTTATTTTTAAAAAAAGCATTTTACAAAGCAACTATCATGGATTTGCAGTGTCTGCTGCAGTCTGGCCAATGGGGCTCGGCGGCGGCTGCCACAGTCTGGTCACATGGGGAGAGGGATACATTGTGCGTTAGCCGCAGTCTGGTTTGGTGTCAGTGGCGTTAGCCACAGTCTGGTGGTGGGAGGTCTCGGCGGGCCACAGTGTGGTGGTGGGAGGTCTCGGCGGCCGCAGTGTGGTGGTGGGAGGTCTCGGCGGCCACAGTGTGGTGGTGGGAGCTCTCTGCGGGCCGCAGTGTGGTGGTGGGAGCTCTCTGCGGACCGCAGTGTGGTGGTGGGAGCTCTCTGCGGGCCGCAGTGTGGTGGTGGGAGCTCTCTGCGGGCCGCAGTGTGGTGGTGGGAGCTCTCTGCGGGCCGCAGTGTGGTGGTGGGAGCTCTCTGCGGGCCGCAGTGTGGTGGTGGGAGCTCTCTGCGGGCCGCAGTGTGGTGGTGGGAGCTCTCTGCAGGCCGTAGTGTGGTGGAGGGAGCTCCAGTCTGGGCAATGCATGATGTAACATCACTATAACTGCCTCAATTTGCTATTTAAACACAGAAGATACTGACACAAGATTTTATTATATAATTAGCGTCTATCAACATTATATACAGCTATGAGTTATATACTTGTATTACTGAAAATTTCATACTCCTTCCCGGCTAAAAATACTCCTCAAAAATAGTAAGAGGAGTATTATTACCCTCTGTTTGCAAGTCTCCCTGCAAATTCGTCACAATATGGTACTAGCTGCACTACTAGTGCCAGCAAGCCCAGCCACAGGCAAACAAAAAAAAATAAAATATAACGCTATTTTAGCCCTAACAAGGGCTGTTGGGTTCTTGTAGACTCAGTCCTGCCTAACAGTAAGCTAATATAACACTCTAACGCTATCCCTGCAGCAGCAGCAGCTCTCTCTCTAATGGCATCCAGACAGAGAATGATCCGAGCAGCGCGGGCAGGGGCTAGTCTATTCCAGGGTCACCTGATCAGGCCAGCCAACCACTGCTATCGACGTGTAAGGGTACCACGTCATGCTGGGTGGAGTGGAGAGTCTCCTGGCTTGTGATTGGCTCTGTTTCTGGCCGCCAAAAATCAAAACGGCGGGAGATGCCATTTTCTCGAGCTGGCGAAGTATTCGTCCGAGAATCAAGCTTGGACAAGTGTGTTCACTCATCTCTAGTAATAATAGGAGATTCCAACAGGGGTGTCTAAGGGAATCTCAGTTATCACATCTGGAACGCTAGCTCTGTGTGGATGTTAATGTGCATGTGCAGACAAGCCGCCATTGTGATCTAGAACCGTAGCAATAATCTTTTAGGGCACTGTCACACAGGACCTTTTTGCTGCGCTTGCAAACACATACCAAACCGCACCCATCGGGGCGGGCCACAGCCGATCGCATCAGCGTATCTATGAAAACTCCTGCGATCCGGAACGAGCCGCCAGTGTTTTGCATTACTTTAACGGTCTCTTTCCATAGAAAGTGGCCCACCCTGATGGGTGCGGTTTGGTCTGCGTTTGCAAAAGGTCCCTTGTGACAGTGCCCTTATAGGAAATCTACCATCTTAATCTATCTTGATAAACCATAGACATTACTCATAGATCCAGACACCAGGACTGTGGTAATCTTCTTATATATGTTATCCATGGCCTCCTTCCTTCTAAAATCAAAATGATGTTAATGAGCCTGAAGGGTACTATGGGGTGTTACCAGGGTTCCTCAGATTCATAGGTTGTTTGGATTGCTGCTTACTCAATATAGATAGATAGATAGATAGATAGATAGATAGATAGATAGATAGATAGATAGATAGATAGATGAGATAGATTATATATGACAAGTTGCTGACCTCTGGATGGTTTCCTGCTAGTCAGGGACAGGGCCCCTTTGTAGGACAGCAAGCTAGTATAGAGGGATACTCAGTAGTTAGGACTTACAGGGGGAGGGCTGCAGGACATGAGTGAGATGTAGTGAGGTCAGGGCTCAGATCCTTTACTTGTTTTGACTAATGGTGGCTACATGGGGGGGAAGGGCAGCTACAGGGCCGGCGCTATGGGTAGGCAAAGTGGGCAATTGCCCAGGGCAAAGTGAGAATATCAGGTACTATTTTTATATATAAAAAACACTCCCAACTGCAGTTTAACAGTTAATATGTCCGTTTTCCTAATATTTAGAAACAAATTCATAGATTCATAAAAAAGATGAGACTCTCTTCTTTCATAGGAAAACAGAAGTGAGGTTCTATGTGTCACAGAGTCAAAGATATAGCCCTCTGAAGTGTCCCCCTCCCCCTCCAGATTCTTACCCGGCAGCCACAAGGAGAATTTGCTGCACACAGGAGCTGCTGCACGTCACAGATAATGGAAATATTCACTTTATATGTTACTACATTTTGAGAAGGGATAATATCAACTAATATTTGTTTTTAACCCTTCTCTATGCAGAACTATCTAAGAACACACTTTCTCTCTTATTGCCTTTTATTTTGTGATCTTTTTTTTTTTTTTGCGAAAATTGACTGATACGAAGAACATTTGATCCTCTTCGCCTAATGTCAGAACATGTCCATAAAGTTATATATAACACCAAAAACACACATATGTTCTGGAATAAAGTTTTTATTTCACACCATCCTCCATTACTTACACCTATGTTATAACGTTCTCACTCTCATTCTTATGAAGCGCGGAGGGTTCTGTTATTGTGTGGATAATACAATGGCGACATCTAAACATGACTTTTGCTATCTCATTAGCTTGGTTTATGGATATATAGTTATTTATTTGGGTTACCATTGTGTAAGGGAATATACCATAATAGATCTGTGTAACGCTCAGTGCAATATTCTGCAAAAATTGTTTGGTGCCCCCTGTGGATTTAACGTACCCTTTGCTGCATATTTTGGTGAATATACACATGTGGGGTCTGTATAATCTCCTCACATCTTACTGTTTTAGGAAAGTATAGTTTCTTAAAATGGGGCAAGTGTCTGCTTTCATAAAATATGTGGTTTGTTGGGTTTACTTTGATTCTTTTTGCTGTAAGGGGTGGTGGTGGTGAAAGGGTTAATGCCCGTTGGTTTATATCCCGGGTGAAGATGCTTATCATCTATCTCCTGTCTATATATCGATCTGTCTTGTTATCTATCTCCTATAATCTGACCATTTATATATCTCGCTTTTTCTCTATCTATTTATTAATCAATCTTCTATTTCTCTTCTATCCATCTCATATCTCATATCCATCTCCTGTATTTATCATCTACTTTATAGTTCTGCATCTAGAAATCTCTATCATCTTTCATATTTATCTTCTATCATAAAATAATAATAATTCCTTTATTTATATAGCACACACAGATTACACAGCGCAGCACAGAGCTTGCCAAATAGGTCCCTGTCCCCGATGGACAATCTAATCAACCTACGAGGAAACCTACACAAACACCGAGAAAACATACAAACTCTTTGCAGATGTTGACCAGCGCTGCAAGGCTGTAGTGCTAATCACTGAGCCACCATGCTGCTCCCTATCATCTATCTCCTATAAAATTCTCCCATACTACAGTTTGTTTAATCATACTAAAGGGAGCCTCTAGCTGACTGTGACTGGTCATAAAATAGTTTTATTTTAGGGCCCCACTTTAAGTTTTACCCAGGGCCCCACTTTGTCTAGAACCGGCCCTGGGCAGCTACACTGCAATATGATAGAGCTACAGCCATGTTAGGGGCAGTCTGTGCTCTGCATGGATCCTCCTCATTCCTGGATTTATTACCTTGAATGTGCCTCTATTATCACTGTTGGAGCCTGGTGTTATCACTGAGACATGTAGTGCAGATCCGGCTACACAGTTCATTCGGCCCCTCCCCCATCTTCCATTGGCTGCTCCCTGTCAGCTGGTCTCCTTCAGTGTGAGGCAGCGGAGGAATCTGCAGTCAGAGATGTAAACCGACAAGCAGAAACTGAATCTTTCTGCGCAGACTCGGCCAGGGGAGAAGGCAGGCAGGATGGGACACAGCTACCAGCAGGGGGAGCCAGCAGTCACCTCACAGCAAGATAACTCAGTAAGGCTGCATATTTTCTAATAGATGTAAATGGTGATATTATTGTTCACAGTGCACTGAGCTGAAGTGTGTCTATGTGCTATGGTGGCACAACCCCTTTAATGACCTGGCCCTTTTTGTAACTTCCATTTTTCACTCTCCACCTTCCAAAATTTTTATTTTCCCATGTACAGAACTGTGTGATGGCTTGTTTTCTGCGTAACTTTCCATGTAATTTTCCTTGTCGTGTATTGGAAAGCGGGAAAAAATTCCAAATACTGTGAAAATCTGCATTTGCGACATTTTCTTGTGGGCTTGGATTTTACGGCTTTCGATGTGCGCCCAAAATGAAATGTCTAATTTCACTGCAATCATGGGGATACCAAATTTATATAGGTTTTATAATGTTTTCATACATTTACAAAAATTAAAACCTCCTGTACACATTTTTAATTTTGGCATCTTCTGGCACAAATAACTGTTTAATACTTCGTTATACGGAGCTGTGAGTGGTGTCATTTTTTGGAACTTTTGATGACGTTTTCATTGCAATCATTTTTAGGACTTTACGAGCCTTTGATCACTTTTTATTGATTTTTTAATATTTTGAAAAATGGCACGAAAGTGCATTTTTTACTTTGGCCGCTATTTTCCGTTACGGGATTAAACGCAGTGAAAAAGCGTTATTATATTTTGATAGGTTGGGCATTTTTTTTACCTGGCAATACCTAATGCGTTTATGATTTTTACTGTTGATTAATATTTATGGCAACGGATCGCCGCTTCCCGATGGTGTCACAGGGAGCCACGATCCTCGGCAGGATGGCGGCACCCAAGCTGCGCCATCTGTTTAAAGCCGCCAGCAGCATTGCCGGCAGTGATCGGCGGGAAAACATCCGTGATCGGTGCTAGCAATATGCAGCAAAGACTGCATTAAATGACTGCGTTAAATAATCAGGAGTATATGCGAAAGATTAGTAGAAACCTTTTATCATACTTCAACTGTGTCAGATCTACTTAAAGGACACCTGTCATCAGGTCTGTGTCACTTGTCCTGTCACTACTACCTGTTGGAGCAGCTCACAAGGCTCCCATCCCAGCCATTATCTAGTTATTTCATACATTATTCATTGTAAAATCATCTATTTTTTATCATGTAAATGATGCTGGTCACATGGTCAGAGGCAGTGATGTCACCCCTGTTACCCCTCCCCTCTCCTCCCCCTGCTCATGTCTGTGTGTAATGTATAGTAAAGCATGGCTAGTGTGTGTGCTGCATCTGCTGACATGCTGCATCCTCCTAATATACAGGTGAGAGACACAGACACCAGCTACACATGAATCTGACATATTCTGCTGTAACATGGCTGCCTGGAGCTCCTGTATCTCTCCTAAACACACACACATGCACACACAGGCTGCAGGGGGCGTGGCCACCAGCACCAGGAAGCACATCATTATACAGCCTCACATCATTATACAGGCTGTCAGTCATGCACTGGGGGTGTGGCTGTGCCTCCCACTCATGAATAAGGTGGACAGCTTGAATATGCTAATGCTTCATTGGACATTTCACAGGTCGTTTGCATACAGCTTTAGGACCTCATTGCTTAGGTTTACAGGCATATAGAGGGACAATGAAGGGATAGAGGCAATGCTCTCTAATGGCAGTTTATGAAAATATATTTAGTTTAGGGGGGTTATTTTGCATGACGGGTTCTCTTTAAGTACCTTATTTGAGAATTACACTATTGGTTTAGATGCGTCTTTATGTAGGAAATTTGTAAAATTATAAATCAATTATGGTTATAGGTGTGTTCAAACAGCTGAATATGAAGTGGATTTTCCACTAGAGAATCAGCCTCAAATTCTAGATCAAAACAGACTGTTGGATTTTGATTGACATGACTTATATTTTTGCAGAAGCCGTGTTAATGTCGGAATAGAGGGCAAAGCTTCTTTAGGGAAGAATTAATCATTGACAACCTCTGTTATTTGAAAATACCAAATACTAATTGATTTTAAATTGGAGCGGGATTTTGACACGGGTTTTCTACACTATAGTGTTATATTACGCAGCAATAATGTAGTGTACACTGCCATTGGCAGGAACCCTCAAAAGAAAACTGTATGAAACCATCTTTCCAGTCCAAGGTCAAATATTTTTGCTAGAGCACTTATGCGCATATTGGGGGAGATTTACTTACCCCTTCTTTGGACTTCACCAAAAGTACATTGTCCGCCGATAATGCACTGTGCCGAAATTCAGTAAGATCGTGCACCCGATATCCTGCATTTGCCGCTTCCCTGCTCAGGTCTGCCGGAGTTCACCTTCTGCCTTGTGTATGTAAGTGCATTGTCTTGCGGCACAATTTGAATCTTAATTCCCCCCCTCAGTCCAAATCAGTTGGATCGTCCGACAGCACGCCTCTCGATTTCTGCCGCATGAAATCCAGCGCAGCTGTGCCACAATCCGATTGCGTGCGACACGAACGCAAACCCCTGTTAAATACCTGTCAAAGCCGCGCAAATCCCAAAATCGGGGCACACTCCGGTGAAAGTGCGATTTGCGACCCTTATTAAATAAGCCCCATTAAGTTGCAGCATATATTGATTACTATCTCAATTAAACAAAAGGAAACAAAGATAAATAGATAGATGTAGAGACAAATATATAAATGATATTCATACAAGCAATGTGTTTTCTTTTACAGGATTATCTACATAGCAGCATGGGAATTTGCAGTCAAAGTAAGAAACTTTTTTCTTATTTATTTCATAGCATATGCTCTGATTATGTAGGCAGCCGATGTTTCGAGTGTGATATAAATTGATTTTTTGCATTTTTAAGATGTCTTACAAAGATGCAGGGACTACAAATACTGGCACTTTTGTAATGTATTATTGCTTATGAAAGAGAAATTACTGTATATACCGTACTCGAGTATAAGCCTAGTTTTTCAGCACAAAAAATGTGCTGAAAAAACCCAAACTCGGCTTATACTCGAGTGGAAAAAAACAAAAAAAACCCCTCACCTCTCCGGCGCCGCGGCAGGTCTTCTGCGTGATCCATCAGTCAGCGGCAGGTCCCTGTGACGTCGCAGGCTCTGTTGTCAGCGGCGACCGCTGGAATAGTATTGTGTGTGCTAGTAGCTGGCACACACACTGATGTCAGCGGCAGCCGCTGACGTCAGAGGTGTGCGCTGCACGGGATTGCCGCTGACTGATGCATCACACAGAAGACCTGCCGGGGCGCTGGAGAGGTGAGGTTTGTTTGTTTTTTTTAATCTAATGTCTGTATAACGGGGCAGGGGTGATGTCTATATACTGGTGCACGGGGGTTGGCAGGCTATACAAAGGTAGGGCATGGGCTACATGGGTATATACTGGGGCACGGACTGGATGGCTATATACTGGGGCACGGACTGGATGGCTATATACTGGGGCAGGGGCTGGATGGCTATATAATGGGGCAGGGGCTGGATGGCTATATACTGGGGCAGGGGCTGGCAGGTTATATACTGGGGCAGGGGCTGGCAGGTTATATACTACAGGGACTGGATGGCTATGTACTGGGGCAGGGGCTGGCAGGTTATATACTACAGGGGCTGGATGGCTATATACTGGGTTAGGGGCTGGCAGGGTATATACTACAGGGGCTGGCTGTATACTACAGGGGCTGGTAGGCTATATACTACAGGGGCTGGTAGGCTATATACTACAGGGGGTTGGCTGGCTATATACTGGGGGGGCTGTTTTATATTCAAGTCAATAGGTTTTCCCAATTTTTGGTGGTAGAATTAGGGGCCTCGGCTTATACTCGGGTCGGCTTATACTCGAGTATATACGGTATTTGAAATCTGGTCTGTTTATATATATATATATATATATATATATATATATATATATATACACACACATACATATATATATATATATAAAACAGTATTTCAAATAATATATAGGAACCCATTAAACTTTTTCCTTCCCAGGCGTTTCTAAAAATGTTGTCACGTTTTTTGGGCAGAGCAATTTTTACAGTTTTAACAAATAAAATGGAAATTACTGCATAAAGAATTTTACTACCGTATATACTTGAGTGTAAGCCGAGTTTTTCACCATGGGTTATACTCGACTCAAGAAAAAAAACAGTGCACTCACCTTCTGACGCCCCACTGGCAGGTCCTCTTCTATACAGCAATGCTCCAGCATCGGCTCCGTGTCCCCTCACTGTCCATCGCAGGGATCGTGACTTCAGCCGCTCGCTGATATTCTACTATGTGCGCCGTGATGGTGCCTGCGACGGACCGCACGGGGACGCAGAGCCGATGCCGGAGCATCGCTGTATAGAAGAGGAATCAGTCATTTTCCCCATTTTCAAAATTGTATTAAGGAATTTAGAGATATAGGCAATTTCATGCAATTTTAAATCATACTGTAAAATTGTATTAAAAAAATGCATAAAAAATGACTTTGATGTCCAAATTTTTTCCCCAAACAGAAAAAAAATTAGCTTCTTACCTCCTAAAAGTAATAGATGAACATAAACTACAACTGAAATAACCAAAAAAACGCTTTTCACAGATTTAGTAATCATTTATCATACCCCTGATGAGCCTTTGTAGGCAAAACATAACATGTAGGATACATATTGACCTGGTGCTAACACTTCTGGGCATATCTGACCCTAAATTTTAGAATCTCTGATCCCTACATGGGAACACTATTATCTCTGTCTCTCTTGGTGCTATAGCCTAGGGATAGTTTTGCCCGATTGGGAAAGGTTGCGGTCGGGGTGGCAGCTGTTTACGACTGTGGCTCCGAGGTTAGGACTTTTAGGGCGACCTAGGCCCCAGACACTTCTTTAGGGTCTGGTTCAGGTTTCCACCCAACATTATCTGTTACTATGGCACCCTGGAGCTTACATGTTATGCACCCCGCCATCCTGTCTCTACTACCCTCTTCTCACCTGACCTTGGTCTGCATCACACCTCAATGTAGAGTATCACCATACACCTGCACTCCTGGCCTCCTGAACCTTCATGGGCATCGTTGGACATAGCCCACCAGGTATGTGTTCTTACTGGTGATTAGCTGATGCAGCATCAGGTGGAGTGTTCCACTGGTCAGACAGTTTTCTCTCTGGTTTGTTGACTGATTTTAGGAACTCATTATAAAAAGTTATGTTTTATGAATTTTGAAGCACCGTTTGGATTTTGATATCCTGAGAGGAATCCTTCAAGTGGGCTTTCGCCACTTTTTAATATCTGGACATAGAGCTCCTGGCGGATCTTGATCAGACCTTCTGACTTAATTTCTCTCTCCTTTTGCTAACAATCAAATCAGATCTCCAAAGATGGTCAAAAGGTTTTTATTCATGGTTCAGTAGGGTAGGGATCATTAAAATGAACGCCCTCACTCACCTCCTCTATTCCTTTCCGGCTTTGCCCATTAAGATACTGCTTTCCTTCCTCACGACAGTACTGAGGCTGTTTTCAACATTTGTCTGGTCCGACAAACCTCCAAGACTTAAGCGGAAGATACTGCATTATCCTAAAAGTGCAGAAAGAATGGCACAAAAGCCTGAGTTACGATGGAACAGAACTGCACCGGTACACCTGTCACACTTGAGGAGGGAAAGTGTGTGGGAAAGTCTCTTGGAAGAATCTGTGGACCCTCTGGACCACCGCGGAAGAGGCCCGCGGTGGCAGCCAAGGTAGTACGGCAGGAAACAGTCCAAACCTGAGATAACAGCAGGAAACACAGAGGAATACTGGTAACGCTGGCACACAGAGAAACACTGGTGATGCTGGCACAGACTGTAGATTCCGCTGTACAGGAACCCTGGAAGGCACAGCAGGACAGAAACCCAGGAAGGCACAGGAGGTCACAGGAATGGCAGAGACACAGAGGAACACTGGTAACGCTGGAACACAGAGGAAAACTGGAAACACAGGGAACACAGGAGGGCTATCACTTAGCAGGAAATGATGCTGAAGATCCGTCAGGGAGTGAAGGGAGGTGCCAGATTATAAGGGAAAGCCAGATTAGCAAGAGCCAATCAGGAGGACCCTTTATGTCTTAAAGAGCCAGCGGCGCGCCCTAGCAGTGGGAGCGTGCTTCCTAGCAGGAGTACAGCCAGGAGGTGGAGAAGTGATTCCACGCTGGGGAGTGGGACAGTGGCAGCGGGGACCACGGCACATAGAGGGGCACGGGTGTGTCTGTGATGCGCGACAAGGATCGCAGGTGCATCCGTGACAACACCAGACATATCTCCCATGCATGGAAAGGAAATAGTGTTAATCCCTAGCCAAACGTCCATCTATTAATGCCAACCTGTTGGTTTTTAAAAGTTGCCGGTCCAAGAGTACTATATCTCCAGCAGGTTCCCCTCCTACACCAATACTCGGCAACCCAGACTTTCTCCCAGGAGTAGAGTCACCAGTCTTTAGACAGTGTCACAGGAAGGCAGGTTGCTTTAGGGTCTGTCACTTTGCAACTGGGGAGGGCTGGCACAAAGGAGACGAATTGGTGGCCCCACAGGACCTACTGAGAACCACCCTCTGGCAAGGTCTCCAGCTTACCCATTACCTAAACTCAATTAAACCTCTCTCCTCATACAGTAGATCACTGTACGAGGAGAGGGGGATACTTAGGTGTTATCTCCTTACCGCAGTGGAGGCCTGTAACTCGGCTTGCTGGCGTTTTACTGAGTCTCCTTAGGAGAGTCTCTTGAGCACAGAACCAAAATGAGCCGCTTTTTCCCAGAAAACCTGGTTTCACTGGACCTCCTTTATCGCCTCTTCTTGTTTCCAGGAATTTACAGGAGCGATCCCTCTGTAGTTATCCCAGAGTAAAGCTCATATGTACTCAAGTACCAGGTGAAGGGGTGGGGTGGCCCCCGTTACCCTCTTTACCCTCTGTTTCCTCACCTCATCTTTCTGTTTTTTGATATATGCACTTTGCACACTTTGATGTCAATGTAAATACACTCAAGCTTTGGTTTTGAAGTTTTTGGAGACTGTCTGCTCCAAAAACATAAGTAAGTGGTTCATAATGCTACATTGATAAGCTTGATCACTTTCCGGTTTATGTTTTATTTTTATGTGTAATGAAAAATTTTGAATAAACTTTAATACAAAAAAAAAAAATCATGCAATACTGTGACAAACACAAATTATTTAAAAAATGCAATGAAAAAGCAATGAAAACATTTTTTACTCACATTATAACGGAAGTTTACGCACAAAAAGGGAGCAACACACAACGTCAACAAGAATTTACACTCTCAAAAATGCAAAATATATAGAAAATACATGTAATATTTGGATGTAATCCACAAATGTGTTTACATTTGTTTTCTTTTGCAGAAAACAGCATACAATGTATACAGAAATAACTTTTTTAATAAACCTAAGCCTATTTTGGCTTCAAGGACACAGCCCCATTTGCAAATATGCCCTGTGTCACTATAAGTGGTTATAGCTTTGGAACGCTTTAACATCTCCAGGGAATTTTGGGATTGTTTTCTGGTGACACATTGGGGCTTATTTACTAAGGGGCCGCGGATCGCATTTCTGTCGGACTTCCCGACAATTTCGGGATTTGCACAACAGTGATAGGGATTTAGCAGGGGATTGTGTTGCATGAGATTTGATTTTGCCGCAGCGGCTCTGGATTTCATGCGAGAGTGCGCAAGACAATGCACTTACATACACCAGGAAGAAGAAGGTGAACTCCGGCGGACCTGATCGGGGAAGCGACAGATGCAGGATATCGGGGCACACGATCTTCGTGGATGGCAGCAGATGTGCCTTTCAGTCGGACAATGCACTTTCGAGGATCGCGCAGGATGGGTAAGTAAATGTGGGCTATTGTACTTCAAATTAATTTAAAAATGTGGATGATATTTTTTGTAAAAAAAAAAAAAACTAAAGTTCTAAATTCTATTCTTTTGAAGCAGATAGTCATACCACACAAATTAATTCAGAACTTACAATTTCCCATATGTCTATGCTTTTGGCACAGATTTTTAAGAACCCACATATTTAACTAGAATGTTAAGAGGCTTAGAATTTGGGCCATTTTTCACATTTTATGGAAAATCGACAAAACCTGTATTTAGAAGGACCTTCTCAATTCTCAAAAGACTGTGAGAGGCCTTAATAATAGCTAGACAATATGGCAGTATATGGGGATTTTCCTCGTCATCCATTACAACGTGCTATTCGCACATTGTAATGAAAGGGTTAAAACGAGACAGCTCCGAGTCTTCGGAAGACCCAAGGCTGTCGTGGTGATCAATGACATCACGGGGATTGACTGTTTCTCGCCAAGATGGTGCCAACATTTTTTTTAAGCTGCCGGCGGCGATAGATGGGTTGACAACCACAATTAGTGCTAGCACCGATCGCGGGTGTTACCTGTAAGCCTTTGCTGCAATATGCAGCAAAGACTTACTGGCTATGGAGAGGGCTCAGCCCGTGGGCCCTGTCCATGCACACACACCCGGTGTCTGACGTAATATTACGTCACATGTCGGGAAGGAGTTAAGAAGTTTGTTAACCTTTTAGGTGTTTTGTAGGGGTTAACACAAAATGGAGGCGCAGTTTTTGGACAACACATTTATTTTGCTCAAAAAATTAAACATTCTCAAATGCCAAAAAGTTTGATATTAAATTTCTCCCGAGTATGCAGATACCCCATATGTGGTGGTAAACTTCTGTATGGGAACACGGCATAGAATAGAGGAAGCGCCACTCAAAGTAAAATTTTCTTGTCAGCAGAATATTGTCACATTGTACAGGCTATAATTTGTTTATGTGGATATATGGGGTTTTTTTGCCACATGATATGCACTTTTCTGGTACATAATTTTGGGACATCTATAGCTAATTGATGGTGGAGGAAATGAAAAATCATCAATATTTGGTAAAATTTGTAAGCTTTTTTGGCAGTTATAGTGTGTTATGAATAAATAGTTCAGCTCCCCAGGTCCATATTAAAGTTCCTCTGTTGTGTGAGTTTTTCCTCTATGTGAAACAACAGAGGTACTTTAATATCAAGGAAAAAATCAAGGAAAAAAAGAAAAATCCTGAGGAGGCTGAAACCACTCAAACTGAGGATTTTTAGTTTTTTCATCCAAATGTAAAACAAATTTTAATCCGACTCAACAGCGAGGACACTATATTGAGACGTTTTATGCGCTTGCAGCAGAAGACTTCAAAAAATACGTAGCTTTCAGGAAAAAGGTAGTAATCTGGCAATTGGCGAAAAAACAGCCCTACAAAGCCTAAAAAATAACTAAAATTGTCATGAGATCTGCAGATAAAAGGGGAGGTATAGTAGTTCAAGATCGAGAAATATACATTAAGGAAGCCCTTTGAATACTGGAGGACCCAACCTACTATACCCCACTAAAATAAGACCCTACTAAAAAATATTTGGAATATTATTTAGCCATTATCAGTAATGCGTACAAAGAATACATTCTGAATAAGAAAGAAAAACAATTTCTAAATATAAGTCATCCAGTCCTCTCCACCATCTACCATCTACCTAAGGCGCATAAGGACCTAAAAAATCCCCCTGGGCGCCCGATCACATCAGGAATTGATTCCTGATGGTACCTTGAAAATTCTACTACAATCCCCGCACAGCAAATTGATTTCTTAATGGAAGGTCTACTCTTTGTATTAGAGCATAATTACTTTCAGTTTGAAGATTGGCTATACCTACAAAAGTGGGGGAAGGCATTGGGGACTCGAGCCAACCCAAGCTATGCCAATTTATGCATGGGGCGCTTCGAGGAAACACCCCAATGGATGAAGGACATTGTCTATTATAAACACTATATCGACGATTTATTCTGTATATAGAATGGGACTAAGGAAGAAGCGACAGCATTTGTGAACCAATTGAACTCAAATAATTGGGGAATAGAGTTCACAAAAAATTTTGATAAAAATACTACGGTCTTCCTAGATCTCGAGGTCACCCACACTAAAACAGAGATCATGACAAAAACATACTTTAAGAAAGTAGACAGCAACAGCTTTGTAGATTAGAGTGGCCATTACTCTAGTGGTTAAAAAGTGGTTAAAAAACGTGTCATTTAGCCAATTCCACCACCACATAACAAAAAATTTTACCAAGTCAGGGTATAGAAAACAAGCGGAAGGATTAAGAAGAAAATTTCAGGAAAAAAATTACTCAGAACCCATAATAAAACAAGTATACTGTTGAGTGACCCTTATTTAAGGAAAATAGTCCCCAAACAGGCAAAAATTACTTTTAGGAAGGCCACCACAGTGAGAAATATAATTGCTCCCAGTAACTTACGAAAACTAGAAAACAAGGAGGAAATAAAACGAGGAACACCAGGGATCAAAAAGTGTAAACATAAAAAATGTGTGTGTTGGGATATTATTAAAAACGGAACAACCTTGTTCAAATCAAACACCACAGGAGAAAAATTCACCATCAAGCAGAACCTATCGTGTGCATCAGATTATGTTATCTATCTGGTTAATTGTACCTGTGGCCTGCAATATATAGGGCGTACTATCAAGACACTCCGTGTGCATATGAACGGCCACAGGCATAAAGCTGAGGCAGGCTTTTTAAAACACAGCCTTTCTAAACAACTACCCTGGAACATGAAAAAGATTTTGGATCGGTGACCCCGATTGAACAAATCTGCATAGATGTTAAGAATAGGATTAAAACTAGGGCGCGCGCTCCAGCTCTTTAGGATTTAAAGGGCCAGCATCCCTCTGATTGGGGCTGGCTAATTCCGTCTCGCCCTTATAATCCGGCACCTCCCTTCACTCTCGGCCGGATCTTCAAGTCATTTTCCCTGAAGTGAAAGCCCTACTATGTTTCCTAGTGTTCCTCCGTGTTCCAGCGTTTCCAGGATTCCTCTGTGTGTCTGTACTCCAGTGTTCCTCTGTGTTCCTGGGTTTCCTGATTTTCCAGTATTCCTGTGGCGTTCCTGTATCCCTGTGACGTTCCTGTATCCCTGTGGCGGTCCTGAATCCCTGTGGCGTTCCTGTATCCCTGTGGCGTTCCTCTATCCCTGTGGCGGTCCTGTATTTCTGTGGCGGTCCTTTATCCCTGTGGCGGTCCTGTAATCCAGTGGTCATCCTGAGGTCCTGCCGTCCTGCTGAGGTACTGCCATCCTGCCGAGCTCCTGCCATCCTGAGGTTTGTTCCTGTGTCCAGCTCCGGTGGTTTGTCCATGTGGTTCCTACTTCGGTGTTCCGTCCCATCCTGTGGTTCCTGAGCCATCCTGTGGTTCCTGTTTCCATCCTCCCTACCTTGGCTGCCACTGCAGGCCTAGTCGCACCCGTGGAATGACCTGGTGGTACCCCGCCGCAGCAAGACCATCCCCCTTTGCGGCGGGCTCTGGCGAATATTTGGTGCCACTTAAACTCCGGTCCCAGGTAGCGGCTAGTACCATCATCCCCCGCGATGGTCCAGAGGGTTCACAGACTCTTCCCATAGAGACTTTTCCCTACACTTATCCCCACAAGTGTGACAATAATGTAGTTGAGTCAACCATCTGTATGCTTTTAATGTTTATGTGAACATTTTATTTCTTCCATTTTAGAAAAATCTATTGTTATGGATTTTAATTCCGTTTTGCCGGTTGCCGTCAACCCGATGAACTGGATGTAATCAAAATACCAATGATCGCGCAAATCCGTTTTTTTAAATGTATTTATGTGCGATAATGAAATGTGACTTGTATGCCTGAAGAAGGTTCAAGTACTGAGTGTACTGAGTACACGTTGCAATTTTATTGATACTTTTATAATAAAAACCAATGTTAATTAGAATATCGGGAGTATAGGGTATCTTTTTTGCACTTGTCATACACCTGCATGGAGCATCAGTAAAAGTTTGACAGTAATGATTGCGGGTGTTACAGTGTGGTGTCAGCTGCTTTTGGTGCCTGCTCAGTGATAATATGCAAAAATTACATGAAAATTCTAAATTTCCACTAAAATATGTCCAAATCCAGACTACTTATAAAACGTAGTACTTTCCTAAAATCAGTAAGATGTAAGGAGTTTATACATTTCACACATGAGTATTTTCACCACAATATGCAACAAAGGGAAGATTAAATCCCAGGGTGCGCCAAAAATTTTTGCAGAAAATTGCACTGAACTTCAGTGAACGATAATCAAAATAAAAACTATATATCCATACATCAAGGTAATGAGATAACAAAGTTCACTTTAAGAGAGGTGTAATATGTGCATGCAATAAAAAAACCTTCCATGGTTCATAAAAATTTGAGTAAGAACGCCATAACATAGGTATTAATAATGGGGGGATGATTCCTTCAGGAATGTGTGTTTTTTTTACTAGCTCTGGTTTGCTATGTTAATATGTAGCCACATTGGGCGAGGTGAATGAATGTTTATCCTTTCAATTTATATAATAAAAAAATCACTTACCGTATATACTAAAGTATAAGTCAATCTGATTATAAACCAAGGTACCTAATTTTACCACAAAATATGGGAAAACCTTTTGACGCAAGTATAGGCTGAGAAATGCATTGGTGCCAGCCCATACCCCCCCCCTCCCCTCGGAGAGATGGCTAATGAGGTTTAATGTAGATAAATGAAAAATAATGCACTTGGCCCATGGCAGCAAAAATTATGTTCTGAACAGTCTATTACTTGGTAATTAATTTTAGTGACCACAGCCAGGCAGCTGCTAATAAAGCAAATAAAATAGCACCCAAAATCGAAACTGGCACTTTTTTGCCATTTTGAAAAATATAAAAAAATTCAGTTAAAAGTGATCAAAAGGCTGTACAGGCCTAAAAATAGAAGCACTGAAAACATCATCAAAAGTTACAAAAAATGACACCACCCACAGCTCCGTACACTAAAGTATGGAAAAGTTATTAGCGCCAGAAGGTGGCAAAATAAAAGAAAAAAATTGTACATAAGGTTTTAATTTTTGTAAATGTATGAAAAATTATAACACCTATATACACCTATATCGCACTGACCCATAGAGTAAAATAGACATGTCATTTGGGGCGCACAGTGAAAGCTGTAAAATCCACAAGAAAGCGCTGCAAATGCGATTTTTCACTGATTTCACAGCATTTGGAATTTTTCCCCGCTTCCCAGTACACGGTATAGGATATTAAATATCGTCACTATAAAGTGAAATTTGTTACGCAGAAAACAAGCCGTCACACAGCTCTTTATGTGTAAAAATAAAAAAGTAACAGATTTTTGAAAGGCTGTGCTTGTAAAAACTCAATTAAAAAATCATAGCAATGTGTGGTAAAACCACATGTGGTTCTTAAAGGAAACCTACCACCACAAATCTACCTATAAAGGTAGATCGGGTGGTAGGTGAATCAATGGGACGTGAGGATAGCCCTTTTAAGGGCTAATCCTCACGTCCCCGCACTTTTTTGTAAACTTTTATTACCCTAATTAATTTTGTTATGCGGCTACTTGGGCGTGGAGTAGCCGCATCTGAGGTTACACGAGGCGGCTACTCCACGCCCCGGTAGCCACTTTACCACTCCTACTCACCATGTTCGGCGCGCAGCTGCTCGTAGCTGCGCGCCCTCGTCCGACGATCCTGCCGTCTGCGCATGCGCAGAACAGCAGGCCCGCGCCTGCGCGGTCACTGCTCCGAAGCCGGGGCTGCACAAGCGCGGGCCTGCTGTTCTGCGCATGCGCAGACGGCAGGATCGTCGGACGAGGGCCCGCAGCTACGAGCAGCTGCGCGCCGAACATGGTGAGTAGGAGGGGTAAAGTGGCTACCGGGGCGTGGAGTAGCCGCCTCGTGTAACCTCAGATGCGGCTACTCCACGCCCCAAGTAGCCGCATAACAAAATTA
Organism: Engystomops pustulosus; assembly: GCF_040894005.1. Classification (NCBI taxonomy): domain Eukaryota; kingdom Metazoa; phylum Chordata; class Amphibia; order Anura; family Leptodactylidae; genus Engystomops; species Engystomops pustulosus. The sequence continues at coordinate 101,533,344 of NC_092412.1, read as the reverse complement.
ACATATTAGGGTAATAAAAGTTTACAAAAAAGTGCGGGGACATGAGGATTAGACCTTAAAAGGGCTATCCTCACGTCCCATTGATTCACCTACCACCCGATCTACCTTTATAGGTAGATTTGTGGTGGTAGGTGCCCTTTAAATGCTCTGCCAATACATGGCACAATCTTCCTTAACATCAGTGAGTAAAAAAGAGTTGCCTAAAGTAACTGGTGTAAAAGATTATTTGGTAAACAATGAAGAATGAATAGAATGAGCTACAATTCCCTTTGTTCAAGTCACAGTCAAAGTGACTTTATGTGGATATTAAAAAGTGAAGAAAGATATAAGGGCTCTAACCATGAGATATTCACATTTTAAGGCCATTTTAAAGTTTGTTTATGTGTAATGTAAAAAAAATAGAATCTGGCTGTAAATATAAAGGCCTTTTATGCTGTGTTGATATAACGACTAATTTAGAATTCAGACTGTTGTAAAATTGGATTTATAACTGGGGCAGTAATTTAATGTGCTGATCATTAAAATGCAATGTGGACTATGTGCTAATTCATTTGGTTTCATAAAAAGGCATAGATTTCAGATTTTGATTGAAAACGAAATAACATAACCAAATAAAGTTTATCAAGTTGCATCAAATAAAAGAAAAGTGATTCTTCACAGCTCTTACGCCATTTGAAAAAACAAAAACGGAAACTGTTATGCAGTAGAATATATTTTACAGAATCAAGTGATATGATACATGACAAAAACCTATTGTGGGGGTGCATTGATGATAGTGCATTGGTAGCCTTGTTAAATATTATGGGGCACATTTACTAAGGGCTTTGCACCAGTTTTTTGGTGGACTTTGCACGTTCTTTCTAGTGCAAACTGCTTGCACATGTGTTTAAGAAGTGTCTGCACCACAAATGTGTCACATGCGGCCGTTTTGTGGCGCAGCTGCACTAGTTATCATGTGGCACAAATAAGGGGACATTGCAGTGCTCAATCTGACCATGCGCCAGATTTAACATGCAAGTCCGACAGAAGTATGTAAGCCCCATGTTAAAGATAGACCATAATAAAAGTGATGTACTCTGTTGGGCCAGCACAGGGCGCCAGATTCATTCATTTAAGCTGTTATGGTACTGTTTACGGGACAGTTCTAAAGCAGTAGTATCATATATATTACATTATCACAGCTGTGTTTTAAGTTAACATTCAAGAGCAACACTTCTAATACTTAAAGGGGTATTCCGGGAATATGAATGTCTGATACATAAACCCATGAAGCTATAAAAAAATTAATGTAACAAAACTCAATGGCCTCTCTAAAGTATGTGGAGTTATCACCAAGATGGCCACCACTGGAAACTACAAGTCCCAAGATCCTTTAGTTCTCAGTAACTGCTCCTAGGTCTTATGCTCTGCTCCCAGTAATGATCTAACAGGTTTTCTTGCTCTGTTACTATAGTAATCATGTGTAACTGCCATCACCACAACACTGGCCATACTGGATGCACTGCAACCAACCGACTGCAGCCAAACATAGTTGCGGTCACCTGATCTGCCAAGGCAGGTGCAGGACATGTGATGTGGACCTGTGACCGGCGGCCATCTTTTGCCCTGTGTCTTCTCCACGCGGAGGAAATTAACGGACTGATTAAAGGGCGAGTAGCGTTTTAATTCTTAATTACAGTCTATGTCACCAGCATTTTTCTGGTAAGGGGAGCAAAATTTTAAATAACAACTAATTACATATACCGTATATACTCAAGTATAAGTCGACCCGAGTATAAGCCGAGACCCCTAATTTCAACACAAAAAACTGGGAAAACCTATTGACTCGAGTATAAGCCGAGGGTGGGAAATGCATTGGTTACAGCCTCCCAGTATATAGTCTGCCAGCCCCTGTAGCATACAGCCTGCCCAACCCCTGTAGCATACAGCCTGCCCAGCCCCTGTAGTAGGAAACAAAATAACACTGTACTCATCTTACCGATGTCCCCCATAGGTCCTCTTCTGTCTCAGACTGTCTCAGACAGAAGAGGACCTATGGGTGACGTCAGAAAGGTGAGTTTTGTCTTTATGTTTTTACTTGACTCGAGTATAAGCCGAGTTAGGGTTTTTGAGCACAAATTTTGTGCTGAAAAACTAGGCTTATACTCGAGTATATAAGGTAAGCTTATATTTTAATGACCCATTTGTATATGAATTATTCTGATTCCTGGAATACCCCTTTAAGAACGTTATCTTTCATTGACTTATAGTAGCATGCATTGCTCGTCATCATGCAACTTTGGAGCTAATGTACAATTATTTTTAGAACAACTATATACCTTTTTTGTCCATATTGTATATGCGAGGTGTAAAATATATACATTATATATATATATATATATATATATATATATGTATATATATACACTAATGAACTGTTCTACATAGAGGATATATAATAAGCATAACTTTTGCATTAATTAGTTGCGTGGGTCCCACAAGTGCTTATATATTTATATTTTTAATATATATCTGTTTTGGTTACATAAGTAAAGTGTGTTAAATAAATGTATCAGTAGTTTAACACATTTATAGTTTATAAGGTCTTTGGTGTTGCAGACACTTTTTTTGTTATCCCCATTTTATTTACCCTAAGGGGCCAATTGTGTTTGGCACCAAATTACCTTTTATTTTTGTGGTAAGTGAACATTGCCACAATTGTTTTACATTTTGATTTTACTTTTGCATATATTAACTATTTTTTACTTATATCTTTGTTTTTGTTTATTTAAAGATCATGGCAATCTAAAAGTCAGAAGTCCAGTGCACAGTGCAGCACAAATATCGTAAGTATTATCTCTATACCTTCTTTGCTTTATCATGCTATGTATGTAACAGAATATTGAAATAACTACAGCTTTGTATCCATTGATAACTGTGCACTGATATTTACATCAAATTTGTATATATAATTTATTTTTTCTGAAATTATCATAATAAATGGTAATAATTTTTTTCCTTTGAAACATGTGACATGACTATGCTTTTGGGCATTTTATCCCATTGTATATTGTAAAGTCTTCTTTTGGTTCTTCTCTTCAATCTTGTTTCCTCAAACTCCATTCAGGTGTGACACATGTGGCCCCCCTTCTGGAGGGATTTTTACTCAATTATGGATTATGCCATGGATAATAACCAGTTAATAAGGACATTTGTTTGGTCAGAAACTCGGCCTTGGTCTTAGTTCATCTCAAATATGCTTGACATTGTCTTTGATAGTCTTGAATTTATCTACATTACATTGGAAATCTATGTCATGAAACTCTCACCATACAGTTTTGTGTTGATATTAATGGAAGAGGAGGAATGGAATTTCATGAACTGACTTGTTACAATGGTAGCATCCTCTTACAGTGCTCATACTACTCAGTTCGCTCTTGAGATTTTTTGGACATCTAATTTGTTTATATAATTTTTTTTGTTTATTTTCATATGTACTGTAGGTAAAGGGGGAATTTGAAGATTTCTATTTTTCAAACTTTTTTATGCAAGCACTAGATCACTTGTACTTTAATGGAATATACTCTATTGCCTTCTTCAGTAAAAATACTATATTACTACTGAGCCAGTCACAGGCTTTTCTATTAATATAGGAGCAGCACGTCTGGGAGCTGTCAGAAGCCTGACAACAGTGACTGAACAGCTTCCATGATGTTTTTAGAGAAAAGCCATTCCATTTACAACAATGAAAATGTAATGAAACTAACCCATCACACAGTGTTGTCTTATCTGACTATGGCATTAGAGCGTGTTGGAAAAATAGGGCTGCACTTTAACTCCTTAAGGCTGCATTCACACTGCCGTATGGGGGATCCATATATATGTTTCCCCCGTAGACGGCAATGGGCGCATGACCCCCTACGGGAGCAGTACCGTTCCGTACCCCGTGAAATGATAGGAAATGTCCCATCTTTTCTTGGAATACAGCGCCGTGCCCCATGTTACTCTATGAGAGAGGGGTGGGGGTGAGCAGGGTACAGCGGGCACACATCAGTGTGAATGCAGCCTGTTTAGGACTTAAACAGTCATTTTTGGGCCTACTGATTTCTTTATACCAAATTAATTTACGGACTGCTTTTAACACAGAAAGGGAGAGAGCGCCTTTAACAAGTTTAACGAGTTGGCTGGTAAAGTCTCATTTAATAATTCTGACTTACCAAGGTTCACTGAAGTATTCTAGGTGTTAAAACATATTAAAAAAAGAATTCAGTACAGGAAATTCTACCTTTGGGTTTGTTAAAATTAGGTTATCCGCAAATGCAAGATCTGTGTAAAGATCTCTAGATCTCTTCCCAATTGTTAGTTTTAGTTGTTTTACATATGGGTGTTTAATATGCTGAGCTAATCTTTAAAAAAAAAAAAAAAACAGAAAAAGAGATGGGGATAAAGAACATCCTTGACATGTCCTATTTTTGATCTTGAAGGAGTGGAAAAAGACCCCATTTACTCTAATTTCAGCAGTAGTTGGGAAGTAGAGTAAAAGAATGGCATCAACAAATTCCTTGCGAGAAACAAATTTGACCTGTGCTGCCTCCATAAACATCCAATCTACTCTATCAAATGCTGTGAGAAAAGGACTAGAGGGATCTTTTCTGCCTTAGCATGGTGAATGGCATGCAATAATCGAAAGCATGACTGTTTTAATGAGATGTTCTTGAAGCAAAAGAGAAATGTGCAACGTTAGCAGATCTGCTATGATCAACTCAATATCCTATAAACTTGGCAAATATCATAGTAATAATGGGTTTGACAAAAGAGTATATTGGGGAGGAATATGGGGTTGGGAAAGGAGAACAGAAACAGAAAGGAGAACAGAAACATAAGCAAAACATTGCATAGGTTATACAGCATGTCAAGGTTAACCTGGAAAACGGATGACCCCTACATGTGTGGGCAACCCATCAAGAACAGTTAAGTAAAATGAAGACTTGTTTAAAACAAGCCCATGTGAATATATTAAAACTGTTTTCATTCGAAGTGGAAAGTAAAGTAAAGTAAACCTCATGTAAATAAAGAATAAACAGAATGATTGTATAGCCCGCCTGGTGGAACAAACAAGTGAAAATTCAGTCTCTTCAAAGCTTGATGTCCTGTACCAAAAACTTAAGACATTGGTTTTTTGGCAGTCTCAAGTTTGAAATTGAATTCATACTCCAATGGGACCAGGTATTACTCACTTATCTTTGTTTCTTTATGGCTTCCTATTAATAACTACCTGCCATTCTGAGAACAATTGAAGGGGTGGCAAATCGATGTTGTCTTAAACCGAGAGCCAGGATTGTATAGCTTCTAGTTGGTGGATGATGATATTTCTGTTACATATAATAACATGTAATGCAAACAGACATGTGTATGGTATGCCTTGATCTTTGAGTTTCATCAATAAGGACTTATACATCTGGCATTTACCTAGTGTGAAAGCCGCCAGATTTCGATAAAGAGCTAGTTTTGCTCCCTCATACATAATGTGTGGTTGTTCTCTGGCTTTAGATAAAAATGCAGCTGTATCTCTATGGTTGTTGTGCATTTACTCTATAATAGTGGATGCTGCTCTCTCTGAACAATTGCATCAGCTTCACTATTGCACCATCAAACCTTTGCTGGTGCCCACAATTCAGGTACCCCCTTCACTTACACATTCTGTCTCGTGCTCCTATTTTCCTAGTCTTCTATGAAGGCCATAGTGTGTTTTATTTGTTTGTCTGTGTCTCAAAATTTGGTGCTGCATAACCTTTAGCAAATTCTGCAAATACCTCCTGTGCAGCCTCCTAAGCTTCCACTCTGTGACCCACTTGCCTCACTTCTTTTCAAGCATTAATTTAAAAATCTCTAAATCAATTCCATTGAGCTCCGCTGCTGTTATCAGTTAACATTGAAAGCTCCGCTACACACAAATGCATCAACGCCATCTTAGAGGTGTCAGGGCCTGGAGCTGTTAGGTCACTTTTTTTGTTTATCATTACCCCTCTGTCGTTTTGATCAGGTCTTTCGGGTCTGGAAAATTCATAGGCTGACTGCCACCATTTTGAGCTGTCTAACTCCAGATTCTCTTGGCACCAGCAAAAAGCACCACAGGGAAGTAGGTCAGGAAAAAAGGTATCTTCACTGCTCATACAAAATCCTATTGCTATATCACTCTAGCACCCAGCAAAATTTATCTCCCGCTCTAACAAGGGCAGTAGCACAGTGACCCTGGATAGACTAGTGGAACCCTGTTGTGCCTTACATGTAATTCCCGACGCGTTTCAGGGTAAAATGTACTTAGAGGTAGACAGTGATCTTCAACCTCAGACTGCATAGGTCTAGATATTCATCTCTTGGACCTTCCCATTACATGAGTAGAGACAGTGGTCTCATACACAGCGAAATCTTTGGGCCTAGATGTGTTCTGAAGGTTCTGAAGAACACAACATATCAATGGTTAGAGGCAATAGATATGTTAACTCTTACCCTCCCAGGCAGTGGTCCCAGCTGCAGTTAAAAGAGAGGTGATCAGTCTCCCTAGATAGCTCCTAACATGAGTCAACTACCCACCCTATGCATTTGGAGGGTTGGTGCAAATGTAATGCTACATAGTAAAGAGGGCACATTAGAAACAAGGTTTCTAGTCATGGCAAGGTGAAATACTAACAGCATAGTCCAAAATACAAAACCAAGTAAGGTCCATGTTGAGTCAGGTTACACACAATCAGCAGAGAGCTTCTGGACTGCTTCCTAGATTTAAAAGGGATGTTGTAGCTTCTGCTTTAAAAGCTCCAAATAATTATCTCAGTCACAGCTGCCATAGTGTAGGATCCTGGGAAGGTTTTGCACCTGTGTTAAACAATTACAATTACAAGAGTTGCAGATAATCAAACCAAAATCTGTTTTGGGCCGTCAGTGTAATCAGTCTTCATTAATAAATACACATTTTCATTCTTCCTTTCATACATCTTCTGCCCACATCATCTATAACAGTCTATCATTTGTCACCTCCCCATGCTGTGTTCTTGTTAAAAAATATATATCACAATTTTCACTTGTATTAGACCATGAAGAGTTAAAGTGATAGATATACATACATATGGTGTAAGGGATGAGCTCCTGTACATTGAATCAAGCCTAAATATATATGAATACCATATATAGGGACACAGAACATCCAACACTACAAGACACACCTCTACTATGACTATAAATGACAGACGGACAGTGTCATGGCGGCGGATACGAGAGGCTGTTACATCGAGGCGGATACCGAGAGGCTCTTACATCGGGGCTGATACATCGAGGCTACAACAGCCGGACAAGGCTCACAACTGAAACTCTTGTGCTCTCACATCTTGGACATATGGAGAAAACACAACAGGTGTAATGTATAACGATATATGAAGAGCTACGGGAAAGGATGGAAACTTCCTGGCCATCTCCAGAACATATTCTCACTGATACAATGACTGACATGGACACGTGACTGATAACCTGTGCAAGTATCTTGTATCCTGTGTTCTGCAACCTGGATGAAGCCAATAAAGGAGACTTTTTATAAGTATCATCGAGTCCTTCTGGTGTCCCCTGAGTGACGGATTCATTTATTTGTATGAAATTACATTTAACAATACATAGAACAATAGAGACAATATCTATTAGTTCTAAACAAGGAGGGGGGCACCCTCCTTCTCCCTATATTGCCTGTAGTACTACGTAGGTGTTTCAGCAAGCCAGGATAATTTCATCCTAAATTCTTTATTGAGTTTTACAAGTGGTATAAGAATCATTGATAGGGAGCAGTAAGCCCAAGCATGGGATACTGTCCCTACTGTACAATGCTTATGTGCACAAAGTTACAGATGTATACTTATACAGGGAGAGTAACTTGGAATAACATAGAATAACATAGAAAAATCAAACATTGATCAGACATTCTCCATACCATATAGATTAATAGCCTTCTAGGCCAAGACGCAGAACACCTAGAATGCTAAAACTTTTTACCACACCCTCCAAACTTAAGGTGTATTTAGAACTTTTACATTACATGTCTGATGTTATTAAACATGAATCACAACGTTTCCCAAATCCAAGCCTGCAAAAGACAGACTGTACAACTGGGTGCTGGACTTTCCACACATCTGGCAACACCACTATGCATGATATAGACAAAACGTTTCTATCTTTGCCATAATCTGCAGGACTTTATATTGGAGTAAAACTCACACACCACCTACAATATTTAGCCAGGGTCAGCTCTGGGAATCCAATTGGGACTGCACAAACCTCCAGTAGTTCTCTCCACAGAAATCCAAGATCCGTAACAAAAATGTTACTACCCAAGCTTTTGGACTTTAAAGTTTTGAGCGGGGACAGGCACAGTTTTTCCTATTTATTCCCTGGTTACACTTTCTTAGTTGTCCTCTAAGGTTACAGGAATACCTATATAAGGCATACTTCTAGATCTGGCAGGACTGTGGGTACAAATCCAAAGATCTTTAGGTAATGTATCATTCCCCATTCCACTGGTCTACTAATGTATATCAAGAAGAAGATGAGGTGGGGGGAACGGAGGTGTGGCACATCGGGGGAACGGAGGACAATAAGTACAATTTTAGGAGGCTGTATATAGTTATTATAGGGGTACTGTATATAGTTATTTTAGGGGGACTGTATATAGTTATAGGGGACTGTATATAGTTAAAGGGAGGCTGTATATAGTTATTGTAGGGAGTCTGTATATAGTTATTATAGTAGGCTGTATATAGTTATTTTAGGGAGGCTGTATATAGCTATTACAGAGGGCTGAATATTATTAGCGGGGGGATTGTACAGTAATGATAGACAGCTGGAAATAGTTATAGCGGGGTTTGATGTAGGTATTAGGGGGGCTGGATATTTTTTATTACAGGGGGCAGGATATATTTGTTACTAGCAACAATTGTGTGTGTGGGGGGGGGGCACCAGTTTGGCCTCTGCCACCCTTAATCTGGCCCTGATCACCATCATAACACTCATTCAGCATACTCTTTCAAGCAACCTTGTCTTCTCTTCTGTTACTATCCACACTGACACCTTTCGGATACCATCCCACCATACCTAGCAAATTCTCCCTAATTTACTATGCTCATCGTGCTGGCACACGCAGTCTTTCCTCCCTAGATTAGACCAACACCACCTTCCACCCATCTGGCCTAACTGCTTTCTGTCTGCTTCCCTGCTACCTGCTTTTCCTTCTACCTGCTTTCAATCTGTGGTTTTAGGGCCTTTGGAGGACCCCCAAAAGTCTTGGAATGGCTCTTGTGTACAGTACATGTAAAATGAGAGCATGAACAGATGTAAAAGGATTTCATGGGTGAAGGTCCTTCTCAGCCTAGAAGGCTTGGGCCCTGGGCTACCACGCAAACTGCCTATATATACTAACAAGCATTTGTCCAACAGGTTTCTAAATTGTACAGGTGGAGACATTAGTTTGACTGCAAAATAGGTGCCTAGAGTAGCATTAACACTATCTCTGTTTTCTAAGTCTCAGTTTTCAATTCTCACGTAAAGTTGTTGTTTGCTAGGTCTTAATACCCCCTCATGAATTTCTGCCACTGTTACTTTTATTTACTAGATCCCCTTTAGCTACATGATGTTTTAATTTCTTGATTTCAGATGACAGGTCTCATGTTACTACCCTCCACTTCAGATTTTTTTCCTGAATTTAGCACCTTCCCTCCTCTGGAACCTTCTGAGCAGATAGCCAATCAGGAGACCTCAGCCTTTTACATCTCTGACCATCCTGTGAGAGTTACAAATGGTCACTAGGTGTCAGCATAACACAAGGCTCAGGTTCACAATGATGTACATTTACATTGTAGGAGATTCCATGTATAATCTTTTAATGCTGTATTCAAGTGACCTATGAAAAATCACGGGGTTAAGAATAATCACGCTGGCCTCTTCATTAATATAAAGTCTCACAAGAAGAGTCCTTTCCAGATAGAGTATGTGTCTGCAGTTTTATACAGCCACCGTTGACAGTCACAATTGGTTGTGGCATTAAAAGGGGCTGTCAACTATTTAGGTCGATTATGGCACAGAACCCTAAAAAAGGGTGTTACATGGTTATTGCCATTATTACACCTAGGGCTGGGCCATGATCATTTACCATGACAGCTGCCAGCCTCTCTCAATGACCTTGGAGTCTTTCATGTAACAACACCTATGACATCCTGCAGGAGGCAATCAGAAACTCCTATGTTTGAACATTAACCAGTCTAAAAAAAGGAGAAAATAATTTTATAACGATAAAGAAATTTTTAAAAAAACTTAATTTAAATCCTGCCCCTTTCCCTAGAAAGTACATGTAATAAACTAAATTAGAAACATGAACTCAAAATAACAAAACAACACAACAACAGTTAACAGTACTAACAGTAACAGAGGTCAATTCAGACCTAATCATAAGAGTTACTCCACTATGCCAGAGTGGTCAGAGGTGGCCCTCACAATTATTAAATAAATACCAAAAATTTGACGAAAAGAGGGAAATCCATGCAAATGATAATCGTAAAAAATAGAGAAGCTTTATTGATAACAAATTCTTTAAAATGTACTAAAAAATTCCAGGAGAGACAAGGCATGAACAACCCAGGTAAGGGTACAAAGCAGTATACAGAGTACTGTAGTACAAAACGAGCACAGCTCCTAATGGCAGTAATGTGTACTGAACCACATAGCAGAACTCATGCCCAGACACAGAAGTTAAACAAGTAAATGCTACAAATAAACATACAATTATTTGAAATAGTGTCAGACCCAAACAAGGATGAAGATCTGTGAAAGGGAGATCCCGTGGACCACAATACCTGGTGTTCAGCCCCCGATGCGCGTTTCAACCCGCTGGTCTTTCTCAAGGGGTAACGCTCACTAACACAAGCCAACAAGGGGTTGAGAAAGACCTGCGGTTTGAAACGCGCGTCGGGGGCTGAACACCAGATCTAAGCATGGATTTTAAGACCAGAAAATTGTCAGGATGAGACTGGTGAAATGGGCAGTGACACAAGAATTGACATCATATCATTTAACTATGGTGGAATCGAGCCTTCCTTGAGCAATATCTTGCTAAAGGTCTTTTCCCAAGGGGTTTACGGATACAGGTTTTCCCTTCTTTTGGTATCGATGATGATAATGTACGCACACAGTGGGAATCCATATGTAACGCTATGTCTAAAAGATTTTTAGAATTGCTAATCACCTTAGGCACACAGAGTATTAATGCCTTGGATGGAGAGATCAATACCCAACAAGATCATTTAAAATCCCTAATTTCAACAGAGAAACTGAGCAGTTTCTCTGAAGAGATGGAGTCCCATTTTACTAAATTGGAAAAGGACATCAGTGAGTACAAAATGCTGAAGCTCCAGAGAGATCAAAAAGATCGGTCTTCAAAGTTTACAATTGGCAGAGAAGCCTTCCTTTGGACTGTATGGAACGGTCCATCTCTGTTTCCTCCATTTTATCACAGAGTAATACCAGTGATATAGCAACTAGATCACATGCATGAAATTCCAGACAAAAACGTAAAAGGGATTTTGGACCAATACGACAATCTAGGAGGAAGGTGGACAGATTGCATGACCAGCATAATCGTCTTAATCTGTGAAGGATCTATATTTGTTTGCCCGTAATTTGTTTTTTAAACATCTGTTCTTCAATGCCAATGAAGAAGACGTAGTGTCATCCCAACTTATTACAACACAAGATACAGCAGCTCTAAGTTTTGGATGAACTATTGATGGAACAAAATACCCCGGATGTAACAGCAGAAATTTCTCTGCCTTTTTCGGGAGCGTCACTTTTCTCAATTTGCACCTTTCACTTGCACTTTTTGTTTGCATGCAGTCTTTCACTTTATTACTTTGCATCATTAATCATGGCTATGAAATGTTTACAGAATTTTATGTATTTATATAGTGTTTGACATTGGTCCTGTCTTTTACATATTATTACATCAATTCTCTAATTGTCTTTAAATTTATGTCATTCTCCATATTGTATATGGTCGCACCAGCCCTTTCATTAATTTTTATTTTTTCCCCAATACTTTCCCAACACTGTTTTAAATTTTTATGATCGTCCATGTTGCGTCATCTCATGTTTATTCATGTAATCCTGTTTGTATTCTACATTTTATACTGTGATATAACTAATATTTTTTTATACTGCACCGTGTTTTGTCATACACTGTTCAAATGCATACGTACCTTGTCTTCTATGTCTTCTTCTTTTATGTGTTGCGATCTTGCCCTAACACACTTTAGTGCGCATGTCTGGTATGGCGCTGCTGCTCCGTCTGTGGCGGGGGGGCGTGTCCGGTCGGTCACGTGGGACGGGCTTTAGCTCCGCCTCCTGTGACGTCACGGACACGGCCCAGCTGCTGACGCGGCTCCAAGCATCCATACATGCGCCTGTTACACAGGTGTTTTATCGCACAGACATTTATTTCTTCAGCCCTATTGGTGGGGAGGAGTTTATATGCCTGTCTTGTGTTAGTGAGCGTTATGAATTCATAACATTGCTGGCTTCCCAGTACAATGCATGGAAGATTAAATGGTGTCACTAGAAAGTACAATTTGTTCTACAGAAAACAAACCCTCATATGTCTTTGTAAACAGAAAAATAAAAAAAAAGTCCTGGCTTTTGGAAGGTGGAAAGAAATGCAAATAAGGAAACAGTTGCAACGTTAAGAGATAAATACTGAACTGAGATGAGGGAGAAGCTACAGTAAAATCTCTCTATGTAAATAAGCCCTTATATGTCCAAATTGCAAAATAAAATAAAGATTGTAAAGCCATTAAAAAGTGACAATGTCACTTTTTGTCTGATGGGATCAGGTTTCTGTGCCTTAAAATCACACCCAGAGCTGCCTGTGATTGACAGCTCCCTTTCTGATCCTGGGAAAGCTGGGTGTGCCTTTGAACTTGTTTTGTTTGCAGCTGCGGTTTGAGTGATGGACGGCTGAGCCAGTCAGTTCTGGAGGTAGTGTCCACTACTGCCTTATGTTCTGCCTAGCCCTTCATTGGCTACTAGTTCTAATCTGTGTATCTAGTGCTCTTGCTATCTTTGTTTGTTATTCTGTGTATTGACTTCTGCTTTGCCTACCGACCATTCTATTTGCTATACGAATCTGTACCTTTGCTGTCATCTTGGTTTTGACCCCACTTTTTAGACTCCACTTGTCTGTCTGTATCTGTTCTTTGTCCCTCAGTGTTGTTATCTCTCTCAGTGTTATCCTGCTTTCCCTGTCTCTGACTTGTGTTAGATTTCTGTGCGCCAGTGTGAACACTGGTATATCTCAGTATTCCTGTTACCTGTGGGACGATTTATCTGCCATAGGCAGGGCCATAGCCGCAGTGACGTCGCAGAGTGAGCTTGCCACCGCTTACCCAGTCTGACAGCGCCAAGCCAGGTTGTGGTTGCTGGACAGGTTTCTGACAGACAATGTAAATCTGCTCTGAATGGCGCAGCTTCCCTTCAATGCCTTTTAGTGTGCCCATACAGCATGTTACCATCACATATGGAGGATTGTTATACTCGGGAGAGATTGGGTGTCAAACTTTGTGGAGCGTTTGGTTTTATCCACTGTGTACATTTTTGCGAAATGTGTTCATTTAGCCAAAAAAAATACATTTCAAAATTGCACCCTATTTTGATTAAACCCTCTAAAACAATTAAAACCCCTGTAAAACAATTAAAACACACTTCATAAAACCTCTTTTACATATGTTGACGGGTGTAGTTTCTATAATTTATGTGGTTTTACTGTTATTTAGGTACCTCATAGTGACTTGAAATCTGAGCAAGTCCCTCAATGTTGTATTTTTTATGAAAATGTGAAAAATCGTGCCTAAAGTTCAAAGCCTCATAAAATCCTGCAAAAAGGAAAAGTTACATAAAAAGCCATGTCAACATAAAGCAGACATTTGGTAAATGTCAGGTTTTTTGCTGTTATGACTATGGGGCTCATTTACTAAGGGTCCGTTGGACACATTTCCGTTGGGTTTTCAGAATTTTTCCTATTTGCCCTGAATTGCTTCGGGTTTTTGGCACACCCAATCAGAGTACGCGACAGAAATCGTGGGGCGTGGCCGTCGGACAATCCGACGGATTCGAACAATGCACAAGATTTAACATTTAGAATTGTGTCACAAGACACGCACTTACAAGCACCCGGAAGAAGTAGGTGAACTCCGGCGGACCTCGGCGGGGAAGCGACGGATGCAGGAACTCGGGCGCACGATCTTCATGAATCGCGCCAGACTTCATCCTCGTTGGACCGTCCGAATCGGGGATCGCGACAGGACCGGGTAATTAAATTTGCCCCTATGTGTTGAAAAAGTAGAACATTTTGAATATCGAGATTTTTTGCAAATAAATAAATAATATATATAATTTCATAAATAAATGCTAAATAAACCACCAAAATTTTTCAACTAACATGAAGTACAAAGTGTCACGAGAAAACGGTTTGAAAATCACTTGGATATAGTGTTCCAAAGTCATAACTAAAGTTATAGGCCGTGTCAGGAAGGTGAGAAGTGGCGTTGGTGGTGAGGAGTAAAATTTACATATTTCTGACTGGCTTGTAGGGAAAAGGGAAATTTAAATGCTGCAACAAGATACAAAGATGGCATTTTCCCTTAATAAAATATGAATAATATATTTTGAGAAGACCATCCTCCTATCCACACCAGACCTCCTGTGACAGGCTACTTATTTTTATGTACACTGGCCATTTTCTTTGAGAGGGCCCCCACCCTACAACAAAAAATGTAACCTTTATGTTGTAGATATTCATGAAGAAAATGTTTAGTTCTGAATAAAGTAAGCAGCAGGGATTAAGGAGTGATGTGAGCTAATGTCTGACACTTTAATCCCATGCTATCTGGCTAACAGTAGACAAATGATGTCTTGTGCATGCTTCAGTTTACTTTAACACTGCCTTGGATAAACCACTCTATGAATCAGGCAAGATTTCAGTCAAAGGGCTGATTCAATCTTTCTGAGTCAAATAGATTTCTAAAATAACCTAAATAAACACACACAGTGTTCTCAAAGACTTTTTTCCTTCCTCCTGAGTTTTTATTCCTGATTTTCTGGTCACTTACGCTGCAAAATAATGTACATGTAGGCTTTCATTTAGTCTGACAATCTATTTCTACAAATCACATTTGAATTCATTAAAGCCTCAAAGATTTTCTTTCCCCGTCTGCTCAGTTGCTTAATGTGATCCTTCTATATATCCATATGTTTTGCTGGCAATCATACCAAATCTGATTATTTTTTTTTTTACATTAACCAAGCCTGTCAATAGGAGTGTCATTTATAGCTGGTGATAGGTTCCAATGGCCTGAAATATGCTGATTTTAAAAATGACTTTGTGCTGCTCATATGTGAGGGATTTTCATTGGTACTTTGCCTGTGCTTTACTTACCCCCAGCAAAGCCTGGACTAGTCCTCTTCCGGATGCTGGGGCAATGTTATGCTTCATGTGCATGACCAATAAAAAACTGCTTATTGATACTTTGGTGCCAAAATGCAGGTGCCTGGGTGCATCATTCCAGGCTACATATAGTCAACATAAATGTATTTTACACTTCAAGATAAGGTTCTATAATAATATATAATTTTGGTGACACATGATTGAGTGAGGTAACATTGACAACATAATGTACGTTGTCACATGTTGTGGCAGTGCCTAATTTTGAGACCTTTTTTTTGAGACTAATCATGGCTGTGATTTGCCAGGTGGACACCTGGTAAACATACGTGGCCAGTCACAGCACATGCCTAGTTGCTAAAGGTGTTGAACCTAAAGTTTGGGTCCACTTATCCCTAGTTAATAGTAACACATATGTCAGGAGTCGGCATGCATGTATTACCATAAAGATTATAGCAGGGTTGCACTAGTCACTGTACACACCTCTATCTGCGTCCTAGAGACACTGATAACGTTGAAAGCTGGGGAGTAGGCCCCCCAAAGTTCCGGGGCCTAGAGCCACTACCCCCCTTGCCCCCCTGGTAGCTACGCCTCTCCAGGGGATAAAGGTGGTTGGTCCAGGATCTTGGAATTTTGTTTGTGCCACAGTCTTCATGGGGGAAAGATAACATGGGTCCTTTTCTTGTGAAATATTTCACATTTTTAACAATTTGTTCATTATTTAATTATTGAATTAAAATAAATTCTTGAATGGCAAGTGTTTCTATTTATTTATCAAGATAATAGAAACTACAAAGCTGTTTGTAAAATTAATTAAGCCTTTCTCGTTCTACAGTACTTAAATGCTGTTTGATCTGTAATATCCTGCTCAGAAGCCACTTTAGGTCTTGGATTTATTTCCTCAGGTAATTATAATTTGTCAAACACCAACAAGGAATGTGCAGCGACTGTAATAATATACTAATTTGTCTAACTCCTATAGCTTTTGTTAAATGAATCTAACAGTCTGACAATGTTACTAACATAATTATTGGTTACTTGTTCTTAACTTAATCTAAATTAAACCTTATATTAACTCCGTGTAAAAATGTTTAATTTGTCATTTATAGAACATTAGAAGATGACCTGAAGCTAAGCAGTGATGAGGATGATTGTATTCAGGTAACATCATTCCCCTCTTTGTAATAGAATAACTATGAACATTAAAAGAGCATTGCTGCATCTTTATGGCCATACTGCAGCACAATGTTATTAACCTTAGTATATTGTTCTAAAAAAGAGACAATAAGTATAAGGGAGACTGTGCTGCCATCTAAAACATTATGACTATGTAACAGTAACCTGTCAAACCATCAGCAGTAACTGTTTTAAGTGTTTGTGCCTACAATTTTGTGCCTACTATGTTGCATCGTTCATGCAGCTTAATTATAGAGAACTTTTTATTTTTTGCAACATGAGCTGTACTATTTGGGTTTCATACAACTTATTTATTAACAAATGTTCATTTTTTGGGGATTGGTTGGAAAAAAATTCATTTTGCACATTTTCTTTTCATTTTCTGGAATTGTGCCCCTACATTATTTTTGGAACATGAAACTTTAAAGTAAGGCGTATTACATTTGCAACATTACCAAATATGTTTTTTTCTGAAAAAAAAAGTTATTTTAGTTATTGTTTTTGGGGAAAGGGTGTGTAAATTAGCTTATTTTAACACTACTCACATCCCATGTTTCTTTTGCTATATTGTATTTCCTTTTGGATACCTTTAAAAGGGTATTCCCATCTGGGCATTTGAATTTAATTAATCTGCCATATATATGCATTTCTTCAATAGAATGTTATTTATAAAATCTACCTGTATAAAGATAATTTCCCATAAACGTAGCCATGTTGTCCCTTAAAGAAGAAAGATATCTATACGGCAAGTAAGTTAACCCCTTAACAACTTGGCCCTTTTTAATTTTTGTGTTTCCATTTTTTGCTCCTCACCTTTAAAAATCAATACATTTTTTATTTTTTCATGTACAGAGCTGTGTGTGGGCCTGTTTTCTGTGTAACAAATTGCACTTTCCAGTGCAATTTGTTACACTTTCCTGGGAACTTTCCTGGGAAGCAGGAAAAAAATTCCAAATGTGAAATTAATGTAAAAACATTTTTGCCCCACTTTCCTGTAGGCTCTGTATTTATGCCTTTTAGTTTTCATTCCAATTGACACTTCCACTTTATTCCTTGGGATGGTACGATAATGGGGATACCAAATTGTTTTAATAGATTTTAAATTAGAGAAATTTAAATAAGAAATTAAAACCTTTAGAATAAAAAAAAATCTCAAATTTGCTTTTATATTACAGCATACAGATATGTACCGCATATATTCGAGTATAAGCCGACCCGAGTATAAGCCAAGGCCCCTAATTTTACCACCAAAAACTGTGAAATCCTATTGACTCGAGTATAAGCCGAGGGTGGGAAATACCTTGGTCACAGCCCCCCTGCAGTATACAGCCAGCCCCCAGTAGTATATAGCCAGCCAGCTCCCAGTAGTATACAGCCAGCCTGCCCCCTGTAGTATACAGCCAGCTAGCCCTCATGCAGTGTACAGCCAGCCAGCCCCCAGTAGTATATAGCCAGCCCCCATGTAGTATAAAGCCAGCCAGCCCCCATGTAGTATACAGCCAGCCTTCCCCCTGTAGTATACAGCCGCAGAGATGCGGCCATGCTATCTGCCGGCAGGCGCATACTATGAAGTCAGCAGCGGGCGCCTCATAGTTTGCGCCTGCCGGCAGATAACATGGCCGCATCTATACCTGCTGTTGCAGAAGACCCAAGAAAGATGAGGACCCACGGGGAAGACAGAAGAGGAGCCGCGCCAACATCATGGAGCTGCGCTGTGCATCAGGCCGCCGGAGGGTGAGTATATAAGTTTATTTATTTTGTAATTGACTTATGTATACGCTGAGGTGAGGTTTTTCAGCACATTTTTTTTTGTGCAGAAAAACTCGGCTTATACACGAGTATATACGGTATATAATTTTTTGCGGGATGAGATGATGTTTTCATTGCTACTATTTTGGGGACTGTACAACCTTTTGCTCACTTCTATTAAAATTTCTATAAAAAATTTGTGATATGACAAAAAAGTGACTTCACACCCGTGATGGGGCTCGGCGTGGAGCTGGGGTGTTACTGGTGGGTGTATGCTGCAATATGCTGTAATAGTATGGGAAGGGGTTAAATTAAATAACAATGCCTAGATGAGAATACCCCTTCAAAATTTCCATAGGCCTATGCTGGCAGCATATTGTAAAAGAATGTCTGAAACACCAAATCTATCACAGAAACAAACTGCACCTGATAGTCGCTATTGACAATATAGGTTCTGGTTTTTATTTTCCATTTTTAGTTCAACATACTGTGCTTTTTTGTGCTGTATTATTTACAAAATTTAGCACCATTGTTGAGTTAAACACATATATTTCTTGTATGTATGGGAGATTTAAAGGGAACCTGTCACCACATTTGCACACATACAGCCATTGACAGGTTCATATAGAGACCTATTAACTGACTGACACCCTTCTTTTAGCTTAAAATAGTTTTGCTTACACCCACATAAATCACCTTTTATCTTATATTATCTGGCATCAGAGGGGTCGTGTCCTGCCCGGCCTGCCCCTCCAATCTAATCCTCTCCATGCCTTATGCCTCCTTAGTGGTCGCAGTTCATGTCATGTGGCCCGAGTGACATAATCTTGGGTACTTTCGCCTCTTAATAATAGCAAACTATACCGCATGCATGTATATGAGGCTGTTGTGATTTCATGTAATCACATACATGGTGTACAGTTTGCTATTCTTAGAAGGCTAAAGGAACTGCAATGATGTCACTGGTCACATGTCATGAATGTAACACAAGGCAGCATGTAAAAAAATTGACACAATATTTCCCATCTGTACATAGAGCTTTATATGTCTGTAGTTGAATATTAGCAGATGGTCCCCAAGTACAAAGAGGCCAGAGCAGGGATTTGAAGAAACACAGAGCTGTCAGTCAGAATAATAGGGTGTGGTTTACTGGCAGAGAGAAGAGTCACAAAGACTAGACATGAATCAGAAAAACGTCTGTAATTAAGGTACGGTGCCTCACTGACAGGTAATTAAAGGTGAAATGGGGAGAACTTGTATCTCTTTATCAGCAGGCATTGTTACTCAGGGTGGTCAAAATCTGGTGACAGGTCCTCTTTAAAAAAACTGGTATAAACAGATAGGACTTGTTAATAATGAGGTTAGGTAAAGGCACCATATAATTTGTGGCTCTTCTCACACCAATGGGGGAGATTTGTCACATTCTCTTAAAAAAAATTTGGATGCATTGCTGGATTAGCATTTTTGGGGGGGGATACTCCCACCTGCTCACCCGGTTCACAGTGACCGAAGTTTCCATTGTTGCATCTGATTCCATTGTTGCATCTGATCTGAAGTACAGATGTTGATGTTTACAAAGACCCAAATTTGGCACAATGGTTTCAGAATGTCACAAAGTTTTGCACAAAAAAAAAAAAATCCACAAATGAAAAGGATTAAGATTAAAGAAAATCTACCACTTGGGTAGACAAGGTTCAAACTAAATACACTTACAGGTAGGGTTATTATCATATGAACATATCTTGATTACCCTGCAAAAAATAGACTTTTTAAAATATGCTCATTAGCGCCAGATGTGCTAGTGGACGTAACAAAGGCTGCCTAGGCGCTCTTTCAGTTCCTAATTAACCATGCCTACAGTGTGCTAACATATTTACCCACTCCCAACCCCCTGCATGAGAGCCGGTGTCCTCACCCAGCTCTCAGAAAGTCCCATGAGTGCGAGCTTACACTTATGGGACTTCCCGAAACAAGATAAGTTGCGGTGTTGCAATAAGGCAGTAGCGAATTTCCAGACTAAAGATAAATGACCCCATGTATATACTCTGTACTGAGAAATTTCTTCTAACACTGTGCATACTAAAATATACAATAAACATTTTAAACTGTTCTATAATTTATAGGTGTCATAACAAGAAACTTAAAAATGTTTACACCTATAAGTTTCAGATCACCTCCACCTAATTTTCTTGTGTCATCCTGTAAAGCCTAATACATCAGTATAATGGTCACATCCTGTATCCTAAATTGAGTTTTTTTCTCCTCTTAGCAGCCAATTTCAATTATCTGCTAAGTAATCAATCAGATGGAATGTACCTTTCTGGAAATTTTTCTTCCTGGCAAATCTTTCACCCACGTTGAAAAAGGAGCAGACAACTAATTGCCAATCACAGAACAGAGAAAGCACAAGGACAGCTCGACAGAGGAAGCAGAAATATGACCTGTGAAAGTGGCAGCTCCATACTGTTTTTTTTTTTTTATACCTGTGGCTGTAACTTTGTCATCACCTATCTTTAAGAGTGTCCCTTGGGCTGTGTAAAATTAGGACAGATTTGTCGTCTTGATTGTTCTGTGCTTTACAGGACGTTATATCACATTTTGATTCCAGGAGTATGCAATACCTTAGTCTATTTTATCAGGTTGGTGAACTCTTACATGGATACCATATGAAAAATAGATTAATGTTTAAGTAGGGCTGCTCTTTCTAGGGCCTGCTCTTGAGCAAAAGCTTTGTGTGTGCACTGGGTCACGTTTTGAACAGTACCATGGCTGTTTTATTATTCTTAATCTAATCCAAGTTCTGCATAATATTCTATGACACACTTTAGCCCCTGATCTGTATACCTCTTTCTTTGAGAAGACCAACCTCAGGACCATTATTCTGAGCAAATTTGATTGATCAGTTCCAAGTGCATGACTATAATTGCTTTAGTACTTAATTGTTCTTTATCCCAGCACTGAGAATTTTTATTTCCATTAATTTGATTTGTCTAAACTGTAACAATCTTATCCTCTTCTATTCTATATATAGATATGGCCAAATCGTCTCTTTTCATAAACCCCGCTTGTTATTCTGAATGCTGTAACTGACTGCAGCGGGAGAAACACAACTGAAGCCCTGTGTTAATAAGTGGAAGCATAATCCAATATGCTGTTTTAAAATGCCCTAACATGAGATTTTTTTTTTTTACTCTTGGCTTTGGTTACCTTGTTTGGAATGATGTGAAAATTTATAGCCAGAGCAGTCAATCTGTATTTGCTCTGCCAAGACTGAATAAATAGCCCTTTGTGCTTGGTTGTTATGTGTAGAGCATGTTCATCTGTATCGCCTGAACACAAAATCCACAGGGATTCATAAAAGTCAAAGCACTGGTATGTGCTGCGGAGAACTGCTTAATAAATATATAAATTATAGCTGGGAAGGAAACTGCACAGCGGTGTCAAGTAGCGAGCACCAACATGAGGCATCACTCTTGCAAATAAGCACTCATCTGTAATGAATATCATTCCACTCTGTGATCTTTCAAAATAATGCGGTAAAAATCTGTCAGACTTAAAAACATTGATCATCTAGTCTCTATTTAATTGCAGTAATGCCAGATCAGGGTGACACTAACGGAAAGCAAAAACAAATTTTAATAATAAGTGTGCATGCATCTGCACTTGTGACTTTTCTGCGATTTGCACATTATTGGCTATGACGGTTTAAAGCACTTATACCCTGAATTCATCTAGGACCACACACGGCCATTTGATGGCAGATGGCGCATATACTGAGTCTGCAGCAACGTCTTTTGGTGTCGCTGTAGTTTCTCCTGCTCCTGCACAGATCATAGGAGCAGGATGGAATATGAAGACACAACACATTCCACAGATGCTTCAAAGAATTTTTTCACTTTTTATTGCAGCATGAGATAAACAATAGGTCTTCACCAAGGTAGAAGACACAGCAAAAAGATACTTTACAGATCAAAATTGGATTAACCTTTTGGTCTAGACGACCTTTGTCAAGTAGATCTGAATTTGTGCATAGATGGCAAGTAAGATAAGGTGAGGCAATGTGCAGTAGTAGGAGCAGGATGGGTAAGCAGAAAACAATAGGGAAAAGGTAGAAGTGCTCAAGTAGCGCTATGTAGTGAATACAGGAGGTGGGAGTCATACCAGACCCAGTACAGCTCTGCTCAATACATCTGCCACAACAGAGAGTTGTTTTCCTCTGTAACTGTGGCTTGTATAGGTAGAAAATATGTAAAGAAATGTCTGAATAAATAAATAAACCCTAAAAACATTATAACTGTAAAAATGCCCAGAGGGGTTTTTAAGACCTCATGGGGGACATATAAAGTAAATACAACACACTCACAAAAATATATAAAAATAAATATTTATTTTTGTGAATAAATTAGTAAAAAAAACCTTCCCCAACTATGCAAAATATTGTCATAGCCATCCAGTTTACATTAGACTACACATATCATTTATAAAAATGGCTAACACACAATAGTGAATTTAAAAAAGTTATTTTGAGTTAATTAAAAAAAAAAAAAAATTTAAATTTACTTTATATAACACTTTTTGTAACTTTAACTCCAAATAAAACAAAAAAAAATAAAAAAAACAATTGTTAATTCTAAATAGCCATATGGGTCTATTTGTATAACATTTCTGCTCATTTAAGCCTTTCAGTCCTTGTCATTAAGAGGATACGTTATTAAAGGGGTTTGCCACTTTTTAATTAATCTATTCCATTAGACATGCCTCTGTATGTATATATACCTGTGTCTTTGCCTCCTTTGAGAGCTTCAGCCTTTCTCTGTTCTCACCATGCTGCACTCTACTTAAATACACGACCTACCGTTTCTTACTGCTTCAGTCTGTTCTTATGGCTTCATCCACTGTCCCTCTTTCTCTTAGTCCAGTGGTGGCGAACCTATGGCACCTGTGCCAGAGATGGCATTCAGACCCCTTTCTGTGGGCACTCAGGCCATCGCCCCAGGTGTTGACAGAAGTGCATTATCTCTGCTTCCTCAAGGGGCATAAAAATTATTGTGAAAATATTGTCATATTTAAGATCTTATTCAATATTTTGGTATCAGCACTTTCCTGGTGATAGCTTGGTAACTAATTAATAAAAAAGATGGATGGATGGATAAAAATATATTGGCAACCCAAAAGGCAGACAAAAATAAATGGATAGACTTTAGACCTAGTTTAAGACCTGCTTTTGGAGTGAATACAAAATCATTTAAACAGGACAAGCTTTTGGACTGATTATTGGGTTAGTTGATCAATACAAGTGTGGAGACAAACACTGTTTCCTTTGTAGATATAAAGATCATTATTCCTTGCGATTACTTATTGTGTAAATCAAAAGGTACAATGTGTTCTAATGTTTGAATAGGAAGTCAGATGATGAAGTAGCTGCTTTCCTTTAGAACATGAAGTAAATTTGTCTGCTCTGCTTTTTCCCAGCCAGCATCTCAGGGACAAGCCATCGAACTCCAAAATGACAGGTATCTTTTATCATTTTTATAAACCATAAATTGCTTTGTGAAGCACAGAAACTGGTTTTATAGTAGCATATAAGTCACAGTCAAAATGCGTGCAGAATGTGCTTTGCTTACTTAAATGTTGGCGGTTTCAACCTATTTATGGATGTGCACCTGTTTATGCCTTTTAAGAATAAGATTTTTTTTTTAAATGTATGTTAATATGGGCAAGCAACTACTATTTAAACTATTAGGGGTGTCATGTACACTCAAAAACCTCTCTGGACCAATGGGAGTGTAGTCAAAGCTGTACACATGTGTCACCCTGGGTATTACAGGGACAAATGGGTAAAAAGATTAGATAGAAATTACTGGAAACACCTTAACCACTATAGTCATATATATTAAAATATTATATTGCACAATAATAGATTCAAAATACTGTATAAATGCAGTGTGCTAAAGTTTTTTGAACGTGGGTAGGCTCTGTTCGCACTGTCAGCATTTCTGCATCAATCCATTTGTAGTTTACCCTGTGGAAGAACAAGAGTGAACTGTGTATTAAGATAAATGTGGTAGCACTACTTTTGAAATCACAACTTATTACATTTTTATTTGCCCTACTAGTTGATTACAACAACTTTATTTAGAATATTTTTTTGAAACTACAAGCAGTACCCTACTTAAGAACACCCGACTTACATACGACCCCTAGTTACAAAGGGACCTCTGGATGTTGGTAATTTAATGTACTTTTGCCTTAGGCTACAATAAACAGCTATTACAGTTATTAAAGGTGTTTGGAATGAAGCTTTACTGTTAATCTTGGTCGTTATGACAATCCAACATTTTTTTTTTAATCCAATTGTCACAGAGACCAAAAAGAATTTGTCTGGAGTTGCAATTATAAAATATACAGTTTCGACTTACATACAAATTCAACTTGAGAACAAACCTACAGAACCTATCTTGTACGTAACCTGAGGACTGTCTGTATATATGAATTGCAACTCATTTGTTTTTTATCATTATTTTTAATATAATTCTATTTGAAGTACATAATCTATAACTTTGTGTCACTTTGGTCTATTGAATTCATGTTTTATCTGTACACATTAGGGAAATAAGAGGTAGGAATCCGGGGTGGGTTTTTGAACATTGGGATATCCACGCTTTCTACATATATTCCCCTCAAGTGATATAACAACACAAGGAGACTGCATAGCCGTTTATGCTACAGAGGAAGGAGGGAGACCCACGGAAACACGTCCAGCTAGCCGGCCTATCAATATCCAGTCAACTCATTAAGTACCAGTTTACATTTGAATCTACAACAATTTGAAAATGTTATGGGCTCCTATGGAAATTAACAATGCCAATTGCTTAACTATGAATTGGGCTGACTCTTAGAGGATACGTGTGAGTGCATTGCACAGTGAGAGATGCGCTTCCTCCCTCATTTCAACCAGCTGGCCCCACCTCCAATGATCCTGACCATGACCGTTTGTTTAAAATATAAATTTTCTGGAGGAGTAATTTAAAAGGGATTATATCCCTGATAAATATGTGGCACCGTTATTAGGACACGTCAGAAAGAAAATTAAAATCTGGAAAAAACTACCTCTTAACTTGTTGGGTAGAATTGCTTTGATTAAAATGCAGCTACTTCCAAAAATTCTGTATATGCTCTCTGCATCCCCTATCTGGATCCCTCAGAGGACTTTTAACATAATTGAAAGTCTTTTTAGGGAATTGGTATGGAGGGGAAGACAACCTCGTATTAAGCTGGAGGTCCTGATGCTCCCAATAGAAAAGGGAGGTTATGGACTGCCAGATATGAAAATTTATTTTTTAATTGCACAACTAAAAACAGTTCATACACGGGACTCCTTGCCTTTGGCGGATTCACATTCCAGGTTATTACGAACTGATGAGGGCATAATGAAGTTGAATATACTAGAAATATTGGAGACTGGCATATGGGACGGGCAAAATAAAAAGAAATCTCTTCCAACCCTTTCCCTTATGTCTCAGGTGTGGAGAGAGATAAAATCCCTAAGGACATTGGTAGATCTACTTCCATTTACCCCTATATGGAAGAACTTGAACCTGGGGGTACCCGGGGTTCTGGCCTCACCTTGGATCGCAAAAGGGGTCATATATTTCCACCAAATAATTAGGAGTGGTAGGTTGAAGCCCTTTTCTGCAATTCAAGAAGAATTTGGGATCACCCAGGTCTGCTATTTCGCCTATTTACAATTGGCTCACTGGTGGTCCACTTCTAATAAGGCAGTGATGGACTGGGATAGTTTGCCCCCTGCGATAAATATAATATGGGCCTCAATCAATAAAAAAATTAATAACAAAAAACTTTATAACATATTGGTATTACAAAAACATCACAGGTACTCTAATGGTGGAAAAATGAGTGGAGGAAGTGGGGATTCTGGAGGACCAGGCGTGGTCAAAAACGTGTAGAGACATCCGCAAAATACTTAAAATCCTGTCTATCCATTCTCCAGAGAACATACTATACACCAAAAAAATTTTTCAAAATTCTCTGGAGAAACGGTTTGTTGTAAAAGATGTGGCAAAGAAAAGGCTGATGTGCATACCCTCTGGTTTTGCCTATCTATTGAAAGTTACTGGAAAGAAGTTATTAGAGTCACCGAGTGGTGCTGTGACACTCAAATACCTCTAGACTTTAAAGTTTGTGTGTTGGGCATCTGGCAAGGAGTTGAAGGTTCTGATAGGGGGAAGTCTGTAGCAAAAGAGTAACTGTTTCTTGCTAGATTCTGTATCATTTAAAAATGGTCCTCAGTAGACCTGCCCTCAACCGCTCTTTGGAAGCGCATAACCGATTAGACAATTTTGGCTGAGGGTCATGGAAGGGGTTAAAAATCTAAAGTAACCCTCTTCAAATTATGGTCTAAATGGCTGGACTCTTCTCTCTTAACAGAGGAGAAGAGGGTGTTGGGGTACCCAGCTAAATTAGTGTAGGTGAGACAAGGGTATGGGGAGAGAGATAGCCCCCCCCCTCCCTTTTTTTTGTGGTGTTTTTGTGGGGGGGGGGTTGTTTTTTTCTTTTCTTTTTTTCCCTTTACTTTTTGGTTTTGTTTGTGTTATTTGGGAAGGATTCTTGTTTTATTAAAAATTACTAACTGTAATTATGTAGTGATTTGATGGGGGTGGGTGGTAATGGATTTAAAGTTATTACCTGTCTTAACTACGCTGTATTGGTTATTGTGGGTGGGTGGTAGGGGGTTTTAAAGGTATTATATCTTCTAACCCAGGCTGTAATGGTACTTTGTGAAATATTGTATATGTATTCATGCTTTTATGACTATTTTTGTTCCGTATATACTTTGCATAATAAAAAAAAAAAAAATATGTGGCAGTAGATGAATACCTCATGAGCCATAAGGGCCGGCTCTCATTTCACTAGTTTACCATCCTAAAGGGCAAAATATGGAATTAAAGTATATTGTATACAGGTTATGAGTTGTGCACTGATAATTTCTCTACCAGTGTCTCCTTTCTGCATACAAGCATCTACATTCTGCTGCTACAGGGGCTTGTGGGACAGTCTGAAAAAAAGAAGGGGCTTGCTACAAGAGCTTCTGAGAAAATGCCTAAGAAGAGGGGCATCAAGTGGTCTTTGCATTGACAACATCCTTGCAATCAAATACAATAACTGCAAGGATGTCTTTCTCCTGTCCACTTTCCACCTTTTGAGCTTGATGTGTAAAAATTCGCCAAAAAACCGAGCATAACTCGGGTGCTGTGTCACCTTTAGAAAAAAACCTAATTTTGTAATAACATGTCCAGCAGCGGCCTCCCCTTATTAATAACATGTCCAGCAGCGGCCTCCCCTTATTAATAACATGTCCAGCAGCGGCCTCCCCTTATTAATAACATGTCCAGCAGCGGCCTTCCTTCCCTAAAAAAAATACCCCAGCGGCCTCCCTTTACTATTAAAATGCCCCTAGCGGCCTTCCTTCCCTAATAAAATGCCCCAGCGGCCTCCCTTTACTACTAAAATACCCCTAGCGGCCTCCCTTTACTACTAAAATACCCCTAGCGGCCTCCCTTTACTACTAAAATACCCCTAGCAGCCTCCCTTTACTACTAAAATATCCCTAGCGGCCTCCTTTTACTACTAAAATACCCCTAGCGGCCTCCTTTTACTACTAAAATACCCCTAGCTGCCTCCCTTTACTACAAAAAATACCCCTAGCCACCTCCCTTTAAATATAATATAATACTAAACTTATATAAACTTATATACTTACCCACTGATTTCTTCTTCCCTGTAGCTTTACTGCAGGTCTGATGATAATGGCGGCTCGGCACCTCCAGGTTGCACCGCGCGCCTCGGGTAATGTGACTGAAGTGACCTGACGTCAGGTCGCCTCAGTCACGTGACGAGCAGCGCGCATTGCAGCCTGGAGGAGCCAGAGGAGTTGCAGATGGTGGGCGGACCAACGCGGCGTCGGACAGGTAAGCAGGGGGCAGAAACACAGGGACGGGGGCGGGACATTAACACAGGGGCAGCACATTACACAGGGGCAGAAACACAGGGACGGGACATTAACACGGGGCAGCACATTACACAGGGACAGCACATTACACAGGGACCGCGGGTGCTGGGTGGCCGCGTGTCACCAAAAATGGCTACGCGTGTCAGTACTGATAGGTTTGCCATCACCGACCTAAACACAAAAGTGACAGTGAGAGAACGTGGTTCCAACTCTGACAAATAAAAGCATAGGTGCATCAATAAATTCATTAGGGTGGTCAATTTGGCTGATCAGGGGCTACAGCCATACTTGGTGGAAAGAATATCAAACTCTTGGTATAAAAAGTTTGTCATTTACCTGATGCAAGCGGAAGCATACAATTTTTTTGTGCTGTATAAAAAAAATCTAATGGTCAGGATTCCTTTTTTTATTTCTAGAAAATGTGGTTGAGAACCTTTTATTTCAGTCTCCTGAGCTCACAGTCAGCCATGAGTCAAAAGATGCCCGACGTCTTGAGGAGCATCATTTTATGCACCCTGCGCCCACAACTGCGCATAAGAAATATCCGCAAAGGCAGAGTATGCAGCAAAAATGGAATATGGAGGGAAACATGATTTATATAGCCCTATGTGCCCCTCTGACCCTAGTCTCTGTAACTATGTCTGCTTCAAAATTTTTAAAGTCCCACATTATTAAAAATTTTTCCTCACTGTTTACTTCTAGGGAGAGTCAAATTGTATTGGGCGCATTGGCAAATTTGAATTCCGGCAGCAATTTACTATATTTTTTATTCCAAATATCTCATATACCCCTTGATGAATACTATATGTGCGTAACATGCTTTGCAGTAATGTTGTAATTCACTGGGATCTATTTTTTTATGTCATCTCACAGCCTTTGCAATTATCAGTCAATGCTATGCTAGTCCCCAAAGTAGGTGTGAAATTCACATAGTACTGTTATACTCCTAAGCCCCATCATAATTCCAGGAGAAAGGGTTCATACATATTTGCGGTATGTTTACCCTCAGAATAAATTGTCTAGCACATTTTTTGCTCTATGGTCCCTATTAACACTTAGTGAAAAAAAAAATAGGGAAAAAGAGACTGTATTTTGGGAAAAAAAATAATATTTTATTCCTATAGCCCAATTCTATTCAACACATTTACTATTTCTTTTGATAAATGCTGTGATGGGTCTAGTTTGCAAACTGGGTTCATTTGCTGGAAATCTCCACTGTTCTGGTAGCTCAGGAGCTCTGCAAATGCTTCACTGAAAAATATTTTAGCCAAATCTGTCTTGTAAATAATGCTCATTGCTTCTGAGTCATGCCATGGGCACATACAGCAGTGACCATATATGGAGCAATGCCATATTTGAGAGAAAATTTCTAATAAACTGGGTCTGCATTTCCCTTTTTAACCTTGTGAAAACGAAAACTTTGGGGTTAAAATAGCTTTTTTTGGGGGAAAAATTTATTTCCCCTTGTTTCAGTCTAATTCTGAAAAAAATCTAAAGGTGAAAATGCTCATTTTACCAATTTATAATCTTTTGGGGGTGTAGTTTGCAAAATGAGGTTACTTGTTTGGGATTTCCACTGTCCTGGCATTCCATGGACTCTTCAAATGCCACATGGCACCTGAAAACAATTCTAGCCACATCTATTTCTAGAAGTCAAATGGTGCTCTATTCTATTGAGTCCTGCACTGTGCCCTCACAGCAGTATGTAGCCACATATGGGGCATTTCTGTAAGCAGGAGATGTTGGGAAAACCATTTAGTACATGTTTTTTTTTATTTTAAGCCCTTGTGAAAATGGAAAATTTGGGGTTAAAATAATTTTTGGGAGATATTTTTTTTTTCCTTTTTTAGTCTCATTCTGCAAAAAATCAAAAGGTGAAAATGCTCATTATACCCATTTCTAAATTCATTAGGGGTCACTTGTTTGGGTTTCCACTGTCCTGGTATTCCAGGGTCGCTCCAAATGCAGCATAGCGCCTGAAAACAATTCCAGCCAAATTTGCTTCTGGCAGTTTAGTGCCATACATATAGTATTGACATTGGGTAACAAACTTTGTTGTGCATCCAAAATAAAGAGTAATCCAAGCACTCCTTTAAATATGATGCCAAGCATCACTTGGCATCATATTTAAAGGAGTGCTTGGATTACTCTTTTTTTTGCATATACTTGGGGTGGTAATCCTAATTCTACTCAGCACATCTCTCGATGTGTGATCACACATATCATTATCAACTATTCGTTGTGCATGTTCTCATTTAACCTTTTGTAAGTGTGTAAATTTTGGGGGTAAGTGAAAGGGTTTTTAAAAAATTATTGAAATGTCTTAATTTTATCACTATTGTGTTTTAACAATTTTGAAATACTTAAAGGTTTAACAAACGTTCTATTTCTATTTTTTATAGATTAAGATGTGCAGTATTGAAAACCGGCTGATTTTTGGGACATTTCTGAAATTTAGTTCTTAAAAAGCACTTTGGTCTCTAAAAAATGGATTTTTAGTTAATAAAATAGTTAATCCAACATAAAGCGGACATATGTTAAATGTTAATAACTTAATAAGATGGGTGGTATTAGTTTCTCATCTCAAAATTTCACATTTTGAAAATTAAAATCAAATCCAAATTTTTACCAAATCAACTTTGTTTTTTTATAAATTAATAAAAAATTTCTCCATTTTTTTACTAACAAATTCAATGTGTAATCTGGAGAAATTTCACCCTATGCTTTCAGAAGCTCCTCCCACAAGTTGGATTGGCTTGATGGGCCCTTTTTGGGTACTCTACAGTCAAGCTGCTGCCACAACAGCTCAATAGGGTTGAGATCTGGTGACTGGGCTGGCCACTCTATTTATAAGGAGAAAAAATTAAAATCACTCTATTACAGATAGAATTCCAGTTGCCTGCTTCTTCCCTGTACTGTTGTACTGTTGTAGGATGAAATTGGCTATAATCAAGCACTGTCCACAGGGTATGGAATGGTTCAGCAAAGTGGAGTGAAGTGGAGCGTTGGTTTCTCAAACTTGGGACACTAATGTACTTGTCTTGTTGCTTTGTTGTGCATGGGGCCTCCTAATTCTCTTTCTTCTCTGGTTAGAGCCTGTTTGTACTCTCCTGTGAAGGGAGAAGTACACATCACTGTAGTAAATCTTCAGTTTCTTGGCAATTTGTCGCATAGAATGGCCTTCATTTCTAAGAACAATAATAGACTGTCGAGTTTAGCATGAAAGTTAATTTTTTTTCTGCCCATTGTGAGAGTTACGTAAACCAAACAAATGTGACACTCCAGATTCTCAACCAGCTCAAAAGAAGGTTAGTTTTATAGCTTCTCTAATCAGCCAAGCTGTTTTTAGCTGTGGTTTCAAGGGTTTTTTAAACATCCATTTGCCTTCTTACACAGTTAACAAACACAATGTACCATTGAACCACTGGAGTGCTGGTTGTTGGAAATGGGCCTATATACACCTAAGCAGATGTTTGCAGCTAGAATGCCATTAAACCACATTAAAGTTGTATAGTGTGTATTTATGATTCAATTAATGTTAGCTTCATTGAAAGAAAATGTGCTTTTCTTTCAAAAATAAGGACATTTTTAAATGAGTGTGAGTCTGTTCGCACATGGTTGTAATGCATGCATATTTAAAGGCATCAGAACAGCTCAGAACCTGATTGCGTAGCTGTTAACATTGTGTTAACATATGCATTTTGTAAACCTGTGTTAACATTGTGTTAAATCATACATTTTGTAAGCACAATGTTAACACATGTGTTAACTGTGTGTTAACATTGTGCTACCACACATGTTAATATTGTGTTTACATATGTGTTTTGTAAATGCAATGTTAACAGTTATGTAATCAGGCATCTCTGCTCAGCTGTTGTGATGTGTTTGAAAATGCTTGTGTTACTGGCACATGTGAAGGCACTCTAAACCTCTCCAGAAGACCACCTCTCTGAGTAGGCCCCTCCCTAAAACAGTTTTTTGTATTCAATCACTGATTTTTTTACATTTTTTTTCCCAATATACTCTCTGGAAGCTGCCCCTAGCTGCCACTGTATATACACTGTGCTGTGTGTGCAGGATCTGATACATTCATTAGAAATGTTGGGGAGCC
This sequence comes from Engystomops pustulosus, assembly GCF_040894005.1. Lineage (NCBI taxonomy): Eukaryota > Metazoa > Chordata > Amphibia > Anura > Leptodactylidae > Engystomops > Engystomops pustulosus. The sequence goes on along the minus strand of NC_092412.1, from coordinate 101,500,782 downwards.
TGAGCTTTGTTTTTATTTGTGCATTCAAACTTTCATACATACACATTTCAACTTTATTCAAACACAAACAGCTCTGCTACATAAAAATCCTGGTGTGTAATTGGATGACCTGAAGCATGTGATCAGTCACATGCTTATGACATCACTGCAGGTCCTGGAGCTTTTTACATGCGACTGAAACTGATATTATCCTGCTACTGATCAAAAGTGTGCATGTGCTAGTAACCCCTTTCCCAACAACAGCCACCCACCCTGCTCTCCTCTGTCTAGCTATGGATTCCCATGACAACCATCCAAACAAAGTCAATCAGAGAGTCCAGGTAACTGCTAGCTTCTAGCCTGCTAGCTGACAAACGGCTACAGATAGCTAATGAGTGTAAATTAGAGAATTGATTATTTTGGCTTAGTGCAGAGCTAGGCAAAAGTTTTTATACCTGACAGTTGTACTTTAAGCTGAAAACAAGTGTTGGTGATAAGGGCTTAATATATCAAATAATTAAATAAGGTGTTTTTTTTTTAAACAAAATTCATTAGACAAAAAACAGAGGATATATTGGTACAGGGGTTAAAATAATTGAAGCCATTTGTATAGCAATATGTTCCCAACTATATTTCATTCAATATGAATTTATTTGTACAATAGGACATAAATCTAAGAAATGTAAAATAATTACACAAAGTGATCATAATGAATGTAGAGTATGGTCTTAACATTAAATGTGGTGGCTTGTTTGATGTAGATGTTTAAAAATATTACATAAAATGTTATGATTCCAAGATTTTTATATACCCAATTACTTTGAGTAAACCATGCATAGCAAAACTATTGACATACTGAGCGATTTTGCTGATGGTAAACTGCTCAAGCCTATGTCAGCAGAACCCCAGTGTAATACAGTTTCTTCAATTCATCATGCATTATAATGATCCAAATTGTACAGAAAATGCACACAGCCATTTTCTGTGTCCGATAGACGCTACATCATTTATGAAAATACAATTCAGCATTTAAGGATTTTGAAAAAATTATATTTCTAACATTTTTATTCCAAGGGTGTAGAAGGCTTGAGGTAAACTGGCTGCACAGTTACCTGACACATTAGGGCCGATTTACTTACCCGGTCCGTTCGTGATCCAGCGGCGCGTTCTCTGCACTGGATTCGGGTCCGGCCGGGATTCATCAAGGTAGTTCCGCCGCCGTCCACCAGGTGGCGCTGCTGGGCTGAAAAGCATTTGAACGGAGTTCACCGGGCCGGACCAAGTGAAGGTCAGCGCATCCCAAGCGACACATTTCTTTTTTTAAATGCGGCGGTTTTTCCGAATCCGTCGGGGTTTCGCTCGGCCATGCCCCCGATTTCCGTCCCGTGCATGCCGGCGCCGATGCGCCACAATCCGATCGCGTGCGCCAAAATCCAGGGGCAATACAAGGGAAATCGGCGCAAATCGGAAATATTCGGGTAACATGTCGGGAAAGGCGAATTGGGCCCTTAGTAAATGACCCCCATTGTACATGTGACATGTACATTGTACAGTTAACTGGCACATCGTAGTGAGAACTTTTATCCTAAAGGTTCATTTGAAATAAGTAGACAAGTGATAATGTAGATCCACCTGAAATATTTGCTTCTATCCAGTTTCTTTTAATTGCACATAAAATATAAACTATTAAATCATTTACACATGTTCGGGCTTAAGAACTTTTTCTCATGGTATTTGCAGAATGTCCTGACTCTTGAAGGTTTCCACGTAAATAAAAAACTGCATGAATAATGTAATATTTTTCACTGCTACAGAAACTTGACTTGAAACAATGTTAAATATGGTATTAATCTAATGTCCATAACACATAACTTTGAGAATGCTTCCATGATTGGCCTTAAAGGGACTAGCCGCTTTACAGCTAATGCGAAAGATGGAGCTTTGTACGTGAAGAGCCACAAATAAATACCAAAATATACTGGGCCTGAAACTGAAACTCTGTACCCCACACGGCTAGAACCCCGAAGAAGCCAAATTTCGGTGGGGCCCCTCCTCACTTGGGAATTCTTGCCATATTGGTCTGTATACCCTATAGTGCCTAATCTTTATGTTATATTGCACATCGATAGCTGTTGCTATCTGTATTGCTTAAGCTGTATCTGGACCTATTTCCTATTTATGTTTTGGTATTTATTTGTGGCATTAGACATAAATGAACAAAGCTAGAGTGACCAGTCATTTAAAATCATTTACAAAAGTGCACAAGTAGAATATCACAGACATAATTGTGAATTGTGATTGTGTGAGCCATAGAACCCTCATCATCAATACCCTTCTGTCAAAAAATACCAAGAGCCAGCCCTGTCACCCTGAAAACTTAAAAATTTTGTAAATAGCCTGCCAGCCCCTGTAGTATATAGCCTGTTAGCCCCTGTAGTATATAGCCTGATAGCCCCTGTAATATTCAGGCTACCAGCCCGTGTAGTATATAGCCTGCCAGCAGCTAGTATATAGCCAGCCAGCCCCTTTAGTATACAGCCTTCCAGCCACCTGCAATATATAGCCTGCCAGGCCCTGTAGTATATAGCCAGGCCGCCCCTGTAGTTTATAGCCTGCCAGCCCCAGTAATATACTGCCTACCAGCCCCTGTAGTATATAGCCTATCAGCCCCTAGTATATAGCCAGCCAGCCCCTGTAGTATACAGCCTTCCAGCCCCCTGCAATATATAGCCTTCCAGGCCCTGTAGTATATACTACAGGGGTGGCCTGGCTATATATCCAGCAAGCTCCTGTAGCATAAAGCCTTCCAGCCCCTTTAGTATATACCCCTTGACGAAGGCAGCGTGCCGAAGCGCGCGTCGGGGTACTTGTGCATCTCGGTGGCTACGTGTATCCTGGCACCTAGGTAAACATTTATATTGTCAATTGCATAGTTATTTACTATATCAGATTTTGTCATCATGTCTGTGCCTTTGTTGTATCGCAGTCTCCCCATAGGCCCAGGAGATAGAATATATGCCACTGTGTATTGATAACTTTACATCACTATGCCACCTGATGCTTTTATGTAACCTGTCCAGTATCAGTTGTTATCCCGCCAAAAAAGAATGTCTGTTTCACACTCTTGATTGTGAATGTTTTTATGGTATTTCATTTGATTAATAAAACTTTTTTTGCTACATATTTTCTTCAACAATATAGTTTCTGTGTATATCTGGTGTTTATGTGTTGAGTAGGTTTAGCCCCTTTAGTATATAGCCTGCCAGCCCCTAGTATATAGCCAGCCAGCCCCCGGTAGTATACATCCTGCCATCCCCCTGTAATATATAGCCTGCCAGCCCCGGTAGTGCGTATCCTGCCAGCCCCTGTAGTAAAAAAAAACAATAACTCCTATCCGATGGTGCCTGTAGGTCCTCTTCTGCTTCCGATGCTGCCTCGGGTCCTTCTGTCCTCTTCGGGATGTTCCGCTCCTCTTCGGGTCTCGGCCGGCACAAATAATGACGTCAGCTGCTTTCCCATGTCATTGTTTGTGAGCTGCCAGCACTACGAGGGGACATGAAGAGGAGCAGAACTTGCCGAAGAGGAGTGGAAGAACCAGAAGAGGATCTGAAGGACCCGAGGTAGCACCGGAGCATTGGAGGCAGAAGTGGACCTACGGGGGACGTCGAAAAGGTGAGTACAGTTTTACTTTTTTTTTATAGACTCAAGTATAAGCCAAGTTAGGGTTTTTCAGCACAAATTTTGTGCTCAAAAATTTGGCTTATACTCGAGTATATATTGTATGTTCAGTGACGTAACTTGATGCTGATGGTCCCTATGTGCATAATCTGTGCCAGGACCCCGAATATAATGTATGGTTTATAGTAAACATGAGACAAAATTCTAAAATTTGTAATCCAGTAATCCTTAAAGACAGAGATATCATATATTGCATGCTAAGCATACTGCCTACTGCTGTGGAGAGGAGAGGGAGCACAGACATCATCCTTCTCTCTCTCTCCTGTGTAAGCCCAAGACCCTTCGGCCCACTGGGGATGCCCCTGGTGGGATAAATGGGCAGTCTGTCCCTGTATAATATTTATATATATATATATTGATTTTTTTCCATTCTGACAAAGCAAAAGTATGACCCCTATATGTGGTATGTTAACCGGTTTCCTCCATAAAACCAGCCCTTTATAAATATAACACATTACAAACATGGAGATATTTCAGAATATTTTAGGTAGATCATTCTTTAAATTCTTATAGCCCCTTTCTGATCTAATGCCAAAGACTAATATTATATAAATGCTTCATGTGGTGTGTTAATTGGAGCATTTCAGTCATGCATTGGCACAGAAGTATACCACATATTATGTAGGATAGATGTGACAGAAGCACCAAAAATAGCTCCAGCAGATAAAAATAATCTACTACCGCCAAGTAAAGGTTGTCGCCCAACTGCCAGACTGCTGAGGGGATCTCTTAAAATATAATGTTGTAACGGCAGCTTTTATAGGGTGACATGAGACCTGTCGCACTGATTCTGTGTACTTGATATAACTGCATATTAGCATATTTGACATGTAGGAAATACAGGAAGATATAGTGTGTAGGGTTACAGTGCAAGCAGAGCAGTGTAATATCACCTGTCATCTACTGTCAACCTGTTAGGTTTTTTCTTCCTGTCTGTCCTGAATCCTATTAGTAAGTACAAATCATGAATGTTTTATGTTCATGAGCCTTGCAGAGAGCTCAAAGTTCTCAGAAATGTTTCGATTCTTCTCTTCTGCTATGGAGCTTGCAAGGAATTACAATGAGAAAATCTACCAGGCTAGCAAAGGCAAAACATGGAAGAATCAGGAGAAGGGGAAAGAAGGGTAGGGATACCAGGCCGATATACCTGACTGGTAAAAGTCAGTATGACAAATGTCTGTGTATATATCGGTAACAATGAAGTAGTAATCACACCAGATAATGCTTCCCATACAAACTTGGATAAAGCCAAAAGTACCCCTTTAACAAGAAAAAGGGGAGGGGGATGGAGGCACAGTTAAATAAGTAGAACAAAACAAATAGAGTTAAATCTAACACTTTATTATTGAAAAATTAAAACATATTGATAAAAGCATTTGTGGGCACCCTAAGTAAGGTGCTTTGGAAAATATTCAGTAGAGAACAGTGACACAGATGAGATAAAGTAGTCATCCCGGACAGAGTTGGAGGAGATACAAGTAATCAAGATATGTAAACACAAATGGTAGGGAGAGGTAGTAAACATATACTATGCAGGGAGTATAGAGAGGCATTAATAATAATGTGAAGACCTGCACTATCCGGGATGACGGCAGCCCGGATAGTGCAGGTCTTCACATTATTATTATTGGTAAAGTATTACTATTTATCCATCTGGTGACCACATAGGTCTAGTCAAGAGACATCTGTGTGCCTCTCTATACTCCCTGCATAGTATATGTTTACTACCTCTCCCTACCATTTGTGTTTACATATCTTGATTACTTGTATCTCCTGCAGATTGATTAAAAAAAAGAATTATCCCATAAAAATGTTAGTGATTTTTAACAGAGAAATAACAAAAATCTCATATACTGTGTTAATGTGTAGAAATACAAATACAAGAATAATCTAGTACAATAAGCGAAAGGCTACACGACTCAAATAACTATTTTCAGCAAAATTAGTAAAATTATAAATTTGGTATCGCCACAATTACACTGACCCATAGAATTAAGCAAACATGCTAATTATGGTATACAGGAACACCCCCTGACAGAATTTTTTTTCTGTTTCCCCACCACAAAGAGATAACTAAATGGCTTAATAAGTTAGAGGTGCCCCAAAACACCTGTAGAGCTAAATACCCTAAGGGGTTTACTTTCCAAAATGGAGTCACTATTTGGGGCCTTCACTGTTCTGGTATATTTGGAGGTTTGAAAATGCCACATAGCACCTAACTCGCCAAGTCCTTCCATATGTTGGGGATTTACTGTATCCAGGGGAGGTTACATAATATTACATAATATGAATTGTGATACATTTTCTCCCTAAATACCTGGTAAAAATGGAAATTTAGGCAAAATTATGTTTTGGTAGAAAAAAAATTAATTTACAAAAAATTGTTAAGAGGTTCTCTGAAACATCTGAATGATTAAAATGCCCTCTTGGTAAATTCTTTTAGTGGTTTTGTCTCAAAAATGGGTTTATGTTTGGGTGTTTCTGCTGTTTTGGTACCGCATTGCTTGTGGAAATGTGACCATTTAGCACCATTTAACTATTACTGCAAAATCCACCCTTCAAAAGCTCAAAGGCTGCGACTTACCATTTGACCAAACAAGAGTTAACATGAACGGTGAGGCTTTTCTGTCATTGGGAAAAAATGTTGACAATGAATAAAAGGAGAAAATAAATCTCCAAATTTGTAGTACATGTAACTTTTAGGGTTATATTTCAAATAGAACCTCCATTTTTTTTAAATACCTAAGGAGTAAAAAAGCTTACTAAAAGTTGTTCTGAGTAGTTTGAGGTATCCAGTTATTTAAATGAAGTGATTTATAAAATTTCTTCAAAATGTCACTCTAATATGCAAGTGATATAAAAGATCATTTAAGCCAACATAAAACGGACATACAGTAACTGTTAGTTACTAACTTATTTGAGTGGTAATTTTAATACTGCTGTAAGAAAATGAACAAGGGTGGAAAGGTAGGAATGACAAGGACAGTAAGCCCTATAGCTATATTGGGGGTCCTAGGGTAGTAGGGGCAATTAGGTAGGGACAGCTTCTGCCAACTGTCCCTACCTAATTGCTCATATTACCCTAAAACAGCCAGGAGTGGAATAAGGCAGAGTTCAGACTAGTACAGGAAAAAATGCAAACTTAGTACAAAATACAGTCAGCAGTGTATCTTCTTCCATACTTTATGGGCAGAGATTGATGTTGAAAACCAAAACTGTTGTAACAGATGTTACAGTAATACTATCTTTCAGATAAGCAGAAAAATTCAAATGCTGTACATTTTTGCCAAATTTCTGTTCTTAATTATAAATAAACAAAAAGCATATCAACCAAAATGTAATACTTACGGTACATGAAGTACAATATTAAAACAATACAAAAATTAAAAAAAATTTAAATTTGCTGGTTAAAGGACATCTAGAATCAAGAATCACTAGAATCAAGGATTGTAAACCAAGCACAATAACATACTGGCGTGTGCCCACTCTGCCATGATCTGTCTTTCTTGTAGCTTCGTATACCCTGGTTTTTACAAGATAAATAGGCTTTTAAAATTATACAACTTAAAAACACCTGACCTACAGGCGACCCCTAGTTAAAAACAGACCTTTGGTAATTGGTAATTTACTGTACTTTAGCCCTAGGTTACAATAAAATGCTCTAACAGTTATCAAAGGTGTCTGCAATTAACCCTTATTGTTAATCCTGGATTTTATGATAATGCACCATTTTTAACCAAAAACATTTGTCTGGAGTTACAATTATAAAATACCGAATTTTCCGGACTATAAGGCGCACATAACAACCTAGGATTTCCTTAGAAATCCAAAGTGCGCCTTATAGTCCGGTGCGCCCTATGTATGGAGGAGGGCAGCGGACCCTACTTACATAGGTCCCCGCTACCGGAGACAGCAGATCTCCAGCGGGGACCACGCGGCACGAACAACAGGTGCCATAGCGCGAACCAATTTCTGCCGCGTCGGTTTGCAGTTCCCGCTTGAGCGGGGACCTATGTAAGTAGGGTCCGCTGCCCTCCTCCACCTGAACGGACCCCCTTCCCCGGAGACCGCTCACCTCTTGCCGGGTCGGTCTCCGCTCCGTTTTCCTGCCTAGCCCCCAGACCTCCACCACGCCCCGGACCCTGCGCCTTATAGTCCGGTGCGCCTTATATATGGAATTATTCGTTCTCCAATGCCAACAGGAACAAGACTTGCCCTAATTTGCCAACTGAAAGGGTGGCGACTTTGTCCTATTACATGTGAGATGTTATAAAAATGAAGCTTGTCTGTAGCTCTACAAATGTGTTAGTGCTATAAGTTACAAAAAAATGCATTAATAAAATGCTGTATTTTTGTTTGATTACACACAGAATTCTGTGGGTTATCATCACCTTACAAGTATGTCTGCTGCGGCTGTACACACAGTTTTCCTGTCACATTCCAAATAGTCTCTGATGTACCCATTTGTTTGGTTAGAATTCTTGTGCAGGAATTTGAGGTATTTATATAGACCTTGCTATGTAGACAGCAAGTTCTATGCAGATTACATACTGAATGTGCTTTTACATGAATATTTTTAAAATAAAAATTATGGAAATCCATTCAGGATCAGAAAACTAAGAATAATCATGTCTCACTACATCCTTTCTTGTTGGTATAGTTGAAAGCTAGTTAGCTATTAAATCAGTGGTTTATTAAATGATTGCATACCTCTTGGATTAACAATGCTAGACCTTGTTTTCTTTACAATCTAACGACGAGCAGGGTAATAGCACCTTGAACCCTTCTAATACAGACTGTTCTATTATACAGAAGACACCTGCTGCTAAACTCACTATTTGATACCACCAATACTAAACTTTTTAAGTGCTGCTCTCGAATGTGAACTGAGCACTTTAATAGCAGCATAATCTTCCTTGAAAGCATCAACAACCGTGACCACATCTATCTGTAACTTTGACACCCTCTCGAATGCTTCCATGGCACATGACTATCACACAACTATCTAATACAGATGCACTATTTTGGCAGTATACTTCAATACATTTGTATTGCAGTATATTATAAGAGTGATCAAAAACCCTCGGGTTAGAGATGGGCGAATCGATTCTAATGATTCTAACTTCGGTTAGAATTTCAGGAAAAATCTGATTCGTCACGAAGCCGAAGTTTATGCTGATTCGCGGGAACGAAGTTGTTTTTTTTCCCCTCATGTTTCTGCTAAATGGGCGCGAGAACAACGTGTTACATGGGGCAGAGAACTCTGGGAAGAAGAAAGGAACACCCACAATGACATCTGCAGACCTGTAAGCCAATCAGCGACCTGCAGGCTTATGTGATGTCACACAGCCCTATAAAATCCAGCCATTTTCTATCTCAGCACTTCACACTTCATGTTGTAGCGTCCAGCTGCTGCTATTGTGCTTTGCGATTCTTGCTGCAATCCCTCTCTGTTCTCTAAGGGGGTTCTATATACCCCAAATAGCAGTTCTATTTAGTGACAAAATCGAATAGGAAGAAATCTGTTTGACTTTCATGCATCTGCAGTAGCGATTGGTGGACCAATTCCTGGTTGTTCTTTAAGGGGGATCTGTATACCCCAAATAGCAGTTCTATTTAGTGACAAAATTGAATAGGAAGAAATCTGTTTGACTTTAATGCATCTGTAGTAGCGATTGGTGAACCAATCCCTGGTTGTTCTTTAAGGGGAATCTGTAAACCCCAAATAGCAGTTCTATTTAATGACAAAATCGAATAGGAAGAAATCTGTTTGACTTTCATGCATCTGCAGTAGTTAGCTGTCAGTTGTGGGTTATCTGTATAACGCACACTGCCAGACCTGTTGGGGGCTCTAGTTTACAGCCAGATTTACGTGTGAAATCCACATAGTTTATACAGTGATTTTCGCTGAAATTACACTGTCAGTTGTGGGGTATCTGTATAACGCACATTGCCATACCTTATTGTGGCTTTAGTTTACAGCCAGATTTACGTGTGAAATCCACATAGTTTATACAGTGATTTTCGCTGAAATTACACTTTCAGTTGTGGGGTATCTGTATAACGCACATTGCAATACCTTTTGTGGGCTCTAGTTTACTCACCTTTCCTCAACCAGGCTCTGTCCTGTTCCTTTCCCGCAGCCAGAGAGCTACTAGGTGGTCTGGGCTCAGCGCCACTATTCAGCGAGGATGAAGTGTTTGAGGACAGTCAGCAGCTGCTTTGCAGTGAAGAGGTGGGGCAGACTTCCGCTGCTTCCTGCAGTAGGCAGGCTGTGCATACTGACACTTTTGAGGAGAGTAGCAGTGACCGGGAAACGCAAATTGACGATGATGTAGACGATCGCACTTGTAGCAGGGGATTCATCATCGTCAGGCGAAGAGAGTGTCAGCTTGCGGAGCAGGCAGCAAGTCGCTACTGTGGCTGTGAGTCAGCAGGGTAGCAGCAGTGCGAGGACGGAAGCCAAACGTCCGCGGGGTACAAATCCCGATTCGCAGGCCCAAATAAGCAGTGGCACAGGGGCTCAGCAAGGCAGCGGTGGTAGTAGTTGCTCAGTGCAGAGTGTTGGCAGTAAAATTACCACCTCAGCGGTGTGGCAGTTTTTTGTAAAGACACCAGAGGAGCCGAGCGTGGTTATATGTTGTATCTGCGGGCAGAAAGTGAAGCATGGCCAGGGAGCTAACCTTGGCACCACGGCCCTGCGCCAACACATGCAGCGTCACCATCCAATGGCCTGGGAGAAACGGGTGTCAGATGCGGTCCATGCTGCAGGCGCAGCAACAGCCGCAGCACCTAGTGGCAAACATGCTGTTTCAGCAAGCCAAGGCTCCAGTACCTCTGCCGAAGGAAGCTGTTTGTCTTTGACATCATCTCCCGGTCCAGATGCTCCTTCTCCTCGCTACGCATGGCGCCAGCAGTCGTTGAGCGAGGCGATTACAAAAAGACAACTCTATGGGGGTCATTTACTAAGGGCCCGATTCGCGTTTTCCCGACGTGTTACCCGAATATTTCCGATTTGCGCCGATTTCCCCTGAATTGCCCCGGGATTTTGACGCACGTGATCGGATTGTGGCACATCGGCACTGGCATACACGCGACGGAAATCGGGGGGCGTGGCCGAACGAAAACCCGACGGATTCGGAAAAACCGCCGCATTTTAAAAGAAAAATCTGTTGCGGAGCTTGCACTTACCTTCACTCAGCCCGGCTCGGTGAACTCCAGTGCGTTCCGATGCTTTTCAGCGCAGCAGCGCCACCTGGTGGACGGCGGAGGAACTACCTTAATGAATCCCGGCCGGACCCGAATCCAGCGCAGAGAACGCGCCGCTGGATCGCGAATGGACCGGGTAAGTAAATCTGCCCCTATGCGTCCAGCCATCCTAAGGTGCAGAAGCTGACTGTGCTCTTGTCGAAGTTGTTGGTACTGCAGTCTCTCCCTTTCCAAGTCGTGGACTCTGCACCCTTCAGAGAGCTAATGGCTTGTGCCAAACCGAGGTGGAGAGTTTCAAGCTGCAATTTTTTTTCCAAAAAGGCTGTGCCAGCCCTTCACCAATATGTACAACAGAAGGTGGGCCAGTCCTTGAGCTTATCAGTTTCTTCCAAGGTGCACGGCAGCACGGACGTGTGGAGCTGTAATTATGGTCAGGCCAGTATATGTCCTTTACGGCCCACTGGGTGAATGTGCTTCCCGCCCAGCCACACCAACAACTTCCACAAGAGACGGCGCTTTCTCCTCCACGTTGTCAAACTGCTGCTCCTGCGCCAGTGTCTGCCTCCTCCTCCTACTTCTCCACCACCACCTCAGCCTCCACAAGTGCTGCTCCATCATACCACATGTGCAGGGCACAGCAGTGTCACGCAGTTCTACATTTGACTGGGCAAACTAAGTCACACAGAGGAGGAACTGCTCCGCGTCATGAAAGAAGAAATCAATGTGTGGCTTTCTCTGCAACAACTAAAAATCGGAACCATGCTGACAGACAATGGGAGGAACATGGTGTCCGCGCTGCACCGAGGAGCGATGGTCCATGCGCCCTGCATGGTGCACGTGTTCAATCTGGTAGTCAACAAGTTCCTGAAGTCTTACACCCATCTGCAAGACATTCTAAAAATGGCCAGGACACTGTGCACGCACTTCAGCCATTCTTACAGAGCCAAGCACACCCTCCTCGAGTTGCAGCGCCAGAACGCCCTACCCCAACATAGTCTGATATGCAATGTTTCCACATGTTAGAATTCCAGCCTCCATATGTTAGACCACCTGTATGAACAGAGAAAAGCCATTAATGATTTTTTGATGATGCAAGCGGACCCTAGTACTCCCCTGTGTAACTTTGATGTCAGCCACTGGCAGCTCATGCGTGACACCTGCCTTTTGAAGAGGCCACGTTATTTGTCAGTCGCCAGGACTGCGGGATGAATAACGTCATTCCACTGCTTCATGTCCTGGAACTCATGCTGCAAAATCTGTCTGGTCAGGGGACTGGAGAAGTGGAGACTACATCTCATGGTGGGGGCTGAACTGGAGGAGGAGGAGGACATTGGAGCACAAGCAGAGTCTGGTGCAATTTGTGGTTTTTCTACTCAGGTGACAGGAGAGGTGGAGCAGGAGCATCCGGAGGAGGTAGAAGACGAGGCAGATGCACCATGGCAGTATACTGTGGATATGGAGGCCGAGAGTTCCTCAGAGTCACTTGCGCAGATGGCTCGCAGCATGCTGCTTTGCCTAACTAGTGACAGTTGAATAGTCAACATCCGGCATAGGGATGACTTTTGGCTCTCCACCCTCTTGGACCCTCGCTACCGGTCCAAAATGAGTGACTTTTTTCCTGCTGCTGAGAGGAAGGAACAACTGGCAAACTAACTGAGCACACAGTTGGCCGCAGCCTATCTGCGCCATTGTTTATCCTCTGTCAGGTCTGACCTGGGGATTCCTGGCAGTCATTGCTCACGTACTACTACCACGGCTGCTATGGGGAGCTGGGGGGGTAGGAGCAGTAGCAGTTCCATCAACAGTCGCTTAAGTCTGGATTCCTTAATGAGAAATTTCCTTCACCCGCCTTGTGAGGAGGGTAGCCGCCACCAGCAGCAGCAGCAGGACATGAAGCAGACCCTGCACCAGCAGGTGGTGGCCTACTTGGACAGCATTTTACCACCTGAGGTAGAGGATCCCATGGACTACTGGGCAGCCAAATTTGATGCGTGGCCGCAACTAGCGGAGTTTGCAGTAGAGAAGCCTGTCCTGCCCAGCCAGTAGTGTGCCATCAGAGCGGGTGTTCAGTGCGGCGGGGGCCATCGTTACCCCTAGGAGAACTCGCTTTTCCACCCGTAATGTGGAGAGACTGACCTTTGTCAAGATGAATCAGGCTTGGATCGGCCAGGATTTCAACTCACCAATGCCTAATGCATCAGATTAGATCAGCCATGATGCCTCCTCCAAACGTTGAGAGATGAGTCGGGGTTCTAACTACCTGCCTCAGCTACTATTGTAATGCTGCCACCTGCCTGATGCAACACATCTACTGCTAGTTGCACCATCTGCCTCCTACTATCTTTACCAGGGACTGGAATTGTCTGCCATTTCCACACTATATCATGGTGCCACTCTGCTGCTTCTGATGCCACCTTCACATTATATCATTGTGGCACTCTGCGGGCTCCTGCTGCTGCTTCTGATGCCGCCTTCACACTACATCATTGTGCCACTCTGCGGGCACCTGCTGCTGCTTCTGATGCCGCCTTCACACTATATCATTGTGCCACTCTGTGGGCTCCTGCTGCTTCTGATGCCACCTTCACACTATATGATTGTGCCATTCTGCGGGCTCCTGCTGCTTCTGATGCCGCCTTCACACTATATCATTGTGCCACTCTGCGGGCTCCTGCTGCTGCTTTTGATACCGCCTTCACACTATATCATAGTGCCACTCTGCGGGCTCCTGCTGCTTCTGATGCCCCCTTCACACTATATGATTGTGCCACTCTGCCGCTCTTGCTGCTTCTGATGCCACCTTCACACCATATCATTGTGCCACTCTGCGGGCTCCTGCTGCTTCTGATGCCACCAACACACTATATCATTGTGCCTCTCTGTGGGCTCCTCCTGCTGCTGCTGCTACTGATGCCACCTTCACACTATATCATTGTGCCACTCTGCAGGCTGCTGCTGCTTCTTATGCCGCCTTCACACTATATCATTGTGCCGCTCTTGCTGCTTCTGATGCCACCTTCACACTATATCATTGTGCCACTCTGCGGGCTCCTGCTGCTTCTGATGCCACCAATACACTATATCATTGTGCCACTCTGTGGGCTCTTCCTGCTGCTACTGATGCCACCTTCACACTATATCATTGTCCCACTCTGCGGGCTCCTGCTGCTGCTTCTGATGCCACCAACACACTATATCATTGTGCCACTCTGCCGCTCTTGCTGCTTCTGATGCCACCCTCACACTACACTAAATCATTGTGCCACTCTGCGGGCTCCTGCTGCTTCTGATGCCCCCAACACACAATATCATTGTGCCACTCTGTGGGCTCCTGCTGCTGCTGCTGCTACTGATGCCACCTTCACACTATATCATTGTGCCACTCTGTGGGCTCCTGCTGCTGCTGCTTCTGATACCACCAACACACTATATCATTGTGCCACTCTGCGGGCTCCTGCTGCTTCTGATGCCACCAACGCACTATATCATTGTGTCACTCTGCAGGCTCCTGCTGCTTATGATGCCAGCTTCACACTATATCATTGTGCCACTCTGCAGGCTCCTGCTGCTTATGATACCACCTTCACATTATATCATTGTGCCACTCTGCAGGCACCTGCTGATTCTGATGCCACCTTCACACTTTATCATAGTGTCACTCTACTGGCTCCTGCTGCTTCTGATGCCACCTTCACACTATATCATTGTGCCACTCTGTGGGCTCCTCCTGCTGCAGCGGCTGCCACCTTCACACTATATCATTGTGCCACTCTGCGGGCTCCTGCTGCTGCTGCTTCTGATGCCACCATCACACTATATCATTGTGCCACTCTGCAGCCTCCTGCTGCTTCTGATGCCACCTTCACACTATATCATTGTGCCACTTTGTGGGCTCCTGCTGCTGCTTCTGATGCCACCGTCACACTATATCACTGTGGCTTTCCCTGTTGCTGCCACCATGTTGCTGACACCTGTGGACTCCTGTTGCTGCTGATGCCATCTCCACACTATATAATTGTGCCACTCTGTGGCTTTCCCTTTTACTGCCACCATGTTGCTGCCACCTGTGGGATCCTGCTGCTGATGCCACCTCCACACTAAATCATTGTGCCACTCTGTAGCTATCCCTGTTGCTGCCACCATGTTGCTGCCACCTGTGGGCTCCTGCTGCTTCTGCTGCTGCCACCTCCACACTCTTATCATTGTGCCACTTTGTGGCCTACCATGTTTCCGCCACCTCCATAATTTGTCATTGTGCCACTCTGCAGCCTACTCATGCTGCTTCCAACTGACCGCTGTCTCCCTGGAACACCCTGTGATTTCCATAATGCTGTTTTTACCCTCCATCACTCTATGACATTGCCACTATGTTTGGTTTTCCCCTTCATTTCATCTGTCAGAAGGATGAAAAGCTTCAGGATTGATAGCCAAAAGCAGGAGTGGATACAGAACACAGAGGACATGCAAGTATCCCATTTGCTGCTCATCTCTATTTTGGATCAACTCCTGTTTATTTTTGGCTTTACTGATGGATTATTGACCGATTGAAAGAGGACACTGACGCGTGAAAAGAAGGGCAAAATGATCAGTGACGTCAATGCAAAATTACTGCCGACATCCTCTGCACTCTTTTGGGGGGCTTTCCACATGTATCCGCATTTAACAGAACAGGTTCTGTCGTAATCTATGGAATCATCTGATGTCAGTTTAAAAAGAGTGCACTCTTTGATGTTATAGTGGGATCCTGGCCCTCAGCTCAGTCCTTTCGAGCTGGCACAGACGTTACCTTGTCAGGCTGCGTTTCCGCTTCGCTTATTTGGGGAAGTTTGCCTATGTAAGTGCACATGGAAGTGAAGAGTGAAGCGATTCTAAGAGCCGCGGCTGTCATGTGCGTGTCATACTAAAACACAGCATTGTTTGAAGACCAAACCACGCTCCCTATACATATTTAAGCATGGCACAATGTTCTACAACACCCTACAGGCTCTCTGCAGCCAGGAAATGCCTGTTTTCTAACGTGATTCGTTTTGATTCGATTCGTTTTGGTCGAATCGAATTTTTTCAAAAAATTCGGTGATTCGGGATGAAACGAATTTTAACAAATTCGCCCATTTCTACCTGGGGTGTTTGAACTATATGGGGGGAAAATGTAAAAAGTAAAAAAAATATAGAAATAATGATCCCAGTTTTAGGGTAAGCTCTGCTTTAAGAACAGCAGTGTTATATGTTTGCAACATTACAGTAAAATATGCATTAAATACAGTATATTAACCCCTTAATGACCATGTGTTTTTACCACAAGTTTTTACAGCAGGTACTCAGGGCGATTCTTCCGATGCGACAGCTTTCTAACCCACTGCATCAGAAGTTTGCTGGGCATTGCTGCTGTCAATGCTTGGCTGTGTTTTTACAGCTCAGTACAGACATTAGCACTCAAGATCAGAAAAGCTCAGATTTGGTTGTTGAACCCCTTAGACAAGCAGTCAAACGTGGACCTTGGATTCTAAGTGGCTGCCTCTGTAACCCATTGGCATCCTGTAGATGTGATTGCAGGGTTAATGGAATGCCTGACATAAACTGACAGTGAATTATATATTACAGTAGATCAAGAGATCAAACAATCTTATGTCAGTGTCTGCTTGTGGGACAAAGTAAATATATAATTTAAAAAAATTAAAAAAAACTGTAAATCTGTAAAAGACATAAAATCTGTAAAAATCAAATAAGAAAAAGAAACAGCAATACACAAAAAACACCAAACCCTTTTAAAAATAAGAAGTCAAAGCACCCCTTTTTGGTATTTCCACTCCCGTACCACCCAAGGCTAGAAAACTATAAAAGTATTTATCCTGCTCAGTGAAAATCTTAAAGCAAAAACAATGCCTGAATTGACATTTTAAAATCAAACATCACACAAGAAAATATATTGAAAGAAATCAAATGAACCCCAAGGTTGTACAAGTTTTTTGTGCAAAAAAAAATAATCCCTAACAAAAATTTGGGCTCGTGGAAAATGACAATGCAAAAAGTTTTTCTCCCCAAAAAGATATAATTGTGGAAATGTTGGTAATTAAAAAAAAAATGTATTCATATTGATGCAAAGAAAGTGTTTTTATTTATGTTGCATGATAAGTTTTATTAGAAAAAGTTTTTTTTTAAATATACAGTACAGAAAAGGTTAAAGGAAATATACCACTAAAGTCAACTAAACTTAAACTACACATACTCCTCTTCACCTTAATCCCGGAACTGGTCTTCTTTAAACTTGACACACTGGGATTGCCTGCATAAAAAGAAGCCCAGCATGTCTGGCACTCCGGGCTTTTAATTATTCATTGTGTCTTAATGCTGGAGAGGCAGGTGACGTTACATGAGAGGCATGAATAATTAACAGCCCGGAGCACCAAGACATTGGGGTTTATTTACTAAGGGTCCGCGGATCGCATTTCCGCCGGACTTCCCAACATTTTCGGGGATTTGGCGGCTGTGACAGCTATTTAACAGGGAGTTATGTCACACGCGGATTCTGGAGCAGCTGCGCCGGCTTTTATGTGGCAGAAATCGGGGGCCGCTGGACAATCCTACTGATTCGGAGTGTGGGATTTAACATTCAAATTGTGTCGCAAGATCAAGCACTTACATGCACCAGGAAGAAGAAGGTGAACCCTGGCGGACCTGAGCCGGGAAGCGACACATGCAGGATATCTGCCGCACGATCTTAGTGGACTGCAGCACAGTGCATTCCAGTCGGACAATGCACTTCGGGTAAACTCTGTCGGCCGGGTAAGTAAATGTGCCCCATTGTGCACCGGGTTCGAAGCGCAGAGAAGTATAGGTGAGTATGTGTAGTTTCATTTTAAATTTAGTTTAGTTTAGTAGTATGACATATGAAACTTAAAAGTGTACCATTGAAAACTAAAATTTGTCCTGCAAAAAAAAGACCTCTAAAGTGACAAAAAAAAATTTAGTTTTAGCTTGTAGGCATTAAAGAAAAAAAAATAGATTAATAGACTGATGATTAAGGTGGAAAACAGGTGCAGTGTTAAGCAGGGGTATAGTGATTGCAATCGCAGTGGGTGCAACCAGGCCCCGGCCAGATGGCAGCTAATAGTTCCATGAGGCTGATGAGGAATCATTGGAATTGTGCATCTTTCAGACACATACGCAATTGATTGTGAGAGAAGCACAGGAAAAGATTACTCTGCCTGCTCATTCTCCATGATGCAGCTGTGGTGCAATAATGTACAGTAGTTGCGCCGCCATGTACTTCACTGAAAGCTAAGGAGAAGAGAAGCCTGGAAAAAGAGGAAGCCACTGGGTGGTAGGTAGGTTATAGTT
Organism: Engystomops pustulosus; assembly: GCF_040894005.1. Classification (NCBI taxonomy): domain Eukaryota; kingdom Metazoa; phylum Chordata; class Amphibia; order Anura; family Leptodactylidae; genus Engystomops; species Engystomops pustulosus. The sequence goes on along the minus strand of NC_092412.1, from coordinate 101,482,518 downwards.
TTACTGATTTTCAATGGCGCAGTCTTCAGGCTAAATAAGAGGGCACTATATATAGAAGTATCAATGGGGTGCTGTTAAAACGTGTATATATATATATATATATATATATATATATAGAATATAAATAAGTGAGGCTGCTCTTCTCTATTTAAATTATAAAAGGGGCACTGCTTTCACATTTACTGTAATTAAATAAGGTGCTGTGTTACATACTGATTAAAAGAGGGAGGCTGCGACTCCTGGATCAACTTTCAGTGTACTATTGGCCACGAGTTGTATGAAACAGACTATAAACTGATGGGGGCATATAAACATATAAATTGATGGGGGGTGCTAGGCCTGTGCATAAATTAATTGTGGGACGTTTTTGCAGTATAAAAATAGTGGGTATGTATATAAATAAAGAGGCTACTGTATATTAATAAGAGAGAGCCTGAATATAAAATAATTAATTTGTTAAGCACTGCATGCATTTAGTTTGAAGGGACATATATAAAATGAAATAAGGGATGCAATGTATATATTTATAATTCAGTGAGTAAAATATAAATTTATCGAGGGAGTGGTCTGGCCAGGGAAGTGAGCAGTCGCACGCTGCACTAGCTCCCGCTGTGCCCAGGGCCCCTGCCGCGTTAATAGCTCACCCAGCACCTACAGCGGCACCCACACACATGGGTCCATGATAAAAGAGACTGGTCAAGACTCCATCTGCCCCCCTGCTCCGAGTTTCCTCCAGAGGAATCAGCCGTTACCTGGTAGCTTAGCCGGCTGCGACGCGGGAATCCGGGAAAATGGCGGCTCCCAACCCGTCTTCATGGAGCCCTCAGCCCCTGGGAAGTCCAGGCTCCTCGGATGGCACCGGTGAGACCCGGGGGTTCATACCTGTTGGGGCAGACGGCTACACACAGAAGCCCTCCGCTCCGCAACTCAGCCCCTACAAGACCCTACAACACGCGGTGCCGCCGGTCTCCTCTGCCATCTTGGCCACGGCACACGTGTGCATCGGATCGGAGGGGAACATGCCGCACGTGGCAAGCCCCGAAAGCCCCGGGAAGGTCCCTCTGCAGGCGGAGAGGGCTGTCTCCCGGGAGGATACCCAGCAGCCATGTGCGGCGGGCACAACGGGAACCTCAATACATGGCGCAACCGCAGTCAGTCCCGGCACACAAGGCATGCTACAGGCCAGGCTCCGCTCAACGATGCCCTATCTCAAAACATCCCAACGGGGGAAGCTCTCCACACATCAAAGGGGGGTGACAGCTGAGATCCATTACCCCATAGCTGGAGGGGGTTCCTCCTCTCCCCCCCTATTGACGTCTCCAGCTACACAGTCCCCTCCGGAGACTCAGGGGGTCTCAGTTCCATTCACAGGGGACAGATCCAGTACCCCACATGGGGAATCAGGTCAGGGCGCCCCTAACCCTCTAATCCCTGCCATACACTCAGAGTACAACCTCTATCTCCTACGGCTGCTCCCGCTTGGGATATTTCACCTACGGCCTTACTACCTAGCTCCCCTGCTCTCTCTCCGAGGTGGTTTCAGGCAACTCAATCTCCAGATGTGGCTACATCTCCTCAGCCCTATGCGCCTAGTCAAGAAAGTGCCTCTTCTCACCAGGCCCCTATGTCACCGATATCAGATTCCCAGCAGAATTCTGTGTTTGCTCAAATCTTAGAAGGTCTGTCTGAACTGCGCAACCTAAAGACACACTTAAGATCTATCCCTACCAGGTAAGACATGGAATGCTATGTATCATGTCTAGAGCAATCTTACAGTGCAGAGTTAACAGTGCTGAGAGAAGAAGTACAACAACTGCAGGCCAGGGCTGAGGCGGCAGGCGCTGCTCAGAATGCGGTGCAAGCTCAACTGGATACACACTCTGCCACGCTCTCCACTCATGCTTTCCAGATTCAATACTTAACAGACCAGCTGGACGACGCAGAGAATAGGGGAAGGAGAAACAATATCAGGATACGTGGTCTCCCTGAATCAGTCGAATCAGCTCACCTTCATGCCGTGCTCCAAACTATCTTCAATTCTGTGCTGGAAGTCCCGGCAGATACTCCGGTGGAACTGGACAGAGCCCATAGAGCCCTACAGGCCAAACCGGATGCCAAAGGTCACCCCCGGGACGTTATCTGTAGGGTACAACGCTACCAATTGAAGGAGGCTATTATGTCAAGGGCCAGGGCTCTGGAACAAGTTACCTATCAGGGATCAGTCCTCCAACTTCTCCCAGATTTATCGAGATTAACACTCCTTAAACGAAAAGCCCTCCGTCCATTCTTGGATCAGCTACGCCAAAAAGGAATACAATATTCTTGGGGATTCCCCTTTCGTCTTCAGATCCGCCATGCAGGAAACATCTACCCCTCCGAGGTGCCACAAGTAGCTTCCGCCTTGGATATTCCTTTAGCCGGCTCTCCCGGACTGGCCGGCTTTGCCGGTCCCCATGGACCCGTTGCACCTACCTCGTCCTCCACGGCGGCCAGGAGGAGAAAGGGGAAACGGCCCAGGAGGGCCACGCAGAAGACGGCGTCGCCAGGCTGGCCCTCAGGAAGGAGAACAGGGATAGGTCAACCCTGTTTCACTACACCAGAAGATCTCTCAGGAAACACTTACATGCCCTCCAACTAGTAGACATATGGAGGATTCTCCACCCTACAGATAGGGATTATACGTATTATTCTCCAGCACACGAGTCTTATAGCCGTATTGACTACTTTCTCACCCACCATAGAGCCCTGACATGGGAACCAGTCGCTAACATGGGTAACATTATCCTCTCTGACCATGCTGAGCCTGACCTGAGCCTTGTCATCGCCACAATCTCTAAACGACCCTGGACCTTAATGACCACCTTCTTAAAGACATTCTCTGCGTTCAGGAGATTAAGCAAACTATTAACTCCTTCACTCGCTCCCCTGACCTTACCCCTGAGACACTGCCATTGAAATGGGAAGCCCTTAAGTGTGAGCTTCGAAGTCGTTTCACAGACCATGGGGTCAGACTAAAAAGAGAGAAAGCGGCCAAACTCAACTCCCTATTAAAAAGACTCCACGACCTCAAATCCCGCCATAAAGCCGATCAGACACCTGAGGTCCTAGCAGACTTGATATTGGTCAGAGATGATTCGGGCCCTATTGGATCAAAAGTCGACTTGCCACTTTACACAATTCAGGAGTCGCTTATATGAATATTCGAATAAATGTGGACGCCCACTTTCGCGCCTACTACATCCTCGTTCAGGGGCAACCTATTTCCTTCGCATTAAATCCACCGCCGGTTGCGACACATATAACCCAATAGACATCAGCAAAGAGTTCGGCGCGTATTACTCACAGCTATACAACATTAGGGGCCAGTTTGCGGACGTTGATCCCGACTCACTGACAAAAAGAATTGAGAGCTACATTAATGACACAGCCTTGCCCAAATTAGACAGAGAAGTGACCGAGGCCTTGGAAACCGACTTCACTGACACAGAGATCAATGAGGCAATCCAGCAGTCCCCGGCTGGGAAAAGTCCGGGCCCTGAGGGTCTCTTTCCCGCCTTTTATAAGCTCTTCAGGGAAGCTCTGTCCCCTTTCTTAACAAAAGTATTTAATTCCGTTTCCCAAGCGGCTGCCTTTCACCCCCAATCTCTGGAAGCCAACATCAGCGTCCTCCTAAAACCGGATAAAGATCCCACACTGCCAGCGAGTTACAGGCCCATTTCCGTATTGAATATCGACCTAAAACTCTACGCTAAGATCCTTGCGGACCGTTTAGCCCCTCACCTCCCTAAAATGATTCGCACAGATCAGGTTGGCTTCGTACGGGGCAGGGAGGCCAAAGATAATCTGACAAAAACGTTCCTTTTGATGGCTCAGGCACAAAAAAGGTTGGTACGCTTAAGCTTCCTGTCGATAGATGCCGAAAAGGCATTTGACAGGGTGTATTGGGGCTTTATGTCAGCGGCTTTAACTCAATTAGGGATAGGTCCCAAGTTCCTAGGGAGGGTTATGGCCCTTTATGATCACCCCAGGGCAAGAACCAGGGTAAACGGGTTTTTCTCGGACCCCATCCAAATCAACAATGGGACCCTTCAGGGGTGCCCTCTCTCACCCCTTCTATATATAGTAGTGATGGAACACTTAGCGACGGCAATTAGGAATAACCCAGACATCCACGGGATGCAGGTGGGCCAGAGGCATTATAAAACATCGTTGTTCGCAGACGACTTGTTATTATATATCTCTCGACCCAGGCCACATCGATCAAATATCTAGGAATCCAGATACCCTCCGACTTAACCTCACTGTACAATCTCAACTATGTGGCTTTACTGGAGCGTACCAATAAAGACCTAGCTTCCTATAACAAAAAGGGACTCTCATGGTTTGGCCGGATAAATGTCATAAAGATGGACGTACTGCCCCGTTTTTCTTTACATGTTTCAGGGAATTCCACTCATTCCCCCATCCGCTTACTTTAAATCTATCAGGACGATGATATTACGTTTCATATGGGGCACGGTTCCCCCCCCCCCCCGATTGGATGGAAATACCTGATACGCCCCAAATCCACAGGGGGCGCGGGACTCCCCGACTTTAAGCTATATCACCAAGCCGCCGTTTTAGTCCGCCTTCTAGACTGGCATTACCATTTATGATCTAAGCAGTGGGTTCATCTGGAGCAATACAGCTCCACAATACCTATTCATTTACTCCCGTGGGTATCCGCACAGAGAGTGGAAACCAAACCGCAGTCTCTGTTCTTGGTCTCGACTCTGAAACTGTGGAGATCTCTCCTTCAGCGCTCCATTTTATCCAGACCATTCAGCCCCCTTACCCCACTCTTTAGAAATCCTGACTTTCCCCCGGCTTTCCTCAGGACTACCTTCTTGGGTCGCTCAGTACACGAGGACCTACGCATGCGTGACATAGTGGGTGAGGCCCCGATTCCACATATGCAGGAAATATCAGCTCTTTCCGCCTCTGCCAAACTCTCTTGGCTAGAAGCCTCTTAACTAGGATCCTTCCTTAAACAACCAGGTCCAAAGGCTGCATATAATACACCTGTCCGGCCCTTTGAGAATCTCTTCTGCTCAGCATCCCCTCCAGAACACTCTATTTCCCAAATATATAGTCTCTTGATAAAAGAGTCAGACACATCAGCTTTACCTTTTATCGCTAACTGGGAGACAGACTTGGGAACCTCCATTACTCCAGAAGATTGGGAAGTCATTTCTGTATACACATAAGCTTTCGGTAGCATGCTCCTCCCAAGAGAGGAATTACAAGATTCTCGCAAGATGGTACAGGGTTCCCACCATGCTTCACTCGATCTATCCCTCGATCCCAGACACGTGCTGGAGATGTGGATTGGCCAAGGGAGACATGTTTCATATATGGTGGACATGTCAAGACATTACAGACTTCTGGGACCAAATCTTCATAGTCACCAATGACCTCATTAGCTCAGAGGCCCCCAAGACTCCGGAGGTGGCTCTTCTATCGATCCTTCCCGGACCCATTAAGAAACAAAAAAACAGCCTGTTGAGGTTCTCCCTCACGGCAGCCCGGACCGTCATTGCTAGAAAGTGGCACTCCTCAAGACCGCCATCCATTTACGACTGGGCCCAAGAAATGATACAGCTCAATCGCATGGAGGAGGTCCTCGCTGACACCTCTGGAACGACAGAGAAATTTTTTAAACTCTGGCAGCCGTGGATAGTCCTCCGGGACTCGCAGCACTTCAAGGATATATTAACTAGGGCTCCGGGTGCTAGGAGTCCCAGTCTCCCGATTGGCTCTTAAACAGGTACCTCAGACCCAGGTGATCCCCCCCATCACTAGGGCCTACTCCGTACCCCTCCCCCAACCTTCCTCTTGTTCTTTCCCACTATGTCTTCCAATGTCTTTTCCGCACACTTCTATGTGTATGAATGTTAAGTGAAGTCCGATCCTTTGCTCATTGTTCGGAATGTCTCTGATCGTTTAAGACTATCTCCTCTCCCCCGTCGGAGAGTGGTTTCTAAAATTGTCATCATACCGTAAGCGGGAGGAGGTCTATTAGTTGGAATGTTTTACTATTAGTTTATTTCTCAACCCACTGCCTTTCCTACAATTAGTGATGCATCACTTCTGCTCCAGAACTTCTGGAGACAGACTCGGACACTTCAATACATGTCATGACCTCATGGACAATGTGAGCTTCTTCCCCCCCTTGTAAACTTCCCCCCTTTTTATATTGTTTTGATGGTTACTTTGTTTTGTAAACTCTTTTTGAAAATGTTTAATAAAATTATTGAACATAAAATATAAATTTATCCGTGGGCTACTATATAATGATTTGATCGGGGCATATTGTATATATACGATAATATATTGAAGGGTCACAGTGTAAAATTTGGTATATATGGCGGCACATGGTCAGTTTTGATCATTATGCATTGGCAGCACAGTGTGGTAGGTGTCAATGTGCTTTAAGTGACTAAGGTTCACAGTGCGGAGATGGAAATGAAGACATCGAGGGGGGACGCAAATTCTGCAGCAATAAATGATAGCCAGGAGAAGTTCTGGACCTGATGGAGAAGGATTGTCACCTATCAGGAGTGACAAGAGACAAGAAAATAACCACGCTAGCACAAAGGCAGAAGGGAACCGTTGCAATGGATTTTTTCAGTTATCATCAATTTCTATGTCTGCATGATGGCAGCCCAATATTGTAGATATGTGGATATCATGTATAAGGATGGATTTGTATATCACCAAACCAAAAACCCAAAAGATAGAAGCTTGTCACCAAAATGTATAGTAAAATATCATTATCTTTAGTCATGATAAAAATTTAATACATGGAAATAGTACAGCACTGAACGGCACATTATAAATATAGAGAAGGCTTGGAAGAAGGCTGGAGTAGCCACTGCACAGGTAGATGATTGAATACTCTAATCTGACATGTTTGTTAGGATAACCCTGTATTATTGTACAAACAAATTTTTGCATACATTGTCCTGGTAATCATATGCCTTTGACACAGTTACTGACACTAATACGTACTTATGCCAACATTTTATATTTACAAAGTGCGGTTCAGTGCTGTACTGTTAAAATGTATTAAATTTTTATCATGACTTTTTTGCATTAATAAAGATAATACTTTTTTTATTATACATTTTTTTGGTGACAAGCTTCTATCTTTTGTGTTTTTGGTGATTTGTAAGTTGCTACATATAAATATTTGCCATCCTTGTTTATTTTGGTTGAGAATGGATTTGTGTATGTATGTGCGTCTGTGTTTGAATGTTTTGTATAAATGGTGTGTGTAAATGTGTGTAGAGAATATATGATACATGTGTGTATATGTGAGTGCAGCGTATAAATGATATATGTATAATGTGCGGGTTTTTCTATGGTGATGAGGGTTTAGGTATATGGAGCCATAATCCAAATTTTGCAGCGGGGCCCACTGGCCGTAAGGGGTTAATTTGTCATATCCATAGTTATTAGTTACTATTAGTATTTTTCAGTTATCATTCCAAGAAATTACAAAGCATTCCAGCTTTAAGAAACATAGCTTTGTCAATTACAATGTATTTGGAATTACATTCTAACAAGCAGTATAAACCTTGCCAGCTTTTGGTGCCGTGTAGACCCTTTTGAAAGCTTTCCAGCCATAAAGTTTTATAGTTTAATAGATAAAGTCATAAAGTATTGAAATTAAAAGACTTTGAGGAAGATACTTCTGTGTCCTCAAACAGCGCGTGAACAGTCTCCTTACAGATATTTAGTACATCAGTTTTACACATTGTATACAATTTACTGTGTTATTTTCTCATTAAAACTGATTAAAGACAAATGTGTTTCTAGAGTCAGCAATCTTAGGATAGAGCAATATGCTGTCTTTCATAGCTTGGTGCATTTAATTTTATACATTTGATATAAAGTGTTGGCTATAATGTACCCATATAGTTATAACTTGTTTTTATATAAGATTATGATAGAATACAAATATAAAAAATTCCATAATTATACATTCAGTATATATCACTTCCTCCATTCTACAGCTCAGTGCATATAAAATATAGTTTGACCTTTGCCTAGAAATACCATATGTCCATCATGATGTACTCAAATTCCAATTCATTAGCTGAAAGGACCCTTCTATCCTTTTTTTGCCTGATACCCACCTTTTGATTGGTCATTTCTGAATATATGCCTGTTTGTCTACAGAAGGTCGATGCAAAGCATCATACCTGTAGGAAGGAATATATACACCACGTGTGCTAGATTTCGGTGTACGTGAAAAAGCTGCCGCTCCTAGATGTCGTCAAATTTTTGCACCTTTTTTTGGAAGCAAAGGGCGGGGAGCAGGGGGTGGGGCAACTTTATGGGAAAAAAGCTGATTACAAGTTCTCATCAAAGATTTATGCATGTTGGGAACTAAAGGAAATCTACGGTACTACGCCGGGATCGCCTGAAAAAAAGACTGATAAAAAGCAGCTCGGAGCAGCTGACATCTTGTCCTCACGTTCCGAGCCGTTTTTTTTCCGGGGATCCCAGCATGTCAAGATTAAAAAAGACAAGTGTTGGAATCAAGATAAAGAGGAGCACAAGTGAGTATGTTCAGTTTAATTTTAATTTAAGTTAGTAGTAGAGTTCCTTTAAAGAATTTCTAACATACAAGAATGTATCAACAAAATGAATAATTACAAATATTGATACATATACAAGCGGTCTCCTACTTAAGGACACCCGACTTACAGACAACCTATAGTTACAGACAGACCCCTCTGACCTCTGGTGAAGCTCTCTGAATGCTTTACTATAGTCCCAGACTGTAATAATCAGATGTAAGGTGTCTGTAATGAAGCTTTATTGATAATCCTTGGTCCCATTACAGCAAAAAATGTTTAAACTCCAATTGTCACTGGGGCCAAAAATTATTTTGTCTGGATCTACAATTATAAAATATACAGTTTCGACTTACATACAAATTCAACTTAAGAACAACCCTCCGGACCCTATCTTGTACGTATCCTGGGGACTGCCTGTATATATATATATATATATATATACTCACCGGCCACTTTATTAGGTACACCATGCTAGTAACGGGTTGGACCCCTTTTTGCCTTCAGAACTGCCTCAATTCTTTGTGGCATAGATTCAACAAGGTGCTGGAAGCGTTCCTCAGAGATTTTGGTCCATATTGACATGATGGCATCACACAGATGCCTCAGATTTGTTGGCTGCACATCCATGATGCAAATCTCCCGTTCCACCACATCCCAAAGATGCTCTATTGGATTGAGATCTGGTGACTGTGGAGGCCATTTGAGTACAGTGAACTCATTGTCATGTTCAAGAAACCAGTCTGAGATGATTCCAGCTTTATGACATGGCGCATTATCCTGCTGAAAGTAGCCATCAGATGTTGGGTACATTGTGGTCATAAAGGGATGGACATGGTCAGCAACAATACTCAGGTAGGCTGTGGCGTTGCAACGATGCTCAATTGGTACCAAGGGGCCCAAAGAATGCCAAGAAAATATTCCCCACACCATGACACCACCACCACCAGCCTGAACCGTTGATACAAGGCAGGATGGATCCATGCTTTCATGTTGATGCCAAATTCTGACCCTACCACCCGAATGTCGCAGCAGAAATCGAGACTCATCAGACCAGGCAACGTTTTTCCAATCTTCTACTGTCCAATTTCGATGAGCTTGTGCAAATTGTAGCCTCAGTTTCCTGTTCTTAGCTGAAAGGAGTGGCACCCAGTGTGGTCTTCTGCTGCTGTAGCCCATCTGCCTCAAAGTTCGACGTACTGTGCGTTCAGAGATGCTCTTCTGCCTACCTTGGTTGTAACGGGTGGCGATTTGAGTCACTGTTGCCTTTCTATCAGCTCAAACCAGTCTGCCCATTCTCCTCTGACCTTTGGCATCAACAAGGCATTTCCGCCCACAGAACTGCCGCTCACTGGATGTTTTTTCTTTTTCGGACCATTCTCTGTAAACCCTAGAGATGGTTGTGCGTGAAAATCTCAGTAGATCAGCAGTTTCTGAAATACTCAGACCAGCCCTTCTGGCACCAACAACCATGCCACGTTCAAAGGCACTCAAATCACCTTTCTTCCCCATACTGATGCTCGGTTTGAACTGCAGGAGATTGTCTTGACCATGTCTACATGCCTAAATGCCGCCATGTGATTGGCTGATTAGAAATTAAGTGTTAACGAGCAGTTGGACAGGTGTACCTAATAAAGTGGCCGGTGAGTGTATATACAAACACTTGCTCCATACACAGACTACTTACATTTCAAAAATGGCAATATTGAAGCTCTAGCAGTTTTAACACTCCATTACTCTTTTTAAATTGTGTGGGAAAAAAAACGAGCGCATCAAAAGTCTAGTGATAAAAAATAAATAAATAAAAAGACACACTTGTTCTACCTCCCTCACCCCATCCCAAGTTGGTTCTTCCCTCCCCATCTGCACTGTACGTTATGTAATATGTTTTGGTTACTGATTTTAATATTATGTTGTGATATATATGACCGATAATATAATATCTAATATCCAATATAACATCTAATATAATGATGAGAAATTTGTCTATTTAGCATTTTGTTTGTTAAAACCTAACAGATATGGTATGACAGGGTTTGAAAGCTTCCTTACATCTTTTTGCCTAGTTCACTAGCATTTAAGACTTGACTAATCGGAGGCTGGTAACCACAGAAGCGCCCTGCTCTGACACTAAAAAGAATGGAAATAAAAATAGTTTCTTTCTGTCACAATCCTCAATGGAGTTGAAATGTTATTTACTTTTTTAACAATAAAAGCTTACAAGTCTAATTGAAGCAAAAAGTATTAAAAAAGAACATATGTTCATTTCTCACCATTATGTTCTGTATATACAAAAATATTCTCTTTATATGCAGTTATAAAAGCTAGAAAAAGAATGTGATTGCTTTCCAGTCAAAAGGTCAGAAGTGACTCATCCGAATGCCAAGGCACAGACTTCAATTGTATCCACATTAATATTACGCTGTGCAACAAAAGTTACCAGTCAGATTAAATTGTATTACTTGTCTACTTGTATTTTTTTAATGATTAAAACCAGAAAGTATAGTTGATAGTTTTTCTCTTTTCTTTCACTTCTCTTTGGCACTATTAGTGGTGATGTTCTGAAATGCGCCTCAGGAGTCGCCATCAAAGGGTCAAGCAGCAGCTCAAGTGAAACTGACACCAGCTCTGAATCAGACTCTGAGAGTGAGAGTAGTTCCAGCGAGAGTGAGAGCAGCAAGCCATCTCCCTGCACCAGCCCTGAGGTAAGCAATTCTTTCTTAACAGACATGGGAAGTGTTTGTGCGCCCATCCGCTGGGAAAGCTTGGACCTCCGATTGCAATGTGTAGCCATTGAGTTTACATAAATTTAGCCTGTATGCCGCATGTTTGATGATTCTACTCATAGTAGAGATGAGGTTTTTGGGCACATTATCATATAAAAGTTCACTCGATTTAGCAGAAAATATTTTTAAGCGAAATCTCAAGTCAAACAATATGTTTTGAATGTGTATTACGTATCCAGAAATCCTGTTGCAGGTAGATAAGACTATGACACTTTGTTCAGAACTTAAATAGTAACTAGTAAGTAGTAAATGGTAACCTTAAAATTGCCTCATCAATATTTCTGAAATCCTTTGTAAATATGTTTTACCTTCAGAGTGTTAAGGGAAACTCTAAGTTACACCCACTAATGTAGCCCTGTATACTTGACTTGTAGGTGTTTGCAATAAATACAACTTTTCAGAACTTTGTCTTGAAAATCTTCCACTGTCATAGGAAATCCTTAAGTCTGCTAATGTTAACATGGTAACACGTCATGAAAACATTTCATGAACTTCATGCTAATTCATTGCGGCTGCTGTTGCAGGGTGGGGGCTGGAGATTCCAAGTTTATTCATGTTTGTTCATACAGGCGGGAGCATGGACAGCATATGAACAGAATGTGGATGGATTCCAGGTTTAGAACTGCGTGACAACTTTCTATAAACAGTCCTCATCGACAGCTCTAGAGATGAAACAGAATTAGTCTGCAAATGCTATCAGCCAGCAATTGGACATTAAAGGGTTCTCTAAAATTAGACTTTATAGCGGTGCATTTATTCGTAGCAAGATGTTCTATGTCTTGATTCAAGCCCTAAAAGTGAATTGGACTAATGGGATGCGCAGAAGTCTGTCGAAGATGTGTGATCTTTATCTTTGTATCTTATACAACAATACTAAAGCAATGGTTATATTGCTGAAGATTTGGCCCAAAGCTTCCAGGGGACCAATGTCCTCAAACATGCAACCAACTTAGTTGTCATGGTTGCATGGCAAATTAGATACTTAACAAGGTAATGGTGGGCTCAGCCTTAGCCACCTTGGCAAATAATAAAATAATAATTCTTTATTTATATAAAACACACAGATTACACAGCGCTGCACAAAGCATGTCAAATTGGTCCCTGTCCCTAAACAACCTAACAGTATGTTTTTTTTGGAGCATGGGAGGAAACTCACGCAAACACTGAGAGAACATACAAACTCTTTGCAGATATTGAACTGGGTGGGATTCGAACCCAGGACCCCAGCGCTGCAAGGCAGAAGTGCTACTCACTCTGCCACCGTGTCACCCTATGGTATACACTTGTCCTGGTTCCCAAGACATAGCTATACGGAGAAGCTACTAAAGGACCTTCACTATGAGGTCCTAAAGCTGTTGCAAACTTCCTAGACCGCCAGAGAACATGTGTAATGTTCAGCGTTTCTAAGTTTTCATCCTGTAAATGGGCACTGCAGAGAAACTTATTTTGTATATATTGTCACTGCACATTACTACTTCTCTTATATAATAGCACTGTATAGTACTTTTTATTTAATCCGTTGTAGTGTATGTTGGCACTGCACAATATCACCTATAGTGCCTGTATATGTGGTCATAGTAGGAAATCTACCATCAAAATACATTGATAAATCAGGAATACTTGCTCATAGATCCAGGCACTACATAGTTGGATTTAGAAGACAGGAAGCCATGGATAGCAAATATAAGCAGATTACCACAGTCACGGTGCCGGAAACCTCCGATAACGCTAACTAACACTGCTGCGCTGTACACTACAAATGCTGGACCACTCTCAAAGCGGTCTGCCGTATTCATGAGTGGGCAGGATTAGGGGCGGTGACAGTCACCGCCGGCCTATGGAGTGGGCAGGGCGGTCCAGGGAAGCGGCAGCGCTGCAGTGTAGTGTAGTGCACAGTGCAGCAGTGTTAGCATTATTAGAGGTTTCCGATAACGCTATCATTGTAACACTGCTGCGTTTGTTTTATCCCTAGAGCTGCTTACTTAAGTAAGCAGCCCTAGTGCTGTTTTTCAGGGTGACAGGTCGTCTTTAACTTTGTTACACAAATAACTGATACTCTGAGAAATCGTTTTTTTTTTTCACTTTTGCCTTTCATTAATTTTCTTTTGTAATAACTATTATTTGAAGCGTTAGAATAATATCATTTCAATGTACAGTTACCATTTCTTTGCCACACTTTACATAATCATAGAAACATTGGGGAGATTTATCACAGCTTGTACTCCAGTTTTCACCAGGCTTTGTGATTATTCTCCCATCTATGAAGGTCATGAAGTGCGGCCAGCTCCACATTGGGCCAATGCGGGACAGGAACGCGCAAGCAATATTGCCTGCAGACATTCAGGCTACAATGGCACAATTCTACACCAACCAGTGCCTGCCATAGAATTGTATGTTAGTGCAGCTGGAACCGACTGATGTATATGGCTGAGTGGGTCTTCTTCGTACGCTGACTCACAGAGCTCCACCTTGGTCTCAAAAAGCACTAAATTGTGCTAGTTTATAGAAGTCTTCAAGAACATTAATTGATAATATTTTTGTTAGGAATCATTAAGTTGGTAAAGAAAATTTGTGTGAATATGCCTTGTTATGATTGCTATCATTTGACTTGTATCATTTGTCTTACAGCCCGAACACACAACAGCAAACAAATGGCAGCTGGATAAGTGGTTGAACAAAGTTAATCCAAACAAGACTTCAGTTCTCAGCCAAGCATCAAGCCTAAATTACGGAGAATTAAATGAAAGTGAACAGGGCTGTGAGAATGTGTCTCAAATTCATCAGGCATGTCTAAGTCACAGTGATGAGAAGGGTCCAGACAGAGAAAATCAGAGAGATGAAGAGTTGTGCACTGTTATAGGAAACAAAGGTGTGAAGCTTCAGGCACCTCCACCTGTTGCATGTGCTGCTACTGCTGTGGTTGATGAAAATACATCCAGAAGGACACCAGTGTGCCGAAAGCCTACAAAGAGGACAGAGAGGGCATCTAGTGGTGATAATCTGAATTGCCACGAGCTACATGATCATACGATCAGCCAAGGATTGCTTGGGAGGGAAACATCTGAACAAACTAAAAATAGATTGACTTGTAATAGCAGGGGATTACATAGAAAAGAATCCACATCAAATAGGCAACCTCAATTTTCTACTACTAACCAAAAATTCCGGGAGAATATTGAGCTCTCTCTGCAATCTTCCAAGCACAGCACAGAAATAGAACCAGGCAGTGGTCCTTTTTATGAAGATAACTCTTCCTTTACATTAGAAAGTAATAACAGGAATAAACAGTGTGGGCGCAATCATATAAACCAAGCTAGTCCTCATAGTAAACAACATTATATTAACAGGAGGACTACAAGTGAGCTCACCCCGGAGCTGGAAGAGCAGTTTTATACTCTAGTTCCTTTTGGAAGGAATGACTGCACTGTGAAGGGCTCCAATGACACTAAGTCTCTTTGGGTACGGATTGATTTAATGCTTTTGTCTAGAATTCCACAAAGTGTTCATCAAGAGAACTTCAAAATGGATAGTAGCAGAGAGAAGATAATGACTTCATCACAAAGTAAATGTTTACTCCAAGCAACAGATAACCCTTTAATGAAAATGAGACGGAAACGGAAGGTATGTTCGGATCTGTCTCACCTAAACATGTGAGGATTGCATTTTAAGTAAATGAAACTCTATAAGTAACCAGAGATTATTATCCGATACTGTGGTATATCCGTTACATATAATGGGGCAGATTTATCAAGCTGTCTGAAAGTCAGAATATTCTTTGTTGTCCATGGCAACCAATCACAGCTCCCCTGGTAAAATAAAAAAGTTGAGCTGTAATGGGCAACTGAGAATATTCTGACTTTGAGACAGCTTGATAAATCTGCCCCAATGTATCTATCACCCTAATTTAGCTACTAAAATCATCTTCAGTGAGGCAGGAATGTAAGATGGATGATCTGCTTCATTGTAGGGTTAAAACTACAACTAGCTCATAGACACTGCTTTCACACATTGGGTTAATCATTTCTGTGTGCTGTAATAGAGAGTCAAAATAGCAGCTGCCCCCCCCCCTATGTTAAAAAAATTGGAATGTGAATAGGTGTATAGATATAAGATCACATCAGTAGTCATATAATGCTCCTTGTGTGCACGAAAATTCTAAGACTTAAGAAGGTAGACTTTTACAGGAAAACTTGGAGCTATTTGGACCACTATACTACCCTTAGTACCTTAGGGACTCTCCATTGCCACATTATAAAACACACAAGTGTCTCCTGCCACTCCTGGCGCCTTTGCAGATCTTTACTAGAGGCAGAGTAGTATATGCTCAATGGAGTGTTCAACCACCGGACATTGGGCCCAGATGCAGTGAAGCCTGGGTGTACTTCACAAGTTTCAGTGACACAGACGTTGGTAGCACCAGATTCTTTATATGGTTTCAGAGAGTTCATATTGGGGCAGATTTACTTACCCAGTCTATTCGTGACCCAGCGGCGCGTTCTCTGCGGTGGATTCGGGTCCGGCCTGGATTCACTAAGGTAGTTACTCTGAAGTCCACCAGGTGGCTCTGCTGCTCTGAAGTTCCCCCGAGGCCCGCTGGAATGCCCTGAAGTTCACCGGCCTATTCCTGGTGAAGGTAAGTGCAAGTCCCGCAACACTTTTTTTAAAAAATATGGCGGTTTTTCCGAATCCGTCGGGTTTTCGTTCGGCCACACCCCCACCCATTTCTGTCACGTGCATGCCGGCACCGATGCGCCACAATCCGATTGCGTGCGCCAAAATCCTGGGGCAATACAGGGAAAATTGCCGCATATCGGAAATATTCGGGTAACACGTCGGAAAACGCGAATCGGGCACTTAGTAAATGACCCCCATTGTGTTCATATAGGACATTAAGCCACCAGCCCAGAATGACCATTGTGTAATTTAGTTTTAGTAAAGATGTTCTGCATCTTGACTTTATAATTTATAGTTTCACCAAACTTTGTGATTTCCACAGAACAGATGTCCACACTTTAAAGGAAATCTACCATCAAAATCAAGCACGATAAATCGTGGGCACTTACTCTTAGGTCCAGGCACAGTGACTGATCTTATTATACTTGACCTCCTCCTTCTGAAATTAACTTAAAATTATGCTAATGAGCCAAAAGGGCTCTGCGTACATTACCAAAGTCCCTCCAAAGTTTATGAATCGGAGGGCAATCCCACCACAAGTGTAGCATGTTGCCTTCTGATTCTCCACAGCGCCACCACAGGGGAGAAACTTCCGGGAACATTCTATGCAGTTTTGCAGGTGTTCTGTACCATTGAGACACAATTTTGTAGTTTAGTTCCTGAAGGCGGCAGGAGACTGAGGCCTTGTGGGTTAAGATAAGTGCTTTTCGCCACTGTTCAAGTGAGAAAGACTTATTGAGGTCCCTCTCCCATGAAGCAGTAAATGACGGCAGCTCATCCCCCGCACCTCCCCGCACCAGCATAGCATAGACCAAGGAGATCGTGTGGATAGGAGGGGAAGAGACCATACATAATTCTTCAAACGGGGTGAGGGTGGTAGAGAGTGCAGATGGACCTAGGGCAGGGATGACGAACCTTTTAGCGGTCGAGTGCCCAAATTTATTGCGAGGTGCCAACCAAAAATTAAAGCAGTAACTAACTGCTCCCTGTTCTTCAACAATATTGGCCTCCTGAGGACAGCAACACAGTAGAAAGATGGAAAATTTGCATCATTTTAGCTTCTTTCCAGTGTCCCTCTGTAGACCTGTAGGGACCAGCAGGAGGTCCTCCAAAGATAATTTGGCCCTGTCTATTTATTCTCCCTCTTCCTACAGTCCTAAGAAGTGAAGTAAGTATCAAAATATGACTGAAAGCAGCATCTTTTAAGTTGCTTGGAACTGCAGGAAGATTCTTCGAGTCCTGTCTGGTGTGCTGGGGCGATGGCCCGGGTGCCCACAGAAAGGACTCTGAGTGCCACCTCTGGCACCCGTGCCATAGGTTCGCCACCACTGACCTAGGGTGATGCACATAACTGAAGACCTAACACGGATGTGAGCTAGTCCTAACTGAAACTTCTGTTTACCTTTTTTCTTGTATGGCTTAAATGTATTATGTGTAAAATGCAGATATATTAACCTATTAATGAAATATTTATGTTGTGTAGTGTGAAAGTGAAGGATCTCTGGAGATGAAGAAAATCCCTGTGGAAAAGGAAGATAGTCTATTTTTTCCGATTCAGAGTAACCATAGAGCAAACAGTCAGAGCTTAGAACTTAACAGGTATGAAGTCCCTTCAACTTGTGTGATACACATTAGATCTTATCTCTACACAACAAACTAGGAGTCATGTAATGATGACACTTCCAATGTATTGTGAGTCTGCATCTTTGCTTACATATTTATTGTTAAAAACAGTGTACATTTTTGTTATAATAGCAATATTTAAAATGTAAGAAATACAAAATTGCAAAAACTGTAAAATATATTAAACTGTAAATTATTGGAGTAAATTATCATTTTGCGTATACAGTATATATGTATATATACATGTGTATATATGCACTTCCTCTCAAAAGTTTGGGGTCACCCAGACAATTTTGTGTTTTCCATGAAAACTCATACTTTCATTTTAAAATAATAATTTTCTCCTTCAAACTTTGCTTTAATTAGAGAATGCTCCATTTGCCAGCATTGCAGACCTTTGGCATTCTAGCTGTTAATTTTCTGAGGTCCTCTGGAGAAATGTCACCCCATGCTTCCAGAAGTCCTACTCACAAGTTGCATTGGCTTCATTGGCACTTTATTTGTACCATATGGTCAAGCTGATTCTACAACAGCTTAATGCCAGCTTCTTCCCTAAATAGTTCATGCATAATTTGTAGGAGTGATTTGGGCCATTGTCCTGTTGTAGGATGAAATTGGTTCCCATCAAGCGCTGTCTACAGGGTATGCTGCAAAATGTAGTGATGACATTCCTTATTCAAATCCAAGCACCAGAACCAAAGCAACCTAAGACCATCACATTACCTCCACAATGCTTGACAGATGGAGTCCGGCATCTCCTAGCATCTTTTCAGTTCTGCTTTTCACAACTGTCCTTCTGTGTAATCCAAACACCTCAAACTTAGATTAATCTGTTCATAACATTTTTTAAAATCTTCCTCTGTCCAATGTCTGTGTTTTTTTGCCCATATTAATCTTTTAATTTTATTAGCCAGTCTCAGATATGGCTTTTTGTTTGCCACCAGGAGACGCCTCTTCACTGTAGAGGTTGACACTCGTTTAGCGAGTACTATTTAATGTAGCTGTCAGTTGAGGACCTGTGAGCCGTTGGTTTCTCAAACTAGAGACTCTAATGTATTTGTCTTGTTGCTTAGTTGTGCAGCGGGGCCAGCCCACTTCTCTTTCTACTCTGGTTAGAGCCTGTTTCTGCTCTCCTCTGAAGGGAGTAGTACACACCGTTGTAGGAAATCTTCGAGTTTCACATGAAAGTTCTTTTTTTCTGGCCATTGTGAGAGTTTCATAGAACAAACGAATGTGATGCTCCAGATTCTCAACCAGCTCAATGGAAGGTCAGTTTTATAGCTTCTCTAATTAGTCAAACCGTTTTAAGATGGGCACTTTTCCCTGAAACAACAAAAGATCCAAGACTTGTGCCCATGTTCTATCATCAAACACAGTCCACATCCCCAACACACAACAGGACTATAAAATCCTGGGTACATTCTCCTGCACATCCAAATAATAAAATTTTTGGCAGGGCAACTAAAATTTTTGGCTTAAAGATTTTTGCTGAGAGAGTTAGTTGTCCGTCATGGGATTAAAAGAATGGCAGCAAAATATTAATGTTAATATTTTAAGACACAAATTACTTTAAGTTTCTGGAATTGATAGATGGGAATTGGAAGGTGACAGGTTATCTTGAGTACATACAAGAGTCCTGCACAGTTCATCATTTACTCTATTACCACAATGGAGTTGTCATCTGGATA
Organism: Engystomops pustulosus; assembly: GCF_040894005.1. Taxonomy (NCBI): domain Eukaryota; kingdom Metazoa; phylum Chordata; class Amphibia; order Anura; family Leptodactylidae; genus Engystomops; species Engystomops pustulosus. Next base: position 101,463,123 of record NC_092412.1, on the reverse strand, counting down.
CATTTTTTGTGGTTGAAAGTAAGCTTGCTACAAGCTATTGCCATAGAGTACTTGGTATACAAATGATGTTGATCTTTTTGTACAGTTTTGAGATGTCCGTATCGAAGACGGAGAGATGTCTGTCTCCATTACCTTTCATTCCTGATGAGCCGAAATCAAAGTGTACAAGTGAGGAACTCTCTTCCACAAATAAGTGTCAGAGGAGTCTATTGCCTACTTATGCTTCTTGCAATCGACATTGTCAACAAGAAAAACCTCTCTATTCTCGACAGGTAGGTTTTATTTTGCATTATAAACTAACCCAGAAACAGAATTATGGTTATACATTCTGACAAAATGAATTGTGGTTTTGTTTATTGTGCAGAAAATATAGTAAATTTCGCCAACCTAATGCAGCAAAGCAGTGAAGAGCAACCTATATACATAGTATTAAGTGTACAACATAACTATAAACATGATGGGGGATATTTATCATACCGCACGATAGCCCCGCCGCTGCATTTTCGCAGCGCAATACAATAAGAGGCTTCAGCCTCTTGATGTTTCGGGCAGAGTGCGGTGTAGTGTTTATTCTGGGCTATTTCACATGTGAAAAGTCGCCGGCAGCAGCGAGTACGCAGGGACAGTAACTTTTGATAGATTAACCCCTTCATGACTGGTCAGAATAAAATTACATTGACTGGTCATCAAGGGTTTTATGGAGAGGGCTCAAGGGCTGGGCCCGCAAGATAGAGGGTGTCAGCTTTATTCTATAGCAGACAACTGCTGCTAATTGGTGTGACTGGTGTTGGTACCAATCAGGACAATAAAGCTGTTAGGTGCCTTGGTTGAACCTAATATAGGCTGAGAACTGATCTTGAAAGGCAATTGTCAATGAAAGCAGCCCATTAAGTGGTTTTCAGGCAAAGAAGCCTTAAACCTGATCCCTTTCAGAGGGTTCTGAGGCAACGTTCACACGTTCTGTCTGGATTGCATGCGATTGGTAACAAGCGTCTGTTGTTTTGCATGTAAACAATGCAAAACACCAGGTTCTCGATACCGATTACATGCATTTCCTAAAGGTAATAAGACATTACCAAACTATATAATAAAGTGGATGTGTCATCTGGACCTTAAAGTGAAAGCCGTAAAAATAAAGTCCATAAGTAATAAGTAAAAAAAAGTCCAGAATAATAAATGGTGCCAGCAGAAAGTACAATTTCTCTCACAGCCATCATATAGCTTTGTAAACAGAAAAATCAAAAAGGATAAGACTATTGTAGTAGGTGGGGAATAAAAAAAGAAACACAAAAACCTGGTTCCCCGTTACTTAAAGGGTTAAGAGGCAATACTTTTTAGTTTTGCTTTTATTAAATTGAAGGATTGGCAATATGCATAGAAACACAAGTTTTCTTCATATGTGTCAGTACCTGGTCCTCATAGCCTACCTTAGAGGTGTAAATCATTTAAATCCTTCTAGTTCTTTGTTGTACAAAATGTAATTTTTCAGAAATCTGTAAAGTATAACTAGAATTCAATTTTGAAAATGCTTTGAACGTCAAATTTTAATGGTATATTATTTAATTTGCTCTCATTTTGTGAAAAGTCATAAAATACGGCACATTAGGGCACATTTACTATGGGATGTGCGCCAGTTTTCTGTCAGACTTTGCACTTTCTTTCTAGTGGAAACTGCTTGCACAGGTATTTAAGAAGTGTCTGAGCCACATTTGTGTCACACGTGACCCATTTTTGTCACGCCTGCACTATTCTTCATGCGATACAAACTTCTGAAGACCAAAAAACAAAAGAGCTTGTAGGTATAAAAAATGATTTACACTTTATTCAAAATAACACAGACAAAGTATATACACCACTTTCAGGAGGGATTGTATTGTCACTACAAAGGTCCACTGCCTTCCTATATCAGTCCTACTTTTGGACATAATACATCTTTGGAAATATTTCTTTTTGGCACAATTTACGAGGCAGAACCAGGATAGGGGGGCCATAGGTTCTCTGTGTCTGTCCCACTTCCATCTGGGACATTGCCTGTTCTCCTTAATATTTCCGACTTTCAGTAATCTCTCCTGAAAGTGGTGTATATACTTTGTCTGTGTTATTTTGAATAAAGTGTAAATCATTTTTTATACCTACAAGCTCTTTTGTTTTTTGGTCTTTGGATTTTGGAGGGCGGTATAGACTACATATGGGGCCTTTTTGGTGTTCGACACAAACTTCTGCACTGAAGGGGGCGTTAAGGTGCTCAGTCGGACAGTGCAGCACATTTATCATGCAAAGTTTGATAAAATTGTGTTGGACGCAACGCGTTAAAGGTGCACCAAAAAAATAAGTGGTGAACTTGGCCGGAGCAGTACAGAGGGCCCCAGATAAATGCTGAACGTGCGCCAAAAATCCTGAATCTGGCGCACTCTGCACTACAGGCGGTCCCCTACTTAAGAACACCCGACTTACAGACGACCCCTAGTTACAAACGGACCTCTGGATGTTGGTGATTTACTGTACTTTAGCCATAGGCTACAATAAACATCTATAACAGTTATCACAGGTGTCTGCAATGAAGCTTTAGTGTTAATTCTGGTTCTTATGACAACCCAACATTTTTAAAATACAATTGTCACAGAGATTAAAAGAATTTTGGCTGGGTTTACAAATATAATGTATACAGTTCCGACTTACATACAAATTCAACTTAAGAACAAACCTACAGACCCTATCTTGTATGTAACCCGGGGACTGCCTGTATACATACACAGGCAAGATAGATATAGTACAGTTTGCACTGTTCTTAGTAAATGTGCCCATGGTGTTTTTGTCTTAGAAATTGCAATTTGTCTCACTTTTGAAACGTGGATAAAATCCAACAGGAGGGATGAAGTAATAACAGCCTCAATGTTTTATTTAAATTAATAGGGACAAATGTTTATTTTATACAGACAATATATAATGTCATAACCCCCTCAAGTAGGGTTTTAAATATTCTATCTAGCATTTCCTCTTTTATGTTAAAACTCATCCATTTACCTATAAAAAATTGCTCCAAAGTCTTATGGAAAAGTACTGAGAAGAGTCACTTTTGCTCTAAAGCAGCTTTAAAGCAGCTAGACAGCTAGAACCATATGGTTCATTGAAGTCAAAGATGAGAATGTTAGATGAAAGTTCTGTAGGCTACATTACCTGAGATACAGACAGTTTTAACATAAATGAGGGAAGGCAAAAAAGATATTTCATTCCCTATCCGAGACTGCCATTAGTTTAGTGGAATAAAAGCTGGTGTTAGTTTACACATAAATCTGGAAAATGACACAAAAAGTGGCAAAAATATCTAGATTTCATATCCTGGTTATAAGTCATCCACAATATACTTAATATGCAAATACAGTGGGGGCACTGTGCTGCAGTTCGGCCAGCACTTCTTGCAGTAGTGGATTATAATATTGGCGGTTTGGGCGGTAGCCTGGGGGCCAAGCCTTCTAGGGGACCCATGGCCATCCAAACCAATCACCAAACACTGAGAAGGACCTTCACCCCTGAAATCCTTTTGCATCTGTTCCTTCTCTCAATACACTTGTGCATAAGAGCCATTTAATATGCCCCAGACTCCTTGCATTATATTTTACTACTGTTCATTGTTCTGTGCTTGGTTCATGGGATCTGACTATCGCACAGTGCTGTTTCTATTGACCAGGCACTAATAACAGGTGAGCTGGTGTCTCAACATAATATATTGCTTCCTCTGATAATAAGGGTCATGATTTCAATTCCTGTCAGAGACACAATACATTATATCATATACAGTATATAAATAGGTATCTTAGAACTGTGTGAGTGCTGAGACTACCCCTGGCTATAAAAGGGAGGGGCAGCATTTAGTTTTATGTCCGAGATAAACTTCCTGTCAATGAATAAAAGGCTGAAAGGCCCAGTTCACATCTATGAGGTGTACGGTCTTCAGTTATTTGCATCGGTTAGTGTGAGCCACAATGAAGTGTGGTTGAACACACAGAACAGGTGCGGGTCTTTCTAGTATACAGAGGTAAGTTATAATACAAAGATTTGTACCTGTCCTGTGTGTTCAATAACTCATGGTAGAACTCAAGATATAAACTGGGCCTCAGATGTTCATATTTAATAACATCAAAGATGAAAAATGTATATTTGAAACTAAGCTACCATTTACAAGCATTTTCTTCTTTGCCCCTCTAAAAGATATGATGTTTACCTTTTTTAGAAGATGCAACCATCAAACAGTACCAGCTCTGTATGTATTAAAAATGAATTGAAGTCACACATCTGGTCATCTGCACTAAATGGACATACAGATACGAAGATAACTAAGCAGTTACTTGATAGCACAAGGTATAGCAATACAATATAATTCTGTGTTTTTTGTTAATTATAGTTTGCTGCAAAAAGAGCTTATTGGATATTATACTGTAGTCACAAAATTTGAGAAATTTGTTTCCACCTATTCCTTAGAGCAGGGGTCGGGAACCTCTTTGGCTGAGAAAGCCTTGAACACCACATATTTTAAAATGTAATTCTGTGAGAGCCATACAATATGCACGTGCCTCCCAGTAGATAGGTAGCCACAGCACATGGCCCCCCAGTAGATAGGTAGCCCCAGTACATGCCCCCCAGTAGATATGTAGCCACAGCACATGTCCCCAGTAGATAGGTAGCCCCAGTACATGGCCCCCAGTAAATAGGTAACCACAACACATGCCCACCAGTAGATAGGTATCCCCAGTACATGCCCCCAATAGATAGGTAGCTCCAGTACATGGCCAGCAGTAAATAGGTAACCATAGCACATGCCCCCAGTAGATATGTAGCCCCAGCACGTGCCCTCAGTAGATAGGTAGCCACATCACATGGCCCCCAGTAACTAGGTAGCCATAGCACATGCCCCCAGTAGATAGGTAGCCCCAGTACATGGCCCCCAGTAAATAGGGGGCATGTGCTGGGGCTACATATCTACTGGGGGCATGTACTGGGGCTAGCTATCTACTGGTGGGTATGTGCTGTGGTGCATGCCCCCTGTAGATATGTAACCCCAACACATGCCCCTAGTAAATAGTTACAGCACATGCCTCCTAGTAGATATGTAGCCCTAGTACGTGCCCCCAGTAGATAGGTAGCCACATCACATGGCCCCCAGTAACTAGGTAGCAAAATCACATGCCTCCAGTAGATAGGTAGCCACATCACATGGCCCACAGTAACTAGGTTGCCACAGCACATGCCCCTCAGTAGATAGATAGCCCCAGTAGATGCCCCCAGTAGATTGGTAGCCACATCACATGGCCTCCGGTAAATAGGTAGCCACATCACATGGCACCCAGTAGATAGGTAGTCCCAGTACATGGCCCCCAGTAAATAGGTAGCCACAGCACATGCCCCCCAGTAGATATATAGCCCCAGCACATGCCCCTAGTAGAAAGGAAACCCAGGGACATGCCCTCAGTAGATAGGTAGCCACACCACATGACCCCCCAGTAGATAGGTAGCCACACCACATGACCCCCCAGTAGATAGGCAGCCACAGCACATGACCCCCCCCAGTAGATAGGTAGCCACACCACATGACCCCCCCATTAGATAGGTAGCCACAGCACATGACCCCCAGTAGATAGGTAGACACAGCACATGCCCAAGGTAGATAGGTAGTCATAGCACATGCCCCCAGCAGATAGGGGTAGCCACAGCAGATAATTATGATTACCAACAATAGTATACAGGACCAAAACAGTATAACGCATAAATCATATAACCAGTATCAAAATATTGCAAATCTTTATTTGTACACACAAAGGCAATCAAAAAACATTAAAACGCACATTAAAATCCACAAAAACAAACAAAAATGGTGGTGGTTAATCCATAATATACATGTATCATCACTGTAAACATCCAAGTAAATGCAAGATAGGGCTGTGCAATAAGTACAAGTGCTAATTTTACCCAACTGGGTGTTGCACGCTACCAAGTACCTCACAAGCAGTAATCAGGCCCCAGACTATCACCACAGCACCCCGATGTACGTTTCACCGTCGTTTCCTCAACGAAGATATCTACCAGTAGACAGGTAGCCCCAGTAGATAAGTAGCCTCAGCAAATGCCTCCCAGTAGATAGGTAGTGCCAGCACATATTTGCCCCCAGTAGATAGGCAGTGACAGCAAAAAAAAGGGAATACTCACCTACCTGTACTCCCTTCAGCAGCTTCTAATCACTCCTGCGCTGCTTCGGCAATGCCGAAAAACTCGGCTTATACTCGAGTATATATGGTAGATAAACTTTTTGAAACGGCAGTCACTCTTGAAAAGAAATAACGTCTAAGTAAACAATTAAAGTGAAGAATATGAAAAAACTTATTTTTATAGTCACCTACTTAATAATCCACAACTGTCTTTTTGTAATCATATACAAAGATACTACAAATAAATCCAGCAATAAGGGAATCATATATGGCAGTGATGGCGGACCTTTTAGAGACAGAGTGCCCCAACTACAACCAAAACCCACTTATTTACCCTGATGTGCCAATGTGCCATATTGAGCAGTAACTTATTGTTACCTGTTCTTCCAATCGTATCGGCCACCTGAGGCCACCAATACAGTTGAAAGAAGGTGGGCAAATTCAGACTATCATTGTAGCTTCTCTCCAAGGTCTCTGTTTAGGAAGAATGGTGGGTCCAGCAGGAGGACCACAAAGATAATGCCCTTCTTTTAACACCTTCTCACTTTTTAAGCAGTTCCAAACAGTCAATGAAGTGTTGCTGTAAAATAGTGCGGAGCGCAGCATCTCATAAGTTGCCTAGGACTGCAGGAAGATTTAATGGATTTGGTCCTGTTTGGTGAACTCTGTCCTAGGCTGATGGCCTGAGTGCCCACAGAAAGGGCTCTGAGTACTACCTCTGGCACCCGTGCCATAGGTCCGCCACCACTGGTATATAATATTGTAAATCCTTTTTGTGAAATGGCAAACATCGGAGTAGATCTTGCAGACCTTTGACTATGGCTGAAGCTGATCAAAGTCCACTCCTCTCCACCAAACGTATTTATGGTATCCTCAGCATTCAACAAGTATATGAAAAATAAAAAACATTTTCATTAAACATAAAACAGTGCCATAGGTTCGCCATCACTGATATATGGCATTCATTTTAGCTTAACTTTTAGATGTCATTCAGGAGATGATGAATGAAGGTATCAGATTATAAACTCTGAATGATCAGCCCTTTAGCTATGGCAGGGGCATAAATAACCTAATCCATCTGTGTGGTGAATATGATATGAATCACATTTTACAGAAGGTTATGAGCAGGGCAAAACACCATATTAGAACACTTCTGAATATTCTCATTCTTGTTTCATAGACCTCACAATGCAGATTACTTTATGCAGGAAGCTAAACGAATGAAGCATGAAGCAGATGCCATGGTAAGTACACTTTCCTCCCAGATACAGTATGCAAAATTAATTTTGTCCTGGCATTTTATGGGCATGAAGTTATCATCAGCACAAAACACCAAACATAATTATAAAACCCATTACAAGCATGACTGGCTTTGTTAAATTATGGAATGCTTGTATCGCTGAGTGTTTTTGTCAAACAATTACTTTGGAAATAAGTGATTATACAATCTCTGGGTAAGCATGTGTTAGAAGCTGTACTTATTTTAAATACAGGCACAAGGAGCTCTTCAGAATATAGTCATAGATAGTGATATTTAGCAGACGTCAAACTCAAGGTCATTCTTATTGGGTTTAGAATTGGTCTATGTTGTCACCAAGACCAAACCTGCAAATTATGTCCTCCAAGAAGCCCAATGATGGCTGGCCAGTTTAACAGGGTGATGCTGCACAATATAGGAGCAGCCTAATGCATGCAGAATCGTTTCTAAGGCTACATTAAAAACTTCTTTAATACCAAACAGTAGATGTTTTTCTATGGGCAAAAAAAATTATTTAAAAAAATAATTATTTGTGTGCTGCATTTAAAATGATTTACATGTAGGATTGGTCATCAATATTGTGGTACACATACTGATCAACTGCTGTAAGTAAATGTGAGAAGCTTAAATTCTTTGCACGGCGACTATGAACTCCTTTCCAACAACACAACATCTTATTAGGGTCCTGCAGGTGTCTGTTAACTCATTAGATGCACCCAGGCAATAACAGGGGGCAGAGAACTGTTACTGTGACAGCTGGTTGCCTTTCCTGTATCGCCTATGATATCCTGACAAAAGTATTGCAGGATATTGTGTGAGTGATCAGATGTCCTAAGGCCTATAAAAATGGGAAAACACGTAAAAGGTATTTGTTGAAAGATATGATTACATTAAATTAAAAAAGTAAAGGATATATAAAAATTAAAAATATGCAATAAAAAATAAAAATATGCATATTACACGCAATGACACACTGTCGCAATGCTATATATTTGCTCTTACACCTCGTACACCATATTTGCTCTAGTGCCTCCCTCCCCTGCAGAACTTATCTGCTTGTAGCTTTTCTTTCATCAAGATGTGATGTGTTTGCCTGCAGGAAGTCAGTGTGTGTGTGCTCATCTTGGAATGCAAATGTGGGGGCTAGAGACAGAAAACAGTTAAGTGCAGTTTCAAACAGGAGAACAATATGGCTTCCCCAACCCTAAGTCAGAAGATAAAGGGTCGGAAACCAAGTGCAAATGAAATTGTGTACAACAGGACTGATAGAGACAGTTTGGAATTATATCTGTGAAATGCTGCATTTTTGTCAATAACATTGAATCAAAGAATGTGTTATTTTGTTATCCTTAGTATAAATTTGTCTTGGTGGGAATACCCCTTTATGCCCACAAAGTTATGTCATCCAAGAAAGTGACAGAATTGCAATGATGTCCCCCTTTATTCTGCATTACACATAAAACAAACTTCGCTGTATGCAAATGAATGATCAGTAAATAGTCTCAACAAAGGAGAAGTGTCATTTTGGGATGCCCCCTCCTAGCTTGTATAGTGTCTCATAGACCAGGTACTTCATCACAAGCCAATGGCTTAGTGGAAGTTGCTAAAGACACAGTAGCTTATGATTATGTATTAGTCCATAAATAAAGCCAGAAAGGGATAGGCCAGCCTCTTCTCCACAGTTGTGACTCATGGTCTCCTTTCTTCTAAAATAAAATGTTACAATTATTGTAATGAGCCAGAAGGGCTATGAGTGTGTTGCAGATGCCTTCTATGCTCTGGATTCGCAGGCTGTTGTTACACTGCAGCAGCGTGTCTCAGCCTCACCCTACCCTCCTGCACTTCCTATAAGCTTGGCAGCAGTGAGCACACAGTGAGAGGGAAGTGCTCTTTCAGAATGTAACAGCCTGTGAAACTGCAGTGCAGAGGAGCTCTGATAACCCACCCAGACTCATAGCCCATCATTAGCATAATTTTAATTTAATTTTAGAAGGAAAGAGGTCATGGATAACAAATATAGGAACATTACTACAGTCCATGTGCCTGGATCTATGAGTAAGTGCCCCTGGTTCATCATGATTGATTTTGATGGTAGATTTTTTTAACCCCTTCACGCTCTGCGACGGATATATCGGCCGCAGAGCTATGAAGGGTGTATGCAGAGGGCACTTATGAAGGTGGCACTTAAAACGTGGTGGCGCATGGGCGCGGTCATGTTTCCTCCGATTGTCGCTCCCCCGAACGTCATCGTGGGGCGGCAATAGGTTGCCATGACTGCTTCGGGTCTTCATCAGACCTGAGGCTGCATGGTTTCAGGAGATTCGTTACAATGAATCACATGCAAAAACTCCATGGTAGGAACGCTCTGACTATCTAGGGTTAATGTACCCTAGAGGGTCTAAGAAATTGTGAAAAAAAAAAAAAAAAAATTAAAAAATGTAAAAAACTTATAAAATATTAAAAATTCTAATCGCCCCCCTTTTCCCTAGAACTGATATAAAACATTATAAACAGTAAAAATGTCAAACACTTAGGTATTGCCACATCCCAAAATGCCCGATCTATCAAAATATAAAAACGGTTATAACCGGCAGTGACCTCCAAAACAGTAAATGGTGCCCAAATGTCCGAAATGTGACTTTTACACCTTTTTACATGACATAAAAATGATCAAAATGTCGCACAGTCCTCAAAATGGTAGCAATTAAAAAGTCAGCTCATTTTGCAAAAAATGACACATCACACAGCTCCGTGCACGAAAGTATGAAAAAGTTATTAGCCTCAGAAGATGGCAATTTTTTTTTCCTTTTTCGTACACATTTGTTTCATTTTTGAAAATATATTAAAAGCAATAAAACCTATATAAATTTGGTATCGCTGTGATCGTACCGAACCAAAGAATTGTTATTTGGAGCACAGAGTGAAAGTCGTAATAACTGCGCCCACAAGAACGTGACGCACATGCGTTTTAAAATTTTTTTTTCCACATTTGGAATTTTTTTCCTGCTTCCCAGTACACGGCATGTTATAATAAATAACATCACGGGAAAGTAAAATTTGTTACGCACAAAATAAGCCCTCACAGAGCTCTGTACACGTAAAAATGCAAAAGTTATGGATTTTTGAAGGTGGAGAGTGAGAAATGAGCAAAAAAAACCCTGTGTCCTTAACATCAATTTTTTTTATGTATAACGTTTTATTGTGGAGGCTTAAAGTGCCTAAATGCCATGTTAGCACACAGTTCCATTCTAAGGGGACCTTGCATTATGTTACACCAGACATTTATCAAACTACACAATCTAATTTGTTTTCAGACATTTGTGTTAATGTAAACTGTGTGCATGTTGAATATAATGCAAACATTGCAAATACCATTGGACTTTATAAATATGGAGGGAAATAAGCACTAACATTACTGCATGTCATTTGCTTTACCTCACTTGAATTGCAGTGATCACTATGAGATAGGAATGTAATAGTAATGCAGAATGTTGTTGCATTTATAGAAATATGTCACCATCTAGTGGATGAATAATTGTTTACAACATAGCAGCAAGATATACCAGGTGTGAATTTCCAGATTTCCTGCTAGAAAACCTGCAGAAGATAACATGCAATACATTTACCACATAGTTTACAAGGAGTTTGATAAGTTATGAACATCCAAAACTTTCATCATCATGTACAGTGATCTAGGTAAAGGGGTATTCTACTTAGTGAGATGGTCTTGGGAAAGATTTCTTTCACTACTCAATACACTATTTATGCAAAGATGATCCACACTAGGAAATGCAAAATACTATCCATTATAAAAATTGAAAAAATACTAGATTGAATATAGAATCTCAGCTTCACACATATTTAACTTTCTAGTCTATGTAATATTTCAGCTTCCAATTTTACTTTTTAATAGTTGTTTTTTTTACAAGGTGGACAAATTTGACAAAGTGCTGAACTACACAGAAGCAGCCCTGGCATTTATTGAATGCGGAAATGCAATGGAACATGGTCCAATAGAGTCCAAGTCCCCATATACAATGTACTCGGAGACAGTAGAACTTATAAGGTATTCTCCTATTTTTTCCTTTGCACCATTTGATCCATAGACTTAAATGTCCTACACTCAATCCTTATTAGAGACAAGTTTAGCTGGGGAGGCAGGAGAGGAGACTGACATGTGAGAGCATTTTCTTTGATACGATTTATAAGTCCATTTGTGGTATTTTATTGTTAGTTAACACTATTACAATTTATAATGGGCCAGGGAAAGCTATTTTATATTTCATGTGTGGTGTTTGTTCCTATTTTAAATATATATATATATATTTTTTTTTTTAAAGATACGCCTTGAGGTTAAAGTCACATTTGAGTCATAGTGCATCTACTCAGGAGAAGAAAATTACAGCTCTATGGTTTGTTGCCTAACATTCATTGCATTTTATATTTCCAATCAATTATGTTTTACCCCTGAACTGTACATATGTAAAAGTGCATGATGGACCTTTTTTGATGTTCCTATTAAATGTAAAGAGCACACTCTACTAAAAAAAAACAGAAAAAAATCCCAACATAATGGATTAAAATGGTTGTCCTGTTTTTTTTTTTATAATTTTTTCACTATTGACCCCAAGTGGTGTAAAAATAATAAAAATCTTATATATGTTTAGCTTTTGGTCTCTGTTGATATAGCCTCTGTATACCACAAATGGCTATTAGGTGGTCATAGAGCAGGAAGCAGGAACAATATTCTCATATAGCACAATACATCTGCATCTCTCGGGTATTTATATCTATATAGATCGATTGATTGATGGATAGATCATATAGAAGATATATAAGGAAATAGACAACTAGACAGATAGATGATGTACTGTATAGACAGGATATAGATGATCATAAGCATTCAACCAAGGGGTATTAAAAGAGCATCCTCAAAAAAGTCCACATGCAGGGGTCCCTTTAAGATAGGGGGCCTGGGCAAGTGCCCACTTAGCCACCCCCTAATGGTGTACTGAAGTGCATGTTTGACGTTTACTCCATTCACTTTTGTTATGCTGTACAACGGACATGGATTTCACTGACCCATAAAGAGAAAATTTCAGTGGGAATAAAACAAGTAACACTTATACCCCAGCAATATAATTCTTCCAACATGAAACCCCAAATACCGGATCATTGTTTCCCCCAACACATGAAATTGAGGGACAGTTTGCAGTTTGGGGGGTGGCATGCCCACCTAATAGCCATTTATAACATATTCTACAGAGATGCCATAAATGTCAATATTCTGAAAATGTCTTTAAGTCCTATAAGCAAGGTAAATCATACTGTACAAGCTGTCTTCTATAACTATACTAGTAACATAGGAGTAACATAGGAGTTATAAACCATTTTATAGCCATTAAATTTAATGATCAGAGTGTATGAAATATAATTTATATATGGCATATTTATGGTATATTTTTCTATATTTTCTCTACTTATAGTTATCGTTGTCTGGCTCTTCTGTACTGGAGAATGTTTCGCCTTAAGAGAGATCATGCCGTGAAGTATTCTAAAGCTCTTATTGATTATTTCAAGGTAGGAATCTGACTAATACTCCATATTGGTTTCTATTTTTGCAAAAAAAAACAAACAAGCCCACAAAGGCACATATTAAATAATACCAATGGCAATTAGATCTTTTAATGGAATCAAGAATTGGTAATGCCCATGTGGGGTTTCACATGGTACACATAATCGAATGTGTAGGGCACAAGTCATGTCAGACATTTGCTGTAACAAAAAAAAAACACATGATTGTGAGAATAGCAGCCATATTGGCTTGGATTGTTGCTGCCCATGGCATCATTGGGGGGTTGTGATCCATTGCTATCCCTCTGAGACTCCCAGGCCTGGCATAGAACATTACAAGGGAGGCAGTGCCGGAGGCAGTAGAAACCCCAATTACTTGAATACAGTAGCATTACAGTATTACCAATTACCATAGCAAAGTACTGTATGAAATATCTTAATAGTATACCTTTTTCCTTTACAGAATTCATCTAAAGGGCCACGAGTACCATCACCATGGAATGCCAGTGGAAAGTAAGAAATAAAACAATTTTTGGCACATTTCATTATATAGAACTGACACAAATAACTTTTTTTTCCAAAACATTCCTTCTCTGCATTTGCCAGTTTTTAACAAATGTCACCTGATGATGGACTTTGTAAAAGTTGATAAAACAAAAACTTAGTAAAGTATATAGGCCATTAAAGAGTGGTGCTTGTGAAAAGTATTGCACATTGTTAATTAATGATTATAAAGGGATTTTCTGTATAATTAAAGGGGTATTCCCAGGAATACGAACATCTGACACAAAAACCCATGATGATATAAATAAATTAATATAACAAAACTCAATGTCATTAATCACAGAGCATAAATAGTTTGATTTTATGATTTAAAACGTTTATGGCCTCTCTAAAGTATGTGGAGTTATCACCAAGATGGCCGGCTCTGGAAACTACAAGTTCCATGATCCTTTAGTTCTCAGTAACTCCTCCCCCCTCTTATGCTCTGCTCTCTGTGATGATGTAACAGTCTGTCCTGCTCTGTTACCATAGTAATAATGTGTAACTGCCATCACTGCACATTACCTCACTGAGATGACGTCTCACCACAACACTGGCCATACTGGATGCATTGTAACCAACCGACTGCAGCCAAATGTTGTGGTGATCACATGACCTGCCCAGGACATGTTGTCTTGGACATGTGACCAGTGGCCATCTTCTGTCCTGTGTCTGCTACACTGATTAAAGGGCCAGTAGCATATTAATTCTCTGTTACAGTGTATGTCACCAGCATTTTTCTGCTAAGGGGAGCAAAATGTTAAATAACTAATTACATATTAGCTTATATTTTGAGTACCCATTTGTATATGAATTATGCTTATTCCTGGAAACCCCCTTTAAACCCCTTTAAGTACAACCTTTTTGAGTATGAGGGCTGCATTTCGATTTTTACAGTTCAAGGGGCTGCAATAAAATTTCCCAACACTAAGGCCCCTTTCACACTTGCATTTTTCACGCGTGTTTTCTGCGCGTGCTTTTGACGTGCAGAACTTGCATTGCACTCTGACCCATTGTAATCAATGGGTCTTTTCAGACTTTTTTTTTTAAAAACCTCGACATGCTCTACTTTTGCAAGTCACGCGTGTGAAAAACGCACCATACAAGTCTATGGAGACGCATCAAAAACGCATTGCACTCTGAGACACTTGCAAGTGCAATGCAAGTGCAATGCGTTTTTCACACATGAATTGCCATAGAAAAGATAGAGCTCAGTCCTGAGTCCATTTCACGCGCATTATCTGCGCGTGAAAAACGCATTGAAATTGCACTGAAAACGCACGTGAAAAACTGAGACACTGAACAAACTCCCCTTTCACTTAGGCCCCTTTCACACTTACGTTTTTCACGCGTGTTTTCTGCGCGTGCTTTTGACGCGCAGAACTTGCATTGCACTCTGACCCATTGTAATCAATGGGTCTTTTCAGACTTGCATTTTTTTTCACGCACACACACACGTTTTTTTTAAACGCGCGTTTAAATCTCGACATGCTCTACTTTTGCAAGTCACGCGCGTGAAAAACGCACCATACAAGTCTATGGAGATGCATCAAAAACGCATCAAAAACGCAAGTGCAATGCAAGTGCAATGCATTTTTCACGCATCAATTGCCATAGAAAAGATAGAGCTCAGTCCTGAGTCCATTTCACGTGCATTTTCTGCGCATGAAAAACGCATTGAAATTGCATTGAAAACCCGTATGAAAAACTGAGACACTGAACAAACTCTGACTGAAAACTGATTGAACTCTGATGCAAAATGTGCGTTTTTCACTGACCAAACCCTGATCGCAAACTCTGATGTGATCTGCAACGCAAGTGTGGAAGGGGCATAAGACTGGGGACACACAAGGAGTGATTACCGTGATTTAACTTCGACAAATTTGCCAATGTGTAACATGACACATTCTTCAGTTGTGGTAACGTTGATGTGCGTTTGCGTTTTCATTTTTCACTCCCCGCCTTCAAAAATCTATAACTTTTTTTTATTTTTCCATGTAAAGAGCTATGTGTGGGCTTGTTTTCTGCGTAACAAATTGCAATTCATAGTGACGGTATTTAATATTCTATGCCATGTACATGTGCATTTGTGGCATTTTCTTGTGGGCTTAGATTTTACAGCTTTCATTGATTGCCCCAAATGACATGTCTACTTTATTCTTTGCATCAGTACGATCAAGGAGATTCCAAATTTGTATAGGTTTTTTAATGTTTCATACAATTACAAAAATTAAAATCTCCTGTGCCGCCGACTCGTTAATGCCATCAGCAGCTTTCCTGGCGGCGATCAAAAGGTTAGATACGGGTGTATGAAGAGGACTAAGCCGTAAGCCCAGGAATGTCCAAATACGGTAAGGGGTTAAAGGTTCAGCACTGTTTTTTTGATACGTAAAGTGAATCCTCCTGTCTTTTACCTCATCAACCAGACATTCCTGTCCATAAAAGGGCTACAGATGGAGGGTCATGGGATCTTAGGCAGGGCAATTGTTCATGGAGAGTTAGAGATCACATGACCCTATATTTGCGGCCATGTTAAGGAGAGGAATGTCTGGCTGATGAGGTAAAAGACAGGAGGCTTCACTTTACACATCAAGAAAGTGGTGAACGTTTAATAGATGTATCCTGTCCGCTGCACTTTATACACATTACAAAAAAAATGAGGAAAGTGGCCTTTGAGGATTTCTTGACTGAGCGTTTTGGAATGAAGAGAATTGAGATGTAAACAGGCTATGTGAAGCATGTTGTAATTGGCATGTGATGGAGAAGCAGCACTGACCCAAGCACTGTGCCTACATGGGGCAAGGTGTAGGCAGATGTGCCTGATGTCAAGATGAAATAACAAAAAATATTGAACGAAAATTACCCCTGCACAGACAGGTGATAAGCCCTGTAGTTCCTACTCTGTTTTAGAAAATCTCCAGCATAGTAGAAAAAAATGAAAAAAAGACAGTGTTCAGCTCACCCAACCCTGTGTCCTAATTGCCTGATGCACGGACAAGCTGAGTCAAAATCAGGAGATTGCAGTGAAGAGTGGATAGAAGTGCAGCAAATGGCCAAGTTCTTATGCGTGAAAAAGATTTAAAAACACACTTTAATAGAAAAAATTCAAAATATAGCCATTGCGCTATGGAGAACTAACACGTTTAGAATATGGATGATTCTTAGTCATAGTCTGATGTAGTGGGCCTGTTGGGGACCCGGTAAACTGAGGAGAGAGCAACCATGCGCTTTTCCCATCCTGCCCCAGTGACTCCTGAAACTTACTGGGCACTGATGTGAGCGCGGGACATTTCATGGGAAATAAGACAAAGCAAAGAGAAATGGCAGAATAGAGTATTTTTGGCCAAAACATGTTAATTGTAACTATATTATTTTATGTCTCATATAGGACAACAGGAACCTCCTCACCAATGTCCCCCACACCATCTCCTGTGAGCTCTCAAGGAAGTGTCTCCAGTTGTGGGGCCACCAGTTTAAGTTCTTCTATTATAAGTATACCCCAGCGCATTCACCAAATGGCAGCCAACCATGTCAGTATTACTAATAGTATCCTGCACAGCTATGACTACTGGGAAATTGCTGATAATCTTGCCAAAGAAAACACAGGTACATTGCCCAAACCCTTATGTTATATATAGTCAGTCTCTGGCCCAAGCAGACATGTACATGCTATGGCAGGGAGGTCCTCTGGGACATAAAAGCTTTCTGTGTAACTCTTGACAGAGTACGTAATCTCAAAATACAATAAAGAGCTCTGCCTTTTTGCTGAAAAGCTTTTTCAATATTTGAAATGTTAATTTGATCAAGTTTTATTTAATACTAAAGAAAATCTTGATTTTACATAGTTTTTATAATTTTTTAATATTCTGATCTTCCACCTCATCATTCACGCTTTCTGTCAATTCTGTGAATCAATTTAACTGGCACTCCTGTGTACACCCCTACTGACCCCTCACAGGATAGTGCCTAAATTGCTGATTAGTGGGGGTCTCAGTGCTGAGACCCCACAGATTGCGAAAACGAGGGGTCTGTCGGACCGTTATACTAATGGAGCCGATGGCCGTGCATGAGCATTCTGCTCCATTAATCTCTAAATTGCTAAGTGCCGTGCTCGGCGATCTGCGTCAGCTCCATAGACTGAGACCCCCACTGATCATCAAGTTAGGCCCTATCCCATGGATAGGGCCTAACTTTAGTTTGTAGGAGAACCCCTTTAAAAACCTAAACATGCACTGAAGAATATTGAAGAAATGTAATTAACAGAAACAATTTTCTCTTTGTTACCACAGAGTTCTTCAATGAGCTAGATTCATCAATGGGACCAATAACACTTCATAGCTCAATGGAGCACTTAGTCCAGTACACCCGACAAGGACTTTCCTGGATACGACACAGTTCACGCCTTGTTTCGTAGTGCATCTTTACAATACATCTGCTTTTATTGAACCATTTCTTTTCCAGGTATTAAGAGTAAAGGGTTTTTTGGGTGGGTTATTGATAATAATAAGAGATTTACAGAGGTATGACATTGCACACCTCTAACGATCAGTTGCGCATGGCTGCCACTGGCATTGGAACAGACGCTGAGCGGATAGTTCCATTACTGGTTGACTGCAGCTTTATTTCATGTGACCTATGGATAGTTCATCAAGAACTCAGAAACCCCTGTGGGCTCTTTCACTTCCAGCACTACTTTCCAATTAATTCTGTAAATCGATCATAAGCATTAAGAAATTAAGTATATAAATATATACACATATGTGCATATATAAATATATACATACTTTTCATCATAGAAGAACTGTAATAGGTTAAATCAACACACTTGAGTACTTACCAGTAGTATTCTACAAAATATGTACTTTTTCTATTCACCTAGTAGCAGGAGCAATTTAGTATTGAATGAACAAGAAACTGTTATTCGCCATTGCTTTCTTGGACTACCAGTAGTGTACACACGCCATTTACAGTTTCTGTATAATCCTATTGAAAAATATAATAGCCCTTGGCCAGTATGGAATTTGCCAGAGGGAATTCATAGGTAAACAATGCTCATGCCCTCCTAATCATCTGCTATAATATTATGGATGGATCTGGAAGCAGAAAGTTCTGTTTATCTTTTATCGCCTATCTAGCCTCACTGCAGACACAGCTCATGGCTGGGCGGCTGATATACTACAAAGCTGCCTTCCGGGATTAGCTGTAGCGTACAACAGCTGATTGAAAGGGATGCCAGCTTTCACACCACCTTAGGCCAGAAGGCACCCTTAAATCATTTATTGGCTCAACTGACCCTAAAAATGTATATGTAGCACATGCAGATAAGTCATGGATTTTCATGCAAATTTTAGAAGGGATATATCTTGATCATATACAGGAGCTCTAAATGTATTTATCTAGACCGCTGTAGCTTAAAGGGAACCTGTCACCAGGGACCTCATTTTCACTAAAGGCAGGTTGCAGAAGCCCATTACACCTGCATTGCAAATATGTCTTTCTGCCTTCTCTAAACATTTGCATTACAATATAATTGTGGGTTTAAACTTACCTGGCTTCTTGATGAAATCCTCTGTTTAGTCCCAGGGGTTGGCTTTGGTTTGGATGCATTTCAAAAAACAACACATGATTCCTCAGCTCCCAGCCCCCACCTTTGTGCTCCTCTACAGCTCCTCCTACCCTCATTGATGTAAGCTCACCACGGTGTGAGCTCTGTTCCTGTGAAGGAGCACAAGGGTGGGGGATGAGAGCTGAGGAGTGAGCAGCACACAAAGGTCACGTATTGTTTTTTGAAATGCATCCAAACCAAAGCTTTTGATTTAAAAGAGGATTTTGTCAGGGAGTCAGGTTAGTTAAAACACACAATTATATAATAATGCAAATGCAGAAAGACATATTTGCAATACAGTTGAGATGGACTTCTGCAACCTGTCTTTAGTAAAAATGAGGTCCCTGGTGACAGGTTCCTATTAATTGTTAAAATCATTAAGTAGACGTGCAAAAGGTCTAGCTATAAGAGTGGCTTTACCTCTGCATTTTTTTAACATCAGCGATTTTCCCTGAACCCATTTTGGCTTATGAACACATACAGATCAGTTTTCTCTTCCTGGCTTCAGGGATATTTCACTGAAAAAACTGAAGTGTGAAAAAGCCCATTGAAAAGATTGGGTCAGTAAGGCTTCATTGAAAAATCACTGAAGCTAGAATGAGAAACCCGATCTGTGTGTGTCCATAAGCCAAAATGGGTTCAGTGAAAAATCACTGAAAAAAACACCAATGTGAAACCACCCTAACTCAGGCCTAAAACATGATTCTTTGCAAGTGTATTCAATTGTTAAGGCTGCTCACCTCCACTGGCAAAAAGACTAATTAATCTGATTATTCAATAATTTCCATGTAAACATACTAAGACTAGTTGGCATATGACATCAGGCAAAGCATATAAGTGCTAGGTATCCAGCAGATTGTGAACCCCAATGGGGACAGAGACTTATCCAAGAGAACACATTTGTTGTTCAAATAAAACCTTTACAAAAGACCACCACACAGTATGAATATTGGACATCTTTTCTTTTAGACGACCGCCCATCTAAATATAATGCAGTTGTGGGTGGTCATCTTAAATAAGGTTTCGCCGTACATATAATAGAAAATATTTATTACTGTTGGCTATATATTGTACAGTGTATAACATGATACTCTAAAATGCTGATGAAAAGATTGATTTCTGTACATTGTTAACCTCTGTAGCACACTTTCTAGAATACTTTGTATCAGAATGGGCCTTAATTATCATAAAAAATAGCACTTTTATATTTAAAAAGAAGAAACATTTATGTTCATCTGTTGCAAAACTTTTTTAAATGTGATGTTAAAATTAAAAAAAATATATACAAATCTATTATCACAGTTGCATTTCTGTCTATTGTATTCATTTTTTCTTATATTTATAGATTTCAGTTAGTTCAACCCTTTTGTTAACAGGGTTTTTCTGCTCCAGCACCCACATTGAAGATCCTAATGGTTCATTGACACTTAGGCATGGCGGGCACACGGCAGAGGAGGAGCGCTGCTCACCCCCGCCCCTCTCCATAGGGATACATAGCACACAGCGCCGTATGCCCTGAAAAAATAGGACACGTGTGCGGCACCGTACCGCTCCCGTAGGGCGCCGCGGGCCCATTGCCGTCTATGGGGGACGTATATGGGCCGTTTATACGTCGGCCGTATATACGTCCCCCCCCCCCTTTTCATAACTAATTTCACTACTTAAGTGAAGCATACATTTATCAGCTCTTTAGCAAACACGTGCCCTTTAAATGGGGGTCAATGAGAATGGTTGTTAGAGGTACAGAGGTTTTTGTAATATCTGAATTTGCTAGCAGAACTAGATTTGGGAACAAGATGACTCTAAAGGTTAGGATGGCTTTGTTTGTAGTTTGTCCAGATTTATTTTCTGTTTATTGTGAGATGTAGGTAATGGGGTATAATGTGATAGCTATTTGAATACCAAGCTTTAACACTTTTCTGACATCTGATGTAATAGTACTCCATGTTAGTAAGTGACTTCCTGCAGTAAAAGTATGTCCAGGTGCCATAAACCTACTCACCGTAGATTCACAATGGTAGGTTTCCTCTAAAGGGGTGTTCTCGTCTGGGCAGTCAAATTGAAATTAATTAATCTGCCTTATATAAACATTTCTTCAATTAGAAGAAATATTCCTGTGTGAAGATAATTTCTCATAAATGTTGTCATATGGTCTCTTAGAAACAAGACTGTATCCTTGGATATGACCACCTCTGCAGGAGTGATTGCACAAAGAAACAAAAAGTTTTGTATATGAAATGTCTGGGAGTTGATGCATATCCTACAGCCATTGTAATGAACTCTGAATTCAGGAGGTCAGGCAGTGCTCAATAGCGCATTTGTGGCCACTGCTGCCAGAGTGCTGGGGTGGTCATATCCAAGGAAGCTGGCTACATTTATGAGAAATTATCTTCACACAGGAACATTTTTTTTAAATAACATCCAATTAAAGAAATGTTTACATATGGCAAATGAATTAAATTAAATGTGAATGCCCAGATGGGAATACCCCTTTAAGGCTATTGTCATCTGGAATGTTGGGCCGTGTCCCAGGGTGAAGATATCACAGACCACAATTGCAGCAGAACACAGGGTGACAAAACGTAGGCAATGTGAACCGCACCAGTAGTCCTTCAGGCTCATTAGAATAATTTTAAAAGTTCACTTTAGGAAGGAGGTAATGGATAACAAATCTAAGAAGATTGCCATAGTTACAGTGCCTTGATCTATGAGTAAGTGTCCTTGGTTTATCCATGCTTGACTTTGATGATAGATTTCCTTTAAGGGGTTAAAACTGCTACTTTCTGCAATCAACCTACTTCCAAAAGTTTTCTGAAGATATTAAATCCTTGAGCTCCAAGGACAATATTTCTATAGCTATACGAGATCAAAATGGATCCAGATGTATTGGAGTAAGGCCTAGGTCATTTCTTTTGTTCTGTGAAGTATTGTTTTATGTTTAATGAAAATGTTTTTATTTTTCATATACTTGTTGAATGCTGAGGATACCATAAATACGTTTGGTGGAGAGGAGTGGACTTTGATCAGCTTCAGCCATAGTCAAAGGTCTGCAAGATCTACTCCAATGTTTGCCATTTCACAATAAGGATTTACAATATTATATAAACTTCAAGGAAAACAAAGCCTTAGTGTCTCCATTGCCCATGTAATAATTTACCAACCAATGGACTATGGACATTACTTCTTTATCCCTAAATCCCTGAGTAACCATCCCAGTTCGCAGACACTGAGATATTATACCATACGTTGTCTTGGTTTGATTTCTCCTGAGCTCAATCTGCGAATGTTATCAGTCATTAGAGAACCAGAGGTTCATAAGGGCAGAACTTGACAGCTGGTGCCGGAACCCAGGAACTACACTCGAGGAGCCGAGAGGGCCCCCGGAACGGCAATCAAGGGGTGCTTTCTGGCCATTCTCTGGACCGACCTGAGCCTGATCAACTCCACTGAACACGGTAAGTTCATTGATTTTTTGAATCTTTGTCTTACCTGTGTCCTTGGTCCAGGGTTTGCGTTAGTTGCGCTTCTGAGCCGACCCGCGGGCCAAGCCTAAGTGACAGGTCTCATGCTGTGTAGCTCCAAGAATTTATACATTATTATAGTGTCACTGCCAACCCAGGTTACTCTAAGCCTTCTCCCGACCAGTCGTGGTTATGGTTATTGCTGCAGCGGTGAAGATATTGAGTATTGAGTTGTGTTTGGTCTCATATAGCAGACACTGACGGTTGAATTTTGATTTTGGGCAGATGGTTAGGTAGGGAGGGATAGTTAGGAGTCCCAAGCCTTGAAGAGTGAGTAGGGGCTTGGGGCTGCCTCAAGCCTTGAAGCATGAGTAGGGGTTTGGGGCCGGTACTGGTACTTTGTACTGGTACCCACGTGGTGTTGCCCATAGACCTGGTTCCTTTTCGGTAGGGACGTTAGAGAGGGATAGAGAGTCGGCGCAGCACGCTGAGAAGCACAAGGCCCTCATAAGTGGTGGTAAGACGTCATGAGGTTGTAATTTCACAACTGGAGGAAACAGGGGTGATTTGACGGCGGGAGAACGTGAAACTGTATTAATTCCGGAAACTGAAACTGTTTGTACATTGAGCAGCTGCTATCAAATTCTTTGTAAAGAGGACAGAAAGGGTTAAAGCTTGTCTGGGTTAAAGTCTTTGTTTGAAAAGTCCTCCTGGAGGCAGAGATAAGAGATCTATTGCAAGAGAATCTTACTGACCATGGCCATGTCTGTGTGATTCTTTGCGTACACACTATTTAAAAAAAAAAAAATATATATATATATATATATATATTAATATCCAATTTGGAGCAGAGATCAATACATTCATAGTGGCACACAGGTTTTAGTGTGCAATCAAAAATAGTTACTGCAATAATTTGCTGCCAGAGCAAGTCCAGGGTTGTGCAGCCACAAGAAAGGACTAAGTCTGACTGAATAACACAGGAGGTGGGAACTGCAGCCCCATAAAAGGTAAGAAAATACATGTTATCCTGCCTATAAAACCTCCTGTGTCTCCGGTCAGGTTAGCTATGTAGGCGGCTTCTCACCTGTACAGTTTTGACCAAAGTAAAGCTCTGGTTATTGAACCTGGTCATATATAAGTATTGATCTTCTGTGGGTTGCTAATAGTTGGGAGTTATGTAGTGAAGTC
Organism: Engystomops pustulosus; assembly: GCF_040894005.1. Taxonomy (NCBI): domain Eukaryota; kingdom Metazoa; phylum Chordata; class Amphibia; order Anura; family Leptodactylidae; genus Engystomops; species Engystomops pustulosus. Next base: position 101,439,291 of record NC_092412.1, on the reverse strand, counting down.
ATCAGCCATCATCTCATCTAATTAGTTAGAGATCTGTGTGGAGAATCCTTTAGTGTGCCCGCTTAGCTCAGAGTACTTGATAGAAAGAGACGGGCGATAAGAGACAGTTCAAAGTTGTTGTTGTGGAAAGCAGTTTGAAGAAAAAGAGATTTTATGTCTTTTTCCTCCCTGGAACACAGAAGAAAGATGGCAGAGCAGCGCGATTATTGGAGTCAGGAGAGACTTGGTATAATTATTGTTTAAGATAAAAGCCACTCCCCACAGTGCTTTGATGGCCACCATCTTAAAACAGCATACCTGTGGCCGAGCCCGGCAGCCATTTTACAGTCACGTGGAGGGTGTGGTTTCTCAAGGCTTTGAGGTTGGTTACATGTGGCTTTGCTCTGTTGGCAGCCATAGAAGCTGGTTGGGGATAATAAATTTTGAGAACAGTATGTTGTTGAAATTCAAGAGTAGGAAATGTCAGTGATGTTGGGGAACTGAACTTTGTTCAGGTGTTATAGAGAGAATTCTGGAACTGAATAGTGATGTTTATTTGTTTGATGATTAAAGAAACCCCCTGTGGTTGGAAAGATTATTCAGACAAGACAGTGGACAGTAGAAGAATTGATTTTAAAATAACATTTGTAAAAAGGTATTCCCTTGTATTACTTTGTATTACCCCTGAGACTTGTAGTCCGACAGGGGGAGACAGGGGGGGATGAGGCTGCAGTGATAAGACAACGATGGCAGCATTCCAGCCCATAGCAAAGTGTTATTGTCTGTGGACCCTCTGGACCACCGCTGGAGGTGGTACTAGCCGACCTGGGACCGGAGTCTAAGTGGAACCCCGGTGTTCACCAGAGCCTGCCGCAAAGCGGGATGGACTTGCTGCGGCGGGATTCCACCAGGTCATTCCACAGGTGCGACTAGCCCGCGGTGGCTGCCAAGGTAGTAATACAGGAGACACCACTCACGTCAGAAATCGCAGGAGCTGGCACACAGGAACGCAGGACCACAGGGATGGACTGGCACACAGGAACGCAGGACCACAGGAACGGACTGGCACACAGGAACACAGGACCACAGGAACGGACTGGCACACAGGAACGCAGGACCACAGGAACGGACTGGCACACAGGAATCACAGGACACAGGAACGGACTGGCACACAGGAATCACAGGAACGCAGGAATCACAGTAACGCAGGAATCACAGGAGAGCTTTCTCTTCATGGGAAGACTTGAAGATCCAGCAAGGGCAATAGGAAGAGGCTGGAATTGAAATCAGGCCAGCGCCAATTATTGTCGCACTGGCCCTTTAAATCTTAGCGAGCCGGCACGCGTGCAACCTAGGAGACGGGGGCGAGCCGCGGAAGCTGCGGAGGACGCCGCTGGAGCTGAGGGAGGTGAGTGCAGCCGGGTACCGGAACCTGGAGAGGCACGGGTGCATCCGCGATCCGAGACAGGGATCGCGGGAGCACCCATGACAGTTATATTGTCTTGTCAGATAGAAGGTCAAAGGGGGAGACTTTGAGATTCTCCTCCCCACCCCCCAAGCAGCAGTGAAGAGAAAGATTAGAGAAAAACTCAACAAAGCTAATTATATTTCATCAAGTTATTGGTAACCAGTGACATTAGAAACTATTTTTGAGAAGTTAATTTGGTTTACTTTGTGAGCAAGTGTTGACTACTAAAAGATTGTGGTTTATTGTTTTCTAATATTAATCTTTGTGGAATTATGTCCCTGAATATTCTGCAGTCCAATTAAAATTCTCTTATCCACAAATGTAGGACAATTCCACATTTATCTGCAGAAGTTAAAATTTATTGCCCCCAAAAAAGAAAATGTATCCATTAAGATTGAGGATTTTCTGTTTGCAGAAGTAGTGTCCCATGATTATAGAGCAAGCAGTTGCAGCCAATGTCACACTTATTGGCTCAAATTCTGTACTTTTTTGTATTTTTGCATCTAGATTTGTATTTGTTTTCACACAGTAAGGGAAGTAATCTGTGCGGTAAGTATTGTGGTAAGTATCTGATCTAAACTTATATTGTCCCTTTTGTGTTTTTTAGCCCGAGAGCTGATTCAAGATCAAGGTTCTTATGTTATGTATTACCACTGTTTTTCCCTAGGTTTATTCTAGAGACAGTTTAGAGCTCAGAAATATCAGTAGAACTCCATATAGATAATTCTAAAAAGACCAGTGATCCAAAGTCACCAACATTGAGAGGTACTGGCTCTAAGAGACCTTGTACTCTTTGTGGATGGTTCCAGGTATTATTGTGAAGGTAAATTTTATTAACATGTTATATGCTGCCATTGCACAACCCAACAAGGAACCAGGTATAAGAAACAGAAGCACTTCATTACACATTAGTGGAACAGAACTGAAAGTATTGATAAAAATATGTCCTTTAGCTTAGGGTAAGACAGATAGCTTGTACACAGATTCAAGGTACGTTTGGAACAGCTCATGTTAACAGCCCTATGTGGAAAGCCAGAGCATTCATCACGCCAGCAGCAGGCGCCTAGTGAAACATGCAGACCTGATTAAGATACTTATAGAGAGGCTACTCGAGCTTACATAAGAAATTATTGTTAAGAGTAAGGCACACACGAAGGTGAACAGAAACACAAGGGAATGACCAAGCAGATAGAGCAGCCAAATAAGCTGCCAGGACGTCTGTACCCTTAGTCGCTAATATGACTTTGTTGCCATCTGAGGAAACCTCTACCTTGGTAAATCCTAACATGCTACAGGACCGGTAGAGACAAGCGGCAAAAGAAGAACAGAAGATGCAGCAAGAAGAAGGTGCCTGTCTGATCTGTGGACAATGGATTCTTTACAACCTATTGTGACCCAGGTGACTTATGGTTATATCCACCAGTCTGTGAAGGTTTCACCACGGCACAACCAAGATTTTTGTATCTTTCCCAGAGAGAAGTGTACTGACTATGTTGAGTTCAAAAATGGTCTACAGGTATGAGTGACCAGAGGTGCTTTAAAGGTACCCACTTCTCAAGAGAAGTTAAGATTTAGGGATAGATTGGGTAGTCACATCCCACCCCATCCACAAAGTAGCAGGAAGGTTGAGAGGTTGAATGGGACTCTGAAACTAAAGATCTAAAAGGCAATGGTGGAGACCAGGAAACCATGGACCGGGGGTCTACCATTAGCCCTTTCAGTAAGATATAGGCCAGTAAAAAGACAGGATTGAGTCCCTACGAGATTTCATTTGGTTTGGTTCCTAGATTAGGATATTATTGTTCACAGTCGCTCCAAATGCAGTATGTGAGACTTGAAGACTATATGATAACCTTACACACGCACTGTACTAAAGTAAGTTTTTGAGTTTTCTCTTTCATGAGCTTCAACCTGGAGATCGGTTGGTGATAAAGAGCCATGTGAGGAAGAGAAATGACCCTGGAGATTATGATGCCTTCCAGGTTTTGTGGACAACAACTTCAAGACAGCTAGAATAAAGACCTAATTAGATTCACTCAAGTCAAGTTTTGTTACTTTTATGCCTTATTAAAGTTTTGATGGGGATTAATAGACTTCTTAGGGAAACAAATTAACTGTAGCATTGACCATCCATGGGAGTCTTATATCTGGGTGGCTAGCTGATTGACAGTCAGCCCTTAAACAACTAGGATTGTTTCTCTTGTGGGTGTCCTTGTTAGTCATTCTATTATTCTGTTTTTCATTACATTTTGGTCATATGTTGTGTGCAGAGGTTAATGTCTAGGGCCAGCGAATCCGTAAGGCCTGTTGGAAAAGTACAACCAAGAGGAGAGACCAAAAGTACACTGAACTCCAAAGGGCCTCCTCCCCCCTGATGGCGAGTGCAATAGGTTTCACCTGTGGGAACATTGGAGTTTTAGTCTCCCCACTTAAAACCCAAGTGGTTTATAAGGATATTTAGAAAGGGAAAGGACAGGAGGAGTCTATTCGGCAGATAAGTCCAAGTACAAAGGGGGGTGGAGCGCAAGGCTCTGTCCGTCTCAAACTGGTGAAGAAATCCTATCCCCTTCCCCACTGCTGACTAACTCCTAAGGGATTAAATGAGGTGTGAGGGAGAGATAAAATAAAATCATTTTAGGGGGGGCTGTGAAGTATTGTTTTATGAAAATGTTTTTATTTTTCATATACTTGTTGAATGCTGAGGATACAATAAATACGTTTGGTGGAGAGGAGTGGACTTTAATCAGCTTCAGCCATAGTCAAAGGTCTGCAAGATCTACTCCGATGTTTGCCATTTCACAAGAAGGATTTACAATATTATATACACTTCAAGGAAAACAAAGCCTTAGTGTCTCCATTGCCCAAGTAATAATTTACCAACCAATGGACTATGGACATTACTTCTTTATCCCTAACTCCCTGAGTAACCATCCCAGGTCTTCCCTGTATAATACTGTGTGACACAAATAAAGCATCTCACATATTACTTTTGATGGCATTAGTTCGCAGACACTGAGATATTATACCATACGTTGTCTTGGTTTAATTTCTCCTAAGCTCAATCTGCGAATGTTATCAGTCATTAGAGAACCTGAGGTTGTGTGAATAAGGGCAGAACTTGACAGTTCTACACATCAGTTTTGATGCGAGATGTCATCGTGCACTGGAAATTAAACACAACATGCAGTTATGGATGTCAAATCAGTGCCTCGCTCAGACATAAAAGGTGGCCAGACACAACACTAAAATTTAATCTGGTGAAAATCTGTTATCTTGGAAATCCCTTTTAAATGTACCTAAAGACCACTAGATGGCATTATTAGAACACACCTGTGCATCTAGTGTTCTTGTGGGAAATGAAACTGAAAATCAGAGGACTAATCTGATAGTTGAGAATCACATGACTGGGAACCCTAAGGGTGACGGGTCCGTTTTTAATTGCGCAAATTCGGAAAACCGGACAAAAACGCATGCGTTTTTACAAAACGGATGCGTTTTTTAACGCATGCATTTTTAACTATCTGAAAACGGACTTAGTAAAAACGGCCCAAAAACGGCCTAAAAACGCCACTTGTGTCTTCACCCTAAGGGTGCCTTTACACATGGCGTTTTGGATGCGTTGAAATGCATGCGTCAGAACGCATGTGTTTTTAAATGTTACTATGCGTTTTGCTACTCTGGAAGTGTTTTTCTTCAACTGTAAGCAGTTGTATAAACATTTTCACAGTAGTTTACACTTACAGCAATGAAGAAAAAACATTTCCAGAGCAGCAAAACGCATTGTTACATTTAAAAATGCATGAATTCTGACACATGTGTTTTTAAGATGCACACGTTTTGACGCATCCAAAACGTCATGTGTTGAAACACGTGCATCAGAACGCAAGTGTTTTTAAATGTTACTATGCATTTTGCTACTGCGATTTTTCTTTATTGCTGCAAGTATAAGCAGCTGTGTAAACATTTTCACATCTGCTTACAGTTACAGCAATGAAGACAAACGCTTCCAGAGTTGCCAAACACATTGTAACATTTCATAACACATGCATCCTAGCGCATGCGTTTCGAAGCACAGGTTTTGACACATACAAAACGCCATGTGTGAACGCACTCAGGTCTACGTCCACACGTTCAGTTTATCAGATGCAGTTTTTGGAGCCAAAAGGACGTGTAACTGCACCCTAAGGGTTTGTTCACATTGATCAGTCGCCATCAGTTTTTTTTAATCTCAAGTCACCACAATTGATGGTAAAACTGATGCAAAGCTTCAGATTTGAGGATCAAACAGATGGCAATTGACATATGTGAAAGGTCCCTTACATGCAGATTATTTAGAATTTATTTTTGATTCAATTTCAACTGCACTCTGTGAATATACCTAAGGCTACATACATCAGCACTGGGGAGAGGAGCAGGGAATGAGCGCAGCTCTCCCCCGCCCCTCTCTATAGGAATATACAGCGCACTACACCATATCACGTAGAAAGATAGCATCATCTGACTTCTTAATGGATATGGTAAAATTTATTACAAACAAAAGAAAACATAAAAAATGTAGTGTCATCCAGTACCTAGAAAAGACGGTGAATGCTTTTTATACAACTGAGAATGACTTGATGGAAATAAAAGCATGGATGGTAAATAGTAAATGCAACCCTCAGGATTGGTGCTTTGTCATATTTCATCTACAGCAAAGACCTCACGCCACTAATATTAACATTTCCATGGCAACCCATATTCTAAGACTCATTATTAGGTGCAACCTAAACAGCTCTAATGTTAAAGCCATCTACCCTTTCTCAGGGACTAAAAGCACAGAAAAGGATTTCAGGCCGAGGCTTGTGCTATAATTGCTGTTTTATCTGTCATTATGACAAACAATGACTATATGCTGGATGCTGTGCAAGGAAAGAAGGCAAACAATGTACTGTAATATTCCGGGAAATGGCCAGGTTCCGCTTGTATCCATCCTCATTCTTTTCAAAGCCTGTACCATTATTTTCATCTGCTAATAAAATTAAAGCTACCAGAATGAATTTTTAACAGATGAGAACGAATACAAATAAAAGGTCTATCATCTTATCATGACCATTGTCCAAAGAACTACTAATCTGTGTGTAAGTAAAATTCAAGATTTCTCTGCATTCAGGTCACAGGGTTTCCCTGCATTGCACTGCTTTTGATTCAGGGCACTTTACTAATATATAGCCATATAGGCCATATTTTTTTATCAGATTTTTTTTTTATTTGATTTTATAACACAAACAAATGCATTACAGTTTAGTCAGTGGAATGTAATACATAAGGAGACTAGTATTACATAGTATGGTCCTCGGCTTTCAATCAGTCTCAATATAACATCACAGAGGATATTTTGCAGCAAAGAACATAAGTTAAAATTAAATGCAATGACAAAAACACCCCTCCAATCCTAGAGTCAGCTCCCAAAAGCAGGGCTCATCTGCAGGGCTCATCTGCCCTGTCGCAATGGCAGGCCTGGTGTATCCATCCATTTTCCCCAGATTTTTTTCTAATTTGGCTATAGAATTTATTTTTAAATATGCTCCATATTCTAGTCTGATTGTGTTTTTCACCCTATCTATATACTCCCTTACAGACGGAGGCCTTGGCTTAATCCAGTGTGCCGCAATTAGCTTTCTAACTTGATATAGGGACCATTGAATCCCTACGGTGTTAAATGCTGTCAAATTGTCTAAATCAAAATGCAAGAAACCAGCTCACCTCTCATTAAGTCATGCTGAGTGAGGCCCGGACCACCCCTCTGTATAACACTTGAGGAAATAAATTCACAGTCCAGCCAGGCTCCAAACACGATGAGTTCTTTATTAGTGCTTAAAATAGCAATACATGGTATCCACTCCGACAAATAAAATTGGCCTACTCGTTTCGAAGAGATAACCGGTCCTTGGCTAGTCATGGCTAACACACAATAACATTAAAAAAATTATAGTAAGAGTAACCTACTTGATCCTCCTCTAAACAACAAGGTCACTTCCGATCCCACCCCTGATTTTAATGATTAACAGGTTTATGTACATAGCAAAACATAGAATATAATATAAATCATGAAATCGCTAATACAGTGTCCAGCATACTCAGCAGGCATATTAGACCGACACAATACATCCCATAAAGATCGTAATGTCTACAGTTATATATTCGTCCGGTCAGTTGCACAGAACATCTGTGGCGGATCAGATTCGATCACATGATCAGCTGGTCATGTGTGCGCGTCATGTCTTCGCGTCCTGACGCATAGCAACAGAATCACGTGGCCAAGTTTCCTAGGGGTGTAGGGGATCTACAGAATGGAGTTCAATCGCAGCAGAGATCCGAAGTGGAGGCCATTGGGATTTGAAAAACCGTTTGTATGATATCCTGGAATCAAAAATTTGCAGTAAAAAGGGCGAGGATCCATGCAGCGTGACCAGGATGACTCCTCCATGTTGAATAAGGGGGGGGGGTAGGTATATATCTGTAAGAAATATATAATACAAAATTGTAAAACTGTATAGATAAAAACTTGTAATTGGAAAATTCCTAAGACCGTCACTGCCCGACAAGGCCTTTTTCTTATTGCCAGCATAGTTTCATGTCAAACATCTCTTCGCTCCACATTTATAGAAACCTTGTGTGGACAGCAAAGTTTGTTTTGAATGTGTAGTAAAGAGAGAGGGAGACAACAAATTGCCCAAACTCTGTCCCCTCCTGGAAACAACCCTGCAACTTTTGGTGAGGATTTGCTCCAGGATGGGATCCAAGATGGAACTTGTGAAATCACATGTGTCCTGTAAATATCCCGGGGCTCTGCGTACTAGTGGTTGTAGTACCCAGTCAAGCCAACTGCACAGGTTTTCGTTTAAGGATCTGATGACCGATATAATAGGATGCATGAGGGCTGGCGACAGCCCCTTGTGTGTCTTGGGCAGAGCGTGAATAATGGGGACTACTGGATCCCTAAAAAAAATCAGCTTGGTTTGATTTTTTTGTCAAACCACCCATACTTAACCCATCGTCAAGAAGTCTGAGCAATTCATCGCTAAAACATTTTGTGGGTTTCCTATAGGAGCAGGAGTCATTTAATAACACTAATATTTGTTCTTTATACATGTGTTTATCAAGCAAGACCACCGAGCCCCCCCGGACATCTTTACTATGACGTCATGCAGAGCCTGTCTCGGGAGGAGAAAGGTTGTGTTCAGAAGAGATTTTTAGATTTTTTAAATCACGCTCAATCCTCTCCTGAAACAGGTCCATGGAATAACTGCATGAACTTTTAGGATAAAACCTTGGATTTTTAACCCTGAAATCATTGGATACATGTTTACACTTGTAAATCAACATTGCTATCTAAAGACATTAAATTAAGCAATGCAACCTGTTATTATTATTATTAAGATTTTTAAACTCATTATTACTCACTCGTGAGTTTGTGGCAGTTGACATACTTTCTTCATTCTGAGTGAAGAAGTGACGCTTGACAGTCAGATCCCTTATAAATCTGTTCACATCACAGATAGTAAGAAATATCTCAAAGTCCCTGCTAGGAACAAAATTCTATCCTAATGATAGAAGTTTCACCTGGTCGACGGAAAGGACATGAGCAGATAGATTAATTTGGACCTATATCCACCTATAGGAAACTCAATGATAACCCCACAAAATGTTTTAGCGATGAATTGCTCAGACTTCTTGGGGATGTATGGGTGCTTTGACAAAAAAATCAAACCGAGCAGATTTTCCACATCTCATGTCTCTCTTTTGTTGCGACTAAAGTTGGAGGATATGATTTGACGAGAAGAATACGATTAAATACGTCTGGAGATGAAGGGGATTCTAGAGCCCATGTTTACACTCCCTCATCACTGGCTAATCTGGTGTGTGTGAAGGTAAATTCATATATAATTTCAGGTTACTAAAATGTACATGTTTTGGCAGTCACACCTGTGTGTATTTTGCAAACCAAATGACATTTATTTACAATTTTTAGTGCAAATAAACTCTGCTGCCTTATTCATGGGCTGGGAATTGCTGGGGGTGTGTGGAGGCAGCAGCATTCTGAGTGGGGAGATGTCTCGGGTCGCTTCCACTGTGTTCATGCTCTACCGCTTAGTACTGAGCCTCTGTTCGTTATGTTCCTTCTAAATAAAGCTGAGTGAAGAGAGCGCGGGGAGGGAGCGCAGGGCCTGGGAGGAGGAGGTACAGACAGAAGGCGGGAGACGGGGGAGGGACAAACACACAGGAAGCGGTGCAGGAGGACACGGACCTCTCGGGACTCGGACACCTCAGGTGACAGACAGTCGCGTTGTGTGGTCGCCCGTACACGACACAGGCCACAGGCGGAATCGGCTGAGGAGAAGGGCTGCCATTCCGGGAATGCCGGGCTCAGCCTGGGACAAAGGTGAGCGCTGACATGACAGTACACTGCAGGGGGTGGCCTGGAATGACCCGCTCCAAGCAGCCAGTGTGATAGAGCGGCTGAGACACCCCCGGCGGGAGGACACCTCGTAGCTCCTCCCCCTGCTGCAGGGGCTTCACCACAACAATGACAAGTGCAGAGCTGTACCGAGGCCAGTGTGTGCCCGGGCACGTCACCCCAGTAGTAGTCCTTTACTACTGCTCTGCAGGGCTACCGGGAAACTAAGGGCTTATTCAGGGGAGCAGCGTGCTTGTTATAGGACTGAGTATTCACCTGAACCAGATGTTTCACAGCGATCCCTGGTGCTTAGCCCTGCAGATGTGATGGGATCTGTAACTGTAGTGTTTGTACGAGGGCTCATTCACACGAGTGTAATGGGAACTGATATATGAATGTGACATGTCTCACCATACCGTGACCAAGCAGGGTGAAATATAGGACACGTCTTACAGCGCAATAGATAGAGAAGCAGGGCTCATCCCGCCTCCTCTCCAGCGTGCTGACGTCTACAGCCAGTCAGCCAGGCAGGCGCACGTGCGCGAGAATGAACCCAAAGGCTAATTTCACACTACCACTCAAACCTCTGTTAAAAAAGGTAAAGAACGGACATTTAATTCAATGGCTAAAAATCTCGTTGACGTCAATGTAAATTTTCTGCCATTCATTGTGGTCAGTTTGACAAGTATCAGTAATCCATGCATTTTTTTTTCTTTTTTAAATGGAGGAAAAGTACTGCAGCCTTCGTCATTTTTTCCCGTCGCATGAATAATGGATACCTGCCTAAATGGAACGTAACTGACACAAAATTTACATTGATGTCAATAGGATTTTTAATTATGTTGAACCTCTGTTCTTTCCTTTTTTTAATGGAGGTTTGAACAGTAATGTGAAATTAACCTCAGAGAAATAAGGCCATGTCTGAGGTCTTTATGATATAGAAGTGTATTAAAATGTAGACTTAAAACTTCCTAGAAAATGGTGGACCTCCACAGTTACCTATCCCATTCTAGAGAGGAGGATATGTGTGTGTGGATTTCATCATTATATTTGAGTCCCTCAGCGGTGAAGGGCACAGTTATAGAGAGACCCTGCTGCTGACGCTTGCTTCCTTAGGTCTGCACCAAGTGCAACACCCCTGCTAATGCATAGGCAGGCTGGTAGTTGCTAATAGTTTTTAGAACTAAGAGATTGTATAATTGCCGCTGTAGATACTGCCTGGCAAGGCAACAGTTTACTGGTGTATGTAATTATCCAATGATATGCCTGTTATTGGATTGGAGATGTGCTACCACCTGACCAGGGGGAGTATTAAAAAACCCCTGATGGGTGAGAGTACATGGTCTGTTCTTCAGTGAGAGTGAGCAGCATACCTTCAGTGCTGCCTCAGCCATTAATCCCAAAAACTTCTAGTGCCTCAGGCCTACTGCCTTGCACACAGGGCAAGCCCAGAACTGCAGCTTCCACCATTTGGACTAGCCCAGCCTGCATCTACTATAAGGCTGTGTGCACCTTTCCTGTGGACCAACTCTCCATGACCACTCCAGCATCCAAAAATCCTTGTTTGGACGTTGCCTGCTATTCAATAAAGAAATGTACCGTACTAGTCCAGTGCGCCTTATATATGAACCGTTCTTATATATGAACCGTTCTTATATATGAACCGTTCTTATATATGAACCGTACAGACAACAGCTGCCTTGATCTGTGTACAGGTCTGCCACCTGCTGGTCATTCATCCTTATAATCAGGTGCGCCTTATAAATGAACCTAGACATTTTAGCAGGCATTTATTTATGGTGTGCCTTATAATCCAGTGCACCTTATAGTCAGGAAAAATACGGTAAGTTGATTTGCACAATGTTGCCTCTGTCTGATCCCTGGATACGGCGGCTTACCACCATGGGCTTCCCCATCCATTACCCAGGGACTCGTCTTACAGACATTGCAGGGGTTGCCCCAAGGAGAAACCACTGCATCACCCTCTCCCTCCATATTTCTTGCACACACCACCTGCTGGAGACCTGCCAGGCTATAGGTCAGCCCTCCGGTCCCCATACCAAGCACTGTGATCACAGCGTGCCCAAGGACGCACTAGCCAGCCACTCTGGTATTCTGGGCCCCAGCTGTCTACAGCCACCAAAGAAAAGCTAGGCCCCGGTGGGGGATGTTGGACAAGCATTACACCATAACTGTTTTACTAAGTCTTACTAAAATAGGGTTACTCAGCCTGCCACAAAAATAGTAGCCACAGCATGCCCAGCTGAGGAGATGGAGTTATAGTTTTTTGGGAACAAATTAAGTAAATCTTTTCATTCATTATCTTTGGATTATGAGTTTAGTGGAGATGGTCCTACAGGTGGTGACCACTATTGCTGTAATAATATCATATGTGAAAGCCTATCTATTAATCTCTCCTGTAACAGATTAGAATGCATGTAAATTGTGACAGTTTCCCAGGAAATATACCTAATCACCAAAGTCCTTATAAAATGCTTCATGAGGGGATGTTGGGTGTGCCTACACTTGTGCCACAGACAAAGCTTATACATGGGCTCACCCTCTCTATATCAGCCAGCTTACAATTCACCCTACATACTTCTGTAGTGAACAGTAGTGGGGATGTTCTCTGTTTGCCTCAGGTGAAGTCTAAGATAAAGTTAGTTTTAAAGGAAATCTACCAAAAAGATGCCATGTTTTTTACGTAAGCACACTTACATGATGGCGTGTGCCCACTGAGTAGTGATCCGGGTAATGGCTTAGTTTCAGAGGAAACAGACTGAAACTAGCTCCTGAGGCTCCTGTGTACGTCACAGGAGACACTGCGCATGTTAATTATGCACTCCTCCCTTCAGCACTTATGCCCACCTCCGACCTCCCTTCACCATTCTGAGAGCCGGTTGATGCCTTGGGCTGGGGAGGGAAGGGGAGAGCATGGGCATAAGTGCTGAAGGAAAGCGTGCATAATTAGGATGAGCCCATGAGGCTCACTAACATATTTTTAAAAGTCTGTTTTCTCTGAAACTAAGACATTACTTTTGAAATGAAAACTTGTTCTTCGGTTAAAAACATTGCATCCTTCTCGTAGACTTCCTTTAACCCCTTAACGCTCTGCGCCGTAGCTCTACGGCGCAGAGGTATAAGGGATGTATGAAGAGGGATCACGGGCTGAGTCCTCTTCATACAGAGGTGGGGGTTGTTGCATACTGAAGCAAACCCCCACCGCTAATAACCGCGGTCGGTGCTTGCACCGATCGCGGCTATTAACCCTTTCAACGCTGACGGCGGCGCGCGGGCGATCGGTTGCCATGGTAGCCTCGGGTCTTCGTTTGACCCGAGACTATCTGGCATCTGCAGATTTGTTACAATGAGCCAGTGGCTCATTGTAATGAATGTGCTGCAAAAATGCCATATATTGCAATACAGAAGTATTGCAGTATATGGTAGGAGCGATCTGACCATCTAGGGTTAATGTACCCTAGATGGTCTAAGAAATAGTGAAAAAAAAAAAATAAAAAAAGTTTAAAAAATAAAAAATTTTTATAAAATATTAAAAGTTCAAATCACCCCCCTTTCCCTAGAACAGATATAAAACATAATAAACAGTAAAAATCGCAAATATATTAGGTATTGCCGCGTCCCAAAATGCCCGATCTATCAAAATATAAAAACGGTTACGGGCAGCGGTGACCTCCGAGGCGGGAAATGGCGCCCAAATGTCCGAAATGCGACTTTTACACCTTTTAACATAAAAAATGAAAAAAAATTATCAAAATGTCGCACAGACCTCAAGATGGTAGCAATTAAAACGTCGCCTCATTTCGCAAAAAATGAAAAAGTTATTAGCGTCAGAAAATGGAATTAAACAGAAAAATTACAATTTTTGAAAATGTATTAAAACACAATAAAACCTATATAAATTTGGTATCACCGCAATCGCACCGAACCAAAGAATAAAGTAGGCGTGTTATTTGGAGCGAAGAGTGAAAGTCGTAAAAACTGAGCCCACAAGAATGTGAATTTTTCCACATTTGGAATTTTTTTTCAGCTTCACAGTACACGGCATGTTAAAATAAATAACATTACGGGAAAGTAAAATTTGTTACGCACAAAATAAGCCCTCACACAGGTCTGTACACGTAAAAATGAAAAAGTTATGGATTTTTGAAGTTGGAGAGCGAGAAATGAGCCGAAAAACATTGCGTCCTTAAGGGGTTAAAGAGTCTGTCACCAGAGCACCCCCACAAAGTACAAACAGTATCTTCCAGATGTCTTTATACTTGTTCCACTGATGCCTCTATCAATGTGATTAGAGCCACTATTTTTTTTTTTAAATACACTTCTATTGATGTACACGTTTCTAGTAATAGAGGCGGGGAGCTGCAGAATACAATCAAGCTACCCTCTCCTCACTGATGCTGACACTGCTATATCATTAACCACTTCCTCGAGAAGGTGGGGGACGAGAGGGGGTCTGGCTGTGTGAGGAGAAATCGACTCTCAGTGAGGGGGTGGGGTCAGTAGTCTCTGCGTCGGTGACGGGAGCGGTGTAGCCTTACTGTATGCTGCAGCTCTCCCACCTCTATGACTGGCACATAGGAATTTAATAAGTCTCCTTTTTTATTAGAAGAATGGTGGCTCTAATCCCATGGATAGAGGCATCAGTGGAACTTGTATAAAGAAGGTACTGTATGTGGTTTGGGGGGGGGGGGTAGCTGGTGACAGTTTTTCTTTGTGAGCCCTTGTTATACAGAGGTGGGGGTTTTCTACATAACACCTATCAAGGGTATTGACTCTTTAAATGCCGCCGGAGTGCCATTTAAAAGACAGCCGTGCGTATGATCGCCGCTCCCCGGTATGTAATCGCGTAGCAGCGATGGGTTGCGATGACAGCACCGTTTGTTTGTAGGACCCCTGACTGTATGGCATCTGCAGATTCGTTACACTGTGCCAGTGGCACTTTGTAATGAATCATATGTAAAAACGCAATATACTGCAATAGAACTGATACAACTAAACAGTAAAAATCACAAACATGTTAGGTATCTCCGCGTTCCAAAATTCCTGATCTATCAAAATATAAAAACGGTTATCCCCTGCGGTGAACCCCTTTACAGAAAATAGAGCCCAAATGTCCGAAACGCCACTTTCACACCATTTTACATAACATAAAAAATTTGATAAAAGTTTATCAAAAGGTCACACAGTACTCAAAATAGTAGCAATGAAAACGTCATCTTGCAAAAAATGATGTCTTGCACAGCTCCACACACCGTAAGTATAAAAGAGTTATTAGCCTCAGAAGATGGCGATATGCAAACATTTTTTTTTTCATACACATTGTTTTAATTTTTGAAACACAATAAAACACAATAAAAACTAGATAAATTTGGTATCACTGTGATCGTACCAACCCAAAGAAAAAAGTAGACTTATCATTTGGAGCGCTCAGTGAAAGTTGTAAAAACTGAGCCCACAAGAAACTGATTCAAATGCTTTCTTTCTTTTCGCCAAAAATAAGACTTTTTCCCATCGCAGCTAGTCATGGCTCTATGCCATAACTCCTGTGAAAAGAAGGTAAAGCATGCCCACAGAATCACTGGAACCGATGTAAATTATATATTCAGCATGTAGACTACGGGTCTGTAACAAATATTAATATTTGCCAATTGTTTCTTAGGACCAGCACAATGCGCCAAGGAGGGTGGAGGAATCATTCTGCCAGCAATGATGGCTGGGGAGCCACTGTAAGATGTCTACTTTTGTATTGATGTTTTATATAATACAGAATGTAGATTTTGACCGTGGACACTAAATACACCTTTATCTGTATTCTCTGTGTATTCTAGGGATACATGGCAGCTAAGGTACAAAAGTTAGATCAGCAGTTTCGATTAGATGCCCCTCTACAGCAAGAGAAAGATGGAACTGCCACAAGTATTTTTAATGGGGTTTCAATTTATGTTAATGGTTATACAGGTATGTAAATCAATTTGACTTTTTTTGCACGAATGCCTATCATTTTTAGTTAGATGATGTGGAATTGTAATTTTATAAAATGAGACATTTGTTTGCAATAGACATGAATCATTTTAACTGAAGCAGAGGTATTTTTCTGACAGAGCAAAAATACTATTCTTGGTATTTTGAGGTGTAATGTAACTGATAATATACTCAGTATATTAACAGCAGCCCCAAGAGCTATAGGTTTTTTTTTCTTGTTTATTTTAAATGTATGGCACATGGCTGAGTTTGCAATACTTTTTAATGGATGGTGACCATGGTGTTATATTAATGAATTGTGTGTAGTGCATGTTCTAGTCTGAACCGGTTTTAACTGATCACTAGAATATAATTAATGAGAGAGTAAAAAGATGTCAGTCGGATACAGGTTAAATGAGAGAAACGTGTTAACATCTGTTTTGCATGGTTGACAATATTTTGGGTTGTGGCGTTTAGTAAAGGACAGGCGGGTTGGAACAGCTGCAGACTCGAAACTTGCAGCTTCTGTTGTAGGTTTTAAAGCGGAATGTGGATTCGATTTTAGTGCTATTGTAATTCTCTGTGGATTAAAATTTTGTAAGGTTCTGACCTAAGGCTGCATTCACATGGAGCAGTTGCACATTGTAAGACATTATGCCAAAAGAATGCCAAAACATACATCTATACATGTACTTGGTAAAATGACTCTTTTTTTTTTTTTTTTTTTTTTTAAGTCCATGATAATGATTACTAATGTAGAGCACTATCACCTTTTTTTTTGCGTTTTCAAATGCAATGTAGATTCTCACTATTCAAATTTACATTGAAATCTCAATCTTTAAAAATTTACTGTGTAATCGCCTTACTCTTCATACATTACTTGCAGTGCTTTTCAAGTGACCCAAAATGTCTGATTTCTGCTGTACAGTATATATTAGTAGCAGCCTGTATGCATTTCCATACATAACCCTGTCTGACCTGCTGCCTCTTACAGATCTGTCACTCATGTGGATGCTTACTAGATTTTCCTTACTTTCCCCTAGTTTCTTGGATGATGGCTCTTTAGTACAAAGGATTGTGTGATCACACTTTCCTCGGGGACAGCCCCAGCGGCATGACAGACAGGGTGTGATCTTGTGTAGCTGCGCCCCCCTTGACCTGGGTGAGGTCAGAGAGGAGCTATGTCTGTGCTCTGTTAAGGCATATGTTGGGGTGTCAACTGCAGCCTCAATAGTAAAAGCAAAGCTCTGCAGTCTCCTCTCACTAGAGGGGCTGTGTGAGGATCTGTAAAGATCCAAAGAGCCACCCTGCAAGTACAGGGTTAAGTCTCTATAACTTTTTAGATGCATAAGACTGTTTTCATGGAGTCAAACCGCCTGAACAAGAGTCTGAGACATACACAGGCGTAAATGCGACTTCTCTAAATCTAAACTCCCCATGTGATATTCTGTGGGTGAAATTTATGAGCAACTCCACTGTAAGCAGCTCCTAGCAGTATGTCCGATGCAGCATTATCAGAATCCACCGATAATGCTAACAAACGCTGCTGCGGAGTGCAACTGAAACTTCTTCCATTCCCAAACAGGAATGGTTAGACCTCCTGATGTATCTGTGTATCTGGCAGGTGGTTGCATGGGGTAGTTTTGCACAAAAACCTGCTAACGCTGGATGGTGCATGTCCGCAGGCTATAGCTAGTGTGCAGGCCAGCCCTCTTTGCCACCAGCTGGGCCCCCTTCACGCTGCTTCATGGCCCCCTGGTGTAGGGGAACATAATGGCATTCACTGTCAGTTTGCAATTAATTATGATTATTTCAGGGCTTGTATGCGGAAAAAACTGGCGTTCATGTCCACATAAATGTCCCTCTAGGTGTCTGTCTCTCATCTGTTCTTTTTCTTGCTGTCTGTCTCTGTATATTGCATTGGAACAATTGATTTTTAGCAGAAATTGGCACATTTAAAGGAAATCTTATATCAAAATAAATAATGATAGATGCAGGCCTACACAGGGTTAAACATTGAACCACTAATTTCTGCAATGGAATCTTGTCTGAAGGCTTGGTCAACGCTACCTCTGTTCTTATATGGACGTATTAACATTTTCAAGATGATCTTCCTTCCCAAATTTTTATACTTGTTTCACGCCTGCCCAATACTACTCCCTAAGAGCCTCTTCAAACGTATTGATGGCATCCTCAGATCCTTCTATTGGTAAGGTGGCTCCCAGCGTTTTAGTTTAGCTTTGCTCCAGGCACCTAAGTCTCGGGTTGGGTTGGCGACGCCTGACTTATATTTTTACTATTTGGCTTCTCAGATGGTGGATAGAAATTGACAGGGGCAATGCTGCCAATGCTCTAGCATTGTGGGGCCATAGTGGGTTCTTATGAAGCTTGTACTCGAGTCAAGAAAAAATATAAAGTTGAAGGGTGGCGATGGACTGAGGGCAGGGGGCTGCCAATGGACTCTGTTCTCGTGGATTGTTGGGGTGCGAACAGTTGGACCCTCAAAATCATTTTTTGGCCTCTAAGTATAAGGGGATATATCCGATTGGGATGGTCGCTGCAGAGGCTGGATCTCCACACATACTTAAAGGGTTCATGTGTGAAGGAGGCCTAAAAATCTTCTTTGTTCTCGTCTATCCAAGAACGTGCAGATCTGCGGTGCACATTGCAGTAGGTACATTTATTAGAAGGCAATGATGTAAAGGTATTTATTTTGAGGAAAAATGATGTATAGCAATATCGCTGATAATTAACAAAGAGTTTTGTCCCGTGTAATTTTACCATTGGTTAATGTTTGCAGTAAGTAGAATACTAAAATTTTGGCCTTTCCCTACCATGGGCATTGTGACATGGGCCATGTGGAAGGAGCTGCTGTGTTTCATTCACAATTCTGAAACTCGTCGGCACACTTCGTGTTTCCCTGTAGTACTCATTCTGCCTGTCTCAAACACACGGTTGCTTAGCAACACTGACAAAAGCTCATCCTGCATGTGACTGCTCGAATAACCTTTGTATTCTGTGTGCGATTACTGGGCTGCGGCTGTGGATCTCACAGAAGGAAGAGAGCAATCTTAATGATGGCAAAAATATATTGCATCACATATACATGTTTAGGGTGATTTCACCTATAACATGGACCACATCTGCTATGCAGTGTAGATAACCAGCAGGATGGAGTCAGCAAAATAAGCTGTGTGTCCTCAGTTGTCTCCCCCCTCTCTGACAACATATAAATAAGCGCCACTCCTCTGTCATTCTCCTGCTACACATGGGTTCAGATCAGCAGGAGATGAATCCCTTTGTTCTCTGCACATGAACGTATGGGGGAGGTATATATGGCAATGGGCTCACGGCACCTTACAGGAGCAGCACGGTTCAGCGCACGTGTCCTATCTTTTCCCTGTAATACGGCACCGCGGCCATATATCGCTATGGAATGGGGCGGTGGTGAGCGGTGCTCATCCCCTCCTCCATTCTCCGGCACCGATGTATGCCCACCGTACTATGGTACAGCGGGCATACATGAAGTGAATGTAGCCTTAGTCTGCACTATTTTTTTTTTTCTTCTTTATAGCATTTGTCATTTATTCCACAAGTTAGAACAGCTGTCTGCAAGAGTGTAGTATACAATGTGCATGCGCGAGTAGTGCCGAGAGCCGGGTGATGTCGGGGGGAGGAGGCCAGCGAAAGGGGAGGTGGGCATAATTATAATTCAACAGACCGCCGAACGTAAGCCATAAAGTGGAGGTAGTGCCTGAGCTTCAATTGAATATCATCTAAAGATTGATTCTCTTACAAGAGCAACGGTTTTTGTGCCTAACCACACAATATGTTCCAGGATCAGCACCACAGAGCCCACCAGTAAGTGCCTTTAGCTAAAAAAAAACCTCATAAAGAGGTGGTAGATTTCCTTTAAAGGGTTAACAAGGTGAAGTCAATAGAATGGGGTGATATGTGGGTGGTTTCTATTAACAGGACTTCCAATACCTCTATAGAAATAAAATTGTAAATAAAGTGATTGTAACATTTTCATAAAAATTTGAAAAGAATGCTGTTTGAGTTTTCATAGCATTATAATAAAACAAAAGGACACTTATAAAATGCAAACACAAAGCTGAGATCTGGTAAATGATACAAGCCAAATTAGGTACAGTTAGTTTGAAAAACAGAACAATTTTAATTTTAAAAAATAGATTTTTTAAATAGATTTTTCAATATATATATTTTTTTTTAACAAGTTCAACCTTTTTTCATAAATAAATGCTAAATATATGAAACAAAATTTCTCACTAACTTAATGTACAACATGTCACGGAAAAACAATCTCAAAGCCACCTGGGTAAATTAAAGCACTCTAATGTTATTACCGGATAAAGTGACACATGCAAGTTTTGAAAAATAGGCCTTAGTATTTAAGGTGCAAATGAAAAGGGGTTATGGAGCTAAGGAATTCCTCACTCCTACCAACTATTTTATATTTGACCTTTTAATACTATAATTTACAATGATCAGGTACTGATTGACTAGCTCATCTGCCTTTGGGCTAGTTCTGAGGGGTAAAACTTTATGGTGCCTGGGGACAGTGGCGTGTGCTTGAGCACCATTGAGGATAAGGAACATAAGCACATGGTGGTTTTCCCTTGTTCCAAAGTCCTTTTGCCTGTGAACCTCTGCACAGGGTTGGCTGACACAACTACTATCTGGGGCAGGTGCCTTCAGACAGCATGTAAGGGATAACCCACGTGATCCGAAATTACATCGGACCATTTCCCTTACCTGGTCCTGTTTAAATAATAAGAAAAAACTGTTATGAAATCTGATACTCATTCTCGATCTGTGGTATTATTGCAGATATTGTATCTTGTAGTCACCTTCCTCTTACAATTCTCATTCACATTATAAGACCAGTCTTCCAGTTAATCCTCCAGATGTCTTGATCACAGCAGGGCAGGTAGATGATGTTATGTTCTTTGTGTTGATGTAAATAATATAAAATTTCAAGAAAAAAAAAAGACCTCCTATGTATGTATATACATCCGGTCTTGTGCGTCAGCCCTAGCCTGGTGTGTTGCCGGCATCAGCCATAGTCTGCTCTGAGTTTGAAATTTTTGGGCAGGCGAAAAAGGGTTGTGCCCCTTTATAGTAATCATACATCATGCACTAAATAATTGTCTTCATTGGCTGTTTAAACACAGAAACTGCTGACTGTAATGATTTTCTTGTATAAATAGATGTCTATTAACACTATATACACCTAGGAGTTATTTATTTGCATTACTGAAAATGTTATACTTTTCATCGGGTAAAAATAAATGGTGAGAGGAGAGTTAATGAAAAAGGTTTATTGTGACCTCTGTATGTATATTTCTTTGTAATAGTTTTTTTCCATTGATAGAAATATTAAAGAGAACCCGTCATGCAAAATAACCCCCCTAAACTAAATATATTTTCATAAACTGCCATTAGAGAGCATTGCCTCTATCCCTTCATTGTGCATCTACATGCCTGTAAACCTAAGCAATGAGGTCCTAAAGCTGTATGCAAATGACCTGTGAAATGTCCAATGAAGCATTAGCATATTCAAGCTGTCCACTCTATTCATGAGTGGGAGGCACAGCCACACCCCCAGTGCTTGACTGACAGCCTGTATAATGATGTGAGGCTGTATAATGATGTGCTTCCTGGTGCTGGTGGCCACGCCCCCTGCAGCCTGTGTGTGTATAGGAGAGATACAGCAGCTCCATGCAGCCATGTTATAGCAGAACATGTCAGATTCATGTGTAGCTGATGTCTGTGTCTCTCACCTGTATATTAGGAGGATGCAGCATGTCAGCAGATAAAGCACAGACACCAGCCATGCTTTACTATACATTACACACAGACATGAGCAGGGGGAGGAGAGGGGAGGGGTAACAGGGGTGACATCACTGCCTCCGACCATGTGACCAGCCTTGTCAAGGAAATATTATTCTTGAATGTGTAAGATTTGTTGAACTATTAGGCAATTACAAACTTAGTTGAAATATGTGGCATCCATTGAAGCGTCCAGGCCTCTTTTACAACATCCTGGAGATCCTTACAACCTGATAAACTCTGACCTGCAGAATGTTCTCTGGTGACCTCAAAAGCCATTTGGTCACCTCTCCTCTGCACCTACCCCCACCCCTGCATCTAGCAATTTGGAAACAAAGAACTGTTTAATTATTCCTGGACTCTCCCCCCTCATTAACACTTTGCCCAATCGTGAATGACCCTCTGGACTAATTAATGAATGGGAGGTTCTGAAATCTGAACCAAACTGAGAAGTTATAAAACAATATGAAATCCAAGAATTGGTGTTCACATTTTGGGGGCTGCTTGACAAGCGGAATGTGTCCCTTATTTCTCCCACCTCCAGGGATCAGGATTTACTTTAAGTTGTAAGTTTCTGTTATTTTTCTCCCTTTTTATTTTATAACTGTTTTGCCGTGTTGTGTGTCATTTTATAATTCTTTTGTTTTTAATATCTTTTTATGCACTGATCAACTTTTTGTAATTAAAGCTTTTCACTTTAATTTTGGTCCCTGTATGCTCTGCGAACTCATAGCCTTGTGAAGTGTGCTTAGCTTTGTGACTGCTGGAGTGCTGAGTGTGACAAGGTGACTGCTTGAGAGCAAGAATTGATGTAGAGTGGGATACTTATTGGTCCCAGTATAAATGCAATAAGTGGTGGCAGCGGGTCTGGTTCTGGTGCTGGAGCTGTATGAGGTGTGATTTAGGCTCAATTTGTGTCCTGAGTGAAAGGTGAGCGCAAGTTTGAGTAGGCTAAATTAACCCGTACAGTTGCACCCCACATCACGTGACGAGGCGGCGGCGTCCTCGCCGTGACAAGCCTCATTTACATGATAAAGAATAGATGATTTTACAATGATTAATGGATGAATTGACTAGATAAAGGCTGGGATGGGATCCTTGTGAGCTGCTCCAACAGGTAGAGGTGACAGGACTAGTGGCAGAGACCTGATGACAGGTGTCCTTTAAATCTTTAAAACTGACTAAGTCTCTAATTGTGTTCTTAAAAAAAACTGTGTTTTGAGGCGATTGTTTCCAGTGTAACTTATTAAATGTACATTTAATTATCTTATATTCATTGTGAGTAACTAGTGTGATAAGGCAATAGAGGTCTGACTTTTTTACTAATTTAATCATTTTGCACTAAAGGTGGTGGCAGCAGCATATTTCATAATTGTATATAACCATACGTGTGCTGGGGCACTAGGGGAGTTAAAGGGGTATTCCCACTTAGGAAAAATAATGCTATTGTTTGTATGATGAAAAATAATACAATTTTCCAATATACTTTGTAAATCAATTCCTCATGGTTTTGTGTGACCATGGCCGGATCTCTGTCCACTGGAAATAAACAATGAAGCTTTCTATAGCAGAACAGCAAGCCGAGATCTAGAAAACAAAAGAATTGATACAGAAAGTATATTGGAAATTTGTATAACTTTTCATTATTCAGACTATATCCATTACTTGAAATGGGAAGACTCCTGTAATTTGGGTTCAATTATGCTATCTTGGATAAGTGGGCGATGTTTATGTTGTGAAGCTCAATATTGTAGTTGACTACTGACTACCTAAACAGGTTGGCCGTTATTTAAAATAAGTTGCCTATGTATTTTTACTGCCTTGTAAATAATCCCTGAATGTTCATAAAGTGATTATATGGTCCTGCTACTTACTTTTGTAAGTGTGCCGACCTTCCATGCTTCTTTCTTTTACATCTCTGAGCTCTGCTGAATAGGAGGAGCTGCATCAGGAAAGTATGGACCATCCTGCTCAGTCTATCCTAGTTTGTTAGTGTGCACAGACTGAGAAATGAAACACAGATGGTGTGAGGTCACATGGTTGACCTTGTTCAGAGAGAGAAAGCAGCTGCGCAGAGAGCATCAGGGCAAAACAGGGAAAGACTGAAGCTTTCAAAGGAGGCAAAGACACAGTGGGCAACCCCTTTCATGCCAGCAAAAAATAGTTTCTGGCAAAGGAAATGTTTTAAAAGATCCTAGCAACAACCTAGGAAATACAGGCTCATTTTAACCCCTCCCCGACATGCGCCAGGTGTATGGAGAGGACTTGTGGAACGAACCCTCTCCATAGCCGGTAAGTCTTAGCTGCATGTTGCATATTGCTACCACCACATTGTAATCAATGAGTAAAATCCCCATATACTGTCATACTGCAGTATGGCAGTATATGATAGGATCGATCAGACAACCTAGGTTTAAAGTACCCTAGGGCATTGGTGGCGAACCTATGGCACGGGTGCCAGAGGTGGCACTCGGAGCCCTCTTTTTGAGCACCCAGGCCATCAATACAGCACTCTACATAGAACTCAAAGAATCATCCTGCATTCCCAGGCGACTCAATAAATGCTGCTCTCAGTGCTCTTGATTGCTTGGGACTGCAGGAAGAGATGGAACATGTGCAAAGGGGAGGATTATCTTTAGAGTTACTCTAGGCTTCTTCCAGTTTAGGGGGACCATAGAGAGATGCTACAACATTAGTCCACATTTGCCCTTCTTCTTTCAACTGTTTTGTTGTCCTCTAGAGGGCGATACGATTAAAAGTTGTGGTAGAACAGGTAGCAATAAATAACTACTTTAATTGCCGTGCTAGCACTTTGCAATGAATAAGTGTGTTTTGGTTGTAGTTTGGGCACCCGGTCTCTAAAAGGTTCGCCATCACAGCCCTAGGGAGTCTGAAAAATAGTTAAAGTGAAAATAAAAAAAGGAAAAAAAAAATCTATATAATAAAAATACCTAAAACTTCAAATCACCTCCCTTTCCCTAGAACTGATATAAATATTAATAAACAGTAAAAACTATAAACGCATTAGGTATTGCCAAAGTATGAAAAAGTTATTGGCGCCAGAAGATGACAAAATCCATTAAAGAGAACCCGTCATGCAAAATAACCCCCCTAAACTAAATATATTTTCATAAACTGCCATTAGAGAGCATTGCCTCTATCCCTTCATTGTCCCTCTACATGCCTGTAAACCTAAGCAATGAGGTCCTAAAGCTGTATGCAAATGACCTGTGAAATGTCCAATGAAGCATTAGCATATTCAAGCTGTCCACTCTATTCATGAGTGGGAGGCACAGCCACACCCCCAGTGCTTGACTGACAGCCTGTATAATGATGTGAGGCTGTATAATGATGTGCTTCCTGGTGCTGGTGGCCACGCCCCCTGCAGCCTGTGTGTGTATAGGAGAGATACAGCAGCTCCATGCAGCCATGTTACAGCAGAACATGGCAGATTCATGTGTAGCTGAGGTCTGTGTCTCTCACCTGTATATTAGGAGGATGCAGCATGTCAGCAGATGCAGCACACACACTAGCCATGCTTTACTATACATTACACACAGACATGAGCAGGGGGAGGGGGAACAGGGGTGACATCACTGCCTCTGACCATGTGACCAGCCTCATTTACATGATAAAGAATAGATGATTTTACAATGAATAATGTATGAAATAACTAGATAATGGCTGGGATGGGATCCTTGTGAGCTGCTCCAACAGGTAGTGGTAACAGGACTAGTGACAGAGACCTGATGACAGGTGTCCTTTAAAGGGGTTGTGTCACCATAGCAAATGGCTGTAATTGGGTCCAATGCATTGTGACAAGTACTTTCACCATTTACACTTATTACAAATTCTGCAGGCTTACTGAGATAACTCCTTTTGTCCTGGTTGCTGGCGCCCCCTGGTGGTAGCTGTGTCCCATCCTGAGCTACAGCTGATCTGGCCGAGTCTGCGCACAAACATTCCCCCAGCTGCTCTGCACTACAGATCACTCCACACAGCTCCTCTCTACACTGAGAGATCACCTGACACACTGCAGCCAATAAAAAGTGAGACGGGGCAGAGCGCTCAGCCGTCTACACCAGTGAATGAGGTGATTTCCACTGCTCCACAGTTGCTTCCAGCAGCAGATACAAGGTAACTGCAGCCAGACATGACATCTGCTGCACAGAGGAGTCCTCCCCCAACATGGATCATAGCAATGTAGCAGCCCTTCCTCCCTCCACCACTAGTCAGGTCACACAGGAGGCTGCAGAGATAACACAAGTAACAGGCTGAGCTCTGACCTCTCCTGATGCAGTCGTCCTCCTGTACTCATCACCATTCACTGTCCCTCCATGCTACCCTGCTCTCCTGCAAAGGGGCCCCTGACTAGCTAAAGATCAGTAACATGTGAGAAGCTGTCACCTATTTATCTATCCAAGTCCTGTTATCGATCACCTGTCATCTTTCTATCCATCTCATATCTATCTGTCTCATAAATATCTATCTAGTGATTTAGTTGCAATTCCTTACAAAATACACAGAAAGAGATGCAATTAACGGCCCCAAAGTAACATACAAAAATACAAAAGTTTATTAGTAAAAGTCATAAAAACAACTAAAAAGGTCCATGTTATTGCACCTAATTTTGTACAATCAATGCATACAAGTAGAGCAAAACAATGTATTCTCACAGCATCATGGTCGTCAGGCGGACAGTAAAGTGTAAATATGTTGGAGGTCTAGAAAAATGCAGGGACGGCAAACTCCATGCGTATCCTCACTTCGAAGTCACTTCAGGGGTAAGTGTCACTTTGGAGTCACAATACACGTGGGGTTTGCCTCCCCTCCACCCACCTAGACTTCCGCCATGCATGTCAGCCTGACCCACCATGATGCTTTGAGAATACATAGTACATGTGTACTATGTGCAGTGTCCTGTGTAGTGTGCAGGGGGCGCCAGATTCAGGATTTCTAGCACACGTTCTTCATGAATCTGGTGCCCCCTGCACTGCTTTGACAGACTGCACCAACTTTTTTTGGTGCACTTTTAACATGGGGCGTATAACACATTTCTATTGGACTTCTATTGGATCAGTAAATGCAGGGACTATTTGAGCACAGCAGGTGGAAGGAGACTCTGAAGGCTGAGCGTTCTGTAGCACCGAGTTGTGCAATAACTGCCGCTGTCAGTGCTGTGCATGTGCCTGGCCCCTCCCACATCTGCTTCTGTGTGGAGTAGAATAGAGGCTGAACACGCATCATAATAACAAATAGAAAGGAATCTTTAATTCCAGGTAACCATTACAAATAGATTTTTGAAATATTTTAACCTCTTTCACAGCTTTTTGCAGTCAATTGTTTTGTGGCATAACCCATTTAAAAAAAAATTGTACAGGAGGTTTTAATTTTTGTAAATGTATGAAAACATTATAAAACCTATACAAATTTGGTATCCCCGTAATCGTACCGACCCAAAGAATAAAGTAGACATGTCATTTGTGGCGCACAGTGAAAGCTGTAAAATCCAAGCCCACAAGAAAACGTGTCAAATGTGTTTTTTCACCATTTTCACTGCATTTGGAATTTTTTTCCCGCTTCCCAGTACACGTTATGGAATATTAAATACTGTCACTACAAAGTGCAATTTGTTACGCAGAAAATAAGCCAACACAGAGCTTTTTATGTGGAAAAATAAAAAAGTTACAGATTTTTGAAGGTGGTGAGCGAAAAATGGAAGTGGAAAAACTAAAAAGGGCCAGGTCATTAAGGGGTTAATGTCTCTATTAGAAGGGCCATGACTCTATTGGGCTTATTCACAAAATCCACTTTCCTGGGCTCAGCTACAACATATCCCACTGTATGCTCATAAAGTAGTATACAGCCTCCACTTTGGTCCTTGACCCATGAAAGCAGGAGGTGGAGGAGGAGTGGAAAGGGTTGAGTGCCATTCTATGATAAACCATACTGTTGGGTTATGTAGCAAAGCCGAATGTTTTGAGATGTACTTTGTTTTCTTCCATTGACAATATTGCTACTTAGATGATTTATTGGATGCAATGGCTTTGTTCTTTTGTTGTAGACCCTACTGCAGACCAGCTGAGACATCTGATGATGCTACATGGAGGCCAATTTCATGTGTATTATTCACGTTCTAAAACAACCCACATTATTGCAACTAATCTCCCAAACAGCAAAATCAAAGAGCTAAGAGATGAGAAAGTGGTCCGCCCTCAATGGATCACGGAAAGGTAATGTAAATTCATTTCGGCTAATAGGCAATGACTCTGTTTTTTTTTTTTTTTTTTTTTTTTTGCACAGCTGAAACGCCTATTTGAATGAGCTCTTATTTTATGTCTTTATACATTTTTTTAAATTTCAAATTAACTGTATTAATCGAACACTTGCAATAAATGAATAATATAGTAATGTGTAGAGTTCTCCAAGAATATCCATCTCTAAATACCAGTACATTGGGCTTGTGTCACAGTGCAACTCGATAGAAGCCCATTGACAACCAGTAAGCCCATAGTGGAAAGAGGAACTTTATCTGGCAGGAAGAGAGTTGAGGTTGCGAGTTCAAATTCTGTCTGATTTGGAGAACTTATGCCAGGGGAAGCCATGGGAGATGTACAAAACACCATATATGGACAGATAATATTTCCCTGATGATGTGGTCCGTGCTCTGCCGCTAACCTGACACATCTATACAAAGAATTCCCCGACCTGACACCTGAATGAAAAAGGATTCCCAATGTCTCCCCTGAAGATTCCCCCGCAGACAGATACTGTCTGTAGCATGGCACAAGTCATTCAGTACCGATAATGACCTGATATTGAACTGTTCTGACTATCAAAGTATCGAAGATACATTGTGAAACCCTATGTGGCTATTAAAGCCGCTTATAAAGAAAAATTTTCCATGCTGACTTCCGCTTCGTGCTGGTGTATCAATTTATTTTATTCTGTGCATTACTCTAAGAGTACAAGCATTTTAACATTTTTTTAATTTGTTTTAACAGCATCAAAGCTGGTCGCCTTCTTTCTTATGTTCCTTATCAGCTGTATACAAAGCAGTCCAGTGCTCAGAGGAGTCTGAACTTTACCTCTAAATGCAAACCACAAGATCCTTTCACCAGCGACAGCAACCATAAACTGTAGGTTTCATTACTGTCATTTTTCTTTTTGGATTAAATGTTATACTGCACGGTCTTGTGTTTTTTTTGTTTTTTCAAATCATGATGATTTAAACACTGAAATTGTAAAGCTCTATGGCAGCGGTTCTCATCCTCAACACAGGGGTCACCTAAAGCCATCGGAGGCACAATTTTATTGCATTTTTTGTGACAAATACAATATTTTTGTACATGGTTTGCGGTCACTTCAACATGAGGAACTGTATTGTGGGGTCACAGTATTAGAAAGGTTAAGAACCACTGCTCTATGGTAAAGCTCCTTTCCATTGTAGGCTGTTTCAATTTTTTTTAAAGCAATTTATTTCCCGGATTACAGAACCAAGTTAGGACTGGTTTTGCAGTAAACTTCCTACTAGCAGGGTGTGTGTGTGTGGTTTTTTTTTTTTTTTGTTTTTTTTTTTTTTTTACAAAAACTGACTAAAACATAAAATCTGGTAATGTATTTGGGCTGGAAATCTGATGTGGATTCTACCAGATTTCATAGTAGAAAATATCCCATCAATCTGGAACAAATGTATGTTGTAACCTGTTCCGGACCCACGTTTTTATATTTTTATAGATTATGCATTATTATTTTTACTATAATATGGTCCGCAAAGGCGGTCTGCTTATTCATACAATATAATACTACATTTCTACATTGTGGAAATAGTCAGTATAGGATGAATGGTCTGAGGCTACAACTATGGGCGTTTGTATGCTCGAAACACGTAAGCTGACTTGGGAGGTA
Source organism: Engystomops pustulosus (assembly GCF_040894005.1). Lineage (NCBI taxonomy): Eukaryota > Metazoa > Chordata > Amphibia > Anura > Leptodactylidae > Engystomops > Engystomops pustulosus. Next base: position 101,409,664 of record NC_092412.1, on the reverse strand, counting down.
CTGCATGGATATGTACAGTAACTTAAAGTGCAGTAATAAAGAAGTTGTTTTAAAAGTGCCAGGATTGCTTATTCTCTGCTCTTGGCTGCCATTACAATCGACCACTGCACCCTGATAACCTATCAGGGAACGGTTGTAAACGCCAAATAGATGGCATGTAATGGGCACATTTGGAGGGTTGTCTTTTGTAATATGCAGATACTGTATGGTACATATACATTAACTACAAATTAAACATTCATATATTTCCTATTTTTGTTTTTATAATCCCTCTTCAGGAGCCAGCCTGTGGTTGGCACCATTCATGCGAATGGAACAAATGGATGTGAAGAAGATTTTGAAAAGTCTGAAGAGGAGAAACATCATGATTTGGATGCTTTAGATGACTTTTCTGATCAGAACAGAGAACATAACTGCAAAGATACATCTGTTATAGCCAATGGATATAACTCTAACCCTTATGGTGCCTTAAAGCTGGATAGCTTCAACCATTCAAGTGATGCTTTTTCAAGTAGACTTCCCTCATTGTCTCAGCAGGAAAAGCCTATTGTAGACTTTACAGATTGCACTTTCGAGCAATTACAACCAAACAATGGACAACTAGATATTTCATTGGATCCTCACAGGACTGAATCCAGCTCAACCTCATCATCATATTTGCACAATAAAACTAAACTCAATGGTGCTCACCACTCACTCCAGGGGCCTTCAGTCACAAAAAACACTACCACACATTTGCCTACAAAGGCAGCATCTCCACAACTGCCTAAAACAGCAGACACAAACTTTATTTCAGATTTTTATTCTCACTCTAGACTGCATCACATAGCAACATGGAAGTCTGAGTTCACAGAGTTTGTACGTGAACTACAGAGTCAATGTAATGGCAATTTCCCAGGCCGGGATAGGTTAAAAAAAATTACAGGTAATGTTCTAATCTAAGTAGTTCTTGTGAGCATCATATATTTCTGTCCATATGTTCCCTTCCATGTTGCAAAAAGGCCTCGCCTGTCACAAGACTCCTTGTAAATGTTGGCTAGTTTGTACAAAGAGTCTTCCTTTTGTGGTCAGGTCAAGTCCGTGTTGCCTTCAATGTATGATCAGTATGTGTCTCTCCCTTCCAGGGTTCCCAGAGGACAAAGTACTGATGTAGGGCAGCAGTTTGCTTATTTTTGTATGCACTCCATGAAACTTCATTACTAGACTTCTGGGTGTGAGGCGTTCCCTAGCACTGGTCACCTGTTCCATACTGTCTGTATCTCACATGACTCCCTTCTCCATCAACACTGCAATAGATTATGCCAGGAGATTCTTCCCTCACCTGTGTTTTATAATCACTCACAGAGGTGAGAGATTTATTTCTATTATTTACAGACGCTGCTACATGGAGATTTGGCGGTGAGTGTTACACACAGAGGGGACACGGCTGAGAAACTGATTTGTATCAAACTAAGCAATCTGTTGGGAGATGGGAAGGGTGTAGCTAAATGTGAATAATAGTAGAGAGCAGTAGTGCTGTGCATTAGACTGAGCTTAATGCTGTGACCTAGGAGCTGGTGTGGCTGAGCTCCCATGCAACTTGAGCCTGTATAAAGATTTGTGTGTTAGGAGTGAAAGGAAGTTGACCATTTTGAACCTTTCTCTGAATTTAATGAGTAGGCTGCAGGGTAGTGTGTGTGCACACAAATATATAAAGAAGTTAAAAAAATAATAATTGGCCAAAATGTACATGGCCTTTAATTAAGTTAATATTCAATTAATTGGAGCTGTGGGCAGTGTAATGCAGAGATCTCATGATACAGCAGTTTGAGAGCATGCTCCTAGTGCTCTAAGCCAGTTACAACCCTGTAATATCTGCTGCTACTAGCACATGAATATGGCCGGATACCTATATCTGCAGGGCTTATGCCTAATAAAGTCTGCAGCTTTGTGTGGTCAGAACTGTAAACTCACTTTAATGCTCCTCAATGGGATAGTACTATTCCATCACGGTATCAGTAGCAATGTATGATTAAGGCTGCATGCACACTGCCGTGAGCCCGCCGCACCGTAGCACGGCGGGCACATGGCAGCGCGGGGAGAGGAGGAGGAGGTGAGCGCAGCTCACCCCCGCCCCTCTCCATAGCGATGTATGGCCGCGGCACCGTAATACAGGAAAAGATAGGACATGTCCTATCTTTTCCCGGGCTACGGAGCGGTATGGTACTGCACGTGTGCTGCACCGTACCACTCCCGTAGGGCGCCGCGAGCCCATAGAAGTGTATGGGGAACGTATATCGGCCCCCATACTGTAGTGTGAATGTAGACTAAGTCTCTTAGGATGCAGTAAACAGTTTTTACTGAATTTTAAATGCTGCAAAGCCAAAGTGAAAGTAGATCTGATGGTAGATTCTTCCCGTCTGCCTCCGCCTTGATCTGTAATTTATTAATCCTGGAACCTAACTTGTTAAAAAAAAACCCCTTTATTCTAGTAATATGTAGAATTACTGTAGAGGCTACTGAAGTTAATTTACATATTACTCAAATGAAATTTTTTACATTTTCGGTTGTGTTCCAGGATTATTAAATTGCAGATTAGGGCAGAGGCAAGCATAGGGGATCTACTATCAGGTCTACTTCTGATGGTAGATTCCTCATGGTAGGTTTCCGTTAAGTTATTTGGGAATACGACTATCTGTCTGAAAAGCAGAAATTCTTGAGGTTTTTCAGAACTGAATGCAAAATATATCACCCAGAAGTGATCCATAATAATAAAAATATTTATCTATATAGCACAATCATATTATGTGGTGCTTTACAAATCATTGGGGACATATACGGGCAGTCCCCTACTTAAGGACACCTGACTTGGACGACCCATACTTAAAGGAAACCTACCACTTCCGATGGTGGTTATAAGCTTCAAATGGCGTGTACCAGGTCAGGGTGAGCTGGTGCCGGCGCTTATTTTCGTAATGTTTTTAAACAGATGTAAAGCGTTTAAACGCTTTATTAATCTTTATATACAAGTAGCTTCACCGCACCGTGGTCCGCGCTCGGCGCACCATGCGTGTGACCACTTCCTATTCAGGCGCACTAAGTGGTCTGAATCTACTTGGTATATAAAGATTAATAAAGCGTTTAAACACTTTACATCTGTTTAAAAACATTTCTAAAATAAGCGCCGGCACCAGCTCACCCTGAGCTGGTACACGCCATTTGCAGCTAATAAGTGGTAGGTTTCCTTTAAAGACGGACCCCTCTGACCACTGTGACCTCTGGTGAAGCTCTATGGGTGCTTTACAATAGTCCCAGATTGCAATGATCCTTGGTCCCATTACTGCAAAATATATAAGATAAAACCTATGGAACTTATCTTGTACGTAACCCGGGCACTGGCTATACAAATAAAATATTACATTACAGAGTACAAACATTCATATGGAACAATAGGAGGGAAGGCCCTGCTCACAATAGGTTACTTTCTATGAGGATGAAGGGGTTGACACGAGATATAAGAGCTTGTATAATAATCCAGACATTCTATATAAGGGAATGGTATAAAGCAATAAATAAAAATGCTGCAGCTTGAGCCAGCCATCAGTTGCCAACTTATATACAGAATCCAAATTCAATGGACTGCAGAGAAGTCTGTAGCTTGGTATCTATGTACCTTCTACTAGTAGAATCCTCATGGTAGATTTCCTTTTCATATCTATTTTTGTTTCTCTCTATAAAACCCATACAAATTATGAAGCTCCATGTTCATACCTACCCAAAGTCGTAAATAAAATGGAAGGCAAGGGGTTAAAAAGTTCTGCTCTCCCCTTCAAGCCTAATGCCTACCCATAAAGAATTGTAGAACGGCTATCACTCATTTTCCTCTATTGTTTTAAAAATAACGGATGCTGTAGAAAAGTTCTGATCTGCAATCCAATTCTCTGACACAATCCGCTTGTAGAAATCCGTGTGGAAAGTGAATGCACTCCTGCATTCCCTTTGGAAAATAAGTCATGGAAAAATTGAATATCTGTCTCCCATTGGGGGGATTCCTAACAAATTTTTTAGACAAAATTTTCAGCCATCCAGGACTAAACACAGTATTGTATATTTTGCACACACTATCACACATTTAATTACAGTAACCATGCAGACTGTACTATTGATGATAAATAGCAACCGTGCTAACAGAGCTAAATACTGTGCCTTTCTTGTGAATAGAACATCTCTTAATGTTTTTAGGGGCCAATCCAGCTTCATCCCATTCAAAGTGCCAGAACTGTATAATACATGTGGATATGGATTGCTTCTTTGTATCTGTTGGTATACGTGATCGACCAGACTTAAAAGGTACCTGTTTACAACATCTCTGGAGACTATGTACAGTAATTTTATCATTTAACTTAATTAAAAATATGGTAACTTGTGGCACTTGCCAGTACAAGCCCACACAAGGGAACTATGATACTCCCAATGGTGCCATCCTACACTGTGCACTTAAGGACAATATGGAATTTCAGGACAGTACAAGACCAGACATCAATCTCTTTATAAATGAGATTTGATGCTTATCAAAAAATGCCCTCCCCCCCCCCCCCCCAACTTTGTCTTGTATTGTACAAAATGATTTTCCATTCGACACCGTGCCTGAAGATTATTGTTTTTGTTCTCTTCAGTGTTAGATGTCACGTATATTGCCTTCATCGTAGATTACATATGAAATGGCACAACACAATGCACTATTTTGTCCAATGAAAAACCCATGATGTTTAGTGTTGGTGACCCACCCTGTGACTGATCCCTCACTTCCGTCATCTTCATTGTCTACTATTATGCCTGAGCAGAGTTATGGAAATAAATTGTGCAGATCTGCATTGATATTTTCTATTCGCATTGATCTTCACTTTTGTGGGATTTTAATCTTCTTTCTTCTGTCTATAGGTAAACCCGTGGCTGTGACAAGTAATAGAGGTAGTGGGAAAACGTCTTCCCGTGAAGGAGCTGACCCTCAACTAGAGTTACAATACTATCACAATAAGTTAACAGGAGATAAAACAGGTAAAGAATCTTTAAAAAAAAAAAAGATATTCTACTCTTAATGGCATTTATAGTCCAACGAAACTTGAGCACAGAGACACTTTGGTTCAGAAACAGTATTACAAGATCCAGATGTAAACCAGACCAACTAATAGCCGATCTAAAGTAGGACTTGACATGTCTAAACTACTCCAGATACATCATCCAACTATCTGATGCAGAATAAGACTATGGTGTCTGACTCTGAACTGGTCTATTCACAAATGGTTAAATGGAAACAAAAAAAAAAGGAAAATTCCTATTGACACAGAAAAGATTACACAACAGTTAGAGCACCAGAACAAGGGGAAAATGACAAATTGCAAAATGACCAAAATGAAAACGTGATAATATCCAAACTTTATGTATGGCGTTCTAGAAGTTAGAATGCTATCCAGGTGTTAACTAGGATGGCTTCTAATAGTCTTCCGACAAGTCTATTTCATGTTCCACTTTTTTTTTTTTGAGCTCAGGCATTTTAAATCCAAGTAGCACTAGCATAGTCTATAGGACCCCCAAATGTATGTTCAACATGGAAACTTTGGTTGCCATGGATAGACTCCGGCTTAGCTTCTAGAGAGCCAACTCACTACCGACTTGGTCTCATCTGCTTTTATATATTACCTATTACACAAGTTGCTCAGGCTGGCCTCCGATGGATCGTGGGGTACTCCTGGGCTATTAATCCTGGGGTGTGTATCAAGCCACTTTTGAGAGCCTTTGGGGTTCTTTTGTTTATTGATGTGTGTTTTTGTCTTTAAAAACCGACAATTTCAATAAAAATGTCAATTAAAAAAATGAAATGTCTGAGGTAAAACATTTCTAGTTGTCAATAGAAGCCAATCAGGGCTCAGCTTTAATTTTATAAACTGCTGTGGAAAAATAAAAGCTGGACTCTGATTAGTTGCCATGGGCAACTAGAACAGTTCAGCTCTCAGACACTTCTAATGAATCTCCCCCATGAACCCTCTGTGAATAAGAATGTGTATTCTTCGATATTTTATTTATTTTTACTTTTCTACTTTTAATCCACTAGATGTGTCTGCTCTGGACAGTGTAAATTCTGCACAAAGAAATGGGCACAACATGGATTTCGCCATATGGGACCAGCCAGATCTTGCAAAAAAAAATGGACTAGACTTGGATACCACTCAGCTGTCCTTTGCAGAAATTGCATCGTGTAGCTATGAGGCAAGGTAGGCAAGCATAAGTTATGTATTCATCTCTGCATCCATAAACCTGTCTCTGGTCACACACAATATTTGTTACCCTCCAGACAGGCTGGGGTGAAGAACGGAATGATGTTTGGTAAAGCAAAACAACTGTGTCCTGATCTTCAAGTGGTCCCCTACGATTTTGAGGCATATAAGGAAGTTGCCATTACTTTGTATAAAACATTGGCAAGGTAAGTTTTCTCTTAGTTTTGGGAAGTAATGTGTATAGTTAGATCAAACCGAGATTCAACAGGTCAGTAATTAAAAACTGTGTAAAAAAATCTGAACTATTGTCCCTAAATCTGGGGGGCACAAAGGGCAGACTTAGCTTCTTGTAAAGTAATGACTGTTTTTTCATACTGATCAAGTGTGAATGAGGCCTTTTACATTTTTTAATTTTTAACATTATAACTTTTACCATTCTTTCCATCTCTGTGTTTGACACCAGCTATACTCATGATATTGAAGCTGTAAGCTGTGATGAAGCCCTGGTAGATATTACGCAAGTCCTTGTTGAAGCCAAACTCTCTGCAGATGAAGTTGCTAGTGCTATTCGAGCAGAAATTAAAGAGAAAACTTTGTGTACTGCATCTATTGGAATGGGTTAGTATTATGTTCACCTGTTTGTTTTTAAATGAAATTCTGTTTCTAGATTATTTTGCATTTTCAGTTTTTATTTCCATTCGGCTCAAGTTTGTGTACTAGAGTCAGTTGAGGTTGTATATTCCTGTATGTTTTATTTACTCCTGGTTACTCCTTTAGCTCATAGGTTGTTTTTTAGTTTCAGATTTCGCTTTGTCAGTGATACAGCTTCTCTTCTATTCCTCATTATTACACACCTAGTGTTTGTTCTGCTTATTACCTTCCCATGTATTGTGTTCTGTCCTTGTTTTTATGTTCTGGTCCTATCTCAGAAAACTTCGAAATATAGTGAAAGCTTTTCAAACACCACATGTTGGTATTTTAGTGACAGCAGTGATCTGCACTCTTCCCTGCTGCCTGCACAGGAGTATCAATACTTGTGCCGAAAGAGTGAGGCTATGAAAATATCCTGTGCATGGATTCACCTGTTGATGCTCTACATTAACCCTGTGGCCCTTGTGTACAGAAAGCAGAGGTCCAGACTACCAGCTGTTGCTACAAAGAAAAAAAAATAAGAAAAAAAACTATTCCTCCCTTCCCCCACATAGGTGATCATTTTAAAGTGAATTCTGTTGATTCAGGGTGTCTAAAGGGTGTTTTGGCTGGTTCTTTACTGCATTGCACACCATTGTAGACTAACAATATTATTTTTAAGGCACTTTATAGATGTATATATGCTACCCCTGGCTAGAGAATCAGTCGTAGGTATGGTGGAAGATGGAACATGCTCTTTTTTTGTCTATGGTACGGTCTTGTGGGCACTAGTCAAGTGAATGTGGTCGTGTGCTACCTGTATGCTAAGCACATTGCCACTTTAAACTGTTTGTATGAAAAATGCACTCCGGTTTTAGTCCTCTAATAAAATAAGTAGCGTGTATGCTTTGGTTTCTGGAGATCAGGTAAAATGCTTTGTTAGCGCTTCACCCGATCTCCATTACAGCGGAGGGTCCGGCAGTGCTGGATCCACCTGAAATTGGAAGATAAAATGCAGACACTTATTAGCAAGATTTTTTTTTTTTCTTGCTAAAAAGTATGTCTTCTAGTCCGAAAAATATGATAAATATGTCATATGTCAAGTTCTGCCCATTTACACAACCTCAGGTTCTCTAATGACTAATAAAATTCACAGAGTGAGCTCAGTAGAAATCAAGCCAAGACAAAGTATGGCATAATGTCTCAATCTGTGTACTGATGCCATGAAGCCTAGGCAGATGTGAGAAACTTTATTTGCGTCACAAAGGATTATACATAACTTTTAGTGGGGCAGGACCTGGGCTTGGTTAGTTAAAGATAAAAAGTAATGTCCATAGTTCATTGGTTAGTAAATTAACACATGGGCATCCCAGAAACAAAAGACGTTCTCCTTGTAGTGGGCAGTATCGTAAATCAGCCAAAGCCCACATTCTTTTCTCTGCACAGGAGTGTGTTATCACACTGTTATCAATCTTCATCCACAGCATATAAAAATAAAAGCATTTTTATTAAACACATAACAATACTTGACAAATAGAATAATTGTATTTAGGCTGGTGTTTGATCAGGGAAGCGACCCAATGACTTCTGTGTATATTCTTTCTGTTTTCCCCTTTAAATGGTCAGGCTGACCATAAATCACCTTAAACTTAGGGGAGTGTTATAAACTACTTAGGAGAACACAGATTTATATACACAAAGTAACATACGGAGCCATCAGACTGCTTCTCTGAGATTGAACTAGTTTGGGAACCTCCCGGAATAAGAGAGATTGTGTAAGCGATCTATGGCACCATGTATACGCAAAGGTAAAAAAGTGTATAGAGTTTCATTTTAGAACAAGGATGTTCATTTAGATGAGTTTGTGGGTGAGACCATTTATAGGCCTGGGAGTGTTACATTCACGTTTAACAAGCTATACAGAGCAGAGGTGTGTTGTGTGTGTTTGTTTTTTTTTCCACTTCTGTTTCTGTTTGGCAATGAGCACTATAGTAATAATGTTGTGTAACTCCTTACTGTTTTGTAGCCTCCAATATTCTTTTAGCTAGAATGGCAACTAGAAGAGCAAAACCAGATGGACAGTATCATTTGAAACCTGAGGATGTTGATGATTTCATTAGAGGTCAACTAGTTAGTACATTACCAGGTAATTTCTATTTCCTAATGTTACAAGCAGTAATGTTAATTCTAGGCGCCCAATGTTGCCTGTAGTCTCTTTCAATTTCATTTTATAAATATATTCTTTTTTCTGTTGTGTATCACATCTAGGTGTTGGCAGATCAATGGAATATAAATTGGCATCTTTAAATGTAAAAACATGTGGAGATCTTCAAAATCTTACAATGTCAAAACTCCAAAAGGAGTTTGGTCCCAAAACAGGCCAAATGTTGTACAGATTCTGCCGAGGATTAGATGATCGGCCTATTAGAAAAGAAAGAGAGAGAAAATCTGTATCTGCTGAAATCAACTATGGGATACGCTTTACAAAGGTAGTGTCTTTTTATCACCTTTTTATTCAGCAGTGCCGTTAACCAATAATATTTCGTAACACATGTCCTAAGATATGGGTAATAGTGCCTGGGGGCTTTATATGTGTATTGATGACATAAATGTCACCTCGCTGTGTTACCGGTGTTTGTTTGCAGTAGCTGAATATTTCCAGCTAATAAAAGTGTTTTATTCTCAGACCAGTGAAGCTGAAGCCTTTTTGATGAACCTTTCAGAAGAAATCCAGCGACGGCTAGAATCTGCTAAGATGAAGGGCAAGAAACTTACTCTGAAGATCATGGTGCGGAAAGCTGGGGCCCCATTAGAACCTGCCAAGTTTGGTGGTCATGGGATATGTGACAACATTGCAAGGTGAATGTATAATTGTATTAAACATTTGCCTCTATGGTAAAGTTCTATATATCGTGGATGCCAGTTCGCTGCCATTCAGGAGACCAAGAGAGGTCAAACCTAGTTATTCTGATGACACCCCACACATTGCTGACAGCAGCCTCCACACGGGCCTCAGTGTCTGTATGCTGGTATTCTATGAGCACTTGTGAGATCAGAATAATATTTTGTACCTGTGATCTGAAACTGTCTATTTTTTGTGTTATCATGCCTTACAAAATTTAAGTGGAAGTCACTGGGACATTGCAGTCACTGTATATGTAAAAAGGGCCTTCCCTGATGGGTAGTTATCTATTTTGATCTACTTTTTGATTTGTATTCCTTTTCAATTACAGTACTTTGTATGTGCTTTTATGAGACGTTTCTACTCACACATTGTCTTCTGGTTACTTAGGACGGTGACTCTGGACCAAGCCACAGATGATGCCAAAGTGATTGGCAAAGAAACTTTGAAAATGTTTCAATCGATGAAACTGAATGTCACAGATATGAGAGGGGTAAGTCAAATAAAAAATGGCATGTATTACTTGTTTTTTTTCTAGTTATCTCATTACACTGACTATACAGTTGACCAGTTGCTTATGATTTACAACCTCCTGTCTTCATAAGGTTGGACTTCAGATGCACCAGTTGGTTCACACACATGTATCTAGCAATGGTTCATTGTCATCAAGATCCGCTTTGTTGCCTGGAGGGTCCCGTTCACTAATTGATATGTTTCAAGAAAAAAAGAAAAGTAAGCCGGCCGCAGAAGACGATGTAAAAAGAGGTAAGATGAGATTTAGAATTGTATTTCCGATTCTCTGATTATTTACAGACTTTAGGGAAATGTATGTATGATGAGCGCCTTGCTCCTCCACCACCAGATACATCGCGAGGCTCTGCCGAGCGGCTGCATTGGCATAAAATTTTTAGCTTCTTTACTTCTGAAAGTTTGGGGGCCACAACAAGTGCGCAGGCATGGGGCAGAAACACTGCTGTACTTAGTCTGCCACTGGACCCCCTTCATCAGGACTTGTACGCCAAGCCATGATAAATGTCCCCCTTCATCTTTATGTGCTTGATGATCAAAACAGCCTTGTCCAGACCAGATATCCTACAGTACACTTGATAGCGCCTTTAAGGACTGTTGTCTAAGGCAGAGTTCACACTAAAATTTAGTTTCTGTAATGTTCTTCTAAAATTATTAAATTCCTTTTACCTTCCATTACCCATAGCCTAACATGCAGTGGGCCACCCTTGTGTTAATGGGATTCTTGGGTACTGATGGGGGTGGTCTGAACTAAGGCTAAAGTATAAGTTACATTTTTTAATATTTTTGTTTCCAGTCATTGTTGCTGCTTTCGATGTAGAAATTTCATCAGCATCAGACATGTGTGCCTCATCTGAACACAAGAACCTCTCTTCTAGTCAGGAGCCCAGCACTAGTAAAGCAGAAGTGCCTGGAAGGAAGAATGGTTTTCATTCCCCAATCAGCATGAAATCCAGAGTAAATTTTACAATTGAAGTTCCATCCCCTTCACAAGTAAGTTATAGTTGCTGGATATAATTTTTTAAAACCTGAGTACTGTAATATGCTGTATTTATTGCTGTTACCGTAATAACACCTCTGACATAGCACCTCTTACCCAGTGCTCCCTACATTTGTATTGCAAATGTTCTGTGCATCTAATAATGCAATGTTAAGAGGAAATGCATTTAATATGTAAGGGAAGCAGTATATTTTACTTGTTGTTTCTCTGGGGTGAGAATATTGATGCGTTATACTTTCCATATATATTTAGATTGCAACATCCACCTTTTTCTAGTTCAATGTAGGTTTCTATTTTTTCATTTTGTTTACGTCTTAATGTAAAATATAAAATTACATAATTTAATGTACATTTATGTGCCTGTCTGATGTTGTAGATCTTGTATTGCAGGTGGACCCTTCTGTCTTAGAAGCTCTACCCCCTGATATCAGAGAACAAATTGAGCAGACATTTGCCCTTCAGAATAAATTGCCCAATGGTGAAGAAAATAGAGAAAATTGTTGCAGTAATATTGGGTTGCAAGAACAGTCAGTGGCAACTGTTCTACTACAGATCCCACCGATATCTGCCCAAGAAGAACCGGGCATCAATGTCATTGCCCTTCCATATTTTTCACAGGTAAGACTACTTCTGAACTGCTGCACTAAGGGATGCTTCCCGACAACTAAAATTTTGTTGTGGATGAGATTGAACAATTACAAGGGTTTTCCAGATACCACAATTAGTTTGAACTAATGAGCTCTGTAGGCGGTGTATTGATTTTCCGGCATAGCGCTCATTCATTTCTATGAGAGCGGTGTCAGCCGTACAGTGCTGCCCATAAACTAAACAGAATTCTCTGATTCCTGCTTCAACGCAAGAAAATGCTAAAGACTATTTTATGATTCATCATTAGTATCTCAAGTGTTTGTATATGAAAACCTTGTTAGAGACGGGTCTCCTGTGAGATTCCTAGATGTAGTTGTGTCCTGGGTGGATGTTAGAACAATAACTTGGCAGGTAAGAGAGGCCAAAAATGCTCATTTCTGAGACCAGCCAAAATTATGTTGCATTATCTTAGTAAAAAACATAAGTATTAAATATGATGCAATGGGTGCCTGCCAGTGGAATAGTAACACAAATCACAATGATGCATGGATTCCCGTCCATTGCACTTTGCTAGGTCCATGAAACCTGGCTAGCACACATCTGTTTCCTCAGACGGAGCAGGTTTTTGTGTGCCTACATTTAATTGACTGTTTCATCAGGTGGATCCAGAGGTTTTTGCAGCCCTGCCTGCTGATCTTCAGGCGGAGCTGAGAGCTGCATATGGTCAAAGAAACAAACACTCCGAGAGCAGCAGTAATGTAAACCTAACACTGGGTAAGGAAAACTAAACTACTGTACTGTTGTCAGCTACTAAACCAAATAACAATAACATTTTTCTTTTAGCAACAAATTTATTTATTTTTTTTTTTGCAGTTTCCAAAAATCCATTGCTACAACTGAAAAAACCTGCACCAAAAGCTAAGAAAAGAAGTCGAAAGAAAAATCAAGTCAGTCCTACAAAAAAGATGTATAGTCCTTTGAAGAACAAACTTTTTAGTAGCCCTGTTAAAAACTTTGCAGCCAACAGCAGTCCCCAAAAGCCTCAAGGTAGCCCTCTTAAACAAGAAGCCATATCTTCAGTGCAGTCTCAGGTAAAGTGTATTCTGGGGATTATATATGTGTGTTTATATATTATATAAAGAACAAGCTGCACACAAATACCGTTACTGGGGCTAAGTCCTTCCAAATATAAAATCCCCCCCAAAAAATTTTGGCTCTTAAGTTTGATAAAGTTTCTTTATGTTGACAAAAGCTCTGTATGTTCGCAGTCGAAACATAGCAACTTATGGTGAATAGCTTTAACTTTGAATCCTGGAGTGCTGCAATTTTTTTTTTTGGGGGGTGGGGAGGGGGGTTTGGGTTGTTTTCAAAAGCTCCAATCTAAACATAAATTGTGAATCCATGCCTGTATTGGATTACTATAGAAATTCTTGTATTACTGTACTTATAGGTTGACATAGGGCCCTCAACATCTACAGCCCAAGGATCGGTGACTGAAGGATGCACTTCTTACAGATCAAAAGCTCCGAATCTGGCAGGTGCCATTGAATTTAGTGATGTGAAAACATTGCTGAGGGAGTGGATAACTACGATATCTGGTACGTGCTACAGCCAACAGGAGCTCTGGAGAAAAAAAAACATGCTGTTGCGTTAAATAAATACAAATACTAGGTGCTTATAGCAACCCATCCAAACCTCTGACTTGCAGACCTGTGGGGTTTTTTTTTGTCCCCCCCCCCCTTCTTCTTCTTTTACAATGCAGTATAGAAGGCTGGCATGGGCTGGTTACTATAGTGACAAGGATACTGTACATTTAAGAAGTTGTTTTTATATCTTATAGTTAAAAAAAAAAAAAAAAAAAAAGTTGTACAAGGCGCAATCTATAAGTTCCTGTGCATTGCTTGGATGGCCTATGGGTAGATGGGATTGTAGTGTGAAATATCTAACATCTTAAGGCCCAGATACAGGCAGTTCTTGGGTTACTAACAAGATAGGTTCTTAAGATTTGTATGTGAGTGAGAATGGTTCTGGTTTTTGTAACTTTTTTGCCCCGGTGACAATTGGATGTTATTTCAGTTGAACATTTTTGTAATATACTGCATTACGAAATTCTGATTAGTTTGTAAATAAAGAGGCTACCGTACGAGTAGACGTGTGCAGTAAGCAGCAGGACCTCTCCATAGGGAGCTGTGAGCTAGCCGACATTTTTACAGACATGTGCATGAAGCCCTAGTAACATTTTGACTTTGTTGCCAAGGACTCTCTGCACGTGATTGTTGACCCTTTCTGCTCTCTTCCTGGCTGTAGTATGGTATGAGCATGATTTTGATACATCAAGCTAAAAGTAAGAGGTTAATCATCACTGTCCCTATAGAGCTGTCTAAACAAACACCGGTAGATTAGATATATGCTCATACACTATACAGGCTGGAATACAGATCTCTATCCTTGTATTCTTACAAACTAAGGCTAAATTCACACTGCCGTGAGCCCGCCGCGCCGTAGCACGGCGGGCACACGGCAGCGCGGGGAGAGGAGGAGGAGGTGAGCGCAGCTCACCCCCGCCCCTCTCCATAGGAATTAATGGCGCACAGCGCCGTAATACGGGGAAAGATAGGACATGTCTGCTCCCGTACAGGGCCGTGAACCCATAGAAGTGTATGGGGGACGTATATCGGCCGTATATACGTCCCCCATACTGTAGTGTGAATGTAGCCTAAGCTGAATTTCTTAAAGAATATAAAAAATGTGCACAACACAACCCCCCACATATGAAATTGTACTGGAAGTGCCTCCTCCTAATGTCTCCTATGTCTCTATATCAGATCCTATGGAAGAAGATATATTGCAAGTAGTGAAATACTGCACAGATTTAATTGAAGAAAAAGATTTGGAGAAATTAGATCTGGTTATAAAATACATGAAAAGGTAACTTGTTTTCTTTCCTTTTATACTATTTGATTAAAGGATATCTACCACCAAATGCACATTACCTTAGGGGTGATGGGGGAGTCCTCCTACCAAGTATCGGCAAATCTGCTACTCCAAAATAAAGATCAACTTTGCAAATGCTCCTGGCTCCGTCGGAAGATTAGTACGCATGCCCCCTTATTGATATTCCCCCACGTCGCCAGCCGCAAGTGCAGCAGACAGGCAGTGACATCACCCGGCTGTCTGGTAATCTTGCGCATGTGCATAAGCTAACGACCTTGTGCAGCCGGATGGAGAGAAAAGTGCAGCTGCGCAAGGAGACACGGCCTCGAGTTTTTCCGGCCAAGGGAAAAATAGCATACAGCCAAGTGACGTCACTAGCTGTCTGCTACACTTGTGGCCGGCAATGTGGGGGAATATCAATGAGGAGGCGTCCATAAATTATCATCTGACTGAGCTAGGAGGAGCGCGGGTAGTGGAAAGGTGAGCTCCTCCATCTCATTTGCATAATGTTAAATTCTTTTTCGGAGTAGCAAACACGCCAGGACATGGCCGGACTACTACATCACTAGTAATGTTAGTAACTAGCATGCATTTGGTGACAGTCTACCACCTCTAAATGTGATCATACAGTCATGGCCATAAGTTTTGAGAATCATACAAATGTTAATTTTTACAAAGTCTACTGCATCAGGTTTTAGAATGGAAATTTGCATATATTCCAGAATGTTAAAGAGTGATCAGCTTAACAGCAATTAATTGCAATGTCAATATTTGCCTAGAAAATGATCTTTTTCCCCCAAAACACATTTCAACTTCATTGCAGGCCTGCCTTAGGGTAATGCTACACATGGCGTTTTGAACCCGTTTTTGGTCAGTTTTTTTAGCTAGCTGTCCAAAAACGCATTTTTTGAAGATGCATCTGTTTTTAACCAGTTTTAATTAAGAAAATTGGTATAACCTGTCAAAAACAGATGAGTTTTCAAAAAAGGCATTGCTTAAAAACGGGTTCAAAACGCCATGTGTGGCATCACCCTTAAAAGGAGCAGCTAACATCGTTTCAGTGGTCTCCAGCCCTGTCCTCATCAACACCCATACCTGTGTTACTGGAGCAATCTGTCATGATTAAGTAACAATCACACCACTGGACACTTTAAAAGGAGGCAGGTGCTTGGCATCGTTGTTTCTCTTCTGTTAACCATGGTTATCTCTAAAGAAACACGTGCAGTCATCATTGCACTGCACAAAACTGGCCTAACAGGTAAGAGTATCGCCGCTAAAAAAAGATTGCACCTCAGTCAACAATCTATCACGTAATCAAGGAATTCAAGGAGAGAGGTTCCATTGTTGCCAAAAGGCTCCAGGGCGCCCAAGAAGGACCAGCAAGCGCCAGGACCATCTCTTAAAAGTGTTTCAGCTTTGGTATTGGGCTATCAGCAATGCGGAGCTTGCTCAGGAATGGCAGCAGGCAGGTGTGAGTGCATCTGCACGCACTGTGAGGCGGAGACTCTTGGAGCAAGGCCTGGTGTCAAGGAGGGCAGCAAAGAAGCCACTTCTCTCCAGAAAAAACATCAGGGACAGACTGATATTCTGCAAAAGGTACAGGGAGTGGACTGCTGAGGACTGGGGTAAAGTCATTTTCTCTGATGAATCCCCTTGCTGATTGTTTGGAACATCTGGAAAACATCTTGTTCAGAGAAGACAAGGTGAGAGATACCACCAGGCTTGTCTCATGCCAACTGTAAAGCATCCTGCAATCATTCATGGGGTTGCTTCTCAGCCAAGGGAATCGGCTCTCTCAAAGTCTGGCCTAAAAACACATCCATGAATAAAGAATGGTACCAGAATGTCCTCCAGGAGCAACTTCCCCCAACTGTCCAAGAACAGTTTGGTGATCAACAATGCCTTTCCCAGCATGATGGAGCACCTTGCCATAAAGCAAAGGAGAAACTTAATGGCTCATGGAACAAAACATTGGGTCCATGGCCTGGAAACTCCCCAGATCTTAATCCCATTGAGAACTTATGGTCAATCATCAAGAGACGGGTGGACAAAGAAAATCCAACAAATTGTGACAAAACGCAAGCATTGATTGTGCAAGAATGGACTACTATCAGTCAGGATTTGGTCCAGAAGTTGATTGAGAGCTGCCAAGGAGAATTGCAGAGGTCCTGAAGAAGAAGGGTCAACACTGCAAATATTGACTTGCTGCATCAACTCATTCTAACTGTCAATAAAAACTTTTGTTACTCATAATATGATTGTACTTGTATTTCTGTAAGTGATAAAAACATCTGACAAACACACATAAAAACCAGAGGCCAACAGATCATGTGAAAATATATTTGTGTCATTCTCAAAACTACATGTCATGTGGCCATGACTGTAGATGTCCTTTTAGTAATTTTACTGTAATACTTTTCTCAAATCCTACCTAGGCGGCCGAAATAAAAGGAACTTTCCCCATAAGTTAAACAAAAAGCATTCTAGTAAGTTATATTCTTTATATTTGCCCCCAATATTGAACTCAAACAGCTCTTACAAAGGAAACTTCCCCCATTTACAATGGAAAACTTGTAAAAATTGAACCCCAGGGAGAAACCTTGCGCCATCTGCCAAAGACATTGTGTTGATTGTCTTGTTCTAGAAAATAAAGAATTTGTTTTATGGTCATTTTGGGTTAAAGTTACAAAAAGTGGAAATAAAAGTCCTTTTAAGACTTAACACTGGGGAACAAATATATTTTTGGTGGTGCCTGGAGTTTTTCCACCACATTCTGAGCTGCTGATTTGGAAAATACCTTCAGTTTCTCTAACAGCATTAGTTTGAAACCATTTCCATCAAGAAATAAGTAGAATGGAAGAACAGTACCTTGGATGATGGGTTACACACATGACGGCCAATTACTGCTGGAGCATCCAGCAAGAATGTCTAAGAACTTTGCAGGAAATCACAGGAACAAGGTTTCAGCAACCTGATAGAAAATCTCTAATCTACAGCCACAACATGACCCCAATTTCCAAAAACACAGCACAATATTGAGTGATGACTAGTTTGAGCAACATTAACTTTATACGGTAGCAATGCCAGATCTTCAAAAGTAGTTCTGAAAGGGAAAATAGGCATCATAGCTAGAATCAGAACTTCTTTTAATTTTGTAAACTTTTTATTACATGTCTGAAAATGAGCTAAGAATGCTAGTCATAAAAGCCTTTTCAGGCTACATGTAGAAGTTAATAATTGAGCTATGCTTACTAATGCCTGTTGTCTTGCAGGTTGATGCAGCAGTCTGTGGAGTCTGTGTGGAATATGGCATTTGATTTTATTCTGGACAATGTTCAGGTTGTCTTACAGCAGACATATGGAAGCACATTGAAAGTAGTGTAGAAAGCAATCCATGCCCATCAGTGCTAGTGGATTATTTGCATGATTTTAAAGCTTAAAATCATTTTACATTTCTTTTAAAAGATAATTTTGTACATTTCCTTCATAAAGTGCCAAATTTGTCAGTATTGCATGTAAATATGTGTTCCACAAATTCTTTTATTGTAGTATAGGCTATTTACAAATGGTTTGTTTATAAGAGTTTTATGGATTTTTACAGTGAAGTGTTTAATAAAGAAAAGTGCAATAGTTCTGTTTCCTGACTTGTCTACAAAATGAACGCAAATTACATTTTAAAGTTACATTACCTAAGATTCTGTTCATCTTCAATACCAAAGAATACATGACTAAGGTGTAATTGGGGATGTTAATCTATGCTTTAAGTTTTGGTGTGGGAATATGAGGACAATAGAAGTCACTTATCCTTCTCCTTGCCTAAAATGGAAGAGATGAGTGGCATTCTGGGCAGCTTGGTGTAATGCTTACATAGGTAGTGGTGTGTGGCCCTTGTCCTAGAAATGAACCTGTGATCACAATTGGAAAATAAAAAGTGAAAATAATCCTGTACAAAAGAAGGAAAATTGAGTGGATATAGAGAAAAAATAGCTTTATTTTGACAATGAAGCCATAAATGACAGACACAGCTGATATTGCCCATGTACTTTATTTCTGGCTCTGTTTGTAATGAATACAGTGAGACGCGTTGGCAGGAACTATACAAGCACTGAAATGCTGCCCACAGTACATTTTACATCACCAATTACCACGAGGCAGATACAGAGGAAGCTTTCCTGCTAACCCTTATAAAACGTAGGCACAAATCAAAACCATGGAAAGCACAGTGCCGGGGAAATATGCATAAATAATGACTTCATTCTTAGGTTTTATGTCAAAAGGTTTAGAGGCTGCAGAACATGGAAGCTGCAGTGCCAATTTTACAAGTAAAAAACCGAAAACCTGTAATAAAACTCTTGGACTATTGTTTCCTTTAAAACAGAAGCCAGTGTGGGAGTGATGGAGTCGGGTGGGCAGGCACGCTGGAACTGTGGGGATGTGTAAAATTGAGCACTGTCAAACCAGTGTAAAATTTCTTGGTTTCTCATGGAAAACAAATTTAAACTACTTTTATTTTCTTCTTCCAAACCTCAGGTTCAGTATTATCCTTTGTTTCTCCCATTGCAACATTTCATCTCTTTACATCTCCTTCCAACAGTTGGAAAAAAGTTTTAAATTATTTCAAACACCTTTTTCAATTCCACTATGAGTTGCCAGTCTGTTTTCTGCATCTCATCTCTAAACCAATTTTTTAGAGCATCAATTGACTGCCGGGTAATCTGAAAGAGGAGCAAAAGCAGATATTAACTTTACACAATACAATAAAATTTTGTAGTTACATTTGCCCCTTATTCTTTTTTTGGCTTTTTCTGCATATTTTCCCTTCAAATTTTACCATTAGCAAGTTCTCTCAATTCCAGATGCAGAAGCTGCAACTTTAACACATCTGCCCAGCAGAGAGAGAACTTGTGCAAATCATGACAGATATACTAAGTGGTCCTTGGCCTGGTCATCTGTGCCTACGCCTGCTCCCCCCTACAATTAACATGGAACAAGAGAGTTGCAGTTCCTGGTTGTGCACTAGAAAGCTGGCATACAAGCCATAATAAATGCCATAGCTGTCTCAATTAGGAAGAGACAAAATATGATAATTTTTCAAATAGCTTACCACCTTCAATCGGCTCCTTCCACCTAAATAGAATACTGGGTATTCATAGAATGCAAATTTGATGTTCTGCTGCCAGGTGGGTGGACCTGATCTGCAGCATAGTGTGCAAGGA
Organism: Engystomops pustulosus; assembly: GCF_040894005.1. Lineage (NCBI taxonomy): Eukaryota > Metazoa > Chordata > Amphibia > Anura > Leptodactylidae > Engystomops > Engystomops pustulosus. The sequence continues at coordinate 101,389,612 of NC_092412.1, read as the reverse complement.
AATCATAGGGATTACAGAAAACTGTCAGAATCCTTGGAATGGTACCAATTAAAAGGATGAAGATAATAAACATCTTTATTGCTGAACACCTCATTCCTCAGAATATAAAACTGCCATTTTCCTACCACAGTATGACCATTTGTCTTGAGGACCCACCATAGAACCTGCTATGAAAAAGAGAACACACTGAACAACTTACCTTGCTAACAAGGTGATCAGTAGCCTCGAAATGTCTTCCATACATTTTTGGGGACTCCCCAGGGATAGGCTCTATTTTCACACAGACCTCTTGGCCCTTTTTTGCTACATCTACAGTCTTGTGGTTGATCTCAATGCTGGTAACTATTCCAATATCTACAAACTGAAAAAAGTGGCTATTAAGTTAAAGTAGCTTATTAGCTTGGATTGAGTCAGGGTTCAGAACATTTGGTTCCAATACTTGAGTCCCTCCCCTCCATCTTATCCCTTATGACATACATTGTAGTAGCATGGCCACTTACAAGCTCCTCTACTTCTTAAAGACAGCCTATTGTCAACAGTGTTCACTATGTATATTCATCCAAATAAACGACTACACTGACGTACAGCATTTCTATGGGGCATTTTACATAAACTTTAAAGGAAATCTACTGTCAAAACCAAGCATTACTCATAGATCCAGGCTCTGTTACCATGGTAATCTTCTTATATTTGTTATGAATGGTCTCCTTTCTAAAATCAACTCTTATAATAATGCTAATGAGCTCCTCAGTAATGTAGCATGCTGTTCCATGTTGAAGGAGCAAATTGCCATCTCCAACTGTGTGCTTATTGCTGCCCAACTGTGTGTTTATTGCTGCCGAGATTACAGAAAGGGAGGGGGACGCGTGGGGCGAGACTGAGATGTGCTGCTGAGAGCAGAGGGGGCTTTTGTAACAAGTCTATAGCCCTTCAGGCTCATTAGCATAATTTTAAAAGTTGATATTAGAAGGAAGGATGCCATGGATAATAAATATAAGAAGATTATCGCTGTCACTATGTCTGGATCTTTGAGTAAGTGTCCCTGGTTTATCATTATGGATTTAAATGGTAGGCTTTCTATAAGCCAAAGATGTTCCTATGTCTCCTTTTCCAGCCTTTCTTCCTTTATTTCCCATACTCACAGATAATTTGATAAAGCTTCTAGTATTTTAACTCTCTACAGACATTCACAGTTTGATCTTATTTTACAGATTCAAATTCTAGGTATAAAAGACTTAGTCCTTAGCTTCCTGTCCATATCTTTCTGCTGTGTACAGATTAGAAGGCGTTTGAAAACACAGCTCACTGCAGGGGGAATAAAACATGAGAAACTGTTTTTCTTTATTAAAGTATATTGCCAAGTTTACTATCATCACCTGCATTATTTTATTAATTTCTAAAATTAAAATAAAATTTATTTGGTTCCCTTTACAGCACAACTAGTCACATCTTTCACAATGTGGAGAGTCCAGCAGCTCCTCCCCATTCAGCACTTCATGTCATGTAATACTAAGATTTACAAAACCTACCCCTATGTATCTTATTAATATGGTACAGACAAATGATGACCAACCTAATGTGAGTGACAAAAGGGTTAACTTACATTCTTACTCGGAACACATATGGGGGTTCCCTGTTTGAGTTGACCAGCTTCAATAACCACTCCCATGACAATGGGATCCCGAGAATTAAAGATAAACTGAGGAAGAATTCTCACTTTACATGGAAATACCGCAATATGCCTGGAAAAAAATACAATTAGGTTTAGATATAGATAAAGATCCAAATATCTATAACAAATCACCAGTTCTGGATCCCTTAATAGTTCTTAGCTGCAGCAGTGAAACCTGTCATTTCAGATGTCTTTTAATTGCAAAAAACCAATAGAGTGCATTTAGCGGGAGATCGAGATGCCACCCATAATGTAACTATCCTAGTGCAGAACTTGCTCTGCTATTAGGACATGGACAGTCAGGGAGTAGGTACTTACTTGAACTCTTCTTGCTTCTGCTTCTTGTAATCCTGTCTATATTTGGTAAAGGCATCAAACAAGTGGTAGATAATTTCGGCACTAAAAATACGTACACCTAAACTATCAGCCATTTCTTGAGCTTCTCTTTCAATTCGTACATCGAAGGCTAAAATCACAGCATACCTGTAAATGGAAAAAGGACCATGTAAACTCAAACCTTCGCAACAAAATATCCCTGTAAAACTACAAGTATAGAGGTCCCCATTACATAAAGAGTAACCATGCAGAGAAATATAGATAAGACTCATCCCCCCAGTGTAAATACATTGGAGCCCAACTCTGCGCTGGTCTATTCACAGGTTTAGAAATTTCCCTGAGTGTTATTCTAGGCCAAAATAATCAAGTTGGATGATTTATCTTAGTAGTTTATGAACTGCTGAGTCTATATTAGATCAACTTTTATTTGGTCTAGTCACAAATTTCCGATGTACGGGCTAGGTCAATGGTGGCGAACCTATGACACGTGCCAGAGGTGGCAATCGGATCACTCTATGGGGGCAGCCAGGCCATCGGCCCAGCACAGTTCACCAGACAACACTCGAAGAGTGTGCTTTCAGTGCAATTGTAAAGTGACACTTCCTCGGTTGCTTGGGACTGCAGGAAGAGCTGAGAAGGTGTGGACAGGCCCTATTCATATTTGGAGGTCCTCCTGCTGACCCCTTGAGTCTTCCTGTACAGAGAGACCCTGGAGAGAAGGTACAATAATAGTCCAAATTTGTTCCTATGCTTTTTTTGTAATGATTTTTGTTGGTGTCCTCAAGGCTGATACGATTGAAAGATGAACAAGGAGCAATAAGTTACTGCTTAAAACCCTGTGTTGCCACTTTGCGAAAAAAAAGTGTGATTTGGGTTGCAGTTTGGGCACCCGGTATGTAAAAGGTTTGCCATTACTGGTCTATGTCATGCCCCTTTTTCCCAAGGGCATGTCCCTTTTTTTCAGACAAGACAGAAAACTGTGTAAAAATGGTCTAAAACCCTTCATAAAATGTGGCGCACGGCATTTCAGGTGCCAATTACCGTATTTTCCGGGCCATTAGGCGCACCGGAATATAAGGCGCAACAGTCCGATGCGCCTTATATATGTAATAATTCCATATATAAGGCGCATCGGACTATAAGGCGCAGGGTCGGGGGAGTGGCGGAGGTCCGGGGGCGGAGCGGAGACCCGACAGGACGCGACGCAGAGAAGAGACGCAGAACGCGGGGAAGGTGAGCGGGGAAGGTGGAGAATGGCATACTTACATAGGTCCCCGCTACCGGAGACAGCAGATCTCCAGCGGGAACTGCAGACCATGCGGCAGAAGTTGTTCGTGCCGCGTGGTCTGCAGTTCCCGCTGGAGATCTGCTGTCTCCGGTAGCGGGGACCTATGTAAGTAGGGTCCGCTGCCCTCATATAGGGCAAGGAAATCCAAGGCTTTTAAGTGCGCCTTATAGTCCGGAAAATACGGTACTCCAGATGGATGAATCTCCCCCTCTATCTCCTCCTGGCTTACTGACGGAGGTCTAATGCTTGGGATTCTTTTCTAGTATATGTCCTACTTTTTCATTCTATAGTGTGGCATAGTCTAACATCCTTTCACAACAGATCATACATGCACAAGGCCATTACATTTTTTTTTTGTTTATTGGAACAGATTTGTTGTGGGAGGCAATGAACACCCCAACAACATACCCCATTCTCAGGCATGTATATACAATAGAACTTACTGTGGATCGTGCTCCAGCATCACAGATGCCTTCATAACGTCTCTTTTATGTACAGGTCCTATATTAATTCCAGCATACTGTATGGGAGGTAGAATGTATACATCAGTCTTGTGAGCTAATCCTGCAGTTTACACAACCACTACAATTTCCTACAAAACTTTGTGGCGTGCAGTAGACAACAGTTTGGCCTGCACTGGCCACACAAGGTATACATATAGAAACTCACTGGCACTTCTGATGTTTTCAGGAACTCAAGCAGTGCCTCCAAGGATCCTAGAGTAGATGCTTGTACATAGACTCCCTTTTCTTCCAACTTGATAGCATTAAGTGTTTGCTTCAGCTCATGGATGAGCTCATCCTTACAGAAGAGACAAATTATATCATTAAATATGGCAAACAAACATTGATAAAGTTGTAAATTGTAATGGGATTCCAAAAGGATTCAGATATTATTTTCTCCCCTCAAAGGTCGCGATAACGTCTCTACACGCATCTGTGATGCGTGTAGAGGCCGATTTACTCCCCTAAAAAACAACCAAGCGTTTACATACACTTGGTGGTTTTCTCATTTAGGCACTGGCTGGTAGCTCGGAGCTGTGTCAGGGCTTACTGCGATCCTGATCACCGGCACCAGAATATGTTATACAGCCCCTCTTCCCCCACCAGGCCACATTGCGGCTTCAATATAAGGTCATGGGCCCAGAACTAATAACAGCATGCAATCCTGCACACAGCCATCAACAGGATCGAGCTGTGTATGTCACAGCCTGATCCTGTACTGTGACAGGGGGTCGATATAAGCAGCCCCTGTATACAGTAAGAGGCATGCCTGCTCTGGGGAAGGGGTTATGAGGCCGGTGTCAGCCCCATCATCAGCCTGGTCTGGGGAAGGGGTTCTGAGGCCGGTGTCAGAACCCCTTCCCCAGACCAGGCTGATGATGGGGCTGACACCGGCCTCAGAACCCCTTCCCCAGAGTAGGCTGATGATGGGGCTGACACCGGCCCCAGAACCCCTTCCCCAGACCAGGCTGATGATGGGGCTGACACCGGCCCCAGAACCCCTTCCCCAGACCAGGCTGATGATGGGGCTGACACCGGCCTCAGAACCCCTTCCCCAGACCAGGCTGATGATGGGGCTGAGGCCGGTGTCAGCCCCATCATCAGCCTGCTCTGGGGAAGGGGTTCTGAGGCCGGTGTCAGCCCCATCATCAGCCTGCTCTGGGGGAGGGGTCTGGTTCCAACGTCAACTCCAGCCTGCTTTAGGGGTGGGGTCAGGGATCATCATCAACCCCAGCCCACTCTGGGGGCACTGAGGAAGATGTCAGCCCCAGCCTGGTCTTATTACTTTACTTGTCTCAATTGGCTACTTAAGCACAGAAAACAGAGGCTGTAACAATTTTCTTTTATAAATAGATGTCCATTTACACTATACATGACTAGTAGTCATATATTTATATTACTGACAATTTTATACTCCTCGGCCAAAAGTACTCCTTAGAAACTGTGAGAGGAGTATTTTTACCCTTCTGAAGAAATGTTAGTGTAACCTCTGTCTCGCCTAATCTTTAGATAGAATCCGTAATGCACCAAAAACCACACACAGACAAACATAGTGATGCAGATGTGAAGAAGGTATTAGCATAAAAATCAACACAGAACATATTAATCCATCTACAAAATAAGGCCAGCTGCACATAACACACACGCCATGAGTCTTCTATGCAGATTTCTGGGAGGAAAATCCCACATGGAAATTTAAATGTGGCACAGATTGTTTCCATCTGCAGTGTATCCCAACTTTGTGCAGAGCATTCCATATGGATTTTTAAGTCATATATGATTTTAAAAATGGCAATTTATATTCAACTCAAGTGTTACTGAATGGAAAAACTACACCAACACACAACTTATGCATTTTCTTCTGCTCGGTCCTCAAAGCGGTTCTTCATCCAAATTCGCCATATGAAGATTTGTATTGTGTGCAGCTGGTAAATCAGCTATAAATCAGTTTAAAGAAAAAAGTGAGCCCCTGAGGTTAACATAAACAAAGCTTACTCTTAGGACTGGGATTTCATCTTCCTTATGGGCAACCAAAAATGGCAAACCAGCCAAAGTCTTCTCCAGGTCCTTGCCCAAGATCTTCACTCCCTGAGCAGCAAGCACTTCTTTGTGCTTCTCGTACTGATTCTGAAATATTGAAGTGATAAAACCTTAAAACACCCCAATTTATTGTCCAATATAAAGCAGACATTTTATGTAACACTTTTTTATGTAACACATTTTTATGTAACACATTTTTTGTTTCTCGCAGTGAAGGATTTTCACCAGCTCCGGCTGTCAAATTTCTTTTAAAATATTTGGGTCCCACCACCTAGTGTTACAGAAAACGTCAGGAAACCCTGTAAATGGATAAATGCTGCAGAGTCCCTCTGTTAAACTCTATGAAAGGGTCACAATTCTGATTTTATAACTTTCATATAAAAACCATAGGTCAGGTTTCCATCAGTTTGGGTGTTAGGAGCGGATACTAGTTGGAAGCCACACCAATATGGCATTCATGGGATATGCTATGGTTATGCCCTAAATAACGTAGATGGGATCATCCCTTTTAATTGGATGTACTATGTAAAAAGCAAAACTGTTGATGGCATGGCACCAAATTAAAGGATGAAACAATAAAAAAAAATATATATAAGTCACTGGTTACCTTTACTCTTAGTTCTTTCATTGGAGGAGGGAGCAAAAGTCCTCGGATTTGTGTGACAATTGGACCTTCAACACCAGGAACAATAACAGTATCTCCTTCCCTTAGCCGACCATTGATTAAGATTACATCAATGGTGGTACCCATGCCAGGAAGAGCTTTTACCTAGAGTAAGCAAAATTACATTTGTATAAATAGAAAGTAGACGATATACAAGAAACATTGACAGAGGGTTACCCCTTATGTTTCCTTACCTCCATTACTTGAGCTCTCAACTCTTCTGAATGGGCGAGCCTCTTACTGAGCATGGTCTGAGTAAGATCAACTAGGAGGGAAATCAGATTGCCCATGCCATCTCCAGTATGAGCAGAGGTTGGCACCAAAGACACAAAAGTGCGTGGATCTTTATTTTCATAAAACAAGGCTGCATTTAAACCCTTTTGTGAAACAAGAATGGAAATTGAAGCCAGGGTTAAAGTTCATCACACAAAATCAGTACCACAAGAATATTATGAGCTACACCATCTACTGTGTCATCTACCTAGTCACACAAATGTCTGTCTCCATGAAAGGAGGAATGGGCCACTGCCAGCGGATCAATATTAAAAAAATAAAAGTTGCGGCTACATGTGGCAACCCTGGAAAGTTAGCTCCTCTGGCAAACACAGTGTAAGGGAAATTCATCTTTCATAAGAAATATTATATGGCATATTATATAAATATTATATTACATTCTATTGGTTTTTCCTCTGCATCAACGTCATTCAGAGAAGAAGAGGGTTGCATATGAATGCATACATATATGTAGTAGACAAGGTAAGTAGTACCTTACATTAGGTGTGAAAAAATAGAGGGCCCCGGATGAAGCCGTAATCCGGCGAAACTCGAGTCGGGCAGACAACACCGAACGTGCATGAGACTTTTATGAGATTTTTCTAAGGCCTTTTGAATTGAAAAATTTGTGAGTATAACATTAAAGATACACTTTCTCCCAAAACAAAACTGTGTTGCACTATTCCCTGTTATCTCTCGTCACACGGGTGCCCCGTGGGTCGAAGCGGAACGGAAGGTGTTGCAGTGGAGTTCCCCAGCCGGAAGGACCGGAGGGCTGCACAGACACACGCCGCACACCGGAGGGCTACACAGCCGCACTCTGCCTACCGCAAGTTCAACAACAGAACCCACGGGAGCGTCATATAGAGGGAACGTAGGGAGACTATTTTTTCACAACTAATGTAAGGTACTACTTACCTTGTCTACTACATATATGTATGCATTCATATGCAACCCTCTTCTTCTCTGAATGACGTTGATGCAGAGGAAAAACCAATAGATTGTTTTTTCGAACCACAAGGAATACTGGACCTCTATTCCACTATTTTCCTCTTTGCGCCGTCACAATTAGCCGACAACTGTTTAATTTTTTCAAATATTTTGTATTTATTAGAGTAATATTACATGCCTTTTTTAGCTTTGTGTGAAAGGGACATTGAAGTGAATCAAATCTAAAAATGTATTGTTTTGTAGATATGTTTTTTTTTACTGACCTGCTGTGCAAATTCCACAATAATGGCCTTGGTGCGCTCTTCAAACTCATCCTTGGTATTTTTCTTTTGTTTCTTTAATGTAGCAGCCACATCAGTCTCTGGACTTTTCTTCCAGTCATACAACCTGTCAATCTGAATTAGCAGAATGTAAAACATCTCAAAATCCTGACCTTTACTACACAGCATACAACTTATTGCATGAAAGCAAAGGATTCTTACTTTGTTTAGTGCTACAATAAATGGACACTTTTTATTCTTCAACAAATTTAATGATTCGATAGTCTGTGGCTCCAAGCCATGCATGATATCTACCACCAGAATGGCAATGTCACATAGAGAGCTTCCACGGTTCCTCAGGTTACTAGAAATTTTGGAAAGAATTTGGGGAGAGTTAACATGGAAGAGTTGAAGGCATATGTCAACAGACTAAATTATACTATACAGAGATGTCAAGAAGTAAGTTATATGTGGTTGGCAAGATGATACCTGAAAGACTCGTGACCAGGTGTATCAATGATGAGCATTCCTGGAATCTTTATGTCCTCCCTATCAAACTGAATCAAAGAATTCAATATTTAAAAAGTAATTAAATCAGAAATTGATATTGAATAAGTCAAACAATCATTAGTTGGTCGCTTAAGTAGCATTGGTTACTTACATTTTTAACCATTTTTGTCTGTTCTTTAATTGCATCCAATGGAACATTGGTGGCTCCTATTTGCTGAGTGATACCCCCAGCTTCACTGTCTTGTACATGAGTGTGACGTAACTATAGAGTTAAAAGAAATACAATTAAGTCATCAGGACGGAGTTTTATTAAAAGCGGAGTATAGTGCAAGTTTCAATACATCATTTTATTTTTTTTTTTACTATGAGCTACAACTAAGTAACATTGTGCTTAAGTAAATGTATAGAACACATCCCATTCCCTTTGAACTTCATTGACAAATGTCTTTCTTCCCATAATAATCAGGTATCTATATGAAAGTTAGGCTACAAATAAAAAGATTCTCTCCACCCCACTTGCCTGGTTTACAGTTGCAATTGAGCAGTGTAGAAGCAATTCATAGATGCAGAACGTTACACAATATAAGTTGTCTTAAATGCTGGGCTACAGGTCCACCAACCAAACTAAAATTTTTGGCATGATATATTAAGTGTAGATATCACACAAACATTAGAGAAAGACTAACTTTATCAAGGATTTTTGTCTTTCCAGTATCGACATGCCCAAGAACACAAATAACTGGTGCCCGCAGAACTTGTGGGTTGATGGTTTTCTGGTTTTCCAAACGTCGTTTCTGAAATAAGATAAACGTACGTAAAAAAATTATTATTAGATCAGCCTCAATAACAGTTTTCTTTGTAAAGACAACAAACAAACGAAAATAAAAAAGGTATTAAAACTTGAAGTTATAACGAATAGTATTCTCACTATATTCACAAATACAGTACCACTATCTAGCAGGTATTTTCAGGAATACCTCTATTCGCTTCTTTGCTTTATCATAGGCCCGTTCCTCTTTAGTGCGGTCATCATCAGAGTCAGACTCTGAATCTGAGCTGTGCTGTACCACAGGTTTCTTCTCAGCAGGTTTGGAAGGGGGCTCTGCTGGCTTTTCAGGCTTCTCATCAGCAGATTTTTCGTCCTCACTGCTATCTCCCTCATCATCTTCATCCTCTTCCTCACTTTCTTCATCATTATCTTCGTCATCATCCTCATCCTCTTCATCCTCATCTTCATTTTTCTCCTGCACTTCTATGTGCACAGTTTGTCTATTGTCTATTGAACGAACCAAATCATTTTATGTTGGACAGAAGAGACTAAAAATCTTTAAATATTCTAAAAATATTTTTTGCAATCAGGTGATTTCCAAAATCAAAGATGTAACACATTTATGGTAAATGTTTGGTGCAGATTTTAGCAGGTGATCTATAGAAAATTTCAATATTCAAATTGAAGTTTCAAATTAACTAGTCCCAAAATGGTTAATTGTTACATCAGAATTGTTGGACATCACACTACAAATGTGCCTGGTCGGGAAATTCAAAGAACAAAAGATATGACCTTATTGAAAGTCTATTAATAATAATAAAAGTTACAGACCTTTTTCTTCATCGCTGATTCTGGCCTCCCAGTCGTCAACACCAATGTCATCTTCATTTTCTAAGAATTAAGAAACAGTCCAGTTAATTTGCCCTTCATGATCATATTATTGGGCACCAACTATTCTACCCCAAAGCCCCATATACTGTTAGCCACCTGCAGTACAAATTTCTATATTCTAAACTGAAGACAAGACAGACAAAACCCTCTAAGTGGCTAAAGGCTTTTGAATTTCCTCAACAAAAACTAGGCGCAATATGGTCATGTAACATTGCTATTAACCAAGGCAAAGAATTGGCAGGGATGGTGAAATATAAGGGTATGCATCCCATTTTGTAAAACCATAAACTAATATATGTTGGATAAGCATGTACTGATCCATCTCCAGGTGATCAAATATTAACAATAATAACCAACCAACTATAGAAGCTACAGACAGGAAAACACACATAGTAAGGTAACATATTTTTAAGTCTTATCTGCTCATCCAACAAATATGGAAGTAGTGAAAGTTATTTTACCTTAATATTCATCATTCTGTTTTCCTGCCAGCAATAACTAGTACACAAAAAGCAAACAACCTATTCAACTAATAATCACATTTCCTATTCCTTCTAATAAACCTTTGTAGTGGAAAAGGAGAGAGAAAGTATATGGCAAGTCAAAATTTCATGAAGCCTGCTCACGGCTGGGTGCATTGACAAACACGCCATAGCACCCCAACAATCACAATGTATCATTCACTATAAGCATGCAGTTACCATGTTCCTATTAGTCATTGCCCATGCCTTTAGTAAAGCTTCAGGCTTCATCGAAGAAATCCAAAATATTAACCTCATTTCTGTCTAGTAGACCAACTCCAGCAATCATAACATTTCTTGATGTAACAGAAGTAACTTTTGTTGTAGAACACATAGTGTAATTGCTGGGGGTTGGCCACAGCAATTTTCAGTTCTAACATGGTGGAGGGGACATCATTGTACTGCGCACTGACAGGCTCTTGAGGCTCTATAAACTTTAGTACATCTTTTCCTTATCCGTGTGCCAAGAATTTAAATCCATGCGGCAAAGAAGTGGCTGCCACATTACTGCCAAAAATTGCAGTAAATATATTTGCATAGTTGCTGCTTTTCAATGCCTTACAAGTGCCACAAGTTGCTATACAATTCTCCTCTGTGCTCATTAAGATAAATTGATCGGCTTTACATTTTTCTTCAATAAAACCTCAGGGTTTTGCCATAGTTTCAATAATTGCTGGCCTAATGTGGTTGCGTCCCTATTGGAAGTGGATACATGTCCTGACCATAGCAGAAAGGAGGAAGAGAAGACAGCAATCCAAGGCTCCAAATACAATTGGGTGGTGCTCGCAGCTGGGGATCCGGTGCTCAGAGTCCCAAAATCAGCATAAGAGATGGAGAAAGCCACAGCACCCGGTACGGTTCAGTTCCAGAAAATCTTTATTGTATCATCATCCAGGCATAAAATTGCAACATTTCGAATGCTTGAGAAAGATTCAACTAGAATCGAAACGTTGTAATTTTATGCCTGTATGATACAATAAAGATTTTCTGGAACTGAACCGTACCAGGTGCTGTGGCTTTCTCCATCTCTTATGCTGACCATAGGAGAAACACAAGGATCAGCCTCCGCTTTCTGCTATGAATTCACAAGGATGTTTTTGGAGCAGATGGGTGGAATATTGAAACCTAAAAATGGGAGTCTTAGAAGGTCTTTGGGATAAATGGAAGTAAACACCAACATGACTATAGGATAGCTAGATTCTACACAGCTAGAGATTAATCTACAGGATTATTACTGGCAAAGCTCACAACAATCAAAGCCATGCATCACGTGGTGCTAGAATACCTTCTTTATCTGTCCCACTATCCTCATTAGAGTCACACTGGAAAAACATGTCTGGAAAGTTTGTGAGAAACATTCAGTTTTGGAAATAAAAATAAACATTAAAACACAAAGCTACAGACCAACACACCAGCATGTAAAGTAGAGCAAGATTCAGAGGAAACCTACTGCTGGAAGCCCTACATTGATGACAAACAAGAGCAGCACATTTAATAATGGAACCAAAATGGAGATTTGCTCTTTTTTTTTTTAACTGTCTTATGCATTAAAAAATAATGAGGGCCGGGCTGGGGTGGGCTAGTTAAACATAATAAACATGTACTTTCCTCCTCCGGCGCCGCCGATGTGCCGCGGTCCGCCTCCTCTGTGCGCCGGTTTGTATACAGGGGCACACAGGGAGGTTCCGGGCAGCCGGCCGGAAGCTCCCATCCGACACCATTTCCCAGCACTTACAACGCTGAGAGATAGGGAGGGATTGGAGGAGCCGGCCAGATCGGGGACCGAAAGTTCTCAGTGTGCGGCTTCTGTGCCCCTGTAAACAAACAGGGGCACGGATCAAACGGACCGCGGCTCGGGACATCGGTGCCACCGGAGGAGGTAAGTACATGTTTATTATGTTTAACTAGCTTTCCCCAGCCCGGCCTTCAGTAATTTTTTACAGCCGGATAACCTCTTTAATCACTACTTTATAGAGTTCTGCAAATGAACTATATGGTACGGTAAGGAATCTAAATTCACTACTTGCACCTAAAACATCGAGAGCCAGAGATCGCACTGCAAACAGCGAGTTTGCAGTTGCTATTGGAGATGCAACTGTATAGTAAGACAGAAAAAAGAGAGAAGGCCACAGCATCCAATATGATGAAAAAAGGTTAAAGCATGCTTGACAAAGATTCATGGTGAATTGAAACGTTGCAGTTTTTTCTATGCCGTGTGAATAAAGGTTTAACCTTTTTTCATTATGTTGGATGCTGAGGCCTTCTCTCTTTTTGTCTTGGACTACGGATCCTGTACACTAGGACCCTGGGCTGCGTGCATCAAACAAAACAACTTTTGGTAATTGCATAGGGTGCTGTCTTTTTTTATTTTTTTTGCAACTCTATAGTATACATCCCTGGTCTCCACTGAGCGTACGCTGCAGGTGTTTTCCCAGTAATGCATTTGTCCAAATATTGACAGCCACATCACTAGGTAGACACCCAGCCCATTGGCATCAACAGATCAGTGCGCCTGCTGCCAATTTCCGTTCCACCTCCTGCTTTCAGGGGAAGAACGAAGCTCACTGCAGGAGCCAACAATGTGATATTCTGCTGCCCTCCGTTGTAAAGATACATCCGGAATCCTCCCAATGTATCCTTTCAACAGAGAGATGAAAAAGAGATCTGAATGCATCATTATACAGTTGTATAAAAATACAGTCTACAAATCAGTTACCAATGTCTGCATGTTCATGCGCTGCAGACAGAATCCTGTGTGCTCTGGTCTACAATGGTTCTCATAGTTTACGACACCTGATTGCGACTGAGCCATACGGCTTGTCTTTCAATTTAGAGGGGAGGAATGCGAAGTACTCATATATCCGCTCTGGACGAGTGAATATAGACTTAGTGTGGCACGGTGCGCTAACCATCTGAAAGACACCACTGTCATTAGGCAGTACTGCTTCCATGAAGTGGGTACTTTGTTTGAAATAAGGGTCAGGTAAACAGTATGTAGCATTTCTGGAATCTCTTGCGCACAATGGGAGGAATTTATTAAGAATGGCGTTTTCAGGCGGAGACTATAGTAAATGTGGTGGCCGGGAACCAGAAAACATTAAAACGACTTCAGTTTCTCAATGCTATCAGAAAAGCCAAGACTTATTTACCAGCAGATGTTCAAATTTACATACTGAAATTTACTCACCAGGAGGCTCTGCAGACAAGGGGGGCTCTTCTTTTTCTGGCACCGGAGAAACAGGAACCTCATCAACTGGAGAACTTGCCTCCACTTGTTCTGAAAAACCTAAATAATGTTCACTTTATGAATCATTCTGCTCCAAAAGCTATTATACAACAAAAACACACATTCAATTCACAGTTGTAATCCATGTTTGTTTGGTTTTCTTTTAAATAAACCAACTTCAAGTAGAGAGTTATCTGCATGGTTTTCCCCAAAAGGCAAAGTAAAAAAAGTCTACCAGAAACCTTGTAGCCAAAGAAATGCCTTACATTCAGATTGAAACTTGCCAAATCACTCTCTGTCAAAAACACTGCGCCAAAAACTGGCAGTTTGGAAAAGGATTGAGAGACTAGATGCTCAGCGACTTCAATGACACACAAACAGTGTAAGTGAAAACACTTATACTGCAAAAAATATGCAGTTTCAGATGGCAGAGGCAACTACATAAAACTGTCGGACAAATTTACCAGGCCAAAGCCCACTCAGAGCAACAGACCTTGGAATGTCATTTCAGTTTAACAGAGTGCGGTCCAAGCTAGTAAACCCTTTCACACACTATATTTTGCATCATATAATAATAGGTTCCGCCCCACTGATATGGCATAGCTGGCATTTTCTCTCTAGCCCACAAAAATATAATTTTTACTATCCCTGAATAAGTGGAACAATCCCTTTTAAAGGATACAAACAAAGAGTTGAGATAGATGAAGGTGGCAAAGGGCGATAATTTCCAGGCACTACTGAAAGCGATACTCAGCTTTCTCAGATGTTGAAGGACTATTGCCCAGGAGCGAGTTTGATGGGTGGAACTCACATTATGTGCTGACTGGAACATACGGCTCAAACACTCATAAACCGGAACCTAACTCAGCAGGTCAGTCAAGTTCCGGTTTATGTTAATTCGAGCCGTATGTTCCAGTTAACACATGCTGCGAGTTGCACGCATCAAACTCACTCGGGCAAGTTGGGTATTTAGCAATTAATAATGCTGCCCAAAAGACAATAACAATGAAAATAAACACTGTCTGTAAAACATTTACAAACAGATAACAATACAAAAGGTAATATGCGTTTGTAAAAGATTAGGGAAGACTTGCCTTCCTTATTTTGAGTTTGCTGTTGAGCCTTCTTTTTCTTTTTGTTTTCATAGATCGGCTTTTTCTTTGGCAAAGAGTCTTTAGATGGCACTTCAACACCTGTCACAGAAAACCAAAAAAATCTCAGTTTGCACAAAGAGACAAAAAAAAATAAAAATAATAATATTTCATGAATCAATAATCAAAAGTTATCCAGAATAGCATTAATTGTCAGTCCCCAAAACTGCATACTGCTAGTGAACACAAGAAAAAAAATGTGTAATACGGTATATCTTCATAAATGTAAAACCGCTGTTTTAAACATAATTTCATCCTCTTAGGCTCCAAATCCCAGAATTATGTCTTTTTAGCGAGTAGGACAGAAGCTCTATGCAGCGATACTCCATATCCAAGAGCATATAGACAACTACAAATTACAGGTACTGTATGATGTCAACTACACTCCAAAACCCAGGAGCATGTATCCACCACAGAGGCAAACAGAACACATCAGCGATTACCTTTATCTTTAGGTGTTCACTGACATTTTTGCAATTACATTCCAATCATATTATATTTAAATGAAATCTACCATCAAAATCAAGAATGATAAACCAGGGACACTTTCTTATAGAACCACACAATGACTGTGGTAAGCTTCTCAGATTTTGTTATCCATGGCCTCCTTCCTTCCAAAATCAACTTTTCAACTAGGAGGCCATGTATAACAAATAAGAAGATTACCACAGTCACAGTGCCTGGATCTATGAGTAAGTTACCCTGGATTATTATGCTCAATTGTGATGGTAGATTTTCTTTAAATGCAGAGAAAAATTACTACGCAGAGACAAATCTGTATTTACACC
The DNA here is from genome assembly GCF_040894005.1 of Engystomops pustulosus. Classification (NCBI taxonomy): domain Eukaryota; kingdom Metazoa; phylum Chordata; class Amphibia; order Anura; family Leptodactylidae; genus Engystomops; species Engystomops pustulosus. The sequence goes on along the minus strand of NC_092412.1, from coordinate 101,373,769 downwards.
CAAAACACTCATTTAATTTTTTTATTCCGTCAATACATGCTGAAGACATACATGTGACATGATAGATACCAAAGAGCCCCAATAGATCACATTTACTAAAATGGAGTCCATTTGGATTTAGTGTACACAAAAATGTGGAGTACGCTTGACATTTTAGCCCACGGTTCATAAAGGTGCTACCCAGAGGCTGAACTAACATTTTTCCCGAAGGGTAATAATACTCCTGTTAATATTTTGAGGAGTATTTTTAGCCGAGGAGGAGTATGAAAATTTCGGTAATACATCTATATATCTTATAGCCGTATATAGTGTTAATAGACGCTATTTATACAAAAACATAATCTGTCTGCTCACCGCGCACACACCAGATACACAGATTGCAGTGTACCCCCGGCCGTGGCTCACACTCATCCGGCACTGCTCTCAGGTCCCGCGCTACAATCACGCTACTGACATATTCCTTCTTTGAAGCGCGCGCCGGGCCGCTCAACCTGCGCGCTACACGGAATGATTGCCAAGCGTATCTTTACGCATGGCAATTATTTTGGGGGGTAATGGCGCCTCATCATGCTTCTATGACACATGGCAAGGCGTTAATGCGATCTCTGGTTCTACTAAAGATTTAAGATTGCCTAATAAAAATTGTACACCTCTGCTCCAAAATAATTATTAACCTTGTGCTTGAAGAACCATCAGCGTAGCCATATGACGAGCACGGGCCTCTTTCTGAGCTTTTGTCAGTAGCTTTCCTTCTTTTTTTAGGCGCTCTTTTCTTTCCTTCTCCTTTTGCTTCTTCCTTTCTTTCCTTTCTTGCTCTAAACGTTCCTAGAAAATGATGTGATAATATCAGACCGATATCCATAACTTTGGTTCAACAAAATCACTTTGGCAACTTTTATTGTGGCCCTTTTATAGTTATAACATTGCCATTTGAAAAGAACCAAAACGATTAACTTCTGTCAGACCCACTGACAAGGCAGCTCCTTGCTCCGAGACAAGAACGATGTGCCATTCTTATGGCTATATGTGCTGGAAACCACCAGTGATAAAGACCAGGTTGTATCATATAGTCACTGTACTATGATTTCATTTAGATATGAAAATATCACCTCTTCCAGACGCTTGGCTTCCAGCTCTTCTAGCCGTTTCAGTCGTTCTTCCTCTTCTCTTTTTAGACGTTCTTCCTCCTCTTTCATTCTAGCAAGAGCTTCCTGCATGGCTTTCACTGTGGCTGAACTTGGGCCTTTCTTTTTTTTATCTTTGTCCTCTTTCTCTCCTTTCTTTTTCTTTTTGTCTTTTTTCTTTTTGTCGCCTTCATCATCCTCATCATCATCTGTAGAAAAGAAAATGTATATTATAATACATTTAAAGGCAAGCGTGAAGCACTGTGAAATACACATGCAGCCTGAACCATGTACCAAAGTAAGCCATGCAATTGTGTGCAATAAATCAGACACTTGGCAATTAGTAAAATCTGCACTTACCTTCCTCCACTTCTGCAGGCTCTGCTGCCACTACAGGCTTTTTGTCCTTTTTGGTTGCGGTCTCTTCTGGTATTTTTTCGGGGGCACTCATTTTAGCAGGTTCTTTTTTAGGACCTTCAGCCTCTTCTTTTTCCTTCTGCTTCCTCAATTTAGCTTTTTCCTCCTCTTTTTTCTTACGCTCGCGTTCCTTTTTCTCTGCCTTCTTCTGAGCAGCCGTCTTTATTTTGAACTCTCCCTCCTCATCTCCACTATCAGCTTTAACAACGGATTTGGCTTTTGGCTCTTTCTTCTTCCCCTTCTTACCTCTGCTGAGCTCATCAGAGTCCTCATCACTATCACTAGGAATATCTACTTTTTCTTTACCATGATCCTTAGCTTCCTTGGTAATCTGGGTCTTTTTATTGATTGGTTCATTTTTGCCTTTACCTTTTTTAGAAGTTTTATTAAAATGGCTATCATCACCATCATCACTCTCCGACATAATTTTGGGCTTTTCTTCTTTTCTGGGTTTTGTACTTTTATTTTCCATTTCATCACTATGGTCCTCATCTTCATCAAAGCTGGCTTTCTTGCCCTTCTGTGCCTTCTTTTTCTTTTCCTGCTTTGTAGGTATAACTTCTGGCTCTTCTATTTCTGGTTTCTACAATCCAAACAAAACATTTATAAAGAGTTTGCAAGCGGTTTAAACTAATATTAGTATTTATCTTCTCTGTTGATCCATAACAAACATTTTGACTGTTCTGCATTTGCAAAACACCCAATTTCCTGAGGAGGCTTTAAGGGATTTCCGGGTGTAAAAATATTCACAAGCTATTTTATGGACAGGCCATCAACATCAGACTAGCGGGGAATTGACACCCAGGAACAATAAAGATCAGCCATCGCCAGCACTTCTCAAGGTTTTACAGCATAGAAAAATTGCCTATAAGTAATAAATATCAACATGTCCCCAACAATATCGCCTTGGTTTGGGAAAATTAAGGAGGCGATGCTCATGATGGATCTCAATGCTTCTCAGAGATCAAAAGGAAAAATTCCAGAAAACATGGCGCCATTGGATTACTTTTCAGCATTCTATGAGTACCTTGTCAATTTGCTTTAAGGAATGTGGCTTTTGTCCCATCCTGCTCTTTCCATGGTTCATTCCCTTCTGTTTGGCATTTTAGGTTTTTGTGTGGTATTGTCAAATAACTGAGCCATTTGTACCTTTTACACCACTCAAACCTTATGTTATCATCAAGCAAAGATTTTATGTCTGTTTGCTATTGTTTTGTTTTTTATTTTAAATTCGAAAATATATATATATATAATTTTTTAAACACACCTTTTGTACTGAATCCTTATTGGATTTTCCTCCTTGATTTTCCAGAGAAAGTTCCTCAAGCTCCTTCAAAATATCATCTTCACTAAAAATGAATGAAACACATAAAATGTCAAAGTCCAATCACACGCTTTGGCTTCAACAAGTTTACAATTCACTGCAATTCACTGGAGACAAGCAGCATAAGACACTGGTCAGACTAGACATTACCATTTGTTTTAATGCATTGTGTACCAAACATACCTTGAGAATGCTGTAGCTACACTGATACAGAAACATATCTGGTTTAATCCCTGAGTGGTTTTGCTCAAAAAACAATTATAAAATTCAGCACATTACACTGAGCTTCCTTAACTGTCCAGAAAGGACTAATCAACCGGAGCTGGATAACTCATACATAGCAGCTGGTGGATGGTGCAGCAATTGATTACTTCTGCCTGTCAGGGACAACACAGTGATTACATAATTTTCTTAAACAGTGCATAATTAGGGTAAGAGCAGCCACAGGAGCGACAGATCTTCATTATAATTTTATAATTGTTTTTTTCTGCAAAACCACTCAGTTCAGGGATTATACAATATATGTTTATGCATCAGTGTAGCTACAGTATTCTCAAGGTATGTTCATAATGCATAAAAGCAAATGGTAGATTTTCTTTACAGCACAAGATTTAAAAAAAAAAACAAAACAAAACAACTCACTCAAAATCCTGCTTTTTCTTTTTTTCCTTCTTTTTCGCTTTACCCTTTTGCTCCTTGGAAGCTCCAGCTCCCTCTATTTCTGCAGCAAGGGCATCAAGGTCGACATCATCCTTGCCACTGTATTAAAAACAGTTAAATATTTTTAGTATGAGATTCGGGTGTAAAGAGGACTCATTAGATTATAGACATTTAGGTGGCTCCACACAATGCATGTAAAAGGTCATAACAGTTTCATGGATAATTTTACCAGCATGCACATGGCAAACGTTACATGATCTGTACGATAAATATGATGTTTAATGATAGGGAAACCTCTTCTACTCCCTTTGTCTTCATACACAGAACAATATGAATACCGTATGTAGCAAACTAGGACACATTGTCACATACAAAAAGATCACATAAACAATTATTGAAAGTAACAAAATTATAATATTTCCTAATATGATCATTTGTCACAAGGCTGATATTTTTAAGCCCAATGTAGAAATCGTCATTGTAGCTACAAACATCAGGAGCATAAAAACAATCTGTATAAATTATGGTTGATAAAAGACAATAAGAAGAAATAGTGTCAAATAACAAGCAAAACATTGTGGAAATAAACACACAGAAATACTTCTCAGTGTGATTCGCTTGTATAAGGCAAGCACTTTCTCCAGCGCTGGTGAGGAGCAGCTACTCTCATCTCTTTATATAGCATTCCAGAGGGTTGCAAGCGATTGAGTCAGAAAGAGGGAACTTCCCAGACTCGGCAGAAAGCTGGATTTCCCTGCTATCCATTAACTTTAACACCAAAGAGCATTCAACTGCTTTGCAATTATGCGAGATGTTAAACTATTTGTAAAGAAAAACCTAATCGATATATAATACAGCAAAACCCCTCCAAGAGACCACACCTTTAAGAAGATCCCCTTAAGGATGCATCCTTTTTCATTAATTTATTGCTCCCCACCTTCAAATATCTATAACTTTCATTTTCCCGTGTAGAGCGCTGTTTGAGGGCTTATTTCTGTGTACTTCTTAGCGATGGTATTTATTATTACAAGCCTTGTACTGAAAAGTAGGATACATTTTTTAACCCTAGGTCTGATTGATCCTACCACAAATATTCTATATCATTTTCCACATCATCTATTACAATGTGAAAATAGCACATTGTTAAAGATCTGCAGAAAAGAGAAAGACTGTAACCTTAAAGACAGAAGGCAATTATGGCGACAGATCGTCAGGGGAAGCAGCAATCAAAACAAAGATTGCTGCTTCCCCTTGACTGCCACCGGCAAACAAAGGGTTAACACATGCGGCATATACGTCAAAGAACGTTAAGCTGTTGAAGGACCAATTTTCGGTGTAAATATTGGCTGATCTACTCAGAGGTTTCACAAAAAACATAGAACACTAATATTACAAAACTGTTATTAGGAAACTGTAGCTGCAAATATAAAGAGAAGATAGTTTCCAGTACGCAGATACAACCAAAAAAAAAAAAAAAAAAAAAAAAAAAAAAAGCTTCAAAAAATTATTTAAAAAAACCTAAAAATTCAACCCCCTCCCCCTTCTCTAGAAATGATATAAAAAGGAATAAACAGTAATAATTAAAAGCAGATTAGGTATCAACGCGTCCCACAATTTATGATCTATCAAGATAGTGATATAAAATGGTTAGTGCCGGAGGTGAACCCCATAACGGAAAATAGTGCCCAAAATGTGCAAAACGCTTTCACACCATTTAAATCACATTAAAAAAAATGTAATAAAAAGTGATCAGAAGGTTCCACAGTCCTTAAAATAGTAGCAATTACAACGTCAGCTCATTTCACAAAAAAGCTCCATACACCACAGTATGAAAAAAGTTATTAGCGTCAGAATATGGCAAAAGTTTTTTTACGTACAAATTTAATTTTTTGAAAATGTACTAAAACCTGTATAAATTTTGTATCACCAAGATCGTACCGAATCAAAGTATAAAGTAGCGTAGTAGTGTTATTTGGAGCGCACAGAGAAAGTCGTAAAAACTGAGCCCACAAGAACGTGACAAATGCAATTTTTTGCCAATTTCACTTTATTTGAAAATTTTTTCCAGCTTTCCAGTACACGGCATAGAATAAATAACGTCACTGAAAAGTAACATTTGTTACACAGAAAATAAGCCCTCACTCAGCTCTGTACACAGAAAAAGGAAAAAGTTATGGATTTTTGAAGGTGGACAGTGAGAATTTAGCCAAAATACTCTGCATCCTTAAAGGGTTAAGATCTATGGCACAACAATCTCAGCCGTTTGTAACTGTCCTAAAACAAAGTAGACCAGACAGTACAAGATGTGTTAAATCTATCATAGGTGCTTCTGCAGGGGGATGCACTTAGTACCTCTTTAGACATAACTATCTACATTTTGACTACATATAAGTTGACTGACTTTGCCTCAAATTTTGGTGAATTTCATTTTCTATTTTTATTCCCTGTGTAAAGATAATTTCTTATAAATGTAGCCATGTTGTCCCTTAGAAACAAGACTGTATCTTGGATACGACCATCTCTATTGGAGGCATTGCACAAAGAAACAAATAGTTTTTTTTACATATGAAATGTCTAGGAGTTACTGCATGTCCACAGCCATACCGTGGTAATGAAATCTGAATCTAGATTGTCTGGCAAGGCTCAATAGCACAGGTCTGGCTACTGCTGCCAGAGTGCAGAGGTGGTTGTATCCAAGGACAGCTATTCCTAAGGAACATGGCTACATTTATGGAAAATTATCTTCACACAGGTAAAACATTTATAATAACATGCAATTGAAGAAATGTATATATGGCAAATTAATTAAATGTGAATACCCAGATGGGAATACCCCTTTAAGTATGAATGATCACAAATCCATGATTCTGTACATTTCAAAAAGGGTTCACCTATATTACATATAAACAATCACACAACAAGTACAGAAAACACAAACCTAGGACACGACTGTGTCAAAGAGGGATCACATTCACACTGCCAGCCATGTGCCACAATTTCAGCCATGGAAAGGATAGAGGATTATTGGTAGGTACACTTCAGCAGATCATATTCTACCCAGGTGATGTGGATAAGAAATAATAATGACATATTATGTGACTTATAGTTGGCTCACAACAAAATAACAGTATCAAACAAACCAAAGGACTGATGTGCGCAAACTACAGATGCAGCCATGTTTACATGACATCTTTTTTACCACTCCATTGGTAGCTAGTAGGAAATGTTACACCCAGATTAGAGAGTGTCAGCAGAACCCCCAACAAGCCTGCACAGGAATGATGAGGTCAGCACCATTTCAACAACGATGACAAAGAAACACTTCCGAGGGACATTATAGAAGTGGGTGTCAATGAATCCACCGCATTGAAAGTTCTCTTCCATTATAGTCCAATACAAGCCACTGCCACATGCGACTGAAAGCTGTTGACACAACCTCACTGCAGCACCTCTGTATACCAATAGAAATTACAGCCAACAGGAGGCGCTGCACTGGAGTTCTTCAGATCAATAGATTGAGGCCTCAGGTAGTAATACACACACAAAAAAACTTTATCCAGGACAACCATTACTGCTCTGCCCATGCTGCAGAGGAACAACAGTAAAAACAAATGCAAACACCCTGGGTAAGCTGTATGACAGTGAAGACAAATTTTCTGTTCCTGTGATCTGCATGCAACCAATGCTGCCATGTGGCTCTGGCCCAAGCCGGCTCATTTAAGCAGACAGTTTTGTCCAGCCTGTTTTCCCAGTTATATTTAGCAATATTAATATATACAAAAAGAGCAAGAGATGTGTCATCTGACAATATACAAAATCACTTTATTGAAGTAACAAAAAGGCATACATGAAATTTGTATCCCGCCATAGACAAGAAAGACAGATTAAAAACAATTAAAATTGTACCAATTCAGCAATATTAAATAACTACCGCACTTCCAGCAGAAATGTATTTCTCATGGATGGCAATAACATTGTCAGGATTGGTAACAATTCCTTTGCCCTTGCTGGCAAATGAAACGTTTTTTTCCCCGATATTTCTTATCTCACCATTTCAACAGAAATATGAAACTAATAAAATAGTATCAAATAACTTGGCAGAACTTATTTTAGCAAAACTTCTCAACTGCAACATAACTTGTAGATAGAAACTATAAGGTCAGTGCACAACAATGGTGAAAAAGATTATTTTTCCCAAACAAAGACTATTCAACTATTCATGAATTATGTGTGGGTCCAGAAGTCTATGACCTTTGTATAGACAGCTTTACTTCTGAAAAATAGCCCAGTGGGGATAAATCTACACAGAACTATTCTACCCTCTGCCTTTGTTGGGTTGCAAGCTGCTCATACACTTCACTGCCGAGGGTTCTGAGAGAAACATGCATAATGTGGAGCCCCAGTTCATTAATTGAAAGAAAAAAAAATTTTTTTTTAAAAGAGGAGAAATAAAAAGAATGAAAAAGTTATCCACCCCACTCCCAAATAAAAACAAAAATGTTATAAAAATGAGTCTGGTCTGGCAGCCTGGCAGGGAAAATATCTGAGGCGTTCGCTCTGTAGGTTGAATTTCATGGCATATATGTAATGGGGACACATGGTCCTGCCTGTGCCTGTATATTTTTAGATTTGTATGTAATGTCATTATATTCTGCACTTTATTTTATGGTTTCCATATTACTGGACAGACTGTAGTGCAGCACAGGGGTACCACAGGGGACAGTCCTAGCATCTTTTCTGTTTTGTGTTTACACAGCTGACATAAGGCATGATCGCGGGGGAATGCTTTCTGCAGAAATTTTGTGACGATACGGTTGTGGTAGGTTGTATCTGTGACACTGAGTCAGTGTATCGTAGTACAAAGGAAAAAGAGTGATGTATGTCTACCTATCTGCATAGATGAGCTTGTAGTCAGGCAAGTTTCTGAATATAAGTACTTGGGGGTCTATGTATATAAGAAACTTGATTGGCACTTTCATGTCAATTAACAGGTGAAGAAATTTCAAAGCAGATTGAAGGATCTTGGAGAGCACAAGAAGTACAATGTTTGTAAACGCTTGTTGTGTAGTTTTTATCGATCAGTGCCGGAAAGAGTTTAATTTTTTTGCGGCCTCAGCGTGGGGTACAGGAATCACAATTCATGAGAGGTCTAGACTAGATAGTCAGATCAGGAAAGCCGGGTCTGTAGTAGGAATCTTGTTGGATTCCTGGGAGATAGTTCTGAATAAGTGAGTGCTTGGCAGATTCAATAAGATTATTAGGGACCCGAGAAACCCATGACACATTAGCGAGTCAGCAAAGTGTGTTCAGTGGTAGATATAATCACTGGATGTGTAAGACAGATAGAATGAAGAACAGTTTAGTCCCATCTGCTATTAGATTGTATAGTGATGGTAAAACCTGTATGCAGTAACTGTTTGATGCATATTAGTGTACTAATCTATGACATCTTGGGGGAATTGATTTATTTTTATCAGGATGTGTGTATCTGTATTAATGTTATGTAATTTATTGTAATTGTATTGTTCTTTTTATGGAGTAGCGTGCAAGAACTGTATTTCCACTTTGCGGATAATAAAGTGATTATTATTATCTTGTGGATTTGTAATGTCAAATACACCATATTTAATTGTAGCTGCCCGTACTTATTTTTATGCTTGAAAAATAATGCTTGAGCCCAGGTTTTCATTGGCATGAATAAAGTGACCCCCCCCCCCCTTCCATTATTATACATGTGTTGCTCACAATAAATGTATCATTGTTGCATGTAAAATGCTGTGGTCAGCCTAATATTTACACGCCCACAGGTCATTTATACATATTGTCTGAGATAAACAATTTGGTGCAACCATTTCCTGTAGTTAGGCTAAATTCACACTACCTTTTAAATCTCCATTCCTTACCTCCATCAAAAAAAGGTAAAGATTGGAGGTTTAAAGTAAAAATCCCACTGACATCAATGTAAATTTTACAACATCCATTATGTTTAATTAGGCAGGTATCCATTATTGCTTTTAGTACTGCCGCCACCGTAATTTTTTTTCCACCCAAAAAAAACTGTGTGGATACGGATACCTGCCAAAAAAGAACATAATGGATGACATAAAATTTGCATTGATGTCAATGGGATTTTTAATGGATATGTTAAACCTTTGCTCTTTTTTTAAGAGATGTGAGGAGGTTACAGAGGTTTGAACAGTAAAGTGAGATCTTAGCCGTATATGTACTGATAAAAATGCCCGTCCGGTACTGGCTTATTGTCACAGATCCAGCTTCTCTAGTTACAGGTTAACAGTACTTCCAGAGGAAGCCACAACATTTCTCTTTGGGGGAAATGTAACATTATTTAAAAAAAAAGAATGGTCACATTACGCTAAGTCACACCTTATCACCACACTACAGGATAACTGATGAGTGGGGTACATCCCCTAACCCACCCAAATTGCAGACACATTCAGTTCATTAGAAGTGAATCAGATGGCAGGATGCATGTGCAGGAGAACACCCCAGGCAGTTATAGTCTTTCCTACAGCTGGGGTAATACCCTGTACGGACACCCCAGATCAGCTCTTCATCCAGGTTATAAGGGAGTCCTATGCGACCTTTAGAACAGCAGTCTGGGATGTACTGTTTCTATAAGCAGCAGCTGAAGCCCCCTGTCAGGGACAGGCTTCTAGCAATAATACTACGTGCTGCTAATGCAGGCAACATGAAGTGCTGACAACAATAGTCTGTAATCATGCGGTCAGCACCCGAATCCGCGCCGTGTCATACTGTACAGCAATGTGAGGAGATTACAGGTCTGCGGCCATGAGGTAACATCGGCTGGGCCCCCTAGACATGTGTGGCCCTCCCATAGAGCTGCAGCCGGCATACGCCACTCATAGGCCTTCGCCTCAGAGGAGAAGCAGCACAGCCGCCGGGCCAGGGCGGGAGGAGACACACATATGATAGCATGACGTGAAGCGCCCGGATAGTTACCTCTCCTCTGCCTTGCTCTTCTGCTTCTTGCCCATGGTGACTGTTGTCCGTGTACTTCTTCCCCGGCTCTAGTACCTCGCTGCATATGGTGCCCACAAGCTGCTAGCGGCTTCCTCTGCGCATGCGCACGACCTTACTCTCCGTCGCGCCGTCAGCGATAGCTGCGCACGTCCAGCCAATGGTGAGAGCCTCCAGTGGTGATGACGTCTATGCGGACGTAAAGAGAGATCGACAATTCTATGCGCCGTGCCCGTTTCAGTCATGTTTTGAGAAATATTCATTTATTATACAGCTACAGATGTGAAAAATAATATTTCCAGAGACCATAGCGAAATATACCCGCCGAGACACTGTGTCGTTTATCACGTTTGTTTGCCAGACATAAAAATGGCAACCGGTGCAAATTAGACGTGACGTAATGCGTCCAAAGCACGTGACTTACGTGTGTTGGGGGCCTGTGCATCACGCTCTGTGCGGACGTTTGGTTGTCCTGACAGTCGTTGTTAGTGGGAGTGGCTGAGTGGAGGCGACAGCGGGGACCGGCAGAAGGTAAAGATGTGCGGGCGATCTAGCGGGGTCTATAGGGCAGGGTCATGTCGTGTCGTTGTGAAGTACCAGAGCGGTGCATGTGCCATTATCGGTGCTATTCCCCCATCATTGTGTGATATAGCGGGGTGGCGGCCGCACCCTCTGATTTGTGAGCGTACATGTGTTATAGGCAGAGGGGTGTTTCCTAATATCGCATTTACATCATGGCCTGATGTGGGGGAGGGGGGGGGGCAGTCTCAATTCCGTGCTGTTCCCTTTTTAATACCTTGAAACAACCGCTGGCACACACCCCTATACAACATTTGTGTGCATGAGGCCTTACCGAGATGCCTTTCAGGGGGTCTTACCCGAGCAGCATGCTACCTCAAATAGAAGAATTGGCTTTTGGGGCCTGTCACCATTTTTTGCACATATACCATATAGCCAGTGACAGGTTCCTCTAGAGCTTTATTAATTGACCGACACCTTTATTTTAGTTAAAAATTGTTACGCTTACATCCACATAAATCATCTTTTATCTTGTATTACCTTGCATCAAAGGTAATATAAGGGCCTCCCCACACCCTATGCCTCCTTACCGGTCACAGTTCATGTCATGTGACCAGAGTGACATCATCTCAGGTCCCTTAGCCTCTTAATAATAGAAAACTGTACCCAGTGCATGTATCTGACCATATGAAGTCACAGCTGCCTCCATGGACTCCTACTCCTCTTCATCCTCCATGGAGGCTGCTGTGATTTCATATAATTACATACATGGTGTGCAGTTTATTATTAAAAGTCTAAAGGACCTGCAATGAAGTTACTCTGGTCACATGTCATGAATGTAACACAAGACACTGCAAAAAAATTGACAGAATATTTCCCATCTCTACCTAGTGTAGGTCTGTCGTTGAATATTAGCAGACAGTCCCTAAGTACAAGGAGGCAGAGGAGTGATTTGAAGAGACACAGAGCTGTCAGTCAGAATAATGGGATGTGGCAGAGGAGAGGAGAGTCACAAATATCAGACATGAGTCACTAAAGCTAATTTGCATATCAGAAAACATCTGTAATTAAGATACAGAGCCCCACTGGCAGCTAATTTTAGGTGATATGGGGTGGACTTGTAACCCTTTGGCCGGCGCCACACAGGGCGCTTTGTCTGCGCTTGCAAACGCAGACAAAGTCGCGCCCACCGGGGCGGGCCTCGGCCCGATCGCATCGGCGTTTCTATGGAAACGCCTGCGATCGGGAACGAGCCGCCGGTGTTTCTCGTTAATTTAACGCGAAACACCGGCATCTCGTTCCCGATCGCAGGCGTTTCCATAGAAACGCCGATGCGATCGGGCCGAGGCCCGCCCCGGTGGGCGCGACTTTGTTTGCGTTTGCAAACGCAGACAAAGCGCCATGTGTGGCGCCGGCCTTTATCATAAGGCATTGTTACACAGGGTGGTCAAAATCTGGTGACTGGTCTTTTTTAAGGAGCTAAAGGTGAGAGCACCCAAATCTCCAGTCCCTTTCTTCTAGGCAGCCTGCTACCATGAAAAAAAGGGACCATTTTGGTGGAGTCATGATAATATGGACCAAATGGGGTGTTTTCTGGTAGTAAAGGGGCATCTAATTAACACCCTTGTAGAGATGTTATTGCCGTCCCTGCCAACAACCAAATACTGCATTTGGAGCAATAATAGTGCAGACCTGAAGAGATGATACTACTGAACACTGCCTCACTCATCTTAGAACTGCTTTAGTCACCAGCAGAGATTGCAGTAACACCTGTAAAGCACATGCAGTTTTACACCTCAAACTTACTCTGATGCTTATAATTATGCAGCTGCAGGAGTGAAATGAAGAGGCTACAGCTGGCGGCCCAATGGAAGGTCATGTGACCGGAGCTTAGCCTACTCAGGCTCTAGTCACATGACCTTCTACAGTGGCCGTAAGCAGAAGCAGAGGAGAGTCCTTCTAGATGGCATTATTTACCTACCTACACACAGTGCAAACAATGCCAGGATTGTATATTGTGACAGTGGGCTGATACAATCAGTATCAAATCAGAATTAAAGTTAACACAATAACCAGTCATTGACTCTCGCTGCTGACCCCCAGTTCAGTCTTAGATTGAATTGCATGTTCAGCACCGTCAGCCAGTCAGGTCTGTGGGGAAGGTAGTTTTAGCCACAGGGGAGGATGTTTGTCTCAGCCATAGACAAGTCTTGGGGATCGTCTGTGTCAGCCACAGACTGGTCTGGAGGGCGGGGGTCTGCAGAATCAGCCCTAGCTTGATAGGGGGAATCGGCAGCACCCTCCGTGGTCTGGTCAGGGCAGGAATCAGCAGTGACATCCCGTGGTCTAGTGGGTAAGATGAGTATTATTACCCTTCTGAAAAGGGTCGGAATTTTGGTTTAATAGCTTCACAGCTCTGAAATAAGGGACAGTTGCCTCCAATTGTATTTTCACCATCCAGTACTACTGCTTATTCTTTCACATACCCCATGAATTACTGTACTTACTCACAGATCTCAGTGTGACACCTGCTCTTGATCTCTGATTTGCAAATCTTGTAAAATAATCCCCAGTGTAGTCTCCACATTAGCATGTCTTAATGCAGAAATGAAGGCAACTTGGTGATGACACAACCTGTGCTCCCAAGAAAAGAAAGGATATTGTGGGCTGGTAAAGGCTGTGTACACATTTGCTTACTTCTTTTCTGCCTGCTGTATTGTAAGAAAATTGTATCTTATCTGCTTTATTTTTGCTTATATATTATATTATATAGGCTATTGTAACTCACTGAAAAATGGCAGCCGACATGTTTGCCAAAGTTATGGAGAACCAGTTACTGCAGACTGCCAAGCTGATGGAGGAACAGCTGGATGCAGAACTGGAAAAGCTGGATAAGATGGATGAAGATGAAATGGAACGTCTCAAAGAAAAACGTCTAGAAGCATTAAAGAAGGCGCAACAGCAAAAACAGGTAGCTTACACTCGGAACAGTAAAATTTTGAACTGCACCTTACTAACACTTGTGCGCACTATTTTTATGAACTAAACCTATCAGCAACAAAGTGGGAGAATAAAAACTTAAAATACTTCTTACAGGTATTGTTGTTGCAGCAAATAGAGATGCCAATCTTACCAGGCTTCCTGTTTAGCCATATCATGTGCCCTTAAAAGGGCAGCAGCATCAACCATGCCCTTAAGCTATACACCCTGCATCCCCTCTCACTGACCAGTTTCCTCCTCAACTGGCATTCATCAGAGGGACAAAACAGTGGATGCTAAAACAAATACTGTATATACTCAAGTATAAGCCGACCCGAGTATAAGCCGAGACCTCTAATTTTACCATCAAAAACTGGGAAAACCTATTGACTTGAGTATAAGCCGAGGGTGGGAAATGCATTGGTCACAGACCCCCCCAGTATGTATACAGTGCTGCCCCCAGTAGTATACAGACAGCCCAGCATTAAAAGAAAATAATAAACTTATATACTCACCCTCCAGTGGCCCCGACCTGCAGCGCTGCTCCCCCGATGTCCGTGCGGGTCTTCTTCTGGCTTCGGCGCCCGTCTTCTTTCTTCTCTAACTTCGTGCAGGGCGCCATTGTTCTCCCCCCGACGGCGCCTAGTATGACGCGCCGCTGCTGACGTCATACTAGGCGCCGCCTGGAAGAAAAATATGGCGGCGCCCAGCACGAAGTTGGAGAAGAGAGAAGACGGGCGCGGAAGCCAGAAGAGGACCCGCACGGACATTGGGGGAACAGCGCTGCAGGTCGGGGCCACCTGAGGGTGAGTATATAAGTTTATTGTTTTTTAAATATTTTTTTATGACTGTATGACTCGTGTATAAGCCGAGGGGACGTTTTTCAGCACATTTTTTTTTGTGCTGAAAAATTCGGCTTATACACGAGTATATACGGTATGTAAGATTTTGGCAGCCCCTAGTAAGGGATAAGAGATTACATGGAGCAACCTACCATCCTGATCCACTGGGCAAATGATATGGCTAAACAGGAAGGCTGGTAAGATTGGCATCTTTATTTGCTGTAACAATACCAGTAAGATGCATTTTGCCTTCTTCCATTAAACAATTTAATCAGCAACTTCCGTTTGTGTGTGTGCGTCAGTTTTGCTGCATGTGACTTGTGTTACAATTGTACCTCGGGGTGCTTTTGAGTTTTTAGTAAAGAATTTTAAGTCTAACTTCTTTTGCTGATAAGTCTAGATAAGTTTGTGAGAATAAGGAGTAGCATGCCTTCAATAGGTTTGCCCTCTTTTTGATAGACTGTCTTTTTTTTAACTTGAATTATAAATTAAAAATAATTACTGCATATCAATGTGATGTGGAAAATGGAAGTGCTAAATACTTTTCATTTATGTATATGCTTGAAGTGAAAAAGTTGGTGAATTCTCATCCAGAAAATCAATTTTAAAGTGAGATGTAAAATGGCTGTATAAAGTCATGGAGTTGGATAGTTTAGCTCTGAAGTCAAGCTCCCCTTTTTCCTTTGCTGTAATTGACAGCCCTGCATCCAAGGGTATCATAACTATCTTACCAGAAGTATGGTGAATTATGTCAGGGGCATTCTGGGGAGGGAGAGCTTGACTTCAGTATTAAACTCTCCATTTTTGGATGTATAGGGCCTCTTCCTTTGTAAACACTAAACCTGAGGTGTGCCCTGATGTAACTTTGCATGGTTTATACATTCCTTACATTTTCTTCATTTTCTTCTAAAAGGATTTTTGAATTTGTTTCTG
Source organism: Engystomops pustulosus (assembly GCF_040894005.1). NCBI lineage: Eukaryota > Metazoa > Chordata > Amphibia > Anura > Leptodactylidae > Engystomops > Engystomops pustulosus. The sequence continues at coordinate 101,357,972 of NC_092412.1, read as the reverse complement.
GCCTATTTTACAAGCTATAAGGATATATAAAACTCCCCTACATTGAGAGCCGGCACCGCACAGAACAGGTGTCAGTTGCATATTGCAGCTGGATATCTGGACTAGCCTGGGGTGAATAAGAGCAACACTCTAGGAGAGGAACAATCATCAAAAATTTCACCAAATTTCCATTTGATTCATAAATAAATGCTAAACATATTGCTTAAATTTCTCAGCAAACATGAAGTACAATGTGTTACGAAAAAAAGATCTCAAAATCACCTGAATATGTTACAGCATTTCAAACATATTACCGCTTATATTGACACATGTCAGATTTCAAAAAAGGTGCAAAATGGGCAAGTAGTTAATGGGTCAAATCTACAGGTTGTTACAAATGACTAATACTCAATATTTTGTTTAGAATTTGATTTTAAACTTTTTTTTATATCAAAAGTTGTATGCAAAAAAAGTGGTCAGTTACCACCATTTTTTTGACTTCACTATGGGGCTTTATAAAGAGAACTTGGGTATTGCCTATTTGCGGCGTGGGGGTTGCACTTGTGACAACACAGGAAAGTATTTTATGGCTATATATTAAAATGTGAACATCTTGACTGCTTTTGTTTTATTCATTTTTATTTCATATTTCTCAGGAATGGCTCTCTAAAGGGCACGGAGAATACAGAGAAATACCCAGTGAGCGAGAATTCTTCCAAGAAGTGAAGGAGAGTAAAAATGTGGTCTGTCATTTTTACAAAGATTCTACTTTCAGGTATTACAAAAATACTTTTGCCTTTCATTATCTGTAAAGTTGGTGTGTTCTAAATTATTCAAGTTCCTCTACCAACATTTCACAAGATCTTTTAACACTTTAAAACCCAGTTCTCATCTCTGACTTTGCACAAGTACTTCCTTCAGTTTTTGTGAGCCCAAACCAGGTGAGGTTGAAGACTCATAAGGACTATAGAGAGGTAAGGTGTAATGGAAAGTCTTGTTCCTTCTGTTCAACCGCTTCTGGTTTGGTTCACAATAACTGAAGGCCTAACAGATTACAAAAACAGCAGCTTTTGGGTTACTTATGGGGTAGGTTTGTTCTGAAATGTAATTTCTATGCAAGTCTGAGAAGATGCAGGGAGACCCAGGCAAGGAGCAATGTAGGTGAGGGAGGGGATTGTTAATTCATAATTGAGGAAGATGAGTTGTTTATGAAGGAGGCGTACTTACTTTGAGCCAGAATGACCACGCTCCGGTGACCAGGGAGCGAGGTAAAGTTTTGGATATGCTTGGTATTGACTTTAGGGACATGGGAGAGCCTAAAAACACTGTCCTAGTAACAGGTTCTCTTTAAGATTGTCCCATAAGGTTTAATGACGATGACTACTAAGCAATTGCTCAATTTCCCCCTACTTGAATAGGTGTAAGATCCTCGACAAACACCTGGCATTACTGGCCAAGAAGCACATTGAAACGAAATTCCTGAAACTTAATGTTGAAAAGGCCCCGTTCTTATGTGAACGACTGCGCATAAAAGTCATCCCAACTCTGGCACTTGTAAAGGATGGGAAAACCAGAGATTATGTTGTCGGTTTTACTGATTTGGGAAACACAGATGAGTTCACTACAGAGACCCTGGAATGGAGACTTGGCTGTGCCGATATTATTACCTACAGGTAGGATATGTTTCCCAGTTACTGATATGCAGATACCGTTTCTACCTTCATTTTAGTTAAATCATAACTAAACATTTGATGCAATTTATTTTTATTTCAGAGTATTGCATATGATAACAGTAAACTTTGTAATGCGTCTCAGTTCTTTTACTCTGCTCCTTTCTTCTCCTTCAGTGAGCAGTGTATCCGATAGACTTATTGCGATGCTGTGAATGGACTTGATAAGTACTGGATGCTAAAGATTAACTTTCCATACTTGGGAAATATTTAAATAGGATGATTTGGCTTTACACTGAGATATTAGGTCATTAAAAACTTTTTAATGTCAATGTGACGAAAGAAAAAAAGGTTTTTTTTATAAACATTGCTAAATGCAGGTCCAAAGGTAGCAAACATTTTTCTGAAAAAAAAAAAAAAAAGTATATTACAAAGTTTACTATAGTCATCTGCACTGGTGTGTTTAAAGGTTTTGCCATTAATACAAAAATTTCCAGGGTATATATAGAAGACCCAAATGGGGTCAACCATATCTTAACGGTGTCATTTATGTAAAATCCTGTAATTGGTTTTAGCCATAGCTTATAAAAAAAAACAGTTGTGGATTTTGACTGACAAGCCCTTTATTTCCGCCTCCCACTGTGTGAGATTACATAAGGGAGCAGTACGGGAAATGGCCTGTGAAGCTAGAGCATGCTATTGAGCCGGAAGGGCATTACCAGAGCCATTCCCAGAGCCATTAATTAGCATAATTTTGAGAAGGAAGGAGGCAATGGATGATATAAGATTACCACAGTCACGGTGCCTGTATCTATAAGTAAGTGTCCATGTTTTATCCATGCTTGATTTTTTTGATGGTAGATTTCCATTATAGTACAGTATTGAACAAATGTTAAAGTGAAGTATTGAGCAAAAGGGAGATTATGAACGAATTGAAGCCAATGTGTTATGGTTGGCTTTTTTTGTGGATTTCATGCCATATTTCCCAATTTCTTGGCAGAGATTAAGAGAAGTCTCTTGAATAGTGTATCATTATAGTCCTTAGATGGATCATTTCATGATACGCTAAAGGTGAACCTCTCTTCCTCAGGTATACCTATAGAGTGATGTGTATGTAGCTTTTTTTAATCTATAGATTTTTTTTTCTTTAATTTATTTTTCCATTCTAGTGGGAATGTTATGGAGCCTCCTTTTCAGAGTCAGAAGAAATATGGCTCTCAGTTCACAAAGCTGGAAAAAAAGACCATACGAGGAAAGAAATATGATTCGGACTCTGATGAAGATGACTAGACGTGCTGCATAATGCCCCTATAAGTGACTGAGCCTTCTTTATATGCCATGTGATAAGATGAGCTGGGTCATTGATCATCCCTTCTGGGATATCATCATATTTACAGAAGACAACTTGGTCTATTACACAAAATCCTCATGCAAGCTAGGTTTATGGTTTAGAATGGCATTTGGTGACATTTTGCTCTGAAATGCAGGATTTTTCTTAACAGAAGTTTTATAATCGCAGCTATTTATATAATGCAAAATCCATTACAGAATTGTATTTGACTGCATCTACCATAGAAATGTGTTGCCCGAGTTACAATTATGTTCTTCTGATGGTCTAACTTATTACATTTATTCATTCCTTGCCCTAATATCAAGTGGACTGTTTTGAATATATCTATTTTTTCATAACATCTCTGACACTTCATTGCTTAGCGGGAGTCTGATTCCTCATATCCCTCCAAATTGATGTGCCCTTCAGCTGTGATTGGCTCCACTCAGAGGGAAAAAATGCCCACCTCTCCTAGCAGTCAACACTTCTACACTTTCTTATAAGCAAACTTTGATGAAAACTTTTTTGTCACTATGACATGTCAGGATTATTAATTAAAGGACAGGAACACTAAATGGTCCAAGTTGTGTGTATTTCTGTAGAATGTGTTTATAAGAAGGATCATAGGTTTCCACTTTGGGATGCGGGAGCGTTTATAGGCTTCAGATAACTTTGTGTTACAGCTTTCCTCCTATACAAACCTTGGGGCCTTAATATAATCACTTTTGCCATGCAAATCATTTTTCATATCAAAATATTGTAGCTCCTTTTTTAAGCTGAGTATTAACAGTAATAAAGATGCAACTGAAGAACCAGGTTACCCATGTCAATCTTTTGTTCCCCTCTTCAAGTAACTATTCTTGGGCAACAAATGACAGGTTTTTTTCCGCTTATTTACATTTCACTTAATAGGTGACTTATTTTTATTTTTTATATATAGGTAAACTGCATAGCTTGCACTTAATTTTTGCAGCACAGTAAAAATTCTCGATTTTGTTTAGCAGAGTAGTACCAAATTCAGTAATACAAGCCAAATCCTAAACGCATTTCCTCCATACCAAAATGACAGTTATTTTAAAATCGAAAATTATTATTACATAAGTGGCAAACTATAAAAATTTCAGTAACTGATCAAAAAGTTATACATCTCTAAACATAGTATTGATAAAGCGACGGCTTGTCCTGCACTAAAATTATCCCTTTACACCGTTCCATACACTCAAGTTTAAATAAAAGTTGTAGGTGTTTTTATATGGAGAAAGGGAGACTGAAGTCATAAGAAAATGCTGCAACTGCATTTGGCAGTTACACAATTTTTTTTCCATTACGTCCCCCTTGTAGATTGCTCCTATGCCCTGTAGTGACAGGAAGTCGGGCTGCTAGAGAGGGACATTTATTGTCTCAAGAATCTTACCCCCCTACAATCCGCACAGCGTTTGAACCCTCGTCATGCCAGATGGTCGCTGTTCTTTGCCAGATTTGATTTTTTTAACCTCATTTTCATCCCGCTGACAAAAACATTAAAACAGATGCTCTCTTTAGATCTTTTGAGACTATTGACAAGAAAGACGATTCTCAGCACATCATTGAACCTTCAAGAATTGTCTCAGTGGCTCCTCTTCAGGTTTAAGACATCCCACCTAGAAAGACTTATGTTTGGCCTGCTGACTGAGAGAAGATCCTATCCTGGGGGCACTAGTCCAGAGTCTTACGAGTCCCAGAGTAACCAGCAACCTTAGAATTATGTGCCCAGAACAAGAGTGCCCATCCCAAACCCACTGGCTTCTACCTCTAACAGTTCCTGATAGGCCTTGGCAGCATATTGCCCTGGATTTCATCACAGACCTGCCATCTTCTGCCGGTTGTACTACTATCTGGGTAGTGGTGGATCGCTTCTTTAAGATGGCACACTTCATTCCTCTATCTGGTCTTCCGCCTGCTTCCAGGTTGGCTACTCTGTTTATTCAGCACAAAAGGACTTTCTCTTCATATTGTCTCTGACCATGGTGTCCACTTCACATCAAAGTTCTGGAGTGTTCTGTGTAATCTTCTGGGAGTAAAATTAATAATAATTCCTTTATTTATATAAAGGAATGTCCCTGTCCCTGTGGGGCTCACAATCTAATCTAATAGAGTTCTTCTCTGCATTCTACCCGCAATCCAATGGTCACGTTGAATCAGATCCTTGAGGGATACCACCGACACTTTGTCTCTTCTCTACAGGATGACTGGGTGCAGCTACTTCCCTGGGCGAATTTCTCGTTTTACAACCAAACAATTGAATCTACTACTGCATCTCCACTCTTTATTGCACATAGCCAACATCTTTGTGTGCCTCTTCCTGTACCAGCTAACTCCGAGGTCCCTGCAGCTAATGAGGCTTATGGTTCATTCTTGCAGGTCTAGCAGCAAACTAAATATGCCATCTTAAAGACGATGGCTGGCATGACAGAATAGTGAAGACCACCTCCTCAGCTTTCTCCTGCAAGAAAGGTCTGGTTTTCCTCAAACATCCATCTGAAGGTGCCTTCCTATAAGTTTACTCATAAATTCCCTGGACCATTTAAAGTGCTGCAACAAATTAACCCTGTAACCTACAAGCTCCACATGCCTCCGACCGTCAGAATACCCAACTCCCAACCAGTCATTTGAGAGAACCTTTTATCTCATGGAAGGAATTCGTTCCTGAAGGGAGGTCTTGGGAGAACATTGATGCCCCTGCCTGTATCAAGGGGTTTCTATACACTTCTGGTCCCAAGAAGAGGAGGTGTAAGGGGAGAAGGATACTGTAATGCTGGTGATGGGTTCCACCCCTTGTCTCGTTCCATGTCGCAGGCTTACTTTCATCCGCCGTGTCCGGCCATGCTTCAGCTCCAGGTTGTTAGTTAGGTCTAACTTGCTGTATGGTATCTCAATTCGCTTGTCTTCCCATGTGTAACCCCGGCCTGTGTTTCTGGTCCATGTTCCCTGGTATCTGACCCTGGCTTGTATTCTGAACCTATGCTGCCTGCCATGACTCCTGCCTTGTTCACGTTTCTGCTTGTATGCTGCCTGCCTTGACTCAGACTGACTTTGACTTCCCGCTCTGCCTCCCCCCTTGGTACCACGTAACGGTATCTCTGTGCCCGCTGGGCCAGCTGCTGTCCACACTGGGATCACCACAAGAGGAAGCAGCCTTGCGACAGATCCCTGTACAAGGGTAAAAGGGTGAATACCAGAGAGGTCAAGAGCACCCTTAGTGTGAGGCCCAAAGCCAAACCACTTGCATAGCACAGTGGTTTCACAACCCGCTGCTTGTTACACCCTTCAGGATGGAGAGCCATACTGCCGGAAGAGAATATTCTGGGGGTTTGGGACAAAGAAACCCAGACAAAATCCTCAAATTTCAGAGAGTTGAAAGCTCAGCTTTAGGGCTCACTGTCCTGTCTGTCGTTCTTGAGTCTTGACTTCCCCATTGCATCTGGATAGTGGCTGTGAGCTACAGAACCTGAGATATAGAAAAGTAAAGACAGTTGGAATTGTGAGTGGGAAATAAAAATCTAATTCCTGACTCTCTCTTTCCAGCATGGTTTTAAGAATATAACATTCCCTAAGGGTGACTTACTTCAGGCAAATTATGACTCCTTCGCATATGACTTTAGAGGAGACTTTTACCTTAAAAATGAGTCTTCCATTTATTAAACCACCCTAAAAGTAAAACCGCATTGGGTAGGGAACTTTATATGTATTTCAGATGTAACTTTTCTGTTTCCCAGTCATTTGTCATTTTAAAGATATTCATGCCAAAAATATATAAAGCTGTGGGTCACATCTTGGGACTTGAGTCCCAAATGAGTGCAGAAGTACATGACTCATTTTGTATGCCTAAAACTGGATTATTATGCAGTTCACTGCATGATGTTTTTCCAACTGATCGTCTGATTTTACAGATCATTCACACAAATCTTTCAAGTTACTCCAAGTCAATCTGACTGCCATAAAGTGTAAAGGAAGAGATAAATGGAACCATGCTACCTACCCAGACAAAGCACCCACTGCATTTTCAATCATCCTGGATAGTGGCATTACATCATTTACAGCTTGATATTTATGACTTATCAGTATATATGAACCAGATGTGTTTGACAACAGTAGCTAAATAGTTGTTTGTAAATGTTGTCATGGGATTAACTCCTTAGTGACCACCCATAGGGTTTCTACATCGGTCACTAAGGGACGTTGGGCCAGGCTGACAGGTTTTTCCAAAAAATTTAAGATCTAAAAACAAATAAGTTACTGGAAAACAGGAGAATGATAGGATGACAACTACATTAAATTTATGAGGACAACTGGCTGAAGTTTCGGCTCAACTGCTGCATTCCTTTGAGCAGCCCCTCAATGTTATGGCAGAGGACATTGTGGCATATTTGTCAGGGTCTCTGCGCCTCTGCTTATTGCTAGCACTTGCGATTATTTTGCCCTCTCCGCCACCTTCACGCCACTGCGAAAATGCAGCACTGGGGTAATCATACGCCAGTGCATGATAAATATGCCCCATTGTCTCTATTAGAATGTTCTCCAAATGATGCTGAGGCAGTTTGGACTCCACTACCTATTATTGTATAATGTAAAAACCAAAAAAGAAAAGGGAGCCTCGTTAGATAATATATCACTACAACTCTCAACTAATATCTGATCTACAACCCAAAAGAGAGCTGAAAAAAGCCATCAGAAATTAAAATTCATAATATATTTTATTGTTAGAATAATACACAATGGGGCAGATTTACTTACCCGGCCCATTCGCGATCCAGCGGCGCGTTCTCTGAACAGGATTCGGGTCCGGACGGGATTTATGAAGGTAGTTCCTCCGCCGTCCACCAGGTGGCACTGCTGCGCTGAAAATCAACTGAACGCGCCGGAATACACCGAGCTGAACCAGGTGAAGGTAAGGGCGTCCCAAGCGACACAATTTCGGTTTTTAAATGCAGCGGTTTTTCCGAATACGTCGGGTTTACGCTCGGCCACTCCCCCCGATTTCCGTCGCGTGCATGCCAGCGCCGATGCGCCACAATCCGATCGCGTGCGCCAAAATCCCAAGGCAATTCAGGTACAATCGGCGCAAATTGGAAATATTCGGCTAACACGTCGGGAAAACGTGAATCGGACCCTTAGTAAATGACCCCCAATATGCAAAAAAATACCACATAATAGGGAAAGAAATAAGGGGAAACAAATAGCCCCTGATGGAAATTGGGGCAACCACAAAAAACATAAGCGCCCTGCAGACACCCCAGAACCTAAAGGTAAGTAATAGTATATAGACAAGGAAGTCTAATATATTGTAAATAATGCAGACGGGAACATGGATAGAGGAGTAAATCCTTAATTAAGTCCTATGTGAAGTGGGGACCGGAGGTACCTTCCGGCTCCCACTGTGCACAAAATCAATTTAGTCCTTACCCTTAAGCATGATAGGTACAATGGGGGACCCCAGGAGGCCAATGAACTACTCCCCGACGCGCGTTTCGCTGATGCTTCGTATAATGTAGCAGGAAAATCTTCCTCAACCTAGACCTGGAGTGGACTCCAGAACTTGAGATCTATAGGTAATCATGCTACTAGAACACAGATGGATGATAGCATGATAACTAAGTTACTGGAGGTATCAGTGCCCAACATGCTCCCACCAGGCCTGACCTAACGGCTTGGTGGCAGTTGAATTCCACAGGTACCTAAGTGACTGGCTTTAGCTTGGCCTAGCGCTAGACCTGTCATGGTCACTTGTTCCAGGTGGGACAGGCCTCGACCATGCCAGGCAGGTCCAGCAAAGGATTGCAAGAAGAGGGAGAGGCTGCAGTATGACAGAGGCTTCCCCCTGGGGCACTCTTGTGTATGTATGTGTTAGGGATCCCATGGAAGAGGGGAGGCCCGTGATGTTAGCAGCAGCCAGAGATCACACGTAGAAAGAAGATGTAGAACATCAACTTACAGTTCCAGAACTTCAACACAGCAACAATAACAGTCTGAAGTAGAGATCCTCTTTGCCAATGTCCGAGTTAGCTGGTTGGAAGCAGTCTGGTAGATGAAGCTCACAGCCCAGATTAAGGAACTTAATCTTAAAGTCTGGAGAAGGTAGAAACTGCTTTAGCAGTTCTTAGCATGCTTTGTAAATAGTCACAGCTGCAACAGGCCTGATGCAGTTGGATTACCCCCAGACAGCAGCAGCAGGCTGCTGTCTGCAGGCGATATGTCCTGTAGCAAGAACCACTAAGAATCTTTGGAACTCCAGCTAGTGGGGACATATATACCACCTCCCACTCTGAGGGGATTTCCAACCAACCAGGGACCAGTATGATAGAGGTTACCGCCTGGGGCACTCCCAATGTATGTGTGATTTAGGGATCCCCAGGTGGATGTTTAGAGGGGAGGCCCATGATGTATGCGTCAGCCAGGGATCACACACAGAGACAAGATGTAGAACATCAAGTTACAGTTCCTTTATTCCAGAACTTCAACACGGCAACAATAAAAGTCTGAGGTAGAGGTCCTAGCTGCCAGTGTCCATGCAGTCTTGTAGATGAAGCTCACAGTCTGGATAAGGGATTTTGGGTCTGGAGAAGGTAGAAGCTGCTTCAGCAATAATCTTAGGCAGGCTTTATAAGTAGTCAGACCTGCAGCAGGCCTGATGGGGTTGAATTACCATCAGGTCGAAGACAGCAGTTGCAGGCTGTAGAAAGGATCGCTAAGAACTGTCTGCAAATCCAAGCAGAAGAAATAATTTTCACCTCTAACTCTGAGGGGAAGCTTCCAACCGACTAGGAACCTCTGGGCAAACAGGATTAACAAAGCCTAACAAAAAAAACACTTATTATTGGTTACTAATAAACTCTCCCTTCTCAGCTGCATTATCAGTTATGACCACTAGATGGCAATATATCATTAGAAGAAATAAATATATAATTTAAAAGAAACCTACCCTTTGATTTCATGCACTGTGAACTAAACATACCATGAGAATGCTGTAGTGATACTGATGCAGAAACATATCTTGATAATGATAAAATTATCGTAATGAGGCTCTCTCGCTCCTGTGGCTGGCTATAGCATTCTCATGGTATGTTTGGTTCCCAATGCATGAAAACAAATGGTAGATTTCCTTTAAAGCAACTTCATATGGGATCACATAGAATATAGTTGACTGTATTTCACCTACATAACTAGGGATCACCTAAAGTGTAAAGGTAAGGCATCCATCCAGTGGGCCATTACATGTGTAGCCTTTGGATAGATTGACATGTCTGGTTGCTTCTGGTTCTTCCCCTTGGCAGTAGGCTGGAGCAGCTGAAGCGTACGTTGGGGTGGCACACTGTGTGATAGCACAGGTTACTTAATCTCATGATGGTATATTTGCTATAGGGTTTCTGATATTTAAGTGCTTCTGGTTAACCTAGACTGTGAATTGACTATAAAGCATACAGGTTGTTTATGTGATTACATATATACACTTAACTTTTCGTATCTGTTATCCTGTGCTTTTTGTCAAACTCCAGGGGTAGTGGACTACCACGGACGATGATGTAAGCCGACACCTGGGAGCAGAGTCTAAGTGGCACCCAGTTTTCACCAGAGCCCACCGCAAAGTGGGTTGGACTTGCTGTGGCGTGGTTACCACCAGGTTGCTCCACTCGCGAAATTTTACCCGCGGTGGTGGAGTCGTGACGCAGAGAGTCATGGACAGGCAGGAGGTCAGGACAGGCAGCATGGGATCAGTCGGGGACATAGCAGACGGTCAGGGCTGACAGCAAAGGAGTGAAGTCAGAAACAGAGCCAAGGTCACAACAGAAAATCACCATAAATGCAAGGGACATCAGGAAAAAGCTTTCTCTAAGGCAAAAGGCAAAAGATCCGGAAGGGAACACAAGAAGGGGCCAGGAAGGCGGTCAGCCAGCACCAATCATTGGTGCTCTAGATCGTAGACAGCCAGCATGCTGCGACCAGCTAAGATTTTTACATGTTCACTAGAAAATGATGTTGTTAGAGCATGCTCATTGTGGTTGCCAGGTGATCCAGAAGGACTTCCTGTGTTGCTGCTTTTATAAACCAGTTGTCGAGATAAGGGACGACAAAAATTACTGCCAACCTCTTGGTAAATATTCCCTGAACACAGTACACTACCCGAAGGAATCTTCTGTGAACTTGAAAGATAGGGACAGGTAGAAAAGCATCTAAGAATCGTTGCCATGAGGTCATTTGGTTGTAACAGACTGACCAAAGAATGAATGGATTCCATACGAAATCTGTTCAGGTAGGTAATGGTTGAAATAAACCATGAATCTGAAGATGTTTTGGCTCATTGGGAAGCGAACATTTTTAATCTGTCTCCCACTTTGGGAAGACTTATGGCATTATTGGTCCCCCTGGTCTGTGTTTTTCTTTTTCTGGAAGACTTTTTTTATGGTAATCCTGTACCTTTCAGGACGCTCAAATTTTTTTTCAAATCTACGAGTCATGAACTGGCAAGTGCAGAAAGGAATGGTTTGTAGAACCAAAATCAGGACACAAGACCCCGTTAAACTCATTGGGGGATATTTATCATACGCCAGCGGTAGCCCCGCCGCTGCTCTTGCGCAGCCCGATACATCAAGAGGCATCAGCCTCTAAAATAAACACAGCCAGCAAATTTTCCGCTCGGCCAGCCATGCTCCCTTCACTCCCCACTGGCGTGAAGGTGGCAAATTGCAGTAAATAATCGGAAGTGCTAGCAATTAAGCTTGCATTTGTGATTATTTCAGGGTTTCTACTAACGTGGTTCAGAGCCCCTGATAAATATCCTCCATTGAGTGTTTTCAAGATGTCTTCTAAGTAGGGACTAAACAGCAGGGTGGCTGAAAGGGTAAAAATGTTATTTCGATGCCCAGTCTCCTGCTACCCAAGATTTTAACCATAAAGGGTCTACATGCTGCATTTGCAGGGGCCATTGACTTGAAGGAGAGCTTCACCATATCCAGGGATGGGTCACAAAGAAAATTTGCCACAAGGTTTGGCACTGGAATACCTTGGAGTATCTTACTTCTATCTACTCATTCTTCCAAGTGAGGTCACTTAGGGCAGATTCTACCATTTATGATGCCTGAGGCAAAAATTAAAATGCCACCCCCCCATTAACACCTCCACCAATCATAAGAAATCATAACCAAAAATAAATAACAATATATCCCTAAGAATAACTAATGAGACAACTAATGTAACTTTTAGATGGGTGTAATATGTGTTCTTTATATTAGCAGTATGATTACTGACCCTCCTATAGTTCATAGTAACTTGAGTTAGAACACCATTACATAGGTAGAAATAAGGGAGGGACGGTGTAAAATAAAAAAAAAATATTCATTAATGTGTGTGTTACATGTTCTATGAGACTGTTTGGACAAGTTCTGGATGGCAGGTGACATGAACATGTGCAGGTCTTGAGACACATAAAATGATGAGTGCAGATGACAATAAAATAGACTGCTTGGGCAGTCTGCTTATAATCTGGCCATGAAAACCATAGTTGTGTATGAGCCCATATGGAGACGTACGTGGGCTATAGAAGCAAAACTGTTTAAAGGGCACCTACCACCACAATTCTACCTATTAAGGTAGGACGGGTGGTAGGTGAATGAGTGGGACGTGAGGATAGCCCTTTTTTGGGCTAATCCTTAAGTCCCGGCTATCCTTTAGTAAACTTTAATCCGTGGGTATGCAAATTTTTTAAAGCGGCTACTCGGGCGTGGAGTAGCCGGACATGAGGCTACCGTCGCGGCTACTCCACGCACCAGTAGCCTCTTTTCTCCGCCTACCATGTCAACTTCGGCGCGTAGCTCCTTGTAGCTGCACGCCCTCGTCCGAATACCCAGCGTTCTGCACATGCGCAGTAGCTCCGGCCTTGGAGCTGTGGTCGCGCAGGCCTGTTGGATATTCGGATGAGGGTGCGCAGCTACGAGGAGCTGCGCGCCGAAGATGACATGGTAGGCGGAGGAAAGAGGCTACTGGAGCGTGAAGTAGCCGCGATGGTAGCCTCATGTCCGGCTACTCCACGCCCCAGTAGCCGCTTTAAAACATTTGCATACCCACGGATTAAAGTTTACTAAAGGATAGCCCGGACGTGAGGATTAGCCCAAAAAAGGGCTTTCCTCACGTCCCATTCATCCACCTACCACCCGATCTACCTTTATAGGTAGAATCGTGGTGGTAGGTTCCCTTTAAGTGACAGTTGTTTATGAGAGCAGGGTATGAAGACCTCAATGCCAACTGTACTTATAACCATGAATACCTAGATCTCTGGCTCAAAGAAACACCACTACTCTTCCGTACACAGTATATAAGAAAAAGAACAAAGTGTTTGTCGCATGAAAAATAGTGCAGCTGCGGGACAAAATAGTCGCGTGCAGCACAAATGTGCCAGACACTTCTTAAATACCTGTGCAAGTAGTCTGCACTAGAAAGAACATGCAAAGTCCGACAGAAAACTGCCGCAAAGCCCTAAGTTAATGTGGCCCAGTGTTTTTTTGTTTTGTTTTTTTTAATGCAGCTACACAACAAATGCAGCACTGCTACATCTCAGCATGCAGGGCCGGATTAAAGGAGGGGTTCATGGGGCTCAAGCCCCAGGGCCCCCACCAGTTTCCGACAGTGTGTGTGCAATGCGCAGCGGCCCATGGCCAATCGCAACACACATAGGGGTCTAGGATGACAGCTGTGTCAGTGAGACACAGCTGCCTTCGCTTGGGGAGATCGCCGAGATAGCCTTATACTACAGGGGGCTGGCAGGCTATATACCTCAAAAAACATTGTTGGAAGGGCCCCCACAAGTTTGCACCCAGGGGCCCCCACCACCCTTAATCTGGCCCTGTCAGCATGTGTATATTGCATATGTAATTAATGCAGACAGTCAGTTTAAAACCATGAAAAAACATGTCTACCACCAGGGAGGGGGATTTATATATGTATGCAGGGACGGACTGGGAATTTAAAGTGGCCCTGGAAAAGGAATGTGAAAGTGGCCCCATTCTGAGGGTGGGGTCAAGTAGGCGTGACCATGTGACGAGGGTGGAGTTACTAAACTCCACACTAACTTTTTATATATGTGCTAAATCAACATGTACAGCGCAGCGAAAGAGACTCATACTGTACTGCCTCCCTTATACAGGAATAAAGCTTCTTTTTAAAAGGAACACAACTTAATACTGCCTTATATATACACAAAAACTACTACAATACCTTCTCCAATAAACAAGAATGTAACTATTATAATACTTCCCCTAAGTAAAATATATTATAATACTGCATTTTATGTACAAGAATATAACTACTATAATACTGCCCCCTATATACAGGAATATAACTACTATAATGCTACCCCCTATGTACAAGACTATAACTATTATAATACTGCCCCCTATATACAGGAATATAACTACTATATATTGACAGACAGCCCCCCCCAGTATACAGCCAGCTCCCTATATATAGCCAGAAAGCCCCCTCCCCCCTCAGTATATGGCCAACCCCCAGTCTACAGTCAACCAGTCGCCCTGTATATTGCCAGACAGCCACCCCAGTATACAGCCAGTCCCCCTTTGTATATCCACCCCCCCTTCTTGTGTACAGCCAGCCCACCCAGTATACAGCCAACAAGTTCCCACAGTATACAGCCAGCTCCTACAGTATACAGCCAACCAGTCCCCCAGTATATTGCCAGCCAGCCCCCCTGTATATAGCTAAACATCCCCCCCAAATATATACCCAGAAAGCCACCCCAGTATATAGCCAGCCCCCCTGTATATAGCTGAACAGCCCCCCAGTATACAGTCTGCTCCCTGTATATAGCCATAAAGCCCCCTCCCCCCACAGTATATGGCCAGCCCCTCCCCAGCAAATAGGCAGCTTGCCCGCCCTCCCCAGTATGCAGCCAGCCAGCCCTCAGTAGTATACAGCCCCTCCCCAGCAAATAGGCAGCTTGCGCTCCCCCCGAGTATGCAGCCAGTCATCCTCGATAGTGGTTTATACGAAAGAGAAATAAACAAGATGTTAGCAAACACCCAAGTTTATAAAAAAAGTTTCTAAAGATCCAACAGAAGAAATTAGAACTACTCTCAGTAAACATATAATTTGGGGTGAACATTTGGGCATTTTTTCCAAAAAAGAAGCAGAGTATTTATTCCCCCAATATCCCAAAATACCTGTATTTCATGCTACACCCAAAATCCATAAAGACACTTTCCCTCCCCCATTGCGTCCCATAATATCTGGAGTCCATACCATCCTGGAGAGACTCAGCACGTGGTTAGATAGACTTTTACAACCCATAGTACATAGAACACCAGGTTTCCTACAAGATTCAAAAACAGTGCTTCAAAACCTCTCCAATATGGGATGGTCCGATACATATAGATGGTTAGCATGTGACATATCAGCTCTATATACTTGTATCCCGCACAGTAAAGCATTACATGCCTTTGAATGGGCTATCAACAAATATACATCATATTCATCTAACCTTAAAAATTATATGATTACTGTTGCAAAATTTTTACTTAAAAATAATTATTTTATGTTTAACAATCAATTCTACTTCCAAATACAGGGACGCCCTATGGGCTCATGTTTTTCTCCATCCTTGGCGAATCTGTACGTGTGTATGTGGGAGGAATTTTCCATGTACAGCACGGATAACCCCTTCCAGAACCACATTTTGTGGAATGGAAGATATATAGACGATTTGCTCATTATCTGGCAGGGACCCGAGCTAGACATAGAAACATTTATTGGATACATTAATTCCAACTCATTTAACTTACATTTTATACACACTACCGAATGTTATACCATTTTTAGATTTATTATTGGAAGGATCACCCAGTACTATACAGGAAACCTATCAGCGGCAACACTCTATTGCATGCCACCAGCAGCCACCCAGGACATATCATAAAAAATTTGCCTGTAGGAGAGTTCATTCAGGCCAAAAGGAGCTGTAGCACAACAGAAACATACAACAAGGAGCTATGTACTATGAAAGCGAGATTTGTTAACAGAGGCTACTCACCTCATATCCTAAATATAGCTAAACAGAAAGTGGATACTCTAGATAGAGAATCATTATTACAAGACAACAAAAATAAAAACGAAAACAAAGATCAAGAATCAAAAAAACGAACCTTTTCCACCCAATACAGCAAAGATTATTATGAAATTGTTAAAATTGTAAGAAAATACCTCCCAGTACTATCAGGAGATGAAATAATATACAACATATTAAAAGATGGGTGCCAATTTGTTGCCAGAAAACCCATTACTATAGGGCAGTGATGGCGAACCTTTTAGTGGCCGAGTGCCCAAACTGCAACCCAAAACCGCCCTTATTTATCGTGAGGTGCCAACCAAAAATGAAAGCAGTAACTTATTGCTCCCCGTTTTCAACAACTTTCGATCATATTGGCCTCCTGAGGACAAGATGGAAAATTTGCATAATTTTATCTTCTTTCCAGTGTCCCTCTGTACACAGAGAATCGTGGGTCAGCAGAAGGTCCTCCGAAGATAATTTGGCCCTATCTGCTCATTCTCCCTTTTCCTACAGTCCCAAGTAGAGAAGCAAGTATCACTTTAGAATATGCCTGAAAGCAGCATTTTTTAAGTTGCTTGGAACTGTAGGAAGATTCTTTGAGTCCTGTCTGTTGTGCTGGGCTGATGGTGCCCACAGAAAGGGCTCTGAGTGCCACCTCTGGCACCCGTGCCATAGGTTCGCCACCACTGCTATAGGGGGTATGGTTTCACCATCAGTATTTGATTCCAACAGTAAAAAACAATCAGAGACATGGCTCTCATGTAAAGGTTCTTATCCATGTGGAGGGAACAGGTGTAATATGTGTCAATATATATGGTACCTACCAAAACCTTTTCCTCTTATGATGACGACAATGTACATAATATATCCACTATCATGAATTGTAATAGCACATTCATTGTATACTTGGTCACTTGTACAAAATGCCAAATTCAATACATTGGCAGTACTATCAGACCTCTAAAAAACAGACTTTCGGAACACGTTCAAGATGCCAATAAAACAAATAACATTATTACTAAAAATATGTCCATGTTATCTACACATTTCTTAGAGACCCACCTAGGTGACATCTCGGGTTTACAAGCAGCGGCAATTAAAAAAATCACCGCCCCTGCCAGAGGCGGAGATAAACTACCCAAGTTGCGAAACAGGGAAATATATTGGATTCTAAAACTAAATACCAGGACACCTGAAGGTCTAAATAAGAGAACCGATACTATGTATTTCTATTAGTATTTATATTATACAAAACTATTAAGTACGGCTCTTAATACATACACATGTCAGTTCCGGTGTTCCACCCACCCCTGTATCATGACGTAATTTCTCTAGTCTTTTAAATGATGTCTAAATGGCGGTAGACCATGACTAAGGACCATAATGCAAAGCGTCTGAAACGCGTAGGTCCGATTACTGCTTTTTAGACTAAGAGTTGTTAGCTCCACAACTTTTTTCTATGTCGTTGTTTACACTCCCGTTTTTAACCAGAATGAAATAAAGCTTTCTACTAATTTTATCTTACCTTATATACGAGTGCTGGACATCCTTGCTTTTTCGTCTGGATTACTACCTGCATCGGCACAGGATTCTCTTCGTTGCTCCGGGCACCGTTCACACTGAGAAGCAATCCAGGACATTGATATCCAGGCATATGGTGAGCTGTGATTTCCCTTCTTTCCTTTGGCTATAGGAGAAGTTTCATTCCCTTATACACACTGGAGGTAATTTGTAGTATACAGACAGCCCAGCCCCCATGTACTATACAGCCAGCCCCATGTATACAGCCAGCCCAACCCCCATGTATACAGCCAGCCCAGCCCCCATGTATACAGCCATGTATACAGCCAGCCCAACCCCCATGTATACAGCCATCCCAGCCCCCATGTATACAGCCATCCCAGCCCCCATGTATACAGCCATCCAACACCCAAGTATACAGCCATCCCAACCCCCGTGTATACAGCCAGCCCAGCCCCCATGTATACAGCCAGCCCAGCCCCCATGTATACAGCCATCCCAGCCCCCATGTATACAGCCAGCCCAGACCCCATTGTATACAGCAGGCCCCATGTATACAGCCAGGCCAGCCCCCCATTGTATACAGCCAGCCCAGCCCCCATTGTATACAGCCAGCCCAGCCCCCATGTAATATACAGCCAGCCCCCATGTACTATACATCCAGCCCAGCCCCCATGTAGTATACAGCCAGCCCCATGTATACAGCCAGCCCAACCCCCATGTATACAGCCAGCCCAGCCCCCATGTATACAGCCATGTATAAAGCCAGCCCAACCCCCATGTATGCAGCCATCCCAACCCCCAAGTATACAGCCATCCCAGCCCCCATGTATACAGCCATCCCAGCCCCCATGTATACAGCCAGCCCAACCCCCATGTATACAGCCAGCCTACCCATTGTATACAGCCATCCCAGACCCCATGTATACAGCCAGCCCAGACCCCATGTATACAGCAGGCCATATGTATACAGCCAGGCCAGCCCCCATTGTATACAGCCAGCCCAGCCCCCATTGTATACAGCCAGCCCAGCCCCCATTGTATACAGCCAGCCCAGCCCCCATTGTATACAGCCAGCCCAGCCACCATTGTATACAGCCAGCCCAGCCCCCATTGTATACAGCCTGCCCAGCCCCCATTGTATACAGCCAGCCCAGCCCCCATTGTATGCAGCCAGCCCAGCCACCATTGTATACAGCTAGCCCAGCCCCCATTGTATACAGCCTGCCCAGCCCCCATTGTATACAGCCAGCCCAGCCCCCATTGTATACAGCCAGCCCAGCCACCATTGTATACAGCCAGCCCAGCCACCATTGTATACAGCCAGCCCAGCCCCCATTGTATACAGCCTGCCCAGCCCCCATTGTATACAGCCTGCCCAGCCCCCATTGTATACAGCCAGCCCAGCCCAATTGTATGCAGCCAGCCCAGCCCCCATTGTATACAGCCAGCCCAGCCACCATTGTATACAGCCAGCCCAGCCCCCATTGTATACAGCCTGCCCAGCCACCATTGTATACAGCCAGCCCAGCCCCCATTGTATGCAGCCAGCCCAGCCACCATTGTATACAGCCAGCCCAGCCACCATTGTATACAGCCTGCCCAGCCCCCATTGTATACAGCCAGCCCAGCCCCCATTGTATACAGCCAGCCCAGCCCCCATTGTATACAGCCAGCCCAGCCCCCATTGTATACAGCCTGCCCAGCCCCCATTGTATACAGACAGCCCAGCCCCGATTGTATACAGCCAGCCAGCCCCGATTGTATACAGACAGCCCAGCCCCCATTGTATACAGCCTTTCCAGACCCCATTGTATACAACCAGCCCAGCCCCCATTGTATACAGCCAGCCCAGCCCCCATTGTATACAGCCTGCCCAGCCCCCATTGTATACAGCCAGCCCAGCCCCCATTGTATACAGCCAGCCCAGCCACCATTGTATACAGCCAGCCCAGCCACCATTGTATACAGCCAGCCCAGCCCCGATTGTATACAGCCAGCCAGCCAGCCCCGATTGTATACAGCCAGCCCAGCCCCCATTGTATACAGCCTTTCCAGACCCTATTGTATACAGCCGGCCCAGCCCCCATTGTATACAGCCAGCCAGCCCCCATTGTATACAGCGAGCCCAGCCCCCATTGTATACAGCCTTTCCAGACCCCATTGTATACAGCCAGCCGAGCCCCCATTGTACACAGCCAGCCGAGCCCCCATTGTATACAGCCAGCCAGCCAGAAAAAAACAAAACAAACCATGAACTCACCTTTCCTGGCGTTCCCCCGAAGCTCCGGTACTTCATCCACTCCGTCCCGCGGTGACAGCTAAGTAAGCTCTGGCGGCTCACAGACTGTGACTTCAGCCGCTTGCCGACGTCACAGACGTGATTTCGGGGGAGGATGCAAACAGTATAATGAGACGGGAACTGATCTCTCTCTATCCTGTATGGAACTCACACTCCTACATACTGTATCAGCCACCAGCTTCTCCTGCTCTGGCATCGGCAGGGAAGAGATTGATCTTCTGTGCAGCAGCATTATCATCTCTGTGGTGATGCTCCCCTGCTCTCCAGCAAGGACTTCTTCTTGTGGGGCGGCAGCACTGGCACTAGAAGCGTGGGCTATGGGTCTGCCTGAGGTTATTGGGCTGTGCAATGCCACCCCCCAACAGGAAGCTGCCATGGCAGATGGGGTCCTCAAGGCTCTTGCTATGGGCACCACAGAGTATGCAATCTTGCAGGTTGAGGCAACAGAAGAATGTTTTCTTCAAAATGAAGTCTGCCCTTTTATCAGATCCATCAAAGAAATTTTTTCAGAGGGAAAAAATTATTTTGGCACAGGCATTAGCATCTATCTGGATGTCTCAGTTCTAGCCCACATTTGCTTAATCAACTCCAAAACGAGGGTGGACAGGAAGATGTTTTTCTCTCAACAGTGGGAAAAGAGTTGCTGTTTCTTTTTTACTTACCACTTACGTCTTTCTTGGACTCAACCGTCTATTTGATCAAATCTGGAACCTTCTCCTTCTGTAGCAGATAAATTTCATCTAGGTCAGCAGAGGAATCTTCTTATATTCATGTATCAAAATCAGGATTATGCGAGGTATTAACACCTTTAATTTTCTTGCATTCCCTGATATAAGGGAGGATTCAAAGCTGAGCACGTCCATGATAATTTCTGCCTTCTGGTCCTTCAAACAGGAAATCCAGGCATTCAGTGGAACAGGCCTGGCAGTTTAAAGACAACCCTTACATATATGCTTGTGCCAATACCAGGCGTTGGTTGTTGGCATCTGTCACAGATGCTGCCGCGACCCATATCGCGGGTCACAGGCTCACCCGTGCTTCTCTCCCACCGCTCTCCTCTCCACATCCTCAGCCGTGCACGCGTCCCCGACTCCTAGGGCGCGTGCGTGCCAGCTTCAGAAGATCTAAAGGGCCGTTACTTGGCACTGGCCATTTCCCAGAAGACCATTTAAACCTGCCTCTCCCTGCACACATTTCCGGATCTTTGTGCTATATGCCTTGGAGAAAGCTTGTATTGTTGCACTGTGCTCATGTATTGACTTCCCGTTGTGGCCCCGGACCTGTTCCCACTTATGCTCCTATGCTGCCAGCCCTGACCTCCTGCCTGTCCCTGATCATGAACCTGCCCTCCGTTTCTATACCTCGCCTTGGCTGCCACTACGGACAAGGTCGCAACTGTGGAACGGCCTTGTGGTACCACGCCGCAGAAAATCTGGTGAAGACCGGGTGCCACTTAGACTCTGGTCCCAGGTGTCGGCTCAAGTCATCGTCCGCAGTGGTCCAGTGAGTCCATTACCTCTGGAGACTGACAGTAAGATCCGTCCATGGACCCCGCCAAGGTCCCGCTTCCTGAATTGGCGATCTTACCACCATAGATTGCCACACAACAGCTTGGTCAAGTCACCGCCATGCTACAGCATCAGTGCCGAGTTCCTGCGAACTCCGCTACTCTGGTTGGCCCACCTGCCACGGAACCCAGGTTGAGACTTTTCATACCCTCAAACTATGATGCGGACCCCAAATTGTGAAGGGGCTTTATCACCCAGTGCTCCCTGCACATAGTGCTTATGGCGACAGAGTTAATCATGGAACGGTCTAAGGTGGCATTTATCATCAGCCTCCTCTCTGGGAAGGCCCTGGCATGGGCTATTCTCCTCTGGGACAGTAAAAATCCAGTTACAGTGGACATCGCCTCTTCTTCTGTGAGTTCCGGTCTGTCTTTGAGGAACCTGCATAGGCGTCTTCAGCTGAGACTGCTGTACCTGCTCCAGGGGGACTCATATGTTGGTGACTATGCGGTTCAGTTCCGTACACTGACCTCGGCGGTAGCCTGGAACGAAGCAGTCCTGATTGCGACCTTTAAAAAGAGACTTTCTGGACAAGTAAAGGACACGCTGTCAGCACGAGACCTGCCGTCTACTCTGAGTGGTCTCTTCTCTCTGGCCACTCAGAAAGATATCCGCTTAATGGAGCATTCTGAGGAACAACATTTTGAACAACCGCAACTCTGGGTCCAACGTTTTCCTCGCTTAACTCCTGCTTTCCAAAGGCCGCTACAATCGACTGCTGTGAATGCCCCAGAGGAACCTATGCAGGTGGACAGAGCTCATCTGTCTTCTGTGCTCTGCCTCTACTGTGCAGCCCGGAACATTTTCTTCAGGCCTGTCCACTTCGTCCTCAGCATCCGGGAAACACTCGCATTTAGGGTTCTTGGGAGAATCCTCCTTAAGTGTGAATAAAGCCTCTCTGAAAAGAGCTCAGTTCCAGATTTCTGCCTTTCTGGATTCCCGCTCTGCAGGAAACTTTGTGGATGGCTCTGTGGTCTCTCGGCATCACTTCCCTGTAGTCCACCTCAAGAAGCCTCTGGTCATCTACTCTGTCAGCGGCCAAATTCTCTCTTATCCAGTACGGTACCGTATTGAGCCTTTGTAACTGCAAGTCGCAGAATTACATACCTCGGTCCACGTCTTCCCTCCTGTTAGGTCTTCCGTGGTTGCAGCTCCACATGCTCGTCCTTAATTGACAGACGGGGGAGATTCTTCGTTGGGGACCTGACTACCAGTCTCACTGCATGGTGGTTCCCCATCCAGTGCCAGTCGTGCTCTCTTCCGTGGTCCCCAAGCCTCTGGAGGGTCTCCCAACTTGTAATCAGGACTTTGAAGACGTCTTTTCAATCTGCCCTGTTGTTCTGCTGCTGGGTACATCTCCTCTTCGGGGTCGGGTGTATCCGCTTTCTGTGCCCGAAACAGCAACTATGTTCGATTACATCAAGGAGAACCTGCAGAGGGGGTTCATACATAAATACTCCTAACCGCTGGAGCAGGTTTCTTTTTTGTGACCAAGAAGGATGGGATGTATAGACTATCGCGGTCTTAACAAAGTCACCGTTAAGAACCGCTATCCCTTGGCATTGTTCACTGAGCTGTTTGACCGTCTACATGGAGCCAAGGTCTTCTCCAAACTGGACTTTCGTGGGACCTACAACTTCATCTGTATCTGTGAAGAAGATGAGTGGAAGACCGCTTTTAATACTCGCGATGGACACTTCGAGTACCTGCTGGTGCCGTTTGGGCTCTGTAATGTGCCAGCCATCTTCCAGGAATTTGTTAATGACATCTTTAGAGACTTGCTATATAATTGTATCATGGTTTATCTTGACAACATTCTGGTGTTCTCTCCGGGATCACCAGTCCCACATACGGCAAGTCCTTGTTTCGGACCCTGAATTTTTGCCGCCTGTCTTGACCTCCTGCCTGTCCTCGACCACAAACCTGCCTTCCATTTGTGTAACTCGCCTTTGCTGACACCATGGACAAAGTCGCACCTGGTGGTACCACGCCGCAGAAAATCCAATCCGCTTTGCTAGAAAGCTATATAGCCAATCATAACAGCTGTCAACATACTGAGTCCCTACCAAGGTTGAGGTGGAAACCCAGTATTACTAGATTACATGCTGGAGAGGACTGGAAGTATGTCAATAGCAGCAACCACGGAAGATACCCTGTGTCGATTCTGCAGGAATGATGGTGTGTATCCTGGAATACAGAGGAGAACTGTTGCACAACTCCTCAACATGCACCAACCGGACATGTGTCACGGTCAGCATGGATATACCTGAGAGAGCTATATCTCAGCGCCGGAACATGTTTCAGTGCCTCATACTCATAAATAAATCTAATCTTGCAGCTTCAGGGAAATGTCTTAACGTGCAAGGGGAAATATAGCCATCAATCCCAGAACTTATACACATATAGGGGAGATATAGTCATCAATCCCAAAGCATCACAGTAGCAGAGATATCAGTATAGATCTCATGGTATACATAAATACACATCCATGTATAGGGAGATATAGCTATCGATCACACAGTCTTCTTAGTGAAAAATAAAGACATAGGGGAGATATAGCCATTAATCCCATAATTTTACAGCACATATGGAGAGTTATAGCTAACAATACCATAACCGTTACAACGATGCTCATCAGCATAAAAATATGGTTAGGGAGATATAGCCATCGATCCCTATATAAATGCATCCTCATACTCACCCATCACGTAACTCTTAAGATAACCTATGGTCATTTTAAGTGAGTTTTGGCTAACAGGAGGTATATCCATCAATCCTAATATTAGGTAGGTATGGGAGATAAACCCATTGATCCCAAAACTAGGTAAGGTAGATTTAGCCTTCAATCCCAATATTAGGTAAGGGAGATATAGCCATCAATCCCAATATTCAGTAGGGGAGATATAGCCATTGATCCCAGGGTTGAATATGGGAGCCAGATATCTTGAGGATAAAAAATCCCAAAGGGTCTTCAGTCCAACAAGAGACAAACAAAATGCATCAATTTCCCGTCTCCTTTGCCTTTATGCTCACTTGGTGAGTTTGATTAGTTAATTGGTTCTGTTGTACTGCTAATTAACCTTGTCTCTTATTACAGAGTTTAATATGGCACAATAGGAGTGAGGGCCCTGCTCACAAGAGCTTACTGTCTATGAGAGTGAAGAGAGTGACACAAGAGGTATAAAAGTTTGTATAATGGTCCAGCCATTCTTCAAAGGAACAGAATAAAATAATTTATTTAAGATGCTGCTACGTGAGTCCTGGAGACGTGAATCAGAAAATCGAATTAGATTATTCTCTTATTCTCTAAGATCACTGGCAGATCAAAGAGCACATCAATTTCCTTTGTCTAATCTTGAATTTTTTACATCAGTGTTACATTTTGCCATTTTCAGCAGCTCTTGAAGAAAATTACAGCTATAAGTCTGTAAAATAAGACAAACAGACAAATATTTAGTTAAGCATATATCTTACTTTCTAAGGCTTCTTGGCGTAGCTTTTAACAAGGAAGGGGACAAGAATAATTGAGCTATTCAAGGTTGTGTAAGCATTTCAACAGTCACAAATAATCTTAATACCATATGGTGTTAAGTATCATATGTAAATACTGAAATTTTCATAGTACCAAGATATTTATCTAGGACAGTTTCCAAACCCATAATATTGTTTTCTTAAGGAGTTATCTTAACATTCTTTCCCTTTATTTTAACAAATACAATACAAGCTTCAATAAATTAAAAGGATAATTACATGGGATATGCAAATCCATCAATAATGTACAAGGAAATGAAGGGGACAAAAATAATGAATCTTCCAAAACAATATTTGCTCTCTGTATCTACCATAGATGTAAAAATATACAAGTTGTGATGGAACAATCTGATATAGAGGAGCACATTACCGCAGTTCACTAAAAAATGCATTGTCCGTCTATAATTCGGCACGCGGCTATTCACTAAGATCGTGTGCCTGAAATCATGAATGTGACGCTTCCCCGCTCAGGTCCGACAGAGTTCACCATATTTTTTGTGGTGAATATTAGGACTAGGGCATGCAATTTGAAATACCGCATTCAGTCCGAATCTGTAGGACCATCTGATGGCAAACAAATTTTTGTCACATGAAAGCCAGTGCAGCTGCACCAAAAAAAGGGTCACATGCACCACAATCCAAGCCCACACTTCTTAAATACCTGTGCAAGCCGTTTTAGCCCCGAAAAAGGTGCACAGTCTGACTAAAGTGAGCAGCTCGACCCCAGTGTGTGCTCAGGTTAGGTACTAGGGTATCACTAGCATATCAGAGTAAGGAGACCAGCAGGGTATTGCACATTTTCCCAATATGTACCTTCCAAGCCCTAAGGGTGTGGAGGAGCGGCAGTGTTTAAGGGCGTTACATGCGCCGTCATGGCAATGGGAGGAGGGAATCTGTAAGGCAAGCTGGTAGAAGTTAGAACTGGGTAAAGGGATTCCAGTTATTAAACTCTAAAAGTTTTATATTTAAGCTGGGATAGTTCACCTAGCCAATTGCAAGAATTCCTGTGGGCAAGGACCCCAAAAGGGGTTTCAAGTCTCCAAAGGGGGTGCCCACAGGTCTGGTGACAGACGGCCGGGGGCAAATGGAGTTCTTATTGGGTTCTTCGAAGGCACTCTCACAGACTACTTCCCTGTTTTTTCCTTAAATGTTGTAATAATTAATCCATTTGGCCACTGTGGTCTTTTTCTTTCACTTAAACAGTGTGTCTTGTGTTTATTGGGAAAAGGGGTGGTGGAAAATGGGTTACCAAAGCGACAGTTTTGATTGTCGCTGAGTAGAATCTATGACTGATCTGCTATGGTAGAGGGCTTCAATCCTGGGGAGCTGGTTTTAGTTCCCACCATTAAAAGTAAGTTTTTTGCAAAGTGGCAGTGTCCCTTTGAGATTGCAGAAAAGGTGAGTGAGATGAATTAAAAGATGCATTAACCCGGCAGGAGAAAAACCTTCCAGGTTTACCATGTAAACCTGATCAAGCCATGGAAAGATCAGGAATCTCTGGTAGCCACACAAGCTGTAGTTAAAGATGTGTTGCTACTTATTCCCCCAGTCAGAATAAGTAAGGCATTGTCAGATGCAAGAGGTGAAGTAATTCCTACAGGTGAACAGACCTAGGTTTTCTGACCTGTTGGGTCGTACCCATCTATTAAAACATCATATTAAAACTGAGCCTAATATTAAAGTAAAGCTAATGCCCTATTGGACACCAGAGGCATGCAGAGAGGTTGTGTCTTCTAAGTTCAAGCGCATGCTGGAATTAGTAATTGAGGAGTCAACCAGTGAGTGGTCCAGCCCCATTGTACTAGTCCCATATGGCCTATTCCAGTATGTAGTAATGTTATTAGGGTCATATGGAGCCCCTGCTACATTTCAGAGGTTGATGGACCTGATTCCGTGGCCAAACCATGGTTGCGCTTGCGCTTACCTGGACAATGTGGTTATTTTTTCATCTGATTGGAGAAGTCAACTTTGTAAGGTAAAGGCTGTAATAGATCCTATGAGTGATGCAGGTTTAACCATAAACCCTAAGAATTGTGCAATGGGTCTAGAGAAAGCAAAATACCTTGGCTACTTTATTGGTAAAGGGTTAGCTAAACTTCAAATCATTGAAGCAATTCAGTACTGTCCTAAGCCATTGACAAAGAAACAGGCCAAGGCCTTCCTTGGTTTAACCGGCAGTTTGCATCAAACTTCGCCTCAGTTGCAGCTCCAGTAACTGACTTAAGAAAAGGCACGGAAAGTAAGTGTTACTTAAGCAAATTAAGGTCACTACGTAAGTGTGTGGAGACTTATAGCCATTCTCCACTAGGGGATTCTGGGGAAATATGCAAATAAGTTTTCCAGGATGGGATAAGAAAAACCATGCTTCTTTTAGCTACCTTGTAATGCAGCTCCCTTGACAGAAGGCCTTATGGCATGATGAAGGATTTAAACCAAAACAGTATATCTATTCCCAAATATAGACAGCACTGTTTTGACCTAGTTCTCCTTAAGAAATGGCAGTAAGTTAGTACTGGTAAAGTGGTAAACCCCAGAAGCATAAAAAAGCTTTTTAGAGTCTAAAGTCTGCCCTGTGTGAAAAACCAGTGCTCATTTCCCCAGATTCTAGGAAAGAATTTCTGGTCCAGACCAATGCCTCTGATACAAGATTGGGAGCAGTACTGTCATAGTTGGTAAGTATGGAGGTACATCCAGTAATGTACCCAAGTAGAAAACTGACCCCACAGAGAAGAATTATGCCATTGTAGAAAGAGAGATAAATTATCTGCTTCATAGAAAGTTTGTGTTGGTAACAGACCATGCTCCCCTTAGAGTGGAATGCAAGAGTGTGCACCTCTACATAGTTATAGATAAGTACCTTAGTAGACAATATATGACATAAATCTAAATGACAAAGAAAATAATTATGACAGAAAATAGTTATAGATGAGTATTTCAGTAGATAACATAAAATAATTATATAATGGGGTATTGTTTGCCAATTATATGTAAGTGTCTAAAGAAGAAAAACTTTCAATAAAAACAATGCTAATAATAGGGAGAGAAAACAAAGGAATTTGGGTAGGGTGCATATTGTGTTTTAGAGACATACCTTAGAGCAGAGCTGGACAATATGATGGAGAGTGAGGAAAACCTAGGGATCTATATCTAGAATAACATACAAGGTAGGGCAATACGGTATGGAGGTAGGTAGGGCGATATGGTTCTGCAAGTGCAATCTACCCGCGCGGCAAAAAATGTAATACATATTCCCCGTTTTTTTTCAAAATGGAGCATAAACTGGGGAAATTGCAAGGAAATGCAGATGCAATGTCCAGTGTTAACTGTATGGTCTCTCAAAGTGCCTAGATCTCTGGTCTGGAGAAGCGGGGGTATGTGGTAAAGAGACAGAATTGTGGCAAGGCGCAGATCTGACCAAGGTTACAAATGATTTTCTGCAACACTCAAGGTTCCTAAAAGAACAGTGGCCTCCATGATCCTTAAATGGAAGATGTTTGGGATGACCACAACTCTTCCTTGACCTGGCTGTCCAGCCAAACTAAGCAATTGTGCAAGAAGCAATCATGGGAGAATGCCTTGGTGAAAAAGGTAAAGAAGAACCCCAAGATCACTGAGCACCAGTTTCTTGCATATAAGCACTGAAATAATCACAGTTATTGCGCACTGTAAGAAATTGTAAATTATTTTTGCAGCTATGCAACCTCAATTGTGGGATTGGTGGGGGCATGAAAGGTTGCGGAGTAAACCAATACAGGATGTTCCCCGTGATTGTGCACTTTCTAAATTTTTTCACAGGTTTTTACGCAAAACTACTACAGGCCAGACTTGACATAGTTTTGCCCAGCTGTGTGGCCATCCGACAGATACATCAAAAGTATCAAGTGTTCCATAAGGAGACATCTGTAAATTTGTTTTTACTAGCGTCTTCTTCTCATCCACAGCAATTGGTGAATGCCATTACGACAGGCATATTCTAAAGAATCAAAAGAATTTGCTCTACTGACACTGATTTCAAGTGACAATCAAAGGATTTAACGACACAATTTTGTGAAAGGGAATATTCTTAACATTATATTAAAAAGACCTAGAAGAGGGCAGCTGAAACTCCATGTTATGCATTATTACAACCTCGCCCCCAAAAAAACAGGTAACACCACAATAAAGTATGTCAACTACTTTCCACAGTGGTTTGACATGCATCAATGTCCCACATTTATGAAAGAGTTTGCGCCTATTTTCTGTCTGAAAACTGCTTGCACATGTACTTATGAAGTGTTTGTGCCAGTATTTTGTCGAGGCTGCACTATGCCCGACATGCCACATAATTCTGCACCTAAAGGGGCGTCCCGATGCATTGTTGGACAGTGCACGACATTTATTACTGCAACTTGAATTATGTTGCATGCTCTATGTTAAAGGTGCACCAAAACAAAGTTGTTGAACACTTCCTGAGCAATATTAACCCCTTAAGGACGCAGGGTTTTTCCGCTCGTTTCTCGCTCTCCAACTTCAAAAATCCATAACTTTTTCATTTTTACGCGTACAGACCTGTGTGAGGGCTTATTTTGTGCGTAACAAATTTTACTTATCCGTTAATGTTATTTATTTTAACATGCCGTGTACTGCGAATCTGAAAAAAAAATTCCAAATGAGGAAAAACTGAAAAAAACCCGCACATGCGTCCCTTTCTTGTGGGCTCAGTTTTTTCGACTTTGACTGTGCACTCAAAATAACACCTCCGCTTTATTCTTTGGTTTGGTGCGATCGCGGTGATACCAAATTTATATAGGTTTTATTGTGTTTTAATACATTTTCAAAAATTAAACGAATGTGTACAAAAAAGAAAAAAAAATTTTGCCATCTTCTGACGCTAATAACTTTTTCATACTTTGGTGCACGGAAATGTGGGAGGTGTCATTTTTTGCAAAATGAACCGACGTTTTCATTTCTACCATTTTGATGTCTGTGTGACATTTTGATCATTTTTTATTTCATTTTTTATGTGATGTAATAAGGTGTAAAAGTCGCATTTCGGACATTTGGCCGCCATTTCCCGCCTCGGAGGTCACCGCCGGCCGTAACCGCTTTTATATTTTGATAGATCGGGCATTTTTGGACGCGGCGATACCTAATATGTTTGTGATTTTTACTGTTTATTATGTTTTATATCCGTTCTAGGGAAAGGGGGGTGATTTGAACTTTTAATATTTTATTAATTTTTTTTATTTTTTAAACTTTTTTTTTCTTTTTTTTTTCACTATTTTTTAGACCATCTAGGGTACATTAACCCTAGATCAGCGGTGGCGAACCTATGGCACGCGTGCCAGAGAGGGCACGCAGAGCCCTCACTGCTGGCACGCGCCCCATCCTCCCAACCACTGCCAGGTGTGGACAACCACTGTCCATACCTGGTTGTCATGGCTGTTAGCAGTATCGGAGCTGCGCTCCGATACTGCTAACAGCCATGACAGAGCAGGGCACCGACACTGCCTCCTCTGTGACTCTTATCACAGCAGCGCACAGGACGGTAAAGCGTCCCAGCGCTGGCAGCGAAATGATGTCATTACCCTGCCAGCGCTGGGGAATCTTACTCCGTGTGCGCTGCAGTGATCAGCCGGAGGAACGCGGAGTCTGAGGTGAGTGTATTTATTTATGTTTTTAATTCAGCGCTTCCACGGGGCATAATAGATCAGCAGGAAGGCTAATTTCCTGCCCGCTCCCGCACCTCCCATAAAACTCAGCCCGCAACCGGGCAGAAACTCACGGCACAAACTGCGCCCGCTACCACAAGCCCCCCCCCCCCGCGCCCGAACCCCAGCCTGTTCTGCCCACTATCGCACCCACGCCCCCCCCCCTGCAAGAACTCCGGGGCCGCTCTCACTCCCCCACCCGCTCAACTCCGGTCACTGCCCCCCACCACCCCCTCCCCTGGAACTCATGCCTCATAACCACACTGCCCCGAACTCCAGATGCTGCATCCCCCCCCCCCCTGGAACAACAGACACCTAAGCAAGAGTAAGTAACATACGTATTTTTATGTATGTATTTATGTATATGCATATTATATTATAAATTTATATGTGCATTTATATATTATTAACTGTGTGAGGGCTTATTTTTGGCGTAACATATTTTACTTCTCATTTATTATTCCATGTCGTGTACTGGGAAGCTGGATTTTAATACTATCGCTGTGTGCTCCAAATCATTTGTGTCCTTTATTCTTTGGTTCGGTCCTATCACAGTGATTTGAAGGTTTTATTGTGTTTTAATGCTTTTTCTATAATTAAAACAGTATACGAAAAAGAAAATAGTTCCGCCATCTTGACGCTAATAACTTTAGTGCACTGAGCTGGGGAGGTGTGATTTTTTTTGCATGAGCCGTTGTTTTCATTGCTACCATTTTGAGGACTGCGTGACCTTTTGATAACTTTTTATTACTCTGTAAAATGGTGTAAAAGTGGCGTTTCAGTGTGTATAGGACTGCTGGAATCCGAGCTCAGACAGTCCTGTGTAAATTGATTCTAAACTAAACCGTCAGTTTTCTGGTTAAATTGCCGTACTGGCACTTTGCAATAAGTAATTAGGTTTTGGGTTGCAGTTTGGGCACTCTGTCTCTAAAAGGTTCGCCATCACTGCCCTAGATGGTCAGATCGTTCCTACCATATACTACAATACTTCTGTATTGCAATATATGGCATTTTTGCACACTATACATTACAATGAGCCACAGGCTCATTGTAATGGATATGCAGAAGCCATGTATCCTCGGGTCAAACAAAGACCCGAGGCTACCATGGCAACCGTTCAGGGGCGCGGCGATCGTAACAAAGATGGCGGCGCCCGCGCGCCGCCGTCTTTTAAATGCCACCAACGACTTTGCCGGCGGCAACGGAGGGGTTAATAGCCGCGATTGGTGCAAGCACCGACCGCGGTTATTAGCGGTGGGGGTTTTCTGCAATATGCAAAAACCCCCACCTTTGCATGAAGAGGACTCGTGAGCCCTCTTCATACACTCCTTATACCTCTGCGCCGTAGAGCTACGGCGCAGAGCGTTAAGGGGTTAATAAAGACTGTGCGCCAGTTTTGATTCATCCTGGGCACTCTGCACAATCCACCTAGTGCAGTTTGCACTGCTTTTGATAAATGTGGCCCAATGTCTCCTGAAATATGGATGTTACACAACTTTTACCAATTCTTCTGGAACTAAAAATTGGGCAATCAGGTGCTCTACCAAAAGGTGTGATTTATTATGTTGTAGGTCCGTACCCCAATATCTATGTTGGTCTTACAACCTGTCAATTCAAAGATCCAGTAATGGAGCACATTAATGGAATTGTGAATGCTAAAGAAACTGCAGCTGATCAGGTTGAAAACTTGAATACTATTCCCTGACATTTTCCAACCCCATTCTCACAGGATTCATCATATCAATATGGATCTTTGTGGTGGTTCTCTCATGAAAATATTATAGCAATTGAAGACTAAATGGATCTAGTGATTGAAAACCATGTAGTATTCCTTTGATCACTGGTGTGTACCCTGGTGATGGATGAGGAGGACAAACCACCCTTTATATAGCTTTAATTTTTATTGAATTAGTTAGTTATGTTTTTAATTTTCTTTTTATCTTTGAAAGTGTCATTTTCCTGTATCCTGGGATTTGCCTGCTGATACCCTCATATCGCCTGCCATCTGTCATCATTTTAGCAGAGGAGTAAATATATAATCTTTATTTATATAGCGCCATCAAATTCTGTAGAGCTTTACAAATCAAATATATATATATTTATATATATATTTTAGCTTATATAGTTTTAATTTAATAATAATAATATCATAATATTTTAATATCATAATACTCTCTATAGCCAGCAAAAGATCTTCTGCTAATTTAAAAAAAAAATTTACACAGTTTTTCAATTCACTGTCATAGTCTAGTGGAATATTATTCACTTCAAGTATTTTTTTCTTCTATTTTTATTCCGTTCACATATTGGGAATGGTCTTTTTCTATGCTGCAGCTTGGGTTTAATGAAAAAGAATCCATTATTTCATATCTTTTTTGGCCTGTAAAACCCAACAACAAATCATTTTATAAAGACTATTGATGTATATCTTACAGTCCTTCATTATTTGCATGAGGAAGCAATTTTCCTGATTGATTTGTATGGTGCAATAATACACAGTATCGGTCTCCATATCCAAAAGGATGTAATCATGTTAATGTATTTGCTAAGAGTTTCATAATGACATTCAAAAATGTTCAAACAATTATCTTTCTTAATTCATCCTTTCAGCCATTGCCCCTCCCATGATTGCTTAACCTCGGCAAATCCTGCTATAAAACACAAGGAACAACGTTTACAGCCAGGTCGTACATAGAAGACTGGTAGGTATTATAACGGGCTCTGATAGAACTGGTTTTCTAGAACTGGTTTTATTTTTTTGTGTGCAGGAAAATTTTTATAAAAATATACATTTTTAAAATGTTAAATGTTCTACTTTTTAGATAAATAGTTATTTATCTCATATTCCCAATAACTAACATTTACTATATGTATGCTCTAACAGGGCACCATTTTTTTAAACATCTTTTCATTTTGTTAGGAGACACAATTTTGTAGATTTTCACGAAATCACAAGAATCTGCATTTTTAGGAATCAGTTAGAAGTTATACAAGTACTTTTTAGTATATACAGCTATATGCAGCATCTAGTACTTACAATTATTCCAAACATATTACTAATGTGCTAACAGCCGACACTCCAGAATGCCGCTTCACCAGTAGCATCTTGTGACCACGGTATCTACTTCTGTGCTCACAAGACACTGGAGTGGAGCATCATTTCTGGTTCTCTGAGCTTCGGAGTCTTTCCTGGCCACATGCAAATGAACGTCAGTGCCAGTGTGCGGGAACACCATATTATGGGTGAAAGATTATGGGCTGTGAAACCACCAGATAATGCCAGATTATAGTCTCTAACTATTACTGTTCCACAATCCTATCCATTCACTAGTTATCTAACTATTGTTAGATAACAATAGATAACAAATGGCACCATTTACATAATGGTACTATCCATTTACTTATCTTATTTTAGATCGACTACTGTATGTACCTAGATTGAGATGTGTGTACTTTTTGTATTTCAGTAGTGAATATCAGTATCTATTGTATGGATGTACATAGCAGATTTGCATAGCTTGGATTTAATTTTTCTAGAGCAATGTCTCGGATTAATGTATTTAAACACATGGAGACAATTGGTTGGTGGTGTTTCCCCATTGCACATAATGAAATACTGTAACGGCAGTCCTCGGTTATGTACAAAATAGGTTTGTTCTCAAGTTGAATTTGTATGTTATTCTGATCAAGTATATATGTTGTAAGTGTAATTTCAGCCAAATTATATTTTGGTCCCTGTGGCAATTGGATTTTAAAAATTTTAGTTTGTCTTAGGAACAAGGAGTAACAATAAAGCTTTGTTGCAGGCACCTTAGAGTTGATCATTATAACCTGGGACTATAGCACAGTAAATTTCCAGCATCCAGAGAGCTTCAAGAAAGGTCACAGTAGATAGAGAGGTCAGTGTGAGTGGGTCGCTGGGTGTTCTTAAGTAGGGGTCTGCCTGTATGTAATGGAGTGAGTGAATGCAGGCTAGTACTAAGGGTACTAAGAGTATTGATGTATATCTTACTATGGTTCATTCTTTGGATGAAAAAGCAATTTTCCTGATTGATTTGTATGGTGCAGTAATACATAGGGGCACACTTTCGTCGGACTGTGTGCCTTTTTGGGGGATTACACGGCTTGGACAGGTATTTAGTGTCTGCAATGTGATTTTGGCATACGCAATCGTTTTATGGTGCAGCTTCCATTCGCCACAAATAGGGGGGCTTGCCGTCTGAAGATCCGACTGATTCGGACTGAGCACGAGATTTAACATTCAAATTGTGTCACAAGCCCAATCACTTACATGCACCACTAAAAAGTTGGGGAACTCTGTCAGACCTGACAGATCGGGCACAGTGCATTATCGTCGGACAATGCACTTTCAGGGAACTCCAGTGGAAGGCTAAATAAATGTCATTGGTTATGCACCTCCCATAATTTCCTATCCTCTGCAAATCCTGTTATAAAACACAGACAACAAACAACATTTACAGATCATACATAGAACACTGGTATATAACGGACTCTTATAGAACTGGTTTTAAAACTTGACATTGATCTCTATTATTTTCTTCTCTAGTGGTTAAATCTGCACAAACATGACATTTTACTTTATCCTAATCTTTTCGGTCATTGCTGGTAAGTGCACAAGTTTAAACAAAAATAACATTTATGTATAATGACTTCTGTGTAATATTATTTTTTGTGTGCAGTCAGTAAACTATGAGTTTTCTATGAAGTTCACAAATGTCAGATATGTAAAAATGTGGCAAATCTGTTCCATCCAATCAGTACTAACCTATTTGCTCCTGAAGCCAGTTTTTCCCTTCATAACAAAGTCCTATTTTTAGAATCTGATGTGTTACTATAAGTGGTTATTACTTTGGAATGCTTTAACATATGCTGGTGACTTTGAGATTGTTTTCTGGTGACCCATTGTACTTCATTTAAGTTGAAAAATTTTCATTAGAAACTTTTGCAAAAACAAAAAATAGAAACAAAAAATTGGTTTACATGTAAAAAAAATATATACATTTGAAGTTTTAAATGCTCTAATTTTAGATAAATAGTAATTCCTCCCAAAACATTACTAACATAACACTAAAATAACTAATATCTACTATATGTCACTGTAATTGGCAACATTTCTTAAAAGTTCTTTCATTTTTTAAGATGTTAGGAGAGATGACTATCTACCACCAGTATGAAGGATTGTAAACCAAGCAAACTGACATAAGGCTGTGTGATCCCTCTGGCAGGATCTGCTCTTCTTTTAGTTTCTTATGCCCTGGGTTTTTTTTTTTTGAAAAAAGGGTTTTGCAGTTATTCAAATGTGCCTCAGGGCTCCGGGATCTATAGGTGTTAATGGGGATTTGAATAATTTGAATAATTTTATTAATTTGCATAATTTCTAAAGCCTTTTTTCTTAAAAACAAAGATATAAGAAAATTGAAGAAGTTTATATCCTGCCATAAGGGGCACACACCGATATATGAGTGTGCTCGGTTTACAATCCTTCATTATGGTGGTAGATTTCCTTTAAGTGCAATTTTATGATTTTCCCGAAATCATAATTTACAATTGCAACACCCCTGCCAACGCATAGGCTAGGTGGTTGTTGCGATTAGTGTCCTCTCCTTGTCAGGATCTATCTGGTGAGCCTGTGTAACTCATTCAGAAGCTACTACTGGGTAAACTTAGTATTTGCAGCTTAAAGCCACTGCCTGCTAAGGAAGAATTAACAGGTGAAATGTTAATAATCAATAATATTCCTTGCACCATTTTAAAGCTGGCTGGAAGCTGGCCAGGGGAGCATAAAAACCCCTGGTGGGCGGGAGCACATGGTCATACCACATGGTCAGAGTGAGAGACTCCATCTTGGAGCACATGTCAGTTCCAGTAAGCAGAGGAGAGAGCAGCACAGCCAGTGTCATAATACCAGGAAGCAGGAAGGACACACTATAAGGAAGCAAAGGTCCACCATCTGGACTTGGCTCCCTCTTTACAAGCCCAGCCTGAAGTTACTACCAGCTATCTCCCGCCTGCTTTCCCGCTCTGCTGAATCAGCTACTGATTGGCCATTGCCTGCCATTTGGATTTGAATAAAGAACTGTAAGTTGATTTGTACAAAGTACCTCCATATAATTCCTGGATCAGGCTGCATCACCATCACAGGCTCCCCAACCTCCATCATCCAGGGTCTCCCACATACTCCTCGGAGGTTTTTCCCTGAGGCAACCCCTTTCATCAGCCTCTCCCTCCATATTTCTTGCACACAACACCTGCTGGAGACCTGCCAGGCTGTAAGTCTGTCCTCCGGTCCCAATACCAAGCACCGTGACCATAGTGTGCGCAAGGCCGCATAAGCCAGCCACTCTGGTATTCTGGGCCCTGGCTGTCTACAGCTACTGAACAAAGGCTAGGCCCTGGTGGGGGATTCTGGACAACCCATATACTAAAATAGAAATTGCACAGACCTTTCCCTCCTATCACCTGCGGTATCATTTTACAGATATTTGCTTCTTTGAAGATTTTGAAACTGTCTTTTCTCTTGATGTAGAATTTGTCTTCTTATCATCATCACATACCAAAGTGTAAAAAGTTGATAAGATCTGGCAATTTTTACATTTTGCTATTAGATCACTCTGTAACTAAATAATCCCAAGTTTGATAAATATTAATCAAGGCATTCGTTACAACCCTTTTACATGACTCTATAATTCTCCGAAACATTTATGACATTCAGTTAATGGGGAAAAAACAAGCATTATGACAACAGGAAAATTTTATTGGCATCTAAATTAATCTATAGATTTACATTTACAATAGGTTAAACAGTAGCTTACACATAATTCATGAAGAATTGTTTGGCAGCACATATTGAAGTTTTATTTATTGTTTAAATCTTCAGGCACTGTAATTTCATCTGGAATTTATGGTGACATTGGTAAAATTCCTACAACCGGCGCTAGCCTTAGAACTGCTAAACAGGACAGATTATCATCCAGTGGTAAGTATAAAAAGAATTGAAAACTGTTTCAATGTTAACAACTTGAAACTTTTGCAGCCAGCTAATAAATATTGCTTCTGTTTCATAGGCCAGTGAAGTCATAGAGGGTCATTTATCAGTGCCTTTACACCAGCTTCTTTAATCACTTCCATTGTCAACTATGTTTATAACTGCTTGTATCTGTGATGAGATTCTAAGCTTTAAAAGGATTGTCCCTAGTTTA
Source organism: Engystomops pustulosus (assembly GCF_040894005.1). NCBI lineage: Eukaryota > Metazoa > Chordata > Amphibia > Anura > Leptodactylidae > Engystomops > Engystomops pustulosus. Next base: position 101,320,071 of record NC_092412.1, on the reverse strand, counting down.
TAAATTATCCCCTCTCCACAGGATACTGGGGGTCCCAGCAGTTGGACCCTCACCAGTCAACTCATGATTGTCGGGTCCTAGCAGGCAAACCCTCACCGGTTACCTAGCTGTCCTTAGGATAGGGGATAACTTTTAAATTTAGGACAATCCCTCTAAAGCTTATAATCTCATCACAGATACAGGCAGTTATAAACAAAGTTTAGAATGGGGGCTGCAGATATAGATCTTTAACTGCTCTTATCTTCAATTCTGTAGCATTGATGTGATTTGAAAAGATTCTCATATTTATTGTGATACCAAATGCACAGTTCTGAGTACTATAAAACCCAAGTACTATAGCTGATTGGTAAGGGTCCAATTGCTGGGTCTCCAAGAACAGAATCTGATTGATGAGAGTCCAACTGCTGGCAGTCCCACTATCCTGTGGATAGGGAAAAACTTAATAACTTGGGGCAGCTCCTTTTAATCTGGTACCATAGATGCTACAGAGCCCAAGATGTGGGCATCTAAATTGATACTAACCCTTCGGCTACTCCTTTGCATATGACTGTGGATGGGATTTTTTTGTAGGTTAATGTTTGAGATAATCATAAAAGAGGGAATACTGTAAAGGATATTTTGTATCTTATCAAAGCGTTTTGATTCTAAATGGAATCAAAGCACAAGGAGCCGTGTCATGGTCAATCGCATATGCAAACGGATGCAATTAGCAACCAGCACTTGGTGTCTTTCATTTAGACAATACAAGACATGCATGCATTTGCATAGAAACGCATGTGTGATTGGCCATGGCCTGCTGCCTTGCTCTTTAATTCAGTTTCTAAACAGAATGAAAACGCTATCAAGTGATAGCACCCTAAGGGACAGCACCCTAAGATATTTTAGTGGGGAAGGTTCCCATATTTGTGTCAAGTAACTAATTACATAACTTAAAAATGTGCCACAGACTCATTTCTGTGGCCTCTGGTATAACTGACTCACAGGTGTAATGTTTTTGTTCAGGTGTAAAAGCTTCCATAAAGTTGGCTGAAACTGACCTTGGCAGAATGAATAGATACAAATCTATAATTCAAGCTGTAGCTGTCAAAAAAAAAGTGGATGCAGCGCTCCTTTGTGGAGTAATATCCAGAGAAACACGTGCTGGAAACACTTTGAAAAATGGTTGGGGAGACAACCACAATGGTTTTGGCCTAATGCAGGTAATGTCCTTGGTTTATTTATAAATAGGGCAGTTTCTCTAATTTGGCCAGCGGGGACGAACCGCAAAATGTGCGTGGCTTAGCTGCTGCAGAACCTCATAATACACATATCAGCTGCTGCAGAAACTCATTATACACATCTTAGCTATACATTTTTCACAGATTTCTTCCTTTGTATTTTGCTGTCAAAATATACTGCATATGTTTGATGTTCTGCAAAATTAAACTCTACATTGCCGTTCAAATTTCCACAAAGATGTTGAGCATATTGGGAGGAGGCGGCAATTTGTCAAGGCGTATTATCAATTTATTTACTAATTTGTACAGGCATATCAAGGTTTGTACAATTTCACTCCTTTACACCACCTCAACATCTCCAACACAAATCTGTGCAGAAATAGGATCTGCTCTCATTCACGTACAGTGCATGCACCACACAGTGACAGTGCACAATAGAAGTCAACATGTGCTGTGAGCTAGCTTTCTTCACACATTTACATTTGTGTGCATGGGGCCCAATTGTAGATCAGAGGGTAATTTACCAAAATACATCTATTTATAGTTCTGCCCCACTTTCTTGAAATGAAAGTAAAGTCCCTGGTTCAGAAATGGCTTTTACCTCATCAGCCAGTCATTCATGTCCATAAAATGGCTCATGTGATCTCTAACTGTCCATTACCAATCTACCTTCCAGGACCTTATAATAGTATTCATGAATACAAGCTTATGGTCCTGGAAAGTAGATTTGTCATGGACAGTTAGGATCACATGACCTTCCATCTTTGGCCATTTTAAGGACATAAATTGCAGCAAGGTAAAGGTAAAAGCCATTACTGAAGCAGGGACATGACTTAAGTTTCCAAGAAAGCAGTGCAGATCTATAAATAGATGTATATTCATAAATTTCCTAATATACTGCCCCTACACCTATACATACATTACAAAAGTAGATGAAGTAGAAATACATGAAGTCGAATGGAGAAATTATTCTTGTGTATCGGAATGACTAATGCAAGTACATTCCTGTTTTGACAGGTTGACCAAAGGTACCACAAACCCAGGGGAGCATATAACAGTGAAGAACATATTACCCAAGGAACAGAAATTCTTATTTCCATGTATAATTCAATGGTAAAAAAATTTCCTTCCTCTTCAAAAGAGATGTGGCTAAAAGGTGAGCAATGTACTAAATATCCAGTACCTTGAGTGACTCCATTATCATCTGTTTCATAAGTGTGTATATGTAAATATTCAGTCCATTTACAGTAATGTATGGTCCATGTTATAATTTGGTTAGGTTAGAAATTGTTAGGCATTTTTTCTATTTTTGTCCTTGTTCTAGGGTGAATTCAAAAGACCATAATACATCAATATTATTGTAACGTAAAATCCTAAGATAACCAGCAGGGAAGAAACTTAAAAAGTAATTATACAATGAATATTTTGCATCACTGAAAGGAGTACAACTGTGCCCCCTATATTATATACTATGATCCCTTTTTTGATATACATGATGCCCTCTATAATATATTTATCATGTGTCCCCTTTATTAAATACTATACTTACTTTATTAAATATTTCTTGTGCCCCCCTCTATTAGATACTGCAAAGATAATAAAATCACTTTGCCTATATCCTCGAGTATAAGCCAACCCGAAAATAAGCTGAGGCCCCTCATTTTACCACAAAATAACTGGAAAAACGTATTGATTTGAGCATAAGCCCAGGGTGGGAAATGCATTGGTCATAATTTCCCTTCACTAATGAAATTTACAGTATATGAGGTTGCCCAGCACAGTAATACTAATTTATGTATCCAGCATACTATGTATCCAGTGCACTGTCCCTTGTATATATGTATCCAGCACACTGCCCCCCAATATATAGGTAGCTCAGTACACTGCCCCCAGTATATAGGTAGCTCAGCACATGCCCCAAGTATATAGAAAGTCCCAGTACAAGCCCCCCAGTATATAAGTAGGCCAGCACACTGCCCTGAAGTATACTGGTAGCCCTGCACACTGCCCCCATTATATAGGTAGCCCAGCACATGTCCCACAGTATACAGCCTGTATGAAAAGTATTAAGGCTTTTTTTAAATTTTTCACTCATTGTTTCATTGCAGACAATTAGTGAGATCAAAAAAAGTTGATATTGATTTTTAATATAAACTTAATAATTGTGGATATATATTGCATATACATTACATAATTAAACTGAAATATAGTTTGTTGAACACTAATCAGTGGTGACCACATATACAAATTATCATTCAAACTTGTTTGAACTTGCTGGGGGAATTTTCTAAGCCTTGTGCACCACAGTTCATAAATCTACTTTTTGGTGGACAAGGCTATTAAAAGTGGTTCCATGACTTTCACATGTTTTTGCCCCATATACCACAATGGGGTAGGGAGCAGGGAAAATGGTGGAAGTCGGGGGGTGAACACCCTGTCTCGCCAAATATACTAAAGTTTCCACCAGAAAACAGTGGAGAATTCTCCAAAATTTTTGACTAGGTTTGACTTGGACCAAAGCAGTCAAACGTGCAAGAACAGCAATAAGCTGCAGACTACCCCTTTGGATTTACTGAGAGGCCGGAAGGTGATTACTGAGTTTGTTATTTTATGTGCTCGGGGCATGGGGGCATTGTGCTGGACTACTTATATACTGAGGGGCAGTGTGCTAGGGGCTACCACCAATACAATGAGTACAAAAGGAATTCAGACCTCTTTACATTTTTCATTTTTTGTTTCATTGCATTGAATTGGTAAGAACAAAGATCATTTTGTGCTCATCAATGTACACTCGCACCCTATCTTGACTGAAAAAAACAGAAATGTAAATATTTTTGTTAATTTATTTAACAAGAAAAACTGAAATATCAAATAAGTATTCAGACCCTTTGCTGTGACAATCATATTTAACTCACATACTGTCCATTTCCTTCTGATCCTCCTTGAGATGGTTCTAACTCGTTCACTGGAGTCCAGCTGTGTTTAATTAAACAGATTGGACCTGATTAGAAAAGGCACACACCACATTCTTGTAAAGAAAACTTTGTAAAAACATGAAAATGAGCCAAGAGTGCCTCTTGTCTACACCCTCAGATTATATATACACTCCTCCACTCTTTGTATTTTAGCTTGTCCTGCCTGTCCTGGCAGACAGTTGGTGACGTCACGACTGGCTAAAATAAAGGCTAAAATACAAAGAGTGTCTCAAGGGTGGTCCTGCGACCCATATATCGGGTCGTGGGCTCACCCGTGTCCCTCTTCCCCCGCTAGCGCATCGATCGCGTGTCTCACCTCTCCTGGCTCCTGCTATGACTCCCTTCGCCGCGCACGTGTTCACGACTCCTAGGGCGCCCGCACCGGCTTCTCTAGATATAAAGGGCCAGTGCACCGTCCCCCTCTTCCTGCACACCCTGCCGGATCCTCGTGCCACGAGCCGTTGAGACCCAGTTGCATTTCTGACTTCGCTCCTTTGCTGCATGCCCTGACCTGTTGCTACGTCTCCGACTCTGATCCTGTGCTGCCCGTCCTGACCTCCTGCCTGTCCCCCACCACGAGATTGCCTGCCGTTCCTGTACCTCGACCTTGGCTGCCACTGAAGACAAGTCCCGCCTATGGAACGACCTGGTTGTACCACGCTGCAGCAAGTCCAACCTGCTTTGTGAAAGGCTCTGGTGAAAACAGGGTGCCACTTAGATTCCGGTCCCAGGTAGTGGCCTGTGTCATCATCCGCAGTGGTTCAGAGGATCTACTACCTTTAGGCATGACAGAGTGTACAGTATTTCCAGGTATATAAGACAACGCCAACTTTTCCAATTGAAATACAGAGTTTGGGATATACTCACCTTATAAGACAGAGCAGTATCAGAGCAGTAGCACATCCCTCTGGCCAGCCCTGGTATCCTTGCATCCTGTGCCCTTAATTCCTATTATTATAAAAACGATTTTTAACCGCAACATTTCTACTTCTGGCTCCTCAAGGGGAGTCGAGGGGGATAGCTATATGGTCAGTCAAGGGAATAGCTGCAAAGTCAGCCAAACTTTCATAAGTTTCACTTGGAGTGCCACTGGCTTTTACCGCCGTAGGCAAAGGTAAAAACACCCACAATGGGTGCTAGCTAGTGGGTGTTTTTTGCAAAAAGAAAACACCCACCTTGTACCCCGCTTATAAGACGACCCCCTACTTTAGAGAAAATTTTCAGATGTTAAAAAGTTGTCTTCCATGCAGGAAAATACGGTATATAATCTGATAGTGGAGCCAAGAGTCACTCCCCCTGGCTCATTTCCATATTTTTACAAAGTAAATTTTAAAAGAATGTGGCTGTTCAATTACAGTCTACCATCAGTAAATCTGAGGTTGAAGTCCTCTAGTTTCAACTTGTTATGGAAGTTGCTTGCATTGCTTTGTTATTTATTTGTATTGCTCTTGTAAGTCCTTTGGTTACAAATACATTTGTAGATGCCAATATGAAGACTTTGTATATCATCAGTCTTTATATTCAAATGTACACTGTGCTTCAATATTCTAAGTCTATAGGGGGAATTTATTATTGTGTGGTGCAAGGTCTGTTTTCTGGCAACTTTAGCAGTGTTGAATTTACATTTTTGCGAACAGCCTTAATCCATGTGGCGCACCATCTAATATATAAAGCTAAAAGAGACGCCAGTGACAGTCACTGAAAGAGACGGTCAGTGACAAAGAAGGTCAGACACAGAGGCAGTCAGTGACAGAGACAGTTTGTACGAATCTCATCTTGTCCTGCATCCCTGTTTCTCTGGCTGCCACCACGGGCCTAGTCACACCGGTGGAACGACCTGGTGGAACCCCGCCGGAGCTAGACCATCCCGCTTTGCGGCAGGTTCTGGTGAAGAGCAGGTGCCACTTAGATTCCAGTCCTGGGTGTCGGCTAGTACCATCATCATTTCCCGTGGTGGGCCAGAGGGTCCACAGACTCTCCTCCCAGTAATCCCTAGTACCCTCCGTGACTGTGACAGTTGTCCCTATGAACTGTGGCAGTGCCCCTTTGTGACACAGTTAGAGACAGTGGGGCTCATTTACTTACCCAGTCCTGTCGCGATCCAGCAGCGCGTTCTCCAAAGAGGATTCGGGTCTTCCGGCGATTCACTAAGCTTGTGCGTCGAACTTCTTGCAGGTGTCACTGCTGCGCCGAGGTCAGCTGGAGTTTACCATCTTCTCCCCGGTGCATGTAAGTGCTTGATTTTGCGACACACTTCGTTTTTTAAATTCTGCAGATTTTCCGAATCCGTCGAGTTTTCCGACAACCCCCCCCCCCTTTCCGTCACGTGAGAGCCGGCGCGATTGCACCGGAATCCCAGCAGAATTCGGTGCAAAACGGAAAAAGTCAGGAAACCCGACGAAAGTGCGGCCGCAGAACCCTTAGTAAATGAACCCCAGTAAGTCAGAGACAGAGAGACACAGAGAGAGTCAAAGAGAGACAGTCAGAGAGAGAGATAGAAACATATAATTTTTGTTAACCCATTCTTTTTTGTTATGTCTAAGTGCAGTTATTTCCTATTCCAGGCAGCATAAGGATCTACAGCTAGTAAGAAATAAAAAAGGGCGTCATGTTTTGTGTTGTTATAACAACTGCTATAACAAGTATAAATTAAGAATGTTTATTGTGCACCACCCTGAGACAGGGCCATGTTATCCAAAGTGGCAATTATCCCCCCTGGATATTTTATCTAACTTCTAATGTTCATATAAATGTAATACAGTATATATGTATTTAAGATTCATTTTATAACTTTCACCTTTTTTTATTAATTTTTAACCTTATATTGTACATGATTTTATATTACATTTTTTTGCAACAATAAATGTATTAATAATTAAACTGAAACATAGATTGTTAAATACATACTAATCAGTAGTGTCCACATGCATATTATCTTTAAATCTCGTTTTTTTCACCCACTCCTATTTTACTGATTTGTGGGTAGTATATGCGAAGTGCCACTTCAAAAAAGTGAAGGTTTTTCTTGATATGGCATTGAAAACGCATAGTAAGGCTACTTTTACACTGCCCTGCACTCGCATGGGCTATGGTCGAGCGAACACGTGGCAGCGCCCTTGCGGTTAGCTATATATGTCTCAACGCTACGAGGCAAATATCCTTATTCTGTCACCAATAAATATATATATCTGCTTAAGCAGTATTACGATAAACGGTTAAAATACAATTTTTATTAATTCTTCATGAAAAATCGATAATTCAATAAATATGCTCACACCAAGGACAATACAACACATGCCTTCACAACTCCCCTAGTGTATCAATTACCAGATAAAAGGCACAGAAGATAAATATAAATACATATACATACAGGTAGGTATCACCCTAAAAAAGGTTAGTAAATATGGTCAAATACCTACCCTAGGGTCAATCTTTTCTCTTGGACCCATAACGGGTCTTGCTTACCCATACATATGTAGTTATATAAATTCCAATTTTCGGGCTTGGGAGGGAACTTCCTCTTTCTTTCCTGGGGAGGGTGTGATTCCCTAAATGCTCACCCTAAACCCCAATAGCTCCCGCCCTTACAAGGGCAGTCCCAAGTACTGTCCCTTGTCATAAGATATCACACCTCCCTGACGCGTTTCCACCAGAGTTTCATCAGAGGGAGAATTATTATAGAAATATGGCCCTGAAAAAGTACACATATGGCTGGATTCACACGACCGCAAGGGGGACGTATATACGGCCGATATACGTCCCCCATAGAAGGCAATGGGTGTGCGGCGCCCTATGGGAGCGGTACGGTGCCGCACACGTGCGGCACCGTATCGCCCTGTACCCCGTGAAAAAATAGGACATGTCCTATTCTTTCAGGGAATACGGCGCCATGCGCCATGTATCCCTATGGGGAGGGGCGGGGATGAGCAGCGCTCTCCCCCTCCTCCTCTCCCCACGCAATGCCGTGTGCCTGCCGTGCTACGGTATGGCGGGCACCGGTCGTGTGAATCCAACCTAAATTGGTATTAGTTCCAAGCCCAGCACCGGCGTAGGTCATCAGATATCTTATTAGTGTTATCAATAGTAATTAACAAATAGAGTGCAAACTTAGGACCAGAGGCAGAAAAAAATCAAAAAATCAAAACATAGAGTCATACTGACATCATTGTCTCCACTCAAGGGATATAATTTTTTATCAAATTCAGTAAATATTTTAGTTTTTCAGCTATTGCAACTCATAGATAGGGGATATGTCCCAGAGACCCAGACAAAGAAGTTTGGGAGCTGGGAGGATATATCGGTCCCTGTTTAAAGACTGCTTAAATAAAGCAGGCGTATTGTAACTGGAGGTTCAAGCCCCCGAGTGCCACAGTGTTCAGCTGGTGTATCCACCTCGCCTCTCTCTGTAGCACCTTGCGGTCCCAATCCCCTCCCCTGCGTGGGGGGTTCAATTCCTGTGAACCTAATTACGGAAGGTTGTCCATTATGCAGGGCATGCATATGTCACGCGATAGGGGTATCCTGGTTGTGCTGAATGTCACCCAAGTGATCCCCAATCCTTCTCCGGAATTCCTGTATCGTCTTCCCCACATATTCCAGTCCGCATGTGCATTTGGCTTTGTACACCACCCCTTTAGACCTACAGTTGATAAAATCTTTGATGACATAAGTCCTATTTTCATTGTTTCCCACAAATGTTTTCCCAGTTTTCGACACTTTCCAGACCTGGTAAGCTTTATTGGATTTGTTTTATCCATATGCAATGATTGTTTGCACTGCTGGGCTTGGTACTAAGACCAATTTATGTGTACTTTTTCAGGGTTATATTTCTATAATAATTCTCCCTCTGATGAAACTCTGGTGGAAACGCGTCAGGGAGGTGTGATATCTTATGACAAGAGACAGTACTTGGGACTGCCCTTGTAAGGGCGGGAGCTATTGGGGATTAGGGTGAGCATTGCTAGGGAATCACACCCTCCCCAGGAAAGAAAGAGGAAGTTCCCTCCCAAGCCCGAAAATTGGAATTTATATAACCAAATATGTATGGGTAAGCAAGACCCGTTATAGGTCTGAGAGAAAAGATTGACCCTAGGGTAGGTATTTGACCATATTTACTAACCTTTTTTAGGGTGATACCTACCTGTATGTATACAAACTCCAAGGAAGGAAGCAGCACTCCAAGATAAATAGTGAATATTTATTCCACCAGTGGTAAGTGCTACGTTTCAGCTGACTCTATGCAGCCATTCTCAAGCATGACTCAGGGATCCTGAGTCAGTTCCTTGAAGCCTGCACCCACATTGGATTTAATCCAGTTATCCACAGTGCTGCTCCTTCTACCTATTTATCTGGCTACCTGTATGTATATGTATATGTATTTATATTTATCTTCTGTGCCTTTTATCTGGTAATTGATACACTAGGGGAGTTGTGAAGGCGTGTGTTGTATTGTCCTTGGTGTGAGCATATTTATTGAATTATCGATTTTTTATGAAGAATTAATAAAAATTGTATTTTAACTGTTTACCGTAATACTGCTTAAGGAGATAGCTATATATGTCCCCACATGGCCTGTGCGAATGGGGCTTAAGGGAAAAAGAGGGAATTCTGTATCTCTTATGATACCTATGAGAGGATAAAAAAAACCTCATCAAAAACCTAGTCAAAATGTCTTCAAGGTCACTTGCAAAACTCTATGATTTTGAAGGAGTTTTTGAAGTGGTAATATTGTCTACAGCAGCAGTTGCAGGCTATAGAAGTGACTCTGACATGATGTCACCACTGAGCCTCTATATACAAATAGATCACTGGTAGTGAGAGATATTGATCACATATGGGAATGAGCAGAGCTATGAACAAATTTACTGATAAGTTATACGTATCAATACAAGAAGGTGTTTATCATTTCTTCTTGTTTGTTACAGGAGCTATCGCTGCATATAACGCTGGTCCTGGAAATGTTAAGACCTTGAAAGATGTTGACAAATACACAACTGGAAAAGACTATGCCAATGATGTTGTTGCTCGTGCACAATACTGCAGGTCTAAGGGCTATTGAGGTTATTTTAATTAATTGCAATATTATTTTTGGTTTAAAGAGAACATGTTGCCAGGGACCTCATTTTCACTAAAGACAGGTTATAGAAGCTCATTACAGCTGCATTGTAAATATGCATTTTGCTTTCTGTATTCATTTGCATTACAATATAAAACTTGTCTGGCATCCTTACAGAATCCTCTGTGTAGTCCCAGCAGTTGGGCTTTGGTTTGGATACATTTAAAAAAACAACATGTGACTTGTCTGTACTGCAGACTGCTCAGCTCTTGGCCCTAACTTTTGTGCTCTTGTATAGCTCCTCCCTCCTGCTCCTTCACAGAGCTCACAGCCTGTTGAGCTGACATGAGTGGGAGAGGGAGGAGCTGTACAGGAGCACAAAGGTGAGGACTAAGAGCTGAGGAGTCACAGAAAAGTCACATGTTGTTTTTTTAAATGCATCCAAACAACAGGGTGCAAGGTAAGTTATAACACACAATTATATTGTAATGCAAATGCTTTAGAGAATTTAGAAAGGCATGTTTGCAATTCAGCTGTAATGGGCTTTTGCAACTTGTCTGTGAAAATGAGGTCCATGGTGACAGGTTCACTTTAATCCTTAAACAATGCTATGGCCTTTAAATGATTAGAAAAGCCGCAATAAAAATTTTAAAAAAAATTGCATACTACTGTACATGCAATCTGAGTGCTTCATAAAATATTGTACACATTAAATGCATCACTTTTAAAAGCTACACAAATCTGTGTAATGTGCATTTCTAAAATAATCATAATTTAAACCCAGCTCACAACCCATTTTTAAAATTCTAAATGTTCTACATCTACACAAACAAATATATTACCCAAAAACCTAATTAATACCATGTACTGTATTTATGCTTTAGTATTAGGAGGCTTATAACTTTAGATGTGATTTTTCAGAATTTCCAAAAAATACCCCAAAATCTACTTTAAGGTATCAGTTCACTTAAAAAATGACTGGCCACACTGACCTCAAATTAAGGAGTTAAATGAGATATTACAAATTCTTCCAAGCAACCCAACATGTGCATGAAAACTGTTTATTGGGTCCACGGCAGGGCAAAGAAAACAGTGCTCTTTTCTTTTTCCAGGGTTGATTTGCCAGCTTTTAAGCTGCTATAATGCATTTCTGACTAAGTGTCACACATTCAATAGAAAATGGAACCTTGCACAGCAGAATACCGCACCAAGTAGAGGTAGTAGTCAACACACTCAAAACGAGCAAATCAAGAATCAGAGAAAAAGTAGTGTGTCACTGACATGATTTGATTCAAAAAACATAACAAATTTTATTAATATTCAACACTAAACACAAACATGCATATAAAATCAATTAAAACTGTGCCAAAGTATATACAATTGTCTACTATGTTATGCACTATGGTCGGTGCAAAAACAAGACACCTCCTAAATGGGTGGTATCCACCCAAAACCACCCCTAAACAATGAAAAGACACATATAAAGTGCAAGTGCATCTGTCAAGCTGCCATGGAAGTAAGGGTTAAGTGAATTAATTCCTGCAATGTAAACATGGTAAAAAGTTGATAAAGGTAATAGAGATCTTTACCCCTGAGGAAGTCTCCAGTTGGAGACGTTACGCGTGGGGAGCCCTCCACCTCCTGATCATTCCACCACCCCGCCTGCATGCTGCTATTTCTCTGGTTTGTTTGCCAGGTCACTTGTTATATGTACTAGGGTTTGCCTCCATTACCTTTATCGACTTTTTACCATGTTTACATTGCAGGCATTAATTCACTTAACCCTTACTTTCATGGCAGCTTGACAGATGCACTTGCACTTTATATGTGTTTTTTCATTGTTTAGGGGTGGTTTGGGTGGATACCACCCATTCAGGAGGTGTCTTGTTTTTGCACCGACCATAGTGAATAACATAGTAGACAATTGTATGTACTTTGGTACAGTTTTAATTGATTTTATATGCATGTTTGTGTTCAGTGTTGAATATTAATAAAATTTGTTATGTTTTTTGAATCAAATCATGTCAGTGACACACTACTTTTTTCTCTGATTCTTGATAAGTGTCACACATGTCACAAATTGACAAAACAGTGGAAACCCCAATTTTGTAAACTACACACCTTATTGAATTTTTTAAGTTATATAGTGGTCTTTTTTTTCTCCACAGTTTTTTTTCACCCAAAAATTTTTTTATTGGGCTATGAAAATGAAAAACATTATATTTTTTCTAATGAATTACATATTGCCCCAAATGTTGTTATTTTTCCCTAGGGGGTTAATGGAGACAATGCATACCACTGTTTGCTCAACAATAAGTCATAAATATTTTAATACTTAAAGGGGTATTCCAGGAATCAGCATAATTCATATACAAGTGGGCACTCAAAATATAAGCTAATGTGTAATTAGTTGTTATTTAAAATTTTGCTCCCCTTAGCAGAAAATGCTGTGGACATCTAATGTAATGGAGAATTAAAATGCTACTGGCCCTTTAATCAGTCCGTTAATTTCCTCCGCGCGGTCCGTTGCAGGACAGAAGATGGCTGCTGGTCACATGTCCACATCACATGTTCTGTAGCTGCCTGGGCAGAGTCATGTGATCACCACTACGTTTGGCTGTAGTCAGTTGGTTGCAGTGCATCCAGTATGGCCATTGTTGTGGTGATGGCAGTTACACATCATTACTATGGTAACAGAGCAAGAAAGTCTGTTACATCATCACTGTTAGCAGAGCCTGAGAGGTAGGAGGAGTTACTGAGAACTAAAGGATCTTGGGACTTGAAGTTTCCAGTGGGGGCCATCTTAGTGATAACTCCACCTACTTTAGAGAGGCCATAAACTTTGTAAATCATGAAATCAAACTATTTAGGCTCCGTTTTGTGACTAATGACATTGAGTATTGTTACATTCATTTAGTTATATCATCATGGATTTTTGTGTCAGATGTTCATATTCCCGGAATACCCCTTTAATATATGTGTCAAGAACAAAAAAAGAACCTGACCAGCAAACAACCAAGTCCAGACTTGGGCTAGCTGTCAAACTATTTAAGTAGTGTCAATTAACCCTGCCCCTAATTTCAGTAACCTGCTATTGGACCCTGTGAGACCAAGCAAGGTGAGAGGAAAACCTATGTTGTCTGGCAGCTACTGGATGTACGGGCAGACAGATAACAGGAAGTCAGAGACAGACCAGTGTTCACACAGGAATTCAGAAATGTGTCAAGGCAATAGCTGAAAACTATTATAACCTATACAAACCTCAAAAAAGGGAGTTGTGCCCAACTATTGTACAACTCACCCGACCACAAGACCAATGAACAGGGCCGATTCTAGCATATTTGCTGCCTGAGGCGAATATTAAAATGCTGCCCCTCCCCCCCGCTCCCTGTTTAGTAAATGCTGAAAACGATACTAACAATTAACAACCCTACAGACAGCTCCCTGACACTGTGTGACTGACTACAGGATCTGAGAGACATTAGTGGCATCTAGTACCTTATAGATGACAATCTCTTCCATCAGGAGGACTTTATTCCGGGTTCTCCAATCCATGACGTATCACTGCTGAATTCATGGCCAGATATCTTCAGCTCCGTGCAGCATCTCCACCCAGCGTCCCTAAAAATACCACAGTCACTTACAGTATGAAGTCTCCTGGATAACAACACTGTGCTCCTAAATAATATATACGCCTCACAACACAACTGACCGCACTCTCCCCACATATAACACATCCCTTCATTTTTTATATATATATATATATATATATATATATATATTAGTCTACTGGAATTATAGCATGCTAAGCACCAATCAATATACAACACCCCCAATTTATTAATACAACACCCCCCAACATTTGGTTTACATGATGCAAAGTAATCTGTATCCTATAACTAATAAATATATAGCACCCCCTAATGAATATATATATATATATATAAATTTATTTTTATATAGCCCTGCTCTCATATATTTAAAGGCCTCGTTATTCACCCACCAATTAAATTATGTAAAGCTCCCATATACAGATCCCCTACAGCTTAAATAAAATCTTGCCTCACATATACAGTCCCCTCCCAGCTTACTAATATACTGTATCCCATATACAGCCCCTGCAGCTTAGTAATATACTGTATCCCAGGGCCGCATCTGCCATGAGGCGAGATGAAAATCTCGCCTCAGGCGGCAGAATGCGGGTCCCTGTAAAGGGCGGCGAAATTTGCCGCTCTAAAGTGGGCGATTCGGGCGTCCATTAACGCCCGAATTGCCCACCAGCTATAATAAATCGCGCCTGTCTCTTTAAGACACAGGCGCGATTTATATGCGGAGCGACGCAGCGCCTTTCCGGCAGCTGCGTCGCTCCGTTCTAAGCAGTGACACAGGCGTCATGACGTCACGCGCCTGTGTCACTGTGCGGAGCCGCGGCTCACAGGAGAGCCGCGTGAAGACCGGAGCCGCGCGCCGAGGGAGCAGCTGCCTGCAGGTGAGTATGATTTTCTTATTTTTCATGTGCTTTAATTAAATGTGGGGAGGTTTCATGTTATACTGGGAGGGGGGGTACTATATAGGGCTAGAAAACGTTTAATACTGGGGGGGGCGCTATAGATATCATATGGGGCCATAATTATTTTATACTAGGGGGGGGATGCTATATGTATTATTTGGGGCCATAATTATTTTATACTTGGGGGGGGGGGGGGAATTCTATATGTATTATTTGGGGCCATAATTATTTTATACTAGGGGGGGATGCTATATGTATTATTTGGGGCCATAATTATTTTATACTAGGGGGGGATGCTACATATATTATTTGGGGCTATAATTATTTTATACTAGGGGAGGGGTGCTATATGTATTATTTGGGGCCATAATTATTTTATACTAGGGGGGGTGCCATATATATTATTTGGGGCCATAATTATTTTATACTAGGGGGGGTGCCATATATATTATTTGGGGCCATAATTATTTTATACTAGGGGGGGGGGGTGCCATATATATTATTTGGGGCCATAATTATTTTATACTGGGGGGGGATGCTATATGTATTATTTGGGGCCATAATTATTTTATACTGGGGGGGGGATGCTACATATATTATTTGGGGCCATAATTATTTTATACTGGGGGGGGGGGTGCTATATGTATTATTTGGGGCCATAATTATTTTATACTAGGGGGGGATGCTATATTTTATTTGGGGATTTGGGGCTATAATTATTTTATACTGGGGGGATGCTATATATTATATATCACTAAGCTGGGGGGATGTATATGGGATACAGTATATTACTAAGCTGGGAGGGGACTGTATATCGGGTACAGCATATTACTAAGCTGGGGGGATGTATATGGGATACAGAATATTACTAAGCTGGGAGGGGACTGTATATGTGGGGCAAGATTTTATTTAAGCTGTAGGGGATCTGTATATAATTTAATTGGGTGGTGAATAACGAGGCCTTTAAATATATGAGAGCAGGGATATATAAAAATAAATGTAATATAATATATATATATATATATATATATTCATTAGGGGGTGCTATATATTTATTAGTTATAGGCTACAGATTACTTTGCATCATGTAAACCAAATGTTAGGGGTCTGTAATAATAAATTGGGGGTGTTGTATATTGATTGGTGCTTAGCATGCTATAATTCCAGTAGACTAATGTATATATATATATATGTATATATATATATATATATATATATATATATATATATATATAATGAAGGGATGTGTTATATGTGGGGAGAGTGCGGTCAGTTGTGTTGTGAGGGGTGTATATTATTTAGGAGCACAGTGTTGTTATCCAGGAGACTTTATACTGTAAGTGACTGTGGTATTTTTAGGGACGCCGGGTGGAGATGCTGCATGGAGCTGAAGATATCTTGCCGTGAATTCAGCCGTGATACGTCATGGATTGGAGAAACCGGAATAAAGTTCTACTGATGGAAGAGATTGTCATCTATAAGGTACTAGATGCCACTAATGCCTCTCAGATCCTGTAGTCAGTCACACAGTGTCAGGGAGCTGCCTGTAGGGTTGCAGCAAATATGCTAGAATCGGCCCTGCTGTATCCCATATACAGCCCCAGCTTAGTGATATACTGTATCCCATATACAGCCCCCCAGCTTAGTAATATACTGCATCCCATATACATCCCCCAGCTTAGTAATATACTGTATCCCATATAGATCCCCCAGCTTAGTAATATACTGTATCCCATATAAATCCCCCAGCTTAGTGATATACTGTATCCCATATACAGTCCACATATTACTAAGCTGCAGGGGCTGTATATGGGATACAGTATATTAGTAAGCTGGGAGGGGACTGTATATGTGGGGCAAGATTTTATTTAAGCTGTAGGGGATCTGTATATGGGAGCTGTATATAATTCAATTGGTGGGTGAATAACGAGGCCTTTAAATATATGAGAGCAGGGCTATATAAAAATAAATGTAATATATATATATATATATATATATATATATATATATATATATATATATATATATATATATATATATATATATTCATATACACCTCCCAGCTTAGTAATATACTGTATCCCATATACAGCCCCAGCTTAGTGATATACTGTATCCCATATGCAGCCCCCCAGCTTAGTAATATACTGCATCCCATATACATCCCCCAGCTTAGTAATATACTGTATCCCATATACATCCCCCCAGCTTAGTAATATACTGTATCCCATATAGCACCCCCCCCAGTATAAAATAATTATGGCCCCATATAATATATACTGAATCCTTCCCCAGTATAAAATAATTATGGTCCCATATAATATATATAGCATCTCCCCCAGTATAAAATAATTATAGCCCCAAATAATATATATAGCATCACCCCCCCAGTATAAAATAATTATAGCCCCAAATAAAATACATAGCATTCCATCATCCCCCCCCCAGTATAAACTAATTATGGCCCCATATGATATATATATAGCTCCCCCCCCCCCAGTATAAAATAATTATGGCCCCATATGATATATATAGCATCCCCCCCAGTATAAAATAATTATGGCCCCATATGATATATTTAGGATCCCCCCCTAGTATAAAATAATTATGGCCCCAAATAATATATATAGCAACCCCCCCCTAGTATAAAATAATTATGGCCCCAAATAATATATATAGCATCCCCCCCTAGTATAAAATAATTATGGCCCCAAATAATATATATAGCACCCCCCCTAGTATAAAATAATTATGGCCCCAAATAATATATATAGCACCCCCTCCCCTAGTATAAAATAATTATGGCCCCAAATAATATCTACAGCATCCCCCCCTTAGTATAAAATAATTATGGCCCCAAATAATATATATAGCATCCCCCCCCCCATAGTATAAAATAATTATGGCCCCAAATAATATCTATAGCATTCCCCCCCCCCAGTATAA
Source organism: Engystomops pustulosus (assembly GCF_040894005.1). Classification (NCBI taxonomy): domain Eukaryota; kingdom Metazoa; phylum Chordata; class Amphibia; order Anura; family Leptodactylidae; genus Engystomops; species Engystomops pustulosus. The sequence goes on along the minus strand of NC_092412.1, from coordinate 101,302,368 downwards.
AATAATTATGGCCCCATATGATATCTATAGCGTCCCCCCAGTATTAAACGTTTTCTAGCCCCATATAGTACCCAGTATAACATGAAACCTCCTCACATTTAATTAAAGTACATTAAAAATAATAAAATACATACCGTATATTCCGGCGTATAAGACGACCCCCCTACTTTCCTGTTTAAAATATAGAGTTTAAGATATATTCGCCGTATAAGACTACCCCTTTTCCAACGCATACAAAACACCGGTGTAAAATTAAAAAAAAAAACAGATTTGAATTTAACATGGTCCTTTTTTTAATTTAAATTCTTATGACATGTAGGTATATAGCAGGAAAACTGTCGCTCATAAACATAAGGCATACAACAACAACATTACCATTACAGCACAGCCCCCAGTAGTATACAGCACAGCCCCCAGTAGTATACAGCACTGCCCCCAGTAGTATACAGCACAGCCCCCAGTAGTATACAGCACAGCCCCCAGTAGTATACAGCACAGCCCCCAGTAGTATACAGCACTGCCCCCAGTAGTATACAGCACAGCCCCCAGTAGTATACAGCACTGCCCCCAGTAGTATACAGCACTGCCCCCGGTAGTATACGCCTGCCCCCAGTAGTATACAGCACAGCCCAGCATTAAAAAATAAAAAAAACTTATATACTCACCGTCCAGTGGCCTCGATGTCTGCGCGGCTCGTCTTCAGTCTTCCACGCCGTCTTCTTTCTTCTGCTGGGCGCCACAATTGATCTTCCTTGGCAGGCGCTTAGTATGATGCGCCGCTGCTAACGTCATACTAGGAGCCGCCCCGGGAAAAACATGGCGGCGCCCAGCAGAAGAAAGAAGACGGCGCGGAAGACTGAAGACGAGCCGCGCAGACATCGGGGCCACCGGAGGGTGAGTATGCGCCCTGATGTCTTTTTGAGGCTGCCGGCAGCACACGCTGTGAAAACACCCTAGCACCGATCGCGGGTGTTACCGGTAAGCCTTTGCTGCAATATGCAGACTTACCGGCTATGGAGAGGGCTCAGCCCGTGAGCCCTCTACATGCACCGGGACCCGACCGGCGGTCGGGATTACCGGCGTATAAGAAGACCCCAGACAAGACGATTTTTCTGTCTTCAAAAGTCGTCTTATACGCCGGAATATACGGTACTCACCTGCAGGCAGCTGCTCCCTCGGCGCGCGGCTCCGTTCTTCACGCGGCTCTCCTGTGAAGCGCGGCTCTGCACAGTGACACAGGCGCCGTGATGTCATGACGCCCGTGTCACTGCTTAGAACGGAGCGACGCAGCTGCCAGAAAGGCGCTGCTTCGCTCCACATATAAATCGCGCCTGTGTCTTAAGCTGGTGGGCGATTCGGGCGTTAATGGACGCCCGAATCGCCCACTTTAGAGCTGCAAATTTCGCCGCCCTTTACAGGGACCCGCATTCTGCCTGAAGCGAGTTTTCATCTCGCCTCATGGCAGATGCAGCCCTGCCAATGAACATCCACCAAAAAAAGATGAAAGTACATAACAACTACCAAACAACTAGATAAAAGTAAATACATTCATTCATCATTGCATAATACATAGAATAAATTATGAGACAAGTCACATGGAGAACAAGTAAAACAAGAAAAACAAGCAAAAATTACTACCTATTGACTAAAAATTAGGCAGACACAAAGCTCCTAACTAGAGATGAGTGAACACACTCGTCCGAGCTTGATGCTCGTTCAAGCATTAGCGTACTCGAAACTGCTCGTACGAATATTTTGCCAGCTCGAGAAAATTGTATCTCCCACCGTTTTGATTTTTGGCGGCCAGAAACAGAGCCAATCACAAGCCAGAAGACTCTGCACTCCACCCAGCATGACGTGGTACACTTACACGTCGATAGCAGTGGTTTGCTGGCCTGATCAGGTGACCCTGGAATAGACTATCCCCTGCCCGCGCTGCTCGCATCATTCTCTGTCTGGATGCCGTTAGGGTGAGAGCTGCTGCTGCTGCAGGGATAGCGTTAGGGTGTTATATTAGCTTACTGTTAGGCAGGAGTGAGTCTACAAGAACCCAACAGCCCTTGTTAGGGCTCGAATATTTTTGGGCTTGCTGGCACTAGTAGTGCAGCTAGTACCATATTGTGCCGAATTTGCAGGGAGACTTGCAAACGTTCTATTTAGCTCTTAGTGACACACATATCCATTTCAAACACCTAAGTGGGACAATTTATTAGGGGTTTGATTGAATTAGGCACAGTCTGTCGATTTTTTTTTCTTCAAAACTTAAAGTGACAGGCACACCACAAAATCCAGTTGTGTGCTGTCAGTGTAGGATACAAACTAGCCATACAAGAACCCAACCAGCTTTCTTAGGGCTACAATAGCGTTATATATATATTTTTTTTATTTGCTTGTGGCTGGCCTTGCTGGCACTAGTAGTGCAGCAAGTACCATATTGTGATGAATTTGCAGGGAGACTTGCGAACGTTCTATTTAGCTCTTAGTGGCACACATATCCATCTCAAACACCTAAGTGGGACAATTTATTAGGGGTTTGATTGAATTAGGCACAGTCTGCCGATTTTTTTTTTTTACTTTTATTTTTTTTTTCAAAACTAAAAGTCATCATGACAGGCACAGCACAAAATCCAGTTGTGTGCTGTCAGTGTAGGTAAGAAACTAGCCATACAAGAACCCAACCGGCTTTCTTAGGGCTACAATTGCGTTATATATATTTTTTTTTATTATTTGCTTGTGGCTGGCCTTGCAGGCACTAGTAGTGCAGCTAGTACCATATTGTGACGAATTTGCAGGGAGACTTGCGAACGTTCTATTTAGCTCTTAGTGACACACATATCCATCTCAAACACCTAAGTGGGACAATTTATTAGGGGTTTGATTGAATTAGACACAGTCTGCCGCTTTTTTTTTCAAAACTGAAAGTCATCACAGGCACAGCACAAAATCCTATTGTGTGCTGTCAGTGTAGGTTAGAAACTAGCCATAGCAATCATCATCATCTTCTGTGGTTGCTGTGTGATTTCTTCTGATCCTTTTGTTAAAAAAAAAACACAAAAAAACACAAAAAAATTTACAGTTTACACTATAATTTTGAAAATGTTGAACCCGAGGGGTAGGGGTAGAGGACGAGGGCGTCCAACTACTGCAGGGGTCAGCGGCCGTGGTCCTGGGCGGGGTGAGACACCACCTGCTGATGAGGGAGCAGGGGAACGCCGCAGAGCTACACTCCCTAGGTCTCACGTTACTGGGACTCGTGGTAGAGCACTGTTGAGGCCAGAACAGTGCGAACTGGTGATGTCGTGGATTGCGGACAACCAGTCAGTCTTCCACGCAGTCCACCCATGTCACCGAAATCAGCACTCCTCCAGCTCCTCCACCTCAGCCTCCTTCCCCCCAGTCTACCCCCTCCCAGGAAAAATTGGCATTTGAACCGGCATACTCTGAGGAACTGTTTTCTGGACCCTTCCCAGAGTCACAAACCACTTGTCCGGTTGCTGCTGAGCTCTTTCCCGATGCTCAGGTTTTCCACCGGTCGCGGTCTGTGGGTGATGATGACATTTTTGACGTAGTGGAAGAAGTGTGTAAAGAGTTGTCGGACGATGAGGAGACACGGTTGTCAGACAGTGGTGAAGTTGTTGTCAGGGCAGGAAGTCTGAGGGGGGAGCAGACTGAGGGATCGGAGGATGATGAGGTGACAGACCCAAGCTGGGTTGATAGGCCGAGTGAACACAGTGCTTCTGAGAAGGTTGGAAGAGGCAGTGGTGGGGCCAGACGAAGAGGCAGGGGCAGAGATGGTGCATCAGTGCCAAATGTTTCACGTAGTGAAGCTCCCGTGGCGAGGGCTAGATTTTCAGAAGTCTGGAGGTTCTTTAAGAAACACCGGATGACCAACGGACTGTGGTGTGCAACCTGTGCCACACCAGGATCAACAGGGGTTCCACCACTACTAGCTTAACCACCACCAGTATGCGCAGGCATATGAATGCTAAACACCCCACTCAATGGAACCAAGGCCGTTCACCTCCGGCCGGGCACACCACTGCTCCTTCCCCTGTGTCATCTACTGCCTCTGCTAGTCAGCCCCCTGCCCAGGACCCCGGCCCAAACACCTCACATGCGAAAACCACACCTTCGCCTTCACGATCCTCCACAGCATCCACCAATGTCTCCATGCACAGTGTCCAGCTCTCTATACCCCAGACGCTGGAGCGCAAGAGGAAATACAGTGCAACTCACCCACACGCCCAAGCCCTCAACGTCTACATCTCCAAATTACTCAGCCTGGAGATGCTGCCCTATAAGCTTGTAGAGACCGAGGCCTTTCGCAACCTCATGGCGGCGGCCGCCCCTCAGTATTCGGTCCCCAGCACACTACTTTTCCAGATGTGCCGTCCCAGCCCTGCACCAGCACGTGTCAGACAACATCATCCGTGCCCTGACCAACGCCGTTTCTGACAAGGTCCACCTGACCACAGACACATGGACGAGTGCTGCCAGGCAGGGCCACTATGTATCGCTGACGACACATTGGGTTAACTTGGTGGAGGCTGGGACCGAGTCTGACCCTGGGGTTGGTCATATACTGCCGACGCCGAGGATTGCGGGGCCTACCTCGGTCCAGGTCTCTCAGGCCTACTATGCCTCCTCCTCCTCCCATCCCTCCTCCACCTACTCCTCCGAATTACCATCCGTGGGCATGGCGCCATCAGTCGGTAGCTCTAGGCACAGCAGCAGTGCGAAGCGACAGCAGGCGGTGCTCAAACTGCTAAGCCTAGGCGATAAAAGGCACACCGCCCAAGAGCTTTTAAAGGGCATCACGGCGCAGACTGATCTGTGGCTGGCACCGCTGAACCTGAAGCCAGGCATGGTTGTGTGTGACAACGGCCGTAAGCTGGTGGCGGCTCTGCAACTCGGCAGACTGACACATGTGCCATACCTGGCCCATGTTTTAAATCTCATAGTGCCGCATCTGTGCACATTTCAGGAAGTCCAGCATAGATGCTGCCACTCTCAGAGAAGCGCAGCGCCGCCTCCAATGTTGTGCGACATGCCCACGAGGTGGAATTCAACATTAACCATGTTATCCAGAGTTTACCAGCAGCGTAGAGCGATTGTAGACTGCCAGATCTCAACTTCCACCAGAACTGGTAGTCAGGTCAGTCAACTTCCTCAAGTCTACAATGAGGAGTGGACATGGATGTCTGATATCTGTCAGGTGCTCAGTAACTTTGAGGAGTCAACACAGATGGTCAGTGGCGATGCCGCCATCATCAGCCTCACCATCCCGCTGCTTGGCCTGTTGAAAAGCTCTCTGGTCAGCATGAAGTTGGAAGCTTTGCGCTCGTCACAAGAGACGGGGGAAGAAGATTTCCTTGTTGATAGCCAAAGGTTATCAGGTATGTTTCTCAGCGCATATCGGAGGAGGATGAGGAGGAAGAGGAGGAGAATGTTGCAGAGACAGAAGAGGGGAGTATTGCTCAGTCCTTCACTGTTCAGCGTGTATGGGCAGAAGAAGAGGAGTTGGAGGAGTTGGAGGAGGAGGAAATGGACAGTCAGGCCAGTGAGGGGAGTGAATTCTTGCGAGTTGGGACTCTGGCGCATATGGCAGATTTCATGCTAGGCTGTCTATCCCGTGACCTTTGCGTTCAAAGAATTTATTCCAGCACCGATTACTGGGTATTCACTCTCCTGGACCCACGGTACAAGCAAAATCTTTCCACTCTCATCCCTGGAGAGGAAAGGAGTGTGAGAATGCATGAATACCAGCAGGCCCTGGTGCACAAGCTGAAACAGTATTTTCCTGACAGCGCTAGCAGCAGAGGGCGTACTTCTGTGGGACAAGTAGCGAGGGCAAGTAGACGAACAGGCAGCTTGTCCAGCACTGGCAGGGGTACGCTTTACAAGGCCTTTGCCAGTTTTATGTCACCCCAGCAAGACCCTGTCACCTGTCCCCAGTCTCGGCAGAGTAGGGCTGATCTTTACAGAAAGATGGTGAGGGAGTACATAGCTGACCATACCATTGTCCTAAATGATCACACAGCTCCCTACAACTACTGGGTTTCAAAGCTGGACATGTGGCACGAACTGGCGCTGTACGCCTTGGAGATTCTTGCCTGCCCTGCCGCTAGCGTGTTGTCTGAGCGGGTTTTCAGTGCAGCTGGTGGCATCATCACCGATAAGCGTACACGCCTGTTGACTGACAGCTCTGACAGGCTGACGCTTATCAAGATGAATAAAGCCTGGATTTCTCAGGATTTCCATTCTCCACCAGGTGAAAGAAGCTCAACCTGAATAATGTATGCACTCCTCCTCCTCATTTTCCTCCTTCTCCTCCACTTTGTACACTAAAGCAGAGGAAACTGGCTATTTTTTGCCAGGGCCAACTGGCTCTAGCTATAGTACTCTATGTATTTAATTTTTCTGGAGGGCCACCCACCCGGTCCTCTGGTTTGAAAACTTTTTTGGACTGCCACATACAGGCACTCAATCTATTTATTTTTTTTGGAGGGCCACCTACCTGCTCCTCTGGTTTGAAAACTTTTTTGGACTGCCACATACAGGCACTATCCAAATGTAATTGTCTCCATAGCAGCCTCCACACGTTGTCTTTATAGCTGCCTCCACACGTTGTCTCCATTGCTACCTCCACCATTTATCATTTACCGATATTATTTCAGCGCTTCTTGCGCATCTGTTTACATTCCCCTCACCCGCCATAACCAAGCCAATTACTTATAAGAACAGTACTACACTTGATCTTATACAAAAGGTTCTTAGAAGTGTTGTTTGTAGCCCCCGCCTGCTTTGAAAATTATAATTTTTTCAAAGTAAACGCTTCTGGCCGCCAGGCCCATTTTGGGTGGGGAGGTGCCGAGAGGCAGGGGCTTGACAGGAGAAAGCTCGCCTGGCAGCGGACCGCCAGCTCCCTCCCAAGATCTAACTAACATAGTTTTGACTGCAGCACCTTTAATCTACTACTACCTTACTGCCTCCATACATCGTCCCCTTAGCAAACGAGCTGTGTCAGGCAGAATTTTGGGTTGTTTTCATGGCTTCCACATCAAACTTGTTAACTTTGTCGCCACCCTGCTGTGTTATCCACAAAATATACTGCCAAACTTTTATCATTTACCGATATTATTTCAGCGCTTCTTGCGCATCTGTTTACATTCCCCTCACCCGCCATAACCAAGCCAATTACTTATAAGAACAGTACTACACTTGATCTTATACAAAAGGTTCTTAGAAGTGCTGTTTGTATTCCCCGCCTGCTTTGAAAATTATAATTTTTTCAAAGTAAACGCTTCTGGCCCCCAGGCCCATTTTGGGTGGGGAGGAGCCGAGAGGCAAGGGCTTAGACAGGAGAAAGCTCGCCTGGCAGCGGACCGCCAGCTCCATCCCAAGATCCAACTACCGTATTTTACGGACTATAAGGCGCACTTAAAAGCCTTGGATTTCCTTGGAAATCCAAAGTGCGCCTTATAGTCCGGTGCGCCCTATATGAGGGCAGCGGACCTTACTTACAAAGGTCCCCGCTACCGGAGACAGCAGATCTCCAACGGGAACTGCAGACCACGCGGCACAAACAACTTCTGCCGCGTCGGTCTGCAGTTCCCGCTGGAGATCTGCTGTCTCCGGTAGCGGGGACCTTTGTAAGTATGGTCCGCTGCCCTCCTCCACCTTCCCCGCTCACCTTCCCCGCATCTCGTCGGGTCGCGTTGCGTCTCTTCTCGTCGGGTCTCCGCTCCGCCCCCGGACCTCCGCCACGCCCCCGGACCCTGCGCCTTATAGTCCGATGCGCCTTATATATGGAATTATTCCATATATAAGGTGCATCGGACTGATGCGCCTTATATTCCGGTGTGCCCAATGGCCCGGAAAATACGGTAACATAGTTTTAACTGCAGCACCTTTAATCTACTACTACTTTACTGCCTCCATACATTGTCCCCTTATCAAACGAGCTGTGTCAGGCAGAATTTTCGGGTGTTTCACCAGATACATAATGGAACTCGGCCCATCTATCTCCGCCATGCTGGAGACCTGAAGTTGCAATCATAGCAGCGCAATATGGATGCCCCATACTGTCGCTCTTAATCATGAAACCATTTCCGAAAAAAACATTAAAAATAGAACCGCTATGCTATTCCATTATTCCTAGACGAAATATTCAAACGACCCCGCCTGCTTTGAAAATTCACATTTTTTTCAGAGTAAACGCTTCTGGCCCCCAGGCCCATTTTGGGTGGGGAGGAGCTGAGAGACAGGGGCTTGGACAGGCAAAAGCTCTCCTGGCAGCGGACCGTCAGCTCCATCCCAAGATTAGGCAGCCTCAGAGGCATCCATGCATACTGCCCCTGCTGTTTCCTGTCCATTTCGCCTCCACGATCCTCCACAGCGTCCACCAATGTCTTCATGCGCAACTTTCAACTGTCTATACCCCAGACGCTGGAGCGCGAGAGGATATGCAGCACATCATCCCCTTATCAAACGAGCTGTGTCAGGCAGAATTTTCAGGTGTTTCACCAGATACATAATGGAACTCGGCGCATCTGTCGCCGCCAAGCTGGAGACCTGAAGTTTCAATCATAGCAGCGCAATATGGATGCCCCATACTGTCGCTCTTAATCATGGAAGTCGTCTCCATGGCTGCCTCCACATGTCGTCCCCTTATCAAAAGAGCTGTGTCAGGCTCATTTTTCGGGTGTTTCACCAGATACGTTAGGGAACTTGGTCACTATGTCGCCACCATGCTGTGTTATCGACTAAATATACAGTCAACCTTTTGTTCACATAGGAAATCATTTCAGCGCTTCTTGCTCACCTCCTTTGGTTCCTCTCTGCTGCCTTAACCAGGCAAAATACTGATACATACAGTGCTACACGTTATCCTCGCCAAAAGGAATTTTTAAAATTGGTTTGAAGCCTGAGTCCATTTGGGGTATGTCGCCATGCCACTCTCTAGCCTGCCGCTGCTGCCGCTGCCCCTGCATGCCGTCTTCTGTAGTGTCAGGGTCAATTATTGGATGTTTTAGATGCTATCTAGCCTCAATCGGTCACTCTGTCATCGCCATGCTGTTGCCCATAATTTTGGCATAATGGTGCAATTAAGCAGCCTCAGAGGCATCCATCCATGCTGCCCCTGCTGTTTCCTGTCCATTTCCGTGGTGTTTCCATCATTTTCTGAGGTTTCCAGGTGTTTGGCCAAGCCTCCCTGTGCAGACCCTTGGTCTCCTTGAAAAATGCTCGAGTCTCCCATTGACTTCAATGGGGTTCGTTATTCGAGACGAGCACTCGAGCATCGGGAAAAGTTTGTCTCGGATAACAAGCACCCGAGGATTTTAGTGCTCGCTCATCTCTACTCCTAACCAATACCTAAATGATGAACAAGGTATAAGTGAATAAATAGAGGAAGTACCAGTTATAACATGCCTCCATATGTGTGCCTCTATTGAAAACTATCTGTGTAATAAGAATATATAGCTAGAGATGCCTACATAACAACAGAGGCGAAAATAGGGGTCCACTAGGGGTATCCTAAATTGCATAGAGACCATTGTTAGTACTGATGAGAGAAACAATGGGACTTATTTACTAAGGATCGCAGATCGCACTTTTGTCAGACTGTTCACGGTTTTCTGGATTTGCGCAGCTTTGACAGGTATTTAACAGGGGTTTTCACTGGGATTGTGTCGCACAAAATATCAGGATCTCACCCTGTGTATACCTTGCATCATGCTCTCAGTGTACTAAAACACGCTAAAGACAGAACCACCTCAACATACCTCAGGTGAAATAGCTAAAAACAACTCTAAATAGGGAAAGTGGGGTCTTATCAGGAGAGATAACGATACACAAATGGATGAACAGATAATATACAGTCAAGCAAAGTCAGGCAAAACTGAGTTAAAGGGGTATTCTCGTCTGGGGATTCACATTCAGTTTCATTAATCTGCCATATAAAACATTTCTTTTTTTTAGAAAATTAAAAAAAAAATTTACCTGGGTGAAGATAATTTCAAGGACCTCAAAAGGTAATTTTTTCCGAAATACTGCCTGTACCACGTGCCACACCAGAAAGGCAGCGGGAGATCAAGGAGGTAAATAAGTGGCTCAAAAGTTGGTGTAGGAAGGAGGGTTTTGGGTTCATGGAGAACTGGACTGACTTTTCTGTCGGCTACAGGCTCTACAGTAGGGATGGGCTGCACCTCAATGGGGAGGGGGCCGCTGTTTTAGGGGAAAAAATGGCTAGAAGGTTGGAGAAGTGTTTAAACTAGAGAGGGCAACTACACTTGTGCAGGGGGAGGAAGGGGGGCTGGAATGAGATTGGGGAATAAGGACAAAAGGAATACGGACAGGGAAAACCATATAAAGTGTATGTACACAAATGCCAGAAGCCTCACAAACAAAATGGAGGAACTGGAACTCTTGATGTTGGAGCGGAAATATGATATAGTGGGTATCAGCGAGACATGGCTGGACAGTAGCTATGACTGGGCTGTTACTATAGATGGTTATAGTCTTTTTAGAAAGGATCGTATAAATAAAAAAGGTGGAGGGGTTTGTTTATATGTGAATTCTTGCCTCAAGCCCGTCCTGCGAGATGACATCAGTAACGTAAATGCGGAGTCCCTATGGGTTGAGATAAGAGGAGGGAAAAAGAATAATAAAATATTACTAGGGGTTTGTTATAAGGCTCCAAATATAATGGAGGCAGCAGAGGAAATGCTGATAAGTGAAATGGATGCGGCTTCAAAGCAAGGTGAAGTACTTATCATGGGAGACTTCAATTACCCAGATATCGACTGGGGAGAAGAAACCTGCAGGTCCTTCAAAGGCAGCAGGTTCTTGTCAACAACAAAAGACAATTACCTGTCGCAACTAGTCCTGGAGCCAACAAGAGGGGGGCACTGCTGGACCTTATCCTGTCCAACAGACCTGATAGGGTATCAAAACTACAGGTTGGGGGGAACCTGGGGAATAGTGATCATAATATCATTGATTTTGTACTACGCTTTACTAAGAGCGTTAGTGAAGGGGCAACCAACACTCTAAACTTCAGGAGGGCAAATTTTCAGCAACTAAGGGAAGACCTTAAAGGCATAGACTGGGATAATGTTCTCAAAGACAAAGCCCCCCCCAAAAAAATGGGACTTTTTCTCATATATTCTGAAAAAGTCCTGTGAGAAACACATACCTTATGGGAAAAAGCATAAAAGGAACACGAAAAACCCTATGTGGCTAACTAGTCTTGTAAGGAAAGCAATAAGCGAGAAAGATAAAGCGTTTAAGGTGCTAAAACGTGAAGGTAGCGATGAGGCATTACAGGATTATAGAGAGAAAAATAAATCCTGTAAAAAGCAAATAAAGGCCGCAAAAATAGAGACTGAGAGAAATATTGCCAGGGAGAGCAAAAATAATCCCAAATTATTTTTCAAGTATATAAATGATAAGAAACTAAAAACAGAGAGTGTGGGTCCCCTTAGAAATAACATGGGGGTCATGGTGGAAGGAGATGAGGAAAGGGCCAATCTACTGAATGTCGCCTTCTCAACTGTTTTTACCCAGGAAAATCCCCTGGTGGAAGACACAATGAGGAATAATGTTAATTCTTTTTATAATGTCAACAGTTTAACCCAGGAAGAGGTACGGCGCCGCCTTGCAACCACTAAGATAGATAAATCACCTGGGCCAGATGGCATACACCCCCGGGTTCTGCATGAATTATGTACGGTGATAGACAAACCGTTTGTCAGAACCGTTCAGTGTGAATTGTGCCTCTGGAGTCTGGACACACCCGATGACTATGGTCCAGCAGTTAATGAGTTACCTGGTCTTTGCTGGACTGATGCAGCTGATTTCAGCTCCAATCAGCACTAGTCCTATCAGCTTCTTGTCTGTCTCTCCAGCTTTACTTATAAGGCTGCCAGTGGCTCAATTGCGTGCTGGCTATTGTCTAGTTCTTACCTGGATATCCCAGCTAGTTCTGGGATATCTAGTTCTTACCTGGATATCCCAGCTCCCCATATTTCCCTGTGACCTACTGTTATCGTTGCCGAACCTCTGCCTGACTTTGACTACCGTTTTTGCCTACTGAATTTGTACTGCGATTCTTCTGGTTTTGATTCTGGCTTGTCGACTACCCCTTATTGTGTTGTCTGTCTTGTCCAGTTACGTGTGTCACTTACATAGTATAGGGACCGCCACCGAGGTTGTCCGCAGTTGCTAGAGCTGTCTTGAGGCAAGTAGGTAGGGACAGTGGGAGGGGGTTCAGCCTCAGGGCTCACTGTCTGGTTGTCTTTCCCCCCACCTACTGACAGAATAGCCAGCCGCAAAAATATACTGTCGCTGTCATGGACAGCAGAACTGCGTTGACTAATATTGTGGAACAGATGCAGCAAATCAACACCATGGTGCAGGAACTAGCTGTTCGGCTTCATGAACAGGAGACGGCCCCACGTCAGTTTACCATGGCTTCCCCAGCACCACCTGAGCCACCTGTACAACTCCCAGATAAGTTCAGTGGGGATAGAAAGAGATTCTGTGCCTTTCGGGAGGGGTGTAAATTGTTTTTTAGATTGCGCCCCCGCTCTTCTGGGGATGAGGTCCAGAAGGTGGGCATAGTTATGTCTCTACTCCAGGGGTCACCACAGGAATGGGCTTTCTCGTTACCTCCTAGTTCTCCTGAGTTGCAGACGGTGGATGGGTTTTTTCAGGCCCTAGGGCTACTGTATGATGACCCGGATAGTGCAGCTAATGCTGAACGTCACTTGACAGGTCTGAGGCAGGGTAGGCGTCCTGTGGAGGAATATTGCTCGGAGTTTAGGCAGTGGAGTGGTCCCTCCACTTGGAATGACTCGGCACTCCGATTTCAGTTTCGTGTCGGACTGAATGATCGGTTGAAGGATCTGTTGGTAGCTTATCCCACTCCTAGTTCACTTGAGGATAGCATGACATTAGCTATCCGAGTTGACAGACGCTTGAGAGACAGGCTAAAGGAGAGAGGTACATCAGACGCTTTTAGACCTTCACCTATTCGTGTTACCAACCCTAGTCCTTCCCCTCCTGCTATACCCCCATCAGAGGAACCTATGCAAGTGGATTCTACTGATGCCAAGACCAGACGTGCATATCGTGTGTTGAACAACTTATGTTTCTACTGTGGGAAAGCAGGACATCGAGTCCGGCAATGTCCATCCCTTCCTGGACCACCGCCGGAAAACTTCTACGCCTGAGTGACTATCGAGGGGGTCACTCAGGCGAACAGGTAACCTTCACCAATAAGAATAAGTTATTATTGCCTATTTCATTGTCTTTGGGAGGGAGAAACATCTCTGGTTATGCTCAGATTGACTCGGGGTCTTCTGCTAATTTTGTTAACCCTATGTTCTTTTCCGGTTTAGAGGTGTGTCCCCTTCTGCTCCAATCTCCTGTTAATGTCACAGGAGCAGACTCAGCCCCCTTTGCTCAGGGGGATATACGTTACATCACTCCCTGCCTTGAGGTTAAGGTGGGGGCAGTTCATGTGGAACGTATGAAGTTTTTGTGTCTGCATAACCTGTCGTCTGATGTGATCTTAGGTTTGCCTTGGTTGGAGAAGCACAATCCTGTTTTTAATTGGGCAAACCGGGAACAGGTGAAATGGGGTACTGAATGTGACTCCCATTGTGAGGTGGTTTCTTTTGCTGAGTGCTCTTCCATGGAAGAGGGTATTCCGAGTTTTTTGTCCGATTATGCAGATGTATTTGATGAAAAAACTGTGGACGGATTGCCGCCACACAGATCATACGACTGTGCCATTGAATTAATTCCCGGCGCCAAGTTTCCTCGAGGTCGTATTTTTAACTTGTCTTGTCCGGAAAGGGAGGCTATGCGGGAGTATATTAAGGAAAGTCTCCAGAAGGGTCACATTCGCCCATCTTCATCCCCATTGGGAGCAGGGTTCTTTTTTGTGGGAAAGAAGGATGGGGGATTACGACCCTGTATAGATTATCGACAACTTAACAGAATCACTGTTAAGAATCAACACCCTCTACCCCTGATTCCTGACTTATTTAGCCAAATTGTGGGGGCCAAATGGTTTTCCAAGATAGATTTGCGAGGGGCTTACAATTTGATTAGAATCAGAGAGGGTGATGAATGGAAGACCGCTTTCAATACACCAGAGGGTCATTTTGAATATCTAGTGATGCCTTTCGGTCTATGTAATGCCCCGGCGGTCTTTCAACATTTTGTGAATGATATATTTCGTCAGCATCTAGGTCGTTTTCTTGTGGTCTACTTAGATGACATTTTGATTTTTTCTCCCGACTGGGCTTCACACATAAAACATGTTCGTGTAGTGATGGAACTGCTTAGACAAAACAGTCTGTTTGCTAAGTTGTCTAAATGTCAGTTTGGTATCCAGGAGGTCTCTTTTTTAGGTTACTACATCACCCCTAATTCCTTCCGTATGGATCCCCTTAAGGTGGTGGCCATCGAAAAGTGGGAACGTCCCAATAATTTGAAGGCCTTACAAAGATTTCTGGGGTTCGCTAATTATTATAGGAAATTTATTAAGGGGTTTTCTGTTATAGCCAAACCACTTACTGATCTCACCAGGAAGGGGGCAGATCTTGTCAACTGGTCTCATGAGGCTATCCGAGCTTTTGACAAGCTCCGTAAGTGTTTTTCAGAGGCCCCAGTATTGACTCAACCTAATTTTGAACGTCCATTTGTTGTGGAGGTGGACGCATCAGAGGTAGGGGTAGGAGCGGTGTTGTCCCAAGGATCGGACACTCTTACTAACCTGCGACCTATTGCGTTCTTCTCAAAGAAGTACTCTCTCAAGCTGAATGTAACTATGATATCGGTAATAGAGAACTATTGGCCATCAAGTTGGCATTTGATGAATGGAGGCATTTCCTTGAAGGTGCCAAACATAAGGTGGTGGTACTCACTGATCATAAGAATCTGGTTTACCTAGACAATGCTAAACGTCTCTCGCCACGTCAAGCCCGATGGGCTTTGTTTTTTACCAGATTCGATTTTGAAGTCACTTACCGACCTGGTTCCCGTAATATCAAGGCTGACGCCTTGTCTCGTAGCTTTGATATAGAAAGTTCCCCCAGGACTCAATCTGATACTGTTTTAAGACCCGGGGTAGTAGTGTCTATTTTGCAACCTGACTTGGTGACCCTGATTGCAGAATCTCAGGGTCAAGCACCTCATAACACTCCAGACTCTTTGTTGTATGTACCGCCTAACCTTCGACTCCGAGTTCTTGAAGAGATTCATAGTTCAGTTTTGTCTGGTCATCCAGGTGTGGCAGGTACTAAGTATCTGCTCTCACGCCATTACTGGTGGCCATCTTGGGCTCGAGATGTCAAGGCTTTTGTCGAAGCCTGTGAGGTTTGTGCTAGGTCCAAGGTCCCTCGTAGACCACCCGAGGGTCTGTTACATCCTCTACCGGTTCCTACGAGACCTTGGACGCATCTTTCTATGGATTTTATTACCGACTTGCCACTATCTAAGGGTAAGACAGTCATTTGGGTAGTGGTGGATAGATTTTCTAAGATGTGTCATCTCATTCCACTACGCAAACTGCCTAACGCTCGCACACTCGCCACACTTTTTATTAATCATATTCTACGTCTTCATGGGGTGCCTGAGAATGTTGTTTCCGACAGGGGTGTCCAGTTTGTGGCTAGGTTTTGGAGGGAGTTCTGTGGCAAATTAGGTATCTCTCTGTCCTTCTCGTCTGCATTCCATCCTCAGACCAATGGACAGACAGAGAGGACCAATCAATCGTTAGAGCAATTTCTAAGATGTTTTGTGGCTGATACTCAGAATAAGTGGAAAGACTTCATTTCTCTAGCAGAGTTTGCTATAAACAATCATGAACAACGTTCTATTAAGATGTCACCTTTCTTCTGTAATTATGGTTTTAACCCCAGGTACTCGTCTGTTCATTCTGCAGAATCTATTAATCCCTCAGCCGAGGCCATTTTCTCTAAACTGTGCACAGTTTGGGCCCAAGCTCATCAGAACTTGGTAAAGGCCCAAGAGGCTTATCAAAGACATGCTAATAAAAGATGTATATCTGGTCTGCAATATGTACTAGGTGAGAAGGTCTGGCTTTCAGCTAAAAATCTGAAACTTAGGGTGCAGTCAGGGAAACTGGCACCCAAATATATTGGACCTTATACCATTGTGGAAATCATTAATCCGGTAACCTTTAGGTTGAAACTACCCAATGCTCTTCGTATCCATCCTGTGTTTCATAAGTCTCTTCTTAAAAGATATGTGCCACCGGTGTTGCCTTCACCTCCTCCGGCTCCACTAATCGTCCAGGGGGAATTGGAGTATGAGGTGGAGAAAATTTTGAATTCCCGCTGGGTACAGGACTCCTTACAGTATCTGGTCCACTGGAAGGGTTTTGGACCGGAGGAGCGCACGTGGATCTCATGCTAAAGACATGCATCCGCCCCGTCTGGTCCGGCGGTACCATTTACATAATCCCTCTAAGCCTGGTCCAATGATTAAGGGTCCTGAGGCCCCTCATAAGAGGGGGGGTACTGTCAGAACCGTTCAGTGTGAATTGTGCCTCTGGAGTCTGGACACACCCGATGACTATGGTCCAGCAGTTAATGAGTTACCTGGTCTTTGCTGGACTGATGCAGCTGATTTCAGCTCCAATCAGCACTAGTCCTATCAGCTTCTTGTCTGTCTCTCCAGCTTTACTTATAAGGCTGCCAGTGGCTCAATTGCGTGCTGGCTATTGTCTAGTTCTTACCTGGATATCCCAGCTAGTTCTGGGATATCTAGTTCTTACCTGGATATCCCAGCTCCCCATATTTCCCTGTGACCTCTTTGTACCTACTGTTATCGTTGCCGAACCTCTGCCTGACTTTGACTACCGTTTTTGCCTACTGAATTTGTACTGCGATTCTTCTGGTTTTGATTCTGGCTTGTCGACTACCCCTTATTGTGTTGTCTGTCTTGTCCAGTTACGTGTGTCACTTACATAGTATAGGGACCGCCACCGAGGTTGTCCGCAGTTGCTAGAGCTGTCTTGAGGCAAGTAGGTAGGGACAGTGGGAGGGGGTTCAGCCTCAGGGCTCACTGTCTGGTTGTCTTTCCCCCCACCTACTGACACCGTTATTTTTAATATTTGAAGATTCACTGAGGACTGGTTATGTTCCACAGGAATGGCGCATAGCAAATGTGGTACCAATATACAAAAAAGGATCAAATAGCGATCCTGGAAACTACAGACCCGTGAGTCTAACTGCTGCGGTGGGGAAAATATTTGAGGGGTTTATTAGAGATGCTATCCTGGAGTATCTCACTGAGCACAACCTTATAACCCAGCGTCAGCATGGGTTTATGAGAGATCGGTCCTGTCAGACTAATCTGATTGGTTTCTACGAGGAGGTAAGTTCAAGACTGGATCTGGGGGACGCTGTAGATGTTGTATATTTGGACTTTTCAAAGGCATTTGACACCGTGCCACATAAAAGGTTGGTATATAAAATGAGACTGCTGGGAATAGGAGAAAATCTGTGTATTTGGGTAAGTAATTGGCTTAGTGATAGAAAACAGAGGGTGGTCATTAATGGCACATTCTCAGATTGGGTTGATGTTACCAGTGGAGTGCCACAGGGGTCAGTATTGGGGCCACTTCTTTTTAATATTTTTATTAATGACCTTGTAGTGGGTTTACACAGTCAAGTTTCAATATTTGCAGATGATACTAAGCTGTGTAAAGTAATAAATACTGAGGTCGATAGTTTAGCATTACAGAGGGATTTGTGGAAGCTTGAGGAGTGGGCAGAGAAATGGTTGATGAGGTTTAATGTAGATAAATGTAAAGTTATGCACTTGGGCCATGGAAACAAAAAGTATAATTATGTTCTAAACGGTCAATTACTTAGTAAAACTGAAGCTGAAAAGGACTTGGGGGTATTGGTGGATGGTAAACTTAATTTTAATGACCAGAGCCAGGCGGCTGCTGCTAAAGCAAATAAAATAATGGGATGTATCAAGAGAGGAATAGATTCTCATGATAAAGACATAGTTTTGCCCTTATACAAATCCCTGGTCAGACCACACATGGAATATTGTGTACAATTTTGGGCACCAGTGTATAACTAGAATACACTGACAGATTAAAAAATTTGGGATTATTCAGTTTAGAAAAAAGACGACTGAGGGGAGACCTTATTACAATGTACAAATACCTGAAAGGACAGTACAATGGCCTCTCCAAAGATCTTTTTATACCTCGGCCTGTGACCAGGACAAGGGGGCATCCTGTACGCCTAGAGGAGAGGCGATTCTACCATAGCCATAGACAAAGGTTCTTTACTGTACGAGCAGTGAGACTGTGGAACTCTCTGCCGCAGGAGGTTGTTATGGCCGACTCTATGTACATGTTCAAGAGAGGCCTGGATGACTTTCTGGAGAGAAAAAATATCACGGGTTATGGGGATAAAACATTTATTTAATTCTTGAAGGTTGGACTTGATGGACTTGCGTCTCCTTCCAGCCTTATATACTATGATACTATGATACTATGATAATTTCTCATAAATGTAGTCATATGGTCCCTTAGAAACCAGACTGACTCCTTGGTAACAGCCACCTATGCTAGAGTAATTGCACAAAGAAACAAAAGTTTTCTGAATATTAAATGTCTGGGAGTTACTGCAGGTCTCACAGCTGTCCTGTGGTAATGATTGCTGAATCCTGGTGGTCCGGCAGGACTCTATAGCGCATGTCTGGCCACTGTTGCCTAAATGTGAGGTGGTCGTATCCGAGGAAGCCATCTCGTTTCTAAGGGACAACATGGCTACATTTATGAGAAATTATCTTCACACAGGAACATTTTTTTAATAACATCTAATTGAAGAAATGTTTACATATGGCAAATGAATTAAATTAAATGTAAATGCCCAGATGGGAATACCCCTTTAAATCAATTTATGGGGACAAGACACAAAGTGAAGTAGCAAGAGATGAGAATGGTGAAATAAAGATAGCTGAGGTTGGATACGCAGAATGGCAAAGCAATAGCAATAGATTGCAGTGGCAAAGGACTGTAATACCAGCAATCTTTAAACTGGTCAAATACATGAAGAGTTCCTGGAAGACTCCCCAGCAGCTATCTGGGTCAGCCATCCATCACTCAGGTCACAACTATTACTAACACACATGTTTAGACACCCCCCGCTCAGCCAAGGGAACTGACTCTGAATGGCAGCTGTCTATTATTGCTCCCAACCAAGCAGCCCTTGGTGTCGCTACAAGTACAGAAGCCTGAAACCTGAACGCTATCAGAACACTGCAGGAGCAATTCAGGGTGCCTGACAATATCACTATAAACTACTTTAGGGGCACATAGGGGCCTACAATGGGAAAGAGGAATACATTGGCTTTTGGAAAGATTTTGCTGGAATCGTTTTTAGGTAATTTGCTGACACCCTGAGATGCCAGATCAGTGAAAAAATCACAAAAGGGACCGCAGTTTGGAAACTACACTCACAACACAGATTATTTGTTAAGAGCTGTTGTGGCCATTTTGACCCCACATGTGCTTTCACAAATGTAATACAAAAAGGCTGGAGCAGTTTGCAATTTTTTTTGCAATTTTACAAATATGACATTCTAGTACCCAATATGTAAGACCCAGTATGCAAAATTATATCTGTAGTTATTATGCTGTGTTTCTGAGTTTAAAGGACATCTACCACCAGGATGAAAGACTGTATGCAAATCAGCCCGAGGGTCTCCAGGCTTCATTAACACTTATAGAGCCTGGAGCCCCTCAGGCTCATTTGCATACAGTCCTTCATCCTGGTGGTAGATGTCCTTTAAGAAATACCCTACAAGTGGTCCTAATCTTTTACCTGAAAATATGACTAGGCTCAGAAGTAACAAAGCACCTTACGCATTTCACGCCAGATTCGGATACTTACTCTTGATTAGTGGGCAATTGCATAGGCTATGAATTATAAAACAATAACCCCCTCAACCAGCAACCCCATTTGGAAAATGACACCTCAAAATTACATTATTAAGGGATAAGCTGTGGATTTTGACCCTAATGTGCACGTTCTTCATGGCTAAAACGGCTTGCAAGAAGAGTCTGCGCTGAGATTGTGTCACATCTTTTGTGGCGCAGCTGCGCTGGCTTCCATGCGACACAAATTAGGGGGGTGTCATCATACAGTCCGACTGATTCGGACTAAGTGCCGTATTTAACTTTCAAATTGTGTCGCATGCACCACAAAAAAGATTGTAACCTCTGTCCGACCATTGTGGGGAAGCGCCAGATTCATGATTTCAGGTGCACGATCTTAGTGGCTCGCCGCAAGCAGCACTATAGATGACAATGCACTTTTAGTGAACTTGAGCGACCTTGTAAGTAAATGTGCCCCAGAGTTTCCAGATTGAAGGACCACCCTACATCTATAAATAAAACAGGGATCAGGAGTCAAATGCACATTTACCGTATAGCAACACTGTACTTGAGGTTAACAGGCAGGTTCCCATAGAGCCCAAGTAACTTACTGACACCCTTCTAAAAATTGTTCCCCTCATCTCCTTTGGAACCGTGGGAAAACACTCATCCGCTCTTTGTTAGGTAACGCAACACCTGTAACCCCAGCAGTACTCCTATTTGGAGATAAACCAGCAAAGGTTAAAAACATAATCCAATTTATAGCTTTAGCAGCTAGAATTCACATAGCAGCTAAATAGAAATCACCAGACCTATCCTTTACCGTGGTTAAGAACAGAATCAACCTAATGATGCTGTTTGAGAGAATTGAGGCGACTAAGACAGACACCTTCCCACTGTTTGAAAGTATCTGGAACCCCTGGATAACGTCACAAGGCTCCCCCACTCTCGAGAGATCTCTATCCCTGTCCCCTTCATGGTCCATTATGCATCAACATGGCTCCAGCACTTTTCCACATGTAGTCTTGGTCTATCCAGTATCTATTCTACATTACACAGTTTTTGTGATCTTGTTACCTGCATGCTTTTCTCTTTCCCCCTTCCCCACACTGGTTCACCTAAGTTTTATTGTTTTGAATGATATGTATCAAAATTATCCTTTTTTTTTTTATTACTAATCCCCCTGCGTGGGGTTCACCTTGTGCCTTGACCTATTGTAAGGCACCTCTTTTCTCTGAAGAACACCACAGTCCAAAGTGTTGTCTTCAGGTTCCACAACAACCAACCATTCAGGGGAAACAATATGTCGAGGAGTTGATTCTTCCCCAATTACATCTAAGGCACGAAAGAGGGCAACTTTCTCTCCGCAGGACTGAAATGTATCATGAAGTTAAAGTGGGAGAAGAAGAGAGACCAACAAGCCTGTCGAGGATTGAGGCACTGAGCCTCAAGATAACGCTATTCTTCCAAAGCTAGCTTTATGGCCAGAAGCTCACGATCGCCTATGGAATAATTCTATTCTGTGACTGAGAAGGTCTTTGAGAAGAAGCTGCAGGTGAGGGTTCGAACTTTGGGCTCTTTCTGGGTGTGAACGGCTCCAGCTACCAACCGAGGAAGTTTCAACCTCTAGAAGGAAGGTTTCCCATTTTAAGGCCGGGTGAGAAAGACTTGGAGAAAGCTTCTTCAGCTGCCGGAGGCCAGAGTTTTGGATCAGCATTTTTCTTAGTCAGCGCCACAATGGGAGACACGAGAGAGGAAAAATGCAGTATAAACTACAGGTAGTAGTTAGAGAAGCCCATGAACCTCTGGAAAGCACAAAGTCCCACTGGGTGAGGCCACTGAAGTACCATCTGTAGATCCTTGTCAGAGATGACATACCCGAGGAATGGAAGACTCTTTTGGTGGAACTGGCTCTTCTCCAGCTTGGCATATAAACGATTGGACCAATCGTTAAGCGCCTGAGAAATTGTTGTACTTGGACCTGATGGGATTCAAGGTCCGTAGAGAACACCAGGATATCATCCAAGTAGACCAAAACAAAGCAAGTCTCTGAAAATGTCATTGATAAACTCTTGATACTGGAGTGCCGATCACGAACATTGCAGAGGAGATTTTGTGCGCCCCGTAGGTCGTATTTGGTGAAGACCTTGGCTCAACAAAGGCAGTCGAAGAGGTCCGTGATCAAAGGTAGTGGTTGAGGAAGGAAGAATCCAGCACCGGCAGGAAAAGATTCTCCTTCACATAAGCCAACATAGACGTAGTTTCAGGTACTGACAGAGGATACACCCAACCAACCACGTAAGACCCAGAAGGACAGAAGACGTGGGCTGGGGTAGCACATACCACAGGCACTGTACGCTGGCACTGGGTCCTCAACAGTTGTTGAAAGATGGACTGCTGGGTCACGATGGTGGCGAGATCAGCCTATTCAGGTGGTGGAACCTTGGTGGGATCCATTGCCGGACTGTCAGGATCAGGGTAGTGGAGCGATGACGTAAGTCTAAGTGGCCAAACAAATGGAAGGGTAGGACAGCAATCCGTCTCCAGTGAGAAGCAGTTTAAGGTGGTGCCCGCGGCCGAAGTTTCTGATGCCGGAAACCAGGAGTTAATATACTTGAAGGAGGGAGCCACAGCACCAAAGATGATGCTTGATAAAGATTCATTGCGAATCGAAACGTCGCGCTGAACATGTTGGTTTGCACATGTAAATAAATCTTCTTGAATTTCATCTTTGGTGCTGTGGCTCACTCCTTCAAGTAAGTCTAAGTGGCCTCCGGTTTTCACCAGAGCCCACCATAAAGTGGGTTGGAATTGCTGCGGAAGGATGCCACCAGGTGGCTCCACAGGCGCGACTTTGCTCGCGCTGGTGGCCAAGGTCAGGTACAGAATCGTAAGGCTGAAATGGATGGAGCATAATCAGAGTCACAGTAGGAAATCACACTAAATGAAGTTGGAACAGGAGACAAGCTTTCTCTAAGATACAGCAGGCTATTTAAGAGGTCAGTGGCTGGCCAGCACTATATTAGCAGCACACTGGACCTTTAAATCCCACAGAGCTTGCACGTGCGCCCTAGGAAGTGGGGTGACACACGCCGAGCCGTGGGAGATGCAACTGGAGCATGGAAAGGTAAGTAAAACTGCAGCTGCCACAGAGGGGCACATAGAGGCCCTCGGGTGCACCCACGACCCTAAACATGGGTCGCAGGGGCACCCGTGACAAATATAAAACATGTTTTCAGTTGTTTCACTTATTTGTTAAGTACATACCGTAATTCCACATGTAGTTTTGATGCCTTTAGTGTTAATCTACAATTTTTATATTCATGAAAATAATGAAAACTCTTTGAATGAGAAGTGTCCAAACTTTTGTTCTTTACTGTGTATCCAGTAGCATGGAAAAGATTCTCCTTCACATAAGCTGACATAGACGTAGTTACAGGTACGTAGACGTAGACAGAGGATACACCCAACCAACCACGGAAGACCCAGAAGGACAGAAGACGTGGGCTGGGGTAGCACATAAAATGACAGTCTCTCCTTGTGCAGTGCCCCTACTTACAGAAATAGAGGCTCAGTGCGGTACCGGACCGGATCACATAGGATCGGCCCACTGACGGAGGAAGATGACCAGCGGCTTCTTAAGACGGACCACAGGGAGATGATGCTGGGAAACCAAGGCAGCATTTATGAAGTTTCCTGCAGAGGCAGAATCAAGGAATGTAGAAGCTTGAAACTGGCCACTTTTTCCTGAGCTAAATAGGACTGGAATATTCAGACGGGGAGAAGCTTTATTCTCACCTAGGGACGCCTTTCCTAGAAACCCTAGGTACGTGTGTTTCCCGAACACTGTGGAAAGAGTGGACAGGACCCAAGAGAGTGCTCTAGACTAGCACAAAAGAATCACAAATTCTCTTGACAACGCCTGGAGCGTTCTTGGGGTTGGGGGGGGGGGTCAAATGCTCTTTATCCACCTGCATGGCTTCCTCTGGAGCAGACAAGGAGGATGGCTGTGGTGGTCTTTGGAAGACTAGTGGTGCCACACGGTGCAGACGACGAGTCCTGGTCTGAGTATGTTTCAGAGGCTGCTCTTCCAGGCGCTCATCGAACCCAATGTCAATCCAAGTGGCCAATGAGATGAAACCTCTCAGAAAGGACGGTATGTATTGTGCAGACAGGTCATTGTTGATGTGTCCAGAGAGTCCTTATTTAAAGGTGGCGACCAAGGCTGCTCATTCCATGCAAGCTCAGAAGCTAAAGTGCGGAACTGACACGTGTAGTCACCAACAGACAAGTCCCCTTGACGCAAGTTCAGCAGGGTGGTTTCAGCAGATGAAGCCCAAGCTGGTACCTCGAAGACAGACTGGAATTCAGTGAGGAATGTGGTGATAATAACTGTGACCAGGTTGTTCCTATCACAGAGGGGGGTGGCCCATGCCAGGGCTTTCCCAGAAAGAAGGGTGATCATGAAAGCCACTGTGAAGGAATCAGTCTGATATGCAAACAGAACTGGGTGATAAAGCGACTGCATAACCTGGCTTCTCCATCATACTTGGTGAGCATGGAAAGTTGCAGCCTGGGTTCAGCAGTGGTCAAGGTCAGGTACAGAATCATAAGGCTGAAATGGATGGAGCGGAATCAGAGTCACAATAGGAAATCACACTCAATGCAGTTGGAACAGGAGACAAGCTTTCTCTAAGATACAGCAGGCTATTTAACAGGTCAGTGGCTGGCCAGCACTATATTATCAGCACACTGGACTTTTAAATCCCACAGAGATGGCCCGTGTGCCCTAGGAAGTGGGGTGACACACGCCGAGCCGTGGGAGATGCAACTGAAGCACGGAAAGGTAATTAAAACTGCAGCTGCCACAGAGGGGCACACAGAGGCCCCCGGATGCACCCACGACCCTAAACATGGGTCGCAGGGGCACCCGTGACAAATATAAAACATGTTTTCAGTTGTTTCACTTATTTGTTAAGTACATACCGTAATTCCACATGTAGTTTTGATACCTTTAGTGTTAATCTACAATTTTTATATTCATGAAAATAATGAAAACTCTTTGAATGAGAAGTGTCCAAACTTTTGTTCTTTACTGTGTATCCAAAAGGGTTAAAAAAATTGCTTTATGTGAATAATTTGCTAAAAACTGTTCAGTACATGCAAAACTGTACATTCAAACTGTACATGCATTACATGCACTGTCATAACAAAATCCCCTTTTAAAACTGAATATATTTTAGTAAGTTGCTTGTATCCGACAAGACAGAAAAATTTGCACCTCGCCAAGGGGCATGTTAGTGCTTAGTCAGAGTTTGTAACACTTTAAATACAGCACCTTGACAGAATTGTGTCACAAGCTCTATGTAATAGGTGCTCTGAAAAAAGAAAAATTTGTCACACTTCCCGGGCAGTGCAGGGTCCGTCAGATAATTGACCCCCATGTGCGAGCATTCAATAATCTGTAGTTTGCACTACTTTTGATCCTTCTGGGCCAGTAGTTACAGATAAATGGGATAAAAGAAAGTGACAATATAGCTTTTTTTTTTTTTAAAAAACGTAACCAATAATATCATATTAATTTAATGGTAGCATAGATCAATGGATGAAGCAGCACTCCGAAAAAATAAAGTGAAAATGTTTTATTCCACCGTGGATGTGACATTTCTTTCGTCTTTTCTATAAAGACATTTTCAAGCTTGAAAATGTCTTTATAGAAAAGACGAAACGTCACATCCACGATGGAATAAAAAATTTTCACTTTATTTTTTCGGAGTGCTGCTTCATCCATTGATCTCTTCTACTACTAGTGGGGCTTGTCCACTAGGCTTGCATTGGTGACAGCCTCCAGTATATAGCTATTCAGCCCCCTGCATCCCAGCCAGGCCCATGCCCCCAGTATATAACCAGTTATCCCATGCCCCCCAGTACATAGTCAGACAGCCCATCCCCCCATATATGGCTAGCCAGCCCATGCCCCTCCAAATTCTACCCAACCAATGACCACTGTAATGTCTCCCACTGCCCCCTGTAATGTCCTTCACAGACCCTATAGAAGAGGCAGGCTTATATAGCATTTGAGGAAATGACCAGTGGCAATTAATGGCGCCCTGGCCCTTTAAATTTAGAGAAGCCGGCGTGAGCGCGCCCTAGGAGTCGGGGACGCACGCACAGCGGACAGGAGTGAGACAGGAACGGGGACAGGTGAGCTGCGCAGGCAATGCGCCAGCGGGAGCAGAGGAGCACGGGTGAGCTCGCAACCCGTGATGTGTGTCGCGGGACTTCCTGTGACATATATCTGTGTAAATATTTAATAGAACATTCATCACACTTTATAAGAATGATTCACATACCTCATAACAAGGAAGGTCACAGGGATAGTTAAGTTATGCAAGATTGACAATTGCATAACAAGTGCT
The DNA here is from genome assembly GCF_040894005.1 of Engystomops pustulosus. Lineage (NCBI taxonomy): Eukaryota > Metazoa > Chordata > Amphibia > Anura > Leptodactylidae > Engystomops > Engystomops pustulosus. The sequence continues at coordinate 101,276,007 of NC_092412.1, read as the reverse complement.
AACATTCATATTATCTTGATATATTATGTAGTTATGTAATTTGTTTGGACGTATTATATGTAAATGTTGCTATATTCATAATACCAAGATATCTACTTGCCAAAGTCAGTTGCCAAATCTATAATAATGTTTTCTCAAGGAGTTCATTTAAAATTATTTCCTTTTGTTAAATACTTTAACAAATGAAAGGATTGTTACATGAGATATGCAAATCTCCCAATGGTATACAGAAAAAAAAGAGAAAATAATCAATACCTCCTTCCCACAAAAAATATATGCAGTCTTTCATTCAAAAAAACATAACACTATTCATCATTATAAAATACATAAAACCAAACCGATCAATGATAATCTATCAATCATTCTATAATATATAAAAATATATGCAATAACACACCTGATGGTCTAGCACCATTCAGACCTAGCACTCTTTTGTTTTTGTTTTTTAATAAATGATAACAATAATGTTACATACACCAAAATTAAATAACACCATATACCACACTCCAAGCAGCCAATGATCACAGCATAAAGCAAACCCACTAACAACCAAAAATAAACCACACCCACAAATTAACACAAACCACATCCACACTTTCTAACAGACCAGCCCTCGCAAATAACATGTCGTACGCCGGTACTTAACCACCCCAATAATTTTTTATACAAGCAATAGATAAACTAAAGGCTATACCTTCCCCCAAGGTTAATGTTAAGGAAATCTACTACCAGGATCAATGATTATAAACCAAGAACACTTAAATGCTGGTGTGTGCTCCCTCTGGCAGGATCCACTTTTCTTTCATTTTCTTATGTCTTTGTTTTTAAGAATAAAAGGCTTTACAAATCATGTAAATGAGCCGGAGGGGCTCTAGACTCCATTAAAACCTATAGAGCCTGAAGCCCCTCTGGCTAAATTGCATAATTTTAAAATCCTTTTTTTTTGTGTAAAAACCAGGAAATAGGAAGCTAAAAGAAGAGCAGATCCTGCTAGAGGAGGCGCTTGGCTTACAATACTTCATCCTGCAGGTAGATGTCTTTTAAGTAGTCAGACCAGAGTCCAAGATCAGTTCATAGTCCAAGATGAAATTCTCCCCTCCCAAACTAACACCAATATTCCTCAAACCATACTATATACACTATATACAGAATGAACAAACGCAAATAGGGACATCTTACAAAGAACAGTCTCTATCTACCATTAAACCTTTAGCATTTGGTAGTGTGAAGCATTGTTATATTTTTAATGAAAATGTTTTTTATTTTATATGCTTGATAATTGCTGAAACTAAGATGATGCCAGACTATGGATAAAGATTGATAACACTCTGCTGTGCAGCGAAAGAATGTGGGTTTTCGCTGATTTACGATACCACCCACTACAACAAGAACAGAGCCTTTTGTTCCTGCGATGCCTATAATTTACTAACCAATGAACTATATATGTTACTTCTTATCTTTAACTAACCAAGCCCAGGTCCAGTTTCTGTAAAATCCTTTGTGACGTGAATAAAGTTTCTCACATCTGCCTAGCCTTCCATAGCAATAGGTGTCAACAGAGATTGAAATATTATACCATACTCAATTTTATTAGTAATTAGAGAACCTGAGGCTGTGTGAACAAGGGCAGAGGTTGACAGTAGTTGCAATGTAAAGCAACACATTTTGCAATCAAAACTAATAGTAACAAAGCTATTCGATGACACAGGATATCCAGAACTCATTTATATTCTTGTACAACTTTTGGCAACTCTTTGCCAAGGTCATAATTGATAAAGAATGGCTGCTGAGGATATTCCTATCCAATTAATAGAAAAATAGCAAAAAAAAAAAAAAAAAAAAAACACAACAAGACAGGATTTGCTTGCAGCTTACAAAGCTCCATTCTGGCAGGCACCATAGGGCCATGAGCCAGAGGTGCTGCAGATTTCACCTGTAGCTTTTGTCTTTTCCGAAAGTAATGTACTTAACAACATCATATTCTGTAGGGCTTTCCAAATCAGTGCAAGGGTTGAATGCTGCAGGAGCTTTATGTGATTTGTAGTGTAGGGGTTCAGCTCAAACGTGGGGGTCGGCAATGACAAAGCTCTCTTGGACAGCAGGATTAAAGTTGAAACTGTGCATTTATTCCAGCAAAAACAGCAGTAACAAACAAAACATCAAATAAAAATCCTTGCCTGTCCGGCTCTAACTAAACACTTGGCGGCCCTCACTAGCCACTGGAGGGCTTCTCCCTGCCAGCATGAAACATACGTTCAGTAACCCTGTGTCACTCACGTGTGGCTCTCACACAGTCCAGCCTCTGTGTCTCCAGGTAGAGAGCGTCTTCTGACTGCTCCACACCCTTCTTTAAGGGATTGTACACCTGGTGCATTATTAGACTCATTAGAAACTGGATCCTTTGGTCTGGAGCAATGATCACACTTCTGTCTCCACTCCAGCAATTAGAGTCCTGTACCAGGTCTTCCAAGAGACCAACACGTGAAAAACAGCTTCCTTTTTGTCCTAATTCACACCGTGGTCGCTTTAATACAAATGAACACTCATTTTCTCTCCAATTTAATAGTGACTTTGTCACAGTAGGGAAATCTGTTTTTACAGCTACAGTTTAGATTATAGGTCTTACAGTGTTTGTCTTATAGCATTCATCTTATAGCATCATCAGAATGCCACTTTTTAAAAATACATTTCAAGTATGGGACTACTGTGGGAATCTGCAGCCAACAGATCCCTTGGACTATAAGGCTGAGGCTGACTGGGGAAAAAGTTAAATCCTGGGTGGGCCTTTGCCCCTTGTATGAATGGTACATGACTGAATACAATCACTGTACTTTGTACAGATATTCAGCAACTCAACCATCCATTTGCTAATGATATTAGTTATCAAACTCCCCAGTTTATTTTCAGGGCTCTTTCAAGTACTGGGCCTGACGTACAACCACCTCGGGTGCCACAGTGATAGGGATGCCAAGGAACACATCACACAGCTACTGTGCACATCCTGCACTCTCTCTCCTTTTACCGCTTGTGAAGTAGTTGGGTCCATGAGAGAAGGCAGAGCACTGTGTTTAGTGTTAAAGAAGCAGCTACTGTTTAACAAAGGAAGGTGAGTACACTGTTTGTTTTGTTGACTTGAGTATAAGCCGAGTAAGGGTTTTTCAGCACAGTTATTGTGCTGAAAAACTCGGCTTATACTCAAGTATATAGAGTAATAAAGTCGGTTAACGATCTGACGATCAAAAAAACAAATAGGTTTAAATCCTTTCTGAATTGTGAGACTGACCATGCAGTATATCTTATTGAGTGCACTGAATGTAATATCTGATACATAGGAAGCAATATAAAGAAAAATAAAGGATTGAATTACCAAACAACTTTCTAATATAGCAAAAAACAGTGGTGTATTAGTTGCTACTGAGCACTTTATTGATAAACACAAAAACTTGCACATTTACTTGCTTACTTGCTTATTTACTATGGGTCCGCGGATCACCCTTTCATCGGATTTTAGAAATTTTCGGGATTTGCGACATGAATATTTTTTCTAACGTTTTACTAAATTTGTCAAATAAAACCGTAATGTGGGAAAAAAAATATATAATTTTTGCATTGCCGTCTTCTAAGTGGCAAAACATTTTTACTTTTTTGGCTACAGAGCTGGTTGATGGCTCGTTTTTTTCTGAAGTACATATGTTTTTTGATCACTTTTTATTGCAATTTTTGTGGGATTGAATAGGTAAAAATCGTAATTTTTGGAGGTTTTTTTTAGGCGTTTATCGTGCGGGTTCAATAATGATTTATTTTGATTCTATGGGTTGTTACGGACGCGGTGATACTATATTTGTGGGAGTTTGTGTTATTATTTAGACTTTTTTTGCGTTATATGGCTCTTTATATGTTTTGGGGCTTATGGAAATTTTTATTGATTTCTAACTTTATTTTTTATTGAATAACCTTTTTTTTCACTTTTTTTACAGTTTCCACCATAGGACAGGAACAAGCAATCATCTGACCCCATCGGACCCCAGAGTTCCTATAGCAACGATCGGCAACCCCGAAAGCAGTTCGTGGGGGGGGGGGGCCATCGTGGGGAAAAGACCCCCCCAAAGCCAAGTTAAATGCCACGGTCGCGCTGCCCTCGCTATTTAACGGGTAAAGCACCCGCGATCAGAGTGTTACATTGGGGTGCTGGCTATCAGTTATTGCCGGCACCCCGTGTTTCCCGATGCCTGTTGGGCTCAGATCTTGAGCTGAACTGGCATCCGCTCAGCGTCCGATATATCGGACGCTGAGCGCTAAGTCACTGCACTCAGCATCCGAGATATCGGACGCTGAGCGTTAAGGGGTTAAATCGTGTTGGGTGGGGGTGTCGGGCATCGGCAGGTGCTGGTGGGGCAGCACTACCATGTCACATATACATAACATAACTTAATATTTAACTTAATATTAGGCTACATTCACACGATGTATGCCCATCGTACCGTAGTACGGCGGGCATACATCGGCGCTGCGGAGAGGAGCAGGGGATGAGCGCAGCTCACCCCCGCCCCTCTCCATAGAGATACATGGCGCACGGCGCCGTATTACGGGAAAAGATAGGACAGGTCCGCCCATTGCCGTCTATGGAGGACGTATATCGGCCGTATACACGTCCTCCACACGGTAGTGTGAATGTAGCCTTAGCTGAAGTACATACAGTATCAAGAACCTGTGACAAGGTCATGATCATTTGGCTTTTGTATGGGAGGAGCAGCACGGGAAGATCCAGGGTAGTCTGATGCATGTGCTGGGAGAAGGTAAGGGAAGTGATGCAAAAGCAGCCAAAGCAAGGTGGGGGAGGTTGCAGGGGGGAATGTGGGGTGCAGTGTGACATGGATGTGATGTGGGGTGCAGGGGAATAATGTGGGGCTGCAGTGGGACATGAATGTAATGTGGGGTGCAGTGTGACATGGATGTGATGTGGGTGAGCAGGGGAATAATGTGGGATGCAGTGGGACATGAATGTAATGTGGGGCTGCAATGTGACATGAATGTAATGTGAGGGTGCCATAGCGCTCCCTGTGCAGCTTTTGCCTGCGGCCTGTGTAAGTGTTCTACTGACCACAGACAGAACCTGCAGCGCCCCCATAACTCCTGGTCTGTATATATATATATATATATATATATATATATACATAGATACAGCAGTGATATCACCACCACAGCGCTCCCTGTGCAGCCTCTGCCTGCGGCCTGTGTAAGTATTTCAATGAACATAGCCAGGACCTGCAGCACCATGGTCACAGTGATGGGACTGTTGAATAGGGGGTGAATAGTGAACGGTTTGTCTCTGTGTTTGTACTTTTTCTCCTCCTGCTGGCCAGCAAACCTTTGTCTCTGTCCACTATTGATTCAACAGACAAACTAGTTCAGCAGTCACCACTCAGCATTACCTGATCTTACTTGTGTGTGCAAAACCTGAGCAGAAAGTGAGCTGGGGTTATATAGCTGTACCTGACTACTGCCAGGTGATGCAGAGCTGCAGCCATGAGATATGTTTGTATTTCCTTTGATTTGGTTACTTTTGTATTGTAAACTCCCCTCTATTTTTATATTGTGTATTCTACTGTATTGTGATGTTTTATATATTATTTATGTAAGAAATGTATTTTGTGATGTTTAAAGAGAACCCGTCATGCAAAATAACCCCCCTAAACTAAATATATTTTCATAAACTGCCATTAGAGAGCATTGCCTCTATCCCTTCATTGTCCCTCTACATGCCTGTAAACCTAAGCAATGAGGTCCTAAAGCTGTATGCAAATGACCTGTGAAATGTCCAATGAAGCATTCGCATATTCAAGCTGTCCACTCTATTCATGAGTGGGAGGCACAGCCACACCCCCAGTGCTTGACTGACAGCCTGTATAATGATGTGAGGCTGTATAATGATGTGCTTCCTGGTCTGGCGCCCCCTGCAGCCTGTGTGTGTGTATAGGAGAGATACAGCAGCTCCAGGCAGCCACGTTACAGCAGAACATGTCAGATTCATGTGTAGCTGATGTCTGTGTCTCTCACATATACTGTGTCTCTCACAAATCCCCATATACTGCCATACTGTAGTATGGCAGTATATGATAGGATCGATCAGACAACCTGGGGTTAAAGTACCCTAGGGAGTCTGAAAAATAGAATAAATAAAAATACAAAAAAGTTAAAAAAAAAAAAATTATAATAAAAAAAACCTAAAATTTCAAATCACCCCACTTTCCCTAGAACTGACATAAATATAAATAAACAGTAAAAATCATAAACACATCAGGTATTGACGCGTCCGAAAATTCCCGATCTATCAAAATATGATAACGTTTTTTCAATGCTTTTAACCCCGTAACAGAAAATAGCGCCCAAAGTCGAAAATGGCACTTTTTTGCCATTTTGAAAAATATAAAAAATCTATCAAAAGTGATCAAAAGGTCGTACAGTCCTAAAAATGATATCATTGAAAATATTATCAAATTTCGCAAAAAATGACACCACCCACAGCTCCGTACACCAACGTATAAAAAAGTTATTAGCGCCAGAAGTTGGCAAAATCAAAAAAATAATTGTTGTACAGGAGGTTTTAATTTTTGTAAAAAACATTATAAACCTATAACAAATTTGGTATCCCCTTAATCGTAACGACCCATAGAATAAAGTAGACATGTCATTTGGGGCGCTCAGTGAAAGACGTAATATCCAAGCCCACAAGAAAATGGCGCAAATGCGTTTTTTCACCATTTTCATTGCATTTGGAATTTTTTTCCCGCTTCCAAGTACATGGCATGGAATATTTAATACCATTACTATGAAGTGCAATTTGTTACGCAGAAAACAAGCCGTCACACAGCTCTTCACGTGTAAAAATAAAAAAGTTATAGATTTTTGAAGGTGGGGAGTGAAAAATGGACATGAAAAAACAGGAAAGGGCCCGTAACAGGTTAATCCCCTTCCCTCCGGTACTTGAAGAAGATGAAGTCGCCGCTCTGAACGCACTTGGTGCAGGTCAGAGCGGCGACTTCATCTTCTTTGATGGGAGGCAAGTACCGGGGGGGAGGGGGGGATGGAGTGTCCCTGACTGGGCTCAGTGCGGTAGGAGCTTGGGACCCCTCGGTGCACAGGACGCGTTCATAGAGAAAACACGTCTCCCAGCTTGGGGCTTTCCTTGCGCTGGGAGACGCCATGACATTTGAATCTGAATAATGATATTTTGTAAGCGCATTTTGTGCGGAAAACTTGATGCGGCCCAGCCTTACCCAGAATCTACCTCCAGCGGCCCCCACGTAAATTGAGTTTGAGACCCCTGCTCTATAGCATGTTACAATACAAAATACATATAAAGCAACTAAATATCTCAGTATGGGCGAAAACGAAATTATACTCAAGTTCAGTTTCTGAATGCCAGCTTGGTGATAATGTCTCAGGAATTAATGTCCAGACGTCATAAGTACAATATATGTGACATCCTCACAGATGGCCCACTGGAAGAACAAAGGCCTGGAAGTAGGAGGTTCTCTGGAGAGCAGGAGACACTTTCCAAAAGGGGTAAGTTTATAGTTTACTTCAATTTCCCTCCCAAATTCTGCCCATGGAAGAAGTGGAACAAACCTCCAAGAATGAATAAAAAAATAAAAGTCTTAAAGAGGACCTGTCAACCTCAAAAACAGCACTAGGAGCTGCCTACTAAAGTAAGCAGCTCCTAGTGCTAAAACAGACGCAGCCGTGTTACAATGCTAGCGTTATTGGAAACCTCTGATAACACTAACAAACACTGATGCACTGTACACGCTTAAAGAGCGGTCCGGCATATTCATAAGGGGGCGGGATTAGGGGCGGTGACTGCCGCATAATGCGCGCAACCCCCGCTGGCTTATGGAGTGAGCGGGGCGGTCTGGGGAAGACGCAGCGGTCACTCCATAGGCCAGCAGTGACTGCCGGGCGTCATGCGGCAGTCACCACCCCTAATTCCGCCCCCTCTGAGAGTGGTCTGGCATTTCTAGTTCAGGTACATGGAGAGGGCTCACGGGCTGAGCTCTCTCCCTAGCCAGTATGCAGCAAAGAGTTACCGGGTGTTATCCCTGCAATTGTCACCGGAAAAGCTGCCGGCGGCTTCTTGCAGAAGATCGACGCTCCCCGTCGTCATTGGGGAGCTGCTATCCATTGCTATGACAGCCTTGGGTATTCCGAAGTACAAATTTGAAAATGCCACTTTTTTGCCATTTTGAAAAATATTTAAAAAATTCAATAAAAATCAGTCAATCAAAATCAAACAGTCCTGCAGTTCCAAAAATTATAGCATTGAAAATGTCATTAAAAGTCACAAAAAATGACACCACCCACAGCTCATTAGGGCCAGAAGATGGCAAAATTAAAAAAAAAATTGTGGTTTTCATTTTTGTAAATGTATGAAAACATTATAAAACCTATACAAATTTGGTATCCCCGTAATCGTACCAACCCAAAGAATAAAGTAGACATATCATTTGTGGTGCACAGTGAAAGATGTAAATCCAAGCCCACAAGAAAACGGCACAAATGCGTTTTTTCACGTATACTTGTAGAAAAAATAAAAAAGATATAGATTTTTGAAGGTGGGGAGTGAAAAATGAAAATGAAAAAAACAAAAAAGGGCCAGGTTGTTAAGGGGTTAAGCACTTTGAAAACAGGTACCGTTGACCCTCTATGGCAATGATGGCGTACCTTTTGGAGAGTGCCCAAACTACAACCAAAATCCACTTGTTTACCGTGACGTACCAACATGGAATTTTATACAGTAACTTACTGCTCCATGTTCTTGCACATTTTTCAATTGTATCAGCCCCCTGAGGCAACCAATCCAGTTGAAAGAAGGAGGGCAAATTCAGACTCTCATTGTAGCTTCTCTCCACGGTCTCTCTGTGGAGGAAAAATGGTTGGTCCCGCAGGATGACCTCCAAAGATAATGCAGTTCTGTCAACACCTTCTCACTTTTACCACAGTTCCTAACAGGCAATGAAGTGTTGCTTTAAAATAGCGCTGACAGCAGCATCTCATAAGTTGCCTGGGACTTGGTGGATTTGGTCATATTTGGTGAACTCTGTCCTGGGGTGATGGTCTGAGTGCCCACAGAAATGGCTCCGAGTGCCACCTCTGGCACCCGTGCCATAGGTTCGCCACCACTGCTCTATGGGTAAAAAGTAAAAAGTTCACACTCCTTTTAGCAGTGTTCGAAAAGTGCAGAGAATTTTTTTTTCAAAATCTTTTCACAGCCTATACTGCTCTGTACAAGGATTTATGATGCTCCTGAATAGAGATGAGCGAACACTAAAATGCTCGGGTACTCGTTATTCGAGACGAACTTTTCCCGATGCTCGAGTGCTCGTCTCGAATAACGAACCCCATTGAAGTCAATGGGAGACTCGAGCATTTTTCAAGGGGACCAAGGCTCTGCACAGGGAAGCTTGGCCAAACACCTGGGAACCTCAGAAAAGGATGGAAACACCACGGAAATGGACAGGAAACAGCAGGGGCAGCATGCATGGATGCCTCTGAGGCTGCATAATCGCACCATTATGCCAAAATTATGGGCAACAGCATGGCCATGACAGAGTGACAGAATGAAGCTAGATAGCATCTAAAACATCCAATAATTGACCCTGACACTATAGGGGACGGCATGCAGAGGCAGCGGCAGCAGGCTAGAGAGTGTCATGGCGACATACCCTAAATGGACTCAGGCTTCAAACCAATGGGTGGCAGAGAGGAACCAAAGGAGGTGAGCAAGAAGCGCTCAAATAATATCGGTACATGATAAAAGTTTGCCAGTATATTTTGTGGATTACACAGCAGGGTGGCGACAAAGTTAACATGGAAGCCATGAAAACAACCCAAAATTCTGCCTGACACAGCTCGTTTGATAAGGGGACCATGTATGGAGGCAGTGAACTAGTAGTAGATTAAAGGTGCTGCAGTTAAAACTATGTTAGTTGGATCTTGGCATGGAGCTGGCGCTCCGCTGCCAGGCGAGCTTTCGCCAATCCAAGCCCCTGTCTCTAGGCTACTCCCCAAACAGCACTTCTAAGAACCTTTTGTATAAGATCAAGTGTAGTAGCGTTCTTATAAGTTTAGGATATGCCGGGTGAGGGGAATGTAAACAGATGCGCAAGAAGCGCTGAAATAATATCCCTAAATGGTAAAAGTTTGCAAGTATATTTTGGGGATTACACAGCAGGGTGGCGACAAAGTTAACAACTTTGATGTGGAATGCCCTGTAATAGCTCTTGGGCGGTGTGCCTTTTATCGCCTAGGCTCAGCAGTTTCAGCACCGCCTGCTGTCGCTTAGCGACGGCACTGCTGCTGTGCCTAGAGCTACCGACTGATGGCGCCATGCCCACGGATGGTAATTCGGAGGAGGAGGAGGTGGAGGAGGGGTGGGAGGAGGTATAGTAGGCCTTTGAGACCTGGACCGAGGTAGGCCCCGCAATTCTCTGCGTCGGCAGTATATGACCAGCCCCAGGGTCAGACTCGGTCCCAGCCTGCACCAAGTTAAGTGTAGTAGCGTTCTTATAAGTTTGGGATATGGCGGGTGAGGGGAATGTAAACAGATGCGCAAGAAGCGCATGATGCGCATGGAGCTGGCGTTCCGCTGCCAGGCGAGCTTTCGCCAATCCAAGCCCCTGTCTCTAGGCTACTCCCCAAACAGCACTTCTAAGAACCTTTTGTATAAGATCAAGTGTAGTAGCGTTCTTATAAGTTTAGGATATGCCGGGTGAGGGGAATGTAAACAGATGCGCAAGAAGCGCTGAAATAATATCCCTAAATGGTAAAAGTTTGCCAGTATATTTTGGGGATTACACAGCAGGGTGGTGACAAAGTTAACAACTTTGATGTGGAATCCATGAAAACAACCCAAATTTCTGCCTGACACACCTCGTTTGATAAAGGGACGATGTATGGAGGCAGCTATATGGACGACTTTTGGAGGTAGCAATGGAGACAACGTGTGGAGGCTGCTATGGAGACAATTTAATTTGGATAGTGCCTGTATGTGGCAGTCCCAAACATTTTTCAAACCAGAGGAGCAGGTAGGTGGCCCTCCAGTAAAATGGGATAGATTGAGTGCCTGTATGTGGCAGTCCCAAAAATGTTTCAAACCAGAGGAGCAGGTAGGTGGCCCTCCAGTAAAATGGAATAGATTGAGTGCCTGTATGTGGCAGTCCCAAAAATTGTTCAAACCAGAGGAGCAGGTAGGTGGCCCTGCAGTAAAATGGAATAGATTGAGTGCCTGTATGTGGCAGTCCCAAAAATGTTTCAAACCAGAGGAGCAGGTAGGTGGCCCTCCAGTAAAATGGAATAGATTGAGTGCCTGTATGTGGCAGTCCCAAAAATTGTTCAAACCAGAGGAGCAGGTAGGTGGCCCTGCAGTAAAATGGAATAGATTGAGTGCCTGTATGTGGCAGTCCCAAAAATGTTTCAAACCAGAGGAGCAGGTAGGTGGCCCTCCAGTAAAATGGAATAGATTGAGTGCCTGTATGTGGCAGTCCCAAAAATTGTTCAAACCAGAGGAGCAGGTAGGTGGCCCTGCAGTAAAATGGAATAGATTGAGTGCCTGTATGTGGCAGTCCCAAAAATGTTTCAAACCAGAGGAGCAGGTAGGTGGCCCTCCAGTAAAATGGAATAGATTGAGTGCCTGTATGTGGCAGTCCCAAAAATTGTTCAAACCAGAGGAGCAGGTAGGTGGCCCTGCAGTAAAATGGAATAGATTGAGTGCCTGTATGTGGCAGTCCCAAAAATGTTTCAAACCAGAGGAGCAGGTAGGTGGCCCTCCAGTAAAATGGAATAGATTGAGTGCCTGTATGTGGCAGTCCCAAAAATTGTTCAAACCAGAGGAGCAGGTAGGTGGCCCTGCAGTAAAATGGAATAGATTGAGTGCCTGTATGTGGCAGTCCCAAAAATGTTTCAAACCAGAGGAGCAGGTAGGTGGCCCTCCAGTAAAATGGAATAGATTGAGTGCCTGTATGTGGCAGTCCCAAAAATTGTTCAAACCAGAGGAGCAGGTAGGTGGCCCTGCAGTAAAATGGAATAGATTGAGTGCCTGTATGTGGCAGTCCCAAAAATTTTTTAAAACAGAGGACCGGGTAGGTGGCCCTCCAGAAAAATGGAATAGATTGAGTGCCTGTATGTGGCACTCACAAAAATTGTTTCAAACAGAGGACCGGGTAGGTGGCCCTCCAGAAAAATTAAATGCATGAAGTACTATAGCAAGAGCCAGTGGGCCCTGTCAAAAAATAGCCATTTTCCTCTGCTTTACTGTACAAAGAGGAGGAGAAGGAGGAAAATGAGGAGGAGGAGGAGGAGTGGATCAATTATTCAGGTTGAGCTTCCTTCACCTGGTGGAGATTGGAAATTCTGAGAAATCCAGCCTTTATTCATTTTAATAAGCGTCAGCCTGTCAGCGCTGTCAGTCGACAGGCGTGTACGCTTATCGGTGATGATGCCACCAGCTGCACTGAAAACCCACTCGGACAAGACGCTAGCGGCAGGGCAGGCAAGAACCTCCAAGGCGTACAGCGCCAGTTCGTGCCACATGTCCAGCTTTGAAACCCAGTAGTTGTAGGGAGCTGTGTGATCATTTAGGACGATGGTATGGTCAGCTACGTACTCCCTCACCATCTTTCTGTAAAGATCAGCCCTACTCTGCCGAGACTGGGGACAGGTGACAGTGTCTTGCTGGGGTGACATAAAGCTGGCAAAAGCCTTGTAAAGCGTACCCTTGCCAGTGCTGGACAAGCTGCCTGCTCGCCTACTCTCCCTCGCTACTTGTCCCGCAGAACTACGCACTCTGCCGCTAGCGCTGTCAGAAGGGAAATACTGTTTCAGCTTGTGCACCAGGGCCTGCTGGTATTCATGCATTCTCACACTCCTTTCCTCTCCAGGGATGAGAGTGGGAAGATTTTGCTTGTACCGTGGGTCCAGGAGAGTGAACACCCAGTAATCGGTGCTGGAATAAATTCTTTGAACGCGAGGGTCACGGGATAGGCAGCCTAGCATGAAATCTGCCATATGCGCCAGAGTACCAACGCGTAAGAATTCACTCCCCTCACTGGCCTGACTGTCCATTTCCTCCTCCTCCAACTCCTCCAACTCCTCTTCTTCTGCCCATACACGCTGAACAGTGAAGGACTCAACAATGGTCCCCTCTTGTGTCTCGCCAACATTCTCCTCCTCTTCCTCCTCATCCTCCTCCACCTCCACCTCCTCCGATATGCGCTGAGAAACAGACCTCAGGGTGCTTTGGCTATCAACAAGGGAATATTCTTCCCCCGTCTCTTGTGACGAGCGCAAAGCTTCCGACTTCATGCTGACCAGAGAGTTTTTCAACAGGCCAAGCAGCGGGATGGTGAGGCTGATGATGGCGGCATCGCCACTGACCATCTGTGTTGACTCCTCAAAGTTACTCAGCACCTGACAGATATCAGACATCCACGTCCACTCCTCATTGTAGACTTGAGGAAGCTGACTGACCTGACTACCAGTTCTGGTGGAAGTTGACATCTGGCAGTCTACAATCGCTCTGCGCTGCTGGTAAACTCTGGATAACATGGTCAGTGTTGAATTCCACCTCGTGGGCACGTCGCACAACAGTCGGTGAGCGGGCAGTTGGAGGCGGCGCTGCGCTGCCCTGAGAGTGGCAGCATCTGGGCTGGACTTCCTGAAATGCGCACAGATGCGGCGCACCTTCGTGAGCAAATCAGACAGATTGGGGTATGTCTTGAGGAAACGCTGGAAAGGCATGGCACATGTGTCAGTCTGCCGAGTTGCAGAGCCGCCACCAGGTTACGGCCGTTGTCACACACAACCATTCCCGGCTTGAGGTTCAGCGGTGCCAGCCACAGATCAGTCTGCGCCGTGATGCCCTGTAATAGCTCTTGGGCGGTGTGCCTTTTGTCGCCTAGGCTCAGCAGTTTGAGCACCGCCTGCTGTCGCTTAGCGACGGCACTGCTGCTGTGCCTAGAGCTACCGACTGATGGCGCCGTGCCCACGGATGGTAGTTCGGAGGAGGAGGTGGAGGAGGGGTGGGAGGAGGAGGAGGCATAGTAGGCCTGAAACACCTGGACCGAGGTAGGCCCCGCAATCCTCGGCGTCGGCAGTATATGAGCAGCCCCAGGGTCAGACTCGGTCCCAGCCTCCACCAAGTTAACCCAATGTGCCGTCAGCGATATATAGTGGCCCTGCCCGGCAGCACTCGTCCACGTGTCCGTGGTCAGGTGGACCTTGTCAGAAACGGCGTTGGTCAGGGCACGGATGATGTTGTCTGACACGTGCTGGTGCAGGGCTGGGACGGCACATCGGGAAAAGTAGTGGCGGCTGGGGACCGAATACCGAGGGGCGGCCGCCGCCATGAGGTTGCGAAAGGCCTCGGTCTCTACTAGCCTATAGGGCAGCATCTCCAGGCTAAGCAATCTGGAGATGTGCACATTAAGGGCTTGGGCGTGCGGGTGGGTTGCACTATATTTGCGTTTCCGCTCCAGCGTCTGGGGTATGGAGAGCTGAACGCTGGTGGATGCTGTGGAGGATCGTGGAGGCGACGATGGGGTTTTTGTGCCAGGGTCCTGGGCAGGGGGCTGACTAGCAGCTGACACAGGGGAAGGAGCAGTGGTGTGCACGGCCGGAGGTGAACGGGCTTGTTGCCACTGAGTGGGGTGCTTAGCATTCATATGCCTGCGCATACTGGTGGTAGTTAAGCTAGTAGTGGTGGAACCCCTGCTGAGCCTGGTTTGGCAAATGTTGCACACCACAGTCCGTCGGTCATCCGGTGTTTCCTTAAAGAACCTCCACACTTCTGAAGATCTAGCCCTCGCCGCAAGAGCCCTCACCACGGGAGCTTCACTAGTTGACAGTGGCGCTGATGCACCAGCTCTGGCCCTGCCTCTCCGTCTGGCCCCACCACTGCCTCTTCCAACCTGTTCAGGTCGAGGACTCTCCTCCGTCTCAGAAGCACTGTGTTCACCCGGCCTCTCAACCCAGCTTGGGTCTGTCACCTCATCATCCTCCGATCCCTCAGTCTGCTCCCCCCTCGGACTTCCTGCCCTGACAACAACTTCCCCACTGTCTGACAACCGTGTCTCCTCATCGTCGGACACCTCTTTACACACTTCCACTACGTCAAGAAGGTCATCATCACCCACAGACTGTGACTGGTGGAAAACCTGGGCATCGGAAAATTGCTCAGCAGCAACCGGACAAGTGGTTTGTGACTGTGGGAAGGGTCCAGAAAACAGTTCCTCAGAGTATGCCGGTTCAAATGCCAAATTTTCCTGGGAGGGGGCAGACTGGGGGGGAGGAGGCTGAGGTGCAGGAGCTGGAGGAGTGGCGATTTCGGTGACATGGGTGGACTGCGTGGAAGACTGACTGGTGGTGGACAAATTGCTCGAAGCATTGTCAGCAATCCACGACATCACCTGTTCGCACTGTTCTGGCCTCAACAGTGCTCTACCACGAGTCCCAGTAACTTCAGACATGAACCTAGGGAGTGTAGCTCTGCGGCGTTCCCCTGCTCCCTCATCAGCAGGTGGTGTCTCACCCCGCCCAGGACCACGGCCTCTGACCCCTGCAGTAGTTGGACGCCCACGTCCCCGCCCTCGTCCTCTACCCCTAGCCCTCGGGTTAAACATTTTTAAAATGAGAGTTATAACTTTATTTTTTTTTTTACTTTTTTTTGTGTTTTTTTTTTTTTTTTTTGTGTTTTTTGTTTTTTTTTGAGTTTTTAAAACCAAACAATGCTATCCTATTGCTATGGCTATTTTCTAGCCAAGTATCAAAGGAAGCACAGTACTATGCCAGATGAGATGACACTGAGTTATTGCCTAATAGAAATCCAACCCCTACTGAATTTTGCCACTTCAGCCTTTGCTATGGATATGTGCGCCACTAAGCGCAGAACACAGCGGTCGCAAGTCTCACTACAAATTGCTCAGAATTGGCAAGTACATGCACTGCAGAAACTACAGCCACCAGCAGATCAACCAGAAATCAAATATATAGAACGCTACTGTAGGCTTCAAGAAGCTGTTTGTATTCTCCTATGGCTATTTTCTAGCCAAGTATCAAAGGAAGCACAGTACTATGCCGGATGAGATGACACTGAGTTATTGCCTAATAGAAATCCAACCCCTACTGAATTTTGCCACTTCAGCCTTTGCTATGGATATGTGCGCCACTAAGCGCAGAACACAGCGGTCGCAAGTCTCACTACAAATTGCTCAGAATTGGCAAGTACATGCACTGCAGAAACTACAGCCACCAGCAGATCAACCAGAAATCAAATATATAGAACGCTACTGTAGGCTTCAAGAAGCTGTTTGTATTCTCCTATGGCTATTTTCTAGCCAAGTATCAAAGGAAGCACAGTACTATGCCGGATGAGATGACACTGAGTTATTGCCTAATAGAAATCCAACCCCTACTGAATTTTGCCACTTCGGCCTTTGCTATGGATATGTGCGCCACTAAGCGCAGAACACAGCGGTCGCAAGTCCCACTACAAATTGCTCAGAATTGGCAAGTACATGCACTGCAGAAACTACAGCCACCAGCAGATCAACCAGAAATCAAATATATAGAACGCTACTGTAGGCTTCAAGATCAAGAAGCTGTTTGTATTCTCCTATGGCTATTTTCTAGCCAAGTATCAAAGGAAGCACAGTACTATGCCGGATGAGATGACACTGAGTTATTGCCTAATAGAAATCCAACCCCTACTGAATTTTGCCACTTCAGCCTTTGCTATGGATATGTGCGCCACTAAGCGCAGAACACAGCGGTCGCAAGTCTCACTACAAATTGCTCAGAATTGGCAAGTACATGCACTGCAGAAACTACAGCCACCAGCAGATCAACCAGAAATCAAATATATAGAACGCTACTGTAGGCTTCAAGAAGCTGTTTGTATTCTCCTATGGCTATTTTCTAGCCAAGTATCAAAGGAAGCACAGTACTATGCCGGATGAGATGACACTGAGTTATTGCCTAATAGAAATCCAACCCCTACTGAATTTTGCCACTTCGGCCTTTGCTATGGATATGTGCGCCACTAAGCGCAGAACACAGCGGTCGCAAGTCCCACTACAAATTGCTCAGAATTGGCAAGTACATGCACTGCAGAAACTACAGCCACCAGCAGATCAACCAGAAATCAAATATATAGAACGCTACTGTAGGCTTCAAGATCAAGAAGCTGTTTGTATTCTCCTATGGCTATTTTCTAGCCAAGTATCAAAGGAAGCACAGTACTATGCCGGATGAGATGACACTGAGTTATTGCCTAATAGAAATCCAACCCCTACTGAATTTTGCCACTTCAGCCTTTGCTATGGATATGTGCGCCACTAAGCGCAGAACACAGCGGTCGCAAGTCTCACTACAAATTGCTCAGAATTGGCAAGTACATGCACTGCAGAAACTACAGCCACCAGCAGATCAACCAGAAATCAAATATATAGAACGCTACTGTAGGCTTCAAGAAGCTGTTTGTATTCTCCTATGGCTATTTTCTAGCCAAGTATCAAAGGAAGCAGAGTACTATGCCAGATGAGATGACACTGAGTTATTGCCTAATAGAAATCCAACCCCTACTGAATTTTGCCACTTCAGCCTTTGCTATGGATATGTGCGCCACTAAGCGCAGAACACAGCGGTCGCAAGTCTCACTACAAATTGCTCAGAATTGGCAAGTACATGCACTGCAGAAACTACAGCCACCAGCAGATCAACCAGAAATCAAATATATAGAACGCTACTGTAGGCTTCAAGAAGCTGTTTGTATTCTCCTATGGCTATTTTCTAGCCAAGTATCAAAGGAAGCACAGTACTATGCCAGATGAGATGACACTGAGTTATTGCCTAATAGAAATCCAACCCCTACTGAATTTTGCCACTTCAGCCTTTGCTATGGATATGTGCGCCACTAAGCGCAGAACACAGCGGTCGCAAGTCTCACTACAAATTGCTCAGAATTGGCAAGTACATGCACTGCAGAAACTACAGCCACCAGCAGATCAACCAGAAATCAAATATATAGAACGCTACTGTAGGCTTCAAGAAGCTGTTTGTATTCTCCTATGGCTATTTTCTAGCCAAGTATCAAAGGAAGCACAGTACTATGCCAGATGAGATGACACTGAGTTATTGCCTAATAGAAATCCAACCCCTACTGAATTTTGCCACTTCAGCCTTTGCTATGGATATGTGCGCCACTAAGCGCAGAACACAGCGGTCGCAAGTCTCACTACAAATTGCTCAGAATTGGCAAGTACATGCACTGCAGAAACTACAGCCACCAGCAGATCAACCAGAAATCAAATATATAGAACGCTACTGCAGGCTTCAAGAAGCTGTTTGTATTCTCCTATGGCTATTTTCTAGCCAAGTATCAAAGGAAGCACAGTACTATGCCAGATGAGATGACACTGAGTTATTGCCTAATAGAAATCCAACCCCTACTGAATTTTGCCACTTCAGCCTTTGCTATGGATATGTGCGCCACTAAGCGCAGAACACAGCGGTCGCAAGTCTCACTACAAATTGCTCAGAATTGGCAAGTACATGCACTGCAGAAACTACAGCCACCAGCAGATCAACCAGAAATCAAATATATAGAACGCTACTGTAGGCTTCAAGAAGCTGTTTGTATTCTCCTATGGCTATTTTCTAGCCAAGTATCAAAGGAAGCACAGTACTATGCCAGATGAGATGACACTGAGTTATTGCCTAATAGAAATCCAACCCCTACTGAATTTTCCCACTTCGGTCTTTGCTATGGATATGTGTGCCACTAAGAGCTAAACACAACGGTAGCAAGTCCCCCTGCTAATTCCTCACAAAATGGTAAAAGATGCAAATTAAAATAAAAAAAGTAGAACGTTATTGTAGCCCTAAGAAGGGCTGTTGGGTTCTTTGAGAATCACTCCTGCCTAACAGTAAGCTAATAGAACACCCTAACGCTTTCCCTGAGCAGCAGCAGCTCTCTCCCTAGCGGCATCCAGAGACAGAATGATCCGAGCAGCGCGGCCAGCGGCTAGTCTATCCCAGGGTCACCTGATCTGGCCAGCCAACCACTGCTATCGACGTGTAAGGGTACCACGTCATGCTGGGTGGAGTGCAGAGTCTCCTGGCTTGTGATTGGCTCTGTTTCTGGCCGCCAAAAAGCAAAACGGCGGGAGCTGCCATTTTCTCGAGCGGGCGAAGTATTCGTCCGAGTAACGAGCAGTTTCGAGTACCCTAATGCTCGACCGAGCATCAAGCTCGGACGAGCATGTTCGCTCATCTCTACTCCTGAAGCTATTGCAACTTCATCCATTAAATATCTCACAACCCCCGGAGGTCAAGCCAAAGTTTTAAATGTAGTGTTCTATTAATTCTGCTGTGTAATGTTATTTTACTTTCACATTAATTTCCTAGAAACCACATGAATTGTGTATATTTTAAACTCAGTTTCAGTTGCACACTGGTATATGGAGATATCTCCACTGAAAAGAAAAGGGCTTAGGTAAAGGGGAAGTAGAGGAGGGTGAATGAAAAACTTTTATTAGAACCGCATTAAATTGCTTTCCAGCAAAATGTTCATGCTTTTGTAAGCAGTGTTCCAAATATGCAGAGAAATTTAAAAGTGTCTGTGCTTTAACTTAAAGGGGTTGCCTACTTTCAGTAAATAATTGATATGGTTTGTTTAATGAAAAATGATACACTTTAAAATGTACTTTCTGTGTCAATTCCTCACAGTTTTCAAGATCGCTGCTTGCTTTTTTTCTGTAAAAATCTTCTAAGATTACTTCTATTAGATAGAATTCTGTCCATGGTCATGTGATGTCACACAGGAGCACGAACTGTTAGTATTACACGGCTCTGCAGAGAGGACAGCAAGCAGAGATCTAGACAACTGTTAGGAATTAATACAGAAAATATAGAGAAACATTGTATACATTTTCCCTACACAAACAATATCATTTATTTGCCTTTAAGTGTTCTAAAGAATCTGCTGTATAATGCTATTTTACTTTCACTTACATTTCTTAGAAACCATATACATTTTAAACTCTGGCGTACACTGATATGGAGATATCTCCTCTGAAAAGAAAAGGGAGTGGTGAAGGGGCAGTAAAGGAAGTGAATATTAAAAGAAACCTACCATTTCAAATGGTCGGTGTAAGCTGTAAACAGCGAGCACCAGCTCAGGGTGAGCTGGTGCCGGTGCTTAGTTTCGTTAGTGTTATAAACCGCGGTATCGCGGTTTTAACACTTTTTAAACTTTATAGCAGAAACTGCTTCGGCGCTGCGTGCGCACGATCGTGCGCGCACCTACATAGGAAATGCCAAACTCGCATTGTACTCTGTCTCATTGTTTTCAATTAGCTTGATCTTATTTGCATTCTTTTTCACCCATGTGCATGTGTTTTTTTTCACGCACGTCAAAATCACAGCATGCTTATTGCAAGTACAATATGAGTGCAACATTTTAAATGGATGGGTTGCTAGGTGATGGGAAAAAAAGCTGGGAGCGGGATATAGGTACAAACTAAAGAATCATGTGAAACTTGTGCATAAAAAATGCACCGAAATGCAGTAAAAATGCAAAAACGCTAATGACTCCTAGCAAAAACTGACCAAAAATGTGGGTAAAAACGTTAGTTTTTATGTGAAAGCGTGAAGGGGGCTTTATTGTATTATGAATACTCTGTGCTCAGGGCCAGCGTTATGGGTAGGCAAAGTGGGCATTTGCCCAGGGCGAAGGAGAATCTCTTCTTTCAAATGAATCTAGAATTGGATTTCTAGGTGTCAGGGAACCAGAGAGATTCACGTTTAAAATGAGAATTTCAGGTGCGATTCTTATATCTAAAAATCACTCCCAATGGCACTTTAACAGTTAATATCTGTTTGCCCGACACTGAGAAACACAAGGAGGAGACTCTCCTCTTTCATATGAAAAAGAAGTGAGCTTCTAGGTGTCAGAACCAAAGATATAGCCCTCTGAATTGTGCCCCCCTCCAGATTCTTATCCATCATGCTGCAGGGAGGATTTGGAGGAGGCTGCACACAGGAGCTGCACCTCACAGATAATGTAACTATTGACTTTATATGTTACTACATTTTGATAAGGAATAATCAACTAATGTTCATGTTTTTAACCCTCTCCTATCCAGAACTATCTAAGAACAGACTTGCTTTCTTATTGCCTTTTATTTTGTGATCGTTTCATTGCAAAAATTGAGTGATAGGATGAACATTGGATCCTCTTCACCTAATGTGGTTATTTATTAACGCCGGGACCCAGAACATATCCATAAAGTTATATGTAACACCAAAAACACACACGTTACGAAATAAAGTTTTTATTTCACACCATCCGCCATTATTTACACCTATGTTATGACGTTCTCACTCAAATTCTTATGAACCGCGGAGGGTTCTGTTATTGTGCGGCTAATACATTGGCGCACATTTAAACGTGACTTTCATTATCTCATTAGCTTGGTTTAAGGATATATAGTTATGTATTTGGGTTACCATTGTGTAAGGGAGCATACAATGATAGATCTGTGTGACGCTCAGTGCAATTTTCGGCAAAAATAGTTTGCTGATCCCTCCGCCCACACCCTTGTAAAGTAAGGGGTTAAAATGATCTTTATTGTGTAAACATCACTAAGGAATTGAAATTTGAGAATTTTCTTTCTTGGGAAACCCCTTTAAGTACAAACCTAAAAACCTATCTTGTACATAACCCAGGGACTACCTACATTCAGGAACTCACAAACTTCCTGCTTTGTGGTGGCATCCAGTGATGGCTGAGTATTCCAACACCTATTCATTGGGACAGCAGGGAGGAAGTGAGGTGAGTGGCTTTGATGCTTAAAGGAAACCTACCACTTAAAAGTGGTAGGTTTATACACATATACATGGCACCAGCTCAGGGTGAGCTGGTGCCAGAGCATATTTTTGTTAGGGGAACAAAGCCCCTATCGCAGAATTATAAGTTATATTACCCTTCTCCATGCCTGCCGGCCCACAGATCACTCAAGATGACCATAGCAGCAAGTCACACATGCGCCGACACCTCAGTTCATCTCTAAGGCGCTGATGCACTTGTCTATCTCTGTCAGCTCCATAGAGATGAACGGAGCAGCCAACGCATGCGCGACTAAGTAATCCCGTCACCTTGAGTGTAATGGGGTACAGTGGACCCCTTTTTTGGTAATGCGTAGGGGTTCCCATCAATTATCAGCAAGTTAGGTCATAACCTTGTTTTAACTGGACAGCCCCTTTAAACATTCAGATTTTCCACAAATTGATGTATGGATCAAGATAAAGGCTTGTGGTCAGAACTCAGAGCTTGTGAGCCACACCCAGAGCTTTACTCAAGGTTGGTTATACTTTCTCATATGACTTGCAGTATCTATTTTATCTGTGCTTTGTTGGACTTGACATCCTGAACTTGCACCAGTCTGTATCCAGCCTGAGCTGGTACCCTGAATTTCAGCTTGAACTGGAAGCTGTACTAGAGTCCGTGTGCAGCCAGAGCTGCTACTTTAAACCCCGCCGGAACTGGATCTTGTACCTGAGGCTGTATCCTGCCTTTATGGAACCCTGGAAACCCATCCTAATCAGTTACCTCCTGCCTGATCCTAAACCCCTATCTGATGCAGAACCACAAACTTTGTATCCTGCATGATCTTTATCCAGATCACATGAATCTTGTATCCTATTTCAACAATAACCCTGATCCATTATATGACCTAGAAGTCCAAACACATCGTGGAACATGTACCAATTTTAGACTGTGTACCCTGATCCTGTACTCTGAACTCCATTCAGAGCCTGTACCCTAATACTGATCCTTTACCTCAATTCTGTTCTGTTCCCTGTTTCTCTAGTGTCTGTATATTTATCTGTCTCTCTATGCATTTCTCATTTGTTTCCATTCCTTACACATATTAAGAGTAGGAATCGTTTAAAGATTGTCCTCTGTGACTTGCAAGGCTTGGGCAATTTGCAAGGGAGTTTAGGGTCTGCATCCCCTTCCTGTTCCATGACACTGGGGTGTAATCTTTGTGAGCTGCTCTAAAAGTAGTGATGCTAGAATTCGAGAGAGAACAGTCTTGATTTTTGCCATAAAGCCTTACACAATTGAGACAATACCCATTGTTTAATGTAGTTCTGATAAGGTGAAGTTTTATGTTTACGCTCCATTACTCCACTTTCACTCCTTTTTAGTGAGTATCCTAACAATGTTGCACACTGAGGGTGCTTTTTGGAAACATTAACAGTACCAAAACACTCTATGGACATATCTCCAATTCATATATTCAATCTCTTGCTCGCTCTTGCCGTATGCATCTCAGAAACATCTCCAGAATCCGGCCGTTTCTGACATTTGAAACTTCTAAAATGCTAATTGGTGCACTTATTCACTCTCGACTAGACTACTGTAACTCCCTACTAATTGGTCTTCCACTCTCTAAACTCTCTCCTCTTCAATCTATTCTTAATGCAGCAGCCAGGCTCGTCTTTCAGGCCAAACGCTACACGGATGCCTCCAGTTTGTGCCAATCACTGCACTGGCTTCCTGTCTCCTTCCGTATTCACTTTAAAATAATAACCCTCATCCACAAAGCTCTGAATAATGCTGCACCTCCCTATCTCTCTTCTCTCATCTCAGTCTATCGCCCTTCCCGTGCGCTTCGATCTGCCAGTGACATTAGATTAATCTCTACCTTAACCCTTTCAGGACCTGGCCCTTTTTTGTTTTTTCATTTTTTACTCCCCATGATCAAAAATCCATAACTTTTTTATTTTTCCATGTACAGAGCTGTGTGACGGCTTATTTTCTGCGTAACAAATTGCACTTCATAGAGATGGTATTGAATATTCCAATGCCGTGTACTAGGAAGCGGGAAAAAAATTCCAAATGCAGTGAAATTGGTAAAAAAACGCATTTGTGCCGCCTTCTTGTGGGCTTGGATCTTACGGATTTCACTGTGCGCCCCAAATGACATGTCTACTTTATTCTTTGGGTCGGTACGATTACAGGGATACCAAATTTGTATAGGTTTTATAATGTTTTCATACATTTAAAAAAATTAAAACCTCCTGTACAAAAATTTTTTTTGGGATTTTGCCATCTTCTGGCGCTAATAACTTTTTTATACTTTGGTGTACGGAGCTGTGGGTGGTGTTGTTTTTTGCGGATTTTGATGACGTTTACATTGTTATCAATTTTAGGACTGTACGACCTTGTGATCACTTTTTATAGAATTTTAAATTTTTTTTAAATGACAAAAAAAGTGCTATTTTCGAATTTGGGCGCGATTTTCCGTTACGGGATTAAACGCAGTGAAAAACCGTTATCATATTTTGATAGATCGGGCATTTTCGGACGCGGCGATACCTAATGTGTTTATGATTTTTACTGTTTATTTATATTTATATCAGTTCTAGGGAAAGGGGGGTGATTTGAGTTTTTAGGGTTTTTTATTATAATTTTTTTTTTTTAACTTTTTTTTATTTTTATTTTTAGTACTTTTCAGACTCCCTAGGGTACTTTAACCCTAGGGGGTCTGCACGATCCTATCATATACTGCCATACTACAGTATGGCAGTATATGGGGATTTTACTCCTCATACATTACAATGTGCTGATAGCACATTGTAATGCATGGGTTAACCAGAAGTAGCCTCGGGTCTTCGCGAGACCCGAGGTTACCATGGCGACGGATCGCCGCTCCCCGATGACGTCACGGGGAGCGGCGATCCTCGAAAAGATGGCGGCGCCCACGCGCCACCATGCTTTTGAAGCCGCCGGCAGCATTGCCGGCGGCGATCGAGGTGAGAACACAATATGCAGCAAAGACTTACCGGCTATGGAGAGGGCTCAGCGCGTCAGCCCTCTCCATGCACCCGCGGCCGACCCGTGACGTGCTATTACGTCACGGGTCGTGAAAGGGTTAATTCAAAAGAAAAAGTGTTTTTGTGATGCACACTATCCCATATAGGAGCTGCCAAACAGTCACAGATGGATCCCACATCTAGCAATTAGTAAAAATAAAACAGTCTGACCGGAGCTAGTTCGCCCTAGCGAGTCTGGCGTCCACATGGTGGATTTTATATGCGCATGTTTTTATTCTATTTTGTGAGTATGTTTTAATAAAATAAACTCCATATATTTGAACATACTACCCTATCTGCTGCTTAATCTCTTCTATAGTAGCTGTACACTATTTGGCTACAGGATGCAAGAAAACGCAGCTTAAAACTGTCTGAATAGCGATCTATTCCCATCCAAATACCGTTTGTGTGGAAGTGTACTGAAGAATTTGGAACATAGTTGGGAAAGGAGTGAAATCATCGATTTATCAAAGGATATATAAAAGGACACACAAGGAGCTCCGGTCAGACTGTTTTATTTCTACCTTAATTCGAACCTCCCATGCACGTATCCAGGACTTCTCCCGAGTTGCACCAATTCTCTGGAATGCCCTTCCCCAGACTCTGAGACTAATACCCACCCTCCAAAGCTTCAAACGTGCTCTTAAAACCCATCTCTTTAGGCAAGCTTATCACACTCGCTAACTGCATGAAATGTCAACTCTCCCTTTACTAATCCATCCTATGTCCTATCTCCCATCTGTTATCTGGCAAACAGCTGATATATACCAAGCTCCAGGCTTCTCTGCAGTCTTTTTCGCCTAGGACCCTGTAAATAAGATGGCGGCTGATGGCTGGTTCAAGCAGCAACATCGTTGTTTAGTAAATTATTTATTAAATTATTTTATATTGTTCCCTTATAAAGAATGGCTGGACCATTTTACAACCTCTTGTGTCACCCCCTCATCCTCATAGTCTGTAAGCTCTTGTGAGCAGGGCCCTCACTCCTATTGTTCCATATGACTGTTTGTTCTTTGTAATGTAATATAGTTGTATATGTCCCCTATGATTTGTAAAGCGCTACGGAATTTGATGGCGCTATATAAATAAAGATTATTATTATTATTATCTCCATCTATCTTTATATCTCTCTATTTGACAGATTTAGGTACATGAAATAAAGTAGATGAAATCACCCTTTTAATAACAGTCAAGATTATGAATGACCACTCTAAAGATTCCAGTCTGCAATACAAGGGTATTCAATATATTATACTTTTACATTTGCTTTTAGTTTTCATTCAAAAGTGCAGAGAATTTTAATTATTACACTTCTTATACAATGTCAGGCTTGAGGGGTAGTGGATCCACTGGACCACCCCGGAAGATGACGTAAGCCGACAGGAACAAACAGGATCAAAGTTGATGGGAGAACCGAGGTCACAACGGGAATACAGAACAATAGCACGCGGCATAGAACAAGCTTTTTCTAAGGCTGTGAGGCACAAAGATCTGGCAGGGTGTGCAGGAAGAGGCTGGTTTATAAGGGATTCTGGGAAATGGCCAGCACCAATTAGCGGCACGATGGCCCTTTAAATCCCCTGAAGCCGGCACCTACGCCCTAGGAGACAGGTAAGTTACAGCTGCAGGGCACCGGGCACAGAGAGGTGCACGGGTGAGCCTGAGACATGGGGTGCATGAGCACCCGTGATCTATGTGACATACCACTCTGTACAGGGGTTTATTATGCAAGTAAAGCTACTGTGAGTTCATCCAGTATATGGCTTACAACCCCTGGAAGTTGTGAGCTATTAATTCTGGAAATTCCTGGAGTATTCCAGGAATATGAACTTCTGATATAAAAACCTACAATGCTATAAAGAAATGCAATACAACAAAACTCAATTTCATTATGATTTACAACATTTTATGGGCTTTCTAATGTAGTCAGAGTTATCTCAAAGATGGTTGTCATCTAAAGCTACAAGTCCCATGATCCTACAGTTCTCTGCAAATGCCCTTATCCCTATATTGCCACCCTCTATGCCGCAGATTTAAATATTCAGTTCCTATCTGTATGCAAATGACCTAAGGCCATTCTGATCAGTGTCTTCCCTGAAGCTGCGTCTGGCTTTGGCCCCTTCCACACTTGCGTTGCAGATCACGTCAGAGTCTGATCAGGGTGCAATCAGGGTTTGGTCAGTGAAAAACGCACATTTTGCATCAGAGTGCAATCAGTTTTGAGTCAGAGTTTGTTCAGTGTTTTTCACACGCGTTTTTGATGCAATTTCAATCCAATTTCAATGCGTTTTTCACGCGCAGAAAATGCGTGTGAAATGGACTCAGGACTGAGCTCTATCTTTTCTATGGCAATTGATGCGTGAAAAACGCATTGCACTTGCAAGTGTCTCAGAGTGCAATGCGTTTTTTATGCATCTCCATAGACTTATATGGTGCGTTTTTCACGTGCGTGACTTGCAAAAGTAGAGCATGCCGAGATTTAAACGCGCGTTAAAAAAAACGCGCGTGTGTGCGTGAATAAAAATGCAAGTCTGAAAAGACCCATTGGTTACAATGGGTCAGAGTGCAATGCAAGTTCTGCGCGTCAAAGGCACACGCAGAAAACGCGCGTGACTCCCCTGCACAGCCACACCTCCCAGTCCTTGATTGACAGCCCATATTATAATCTGCTCCGTTGTGCTTAGAAAAGCAGGACGTCACTGGCTTCCCCTCTCCCTGCAGCTTCCGGGAGAAGCAGAGATTCAGCTGCCAGCAGTGCGCTCTGAGGTAATTGCACAGCCATCTGTTTGTGGAAGAGAGCTATCACTTTGTCTCAGGTACTTTGTGTAGTAGCTGCTTTATCTGCTTCTCTCACAGCATATAAAGCAAAAAAAACTCCTAATGCAATGCTTTAGATAACACATAGTTGGGTGGTTCATTCTGGAACTCAGTGTGGATTGAAGGATGCAAGGCCTAGCAAGTCAGCTGCTAGGGCGGCGTCCAGGAACTGGATAAATAGCGAATCCCCAGTTTACTCAGGGCTGGTTATACCTTCTTGTATTACTTCTGACTATTTGTCTTCTGCTGTACCTGAAACCCTGTACCTGGGCCTGTATTCAGCCTGAACTGGTACTCTGAACCCTATCCTGAACTGGAACTTGTGTCTGAGGATGTTACATTCCTTATTTGAAACCCAGGAATCCCAACCTGATCCGTTACCCCATACCTTGTATCCCGTCGAATCCTGAACTCCTATCTGATGCAAAACCACAAACTTTGTATCTTGCTTAATCTTGATCTGGAACCCCATACCATGTATCCTGTCTGATCTGGAGCCCTGATCCCCCTTTATAATTCGGACCCTATAAACCATTCTTCAGACCATGTAACCCGACCATAACCTGTACTCTGAACCCCCTTTGGATCCTGTACCTTTACCTCAATCCTGTGCCAGTTCCCTGTTTCTCTTGTGTCTGCATTTTTGTCTATCTGTGTCTATATTCTTTGGCATTTGTTTTTGTTTCTTGCTACATACTTAGAATAGGACAAAAAGGAGGGGTGCGGGCGGCACAGTGAAGCAATCGGATTGGGATCCAGGTGGGTGCAAGCTCTATGGGCCCAACTCAAGGCTCCAGGCAAATCCAAAGAAGACAACAGGAGAGCAGCACTCCGTGGTGATTAGTATTTATTCATACACCAGTGGTAGTACAATGCAACGTTTCGGCTAACTCCACGTAGCCATTTTCAAGATTGAAAATCGGCTTGAAAATGGCTACATGGAGTTAGCCGAAACGTTGCATTGTACTACCACTGGTGTATGAATAAATACTAATCACCACGGAGTGCTGCTCTCCTGTTGTCTTACTTAGAATAGGGATAGTCTTGAGGTTGTCCTCTGTGTCTTGTACAGTTTGGACAATTAGGTAGGGAACTGCAGTTGTGAGTGAGTATAGGGCCTGCATTGCTTTTCTCTTCCATGACACTTTGACGGTGTAACCCTTGCAAGCTGCTAAAAGTAGTGATGTCAGAATTAGCCAGGGGAACAGCTCACAGGTTTCCTTAGAGCAGTGATGGCAAACCTATAACACGCGTGTCAGTGCTGACACACATAGCCATTTTCACTGACACGCGGTCGCTTGGGAGTTTCATCCTCGGTTCCTTACACAGCTGAGTAGCGGTGCAGTAGCCGGGAGGCTGAGAGATTGCAGTGAGCTCCCAGCACTCCCCCCCCCCCCAGACCAGCCCCTCTTCCTCTGTGTGAGCTGTGCCTCTTGTCTCCAGGTATCAGAACGGGGTACAGCAGGAGAGGTGACCTGGTTATAGCAGACTCCTCTGCAGCTCCTAGTTGTTCCCCCACCTCCTCCTCTTCCT
This sequence comes from Engystomops pustulosus, assembly GCF_040894005.1. Lineage (NCBI taxonomy): Eukaryota > Metazoa > Chordata > Amphibia > Anura > Leptodactylidae > Engystomops > Engystomops pustulosus. The sequence continues at coordinate 101,246,721 of NC_092412.1, read as the reverse complement.
CCCCCTTTGTGAGCTGTGTGCCATCCCGGGGCACAGCAGCAGAGGTGTCCCAGCCATAGGAGACTCCCCTGCAGCTCCTAGTTGTGTTGTGGAGGGGGGAGGGTGCCAGCACAGACAGAGGCTACATCGCTGCTGCGCTGTGTGATGTGCCAGCAGGGACCAGGGAGGACAACTACTCCCATCATACAGTGAGTAATGTCATTGTACCTCTGCCACCTCTGTCATTGTACCTCACTGTACCTCTGCCACCTCTACACTGACCATCTCCACAGCAGGGATGAGGTAAGACAACCACTCCCATCATACAGTGAGTAATGTCAGTCTACTGTATGATAGAAGACAGTCATCTGGGCTTGTGTGTCAGTTTTGTGATGTACAAATAATCGCAACACCTTGCAAATCGCCAGACCTGAGCCCTCACTATAACCTGTGAACTTTCATGACTGAAAGTTTGCAGGTTACTAAGCATTTCTACACCTGTCTGATTGTAACCGATCTGACTCTTGTATCCACCCGCCTTTGTGATGTTGCCACCGTGCTACCTGGCTTAATGCCAGATAACCTGTAATGTATACTGGGGATTTGCCTTGTACCTACTTTATAAACTTGTGAGGAACATTCCTTCTAGACACCAGTCTACTTGTATGTTAGTTGATCATATGCACAGGCACTTTCAACTTGTTTACATTCTTATAGGGTTGATCTTAGTTTACGCTACTCAATCAGGAGGGGTTTGTTGTACTTACCAGAGTATTAATAACACAGACTTGTACTGTATGTACTTTGGTACTATTTTTAATTGTTTTTATCATATTGTCTGTGTTTAGGTGTGGATTTCAATAATAAAAATCTATGTTTTTGTATCTATCTAAACAGTGGCACACAGCTTTGCTTTTGTTTATTCGATCTATTACAATGTGCGATTTGCACATTGTAATAAATAGATGATGTGGAAAATCCCCATATACTGCCATATACTGTAGTATGGAAGTACATGGTAGGATCAGACAACCTAGGGTTAAAGTACCCTAGAAGTTAAATAATTATACATATTACATACATATAGTTATTTAAACTATAAATATAACAAATAGTCATCTAATTCGTGCGGTCACACATCGATATTGGGTGCTGTTAAGGATTAGGGTTCCCACCCCGATAATATCCAAGTACAAGTAAATCCAAGCACTCCGTACGTGTTTTTGATGCCAGAAAGTGATACTTTATTATATTTATACAGAAGAGATCAAAAGGTGTGACGTTTCGACCTACACTCAGGTCTTTGTCAAACACTGAAAGACATAAAGGCAATTGTACATAAATATTTACATATATACATAAATGCGTTGGTAGGATCATAAATGACCATGGTGGTATAAGGTATGCGGAGAGAGGGAGGCAATATCCTATGCTGACACCAGGTAAGAACATGTAGCCAGACTGGACTCCTGAATGGCAGGGTCTAGCTGCATAAGGTGAATGGGACCACATAGTCATTAAGCGGGTACAGGTTAAATAAATCAATAAATCATCAACATCATCATAGAAAGAGAATCCAACATTTGGGTGCAAAGTGGGGCTTTTGAAGCATGGGGTAGGAGGCAGCAGTAGATTGATAGTGGATGCTACTATGACAAGCCTGAAAATATAAGAAAACATGGCTAGTTACCGATCTGGATGGAAGACAGGGTTAGGCTGGCTGTGCTGGTGAGCGTCCGGTATTGACACTATGTGTCTGTAGGCAGTCTGCTGCTGTGTGCCGCCGTGTAAGGGTTTAAAAGGGCTAAGGAACGCCCCCTTAGTGTGATGCGGTGATCACGTGATGGTCACGTGACAGTCACGTGACGTGTAGAAGTGGCGGTGAATAGAGGAGGAGCTCGGATGAGTCATGGGGTAAGTATAATGGAGGCGTGGAGGGGAGGAGTTGACTCAAGTGAGTAGGTCCGCCTCTGTAGATGTCGGGCTGTGTGTAAGCGCGTTGCCATGGTGATGGCTGCGCTAGTAATACCACGAGCTTATCGAGTGAATGGTAAATGCAGTATGATATGGATGATGTGATGTGGGGTTATATAGGTCAAATTGTCTATTCCGGAGTATGGTGTGTCTATGTTGGGGAAGGTATGGTGCTATGAGACGTGGGGTAGATTGAGAATACCCCAGAATACCATTTGTACATACATACCATCCAGTCTCCAACAAAGTACTTCGCATCCTCAGAAGACACTGGTCAGTTCTGACCAGGGCCCTACCTGAAATTCCAGAATTCCAGCAACCTCTCCTACCGTGTAGAAAACGCCCCAAAAATCTCAGGGACTCCCTCATTCGAGCTGACATAGGCTCCAACACACACACAACACGACAACAATTTCTCCGCACACCCAAGAAGGGCACATTCCCATGTTTATCTTGTTCACAATGCACCAACGTTCTTAAAGGCAGTACATTCTCCCATCCCCACACTTGTCAAACATATCCCATCAGAGACTTCTTCACTTGCGACACAAATTTTGTCGTGTACCTCATCAAATGCCCCTGTGGCCTAATTTACATAGGTGAAACCACCCAAAGAGTCAGCGATCGGATAGGGCAACACAAGTCCACCATCAGGACCAACAACTTACTATTACCTGTTCCAGCCCATTTCCAGAGTAGGCGCCATAACGTATCCCAACTACGGTTTCAAGTCCTTGAACATGTACCTAAACCGAGGAGAGGTGGAAACCGTATACTATTGTTGAAGAAACGTGAATCTTATTGGATTCACACCCTGCAGAGTCTAGAACCACGTGGGATGAACAGAGACTATGAAATTTCTAGCTTTATCTGATGTAAACTGTTATATGATTGTTGTTATTATATGATTATACTAACATGCTTTCTATCTTTCCTTCCCAGAGACCTTAGAAACCATACTTTTCTACAGTGGTAAGATCTCCTACGCACAACCCGCTTTCCATCTCTTATACACTCAATCTACCCCACGTCTCATAGCACCATACCTTCCCCAACATAGACACACCATACTCCGGAATAGACAATTTGACCTATATAACCCCACATCACATCATCCATATCATACTGCATTTACCATTCACTCGATAAGCTCGTGGTATTACTAGCGCAGCCATCACCATGGCAACGCGCTTACACACAGCCCGACATCTACAGAGGCGGACCTACTCACTTGAGTCAACTCCTCCCCTCCACGCCTCCATTATACTTACCCCATGACTCATCCGAGCTCCTCCTCTATTCACCGCCACTCCTACACGTCACGTGACTGTCACGTGACCATCACGTGATCACCGCATCACACTAAGGGGGCGTTCCTTAGCCCTTTTAAACCCTTACACGGCGGCACACAGCAGCAGACTGCCTACAGACACATAGTGTCAATACCGGATGCTCACCAGCACAGCCAGCCTAACCCTGTCTTCCATCCAGATCGGTAACTAGCCATGTTTTCTTATATTTTCAGGCTTGTCATAGTAGCATCCACTATCAATCTACTGCTGCCTCCTACCCCATGCTTCAAAAGCCCCACTTTGCACCCAAATGTTGGATTCTCTTTCTATGATGATGTTGATGATTTATTGATTTATTTAACCTGTACCCGCTTAATGACTATGTGGTCCCATTCACCTTATGCAGCTAGACCCTGCCATTCAGGAGTCCAGTCTGGCTACATGTTCTTACCTGGTGTCAGCATAGGATATTGCCTCCCTCTCTCCGCATACCTTATACCACCATGGTCATTTATGATCCTACCAACGCATTTATGTATATATGTAAATATTTATGTACAATTGCCTTTATGTCTTTCAGTGTTTGACAAAGACCTGAGTGTAGGTCGAAACGTCACACCTTTTGATCTCTTCTGTATAAATATAATAAAGTATCACTTTCTGGCATCAAAAACACGTACGGAGTGCTTGGATTTACTTGTACTTGTATAAATATAACAAAATTATGTTTATTTTGTCAAGGTGACACACCACCCGAGTTATGCTCGGTTTTTTGGCAAACTTTGACACACCAAGCTCAAAAGGTTGCCCATCACTGCCTTAGAGGGATTTTTTTGATGATTTTTGCCTTCATGCCTCATTATAGAGGCACTTTGAGTGAAGGGATTATATATTTTTACAGTGTGTAGAGCACAGAGTATTTATATTATAAGTGTTGACAAATACACAGTCAAGACAATACCCATTTCTTAGAAACCACATGATTTTTTTCATGTTTTGGTACTTTCAGTTTCAGTCTCAAATCTATTTATATACTGGAGAGAAATTCCAGAACCTACAAGAGCATTTACAGAGTCACCCACAGCTGCTGATTCAGAGAGGCGGTAGAGCAGGTTGCAAAGGTAAGCAAACTGGAATAACGGCACAATATTGCTTACTAAATATAATGTACATAAACAGATAATAGAAATAAATTAAAATCATATACGGTACATACTTTCTGATTTTTCATATTCTGTAAGGTTCAGCACTACTAGTGTTGATGCTTAATGCCATAAAAACACTTTCCCCATGTAATGTTTTTAAAAAATTTGATATATTATTCATATTTTATATTATTCATATTTGATACAGCAGGAGATGCTCTTCCCCTATGTTACTTCCTTTAGAATTTTTCTGTTGTGACCTGATTAGTTCTGTCTGGAATCGATCAGCAAAGAACCAGTGTTCACAGGGAATGTCTGGTGCAGGAACAACTGCCCTGTATATAGTGAGAGATGGAATACGCAGCTATTTACAGTGCAGCTGTTACCATATATAATACACATATGTATAGTACAATCCAGTCCTCTCACCTGTGAATAAGGAAAATATAATTCTAAAAACATCTATAGAAACCATCAGTTCATTAACCCATTAACGCCATAGCTCTTCTCTGTACTTTTGTGTTTTAATTTTTCTGTCCCCATATTCCAAAAGCCATATCTTTTTTATTTTTCCATTTACAGAGGTATATAAGGGTCTTGTTATCTGCAGGGCGCCTTGTACATCCAAGTGTCTGTATTTAATATTCCATGCAATATAACGAAACTGACAAAAAACATAGTTGCTCCATCTTCTCAGGGGCTTCATATTTTGGGCTTTCACTATGCACCCCAAGTGACACCTCACCTTTATACTTTGGCTGGGTACTAGCCAAATGAAATTTGTTTTGTAGTTTTCTGTGTTTCTTTGTTTTTATCTCTTTGCTATACATCTATCAATTATAGGGAATGCCACCCAATTGTTGCATGTGGCCTAGCTTAAAGTCTGATCTGGGATCTGCATTAATATAAATGGCCAAGTCTGGGATCTCCATTATAATTGTCTTGTCTAGGGTCTGCTTCCCATCAGTCTTGTAAGGGGTTTGCATTAGTATTAATTGTCTGGTCTTGGATCTTCATTTATATCTCTTGTCTTGGTTTTTAATTATTTGGAATGTGACATTATTATTTATCAAATCTGGTACAGGCGGTCCCCTACTTAAGAACACTCGACTTACATACGACCCCTAGTTACAAACGGACCTCTGGATATTGGTAATTTATTGTACTTTAGCCCCAGGCTACAGTAAACAGCTGTAACAGTTATCACATGTGTCTGTAATAAAGATTTATTGTTAATCCTGGTTCTAATGAAAAAACCCAACATTTTTAAAATCCAATTGTCACAGAGACCAAAAATGTTCTGGCTGGGATTACAATGATAAAATATACAGTTCCGACTTACATACAAATTCAACTTAAGAACAAACCTCCAGACCCTATCTTGTATGTAACCCGGGGACTGCCTGTATATAGATTACTATACATTGTCTGGTGTGGGGGTCAGTTGCATCATCTAACTACAGTGTTTGTTAGGAATTTATGTATAATTGTAAAATCAATTCTGAATTGCACTATTTATCTATCATTAGTTATTTTGTGCTGTACTGTAATATTTGGTCCATCTGAAGTAGAGGTTACAAGTGTGTCCCCTTGAATGTGAATAGTATGACAATGTAGTCCTTACAGCAAAAAAAGGTTGTGTACCCCTACTCTCAAACTATTGTAAGAGGGAAATGAGTAAGCAATCACTGCCATTGGGAGAATAAGTCCCCCTTTGGCCAGGAAGACAAAAAATAGCATACTTACCATACTTCGCATTGGCCCATCAACAATTCCAGCCCACCTGGCTGTGTTGGAAAACAACAACTACAATAGATGTATTAATACTGAAATTTGATACAGAAGCAAGAGTAGTATGTTTATTTTCTGTTACCCCTGCCCTAGCCCCCAAGGGAACATCCAAGATTCCCAAGCAAGTGTTCCCAAGTAGTCCAAGTTTTGGGAGGTAATACTGTGTATGATCCAGGAAAATTGGCAGATCATGTTTAGTTTTTTTCTACTTAAATAATGTTTTTTCTACTTTTAGGTATACGGTAAGAACAGCAATGGCATGTAAGTATCTACATTAACCAAATTTGCTTTATGTGAGCCCATCCATGGTATAAGAAGTCCTATAAGAATATCATCTACAATTTAACACTGTGTCAACAAAAGAGAAATATAATGAACAGATCCCTGTTTTCCACGCATGACTTGCAAACTAAGAACATGTTGAAAGTTTCAGACCTATGAAAAAAAAAAAAACACATTAACATGTGCTCAACCCTTTGATGACCTGTGACGTAATAGCACATCACGGGTCGGCTGCGGCTACTCAGCCTGTGAGCCCTCTCCATGGCCGGTAAATCTTTGCTGCATATTGCAAGCAAACACTTACGGGATAACACCTGCGGTCGGTGTTAACGGTACATCCTCACCGGTGGCTTAACAAAGATGGCGGCGCCGTCTTGGTGAAGATCGTCGCTCCCCGTGACGTCATCAGGGAACAGCGATTGGTTGCCATGACAGCCTTGGGTCTTCCGAAGACCTGAGACTGTCTCCTTTTAACCCATTGATTACAATATGTGATTCGCAGATAGTAATGAATGAGGAGGAAAATCCCCATATACTGCTATACTGTAGTATGGCAGTGTATGGTAGGATCAATCAGACAAGCTAGGGGGTCTGAAAAATAGTAAGAATAAAAATAAAAAAAAAGTTTTAAAAAATAAAAAAATAAAAATTCAAATCACCCCCCTTTCTCTAGAAGTAAAAATCATAAACACATTAGGTATTGACGCTTCCAAAAATGCCCGATCTTTCAAAATATAACAACAATTTTTCATTGTGTTTAACCCCGTAACGTAAAACAGCGGCCGAAGTCTAAAGTGGCACTTTTTGCCATTTTGAAAATATGAAAAATTCCATAAAAAGTGATCAGAAGGTTTTACAGTCCTAAAAGTAGAAGCAGTAAAAAATGACACCACCCACAGCTCCGTACACCAATGTATGTAAAAGTTATTAGTGCCAGAAGATGGCAAAATCCCCCAAAAAATTTTGTACAGGTTTTAATTTTTGTAAATGTATGAAAACATACAACCTAAACAAATTAAAGTTATCCCTGTGATCGCACCGACCCAAAGACATGTCATTTGGGGCGCACAGTGAAAGCCGTAAAATCCAAGCCCACAAAAAAAAACGGCGCAAACGCGGTTTTTCACCAATTTCACTGCATATGGATTTTTTTCCCCCCACTTCCAAGTACACGACATGGAATATTAGATACCGTCACTAAGAAGTGCAATTTGTTACGCAGAAAACAAACCATCACACAGCTCTTTATGTATATATATTAAAAAATGTATAGATTTTTGATGGTGTGGAGTAAAAAATGGAAAGGAAAAAACAAAAAAGGCCCAGGTCTTTAACCCCTAGGCGCACCAGGACGTTATAGTACGTCCCCGGCGCTAGATGCTTAGCGCACGGGGACGTTCTATAACGTCCTGCTTCTGGCACCGGCTCACGAACGGAGCCGGTACCAGAAGCAGCGGCTGTCAGCTGTCTAGTACAGCTGACAGCCTGCGCTAACACCCGCGATCGGTGCCGCTTACCGGGGGATCCGATCCACTTCTGGGCAGCTCCGAGGACTGGCATGTGCCCCGGAGCTGCCCAGTCTCCATGGCAGCCAGACCCCTTCCGGGTCTGGCTGTAAACTGTCTGAGCATGCGCAAGCTTGCTCAGACAGTTTACACTGCTCTACAATAAAATAGTATTGTAGAGCAGTGTATTGAACTTAAGCCAGTGATCAGAGCATCACTGGTTCAAGTTCAAGTATGTATAAGTAAAAATATGTAAAAACACTTAACACTACACATTATAATAAATAAAAAATAAATACATAAAAATATAAGCCCCTAAAATGTCACTTTCCCATAAAAACACTTAATAAAGTATAAAAAACACAAAAAACCCCGCATATTTGGTATTGCCGCGTCCGTAACAATCTGTATAATAAAACAGAATCGTTACTGGATCCGCACGGTACACGCCGTAGAAAAAAAACGCAAAAACGTTCCGAAAAAAGATAATTTTTAATTAATACCCTATCAAAAAATGCTCTAAAAAGTAATTTAAAAAATGTTATGCACTCCAAAATAAGCCCACTAAAAAGAACAACTCTTCTCGCAAAAAATAAGCCCCTAACTAGATTTGTCAGCCGAAAAATAAAAAAGTTATGCATATGAAAAGATGGTGATGCTAAAATGAACAAGATTTTCTCCAAATTGGTTTTTATTCAGTACAATTGAATAAAATACACAAAACCCCCACATATTTGGTATCCCTGCGTCCGTAACAATCTGCATAATAAAACAGAATCGTTATTAGTTCCGCAAAGTGAACCCCGTAAAAAACAAAACAAAAAAAAGCTCCATAAAAAAGATCATTTTCAATTAATCCCCTATAAAAATGCTCTAAAAAGGGATTTAAAAAATGTTATGCACTCTAAAATAAGACCACTAAAAAGAACAATCCTTCTCGCAAAAAATAAGCCCTTAAACAGATTTGTGAGGCAAAAAATAAAAAAGTTATGCATATGAAAGGCGGTGATGCTAAAATTAACAACATTTTTGCCAAATTACTTTTTATGCAGTAAAAATGGGAAAAAAATAAAAAATCTATATAAATGAGGTCTTTTTGTAATCGTGGCGACCCATAAAATAAAAATAATATACTATTTTTATGGTATGGTAAACGGGCAAAAAAAAACCCCATAAAAATCTTCCTGAAAATTGATGATTTTCATTTCCTCCACCAACAAAGAGTTAATAAAATCTCACCAATTAGCCTATAGATTCCCCTAAATTACGTACCAGAAAAGTGCATCTCATGTGGCAAAAGAAATAAGCCCCTATAGGTCCACATTAAAAAAAAGAAAAAAATTATAGCCTGTACAATGTGACATAGAAAATCTGATCTGGATGGCGCCTCCTTCCCTTCTATGCCCGGCCGTGCGCCCATACAGCAGGTTACCACCACATATGGGGTATCAAACTTTGTGGAGCCTTTTTTTATTTCATCCATTGTAAATGTTTAATTTTCCACCCAAAATGGGTGTATTGTGAAAAAATATTACAATTTGCAGACTGCACCTCCATTTTGTTTTAACCCCTATAAAACACGTAAAGCGTTAACAAACTTCTTAAAAGTGGTTTTTCATACGTTGAGGTGTGTAGTTTCCACAATGGGGTAATTTACGAGTCTCGCTATTATTTAGGCCTCTCAGTGTCAATTAGAAGTTGAGCAGGTCCATCTAATACAGGTTTTGGTGATTTTACAAAAAATGTGAAAAATGATACCTAAATTCTGAGCCTCATAACATTCTAGTAAAATATGTGGAATCTTAAAAAACCATGCCAACACAAAGCAGACATTTGGGAAATGTAAGTTATGAATTTATTTGGGTGCTATGACTATCTGCATCAAAAGTAGAGAATTTAGAACGTTGAAAATAAAGAATTTTTCCAAATTTTGTTTTTTTTCATAACTAAACACAAAAGATATCATCCAAATTTTTAAACTAATTTGAAGTACAATGTGTCACGAGAAAACAATCTCAAAATCCCATGGATATCTCATAGCGTTCCAAAACTATAACCACATATAGTGACACAGGTCAGATTTGAAGAATGGGGCCGCGTCCTTAAGGCCAAAATAGGCTGTGTCCCCTAGGGGTTAAAGGGTTAAAAAAAAAACACATCTGAAAGAGACAATTGAATACAATGAATCAGTGTTGAATACAAGTCCTGCTCCACAGAAACATGCGCAAAGCGTGTACATAAAAAATGTTGGTGTTAAAGGGGGTTACAGAAGAGTGTGGCTGTGGTTTGACAAATTAAGAATTCTTAATGTTCTATATTTCCTTTACAGCAAAATATGGTAGTCTCGGAGACATTCCAACCTCCGGTGCCTCACATACAACTGGAAGGCAAGATTCTAATAATTATTCAGGTAAATATTCCAGAATAGACACCACAGTATTTGACATTACTGTAGTAAGCAACAGTACTATTAGTTTTGGTCTACAAGGGATGATAAATCTCTCTCAAAGTGTAGCTAGACAGAAATCCATATAGTACAGTCTACAGCTAAAAATTTGAGATTTGAGCTTTAATAGATTAGCCAAGTTTAAAAGTATGTCCACTTTTAGCAATTTTATATTGTTTGCGTAAGAAATAGTTATACAATTTTCCAATATACTTTCTGTATCGATTCCTTACTGTTTGCTATAACTCTGCTTGCTGTGATTCAAAAGAAAACGTTATTGTTTACTTCCTGTGGATAAAAACCTGCCCATGGTCATGTGATGTCAATCAGGTGCACAACTTGGTAGCTTGACTTGGCAGTAAGCTGTGTGATATAATGAGCCATATACCTGTGTGATATCACATGACCAGTGACAGATTTCTATCCACAGGAAGTAAACAATGAAGCTTTCTGTTGAATGTGAGCAACCTGTGGCACATTAGTATATCAGGGGTGGGGGGGATTTTTCAAGATGGGTGGTGATCATGGCGGCCCCCCTCCCATATACTAATTTAATAATAATAATAATTCCTTTAGATACCGCATACAGATTAAGCAGCACTGAACAGAGCTTTGCCAAATCGGTCCCTGTCCCCAATGGGGCTCACAATCTAAACCTACCAGTATGTTTTAGAAGGGAGGAAACTGTAAGAACCAGAGGAAACCTACGCAAACACGGAGAGAACATACAAACTCTTTGCAGATGTTGACCTGGATGGCACTTGAACCCAGGACCCCAGCGCTGCAAGAATTTATTCCCATTTTATTGTATAACTCATCATTACAAAAACAATAGAGATTTGCTGAAAGTGGACAACCCTTTAACTGGTATCCCCAATAATCCACCTCTTTAAGAGTGGATTTAATAGTTTGGGAGCACATCTCCAAAGAACATAGAAGACAGTCAGCCACAGGTTAGAGGTGGATGCATGGTGTCACAGGCGACAGACATATCACACCCTCCCTAACCAAAGTTTTAGTGCATTTTTTGCAATAAACCAAATACATAAACATTTTAGTTATCTTCAAAACAGCACTAATTTCACAAATAAATACCTCATCTCCAAGTTCTGAAGAGCTTCTTGGGGTAAAGCGGAATCAAAAGTAGTGCTATTTTTACTTGCCTCAAAGACAGTTTTTTTCCCTCTAATTTATAACTAGGAGTCTTTGGGTCAGAGAAGCTGGCAGAAGCTGACCTGGACAGAATGAAGAAATACAGATCGATCATTCAGTCAGTGTCTAGGAAAACAGGAGTAGATGGAGCCATTATTGCTGGAATCATTTCTCGTGAGTCACGAGCAGGGAACGCTTTGGATGTTAATAAACAAGGTGACCATGGAAATGCATTTGGCCTCATGCAGGTAATAATTTCACAGAAATGATTGCCCCAATCTGATGGATATGGCCTGATAAGTCCCCCACTTACTTTCTTGAATAAATTTTATTTGATAGAAAGCAAACCTTATTTGTCTCGCAGTAGCATTTTAGTAATTTAAGAATTGGTTGATATAAAGAATAGACCTGAAATAAAGTTTGTCTAATCCCCTGGGGAGCGTACAGCTTCTAGGATCCAGAACCTTTAGCTACAGCATAATTCATGTGCATTCACATGTTCATTAAGTTCAATTATATATTGTATTGGGACACAGGATGTTAACATCTGTGAAACAGACCCTTGGTGGTAGGTCCTGTCAAAAATTTCAGTTCAACTTCTACATTATGTAACCTGTTGTAACAAAGCTTTCAGGTGCATATTTAAAGTTCTGACTCTCTGCAATAAATGTCATTTACTTTAGCCAAGTCTTGTATTACTCTTCACAGATTGATTATAGGTTTCATACTCCCCGGGGAGCTTGGGATAGTGAAGAACATCTTTTACAGGGTACAGAGATTCTGTGCTCTATGTTTCAGTATATTAAACAAAAATTTCCAAGATGGTCCTCAAGCCAAATAATGAAAGGTAAATATCAGCTGTTCTTATCCAACCTCTTGCTTGACATGAAACCTTTAAGGAAATCTACTATCAAAATCGATGGTTATAAACCAGGGGCACTTACTCAAAGATCCAGGCACCATGACTGCAGTAATCTTTTATACTTATCAATGGCCTCCTTTCTTCTAAAATCAACTTTTAAAATTATGCTAATAAGGGCACTGGAGGGTGTTACCATACTGCACTGTCTCCCCTGCTGCCCCCGCACATCCCCCTCTCTAAGCCTGCTGTAATCTCCCACAATGAGAGTGGGGAGTGTTCCTGCACATTGTAACAATCTGTGAAGTTGATTATAGAAGGGACGAAGCAAGCAATGGATTACCATTGTGACAGTGCCTGGATCTTTGAGTAAGTGCCCTTGATTTTGATAGATTTCCTTTAGTAGGCAAAATATACATAAATTTCATAGTGCATAGATAAATTATAAACCAGGTAAAATATAAAAAGAAAGATTATTATTCTTCTTATACATGGGTGCAATATTTGGACAATTTTAGTGAAATAATTATAAATGCCTGCATGACAAAATGTAATGTTGTTGTATTTCAAAATCCAAATGTTAATTGAGAATTTTCATATATACAACATGTCAATTTTCTGCTGCAGATTTCTATACAGACATTTTGTAAAACATGCAGTTCACCATGGACTTTCTGCCTTTTCCAGCATTTCAGGTGCTTGAGAGAAAGCAGTGACTGGGTTATGGATATTATGGGTGTGATAGCACCTCCTGGTGTTGTATTTCTGGTAATGTGTGGATATATGCCACAGACTGTTAATTACCTGTACCTACCAAGGAAGCAAAATATTCTACTCATTTCTTTTCTGATTTCTGGCATACTAGCCATGCAACATGATAAAATGCAACAGATAAGATATAATGTAAGGCAGGTGGATTTTAATTAATCTATTGTTTTGCAGGAGCTATTGCAGCATACAACATGGGTCCAGACAGTGTCACCAGTTTTGACAATATCGACTCCCAGACAACAGGCGGGGACTATTCTAATGATGTCATTGCTAGAGCAAAGTTTTATAAAAAAAAAAGATTCTAACTAAAATGATAACACAATTCTAAATTGTACTTACATGACTGTTCTTCCTTATGTACACTGAAAATGTTATAAAAATAATTAGTAATTAAAACATGAGGTGGAAAAGAATATACTTAAAGAGCAACAATTTTTTTTAGATCATTTTCAATATTATGTAGGAGGGAAGTGTTGTGAAAAATGTTCTTACTTTATTGAGAAATTGCGCTTACTGCAAAAATCAGGCTCCAGAGCTCCTTCTTGTAGAAATCTGTATTCCAGCCTGTCTACAGAGGCTGGCTTACATCTAAGCTACTTGTGTCTAAATATATATACACACACAAATCCTAAATAAATGTAAACAATGAAATTCATCTTTCATCAAGTGTGTATTTTTATTGCATATCTATGATATATAGTCAACCGGCAGCGGGCTGTAAGTTGAAAATAAGGCAATGCACAGCTTTACTATGCTCAAGTCCATCAAAGCCTTTGACACAAGAATTGATGTGGAAAAGCCCTTCAAAAAAGACCAAGACTTCAGAAAGTTATTGCAGCTAAAATCAACAGCTTTAGATGACTTTCATGAAATGTACATGGCAAGCTTTATGCCAACTTTACATATGAATGCATGTTTTTGGTTGGTAGAAATCAGAGTATTAAATCCCGTCCTTCAATTGGAGAAATATTGACTGTGTTGGTAATGTAGTACCCTGCACAATAGTCCCCATATCATCATATAGTATGGATGAACGCACATCTGTTATTTTAATGAACCATTCTGTTAATAAGTAGAGCATGTCCTAGTCAGATGAGTTTTTCATGGATCACTCATGCTATAGGTTGTTAGGATCCATAAAAAACTGATGCAAGACTTTTTTAAACTTGCCTTGAAAAATTAACAACTATTTTGACTAAGGTCGTGTGCAAGTAGCCTAAGGGTTTGTTTGATTTTGGGTCATTTTAAAATTAATGGGATCACAGAGAATTAAAAGATTTATAGATCGGTATTTTTATTACAAGTGATAAATACATATAAAATACAATTCTCAATATGAGAACAGGAATAAAAGAGATACATATATTATATTTATGGAAAAACTTAGTCATGCAAATAATGTAAACACAACCACATAGTTAAGCTATGAAATCCCCAAATAAATATTACTGTATATAGGAAACAAATATTCAGTTAATGCTTGTCCAGTAAACAAAATAATGACTCTACATTACTTCAAGATCATCGGAATGATTTCTAGTGGAAAAAGTACCAGTACAGTTAAAATATCACTAATGTGGAATATGGGGATAACATGTATAATTGTACAATCATAAAAATGTTAACACAAACCGAAGCTTAAAGTTATAACCCAGACCTCATTACAACACAAAACTATGAAAAGCTCAGTCACATTATTACAATCTTTAATTTTGCCCCATTCTTGTGTATAGCCAGTAAAGCAAACAAATGAATAAATAAAGCTATAAAATACACAAGGCATATGATAAGAACACTTGTTAGAATAGCTACTGTGTTTGCATGCTTTAATATCGTGGCAAATGACCTGCAAACACATCAACCACAAATGAATTGAATTTGTGATAACTTGTTTCCCTGACAAGAGGGGGTCCCAGATACACATCCAGGGTCCCAACTTACACTGTGCACAAAAGAGAAAACACCAGATATCCCAATCAACAACTTAAGGTTGCTCAGAGCTACATGGCAGGAGCATATTCTGCTCTGGACAGGATATACAAATCCTTTATTACTACCGCGACTTGCTCAAAACCCGTTCAAATCACTCCACCGTACAGACTTTAGTCATGTTTTCCGAGTGTGGTTATTATGAAAAATATCAACCGATGTCTCATAGCAAGGGCGGAGGTCATAGTCACAGTATCCTATGGAATACCGGCTCTGGAAGTAGAACAAAATGGCAATAAATAGCAAGAACATAAGCACAAGATCAGTATGATACAGTGCAGAAAGTATTATATTAGCAGATTCACAAAAGCACATGATGCCATGTTAGAACATATGCCATGGCTAGATTTTTTTTTATCCAATGAAAGGGGAAAAAATAACCAATAAAGTAAAAATGTCTTATATGTCACATCAAATAACAGATATCAGAGGAGTATCTTTTTGGCCTTAAAGCACTCCAAAAAACACATACCGTATATACTCGAGTATAAGCCGACCCGAGTATAAGCCGAGGCCCCTAATTTTACCACAAAATACTAGGAAAACCTATTGACTCGAGTATAAGCCGAGGGTGGGAAATGCATTGGTCACAGCCTTCCCAGTATATAGCCTGCCAGACCCTGCCCCAGTGTATATAGCCTGCCAGACCCTGCCCCAGTGTATATAGCCTGCCAGACCCTGCCCCAGTGTATATAGCCTGCCAGACCCTGCCCCAGTGTATACAGCCTGCCAGACCCTGCCCCAGTGTATACAGCCTGCCAGACCCTGTCCCAGTGTATATAGCCTGCTGCCGCTGCCGGACAGATCGCACAGAAGATATACAGGGGTCGCCGGAAAGGTGAGTTTAGATATATTTATTTTTTTGACTCGAGTATAAGCCGAGTTTGGGTTTTTCAGCACATTTTTTGTGCTGAAAAACTAGGCTTATACTCGAGTATATAAGTAGTCCCTCAAATCAGAAGAGTTTTTCAGGGTTAATAGTTCACCTATGTGACTAAGAGCCATGATTTATTAATGCCACAACCTCTACACAAAGTGCACATTGTGTAAAGGAGTACAGGCATATGTTTATTAACAATCAGCAACCTAGCCAAAAATAGACAATATGTGGTTCACAGTCCTGAGTCATTTGAAGTTTTATGTATATAACTCATACTGCTCTCATTAATGTGGTCAGCAGCGTAAATAATAATGTACAACTAGTTTTACTGGATATATTGCATGTATTTATATCAATGCATCAGCAGTCATATGATGTAAATAGATGAGGTCAGAGGGTGGTGGCAAGATCACATGGGTGTGCATGCACTGATGCAAAAGATCTCTGTGCCTAATCTCAGCTCCTCACTTCTCCATTAGGGTAATGGTATTACCTGTGGATTTGCTCTGAGGAATTTCTGTGCTGCAAAACCGGCGCGTTATACAGTAGCATTTAAGGGAAATTAGTTAGATGCATTCCGATACACCGAACAGGGAAAAATCTGCAGCGGAAATACTTTTCTGCTTGGGATTTTTCATCTGCAGCAAAAAAAAAATGAAACATCACTTTTGCTGTGCATCCTTTGCTATGTCCGACCTTTGCAATGTAAACTGTGAGAATCCCCGTCCACACTCTGGCTAAAACAGCAGTAAAATTGTAAGGTACAGGGGTAAAACTGATGTTTGTTGTGTTAACATCACTAGGGGATTAAAATTTCAGAACTTTCTTTCATTTAAAGCCTATTTAAATCCTGCAACTGTTCCACAAATGTGTACAGTACCCCAACTGAGCAGTGTTTCTGAAAGTCTTTAAGTACACTGCAGATGTATAAGGAGTGGACAAAAATGTGATTTCAACGCTAAAAACCTGTTGTGAAAGTTACTTACCTGTGGCTTCTTGAAATAATCAAGGCCTCTTCCAATCTTAATCATCCAGCCATTGTCAAACCTGACATTAAGATGAAGAACATATTATACATTCTTTTTTATGCAGACATCAGAATACACTATGGCAAGATGAAATGTTGTACCACAGTTACAACAAAGACATACATTTTATAGTGCTGGCCTAAAAGGCCCCACAACAGAAGTAATGTATATATCATGTAAAGGCCAAATACTACCTTAAATAGTTTACTTACTTTCTTTTGGAATATTGCTTAACATAACAAAGGAAGTTAAAATATGTATATGTCAGCAATAAAATACATTGGTTCTACTATGATGTGTTTACATGGACTATTGGGGGAGATTGATCAGAAGTGTCCGAGAGCTGAACTGTTCTAGTTGCCCGAAGCAACCAATCAGAGCTCAGCTTTCATTTTCCCACCAATGTTTATAAAATGAAAGTTGAGCTGTGGTTAGTTGCCATGGGAACTAGAACAGTTCTGCTCTAAGACACTTCTGATAAATTTTCCATCTTTTTAACCCACTTAAGTAGGGTACCCTGGCAGTGATTTCACTCATATGTTCTCCCACCTGATTTCTCGGTCATGAATAGATGGAGAAAAGGTGACCTCTAGTGTTACACCAAAATCCTGGAGTGAATTCTTGATCTCTTGCAGGCCGCTCATCTGTTGATCCTTGATATTCTCCTAGTCAAATGATAAAAATGAAGTGGTACCTGTCATGTCTACAAAGCTTTTAAAAGCAGGGCATCAGGAAAGTAACAGAAACCAGTGAATGTAGGCATAAAAACAACTGAATAAAATACAAACAAGTACCATCCATAAATAACAAATCCCCACAAATGCAAAGTAATAAGCTGTAGTGATTTGCTGTATTTTCCAGCGCTGTTCTTATACCACCATGCTATTTGGAGTGATTACTTCTCCTTGGCCATGAACAAGCAGAAATGTTTACAAGCCACCGTTGTAGGAGTAGAACATCAATTTTTTATCACATCAAATTAAAAAGTGTGATCCAATTATTTTGGTCTCACAGAGATTTTCTCTTATAAACAAAAAGGCCCTGTGTGTCTAAAACAATTGTCTCGTGCATGGATTACCCCTTTTTCATCTGAATCGGGTCAATTCCTTTTTCATCTCAATTCCTACACTGGTCCCTATAACTAGCTATAGTAGTGCATTAACTTGTACCATTGTGTTGGTATAATTGGTATTGGAAAATTCAATAGCATTCAATAGAATTTAAAAAAAGATGAATTGAAAGCAACTCACTTCATCTCTAGAAGTCAACAAATTGATTTTCTTCACTTTGGAAGGACCTTTGATGAGCATTTCACAGAATCTTAAAAAGTTATACAACTGTAAAGTAAAAAAAGGATAAAATACACACACATAAGTTAAAACAGGAAACAAATACAACTTCCACACCACCACTTATATGCAATATTCTAAATTGTGCTGAAACACTTGGCTTATACACGAGTATATATGGTATATAAACCTAGAGGGACATTATGAGGGGCATTTATCAAAACCAGTCAACATGCGATTTCGATGGCCTTGACTAAGTGCACAGTATCCTGAATTTATTTTATGCACCAACATCGATGAGGAGGGGGGGGGGGCCTTAATGGGGTTGTCCAAGGGTATAAAAAACCCTTGGCTGGCCAGGATGGGGTGGGTTAAAAAAAAGTATTTCAGCTTCCGGCTGGCCCGCATGGTGCAACGATGGGAATAGGGATGGGTAAGCGTGGCCGGCTGGAAGCTGAACGCAGCGCAGCTTCCGTGCCCATTTGTTTCCATGGGGCACGGACCGGAGAGATTGCAGCGCTTGATGCCAGGAAGGACCGTGGAGGCAAGTACTTTTTTTTTTTTTACCCGCTCCATCCCAGCCAACCAATGGGTTTTTTATACCCTCGGACAAACCCTTTAATATACCTTTAGGCCATTTTGCAATTCAAGCCTGCTGGGTCACATATCTGCCTAAAACTCTTGTAGCTATTCCATACAAACGTTTAGGTTTAAAAGCATTTGCGTCTGGCAATTGCATTTTGTAAACACAGCGTTACAGTATATCTTCACTTACTTGATGTGTGTGCCGGATGTATGGATCCTCCACCCAAACTTCTGTCAGCATCTCATCCACATAGGGCTTGAACAGATTTTCGTAGCTATAACCAGTTGCATTTTCTACTATCTTTATTTGCTTGTGATATTTTCCCTCTACGAAAAAAGATGTTAATGCTACTAGTTATGAGTAGTTTTACATATTTACAGCAGTAGAATAGCTCAACCCCAACCTTCATTGTGACCGAGGGTCATTGGTGTCAGAAAAGTTTTTCTATAATGACATAGAGACTTTCACTTAATAGAATACTTTTAATAAGTGTTTTTTGTTTATAGAATTAGCAAGAGAGTAACTAAATATGTGAAGTTTTTTTAAATAAGCCAAGAAACTGTATAAGGCTACATTCACACTACCATATGGAGGACGTATATATACGGCCGATATACGTCCTCCATAGACGGCAAGGGACGCACGGCGCCCTACGGGAGCGGTACGGTGCAGCACACGTGCGGCACCGTACCGCTCCGTACCTGGGAAAAAGATAGGACCTGTCCTATCTTTACCCGTAATACGGCGCCGTGCACCATGTATCCCTATGGAGAGGGGGGTTGGGTGAGCTGCGTTTACCTCCTCCTCCTCTCCCCGTGCACTGCCGTTGCCAGCTACGGTATGGTACGGGCGGGCAACGGCAGAGTGAATGTAGCCTAAACCTCTACCAAAATATGTTATAAATACATACAGCACCAAACAGTCACCCTTTCCCAGGTTCAGAGACAAAAAGGGCATGTACATCATTTGGTAGGGGGAAAGGGGGTGGCTCACTTCAAACGGTTATATCTCCAGTTAAAGGTGATGATTGATAATATTAAATGGGAGATTCTCTTACATATATATAGTAATGACAGCCATGGGAGCCTTTAACAGATCGCCACCCTCCTATGACGTAATGGAGGTTGCCAACCGCCATTTAAAGATGGCAGCACCCAGTTTTAGACCTGTTAAGTGTCATGGTCAGGTTCAACGGCAGCAGCTGTTAATTACCGTTATTGGTGCCAGCAGTTATCAGCAGATGTCAGCTCTGTAATACAACGCCACATATGGAGAGGGCTCTGCGAGTCCAAGGTTCAGTACATGGAAATATGGGTTGTTTGTAAAGAAAACACAACCAATGGAACCCAAAACATGAGAAGTTCATGAAATGAAATACAACTACATTTTTACCTTCCTTTTCTTTAAGAACATGATGCTTGATTTGCTCAGCCCTGTCCATGTAGCTTCTCAGCTTCTGTCGGTAATGGTTTTTCTTTGCTTCATCCTTTGTAGCTATAAAAAGGCAGATTACAAATCAAGTAAAAAAAAAAACATTTTGAATCAGGACACTTCATCCGCGAACCTAATCTAATCAACTGACCAGGGTAAATTGGCAAAACCTGGCCTGCCAGTCCTCGTCACCTGCATGTATGTACATCAAAGTCCTATATCAAATTATTGTAATGTTCCATGCTGTATATTAGTGTTACTACTTCCGTGTAGGAGCCTTTCCTGTGTGAAGTAATTCAAGGAGACACCAAAGTGCAAATGTACGGGAAAAAGACTTGGAAAAAACCCAAAGACAAAAGCAGCACTTAAAGGAGTTGTCCACTTTCAGCAAATAGTTGATAATTAAAGAGAAGTTATACAATTTTTCAATATACTTCCTGTATCAATTCCTCACAGTTTTCTAGATATCTGATATATTTTCTTGCTGATATCCTATAGAAAGCTTCTATGTTTACTTCCAGTGGATAGAAATCTGTCCATGGCTCGTTAGTATCACAGAAAGTAATCAGAGATGTGTGATATAGCGAGCTGTGCACCTGTGTTACCATGTTCTATAGGATGTCAGCAAGCAGAGATCTAAAAAACTGTGAGGAATTGATACAGAAAGTATATTGGAAAATTGTAAAACTTTTCCTTACACAAACCATATCAATTGAGGGTGAAGGGAAGAGTCTGTGTATAATTGTTCAGCACCTAGTGGAGTTATGGTGAACCTTTTAGAGACCAAGTGCCCAAACTACAATGAAAACCCAATTATTTATCACACATAGCCAATACACGCGATCAGTGCTAGCACCAATTGCGAATAGTAACCCCTGATCGAAGCCATATTGGCTTAGAACATCGCTCCCCATGATGCAACACTCTCTCTACATGGCAGCCTCTAGTCTTTGTAAGACCCGAAGCTGTATGTTTACTGGCCATTTGTTAGAATGTGGCAGTGGCACATTGTAATAAATTATCATTAAACCCCCTATATACTACCATACTGTAGTATGGCAGTGTATGGTAGGATCAATCAGCCAACCTAGGGTTAAAGTATCCTATGGGGTCTGAAAAATAATAAAAGTTTAAAAAATAGAATAAAAACCCTAAAAATTTCCTTAGAACTGATTTAAAAATAAACAGTAAAAATTATAAACTTGTTAGGTATCGGCGTGTCCCAAAATGTCTGATCTATCAAAATATAAAAAGGGTTATTCCCGACATTGAACCCCGTAACTGAAAATAGCACCAAAATATATGAAATTACACTTTTACGCCATTTTACAATGTATGAAAAATCTAAAAAAAATGAGGTTAAGGTCGGACTGTCCTCAAAATAATAGCAATGAAAATGACATCTCATCTTGCAAAATATGACACGTCACGCAGTTCCCTACTCTAGTATGAAAAAGTTATTAGCGCCAGAAGAATTTTTTTGTACAAAAGGTTTAACTTTTTAAAAAATATATTAACCCCTTAACACCGAAGCCACTTTTCACCTTCCTGACACGGCCCATTTTTTCAAATCTGACATGTGGCACTATAAGGCCGGTTCCACACTTGCGAGTGTGATGCGATGAATTTGCATCACACGCGCAACGCGTGCTGCCCGGATCCCACAGCCCAAAGGTTGCAAACCGGGAGTGAACTGACACGCTAAATTCACTCCCGATGTGCAGCGTTCGGGCGTACAATATCCACATGCTCCCCAGTAGATAGGTAGTCCCAGTGTCACGGGTGCCCCTGCGATTTAGGTCTCGGATCGCAGGCACATCCATGCCCCTCTCTGTGGTGGCGCCCCTTTCCAAGCTCCTGTCCCACCACTTTCCGGCTCCTGTCCCGGTTGGCCAGCGCATGCGTGCTGGCACTCACGGATTTAAAGGGCCAGTGCGCTGCTTATTGGTGCTTCCCGCTTCCCAAGTTCCTATAAAGACTGGCAGCTACCAGATAGGTAGCCATACCACATGTCCCCCAGTATGTAGGTAAAAAAAAAAAAAAAGAATATTCACTAACCAGCGCTCCCTATCGCATACTATATTATCTTTATTCTATAGATCACTCCGATTACTATGATACCTCATTTATATAGTTTTTCAATATATTTTTACAATTTTACTGGATAAAAACGAATATAAAGAAAATCTCATTTGTTTTTGTATTGCCATCTTTTCGGAGATATAACTTTAATATTTTTTGTTTTAGGGCTTATTTTTTACGTGTTGAGTTGTTCTTTTCATTGGTACCATTTTGGTGCACATTTTTTTTTTTTTTATTTTGGCAAGTTTTTCTGGTTTCGTTTTCAAGGCGTTCACCGAGTGGGTCCAATAATGTTTCAGAGTTATTGTACAGATTGTTAAGGATGCGGCGATACCAAATATGTGGGGTAACAGCCAGGTCCTGTTAGGAGGCAGGTCCCGACTCCGGGAAGGAGATCGCTCAGCCCCGGGGCACTGGCAGAACCCGCGGCTGCAATCGGAGCAGCGGACCCCCTGGTCTGGCCATGGTCATGTCATAGAGAGAAAAATTTATCTATATTGAAAGAATTTGAATATGTTTTATTTCCAACTGTTGTTAAGGCTGAAAACACTTTTTTTTTTTGCTTTTAACCCCTTAAGGACGCAGGGTTTTTCGGCTCATTTCTCGCTCTCCAACTTCAAAAAACCATAACTTTTTCATTTTTACGTGTAAAGACCTGTGTGAGGGCTTATTTTGTGCGTAACAAATTTTACTTTCCCGTGATGTTATTTATTTTAACATGCCGTGTACTACGAAGCTGAAAAAAAATTCCAAATGTGGAAAAATTGAAAAAAAAAAAAAACGTTCTTGTGGGCTCAGTTTTTACGACTTTCACTCTTCGCTCCAAATAACACGCCTACTTTATTCTTTGGTTCGGTGCGATCGCGGTGATACCAAATTTATATAGGTTTTATTGTGTTTTAATACATTTTCAAAAATTAAACGAATGTTAGCATCTTCTGACACTAATAACTTTTTCATACTTTGGTGCACGGAGATGTGTGAGGGGTAATTTTTTGCGAAATGAGGCAACGTTTTCATTGCTACCATTTTGAGGTCTGTGCGACATTTTGATCATTTTTAATTTCATTTTTTATGTAATGTAAAAAGGTGTAAAAGTCGCATTTCGGACATTTGGGCGCCATTTCCCGCCTCGGAGGTCACCGCCGGCCGTAACCGTTTTTATATTTTGATAGATCGGGCATTTTGGGACGCGGCGATACCTAATATGTTTGTGATTTTTACTGTTTATTATGTTTTATATCAGTTCTAGGGAAAGGGGGGTGATTTGAATTTTTTATATTTTATTAATTTTTTTTTTTTTTTTTTTTTTATTCCACTATTTCTTAGACCATCTAGGGTACATTAACCGTCAGATCGCTCCTACCATATACTGCAATACTTCTGTATTGCAGTATATGGCATTTTTGCAGCTCATTGTAACGAATCTGCAGATGCCAGATAGTCTCGGGTCAAACGAAGACCCGAGGCTACCATGGCAACCGATTGCCGCCCCCCGATGACGTTCGGGGGCGCGTCGATCGTAATAAAGATGGCGGCGCCCGCGCGCCGCCGTCTTTAAATCGTCGCCGCCTTTGCCGGCGGCGTTGAAAGGGTTAATAGCCGCGATCGGTGCAAGCACCGACCACGGTTATTAGCGGTGGGGGTTTGCTGCAATATGCAACAACCCCCACCTCTGTATGAAGAGGACTCAGCCCGTGAGCCCTCTCCATACATCCCTTATACCTCTGCGCCGTAGAGCTACGGCGCAGAGCGTTAAGGGGTTAAAGAAAATCAACCACTCCAAAACTACAAAAAGTGACACTACAGAGTTCAACTCTATCTGCGACCTCCAGACACAGATCCAGTTGAACCTAGTGTTGACGCGTAATGATGTTAGCTTTACACATTATTCTTCTGCCGTAAGGTGCAGCAGAGGCTGGCAGGAGCAATGTGATGATGTTATCGCTTGTGTCAGCTTCACAGCCACACATATCCGCAGAGAAAGGGCTGTTTTGTGGGAACAGGAAAAGTATAAAACACAATTGTTTTTTGTTTTAATAAAATCTACCATAAAAATTGAGCATGATAAATCAAGGAGAATTAGATCAAGCTTCATAGTCTGGTACAGTGTCTCCCGCCCTTTTGTTCAGCACTGCACCCTGCATCTGCCTGTTGTAATATCACAGTAGGAGGAGGTTTTAGCAAAAAGTAGGGGGGGGGGGCTCCTTGTACAGTGTAAACAGAGGGATTCAGTGCTACCATGTGAACGAGAGGGGGAGAAGTAAAGGGGCCACAATGTGAACGGGAGGAGGGGTAATATAGCCAGGGCGTTAGAAGCAGGCAACCAAAAACATAGGGGTATTACAGAGTTTAGAGGGTGGCCACAGGAATGGGTCATTATTCTTTTAGGGGTCTTTAAGATGGGTATTACACTATGTGGGAATACTACCGTGGGGCAATAGCTGTGACATAGGGAAAACAAAAATGCTGTCCCTCTTTGGTCGGGTTCATATGTGGAGTCTCACGTTTACTAACAGAGATGGAACACAAGGTCAACTCAACATGCGATTGTCTGTGGAGCCTTTGAATTGCATTTCAAAACTCTATTGGTGCTTTTGGTGTACTCTTCAGAATTACCCAATGAGTAATCTGCTTGTGGACACTGCCTGTATATAACTCAACTTAAATAAGTGTTTTTAACTCCCATGTGGCTACTAATGATTTTCTGAAAATATCCGTTTGTACCGTCCATCAGGTGAACCTTGTGGGCGGTATGTAATGGTGACAAGGATGTTCAACACCATGTACACGGTGTATAAGAGAAGTGAGATGTGTACAGCCAGCCCCCTGCACTGCCCCGCAGCTCGTCGTCACATGAACAGTCCCACCTACTGACCCTTGAGAACTTGCAGCAGCAGCTCTATGCCTTCCTGATAGCAGACCAGGCTCTCCTGATAGCGGCCGCCGCCGTCCAGCTCCACCGCCCTCCTGAGCACGGCGCCCGCAGAGTTCTCTACACCAGCCAGAGCGGACATGACCAGGGCACAGGCTCTCCGCCGCTCACTATCTATCGCAACCCCAATTTCACTAACTAAACTTCCGCGTTCCACTGACAGGAAACGCGCACTTCTTGTCACTAAGCTTTATTTAGCAGACAATACTTGACAATAGTCAACAGTGTTGTGTTACAGAAGCTACGAATAATGATTTTCGTCATAGATAAGGCTACACAGCATTGGATAGGAATAGTATAAAATCAAAACGCAACCGGAGCCGATAAGTAGATTCCATACTAGGTATAGAAGACCCTCATGGGCCACGTCTGATGACGTAATAACCGCGCGCCTCCTGCATTGACTGTTTCATGTCAAAAAGCTGGTAGTGACCTTCAGTCCCGTTACTTGACGCTGTTACCCACCGCCCCCGCTACAGCTGACGTGACTGCATGGTAAGTAGTGGCCTGCCGGGAGGGACAGATCGCTATGGTGCACTTGTGGAGGGTTCACATCCACGCTTACCCGCTGTTTCCAGTTTGAGTGTCGGAGTGATCCCACATGTTACCATAGCAATTACTTTCTGTGGTGCTGATGGAGATGGCTAAGCTTCAGATGAAGTTTTAGTTTGTGTCCACGCAAACGGTGGGCTTATGGCCATATTTTGGTCACAGGTGGGGGACCCTACATTTATACAGCTGTCATATGGATAGGTAACGTGCTTTTGTGGGCCTTCCCATGTAATAATGTTCTTCCCTATAATATGTATATGTGGTTACTTTGTTAAGCGCTTTACAACTGCCATTTTAGATTCATATTCCCTTGTGCCCTTTATGTACTGATCATTGGAACCCACAGCAATCAAAAGTGCTCCATGTGAAAGGAGTGTAGGTGTTGCTCGCTTCACCTGTCCTCCATTTGCTTCTTTGGGACGGCTTCATTCCCTGTGCAAAGGGGATAAATGTTTGTTATGGAACAGGTCATATAAACAAAGTAACGTATTAGATTTTCTCCCACTTTGCTATTTTGTTTTTCAAAGCACCTTAGAAAATATGTTAGCTAAAATATAATCTATGATCTGTTTCAGAATTCTAATACTGTTCCCTCAAAGCATAGGAGCAAACCTGTAAACCATATTGTATCAGTTCTAGTGACATAATTAAGACCTGAAGAATGAAACCTGAAGGTCACAAGGGTGGGAAGATGTTTTAAATATTTATTAGATTTTAATAATTCCAATGATTTCATATTAAAATAGTTGTTATAAATCTCATACTGTTCTGACCACCTTAAAATGTTTTACAAATGTTTTTGTAGTTCTGAAGATTGATTGATTGATAAAATGGTGCTGGCACAATTTAACGCTTTGCAAAGAAAAACATTGGGATTAAAGGTAGGTAATTCCTTTTTTAGTCACCAATGATTACAAAATTGTTCTGTGTCTTCTTTGTCTCCAGCATTGTAATGCAGGGCCCATCTTCTAAGGTTTAGTAGGAGTCCCAGAAGAGGGACCCCATTGTTCTGAAACATTTCTTAGCTATATGCCATCATTTTATGGATAAAACTCCTTTATATTGTGAAATTGTATATATTTATAACATAATTTGGTAAAGGTTTATACAATTTTACCACTTAAAACATTTTTTAATGGGTAAAAAAAGACACAACATATTTCTCACATCTTTAGTTACCGTATATTCTCAAGTATAAAAAACTGTGCTGAAAAAAAACCTAACTCTGGTTATACTTGAGTCTAGTAAAAGAAATTTACAATGTACTCACCTGTTTGATGCCCCCGCAGGTCCTCTTCTTGCTTTGGATGCTCCAGTGCCTCAGCGGGTCTCTGTGCAGTGTTGGCGGCGCACAAATTATGACGTTGGCAAGCTGCTGGCGTTGTATGTGCCAGTTGTGTGTGGGGACCCATAGGCTATATACGGGGGGGCGGAGAGGCCGGGCAGGCTATATAGAAGGGGGGGGGGGGCAACCAGGCTATATACAAGGAGGGGAGGAGCAACCAGGCTATAGACAGCAGGGGGGGGGGGTTGGGGCGCGCGGCCAGGCTATATACAGTGGGGGGGGCGTGCGGCCAGGCTATATACAGCGGGGGGGGGGGCGTGCGGGCGTGCTATATACAGCAGGGGGGGGCGGCCAGGCTATATACAGCAGGGGGGGGGCGCGTGGCCAGGCTATATACAGCAGGGGGGGGCGCGTGGCCAGGCTATATACAGCAGTGTGGGGGGGGGCGCGTGGCCAGGCTATATACAGCAGTGTGGGGGGGGGGGCGGCCAGGCTATATACAGCAGGGTGGGTGGGGGCGGCCAGGCTACATACAGCGTGGGGGGGGGGGGGCGGCCAGGCTACATACAGCGTGGGGGGGGGGGGGCGGCCAGGCTACATACAGCGTGGGGGGGGGGGCGGCCAGGCTACATACAGCGTGGGGGGGGGCGGCCAGGCTACATACAGTGTGGGGGGGGGGCGGCCAGGCTACATACAGCGTGGGGGGGGGGCGGCCAGGCTACATACAGCGTGGGGGGGGGGGCGGCCAGGCTACATACAGCGTGGGGGGGGGGGCGGCCAGGCTACATACAGCGTGGGGGGGGGGCGGCCAGGCTACATACAGCGTGGGGGGGGGGCGGCCAGGCTACATACAGCGTGGGGGGGGGGGCGGCCAGGCTACATACAGCGTGGGGGGGGGGCGGCCAGGCTACATACAGCGTGGGGGGGGGGCGGCCAGGCTACATACAGCGTGGGGGGGGGGGCGGCCAGGCTACATACAGCGTGGGGGGGGGGGCGGCCAGGCTACATACAGCGTGGGGGGGGGGGCGGCCAGGCTACATACAGCGTGGGGGGGGGGGGCGGCCAGGCTACATACAGCGTGGGGGGCCAGGCTACATACAGCGTGGGGGGGGGGGGGGCCAGGCTACATACAGCGTGGGGGGGGGGCGGCCAGGCTACATACAGCGTGGGGGGGGGGGCGGCCAGGCTACATACAGCGTGGGGGGGGGGGGCCGGGCTATATACTATACTCATTTCTCGCTCTCCAACTTCATAAATCCACCATAACTTTTTCATTTTTACGTGTACAGACCTGTGTGAGGGCTTAATTTGTGCGTAACACATTTTACTTTCCCGTAATGTTATTTATTTTAACATGTCGTGTACTGCAAAGCTGAAAAAAAATTCCAAATGTGGAAAAATTTGTGGGCTCAGTTTTTTCGACTTTGACTGTGCACTCAAAATAATACGTGAGCTTTATTCTTTGGTTCGGTGCGATCGCGGTGATACCAAATTTATATAGGTTTTCAAAAATTAAACGAATGTGTACAAAAAAGAAAAACTTTTTGCCTTCTGATGCTAATAACTTTTTCATACTCTGGTGCACGGAGATGTGTGAGGGGTAATTTTTTGCTAAATGAGGCGATGTTTTCATTGCTACCATTTTGAGGTCTGTGCGACATTTTGATCATTTTTTATGTGATGTAAATAGGTGTAAAGGTCGCATTTCGGACATTTGGGCGCCATTTCCCGCCTCGGAGGTCACCGCCGCCCGTAACAGTTTTTATATTTTGATAGATCGGGCATTTTGGGACGCGGCGATACCTAATATGTTTGATTTTTACTGTTTATTATGTTTTATATCAGTTCTAGGGAAAGGGGGATGATTTGAATTTTTAATATTTTATTAATTTTTTTTTTATTTTTTACTTTTTATTTTTTCTTTTTTATTCCACTATTTCTTAGACCATCTAGGGTACATTAACCGTCAGATCGCTCCTACCATATACTGCAATACTTCTGTATTGCAATATATGGCATTTTTGCAGGTCATTCATTACAATGAGCCACTGGCTCATTGTAACGAATCTGCAGAAGCCATGTAGCCTTGTGTCAAAAGAAGACCCAAGGCTACCATGGCAACCAAATCGTCTTTTAAACGGCGCCGGCGACTTTGCCGGCAGGAATGACAGGGTTAATAGCCGCGAACGGTGCAAGCACCGATCGCGGTTATTAGTGGTGGGGGTTTTCTGCAAAATGAAGAGGACTCAGCCCGTGAGCACTAGATAGGGCCTAACTTGCTGATCTTGGTGGCATTATTGATGAGGCGTCCAAGGTACCTCCATCAGATTCTTTGTCGAGCACTGCACTCTGCAATCTCCGTGAGGTCCATAGAGATGACTGTAGCAGAACTGACATGCGCTGCCGTCTGTTCCATTCTTCTAAGGGAGCGACGAGGGGTCAGGCTGAGGTACCTTGGATCCATCTGACCCCTTGTTCTTGTATTCTGCGGGGGTCTCATTACTGATACCCCCACAGATCAGCAAGTTAGGTCATATGCCGTGGATAACTTGTTTGGTTGGAAACGAGGTCATACCTCTGTAGTGAGTTGCTCTTGAAATGCTTCCCCCAATTTTTATTGTAATCTTGTGAATGAGTCAGATGGGTGTTCCTGCGCTGTCCTGAGTCAGGGAGTCCTCTTATAAACATGTCTCTTGCATTTTCCTTTCCTGTGGTGAAGGTGTTTGCAGGGAGTGGGGGTGTTTAGCAGAGGACAGACATGCTCCGCATGATGATATTTAAATGACCCAGTGGCTCTTGTGAGTTAAAAAATGAACCCGCCAATCTGCATTGTAATCCTTTGAATGAGTCAGACGGGTGTTCCTGAGCTGTCCTGAGTCAGGCTTCAGCACCACCTTCCTCCTCTGTTCTCTAGTAAACATCCCCTGCCCCCAACTCATTTCAATATCATCAAGCAGAGCAATTCATTACAAAAAATTGAGGTAGGACTTGATGTGCCTGACAAGAGCAGAGCAGAACTGCAAAAATTGACTATGACATTCAGGCACCAATAAATTCCTGTCATGAAGAACTTTTTTCTGATCTTTACTTCTGACCACTGGTGACTAACACTTTATTGTTTTCTTTTATTTGTATTTTATACATTATTATATTATATAATTCATTCTACCGTTTTAAACTAACGTTGTGATGTTTAGCATTTAACAGAGCACCCTTCCTTGTCACTGGTGTGGACTGCCTGGATACGCCATAGGTTTACAAAGTCTCGGATACCACAAGAAGTAAGATTTAGCTGTTTTATATAATGTTCTCCCCTTCCAAAATTCTCCACTTTGTCTATTCTTCTCATCATTGCAGGGTTTTTGATTAGGGACCGGGTAAACTATGAATGTAAATAATAGTTTCTGGCAGTTACTCTGACTTCTAGACCTGATTTTTAACCCCTTCATGACTGCCATACGTGCAGAAAGGACGTTTGGCCAACTTCAAACGTTTATCTCCTGAACCTTGACACCTAGAAACACAATTCTGGTGTCATATCAAACTGGAGAATCTCCCCTTAAATATAGCTTACGCCTTAGATATCTGGATTGTATGGATGCTTCACAGAACCAGGGAAATCCCTTTTTAAAGTTAGACATTTTTTAATATACCATATTTTTCGGACTATAAAGCGCACAAAAATACTTTTATTTTCTCAGAAATCAAAGGTGCGCCTTATAGTCCAGAGCGCCTTGTATATAAACCATACTTGCAGACAACAGCTGCCTTGAATTGTGCACAGGTCTGCCACCTGCTGGTCATTCATCCTTTTAATCAGGTGCGCCTTATAATCTGGTGCGCCTTATATATGAACCTAGACGTTTTAGCAGGCTTTTATTGATGGTGCGCCTTATATTCCGGTGTGCCATAGGGTGATGGCACACGTTCAGTTTTTCAGATGCAGTTTTTAAACACAAAAGCAGGTGTGGATCATAATGGGTGAGACAAATAATTGGAAGAAACTGCTCCTCCTCCTACTATTACTCCATTCCTGGTTTGGGCATCAAAAACTGCATCCGAAAAACTGAACGTGTGACATCACCCCAAGTCTGAAAAATATGGTACAGCTTTCTATTTTGAGAGTTCCAATTTATACCTTTAAGAGTCGATATCTCCGGTTCTGTGAAGCATCCATACACAATTTCATATTAAAGAGGAGTTTAATATTCTGTTTAATATAACACCAGAATTGTTTTTCTATGTGCCAGGGTTCAGGAGATATGGGCCTTTGAAATGTGCCCCCCTCCAGCCTGTCATCTGCAGGCAGAATATAGAAGAAGCTGCAGGAAAGATTGAGCTTACAATTTGCAGAATTATAGGAGTACATGCATCCTCACCATCTGTAGAACTTGGGGAAAGGGTGATGGAATGATGCTGTACATATTTAGAACATCTTTTGGTAAAACTTTATTCTGTTTAATCTGAGTAATTTTTAGTAATTTATTGGGTAATTTTATAAAGAAAAAAATATGTAATTGATTAAACTATCCTATCAAGTTAAAGTCTCACATGTCATGAAAAAAACAAAAGTAAAAAAAAAGCTTTTCCAAGGATATTGTCATTTAAAGAGGCACAAAACTGCGAAAATTGTCCTGGACATTCTGGAATCATTGACCCTCAGTCACGAAGGAGTTAAGTTCTGAAATCTGCACTTGATTAGAGGCTTGTCTTCACTGTGCTGCTTATTCACCTATTTTATTACCTGCACCAAATTCTATTTGGGAGTTCTATTCACCCCAGGATCACATTTAGGATCACATTTTGGGTCACTATGCATTCTCTCGAAATATAAAATAATTTTTGAAACACGATGGACTCGAAAAACTATTTGTCAATGATTGGAAAATTAATAACCGTCCACATCTTGCTTATTTTACATACAGGCGTTTGAACCAAAGCCAGAAGATCATGAAAAGTATGGGGGAGATCCACAGCAACCACATAAATTACATCTCGTCACTAGAATAAGATCTTTTATTGGAAGACCATACTGGGAGAAGGAAATTATTGAAAAACTAGGACTCCAAAAGGTAAACCATTCATGTGTTGGGAAAATATTAATACAAATTTCTCAAGGGAGTAGACAAGGGTTTTAAAACTATGACTACATGTGGCACACATGATCATGGTTTGTGCCCGAATTGCAACTGTATGGAAATAAATTAAGCTGCTTTTGGAAGAAAGCATCCATGTATTTCAAGCCACAGACAGACCTGCAAATGTTAGGTGGTGCCGTATAATGCCCTTTTAAGGACTAATCCTCACGTCCCCGCAATATTTTACTAACCTTTAATTTTCCTAATATGTAAATTTTGTAAAGAGTCTAATGGGGCGTGTAGTAGCCGGTGCGGAGGCTACTTTACGCCCCAGTAGTCTCCTCGACCCTCCAACCAGATGTCTTTCGGCTCGTAGCTGAGCGCCTTGTCCGCGAAACCTGTAGTCTGTGCATGCCCAGAACAGCAGGCCAGCTGCTGCGCGGTCACTGTTCCGAAGCCGCAGTAGCCTTTTTACAAAATTTACATATTAGGGAATTAAAAGTTAGTAAAATATGGCGGGAACGTGAGAATTAGCCCTTAAAAGGGCTATCCTCGCGACCTATAGATGCACCTACCACCCGACCAACCTTTATAGGTAGATCCGTGGTGGTAAGTTCCCTTTAAATTCTTTCAGTATCTGCTTGATAAGCAAACCAGGTACAGAATAAAATTATACAAGTTGTGTGAGGCAGAGACAGGGTACGCATATTCACTTTGTGTCTATTAGGGAAAAGACAGGACAATACAGCCCCCAGAATGTCCACCACACATCAGCACAAGTGGAAAAATTTGTGTGGGACCTCATATTCCAACTGCTTAATGAGGGGTACCACACATACACATATACTAAAGCCCTTATTAAAGTACCGCTATTCAAATGCCTTATGGAGAAAAAAAATACAATGGCCTGTTGGACAAAAAAAAAAATCATAAACCACTTCTCAAAACTTGAGTCAACCTCTGAGAGCTGACGAAAGCAGAGCACTGCAAAATGAGGGGGTGTTGTGCTTGAAATTTAAGACAAAAAAAGAGTTGATGATGCTGACAACAATCAATGATGCCAGCTGTACCCCTGTCAGCGCAATGTCCTTATCAGACAGGCCGGCCACCATATTTGGAGTACAAGGAGAATGTCGCAACCTCTCTTCTCATCAGCTCTACCTCTTCAATAAATATTCCCCGAATAGTGCCAGGGCAGAAGTTCTGTCTGTGGCGTCATCGACAACACCCGCCCCGCCCTCTAAAATGGCTTGTGTGCACAAAGAATGGTATCAACAAGGATAGTATATACCAAAATGATATGTCCTTCCAAACCTGGGCTGTGTATAAAGGATTGATTCCCAATCTACCACACAGCCCCGTAACAAGACTAAAAACTCTATCATTATTATACCCCTAGATAAATACCTAATAATTTTATTATATGCACATTTATAGGCCTATGCCTGTGAAAAAAAAATTACCAAGTAAATATGAGGCCTCAGATGCAGCCTGATAAATGTTACAAAATATCTTTTCACTTTTATGCTTGGGCCTATGTCTGAAAATGTCTCTTATAAATAAAACATTTGTGGAAAAATGAAAAACTAAATTTAACTTTCACAAAATCATACATATGTAACTAAAATCTAATTTTTGTCACCTTCAAAAAGTGTTCACATGTTGGAGGCTTTCACTGTACTAAAAAATATGACCTCTAAACTTCAGAAATGGCATTCCCTCCATTCTGAGCCTTGCTGCCAAACTAAAAAAAGCAGTTTACAACCACAAGTATTGCTATACTCTGTAGAAATTGTGTAACATAATTTGGGGTGCTATTGTACCCCTTGTAAAACATGGAATTTCAGGAGCCAAAGTAACCTTTTCTTGAACAAATTCCATAGTGTCAGGGGAACCAGTTTAAGGTACACCCAATTATAGTTGCAAATAAACGAAGTAGAAGAAGACACACGCTTGCAAGTAGAGTGGAGGCTGAACAGTGTGTGAGTATTATATGACCCTGCATCTCTCGCGGACACTCAGTGAGCACCACTGGATATCACAATCTTGCTTCCTTAACCATTTGCAAGCCAGATAAGACTGTTAAAGTGTGTGTGTGCAATGCTTCATCCAACTAAGACAACAAAGTGATGATAAATGTGCACTACGTCTTATCCAACTAAAGTGATGGCAAATGTGTATTGCGCTCAATCCAACTATTGCGTCTAAATTGAGACAGTACGTATAAGAAAGCAAAAAAGAAAAGAAGATTTTGACTTTGATACATTTTTGACTTTTAAATTTTATATTCATTTCAGGATTAAGACTTTTCTGAGAAACATTGAGGTATTTGTTACTTGAACAGTGTAAACACTGCACAATCCCACAATTGTTTCAGGGACCTCCTTTACCAACCAGTGTATATAGCTTTACTCACATTTGTTGCTAGTGATTTTCTTAGGTGTACTATTAGGTGTATTAGTTTGATATATTTATTATTTTGATATATGCATATGTGATTAGTAGGGTGGGATGTTGGACCTCTAGTACATTAATATTTTAATAAAACTGTAGTTTATAGAAAAACATATTCTGTGTATTTTTTTTGCAACTATAATTGGGTGTACCTTAAACTGGTGCTCTGGACACTTTGTAATTTGTTTTTGTTTGTTGCTGATACTTCAACTATCCGTGAGCACATGTTTTTGGACCCCTATTGGATGGAATGATATCCGTTGAGTACCCCAATCCTTTACCTATTTTCTTGAACAAATTGTAATTTTTCATTTCCACATTTCCTATGATAGTGAATACTGTGGAACTTAAACAGAAGGGTCAAACCGTCCACTATACCGCATGATATATTTCTTCAGGGGTGTAGTTTCCAGAATGGGGTCACTTTTGGTGGTTTATCACTGTCGCAGTACTCCAGAAGCTTGTCAAATAGGACATGGCACATGAATATGATTTCATAAAGACAATGTTCTCTTTCCAATCCCTGTCATATGCCCCTACAGCTATTTAAGACCACATATGGAGTATTGCCATAATCAGAAAAAATTGTGTGACATACTGGTGGCTAAAATTACATTTTCTTGAACAAATAGTACTTTATCATTTCCATGGTCCTATGTTACTAATTACTGTGAAACACCTGTAGGGTCAAAACGTCCACCATATCCCTTGATATATTTCTTTATGCTTTTGGAGGGTTATCACTGTTACAGTATTCCAGCTATTCAAATATGGCATTGCGCATGAAAATAATTTCATAAAGATCTGCCCCCCCCCCAAAAGCATTGTTCTCTTTCAAACTCATGCCATATGCCCCTACAGATAGAGAGAGTGATTTTATGACCACATATGGGGTATTGACATATTATTCAGAAGAAATTGTGTGACATAATTTCGGGTGCTTTTCTACCTTTAACCGCTCTTAAATATTTTACATTTTCATTTCCACAGTTCTATGTTTATAAATTCTATGAAATTCCTGTATGGTCACACCATCGACTATACCCCTTAATATTTTCCTTGAGGGGCGTTGTTTCCAAAATGGGTCAATTCGTCAGGGGTTTCTACTGTTCGGATACCTCAGGGGCTCCACAAAAGTAACATAGCACCTGAATGTTTTTTGCTTCTGTTTTGTGCCCTGCCATGCGCCTATAAACCAGTTGACATGTGGGCTATTTTCTTTCTCATGAGAAATCATATAGCAAAGTTTAGGGGACACCTTTTAGTTTATTTTCATAACTCTCCGACAACCCCTTTAAAGGAGAAACAGACCTCATGAAACCTGTTAAAGGGGTTGTGTCACCATAGCACATGGCTGTAATTGGGTCCAGTGCATTGTGACAAGTACTTTCACCATTTACACTTATTACAAATTCTGCAGGCTTACTGAGATAACTCCTTTTGTCCTTGTTGCTGGCGCCCTCTAGTGGTAGCTGTGTCCCGTCCTGAGCAACAGCTGATCTGGCCGAGTCTTCGCACAAACATTCCACCAGCTGCTCTGCACTACAGATCACTCCACGGGCTCACAGCTCCTCCTACACTGAGAGATCACCTGACACACTGCAGCCAATAGGAAGTGAGACAGGGGGCAAAGAGCCCAGCTGT
Organism: Engystomops pustulosus; assembly: GCF_040894005.1. NCBI lineage: Eukaryota > Metazoa > Chordata > Amphibia > Anura > Leptodactylidae > Engystomops > Engystomops pustulosus. Next base: position 101,210,292 of record NC_092412.1, on the reverse strand, counting down.
CTACACCAGTGAATGAGGTGATTTCCACTGCTCCACAGTTGCTTCCAGCAGCAGATACAAGGTAACTGCAGACATACATGACTATCTGCTGCACAGAGGAGTCCTCCCCTAACATGGATCATAGCAATATGGCAGCCCTTCCTCCCTCCACCATTAGTCAGGTCACACAGGAGCCTACAGCAGCAGATACAAGGTAACTGCAGCCAGACATGACATCTGCTGCACAGAGGAGTCCTCCCCCAACATGGATCATAGCAATGTATCATCCCTTTCCTCCCTCCACCATTAGTCAGGTCACACAGGAGGCTGCAGAGATAACACAAGTAACAGGCTGAGCTCTGACCTCTCCTGATGCATCTCCTGTACTCTACACCATTCACTGTCCCTCCATGCTACCCTGCTGTCCTGCAAAGGGGCCCCTGTCCCTGACTAGCAGGGAAGTAGCTAAAGATCAGCAACATGTGAGAAGCTGTCACCTATTTATCTATGCATCCATGCATATCAGCCTGACCGACCATGATGCTGTGAGAATACATAGTACATGTGTACTATGTGCAGTGTCCTGTGTAGTGTGCAGGGGGCACCAGATTCAGGATTTCTGGCGCACGTTGTTCATGAATTTGGTGCCCCCTGCACTGCTTTGACAGACTGCACCAACTTTTTTTGGCATAGGACACATTTCACATTTGGACTTCTATTGGATCTGTAAATGCAGGGACTATTTGAGCACAGCAGGTGGAAGGAGACTCTGAAGGCTGAGCGTTCTGTAGCTCTGAGTTGTGCAATAACTGCTGCTGTCAGTGCTGTGCATGTGCCTGGCCCCTCCCACATCTGCTTCTGTGTGGAGCAGAATAGAGGCTGAACACGCATCATAATAACAAATAGAAAGGTATTTTTAATTCCAGGTAACCATTACAAATAGATTTTTGAAATATTTTAACCTCTGACAGCTTTTTGAAGTCAATTGTTTCGTGACATAACCCCTTTAAGAGTAGTTTGCAAGGTACAGTTTGAAAAATGGGGTGAGTTATGGGCGTTTCTTATTTATATATGCCTTAAAAACACTTTAGATATGTATTGGTCCCAAAAAACTTTGTTTTGGAAGTTTTCTCTTATTTTGGAAAATTGCAGTTCTATTTTAAGTCTCTTTTACATCCTAAAAAAGTAAAAGAACACTGACAAAGGATGCAAACCTAAATTAGACCTATGGTGAATGTTGGATATAAACTAGTTTGTGAAATAAAATGTTTTATCTGAAAAGCCGAAAATGTCAAACTTTGAAAATTGATAACTTTAACCCCTTCAGGGCCAATGGTCATTAATGCCAGAAAGACATGGTCAATTTTTGAAGTTCTGCTATGCCCCTCTTTAAATGATGATATCTCTGGAAAAGCTCTACATATAATAACAAATTTTAATTTGTGAGACTTTATCTTGATACAATTGGCAATAATTAAAATTTGCCAATAATTGACTAACTGGATAAAAAGCTTATTTTTTCACATTAGTAAAGTGGTAAAATTTACTACTTCTTACAAAAAACAAACTGTTATAAATATGTAGAGCATTATTCAATCACCCTTCCCCAGGTTCACCTACAGATGCAGAGGGTGCATGTAATTCTGTTACATACATAATCCATATATCATATTAAAGGAGATTCTGCTGTTTAATTTGACACCAGATTTGCATTTCTAGATGCCAGGGCTATGTCAAAAAAAAAAAAATCTCTATCGCCTAGATAAGTTGAAGTGCTCCAAATTTATAAACATGTAAACACGTGTCAGATTTGAAAAATGGGGTTGCGTCCTTGAAGCAAAACACACAAATATATTGTAATGCTCTATGGGAAGCCATTTATAAGGTGTTATGGCCTAACAGAGAGGTAAAGGACTAAAACACATGACCACGCTTGTTCTTTGAATCCTGAACTGCATGGTCGCTGCATTTCACGGACCGAATGCTATGCAGGAGAGATGAGACACCAAGCATACTAACATTATGTGATGCAAGGAATCCCTCCTTCCCAGTGGAACAATCAGCCACCAACCAGCTCAGTCACGAACCAGTCACTCGTTGTTTTTTTTTTGTTTTTTTTTTTTTTTTTTAGCAAGCTGTAAATGAAGTTTTGAAAGCTATGGAATTTTGTAAGATTTCTCAAACAAATTATATAGATGGGAAAAAGGGATGAGGTCCTAAGAGACACTGATTTGGAAATGTGGATGGTATAGGAGAGTTTTAGCGGAAGCACAGAGTAATGTTGTGGGACGGTTAACAAACCATTAGTGTATTTGCACAGGTTGCTGTTGCATCTAATGTGTTTTTTTTTTTTTTTTTTTTTGTTTTGCATTTTAGGCTCAAAAACCAGTTGTGCATAAGAACATCCCATCCGTCAACAATTATCTCAAAGTCGTCAAGCACTTAGTCAGGTTTGTACAGTGTTAGAATTATGATACTTTTTATTGGACCTATAATATGAAAAGGTTCTGGTTGCTTTTAAATGTGTGTTGTGTGTTTTTTTTTTTTTTACTACATGCTTCTAATATTTTTCACCAAATCTTAACTGGAAAGATGTATGGTGGCTCAGTGGTTAGCACTACAATCTTGCAGTGCTGGGGTCTTGGGTTCAAGTCCCATCTAGGTCAACTTCTGTAAAGAATTTGTATGTTCTCTCTGTGCTTGTGTGGGTTTCCTCCCACACTCCGAAAACATGCTGTTGGGTTCATTAGATTGTGAGCCCCATGGGGGCTCTGTGCAGTGTTGCAGAACCTGTGTGCACTATATAAATTGATTATTATTATTAACACTATAAACTATCTATTATTATATTGAATTGTTCTCCTACCCATAATCTAGACAAATGTACCCCTTTGGCATCTACATATTTATGGGCTGATATAATTCTTGCCAAGCACAGTGAGGGAATAGAGCAGACTCAGGAGTTGTACCTTCTGTGGCAAATGTTAGCTGTTACCACCAGCATGGGTGGGTTCAGTTTTAAACTTCTAGACATCACTGTTTGTGGTCAATGAAGCATTTGAACACTGAAACAGAATGTGAGGTATTCTGTGTCCTTTTGGCAATTCTGGATGTTCAAGCTCTCCAAGCAAAGTTAAAATCCACAACATGCTCCAGATCCCTTCTCCATGTCCAGGCTCCAGCTCATTCAAACTACTTATATAGGAAAGTTGATACATCAGGGCTGCTATAGTGTAAGCTGTGGCTTCTCACTGATACAGTATTCATGTAAATGGGCATATTGCATAAATATGAGCGCTGGTATGGTGAGTTATGAACAATCTTATGGATACCCCATGGCTGTAGCAAAAGCCCTTTCTGAGAAGCCAAAGTATCTGACTTTCTGATAAACTGAAGAATATAGGAAGAATCTAGTATGCATATTGGATTATAGCTTTGCTTGGAGACTTTCAAAATCCTAAATAACAGACTGAAAGAAATGTGACTCATTAACTATTTTCTGCATGTTAGATTATTTTTAGTAATTATGTAAGATTCAGTGTCCTCACATTGTGAAGCTGTGACAATGACACTTGGATTTCAGTGTAGGGAAGTATTTTGGATTTTATTGCATCGACTATAATAACTTGCTATGTAAAAAAACGTTATTAATTCTAGACAAAAAAAGTTTTTCCACAGCTCTATAAAGGGATCTCTTAATAATGCAACACAAAAGGATTGTACCTAACCATGTGTAAAAGAACCTAGAACCTATTTGCAAATACTGTATTTGGGGATTGTAACTTCATAGTCTCTTTATGAGACCATTTATACTCTCTAGTCTTTTGAGATTAGTAACTACACCATCTACAGGGTTCCATCCGAGCAATTTTGGGGATTGTCAGGATCTTCATAACAAAACAATATCAAAGTTGCTTATTTCAGAATAATTGTAAGGTAAAGAAGCACTGTCGTGAAGAGTGGTGTGTACCATATTTTTTTTCCCCTCTGTTTAAATTGTTTTTTATGTTCTTTAGAGTCCAGCCACTGAAGCTACCTTATGGGGTTCCAACAGAGGAGGACTTGTCAGACACTTATCTGAACAGCCGTGGCCAACTGATTATTCGCAAAAAGCTGCAACCAGCTGATATGAAATCAATCGAATCCTAGTTGTGGTGTTATTATCATTTGTAAAATAAAGATTTTTGTACAGGGTCTGTCTTTGTAATTTCTCATTTAATGTTTGAGTCCTCTAGCCCACGAGCGACTTTGATGCGTTAAACTCTCATCGTGAGTTTACTGAAACGTTCGGCCCGATGCTCGGAAATGGTCATTTCCTGTTTGTGAGCATTGGGCTGGACGTTCCAGCAAGCTCCAGAGGCGAGCGTGATGTGACACATAAAACTCGCTGGTGGGCAAGAGGCCTTAATGTTTGGGTTAACCCTTCATGCACAGTTATGTGCACAAGGCACCAAAGAAAGACCGCACACCACAAAAACTATGCTAAATACTTTTCAGCTAGTCGGCAACTACTCTGTAACCAATGGGGGCAAAAACTTTGAAAAGTTTCTTTGTTCAGTTGATGTCCACAGTTATGGTGCAAGGACTTTTAAAGGGTCAGCAATTAATAAAATGTCACCCTATATACTTGAGTATAGATATACCTGAATATAAGGAGTTCACAAATTTTACCTCTGTGAAAATGTATTGACTTGAGTTTAAGTGTCAGGTGGGAAATGCATTGGCCACACCATTTCACACACTCTGCCCCACACATACACTATGATGTCATCAGGCGGTTACACCGCCGCATCATTGTGTGTGTACATAGAGCAAATGGATCCCTCTCAACAAAAGCAAATTTAAAAAAAAAAATTTCTATATAATGGTGTAAAGCAGAATGGGTTTTTTTCAGCACAAAAATAGTGATGAAAAACTTGGCTTATACTAGAAAATAAATGGTACTTCCACTAGGTGGCACAACTTTCATCTGGTAGAAAGGAAATATTCATATAATGGGCTCTTTTTCTACACCATTTCAGTGTGTGAGTACAGTTCTTCAGTATACACGAAAACAAAGTAAACTTCTATGTATCATAAATTCTATAACATGAGTAATACATGTAGAGATCTCCCAAAGGGCATATTGCTACCACTTTATATAAAGATTTAATAAATAGAACAAGCTTTTTAAATAACATTTAATAAATATTACATACAGCAAGACAATATCTCCTCAGAATACAGATTTGATAAAACTTACAATTTCACATGCAGTAATTTTGAGTGACTGCAGTAAGTGTTGCTTGTCTTATGGCACATCATTTATGCAAGATTATGGGGGGGGGGTGCTTTTCAAATCATTACGCGTGCCTGCTTGTTTGCATAATTAATACCCTCATCAATATTCACACCAAGCCCATCGCATATCCTCCAAGTCATGACTGCTCAAAGCTCAAGGGTGAGGTTTGCTTGAGCATGGAACAGACCTCATGAGGGAGTTGAGGGTGAGTGTTGATAAGCGAACTATATCAATTCTGCAAAAGCGCAGGCGCATGTTACAAATTGACATGCAACCATCCCCGGTATTTGGCTGTGGGTTCTGGCAGGGAGCCAGGTAAAGTTAACTATCGCATATTTCTATAACCAAGTAATGCAGAGATTGCATGATTGCTATCTACTGTACATGCTCTAATGGAACCTGTCACTAGTAAAAAAAAAAAACAGCCCTCTGGTGACCGATTCACTTAAAAGAGGACCTGTCATGGCAACTTGGGACACTAAACCACCCATAGGTCCTTATGTAGGACCCGTCTCTTGTGCACTCGTCGCCGTCGCAGTTGTTCAACTGCGCTACACCCTGGCTTCATTGCGCAGCGATGTAACTATGGCACATGCACAGTGAAGGCGTAATGTAGTTCATTAGCTTCACTGCTTGAATGCGCGGGCGCGGGCAGCACCACACCAAGGTAAGTATAACGTTTTTATTTTACTAGCAGCCACGGAGGGACTTGATAAAGGCCGATTTGGGACACTAAACCTTATGGTTAGCCATGACAGCTCCTCTAAGTGTAATATAGCCTTGTACTGTGCAAACTTTAAATATAGGTAAGTTTATTTCTGTGCACTTACATTAATTCTGTGTTTTATTAATAATGCAGCATGTGTTTTGCCTTGTTTAATGGAAAAACAAATGTCTGCTAGTTCCTGAATGCAATAATTTGGCAATTAAACACATCTTGGTTAGGGGCCAACTCCTCCCCTATGTGCTTGGATTGTTTTGAAATGCGATTCAAGCGCATCATGTGAACACAGCCTTAGAATATGCCTAAACTGTGAGACTAAGAACCCCTCTTTATATCTACATTCAAATACATACATTTTTTGACTGTTTCATTTACTAAGTATCTGTCTCATAACTCTCATCAATAAATATTGTTCTCTGATGCTGAATTTAATTGTAAACTTTTTAGATAAGGTGCTTTACTAATAGCTGCTAGGATCTGATACATCCATACGCCATGTATGTTTTTCTTTGGTTTTATTAAATACATGGGACCGTGTCCTAGCCTAACTGCTAGCACATGAGCAAAAAATATGTTCGTTTGCAGAAGTTAACTATATTTGAAAAGTAACATTTTGAGAAGTATCTGGTGATTGTTATCTTAATTAGAATATTTGTACCCTCAAAATTAACATTTTAAGCCCAAAAGTATTCTTTATAATTAAGACCTGCAAAGTCTACATTGTTCATGTACAAGTACATACTGTACTTTTAACACTACCAACTTTGAAGATTGATTTGGACCAAACTGGCTTATTACTTATAAAAGGTGCCAGTGTTATTAAGGCAACTTGTGACCTGTTTTTATTTCTATAAACAGATTTTTACATAGTTATTATGTGTAATAATATTTTCCTGAATGTCTATAATCACATGAGTTTGGAATGAAATGTCTACAATGAGACAAATCTTTTGATAGATTTGTGCCTGGCTGCACTGTGTAAGTCTCACATATAACTATATATAGAAATCTTGTTATTATCCATATCCATGTATTTTGTGTGTGAAATCTAATTCAGGGGTTGGGAACCTGAGAGACCCATGAATACCACATATTTTAAAATGTAATTCCGTGAGAACCATACAATATGCACATGCCCCCAGTAGATGGGTAGCCCCAGCACATGCTCCCAGTAGATAGGTAGCCCTGAGCACATGCCACCAGTAGATAGGTAGCCACCGCACATGACCCCCCCAGTAGATAGGTAGTCACAGCAAGAAAACAAAAATGAGTACTCGCCTACCTGCACTCCAAGCAGCTGGCTCCTTGTCACTCCCATGCTTTTTTCTATGACCCCGGTCCCGCCGCTATTGCTTAGGCGACAGCTGCTGGGTCATAGAGAGGAGTGGACACTAGCATCTCTTAGAACCACATACTGTTGCAACAGTGCCTAGGTTGCACAAACTTCATAGCCTGCATCCCGTGATCAGCGTTTTGTGCCTAAGACGCACGCAGCAACAAACGCTATTTATAAAAAATTTGTTTTCAATCAAGATGCAGCCATCAAAAGACCCCCATCTGGCTCCCGAGCCAAAGTTTCCTGACACCAGGTCTAATATTTCCTGTAGTGTATTACATAACCATGTGTACAGACAGAAAAGCGAAGTGCAAGATTTGTTACTTCTTTCAAAGCCACAATTCTGTCATATCATACCATACATAATACAATTTCTTTAATCGGGATCTGTCTATCTTTGGTAAAATTATCTTCTTTCTGCAGCTACTGCCATTGCATGAAATGTAGAATTCTTATTAGACAACAGGATTGATGGCTTGTCAAACTCCATGATCTTCAAAAGAAAAGAATGATAATGTAAACAATAGTAAGAATATCTGTAAATCTCTATAACATCACTCAATGGCTTTTAAAAATTAATGTAATATACTATGTATTGACCATACTATATTCTCACTAACCCTGTGTACAATAATGTACTAAAATATGACATTCACATTCATGCAAGACGTGCTCCTTTTACCTCAATAAAAATAATTTGAAAAAAGAAGAAATTTGACAGGTTCCTATAAAACCCTATTAAGTTACTGACCCCCCTTCTTTTATCTAAAAACGTTTTGCCTTACACCCCCATATATCAACTTTATCTTGCATTACCTGGCATCAGAGGTCCTACTGGGCTGGCTACTCCCATCTTCTCCTTCCCATGCCTTATGCTTCCTTACTATTCAGCAGTCCATGTCAGGGTGATGTAATAAAATGCCCTATAGCCTTTTACATTTGCAAAATGTACCCCATGTATGTATCTGATCACATTAAATCGAAGCAGGCCTACATTGACTTCTACTTCTCCTCATCCTTCATGGAGGCTGCTGTGATTTCATGTGATCAGATACATACATGAGGTACATTTTGCAAATGTAAAAGATATAGGACCATAGATGACATCACCCTGGTACCATGCCATCATAGTAACACAATCCACCATGTTAAAAATTGGATGCAATATAGAGCTTTAAATGTCTGTAGTTGAATATTAGGAGATGTCCCCTTCAAGATGGTAGGGCAGTGATTTGAAGAGACACTGAACGAGCAGTTCACTGGCAGCCCAGGAGAGAGAAGAGTCATATCTTGAATAATAGTCAAGTAAGCTAAATTGCACATGTGAAAAAAAGGCTGTAATTAAGGTAAAGTGCCTCACTGGCAACTAATTTTAGGTGATATGGGGAGTACTTGTAACCCATTACCAGCAGGCATTTTTGGGGTTACAATTCTGGTAACAGGTTCTGCATTTGACCAAATAATGGATCTGGGTTGTATATGTAACATAGTACTATTGCTCGGCAATTTACAGCCATGTTGCTCTTCTGTATAATGGATGCAATAATAGTTTCCCAAGTGGCTTTACTGAATAATGTTAAAGATATATGCAATGTAGATTTTGAATCTAGCCTGTCACAATCTAACACACAGATAATTTGAATATCATTACTTACTTTTCCATGGTCCATCACCATTATTCTGTCGCAATGGAAGACAGTATTGAGACGATGAGCAATGATGAGCACAGTGCAATCCTTAAATGCATCATTAATTGTGTCCTGAATCAGTGCATCAGTTTCATTGTCAATTGCTGCAGTTGCTTCATCTAACATTAATATCTAGTTAAAGAAATGTAGATAAAAGTATTAGTCAACAGTGTCAAGTAAAAGAAGCAGTTTATGTATTAAGTCAGAATAACTTCATAACATATTAAATAAAAAATTGCAATAAATAATTTTTTAAAAGTCTATGTCAGCATCATATCATATCAGAACCTAATAATAGTTTATTTTACATTACCTGGCTCCCTTGCAGCAGCTCCTCCTGGGGAGGGTTGGAAGGGGGGCAGCCAAAGTATACTGTGTGCCTATGTCTCTGTATTCTCTCCTCCAAACTCATCCAGCTTCCTCCCACATTGTGTCATGTGCGTTGAGCAGGAAAGGGAGGGTGATGGTGTAGAGTAGAGGAAGAAAGCATGAATGAGGAGACATAGACACATAGCCTGCTTTAGCTATCTCCCCCACCCTAGGACTCAGCCCACCTTGCTGGCAGGGAGCAAGGTAATGTGAAATAAAGTTTTATAAAGCAGTGAAATTATTCAGATTGCTGACCGACATTTTTTATAATCAGCATGGCATAGGCTATTGGAACCTGACACAAGCTTAAAATAACATTCCTGATAACAAGTTGGCTTTAAACATTAATGCTTTTATTCATGTGCTATGAGCCCTTTATGGTTTTGGGCCGTTAGGCCCATCACTAGGAAGAACTGAATTGTGCTTCATAGTGGCAATATTTAATAATAAATCTTTATTTCTATAGCACCATCATATTACACAGTGCTTTACTTAATATTCTTTGTAATGTACTGGAAAGCTGAACCTTGTTTCTGGGGTTCTTACATGAGAAAGATGGGGAATTCAACAACTGCTTGTTTTTAATGTATAAATACGATAGTCATAAAAGGAAATACAACTTGGCAAAGATATACATTGCCTTTAAAGTTGTCAGATACTGGTCACATATAACCAAAGCATCTTTGTGCCTTTATCTTTTGGGTACCCAAATGCAATATCTCTAATCATGGACTCTACCAGTACACACAACCTTGCGGCTATGGTGCCTCTTAACCTCGTGCCATACCATCTAAAGTAGAGTTTGTCAGGTCCTAAATGCCTCCCAATGCAATAGTAGTGTGGTTTAGGGGTCTATTATGAGAGCATAAACATATCTTTTGTGGCCACAAATGAATAATGGGGAAAAATGTTTTACCAATACACAAATGAATATATAGGCAAATACAGCAAATCACTACCACCTCCAGTGCACTTGTAGGCTGAACTGCATATTCATAAAAAGGTGATTAGATCTCCATTGCTTAACTGGTTTTTGGCCAAAAATGTAGGAATCTGCTCTAATTAAGGCCCTTACACATCACTATTGCATTTTGGACTTGACATCAAATCAAGCATGATAAACCACTTACTAATAGATCCAGGCACAATGACTGTGGCAATCATCTTTTATTTAATATCCATGGCCTCCTGTCTTCTAAGGTTTCTAGGGGCATTTTAAGAGCCCATCTGGCTTCACAGGCTGTTACACAGCACTTCCACTTCACAATGTGTAAGATTACTGAAGGCAGAGGAAATACAAATAGAGGCTGCACTGTGGCTGAACAAGGAGCATGACAGAAGAAGAGTATCAGCTCTTTAGTATTTTCTCAGAGCCATACAAAAAGTTTTTTAATCACGGACCTGTACAATAGTTCAGAACATCCTACAATATTTCCCAAATCCAAGATGTAACAATACCCATCTGTATTCGTTATCAGTTGACATAAATGCTAATGCCAGTTGTTCCTGTACCTTGCCAACATACCTGGGTGTTTCTCAGTAAAGCTCGTGCCATACATAGAAGCTGACGTTCTCCAACGGAGAAGTTGCCACCGTTTTCCGTCACACGAGCGTGTAGCTTTCCATGCAGTTGTTCAACCTAACATATTGTAACAAATATAATTTGTTTGTAATTGTACTTTGGTTAGTCTGCTATTACAAGTGCTTCACAGTAAATTAGAATATCAGCAAAAAGGTTTTTTTCCAGTAATTCCATTCAAAAAGTGAAACTCATATATTATATAGTCATTACAAACAGAGACAACATTTCCAAGTGTTTATTAATGTTGATTATGACTTATAGCAAAGTAAAGTCCAGAGGTCATTATCTCATAAAATCAGAATATGATATAGGACCAATTGTTCAAAGTTTTGTAAACACAGAAATGTTTGGCCAATTGAAAAGTAGGTACAGTAAATGCACAAAATACTTGGTCAGGGTTCCTTTTGCATAAATGACTGCATCAATGTGTGGCATGGAAGGAATCAGCTGATGCAGAGGTGTTATGGAAGCACAGGTTGCTTTTATAGCAGCCTCCAGCTTGTCTACATTGTTGGGTCTGGTGTCTCTCATCCTCCTCTTGACAACACCCCATGGATTCTCTATGAGGCTAATGCAAAATTTACTTTCATCTGAAAACAAAGCCTTGGACCACTGAGCAACAGTGCATTTCTTTTTCTCCTTGGCCCAGTTAAGACGCCTATGGCATTGTCTATTGGTTAGGGGTTGTTTGAAACATGGAATGTGATGCTTGTAGCCCATGTGCTGAACATGTCTGTGTTGTGGTGGCTCTTGAAGCACTGCCTCACAGTCTTCCCCGCGATTGTGTCGCCTTCTGAGCCAGACTAACAGACCTCTTAAAACACTCAGGAAGCCTAAAGCTTGCAGGTGTTTTGGGTTAAGTATTCTAAGTTTATGAATCATGACTTTTTTGGGGTTTCCTTGACTCTAAGCCACAATCACCAACATTACCATAAAAACTTGAAAAACTTCACTTTGTATAACCCTACATAATATAAGTTTTACTTTTTGAATAAATTACCGAAAGTAATAACTTTTTTTGCTGATATTCTAATTTATTGAGAAGCACTTGTATATATTGTGCACCTCCCTGACCACATTGTCCACTTTTGGTAAATTACATTACATACTAAAACATCTTCAAATAATTACATATGTGGGATAGACATGGTGCTTAACGATTTAACTAGTGTTTCATGTTTGTCATAGTAAGGTAATGTTGAAGGTTTCCTCATGGGGGTAGTATGTAATTTATACGTACATGTTGCTTCATGTGCGTTTTTTCTAGTGCATTCCACACCTCCTCATCTGTGTGCTGATCCATTGGGTCCAAATTCCACCTAAAATGCAGCATTTATTAATACAGAATAAGGTTAACACATCACATGGTGTTGGTAACCTTCCATAACCATATACATAATTTTTTGCATATTTATCGTACATAAGAACTTGATTATTATAAAGTATTTTTGAGTGTCAGGGGGAAGTGTAAAATAAAAACAGAAATTATAGTAACCGTCTCCCAGCAGTCTGTTCCAGCACCACAGCCCCTGATCCCATCTCTAAAGAGGCGAGGATCCCATAACCACTGCAGCCTTCAGTGGTCAAATATGTAATAACAGTGAATCACTATTGATATGTCACTGTTCTTGTACATCTGGTCACTGACTGCATGGGGCTTTACCACTTCAGATCTGACCGAAAATGTCAGCTAGATTGCAGTAGTTGAGTAGTACATTCTCCAACAACCAATTAATTTTTCAATATTTTGTGTGATTCATTATAAAATGTATGAAATAAAATAATGGGATTAAAACTAAATCTATACATGTCCCATGCAATTTATAGTGTATGCATTTATATAACATATGGCCTACCTGACACTTCCAACAAAAAGAACTGGCTCTTGAGGGATGATGGAAAGTTTTTCTCTTAGTTCTTCCAACCCAATAGTGTTGATAGGAATGTTATCTATGCTGATTGTACCTCCTGACAGTTCAACCAGTCGAAAAAGTGTCATTGTCAAGGATGATTTGCCTATTCAGTAAAGATATTATGTATTACAAATGTATTACCTTTACACAATAGAGAGCGATATAATGAAAGTAACTAAGATCGCACCAAAGAAAAAGACACACAATGTACACTGTCTAGACAATAACTCATTTAAAGGACAACTACCACCAGGATGCAGGATTGTAAACCAAGCACTGACATACTGATGTGTGCCCTCTCTGGCAGGATCTTCTTTTAGCTTCCAATGTCCTGATTTTTTTATTTTAAAGGCTTTTAAAATTATTCAAATGAGCCTGAGGGGCTCAAGGCTCCATTGACATGTATGAAGCCTGGGGCCGCTCAGACTAATTGCATACTTTTTAAAGCCTTTTTTTCTTCTTAAAAACTGGTGCCAGAGGGGGCACACACCTGTATGTCAGTGCTTGGGCTACACACCTTCGTCCTGGTGGTAGATGCCCTTTAAAAGCACTATATAAGTTTCTACAAATGCAATACTTGCCAACTCTCTTGGAATGGGAGACTTTGTAACAAGAGGCTAACATAAAAAGAGAAATAACTTTGTCCTGAATAAGTGGGACACTTCTGCATTCATTTGTCATTTTATATGTGTATTTAGCCACCTTCTTACAAATAGGAGCGTGACATCCACTAACATAGGTCAGGATGCGCTAAAAAAATGCAGGCACTGAACTGGAAAATAAACTTCTGAAATATTGAAATGTCAGCAATGCAAATAAGAAATAAACTACCGTGTACATATTTGAGTATAAGCCAACACAAGTATAAGCAGAGGCTCCTAATTTTAACACAAAAAAACTGGGAAAAGAGTATATGCCTAGGTATATAGCAAGCCAGCTAATGCCACCCTGTATATAGATAGACAGCATCTTACAGCCAGCCAACCCATGCCCCCTTGTATAAAGTCAGCCAGCTCATGCCTCCAGTACATAGCCAGCCCAAGCCCCCTTATAGCCTGGTGCTTGCCACAAGAAAAATAGCCTGCCTCCTGCCCCAGTATGCACAGCCTATGCAAAAAAATAAACTCAATACTTAACATTAACCCTGCAGGTTCTCTTCTCTCTTCCGGTGCAACAACAGTGACAGCTCCCTGCACATTGGCCGTGCACACACTATGATCTCTGCCTCTTGCTGACATGATGGTCTGTGCGCCACCATCACACATGGGCCTGTCACTGCTGGCGTACACACTATGATGTCAGCAAGCGGCTGCGCACAGAGAGCAGTCACTGTCAGCACGCAGGAAGCAAGAATAGGGCCTGTGGAGTTTGTCAAAAAGGCAAGTACTTTTTTTATAGATTCAAGTATAAGTGAGTTTGGGTATTTCAGCACATTTTTGGCTTTAATTTGAGTATATACAGTAATTTGTACTTTTCCATTTCCCTAAGATTTTGAGATTTCCACAGCAACTTTAGATTGACTATTAAACTACAATCATAGATGATAATAAAGTTAACAGGAAAACATGCATGAAGCAGACCTGACCCAGTTCTTCCGACAATTCCAATCTTTTCTCGTGCCTCAATTCTAAATGAAATTTTCTTTAGAACCAGAGGTAGACTGTCACGATAACGCATTTCAACATTTTCAAATGTGATCCCTCCATTTTCAGGCCATTCTTTTGGTAAAGTCTTCACTAGGTTGTTAGATGGTGCTTCTGATTCCAAATTCTGGAGCAAAAATAATAACTTCAATTAAATAGATACATTACATAAGAGTATTAAACACATAATTTTATAAAATGTATAAAATTATATTTCATGCAGTGGCCCCTAATGAATAATATTTATACGCAGTTGAACAAAATAATTGGTACTTCTGGTTTAGTGAAAGAAAAACCCACAATAGTCACAGAAATAAGTTGACTATCTGCATCAACTTGATGTTCCTGTGACTACAGTTGAACATATAATTCAGAAGTTTAAGATACGGTATATAGAGTATTTTTCAGACTATAAGGGGCACCGGAGTATAAGGCTCACCATCAATAAATGCCTGCTAAAACGCCTAGATTTATATATAAGGCGCACCGGATTATAAGGCGCACCGGATTAAAAGAATGAATGACCAGCAGGTGGCAGACCTGTGCACAGTTCAACGCAGCTGTTGTCTGTAAGTATGGTTCATATATAAGGCGCACTGGACTATAAGGCGCACCTTTGATTTCTGAGAAAATCAAAGGATTTTTTGTGTGCCTTATAGTCCGGAAAATACGGTAGGTCTTAAACTTCTCCCTGGACGTGGCCACAGGAGGAAAATTGGGTAAAAAGGGACTTACAACATGGTAATCACCCAAAACACACAGCTGAAAAAACACTCAAGAATGGCTAAGAGGAAAACATTGGACTATTCGGAAGTGGCCTTCTATGAGCCCTGACCTAAATCCTATTTAGCATCTTTCGAAGGAGCTGAAACATGCTGAAACAGTTTTCTCATAAGGAGTGTCCCAAAATATCTGTGGAGAGGTGCAAAAGTCTCAATTACAGAAATCATTTGATTAAAGCGATTGCCTAATAAGGTTGATCAACAATATATTCATTTAAAGGGGTTTGCCCATGAAAGAAAGTTCTCAAATTTTAATCCCCTAGTGATGTTTACACAATAAATATCATTTTAACCCCCCTACTTTACAATTTTACTCAGTTTTATTGCTGTTTTAGATCCTATAACCCAGTGGTGATCAGTGTAAAATTCCATAGTTTGGGCAGGGACTCTCACTTCATGATTCCTCTGTGGTATGAAATCCTGTGTGCTGACATTGTGCTTAGATTATAAGGGTATAGGGTTAATATACACTTTCATTTAGCTTCTAAGCCAGTTCGCTAGGAAGAGCTGTAATTCCAATCACTATTGTCTGTGTGTGAACTTCTCTTGTAATGCACGGGGGAGGCAGAGAGCTCACTGCATCGTGCAGGCACAAGAAGCTATTCATGAGAAAAATCTGATATGCCCTTCCATAGAAGATTTATTGGCAGATGTTGGGGCAACCAAAATTTTATACTAAATAAAATACTAAAGCAATGGGTCACAGTGCTAAGGACCCTGCACTGGGCCCCTTTTCTTACTACTGTGGCCCCTCAAGGCAGTACCACCAGTGCCACACTTATGGCATCCCTTGTTTTTAAGGGAATAATTATGCTGGATGAATAAAATGTTTATTTTATGGAATACCGGTAGTCATAAATGATAATTGCAACCATTCTAATTGACATTTTCCATAAAATGCCAACTATTTTATTTATATTTGCATGTTTTTTTACTTCACATCACTTTCTATATTTAGCGTAACTTTGCCTTACATTATGTCCTCAGCTCTCATATTGACTTAAAATTAAATCTATCTAATCATGGACAAAAACAATAGACTACACATTTTTTCTGTATTGTGTATAATTCTCCAGTAAAGTGGAGGAGTGGTCTACCTAATAAATTCCCAATCTCACAATATGATTGGTTCTATTTTTCACTTCAATTTGTTAAGGTTCCCTAATATGCCTTTAGCTTAAAAATGTGGAGAATATTTAAGAAATACAGAAAAAAACTGAATTGTTAGTGTCACATTACAGTTAATCATTTTTGGATAATCTGAGAAAAGTGAAATAAATTAAACACTGAAGTTGCCTTAAAAATGAGAGCAGACTTGTGGGCCATGGTTAAATAGATAGCTGTGTTATTTCACCTAGTGTATTCACAGATGGAAATGACTTTATCTTTATTATCATCTTTATTATTTATCAATATTTTTTATAAGGTTTAGTGCTTTGGTTGACTCTAAGCACAAATGCCATTTTTTTATACCGAGGAAATCACAATTAATGCTTATAAATCTTCAATACCAGCCTTTACACTGCTCTGCACTTGAAAAGTAACACCATGGATACTTCCCTACGCTCAGAATCCTGTAGCTAAAATTATCAACTTGTTGAGTGCAGACATGACAACATGACAAATTGGTCAACGTTACAAGTACTTTTGTCATTGCCCGATTTAAACTTCCAAGAAACACATACTATAATATGAGTAACATGTCTTTATTATGGCATAAACACTTTATGTAGCGGTTCAGAGAAATGTAGCACATCCTCCACAAATAAGTACAAAAAGCAAACATTATAAAAATGTACATATATATTATATTATATATGAAAAATCTTAATGTTAAATCTATTTGCTAACGAGGTCTATGTCTGCTTTTGTAAGGTTGACTCCATATTTAGGAAGAGTAATAACATCGTAACATTGTTTGTACTATTTTATTATAGCTATTGAAAAGAACGTGACAAAAAAAGGATTAGCAACATTTAATATTTGTCAGCTCTCATTATAAACCACATCATACAATTAAGTGGAGAGAAAGAGTATGGTAAATAGAATTTTCTTCTTTTCCTGTCTTTGATCAATCCAAAGTCGACAAGAAAGGATAAGCAGTTGCCATGATGTTTTGGTGTTTCTGCTAGTTTTCCACGTAACATGGGTAGGAGGGAGGACAAGCAGTTTATATATGAAAGAGATCTGTAGACAGTAGATGAGTGATACCTCTCAACTGTCCTGGATCCAGCGTGACAGTCACAGATTTCAGGCTCTCCATC
This sequence comes from Engystomops pustulosus, assembly GCF_040894005.1. Lineage (NCBI taxonomy): Eukaryota > Metazoa > Chordata > Amphibia > Anura > Leptodactylidae > Engystomops > Engystomops pustulosus. The sequence continues at coordinate 101,192,731 of NC_092412.1, read as the reverse complement.
TGCTCTATGCAGTGGGAGGTATATCCCAGGCTACAACTCCATCTGCGTCCTCTGGACACAGATAGAGTCTATACAGCAGTGATGCAGAGGGCCATTGGCTCCTCACAACACTGCTAAGTCTTTGAGAAAATTTTTATAAAGTACGCAGACAGGGGGAAGTGCTTCTACGCCAGATAAGTGGCATAAGTAAATACATTTTTTTTTATTTTCAGGAAGGGGTTAGTCTTATATTCTGATGATGATGTGATTATCAAACACAATAGGCATATTGATATATACTTATATTTTCACCGTACAGAAAGTAAGTATATATACATTGTCACAGTTACAAATTATAAACAGTCATATCTCCTGAACCATAGATTGTGTTTCTAGGTGAAACGAAACCCAAGATATCCACTGGTAAATTTCAGTAAAAAATTTGATTTTTTGATTCCCAACAGTAACTTTAAGAGAGGATATCCCCGGTTCTGTTTCACAAAAAAGAATCATGATATTAGATTCTCCTCTTTAATATAACACCAGAATTCTTTTTCTAGGTGTCTGGGTTCAGTACATGTAGCCATTTGAAGTCAGACCCTCAAGTTGAAGTCTCACTTCTAAAAAAAAACTAAGTAAAACTTATTATTATATGTAAAGCGTTTCCAAACATAGGAGAACAGAAGTGCCAAAAAAAATTACCTAGATATTTAGACACAAATGACACTGGGTCATGAAGGTGTTAAAATACAGTTACACAATTCACTTGTAACATTGTAGTGTTAAGAGGGAGGTTACCGAAACTTCTGTGTCTCTGATTATGTCCTAGGAAACTAATAACATCACAACTACGTAATCTGCCAGGAGGTCAATATAACTTTAACTCCACTTTACTCTTTGCTAGACCTTTTATCTTTGGACTCTGCCAGCCTAGCTTAAACATTTACAGCCAACACCCTATGGGAAAACAAAAGCCCTGCCACAGAAATGTTGGCATCTGCAGACACTGATGTAAATGCATAATAGAATGATATGTCATTGTCCAGTTAAAGTGTAAGCATTATTGGAAAAAAACACACTTACCTCTATATAATACTGAATTCTTTCCACTGAAGTAAATCTGGCTTCCGTCTCTGTGGCCAAACGTACAGTGAACTGAAAGAGTCCTGTAAGCTGACACAATATATTTCATTTTTAATATTCCAATTACATTTTTCGTAAACATAAGCTTTTTCACAAAAGTAGAGCTCTATAACATGTGTTGTACCTGGACTGCATAGGACATGGCAAGACCTGCATAGGCTGGGTTTATGTGTCCATGCATGAACACCACACACACAGCGGTCAGTGTGATGACAGATAGGCTAATCAGATCCAGGCGCACCGACAACCAACGGGTTGCGCAGCTGAAGAGGAAACATGGCACTTGATTGACATCCAGAAGTTTTTGGTATCTAGAAAAATACAAAGCCATAAATGTATACATATATATATATATATATATATATATATATATAGAGAGAGAGAGAGAGAGAGAGAGAGAGAGAGAGAGAGAGAGAGAGAGAGAGAGAGAGACACACACACACATATACATATATATATATATATATATATATATATATATATATATATATATATATGTGTGTGTGTGTGTGTGTGTGTGTAGAATTACTAAAACATGAATAATATTTACCAGTAATTGATCAGAATAAGATCAAATATAACAATTGTGGACCATCAATTGCTTACTTAATCCAAGTGTCAAGACTTTGCAATGTGGAATAGGTTGTGTTAAGTTAAAGTGATTGACTGGTTGATATGCCTGTGAAAGCAGACTATACCACAGGACCAAAAGCTTATTAGATGAATGAAATTGAATCTCTGCACAGATAGAAATGCTGTGGTCTCTTCACACTGCCATACATAGCATTTTGCTTGGTACTGCAGTTCAAACCTATTCAACTGAATGGAGCTGATTTGTACACAACAAAGCATCTATTTGGACCTAATACTTGATCATTTTAAAAAGATCACAAATTTCTAATTCCATGCCACCATGAGCTGAATGCACAGCCAGTGGGTACTGCAAAAAAAAAAAAAATACTATACCCATATAGAGTCACCCATATTTTACTATGTGTGGTAAACTTTCTCTTAAAGGAAACCTATCACCAACAAAAAGCACCTGAAAAGCTTCTAGATTATGTTGCTTTCATGGCAAAGTGTGGTGATGTCATCCAGAAAATCAACTTTAAATTGAGATGTAAATTGGTTGTAAACAATCAGGGGGGCGGAGACTTAAATTTTTCCACCTTTCCTGCTTCTTTCCTTGTGATTCACATCATTTGCCAGATTTTTAGGAGATCTGGCTAGTGATGTTCCTGGACGCCAGAGCATTAGTTACACTGAAGGGGCTGTTCTGAGGCAAGGAGAGCTTTACTTCAGTGTTAAACTCTCCGCCTCCCTGACTTTTTACAACCAATTTACATCTCACTTCAAAGTTGATTTTCTGGATGATGACACCACCCTGGGCCATGAAAGAAACATGATCTAGAAGGCGTTCAGCTTCTATAGAACATACTGGTAGTGGTTTATTGGACCAATTTCTGATGACAGCTTTCTGTCTGTAACAGCCAGGGGTCACATGACTGGCAGAAATTTCAGTAATGTACCATGCCCTGCATTGTTCCAGTGGATCAATTGGGCCATGCAGTTTGTACTATATATGTGGCTCCTCTGTGAATACCACTTCCATGTCCTCCATGTTGTTGCAGTGAACGTCACAGGAAGTCCTGACTTCTTCTGGAGTGGGTCTAGTGACCTGTGGCTGCTAAGGAATGAGAAAGTTTACCAGACTACCGTAAGTACAATATTTACCCTGGTAAAATGTATTATCAGTGACCATACCCTTTAACTGTTCACAAAGCTTTTATGGAAACAACATGCTGAGTTGGTTGTCCAGGTTACTATACTGTAAATATAAATAACTTACCTATAAAGACAATCGTTGGTCTTGTCATAGGCTTGTATGGTTGTTATTCCTTGTAATGTTGATGTGATGTGAGATATAAATGGAGACTGACTAATATTTTCCAAACGTTTTAATTCACGAATTAGCACTCTGTAGAGAAAATGTAATCATGATTTACTCACAAGAAATAAGCAAGTGAACAAAGGAAAATGCACGCCTCTCAATTCAATAAAATAAGCTTCCCTTTTTGAACAACTAACAATATTTCTTTATGGATTGGTGACTTAGTGTCTCAAATTCCCCTGTATGTTTTTTTCAGCGATCATTTATCTAAAAAAAACATTATACTTACCTCAACCTCACTCCCTCCATGTTGCGGCAAGTGAAGGCAGTGTAGTACATCCTGGCTGCACCGCGCAGGCATAGTAGGTGCGGCAAAGGCACAATATAGCGAGGATACTGTACCGGCTTCACTTCCCGCATTGTGAGAGGAGGCACGGAATCTGAAGATGTGAGTTGATGGGCCACATCTAGGCAAGTATACTATTTTTTTTTTCACTTTACGCACATACAACCCTCATACAGGTCGATTTGTGACCCTAATTGACCTGGAAAGTCTTCATTAAGTTTAGAAGAGGAATTCTACAAGACCTAGATTGCATTTTTTTCCTCAAATGAAAGTAGTCTAATTTTTTAAATCCCTTCCTTATCCAATCCAATCCCTTCCCTCATGTGATTGAACTTGATAGACATATGTCTGTAGCATATAACAGAGATGCTGGTGGGTCCTGCCATCTTGGATGGGCGATCGGCACCCCGTGGTGTCATCAGAGGATGCTAATCGGTTACCATGGAAGCCTTCAGTCCCATAGCGACTGTAGGCTTGCCATGGATAGTGATCTCTAATAGCCTGCCTATTAGAGATCAGCAGTAAAATTACTATATACTGCAATATATACTAATATCAGTATTAGTGATCAGACCCTCCAGGGTTAAAGTACCTTAGAGGGTCTGAAATAATAGTAAAAAAAAATAAAACACATATCATAATAAACAGTAGAATTCATAAACATGCTAGGTATCAAGATGTCAAAAAATGCCAGTTATATCAAAATTTTTTAAAAAATTATTTAAGGCCATGAACATCATAATGTAAAATAGCCCCAAATGGTCTGAACCTGTGTTCCCAGATATTTGAATAAAAATGACCAAAATTGATGTAAATTAAAACGTCGGCGTGTACCTTACATAGGTCCGTACAGCAGAGAATGAAAAAGTTATTGGCCTCGGAATTTGCCAAAATGGGAATTTTTTTCTTTTGTACAAAAGATTTCAATTTTTTAAAACCTACATATATTTGGTATCCCTGTGATCATACCTACACTATGAATAAAGGGGAGCTGTCATTTGGAGCACAAAATGAAAGCCGTGAAAACAGAGCTCACAAGAAAATGGTGTAAATATGTTTCAATTGTGGTCCAATTGCAAATTAACTGCAACTGAATTTTTTCCATCTTTCCAGTACATTGCATCGAATATTAAATTGTGCCATTAAAATTACAATTTGTCCCACAGATAACAAGTCCATATGCATCTCTGATAACAGAGAAATAAAAAAAGTTATAGCTTTTGGAATGAGGGGAGTTAAAAACAGAAATGCAAAAACAGAAAAGAGCTGAGTCCTAAAAGGGTTAATTGGGTCATGATAAGCAAATTCAGCTGATGGAAAACAACACAACTTTTATCAACAACAGCCCTTACCTGGATGCTTTGTTCACGAAGTAAAAGAGCACGGATAGAGGTACAACAGAAATAAGAAACCAAGGAAATACTGAGCTAATGATGCTTAGGCAGAAAAGGACAAGAATCACATTCTGCATGAGTTGTTCCATTTGGTTTGGAAGCCGTATATCAACTAAAGACAAAATAACATCAGATTAATAATTTAAAGAGATGTAATAAAAAATGAGTGGTTATATATTTTTATATTTGATAAAGTAGGTTGTCAATAATAAACTATGGGGTGTTACACCTGGCACGTCCACTCAACTTTCACAGCCGTTGTATCTGCACAATGTACAGAGCTGAAAGTAGTTCTGTACACGTGTGATATTGCAGTAAAATCTCCCATTCAAGTGAATGGTAATTGAGCTCCAGAGACACCAAATTTTATCATGTATTTATGTATGCAGCAAACAAAAGGAAACAGTTCATAAGCATATATTTAGAGGAAATTTACCACAAGGGTCAAGGATTGCAAACCAAGCACACTTACATGGTGGTATGGGGTGCCACTGGCAGGATCTCATCTTCTTTTAGAGTCTTATGACCTTGTTTATACACAAAAAAATACTTTAAAATAATGCAAATGAGCTGTCTTAATTAACAGCTATGGAACTCAAAGGTTCATTTGCATAACAGGTTAAAAGAAGATGAAATCCTGCCACTGGCATCACACACCACCATGTAAGTGTGTTTGGTTTACAATCCTTGACCCTGGTGGTAGATTTAATTATTGAATAGTAAACCATAGGGTATAGATATGGGGATGTGCATATTTCTAATCAACTATTGACGAAAACAGGGATCTCACAAGTGTGTGATCTGATTCTTGGAAGTGATCCAGTTGTTTTCTAGTAGCCAATTTTTGTGATATGTGTTACAGCACTGTGGAGAACAGGCATCGCTAAGTCAAAAGATCTTTTGGTTGGGGCCCCGAATGTCCCGGTCAACGGTATAGTTTTACGGCTGCTCGTTTGGATTTTCCTGAACTTAACTCTAACTGTGTCTTCCAGACAAAGATAGGGTGGAATACAGTGGTGGAATAGGCTGCTCTAAGGCATGGAGTAGTGACATCACTATCCAGGACCTCCACACCAAGACGCTCAGGATGAAGGACAGGAAGCAGTATGGTGAGAACTCATTTTGTTGTTTTATTTATGTTCTGCAGAGTTGCAACATTATTATAAGACTTGGGCAGTATTAAGAGTGGGAGCTTTATTAAGACTGGGACAGTGGGGGGGGGGGCATAATAAAGACTGGGCAGTGGGGTATGGGGGGATTGAAGGAGTTGTGGGACACTAAAAAGAAATATCCCAGGAGAAAGAAGTTATGCTTACTTTTGTACCTTTGCCGTACTCAACCACAGGTAAAGTTATGGATAAGTAAAAGTTATTTTTCTTCTTTTAACGCCATGTGGGGCCAAAAACTAAAGAAATTCCAATCATGAACAATCCCCCTTTAAGCTGTGTTCACACGATACATCAACATGTGTTTTGCATTAAAACTCAAGACACACATTGCTACTTTACAGCTGAAAAACCTTTTTAAAAAGTAAGGACTAAAAAATAAGGGGTATTATTGAGAGTGGGGGTCATAATAATTGGATTTTCGAACCATATAGTCTGGTGTGGAGACCAAAATGAGGGTCATTGTAAGATAGGGTTCACTATTTGTGTGGTACTTGTAGTCTCAGGGGAGGCTATCTGTATCGCACTGCAACTATATTTGGGGGGCACAGTATTATAAGTAGCAGAAGGATAACTATATTAGGGAACAATGGGAAAGTGAAGAACATAAGATGTCTTGGTGATAAAATTAACAGGAAAGATGCATGGTTGGTGGAGAAGACAAGATGATGTAAAGCCTAATTGAGACGATAAGAAAGGAGAACAACTAGAATCCAAAGACATATCACATGTAGTCAGTGGATTCAATAGGTTTCTTCTGTATTTTCTGTAGCCGTATATACGTACAGTTTTTTTGCACAAGCACATCTGTGTGGAGTATATATAGGGGTCTGGCAGATACTAAGGATTTGGTACATATACACCAGGCCCCGTGCCCCAGATCTTTTATGACCCTAGCAACACGTTTGCCCTGGAGTATTGAAAAACGGTTTTAAACATTTACTACACAGTTCTCTAGTTCTTCTAAAATGAGATTATGTTGCAGCACTGTAATTCAGAAGCAGTTGCTAATGTACTAAGTGAACAACTTTCCTGTGTATAAAAGGATGAATTCCTTATGTGAATTAGTAGGGATTAATGTCCGGTTGTACCTTCATCCACATCTTTGGTAAATCTGTTCAGGATACGGCCAAGAGGAGTTGTATCAAACAATTTTATTGGACTACAAAGGACTTTTTGAAATAGAAGATCATGAAGTCTTGTTGAGGCTCTCAGGGTACTCTATAGTTAAGAAATACAAATGTAATAATTCATACAATTTATGATATAACACAAATCTATACATTCAAGATAGAAATAGTCAGATTTGCAGTATGTGAAGAATTTAACTGAACACTTCTATCAATGACAAGTCACCTTCTGGAAGATTGCTTACAGTAAAGTTCAGTTTTATAATATGGACATACAACGATATAAAAGACTCCAGCCTAACTTCTTAAAAATGTTACTTTAAGACAGTTCTCATAATTGGTTACCACAATTCAACAAACATTTTTTTTCCTATCCTAGTAATAAAAACTCCAGGGATTTTCTAGAGTATTTAGCTACAGCTTTCTATCTACAAATTTACTGGGATCCATTTGTCATTTAGATTAATTGATACCAAGTTGACCTGTTCAGAATTAGGTATTACACTACAGTGAAAAACAGCAGTATGCAGCTGTCCCGCATCTACACTCAATGCAGTACTTTTTTAACGGATCCGTGAATGTCACGTCAATAATCCACCAATCTCATTCTTGTCATCTTCCATTTTATCTTATCTTATTTGCTTTACAGCCATTCTGTCTGTTTCAGATTTAGCTTCCCTATATATAAAGGAGGAAGTCGCTTTAATTTGCAGTAATCAGCATAATACAAGAACATATAATGTAATATGTATGTCTGGGCTATCGGTCAATAATCACAAGATGTAACCACTTTTATTTTGTAATGTCTAAGATTAACTAGTTCTCTGTTCTTGACCACGTGAGTTAACTATAAGAGGAAATAAACTGTTGGACAATAAAGCAGAAGTCTTTCAAGATATCATTGTGTGTGTCTCTATTGATTTCTCTGTGCAATGTGCTGATACCTTAACATTTATTGATTGGATCTCGTCCTGTAATAGCTGTTGGGGGTCGTTTGGGTCCCCCCCGATCAATCAAACCTTACAGATCAATTCACATAATTGTTGTGTCCATTTAATTAAAACGTAGAGCAAACTACAGTCGGTATTTCATGGATCCCTCATAGACTAGAGTGATGAGAATCATTGTAAACAGGATCAGTTAAGGGCTGTTAATTTTCCTGGAGTGTTTTTTTTAAATAGACGGATCAAAAAATAGAAAGCAACTCCAACTTTAAAAAGTGATGAATGGTAGGTTCATTTACTCATACAGCAGCGTTTTGGTTGAACAATACAACCTTTCTTAAACCTGACTTGAAGAAAGTTGTATTGTTCAACAAAAACATCAATATATGGGTGAAAAAAACTACATTTATTCACTTTTTAATGTAGGAGTAATGCCTATTTTTAGCTTTATTAAAACGGGACCTTCCTTCGGTAGCACCCATCATTTCTTACTACCACTAGGTCACCTTCAGTAAAAAAAAAAATACATAAACAATGCAAAACTTTTTTCAGTCCGTTTGCCCCTTGCTTGCAGTACCTTACAATATACAGTTGAAACCAATAGTTTACATACACTATATAAAAAGACACATTTTTATATTTTCTCACTATCTGAAATCAGAATAACCCTTTTACGTTTTAGGTTAATTTGTATTACCAAAAGTATTTGTAGAGCAACATATGAGAATAATGAGAGAAAGTGAATTGTTTTAGGTATTTTTATTACTTACTGCAAACTCGAAAGTTTACATACATTTCATTAGTATTTGGTACCATTGCCCTTAAACTGTATAATTTGGGTCAATCTTTTCAGATATCCTTCCACACGCATCTCACAAAAGTTAGGAATTTGGACCCATTCCTCCTAACAAAAGTGGTGTAATTGAGCCATTTTTGTAGGCAACCTTTCAATAGGATTAAGGCTGCATTCACATGACCGTCGGGGGGATGTATATACGGCTGCAAACTTGCGGCAGTACATACGTCTCCCATAGACGGCAATGGCCACACCGAGCCGTACCAGCTCTGTACTTGGGGAACACATAGGACATGTCCTACCTTTCCCCGTGTTACGGCGCCGTGTGACATGCATCGCTATGGAGAAGGGAGAGGTCACCACGGTTAACAGATGCCCACCTGGGGGGCATACGTTCGTGTGAATGCAACCAGAGAGGAAGGCTTTGTTATCTTTAAGCCACTTTGTAACCAGTTTGGTAGCATGCTTCAGTTCATTGTTCATTTAGAAGACCCATTTGCTTCTCCCTTTTTCCTCCCAATGAAACGGTGGTCATTATGGCCAAACAGTGAAATTTTTGTTTTGTCAGACAACAGGACATGTCTCCAAAAATTATGGTCATTTTTGTAAACAATAATGTGGAGTTACGGCTTCTTATTAGCAAAGTGGCCTTTCAGCCCATGTTGATATAGTACTCATTTCACTAATAATAATACACTATAAAGTCACATAATGACACACTATTACCAGCTTCAGCCTGCATCTTATGCTTTTGTTCTTGGGTTGATATCCACATTTTGGACTAAAGCGGTCCAGAACTCATCTCCTTCCTGAGCAGTATGATGACTAGGCATTTCCATCTTGTTTGTACTTGGGTATACTTGTTTGTACAGATAAAGGAGGCACCTTCAGGTTTCTGGAAATTGCACCAAAGGACGAACCAGAGTTGTGCAAGTCCATAATTCTCTGCCTGATTTATTGGCTTATTTATTTAGACTTTCCCATGATGTCAAAGAAGCACTGTGTTCCTTAAAATACAGGAACTCAGATGTAGCCAATAAATCTATCTAAGCTTCCAAAGATATGACATCATCATATGACCCGTCCCAACTTGTTTAAAGGCATGGTAATCTTAGTGTACGCAAAAGTATAATGTAATTCTTTTTGGAAGTCCTAATTTAACTAAAACAGGGAAGGTTTATTCTGACTTTATGTTAGATGAGAGAGAAAACGAGCATATGTGTCTTTTTATATAGTGTATGTAAACTTCTGGTTTCAACTTCATCAAGTTGTTTATGTCATAAATAACCGCTAAATTCAATGTCAGTGGCAAAAATATTTTTCTAACCATAAAACAGTAATATTTTAATTAAACAATTTGAACAATTGAATTGAAGACTTTACCTTAACAAAAACATAGCCCCGTACAAATCTAAGCAACAGAACAGCCACCATAGACATGGCATAAATAGATATGTAAAAGTGCAGGTCTGGGTTGTCCTTCATACTTCCACTAGATTGAGTCCAGTTTGCTGTAGCAATTGATGTGTTCTAAAGATAAAACAATAGGAAATCAATATAATTATTTTATATAATAACTATAAAAATCAAAAAAACAAAAATAGTAAACAGGAAAGGAATGACAAAGGGTCATATATACAAACACAAAAGTACTCACATAAGTACTACTTTTTAGAAAATGGAGGAAAGCCCTTACTGTTCTTCTAGTGCACACACAGAAGATTTAAGTAAGTGTTTACATTAATGGACCTAATAAAAGGTAAACTCACCATAAACACTAACAATGTAACACTGATTACATTGATGATGATCAATCCCTTTACTTTCCACTTGTGCATCCACTCCTCTTTACTTTGACCCCTCCTAAGACACCACTCATATATTATGACAGCCTTCAGCCCCTATTCCTAAAGACCATTAAGACCTGTGCTTATGGATGCCCCACTAAGGGTTGGCCACTTTACCTAATATTCTTTGTAAAGTGTGTATATGCATGCATGTGCATGGATGCAGATGGAGGGTCATGTGATCTCTAACTGCCGATTGGTCATTGACAGATAGAGATCACGTGATCCTCTATCTATAGCCATTTTTTGGACAGGAATGTTTGGCTGATGAGGTAAAAGACAGGAGGCTTCACTTTACATATCAAGAAATTGTTATATGAGTTATTGATATATGTATATTGGTAAATTACCTAATATCCTGACCCCCACATTTACACACACATTACAAAATGCATGAGGTAAAGTGGCCAACCCCTTTAAAAAACAGCTACAGCAATGTGTCTGTATCAATAACGGCTTCGTTGAATTACCCTGACATAGCTAGATAGAAAATACACCGGACAAATTTGCATTAAAACAAAAAATGAGGTCATTAAGAATAACTCCAACAATTCTAAAATAAACTAAGGTTTTATACATAAAAACTACAGTAAGAAATATCTTACCCCACTGCCTTGTTTAATCCAGTAACTTAGCCACCAGTTACTGAAGGCTGCACTACCGGTGGTAAGCAGGAACAGAAAGGCATTTATGGTGATTATAAGTGCACCTCCAGCCGCTTTAATATATGCTCCGTATATTGTCCATGGCACAGTGCTATCACCCTTCTCTTCTGCTTGCATCAGTCCTGCTAAAATGTGTAGAAATAGGTGACAATGACATAAATATTATAATAATGTATAATATTATATGTAATGTATTGTGGAATTTATCCATGTGATCATGAACCGCTAGATGCTAAATGTTAATTAACAGTTTACTGAATATTTGTATTTTAATACAGATTGTAAAAACATACTTTATTCACAGATAACTGCCTACCTAGGTAATGGATCCTTATGGTGATGCATTTATTTTGTTACATTGCCCCTGTTGTTCTTTTGATTCCACCTCAGAAGACCATGAACATATGTGACCACCAGAATGTTAACATTAGGTGGACGTTCTGAGAAGGAATGAAAAAAACTTCTAGAGGCATTATAAAGTAATGAATTATATGTAACAGCAATATCTTATACAAATAGGCTTTTTTAATATATATATATATATATATATATATATATATATATATATATATATATATATATATATATATATATATTCCTGTTTTGACTTAATCCTGTAGAATTCAAGAACTTTACTTTAAAATCCTCTCACACTGGTACTGTACACCATTTAAACTGAGACAAATTAACCCCCAGATTTCAGACAAATGCTGACACTGCGAGGGTGACACAGGAACAATGCTACATATTTGGTGGAGTTGCCTCGTAACCCCTCTCTGGCAAGATGTCAATCAACTTTATAATGCCTTGTCTAACTCCCATACAGTTCCTAAACCAGAACAGGCTTTGCTATCTGCTCTCACAGGACCCATTTCAAAAATCAAAAAAGGCACATTCTTGTTTCAGCCTGCCAGGCTCTTTTTTGTTTGCGGTCGTATGTATGTAATCACATGAAATCACAGCATGCTTCCATGGACTTCTACTCCTCTCCATCCTCCATGTTTGCTATGCTATGATTTCATGTCATCAGATAAATACTTGGAAAGAAGTTGCAAATGTTACTGGGTTAAAGGACCTTAGATGACATCGACCTGGTCACATGACATTAACTGCCCAATAGTGATGTGTCATTCACGAACAACGGGAGCTGGATGGGAGCTCAGGGGGCCGATGGTTAACTAAACTCTGCCCCTAACTCACCACGCCCCCTTTAACCCGATACAATCGGGATAAACTGGTGTGGAATGGGGTGATTGACAGGCCTGCGGCTCCCTATTATATATTTAATAGTGAGCCATTCAGGAGCCAGAAGAGCCAGCTCTTCTTCTCACTAAGAAGAGCCGTAATTCCCATCAATAGTGCCCAATGATGTAACAGAGCTCTCTCTCTCAATGTTCCATACAGCACCATGTCCTAGCAGTAAGACCTGTCAATCAGGAAAAAGGAGGCAGGGCAGTGCAAGTAAAATTTACTATGCAGGACTCACTTAGTGTGACTGGACTCATATTAGGTGAGTTGTATATAAGTTTAAAAACTGATTTTTTAACATTGCAGCCATGGAAAGCATCTGTTTAGGGATAAGGACAATAGTTTTTAATTATTAAGTATTTATTTGGGGGGGCGGGGTTAATTTAAATGGCAGGTTCTCATTAAAGGGGTTATCTAGGTAATTTTATTTTTACTACTTATCCTAAAGATATGTAATCAGTGTCTAATGACCTTCTATGAAATGTACCTCTATATCACACACAATATATACATACCCATGATCTCTTTATCTTCACCATCATCACCATCAGTTTTGTCTTGATTAGCCTATAAAAGAGAAGATTTGTTTATGAAAATATTTAACAGAATCTGCTGTAAATTTCACTTAAAGGGAGCCTGTCAGCATTTTTGACCATGCAATACTGCTAAATAGGAAAGGATACATGTTGAGATATACATGCACTATGTGTATTATTTTACATGCCAGACTCTCAAGTAGCAGTATTTGAGCATAGAGCCCATCAGAAAGGGCATCTTGCAGCTTATGCGCCTGCATGAATACTCACATCACTCGTCCGTCTTTAAATTTAATCACAGCTCACCTCTTGCCTTTCCCTACACCCGTAGCAGATGCTCTCTGCAAATCTATATACAATGTCGTTTGTACAGTCGAACTCTTAAACTGAATAAAATAAAAGACGCATAAACTTGGAGGTTCTCTGCAAAGCCCCTCAGGCTTTGAATATTTTAGAAACCTTTATTTTTTCTAAATGCAGCTGCTCCTATTTTTACTAAAATTGCATTACTGCAAAGGGGAAAGGAACGGGGAGGTGAGTATTAAACCATCTACCATCAGGGAAACTGGTTGTCAATCGGCATAAAAAAATTATGATAGTCTCTCTCTCCTATGGGAAAAAAAGTGGCAGCATGAGCTACCATAATGCCCAGATATAGGTTATATAATTGTATATAGGTTCAATTCCAGGTTATGTATTGTAACTAGGTATATACTGTCAGCAAAGACTTGGTGATGTTTTTACTGTTGGTTTACTTTATTACAGATATATAGTATCACCTTCATGCTCTTCCCCCTTATATTTCCTGTAGTCCTTTTTCCTCTTTTCCTTCTTTTTTGGTAAATAATAAAGAATTAAGATAAATAAAAATCGCTGACAGACTCCCTTTAAGTAGTTTTTCTCACTTTTTTTGCAGGTGTCTCCTCGGTGAGATCCATACTCATTGCATTGCCTAGATTTACTTCGTCAGGATTCATGGATTCTACTGTCATGTCTGAAACATTAAATTGTATCCATAGTTATTTATAGTTATTTTTTATTATCATTATTATTACTACTACTAATAATATAATAGCAGTGTTAAAAACTTAATAAAGGATACAAATAGTCATGACCCATTCCATATTCTGCTTTGGATACATTGTTAGTTGTTTCAATCTGTTTCATTTTAGAACATGAAACATTTTCTCTGTGTAACTAAATCATTTTTTTTTTTTAAAGGAAATTGGATGTGATTCATACAAGGGTCTGATCTTTTCACGTATATCCAAAAAGTCGTCAGTCATTGCATGGTAAATTCTAAGTTTTTTATTGATATTGTTATAGCAAACCAAGATTGTGTAACATTTTGGGCCCGAAAGGGTCCTTCATCAGGCATCCTCCACTTCCACAGCGATACACTGTATTTCCTCTTGCCGCCTTGCATAATGGTGTGTTCTGTGAACCTTCCCCTCTATACTCTCACAATCCATGCTTGATGAAGGACTCATTGGGGTCCGAAACATTACACATTGTAATACCAATGTCAATAAGAACCTTTGAATTTGAATTACTTTGGAATGAGTGCCGACTTTCTGGAAATAAATGAATAAGGTATGGTACACCAGATTTATTTTAGGAGTGACTTCATGTGACATCGATGAAAACTAAGATAATTCCAAAATATAGTATAAAATAGTTGTAAATATATTACAATAATACACCTAGAATTATAAGTGCAGCTTCTTTAAAATGCAAAAATATCTATATATTGAACCCATTTTTTGAAAGGACTGGTATTAGGACTGAACCTGGGCAACATAGTAATAAGTTACGACTTATGTACACAACATTAGAAAATAGCCGTGTGCTGTCAGTTTTTTTAATGGACAACAATAAATATATCCACAATGAATGCACAACTGTTTAATGTAAAAATACACAAGGTAATTTTTTAACTATTCAGGATCAAGCTTTTTAATTTTTTTGCATCTGTTTTTCACTATAAAATTAAAAAACCTTGCATTTTAAAGAAACAACCAGCCGATGTATATTGATGTCAATTACAAAAAGTTGAGTTAATGATAGTACGTTAATGACAAAAAGTAGAGTGTTTGTCTCATTTGAAACTACTTTAATGGATCACTGCATGCTAGCCATTACCTGTGGTGTTAGTAACTGGTGCAGACTATAGTGCAATCCCTACAACAAGATCACCAATTCCACAAGAATGTAAATCCATTTGTAAATATAATCTCGCCTTAATGGTGTGAATAAAGTCTCAGGCTGCGTTCACACGTGGCGTTTGCAATGCATTTGAAACTGTGAGATCTG
The DNA here is from genome assembly GCF_040894005.1 of Engystomops pustulosus. NCBI lineage: Eukaryota > Metazoa > Chordata > Amphibia > Anura > Leptodactylidae > Engystomops > Engystomops pustulosus. The sequence goes on along the minus strand of NC_092412.1, from coordinate 101,177,333 downwards.
CCTAATTACATTGCTGATAACATTTGTGTTTGCAAAAACTACATTAACGTTAATGTAATGTTAACACATGCGTTACCACTGCATTTTGTAAATGCAAATGTTAACAGCAATGTGAGAAGGCAAATCTCCTGTCCTCGGCTGTTGTATTGTGTTTCAAAACGGAATGTAAACGCCACGTGTGAACGCAGCCATGTAGTTTAAAACTGATAAATACAGTTGTGTATGACTCCCACCAAAAAACTTGGTGTCTGGTTACCAATCGCTTGTGTTTCCATAGAAAAATGAAAGAAGAACGCAAATGCGTTCAGATTAAGGTCCATCCCTCTACGCTAGCATTGCGGTTGTAAATGCAGTGCTAGCAGTACATGTGACCGCTGCGGGTGCATTCACACTTGGCAGTAACACATGTGTTTTCAAACGCATCTGAACAGCTGAGAAGAGGAGATTTGGCTGATTACATAGCTGTTAACATACGGTTTACAAAACGCATGCATTGACACGTACAAGATAGGTTCTTTTGTCCCTCAGACAATTGGATTTTCAAAATTTGTGCTTTCATGGGAACAAGGGTTATCAATAAAGCTTCATTACTGACACTAAAGCTGATTTTTGCAGCCTGGGAGTAAAGTAAAGCATCCAGAGAGCTTCACTAGAGGTCATTGTAGTGTAATCTGTCAGTCAGGTTACCGTCTGGACCATCTGTATAAGGTTTTTTTAAGTTACCTTGATTTTTATTCAGTTGAGTGTCATTGACCGATTTTGCAGAACCTTGTGTATTTCCTTTAATTAAAATCTGTAAAAGAAAACATATAATTTTAAAAGAAAATTTCAAGCTATTAAGAAGAGAAATTACAAAGTATCCAGATATAATGTTATTTGATGTATATTGTACAGTGCTAGAAAATATAGAGTGTGATTTTGTGTTAGTGATGTCTGGTGGTCACTAACAGTCAGTGGGACAATGATCATAAATAATTGTAAATGTGTGTTCTTTTTAAAACACTGTTTAGGCTTCTGCTACTTTCTAACAGCGTACGCTCTTTATGAAGGGGGAACTAATGGCTCATACATGAAACATACCTGTAGGCTCCACAAAAGTGTTTCTTTTAATCCATCTAGGCAATATAGGTCAGGATACATCTTGTGTTGCTGTATGGAATTCCCTATTCCATTCAAAGGGACCCAGTAAGAAGGTATACAGCAAGGTATACGGTTAACATGTGAGCAGATGGGTAATTAATACTTTGTCGCCCATTGGAGGTAAATGTCGGAAGTATAAGCTACATTCACACGACCACTGGAGGAAGTATATACGGTTGCAAGCTGGTGGCCGTATATACGTCTCCCATAGGGCGGCAGTTGGCACACAGATCGGTACAGAGCAGTACAGTGCAGCACATGTGCGGCTCCGTACCCGGGAAAAAGATAGCACATGTCCTATCTTTCCCCGTATTATGGCGCCGTGCAGCGCTCACCCCCTCCTCCTCTCCCGTGCGCCGACGGGCACACATTCATGTGAAAGAAGCATAAGGCTACAATCCCACGGCTGTATGGGGGACGTATACATGGCCGAAGTATATATGCCGTACGTCCCCCATAGATGGCAATGGTCACACAGCGTTGTGCAGGAGCGGTACGGTGCCGCACACATGCGGCTCAGTACCGTTCCGTGGCTGGGAAAAGATAGGACATGTCCTATCTTTCCCCGTAATACGGCGCCATGCCATATATGGCTATGGAGAGGGGCGGGGTGAGCAGCGCTACTCCTCCTCCTCTCCCAGGCACCACCATGTGCCCGGTACGGAGGGCACATCGTTGTGGGAATGTAGCATAAGTCTGAAATCATCTACAGTAACTTACAGCACACAGAAAATTGAAATGCAAAACATCTAAGTATATTGTCCAAGGTTATTACAGTACAGTGTTCCACTGTAATGCCAATATTTACACTTAGCATTTACAGATAACATTTCTATTTGTTTTTGAATGGTCATAAGATGGTCAAAGCATCAGAAGCTCAATAATAAGAGGTTAACAGTAAAATATATCATTTTAAAACAAGATTTGGGGCAGATTTACCAATTTTTGGAGCAGAATTAGGTGTAAAACATTTTATGGTGTTTCTGACAAAAAAATTATGCATCAGGTATTAGGCCATTTCTTCTGACTAGCTTATCATCTCATGCATGTGTCCCATTGACACCATTTTAACCCAGACAAAACCTATAGCACCAGCAGTGTTCCATGGTCATCTTTGATGTCCACCATAGAGACCCAAGTACCATGAAGACATCACGACTCAGGCCTCAAACTTGGATACATTCTCACCACAGTGTCATTTAAGCTCCACTGGGAGGCCCTGTGCAAGCTTCCTCACTTAGTATCAAACAGTTATTATAAAACTCCCCCTAATATCCCTGAGCATTTCATGAAACAAAAGGGTTATGAAACTCTCGCATCTATTAAAGAAAGCCTCCACTTGTCTCTCTTTACTTAATAAGGCTTCAATCCAATCCATATGCATTATTGATGCAAGTTAATAATTTATAGTCAGTAGCTTCAGACATCCCGTAGTACAAGCACTTGATTTTTTTTATACAATCAGAGACTCTAAGACTCTGTATGTAATCGGGGAAATTCCCCCCGACGTCCCTTATCTAGTAACCTACTAGATACAGGATTAGTCTAAGCCAGGTCAGACCTGTTTTCCGCCAGAGACTATAGTAAATGCAGCAAGGTGGGGACTTCATGACCCTGCCTGGCCCCCTAAGTGGCTTGCGGGCAAAGAAATTTCTGAACTAGCAGAGAGATGGGGAGATTTTATGTGGCTTATTAGCCAGTTTTCTAGTACAATAAATCTCCCCCAATGTATTTTAAGACTGCATGGTCTACATTTACAATGCCAAACTAAATATTGGCTATTGAGTCTATATAAAATCATCTAAAGGAAAATTTGGCAACTGCAATATAAGGAACGGCAATATATTAAAATATTAAATGCAACGTTTCAGTCTATAAATATCAGACCCGAATTGCAAGGTATACAGAAGGGATATCTGTATTCCTTCTGTATACCTAGCAATCCATGCCTGATGAAGGTCTGGTATTTATAGACCGAAATGTTGCAATTAATATTTGGACTGCCATTCCTTACTCACCTGATTCAAATAGTAATCTATTACTATAGCTCCATCAAATTCCATAGAGCTTTACAGATTCTGGGGAACATATACAAATAAAATTGGTCATTAAAATAAACAGTCATGTGAAACAATTGGAGTGAGGGCCTTGCTTGCAAAAGCTTAAAGTCTATGAGGATGAGCGGGTGACACAAGAAGTATTACAGCCTGTAATGGTCAAGTCATTTTTCTAACTGAATGGAATAAAAAATGTAATAAATAAAAAATGCTGCTGCTTGAACCAGCCATCAGTCGCCATCTTATATAGAAAGTCCAAAATTATCTTTCTGGATAACAGGGGAAGTACCCAGAATTGGTTAACAAAGAGTTAAAGTTGCATGCAGTTTGCGTGTGCGATAGGCCTCCCTAAATAGGTTTTAAGAACATGTTTGAAGCTTTGGGGGTTGTGTGTTAGTCTTATAGACTGGGGTAGAGCATTCCAGAGAATTGGTGCAGCTCTGGAGAAGTCCTGGAGACGTGAATGGGAGGTTCAAATTAAGGAAGCAAATAATCTAAGATCACTGGTGGTTCCAAGAGCATGGGTTGGATGATAGAGTGAGATAAGAGAGGAGAAGTAAGGGGTTCAGAATTATGAAGAGCTTTGTGGATGAGGGTTATTAATTTAAACTGTATTCGGAAGGAGACGGCCAACCAGTACAGTGACTGGCATTAAAAAGTACCACTTTGAAATCTTTCTTTGAGGAGTGCCAAGTCTTCCTATACATGAATCTGGATGGTGTTGTAACCTACTTGAGCACTGGTATAACCAATGTTGAGTGATGTATATTATTTACCGTATACTATATAAAATCATCATGGTTGGTAGAACTTGTAAATGGAGTCATAATTTTGCTTGCATTAGAAAATTTCGATAAATGACTATAACTGTGTTAATGAAATGGCCCTCTAATTCTCATGTGTTTGTGGCTTTACAAATGTTTATGTGTAAATAGCAAGCATATACTAAGAAAAAATCACTTAGATAAAATACTCACTGTTTGCTGCATACTCTCAAATAAAAGAGCATAATCTCCCTTTAATTTCATTAGTTCCTCATGTGTTCCTTGCTCGGCAATGTACCCATCTTTCATGTACAGAACTTCATCACATTCAGCAAGGTACTACAATAAATAATTAATGAATAAATATAATTTTAAAGGAAAATGTTAAAAAAGGTTAATCCTTAACAGAATGCAACAGGATGTATATAACAGTATATTAATAGCTGATACAATGAGATACCAAGATGCCAGTAAGTATCGCATCTCATGACAGAGCCACTGATTGTCTACTAAATTCCCGCAAATTAATTTTGCAGCCAAAGACAAGTTGGAGTTGCCAATGAATTGGAGAAGTCAGTATAGGTTTTCTTCATTATTATAACATTAAGAATAAGTCAAGATCACCGAATATACACATGTACACAAGGATGTTTCCTTTACTAAAAGAGATTTTAAAGGGTTAAAGGAAATCTACCATTTTTTTTATACATTGTGAAACATACTTTGAGAATGCTGTAGCTATACTGATGCAGAAGCATATCTTGTTTAATGAGTGGTTTTGCTGAAAAAGCTATTATAAAATTATGATAATGAGGCTCTGTCGCTCCTGTGGCTAGCTCGGCGCTTCTCCTCTTACCCTAATTATGCACCGCTCCAGAGAATGATGTAATCACTGTATTGTCTCTGACAGGCAGAAGTAATCGCTGCACCATCCATCAACTGCTGTATATAGGTCATCCAGCTCAGGTCTGTCCGGCCTTTTCAGGAAGCTCCTTGTAATGTGTTAATGTACAGCAGGCTTCATGCAACCGAGCTTCCCCAAGGTCCTAAATTTTAAAATAGTTTTTTGAGCAAAACCACTTAGTTCAGGGAATAAACAAGATATGTTTCTGCATCAGTGTAGCTACAGTATTCTCAAGGTATGTTTAGTTCAAAATGCATTAAATCAAATGGTAGATTTCCTTGAAATTGAATTGAAATAGTTTTAAAAAAGCAGTAGATTACTGTGCAGTACCTGTAATTGATGTGTCACAAATAAGACACTCCTGGTCTGCATTCCAGTTTTAATTGCCTTGCTGAATAACTCCATTGCCACATAAACATCTACAGCACTGAGTGGATCATCCAAAAGAACCAAATTACTTGAACTATAGAGGGCACGAGCCAAGCTTATCCGCTGTCTCTGGCCTCCACTTAAATTGACTCCACGTTCTCCTATCTTTTAAAACAAAAAAATGGGAAAATATGATTTCTGTATGGGATGCAAATGAAAGAAAAACATTCATCTTTCAAATAAATCACTATCCTAAAAGATAACTCACTTTTTTAGTTTCAACAAGGTTTTATTGTTTGAAAAACATAGGAAAATGCCTTACAATAGGTCAAGGTGCAAGGTGTACCCCATGCAGGGGGATTAGTAATGAAAACAGAATTTTTTTGATATATAGCAAGCTTCTGTATCGTTCAAAACAATAAAACATAGGGGAAATAGGGTGGGGAAGGGGACACAGGGGGGAGGAGAAAAGCAGATTACTCAGCATATATAGCTCTGAGCACAAAAACTGAATAGGAAAGTTAGATCGGTCCTTTTCCGAAGAATTTAAAGAGTTGTGTCGCTTCAAATGATTATAACTAGAGATGAGCAAGCACTAAAATGCTCGAGTGCTAGTTACTCGAGTCAAACTTTTCTCGAGGCTCGAGTGCTCGTTTCGAATAACGAACCCCACTGAAGTCAATGGGATACTCGAGCATTTTTCAAGAGAACCAAGGCTCTGCAATAAAATGTGTCATTTGATTGAGAAATAAGGAAGTCAGTCCTGTTTCTTCATTTTTTTTATTCAATGGAATATTCGTGGAACTTCAAAAAGGAGAATGACCCGTGTTAAACATCTGCAATGTGTTCTTCAAACATATTGTTCTTCAAATACTATTGTGAAGAACACCTTTCTGTACTCATGTCTTCTGATAAGTTAGCAGATGTACGGAAACATCTGCAATGTGTTCTTCACTGAAGAACACATTGCAGATGTTTCTGTACATCTGCTAACTTATCCGAAGACACGAATGCAGAACGGTGTTCTTCACAATAGTATGTTAAGAACAATATGTGTGAAGATTCTTCACACATATTGTTCTTCACATACTATTGTGAAGAACACCTTTCTGCATTCATGTCTTCGGATAAGTTAGCAGATGTACAGAAACATCTGCAATGTGTTCTTCACTGTGTTCTTCACTTAAATTATGCTTAATGATCCTTAAATGATCCTGTGTTCACTGTGTTCTTCCCTGTTCTTCAATTCCTTAAGTGAAAGCTCGTTCTCGAGCAGGCGAAATACTCGTCCGAGTAACGAGCCGTTTCGAGTATGCTAATACTTGAACGAGCATCAAGCTCGGACGAGTATACTCGCTCATCTCTAATTAGAACTTTTGAACACTTTGGTGAAGTGATTTTGATATTTTTCTTTATGTTGGTGGTAACATTTGATTGATATGTGTTGTGTTTATTTATAAAACAAAATTGCCAAAATTTTAAAATTGTAAATTATCTTATTTCCAGACAGATATTTTTACTACCCAAATTAGTGACTAACTAACATTTCTGCTTTATGTTTCAATCATTATTAAAATTACTTTTTATTTTAATATAGCGTTACATATCGATTACAACGCAATTTTCCTGATCTCCATTTTTTTAGGTTTAGAGGCAGAGTGGGTTATTTATCATTAGGCAAGCTCTGCTGCCCACCAGGTTCATTAAAGTGTCTTTGGCCCTTTAATAAATGTTATGTCCGAAAAAAAAGGCCCAAAAAAGTCTCAAAATGCATAAAAAGTTCCAACACATACACAAGCATAGTTCTATGTTCACACCAAAAAACTCCCCAGGAAAACCAATGCTAAATAACCCCCAGAGGGTGCATATACTTTTGCAAAGTGTCTTCTACAACTCCTCATGCTTTATGCCTTCTGCTGACAGGCTGGAGGGGGCACACTTCAAACGGTCTGAATTGTGGCACCTACAAACAGAATTCTGGTGTCCTATTAGAGAGGAATCAACCATTTAACATAATATCACGATTGTGTTCCAAGGTGAAACACAACCGGAGATATCCACACCCATAGTTACAGTCAGGAATTGAGATCTGTATTTAAGATTAAAAAAAAAAAACTTTAAAAGTGTAAATCTCAGTTTCTACTATACCTAGAAAGACACTTTTTATATGATATTAATAGGGATTCTCCTATTTAATAGAACACCTGAATTGTGTTTCTAGGTGCCACAGTTCAGGAGATTTAAAAGTTTGACACTTTCATGACCTATCAGTATGTAGCACCTCATTTAGGACAGAAAATGGTGTCGACGCCAGAAATATATCTTCACAGCACCCCAATATTAAATATGTGTCTCCTTTCCGAGAGCAAGTTGGCAACCAAGCCAGTGCAGACAACAATGCTTTATGTAAATGTCCCCCGTTGAGTTTTGTTGTATTCATTATTTGTAGCATTATGGGTTTAAACCTCTAAACTGTTTCATACGCTGTTTCAAATATCAGCCTAAGAGATATTAGAAACAATGGTATCTTTATTTTTGGAGTGGTTTATAAATTCATGCCCTTACCATACCAATTCCAATTTTGGAACATCGCCAACCAAATAATACCACCATACTGTTACAAAATAAAACTACCAGAAGACCAATATTCTAAACAATAGCACAACAAAGCCTGATTGATCCCTCCAAACTGCGACCCACAGCATTACTACAAAATTAAGAAAATACCAACATTCTGATGAACACAAGACTCTATACAAAGACCGGTATTACCAATAATTTCACAAATATAAACTCCATTTTTTGATCACTAATGCCTCTTTACAAGGCCCACATAATAACCCTTTATCATGACCATTACCATTACATAATGACTGAATAATACTACAATACCAAATGAAAACCTAAAGACACAGACCAGTATTTATCATCATATAATGACCAAATAGTAGTAGATATCAGTCCTGCACAGTGGCTGCAGTGTAATCCAATGACTTACAAGTGATGTCCTCGGTGTTGTCTCTTCACTTCGGTCTGATCTTCCAGCCACAACTTATCTCTGCGGGTTTATAAAACAGACATGGTTGGCATCATCCTATATACTCCTCACACGTGACCTCCATGTACAAAACTGACCACACTCTGCCCCCAGCATACTGTATATCCCCTTCACCCCACAACTGACCACACTGTGCCCCCATACATCATATATATCCCTCATACCACAAATGACCACACTGTGCACCTCACATATATAATATAAACTTCTTCCACCACAACTGACCACACTGTCACCCCACATATTTCATATATAGCCCATACACCAGAATTGACCACGCTGTGCACCCACATATATCATTTTACCCCTTACCCCACAATTGGCCACACTGTGCCCCACATATATCAGATATACCCCTAACACCACAATTAATCACACGTTGCCTCCACATATATCATATATAGCCCTCACACCACAACTAACCTGACTGTGCCCCCCACATATATCATATATACCGCTCACACCACAACTGACCACACTGTGCCCTATATATCATATATATCCCTCACACCACAACTGACCACACTAGGGCCCCCACATATATCATATATACCCCTCACACTTCAACTACACTATGCTCCCACATATATATCATATATATATATACTTCAGGCCACAACTGACCACACTGTGCCCCCATATATCATATACACCCCTCACCCCACAACTGACCACACTGTGCCCCATATAGCATATATACCTCTCACGCCACAACTGACCACACTATACCCCCATATATATCATATAAACCCCTCACACCTCAACTACACTATGCTCCCACATATATATCATATATATACTTCAGGCCACAACTGACCACACTGTGCCCCCATATATCATATACACCCCTCACACCACAACTGACCACACTGTGCCCCCATATATCAAATACACCCCTCACCCCACAACTGACCACACTGTGCAACCACACATATCATATATACCCCTCACAACACAACTAACTACACTGTGCCCCACACATATATCATATATGCCCTTCACACCACAACTAACCTAACTGAAATAATTTCCCAATCAACTAACTCTGCTAATCCCCTTCTGTCCGCTACTTCACCCTCTTAGGTCTCTTCCTTTGAGCCATTTTCTCTATTGGCCTGAAGGACACTGCATACTCTTGATTTTCTTCCTATCTCTCTGACGGCACCTTCAGTGTCTCCTTCTCTGGATCTATCTTCTCCTCTTCCTATCACTGTCAAGCTTCCACAGGGCTCAATCCAAAATCTACTTTTCCCTTTACATTGCCCCCAACGGACAAACCATCAGCAGATTTGGTTTCTAGTATCATCTTTATCCTACTGATACCCAGCTATATAAGTCTGCAAGTAATATCACTTTACTGTGCTTTACTGTGAAACACCAATAACTGTCTTTCTGCTGTCTCTTCATGTCCTTTCTCTTCTTGAAACTTAAAGGGGTATTCCAGGAATCAGCATAATACATAAATGAATGGGTCCTTAAAATATAAGCTAATATGCAATTAGCTGTTTAAAATGTTGCTCCCTTTAGCAGTAAAAAGCTGTTGACCTATACTGTAATAAAGAATTAAAATGCTACTGCCCTATAATCAGCTAGTTGATTTCCTATGTGCGGAGCAGACACAGGACAGAAGATGGCCGCTGGTCACATGTCCACATCACAAGTACTGCACCTGCCTGGGCAGGTCATGTGATCACCACTATGACTGTAGTGGGTTGGTTGCAATGCATCCTGTATGGCCACTGTTGTGGTGAGACGTCATCTCAGTGAGGTAATGTGCAGTGATGGCAGTTACACATCATTACTGGTAACAGAGTAAGAAAGTCTGTTACATCATCATTGGGAGTTGAGCATAAGAGGGAGGAGGAGTTACTGAGAACTAAAGGATCATGGGACTTGTAGTTTCCAGTGCCAGCCGTATTGGTGATAGCTCCCTTTTGTAACTAATGACATTGAGTTTTGTTATATTTATTTATTTATAGCCTCATGGGTTTTTGTATCAGATGTTCATATTCCCAGTATACTCCTTTACTCTTTCCAAAACCTAACTTCTTGTCTTTTCACTGTCTACTAACATATCATATATACCCCTCACACCACAACTGACGGCACTGTGCCCCAAGATATATCATATATTCCCTTTATACCACAGCTGACCACACTGTGCCCCCTTTCTATGTCATATAAACACTCTTTAATAATTCTTTAGGTAGGATGCCACCTTTAACAATTAATTAGGCCCTGTCTCCAATATTTATACATGTATATGGATGCAGTGTATATGCCTGCATGTAGCGGTGATGTGCTGCAGTTTATGTACTTGTATGTGGTGGTGATGTGCTGCAGTGTATATACCTGCATGTAGCGTTGATGTGCTGCAGTGTATGTACTTGTATGTGGTGGTAATGTGCTGCAGTGTTTGTACTTGTATGTGGTGGTGATGTGGTGCAGTGTATATACATGTATGTGGTGGTGGTGATGTGCTGTAGTTTATGTACCTGTATGTGGCAGTGATGTGCTGCAGTGTATGTACTTGTATGTGGTGGTGATGTGCTGCAGTGTGTGTAGTTGTATGTGGTGGTGATGTGCTGCAGTGTATGTACATGTATGTGGTGGTGATCTGCTGTAGTGTATATACCTGCATGTGGCGGTGATGTGATGTGCTGCAGTGTATGTACATGTATGTGGTGCTGATGTGCAGCAGTGTATATACTTGTATGTGGTGGTGATGTGCTGCAGTGTATATACATGTATGTGCTGGTGATGTGCTGTACTGTATGTACCTGTATGTGGCATTGATGTGATGTGCTGCAGTGTATGTACATGTATGTGGTGGTGATCTGCTGTAGTGTATATACATGTATGTGGCGGTGATGTGATGTGCTGCAGTATATGTACCTGTATGTGGTGCTGATGTGCAGCAGTGTATATACTTGTATGTGGTGGTGATGTGCTGCAGTGTATATACATGTATGTGCTGGTGATGTGCTGTACTGTATGTACCTGTATGTGGTGGTGATGTGATGTGCTGCAGTGTATGTACATGTATGTGGTGGTGATCTGCTGTAGTGTATATACCTGTATGTGGCAGTGATGTGATGTGCTGCAGTGTATGTACCTGTATGTGGCGGTGATGTGCTGCAGTGTATATACCTGTATGTGGTGGTGATGTGCTGCAGTGTATGTACATGTATGTGGTGGTAATGAGCTGTAGTGTATATAACTGTATGTGGCAGTGATATGATGTGCTGCATTGTATATACTTGTATGTGGCGGTGATGTGCTGCAGTGTATATACTTGTATGTGATGTGATGTGCTGCAGTGTATCTACATGTATGTGGTGGTGATGTGCTGCAGTGTATGTACCTGTATGTGGTGTGATGTGCTGCAGTGTATGTACATGTATGTGGTGGTGATCTGCTGTAGTGTATACACCTGTATGTGGCAGTGATGTGATGTGCTGCAGTGTATGTACCTGTATGTGGTGGTGATGTGCTGCAGTGTATATACTTGTATGTGGTGGTGATGTGCTGCAGTGTATATACATGTATGTGCTGGTGATGTGCTGTAGTGTATGTACCTGTATGTGGCAGTGATGTGGTGGTGATGTGCTGCAGTGTATATACTTGTATGTGGTGGTGATGTGCTGCAGTGTATATACTTGTATGTGGTGGTGATGTGCTGCAATGTATATACATGTATGTGGTGATGATGAGCTTTAGTGTATATGCCTGTATGTGGTGGTGATTTGCTGTAGTGTATATACCTGTATGTGGCGGTGATGTGCTGTGGTGTATATACCTGTATGTGGCAGTGATGTGATGTGCTGCAGTGTATGTACATGTATGTGGTGGTGATCTGCTGTAGTGTATATACCTGTATGTGGCAGTGATGTGAAGTGCTGCAGTGTATATACATGTATGTGGTGGTGATCCGCTGTAGTGTATATACCTGTATGTGGCAGTGATGTGATGTGCTGCAGTGTATGTACCTGTATGTGGCAGTGATGTGATGTGCTGCAATGTATGTACATGTATGTGGTGGTGATCTGCTGTAGTGTATATACCTGTATGTGGCTGTGATGTGATGTGCTGCAGTGTATGTACATGTATGTGGTGGTGATGTGTTGCAGTGTATATACTTGTATGTGGTGGTGATGTGCTGCAATGTATATACCTGTATGTGGTGGTGATGTGCTGTAGTGTATGTACCTGTATGTGGCAGTGATGTGATGTGCTGCAGTGTATGTACATGTATGTGGTGGTGATCTGCTGTAGTGTATATACCTGTATGTGGCAGTGATGTGATGTGCTGCAGTGTATATACATGTATGTGGTGGTGATCCGCTGTAATGTATATACCTATATGTGGCAGTGATGTGATGTGCTGCAGTGTATGTACCTGTATGTGGCAGTGATGTGGTGTGCTGCAGTGTATGTACATGTATGTGGTGGTGATCTGCTGTAGTGTATGTACCTGTATGTGGCAGTGATGTGATGTGCTGCAGTGTATGTACATGTATGTGGTGGTGATCTGCTGTAGTGTATATACCTGTATGTGGCAGTGATGTGATGTGCTGCAGTGTATGTACATGTATGTGGTGGTGATGTGTTGCAGTGTATATACTTGTATGTGGTGGTGATGTGCTGCAGTGTATATACCTGTATGTGGTGGTGATGTGCTGTAGTGTATGTACCTGTATGTGGTGGTGATGTGCTGTAGTGTATATACCTGTATGTGGCAGTGATATGATGTGCTGCAGTGTATGTACATATTCTCACTACTACTCACAGACCATCACCTCCAGCGCTGGTTTCCTTCTCCTGTTCTCCTGTAAAATGTGACATTGAAGATCTGCTCTGAATGGCGCCTCCTTCCTTTCTATGCCCAGCCGTGTTCCTATACAGCAGTCGCCACCACATATGGGGCATCCTCATACTCGGAAGAAATTGGGTATCAAACTTTGTGGAGTTTTTTGTCATTTAATACTTTGTAACGGTTTAATTTTTGGCCAAAATTAATATATTGTCAAAAAAAAATTACAGCTTGTAAATTATACCTCCATTTTGTTTTAACCCCAGTGAAGCATCTAAAGGGTTAACACACTTCTTAAAGTTGATTTTTTTACACATTGAGGGGTGTAGTTTCTAAAATGGCATGATTTATGGGGTTTTACTGCTGTTTAGGCCTCTCAGAGTCACTTAAAGCTGAGCAGGTGCCTCTAAATAAGGGTTTTGGCAATTTTCATAAAAATGGGAAAAATTGCTCCCAAAATTCTGAACCTCCTAACAACCTAGAAAAGAGAGAGGATGCATAAAACCCTATGCCGATATAAAGCAGACATTCCAGAAATGTTAGTTATAAAGTTATTTGGGTGCTACGACTATCTGCCTGAAAAGCAGAAAATTTTCAGAAATTTTTGCCAAATTTAAATTTGGCAAAAAAGATATCATCAAAATTTTTCTATGACTTTGAAGTACAATGTGTGACGAGAAAACAATCTCAAAATCCTCTGGTTAAGTTAAAGTGTCACTAAGTTATAACCTCCTATAATGACACAGGGCAAATTTTAGACCTAAAGGTCTAAAATGGCTTAGACACAAAGGGGTTAAGGGTACAATGGGCCCTGGGCTGTTTAAAAACTGTGGGGCCCCTTACATACCAGCATATAAAATTTTGCTTAAGTACATAACTACTACTTGAGCTCTACTTGGGCGCTAAGTCACTGCGCTCCGTGGCAGATTTATCCGCCATGCAGCACTAAGGGGTTAAAATCTCATTAACCCTTTCACAAATACCATGCAGCTAAAAAACCTCCTAATTTTCCAATCTTCTACTGTCCAATTTCGATGAGCTTGTGCAAATTGTAGCCTCAGTTTCCTGTTCTTAGCTGAAAGGAGTGGCACCCGGTGTGGTCTTCTGCTGCTGTAGCCCATCTGCCTCAAAGTTAGATGTACTGTGCGTTCAGAGATGCTCTTCTGCCTACCTTGGTTGTAACGGGTGGCGATTTGAGTCACTGTTGCCTTTCTATCAGCTCGAACCAGTCTGCCCATTCTCCTCTGACCTCTGGCATCAACAAGGCATTTCCGCCCACAGAACTGCCGCTCACTCAAATCACCTTTCTTCCCCATACTGATGCTCGGTTTGAACTGCAGGAGATTGTCTTGACCATGTCTACATGCCTAAATGCACTGAGTTGCCGCCATGTGATTGGCTGATTAGAAATTAAGTGTTAACGAGCAGTTGGACAGGTGTACCTAATAAAGTGGCTGGTGAGTGTATATAGGGGGTTTTGATGCTATATATGTAACATTTCATTCAAAACAGTATTTATCCGCAAAAGAGTAAATTCTGAAAATACAGAAAATCGCTATTCGATTTGTAAGCCGTGCGACATCAAAATATATTATCCAGACATTTCAAAAATTATGAAAATATAAAGAAGACATATGGGAAATGTTATTCAGCAACTTATTTAGGTGGTAAATCTATCTACCTGAAAATGTAATGATTTCGAATTTCAAAAAAGTGACATTTTTCAAAAAATTCATCATTTTTTCTTTTTTTGGAAAATAAACGCAAAACTTATCAGCCAAAATTTACCACTAAAATGAAGTACAACATGTGGGGAAAAAACAATCTCAGAATCGCTTTGATAAGTAACAGTGTTCAAAAGTTATAACCATATAAAGTGACGCAAGTCAGAATCCAAAAAATGGTGCTGAGCCTTAAGCTGTAAAATGGCTGTGTCCTTAAGGGGTTAAATATATAATATTAGAAAACTCCTTTTTATATCACCCCATTTTCGGAAGTGGACCACAAAAACTATTAGACACAGAAGATTGTTAACCCTTTGTGAGATTCATAGTAACGAAAACAAATTTGAAAAGAAATTTTGACTGGACCGTAATATGTTCATTTAACTCTAATATTTACAAATTTAGAAAAGATAAAATGAAAAAAGCCATCTTAAAATTTGTTATGCAATTTCTCCTGAATATGGGGACACACCACATGTGGATATTACTTGTTGTATGGGTGCACAGTAGGGCAGAGTATGGAACGAGTTTTGCTCTACAGGATTTTGCAGTTTTTAGTTTATTCAATGGCACACTTGAGCTATAAAATATTTGTTTTTCTGTCTACTTTCTTGAGATGCATTTTTTTCAGTGATAATATTTTGAGTCAGCTATGCCTTATTGATAAAAACTTATTGTGGCAGATTTATCAACCTGTCTGAAAGTCAGAATATTCTTAGTTGCCTACCAATCACAGCTCAGTTTTCATTTTACCAGTGCTCATGAATATTTTAAAGGGGAGTTTTAAAGGGGAGCTGTGATTGGTTGCCATGGTTGCCATTTTTTTGCATTCACCATATAACCTAATTTATTCTACACAATTATGGTACAATTATGGCAATACCATTTCTATATTTTTCCTTATGTTTTATTACTTTTGCAGAATAAAACCCAATGTGGGAAAAAATCTACCAAGTGGCATAACACTTTTATTTTATGTCTGTGAAGCTGTTTGAGGGCTTGTTTTTTGATGGGACATGTTGTACTCTTTTTCTACTTATTTGCATATCAGAAAAACAACTGTAAGGTACAGTGACTCAGTTGCAGATCATTTTAGGTGATATGGGGAGAGGGAGAGCTTTTAACCCTTCAACAGAAAGTATTTCTGGTGTGATAGGTAAAATTCTGGGTAAAATTCTAAAAATTATATCCTGGTGACAAGATTGCTTTAAGTTTCATGACCAATTCACTTTCTCATAATTTTTTGATAATATTTTTGTATACATAGTTTTGCAATATGTATACATTTCCATAAGAGGAATTTACAGTCACTAATTCTATTTTACCTCAGTTAAATCTCCATTGGGCAGAGACTCAATATCAGGATATAAGCAGCATGCTTCCAATGTACTCTTGTATCTAAAGGAGAAAGATAAACTAAGTATGAGACCCCATAATTAAGTAAAATGACATAGACTGCACATTCATACAATTAGAATAACATAAACAACCTCTCAAAAATGTAGCACTCAGGACAAACACACCTGTCAATCACACCTTCTAGACTATAGCCCAAGGGAACATTGTGCAAAAAGGTTATCTGGGGTTCCTCATACACTTACGCCTAGTACTTGCTAGTCAAGGCATACACTTATATACCTTTAGCAGTAACTGCATTTAACAGTAATACATGACTATCAATGCAGCACTAGAAGACAGGTTTATCACTAAGTTCTTCAAAAATTTGGAGTGCGAGTTCCAAAACACATTTCATCCTCTCATTTATCTTCGTCCCTCTTTGTTACAACTATGCACATCTTACACATAGGCTAGAGGTTGTGAAGCAAAGGTGCTGATGATCCATAAACAAAGACTCTTTCCTGGATTCTATGGCTGCATGCACACGAACATATGGGGGATGTATATGCGCCGCATTTATGTCCCTCATTGTTGTCTATGGTGCCCAACTTGTGCTCACCTTGCCGTGGACGCAAAAAAGATAAAGCCTGTTCTGTTTTTTGTCCATAAGCATGGTATGCGCACTATTCTCTATGGAGAGGGGAGTGGCGATCAGCGCTTGCTTCTCCTTTTTCCAGAGCGCCTGCCGTGCGCCTGCCTGGCTGTAGCCGTGTGGGCACATGTTCATGTGCATGCAGCCTAACAGTTGAGTTAATATTCACCTTTTTAATAAATTCCGACATACATTTGATTTTAATATACCATAACTAATAACAACTTGAGTATAACTTACTTTTCTATATCATATTCTTCCCCAAACAAGATATTCTCTCTCAATGATGCATTGAAAATCCATGCTTGCTGGGCTGCATAAGCAATACTTCCACTTACTGACATAGAGCCTTCCAGTAAGGTCATCTACAGTAAACAGAAGCACATTACTAAAGTTCTGCTGGTCAAAATTTCATTTTGTTAAAATATCACTTTTAAAGGAAATTTATATGGTTTCAAATTATTGACACTAAATAACTCGTAGGGTGGAGGGATTTATCACCCAATTGTCTGGTTTCTTGTACTACTTTTTGAGACTTTTTGGTCCCAGTTGAAACCAAAAATAAATCTCCCCCATATTCTTTCTTCTGAATTACTGGACCATAGGAACTTGTAAAATAGAGATTTTAATTGGCTTTAATAGGATAGTTTGGTAGGCATACACTGTTGTGCAGAGATCAATGTATAGGTTGGAGTAGGATGAACTACAGTCATATCTATCAAATTTTGTGAAAGTGATGACATTGCATTACTAAGGTCTCAACTTTTATTGGATCCTGCCCGTGATGATAACGAGATGACTACATAAAGGCCAAGTGGTCAGAAAAGTTTTAGATTTACATTTTAATTTACAATATGGAAAATAAATAGACATTTACCAAAACCTCTACAAAATTTGTTTAACATAAAAAGGTCCCCCACCATATTCCAGCACCTGATACAGCACTGAGACAGGATTTGGTGGACATGGCTGGGTGGCTTAGCCAGCAGAAAGTGCAGCTTCCGTGCCCCCATAAACAAACAGGAGCACGGCACAAAGAGACTGCAGTGCAGAACACCCAGAGGGACCGAGGAGTTAAGTACATGTTTATTTTTATGCAGCCTCCCTTCTTGGCCACATCACTGTTTTTTTTATATCTCTCAGACAACAACTTTAAAGAGAACCCGTCAGGCAAAATAACCCCCCTAAACTAAATATATTTTAATAAACTGCCATTAGAAAGCATTGCCTCTATCCCTTCATTGTCCCTCTACATGCTTGTGAACCTAAGCAATGAGGTCCTAAAGCTGTATGCAAATGACCTGTGAAATGTTCAATGAGTCATTAGCATATTCAAGCTGTCCAACTTATTCATAAGTGGGAGGTACAGCCCCACCCCCCAGTGCTTGAGTGACAGCCTGTATAATGGTGTGATGGCTGCTCCATGTGCTTCCTGGTGCTGGCGCCTCCTGCAACCTGTGTGTATGTGTATGTCAAAGATACAACAGCTCCAAGCAGCCATGATATAGCAGAACATGTCAGGTACTTGTGTTGCTGATGTCTGTATCTCTGTGTATTAGGAGGATGCAGCATGTCAGCAGATGCAGCACACACACCAGCAATGCTTTACTATACATTACACACAGACATGAGCAGAGGGAGGGATAGGGGTGACATCACTGCTTCTGACCATGTGACCAGCATCATTTACATAATAAAGAAAAGATGATTTTGCAATGATTATATGTATGATTTGACTAAATTAAGGCTGTGATGGGATCCTTGTGAGCTGCTCTAACAAGTAGTAGTGACAGGACAAGTGACACAGACCTGATGACATGTGTCCTTTAAGGACACCCAGCATACAGATGACTTCTAGTTAGAGACGGACTTCTCTACCCACTGTAACCTCTGGCAAAGCTTTCTGGATGCTTTACTTTAGTCCCAGGCTATAATGATCAGTTCTAAGGTGTCTGTAATGAGGTTTTATTGTTAATCCTTGTTCCCATGAGAGCCCAAAATTTTGAAAATCTTATTGTCACAGGGAGAAAATTTTTTTGTTTGGAACTACACTAAAAAATATACTTGTTTCAACTTACATACAAATTCTACTTAAAGGGGTATTCCAACGAAGACAAGTTTCTTAAATGTACTCAGGATAACAAAATAACACATTCTCTAATTCTCTAATCACTGTTATTAACAAAAATACAGAATTTAACAGATATAATGTCTCTATCAGCCCTGGTGTACATAATTCCAGTTGCCCCAAGACACAACCCTGTAACTTCTGACTTAGGGTCGGGGACGCCATCTTGGATTTCTGTGTGACGGCCGCAGAACTTAGTTTCTCTCTCTACTCCCTGTACTCTAGCCCCGCCCCCTGCAGTCCAGGACTGAACTCACTCATTAAAGCACACTGAGACACAGACAATCAGTTTATGCGGGCAGCAGCAGCGTGAGGAGATCAACAAGCTACAGACAGATAACATATTTATCTGGGGAGGCACAGCAGATAGTGTATTATAGAATAGCAGACATGTAGAAGAGCTGATATTGTGTGTAACAGGCATCTAATGGATCTCATCATCTCTGATCTGTCTCATCTCTCTCTTTCTATATGTCAATGTGTTAGTACAATGTTCAGAAGACAGATGGAAGTGTATATAAACCTGTACCCTAATAATATAACCACACTGTCAGCTCAAAGAACTAGATGGATTATAATGTGTCTGCTTAGAAAGTCCCCACCCACACTCGGGAATGATAGGAGCTAAAACAGCAATTAAACTGAGTAAAATTGTGGAGTAAAGGGTTAAAAAAAGAACTTTATTGTGTTAACAACACTAGGGGATTAAAATTTGAGAATTTTCTTTGATGGGAAAACCCATTTAAAGGGAACCCGTCACCATGTTTTTCCCAAATACAGGTAGTGGCAGGTTCCTATAGAGCTCTAGTAACTATCTGACACTGCTTTTAGCTTAAAATAGTTTCCCTCAGATACTTATAAAATCAGAGTTATAATCTTGCCTGGTATTTATGCATCGTTGGAGCACGTCAAGGGGGCGTGGCCTAATGTCAGGTGACCAGCGTGACATCATCAAAGGTCCTTAAGCTACTTAATATTAGCAAACTATACCCCATGTACATATCTGACAACATAAAACAATCACAGCAGCCTGCATGGACTTCTACTCTTCTCCATGCAGGCTGCTGTGATTTCATGTGATAAAATATGCTTTGATTTCATGAGATAAATGCTTAGTGTACAATTTCTAATGATACAAAGCCATAGGACCTGCAATGATTTCACCCTGGTCACATGACATTATAGCTGCAAACAGAGATAGGATGGAGAGGTGCTGCTGGATTACGCCCGAGGAGGCCACACCCATCTTGACTTGCTGTAGCCATGCTTACTTACAAGGTAAAACTATAAAGTTGAATATATAGGAATCTCAGGGGAATAAGTTTTAGCTAAAAGAAAGGTGTCAGATAGTTACTAGGGCTCTATGGGAACCTGTCACTACTTGTATTTGTGAAAAATGTGGTGATGGGTTCCCTTTAAGAACAAACTTAAAGAACCAATCTTGTAAGTAATCCTGAGACAGCCTATAATGTTATGAGTAGTGTAGGTTTGTACCATGTTAGCCATGGAGAGCAGAAGAAGAGTGAAGAAATCAGACGATACCTTTTGGAGGCTAACTGAGTATATTTGATGGTGAGCTTTCGTGAATACTAGTTCTCTTCGTCAGACATGATGTTATGCATGAAACAGAAAATTCACAGCATTTTATACACACTAAACAGTGATCATCAAAGGATATTAAACACTTTAACACAACAGACTGATATATACATAGACAGCTTATTTATAGCAGGTTGGTAATAAACAGACTAAAAACCTAAAATGCTTTGGATTTTCTGTTTCATGCATAACATTGTGTCTGACCAAGAGAACTAGTATTCTCGAAAGCCTGATTTCTTCACTCTTCTTTTGCAATGCAATGATATATGCCCTTCAAAAGGGGCTGAGTCACCTCTCCTGGCATGGCCACTGTAGTTAATGCATGTGTTACCCATGAAATATTAACATTACTATTTACCAGTGCTTCTAAGTAACATGTTATGCTGAAATGATCTACCCCTTTTCTGTTATCTGTGGAATGTTTGATAGTCTCATGTTTGGTTGGGCCGATTACTGCTCATGGACAGAATGACTTTGCACTAATCTGCTTGGACTTGTGTGTTTCACATTGTTGTGTTTTTTTTGACAGATAAGAAAACTAAAGGTCACCATAATGTACCTTTTATTCAATGTAAGTTTGTCACTGCCATGTTATATAATTTAATTTACAAATATTTAATGGTTTTAATGTTTTCTTATTATATGATTTGTGGTCATTTAAGTAAAATGAATTCATTTATTTATAGGAAAGCTACCAAAAAAGTAAAAAACACCTACAGATACTAGCCAACACTCCTCTTCAACTTGAACCCAGAGCTTCTCTTCGCTAATCTTGATAAGCTAGGATTGCCTGAAAAACAGACTTATAGAAAGCAGTCCGGAGTGCGGGTCTGTAATGTCCAGTGCTCTGGGCTGCTAATTATTCACAGCCCTCACACCTCCCTCTCCCATGCTGGGAGAGAGGGGGTAAAGTCACGTGAAAGGCTTGAATTCATGCTTGATGGATTGATAGATTCCCCCTTTTCCCTACATGGCATGAATAATTCGGGGCACCGGACATCACAGCACCGCACTCTGGGCTGCTTTTTATAAGTCTTTTTTTCTGGTGATCCCAGTGTGTCAAGATTGGCAAAGACAAGCGCCGCAGATGAAGAAGAGTGTAGGTGAGCACCTTAAAGTGTTTTTTTTCATATTCAGATTTTGTAAAGCAGTTTTTGAAGCCAAAACCAACTAGTAACCATAAAAGTATTGATTACATAGAACAAATTAAGTATGGTTAAAAATTACACTTTTTTTTTTACAAGTGAAAAACTTTTTAGCAGGATTCACCCATAAAATAAAAACACAACAAAAAGCATTTGAAGCATATGTTTTTTTCTTTTTGAGTCAGTTTTGGATGCTGTGTACACTGTATCCAATCATACAGTCTCTTTGTTTTGGGGCTGTAACAACTGCATAAAAACTTGAACATCTAAACATGCCCTGTGTAAAATCGAATATGATTGAAGATGATAGATGCATCCAGCCAAATCCAAATGGTACAAGTTATTACATATGATACTGTTAAAGGACATCTACCATCTGGATCAAGGATTGTAAGCCAAGGACACTGACATACTGGTGTGTTCCCCCTCTGGCAGAATCTGCTCTTTTTTTTTAGCTTCTTATGACCTGTTTTTTTTTTAAAGTTTTTTTTAAATTATGTAAACGAGCCATAGGGCCCCTGGGCTCTAAAGGTGTTAATGGAGACTGGAGTTCATTTACATAAAATTTAAAGCCTTTTATTCTTGAAAACCAGGGCATAAAAGAAGAGCAGATCCTGCCAAAAGGGCACACACCAGTAGGATAGTGCGCTTGGTTTACACTCCTTGATCCTAGTGGAAGATTTCCTTTAACTGCATACATAGATATAATATATCTACCAACTTAACCACTTAAAAGGGTTATCTAAGGAATAGGAAATTTCTGCAGTGCATTCACTGCTAAATAAATTCACATTCCTTATTCTCACTTCTTCCTCCCTAAGATAATACATATATATATATATATCATCCTATTTTTGTTGCAGTTTAGACTTTTTGGGGGGCTGTATCTCCTAAGTAATATTATGTAGAAGTGAATGCACTACCACACTTTTTGCTCTCTTTATTAATAATAACTCATTCACTGAAAAACTGAAAATTCAAATAGAAAATAAAAAGTTACACATACCTGACCTAAAATAGATAATATCATAGAACTTTTACCACACCCAACACTGCCGCACATTCCAATAAGTTTTCCCTGCAGAAATAAATTATCATTTAATTGTGTTTTTTTATTAGCTATGCATATAAAGGATAAAAATTTACAATAAAAATTATGTATTGTTCTGCTGACCTACACATGCTGCCTGCATTTTACAATTAATTTTAAAATATAACATTATATGTTGTAGAGAAAGGGAAGATATTTCTGTCCAGTTTCTGAGTTTTTCCCAGTGTCTACATCTCTAATTCTTAGCTGACCTTGATCTGGTTCAAATGAAAGCTGAGTTCTGTTCTGGTATATAGGTAGCTACAAATTAAGGACAATGCCAGTTTGTAAATACAGGCTGTCCCCGGGTTACATACAAGATAGGGTCTGTAGGTTTGCTCTTAAGTTGAATTTGTATGTAAGTCGGAACTGTATATTTTATCATTGTAATCCCAGCCAGAACTTTTTTGGTCTCTGTGACAATTGGATTTTAAAAATGTTGGGTTGTCATAAGAATATAAGAATCAGGATTAACAATAAATATCCATTACAGACACCTGTGATAACTGTTACAGCTGGGGGGTCGTATGTATGTCGAGTGTTCTTAAGTAGGGGACCGCCTGTATATATATATATATATATATATATATATACATATATATATATATATATATATATATATATATATATATATATATATATATATATATATATCAGAAGCAGCACTCTTATGGCTTGTATGGAGAAAAATGATAGTCGGGTGCACGTCCCAGGATTTGGACCATTCAATCCTTCCACGATCTAAAATGCAAAAAAGGCAGCACTCCAAATTAGGTGTGAAATAACAGGTACTTGTTTATTCCAACATGTGCCAAACAGCTACGTTTCGGCTCCTGTGGCTTGAGAATCGCTCCAGGCCACAGGAGCCGAAACGTATTTGTTTGGCACATATTGGAACAAACAAGTACCTGTTTTTTCACACTTAATTTGGAGTGCTGCCTTTTTTGCATTATATATATATATAGTTTGTAGTTATGCCAAACTGGCATTGTCCTTAATTTGAAGCTACCTATATACCAGAACAGAGTTCAGATTTCATTTGAACCAGATCAAGGTCAGCTAAGAATTAGAGATGTAGACAATGAGAATTATATATATATATATATATATATATATATATATATCAGGTGTCTCATCCATACTGGCCACTGGAACAATCTACAGCTTGTTATCTCACTTACAAGCCATCTCACTTACAAGCCTTGTTTCCAAAGACAGATTTAGCAAAGAATTTAGAGTGAACCCTTTGGGGAGACAATATGGAAAAGAGAAACGTAACTTGATATGAGGACAAATATTTATTTTAACCCTTAATAAAAAGTCAATGTGGCAATCATTAATGGGAGTACTTCTGATGAGACGCTTTTCTAGGGCACCATATCATAAGACTTTTTCAGGACCTAGTGTTCTGGGGCTGGGTAATCGGTGTCAGGGTCATATAATTCACTACATACAGTAAGTAAATTATCTCATGTAAATTTTCCCTTGTGGGTCAAAGTAATATTAAAAAACAATAGTTTTTAAAAAAAAATGTAAAAAAAACCCTAAACAGAAATTGCCCACCCATTTAAATAATAAAAATAAAATCCCACACATTTTGCATTTCCATACCCATAGCAACCCAGGCTACAAAATTATAATGGTGTTTGTCCCGTACGTCAAAAAAACTTTAAAAATAAAAAACAATGCCAAAATAGACATTTTTTAATCATCCATCACACAAAATATTAAAATAAAAAAACTTTATGGACCCCAAGTGTGCACAAATAAAATACACAGGTCTCTTCTCAAAATATAAGCCCAAACACAACCAAATTGACAAAAAAATTCAAAATGTTATAGTGGTTGGAAAGTGGCAATGCAAAAAGTTTTTTTCCCCCATAAAAGTATGTAATTATGAAAAGGAAGATCATTTAAAACTTTACATCATACACCCATAGTGACAGAAAAGTTGTAACGTTATGAATTGTAGAAGACATTGACGGAACAGAAAAATTGCTTGGGCATTAACATGGAAAACAGGTGCGAAGATAAGGGGTTAATTACCTGTACTGCTGATTTATGCTATTTATGGAAATGACATATGATCATTTTGAAACCTGCAACATCTGCATGTGTGTTTCCTTCAGGCAATCTGGTTTCTTTCAGCGGTCTACTACTAAATCTATTTGCTTCAAGCTAACATAATTACCTAAAGTAAAGTTCTTGCTACAAACCATTAACTCCATATTACAGTCTGCCTTATATATGAGTATATTTAGAACTGTATAAATGTAAAATAAACATAAGATGAAATAATATACCTTTTGTAGAGAAAAATTTATATTAAGAAGTACAGGTGTACCCACAGATACAGGAACATCCACGTCATAAGTGGAGAGGGATACTTGTTTTGCTTCTGAAGTATGACAAACTGGAGTGCCATTAGTTAAACATTTCTGCTCTTCAAGGTCTGATTGAGTAACCTTAATAAGTTGTCTTTCAGCTGCTACATTTTCTGATGTATAGTTCTTCTTATCCTTACATATGACCAATGCTCCTGACTTCCAAGTTAAATAAGCACCTTGAAATTCAACAGGACATGGGCTTTCTTTCTCACTATCATTGATATCAATCTCTTCCATCAAGAATAATCTCTGTAATTTAAAATATAATAAAATGTTTAAAATAATGCACAATTATCTATTATATGTCCTTTCCATGAATGGACTATGCCCATTTATAGGTATGTTACTAATCACAGGCTACAAACTATAGTTCATTTACAGTTCAAAATCTCTCTGACCTTTACAGGTAAACTTAATGTGACCTTCTCTAGCCAATGGTTCATTTGCGCAATGTGCTGTTCTCTAATAAGGAACTTAAATGGGTATTCCGGGAATATCAATGTCTGATACAAAAACCCATGATGATATAAATAAATAAATTAATTAAATCAATTAATATGCAGAATTATCACCAAGATGCCCACCACTGGAAACTACAAGTCCCATGATCCTTTAGTTCTCAGTGACTCCTCCACCCTCTTATGTGATGATGTAACAAACTTTCTTGCTCTGTTACCATAGTAATGATGTGTAACTGCTATCACTGCACATTGCATCACTGAAATGGGTCCCACCACAACAGTGGCCATAATGCATGCACTGCAACCAACCGACTACAGCCAAACATAGTGGTGATCACATGACCTGCCCAGACAGGTACAGTTCATGTGATGTGGACGTGTGACCAGCGGCCATCTTCTCTCCTGGGTCTGCTCCGCACGGAGGAAATCAACAGACTTTATTAGAGGGCCTGTAGCATTTTAATTTTTCATTAGAGTGTATGTCAGCAGCATTTTATGCTAAGGGAAGCAACATTTTAAATAACAACTACAAGTTTGTTTTGAAGTGTGGGAGGAAGCCGGTCTCAGAAGAAAGTGAGTACTGAGCTTAGCATGTCACAGAGTTTCATCAGCAGGTTGCTAATAGACACTTACTATAGCAATATACACAGGGAACCACAAAGCTGTCGCACCTCTCAGATTTGATGCAGGTACACTGGCCTTTGAAATCTCAGGAACTGATGCATGCTTAGGACCTAGGAGCCAGCTGATGTGAGAAGGACCCAGGATGCTAAGGAGCATGTTGAGCAATGGGGATAGCAATAGAATGGTGGCTATGCCAGTTAACAAAACAACCTGCACGGTTCAGCAACATTACATATTAAATATATCATTCCCACAGTATTCAATCATGTTATGATCATATTACACTTCACTGCTTTTTTGATATACAAGGTCTTTAATCAAATCTACCAAAAGAGTGACAATCATTATCTAACCTGAAATCTGGATATAGACACTGAAGCTTCTGAGGCAGCCCTTACAGCAAGAGGTATCATCTTGAGAGCAGAGGTCATTGAATTGAACACAGTAACAACTGTGAATGCCTGTAATTATTGCATAACAATAAAAACAATAAATACAGTATTTGTAACAGAGCTGCATGCATTTAACCAGTGGTGGCATGGTCTTACAACAGAATGCCATACAGTCTATAATGTTATAATGTTTGAGCAGTAGAGAAAATGTACATCACAATCCTATGATATGTGACATTTGACTCATTAATAATGTATTTGGTGTATACAGACTAGGATTAACCTCATACACAGATGCAAAGTTCTTCTAGTTCCTACCTGTGGAGCTGTCAGATCATATCCAAGAGCCATATGCAATGAAAACGTGCATACACTAGCTACCACCACCACTACAGGGGCTATGCCTGATGTGACGCTCTGGACATATCCAGCTTTTTCCAGTAAAGCCCTCTCAGATCTTCTGATACCTACAGTGCAAACTCTTTATTAAAGGACATCTACAACCAGGATGAAAGACTGTATGCAACAATTATGACAATGATAAACAGCATTGGGGCCCATTTACTAAGGCTTTGCGCCACTTTGCAACAAACTTTTCGGACTGTGCCCTATTTTCAATGGGAAAAAGTCTTGCACAGGTATTTAAGTATCGAGTGCATTGCAAATGTGTCGCACGCGACCCTTTTTTTGATGAAGCTTCACTGGCTTCCATGCACCACAAATTAGGGGGCGTGCCGTCGGACTTTCCGACTGATTCAGACTGAGCGCGGGATTTAACTTTTAAATTGTGTCGCAACCCAAGTACTTAGATGCACCACTAAAAGATGGTGAACACTGTCGGATCTGAGCGGGGAAACACATTTATGATATCGGGTGCACAATCTTAGTGAATTGCAGCACAGTGCATTGGAGTTGGCCAATACACTTTCTGGGGACGGGGTGAGTAAATGTTCCCCATTATGTCGGAGAGAATAACACATGACTTTATGTTTACATACAGGTCATTATACCCTAAATGATATATCTAAAGTCCATTATTTGTTGTGTTAGAGATTTTTATACAGAACTCCAACAACCCTTCTACAAAAGTGTGATACGAGTGCAACCTATGACCAGGTGAGTTGTGAAAAACATAACATGCTTTCGAAATTATTATTTTTTTAAAACAACGTTGAGAAAAGTACCGTATTTTCTGGGCCATTAGGCGCACCGGAATATAAGGCGCATCAGTCCGATGCGCCTTATATATGGAATAATTCCATATATAAGGCGCATCGGACTATAAGGCGCAGGGTCCGGGGGCGTGGCGGAGGTCCGGGGGCGGAGTGGAGACCCGACGAGAAGAGACGCGACCCGAAGACGAGACCCGACGAGACGCGGCGACGCGGGGAAGGTGAGGGGGGAAGGTGAGGGGGAGGTGGAGGAGGGCAGCGGACCATACTTACAAAGGTCCCCGCTACCGGAGACAGCAGAACTCCAGCGGGAACTGCAGACCGACGCGGCAGAAGTTGTTTGTGCCACGTGGTCTGCAGTTCCCGCTGGAGATCTGCTGTCTCCGGTAGCGGGGACCTTTGTAAGTATGGTCCGCTGCCCTCATATAGGGCGCACCGGACTATAAGGCGCACTTTGGATTTCCAAGGAAATCCAAGGCTTTTATGTGCGCCTTAAAATCCGGAAAATACGGTAGGGATGTCTTGTCTATAGATCGTGTCACCATTCCAGGATAGGACTTTTTGAAAATTCCAGCCAGAAGAAGGACGGACCCACGCGTTGGGGGAGGCCGGCATGACGCGGCATGTTGTGACCTCAGCGTAACTAGGGGGAGGGGTTTATTCGGCGGGAGTAGTTAGGAGGGGAGGATTCAAATTAACGGTAAGGGAGAATAGCGGTGGCCATTTTGGTTAACCACCGAAGCGAGTAGACGTGCATAGGAGGGTGAGAAGAAGAATGACAGAAGCGGCAGCGTTGATAGCACAGTTGCGGGCGCTAGTGAAGGTGGAAGGTGAAGCGGGGCTGAGGACACAAGTTATGGAAGCGCTTAGCTCCGGAGGTGAGGTGGGAGCAGTGGCGGGAGCGGAGCAACAGACGGGGCGGCGCTCTAGACGTACGCGGCCGCCCGCCCGAATCCAGGGCATACCCCGAGGACACGCTGTCGGGTCCGGAGCCCCTCTAGGGACCCTCCGGTGGCGAGAGCGAGGACTAGCCAGGAAGGCAGGCAATCTCGGACCGGGAGGAATCCAACTGCACGAGCGTGTCCAGCGGAGGGAGCCGTGCAGCCAACGACTCATAGAAACAACTGAGGCAGTCGCCTATCAGGAATACGGGGCTCGCTGCTGGCGATGTACCTGTCGCAGCGGGTGCCTTTGGATCTTCAGAGACAGTATCTGAGCTGGGATCTTCTCGCAGGAGGAGTTGTGAAACAGAGAATCCAGGGCCTGGGCTCAGGAGCAGAACAGGAGCAGAGCATAGCGGCTCCAGCAGAAGGGAGGCAGCAACATCTATGGCCTGTTCAGAAGGCTCAGCATGCTTGGCTTGCGACGGTTGCAGGGCAGCTGGCAGAGAAACTTTGAGGGCCAGCACAGAGGCAAGCAGAGGCGGTCAGAGCATGCAGCAAATGGAAATCGACTTGGTCGCTGGTGGGGTCACAGCACCTATGCAGCTCGGTGAGTCTACCTCTATGTGTGTTGAATCTGAATTGGGGTTTTCACCAGGGGGGGTGGGGGGGTGAGTGTGGGGAGTAACGGGGGGGCATTAGAAGAATTGAGGTCATTAGCGGGTAGTGTGAAGGAACTTTTAGCAAGATGTGAAGGGGTGGGAGCAAGCATTTCCCCGGCGGCGACTTGGATGCCATGGGTGGGGGCGGCTCCAGGAGCAATTGTACGGAGGGAAACGGGGGTCACGGTTTCGGTACAGACAGAGAAGGAAAAAGAAGAAAGGGTGAGATTAGATGATAGGGCAAAAGGCGAGGTATACGTGTGTTTTGAGGGCCCATTAGGTGGTTATTTAAAAAAAGAGGTAAAGGAGAAGATCTGGAAAGACGAATACGTCGAGATCTTCTCCTTATTACCCTTGAAAAAATGTAACTTGGATAAGGGAAAAAAGGACGACTCAAAAAAGGAAGAGGAGGAGAAGAAGAGGTGGCAAATGATTCCACAGACGTTCCAAAACTGGTTCCAGGCCTTTTCCATTTTGGCTAGTGTGATTGGGGAAAAGGCACCAGAGAACTGTTCTGGGTTATTTTGCTACCAAAACTCAATAGGTGAGGCATATAGGACTTATGGGGCCAAACATGGCTGCGGTACGATGAAGATTTTCGGCAGAGGAAGGCGGCGCGCCCAAGTATCAGGTTATGGCCCCGGTGCGTTATGGGCAGTCCTTTCGGACCGGGGGAGACAGAGCAGGGAGCAGCAGTCATGGGGCACAACAAAAAGAGAGCGGGGGAGGAGGCAGCAAGGCGGGAGTGTGCTGGCAGTTTAATGATGGGCTCTGTAAATATGGAGGAAGTTGTAAGTTTAGACACATATGTTCCACATGCGGAGGTACGTCACATGGGACGGCAAAATGCTTCAGAAAAAACAAAGGGAAGGGAGCTGGAGGGGCTGGACATGGGTCAGACGCCGGTGAATCTTCAAGGGATGAAGCCCTATCTAAATAGATATCCGGACAAAGAAAAGGCAGATTTATTGAGAAGGGGTTTCAGGGAGGGGTTTTGGATACTGCCCCCAAGCCATGCGGTTCCATTTACGACCAAGAATTTAATGTGAGCATACCGTTATCCTCAGGTGGTAAGGTTAAAAAAAGAGGTGGAATTGGGAAGGATGGCAGGACCGTTCGAAACTTCACCAATGGCAGACTTGATAATTTCCCCGTTAGGAGTGGTTCCTAAAAAGGAAGCGAATAAATTTCGTTTGATTCAGCATTTGTCATATCCAAAAGGGATGTCGGTCAATGACGGGATATCACAAGAACTGAGTTCAGTGGTGTACACATCATTTGACAAAGTCGTAGAGTGGGTTTGGGCATATGGGAGGGGGGCATTGTTAGCAAAAACTGACATAGAAACTGACATAGTTTAGGCTCTTTCCGATACATAAGGAAAGCTTGAAGTTACTTGGATGCTATTGGGAAGGGGCTTTCTATGTGGATAGATGTTTGCCAATGGGATGTTCACTGTCTTGCGCATACTTTCAGTTCTTTTTTGGAGTGGTTAATTAAGGAAGAAGGGGGAGTTCAATCGCTGATTCATTACCTTGATGATTTCCTTTGCATTGGGCCAGAAGGGTCATCAGTATGCTGGGTTTTACTGTCAACCATTGAGCGGGTGGCTAAAAAGTTTGGGGTGCCACTGGCGAAGGAAAAAACCGAAGGCCCTTCATCTTGCCTAATATTTTTGGGGATAACATTGGACTCAGACAGGATGGAGTGCAGGTTACCTGAGGATACGTTAACGGCATTAAGGGAGGAAGTTCGTCGGGCAGGGAGGCTAAAAAAGATAACGTTAAAAGAATTGCAGTCATTGTTAGGCAAGCTTAACTTCGCCTGCAGGATTATTCCAATGGGGCGGGTTTTTTGTCGACGTTTGGCTGTAGCAACAGCAGGAGTTCGGGCAGCCCATCACTTTGTTAGGCTAGGAAAAGAAATAAAAGATGATTTGCGGGTATGGAAACAATTTTTGGAAACATATAATGGGAGGTCTCTGATGTTAGAAGAGATGGTCGACAACTATAATTTGCGATTTGTATACGGACGCGGCTGGGGGGTGGGTTTTGGAGCTTTTCATGGAGGGAAATGGTGCGCGGAGCGTTGGCCAGATTCTTGGGTGACGGGGGGGGGTTTAACAAAAAATTTGGCGTGCTTAGAGTTGTTCCCAATCCTGGTGGCGGTACAGATCTGGTGAGATAGTTTTAGGAATAAGAAGATTCGTTTTCACTGCGATAACCAGGCTGTGGTTTGGGCAGTTAATAAATTGACGGCGTCGTCACCTCCAGTGGTAAGATTGTTAAGGCAACTGGTATTGCTTTGTTTATCACTGAATACGTGGGTGGTGGCGGTTCATGTTCCGGGTGTTAGTAACCATATTGCTGACGCCTTATCTCGTCTGCAGTGGGATCGATTTCGGCAACTGGCTCCAACAGCAGAGGAAGAGGGGATTCCTTGTCCACCACATCTATGGGAGATTGTCTTCAAACGGCGGGGGCGTTAACCCGGGCGTCCCTGGCTGAAGACACATGGTCGACTTATGGCACGGCGATTAAAAGCTGGGAGGCATTGATAGAGGAATTGGGGGGAGTTTCTTCGGACGAAAATAGGGCTATGGCCTTGTTGATTTGGTTGGGAAAAGCGAATATAGAGGGTTGGACGGTGACGAGGGTTAAAAAAGGGGTGGCTGCGTTGGCATTCGCTTTTAAACTACAAGGGGTAAAAGATGTGACTAAGGATTTCTTGTTTAAACAAGCGATGCAGGGTTTTCAAAGAGGAAAAAAGAAAGAAAAGGACAGAAGGAAGCCAGTTTCGTTTTTATTGCTAGAAAAGTTGGGAGAACAGTTGGAAGGGGTATGTATATCAGAGTTTGAAAAAAAAGTTTTTAAGTTAGCTTTTTCTTGGGCATATTTTGGATCCCTCAGGGTGGGGGAACTAGTGGCTCCTAGTAAGAAGAAGATATTAAGTGAGGATGTATTGTTGGAAGATGAAAAAATTGAGTTTAGGCTTAGCAGATCGAAAACTGCCATTTTTGGAAAAGGTAAGTCGGTGTTATTGAAGGAAGTCAGGGGTAGCAAGATGTGCCCTGTGAAGTGCTTAAGGGAATTTTTGGTGGAAAGGGGGCAGCACGGGGGCCGTTGTTTTGCCATCAGGATGGCACATATGTCTCGCATTTTCAATTCACAGCAATATTTAGGAAGTGTTTGAATAAGCTAGGGTTGGTCGAGAAAGAGTTTGCACCTCATTCCTTTAGGATTGGAGCAGCGACAGAAGCGGTAAAGTGGGTTCTTGGGCCAGAGGTAGTGAAACGAATAGGTAGATGGGAATCGAATCGATATCGGTCTTACGTAAGGCCAAAGTTAATGGATGAGCAAGGGGGCAATTAAGAAAAAAGGAAGGGAGGGGCAAAAAAGACGTGGACAGGCTGATTGTGCTTTAATCTTATTTTTCAGGATACAGAACAAAATTGGCGTGGAGTTTTGGGCATTCTTACGTTTTTTGGGGGGCGCAGAGAGCAGCGAAAACAGTTGAATTTCAACAGGAATGAGGTAACAGTGCGCTGGCTAAGTTTCAGGGGGATGAATTGAGGAAAAGTATAGCGGTGGCCATTTTGTTTAACCACCGAAGCGAGTCCCGCCCACCGGACCAGAATAAAAAGGGGGAGGGAGGGAAGACAGTCGCAGCAGTACAGAGTAGGGGAGGGTGGAAGTGAAGGTCCTTGGAGTTGGCGAACTACAGGGGGAGAAGGGGAAAACAAGGAAGGTAGTTTTTCCCAAAATATGGGCCACGCCTTAAGAGGTATGGCATTACGGACTCCTGCTGGGTGGTGTCCCGGGGAGTGGAGAAGGAGATAATGCCACCTGCTAAATGGCGCCCTCGAACCAGAGGTGGCGGTTGGGGGTAAGAAGTTAACATAACAGGTAGGTTGGCAGAATAACAATTTTTGTAGCTCCAAGGATCTTCCTTCTGCTAAATAAGGAATATGTTTTTGATGCATAACGTTAAAAGGAAAAAAGTTATATATGTTAATTTGTTTGTAATAAAAACTGGCTGCTGTGGCCAGATTTAATCCAAAAAGTTTTATTTGTGTGCGAGTTTTATTTCTCAGGGGAAGAAAATTGTTTTAGGAGGGGACACAAATGGTCTGGCAAGCAGTCTATGAAGAAGCAGAGGAGTCAACAGTGCCGTGTCATGTAGTAATCCATCTCTTTTATGCCTACTTTTCTCAAACGTATAAGCAGCATTTTATAAATGTGTTCTTTTGGAAATACATGGTTATAAGCATATATGCCCTTCAAGTTAGGTCCGGACTAAGACAGGGGTTTGTAACGAAGGTGTCATCTGTGTCTGGATGAAAGACAAAAAATTGTGGTAGTCGCTTGTGATTGTCAGTCCATCAAACACTTCCTCCCTATTTGTGTTCTGTCTGGGCCTTTTGGAACCTTTTCACCCTGTGTGGCCCAGTAAATGTGTACATGTTTTTTTTTTATGCAAAATATTCACCGAATCAATAATAATAGAAAACAAATTCAAAGCTATAAGAGATTGCCTAATGAGGCATATGGAGGAATTTTAGTAACTAGGTGTGTATCATATTGAAACAAAGAACAACAGCAATCCGAGGAAGAAAAAACATTTTGTTAATCTATTATTGCAATGTTTCCAATCCACCGTGATGCTGTTATAAAAGAAAAGAAGGCTTTGGTTGAAGTAAAAAGATGTATTAAATGATCAAATAATAGGCCATTTTATTTAAAGAATCCTGCCATTCTTAAAAAAATCTTGTGCAAAAAGTGTGCTATTTATTTAAACTATGGTAAGTTTAAAGTGCTTTCTATTCATATCTTAAAGTGTTTATCAGTAGGACTAAGAAAAAAAATACTTTTTATTCTAGATGGAATTGGTGCACCGGGTTGCACTGCCATATGAGATCTCTTTATTGTACTGCTGCCCAAGTCGTCCCCACTGCTTTGAGTAAGAGCTTCAGTCTAATCAGGCTTCTGATTAGATACAACAGAAGGAAGAGACTATGGAGTAGATTGAATACAGAGATCTAAAAACACATCAGTTTGAGGAGACACCACGGTGCTCCAAGTCAAGCTACAATCCTGAAAAGTAAATTCATTATTCACAATCCTGCTACTACTATATACATACATAAAGGTTTGGTTACATAGATGTCCAGGACTGCTACCCAACACTGACTGCAGCTTTGTATGTTCAAAACTGCTGGGAGTTTCTTTTTAAATTTGAATGTTTTCAAGAACTGTTTCTATAAGTATTTAGCATTACGTATCATATTGTCAAATATTAGCTTGTGCCTCTGAGACATATAATGGAAACTTGCCAATTCCTTAAGCTGTAAGCACAATAACATCATAGACAAGACAGACAGGATTTTTTTTAGAAAAGACCACTCCCTCGTTCATGTCATATTTGGGTGGTTACCACAAAGGAATTTGGTGGCACAATGCCCATAATGTGCTCTGCTATTGAATACCAGCTAATGTCATGAACAAGCAACCTTGGCTGCTACACACTGGAACCATATTATCTTTAGCAAGCAATCCAGGTCAGGTGGGTCACCTTTAAAGGACATCTTTCATCAGGTATAGTGATGGTAGATGCCTATAACTCACCAGTCAGCGTCTTCTGCATTTCTTAAAACATTTTTCATTACTTGACATTGTCTATGTTGAAAACTTATATTCTATGTGCTAATGAGCCGGAGGCACTCATGCTTACGTTCTCCTGAGCGCCTCCTATCTCCGATGGCCTATAATTTATTCACGCCCTGTTTATTTTAATTGTAGCCGGGTCCCCCCTCGATATCATTCAGACTGCCGGTGACGTCATCCGGCAGTCTAAGTCTAGCAGCTGCACTCTGGTTCGCATGGAAAGTCTCCATGTGTTCATGTGAGACTTACAGACATCGGGTGATGTCACCGGCAGTCTGAATGATATCTTTAGCATATAGAATATAAGTTTATATTTCAACATACACATTTCAACAATACTCAATCAAGTAATAAAAAATGTTTTAGAAAGTGCAGAAGACGGTGACTGGTGAGTTATAGGCTTCTTCCAGGTGCATGTAAGTGCATTGTCTCGCGACACAATTTGAATTTAAAATCCTGTGTTCAGTCCAAATCAGTCGGGTTGTCCGACAGCCACATACCCGATTTGTGTCGAATGAAAGTCGACACGACTGCACCAAAATCCCCTGTTAAATGCGGTGCAAAGCAGAAATAGTCGGGAAACCGGACGGAAATGCGGTCCGCGGACCCTTAGTAAATGTGCCCCTATATTTTTTATATTATATCATATAAATAGTATACTTTATACTATATACTTACCTGCCTTAGATTAGACAAATCAAAAATTCTGATCAAGAATGTAGAAATAACATAAACAATATATTACAATTTGCATTATACACTGAAAGCCTACCTTGAACAATGTTTTTAAATGTTTTCTCCCATGCATACATTTTGATGAACCGGATGCTGGTCAAGATTTCATTCATTATCCGTACTCTTTGATCTGTGATCCCTATGCATTTTTTCCTAAAATATGCAGTTAGTTTTGATGCCAGCATCTAAAGTCAAATGCAAGAGGTTTTACACTAATAAATTATGATTCACTTAAATGAATGTATAGCCATACAATAGCAAATATACAAAGAATCTTACCATTAATGGATAAAACAAAACAAATGCAGCGGAGCCTATTAGAGCTGTAGGTCCCAGGAAGAACACAGTGTACAGCAATCCCAAGAGAGCAA
Organism: Engystomops pustulosus; assembly: GCF_040894005.1. Taxonomy (NCBI): domain Eukaryota; kingdom Metazoa; phylum Chordata; class Amphibia; order Anura; family Leptodactylidae; genus Engystomops; species Engystomops pustulosus. The sequence continues at coordinate 101,141,204 of NC_092412.1, read as the reverse complement.
TAAAAGGGCCGGCAGCAAGCATACAGCCTATGGAGGCTGCTTCATATAATCTATGACCATCGCTGCTACACATGTTCACTAGCTGGAAGACAAAACATACACATGTAGACATTTACCCAGTGATTATCAGACTATATTACTATTGGTCAACTAAACTACACTAAAGAATAAGACCTATATTAACCTATATGTATGCATACAGTATATCTGCTGTAAATGGAAATTTATCCAACAAGTTCTACATAATACTCCTGTGATATGAAACCACCAGCACGACTGTACATTATGTTCCATCGTGCTGGCCTCTGGGTGTCATGCAGGACAATACCATCATTTAGTTTGCCAACTGAATAACAATATTGTTCAAGTGACTTTTGTTACTGTATGTATCCACTTATTTCACAATACTTAATTTATTTGTCTTGCTAACTTGGAAGCAATACAAACAAACACTTGCAAATATTTTTTATGTCTGTAAAGCTGTAACTTCATTGTGTAAAAAGCAAAGCCCTAGCAAAGATGGATTGATGTGTTGCTATTTTTTACCATTGCTGTGGTCTATTCATGTCCATTTTTATTTCTGCATTGAAGGAAGATATGGGGTAATATTTGAGGGGTTTGTTAGCGATGATATCCTGGAGAATCACAATGTATATAACCTTATAACCCATTATCAGCATGAGTTTATGAGGGATAGGTCCTGTCAGACTAATCTGATTGGTTTCTATGAGGAGGTAAGTTCCAAACTGGACCTTGGAGAGGCTGTGGATGTTGTATATCTGGACATTTGACACAGTGATGCATAAAAGGTTGGTATATAAAATGAGACTGCTGGGACTAGCGGGAAATCTGTGTATTTGGGTAAGCAATTGGCTTAGTGATAGAAAACAGATGGTCGTCATAAATGGCACATTCTCACATTGGGTTGATGTTACCAATGGAGTGCCACAGGGCCCCTTCTTTTTAATATTTTTTTTAATGACATTGTAGAGCAGTGATGGCGAAACTTTTAGAGATTGAGTGCCCAAAATGAGCCCCAAAAAACACTAGCTTTTCCCAAAGTGCCAACACGGCAATTTAGGCTGTAACAAACTTATTGCTACCAGAAATTTGGAGCTCCAATCCAACCCTGCCCACACCTTTTCACTCTTCGGACAGGGCCAAGCAACACAGGATGGGTCACTTTAAAATAGCAGGGCACTACTTGGACTTGGAGACTGCAGGAAGATGCCATGTCTGGCAAACTCTTTGCCTGTGAGACAGCCCGTGTGCCCACAGAGAGGCCTCCGAGTGCCATCTCTGGCACCAGTGCCATAGGTTCGTCACCACTGTTGTAGAGGGTTCAATCAAGTTTCAATATTAGCAGATGCTACTAAGCTCTGTAAAGTAATTAATACCGAGGCTGATAGTTTAGCATTACAGAGGGATTTGAGGTAAAAAAAAACATGGCTAGTTTCTTCCAAAAACATCTCCTGACCAGGAATAGGGCATGATATTGCAACTAAGTTGCCTTCCTCTCTATATGCCTCTGCTTTAATAGAGGCTCAAACCATGGTCAGATGTTGTACTGGTTTTAGAAGAAAGCAGCCATGTTTTTCAACTTTCGGATAACCCATTTAACTATAACAGTAATTATAACTTACCTCTCCTGTAGAAACATCTTTAGATACTTTAAGTTTCAGGATTTTTCTGAATGCCAGAGCTAAAACCGCTCCTTTTAGCCGCATTGCTGTTCTGTAGTTCATTGCCCAGTTAAGGGCAAATGACCAAGATCTTACAAGCTCTGCAGTAAAAATACCAAGTGCTACAAACAACCCATAAAGCAGATTAGATTCTGTTGATTCTGCATACTCTAGCAATGAACGGATGAAGATGGCCTGTAGACAGATAGAAAAAAGTATCAACAAAAAAATTCTATGCAACAGAAGATACTACCTGTTGCTCCAGTGCTAACTTGGATGATGTTTTGACAGGTAACCCTTGTCAGTTTCACATGATTATTACGGTACATCTTTACAAGAATTTCTCTTAATGCAGTCATAACATCAACTTACTTAAAGGTGTGTTTTCGTTTCAGAAAATGAATGTTATTGTTTGTATATCAAAAAGTTATGTCAGAAAAAGTGTACTGTCATTCTAAAAGTCAGGTCACAAACGCTCCAACCTTTAAACAGTGGCACTGCATACCACATCTAATTTCTAGGCAAAAAAACATGAACTCACAGGGCCAATAAAGTTTGCTACCATGGTGATTATCAGGGACAACAAAGCCAGTAAGGATCTGGTTCGGCAGAAACGCCATAACACCAGTGTGAGCGATGCTTTCCTCTTCCCATGCTTCTGGAGCTCTGCCTCCCAAAGTTTCTGAAGTCTGTCCAGATGAAGAAAAAATATTTATTTAGAACTATATATATATATAGTTAGTACAGTTGAAAATAGACATATGTCTTAGTAAACAGATGTAAGGGAACAAAGTACATTTTAAGACGCTATTAAGGAAAATACGAAAAAGCTGTAATTCTCTTGTCAAATAATAGCATGAGATAAAAAAAAAGGTTGTGTCGCATGCGATCAGATTTTGGTGCAATCGTGCCGGCTTTTATGCGACAAATCAGGGGGCGGGCCGTCAGGCGATTCAACGGATTCGGACAAACCGCAGGTTTAACTTAAAAATTGTGTCACAAGACATGCACTTACATACACCGGGAGGAAGATGCTGAACTCCAGCGGAACTGATCGGGGAAGCGACACATGCAGGATATCAGGCGCACAATCTTATTGAATCACGGCACAGTGCATTGTTGTCGAACAATGCACTTTCGAGAACTGCTCTGGAACCAGATAAATAAATGTGCCCCAATGACGTACATTTATCACTGACCACTGGAACGCTTCTCTCAGTGCTGAGATTTGTGTTGTGTTGGGAATAGTGCAGCTGCAACACATATGTGTCGCGGACACTTCATAAATACACGTGCAAGCAGTTGCACTAAAAAGAAGGTCCACAGAAAATAGGTGCAGTGGCTTTAAAAACAAAAAGCACCAAGCCTGTTATCTTGCCAAGCTACACTTAATGGCACCAATTCACAACCATTTTTGAAACTATAAAATAAAATTAATTTCTCCCAAATGAATCCACCTGATAAATCTAAACAAACACATACATTTATTATCATTTCATAAAATTGCACAGGTTAAAAAATTGCATGCAAAGATGTATTCAAAATAGAACCATGGCATTTTGTGCCAAATGCACCCAAATGCTTCTGCTATTACCACTTATGAATGGGAAGGCAAGGGAACTATATTTTAAGTAGGAATATTATATACAGTATGTGCATATTCATTTTTGTATTTTTTGTATAACCTAAACAAATTAGACAGAATTTCAAACCTTCTTGGGCACATTTACTAAAAACAGAGCAGTAATAAGCAATTTGCCTGTGTAGTGTACAAAGGGCAGTAGATACTTAAATTGTGGCACCCATTTTTCATACCATAACATTTTTGATGAACCTTTATCATGGGGCGTGCGGCACACTTCTGTCAGACTTTGCATGTTAAATCACAGTCTGACTGAGCACCGGAACACCCATTTCGGTGCAGAAATTTGTGTGGTGTGAAGAATATTGCAGCTGCATCACAAAAGGGTGGAATGCGCCACATATACAGACACATTCTAGCAGTCTTCACATAAAAGAATGTGCAAAGTCCGACAGAAAACTGGCGCATGGACCTTAGTAAATGTGCCTCTCTGTGCATTAATATGACTATGAGGTATCTGTGAAATCTATACATGTTCATCTAATACATTTAGGAGATCTGAAGCTAAATATTTTCTGTTTGGGGCACATTTTTGCTATTAACGTAAATTTATATGCATTTTATATAAAATTTTACACTTTGAATTGCATGAATTGCATGAAGGTGCCTATCAATGGCGGATTATAATATGGGTGTTTTGAATCACCAGTATTATAAACCAGGCCCTCTCTGAGTGGGCCTGTTCTTCCTTGTTCCTCTGAACCGCCCGGTTCAGAGATCGGGGCGGTAGCCGGTGAAGTGCTTTACACACAGCATTGGTGTCTATGACAGCGCAGGGAGTAATGCACTCCTTGTTCTGCCAAGGAGACTGTAGAGGACAATGGACATCGCCGTTCTGGTGCAGACGGTGGACGCGGGGGAAGATAAGTATAGTTTGATTTTTTAATTATTGCTGCACTGGAGATCAACTGAATAAATTAGCCCGGGGCCTGGAGCTATATACTGGGGGGGGGGGGGGCTGGAGCTATATACTGGGGGCCTGGAGCTATAAACTGGGGGCTGGAGCTATATACTGGGGGCTGAAGATATATAATAGTATAATGGGGGATGAAGATATACTATGGAGAGCTGGAGATATATACTTGGGGGACTGAAGATATATAGTGGGAGCTGGATATATTATATACTGGGGGATCTGCAGCTATATACTGGGGGCCTGGAGACATATGCTGTAGGGCTGGAACTATATACTGGGGGCTTGGAGCTATAGACTGGAGACCTGGAGCTATAGACTGGAGACCTGGAGCTATAGACTGGAGACCTGGAGCTATATACTGGGGGCTAGTGCTATATACTGGGGGGCTGGCGCTATATACTGGGGACCTGGAGCTATATACTGGGGACCTGGAGCTATATACTGGGGACTTGGAGTTATATACTGGGGGCCTAGAGCTATAAACTGGGGGAGCTGGAGCTATATACTGGGGGCTGAAGTTATATAATGGGGGATGAAGATATACAATGGAGAGCTGGAGATATATACTTGGGGGACTGAAGATATATAGTGGGAGGTGGATATATTATATACTGGGGAGCTGCAGCTATATACTGGGGACCTGGAGCTATATGCTGGAGGTCTGGAACTATATACTGGGGGCCTGGAGTTATATACTGGGGACCAGGTGCTATATACAGGGGGCTTGGAGCTATATACTGGGGTGCTGGAACTATATACTGGGGGCTGGTGCTATATACAGGGGACCTTGAGCAATATACTGTGGGCTGGAAGCTATATACTGCTGGCCTGGAGCTAAATACTGGATGGCTGGAGTTATATACGTCATGCAGAAGACATCAGAAGACAGAAGAGGACCAGCGAGGTGCATCGGAAAGGTGAGTAGAGATTTTTTTTTAATAGGATGGGCATACTCTATGCAGGGAACTTCTGGCTATATACTAGTATCAGAAAGCAAAACACTTGACCCACATATGTTTTAATTTATTTGGTTAATTAAAGTTATATTTTAAATATTCCAATATGAGGCAGTATTGTTTAAATATTAAACTTGTTCAAGCAGTATGCAACCCTTGGTGATTGACAGGTTCACACCCCTCTGTGTTCTCTGGATCTCTGACCCAATGACTCAATGACTTTAGGACCTGGGGATTTGAGATCACTTATCAGTCCTGCCCACCCTTCATTCTTTTTAAAGAAGGTTTCTTATCAGCTTCTCATCTTCCTTGCTATTTGTATCTGGTTCTTTTATGTCTTAACTTCAGCTTTTTATCTTTGTCCTTCCACCTGTCTAGTGATTCTTATCTGTGCTTCCCTCTCAGTTGTGACCCGAATTGGCGAACTTTCTTATCTTTTTGTATTGTTTGTCCTTGTGTTTTTACATTGGTATAGGGCGTCTTCTTATTGTCCAATATCAATTTTCAGGCATCTCCTGCCATCGAGGCAAGTAGGGCCTTTGAGGGGAGTTCAGTGTCAGGGCACATTTGCAACTTTTTTTCACACGTTTTGATATTTGCGACTTTTCTACTCGCTTAGCAAAGTTAGCAGGGCAATAATTTTTCAGTGTTGCAATTTGTATATTTTTAAAATCCAGATGTGGACATAAGAAAAAGTCTCAATTTTTGAGCAAATGGTCGTAAAATAGTTGCTAATAAACAATCTGGTGTAGGAAAAGCTTTAGATGGGGTGGCAGAAGGATATACGACTTTTGCGCACCTTTTTAATAAAAAGTTGCAAAAACCCCATAGACTCAGATGCCTTGTATATATCAACCTCTAAGATAAATTAAACCTGTCCAAAACGCATAAAAAGCAAAGTCAGTGCAGTATGGCCTCCATTCCAGAACTAGATGGAGGGCCTAGCAGGCTTGGTATCTGAGTTAGCTGAACAAGTGCATGCTATTTCCCAACGTCAGGCGGAAGCTGCTGAAGGGGCTCTTGTTGTGCAGCAGTCTTTTTCCGATAAGGGACATATAGTAAAGATCTTGCTTCCGGATAATTTCTCTGCTGATTAGAAAAAAATGTAAACGTTCCAGAAAACCTGTTTACTATACTTAAGGAGAAACCAGCATGTTTTCCAAGCTCAGACAGTAGGGGTTGTTATCTCCCTGTTGCAGGGAGATCCTCAGTCCTTGGGGATAACTCCCTCCAGGTATTGAGTATTAAACATTTGATCCTAATACTTTAAAAAATTGTCCTTAGCTGTCCGTTGGCACTATTCACAATTATTAAATGGATTTTTATGTATTCAGTAATTTGATCACTGATTTTACCTAAATTTACTGTAGATATTGCTAATGTATTTGATAAAGGCTCTTCTGAGATTTTGCTTCCACATAGGCCATATGACTGTGGGATTGATATTCTTCCAGGCTCCAAGTATCGAAAGGAATGATTTTCAATCTGTCTCCCACAGAAAGTGAGGCTAAATGGGAGTACATTCGAGACAGTCTACAGAAAGGTCATATCCATCCAACCAATCCTCCTATGCTTGCGGGATTCTTTTTTGTTAAAAAGAAAGATGGTGGACATGTATTCACTAACATGAACGAAATAATAGTAGTGTAAAAAAAACATCTTGTTGATGCCCGCTTTGTTCAATGAGGTAGTGCGTGCCTTTTGGTTCTATAAAACGGATCTCCATTGACCTACAACCTGATCTGAATCAGAGAGGGGGATGAATTCAGGGGGAGCATTTAATACTCCAGAGGGGCATTTTGAATACCTAGTGATGCCATTCAGGTTGTTTAATGCAGTGTTACAACAGTCATGTTCTGGGTCAGTATGTTGTGTTTTATTTGGATGATATCCTTGTCTTTTTCTCCTGGTTGGAGATTCAGTTATTTACTAAGTGTTAATTTGGAACTCAAAGAATTACCTTCATCGGCTATCTGAAAGCCTTGCAACATTTTTGGGGGGTTTTCTAACTACTATATTAAAATGTTTGTTTACTGGCCAAGCTGTTGCCAGATCTAACTAAGAAAAGTGCTGATGTAAAGGAAAAGCTGTATGAATGAACCTGTATTGATTTAACCAGGTTTGAATTGACTTTGTATAGTGAAGGGTGATGCTTCAGAGGTAGCAGTGGGGGCTGTTTAGTCTGAGGGTCCTGAATCTCTTACTAATCTTCAACCAGTGGCTTTTTTCTCTCCTTTGGAATGCAATTATGATGTGGGTAATCATGAACTCTTGACCATTAGATGGGTGTTTTAGTAATGGAGACACTGCTTTGAAGGGGCCAAACACCAAATGTTTAAATTTCATCATTACACACCATTCTGGTACTAAGAATTTTTAAGGCCCTCTCTCACACTTTTTCCAACAATACCCCAGAGGCAGTTATGACTGTTAGTAATGGCCAGCACCTGGCTCATTGTAACTGTGGGAACATTGTTTGTTCCCCCCAATCTCAGCTTCTGTACATTCTGTACATTGCTCTGTACTAGCAGAACACCTGGGAATTGCTGGAACCAAATATGTGTCTGGGTCCTATTTGTGGCCATCATGGTCTCATGATGTCCATTATTTTGCTAAAGCATACAAGTTATGTGCCAAGTCCAAAGTGCCCCGACAATTAAAAAAGGGGAATTCTGCACCCAATCCCCTCCCAAAATGCTGTGGAGTCATATTTCCTTGGATCTTTTAAAAGAAATATTCTCCTCCTTTTTTGCCTATTTCTAAACCGCCAGGGTTTGTATCTTGCTCTTTGGTAACTTGACTTTGGCTAGTATTCTTGGTCCTCCGTCCTGTGTAGTGATTCTGTACTGTGCTTCTCTCTCAGTTGTGACCCAGCTTGCAACATTTCTCATCTGTTGCTCAGGATATGCAGAGGCAAGCTGGTAGGGCATTGGGGGTGCTCAGTGTCAGGGCACACTGTCTTTGTGTTCCAGTTTCTGCTCTTCGCATTACAACAAGATAAACAAACAAATTAAAAAAAGTCAACATAGCTGTCAAAAAGGAGTCTACTGGTTGTGGTACATATCTAACTAATGAGGCTAGGAAGAAATAGAGAATAACAGAATAGATTAGGTCAGCGCATCTTCAGGTCTACTTTGTTGACTGAGGTTCATGCCGACATGTGTCCTTTACAAGTTCCTTCCTACAATTTGCTCTCAATCCTAGTGAACCCTTATGGGAGAGAACAATATGGTCAAAATATACTGCAGAAAAAAGGCAAAAAGAATATAGAACCTACGAGAAACTCATATTTGACAACAATCCCAACAATAGCTATATCAAGCTTCTGGCTTATTTCTATTCTGAGATATAGTCTCATATACCTATCAACCCTATCTGTAAAATCCTATTCGTTTCTCTTGAAAAGGGTGGCACTTCCTGGTTCCTGGGTGGCACTTCAGCTAAGGGCACTGGGGCCAGAGCACTGAGGGCATTCATGTGAACGTGAACAGACAGTGCAGCCAATTACGACACAGAATCAGTGTTAGTGCTTGTACAAAGATCTAGTGCAGAGCAAGGCTGGGAAGACACAGAGCACTGGATCTTTGCATCATGGTCACAAATAATCATACAGTAATCTACTACACCCCACAGAAAAAGATATATTAAAACATGTTACACACAGTGAAACCTCTAAAGGAGACCACCTATTTGAGAGGACCCCTCCATAAAAGTCAGTTTTTTTATTCAATGTCTGATTAAAAAAAAAAAATTGCCATTACACTCTATGTAAACTGTCCCTATCTGCAGACCACCCCTTCCCAGTGCAAAAAGGTTTCACTGTATATATAATGTGCTGGGTTTGTAGGGTCTATACCATTCATTAGAATTGATGGTGAGCCTGAACTCTTCATTTATTTGTCAAACTTCCGCACATGCACAATTTCGCTGCATTTAAACTTTCAAATTCGGCTACATACCATTCCTAGGGGTAGTATAAAGAGACTTCCTCCTTGTAATTGGATGACTTTAGGTATGTGATCAGTCACATGCTTGTAACATCATTCAGGGTCCTGGAGTTTTTTACATGCTGCATGCAATAATGAGGACTGATATTCTCCTGCACTCAGCAGCTACAGATGGTCCCCTAGTAACCCACCCAACAAGATCCACCCTGTCACCGGTGCCTATGCGACCCATGGGTCGCAGGTGCACCCATTGCCTCTGTGTGCCCTCATAGCACGGCACCATCTCTCACCTTTCCACGCTCCAGCGACGATCTCCTTGCTCCAGCGCGTGCGTCCCCGCACGTGCGCCGGCCTTCTAAGATCTAAAGGGCCAGCGCACCAATGATTGGTGCTAGCTGACCACTTTCTCAGTTAAATTCCCAGCCCCTTCCTGTGTCCTCACCGGATCTTTGTGCTTCTATGCCTGACGTTGCTCTTGTGCTTCCTGTCCTGACCTAACCCTATGTCCAGACTCTAATCCCATGCTGCCTGTCCTGATCTTCTGGCTGTCCCCAACTTCGTCTCTGCCTCACGATTCTGCACCTCGCTTTGGCTGCTACTGCTTACAAAGTTGCGTCCATGGAGTGGCATGGTGGTACCACACCGCAACAAGTCCAACCTGCTTTGCGGCGGGCTCTGGTGAAAACCGGGTACCACTTAGACTCTGCTCCCAGGTGTCGACTTACATTATCGTCCATGGTGGTACAGAGGGTCAACTACCATTGACCCTGACACACCCACCCTCCTCTAATTTCCAGAGTACAGTTACGGATTCCCATGGCAATCAATATAAACAAAGTGACAGAGAGCAGTCGCGAGGTAGCAGGCAAACAGCTACAGATACCTAATGACAGTAAAGTAGAGACTTGCTTATATTCACTTACTGCAGAGTTAGGCAAAAGTTTTATACTTTACAGTTGTTCTTTAACTTTATACCTTCTATTTGTTTACTTAGTTAATGCCAGAAAAATGTGCCAAACTTTTGTACATAGTATTTGAGTGCACGCCCCTTTTCCTAAAAGGCCACTCCCCTTACTATTGGACATGTGCCTTTTGCCTTTTAGGTCATAAAAGTGTTTAAAACCCTTGATAGGTTCAGTGCAAGGCATTTTAGACAGTTTTCTGTCATAAAAGTACAGAACGACCTTACCTTAAACTGTTTACTTCTGATGAGTCTAGTGAAGGCAGATCCCAAAGATCATTACTATCAAGTTTAGATAGATTGTAAACCTTTTTTGCGAGTGGAGTGATCCAGTTGAATGTCATGAAGGAAAATAAACCAGCATTATCGATCGGATGTTGGTGACTGCAAAATATTTATTGCACAAATCTTTATGATTACACATTACACTGCATCCTCCCACCTAGAGTCATAAATTCAATAACTGCAGAATATGATACGACATAAGATTTATGTCCTAAACCATGAATCAACAGACTGTAAGGAGACCTTATAGAAGACTCTGTCAAAATCCCACGTGACTGAAAGCCCAAACGACTCCATTTTAGTTAACTTGATCTTTTCTGGTGCCTCATTATTTTCTTTTTTTCTGCTCCTAAGACAGAGCAGACATACATATTGACATACCGTATATACTCGAGTATAAGCCAACCCAAGTATAAGCCGAGGCCCCTAATTTTACCACAAAAACCTGGTAAAACCTATATTTTTTTTACTCGAGTGTAAGCATTTTTTGTGCTTAAAAACTAGGCTTATATTCGAGTATATATGGTATGTTGCCCTTTTACAGATATAATTTTGTTGTCTTATCGTTAAAGTTTGATGTAAGACAGTTTAGCAAATGATAATTGTGTATAGTAATAAAAATAATAACCTTTATTTACATAGTGCCTTCAAATTATTAAAATATTTGTATACCTTGTGCACCTTTTTTATAGTATCAATGCAGTAAAGACTGAATAAAGTAGCAGGTCAATCAAGACCAACCTATACATGTATCCGTTATGTATGTTGTAACAAAGTTACTGCTAAAACCATAAACCAATGAAAAAACATGTTCTCCACAAACAAAGGTATAAAACACATTTACCTGTGCGTAGTGCGGAATGGTTTGAGAAGTGGCAGGCTGTACTGGTATCTGATGGTAAATTCCTTCTTTGCGGGTCTGTCCATGTTACTTGTCGAGCAGCATAACATTACTCTTGGTTCTGAATCTGTGGGTTAGAAGTGAGAAAGCAATGTCACTGGCTGTCATATACTCCAATGAAGCACACATATAGGGAGTGTAGTAAGCTGCTGTGTCAAGTCATGACTCTGCAAAAAGTTTCCAGGAGAGAAGCGACATTGCACTCTGTGCCCACAGTAGCCAAATAAGTACAGCAATTCATTGATACCACTCACTTAATCATTATTGACCATCAGATATGATCCAACAGAGAGTCCCAGAATAGAGCAAACCACTACACAACAAGATGACACTAACACTACAGCTGCTATTACCAGGGAGCACAGGACAAGGACACTGACACCGCCGTCACGCAAGTATGACACAAGCTATGACAGTTCACATAGTAAAATTCCCCCACCGCTTCCAACTAAGAACTAGTCTCAATGTCTAACCGCTCCCAGAATGTGTCAGTCTATATATAATACTACCGCACAAACAAAACACAGCTGACAGGTGCTACGGTGAAATCTAATGCACCACTTTAGGAAGCTACACAGTCAAAAAGAATGCAGCAATTATAGTAAAGTCTATGTTAATATCTATAGCCTGTGATTAATTTCGTGGGACTTTACAATTTAAAGTTAAGTCGAATTCAAGAAAACAAAAGTAAACAAAAACCAACAAAAAAGGCTTTGTCAATGGCGCCATCTCCTGGCTTACCATATAAGTTTCTGTTTGTTCTCATACTTTATAATGTATTTTGTAGTATTATTTAGTCCCTTCCAGCAGAAAACAAGAGAAATTTGTCCTACTACTCTGAGGTGTACCTTATCATTTACCGTACCTGTTTCTACTTTTAAGGGAAGTTTCACCTAAATGTGCCCCATAGGCTCCTGTGTCCTGGTATGACCTTTTGTACCTCTTTAAGCTGCTCTTACTCCAAAACACTACTGATCCGACCATTTTCATTGCTGGGTAAATAAATTATCTCACTTTTGGATCCCGCAATCTTCATTATATCCAAAGACTGTGCTATAAATTTCTGCTGATCGGCAGAACTTCTGCATTACTAAATCCTTGCCAACCTCTTAAGCTAGAAATGTATTCTAAATATGCTTAAGCACGCCTGATAAGATGACGTAACACACGTCATGTCCTGTCCTGCCTCCTCCCGTCCTCGGCTGACCTGAACTGCCTGCCAGTTCCCTAGTTTGTTGATGCCGACTGCTGTACACTGTCTTCATCTAGTGACCTGATCCAGAGACCTGTATCCCTAGGGCAGCTTCACTGCCTGAGTTTGCATACTCAGCATTGTTGTTTTTCTGTGAGGGGGTTGGTGCAGTTCCTCTAGAGTTGGATCAGTGATGGCCTGGCTGAGTTATGTTCCTGGAGGCTTTAACCCCTTAAGGACACAGCCCTTTTTCGTTTTTTGTGTGTCCATTTTTCACTCCTCACTTTCAAAAATCCAGAACTGTCATTTTTCTGTGTGCAGAGCTTTGTGTTGGTTTGTGATGGTATTTAATATTCCATGCTGTGTACAAATCTCCAAAAGCAGTGAAATTGAAGAAAAAAACACATTTGCACCGTTTTCTTTTGAGATCTGCTATTAAGGCTTTTATTAAGCGTTTCCAAAGACACCTCTCCTTTATTCCTTGGGTCAGTATGATCACACAGATACCAATTTTATATAGGTTTTATTAGGTTGTAGCAGATTTTTTGTACAAAAAAAAATTTATTCTTCTTTTGCCATATTCTGAGGTCAATAACTTCAAATGTCGGTGTATGGAGCAATATGCGGCAAGCGGTGAGTCTGTATGAAGAGGGTTCAGCCCGCCCTTTGTGGCATCGTGACTTTCCGGTACTTCCTGGTGGGGCAAGGGGTTAATGTGAAGATGTGTTGAGCTGGTAAGTTCAGCCTCACGCTCCATGCTGAAGACTCTGCTGCGGTTTCTGCACTGCTTTGGTATCTCTGTACATCATCTGCTAAATTCCTCCCTGGCTCATCCCCTGGAGATTTTAGTTTGCAGGAGGAGTCTGACTACACTTCTCTCTGAATCATCCTGTGATGTCAGCTGTTAACCCTTTCACTGCTCCAGCTGCATTTGCCTTTATGGTCTGCGGTCTGTATCGGTGCTAAACTACTAGGGGTCTGTAAATATATATTTAACCACTCAGGACTTACGTTTGGGGTAATATATCATTTAGTCTGCTCTGCTGGTCCATTTAGGAGAAGGGGAATGTCCGCTTCCATTCCTGGTTCTGTTCATGGAGGGTATTCCTCTGAGAGTCTGGCTGTGTATTCCACAGTCATTAACTGATGATTGCATTTTGCAGCCCTCAGAAGGAGAACCAAAGTGTTCAATGTACTTTTGCCTTCCTCCAGATCTCTGCTATTGTGTTAACTATTTACTAGCCCAGCTTATTCAGCATCAATGAAGAAGATCTTGATACTCCCTCCAGAATTTACTGTCTAATCGCTGACCTGCTATTCCCTGTTGCCTTTCCCTGAGTGTATAAAAACTAGCCCTTGCTGTTAGTCTACAGAAACCCATCTACCCCTTTTTACGTGTTAACTAATCATATACTACCTGCTTCTTCTTGTGCTTCCTTTGAATATTGCATACTATGTTCTTGCATTGAGAGAGTGGCGGGTTCTTCTTCTAGCCTATTACAGGTATGTCTTAGTTTTTACAAAAAAAAGGCTTTTACAATTATGTAAACGAGCCTGAGGGGCTCCAGTGTTAATGGGTGTTAATGGAGCCCAGAGCCTCCCCGACTCATCTGCATAATTTTTAAAGCCCTTTATCTTAAAAACAAGGGCGTATGAAGCTTAAAGAAGAGTGGATCCTGCCAGATAGGGTGCATACCAGTATGTCAGTGTGCTTGGTTTACAATCATTGATCCTGCTGGTAGATGTCCTTTAAATTGACTTTTTTGTCATAATCCAAATCTAACAGCTGGGCACTTTTGCATATGAACCCTGTCCTCAGTTAGACTAACATCTTGCCTTATATGTACTGGGACTGTGCATTAGACTAATACTGTATTAACATATTGCAAATTGGATGCTCTTGTATTATGCATGATACTTTTGCTTTGTTTTTGAGGGGAACTTTTTATCCATTGCAGTAAGGGCTCTTTCACATTGGTGTTAATGTTCAGCTTCAGTTGCGCATCCGTTGTGTTCCGTTTTGTCTCCATTTCAAAACATCACACCTGGTTTTTTAGTCTCATAAGTGAAAAAAAAACGGATTCCGTGATCTGGATCAGTGAAAAAGATATGACATGTTTCAAAATTTTTTCCACGGACAACAGATCAGTGAAAAGATAAGCCAATGTGAAACCACTCATAGAAATCAATAGCTTTGTGAGGAATCCTTGGAAATCACTGAACCATGGACGTGAAAAACAAAGCCCTAGGGCACACTAATTTTAACAGGTCTTGAAATCACACTCCAAACACCTTATTGGAGTCCTGCACATCCTTGTTAGGTAGAACCTAGCAGCTCTGTTGGTATAGGACTGAGGGAATTGTTTTATAATAATAATAATAATAATAATAATAATAATATCTGGTTTGTCATCAATATATACAATTTGCAGTGTGGGACTAGTTTAAATGTATGACAACTAACATATAAGTAAACGCATCAATGATTTTTCATTGAACCCATTATGGCTAATGGACACATACAGATGGCTTCAGTGATTTTTTTTATAATGCCTTACTGACCCAATCTTTTCAATCTGATTTTTCACACTTCAGTGTTTGACTTGCTGCCTGGATCTCCTGGTCCTGCTATCCTGTTTGTTTCAGTAGCAGATGAGGCATTTGCCTTGACAAACCAGGTGTTGTGTCCTTATCCTCGTATTGGCCTTGATACTCGGGGACGCATATTCAACTACCATCTTTCCCATGTCCAGCGGTATATTGAATGTGCTTTTGGCATATTGGCCAACAAATGGTGGTTCTTTTACACTTCCATCCATATGAAACCGGATAATGTGGTGGCCGTGATGAAAGCAACTGTCCTTCTCCATATTCTCGAATGTATGATGGCAGCAGTGACATTCATGAAGATTCTTTACTTTTTTTTAATGTCTTCTCCTTTGTCTATCCAAACAGGGAGACCACATGCTTTAGGCCTACAGACTCAGGCCCATTGTGATTATTTTTTGTCACCTCAGGGATCTGTTCCATGGCAGACAGATAGTGCTCAGTAATTTTTGTGGTACTTTTTCTTTTCTACAGTACAGAATTTTATTTATTTATTCTTTTCAAGGCAAATGCACATTTATTTTTTATTTTTGGTTAGGGACTATCGAAATAATGGGCTCCTTGACGTGAGATGTGAGTTTAGTGTTTCTGGGCACACTATTCTTGCATTTTTGCATAAGGATAATTTGTTCAAATTCAAACCCCATATAAGTAAAAATGGAGCAAGTTAATAAATTCATGTTTCTTTGTATTTTTAGAAAATCAATGTACTATTCTTTGCAGATTTTCTGCATGCATACCCTTATTAGCATTACTTCTTTTTCAGAACGTTTTGGTGAACAGCTCCATGAACATACACAGATCAACATCCGTTGTTTGTTGGAAAGTGACTTATGTTGGTACATTGTATATTGGCCCCAAAAAATATATATACATAATGCATGTGCATTGAGCCAATGTGAAGCCAAAGCTCACTTTGTCCAGCAATGGATAAATGTATAAGAGGTACAGAGGAACATGTTTGGACTTAATGGCCATTTTGCATTTTTGCCACACAAACAAGAACACTTATTTCAATAAATAATGTACTACACCCCTAAAACAAAATATACGAAGCCACACATTTTGGTTGGCAGATAATAAGGAATCTTAATAGTTTATCAAATTTTAAGCTTCATTTTCCCTATATACAATTTTTTTTGTGTGTGTGTAATTTGCCCGAAATGTATTTTTTGACAATGCATGGATTTCGTACAACTTGTGGAAAAGAACAAAAACAGACAGTCAAAAGAAAACATGCAGAATGTCACAAAACCAAAACTTTATGTGCCGAAACTGTAAATCCACAAAACTGTTTGTGATGTGGTCATCACAGCCAAATTACAGACAAAATATAGAAACATTAATACATTTCCAGAGAATATTTGTAGACTCTGCTTGGGGAGGCAACCACCTTTTTTCCATTGTGGTAATCTCTTGGTAGGGTTTTTTTTTTTAGGCATTCGGGGTTGTTGTCATGTTAATTGAAACTGTGGCGCATACTGCCTTGGCATCTTGGGCAGAGGCACCAGATTCTAGGTACGCTGCAGTCAGTGGAGCTGTTGGGGGCAAGGATGCAGCATAGGCATAGTAGGTGGGGATGGCTGTCTTGGCTGCAGCATGCCCATCATATAGCTACCGACTTGTCGGGGCATATAATATGCATGCTTATCTGCCTATTATATATCCCTACCACCCCAGTTGCTTTGTGAGCCAAAACAGGGTGCAGAGGGAACCTCTAGCCTTGTGAGGCTAGAAATTCCCTGAAGCTTTCTGGCTGAGTGTGTAATGTTTGGGATCTTGGCACTAGATTTGGAGCAGCCTGAGGGGAGACAACTGTGCCAAAGTGGCAAAAATGCTCAATGGTTTTAAAAAGCTTTGTGGGATCAATGGGGGGGGGGGGGGGTGGCTGAGCCCAAGACATTCATGAAGGCGGTCTGAGTGTCTAGAACAAGCTCCTCAGGTACCTTGGGGTGAAACTAGACTTTAAAAAGCTCTCAGATGACTCATGGACCATAAAGGCAGATCACTGATCCATTGTTTTGTTCTGCAAAAAAAAGATGTTTTTCAAAAATATGATGACAAAACCACGGCTCCCTCTGCAGATCTGCAGTCATTGATTTTTTAAGACTTCGTGACTCCTTATGAAGTCATATGAAAAAAAATAGTGCATGCACCAATATTTGTCCAGCAGACAGTGGGGCGCATTTACTAAGGGTCGCACGGTGCACGTCTTCATGGCTAAAACAACTTGCACAAGTATTTAAGAAGTGTCTGTGCCGAGAAGCACGCAATCCTTTTGTGGCGCAGCTGCGCTGTCTTCATACAACGCAAATTAGGGGGCGTACCGCTGGACGGTCCGACTGATTTGGTCGAGCGCCGTATTTAACTTTCGAATTGTGTTGCACACCCTATGTTAAAAGGTGCACCACAAAAAAAAGATGGTGAACTCTGTCGGACCTGAGCGGGGAAGCGGCGCATTCATGGATTGCAGGCGCACAATCTTAGTGAATCGCTACACACAACAATATAGACGGACAATGCACCTTTAGTGAACTCGAGTGACCTTGTAAGTAAATGTGCCACAAGGATTAGCCATGTAAATCAAATGTGAATATCTTGATTGAATCAGTCTCGTAAATGGTTTAGATTTGGGATAGTTGGCTCTAGGATTTTCAGCAGTTTGTATTGTATGGCGTATCACCATCTCGTTTATGTACACGATAAGCAGTGTGTACTGGCGTTTGTCACATAACAGCTGAAGCTACATCCAGGTCACATTCAATATGCCAAAAATAGTCTGACCCAAGCCCCACGAAAAGATTTTTCAGGTTTGTCACAAACCATAGATCCCTTCTCCTTCCACAGACACAGTAACCTTCATGTGCACACTCCACTCGCTAAAATAACATAATGTTAGATAAAGTCTGTACAGAAGGCTTTAAAGAGGTATTCCCCTCTGGGTACTCACATTTAATTTAATTCATCTGGCATCTAAATACATTTCTTCTATTGCCCGTTACAAAAAAAATAAAAAATTACCTTTGTGAAGAAAATTTCACATAAATGTAGCCATGTTGTCCCTTAGAAATTAGATATCTGTTCTTGGATATGACCACCCACACAGCAGTAAGTACAACTGTTCTATTGAGTCGTGCCTAACCATCTCAATTCAGCGGACATGTAATAAACATTTCATATTTGTAAATGTATTTCTTTGTTGAAACACTTCAGCGGTGGTGATCACATCCAAGGACAGTTATCACTTATTCTAAGGAACAAGGACTACAAATTGGATTAAAAAGTTGCATAACAAGTTTTAACAAGTTGAGCATATAAATGCCAGGAAAGCTCCCAGTGTACATGCTGATCATGTCCAAAGACAGATTCCACGTTATGGAAGCTTCCTTTTTGCTTCAATTTGCACACTATGGGGCACATTTACTTACAAAGTCAGTAGGGTTAAAAGTACATTGTCCATGTATAATGCTTGTGCACCAGAAATCATGAATCCGGTGCTTCTCCGCACTGGTCTGACAGAGTTCACAATCTTTTTTGTGGTGCATCTTTAACATAGGGCATGCAACACAATTTGAAAGTTAAATATGGCCCTCGGTCCGAATCAGTTAGACCGTCTGACAGCACGCCCCCTAATTTGTGCCGCACGGAAGCCAGCACAGCTGTGCCACAAAAGGCACAGACACTGCTTCAATACCTGTGCAAGCCGCTTTAGCCATGAAGAACGTGGACAGTCCGACAAAAGTGCAGCGTGCGACCTTTAGTAAATGAGCCCCAATATGTTGCATTCAGCAGGAAACACTGGATGAAAAAACACAGCAGACTGCTGGAGAGAGAAATGTACAGTCAGAGAAGGACACAATAACCTATGAGGGATGGATGCAACTGTGTGGCCTCCATCCCGGCCTCCTGAAAATACACTGTGGATGTTTCCTTAGTGAAGTAACTGTCCAAATATGGACAGTTAAGTTTCTCGGGAGATACCCTCACATCATCAGCGTCAAATCACTGGCTGCTGTAGATGTTCACTCCTCCCTCTTTTACTAGAGGTTGTATCCACCTGTATGAGGTGCTGTTCGTCAATGTAAAGACATCCTTGTAAAGAAAAGGAGGGAGTCGGAGTTACAGACATGGCCTTATTCTTATATGACAGGCGTCTACTGGGATGGGGAGATAGAGCCCGTCTACCAAAACTTGATTGACCGGTCTCTTCCCATCTCCAAATATAGAGAAAATATGCAGAATTGCACTCCTCGTGGACACAGTCCAGTTCTACCAAGCTAATGTATTTTTCTTGAAAGTGAAGCCTGTTAGTTTCACCCTGAACCAATATTAGGTTCCCTTTTAATATTAAATGTCATATTTATAGTACTGTATATGGTAAATCCAAATTGATGCTTGTTAAAATAAATTCTGCTATTGTCATAGACAATATACCACTTGTTCTAGAATTAAAACATCAAAACACATCACAAATGTGGTTAAAACACTTTATGATGAAACTCACATTATCGACACCAATTTCTCGCATATCATGTTCCACTTTATGTGAATATCTTTATCGTCTGGGTAGTTCCTAAGTAAAGTAGTCACTAAAAAAACGATTTCACTTGGACAATATTTACTGCCGAACAAACTATTCTGCAGCTCATTGCACTGCTGCTCCGACAGCCAGTCACTCGGTAGCCCCAAAGAGCAGCTCTCTATGTAACCGTTTTTTATAGCCATATTTATGTTAACATTCACTACAGTATCCTTATACAAAATCTGGAAGGTTTTCTGCACGTCAAATTTTGGAGTTTTTCCATAAATCCAATCCCAATTACACAACTCATTTTTTTTCTGTGTTATTCCTGGAAATAGAGTCTCATCCCCTGGGTCTACTACATAAACATTTGGTTTATTATCAAACTGAAAACTATATTCTTTGGCAACAGAATCCATAACAGCTTCACATGTTAGAGAGGAATAAACTTGGGACAGGTTCTTTACCACTGATGGCACACTGGGCGTGGCATTACTCTGTATACCATCGTAAGGGCTTTGTAGCACTAAGGGTAATAGCGAACTATCCGCACTACACAACAGTGTACAGTGATGATATGCAATGGTCCTCCCAAGCTTTGCTGCAGTCCCCGATATCTTATACTTTCCATCTAACAGGAGATCATATCTCTTTGTAGCCTGTACATCTAAATAAGGTTGCAGTGTCTTAAGAGCTCTAATAACCAAATGTAAATTTTCCATTCGATCATATTTCTTCTTAGATGTTAAAAACGTCAAGTTAATATTTCCCAAGTCATGATATACAGTGCCACCGCCACTTCTTCTTCTTGCCAGACCAATCCCTCTCTCTCTCATTAAATGAAGGTTACACTCTTTCCAAGGGTTCTGGTGCCGCCCAATCACCACCGACGGAGAATTCCTCCAAAGGAAGAGGACATTTTTCTGCTCTAAGTCCATGTGGTCATGAATCCAGTCTTCAACAGCCAGATTCTCGTAGACATTGTTTGAGGTAGATTGCAGAATGAGCCCCTCTCTTGCCAAAGTTCCAAATCTTGCAGCAGCCTTGTGCCACAGAAGTTGCCCACACATCCTCTTCATAGTTAATGGACTGAACAGCATCTTTCACTTTAAAATGGGAGAAAAAACAATTGAGGATTGGTGTTAGATCAAGTGAATAAAACCTGGACATTGGTATTGATACAGTTCATGATACAATCAAGCATCTCTTTAAAAAAAAAAAAAACTCCTGTATAGTGTATATACCCTGTATACGAGCACACAGTCTAGGAGTAACTCCTGTATGGTGTATATACTCTGTATACGAGCACACAGTCTAGGAGTAACTACTGTATGGTGTAAATACACTATATACGAGCACACAGTCTAGGAGTAACTCCTGTATGGTGTATATACTCTGTATACGAGCACACAGTCTAGGAGTGACTCCTGTATGGTGTATATACTCTGGAGGAAATAGGAAAACCAGCGCTTCCGGAGACATTTGTAGTATAAAGATGAAAAAATTCTGTTTCTTTATTAGTTCCTCTTTAAAAACATAACACGGCAGTGTGCACATACAAGGATACACGGGGTAAATCCAACGCGTTTCGCTCAGATGAGCTTAGTCATGGATACATATACAAGAAATTCTTACCTCTATTTAAACCTCGCGCTGATCAGTGGCGTGTGACGTCCCGACCACGCCCCCAAATCACATGACGGACACAGAATGCGACGGCCACGTGACTGGGTCACATGATCGGGGCAGTCACACCCCCTAACAACGGCGAGGTAAGTTAAAAACATAATTACAATAGTTAAAACCAGCCTGAAAGGTCTTATAAGGAAAAAGACAAAAAAAGTGCGCCTGTATTGAATTATAATCTAATATTAGATGCACAGTATACAAGAATATAAATATACAAGTACATAGCGTATTAGCGCTCGGAACCTAGTGAACAATGACTTATGCGGCCAAACATAAGATACCCCCTGAAACATATCGATAATCGATAGGAGGACAAAAAATATGATAAAACGTATATATATGCAAAAAAGCGCTCATAAAGAAATGCACAAGATGTTAGCTACCTGATCAATATGAAGTAGGTGTATGAATACAGGTCTGTGTCTACATAAAATATATGATGCACTGCTAACATACCTAGGTCGTGTAGGGAAACACTACATATGTATATACTCTGTATACAAGCACACAGTCTATGAGTAACTCCTGTATGGTGTATATACTCTGTATACGAGCACACAGTCTATGAGTAACTCCTGTATGGTGTATATACTCTGTATACGAGCACACAGTCTAGGAGTAACTCCTGTATGGTGTATATACTCTGTATACGAGCACACAGTCTAGGAGTAACTACTGTATGGTGTAAATACACTATATACGAGCACACAGTCTAGGAGTAACTCCTGTATAGTGTATATACTCTGTATATGAGCACCTGCAGCCTGCACCCCGACACTACACGCGTCAGCAGTTCGCTCTGGGAATCTTCTCTATCTCAGGGCAGTAGAGCAGAGCCCTATCCCCATCTACACACAGCCATAGTGAACCTGCTCTATAATAAAACCAGCATCAACACCTCTCCCCACGTCAGAACGTGTAATGACTGTCTGCACATTACATTCACACAGCCTCCACAAGTCCTAGCAGTTACCTCATGAAGTCACGCCGTCTACGCATGCGCATTTCTCCCACTATCTTTTTTGCAAAAGTTTGTTGCTCTTTTGCTAAAGGACCTTTGATTATGTCATTACCACGTGATCAATCACATGTGTAGGAGGAGCCCGGCTGCTGGTTGTCTTATCATGTGCTACAGTGTTCAGGTTTGGCCACTCCCTGCAGTCTTTGAATTGTGTTTCCAAAGTTATAAGCGCAGCCTGGACAATACAATTAACCCATTAGCTCCACATTTCTTCATCAACTCTTTCTACAACATATAACTTTTTATATTCTGGTCAACGTAGCTGTATGGCCTCATGTAGTTTTTCATAGCACAGTTTTGGGTTTCATTAATTAATTAAAAAAGGACGCAAATCTGACCTTGTCTTTTTAATAATTTTCTGCATTTATTTTGGAACCTAAATAAGATAAACTTTTTTCCTGTGGACAATTATGCATACAGCGATACCAAATTTATTGGGTTTTTACTTTTTTTTAATAAGACCTTTATTTGCATAAGGGAATTCTTTTGTTGGGAAAAAAACCTTTTCCAACATCATCCAGCATCATAATTTTTTTTGTCAATGTGGGCTAATTATTTTGTGTAAAGACCTGTAGCATACATTTGTTCACATTTGGGGTTCTTAAAGCCTTTTGAATGTATGTAATATATTGTTAAGGAGATCACACAGGTTTCGGACGCCATCTTGACTACTGTCCGCCATCTTAGATACAGCGGCCATGTTCCCTAACCATTGTCAAGTTAATGTCATGATTCAAACTTCATTTTATGTAACCTGTTTGCTCGCCTGTCAGCTAATACCCTTTGACATTTAATGAGAAGCCAGTCTGCCCTCGATGCTGCATGCTATTAGGATTCTGGAGCCCACTTATCACCTTCTCAGGAAATTAGTATAAACAATATCTGTGTACAAGGTCTCTGAGAACTGAGCACAATTAATTAACTTTTTTCCCAGAATGTGCTGATGACCAATAGTTTTGGAGTATACTATTCACGCCCCTTTGATGACTCTTCTGTCTGTTATATATTATGCATTTTGATTATTAAAGGAGAGAAGATCTTGACTAAGAGATTGACGTGTGTCTTGGTCTTTATGTTCAATCATGGGTTAATTAGGACTCACCTTACAAAAGTCAAGAGGGCTGTTGGGGCCCTGCATAAAAAATCCCTAACAGTATTTTTGTGTGATAAAAAAAATTAGGCATCATTTTTTTAGAAGTTCTTTGTTGAACAGAGTAAATACTATTTTAGCCTGGATTGTAATGGGTGTGGGAACAAATGTGTGGGATTTTACATGTTTTTCTAACACCTTCAGGACTCCATCTATTCTGGTCTCTAGGACAAATCTTCCCTGTGTCACTATAAGTCGTTATAGCTTTGGAACGCTTTAATATATCCAGGCGATTTAGAGATTGTTTTCTTGTGACACATTGGCGGGATTTACTAATTTTGGCGCAAGCGCGACTGGCGGCATCGAAGATCATTCTCTGGAAAGCACAGTCCGATGTTTTAAAGTGGCGCACAACTGGAAGTAAATAATGGGTAGACGGTAATAATCAGTCGTGCACCATAAAAATGGCGACATCAATGAGATGTGCGCCAAAATATTATATGGACTGCGCCTTAATTTTGCCCTCTGACCATTTTTTTCCTGGTCTATTGTGTGCCAAAAATTGCGCCTAAAAATGCCGACAAAATACACATAAATATGACGGATAATGTGGAAAAGTTAGGCCACGCCCACTTGCACCAAAAAGAGACGGAGTAGTTGGGATAGTCGGAAATATCTGTTCTTTCTGGCGCAAACTCATTATAAATGAACAATTCTGCGCCCAAAATAAACAACAGATCCCGGCATTTTTAGCCACAGATACGATAATACATGTCCCCCATTGTCCTTTAAATTAGTTTAAGAATTTGAATGATATCTTTTGTGTTTAGTTATCAAAAAATTATTGCATATTGCAGCAGACACCCACCACTGATACCCGCATTTGGTGCTAACCACTATCATGAATATTATCCGCTTGATTTGATTGCATATAGAACATTGGCACATGTAAGACCCCCGAGGCTTTATGGCTTCTACAGATTCGTTACAATGTGACTTTGGCACATTGTAATGAATCCTATGTAAAAACGCCAAATAGACTGCAATATAGTAGTATTGCAATATATGGTAGGAAGGATGGGACCATCTAGGGTTAAAGTACCCTAGAGGGTCTAAAAAATTGTAGAAATAAAAAGTTATAAAAGTTTTTCACAATTTTTTGGACCCCTACTTTAACCCTAGGTTGTCTGATCAATCCTACCATATACTGCCATACTACAGTATGGCAATATATGGAGAAATTACTGTGGATTTGTAAAATTGTGGCACTGGCACACTGTTACAAATCTGCACCAATGATAAGTCCTTTCTGACATGGCAATTGAACATCGCTCCCCGATGACCTCACAGAGAGGGACGAACAAAGCCAATTTGGCAGTGCCCATGCATTGCTGCAACAGACAAGGGTGTTACCGATAGGTGTTTGCTGCAATATTCTGAAACACGTGGCCATTATGGAGAGGGCTCAGTCCCTGAGCCCTCTCTAGACTTCCGTAATAGACATGTAACGTACTAGTATGTTACACCCTCCTCCCCTTGCACAATAAAAATGGCCATCTCAATTGAATTATTGGATAGTAGCTATGGCGGTGGTCACATTTAGGATGGAGGGGGGCCCCTTTAGGAATTTTGCCCCGAGTCCAGTGAACTCTAGTTATTCCACTGATATTAGAAGTTATGTGAGATATCTGTAAGACACATATTTTATACAACAGCAACGAGTGTCTCTGTACACAGGGTGGCAGCAAAATAGCTGCGAGTAAAATGACTGGTAGCTAAGTAGATCCTGCATCAAGGTGTAACTAAGCTTGGAAGAGTAGAATAGTTGTGGGTGGGGGATGCTATAGATGTGTTTACGGTAGCCACTACTGTGACAACAGAGTAGGATTGAGGAGGGAAAAAGTGCGGGAGAGGGGGCACAGTGAAAGGAAGGCGGGCAGAAGCAGGAGAGCAGGATCCACATCCAGGAGCTGGTGCTGGCTGCAGCTCATCCTTTAGCCATGGCAGGTAAAAATCACACTGGATCCAAGAAAATCACAGAGCTGCAGATCAAGGTATTTATTTCCAATGTGTTATTTAACCCTAACTATATTTATCTCTCCCATTACATATTAGGAGCATTGGCAACTAACTTCTGCTTACAGAACTTTCTTTTAATAAAACAAAGATAGAAACTATAACCATAGTATTAAAAAAGGTCACATTGTAAAGACTTGTGCAGAAACTAGACCTGCAGCTCCGGCATGTCATTCATACAGTCTAAAGCTTTACTGGAGACAACTTTTGTGATAGGCTTGATTACTCGTCACCATGGAGACAACCTACCCAAGACTTCAGTTAAGCTTGTGGCTCCGAGATATGTAGGGTTGTCATACTTGTAATTAGCTCTTTTTCACTTATCTATGGTGTATTAACCCAAAAAAACACCCTCTCAGATTTTAAGCTTTTGAAATATTATTGTTTTACATGTGGTAAATGTAAATCATTATGTAAAGCAAGGAAGATACATATAATTTCTTTACACTTTACTGGTACATAAAAGCCAGCTCAAAAGAAAGTGAAACCTTGAAAATCAGATCATGTATTATAGTACAGGCAGTCCCCTTCTTAAGAACACCTGACTTACAGACGACCCCTAGAAACAAACGGACCTCTGGATGTTGCTAATTTACTGTACTTTAGCTCTGGGTTACAATAAACAGCTATAACAGTTATCACAGCTGTCTGCAATTAAGTTTTATTGTTAATCCTGGTTCTTATGACAATCCAACATTTTTAAAATCCAATTGTCACAGAGACCAAAATAATTTAGTCTAGGGCTACAATTATAAAAAATACAGTTCCGACTTACATACAAATTCAACTTAAGAACAAACCTCCAGAACCTATCTTGTACGTAACCCGGGGACTGACTGTATTACATACCAGCTATCCCTTCAGGTCACAAGTCCATAGAGACAGAAGCCCTAAACTGAAAGAAGTTTATCACCTCAGCAAATCACTTAGGCTACACGGATACACTCTGGCCATATGCATTAAAAGTGCCGGGCAGCAGCGCAAATCCAAGCAGGAATAGGATGTGCACCACATTTTGCAGTGTGGCTCCCTGGCATGCTCATGGCATATTGAGACATGGGGGCACATTTACTTACCCGGTCCAGTCGCGATCCAGTGGCGGGTTCTCCGACGCTGATTCGGGTGCGCCGATATTCACCATGTTTTGCTGCTGCGCCGAGGTCCGCCGAAGTTCACCTGCTTTTTTCTGGTGTATGTGAGTGCTTGATCTTGCGACACAAATGGCTTTTTAAATTCCGTGGTTTTTCCGAATCCTTCGGGTTTTCCGGTGGCCACGCCCGGTGGCCTCAAGCTAGCTCCCCAAATTGTATAAATTTATGTTTGAGTGCATGAGGTCTTAGGTTGAGATGTCAGCACTGCTCATGGTTGTGTTATTCAGTAAGTGGGAGAACAGAGATGATCTAGAATGATAGCAGTGGGTGCACAGACATTCAGCTACAGGTTAATCTCATGCCACTCCAAACATGGGCTATCATGTTATAGAACAAGCAAGAAAGAAGGCTGAAATGGAGGTCTCTCTTTTTCAGTGCTGAGCCATTTGAAAACTAAAGGGTTTTTTTTATATCCTTTTGAAGTATTTTCTTGCCTTGATGGTTGGCTACTCTACTTGAGTGCTGAAAAGCTTACTTTGAAGTGAATATTGGCAACAGAAAAATATACTGTATAGTCGTTTATGAAATACATAAGTCTATAGAATGAACCTATAGGTAGTACAGGCGGTCCCCTACTTAAGGACACCCGACTTACAGACAACCCATAGTTACAGACAGACCCCTCTGCCCACTGTGACCTCTGGTGAAGCCCTCTGGATGCTTTACTATAGTCCCAGACTGCAATGATCAGCTGTAAGGTGTCTGTAATGAAGCTTTACTGATAATCCTTGGTGCAATTACAGCTAAAAATTTTAAACTCTGATTGTCACTGGGCCAAAAGAAAAGAAAATTGTCTAGAACTTCAATTATAAAATATGCAGTTTCGACTTACATACAAATTCAACTTAAGAACAAACCTCCGGACCCTATCTTGTATGTAACCCGGGGACTGCATGTACCAGGCAGTCCCCGGGTTACATACAAGATAGGGTCTGTAGGTTTGTTCTTAAGTTGAGTTTGTATGTAAGTCGGAACTGTATATTTTATCATTGTAATCCCAGCCATAACTTTTTTGGTCTCTGTGACAATTGGATTTTAAAAATGTTGGGTTGTCATAAGAATCAATATTAACACTAAAGCTTCATTACAGACACATTTGATAACTGTTCCAGCTGATTATTGTAGCCTAGGACTAAAGTACAATAAATTACTAATATCCAGAGGTCCGTTTGTAACTATGGGTCGTATGTAAGTCAAGTGTTCTTAAGTAGGGGACCGCCTGTATAGGTATTGCCATTGTGTAATAGAAAATATCTCCTAATCTGTTGCTTTACCCTCTAGATTGATGAACTGCAGGCCACAAATCGGACCCTAGAACAGCATATTGTACATCTTACAGAAAATAAAGAGGTTGAAGTTGATATTTTGACTCGGAAAAATGAGCAACTCTGCAATGAACTGACAGAGATTGACCAACTAGCAGAACAACTTGAGAAAGAGAAGGAGCAAGCTCTGAATATTGCTGAACAGGAGCTACAACAAGCAAATGTAATATCATCCCCATAGAGACAGATTTCAGTTAATTCTTATAGAGAAACCATTTATCCAAAAGGACTAGTCTTGACATTTAGATTGCTGAAACTTGTATTACACCTCTTAAACTCTATGCAGCAAGAATTTCCTTTTCTTTGTGACATAAGCGTTCTAATAGCATTCTAATGATTGTGACTTAATGCTTCACCAGGACACAGTGATCACATGTGCTGCCACTTGTATCCAAGCTCCTGCCATTGGAGTAACAAATAATATAGGTGGGCAAGATAGGCAGAAATTTATACAATCAGAAGTAAGCTGCATTTTACAGAATTTAAACAATAAAATATATATAATAAAATATTATGATCTACTAAGTACTTGGACAGACTACATATTTTAATTCTTAGTCTGTACCTGTATGCATTAGATCTCCCTTCTGCAACTTTGTTGTTAAAGTAGTAATGCTGAATTTTAGCTCTGGCATATCTTTAGATTGATACTTTTTCATCATATATTTATTTGCTTCAAGTTTAGCTAATTTCCTTGCAGTGGCAGAACATTTAAAATTGTACTTATCTTTTTCTGAATTCTCACAGCATGGCTCATTGTTTATTTGGGACATAAATGTTAGCAGTTGTGAGACCACTTTGACCAGTTAGTGGCACAGAGGTCACAAAATCAGCAATGGTGATATCACTGCTAAACTCCTTTTCCCCTTCTGTGTGTGCTGATATCACTGAGGCTTTTTACAATATTTAGTTTTAGCACAGTGTCACAAAATATATCCTGCATTTTCCTGATATCTTTTTCTCACTAAACCCACTCCCTTGTTGGAAAAGTTGTAAAGGACAACTGATTTACATAATAAATGTAGTTCAAAAAAGTACACCAGTTTTTTGCTCAAATTAATCCGGAAATATTGGATGGCAATTTATTAAGAGTGGTGTATTAAGCGCCAGTCTCAATTTCCCCCCTACCGGTGTACTGGTCATTGGATTTACTAAGGCCGGTGCCACACGCACCGCTTTGTCTGCGTTTGAGAACACAAACGCAGACAAAGCCGCGCCCACCAGGGCGGGCCACGGCCCGATCACATCGGCGTTTCTATGGAAATGCCTGCGATCGGGAATGAGCCGCCGGTGTTTTGCGTTAATTTAATGCAAAACACCGGCGGCTGCGTTTTCAAACGCAGACAAAGCGGTGCGTGTGGCACCAGCCTAAGAGGTTCTGGCCACAATAGTAAATCCGAGGGTGAGCTGGGCTGCCAGAATGAAATAGCTGGCAGCTTAGAACTGGAGATTTAAGCTGTTGTCTCCTCCGGAGAAATGGTGTGTGTGTCGGAAAACTTGCAAAATGTCGCAATTCATTGTCATCACCGGGAATTGAAACTTTTTCCATTTTCCATAAATGTCCCACATTGTGTTTTTATTCAGGTACTGGGGGTATTATTGCTGGGTATTATTTGTGTTTAATAATTTCTTAGTTCAACAAGGGAAATATTTTATTTCACTAGCGTGAAATTGTTTTGTGTTTTGTACTTTTAGAATGAAGTAAAACAACAACAGAAAGCTATTGATAACTTGGAGGTTACAATTAAAAATCTAAAATCAGTAAGTAAAATAACTTGAATCCATATATAAATATAAAATGATGAATATATTTTACTATTTAGTATCCTGTACCAAAACTAGTTCATAATGTTATAACCACTGACCAGTTTTAGGCTTGGGACATACGTACTACAATAAGCTGAACAGCAAATGTTATTATTTTTAAAATTCATAAGTATAATCTGCCTAAGTAGCACAAAATTTTAAAAAAATGTGTAGTTAAAGTTCACAGCATAAACAAATTTGTGAAATGTAGTTTTTACACTGCATGTGAATCCACTGTGCTTCAATGGTAAATCACATTTGTCTCCCCATCCTGAGGCCAATTACACTGACTATTTATGAGTAGTACACTTTGAAACATACACTATGTGGAGAGAAGTATTGGAATGAGGGGCGGATTAAGACTGGCATGGGCACTAGGCTGCCCCTACAAGTTCACTTAGTACATATGGTACTAGAATCAAGCCTTATGGAGAATAAGGGATGCCTCCCTTTTACCTGATTTAACTTCAAAGGTCCTGAAATTGCTCTGTATTGAGAGCAGGACCAGTTGTATGAGCATTTCATGAGTGAAGGTCCTTCTCCGTATAATATTTGCCCTGGTATGGGTGGCCTTGGCCCCCTATAAGACTACCACCCAAACCCCATATATTATAATCCACTACTGACTGTAACACATGTTTGTAAAGCCAGGGCAGGGTTGAGAAAAAAATAAATAAAAGCTGCCTCTGTGACCACTGCCGTCATGTCACTGCCAACACTTTTGGCCAAGCAGGGAGAATAAACACAAGACACTGGGGCACATTTACTAAGGGTCCGAACACCGCATTTTCGTCGGGTTTCCCGACTTTTTCCGATTTGCCTTGAATTGCCCCGGGATTTTGGCGCACTCGATCTGATTGTGGCGCATCGGCACCGGCTTTCATTCGACACAAACCGGGGGGCGTGGACGACGAACAAACCGTCTGATTTGGACAAACCGCGGAATTTAAAAACCAAATTGTGTCGCAAGATCAGCACTTACATGCACCAGGAAGAAGAAGGTGAACTCCGGCAGACCTCAGCAGGGGAGGCGACAGATGCAGGAAATTGGACGCACGATCTTAGTGAATCGCGGCAGGTCCGAATCCTCGTCGGACATTCCAGATCGGCGTAAGTAGATTTGATATTTTTATCAATTAGGCAGTCTTGTGGATTAATCCGGGTTTGGGAAATGTCATGAGACTGCAATTAATGAAGTCTGGTGGAAGATGGATAATGCTGTGGTAGTTATCAGAGCTTAGCACAAAACTGCAGCTGGACCAAATCACAAACCAGAGAATAATCAAAGTACAAACCAAAGTCACATTGAGATACTATTATAGTACACAATTATAAATGCATGGGAAAGTAAAAAAAAAGAAGAAGCAGATAACAGGTGACTACAGTCCAGATCAGGAAGGTTAACCAATAGATGTCAGTGAGCTCTAGTCTCAGGTAAGCTTTGTATCCTTGGTTAATGAGATGACTAAGAAGGAGCTGAACAAAACCACTCAATATTTTGCCTGTCTGCCTTTCAGTCCAGCACTGCGAACAGAAGCTTAATATTTTGCTATTCACTACATCTTAGAATATGTTCAAATAATGACCATAATTACATAATGAACTTGACATGTATAAAATTGTGTGTTCTCCAATTTTGATCTCCAGTGTATGTCAATAGTACATTTGCACTTTTACTAAGAGCAGGGCAACGTGCACTATGTGCAGTTTGTCTGTGTATAGTGCAGAGTGCACAAGATTCTGGTGTACATTCTGCATGAATCTGGTGCCCTCTGCACTGCCCCAACAGAGTGCACCACTTTTTTTTGGAGTGAGCAACACATTTCTGTCGGACTTTGCATGTTAAGTCTGGCGCACGGTCCGACTGAGCACCGGAACGCCCCCTTCAGTGCTGAAGTTTGTGCACAGTGCAGCCGCAACAAAAAAACGGTCACGTGCGGAACATAAATACCCGTGCTAGCAGTTTGCACTAGAAAGATTGTGCAAAGTTCGACAGGAAACTGGAGCACAGAGCTAAGTAAATGTGCCCCATAGTTTATGTACAAATTGCTGACAAATGTCTCATGTAGGTTAAGATCTTCCAGTTTGATTGAAAAGTACATTATAATTCTTTATAATAATAATTCTTTATTTATATAGCGCCTACAGATTACGCAGCGCTGCACAAAGCATGCCAAATGGTCCCTGTCCCCATGGGGCTTACAATCTAAACAACCTAACAGTATGTTTTTGGAGTGTGGGAGGAAACCGGAGGACCGGGAGGAAACCCATGCAAACACGGAGAGAACATACAAACTCTTTGCAGATGTTGACCTGGGTGGATTTGAACCCAGGACCCCAGCGCTGTGCTACCCCCTCAGCTACTGTGCCGCCTCATGCATTGTTACTATTCCTTTTTGTACATCTTTTTAGATAGTTTAGTACCACATACCTAGTGGT
The DNA here is from genome assembly GCF_040894005.1 of Engystomops pustulosus. Taxonomy (NCBI): domain Eukaryota; kingdom Metazoa; phylum Chordata; class Amphibia; order Anura; family Leptodactylidae; genus Engystomops; species Engystomops pustulosus. The sequence continues at coordinate 101,108,996 of NC_092412.1, read as the reverse complement.
GGTACAATTACTGTATATACTCGTGTATAAGCCGAGTTTTTCAGCACAGAAAATGTGCTGAAAACGTCCCCTCGGCTTATACACGAGTCAATACATAACATGCATACTTAAAAAATATTTTAAAAATAATAAACGTATATACTCACCCTCCGGTGGCCCCGACGTGCAGCGCTGCTCCCCCGATGTCCGCGGCGGTCCTCTTCAGGCTTCCGCACCCGTCTTCTTTCTTCTTCCGGGCGCCGCCATTGTTTCTTCTCCCAGGCGGCGCCTAGTATGACGTCAGCAGCGGCGCGTCATACTAGGCACCGCCTGGGAGAAAAACAATGGCGGCGCCCGGCAGAAGAAAGAAGACGGGCACGGAAGCCTGAAGAGGACCCGCGCGGACATCGGGGGAGCAGCGCTACGCATCGGTGCCACCGGAGGGTGAGTGTATAAGTTTATTTTTTTTTTAATGCTGGGCTGGGCTGGGCTTACTGGGGGCAAGCTATATACTACTGGGGCAGGCTGTATATAACTGGGGGCAACCTGTATACTACTAGGGGCAAGCTGTATACTACTGGGGCAAGCTGTATACTACTGGGGGCAGGCTTTATACTACTGGGGCCAGCTGTATACTACTGGGGGCAGGCTTTATACTACTGGGGCCAGCTGTATACTACTGGGGGCAGCCTGTATACTACTGGGGACAGCCTGTATACTACTGGGGGCAAGCTGTATACTACTGGGGGCAAGCTGTATACTACTGGGGGCAAGCTGTATACTACTGGGGGCAGTGCTGTATACTACTGGGGCAGGCTGTATACTACTGGGGGCAGGCTGGCTATATACTGGGGGGGGTCTGTGACCAATGCATTTCCCACCCTCGGCTTATACTCGAGTCAATAGGTTTTCCCAGTTTTTGATGGTAAATTTAGGGGTCTCGGCTTATACTCGGGTCGGCTTATACTCGAGTATATACGGTATATAAAGAGGGGAAGTTTATGAACAGCAGCTACCACACCAATAATGTTTATTCCATATATGGAGCTACTGTACAGTACAGAACTAGATTAGTGAATGTTTGCCATTATGTATATTTCTACTGTCGTATGAATGGAATATAAAAATACATTTTCTTGTTAATCAGGATTCTAACATTGCCAAAGAACAGTTAGAAAAGGCTACATCTGAACTGGAGGAGAAAAATCAGGATATACGGGCTATAAATCTTCTTTTAGATCAACTTCAACAAGATAACAACAGACTTCGCAAAAAAGTGGAAAAACTCGAAAAAGCTGGTATTGTTATTATCTCTTATTAATTTGTTTGTTGTTTGTTTCTATATAAAATTTTTAATTTAAAAACTAATTTACATTTAATTTAATATTAATGTTTGTCATATTTTTTACAGTATTTTGTTTGTTTTTCAGCAGTAGCAGTTTTTTTCGTTTAGAATTGAAAGTACTAAATAAATTATACCTTGTACATTGGGGAGGATTTATCACATGCTAGCGCATTGTGCTGTCATATAAACTCCGCCCCCTGTACTCACCATATATATCAAGAGGCTCCAGCCTCCTGATAGCAGGCTATAGGTAGCACAGCCCCCTTCCTACCCCTCCACTTGATGCACTTGGTAAATCTCCCCAATTGTATTTTGGATTGTGATGTGTTTGTCAATTTTCTGGGAAAATGGAGGTGAATCTTAAGATAATAACTAAGACCCTAGTGATCAGATTGAACACCTTTTTACTTACGTATATATCCATAGAGACCAGATAGGGTGGATATTATCTCAATGGTACGCTTTCAGTGGAGCGGACACACAAGCACAAATTGTATTCTATTAACCCCTTAATGACTTGTGACATATTACTACGCCACATTACGGCTGCGGGTGTTAGGAGTGGGCTCACGGGCTGAGCCCTCTCCATAGCCAGTGAATGTTTGCTGTATATTACAGCAAACACCCACTGATACCGGCTGTAGACACCCGTGGCCCAGAATACCGCAGTGGCTGGCTTATGGTCACGGTGCCTGGCATTGGGACCCGGGTGTACAGCCTGGCAGGGCTCCAGCAGGTAGTATGTGCAAGAAAAGTGGAGGGAGAGGCTGATGTAATGAATTTCTCCCTGGAGCAACCCCTGAGATGTATATAGGGATCCCCATATGCTGCCACACTGTAGTATGGCAGTATACGGAAGAATCAATCAGACCACCTAGGGATAAAGTACCATAGAGGGTCTGAAAAATTGTTAAAAAATAAATAAACTAAGGTTAAAAATAAATAAATAATAAAACATAAATATTCAAATCACCCCATTTCCTTAGAACTGATATAAATATAAATAAACAATACAAATCATAAATGAAATCTATGCATGACAATAATCATGTTAGGTATAGCCAAAATGTCTGATCTATCAATATATAATAGTGGTTATTCCTGGTGTTTAACCCCATAATGGAAAATAGCACCACATGCCACATTTTTGCCATTTTGCAAAATATAAAAATTTCAATAAAAAGTGATAAAAAGGCTGTACAGTCCTCAAAATGGTAGCATTGAAAATGTTGTCAAAAGTCACAAAAAAGACATCACACACAGCTGAAGTATAAAAAAGTTATTAGCGCCAGAAGATGGCAAAATAAAGAATTTTTTTGTACAGGAGGCTTTAATTTTTGTAAATGTATGAAAATATTATAAAACCTATATAGATTTGGTATCCCCGTGATCGTACTGACCAAAAGAATAAAGTAGACATGTCATTTTGAGTGCACAGTGAAAACCGTGAAATCAAAGCCCACAAAAAATGGTGCAAATTGTTTCACCAATTTCACTGCATTTGGAATATTTTTCCAGCTGCCCAGTACATGGCATGGAATATACAGTCACTATGAAGTGCAATTGGTTATGCAGAAAACAAGCCCTCACACAACTCTTTACAGAAGGCCTTTGATTCTGTGTCGATTATATCTTCCATGTCCTGGAGAGGATGGGCTTTGGCATCTCTTTACTTTCCCTTCTTCGGGGTCTATATAGTGACCCAACAGCGCAGATATGTTCCAGGGATTTGTAGCTTTGAACCTGTCATTTCCAGAACGTATACTTGAGCTGGGGAAACTTAATTTTGACTTTCAATGGGCTGCCCACTCCATCCCATATTTAAGAATAAAAGTAACTTCTTCCTTCAAATCGATTTATAGGGAACATTTTCCTCCCTTGTTTGAAAAGCTAGAAAAAGAGCTTGATTATTGGTCCCACCATCGGTTGTCTTGGATGGGGCAGATTCAGTCAATTAAGATGACACTGTTTCTATTTAGAAACCTTCTGGTACCACTCCCTAAGGGGGTCTTGCAGAATTTTCAAACCAAATTATGAGATTTATATGGGGAACGGGTAAGATACCAACGGAGAACTCTTTTCACTCTGAAACTGGTGGTTGGTTTAGGAGTGCCGAATATTAAACACTATTATAATGTGGCTAGGCTTGCACATTTAACTGAGATTTTTGCAAGACCTCACTACCCTCAATGGGCTCAGATCAAGGCTGTGGCTTGCCATCCGATGCTATTAGAGTCAGTCCTCTGGCTTCCCACATCTCAGAGGCTGAAGATATTGTCACCAGTGTTATTACAAAATCTGCGACTTTGGGATGCGCTTAAGAAGCGCCACCATCTTGTATCCCCTCAAACCCCACTTGTGACCGTTTGCTGCAACCCAAAGTTTCTACTGGGGATGCAGAGAAGGGTAGTTCAGGGGTGGGTCGATGAAGGTTTTTATCGCCTGAGAGATTTTGTTCGACACCTTTTGTTCTCTATTGAACCTCACACGTTACCTCAATCTGAACACATACGATATCCTCAAATTCATCATTTTCTTTCCACCTGGAAGCGCAAAAACAGAGATGTTACCACCTTGTCCCTGTTTGAATACTTATGCTGTAATAGGAATGTTTCAGGCAAAATATTGGGCTTATATAACCATCTACCGACTTCCCCAAATAAATGCCAATATATGTTACATTGGGAGGAGGAGTTGGGTCAACAGATGGAGGTTCAGGAATGGAGAGAAAGAGCCATGCTGTTAAGTCTTTAGCAAATACATCTCTGACTGAAGCCAGTAGCAAGGTACTTATGAAATGGTGTATGGTCTCCTCTAGGTTGATATAGATATTTCTCACTGCAGACCCAGGGTGTTTTAGAAAGGTGCAGTGGTCATGGCACCCTATTGCATATATTATGGGATACAATATGCAGCATGCATTATCATGGGTTTAACTACTGTATAGATAAGAATTTCTAGGCACTGTTGTAGTTAATGCTTAATTCTACTTGGGTATTTTGCAATTTGATCTTGTATTCACTTGGGCATTTATACAGGTGCATATGCTGAAATATATGCAGGGTGTTACAGCACTTTAATGCCTTTGAAGCTAAACCGTTTGTTAGTGATTATAATGTAAATTGTGGCAAAAAACCCTGATATAAATAACATGATGGAAATGAGATTTAAAAGGAATATGTCAGCTCACTGGTCACGCAGTGCGCAGTGCTCATCCCGGAATTGTGTTCCTAAATGTAATTCAAATGCAGTGTGTGAACGCAACAATCAGGAACCTATGTGGCCACTAACCCTAAGCCAACTATACCCAACCCCACTAACCCTAAGCTACTGACCCACTAACATATACAGTGGCCTTCATCATTAAAGGGGTTTGGGTGTGCAAGAACAAGAAAGCAATTGTACTTACCCCCCTCTGGGTAAGCACCCCTACATAACATCCATGTCACGCTGCACCCCACATTCCCCCCTGTACCCCTGCATAACGTCCATGGCACGCTGCACCCCACATTCCCCACTGCACCCCCGCATAACATCCTTGTCACGCTGCACCCAACATTCCCCCCTGCACCCCCGCATTACATATATGTTGCACAGCCCTTCCACTCTCTCCATGCACCCCCACAATAGATACTTGTCACACAGCACCCCCACATTGATATTACCACTCTTGCACTGCCTCTGCATGACTTCCCATCCATACCTCAGCACCACACATGACAGCAAACTCTACCCGGGTCTTCAGTTGCTCCTTCCACACAGGAGTCACATGGGCATGACCTCATCGAAGGTCCTGGACCATATTCACTGCAGTTTTTATTAGTGTGTCCTCTGTGCAAACAACTTTTTTTTTTAATAAATGTTTCCTTCCTCTGGTGATGGTGACTGGAGGGGGCCCCAACAATGTCGGGGCCCACCGGAGGATCCTCCGGTCCTCCGCTGGGCCATTCCGACCCTGCCATACTCATTAAAGATATATATAGAGAGAGAGAGTGAGTCTTCTTTTAGAGAAAGACATTTTTGTATAAAAAGTGGTTCTTTTGAAAATAATAAAGTCACTTACTTCTTCCACACTTCCACGGCTTCCTCTCCCTCCTACTGAAGCTGCCCGGCTCCCAGCTTCTTCTGATGACTCATACAGTGTGAGGATCGTCAAGGATCTCAAAAACAGAGCACAGTGCTGCACACTTATTACCAATAGCATCCGCATCTTAAAAGAAATCTACCACCAGGATCAAGGATTGTAAACAAAGCACACTTACATATTAGTGTGTGCCCACTCCGGCAGGATCTGCTCTGCGTTTAGCTTCTTTTGCCTCGGTTTTTACAAAAAAATAAGCTTTAAAAATTATGCAGGTTCATTTGCATCATTTTTAAAGCCTTAATTTCTCAAAAACAAAGGTATAAGAAGCTAAAACAAGAGTGGATCGTGCCAAAGAGGGCACACGTCAGTATGTAAGTTTGCTTTTTTTATAATCCTTGATCCTGGTGGTAGACTTACTTTAAGGACGTAGATGCTATTGACTCTTGTGCAAAATGCAATACATTAACAACCATAAGGAACAGCTACTGTATGTCGCAATTGTGATGAACTGGTTATCATTAGTCGTTTGCTCTTCTTTCATTAGAAAAGAAGTGTGTTTTAGCAAATGGGAAAGGTAAAGCAACATCTCCTTCTAAACTTGACTCGTTTGTAAAGAGTCTAGAAGAAGAAAGGGATCACTACAAGAGAGAAGCAGAGAACCTGAGGAAGATGCTTCATGGCCGGAGCACTAGTCCAAAGCGTAGCCCTTCCCGAGTAAGTATTGTCATTGTGAAACCTATTCAGTTTTTTTTAAAACATTTACAGCTTTACACCTCAAGTTTTTGGTAGCCTTTTTATTCTGACATAAATGATAACCTCTGCCCTGGGTCCCTCTAGAGGGAATAGCTGCTGTAAGGACCATAACTTAAAGTCATGCAAACTCTTTTAGATACTCCAAAATGATGTGCGTTCGTTAATCACAACAAGTGTTTGCTCCAGTTTTCTGTCTGACTTTGCACTGAAAAGAACACCCAAAATGCTGCCTCATTTCTTACTGTTGTTCGCCACAATTTGGTATGGCAGGGACATAACTACAGTGGTAGCAGCCATAGCAGCTGCTATGGGGCCTGCAATGTCAGGGGGCTCCGTCATCTGACCTGACATTCCTAAGTATGGAGTATATACCCCATTATATAGATACAATTTGTGATGTTATATATGCTGCATATATGCTATATATGTGTGTGTATATGCTGGGTATATGATGTACGTTGTGTATATACTGTATGTGTGTATATATGCTGTATGTCTGTCTGTATATGCCATTGTATGTGTGTATATAAGAGTGTATAAATGTGTGTGTAAGAGTGAAAAACGGTATGCTTTTGTATACAAGTATACAAATATGTGTGTATATATTAGTGTAGTATGTATATGGAAAAGGGGCCCCATTCAGAAGTTTGCTATGGGGCCCTGCCTCTCCTAGTTACTCCCCTACTGTCAGTGCCACAATTCTGTCTGGCCCACAGTTCTGCAGCTTGAACATAGAAGTTTTCTCTTTCAGAGATTTTTTATTAATCTTCCATATAGTATGCAGTGACCTTTTTTAGTACTATAGATATTTGAATTAGGTTTCCTCATTTGTTACAATTTTCCAGTTTGACTCTGAAATTATGAAGACCGTACGGGAACGTGATGAGCTCCAGAACATGCTCACCAAATACGAGCGTCACATGGCAGAAATCCAGGCAAATGTCAAAGTTCTGACATCAGAGCGAGACAAAACAAACATACTTTATGAGAGGGTAAATATTGAGTCTCAATTATATATTTTATATACGGTTACCGAATAAGAATATTATATTTGTTCTTCATCTCTCCAGTGTTTGTCATGGTAGCTAGAACTGAACTAATTTTCCAAAATAATGAGTGACATACAACACTAAATGAGTATAGCCGAATAACCATCGACTATTAATCATAATTTGGAAGCCTTAAATGCAAATACTATATATTTGTTAGGCGCAACAAGAAATAACCCATCTCCGTAGAGAGCTCATGCGAACTCCAAAGACCCCCAAAGCCAGTTTAACAGCCCAAACAATCTTGAAACGTGTGGAGAGTGAACGAGACAGCGCCATTTCAGATTTACGCCGAATGACCACTGAGCGAGACAGCTTGAGAGAACGGCTAAAGGTAAAGCATATGTTTATTAATTATATTTCTTACATTATGTATCAGAATCAGCTCAAAAACTTCAATTTTAGAGCGGCACAATGAATCAACGTAGCGTGCAAGTAGGGTGCAAGCTTCAATAAACAGACTCAGTGGATATATGGAATCTAATTGAAAGCAAAACACAAGGAAGTAGCACTTTGAAGGATAAAGACGTTTATTTACCCATGGTGCAAGGCAGCAACATTTTCGATCCTCTTTTCAAGCAATTACACAGTGTTACAAGGTGGCTATTTATCCACCCACAGGATGTGTCTTCATCAATGACTTCATGAATATTAAAATAATGTGAGGCTATACAAAATAATAAAAGCAAAGTTCATTGTATCTACACAATATAGTGAAAGATATATACAAATGTCAATTGTGTGTGAACATACAACAGTGGATATATTATTGTAATATATGGACACCCACTTTTAATGGGCCAGAATAGGTTTATAAACATGGTAACAGTGCATGTCAGAGAATAATAACGCACAACCAGGAAGTGGACATAATAAAATAATAAAAGGGCCATCAACAACCGGATTGCTCATAATAGGTAAGTAAATTGGAACCTTTGACATTCTGGATCCTAGGTACTTGCCTATGATGAGTGATTCGTTTTTTGATGGCTTTATGGTATTTTATTATGTCCACCTTCTAGTTGTGCAGTAATTATTTTCTGACATGTGCCCCTGTTCTGGCCCATTACAGGGAGTGAGTGTACTGCATTAATATATCTACTGTTGGATGTACACACACAATTCATGTGTGCACATATCTTTCACTATGTTGTGTAGAACTTTGCTTTTATTATTATGTATACCCTCGCACTATTTCAATATTTATAAAGTCATTCATGATGTCACATCCTGTGGGTGGATAAATACCTATTTCGTACCCATCTTGTGTAATTGCTTGAAAGTGGCTCCATAGAGGAGTTGAAACGTTGCTGCCTTGTACCATGGTCGTGTTATTCATAGGAAGATATTATTATCCCCAAGATTTTTCCCCTTTCGAAAAATGTCAAGTTGGTTCAACTTTCTTTTTTATCAATACAGATTTCACAAGAAACAGCTATAGGTGACAGAGCGCATCTGGAACAGAAAATTGAGGAGCTACAATCATCACTTCAAATGGTGAAAATATAAAATGTTGTTTTTGGGTCATATGTGTAGCTATGTCATGGTATTTACAGCTTTTACATGGAAATATATATGGAAAATTAATCTATGCCTCTTAAAGACATTGGGGCAGATTTACTTAACCGGTCCATTCGCGATCCAGCGGCGCGTTCTCTGCACTGGATTTGGGTCCGGCCGGGATTTATTAAGGTAGTTCCTCCGCCGTCCACCAGGTGGCGCTGCTGCGCTGAAAAGCATCGGAACGTGCTGGAGTTCACCGGCTCGGGCTGAGTGAAGGTAAGTACAAGCTCTGCAACAGATTTTTAGTTTTAAATGCGGCGGTTTTTCCGAATCCGTCAGGTTTTCGTTTGGCCACTAACCATGCCAGCACCGATGCGCCACAATCCGATCGCGTGCGCCAAAATCCCGGGGCAATTCAGGGGAATTCGGCGCAAATCGGAAATATTCGGGTAACACGTCGGGAAAAAGCGAATCGGGCCCTTAGTAAAAGACTCCCATTGTGATTCGATTTCTGTCCCTCTGTGCACTAGCAAGTTGACATTTGAGTATATGTAATTCATACCAGTTTATAAGTAACTGTGAAAAAATGAGAAATGTGAGATTTGTAAGGCCATCAGTGCACCTTGAAATGATGTTCGGTTGCCATGTTAACTTAAGCCTAACAAAGTCTATCCTATGTGCAATGAACACACTGGCCCATATTTATTAAAGCCCCTGCACATTCTTTTTAGTGCAAACTGTTTCCAATGTATTCATAAATACTGTACCTGACACGATACAAAATTCTGCACTGAAAGGGGCGTTCCGTTGCACAGTCGAACAATGTACCACACTCATCATTCAGTGTCTGACGCACTTTATTAAAGGTGCACCAAAAAAAGTTGTTGCACTCTTCTGAGCAGTGCAAGGGACGCCAGATTCATGAAGAACGTGCACCACAATTTATGAATCTGATGCACCCTGCACACTACACAGGCCAATTGAACCTATATTATTTATTCAAAAAGTTGAATGCCTTAAAACATAATAACACTCAGAATTCTGAAATTAGGTTCATTTTTCTGATCACAATTGATACCTGATTATTTTTTTCTCATATAGCTAGAAAGTGAACGTATGAACCTGAAGTCTGAACTTTCCCTAATGAAGGACACAGTATCATCTATGGAAAATGAAGCGAAAATACTTAACAGGCGAGCAGCTGAAACCGAAGATGAGTTAAGACAGCAGAAATCTGAATGCGAGTCACTAAGGTATATTTTATCTATAGTTTTTAAGTAAATGATGATATAAAATAACAAAATCACTTTGCAGTTGTATATGTAATGTAAAGTTGAGTACATATGCTTTTCAAACTATATCAAATCTGCTATTTGGTATTTAAATGTAGTACATTAGTGTTTTTCTAACCCCATTTACATTCAACTAAAAGGCAGCTTCATATAATATACATATACATATATGCAAGAGCATTGATGCCAAGGAACATCTACACTCACCAGCCACTTTATTAGGTACACCTGTCCAACTGCTCGTTAACACTTAATTTCTAATCAGCCAATCACATGGCGGCAACTCAGTGCATTTAGGCATGTAGACATGGTCAAGACAATCTCCTGCAGTTCAAACCGGGCATCAGTATGGGGAAGAAAGGTGATTTGAGTGCCTTTGAACGTGGCATGGTTGTTGGTGCCAGAAGGGCTGGTCTGAGTATTTCAGAAACTGCTGATCTACTGGGATTTTCACACTCAACCATCTCTAGGGTTTACAGAGAATGGTCCGAAAATGAAAAAACATCCAGTGAGCGGCAGTTCTGTGGGCGGAAATGCCTTGTTGATGCCAGAGGTCAGAGGAGAATGGGCAGACTGGTTCGAGCTGATAGAAAGGCAACAGTGACTCAAATCGCCACCCGTTACAACCAAGGTAGGCAGAAGAGCATCTCTGAACGCACAGTACATCGAACTTTGAGGCAGATGGGCTACAGCAGCAGAAGACCACACCGGGTGCCACTCCTTTCAGCTAAGAACAGGAAACTGAGGCTACAATTTGCACAAGCTCATCAAAATTGGACAGTAGAAGATTGGAAAAAAGTTGCCTGGTCTGATGAGTCTCGATTTCTGCTGCGACATTCGGATGGTAGGGTCAGAATTTGGCGTCAACAACATGAAAGCATGGATCCATCCTGCCTTGTATCAACGGTTCAGGCTGGTGGTGGTGGTGTCATGGTGTGGGGAATATTTTCTTGACACTCTTTGGGCCCCTTGGTTCCAATTGAGCATCGTTGCAACGCCACAGCCTACCTGAGCATTGTTGCTGACCATCTCCATCCCTTTATGACCACAATGTACGCAACATCTGATGGCTACTTTCAGCAGGATAATGCGCCATGTCATAAAGCTGGAATTATCTCAGACTGGTTTCTTGAACATGACAATGGGGAAGATTTATCAAGCTGTCCGGAAGTCAGAATATTTCTAGTTGCCCATGGCAACCACTTACAGCTCAGCTTTAATTTTACAAGTGCTCATGAATATTTTAAAGTGGAGCTGTGATTGGTTGCCATGGGCAACTAGAAATATTCTGACTTTCAGAAAGCTTGATAAATCTGCCCCAATGAGTTCACTGTACTGAAATGGCCTCCACAGTGACCAGATCTCAATCCAATAGAGCATCCTTGGGATGTGGTGGAACGGGAGATTCGCATCATGGATGTGCAGCCGACAAATCTGCGGCAACTGTGTGATGCCATCATGTCAATATGGACCAAAATCTCTGAGGAATGCTTCCAGCACCTTGTTGAATCTATGCCACGAAGAATTGAGGCAGTTCTGAAGGCAAAAGGGGGTCCAACCCGTTACTAGCATGGTGTACCTAATAAAGTGGCCGGTGAGTGTATGCCACATGATGTTGGAAAGATTAATACCGTACATAAGACAAGTTCACGATGGACCTTCAGAACTCCTTTTATGAAAGTAAAGATGTCATAGTATGGGAAATAGATTTTTATTTTCTGCTGCGGGCCACATTTTTTCTCTTTTATTTATTTTTTTGGTATCTTGTAATTTTATATATAATTTACGATGATCTTCTATGATACTTTGAATAATGCTTGCATTTATATTTTAGATTGATGAATAACAAAACAGAACACTCCTTAGATGAGTCTCAGCGTCGGCTTTCAATGAAGCTAAATGAACTGCAGTTGGCTCAAGAGAAAATTACTAGGCTTGAAAATAAAATAGGTATGTTAAACAGTGAAGGTGATTCAAGGACTTTTTATATCTACGATTACCACCATGATTATATGGATTTTCCATATAGTGGTCATTGGAATTAAACAGTGCAGGTACCAAAAAGGCCCATGGTATATAAAAGATCTTTACAAAACAAATGCCAAAATCACTATGTGTATGTGGTGTAACTGCTGGCAGAAAGTTGTTTGTACCTGTTCTGATCACTTGACTGATAAACAATGAGTTACTACAAAGTGTAGATGTGCGGCCCAGTTCTTTTTTCTCTTTGAGTTGCTACAAAGTGTGTGCAAGTTGAGTGGTGAAGAGTAAATGTCATTTCAAATATTTTTGTTCTAAATCAATAGTTTAGATGAATAGAAGAAACTTTTTATTACATCTTATGAAAGGGGAATGTGTATATATATACAGAGTCAGGGGTAGGGAACCTTTGGCTCGGGAGCCAGATGGGCATCCGGCTTGCAGATAAATCTGTAAGAAATAGCGATTGGAGCTGTGTGCATCTAAGACACACACAGTGCTCATCACTGGACGCAGCCTATGCCTATTACTGCTGCATGCATCCTTTGTGCGAGCCAGGTACCATTACCGCCACTGTCATTACTTAGACAATGCTTGAGTGGTAGGAGTGATGATGAGCTGACTGCAGGGTGAATATTTTTTTGCCGTGACTACCTATCTACAGGGAGCATGTGCTGGGGTTACCTATCTACTGGGAGCATTTGCTGGGGTTACCTATCTACTGGGAGCATGTGCTGGGGTTACCTATCTACTGGGGGGACATGTGCTGTGGCTACCTATCTACCGGGGAGCAGGTGCGTTGGCTACCTATCAACTGAAGCCATGTTCTTGGGTCTACCTACTTGGGGGCATGTGCATATTGTATGGCTCTCACAGAATTAAAATTTAAAATATGTGGCGTTCTTGGCTCTCTCAGCCAAAAAAGGTTCCCGACCTATGCTCTAAGGGCTCATGCACATGACTGCGGCACAAACATTAATGATGGCCCCATAGCCTTTTATTGGGCAAGTTCATTGCTGCGCAGAAGCCTGGTGGGGAGAAGCATGTTGTATGTCTCACTGCACTGTGAACTTGCTGACTGCCCACACTGTAATATGGGCAGGAACGGACCTGCTCTATAACTTTGTGGCTTCTGTATGTCAGGCAGGCTGCAAGCCACGAACATTGTCCTGTTGCTTGAGCCCGCAATGTGCACATGGATGTGTGCACAAGGTCTTACTTATCTCCTCCTACTTTTTCCCCTACTCCCTCCATACACATAGAAAGCGAAATTTGCCTTAAACAATGACATGTCTGTGCAGTGAAGTAATATATTAGGGAGCAGAAGCACATACAAGTATAAAGAGGTATGTTCCTCTGATGAAATATATTACAAAGTTTCTTACATTTAATTAAAGGGGTATTCCGGGAATATGAACGTCTGATACAAAAACCCATGATGCTATGAATAAATGAATGTAACAAAACTCAATGTAATTAGTCACAAAATGGAGCTTTAATAGTTTGATTTTATAATTCACAAAATGTTATGGTCTCTCAAAAGTATGCAGAGTTATTGTCAAGATGGCCACCATCTCAGTAACTCCTCCTCCCTCTTATGCTCCGCTCCCAGTGATGATCTTACGGGTTTTCTTGCTCTGTTACCATAGTAATGATGTGTAACTGCCATCACCAAAACACTGCCCATACTGGATGCACTGCAACCAACCAACTACAGCCAAACTTAGTGGTGATCACATGATCTGCCCCGGCAGGTGCAGGACATGTGATGTGGACATGTGACCAGCGGCCATCTTCTGTCCTTTGTATGCTCTGCAACGGACCGCGCGGAGGAAATTAACGGACTGATTAAAGGGCCAGTAGCATTTTACTTCTTCATTACAGTCTATGTCACCAGCATTTTTCCGCTGAGGGGAGCAAAATTTTAAATAACAACCAATTACATATTAGCTTATATTTTAAGGACCCATTTGTATATGAATTATGCCGATTCCTGGAATGCCCCTTTAAACTATTAATTTACAAAAACCTTTTGAAATTGCAGTTACTCTTTGATGAATGTGTCCTGCTAACATCTGTGACTATTTTAAATGTATTTTACTGTCTTTATCATAACTATATTTCTCATTCCAAGATGAACAGTCAAACCAAAACCTTTTCCAAAGAGAAGAAATTACAATACTGCAGAAAACCATTGCAGAGTTGGACAAAGAGAAGGACAATTTAATCTTTAGTATGGATCAGAAAAGCGAGAAGATTTCCTCTCTTGAGAGCAGCCTTGCAGTTAAAGTAAATACAATAGCTTTTTCCATCTACATGCTTTCTATATGCAAGTCTATCAACTAGATTATTTTGATATAATTATAAAAAGGAAGTATGCCAGCAGTTTTGAATATTGAAAACCGTAGGCAGTGTTAGGTAGCAGCCCTGGTGAGCCGTCAATTGTCTGTTTGTAGTAGCATAGTTGTAAAATTGTAATTATTTCTGTAGCTTTTCTGAGGTCACTGGGATATCCTCTCACTGTTGTGAACATAGTTCTGTACATTAAAGGGGTATTCCCATCTGGGCATTCACAGTTAATTTATTCAATTGCCATAAATAAACATTTCTTCAATTGGATGTTATTTAAAAAATGTTTCTGTGCGAAGATAATTTATCATAAAAGTTGCCATGTTGTCCCACAGAAACGAGATGGCTTCCTCAGATACGACCACCAACTTACATTTTGGCAGCGGTGGCCTGACATGCGCTATTGAGTCCTGCCTGAACTCTTGGATGCAGCGTTCATTATCACAGGACGTCTGTGGGACATGCAGTAACCCCCAGACATTTCATATATATAAAAAAATCTTTTGCTTCTTTGTGCAACCACTCCAGCAGAGGTGGTTGTATCGAAGGACACAATCTTGTTTCTAAGGGACCATATGACTACATTTCTGAGAAATTATTTTTACACAGGTAAAACAAATTTAATAACATCCAATTGAAGAAATGTTTATATATGACAGATTAATGAAACTGAATGTGAATGCCCAGACCAGAATACCCCTTTGAGCTGCTCCACAACTCCTTCCTTCCACTCTGTTTAAAAGTGGAAGAAGGCTTCTGGCTGGATACTACTATTCTTGAGGAAAGTTTTTAGCAGCACAATTGCAAAAACAAAGGAGGGTAAAAGCTACCAGGGCCAGGCAAATAGGTACTCCAAAATATGTGCAAGGAAAAAAGCAGCACTGCAACAAAAGTAGATGTAAGGTGAAAAGGTGGTGTCTTTATTCCATAGTGATAAGTGGTGACATTTTGGCTCAGTATGAGCCTTTCTCTCTTATTCCTGATCTATAAAGTTTGTTCTTACATTAAAAAATATGTGTGAATGTGGTAAAACAAAAACAATCAGTACTTACCTGCATATACCATACTACTAGCATCATGGCTGAGCAATGGGAAAGAACACAAATGTAGTTTTCTACAAAACATAGTTAAAGGGGTTTTCCCATCAAAGACAATTCTCAAATTTCAATCCCCTAGTGATGTTAACACAATAAAGATTACAGGCGGTCCCCTACTTAAGGACACCCGACTTACAGACAACCCATAGTTACAGACGGACCCCTCTGCCCACTGTGACCTCTGGTGAAGCTCTCTGGATGTTACTATAGTCCCAGACTGCAATGATCAGCTGTAAGATGCCTGTAATGAAGCTTTATTGATAATTCTTGGTCCAATTACACCAAAAATTTTGAAACTCCAATTGTCACTGGGGCAAAAGAAAAAAAATTGTCTAGAACTTCCATTATAAAATATACAGTTTCGACTTACATACAAATTCAACTTAAGAACAAACCTCCAGACCCTATCTTGTATGTAACCCGGGGACTGCCTGTATTTGTAACCCTTTACTTCACAATTTTACTCAGTTTTATTGCTGTTTTAGCTCCTATCACTCCCTAGGCTGGTCAGTGCAAAATTCCAGAGTGTGGGCAGGGACTCTCTAAGCAGACACATTATGATCCATCTACTAATATGTGCTGAAAATGTGGTTAGATTAACAGGGTTCAATGTTTATATATCAAAACCGACTATGCCCTCATATAAGGTGTATCAATACAGCTCTCAATAATACAGAATCAGCAATACCAAGAACAAAGAGCTAGAAAAGTTTTTTGAAAAATTGTACAAATATTTTATTAGTGTTCCAAATAATACACATAAACATATACAGCTCCCAAAAAGGGAGTTTAAGAATTTACAAAATATCAGGGGAACAAGGTGTCCCACATGGAAATGGGACCACACAGAGTACCAAAACGCCCCCCCCTCCTTCCCACGCCCCAAAAAGATAAAATAAAGATGGTAATGGTAACTAAGCCCAGCGATAGGGCCACAGAAATAGAGGAGGGTAAAACAACACTACAAATTCAGCCTCCTGACAAAGCATCTGCGAAATGCGCGTTGGGGTGTACCGGCTCGGTCTTCCCTATGACTGCCCCCTGCCTGCCTTTACTATGCCTACGGGTAAGTGCAACATACAAAGCTAAAAACTGTGCATACCGGAAGGTACCTTCAGTTTATTGAATTGGTTGAATTTGTAGTGTTGAAATCGGGGGGCGTGGCCGAACGAAAACCCGACGGATTCGGAGAAACCGCCGTATTTTTTTTAAAAAAAGTGTCGCGGGACACGCACTTACCTTCACCAAGTATAGGCTCATGCACTCCGGCGGGTCTCGGCGGACTTCAGCGCAGCAGCGGCACCTGGTGGACGTCGGAGGAACTGCCTTAGTGAATCGCTGGAAGACCCGAATCCACCGCAGAGAACGCGCCGCTGAATCGCGAATGGGCCGGGTAAGTTAATCTGCCCCATTGTCTTTGTATCAGTGTGAGCTCCGTCCTGGACTGCATGGGGCAGGTCTAGAGTGCAGGGAGCAGAGAGAGAAATCTATATTTTTATAGATTCTATATCTATATTTTTGTTTATAACACTGAATTAGAGAATGTGTTATTTTGTTAACCTGAGTACATTTAAGAAACGTGTCTTTGTCAGAGTACCCTTTTAAAATCAAAGTTAATAGTTAAAGGGTTGATGCTCTCCATCCTTTTCATAAAGCAGTGCCTCATCCAAATGTTGTCTATAGACTATTACAAATGATTGATTACTGGCAATGGATTACTGAGAATTTGCAAGTTTATTAAACACATAATTTCTCTGATCTTTAGGAAAATTCCTTACAACGTATGCTCAGGGAGATGGAAGAAACTGCTCGGTAAGATGAAATGCAATATATATGCTGGATTTTGTTCTCCCCTTCCATTTTAAACTCACAACAGTGCCAGATGTGTGTGTAGCAAGCTCTAGCTGCAATGCAATATTGGGCAGCTAGGGCAATCGCTAAATAAGTGTTGTATGTCTATGTGTATTCTGGTATGCCTCTAGTGAGGCATCAATCGGTAGGGTCGATGCAGAAACGCGACAGGCAGGGACATAATTGAGACAGACCTACTATGTACAACCACTGATAATAGGTGTTATAGCGGGAACCTAACCTGTGCTCCTGTGATTGCACCTACTTGTTTCTTGGTGCATTTTATCGGACTTCGGTTGGCACATATGTGTTTGGATTGCCACCTGAAGGTGTACCTTGAAAAGCCTGAATGAATACTTACGGCTATTTCTAGCACACTTTTAATGATATTTAGAATAAAGATATTAAATACTTTTAAACGTTCTAATCAGGCAGATAATTCTTGTAAACTCACACTCTCCAAGGAATAAACATGAACTGTGATACCTCCCACTCCGGAATCCAATCTTGATTTTAGGTAGCAGACATAATGACCTGAAGGGCTGTGGTTGCTGCACATAAATACGTGCTACTTGAGTCTGCTGGATAACACAGCACTTCACAATAAACAAATTGGGGCACATTTACTAAAAACAGTGTAAACTGCATTATGTGAAGTTTGCCTGTGCAGGGTGTATCAGATTCGTGAATGGTGAATGGTGGTGTCCGTTCTTCATGAATCTGGCACTCCCTGCACTGCCCTGACAGAGTGCACCTTTTTTTGGTGCACCTTTAACATGGGTCATGCGACACACTTCTGTCAGACTTTGCATCATAAATCTGGCGCACGGTCCACGTGAAGACACAAAAGGGTGTGCAAAACATATGTGGTGCAGATACTTTTTAAATACCGTACACCTGCAAGCAGTTTGCACATAAAAGAACGTGAAAAGACCAACTGAAAATTGGTGTAATGTCCCATTTAACTTTTTTGGTCAATATTATATTAGATATAAAAAATGCTGACAGAAATAGATTTTTAGTTATTGGGCTCAAAGTATCAAAAATATATTCATTAGTGTCTTCAATTGTTGATTTAGACAGTGAAGCAAACTCCTTTAGTTGAATCTAAGAAAACACTTTTTTGTGAACTATGAAATGATGATAATTACACTCACATTAATGTCCTTAAGCAGAATGTTTTTGAGTTTCTGTGTTTCACTTTGCAAATACCAAAAGCCATAATTTATTTTATTTACATTTACAGAGCCATATGAGGGCATGTTTGATGCAGGAAAAAGTGTATATCCTACTGACATCAATTAATATTCTGTGCAATGTACAATGTACCATATTCTTATGGCCTTTGCGATTTTAAAGTGTAATTTTTTTCTTTTTACTTATTTACTAGCCCCACCTAGGGAGCTTGACATATGACTTTTTAAGTCACTTGTACTATATACCATATATTTAGGACTATAAAACGCACCTTACTATATAAAAAAAAAACATCAAATCACTTGGTAAAGCTCTGCTATATCCAGGGATGTGGAGTCAGTAAGCCAAACTTCCAACTCCAACTGCTTAATTTCCAAAATGGTCTGCAGCAGAGGAGCCTCAGTACTGAGCATGTAAATAAAGTGTAGGCATGTTCATTTCAACTAGAAGAAGATGAACAACTCACGTCGACAGGCCACATGCAGCCCGCACCCTGCTGACAATCAAAGTCCAATGCATGCTTCCATAACTAATAGAAGCTTTCATTGCTGAAGGCAGGGTAGCAGAGGGTGCAGCTGTGAAGTCCTTACTGCTCCCAGGTCCTCTCCTTGTCACAGTCTCAGGGGAATAGTCTTGTGGACTCCCTGGACCACCGTGGGAGATAACAATACTAGCCGCAACCCGGGAGCGGAGTCTAAGTGAACTCCTGGTCTTCGCCAAAGCCCGCCACAAAGCGGGATGGTCTTATTGCGGCGGGTAGTCATCAGGTCGCTCCGCGGGTACGACTAGGCCCGCGGCAGCAGCCAAGGTAGGGACACGGGGATTACGGGAAGGCAGGACCTCGGATGGCAGGCAGGACCTCGGATGACAGGCTGGACCTCGGATGGCTGGCAGGACCTCAGAAGGCTACTGGATTACCAGGATCGCCACAGGATACCAGGACTGCCACAGGACACCAGGACCGCCACCGGACACCAGGACCGCCACGGAACACCATGGAACACGGGAACACCACGGAACACGCGAACACCACGGAACACGGGAATCACTGAACACACGGAGGCGTATAGAAACACTCAGGAACACAGAGGGCTTTCTCTGCAATAACAGGACATGAAGATCCGGCAGGCGATGCTGGGAGTCGCCAGGCTATATAGCCAAGCCGGGAATACCAGAACCAATAAGGAGGACGCTGGCCCTTTAAGGCTGGGAGAAGTCCGTGTGCCCCCCCCCCCCTAGTGGCGGGAGCGTGCAACTGCAGGAAAGAAGCATGTGGCCTACCCACTGGGAGCCGGAGTACAGACCAGAGCCAGGAGAGGTAAGTGAGGGCAGGGGGAGCGGGGACCGCGGCAGCAGGCATGGGTACACCCGCGATCTGTACCGAAGATCGCGGGTGTAACCGTGACAGTACCCCCACCCCCCTTAGGGCCCCTCTTCTCTTCTTCAGCCCGCTGTTCTTCTTTCTTCGCCTCCTCCAATTCTTCTTGGTGACGAGACACCTTAGGATAGCAGGCACCGGGAAGACTTGGGAAGCCACAGGCTGGGTCGGCTCTAGGCACACCGGAGTGGCCTCAGGGGATGCCGGTAGAGACTCTGGAGCGGCCTCATCGGAGGCTGGTGGAGACTCTGGAGCAGCCTCATCAGAGGCCGATGGAGACTCTGGAGCGGCCTCAGGGGAGGCCGGTGGAGACTCTGGAGCGGCCTCAGGGGAGGCCGGTGGAGACTCTGGAGTGGCCTTGGGGAGGGGGGGGCGGTGGAGACTCTGGAGCAGCCTCATGGGAGGCCGGTAGAGACGCTGGAGCGGTCTCAGGGGAGGCCGGTGGAGATTCTGGAGCGGCCTCAGGGGAGGCCGGTGGAGACTCTGGAGCGGCCTCAGGGGAGGCCAGTGGAGACTCTGGAGCAGCCTCAGGGGAGGCCGGTGCAGCCGTGGGAAGCTGCGGAGTCACCGGAGCAGCACTGACAAGCTGCGGAGGCTGAGGAGACTTCTGGAGAGCCGCCGGAGCAGCACTAGCAAGCTGCGGAGGCTGAGGCAACTTCTGGAGACCTGCCAGAGCAGCACTGGCAAGCTGCAGAGGCTGCGGAGTCTCTGAAGCAGCTCTGGGAAGCTGTGGAGTCTCTGGAGCAGCACTGGCAAGCTGCGGAGGCTGTGGAGTCTCTGGAGCAGCTCTGGGATGCTGCAGAGTCTCTAAAGCAGCAATGGCAAGCTGCGGAGGCTGTGGAGTCTCTGAAGCAGCTCTGGGAAGCTGCATAGTCTCTAAAGCAGCACTGGCAAGCTGCGGAGGCTGCAGAGTCTCTGGATCAGCACTGGCAAGCTACAGAGGCTGAGGAGTCACTGGAGCAGCTGCGGGAAGCTGCGGAGCCACGGGAGCAGCTGCGGGAAGCTGCGGAGCCACTGGAGTAGCTGCGGGAAGCTGCAGAGTCACGAGAGCAGCTCTGGGAAGCTGCGGAGTCACGGGGAACACTGGGACCAGGCAGGAGACCTGAAGTAGCCGAACTTGAGGTGGTTCAAACCTGGACTGGATCTTTCTCAGGAACTTGGTATGGGTAACCATGTCTGGGTCACCACTATCCCATAGAGGAGTAGCCCAGTCCATATCGGGGTGACTGAAGCAATGGGAGGAGTCGCGGGAGCCTGCTGCTGGGAGGCAATTATCTGAAGAGTGGCAGTGAGTTTGTCCAAGAGTTCCTTTGGACAGCAATCTCTTGGGACTGCTGGACAATGGTGCTAGGGAGGTCACCCAGTAGCAGGTACGGATCCTTGACACTGTCCATGGCTTTTGCAGAGATCATGACCTTGGCAGAGTCCATGGCCAGATCTTGCTGTCACAGTCTCAGGGAAATAGTCCCTTGGGACTAAAGTGTTGTGGACTCCCTGGACCACCGCGAGAGATAACAATACTAGCCGCTAAGTGAACTCCTGGTCTTCGCCAGACCCCGCCACAAAGCGGGATGGTCTTGTTGTGGCGGGGAGTCACCAGGTCGCTCCGCGGGTGCGACTAGGCCCGCGGCGACAGCCAAGGTGGGGACGCAGGAAGGCAGGACCTGGGATGGCAGGCAGGACCTGGGATGGCAGGCAGGACCTGGAATGGCAGGCAGGACCTGGGATGGCAGGCAGGACCTCGGATGGCAGCAGGACCTCGGAAGGCTGGCTCACTTAATTCAGTGTAGGGAACAACACACAAATGGAAGCGATCTTGAATTAGGGCTCACACTTTCTTTTCTCCCTCCTGACCTGAAAGTAAATATGTGATGATTGTTTAATTCAGTGTTGCTCTCTGTTGTTTCCTAGGCAATCCTCTAAAACCATTAGCAGCCATGAGCAGGAGGTCAGTCGATTACATAGACAAATGGATGATATAAGTGAAGAACTGTCTCGAACAGGAAGGGAAAAGGAGACTGCTGTTCAGGAGAACTTGGCTTTGCATGACCACTTATCCAAGAACAAGACGGAGATGCAGGTAATATGGATGTTAGATATTCAATCATTCTCTATCCTTCACTAAATCATGTTAAATATTATATTAAACAATTCAAATGGGATTTGATCCAATAAACAGTTATGAAATATAAGATATCACTATATATCAAAATATAATCAGCTGATATTACTTTCTGCCTGGTTGAAATTGGACTAGTCTAACAGGGCCATCATGGCAATTGCCCTTGGCAATGCGTGCTGATTTATTGTGGGACCTGCTTACTAAATCACTTGGGAGTGGGTGTTGCTGGCTCTCTCAACTTTAAATATAAGGGGACAGATGGATGGAGCATGTTAAATTTCAACATATCCAGTCCTGTGTTTTCATGCTAGATAAACAGTGACTCTTTTCCTTTCTACCCAATGAAAAACTATTTACCTTATATACTTGATTATAAGCTGAAAAAACCTAACTCGGCTTATAGTCTAGTCTATAAAAAAAACGAAAAAAAAACAAAATGTGTACTCACCTTCCGAGGTCTCTTCTTTCCATCGATGCTCCGGCTTCAGTTCGTTGTCTCCATGTGATGCCGTCTCTCTCGCGTCACAACATCAGGTGCTTGCTGACATTCTAGTGTGTGCGCCGCCATTGGCACACACCATGATGTCAGTGAGAGGCTGACATCATGACGCGAGTGATGGCATCACGTGGAGACACCGCGCCAAAGTCAGAGCTTTGATGAAAAGAAGAGGACCTGCCCGGGGGCTTTGGAAGTACACATTTTGTTTTTTTTTCTTATAGGCTACAAGTTATATACTAGGGGACACAGGCTGCCAGCTATATACTGGGGCTGGGGGCTGCAGACTATACTGGGGGCAGGGGCTGCAGGCTATATACTGGGGGGACAGGGGCTGCAGGCTATATACTGGGGGCAGCAGCTGCAGGCTATATACTGTGGGGGAGTGGCTATAGGCTATGCACTGGGGAGCAGGGGCTGCAGGCTATATGCTAGAGCTGCAGGCTATATACGGGGGACAGGAGCTGCTGGACATATACTGGGGGCAAAGGGCTGGCTGTACACTGGGGGCATGAGCTGGCAGGCCATATTCTAGGCTTATATCTGAATAAATATGTTTTCCCAGTTTTTCAGGTCATCTATTAAATATATGTATGAGCACTTGGAGACTTTTACAGCTTATTAAGGTTTATAAAAGTAGAAATCTAATTGCCTAAGTTAAATTTTTTAAGTATTGTTATTTACTAAAAGTGTCTAAAAGATAGACAGTACAAAGCTATTTATTAAAGTATCTTATGTAATATGATATGTTTTGGTGCAGTTTAAAATGTAAATTTTGCCCCTCCTGCTGCTTGTCTAAGTTGCTTAAGTTAGATGAATATGCCAGATTTTGGTGCATTTGTGGTGCGCTTTTGAGACAACTTAGGTTGCCTCCATTTACCCAGAATATGACTCTTCTGTTTCTCTAGGGAAAAAACTGTCTTGAAACTCTTGATAAAGGGTGCATATTTTTTATCTGCAAATGATGACATATTAATAAACATATTGCTTAATAAATTACATTAACTGCTATTTATTTTACCAATAGAGATCTGAAATTTGATGTGTTGTTTCATTTTGTTTTTAGACATTAACTCATAAGTTCAAAGACAGCCAAAGTGAACTTCAAGATGTGAAGCTTAAACTTCAGAGTGCTAAAACTGATGTCACACGACTTGAAAATTTAGTGGCCTCCAAAGTAAGCTGGAAAAGAATGCACTATGCAAAATGGCATCTACATCCATAGAACACATATTGTTTGATGTAAAGTACAATATATAGTATGTGCAGCATAATTGTATAGTTTGATAAAATATGGAGCAAAACATGGTATCTAGGACTGTGTAGGATTACCACTTAATGGCAAAGAAATATTTCAAGATCATGTGATTACTATTAATATTTTTACCACTTAAAGGAAGTTTACCAGCAGTTTTGAACATAAAAATGCTGTTAGGTGTGGGCCCTGGAGAGCTCTGTAGCATACCTTGTTAGTAGCATCAGGGTGGTAAAATGTATTTATATTTGAGGATTGTAGCTGGATTTGCACTTGGATGCACTTGTGTGAGATTTTTTCACTGATTACAGCTCAGCCCCTCCTCTTTGCTCTGATTTAGAGCAGTAGCAGACTTTTGGTTAGATATTACAGGAGAGGGTAGGGACTGAGGAGTGGTTTAAATACAGAGATAAAAGAACACAGCAGTCTATGGATACTTCCCCATTGCATCAAGTCAAGCAGCAAACCTGGAATATAAAAGGCATTTTTCACAGTCCTGCTGCTACTAACAACACACAAAGGTATTGTTACAAAGATCTCCACGACTGCTACCTAACGCTGTCTGCAGTTATGCATGGTAAACTGCTGGTAGACACCTTATAAATTTTTCATACAAGTTTCCTGTTGACCATAAACACACAAGAAGTCTCCACAATTACAAACAAAACATTTTTCTTTATTGACAGGAAAAAGAAATTCGAGACCTTATTGAAAATTACCGCAAATCTTCAGCTCAGGCAGATATGTGGGAAGATAAATGTCACCAACTGGAGAAGGAATATAACTGTGTTAAGCTGGATCTTCATGGTGCAGAGTCAGAACGCAGAAGACTTAAAGAGAGAGTAGATGCCTTAGAACTGGAATCCGAACAAGTAAGTTTTCATATAAAGATTGGTTTTATGTTGTTAGAAAGGTAATGCTTGTATTAACTAAAC
Source organism: Engystomops pustulosus (assembly GCF_040894005.1). Taxonomy (NCBI): domain Eukaryota; kingdom Metazoa; phylum Chordata; class Amphibia; order Anura; family Leptodactylidae; genus Engystomops; species Engystomops pustulosus. The sequence goes on along the minus strand of NC_092412.1, from coordinate 101,084,331 downwards.
GGGCACAGTACTGAAAAATATGCAAGATACAAATGTGGCATCTGAAAGAAACCTGTTTACTTTGGGCAAGAGGGTCGACGATTTTATAAAAACATACATAGAATAATATATAATAATTTCAGTCTCCACACTTTAAGGAAAGCTGTCATCATTTTTACATAATGACAGGCTCCCATTGCCTTTGGCAGTTCAAACGGAACAAGTGGCTCTTCTCCTACTCCTTACTCACATTGGAATTATTCAGATGCACAACCTGTCATCATGTAAAAATGACCTTCCTGATGACAGGTTCGCGTACACCAAAAATCCGATCGCGTGCACCAAAAAACCCGGCGCAATTCAGGGAAAATTGGCGCAAAACTGTAAAATTCGGGTAACCCGACGGAAAAACACGATTTGGGCCCTTAGTAATTGACCCCCATTGCGTTGAGGCACTGTGCATCACCGTGCTGGGAACATGTCGACTGACCGCAAAAGGTAGGGCAGGTCCTATTCTTGCCTGTCTATGCAGGGGGAGCAGTCACTTCCTATGGATAACAGCAAGGTGAGTAGTTTTCACCCACCAATAACAGATGAGCTGTAAGCACAGCAAACGGCACGTTTCTTCATGTGCTTCAGACCTTCCTGTGGTGACCATAAAAATACTTTGGATTTTCGCTTTTATGGAATCAAAAAGGATATGACAAAAGAAAGTAAGTTTCATATGATTTTAAAGGCAGTGTGACCATAGCCAGAAGTGACAAAACCACAATTTTGAACCCATCGCAGAGCTGTGCAGCCTATTTTGAATTGTTTCTAAGGCATCTGTATTTTTTCATATTGCATTTCAGCATATAACCTCAGAGCAGTCTTATAAATCTCAGATTACTACTTTGACCAAATCAGTTACAAGGATGGAAGAAGAGCTGCGACAAGTTAGAGCAGATAAGTCATCAGCCCTCAGCGACCTGGCATCTACAAGGGAACTTTGTGTTAAACTGGATTCTGGTAAAGAAATGATAAACCGCCAACTCTGTGCCAAAGCGCAAGATGTAGAGATGGTATGTTACCTATGTCATTTTCAGTTATCATATTATTATATTATGACCATGAGTGCTAAGAAATATTTACTGTGTAACTTATTTTTAACATTCTTAAGTTAAACAGGCCTCAGAGTAACCCTTTATTGTAACCTTGGAAATGTTGTATGACGTCTAGTTAACAACATCTCAGTCGTAGCTCAAATCTTGTTCTCTTAAAAATATAAATCAGGCAGTAGGGGACACAACTGGCAGTTTTGAGGTAGTGTAGTTTTGGCTTTGGGTGGTGTTGAGTGTTCAACTGCACTGCTAAACCTTCTACTGCCAACCGCATCTGCCACTTCAAATGACTGATAGGAAGCGAAAAAGAAACTCACATTAGAGCTGAAATACTAAAATATTTTTTTATGGTTACAGTTATGCTACTTTCTTGAATATATGGACAAACATATACATTAGGATTCCATGTGAAAATCTAGTGAACTCCATCTCTATGTTCAAGAAAGTTAAGGCAGGACAGAAAAATAATGGTGGCCACACAAAATATTCACTCTATCGGCATTTTCACTTAGTGGTGGATTCAGTATAGACATTGATGGCTGAGACAACTTTTCAATTTTCCTGTTCAGCTGCAGCAAGAACTGGAATCCTCACATTCAGAGATAGAACTCCTCAGGAAGCAACTAGCCAGTGAAAGAATCTCAGTGAAGAACCTGGAGGCTCTATTAGTGACAAACCAAGACAAAGAATTTCAATCCCAAGTGCGGGTCCAGGAACTTGAATCAGAGCTACAGCTGCTTGGAGATAGACTGATATTGGCAGAGAGCAAATTGTAAGTATGGTAAATGTTCTATGTAGCTGCAATCCAATTGATATTACTTAAAATAGTTATTCTGCTGTGCACAGAATAATAGCAGTCAATTAACATTTGCATGTGGCAAGACTTTGATTTACCGCTTCATGTACAAAACACTAAGCCTTTCTATAGTAACAGACCTTTTTTTATCTTAATAATAGACTTCTGTTTATACAAAACTTGTCAGGTCATCCGATATCAGAGCACTTCAAAGAATTATATGATTAAAGGCGTTTGCCCATAAAAGAAATTTTTTAAGTTTTATCCCCTAGTAATGTTTACACAATAAAGATCATTTGTAATCCCCCTACTCAGTTTTATTGCTGTTTTAGCTCTTATCACTCCAGAGGGTGGGTGGGGACTCTCTAAGCAGACACATTAAGATTCCTCTGTGCTATGAAATGCTGTTTGCTGACAATGTTCTTAGACTAGCATGGTACAGGTTTATCTACACTTTTATTTAGCTTCTGAATATTCTACTAGTATCCAACTTAGAACAAGAGAGTTGAGACTGATCAAAGATGAGAGATGATGAGATCCATGAGATGGATATAAAACACACTCTCAGCTCTGATAACTCACCTATAACACGCACCCAAATAAAGACCTTATCTTGTCTGTAGCTTGTAGAGTAAGTCTCTGCACGCTGCTTGCTGGCAGGAAGTGCCTGTGTCTGAGGTGGTCTTGTAATGCAGGAGGCAGAGAGTACTGCAGTATGCAGACAAGGGAAGCTTTCATGAGAAGAATAGTCAGAAGATTTACAGTCGGATGCAAAGTTTTATACACCAGGACAGATAGAGACAGGTTGGAATGATATCTGTGAAATGTTATATTTTTGTGAATAACAGTGAATTAGAGACTGCATTATTTTGTTATTCTTAGAAAGAATATTTTCTTCATGGGAATACCTTAAGATACTTTGGATGGCATTTTGAGGAAAAAAAGTTAGGTGTGGAAATTAACATGTCTGAATTGGCTTACCCCTAATATCATCTGAGTTGAGAACCCCAATACACACAAACTTGTCTGCCAGCCCAACACTTGCCAAATTTGTTCCATTGGGCCTTTATTGTAATTTTTATACATGTCTTTAAGGCATTAGCAAAATACCACTTTTATTTATACCTGACTGTATAGGGATACCAAATACTAGCCATATACTATACTGTATTATACTATATAAACCTATGTATTATTATATAGTAGTTTTATGTAATTTATGCTTCTAATATAAATCCTTTAATTGAATGATAACTAAATTGATAGAGTCATAAGACTTTTAATGTTACCTTGGTAGGATCATTTTTCTCTATGCAATATTTTTTCTTTTATGCAGAGGAACTCAGGGGAGAGAAGCGGGGCAGCTGAGAAACAAGATAGCTCAACAAGAGGCCGAGCTTGAAATTACAAGAAGACAACTATCAACAGAACGCTTTGAAAGGCAAGTGTACTGTAGTCTATAAAGCTTTCCTCGTAAACTTAAGTTAGGACGGAGAAGCTGTGTAGATTGATATACAGTTCTGTGGGAAAAGATTCAGTTTGTCTTTTTATGCTGTGAAGTCAAGTGGGCTCTCTCATATGTTATTGGCATCTCTCTGTATAAACAATTAAAGCGGCAACTGGACTGATCCCCAAATGAGCAGGATTTATAAATTAAGGGCAAGTTATACTAAATATTTTGCAAGAAAACTATAAGTATCAGTCTGCTCAGCTTTTCCTGCTCTAAGACATGTTACCTTGAGACTGTATTTTATTGTGAAAATACAATTTGACAATTTGAGCTTAAAACACTGTTATTTTGCAGGCAAAATCTGTTTGTGTCAGTTTGTCAGTCCATACAAAGCATTCAGTTTGTACTGACATGCTTCCATAGGGAAAATTGGCTTTGATGGCTTCCATTAATTGTTCTTCTTAACTTCATTACTTGTCTGTAGAGAGTTTGCTGTCAAGGAGCTCAGACGCCAGAATTTTCAGGCAACCTCAACCTTTAGAAGAACACCAAGTCCTTCCAGACTCTCACCAGAACGTTCTTTCCGTTCTCCTGAGCGGCGATCCAGATCTCCCGAAAAGTCCACAGAGAGGTGAGTACCAATGTATAGAAGTAGTGATAAGCAAATTGAGTGCGATATTCATAAAATGTTTCTAAACATAAACCTTTTACAAAGTATCACATCATGAATCTGCCTTACATTTTAAGTTACCACTGAACAAAACGAGGTAGCAGATAAATATATAGTCTGATTTAAGATTAATATAATAGTTTTATTATTTTTTAACATATGGTCAGTAAAGAGACCTCAACACAGTTTTCCTGCACAGTGAAATTCGCAGACGCCCAGAAGTCCAGAGTAATGCAGCCGGCCACATTTACTTAAATCCCCAGTTATGTTATTTAAAGATAATGCAGAGATAAATCAATAAAAAAACAGTAACATGCTAAAGTTCCAAGCCAGGCTGTTTCCTTGTAGTTAAAAGGAGGGGACACATGCAACTGCAAGTTTACAACAAATCTATAACCAGTGTTTTGTAAATGTCATTTACAACTGTAAAGGTAGAGAGGCATTTCATGACAAAGCATTTTACTTTCCCAAAAACTACTTTCAGTATCTGTCTTGTTAAACAGGAAAGTAGTATCCTGGTGCTCAGCTCATGACACTTAGAACAATGGTTTTGTAAAGGAGTTTTTATCTTGTTTGGGAGGCCTATGGGTGTTGTATTGGGTGATACTAAGTGACTCATCCTGTCACCTATGTGTGAAATCTGCAAGAAGGCTTCCTGGGCTACAAGTATTTCTTCCTTTTCTCTTTTGTATTTCTACATTGACTTGACTTTATTTCCTTTTTTTTACACATATATATGTATTACAACTCAATTTTTTGTGTTCAAGAGAAAGATTAAAAATCTTTCCAAGTCATCATGTTGACCTCTCGCATCCCGTTTTTTGTTTTTATAGTTCCCCTATTGTTTCTGCTATGATCATTTTAACCTGTTTCGGGAGTCTGCAACCTAAGTCTGCAGCGGGAGCACGACCGGGTCTCCGGGTGTCTTTGAAACAAGGGAAATGGGGTTTATTACCGCTTCTCCCTTCTCTGCTCCTCACAGCATCACTCTGGAGTTAATCAGAGCTGCTGGGTCCAATTAGACCCAGTAACGCTCTGACCAGTACCACCAGTGACAGGGGGTGGTTTTCCTCTGTAAATGAGGCTCTTATAGATGCCCCAGTTACAGGGGAAAACTTGTAAAAGAATAAAGTAACATTAGAAAAAAAAAATCTTACAGATGCCCCCCTCCCTCCTCTGGTCCTCTTCCATACATGATGGCCCCGGCATCGTGTCCCTGTCCCAGTCTGTTGCAGACTTCGTGATGTCAGACACACGCTGATATTGTAATGTGTGCACGGGCATCGGCACACACTATGATGTCATCAAGCGGCTGACGTCATGGTGCCTGCGACGGACCGGGACACGGACCCGATGCCGGAGCTGCAATGGATAGAAGAGGACCTGCCAGGGTGCTTAGGAGCATGAGTACATTTTTTGTTTTTTTCTTACAGGCAGGGGCTGGCAGGGTATAAACTTAAGGGGACTGGCTATATACTACTGGGGGCTGGCAGGCAATATACTACAGGGGACTGGCAGACAATATACTACAGGGGGCTGGCAGGCTATATACTATAGGGGGCTGGCAGGCTACATACTCCAGAGGGCTGGCAGGCTATATACTCCAGAGGGCTGTCAGGCTATACACTAGAGGGGGGTGGCAGGCTATATACTAGAGGGGGGTGGCAGTCTATATACTACAGGGGGCTGACTGGCTTCATAGTACTGGGGGCTGATTGGCTATATAGTACTGGGGGCTGACTGGCTATATACTACTGGGGGCAGGCAGTCTATATATTACAGGGGGGTGGTAGTCTATATACTCCAGGGGGCTGACAGGCTATATACTACAGGGGGCTGGCAGTCTAGTAGTCAGCAGTATTGGTATGATAACTGGAACTATATCTAGAAAAACCTGGTGAATATCCTGCTAGTGCATGGCTTTAGTGCACTCTTGTACTCATATTAATACAGTACATTATTCTCCCTATTGTCCTTATGTCATGCTTCCATAAAATATATTTTACTTTTACATTGCTTGTTTTATGTTAATGACCATAGTTGATGTATGACCTGTGGAAGCTTCTATGTGTTATGATATCAGCTCAGACTGATGTGTTTAGCAGTATTGTGCTGATGGGGCTTCACTTGAGCTCTTCCCTTTGTTAGGGACTTCAGCTGTGAATAGAAGAAGAGAAAAACGTCCATTTACTGTTTCCTGTAGCGCAGTCGTATAGAGTAAAACATTACAAGCTGCCTCTGCACATTCTAACATTTGTCTGACTTATCGCTACCAGATATTATAAATTGTGCTGTAATAACACAATATGCAATCCTTAGAAATACTGAGTGTGACCTCTATTCATTTATACTACCAGTGACCTTATCTGAATTGTTTAACCTGACATTGTCAATGTAGTTACTATGTCTGTTTTGGTGTGGTGATGGCGGCACCTAAAGAAACAACTCCACACTTGTACTTGAACGTTAGCTGTAGGGATACCGGCAAATTTGGTGAGCTATCCTCCTCAATATGCTCCTCAATTGCTCATCACATGCACTGCACTTTCTAGCTGTGCTAACTCACTCGGCCACCACTTCGGCCTGGCTACTCAGAGCCCCCAGACTCTCCTGTCTGTCTCCTCTAGGTCATCTTGCTACTAACTTAATGACTGTTAACTCCTCCCTTCTTCTTGCCATAATCCTCTTGTCCTGCTCTCGAAGCTTGGTTAGGCCATCCCCCTTCTTTATTAAACTTGTAACAATTAAAGGTACATACACAGTACATTGCCATTGCTGTAGGACCCAACATTTTACACAAAGTGGAGGGTGCTACAGTTGCAATACCTTTTACCAGATTAAAGAGGTTGTCCAGGAATACAGTCTTTCTTTATATATGACTGGGGAAAATGTAAAAATAATAAAGAGTTTATACTCACCTCTCTCCATGCTCCTCTTAAGCCGAGCCACCACCTGTCACTGCCAACCTCTGTTAGTATACAGAGGTCTGTGGTGCCTGCTACAGCATTAGTTTCAGTCTGTAGCAGGCGCGTGGCTGTGTTGGGACGGCACTGCCCGGCCTTTGTACACTAACAACGCTAACTAACACTGACAACGTTTTACGAGAAGGTGGCACGGGCTAACAAAGATTGAGAATGGCCTACAGGTATGTGTGGCACGGGTCAGGATGTTAACTTTTATAGAGCTAAAAACCTGTCCACCATAATAATTACTTTTAAAGGCTTATAGAATGTCAATGCTCTGAAATATATATTCCATGTATGTGTGGGGCTAACAGTGGTAGAATTGGGTGAATCTAAACTTTAACCTTATCATGATGTCATATTAGTAGAATAATATGTGTCTTTGTATTCTATGTCTGACTATTACAACTCTTCTCTTGCAGAAGCCTTTTCTTTAGAGACTACTAAATGGATCCAAGATGTAAGATCTTCAGTGTCGGCTCAGTGTCATTTTTGTTGTGCAGCATCTAGTTGAAAACCACTATTAAATATAAGGAACAGTAAAGCGGGATCTCATTTTGTGTCTATGACTATGTTATTTGGCTGTGACAAATCATTTGCTTTTGATACAAGCAGCTACTCAGGGGCATTACTTTAGGGGGTGCAGAGGGTGCGGTTGCAACTGGGCCCGAGTTGCTTAGAAGGAGTTACTTTCCCATATGAGAAGACTATTACTATAACCCATACATTTTAGTCAGCGGCCTGGCACAGACTTTGCCCTGGGGCCCTTCAGCTTCAAGTTACCCCACCACAGCTACTACTTAATGGTTTGATATCATGTCAAGTATATTGGAGCTATCAGGAAATCTCTACTTTCCATTTGTATAAGAGACAAGGATATATTACTAGAAAGCATCAATTATTTAACTCTGTTTGGCTCGCAGCCAACAGATCTTAGTTCTAACTTCTCCACAGTCCATCAACCCCTTCTCACACCCGTACATAATAGAAAATCCTAGCTGGGAGCTACATTCCTCAACCAGACGCACTATTACTTTGAGCGCCTGGCATGCGACCTGTAAGGGGCTTCCCCCTAGGGATTGGACCCCCTGCACCACTTACTGGGGGAAATGATGCTCTTCAGGGCAGCCCTGAGGTCTGCCAAGTGACCCAGGTCTGCCCGATGCCTTCATTAGTCACACCCCTTTCGGGTCTGACTGCAAACTGTCTTAACATGCCAGACAGTTTACACTGCACTACAATATTTTCCAATAAATTATTTAAATTTCCTTAGAAATCACATAAGGACCAGAAACACAGTTTTTCTGCATTGTTATTTTAACTGTGAATTAGATGTCAGATTTGTCATAAATAAATGTCTAGATTCTGAGTAAGGGTGCTAACTTTTGTACTTTATATAATACAATTCTACCTGACATATTCAGCAAAATTACTTAAAGGACACCTGTCATCAGATCTTTGTCACTTGTCCTGTCACTACTACCTGTTGGAGCACCTCACATAGATTCCATCCCAGCCTTTATCTAGTTATTTCATACATTAATCATTGCAAAATCATCATTTCTTTATTATGTAAATGAGGCTGGTCACATGGTCAGAGGCAGTGATGTCACCCCTGTTCCCCCTCCCCTCTCCTCCCCTTGCTTATGTCTGTGTGTAATGTATAGTAAAGCATTGCTAGTGTCTGTGCTGCATCTGCTGACATGCTGCATCCTCCCATACATATATGAGACATAGACATCAGCTACCTGACATGTTCTGCACATGGCTGCCTGGAGCTGCTGTATCTCTCCTATACACACACAGGCTGCAGGGGGCGTGGCCAGCACCAGGAAGCACATCATTATACAGCCTCACATCATTATAGAGGCTGTCAGTCATGCACTGGGGGTATGGCTGTGCCTCCCACTCATGAATAAGCTGGACAGCTTGAATATGCTAATGACTCATTGGACATTTCACAGGTCCTTTGCATACAGCTTTAGGACCTCATTGCTTAGGTTTACAGGCATGTAGAGGGACAATGAAGGGACAGAGGCAATGCTCTCTAATGGCAGTTTATGAAAATCTATTCAGATTAGGGGGGTTATTTTGCATGACGGGTTCTCTTTAAGACTATATCTAGTGTCAATAAAGTTGAAAGGTATCAACTGAGAAGATCAGAACAGACTGGTGAATGTATTTTTGCTTTAAGGGTTTACAAAATTATGTTCTGATTTGTTTGTGTATTTTTTTCTAAACAATAAATATATTTTTATGTGATTTGTAGAATTTGATGTGTATTTAAATAATAAAGCAATTTTATTGTTTAACAAATTATTTATTTGGAGGACAGACTGAATTTTTTCTCAATTAGCCTGTGTACTGACTCCTGTTACAACAACCTCAATTGGTATGCATTGTTTTAATATTTTTTCTACTGATTTTTTTTATTCAATAAAAAATTTCTTATCCTGAGTTAAATGTGTTGAAATGCATTTCTTCAACCTCTTTGCTTAACTAGTTAGTGACACGTAATGAAATAGATCGTCCTATTATCGGCCCGTTACCACATCAGGACGATATAGTACATCGTTCTGATTGCGCTGGAACCTTCAGTGTTCCAGCATGCTTCGCAGCAGGAGACCAGCTGATACATACAGCCTGTTCACTGCTGCGTCTGCCTGGCAGGGAGATCTAACCTCCTAACTGCTGTGATCAAGCATGATCGTGGCAGCTAAGGAGAGAGACAGAAGCAACATGGTAGAAGGGGAGCCATGGAGAGACCCCCCCCCCCATATATGTAATATATCTGGGAGTGTCAGTCAGGACCAGATCCATCATGTTGGTTGGGTGTGAAAAATTAAGCAACGCAAAATGAATACAGCATACCGCCATGTAGTATAAAATGCATACAGTGTGCCGCCATATAGTATAAAATGCATACAGTGTATCAGCAAGTAGTATAAAATACATACAGCGTGCCGCCATGTAGTATAAAATGCATACAGCATACGGCCATATAGTATAAAATGCATACAGCGTGCCACCATGTAGTATAAAATGCATACAGTGTGCCGCCATGTAGTATAAAATGCATACAGAGTACTGTCATGTAGTATAAAATTCATACAGCATACCGCCATGTAATAAAATGTATACAGCGTATTGCCATGTAGTACAAAATAGAAGCTCTGATAAATGTAAAAATACTACATATACATACAGCATATATAAACACATATACAAACAGTATATGCAGCATATGCATACACTGCATATATATATATATATATATATATATATATACACACACCATACACAGAATATACATAAACACTTATACCGCATATGCACTTATACACACACACATGCACATACATACACGAAGACATAAATATATACATGCACAGATAAAGTTACTTACCTTTTTTACTTACCTGACGGGGAGTGGGGGAGCCGGGTGCTCAGTGCTGTCCAGTGGGCTGCCGCAGCATGGTGCCAGCCAACTGGCATAGGTACAGGAGCTCGGTGCCAGGTGGTTGGAGGGCGAAAGATTGGTGCATGCCGGGCTGGTGCCGGGCGGGCACTTGAGAGCTCGTCCCAGTCGTAGCATGGCCAGGAGCATTGTGCCAGTCTGCAGGCGGTTGCATGGTCCTGGCCAACGGCCGGTCACATGGTGCGCGTGGGCGGGCAGCTTGGTTTCGGCAGGCAGGGACCAGAGCGCGACCGGGAGAATGATGGTGGCCGGGGGGCGTGCAAACGGGAGCTCGGTGCTTGCCGGTTGGCAGAAGGGGCGGGCGGCAGCTCAGTGCCGGCTGGCGCAGGGAGCCTCTTGCTGGCTGGAGTGTGGGCCGGAGGGCGGGTGGGAGTAGGATGCGGGCCGGCTGCCGGGAGCACGGTGCCGCCCCCTCGTACAGCAGGAGGCGCGCCGCCTGAAGCGAGATTCTCAACTCGCCTTATGGCAGGTGCGCCCCTGGGTACCCCTTGATCACGTGGCCGACATGTCTGCCATATACAGTGGTCTATTAGCACAGTCCAAGTCTGGCAAACTGTCGGTAAATCTGCAATGTATTGTATAAGGGATCAAGGTATCCCCAGTGTAAGTCCCCTAGTGGGATAGTAAAAAAAAGTAAAAGTTTAAAAAAAAATAAAAAAAGAACAACTCCAAAATTGCCCTTTATATAATTCTATTTTGTGAAAAAAGCCCCACCCCTAAATTGCAATTTTAGTGCATTCTACCTCCCCAAAAATTTAAAAGAAAGGATCAAAAAGTCCGATGTACCCTGTACCATTCCAACCGGTACCTTTTCCCGCAATAAACAAGCCCTAATAATCCTCTTTTGACTGAGGAATAGAAACGTTATGGCTCTCAGAATATATGGCGACACATAGACAAAGGTTTGCGTATAAAAGAGTTTTAATTTGCTAAAGTAGTTAAACATAAGAAAACCTCTACATGTTTGGTGCCTGCTTAATCATACTAATCTACGGAATAATTTTATCATATTTATTATACTGTACAGTGAACTGTGTAAAAGTTGTAATTAAAAAACAAATTGCAAAACTGCTGTTTTATTCTGTCCCGTTGCAGGAAAGAGTTCATAAATGTGAATCATTATACTATTTTTCACGTAAAAATGAACCCTTTGGAAATTACAAATCTTACCACAAAAAAAAAGCCTTGTCTGATACAAAATAAAAAAATTATATCTTTCCAGCAAATAAATAATATTGTTTATATTATTAATACAATTTTCCCATATACTTTCCTCACTTTCCATACACGGTTTTCTAAATCTCCGCTTGCTGTCCTGCTATTAACCCCTTAATGAGCGCCCTATCGGGTTTTTACGGCGGTCATTAAGGGTACTTCTTCTGACGCGTACACCTTTCTACGGCGGCGCCTCAGAAGAAGATTTCGGGACACCGGGTCTCGCTGGTGCCGATGTCGGGCTGTGATCTTACAGCCTAGACCCGGCACTTACCAGCATGACTGCAGCGTGTAAGCGTGTCCCTCGTGGATCGGACCCCCCCGATGGGCTTACCGGGGGATCCGATCCCTCCTGCCGCAGCCCCGGGTTCCGACGAGTGACCGGGGGCTTCCGGCTCCTCTACCCGCCGGGTTCTGCCTTCCTGGCAGGACCCGGCTGTATGTAAAAAAAACTTCCCGTAATGTACAATTTTTCATCAAACACCATCACAAAAAATGTTCTAAAAAGTGATCAAAAAAAGTTACGTTCCCTAATATGATACGACTGAAAAGAACAACTCTTTTCGCAAAAATAAGCCCTCAACGAGGTCTGACAACAGAAAAATACAGAAGTTATGGCCCTAAAAAGTTGTCAATAGTAAAAACAATGCGATATTCTCCAATATTGGTTTTGCTCAGGAAAATTGAGCAAAGATAAGAAAAACTATATAAATGAGGCATCACCGCAATCGTAGTGAACCAGAGAATAGCTCCCCCTGTAGTATATAGCCAGCCTCCACTGAAGTATATAGCCCAGGGGTCCCCAAACTACGGCCCCGTTTCTATCCGGCCCCGTCATCATTGGCACTCTTGGAGCGGCAGCACCGGCGCCCCGAATGTATTGGTTTGGGGCCCCCCGGGCTGGCGCACCAAAAGCGCCAATGATTAGGCTCATGCTGTAATAATTAATGGCGGGGGGAAGCATATGTAGTAATTCATTGTGGGGGGGAAGCATATGTAATAATTAATGGTGGTGGGGCAACATATGTAATAATTAATGGCGGGGGGGAAGTATATGTAATAATTAATTGTGGTGGAAGCATATGTAATAATTAATGGCGGGGGGAAGTATATGTAATAATTCATTGTGGGGGGCAACATATGTAATAATTAATGGTGGGGGCAGCATATGTAACTATTAATGGTGGAGGGGCAGCATATGTAATGATTTATGGTGGGGGGAAGCATATCTAATAATTAATGGTGGAGGGGCAGCATATGTAATAATGAATGGTGGGGGGAAGCATATGTAATAATTAATGGTGGGGGGCAGCATAGGAAATAATTAATGGTGGAGGCAGCATAGGAAATAATTAATTATGAGAGGCAGTCTGGTAATTAATGGAATGGGCGGAGGGCAGCATATTCAATAATTAATAGAGAGGGGTCCCAATATATTAAATAATTAATTAACTGAGTTATAAAATAGTTCACGAGAGGGATACAGTATATTAAATTATTAATTGGGGGGGGGGCAGTGTATTACGGATGCGGTCACATGTACTGCTATTTATTTTTAAACTTTAGTCCGGCCCTCCAACGGTCTGAGAGGGACAGTTAACAGCCCCCTATGTAAAAAGTTTGGGGACTGATATAGCCAGTCCCCCCTGTAGTATATAGCCAGTGGCAGTATTGTAGCCGATGAGGTTTATCCGAGGCGCGAATATTGCTAATTGAAAACTTGTATGAGTTTTAAAGGCTACTTCACTAAGGCTACATTCACACCGTTTATAGGTCTCCCATAGAAGGCAATGGGTGCACGGCACCGGAGGGAAGCAGTATGGGCACCTTACCGTTCCGTAGCGGGGAAAAGATATCAGTGTCCTATCTTTCCCCAGAATGTGGTGCTGTACATCACTATGGAGAGGGGCTAGGGTGAGCAGCACTCCTCCTCTCCCCGGCGCAGATGTGTGCCGATGTGTGCCTTAAAGTGCTCTGCCCGTGTATAATGCTGTGTGCGACCGATTCACTAAGATCGCACACCAGAAATCTTGAATCTGTCACTTCCCTGCACTGGCCTGACAGAGTTCACCAACTTTTTGGCATGCGACAGGCTTTGCATGTTAAATCTTGCACACGTCCGAATGATTGCCGGCACCCCCCCCCCCCTAATTTGTGTTGCACAGAGGCTAGTGCAGCTGCGCCACAAAAGGGTCGCATGCGACACCATAGTGGCGCAGACACTTCTTAAATACCTGAGCAAGCCGTTTTAGCCATGAAGAATGTGAACAGTACGACAAAAGTGCAGTGTAAAGCCCTTAGTAAATGAGCCCCAGTGTGTTTGGCAGATTTGTAACCCTTCTCATCAGTTCACCACACCTAATGTGTAATAGATGTGTATGCATAGAATAGCAGTGCGCTTGCATTGTGTCCCTTGGTTGTCATACACAGTCATCTCTTCGGAGAGGCAATCACACCCATGCAATGAATATGCATTATATCCTGACCCTGTGTTCCCCTCCGATGATACCTAACAGGTGCCTGCACTTTACCCTTCTACCAGTAGGGGCTCCACATAATACATTCTGTGTCATAGGGATAATGTGACCCCGCCTGCTGCCGGACTCTGAGCTCTGCTCAATCCTCTAGTGGCACATACACACGGTCCCTGCCGGACAGGGAGCTTCTCCTGTGGGCACACTGCCCACTCTCCTGCCACTTGTCATCCTTCATGTACTCGTCCTGATTCTGTCTCTCCTGTATTCTGCAGCCTGACACCTGTTGTAGATAAGGTAAGGGAGCTTATGTTTTCCTATGGCTGTACAAGAACAACCTTTATAATGCGTTTTTCTCCCAGTGCAGAGCTATCATGGCTGTAGCTATACAGGATACATACATGGGTATACTCTGCACCCTTGGTGATGCTGCCTGTATGCACACCAGATCTCACCTGGGTGCCATCCCTGTGTATCTATGGACATTACACTTTCACTGCTCTGCGACTTATTGACCTACCAATGACAGTAGGTCTCTCCACAGCATCTGCTCCACTACTCTGTATATCCCCTCATCTTTTCCGCTGCTAAACAGAAACATAACACCTTGTTACACACAGTAAAAAGGCATTTTTTTAACAACTAAGTAAAATTTTCCTTAAATTTATATCATTGGGGAACATGTATACGCCGTACATACGCCCCCCCCCCATAGACGGCAATGGGCGCACGGAGCAATACGATGCTGCACACGTGCGGTACTGTACTGCTCCGTACACGGGGAAAGGATAGGACATGTCCTATCCGGTGTTACGGCGCCATGCACCATGCGTCACTATGGAGAGGCGATGGGTCACCACTCCTCCTCTCCGTCTCGGCAAACATATGTTCATGTAAATGCAGCCTTAGTGGATTTTCCTTATTGATACGGGTAGGCAACTGAATTTGCAACTGTTTTTAAAGCAAAAGTTTAAAACAGCTCTAAACTATTTTCTACACTGTAGCAGAGAGGTGTGGATTAGCACCAAGATTTTTTAAAAAGTCGCAGTTCTTACATCTGGAATCAGGTGATAAGTCAGGGTAGACTGCAGAAGACTAGACTGTGGCGAACTTTGAAGAAAGATTGGGGCACATTTACTAAGGGCTGTACGCCAGTTTTCTGTAGGACTTTGCACTTTCTTTTTAGTGCAAACTGCTTGCACAGGTATTTAAGAAGTGTCCGCGCCACATTTCTGTGGCATGTGACCCTTTTGTGGCGCAGCTGCACTAAGCATCATGCGACACAAATTAGGGGGTGTTCCGGTGCTCATTCAGACTGTGCGCCAGATTTATCATGCAAAGTCAGACAGAATTGTGTTACATGTTAAAGGTGCACCAAAAAAAAGTGGTGCACTCTGTCTGTGCAGTGCAGAAGTCCCATTGTCTTAAGGGAAAAAAAGTGCAAAAGTGCACATGCGCCAAAAAAGTCGCCCATTCTGTCCCATTGTATAGGACATGTCCTAACTTTTTCCTGGGTACGAAACGGTACGGTGCACCATACCGCTCCCATAGGGCGCCGTGAGCCCATAGAAGTGTATGGGGGACGTATATTGGTCGTATATACATCGGCCGTATATATACGTCCCCCATACATGTGTGTGAATGCAGCCTAAATCATATACTTTATGGAGACTGAATGCAATGTCAAACCTTATCACTTTATTTTCCACTTTGTTACTTAGCAAATATTAATATTTGCACCCTTTTATTCTTAGTAATATATACTGTAACATTCTTGAATGGGTTGTGCCTTGTGTGTAATTGTTATGTTGCCATTCCTGCAAATTCATAACTTCAGCTTTGTATCTAGCGCACAGTCAGTACACACCAAAAAATTACAATTTATGTGTTTTTCACATAAATCTATTTTGTGTGATGTCCTTGCATTTGTTACTTTTTAAAGATTAATACAGATGTTAATTCACAAGTTATTGGGTCTTTGAAAAAAATGGGGATACCACATTGAATATCAGGGATATTGCACTGTAACGTTCAGTACTGTAACTGTTTATGGAATTCTCAAAAAACAATGCAAAAATTTTCAATAAAAATACAGTTATACAAAAAAAGAATATCACTGGATATATATATATATATATATATATATATATATATATATATATATATAATCATAAAAGGAAATCCTCTGTTTGTGACTATTTCTCTCTTATAAGTCAAATACTTATATAATGAAAGGGATTTATGTGTTCTGTTTGCTGTTGGAGCTGTATTTTAAATTCTGAAACAATACCTATTGGCAAGGGACACACAGGGTCATTTTGTTACTAGTTAACTACTGCAGATGTTACAATCTCAGCATGCTGAATGGGTTAAAAACTGGGCTAGTCACAAAGAATTAGTGGGGATTACCATGCTGCAATACCATGCTCAGTTAAATAGTACAGTCTCTTAAAACAGCTGATTGGTGGAAATTCTGGGCATTGGGCTGCATGATCAAATATTGATGACCTATCCTAAGAATTGGAAAGTCTTGACAAAATTTTTTGTACTGGAAAACCCATCAAGTTTGGGGGAGCCATTCTCTATTTCAAAGGTTCAACCATCCTCATTGTAATCCATAAAGTTGATTTTAAAGGTGGCTTTTCAAGTGTAACACTAGTCAGAGGTGTAACTTAAAGCTATTGTGCCTCCCCTTGCTTTGTCAGCACTTATGCAGTGAGTAGCGTAACAGCGACAGTGTCTGGATCTATGAGTAAGTGTTCTTGGTTTATCATGCTTCATCTTGATGGTGGATTTCCTTCAGAAATTGGCCTAATAAATTATTACCAGTATGCTATCAAGCAGCTTTATATCTTCTATATAATGTTTCTTTCATCTTTCCTAGAATGCTATCATCCAGAAAACCAACTTTGAAGTGAGATGTAAATTGGCTATATAAAGTCAGGGAGGCGGAGAGTTTTACACTGAAGTCAAGCTCTCTTTCTGAACCCCTCCTCCCCCCCTGTGTTTGACATCATCCTGGATGCAGGGCCTTCAATTACAGTAAATTACAGTGAGGTAGGGGGAGCAAGTAAAACAATCTGCCTAATTAACTTTATACATCCAATTTCCAATTCTCTTCATAGTTGATTTTCTGCTGGGTCATGAAAGAAACAAGATGTAGGAGCTATTCAGCTGATTGACAACATACTGGTAGTGGTATATTAAGTCAATTTCTACTGACAGGTTCCCTTGAATTAGGAGCTATTAGCATTCTTGCGATCGGAGTGAGTGTTTGACTGGGGTGTCAACTGTTAGTTACAGCTGACACCTCATTCTTCCCAATGCTGGTTCAGTTCAGGCATCAGCTTTTTGCCATACCAGTATGGCGCAGTGGGAGAAGGGGCTAATAGTACCAGTCTTCTTATATGAGAATAGGATACCTTATGGACCCCTTAGGCTTCTGGGCTGGTGGACAGCACACTCTGGACCTCCTCCAGTTATATCTCTGATAATAGTTTTGTAGAAGTGCTGACTTTTTTACACTAATTTTGCTTGCATTTCAGCACAGATTTTCTGAAGAGTAAGCACCAAAAAAATAATTTGACAATGGGGCACATTTACATATCTGACCGCTGTAGTTCACTGAAAGTGCATTGTCCGACAATAATGCACTGTGCCGCGATTCACTAAGATTTTGCGCCAGATATCTTGCTGGTGTCGCTTCCCCACTCAGGTGGGGCCTTATGGAAGACAGTGCCAATGCGCCAAAAAAGGAAAATCCCAGCCCAGACACTTGTTAAATACCTGTGCAATTCATGTAATCCCCGAAAAAAGGCACACAGTCTGACAGCGACCCTTAGTAAATGAGCCCCAATGTGTCTCTGGTTCCGCCAGTCTCTAGATGGAAAACTTTTTTTGCTGCACCAGATTTATCACCTTGATAAATTCTGGTGCAGTATAAGACTGCCGGTCCTACTTTAGACCTACTTTAAGTTGGTCTGAACTGTGTGCCAGAATTTTGGGCGCATGGGGCAATTTACCGCAAGCCACGTCCATTTATATCGAGACCACGCCCATTTTCTGAACGCCACGCTGCCTTAATCGGACAAGTCGAGAAAGGTCTAAAAGCCTTGATAAATGTGGTGAAAGGCATTTTAGACAGTGTTTTTGGCGCAAAACCACCAGAATTGTGGCGTAAGTGTGTTAATAAATCCCACCCATTATCTGCAGAATAAAACCCCCAGAAAACACATGTCAGCTTGAATAAAAAAAAGGGATATTCTAGTACAGTGATGGATAACCTATGGCACTGGTGCCAGAGGTGGCACTCAGAGCCCTCTCTGTGGGCACTCAGGCCATCACCAGAGATGACTCCAGGTATCTTCCTGCAGTCCCACACAGCCCAGGACTTGCTGTGCACAGAGCTATTTTAAAGTGACAGCTCGACCTGGGACTATTTTCTGCTTTATTGGTGTCCTAAGAGTGCTGGTATAAATGAAAACTGTGACAGAGAAGGGAGTATAAATCACAAATTAAATTTCTGTGTTGGCACTTTGCGATAAATAAGCGGGTCTTTGTTGTAGTTTGGGCAATTGGTCTGTAAAAGGTTTGCCATCACTGTTCTAGTAGATAGCATATTATTATCATTATCATAATTGTCATCCACAACATCATGCTGCACCACTCCTCTGGAATAGTCTATATAACACAGGCACATACACATACAACATATCTAACTCTTCTTTCTTTATTTGTTTTTCTACTTGTAGACAGATTTATCACCTCTATTGATTTAGGGTTATGCTATTTCAGCTACAAAGATAATGTATTATGAGATTGAATATGGGAACTGGGCCAAGCAGGAAACAATATACCTTTGACGTTAATCTCAATAGTGTCTGGGTTTCGCTGGAGACTTTGGTCATTGTTTGTAAATCTTCAGAACTTGAGGCAAACCTTGCATTTCCAAGTAAGCTGAGGTTACACAATGAGGTTTCTGGTAATGTAACAATTGTCAAGGCTGGCACCCACAAATAAGCATCCTTCGTGGGCTATTAACTGCAGTAGTATCCAATCAGAGTGTTGTGTATTACTAAAGAAAGATTTGGGTCAGAGCTCAAAACAGTATTCTAGTGTTCTCATGACTACCCAAAATTGAGAAAATCCCATTTTCACAGGGACCAAAAATGTTTTTGTCAGGAGTTACACTTAAAAAATATACCTGTACCAACGTACTGAAGAGACCCAACCGGATCGAGACTGCAAAAGAGGTTGGATTTCTTTATCCATTCTTGGAAAACGTACTTGCATATTTTCCCAGAATCCCCTAGCGGAGCATCCATATATATCATTATGCACGGCGGGCTTAATTGGCAGTCTCCATGAGGAGAATTCTTACTTATCAACTTACATACAAATTCAACTTAAGAACAAACCTACAGAACCTATTTTGTGCATGACCTGAGGACTGTCTGCACCAGAGTTTAAGTTACTTGCTACATGTTTGATCGTCTGCACGTTGCTTTTGACATGTACTAACTAGACTGTTTGCGGCTTGGGAAATCTCTTCTACTGTCATCACCATGTTAGCATACCTCACACGCCGAAGACACACAGGCTGCAAACAACGGACCACAGGTCTGTTGTTTGTGACCTATTCAAGGCATTTGTTCATGTTGACCACCTTATTTTTCAGACAGTCAGCATATACGCCATAAAAGCCTCTAGCATACACGCCAAACATGTCTGTAGACCTATATAGGCATGTGAAGGCAGCCTTTTTGCCTCATTCTGCTCAGTATATATCAGTCACATATAGCAGGAAACAATGAATACAAAAGTGCAGAAATTCTGTGCTATATCATCCTGCTTCCTCATGGAAGGAGCATTATATGCTCAGTGTAGGCCATTGAAGGGTATCCATACAGCTGCATCCATCCCCAGCCTTCACTGAGTACATGCTGTGGTTGCTTCCGATATGGCTGCTGTTGATATTCGCTCCCCCTCCCACTTTCAGAGGGAGGAGCCATACCAGAGGACATATCCACTGAGTATACAGTGGAATACGTAGCTTCCGTGAAATATCCGAATGTATCCTTAGAATGAAGGGAAAAAATTAGGTATGATTACAATGAAGGGAAAAATGAGGTATGAATGCAGCCTAAATTATGACCACACTTTTTACACAAGGTACTACATTGGGGGGGGATTTATAAACTCACTTGCGCCACAATTATGGTGGTTGTGCGCCAAAAACACTGTCTAAAATGCCTTGCACCACAGTTATCAAGGCTTTTAGACTTAGACCCAAAATTCTAGCGCACAGTTAAGACCAACTAAAAGTAGGGCTAAAGTAGGAACCGACAGTCTTAAACTGCACCAGAATTCATCTTCACAGTGATAAATCTGGCACAACATAAGACATAAGGGGTCATTTACTAAGGGCTCGATTTGCGGTTTCCCAAAGTGTTACCCGAATATTTCCGATTTGCGCCGATTTCCCCTGAATTGCCCCGGGATTTTGGCGCACGCGATCGAATTGTGGCGCATCGGCGCTGGCATGCACGCAACGGAAATTGGGGGGCGTGGCCGAACGAAAACCCGACGGATTCGGAAAAAAACGGTGCATTTAAAAAAAAAAAAGTGTTGCGAAACTTGCACTTACCTTCACTAGGAATAGGCCGGTGAACTTGAGTGCATTTCGGCGGACTTCAGCACAGCAGCACCAACTAGGGGACGTTGGAGGAACTACCTTAGTGAATCCCGGCCGGACCCGAATCCACCGCAGAGAATGCGCCGCTGGATCGCGAATGGACCGGGTAAGTAAATCTGTCCCATAGTGTTTTCCAGCTAGAAATTGATGGAACCTAAGACACATTATTTTCTATAGAACTAAAGGAACAATGGGAGAGATTTAACAGAAGTGTCTGAGAGCAGAAGTTCCATGGCAACCAATCAGAGCTCAGTTTTAATAATATGAACAGCTGTGGGAAAATGAAAGCCAAGCTGTGATTGGTTGCCATGGGTTAGTAGAACAGTTCAACTATCAGGCAGATCTGATAAATCTTCCTTAATGGGGGTGATGTATCATTACAGTTTTGTCAGTTTTTCGTCTTCAGAATATGTCACAATTGTCACAACTGAAGCCATTCTACAGAATTTCAAATCCAATACAGACAAATATGTAGTAACTAAATGGGAAACACTGTGTATACATACACCTCTCGTTATTTTTTTGCAGATTATTAGTGTGGGATCTGAATGTTTTTCTACTAAACAGCCTATTGTTATCTGCTGAAAGCTCATGATATAATTCAAACTAAATACATTTTACAAAAAAGTGAGAAATACCACTGTTCCTATCTATAACAGATATCAATTGCATTCAAAAATGTAAGCTGAGACAGACTGCTTGTTAGGACTGTGCCGAGTGACAACTCTATTCAAATACCTGTAGCTAGTAGGCAGCGTATCCCAAAAACCAGTCGGGCTCATATGACATCTGTTCAGCACAAGGTTGAATAGACATGATGATGACAGCAGAGAAGTTGAAATGCAGCTTGTGAGCTCTTATACCACTGCATTGCCATTACCACTTTATGCTTCAGTTATCAATCTAGTTTTTATGAAAAAAACTTCTCTTATTGTTGACTGAGAATTGCCTATTCAGCTTAGAAACATATTAACATGCTTTGTAAAGTTGGTAAAAAAATGCTCCCAACCAGTCCAACCAACAATACTGATCCCCACTCCAAAACCTGGCAATTATAATAAATCTCTGAATCAATGTAGAGGTAGAGAGATACATAATCTCATCGTACTTTATATTAATGTAGAAATCAAGCAGTAAGGGATGTTCCCTTATAGTTCCACAAAGAAGCAAAAAAAATGTACCAACATTTGTGTTACTAGCGGGAGCGCTTATATATAAAGGAGTTCTCAGGGTTGGCGGTGGTGGACCCACTGAACCACTTTGAGCGATGACTTAAGCCGACACCTGGGGGTGGTTTCTAAGTGGCACCGTGTTTTCACCAGAGCCTGCCTTAAAGAGGGTTGGACTTGCTTTGGCGGGATACCACCAGGTCGCTCCACAGGCACGACTTTGCTCCCAGTAGTGGCCAATGCAAGGTACAGAATCGGCAGGCAGAATCAAGAGTCGTGGTCTGGCAGGAGGTCAGGACAGGCAGCATAGGATCGGAGTTGGGGATGGAGCAGAGGGTCAAGACTGAGAATCGAGGTCAGGAACGGAAACAGGTCACAACGGATAATCACAGGAGTCACAATAGGAAGCTTTCCTTAAGGCTATAAGGACAGAGATCCTGCAGGGGTTAAAGGAAGAGGCCGGCTATTTATCAGGTCAACGCACTGTCCCTTTAAAGCTTGCGCACGTCCCTGCTTCCTAGGCCTGCCGCAGCTTGACTTCTGGTGCAATGTAAGCCAACTAATAGGTAGAATTAAGTTAGATTTGAAATGCATTTTTTCTAGAGTTTTTCTCCTATATGGAAGTATATATCTATGGTATAAGGATAAGCCAGCAATTTATGATCCCTGAGCTACCAAAGGTTGTATTCTGAGAATGAAGGGGTTGAAGTACTGCTGTTACTGCAAAATTCTACTATTTTATAACATTTCTAATGTAAACAGCAAAAGTAGTAGCTTTGTAAGTGTTGTACATACCTGATTAACTTCCCTTGCAAGTTATTTTACATTATTTACATTTAGCAATTGCAATTTGATTTTATGGAAAAAGTTGCCACTGTTGTTTAGGAGCTAACTAGGGCAGTCACATGTCCTTCATTGCTAAGCAGCACAGTTATGGTATAGCGACACTACAATCAGTTAAAAGGCATCTACCTCCAGGGGGAAGGACTGTATGCAAATGAGCCAGAGGTTTTCCATAGGTGTTAATGGAGCCTGGAGCCCGGAGGCTGATTTGCATACAGTCTTTCATCTTGGTGGTAGATGTCCTTTAAGTTTAATTTTAGTTTTGCTTATTGAACTCATGGCCCTGGCTAAGCTGACAGTGTAAACCACAGCAGTAGCCTATAGGTGTTCTTCATTTGTTTTTATATTAACAAAATGTTATTCATTTTCTAGTTGTTTATAAGTCTAAGTTTCAAAGTTCAAAAATGGAATGACATGCTGATCTCTTGCATTCCTTAAGATTCTTTTGTTTTGAAATTATTTTATTAATTGGTTAAACATTAAACCAGAAAATTATGTTCTGTTTGAAAGGGGTTACAAAGGGCAAATTAGTATGAGGCAGATTTGTTGCTGAAATCTTCCCATCAACAAGACTCTACTGGGCCCTGGTGCAAACTTTGGATTGGGGGCCCCAAGTTCCTAAACTCTCACTGCCACCCGTGTCCTGCACAGTACACAGAATTATACTCATAGAACCATACTCCTTGTACAACTTATATGAAGTGTCCAGCAGTCTCCCTTTTTCAGCAGCTCTTATTAAAGAAATGCTAACAGCAGCCCCCTTAACGAAATGTCAGCAGAGACCCTCATTAATGAAATGTCAGCAGAGACCCTCTTAATTATATGCTCACAACAGCTCCCTTAATGAAATGTCAGCAAATACCCTCCTTAATGAGATTTGAGAAGACACCCCCTTAATGAAATGTCAACAGTTGTCCCCTTAATGAAATGTCAGCAGAGGCCCCCTTAATGAATTGTCAGAAGAGACCCCGTTAATGAATGTCAGCATACACCCCCTTAATGCAATTTCAGCAGGAACCCCATTATTTCAATGTCAGCAGAGACCCCCTTAATGAAATGTCAGCAGTCACCCCCTTAATGAATTGTCAGCATACGTTCTCTGTATTATTTGTTAGCAGAGACCCCTTAATGAGATGTCAGCAGTTGCCCCTTAATGAATTATCAGCAGAGACCCCTTAATGAATTATCAGCAGTCGTCCCCTTAATGAAACAAAAACAATAAACTCGGTACTCACCTCACCCAGCGATCCCACGGCTTCCTCTTCTCTCTGGCAGAAGTGTAGACAGATGCACGTCCATCTGTGCACCTTAGCCTCACACACTGTATGACGTGGCGGTAGCATTGCTGATGACGTCATTAGTGTGCGCAGGTACGATGTATAGATGTGCATCTGCCCGCACCTCTATTGTGATCAATTGTATGCATGTCTGACACACATACAATTTATTCTCTCCACCTCTCACAGTCCATCGCTGGGCCAGGTCGCCATTGATACGCCGCTGCTTCCCATAAGCCATACCAATAACCCCTTCCCTTTGGAGCCCTTTTCTGCGTTTGTATGTTCTGTGTGTATGTTATGCTGGGCATTTAGTAGCTTTCTTAAAAAATATCAGTTCAGGCATTTATAAATGTTTTTTTCCATTTTATTCATTTATGCATGGAAAATTCAATACAGTAATTATGCAAGGATATTTTTTTAGTTCTTTTAAAATACATACACCAATCATTTAATTTTTAAGAAGTAGAATTCCAAATGGAAAACTAGTTGAATGTATTAGAATTTTCACTTTTTGACATGAAATGATCTAAAGAAATTGCAGTATTGGGGCAGATTTATCAAGCAACTAAGAATATTTTGACTTTTAGACAGCTTGATAAATCTGCCCCATTGACTTTGGATAGTCCTTGTTCCCAACTAGCCACTCAAAATCTACTTTCTTAAATACTCCATACACTTTACAGAGATTAGAACATATCCAATGCTGACCAATTACTTTGTAGCTGATACCTTCTAGATACCATTCACTTTGCGGATGTGAAATGACTTGACTTGAGATGTGATTCTAAGGATATAAAGAACCATCATGGAAAAACTTCAGAATTTAATATTAAATATTCATCCACCCCCATTGTCTATGTATCACATGAAACCATTGTTTACTTTCTCTTTTTTCCATGGGTTAGAAATAAAGTGGGATAGAGTTTGCATAATAAGTGCAAAGGTATACAGTGGGAATTAAATCATCAAATACCTTTTGATATTGGATAAAGATAATGAAATAAATAGGAAAATGATGTTTTTAAATGACAGTGCACAGTTCAGTTCAGTTCAGCACTGCTGTTTTGTGGGGAAGAATGGACTGCTCACAACATATATTTTCGAAGATACAAAGAAGACACAGGCGGCGCCCCTAGTGCAGTCTCGCAAGATAAGGAGGCTAAAAGGAGTTAGCTCTTTACCTGGCAACAACTGAAGTGGAGTGGATTGCTGCATCACCTTGGAACCTGTACAGTGAGATACCGGATGAGAAAATCACATGAAATTAGGTTAAAAAAAAAACGGGTATAAGTGACACGTGCTAAAGTTAAATGTAACTTTTATTCATGCATCAGTGGGCAGTCTGTTTGGCATCCACATGGATAGGACCACACGGATAGGATCTAGTTGAGATCTGAAACGCGTATCCATATTAGGGTCCATTCACGCGCGGTATGCACGCCGTGCGGGCATACCGCCGTGTGCTGGAGAGGAGGTGACCCCTCCTCCCTCCATAGAGAATAGCGGCGCACGGCCGCACACACGCCGAAAGATAGAGCATGCTCTATCTTTTTGCGGTGTGCGGCCTGGATCGGTGCCACACATGTACGGCACCGTATCTGCGCCGTGCTGCTATTGCCGTCTATGGGGACGTACATGCGGCCGCAAATTTGCAATGTGTGAATGTGCCATGTGAATGTGCCCTTATTTTTATCTGTAAAGGGCTGATATTCCATAACCATTTGATTAACACGCACTACCCTCCCTTTTTACTTTTTTCATGTTTTAAATAAAAGTATCAATATTTTTACAAGAAGAAGGGCCTGAACTGCATTTTATAAAGGGTTCCTAACCAAAAAAAAACCTTCTGCCCGGCTTGAATTCTACAAAATCGGGACCCACAAGGCTGCACCGGCTGAAAAGATCACTGCCATGGTCAACATCAATATATCTATAGTGTGGTTGTGACGGAACACAACCATTAAAAAGCATCATGCCACTCCCATCCAGAGGCTTCACACTGGTGCCTTTATAGGACTCCAGTCACAAACGCCGCCAATAGACGCCCGGCAAGCAACATGTCGACAGATCCCTGTCGAGAAGGCAATACAATTCTTTTTCATTAGCCTGCGGTCTCTTCTCTTGATATCGGAACCCTTCTAAGTGTGTATTGTACAGACCTGATGAAGGGGGTAGCCCACCCCCGAAACGCGTAGTCCACTGATGCATGAATAAAAGTTAGAGCTTCGAAATACTACATTCCCTGGATAGTGAGTCTTACTTATACCCAGTTTTTTACCTAATTTCATGTGATCATATATCCTCTGCATTGTGGTCAGCCTTTGCAATCCGGCCACTGCACAGTCCTGTTTTTCTGGTCATAGATAAATCACCCAGTGAACAAAATTAAATTTTAATAGCACCATGAGACATGATTCAATGTGAAGTTGGGCATTAAAATTTTAGGATTTTGGTAAGTGAAGTCAGAAATTGTGATAAACACCATACCAGGGTGAAGCACAGAAGTCTTAAAAAAGATCAACATAAATTTGATATACCGTATATACTCGAGTATAAGCCGAGTTTTTCAGCACAATTTTTGTGCTGAAAATTCCCCACTCGGCTTATACTCGCTTATATAAAAAAAAATAAACTCAATACTCACTATTCCGGCGGCCCGGGCAGCTCCGCTTCCATCTTCATGTCCGCGGCGGGTCCGCGGCAGCTCCGTCTGCAGCGCCTCTTCTCCTTCAGGCCGGCGCTAGGACCGCGACATCCCCGTACGCACGACCCGGCCGGCACACAACTGTAATGTCAGCAACTGTGATGTCACAGTTATGTGCCGACCGGGCCGTGCGTAGTGAGACATCGCGATCCTAGCTCTGGCCTAAAGGAGAAGAGGCGCTGCAGGCGGAGCTGCCGCGGACCTGCCGCGGACATGAAGATGGAAGCGGGGCTGCCCGGGCTGTTGGAATGGTGAGTACTGAGTTTATTATTTTTAAGGGCTGGCAGGCTGTATTCAACGGGGGTCTGGCAGGCTGTATTCAACGGGGGTCTGGCAGGCTGTATTCAACGGGGGTCTGGCAGGCTGTATTCAACGGGGGTCTGGCAGGCTGTATACAACAGGGGGCTGGCAGGCTGTATACAACAGGGGGCTGGCAGGCTGTATACTACAGGGGGCTGGCAGGCTGTATACTACGGGGGGCTGGCTGGCTGTATACAACAGGGGGCTGGCTATATACTGGGGAGGCTGTGACCAATGCATTTCCCACCCTCGGCTTATACTCGAGTCAATAGGTTTTTCCAGTTTTTTGTGTTACAATTAGGG
Source organism: Engystomops pustulosus (assembly GCF_040894005.1). NCBI lineage: Eukaryota > Metazoa > Chordata > Amphibia > Anura > Leptodactylidae > Engystomops > Engystomops pustulosus. The sequence continues at coordinate 101,056,913 of NC_092412.1, read as the reverse complement.
GTCTCGGCTTATACTCGGGTCGGCTTATACTCGAGTATATACGGGTAGTTGTCCTAAAAAAAACTTAAACACATAAAAAGCTTATAATAGCAGCTAATATATTAGCTTCAAAACATTTTGGCTTCACTGTAAAAGGCTCATTACAAGTAATTTAATTGCCGTTGTAACCAGGGTCGGACTGGTGCCTGGGGCCCACCAGTGAAATAGATTTTGGGGGCCCACCTACTACTAATATTCTGGGATAAGGGGATTTCTAATCACTAGCGGGGGCAGTGAAATAAAGGATAAGCTAAGCCCTTTCTCTCTCCCTCTCTGCTACTGCATGGCTCTTGGTTTGTGTACAGGGGATATAGTGGTGACGTTACCTCAGGGCATTAATGCTAGGAATAGTGTAAGAGTTACCCCTGGTTTCCCGGGCTTTCTGCTGGTGGCTGGGCTGTGGTTAGGGATAGTATAATAGTTACCATTGGTTTCCCAGGCTTTCTGCTGGTGGCTAGGCTGTGGTTAGGGATAGTATAAAAGTTACTGCTGGTTTCCTGGGCTTTCTGCTGGTGGCTGGGCTGTGGTAAGGGATAGTATAAGAGTTACCCCTGGTTTCCCGGGATTTCTGCTGGTGGCTGGGCTGTGGTAAGGGATAGTATAAGAGTTACACCTGGTTTTCCGGGCTTTCTGCTGGTGGCTGGGCTGTGGTAAGGGATAGTATAAGAGTTACCCCTGGTTTTCCGGGCTTACTTTCAGTGTAATGTCACCTGGATAAAACAATGTCATACACACTGCCCCCCATACAGATTTTAATAAGGCCCCCTCATACACACTGCCATTCCCACCGCCCTTCATATTTTAATAAGCCCCCCCCCCATACACAGTGCCATCCACCCCTCCCCCCAAAAATTTTATTAAGGCCCCCCATGCACACTGCCATCCCCCCTCCATATTTTATTAGCCCCCCCTCATACACACTGTCATTCCCCCCTCCTTATTTTATGTAGGTCCCCCATGCACACTGCCATCCACCCTCCCAAAATATATTTTATTAAGGCCCTCCATTCAAGCTGCCATTCCCGCCCTCCATATTTTATTAGGCCACCCGTCTCATACACACTGCCATTCCCCCTTCCTTATTTTATTAATGTTCCCCATACACACTGCCATTCCCCCCTCCTTATTTTATAAAGGCCCTCCATGCACGCTGCCATTCCCCCGCCCCTCCATATTTTATAATGGTCCCGCCTCCATATTTTATGGAGGCCCCCACCCCATACACATTGCCATCCCTCCCCTGCATATTTTATTAAGCCCCCCCCCCCTTTTTCCCTCCATATTTTATTAAGGCCCCCCCTTCTCCCCTCCATATTTTATTAAGGCCCCCCCTTCTCCCCTCCCTTTCGCCAACAGCAAAAAAAAAAACTTTACTCACCTCATCCTGTGTCCGTCTCCTGTCGCTGGAGATGCGTGGCCGTGGATGACGTAACAGTGCGGCAGCGCAATGATGTCATGACTGCAGCCGCGCAATCTAGGGTCTGAGTGCGGCATGCGCCGGAAAGTACCCGGCTTCGCCGCACTTACTGCTGTTTCCGGCCGCAGCGAGTACTATTGTAGCCACTGGCAGGGGTCTCCGATCCATCCGAACAGAGGCCCCTGCCATAGTGCCAGTGGTCGGGGCCCACTTATCTCTCTTCTCACTCAGATAGCTCCCTCAATGTCTGCTACCCCCATCTTACACAGTAAATCCCCCAGGTCTCACAAAGCAAACTCCCCAAGGAATAGTTTCCCCCTACCCACATCTAGTTCCCCCCACCAGGTCTAGCCCCCCCCCCAGTCTAGTCCCCCCCTGCCCCCAGATCTAGTTCCCCTGCCCCCAGATCTAGTTCCCTACTCTTGCCCCCAGGTCTAGTTCCCCCTCCTGCCCTCAGCTAGTCCCCCCTGCCCCCAGCTAGCCCCCCCCCCCCTGCCCTCAGCTATCAAATCACGGCACTGGGCGCTGCAGCCAGCAGGGTGGGGGCCAGAACCAGAGGGCCTGTGGGCTGTGCACCCCTGCTGTAAGCAGTTGTACAGTTTACTATCTCCTCTTTATTAAAACTATATTTTGAACACTAAAAGTAATTGGGTTTTCTGAAAACGTTTAAATAAGATTTAATAGCCAAAATGGATAAAATCAGGCAAATACTGTTTCAAGTACTGTATATCAGAAAATCACACATTGATGCAGAGTTATATTTCATTCACTTGTTTATGGCCATATTTGGTATAATTGTTGGTTTTATTATCAAAATCCTTTAGAAGTAGGGGCAACACCTACTACATTACCTTCTGTGAATCTCTCATTAGCAATAAGACAAAGTACATGCTCAGAGAACAGAGACACGTGCTCCAATGGTTATGTTCAAGTATTTTACTTTCAGTCAAAGCCTGCATTATATTATTTACAAGAAGAATGCATTGCCATCCATGTTCAATTCTTAGCTACCTAACACAAGGACAGAAATCATTGACCTTTCATGTATAGTTGTAACATTTGAATGATTTTCATTAACTACCAGTTATTTTACCAATGTTTTGTATGCACAATTTATGTTTGTTTCATGCTTATAGAGCAGTGATGGCTAACCTATGGCACTGGTGCCAGAGGTGGCACTCGGAGCCCTTTCTGTGGGCACTCAGGCCATCACCAGAGATGACTCCAGGTATCTTCCTGCAGTCCCAGACAGCCCAGGACTTGCTGTGCACAGAGCTATTTTAAAGTGACAGCTCTACCTGGGACTATTTTCTGCTTTATTGGTGTCCTCCGAGTGCTGGTATCAATGAAAACTGTGACAGAGAAGGGAGTATAAAGCACAAATTAAATTTCTGTGTTGGCACTTTGCGATAAATAAGCGGGTCTTTGTTGTAGTTTGGGCACTCGGCCTCTAAAAGGTTTGCCATCACTGTTATAGAGTGTTGCTATTTTAATGCAGTTTAGTTGCTGTAGTGTAATTGTGTGGTCAGCAAATAAAGGTGTTGGCAGACCTTTGCCTTTAGATAAACCTTTGTCTTTAAGTGGACAAATAACGTCCTGTATGTACACCATTGGTGCATAAGTCATAACTGTTAACCACAGAAATATTCCATCATAGTGATGGCTGTCTGGATTTTGCAGTCTGGATTTATATCTTGGTTGTGTAAGTGTGAATACTTGCTATTTAGGGATTAGCTGAATGCTGTTCAGCAATTCAGATATTTCTATATTGCAGAGAAAGTGTAAATAATTTGTTTAAAATATTATTTTATTTTTGTTTCTAAAATAAAACTTGGAACTGTTCATATAGCTGTAGTTAAAATACATCTGTGGTTATTATTGCTTGAAGGGCATCTACTACCAGGATGAAGGACTGTATGCAAATGAGGCTCTATATGTGTTAATGGAGCCTGGAGCCCCTCGGCTCATTTGTATACAGTCTTTCATCCTGGTGGTAGATGTCTTTTAATATCTCAAATAAATATAAATAAAATTGTATTAGAGTAAGGATTAGTAATGACTAAGAATTAGCATTCAACCCTGGAAAAAGGGGTGCACCAGCCATGAGGCAGTTTGAACCTCTTGCCTCAGGCAGCACTGCCTGCAGCAAGATGGGAGCAGCATCGGGGCACAATCACCGGCTACAAAGCAGGACCTCACACTTAAAGGGGTATTCCCATTTCATCAAATAAACATTATTGTTTGTATAATGAAGAGTTATACAATTTTTCAATATACTTAGTGTATCAATTCCTCATTCATCTAGATCTCTGCTTGCTTTCATTTTGTTTATAGCTTCTATGTTTTACTTCCAGTGTACAGAAATCTGACCATGGTCATACAGGTACACAGCTCGTTATGACACACAGTTCTACTTACTCTTTGATACTAACGAGCCGTGCACCTCCAACAATAACATTAATTTGCTGAAATGAGAATACCCTTTTAAAAATATTGTGGCGCATTTACTAAGGGTTTTGCGCCAGAGTCTCTTGGACTCTGCACATTCTTTCTAGTGCAAACTGCTTGCACAAGTATTTAAGAAGTGTCTGCACAACAAATGTGTCGCATATGGCCATTTTGTGGTGCAGCTGCACTAGTCATCATGTGACACAAATTAGGGGGCGTTCCGGTGCTCAGTGGGACCGCGTGCCAGATTTAACATGCAAGTCCGACAGAAGGGTGTCGTTTGCCCCATGTTAAAGGTAGACCAGAAAAAAAGGGGTACACTCTGTTGGGCCAGCTCACCGGGCGCCAGATTCATGAAGAACGGGCTCCGGAAATCATGAATCTGGCCCCCCTGCATTATACACAGGAAAGCCACACTTATTGCAGTTTGAACTATTCTTAGTAAATGTGTCCCATTGTCTCTTCACATCCAATGTCAGCATGGGCATGAGACACTCCATGGAGAGCACACATACTAAAAAAATAACTTGATTTATTACTACTGCATGGGGTGACAGGGCCATTATATAGATTGCCTCAGAAAGCAGAGAGTTCAGGGAAATATTCCATATTCTGTATCCTAAATCTATATTTCCTAAAATTCACATTCACATTTACTTTACCCATCCCTGCGAGTTCCCCGATCCGGAGTGCCCGACGAGAATGCACTCTGCCGCGATTCAAAAAGATTGTCCGCCCGATTTCCTGCATGTATCGCTTCCCTGATCAGGTCCCCCGGAGTTCACCATCTTCTTCCCGGTGTATGTAAGACACAATTTTACTCTTAAATTCTGCTCTGCTCTGTCTGAATCAGTCGGATCATACGACGGCCTGCTCCCCCCCCGATTTCTGTCGCTTAAAAGCTGGCACCGATACACCAAAATCCAATCACGTGTGACACAATCCCCTTCTAAATGCCTGTCCCAGCGTCGCGATCCCTGAAAACGTTGGAAAACCCAACAGAAATGCGGCCGTGGGACCCTTAGTAAATAAGCCCCATTATTTAATTCAGAGCACAAGTGTGCCTGGATCAGTTTCCCCAGCTTCTAACTTATAATGCCCCCCCCCCCTTCATTTAGTTCCCAGTTATAAAGACCCTTTTCATTATCTCCCTTTTACTTATAATTGTCTGTAGGCCCCACTAAAAATCCCAGGTAGTCTTTTTTTATTTCCATCGGGGCATGAGCGGTGCTCACCAGCCAATGACAGTTGGACCGCCAACAACGGCCTGTGAAAGTGCACTCATAGTTAAGGAAAAATTGTTCTTGTTGCTCATAGCAACCAATCAGAGTTTGGCTTGCCCACAGTTTATAAAATGAGCTGGGGTCAGATTGGTTGCTCAGACCACAGCTCATTTTATAAACTTCTGTGGGTAAATGTAAACTTAGCTCTGATGGGTTGCTATAAGCAACTTTAACAGTTTTGCTCTCAGACACTTGTGATAAATTTCCTCCATAGTTTGCAGGTAGCCTTACTCTTTAAAATGGTTGTTGGTGCTGTTTTGGGACATTGTGGCTAAGGTATAAAAAGCAACATGGATAGCTTGGTTGTGTAAAAAGTAAAAATTTTTTTGGAACTGGCATGAGTGGTATACTGAGTGGCAATAATGGAATCAGATTCAATCTTATGAGATCAGAGGATTCTGTACTCGCTTTGTTATGGCTCTATGCACCAACTGTAAAGAAAAAAGAAATGTAAATAATTGGTTTGGATTCTGTCCAGTGAGATCAAGAAAGCCTTGCAGCTTTTATATATCCTTCTATCTTAGTCTAGGACAGTCAGGGCAAACCTTTTAGTGACCAAGTGCCCAAACGTTAACCAAAACCCACTTATTCATTGCCAAGTCCTGTCACAGCAATTTATGCTTTAACTTATCGTTCCCTTCTTTGTCAAAGCTTCCAATCTCATCAGCATCCTGATGAAACTTATATAGTACAAATAAATTGGAGAAAATCATTTTAGCTTCCCCACCAGATTCCCCAGAACAGGAAAAAACGCTGGGCCCGGATCTGAAGCTCCAATTGTAACCCAGCTCTGTCCTTGAGTCCTGCCTGGCAAACTCTAGAGTGCCCACAGAGAGAGCTCTGAGTACCACTTCTGGCACCCGTGTCAAAAGTTCGCAACCACTGGTCTAGGACCCCGATGCCTAACAAGCACAGACATTGGGGGAATTTAATGATGTGTCTCAGGTTCAGCCAGTCTAGTGCTAAAAAAAACACTAGTCTTTTTCTGTTCCAGATTTATCACTATGATAATAAATTCTGGTGCAGTATTAGGCTATACTCACACGAACGTATGGGGGGCGTGTATATGGCCAACGTATATACAGCCTATATACGTCCCCCATACATCACTATGGACTCACGGCACCCAACAGGAGGCCACACGTGCGCCACCGTACTGCTCCGTACCCCATAGAAAGATAGGACATGTCCTATCTTTCCACAGAATACGGCGCCGCGCGCTATATAATCCTATGGAGAGGGTCGGGGTAAGCGGTGCTCTCCCTCTCCTCCTCTCCCCCGGCACTGTGAATGTAGCCTAAGACTGACAATTCCTACGTTAAACTTATTTTTAGTTTATCTAAACTGTGCACCAAATTTTTGGCGCACAGACGGTTTTCTGTTGATCACACCCCTTCCCCATAAGGCCACTCCGTTTGCCAAAGGTCACAACCCCTTAGTATGACAAGCCTGAAAAGTGTCAAATCCAAAGAATAAAGATCGTCAATTCATTCATAAACACTTTTTATGAATATTAAATAGATTTTATTAATTAGTTTCTTCACAGAAAAATAATCACAAACATACATGAAGAGGTAGTTATACAGTGGGAACATTTAGTTAAAAACAGTGCATAGCCTTGAAAATGCCTTGAAAATCAAGATACCAAGAAGAAGAAAAATCAGTATGGGATCCATAATAAAGTCACTTAAACCATAGAGCAGTAGAATACAAGCCTTAGCTTTAGACTAAACAATCTCAGTGAGTGCTAAAGATCGTTACCATACCGGGATAAATGGTGTGCACTGTGCAGCCCCGACACGTGTTTCGCTAACTGGCTTTCTCAAGGGGAGACCCCCCGGGTTACATACAAAATTTTTTTTGCCCCAGTGACAATTGGATTTTCAAAATTTTAGCTGAAATGAGACCAAGGATTATCAATAAAACTTCATTACAGCTGATCATTGCAGTCTGGGACTAAAGTAAAGTATCCAGAAAGCTTCACCAGAGGTCACAGTGGGCAGAGGGGTCTGTCTGTAATTATGGGTCGTCTGTAAGTCAGGTGTCCTTAAGTAGGGGACCGCCTCTAGTGGGCTTCTTCTAATATTTTTCTACTTGTACTACTTTGTTGCTCTATATATTACTCATTCCTTTTTATAACTACACTCTATAGAGATGCAACATCCTATACAGGCGGTCCCCTACTTAAGAACAGCGGACTTACAGATGACCCCTAGTTAAAGACGGACCCCTCTGCCCACTGTGACCTCTGGTGAAGGTCTCTGAATGCTTTACTTTATTCCCAGACAGCAAGTTGTCTGCAATGAAGTTTTATTGATAATCCCTGTTCCCATTACAGCAAAAAATTTTGAAACTCCAATTGTCACTGGGGCAAAATTTTTTTTTGTCTATTTCTACAATTATGAAATATACAGTTTCGACTTACATACAAATTCAACTTAAGATCAAACCTATGGAACCTATCTTGTATGTAACCTTGGGACTGCCTGTATAGTGTACAGTATTAACATTTCTTTCGTTTGTCTGCCTATTTACTATCTCTGTCAGCTCCATAGAGATTAATGGAGAAGAACGGTCATGCGCGGCTGTCTGCTCCATTAACCTGACAGACCAACAAAGGGTCCGACTGAGGTACGGGGGACCCCATCGGTCCCCTCGTTTTCATGATATGTGGAGATCTCCTCACTGAGACCCGCATTGATCAACAAGTTAGGCCCTACTGTATATGCTCGAGTATAAGCCAAGTTTTTCAGCACAATAAATGTGCTGAAAAACCCTAACTCGGCTTATACTCGAGTCTATAAAAAAAAAGTATACTCACCTTCCACTGCCCCCCCGGTAGGTCCTTTTCTAGCCACCGATGTTCTGGCTCCGGCTCTCTGTGCGGTGCTGTTGCTCGAGCTGTGACGTCAGTGGCTCACTAACATTCTATTTTTGTGTGTTAAAATTTGGCTATAACTCAAGTATATACAGTGACTTGCATTCATGGGAAACCCCTTTAAGCCTTATTTTATTTCGTACTTCTTTATTTTATTGCAGAACAGATCTAAATTGACAAAGGTCGAGATGACCGAAACGTCATAATCATTGATCTGTTTCATATCTCCCTACTTTTTTATGTATTATGGTGAAGGCTACACTATGTGAAATATTCACTAAAATCAAATAAGAAAGAATAACTTTGTGTGTGCCATGTCTTCTAAATCGATAATCCCATTGATCATTGTTTGCAGTCCGACTTTGATTACAATGCAAAAAGACAGTTTGAGCCGCAACAGGAATAGGACCAAGTCTGTCTTATGTGGCTCAGGCCGTTGGCTCATGCTAGGGCTATGGAGACCATTGGGGATATTTATCATACACTGGCGCTCGTGGTGCCGCTGCAAGTTCCGCCTCTTGATGTATCGGGGCTGCTGGCAGCGCAGAGTTTATCCTCTGCTCGGTCGGCCGCGCACCCCCTTCATGCCCCTTCATGCCCCACTGGCGGGGCAAATAATCGCAAAAGCTAGCAATAAGCCACTGGCGTTGCGCAGAGGTCCTGATAAATATGCCCCCATGTTTATATGCATGAGCCCATAGAAGTAAATGGGGACATTGACCAGCTGCTGAAAAAAACCCAGCTTGCATGAGTCTCAGAGTGCAATGTGTTTTTGATGGGTCTCCAAAGACTTATATTGGGCGTTTTTCCTAAAAAAAAAAAAAAGAAAACAAAACAAAACCGCAAATAGGAACAAATCCATTGCATACAATGGGACAGAGTTCAATGCATGTTCTTCATGTAAAATAACTTACAGAACTCAGCATGAAAAACTAGTGTGAAAGGAGCCTTTCCCCTGATGTGAGTTCTTCCAGTGCTCCTGTGATGGTGCTCTGCATATTGCTTCAGTTTTTCCCAGGGGCTTTTAAAGGAAATCTACCATGGGGATTCTACTTTCTGAAGGATGGTAGATTCCCTATCCGGGTATCAGCTGCATCCTGTTTTTCACAAATTCACGGATGCAGCTGCTGCAGAAATAAAGTTTAATTCTTGAATATGCTAATTAATTTCTAAGGCTGCTGGGGCATGGAGTAGTCTGTGACAGCTCTGAGAGCGGAGGCAACTCCACATCCCAAGTAGCCACTACTGACCCACCTCAACCTCTCCTGCATCATTCGAGCTCTGTGTGAGTGCAGTAGCTGGCTGCCGAAACGCCAGCGGCAGACAAATGGGTGCTACTGTGCTTGAGAAAGAGCACTGTCAGATTCGTGTCCAGCAAACAGCTTCGAACACAACCAGACTTGACATAAGCAGTCAGACTAGGTAAATGGTAGCGAACTTATCCTGTGATGTCCCTGCAGGCTACAACCGTGCCTATAGCATGTAAGCTGCCCTGATAAGGAACCTACCTAAAAGACCATGGGAGACCCTGCCAGGTGACAGGGAGAACTTACATCGTCTGGCAGCTGCAAGATGGTGGAGCGAACAGGTTATAAAAACTGAGAGTTCACTCCAGAACACAGAAATGCGTCAATGTAATTACACCGCAGGAGAGAAACGACACAGAGGGACATACAACAGACACAAACAAGATTGTGGCAAAGGCACAGAATCAAATCACTAGAGCGAGGTCGAGTAAACTTAGCAGAGGTCAGACACACAGAGTAGTAAGGTAAAATGAGCAGAAATCAGGAATAGGGACTAGTAGAACCAGCAAGGAGCAATGGAACTGGTCAGTCATATAAAGGAGTTCACTTGCTGGACAGGCCTGGGCTGCAGAGACCTGGGTGTGGCTCAAACAATCCAAAACAAAGCAGCAACCTTCGCCACAGTTCACACACAGAAAACACTAAGGAAAATTAACGCCACCTAAGCCACACTCTGCGGACAGAGGAAGGCTTTGGCACGGATGTTACAAGCACCACATGTTTTCATGTAAACTTACAATTGAAGCTCAAAGTGTGACTGCGGTCTCAAAGAGCTAGAAATAATCTACTTGCATAAACTGGTAAAATACTTGTGTAACATCTTGCTTAATTCCTTTCATTCCCCCTCCCTTGACTTGATTCAATAAAGGATTGCAACAGATTACAGATTGATAGCATGCAGGTGTAGAGGCTATTTTATACACTGTTTGGTGTTGTATGAGTTTTAATTACATACTGGGTGTGGATTGCTCTGTCTGATGTGTCATTATGCTTCTTCTATCCTGTTAACACATCGTTGCCACTGAATAAAAAAAACACTGACCTGTTTTCTTGCAATGCAACTATTATGCAGGATTACTGTACAAAAAAAAGTCTTCATTTCGCCGTTTTCTGGCGTTAATAACTTTTTCATACTTCGGTGTACGGAGTTGTGTGAGGTGTAATTTTTCGGCGGCATGAGCTGACAATTTCTTTGATACCATTTTGGGGACTTTGCAACCTTTTGATAACTATTTATAAAAATCTTTATTTGTTAAAAAATGGTGAAAAAGTAAAAATTTTTTTTAAAAAGTAAAATGTTTTGGACATTTTGGGCACTATTTTCTGTTACGGGGTTGAACACTGGGAATAACTGTTATATTTTGATAGACATTTGATTGGACATTTTTGATTGGACATTTTGGGATGCAGCGGTACCTAACATGTTTAGGATTTTTCTTGTTTATTTATTTTCTATGTTCTAGGACTAGTTCTATGAAAAGAGGAGTGATTACCATTTTTATGTTTAGTGATAACCAGTGTCGGCTCCAGGTTTCAGTAGGTCCCTGGGGACAGAGCATTGATAGGCCCCTTTGCAGTGAACTCACATGGCAGCATACAAATTCTGAAACTAAAACAGTCTCCTGTTCCCTAAAATATTCCCTAGTTTATATACAGCCCCCTCATGGATTTTTTATATAATCCCCTCACCCCCCCCCCAATAGATTCCTTAGATACACCCTCCCTCACAACCATGGATTCCTAACATGCAGTCTTATTTGCCCCCCCCCAGCAGGTCTGGGCCCCGGCACTTGCCAAGGTATGCCCAGTGCTGGCACCGGCCCTGGTGACAACTATGCTTTTTATTGTGAATAGGGGACAGTGTTACCCTTGATACCTGAGTGCCATTACTAGTGATATTGGTGAGTTCCACTTATCATTGATCAAACTATAGGGACGAGTTTTGGGTCTTTTCTATATATACCTTTTGAGGAATTTTTTGGGGGTAACTTACTGTCTGCCTCATATCGCTTGTACCGCTGTTTTAAGTTGTTTTTATAAACATAAATAATAAAGTCTATTTCATTTAAGGTTTGGGATACGATAGGTACTATACTTTGACTGTGAATAGTAGATGTTTGTTTTCCTTGGGTCCATATAGAAGCATGATGTATAAATGTACCTACACACCATACAGTATTAGCAGGACTTTTATGAACAAGGGATTGGAAAATAAACTATCCTCAGCCCTAAATTGTGAGTTCACTGCAAACTACTTGACAAGGCTAAAACACATATATAAGTGAATGTGTGTTAGTATATGATCTCTTTATTGATAAGGGTCTTCAACCCCTTTAAGAGTTTTGTAGACATGAAGAGTGAAGAATATGGTTGTTGCTGGAAGTTTGTCTCCTTTTTTAGCCCTCAGCAAGACAAGGAAAACAATACCGTCCGACATTCCATTCTGCTTCACAGAGTCTGGAGATCAAATCCCACTGACTTTACCCTGAGTTGGCTTCAGACAAGCTGCGCTTTGCCTCAGCTGACCCAAACATTTTTATAACCTTGCAGGTAATATATGCAAACATTTACAAGTAAGAGGTTATTTGAAACATATAGTTTATTTATACACTCTATAAACACCAGGCAATTCCTGAACTACTACTTTTTCCTTTTGAAGATGTCTACAAATTCACCAATACTTGTAGAAGTGATCTACATGTGACTTAAAAAATGATACACATTGATAAGTTTTTATATCAAAATCACATCCCTAATTTTTTGTAGATCTGCTAGTGCTTCTGACTCATCTGTGTCTTTCGTTTTTTTTACATTAAAATGTGAGCAGTTGGCCTCCTTACTTTAAAAAATATGCTAATGAGACAGAAGTACTCTGGGGCAGTTACCAGAGCCCCTCTTTTCTTCACTCTATACATGCTACTTTACTGTGCAAGAGCACGTCTCACCCTCCCCACTGCCCCCTTGGGATTCCCCCTTCCCTCTGCCTTCTGTAATCTTACACAGTGGGAGGGGGAATTGCTCCTGCATAGTGTAACAAATTGTGAAGCTACAAACACAGGGGCGCTCTGGTAACAACCCCCAGAGCCCTTATTAGCCTAATTTTAAACGTTGATTTTAGAATGAAGGAGGCCATGGGTAAAAGATATAAGAATAATACAACAGTCACAGTGCCTGGATCTATGATTAAGTGTCACTTGTGTATCATACTTCATTTTGAAGGTAGATTTCTATTAAATCATGTTTAACTCTTTAGATGCTGTGGTCATAGCAACTGCAGCAACTAAATGAGTAACAAAAGAGAGGTAAGTGTTGTGTACAGAAGCAGGGTCTCATATGCTGCCTGTCAATAATAATGACAGTGTAAAGTACACATAACTACATGCACTGTGTGTTGTATTATACAAGCAATTGAATGTTCATGGGGGACTAATTCAGTCTTTAAACCTGTGGCCATGGCTAGCAAGGGGAGTCAATTTGGCAGATAGGCTGTTCCAATCCAGCAATATATCTGGGTCGTATGGCTGAACTCAAACACCGAACCTTAACTAAAATTACGGGTCTACTCATTTCTTCTTGTGTTATAATGACATGTACAACTCTTTGTTTAATTCCCCTCTTTTTTTGTATCTTACTTGCACCATCCTGTGGTAGATGCACTGAGCAGTTGCTGATAAGCCGCATCGTTCCCTGGTTATCCCATAATGACTGCATTGTATTGCATCATACAGTATTCAGGGTTACTTTAATGTACTGACAATGTGCCAACAGGGGAATTACGCTAGGGAAGCTTGAAGCAAAGAGCAATGTCATGTGCAATGTCTTTTCAGTAACATGTCCACTGAGGATATACTAGCACAGATACATGGCAGTGTGTTATTTTAATTCTGTCTCTATGCAACCAGTAATGACTATTTCCATGAGGTCTCGTCGCAAGTTGCAAAATAGGAAAAACCCAAGGTTTAAGAGCTATTAAATTACCATCATTATTATTTCAGTGCAGACCTAAGGGCAAAAGCTTTGTGCTTACTATCTAGACCAGGGGTCTCAAACTCAATTTACCTGGGGGCCGCTTGAGGTAGATTCTGGGTAAGGCTGGGCCGCATCAAGTTTTCCACACAAAATGCACTTACAAAATAGCATTATTCAGATTCAAATGTCATGGCGTCTCCCAGCGCAAGGAAAGCCCCGAGCTGGGAGACATGTTTTTTCTCTATGAACGCGTCCTGTGCACCGAGGGGTCCCAAGCTCCTACCGCACTGAGCCCAGGACACTCCATCCCCACCTCCCCCCCGGTACTTGCCTCCCCGTGTCCCTCCCATCGAAGAAGATGAAGTCGCCGCTCTGACCTGCACCAAGGGCGTTCAGAGCGGCGACTTCATCTTCTTCAAGTACCGGAGGGAAGGGGATTAACCGGTTACGGGCCCTTTCCTGTTTTTTCATGTCCATTTTTCACTCCCCACCTTCAAAAATCTATAACTTTTTTATTTTTACACGTAAAGAGCTGTGTGACGGCTTGTTTTCTGCGTAACAAATTGCACTTCACAGTGATGGTATTTAATATTCCATGCCATGTACTTGGAAGCGGGAAAAAAATTCCAAATGCAATGAAAATGGTGAAAAAACGCATTTGCGCCATTTTCTTGTGGGCTTGGATATTACGTCTTTCACCAAGCGCCCCAAATGACATGTCTACTTTATTCTTTGGGTCGGTGCGATTAAGGGGATACCAAATTTGTATAGGTTTTATAATGTTTTTTACAAAAATTAAACCCTCCTGTACAAAACTTATTTTTTTGATTTTGCCAAATTCTGGCGCTAATAATTTTTTCATACTTTAGTGTACGGAGCTGTGGGTGGTGTATTTTTTTGTGAAATTTGATAATATTTTCAATGATATCATTTTTAGGACTGTACGACCTTTTGTACTGATCACTTTTTATAGATTTTTTATATTTTTCAAAATGGCGCTATTTTCCGTTACGGGGTTAAAAGCAGTGAAAAACCGTTATCATATTTTGATCGGGCATTTTCGGACGCGTCGATACCTAATGTGTTTATGATTTTTACTGTTTATTTATATTTATGTCAGTTCTAGGGAATGGGAGGTGATTTGAAATTTTAGGTTTTTTTATTATAATTTTTTTTTTTTAAACTTTTTTGTATTTTTATTTATACTATTTTTCAGACTCCCTAGGGTACTTTAACCCTAGGTTGTCTGATCGATCCTATCATATACTGCCATACTGCAGTATGGCAGTATATGGGGATTTTCCTCCTCATTCATTACAATGTGCTATCAGCACATTGTAATGAAGGGGTTAAAACGAAATAGCCTCGGGTCTTCCGAAGACCCGAGGCTATGGAGACGGATCGCCGCCCCCCGATGACGTCACGGGGAGCGGCGATCCCAGGTAAGATGGCGGCGCCCATGCGCCGCTATGTTTTTGAGGCTGCTGGCAGCTTTGCCGGCAGCTATCGCTGTGCAAACACCCGCGATCGGTGCTAGCACCGATCGCGGGTGTTACCGGTAAGCCTTTGCTGCAATATGCAGCAAAGACTTACCGGCTATGGAGAGGGCTCAGCCCGTGAGCCCTCTCCATGCAGCGTGACCCGACCGCCGCCGTGAATACACGGCGGGCGGTGCTTTTCCAGGTGGGGGCCGCAAAATATTGTCCCGCGGGCCACAGTTGGCCCGCGGGCCGCGAGTTTGAGACCCCTGATCTAGACCTTTATCACAGAGAAATTTTAATGTATTCATTACACACACTATAGATATTTATGACATGGTTATGATCTGCATCTACTGTATATGATATATGGCTGTGCTTCTATAATGTCCCTCCGGACGGGTTACATTATGACATTTGTCCACTTCCAATGCCTCCATATGTAGGAGAAGTATGGCCAACTAATCCTACAATATGTATAGGTTCCATAGGACATTACCTTTAAGAACATTTACTTTACCCTTAATGTGAGAGGTTCTCCCCTTAGTAATGCCACCATCTATTGCCCCCATCTGGTACTGCTGCTGTTCTATCTGGCTGAGGCCCTCTCATAGCTGCCAAACTGGTTACACTGTGGTTTAAGGATAAGAAAGTCGATGTTTTGGAGTGGCCATCACATAGCATGGGGTAAACGGGTTGACTATGGTGATGTTTCTTATGGTGTAGTGGGGGATTTTTTTTAAAATTTTATTAGAGAATATTAATGTTTATTTTTAAATATTTATTTATATGTAATGTGTGTATGTGTATTTTAACTTTAAAAGACCCCTTGTGGACATTTTCACCTTTTTTCTTTTTTTTTAATATTCTCACTTTTTTTTTTTTATTCTGGTTTTCACCTGTAACTGGGGAATATGTAAGAGTTCCAGTTACAAGGGTAAATGACCCCCTAATGTTGGATCAGAGCTGAAATGGGTTTGATCAGACTTAGCAGCTCTGGTTAACCCGTACAGTGACTGCCAGGTCTGTATTGCCAGCGGCAGTGCTGGCTCTTCTCCTCTGTGCATCAGCGATATGCAGTGAGGAGTGGAGAAGGGAGATGCAGTAATAATACGCATCTCGCTGCTCCCTGGAGACCCGGTCCTGCAATGACGTCAAAAGATCCTGCAGATTTAGGACACGCGCCCTCTGTCACAGTTCGGTCGGGGACAAGTTAAATATCACTTTTATGGTGACAGGATATTTTAAAGCAGAGAATTCATCCAGCCTTTTATTTTTTTATTGCCGCAATGAAAAGTGCAGGGAAGAATAGTAGGCTTTGTAATGTACTTATTCAAGTAAGGTAGCTTCTCTATGAATTTTTTTACTCTTCTTTCTCCTGTTGGGATCAGTGTATCAAAGTATTGTACACAGGTAAAAGTAAATATATTTCCCTTCATGCTTCAGCTCTCTGAAGAGATTAGATTACTGTATATAGTGTCTCACTGTAAAGAGTTAAGTCATTGGTAACATTATCAGGCTCCTTTATCTCTCAATTGTCAGTGAGTACTGCACCTAATGTGGCAACTTTATTTACAAAATTTTGCCTGGACCATATAGCTCTTTTTTTTTTATTTTACTGGTCAACTGAGATTTTGCTTTTGCTAAGAGTCTTTGGTAACGGTTTGGGGAAACTGGGGCAGGATTAAGCATACATTGAGGGCTGGTTCATTTTAAATATTTGAATGTCTAGATTTTGGTTGAAATCCCAGAAGCTCCTGCACATTCCGATTTCCCATTATTTGCCAAGAGAAAGGTCTGTTTATCCTAAGCTTACAATAAATTACCTAAATGTCACTATAGTGCCAGATAAAAATGGACATCCTGTTTCTGAAAATATATTCATTTTGAAGAATATTTTACTAAAGACCAATGATCTTCATAAATATTTATTTAATAAACATTTGCTCCAGCCTCGTTCATGGCCAGTGCTCATTCAACACCCCTGCCAATGCAGTGTATTGTGAAAATAAATTCATAATGCATTTTATAGGGATCTCTAGACCTGATCAACCTAGGGAGACCTCAAGTATCGGGAAGTGGTAATGCAGTTGTTAAGTCTCTGCCTGAAAAGGAATGTATAATTCTTGTAACCAATAAGATGCCTTGTTGTTATTACATTGTAAAGAGAGTGCTGGTTGGATGAGAAGCTTGCCACCTCACAAGCGGGGGTTATAAAACCCTTGTAGCTGGAAGGTTCCATGTCTTTTCTACTAGTTGTGGGCCACACTGAGCTGTGGGCCATTGGACACAATAGGAACTCAGAACACATGACTGCATATAGCAACAGCAGGATGTGCGGACACATGGGTTAGTTTGTATGCTAGATTTTGGCTGACATCCCAGAAGCTACTGTACATTGCAATTTCCCATTATATGTCAAGAGAAAGGGCTGCTGAATTATCCTGGAGAGCTGTTAAAGTTCAAATCAATTAACTACACATCAAAAGTTATAGTACTGGATAAAATGGACATCCTGTTTGGACATACTCTCCAATCTACGGAATCTTTTATGGTGGATGGGTGAATTTTATAAACATTTATTGAATACAATTGTACCTTAGTTTTAATTTATTTCTTATATAATGCATTATAGTTTTGAATGTACATTAGCTCTAAAGTCTACACAGTAATTAACTTATTACAATTAACACTAGTATGCACACTTAAAGGGAACCTGTGGTGAGGATTTAGGCCACTAAACTATCACCAACCACTTATCCAGGACAGTGTCGGAATCAAAATAATGTCCATGCAACTAGAAGTTTTGGGGTTGGAGTAAAGTCATGGTAGGATGGGCCCCTCCAGGCTTAATTGATGTCCCATAGTCCTAGTACATCATCACAAGTATGAATGGTAGCTGCTGAAGGTATGATAATGCAATTGTCCTATAGCACATTATTTAAAGGACATCTACCACCAAATCAAGGAATGTAAACCAAGCACACATTACATGCTGATGTGTGCCCCCTCTGGCGTGATACGCTTTTCTTTTAGCTTCTTATGTGTTTGTTTTTACAATAAAAAGGCTTTAAAAATTAAGCTATGAAGTCTCTAGGCTCCATGGCTGTTAATAGAGCCCAGGGCCCCACAGGCTCATTGTTTAATTTGTAAATCACTTTTTTCTTAAAAAACAAAGGCATAAAAAGCTAAAAGAAGAGCAAATCCTGCCAGATGGAGGCACACACCTGCCTGTAAGTTTGGTTTACAATCCTTCATCCTGGTGGTAGATTTCCTTTAATCCTGGAGGGGTGAGGTCAGGACGACTCGTCTCCACCATTTTAACTCCTTAATGGCCATTTGTAAACAGTGTTCAAATTTCTTCTTCAGTGTAATGCTGAATCTTCGAGAATACATCATTTCATAATCTTCTCACTGTCCTGAATAACAGGTTGGAAACAGTTTGAATGACAGATTCTCTTTAAATGGTACATATGATCATATAGTGCACAGCAAATACACAGGCAGGAGAGATTAGAGCTGCTGGAAAACAGTAACACTGGACATACACTGCACTAATGATTTCTGAATAGTTTGTTGAAAAGATAGAAATGCTTTTACATATAGGGGCAGATTTATCAAGTGTCTGAAAGTCAGAATATTTCCAGTTGCCCATGGCAGCCAATCACAGCTCAGCTTTCATTTTACCAGTGCTCATGAATATTTTAAAGGGGTGCTGTGATTGGTTGCCATGGGCAACTGGAAATATTCTGACTTTCAGACACTTAATAAATCTGCCCCATTATATTCAGGTGACTCCAGGGCCGGGTCCACACTTGATTTTTTTCTGCATGAAAAAAACTTCATGAAAATGATCTACAAACACGCCTGGCCTGTTTTGTTGTTATTGTATTTTTGAGGAAAAAATGGCATACAAACACCATACTCATGGCATACGTTATTAAAAAAAAATTACAAAATGAAAACACACGATTGAATGCTATACATGTATTTTACATATATTTATATGTTTTACTAGACAACCTGTGAAATATGCTGTGAAAAACTCACTTGTGGCAATCCAGCTCTCAACTTCCTATCTCGGATTAGCATTGATTTAAACAGGAGATGATCGGCTCAGTGATATAAAAGTTTATATGATTTGGTCCAGCATTTTGTCAAAGGTTCGGCTCCCACTACCCACATATAGTTACTAACCACTACTGTATATGAATACAGGGCTGTAACATCTTACATTTTATATCATATCATACCCTGATTTGATGCAAGGAAATGATCCCTTATTACTTACCTTAATTAAATACCATACTAGAACTAAGCTTAATACATAGATATTAGCGAAGTGCAAACACCTCCTCACCATATAACTGTGTAGGGAAGATCATTAGCATCACAGCAGCAACGATACATGGCCAACACTTCCAGAGTGAAGTTACCCATAAAAAAATCTCCTTTATTGAATTGCTTGTAAAATCTTGAGCACCACACGGAACCGAATTGTGTTCAAGCAATTCAATAAAGGAGATTTATTGTGGGAAACTGCTGTCTGGATTGTTGGATCTTCTATATACTTGGAGCACTACATAGATACCCTACAAGAACAAAACTTATTAATTAGCTACTGTAAGAGAATCAAGCTTACTACATGGATATGGTATCACAACCATGGTAAGCTTGATCGTATACTAAATATAGTATCAGAACCAAAATTACTACTTGGATACTGTACCAAATCCAAGCATAACACATATATATGGTGCCAGAACCAATTTTCTTTTATTTTTTCATTATTCAGGATATGAATACTAAACAGCAGGTGGCCCAATTTAATAAGTGCAAGCCATATAGCTTATGGAGGAAATTTAACCCAAAAAATGGGTGTACAAGCCTTGAAATATAATCACAATTACTTGCAAATGGCAAGAAGGCATGGAGGGGCGTGAAGGAGGCACATCCGATGGTGGAGTGGGACAGCATGGGGCATTCCTGCCCCACACTCACTATAGTTTACAAACGTTGACCGCTGACCGTTTGCAGTTTTTTTGCAAATCTACGCCAGGCCAGGCACAGGTTTAAGCCTTCTGATGTATTTGCTGTGGCAGAGGTGGGTGGAGTTTCAATCATATGCGCACACTCCGATACTGATGATGATAAATTTACCCCAATTACTCTCTATAACCAATTACCATTCCTTGAGCCTCTTTCTTGTTAGCCCTCAATAGCACAGGCTGAAGCTTCCATCATACAGGCCCCCTGGGATCCCTGGGCCCCAAGCAACTGCTCAAATTACCACTTTCCAGATACTCGAAGCCTAAGTGTACCTCCTGTTTCCCTTGAAGGCTTAGAATCCACAGCATGTTACTTATTGCCACAGAATCAGGGTGTACCCCTGACCTCAGGGTGTATTCACAGCTTGTAATGTTATTTTCATAAATTTATAATAAAAGTGTTTTTTTTGTGTCATTTCATAAACATTGCATCAAAAAGACAATTTTACTACAATATGTAAATATATTATCTAAATATATACTTTATTCCTTGTTAGATATATGCCGTTATGTGATTTAGGTGACCATATGGCAAATGAAATTGTGGACTGAGAAATAAGAACAGTCCTTTGTTTCATAGTGTTTGCTCATTTTATCTTTCTTCTTTTCTCCTCTAATGTCAGGCTGGCAGGGCATATCTATTACCTTCCCATGGCTTATGTTCCTTGGCAGCATTCTTCATGTTTGCCTGTGTGCGTCACAATTCTTTTGTTCTACTTGTAGTCCTTTCTCTTAAAATTAATGTTAATACATTAGTGACCATGGATGACAATTAATGGGGTGGTACATCATATTCTGGAGACGAAAGTGCTACACACCCAACAGAGTCATTGGCAAGTATGAAAAGCAACACACATAAAAAATATTTTTTTAAAAAATGGATCAATTAAAAACAGAATATCATATGAAAAACAAACCAATACAAACAAAAAAGATAGGCACATGTAAACCACCAAATCTTTTATCCATAAGGATAAATTACCTCACCTTTTTCTAATTTCATAAAAAGTGCATGCTTTTTCAATACAGACCTATATTTTTAGATAAAAGAGAAAATGTGACTTTTAGACGTTACAAATGGTTAAGGGGTAGTTTAACATGGCAAGTGGTTGACCCTAGTATGGTCAATTATATTATAATTCTTGGAAGCCCTCTGTGATGTCCATGTCCTGCTGGTTTCCTGCAGATGTAGGGGCTGTGCATTCATTACTGTGTGCACGTTCCCTCCATCATGACCATTCCCCTATGAGTGGTTAAGGTTCCTTTACACGGAACATCACAGGAAGCCCCTGTGTTGCTAGCTGGTGGGATCAGGTGACCTCAGGTGGCTCTGGAAGCCTCTCAGAGGTACCAAGGAAGGTTTAACAGGTTAAGGCATCATTGTTATGGCCGTGGGGTTGCTCAGGCCGTAAACTGGGTGAGCACATGGCCGGGTGGAGGAGGGGTGAGTACTTTTCACTAGAGATGACCGGGCCCGATGATCTGTTTCGTCCTTTGGGATTGGCCACATTGGATCCGGACAGATTTGCAATTTGCTAGAATGGCTTCCAATCCGGCAAACGTGAATGCCGAACCTAACCATTGGGTTGTTCATCTGTATTCCTCACTCCTCTGCTCTCCATAGAAAGCCATATTTTTCACACTGGTAACCTGGATCAGATGTCACAGAACTCTATGGGGGCCAAATTGTGCAGCCAGATCACAGCCGCCATTACAGACATGTGCATGAGGCCTAAGTATAATATGGATGACCCTATTAGTGTCACACTTACCCTGTTAAACTCCCCCTCAACACACCTTGTACTAATGCTTCTTTTCAAAGTGGCATAAAGTCTAATGGGAGTCTGTTATTGGAGCACTGTTTATATATATTGTCCCCAAATTGAGCTACTGGAACAGTTTAAAGGTGCATGTGCCAGGATTAAATCTGTGATACAAGACCATCCTAGGCAGAAATCTGAGGCAACACTTGGAAATCAGCTGAAATATGCCTTATCTATGCATATTTTTCATCCCATTCAAACCCCATTCACTGCTTTCTATTAATTTTTATCATATGTGGAATCTGGAATCTGCTTAAAACATGGCTTTTGTCTCTTACTCAAATGACTTGTGGAAAATAAAAAGGTCTGGTGAAAGATTGTTGTAATGCGTTGTATTAACACTAACAAAATAAAAACTGCCACTGCTATGGATATGAAGAGCATTGTAAGAGTGTCTTTAAAGTACTATGCAGCACCTCTGCTACACAGTACTTAAGTCTGTACCGTTTGTAGACAGTCACTGTTGCCAGTCACAAGGTTATTGTAATCTCTGTGGATCTGTTCCAGGTGTCACTTGGCAGCAGTTACCTACTTTACTTATCTATAAATATCTGTAGGGAGAATCTACATAGAGAGAATGGCACAGAATTGATACATTGATACAAGGCAGGAACAGAGCAAGTAAAAAACATTCTTAAAATGTATGTCACTGGAAGGTATTTAATATTGAGAAATTCTGGTGTGGTTTGCCGTAGTAGCTGTAATTGGATTTTTGGCCCTTTTGAGTTTAATAGGAGATTCCTTCATTGTAAGTTGTTGGAGAAATGAAATAACGTAGCCGTGTCTTCAATTTTATCCCTCGTGATTGAGGACAGCAAAGGTAAACTAGGTTACCATATGGACATCATAGAGGGGTTTCATACATGTAACAAGAAAATATTGTTACTATATTTTACCTTTAGCAAGTGATCCAAGCTCATAAGGGAAATAACTTCCATGGTGGTGTGGGAGCTAGATCCTTGGTGCTCTAGGTTACCAGGGAATTACTGTGGTAATTAAGAGCCTAGTTATGAGTTAATGTAAAGCACAATGAATGATCTCATATGATCCTTGGGGACCTTAATGTATTGTATTAGGGATTTGTACTTGTTGAAACCTATGTAGAAACATTGAAACACAAACCCTGCAAGGATTGGGAAGAGGTTAATTTACATTATGGTCTTGGTTTGTGATGGAGTTAAGATACAGTCTAAATAAATTCTTTATGGACCTGTGTTGATTTAGTAAAATTTCAATGGATACAATGAATGGGTTGAAAGATACCTAAAATTCTCCATATTCCAAAAAAAAATGCCGTCTTTATATGTTTGTATTTTTTTAATGTGGCCAATCAGCATATATCATATACCATTGTAGGGCTGTATAGTCATTGCATCAGAAATTAATGTTGCATCATTTATTTTAAGAGCAGGATCTGTGAATGTTAAAGTATTTCCATACTCTTGGATCAGTACAGTATCTGTCTGCTCATAAGTCTACTGTATGCAAATCCCATCCACATGCAGCTTAAAATGATTTATGCTGCAGCTTTAAAATCAGCTGCTTGTCAATGCGGTTAAGTACACAACACTGCTAGTGGTATCTGTTCCTAGGGATTCAGATAACGTAATAGTTGGGACTAGGGCTCAAGACCCTATGGTGGCTGGGGTATGTTGGGGGGCCCATAGGAACTATGAGTTGTTTACCTAGGGCACCAAAATGCCTTCTCTTGGCCCTGACTGAGACCATGCCTGCTTTTGCCTAATCTATGTTAGTATATCTTCCCCTGTTTATTTTGAGTGCTTTTATGGTTTAGGAATAGAGATGAGCGAGCACTAAAATGCTCGGGTACTCGTTATTCGAGACGAACTTTTCCCGATGCTCGAGTGCTCGTCTCGAATAACGAGCCCCATTGAAGTCAATGGGAGACTCGAGCATTTTTCAAGGGGACCAAGGCTTTGCACAGGGAAGCTTGGCCAAACACCTGGGAACCTCAGAAAAGGATGGAAACACCACGGGAATGGACAGGAAACAGCAGGGGCAGCATGCATGGATGCCTCTGAGGCTGCTTAATCGCACCATTATGCCAAAATTATGGGCAACAGCATGGCCATGACAGAGTGACAGAATGAAGCTAGATAGCATCTAAAACATCCAATAATTGACCCTGACACTATAGGGGACGGCATGCAGAGGCAGCGGCAGCAGCGGCAGGCTAGAGAGTGGCATGGCGACATACCCCAAATGGACTCAGGCTTCAAACCAATGGGTGGCAGAGAGGAACCAAAGGAGGTGAGCAAGAAGCGCTCAAATAATATCGGTACATGATAAAAGTTTGCCAGTATATTTTGTAGATTACACAGCAGGGTGGCGACAAAGTTGACATGGAAGCCATGAAAACAACCCAAAATTCTGCCTGACACAGCTCGTTTGATAAGGGGACCATGTATGGAGGCAGTGAACTAGTAGTAGATTAAAGGTGCTGCAGTTAAAACTATGTTAGTTGGATCTTGGCATGGAGCTGGCGCTCCGCTGCCAGGCGAGCTTTCGCCAATCCAAGCCCCTGTCTCTAGGCTACTCCCCAAACAGCACTTCTAAGAACCTTTTGTATAAGATCAAGTGTAGTAGCGTTCTTATAAGTTTAGGATATGGCGGGTGAGGGGAATGTAAACAGATGCGCAAGAAGCGCTGAAATAATATCGGTAAACGATAAAAGTTTGCCAGTATATTTTGTGGATTACACAGCAGGGTGGCGACAAAGTTAACAAGTTTGATGTGGAATGCCCTGTAATAGCTCTTGGGCGGTGTGCCTTTTATCGCCTAGGCTCAGCAGTTTGAGCACCGCCTGCTGTCGCTTAGCGACGGCACTGCTGCTGTGCCTAGAGCTACCGACTGATGGCGCCATGCCCACGGATGGTAATTCGGAGGAGAAGAATATTTATCTATGGTCTGTATATAAATCTATGGTCACTGGTGTTTCCCATACTGAGCACCTTACATACTCAACAGACCAGTCTTCAGATGGTCCGTATTTTGCACCAGCATTTTTAGCTAAAACCACAGACAAATGTGTATTGGAAAGATTTGTACATTTGGGATCCAATTCTGAATTTAGCTTCCTAACACTGATGGAAATTACTCACCAGAGTACTGGAATTGTACTAGTTCAGCTTTGTCTCATTTTCCTGTTCAAGAATGTAAAATCCTTCTAAAGTTCTAAGAATTCTGTCTGGAGATGAGGAGCATTAAGGGGATCATTTATCATTATTTATCATTTGGGACTTTTCACTGCTAAAAAGTCTCACAGGACGATTTTCATAATTATTCTGGTGTCAACTTAGAACTACTGCTAGAGCAACATCGTGCAAATCCAGATTCATGACTTGGGACTTTTGCAAGTCTCACAGTTAGGGCTTATTCACACAGACGTAATGGGGATCGATATGCGGCTGCTGTGAACACGAGTTGTCTCACCGCACCGTGACCATGCACGGCGAGGTACAGGACATGTACTATATTTCGCCGTGTCACAGCGCCGGCCGCTCGCTTCCCTGTGGAGGGGTGAGCACATTTATTAAAGAGCCGAAGCCACTTTAATGAATCTGATGGGCAGTGTAGCTACAAAAAAGACATAGGGGCAGATTTATCAAACTGTCTAAAAGTAAGAATGTTCTTAGTTGCCCATGGTAAGCAATTACAGCTCCCCTTTAAACTATTCATGAGCAGTGGTAAAAAGAAAGCAGAGCTGTAATTCGTTGCCATGGGCAACTAAGAACATTCTTACTCTTAGACAGCCTGATAAATGTGCCCCATAGAACCAGTCCCAAGGAGCCAGCCTAACGATAAATTACACCCTAAGAGTGCAAAATGTTCAATGTTTGTTTTTCTGGGCTTTGGTCTGAATCGGTTTCAGGATGTAAGCATTCAATTACAGCAAGCAGAGCTTGTAAAATGGTAGTGAAGTAAAAATTATAATAATAGTAACATTATAATAAAGTATAAAAGCAAGAAGCAAAAATTTATTTTTTTCCAGTTCTCCAACTGTTTCCAGTTCTCCAGCCTCCAAGTGGTAAATGCCAGTTTTACTTTGCTTTAATGCAAGAAGCATCACATACGAGAAATGCTGAGTCTTCATATTTAAAAAAAAATCTTTTTATTGTTTTTCAGGTCACCTTTTTATAATGGATCCAAGGGTGAGAGAAGGAGAGACCTTTGTAGATGATTACTCAGGTATGTAATCCTTATAGCATGCATTGGGTTTATAGCATACTCTTATACCGTGCAGATTAAAATATTGCCTCTGTATGAACACAAGGTGGCAGTGTGCTGCTACATAGAACAGTTAAATAGAAGTCATTATATAATAAATGAAGACATATTTGCTTGGATCTCTGAAACTTAGATAACACTGGTTAAACATTTTTTACAAGCATGTGCATTGTTAATCAGTCATTTTTGTAGAAAAATTTAGTTTATTGTTCCAAATGACTGTTTATACCATGTAATATAGTATTTTATTTGTATACACTCACCGGCCACTTTATTAGGTACACCATGCTAGTAACGGGTTGGACCCCCTTTTGCCTTCAGAACTGCCTCAATTCTTCGTGGCATAAATTCAACAAGGTGCTGGAAGCATTCCTCAGAGATTTTGGTCCATATTGACATGATGGCATCACACAGTTGCCGCAGATTTGTCGGCTGCACATCCATGATGCGAATCTCCCGTTCCACCACATCCCAAAGATGCTCTATTGGATTGAGATCTGGTGACTGTGGAGGCCATTTGAGTACAGTGAACTCATTGTCATGTTCAAGAAACCAGTCTGAGATGATTCCAGCTTTATGACATGGCGCATTATCCTGCTGAAAGTAGCCATCAGATGTTGGGTACATTGTGGTCATAAAGGGATGGACATGGTCAGCAACAATACTCAGGTAGGCTGTGGCGTTGCAACGATGCTCAATTGGTACCAAGGGGCCCAAAGAGTGCCAAGAAAATATTCCCCACACCATGACACCACCACCACCAGCCTGAACCGTTGATACAAGGCAGGATGGATCCATGCTTTCATGTTGTTGACGCCAAATTCTGACCCTACCATCCGAATGTCGCAGCAGAAATCGAGACTCATCAGACCAGGCAACGTTTTTCCAATCTTCTACTGTCCAATTTCGATGAGCTTGTGCAAATTGTAGCCTCAGTTTCCTGTTCTTAGCTGAAAGGAGTGGCACCCAATGTGGTCTTCTGCTGCTGTAGCCCATCTGCCTCAAAGTTCGACGTACTGTGCGTTCAGAGATGCTCTTCTGCCTACCTTGGTTGTAACGGGTGGCGATTTGAGTCACTGTTGCCTTTCTATTAGCTCGAACCCGTCTGCCCATTCTCCTCTGACCTCTGGCATCAACAAGGCATTTCCGCCTACAGAACTGCCGCTCACTGGATGTTTTTTCTTTTTCGGACCATTCTCTGTAAACCCTAGAGATGGTTGTGCGTGAAAATCCCAGTAGATCAGCAGTTTCTGAAATACGCAGACCAGCCCTTCTGGCACCAACAACCATGCCACGTTCAAAGGCACTCAAATCACCTTTCTTCCCCATACTGATGCTCGGTTTGAACTGCAGGAGATTGTCTTGACCATGTCTACATGCCTAAATGCACTGAGTTGCCGCCATGTGATTGGCTGATTAGAAATTAAGTGTTAACGAGCAGTTGGACAGGTGTACCTAATAAAGTGGCCGGTGAGTGTATGTACCCTATGATATATAAAGTGCTACAGAATATGATGGCGCTATTTAAATAAAGATTATTATTATTAGTTTTACATGTGTTTTAGTTAGCATTCATCATATTAAAAATCTGATTGTTTGCTGCAGATTTTTAGCTGTCTTGTTGGGACCATTAGCCATTATTTTACTTACAGTAAAAATTAATTTTTACTGTGTCTATAATGACTCTAGAATGGGATATGATTTAAACCCGCTTTTTGTGAACCAACATCTTCTACATAGATGGAATATATTTTTATCTATTATATGAATTATTATATTAATATATGAATATTAGAAAAAAAACTTCTTACTGCAGCTCAAAAGAAGAACATTTGAATTTAAAATATATCTTATTATTTTTCTTTCAGCTAAAAAGAAATTTAATTTCAAATCTTTCAAAAAATTCTTTGGGAAAAAGAAGAGGAAAGAGACTTTACCCTCACTAGGTGCAAGTGGTCTAAAACAGAGTCAGTCTGCTAGCGATGTCACTGGCCCAGACTCTTTACACCCTGAATATGACTCTGAGGATGACATTGAGTAGGTCAATCTTGGTGATATTTCTATGGGTCAGCTAACTTTCTGTAAATCTTTTCTCTAGGATTCTAAAACATTGCCAGTATACAAAGAATCCACCATTTGTCAGGAGTCTACAGAGGTCGCACTAACATTTTTCCAGAAGGGTAAAAATACTCCTCTCACAATTTTTGAGGAGTATTTTTACCCGAGGAGGAGTATGAAAATTTCGGTAATACACCGCACACATAGCGTGCACACACTGGTCGCTCACAGCACAGCACACACTGGTCACTCACAGGACACTGCACACTCACAGGACACTGCACACACACACACTACACTCAAACAGGACACGGCACACTCAAACAGGACACGGCACACTCAAACAGGACACGGCACACTCAAACAGGACACGGCACACTCAAACAGGACACGGCACACTCAAACAGGACACGGCACACTCAAACAGGACACGGCACACTCAAACAGGACACGGCACACTCAAACAGGACACGGCACACTCAAACAGGACACGGAGAACCCCTTTAAATCCAACATGCACAATCCCCCCTCTGAACATTTGCAATTGTGCAGGAGGACCCCCAAACACATCAGACGGTCCCCAAACTTGCCAATTTCTGACATCTAATACATATGCCTGAGTCTGACTGGGCCTTACTCCACTCAAAGCTGAGCATGCATGTGTATGCGGGAATTGCAAGGATTTCCCACCTACTGATATTAGAAGCAGCAGGGAAACACCTATGGATAAGCGACTCCCATGAGCCTCAGACACCTCCGATTTATTACATTTTGAGTGAATTTAACACAAATGTATAATGTGCCCTGAGCAGCCATCTATACCCCCCTATGAACCTCCAGAGGGAGATGTGCAGATAGAGCGCCCCCTGTGCACAGCAATCAATGATTGGAGGCGTCCCGGAGCTCATGAAATATATATCCAATTATTTTCGGAGGCCGTTGTTATCACCCGCTGCAGACTGTGGCGTCATCCGCTCTCCAAAAGCTTCCCATCTTATAACAAATTGGTGATCCAAGCAGGACACGGCACACACTCACCCGGTCCTGTCGATCACATAAACGCAGGCAGAGTTTGGAGCAGGACGGGGAGCGGCAGTCCCGCTGCCCACATGCCTCCCCTTGGGGGCTGCGCTCTCGCTCCGGGTCTCTCCGGCGCGCCCCTGACACTGATCACTGTGTCACGTGTCCCGCTGAGCGGCCCGGCGCGCGCTGCGATAGCTCTATAGACATTTCCCTCATTTGCAGCGCGCGCTGAACCGCTCAGCCTGCGCGCTACAGGGAATAATTGCCAAGCGTAACTTTACGCATGGCAATTATTTTGGGGGGTAATGGCGCCTCATCACGCGTCTATGACGCGTGGTGAGGCGTTAATGCGACCTCTGGGAGTCTACTTTTTTAAAAAAATTTTTGTTAAACCATTTGACCCACATTTATTAAAGCATTTGCACCAGTTTTCTGTGCGACTTTGCAAACTGATAGCACATTTATTTATAAAGTGTCTGCGCCAGTTTTGTGTCGCGGCTGCACTGCGTCCAACAGGACAGAAAAAATGTGCAACCAGGGGCGTGTTAGTGCTTAGTCAGAGTTTGCGGCACATTTATTACTGTCTCCGTCACAATTCTGCAGCATGAACAAAGTGCACCAAAAAAATGGTTTACACTTCCAGGGCCGTGCAGGGTGCATCAGATTAATAAAGCCAAAACCAGTTTTGATTAATCTGTCGCACTCTGCACACTCCACAGGCAAACTGCACATAGTACAGACTGCACTTGTTTTGATAAATGTAGTCCATTGACGTATTCTGTTCACGCGGATGCCTGTGTGAAAAGAACCTTAAAGCAAAATCTACCATTTGATTTTATGCATTATGAACCAAACATACCTTGAGAATGCTGTAGCTACACTGATGCAGACACATATCTTGTGTAATCCCTGAGCTGAGTGGTTTTGCTGAAAAAACAATTATAAAATTATGATAATGAGGCTCTGTTGCTTCTGTGCCTGGTGCTTTTCCTCTTACATTAGTTATGCACTGCACCAGAGAATGATGTAATCACTGTGTTGTCCCTGACAGGCAGAAGTAATCAATCACTGCACCTTCCCCCAGCTGCTGTGTATGAGTGATCCAGCTCAGGTTGATTAGTCCTGTCTGGACAGTTCAGGAAGCTCCATGTGTAATGTGTTTATGTATGGCAGCCAGCAGCACCCAGCTTCCCCAAGGTCCAGAATGTTATAATAGTTTTTTCAGCAAAACCACTCAATTCAGAGATTGAACAAGTTATATGCTTGCATCAGTGTAGCTACAGCATTCTCAAGGTATGTTTGGTCCATAATGTATGAAATCAAATGGTAAGTTTCCTTCAAATAATGTTTTATGAAGTGGCCATCTCCATTCATCTCATTGGTTTCTTTACCTTGCCTTAAGGTAAAAAATGACCCATTCATCTATAAAAAATCAAACTTTCTACTGCTGAACCCCAAATCTGAAGGAAATAAAGTATTTGTTCATAAAGCAAATTGCTAAATCCCATGGTTTTGGAGGTTAGCTTTTTTTCCAGTTGATTCTTTCCAATTCACACAGCCGTTCAGGGGACATATATATGTCACATATATACGCCCCCCAAAGGCTGGCAATGGGCGTGCCGTGTCCTACGGGAGTGGTGCGGTGGGGCACCGTACTGTTCTGTAGCCGTGAAAAGATAGACATGTCCTATCTTTTCTCAGCATATGGTGCCAGGCGCCATATATCCCTATGGAGAGGGGCAGGGGTGAGCAGCTCCTCCTCTCCTCGGCGACGCCAGGTACGGTACGGTGGGCAACGGCAGTGTGAATGCGCCCTTACTTTGCAGTATTTTTTTCTAAACAGCATAGTAAAAATTTTGTGCATGTGCCATACTTTGTAATTTTAGGGCCACATCTGGAGTTCTGGGAAGCAGAGCCGTTTCACATGACAGCATTTTCATTCCAGAGGTAGCACAAGAGACAACTCGACCAATACGTGTCTTCTCACAAGAGAATGTGTCAGACCGCATTAAAGCCCTACAGGTATTACAGAGAAGATATTATCATACTGTATGAGAACTATTAAAGGGAACCTGTCACCAGGAGACCCATTTTTAGCACTCCCCCAGTCCCCACACAGCATAGTACATACACTGCCAAAGTGTTTTTGTATAAAAAATTGGTTTTACAGAAAAAAAGATATGTTATATTGTACCTTTCATTAGCATCTGCTGTGTGACTAGGCAGTTGCCTAATGGGAGGGTCTGGAAAGGAGCAGTTCCCCCCTTTCTATCTGTAGGTTATTGCACTGACACCTTGGAGCTGTCACAGGGAACTTATCAGTACATGCTATTAAGTACTTCGCTACCAAACTTAGATTTGTCACTCTATCTTCATGGAATGCCAGTCATTCACATTTTTATAATTATTAATGAGCTGGGAACCCACAAAGATTTTTTATTTGTTAGGCTATTCTATTAATCTATTGCCACACATATATTCCTGCATGCAGGTTTTTTTCATCAGAAATGTTATACAGATTCTGTAAAAAAATAAATAAATTATATATTAAAAATAATAAAGAGCATATACTCACCTCTCTCCCTGCTCCAAGCACTACCCTTCTAACCTATATGTTTGTATACAGAGCTAATAAATTACATAGCTCTGTACTGCTGATAGATTGTCAGAGTCCAGCGGGGTAAGAATAGAGGGGTGGGGTAAACTATGATACACTAGGAATGATAAAGAAGCAAAAACATATTGGAAACAATGCACTTGAAAGGGGAAGCTGATGCTGGCATCAATAGATTCCTATTGTTAAACTTTCTTTTTTCTGTATAATCCACATAGACATATATTATGTATGTAGAAATAAAATAGTGTAACATACATAAATTAAATGTAATACATAGAGAATAGGTCCAAAACAGAGGGGGCCTCTACTTTATAAAGTTCATGTTCTTTTTAGGGTGCATTATCTGACCAAATAACCAATACAAAATCCTATCATTATAACACTGGAAAGAAGATACCATGCTACTAATTAAATGCTATTTATGCTCAACCTATACTGCATGTTTCTGATTAGAATGTTTTAATAAGGCTATCTGTGTCAGAAGCTCTGTTAGGAGCTTCCATTGTAGATCCTGTCACAAAGCATTAAAGAAAAAGCCCTG
Organism: Engystomops pustulosus; assembly: GCF_040894005.1. NCBI lineage: Eukaryota > Metazoa > Chordata > Amphibia > Anura > Leptodactylidae > Engystomops > Engystomops pustulosus. Next base: position 101,024,736 of record NC_092412.1, on the reverse strand, counting down.
CAAGCCTTTGCTTTTAGTCTAGCCTAAACTGAAGAATAGTCAAACCATTATAGTCAGTTGAGTCTTTCAGGTTCTATCAGTCTCTGTCATTTAAAACATCCAAGGCTTATTTTAATATACTTTTCTGCTTATGAAATGGAGTCCCAAGAACATGTAAAAAAGCCTCACTCCACTAAAGTTACTAAAAACCTAAATGCTTCAATTTCAGTTGAAACTCCAGTCCAATATCAAAGTTGGACCACCTCCTTTTGGGCTTCTAAGTAAGCGATCTGAGGATGCTGGGGCCAGTTCAGAAGATGACGGATTACCACGCAGCCCACCAGAAATGTCCCTTCTGCAGGATGCTATTAAAACCAGGGTAAGTATTTATAATTAGATGTGATATCATGCTTATAATATGCACATTGCCAAGTTTCTAATGACCTCAAGTGTATAATGGAAAACTACTGTGATAAAATCCCTTTCTGCATGATCTGGACTGTAACAAACTGGCAATGCTGCCGGCACATAGAACAAAGCTGGATATTGTTTGCACATTACTAAACTGTATAGCATGGAGCACTGAGTAGTTCATTGTTCTGCAGTCCACACAATAAGTGCTTATACAGAAAAAAATGTCTGCACATATTAGCTGTTTGTCCACCTTAGAATCAGTACCAGTTTCTGACATTGTAAGAGAATAGTTGGTCTTTCTGGCTCTAGTCTGGTGAGGTGTATTTTATAAGGATTATCCATAACTGACATAATTGTTATCCAACCCTTCTCCAACCCTGCTACATGATCTGCTGTATGATGTAATTGCATGCCCTTACAGATGTAACTCAACAAAAGAAAGAATTTTCTTGGATAGAATTTTATTGTGCTTATGAACCCGATGGCTCTGTTTATCCATGAAAATATTTAATAATTTGTTTTTTTTAACAAAAAAAACCCATAAAATTGAAAATGAACCAGTGTGAAAGCCTCAAATGTTGTATGAAGAGACAGAGTACATTGATGGAAAGTCATGAGTTCATCCTTGCAAAACAAATTGCATTGTTAAGATTGTTACCCAACTGCGACCTGTGTCACTGTCTGGCCAACTTTCTGGGGATGGGATTCCTTGCATCTAAAAATTAGCCCCAACACTGTCATCAATTACATTACAATGATGCCCAGCAGAGTGGTCAGCCTATGACACAAGGCACAGCTCAGTCCATGATCATGACTGTGGTGAAAGTAAAAAAAAGTTATGAACATATTTAGAATGTAGATACTTAAAATTACTATTACTTTAATATTGGGTTAATATTTGTAAATGGTATTTATTCTAAACACTTTTTGTTCTGCAGCTTGCAAATACATAGCATGCTGCAGAATACTGTTCACTGTGCAATCTCATCAGTTGAGCTTTCTGACAGCTGGGTCTCCTCATATTCTCAACTATGAGCAAAAAAACATGAAATGTTACAACCAAGCAATAGTTTTCTTTAGGGCAAAATACATGCAATAAAAACAAATAAATGCCTTGTAAGTACCCATAGCCTTAAAGAATCCTAAGCTTTTTTTCTTTTTTTCTTTTCTTTTAGTTTTCTGACATCCATAGACATCACCACAGCTCACTGAGCTTAGCTGGAACAGGCAGTGAGGAAGATGAACAGGTAGGGTATCTCCAAAAAGGTGATTATTCCAGGCTCCTTCAAAAGAAACAAATTAACATTGACACCACATCAACTAATCAGCAATTTGCTTCCATTGTTTACCCTTCGTTAGAGGGAAACAGATTGCCTGAAAGCTAATCACTGATTGGATATTGTGTATTTAGTACAGCATGCTCAGAAAACAAGTCCTTGTTACTTTTACATGAGATTTTGTTAGGGAACTCGTCTTTGCATAAAACTTGTTGAGTTGAGCATTGCATCTGCAATAACTCATATATATATCATTGCAATTCTTTAATTGATGCGGTCGGGCCGTTTCCTATATATATATATATATATATATATATATATATATAAGCACCAGAAGCAGGAAAATCTAATTCTCCATGGTTGTTCTAGTCAGGAGCATAAAATGAATGCAGATCCTACTAATGGCATATGCGGTCAGAGAACATTGAGCAGCCAAATGAAATTACATCTTTTCCGGCTCTTCCTTATTAGATTGCTCCTGCTTACATAATATATAGGGGAGTTCCTTAATATATTTTATGCACAGAATAAAGTATAATACACTGACGTACTGCACCGTATTGTAACAGCAATCACGTTACGCTAGTATAAAGGTGGTTCCCTACTTAAGGACACCCGACTTACAGGCAACCCCTAGTTACAGACGGACCTCTGAGCTCAGTGTGACCTTTGGTGAAGCTCTCTGAAAGCTTTACTTTAGTCTCAGGCTGCTGTAAGTTGTCTAGTAAAGTCAAAAACAAATATATTTCCTGGCTATAGAGGTGAATTTGAGAGGAGCAGCTTGATTAAAAAAAAGCATGCTTTTCTTGCAAATTCTGAACAACAAGTATTATAAAATATCACCAAAGCTCAACTCTTCCTTCAAAACAAGGAAAATTCATAGAAAATGAGCTTCAGATAAAAGCAAGAAAGCATTACTTAAGCAATGTTTGTGAGTATTTCGATAATTAATACCTATCTCCTTAAACCTTGGTGATCTGCACGATTGGCTTGTCTCCCTTTCCATAGTATTCATGGCTGTTTATTCATAGAAAATGGGCATCAGATAAAATAAAGAAAGAAACAGTATTTTCAATTGAAGATCACATACACCACTCCACCCTGTTCTGAAATGGAAGACTCTTAGTGCTTCAAGGCTTGGCAGTTACTCCCAGTCATAGTATACGCTGTGAGCATTGATCCATTTAACAAAATCTTGCTTTCAGATGGAATAAACAGCCATGAATCCTATGGAAAGGGAGAAAAGCCAATTGTGCAGATCACCAAGGTTTAAGGAGATAGTTATTTATTATCAAAATACAGGCGGTCCCCTACTTAAGAACACCTGACTTACATACGACCCCTAGTTACAAACGGACCTCTGGATTTTGGTAATTTACTGTACTTTAGCCCTAGGCTACAATAAACAGTTATAACAGTTATCACATGTGTCTGTAATGAAGCTTTAGTGTTAATATTGATTCTTATGACAACCCAACATTTTTAAAATCCAATTGTCACAGAGACCAAAAAAATTTTGACTGGGGTTACAATAATAAAGTATACAGTTCCGACTAACATACAAACTCAACTTAAGAACAAACCTACAGACCCTATCTTGTATGAAACCCGGGGACTCCCTGTACTCACAAACATTGTTTAAGTAATGCTTTCTTTATTTAATCTGAAGCTCATTTTCTATGAATTTTCCTTGTTTTGAAGGGAGAGTTGAGCTTTGGTGATATTTTTTATTACTTGCTGTAAGTTGTCTGTAATGAAGTTTAATTGATAATCTATGTACCCATTACAGCCAAAAAATTGTGAAAATCCATTTGTCAGTGGGACAAAAAAAAATTGGTCTTTAGTTACAATTATAAACTATACAGTTCCGACTTACAAATTCAGCTTAAGAACAAACCTAAAGAACCTATCTTTTACATAATCGAGGGACTGCCTGTATATTAGTAGATACTTGTTGAGCAGTGTCTGACAAGGCGAGATAGCTGATGCAACAAGTGCTACTAGAATACCAAAACAAGTCACACAGCAAAAGGGTTAAAAATCACTGAGCTGTATAAACACAGGGAGAGCAGAGGCAAGCTGCCGTGCATGCAGCTCTAAGCCCTCATTCACATGAATGTTGTTTTTGTGCTCTGGTGTTTCAATGGATAGCAAATGGACAATTTCATTTCTATGGGCTCATACACACAGCCATATGTGAGCCATTTGCCCAAGTTGCAAGACAATCCTGACTATGTTTGCGGCTTGGACATTCACAACATTCAACAACGGATCTCAGATTTTTTTTCAAACTAAACACAATTTTTTAATAAAGTATATTTGGAAAAAAGGATAATTAATACAAATTAGGTCCCTGGTATTCTACATAAGATTTGATGGAATACAATGGAATTTAGTTTTTGTGGTACGCCTCTGGTTTGCCAGGGTCTCTACAATTTGCTTAGTCTTAATAAAGTCCTAATACACACATAATGCACCATTTTAGATCTCATCAGAAACCCCTTCAAGACCTCTATCTCCAGATGAAAATGAGCTTAAAGAATCGAACAAAACATCCTCAGTGAAAAGTGGTACCGACCTCTTACCGTCAGCTGATTTCAGCACTCCTCCTCAGAATTCTACATTCCTTGACAATTCTGCTGCTAGACATAGACTTTCAGTGAAGCCGAAAAATCAAAGGTTAAGCAAGAACAGAAGACCATCTGCGGTAAATTTGTACTTTTATATGTTATTTATTACCCATTTATATTTACATACCAAGTATCAACTTATGGTTACAAACTAAACACTCATGAGTTGAAGAAAATACATCCTCTTGGAATTCTATGTTTTTGCATATCAGGACGCAATGAAAAATGTCCTTGTCCTTAGAAGGGCTTAAATCTAGGCAACAACATGAGGGAGAGTATTGACGTTAGTAACCTCACTGTTCTTCCTACTGTTACCCACAGTCAACACTTCTGACAGAATCAAAGGTAAGAATAAGGCAAAAAAATTTTCACATCCTCCAGTTCTTGTTAGCCAATGGTTTTCCGATATAACTAATTAAACCCAGGTATTTGTTTACAGTTGCTTAAGGGGTTGTCCAGTTTCAGCAGATACATTTTATTGTCGGTAACGTAAGGTAACAAATTTTCTGTTTCAATCCTTTGCTGTTTTCCATCTGTCATTCTGCAGGAAGCTTCATAGTTTACTTCCTGTGGATAAGAATCAGTCCATGGTCATGTGATGTCACACAGGTGCTATTAGTATCAAAAAGAATAATCAGAGCTTGACAGGTTTAATAAACATTCAATCCTTCTACTGAATATCAGCAAGCAGAGATCTAGAAAACTGTGTGGAATTGATGCAGAAAAAATGTTTTGAAATTGTGTAACTTTTCAGTCTACTAAGAATAACATTTACTTGTTGAAACTAGACAATCCCTTTAAGTATTAATTACTAGTTGCAGCAGTCATAGCAGGGAGTTATAAGTCAAAATATAAAAAGGGTGTTCCTAGCCATGTCAGCTTGATATAATGGTCTCATCAGTAGTATTTGCTACTAGGATACTCCCCAACAACCCTCTATCCAATAGAACGATTAATTTTGATCCAACTGTTAAGGGTGTATACATATCTAATTACTCTAGGAGTCCTTGACCTAGACATTTTTCAGATGTAGCTTACATTTGACATTCCTTTTTTAACATTTCTCAGGCACTACAGGAGGAGTCATTCAAAAATATAACCTACATGGAAGAAGAAGATGTTACTACATCCAGGCTAGAACATGACACCTGTGATCCCACAGAAACTCCTACAGACAACATTATGGATATAAACTTAGAGGCTAAGGAAGCATCAACAGAATTAGCTGAGGTTAATGAATCACCAAATCCACTTAATCTCCCGGAAGTGGCACAAGGTAGATCTCCCCACCAGGATCTAGTTAAAAATTTAGAAGCTGAAAATGTCATGGCCAGTATTTCAGATTCTGTAAACATAGAACTAGAGGAAAAGATAAAGGATCAGAGTGAATTAGTTAGTGCAAGGTCCAATGAAAATGTTTCTATTGCCTTGCCTATTATAAACACAGAAGTCTTTCCTGTGTCTCTAACTAAAAATGAAAACCGCCCAGTTAAAGAGAGTAAGACATCAGGTTATGGTGATGTCCATGTAAAATCAACTGCTGTAGAGAAAGCTGTCCATTCTTCAAGGACTACTTCTCTTGGACAATCCCAGGAATCCTTACAAAATAGGAGAAGTGTTTTCCAGAATTCACGGTCTGAAAAATGCCTCAATTATCAAGACCAACCTCTATCTGACAAAGAAAATCATAAACAGCTTGGAAATGGAGATAAAACAGCAGAAAAGTCACCCACAGAAACTGTTACACAAAGAAAGTTTTCTGTATCATCGGCTTGGGAGAGACCTAGGACTGGAAGCTTTTCAGTGAAGCCGAATGTTGAGTCGGATGAACAAAAAACGACAAAGTTGTCTTTGCAGAAACCAGCAATGTCTAAAAAAAACATCTTGAAGGAAGAACATAAATTTGTTGCCTCAAACATCACAAATAAGTCCATTAGTAATAAGACTGAATCCGTACCTGACCCTGAGGATACGCCTGCAGACAAAGCAGTCTTTAGTAACTCTAATCCAAACCCGGGTACAGTCCCTGCTGCAAGTGATTTACCTCTGCTTACCGAATCACAAGCAAACTCTGAAGACAGGAACCCCTTTTTTGTAAAGTTAAGATCCACATCCTTATCCTTAAGATACAGGGATTGCATAAATCCAGTGTCAAACATGATAAAGAGACACAGCGGTGAGTTTAAGCAGGCAAAAACTACTGATCTGTCCTCTTCAAAGGAGGCATTAAACACTGAACAATCAGAAAACAAAGGTGGCGATCTCCGCTCAACAAGCGAAAATGAAAACTGTAAATCGGAGTCAACAGAAGTGACACAGGCTAAACCACCACTGCCCAAGAAGCCTGTTTTGCAAAATATTACAGTTGCTGACAACAACACAAATAAAGAAACATCAGAGAGTAGCTCTTATCAAGAGAAGATTGAAAAGAAAGTGCCTGATGGCAGGCAAGGTCTCAAGAAAGCCACTGGTAAGATCTTCCTAAAAATTTTACATCTACATAGTCTGATTATCTTATGTGGTTCTGCAATGCTTTTCCATAGGATAGGTGATATGAGATTGGTGAGAGCATGACAACTGGCACCCTTGCCAATAAGCTGACAGCAGAGCAGTGACACTGGCCAGCAGCGATCATTACATGGTAGGTGGAGCTGGAAGCAAACAGCTCCATTTACTGGCTAGTGCCTCTGAAGGCTTACCCCAAGCATGGCTTTGAATGAAGTGAATATGGGTTCCTGGCATTCCCCCTCTGATCTTGTATTGATGACTTATCCTGTGGATAGACCATTAATGGGTATTGGATGGTAACAAGATGAAACTCCCAGCTCTGCAATCTAAGGTTTTATAAGCATTGTACTTGATTTAAAAGCTTACGCAGGGGCACAATAGAAAAGTTCATTTCTTTTTGCTGTACATACTGGTGTCGATTGATGGTGGAACAACCTTTAAAGGGGTATTTCCAGCTAAAGTATTATGCATATACACTTATATCAGAGTGATTAGAGAGATCTCTGGTAAAGTGTCGGTCAGCAGTAAATCACAGCAGAGCTAAACAGCTTGAAGAAATGGCTGCAATATACATGGTTCTCTCTGTTTTGTTCTATGACAGGTACTGAATTTCTAGAGCGAAATTTATGACAGGTTTAGTAATGTATAAATTGATCAGAGACTGATCTGGACAGGTCTTGCAAACTCTCCACTCATTCTCTACATTGATGTGGTCATTGGTAACCTTATCAGAAGAGATGGGTCAGAGGAACTGTATTTTGGAACACAGTTGGGGGTAAAGAATCCCTTAAATATTTTGGAAACATAAATCTCTACAATAGAGACCAGTGTGGTCACAATAACAACCCGCCCTATAGCGCAGATCTGTGATTTTCATATTGTTTGTCATAGAATGTTCCCAGAAGTATACATGGCTGAATTCTTAATAACTCGAAATGAATAACTCAAACTTTCAACAAATGATTTTTTTATTACTTTTCTGAGATTTTTTTTAATTTGAAGATTAATTTGCCCTATTAGATTGATAAAGGAAGTAAAAGGATTGGTGTCTCCTGCTAGGGAGAAGTGGTGAGAATATTTATGGCCATTCAATAGAACTGGCAATTAAAGTGTGAATATAAATAAAATGTTACAACCCTCCCTACTGAGGAGGTAATAAAAAGGATCTATGCCTAGATGTAAATTGACAGTGAAATTGTACCTCGCTCTGCACAGATCACTCTTTATGGGTCTCCATCTTCTCTTGATGTGCTGTTTCCATATCAACAAGCAATAAGCAGGTTTATACTGAGCATCCACAGTTACAGGGATAAAGAAGTGAAAAAAAAATAAAAAAACAACAACACATATTTCTGTCCCAGTGGATGTGAAAACAAGAAATGGATCAACTTGTTATTTTATTTTTTGTTCACTATTTTGCTTTTCTTTAGCTTTTTGTTGCCACTATCTGTCAGAAATTCAGTATGCATGTTTGGTTCAAGCGAACTTGGATCTTATTCTAAATGAATTGGGCTAATGGGCAGCTTTCAGAATCCTTTCAGCAGACATTCTACTATGGAAATTCTGAAGTGTATTTTCCTTGCGCAGTTGTGGCTTTTGTGCTGCTTTCAGCGAGGGATAATTTTTTGACATGCTACAGGTTGAAAACTTGCATTGAACATGAGTTTGTATTGTAAGTGTTAGGTGCAGCATGTAGATAAGATTCTGTAATATCCCCTCTGCTGTAACGGTACTATACAACTCAACAAGAAAGCCTCAGGTTACTCACTTGTTACACCAGACTTCTTGGTGAAACTTGCAAAAATAACCGTGACCTGTAAACAAAGATCTAATGGAAATGTCCTGGGACCTCACATTACTACAAGCTTTAGATTTTTATCCTTACAGTGTGTTCTTGTAATTACACTAAAATGTATACTCCCAGGTGGCAGCGTTGGCAAAATAACTTAAGTGGAAGCAAATTCAATTGAACTTTATGGCAAGACTGATGTTTACACCAAGTCATGTCCCTTATTCCAAATTCTATACTACAAAAGACTGTTTAAAGAATGTGTTCCCAATTCTTTTTATTTTTCTTAGCAAGCTTGTCTGAAAATTGCCAGCTCAGTGGCAGGTTAATGGTGGGAAGCTTCATGTTTTTTATCAACTAGCTAGGACATTACTTACCAATATCACTATATCAGAGAGATTGGGGTAGTACTGTGTTAGTAATCTTTATTTATCCTTACTTTTTCTCCTTTCTTTTTACATACATACATTTATTGATCACTATGAGTTACAAATATACTTAAAGGGGTTGTCCAGGTTCAGTAAAAAAATCCAGAGGTCGTCTTGGGGGCACTGTAAAAAAACAACTTGTACCTGTTTGTGTGCAGAGGCAGGCATTCTGCACTCCAACAGCTTCCACACGCCTATCCCCTGTCCCTGCCCGTGCCAGGCGGGCAGAAGTTCTCGGAGTTCAGTGTGCCTGTCCCTGTAAAAAAACAGGGGCACCACAGCAATGGACGCAGGCGCGAGACAATGTCCTGAGAAGGTGAGTACACATTTATTTTTTTACAGCCCCCTCTGGTCACCTCTACATTTCTACAAGCATTCTGGAATTCTAATATTTTTCAGATACAAATCCCACACTCCCAGGTATGCAAATGTTACTATTAGTCACACTTAACAGAAGGTGCACATTTTCATAACGGTTATCCAGAATCTGAAGGTATTTTTAGAATCCAAGAACAATAAGCAGCCGGCGGGCTATCTCATTCACATGAAATCACTGCAGCAATAATTGGCAAGCAAAGGTTTAGCAAATCTCAAACTGATGTAGGTTATTGGCCTCTTAAAAATGTAATTCTTATGTAAGACTAACTTATGTGTAAAACTTGTAAAATTGTCAGCGAACTACCCACGAAACATCCACGATAAACTAGTACAGAAGAATAGTTCAGTTCTTATATTTATATAGTGCAATGAGAATGCTTCGAAACTGGGGTTGCGGTAGGAGTAATGGTAGATGCACACAATGTCCAATTTTGACCATTACAGCACACAGCCTCACTAAATGCAATACATTTTAATGGATCTGGATCCACAGACACTGGGGCTTATTTAATAAGGGTCCGTGCATGCACTTTCATTGGACTTTCAGGCGTTTTCCGGTTTTGCACAGCTGTGACAGGTATTTAATAGGGGTCTACGCTGTCATTGTGTCGCACAGGTGACATCCAACTGATTCGGACTGAGCGTGAAGTCCCTCACCTCAAGGCTCCCATAGGAATCAATAGAGAAACTAACTTTTTGTCAGTGGGGGATATATCAGACAATTTGGGGGATATTTATTAACACACCTGCGCCACAATTCTGGTTGTTTTGTGCCAAAAATGCCTGAATGTCTAAAATGCCTTTCACCACATTTTTCAAGGCTTTTAGACCTTTTTTTGGTACTTTTCCCACTTTTTCGAGTAAGGGCAGTGGCCTTCGGAATAGGGGTATGACCTTGTGAAAAAGGACATGTCTTATTTTCTCCACTCTTTACTCCTTATCTATGTTTAGTTTATACATTTTATGTTGCAAAAAAAGGCACAAAATAGGAGCAACTAAAACCTCCGATTAAAAAAAGGGAAAAGAAGATTCCAAGGTGTAGAGCACTAAATGGACAAGGGCACCAAATTCATCAAAACCAGCACGTTCATTTGTGTGAAATGAATGTTCATTGTCACAGCTTTTTTGCTTATCCACAAGTAATGGCTACATTCCATACCCTTTTGGTTTTGAATAAGTGCCGTTCCTTGTGCTTCGTTCTAATGCAAAGGTGCTTGCCCCCCGGTGGGAAATTGAAGAGCCAGTGTCAGCCACACCTTAGGACATACCTTCGGTATACAAAGAACAACTGATGGATGGTACTAGAGATTTAATAATTTCCTATATTCTATAAATAATGTGATAACTAGACATGTACAAGATGTTTACATTTAAATGTTTTATATTCCCAGATAAAAACACTCCTGAACGAACAGCAGAACATACTAAGGCATCGGAAAACAAAACAGAGCTTTCATGGATATCTGTGGCACGGCAGAAACATAGAAGCCTTAAAGAAGATCGTTCTGTCTTTGAGCACAGCCTCAAAAACCAGGATTCTGAAAAGCTAAACAAAGACAGAGCAGAGGTAATTTCTCAAAATAAGGGAAAATTTCAGTTTACTAGAATAGTACTAATACTAGAATATAGAATTATAGGATAACTATCGCTAGGTAGTTGTGATTTTTTGACCTATAGCTAGATCCAGTTGATTGTGTGGGCACAGAAGCTATGCCCGACATGATCACTGCAGGAGCCTAAGGGGCTAGTGTTCTAATGGCCCCAGTTAGTGGTAACACTGATTGTATCTATGTCACCCATTGAATTCTGCTGTTAATAAACAGCTCAATAAAGCTGTGTTGCAGACTTCCAGCACAGCTTTTCCCGTAAGCCTTGACTAAAGTCCTATAGCTTCTCCAGCAGCTCCATTGACTTTTAAGGCATTTCCATTATGGCTTAAAGGAAAACTTGATACCAGAAGTCTGTATAAAGGGCGGGTAAGGTTGATTTGCCATCTGCTCATCTAAAGGTTGGGTAAGGGAAGGGTTCTTGCGGTTAGATCCACCTACAACCAGACAATTATGCCCTATCCCTGGGAGAATAGTCATTAATGGGAATCTCCTTTTAATGTTCAGTTTGATCAAAACAAAACTTTCTTTTTCTTTAAGGCCTGTCCAAAGCAGCAAATTGACTCAATTCTGACCAAGACAACGAATTCATCAGTTTCAGTTCTGCCTGAAACGTATGGGCAAGACACCAAGGCTGAGAAGATTGAGCAGAGGCAAAGAGCAAACACATTGCCGCATCCTGTCCATGGTGAGAAAGAGCTATTGTCTAGATGAGGCTGCCTTTTGTTTAGCTAAAGCGAGAGAGCTTTTGGAGGATACATTAATATTCCACACGGGGATGTCTTCCATGTACAAACGCATCTCAAACAAGTTTTAAAGACATTAACCGCATGGTTTCCACAGCTGCACAACTTTCTCATTTCTAAAATGTTGTAAATCCATCATTTCACTTTCTTTTTTTATTTAAATTTACTTTACATTTTAGGAAAATCGGAAAGCAGGTTTATAACATTTTAAGTACCTTTCCTGTATATAATAGAAATGACCCCTACAGACCAGTAATACTGCTCAGGTTGTATAACATAACCATGGAAAACAGAGGCATAGCTTAAAGCTGCTTACTGCAAAATGCCCCACTTGTGGCCCCACTATGTACCGTAATGCCCTCTTCTTTGGCAGCCACAACGTATAGTGCCCCTGTTGTGGTTCACACTCGCTATACTGTAATCTTCTTATGGCCTCCACACTGTATGGGAGATAGATTTGTGATTGCGTTGTGAGATACCAACACCTAGGGCAGTGGGATAGCACCTAAAATCCAGGAATGTCCTACTAAATCCAGAATGGATGTGACTTATGCATGGGTTATTATGCATTAATAATTTGCACCTAAAAAGTCATAAAACAAAGATACATTTAGGAATGCTGCAACAGCATGGTCCGCGTGGTCCAAGGCACTCCCCTCTCCTTATCTTCTCCTCTCCCACACCATATGCCGGCGGTGACTGCAAGGCTTCATGCGGCAGTCATGACCTCCTCGGACCGCCCCCTCATGAATACGACAGACTGCGGTAAGCTTGGTCCCTGGGCTATGTAGTGCAGTGTTTACTAGCTTTATCAGCATGTTCTGATAAAGCTAGCGATTTAACACTGCTATTACTGGCGTAGAGCTAGGAACTGCTTACTCTAGTAAGGGTTTTTACAGGGTGTCGGGTCTTCTTTGGTATAGTCCCAAAAATGCACCTAAAAGGTCCCAAAATAAAATAAAGATACATGTTCCCCTATGAGTAGTAGTAGTAGTAGTAATGAGTAGCTATTACTACTAGTAGTAATACAATCAATTATGTTATATATCTTGCAGCTACACAGTTGTCTTTACTGACAGAGAAAGAGGAAAAAAATCCACAAAAACGACAAATATTTTCAGTCTCACAGGAACCCTCATGGATGGAACTGGCCAAGAAAAAGTCACAGGCCTGGAGTGACAAACCTCAGATCATTAAATAAGAGAAGATGCCTGTTGTCTGCCTAATACTTGACCGTCTTCGCCACCTTATTACAAGCACAGAATACAGCTGAACATCTAGAAGTAGAGGAACTTCCAGCAGTTTTATATGATCTGTTACTATATGAGTGATTTCTACAGTCCTCACCTGTAAAGGTCCATTTTGTTAATAAGATGTATATGAAGTATCAATTAACAAGTAAATCTGTTCATGTTTCAATCCGGTGATCTTAGTTTCTTAAATAGTGCTCTACGTTTGTTTGCACTTTTGTGCTTTTGTTCGGGCTATTTTTAAGCATTATGTTTTCTCCAAATTCTGTCTTTTGTAAAAAAAAACTGGATAACAACTTGAAAAAGAGTAACCATTTTGAGCTCCTGATACAGACATGTATCCTTTATGATAGTGCAAGATGGTTTACTTTTTATTTTGGAGATATGCACTGTCATTCTGGTTCCACTCTCTGGGTACGTGTGTGATGGCGCATGAGACTCCGGCCTCTTGATGTATCCAGTGGCTGGCTCTAAGTCATGTGCTTCCTGACGTAGAAATATTCCACCGCCTACTAACTTTCACTTTGAGATGTAAGCTCGCTGCAACCTGTGCTGGGGGGAAGCCCTGTTTAGCCAGTTAAAGGGGTTTTCCCAAGAAAGAAAATTCTCACATCTCAATCCCCTACTGATGGTAACACAATAAAAATCATTTTACCTTACAATTTTACTCAGTTTTATTGCTGGTTTAGCTCCTATCACTCCCTAGGCTGCTCTGTTTAAAATTCCAGGGTGTGGTTGGGGCCTCTCTAAGTAGACACACTGGGGCAGATTTACTTACCCGGTCCATTCGCGATCCAGCGGCGCGTTCTGTGTGGAGAATTCGGGTTCTGCCGGGATTCACTAAGGTAGTTCCCCCGATGTCCACTAGGTGTCGCTGCTGCGCTAAAGTCCATCGGAGTTCACTGAAGTTCACTGTCCTACGCTGGGTGCAGGTAAGTGTGCGTCAAGCGACACTTTTTTTTTTAAATGCGGCGGTTTTTCCGAATCCATCGGGTTTTCGTACGGCCACGCCCCCCGATTTCCGCCGCGTGCATGCCGGCGCCGATGCGCCACAATCCGATCGTGTGCGCCAAAATCCCAGGGCAATTCAGGGAAAATCGTCGCAAATCGGAAAAATTCGGCTAACCCGCTGGAAAAACGTGATTCAGGCCCTTAATAAATGACCCCCACTATGATCCCTCCAGTTCTGTGGGGTGACAATGTGGTTCCATTTTCAGGGTACAAGGTGTATGTACACTTTCATATGGCTTTTGACATTGTACTGACACATAGAAAGAGAGATGAGACAGATCAGAGATGCAGGAGATACCTATTTCACAGAGGCATGACAGTGGCTGACATACTTTTACACTGTCAGTTCTGCTACATCTCTCTTCTCTGTGCCTGCCGGTGTTACATGGGGATCTCAGCTGTTAGTTACAGCTGACATCCCGTGTTCCTAGATGCCCGATGCTGGTCCACCTCCTGTAATGTCCATCAGGACAGTGCTGTACATTTACGACGCTGAGTGCTAAGTACCAATGCTCATTGCTGTACATTTACATGCAGAGCGGGACTGGGTTAAAACCGTGAGGAATTGATAAAAAATTAATTTGAAAAACCGTATACTTTTCATATGTCATATTACAAAGAACAATATTTATTTGCTGATATTGAAATACCACTTTGAAGCGTACCTCTGACTTCATAATAAGTTTTTAATAAAGTGACATATCTGATTTCCATTTTCAAAGTGAACAGAACTGTTATCATATGGAGACACTCAACATTTTCTTTCTGGAGTTATGGCTTTTTTTGTGTTCTAAATCAAAAATCTTCCTACGGGGTTTAACTTATTCCTTATGACCAGCTACACCAAAGAAGATAGCAAAGGAGTGGCTGCTTATTAGTGTTGACAATAATAGGCAAAGTTGTCTTGATTGTGTAAAAAATGTTATCGAAGGGATGCTTTAATGGGGTTATCTGGGTATAAAAATGTGCTTATGGCCGGGCTGGGGCGGGCTATTTAAAAATAATAAAGGTGTACTGACCTCCTCTGGCGCCGCTGATGTCCCGTGCCGCGGTCTGTTTGATCTGTGCCCCTGTTTGTTTACAAGGGCATAGAAGCCGCACACAGGGAACTTCCGGTCGGCGATCTGGCCGGATCCTCCCATCCGTCCCTATCTCTCAGCGTTGTAAGCGTTGGTAGATGGTGTCGGATGGGAGCTTCCAGCCAGCAGGAAGCTCCCTGTGCACCCCTGTAAACAAACCGGCGCACAGATGAGACGGACCGCGCCGCGGGACATAAGCTGCGCCGGAGGAGGTAAGTACAGGTTTGTTATTTTTAAATAGCCCTCCCCAGCACGGCCCTAAGTAAATTTTTATACCCAGATAACCCCTTTAGAGATGTCAACATATTTGTTTAGCCTATTTTGTGAAACATGTCAAGAGTACACCATTTAAACATATTGGGGCACGGCATAAGGTCCACACTGCACTTTTCATGTTCTTTCTAGTGCAAACTGCTTGCACATGTATTTATGACATTTATTTATTTGTGGCGCAGCTGCATTTGTCATCATGCGACACACATTACTGGAATGGGGGACGTTCCGGTGCTCAGTCGAACCTTGCGCCAGATTTATCATGTCTGACAGAGTTAACAAGTCTGACAGAAATGTGTCACCCATGTTAAAGGTGCCCCCCAAAAAAGTGGTGCACTCTGTCGGAGCAGTGCAGGAAGCGCCAGATTCATGAAGAACGTGTGCCAGAAATCCTGCACTCCTGCCCTCTGCACTATACACAGGCAAACTGCACATTGTGCCCCATTGTTCATTTGCCATGTCCATAATGCCACCAAACCCAATAATGATGCTGTGTAGAGGGTTTTCCTAAAAGGAGCAGAATCATCAGCCACACACTGATGAATTAATGCAGATATAATCAGTTTATAGATATGCAAATCAGCCTGCAAATGCACAAGGTCCAATTTGCCTTGTAATTTCTTCATTTTAAATTCTGCTTGTTTTTGATAAAAAATGTTTATCAAAATGAAATTTAACTAACCATGACCATGTGAGCTGACTTATGAACATGTAGATTAGATATATAGGGGCTTATTTACTAAGGGTCGCACTTTCGTTGGACTGTTCACGGTTTTCGGGATTTGCGCAGCTTTGACAGGTATTTAACAGGGGTTTACTCTGGGATTGTCGCACGTGATCAGATTGTGTCACGGCTGCGCTGGCTTTCATGCAACAGAAATTGGGGGCAGGACGTCGGACGATCCGACGGATTGGGACTCGGAATTTAACTTTCAATTTGTGTCTCAAGACAATGCACTTACATACACCAGGAAGAAAAAGGTGGGCTCTGTCTGACCTGAGCAGGGAAGTGACACATGCAGGATATCGGGCGCACGATCTTAGTGAATCGTTCATTATCATCGGACAATGCACTTTGGGTGAACTTCTCCGGACGGGTAAGTAAATGTGCCCCATAGTTCAGTATTTACATCTTTTCTCCTGAGATCTCATCAAGTTGAATATTTTATATTCAATATAGTTTATTTAAGAAGCAATGAAGTTCATATACCAAGGTACAAAAGATCAGAATTATCGAGTATAACAGATCAATATCAGTATTGGTCGCGCAGGACCTAAACAGAGTAGTTGAGCGGGGAGTGTCCGTCCGGTAAGGTGACTACATCACGCTCAAAGGTTTGTGGACAGAGTCAGCTTGATGTATTAGAGTCCCAGGAAGATATATTCAATGCATGAGCAAAAGTTGAATATTTTATAAAAATTTTGCATATTTTGTTGTAAGTTTTCATGTAAATAATTTATAACAAGTATGCCAGCAGTTCTAGAAGTTATATTACAGCATTAATTTGTCAGATGATCACCTTGGTTTATACAAGAAAAGAATAAAACCAATTAACAAAGTTTATTGCACAATATCTGCAGAATATACATGTAAGCCGACACCTGGGACCAGAATCTATGTGGTACCCGGTTTTCACAAGAGCCCGCCGCAAAGCAGGTTGCACTTGCTGCGGCGTGGTACCACCAGGTCATTACACAGGTGCATCTTTGTGTGCGGCAGCAGCCAGGGTTTGGTACAGTGATGTTGAGCAGAATCTTAGTCAGGGATATGCAGGAGGTCAGGACAGGCAGCACAGGATCAGAGTCGGGGACGTAGCGATAGGTCAAGGCAGGCAGTAGAGGAGCGTAGACAGGAACGGAACTGGGGTCACAACAGGAAATCACAATATCAGCACAGGGCATGAGACAAAGCTTTCTCTTAGGCACAAGGCATGAAGATCCGGCAGGGAGAGGCAGGTTTTAACGGATTTATGGGAAATGGGCAGCGGCAATTAACGGTGCACTGGCCCTTTAAATTTTCAAAAGCTGATGCGTGCTCGCCCAAGGAGATGGAGCTGCGTGTGTGTGGCCCGAGGACCGAGATCAGGAGCGGACAGGGGAGAAGCATGGGCACCGCGCCAGCGTGTAGAGAGTAGTAAGGGTGAGCCCGTGACCCGAGATATGGGTTGCGGGAGCACCCGTGACACCAATATACTGGAATGCAGTGGTTCCAGTACTTTAAGGGACCTAAAATAGTAAAAAAAAAAAAATTCCTATGTCCGAAAATTCCCAATTTATACATATATAAAATTAATTATACAAAAATGTCCCAATTGACACTTTTTTACCATTCCCTTATGGGAATTTTATTGGTCCATGTATTTGTGAGCTATTTGCTCCCTTCCAGTCCAGTCCAGTCAGTTTCCCTATCCAGTCCCACATCAGCCACAGTTTTTATAGGGATGGATTTATAACTGAATTCCTGTCTACTTGGAGAGTCTAATGCTGCCCAAATGAAAAGGACCAGAATGCATCAAATACATTTACCAGTAAGAATATTACCTTCTGTACAATTATCATCATTTGACCTATATTATTTACAGATCCAGTAATATAATATATATAATAATATAATATATATATATATATAATTTACCTTTCTGTCCAGCAGGGACCATAGAGCTAAGACAGTGCTTACTGCACTATACACCAGTGTAACTCATGAAGAACCTAAGAAGTTTCATGTGATCATTGATTCATGTGGCTGACAAATGCAAGCAACAAAAGTCTCTATGTAGTGCATTCCTATGAGGCTTTCCATTCTGTTTCCCACAGTTTTCCTGTCAGCAGATTACATAGACTGTTTTACAAGAATCAGTCTAAATGCTACTCACAGTAAGACAAAAGAAAAGAGGGAATCACATGGAAATAAAATTCCACAGAAGTCCTGAAATTAATGGGGGCTAATCTAAAAATATAATTGCAATACAATGAAGGAAAGGCTTTAATGGTCTGGAAGAACAAACAAGGACAGTGAGTAGAGATTAGCGGATCCGTTGGTTGGGTTCAGGAGCATTCGGGTTTGGCCGCCTCACCCAGACATATTGCTGGATTGGCGGCCAAACAGCCGCAACTAGCAACTAGCCATGGCTATAATTGGGCCATAGATTTTGGCTGTCAATTGGGCAATATGTCTGGGTCAAGCAGGCAAACCTGACCATTGGGTCTGCACATCTTTAATGGGGAGCACTAAGGTTAAATCCCATTCCCAGATGTTCCTACCTAATTGCCCAACCTACCCTAAGCGGAAGTTGACAACTTGTCAATCCGCCACCAAAGTGTCAATCAGAGACTGGACGATATAAACATAGAAGAGTAGTCAACAAATATGGTAAGAACCAAGAGCACAAGTCAGTAGAGGCCACGCCACCCCTTTACCAGAGGACACATCCCCCTAACAGACAAGTCAGCCTAAAATGGTCTAAAACTCTCAATAAATGTGGCACACAGCTTTTTAGGGGCAAATTACTCCAGAATTCTATTGTAGACAAATTGATGTCTTTGAACTTGCCAAAGTTATTATGTACCAGGTTTTGAAGAAACGAGTGACCTGTATTGATGTTCACGTATATTATTCAATATTACACAACAGGAAATTATACAGAAAGTGTCCTGCTCCCGTGGAACTGTAACCTGCCAGGTTTTGAAGAAACAAGTGACTTGCATTGATGTTCTCCTACAAGCACTTTTGCAAACTGAATTTCACCTAGAATCAGAATCTGGAATTATTTATGAGTCACAGTTCACTGAGGGTCAGGGGTGGGGGCTGGGAAAACTGCCATAATAATACGTTATGTATTGTTACCAACTCAGAAAAAAAGATGCTATGAATAATTAAAGCAAATCTTTATTATTCCAGTTAAAGTGGCTCATTAATTTCACCAACAGCATTTGTTGTAGCTACCTGCTAATCTTTTTCTTACTGATGGAGTAACATGTAGAATATACCCATTCTATGAAACTAGAGCAATATTATATTACATATTAACGACAATAGAAAGAAAAGGAACATAATGCATTCAACATGCATTAGTGACATTTCTGTGTCTATAAAATACAGTTATTTTGTATAGATATTACTAATAACATCATACCTGTTATTTCAAGTCTTTGTAATATTTATTTTATTAAGGCGCAGCCCGAAGAGTAAACATATGGCTGTGTATCAAGTTCAGGTTTTAGCAAAAACTTTTTGAAGCCAAAACCAGGTGTGTTTCACAAAACAGAAAGTATAAAGGGCTCAGTATACTTCTCCAATTTTTTCAAATCTATCTTGATTTTAACTTCAACACTGCATCCAGAAACGTGGAAACCAGTGTTAAAGGGCCTATAATGAAGTTTTAATGGCACACTGAAAGGAGTCAGACAGGCATGACTAATCATCAGATTGTGTTACAGAGAAATGATCAATAATAGGTCCTCTCTTTGTGCCTCATCTAAACAAACCTTTTATGGCTTAACCTTTTTTATGTATATATTGTGTGTGTGTGTATATATATATATATATATATATATATATATATATATATACATGTATATCTATATATATAATGTATACATATACACAGTATATACTATATGACAAAAAGCAAACAGAATTATTTTTTTTGTTAAAAGACCACAAAAAGGAAACATGTCCCTGAATCTGTGCACTGGTGTATGATGTTTGGCAATCTGTTTTGTATTTTTCTAATGGTATAAAATAAACAGATTTTCAAACAGCAAAAAATATGCACTTATTATTACTAAACACTAATAAAATTTAGCTCTCTAATACGACTAAAGCTACATTCACACGAACGTGTGCCAGCCGCACTGTAGCACGGCAGGCACAAGTTGGTGCCCGGGAGAGGAGGATGGGGTGAGCGCTGCTCGCCCCAGACCCTTCTCCATAGAGAAACATGGCACATGGACCCGTAGTACTGGGAAAGATAGGACATGTCCTATCTTTTCCCCGGGTGCGGAACGTTACGGTGCAGCACTGTGCACATCACCCAGCTCTTGGGAATGCTTACGCATGCACGGTTGGCTCACTCACTGCCCTCCCACAGTGCTAGATGCCTGTTGTGGGAGCAAAGGCATTGAGGGAGCCAATCGTGCATGCGCAAGTGTTCCCGAGAGCTGGGTGACGTCACCAGGAACTTCGGGAACGATTGCACATGTATGGTCGCTCTCATAGAGGACCCGCCTGCTCCTTGGTGCGGATGCCTGTTGTGGGAGGATGGGCATTGAGGGAACAGAGCTGAGCGCTTCCAAAAACCGGGTGACATAACTGAGTCTAGGGAACAGCTGATTCTGAGGGAGGATACACGATTGAAAGAAGAGAACTGGATGACTGTGTGCCCAGTTCTCATTTGCATACATTAAAAATATGACTTCAACAGAATTGACATTGTTTTATGGATAAAGAAGAGAAATTCCTTAAATGGAACCCAAAAGAATGGCCTCCAACTGATATGTTTTTCAACTATAAAAAAGTACATGAGACGGAAATGCAAGTATGGCAGTATTAAATAAATTATTAAGGGTAATGGATGGCAATGTATGGCATTACAAGTCTCTGTCGCCTATATATGTAGTGCTTTGACCCACCATCTTATGTGTATGGTTTTTCCTGAATATCTGTAAAAGCTTGGCTGATGACAAATATCAGAAGAGATAAGAACCCAACAAAATACAATCCTTTCATTTTCAGGAGAAAATACTGGATAATCATTCATGTTTATGGAGCTGGCAGTTGGCCAACAACTATCTTAAAAATATATATTTTATTCTTACAAGGAAAGCCATGCCTTCTTGTTTCATTGAGTGCTGCACAGCCTCTTGATATGTTATAGCATACATGAAAGGTAATTTACAAGCATACAATATATATATACTGAGTTGTTGATATATACACATCACACTTCCCTGCAAATCGTTGGCATTGAGACATCGACTTGTCCCAGGGAGGGGAGAAATTCTCCTGGTGTCCAAGCATATGTTTTTGTTATGGCTGTTGGATAGATAAACATTAATTTATTTGTTTCCTGTTGAAGTTAATAAACGTCTATACAGACAGTCCCCAACTTAAGGACACCCAACTTACAGGGAAGCCCTAGTTACAGACAGACCTGTAATGGTGAAGCTCTTTAGCTGCGTTACTTTAGTATCAGGCTGCAATGATCAGCTGTAAAATGTCTGTAATTAAATTTTATAGATGATCGTTGTTGTCATGAGAGCAAATAAAAAAAAGATTTTAAAAAATATAACTGTTCCAACTTCCATACAAATTCAACTTAAAAACAAACTGATAAAAACCTATTTGTACAAAGAAATGATAGACATATGTCCCATTAAAGTGACCTATTTGTACAAAGAAATGATAGACATATGTCCCATTAAAGTGCAGAGTTGGACCATGCGCCACATTTATTACATATACTTGACTGAAATGTATGTGTAAATGCACCAAAAACAAACCGGTGCACTCAGTTTACGGCGTTTTGAGGACGTATATCCGGCTGCAAACTTTATATGTCCCCAAAGAAGGCTATGACACTCGGCGGTGGCACGACGACCACACACGTGTGGCACCATACCGTGCACAGGGAAAAGATAGAGCATGCTCTATCTTTTCCCATGTTTATGGCCGTGCGCTCACCCCTACCCCTCTCTAGCATGCGGCTGTAGGCTTGCTGTGCTCGCCCATGATCAGCACGTGCAGGGTGCGCCAGATTATTGAAGACCGTGCGCCAGTATTCAATAATCTTCCGCACTCTGCACATTAGTGAGGCAGGTAATGCAGTTGCCTCACTATTGATAAATCTGGACCAAATCTACAGTAATGATAAAGACAAGGTGTGGAGTGATAAAACATTCATTACTGTGATTTTGTGCATGTTCTCTAGGGAGTTAAAGTCACAATGCAAAGTAATCAATCATTTTCTGCATCGTGTAACAGAAGGAAAGCTGCCTGCCCATTCCCTGCTTTTATTACTAGCAGAGTTGCCCTTATGCATAGGTGTCATATCTATCGCAGAACTGAATTTGGCAAAAGACTAATAGTAATTACAAATAATCAAATGCTTTTTATTCAGAATTTGATCTGTAAGGTCTGTGTGATGGCAGATGGCCAACAGTGATGACAATGATGACATCTCCAACATTTATAGCATCATTGACCTTGCACTGTGGTGCAAAGGTCATCTCGATGACTTGCCAAGTACAGTGCCATGTTATAGTCCCATCTCTGTGCTTTTTAAACAACTAGCTGAGCCCAGACAATAGTTTCCTTATAGTTACACTGGGTGCACTAAGGATATATGATTTTATTCCACAAGGCTTTTATAATGATTGTGATGCTTAGGTTGCTGTGTTCATCACTCAACATATGTATTGTTATATATGTATTGTGGGTAGTTATAGGGATTTTTCAGGTCCCGTCTATGCATGAGACCCCCGGTCTCATAGTATACACTTCTGGAGTCAAAGTGCTTGGCCATCTTGTGACCACCATATCTAATGAGTTTTCCTCCATCTTTTAAGCTTTGTTGTCATAGGTACAACATTTTTGAGTAATCTTTATGTTTTGGTGGTGCAGTCTGTTAAAGTTTTCTTAGTAAAGTGGATTCTTCTAAACAATGACAGCCTAACTATAGAACATTAGCTATATGGTACAGAACCCTAAAGAGACTACATAGGAGCTTTGCTAGTGCTGTTGTAGGTATATGGAATCTGTATCTCGTGGCAATATTTCTAGGTTCCTAAATATATTAAATAATAATAAATATTATGTATATGGAAATGAAAGGCAGGACATAATAACATATTTGGATAGCACTCAGATCGTCAATCGTTCATGATATATGTGTCAGCAAGAATTGTCCCATAAGCTATTTTCACATGGCAGTATTCTGGTCAGCATTTTGAATCAATATTTGTAAACCAAAATGGACCCTAAATGGACCCTAAACACAAATACAAGTACAAATATTTCCATTATTTTTTTTGCCTGTTATCTACACCAATATTTCCATTTTTTCCTGACAATAAAGACAAAAAAATAAAAAATAAACAGAAAGCTCAATGCAAATGTGAACCGTGTCTTAATCTGAGAGGCTAAATACTAAAGACCAGTCTTTTGTAACTTTTCAAGGATTTCCCAAAAAGGTAAAAAGTGGATTAGAGCTTTCTTACTTCAGACATAAGGCAATAACACTCAGAGGATCTTTTTTATTTTAGTTTAACTATTTAAAAATACTTCTAAGAATCCAGTACAGGCGGTCCCCTACTTAAGAACACCCGACCCCAGGCGACCCCTAGTTACAAACAGACTTCTAGAATTTGGTAATTTACTGTACTTTATCCTTAGGCTACAATAAACAGCTATAACAGTTATCAAAGGTGTCTGTAATTAAGATTTATTATTAATCCTAGTTCTTATGACAATCCAACATTTTAAAATCCAATTGTCACAGAGACCAAAAAGATTTTACAATGATAAAATATACAGTTCCAACATATATACAAATTCAACTTAAGAACAAACCCACAGAACCTATCTTGTACGTAACCCGGGGACAGTCTATATGTTCATATATATATATAATTTATTCAGTGTCTTGAGAAATTCTCTCCAGGTCTGGTTGTAGGTTGTTGTACAGAAGCAAATTTCTATGTAAAGATCAATAGATAGTATGCTCATGGGACAAACATCTCCTGTGCACACAAATGTCATGTCATGACTACCCGTAACCTAGGCGTGGTCACTATTTACAATGTTAGACACTCCATTCTCTAGACTGTAACACAGCAATTCACAGTGATAGCATATTCTGAGCTTGTCTCTTATATTGTTTACAAATGTAAAAAATGTATATACGCAATATCACAAATCTGGGTCAACCCGTAGAATGTCTCTAAAACATAATCATAATAATCCTTGTATCATATGATCGCTACTTAATTGTTCTGATCTGATCACTACTATCGCTATGTTCTTGCATATAGGATTGGAATTAATAAATATCATTATCATGAATAGCAAGACTAGATTTTTTGGGGATAATATAATATAAATGCATATATTCTAATGCAAACATGTCAGAATAAAGTGCAATAAACACATCTCTGCTTGCTTTCCTGCTATATTAAGTGTCTATGATTACTTCCAGTGGATAGAAATCTGTCCATGGCCATGTGATGGATATACAGTTGCACAAGCTGTTAGTATCACAGTGAGTAATCAGAGCCGTGTGATAACAACGACACCTGCTTGTCCATCACATGACCATGAACACATTTCTATGTGCTGGAAGTAAACAATGAATATAGAAGGGCATCAAGCAGAGATCTAGGAATGGGCACAGAGGGGCTTATTTACTAGAGGTCGCGTTGGGGATTGTGTTGCGAGCGATCGGATTGTGTCACAATCGCGCTGGCTTTCACGCGACACAAATCGGGGGGGGGGGGCAAGCCGATTTGGACTAAGCGCAGGATTTAACATTCAAATTTGTGTCGCGAGCCAAGCGCTTACATGCACCAGGAAGAAGAAGGTGAACGCGGGCGGACCTGAGCGGGGAGCGACACATGCAGGATATCGGGTGGAGGATCTATATTGGAAAATTGTATAACTTTTCCTTATACAACTCCTTTAACCCCTTGACCCTCTGCGCCATAGCTGTGCGGCGCAGAGGTGCGGTGGGTGTATGAAGAGGGCTCATGGACTGACCACTCTTCAAACACAGGTGGTATTTGTTGTATATTGCAGCAAACCCTCACCGCTAATAACAGCAGTTGATGCTTGCATCAATCCGATTAGCCCCTCTGGCTCTGTCGCTCCTGTGACTGCCCGGTGCTCTCCTCTTACCCTAATTATGCACTGCTCCAGCCTTGTCCTGCCCAGCATAAACTGAGAATATGTCATCAATGTGTTGTCCCTGACAGGCAAAAGTAATCAACCGCTGCACCATCCTTCAGCTGCTGTGTATGAGTCATCCAGCTCAGGTTGATTAGTCCTGTCTGGAAAGTTTAAGCAAGTGGAAGTAATAAAGGTCGTGAATTTTATAATTGTTTTTTGAGCAAAATCACTATGTTTCTGCATCAGTGTCGTTACAGCATTCTTAAGGTATTTATGGTTCACATTGCATAAAGTCAAATGGTAGATTTCCTTCAAGCTTGCCTGCTCCAGATCTAAGCAGTAAGTGTAATTTCACATCTGTGTTTGCCTTTCATCATCCCTTTCCACAGGGCGGTGCGACCACAATCAGGCCTGGGGATGGAGGGGGCCCGCATTTGCCAGCCGGCAGAATGAAAGTCCATGAGTGGCGAAGAGAATCAATTGCATTTGTGTCTAGGGACCAAGCTCATTTGCACCTTGATGACCAAAGCCTATTTATAACTTTATAACACCTTCAATTACTCAAGAGTTTTTGAGTTTGTTTTTCCGTGACATTTTATACTTCAAGTTAGTGGGAAATTTTGGTTGATATATTTAACATTTATTTATGAAAAAAGGTGAATTTGGTAAACATTTTGAAAAAGTTTGCTATTTTCAAACTTCAAAATGTTCTGTTTTTCAATGTGATAGTCTTACTACCAAAATTAATTACTAACATTTACCATATCTCAGCTTTGTGTTGGCGTCATTTTAGAAATGCTCTTTTGTTTTATTATGACGCTAGAAAGATCACAAATGGAACAGCTTTCTCTCAAATTTTCAAGAAAATTTTAGAATCAATTACTGTATTCCATATATCACCCCATGCTATTATCTTCACCCCTCAAACTATTCAAAACAGCAGGTATAAAGCTTCTTAACCCTTTCAGTATTTTACAGAAATTCAAACAAAATTAAGGTTTGATATGGAATTCACTAATATTTATCATTATTACATTATAAAAGTAGAATAAAAGTAGAAAATAATGCATCTAAGAA
Source organism: Engystomops pustulosus (assembly GCF_040894005.1). NCBI lineage: Eukaryota > Metazoa > Chordata > Amphibia > Anura > Leptodactylidae > Engystomops > Engystomops pustulosus. Next base: position 100,998,410 of record NC_092412.1, on the reverse strand, counting down.
TATATTTATCATTATTACATTATAAAAATAGAATAAAAGTAGAAAATAATGCATCTAAGAATATATTTTTTATATATATATATATATAGTTTTTTCCGAGTAAGAGGACACCTCGTGCAGACCTTAAGTTAGGCCGACGGAGAAACCTGTGGGCCTAGCCTAAGGCCCCTTAGTGACCGACGTAGAAACCTGTATGGGTGGTCACTTAGAGGTGAAGATGCACATTTAAACTGATTACAAACATAGTACAGGCAGATACACATCTATGCGCTCTGCTTGCACACACTCTATGACCCAATGGTTCGTGACCTCATCACACCTGCACCAGTGTGAAAGAAGCCCAGGCAGAGGAGACGGAGGTGTTGGATAGCCAGGATTGCAGGAGTGAAGTCCAGAGTTTTTTTTTAATATTGTTTTACTATTTTTTAAAATGAGGGGCCCAGTGCTATATAATTTATTAACAAAAGGGGGTGTGTTGCTGCTAGCCATTAATTTAATAAGGGGGTTGCTGCTCGAAAACAGTTTAACAGTGTAATGTATTGCTGAACAATACCTTAATAAAGGGGTCTGACTGCTGGACAGTACATAAATATGGGGGGCTGCTGTTGGACAGTACATAAATATGTGGGGGGGGGGGGGCTGCTGCTGGACAGTACATAAATATGGGGAGCTGCTGCTGATCTGTAATTTAATATTGGGGTCTGGCTCCTGGACAAGATAGTTAATATAGGGGCTGCTGTACTTTAATTTGAATGAATACAGAGCTCAGTAGCCCCTCCCCCCACATTAATTAATATAGATTAATACACCAAATAAATAAGTTTAGAAAAATATGTTAATGAGCCTGAGCCACTAAGGTCTCAGTTTCATTAACATATTATTATAAACGTATTTATTCGGTGTAGAGGAGCTTGCTGAAGATGGGAAAAACTCTGCCATTAAACCCCTAAGGCAATGATGGCGAACCTTTTGGAGACAGAGTACCCGAGCTACAACCAAAACCCACTTATATGTCACAAAGTGCCAACATGACAATTTAAGCAGTAACCTATTGATCCCTGCTGTATCACAGGTTTTAATCGTATTGGCGTCCTGAGTTCCCCAATACAATAGAAAGGTGATGGAAAAATTTTGATTGTATCTTCCCCTGAAGAGGAAGAATCAGGGGACCCAGAGCAGGAGCTCCAATGACAATCCATCTCTATCCACACCTTTTTGCTCCACATGTAGTCCTGGCAGCCAAATAGCTCTGAGCATGGCACGTCCTAGGCTGTATTGGATCACAGGAGAAAGCTTTGAGTCATAGCTGGCAAATTCTGTGTTGGAGTGAAGGCCTGGGTGCCCACAGAAAGGGCTCCGAGTGCCACCTCTGGCACCAGTGCCATAGGTTCCCCACCACTGCCCTAAGGTAATGAGCATTGGGTTGGTGACAGTTTACCACCCGTAAAATGGTTGTAGATGTCCTTTAGGTGGGATGGGGGGCTCCATTCAAAAGCCTGCTATGGGGCTCTGCCTCTCCTAGTTACACCTCTGGCTACTGTACCTTATATCAATTAAGAAGGGGTCTAAAAATGCTACATATTAATTAATGGGGTAATGAGGGGGGGGGGGGGCTATGCTGCCTACATATATATTTATGAGGGGGGATGCTGCTCTTCTACTTTCAATAATTGAGGAACTGCTGTGCAAAATATTAATGAGGGGTAGCAGGTGCAGTACATAAATTAACTAGTTAATGTTGTTGCGGGTTCCATATTTAAAAAGGACATTTTTATCCAGGTGACATTATACTGTAAGGGTCTATGGTATTTATAAGGGTGTAGTGTGGAGATGTTCTGTAGACAGTGAATTCTGTAGTGATAAGTCAGGGCAGGAAGAAGTTATCATGAAGTTCTGTAAAAGATAAAGAAGAATTGTCACCTGTGAGGACTCCACCAGAGGGAGAGGAGGCAGCAGCTGTGATTTATACAGTAAGTGATGCCTATCTCTATTAGCAGCCCTGCTATGCAGTACCTTTTTTCCCACTATATAATAATGTGCAGTATATTCTTCACTGGTATATATTTATGTGTTTGGTACTTTCAATGCAGTGATTCTTGAAGTATTTTACCAGTTTTTGGGTATCATTGGCTGTATGCATATATGTATTTATGTGCGTCTAGATTTAATTTTTTTGTGTATATGGTGTATGAGTATAGTGCTGTGTGTATATGTGTGTGTAGCATATATGTTTATTCTACAGGGTAACGTGTGGGATTGGACCTTCAGCAAGAGTTTAGGTACAGTATATGGGGCCCCATACAAAGTTTGCATAGGTACCTACTGGGGTCTTGTTTAGCCTCTGCCCTTCCCTTATTTACAGTGCAAAAAGTAGCTCTAAGAAAAGGTTCTATAATGCTCTTCTATAAGAAGATTGTAATAAAAGCACAAAGCACATATAAACTGGACTTGAACTGAGAAGTTTTCTCTGAAAAGATGTAATATAAATCCCTTTTATTCACCTGAACTACGGTATTAAAAAAAAGTTATTGAAATGACATTTTCTCGCTCATCACATACATGTCACACATGCAGGGTACTAGATGGAGATGAGATAAATCTGCTGATTATATTATTATTATATGCTGGGTCACCAGGCGACACTTCACACTGTGCTACACGGGCTGTGCAGTTACTGCAGAACAGTATGCCAAGTGGTATCTTGCAGGATGCCTGCAGCCCTGGGCCTGCCCGATGCTCTTTCCTCCCTCATCCTACCACTGAATAACCGCTGCTGTCACTCACTGTGCGCTACCGGCAGGTGGGCGTGGCCTCACTGACAGACCCTCGGGTCGGCTCCACTGATGACAGCCAGGTCTCCGCCCTTTCACGCTCGGGATTGGCCGCTACTCATTGGGGGGGCGGGGCGTGGGAGTAGAGCCGTCGTTGGTGTAGGTGTAAGCGGAGGCGGCGGTGAGGGACAGATCTGGGGTGACAGCAGGATGCGCGGGGAGCCAGCAGCGGCCGGACACAGCATGGAGAGCGGGCTGCGGAGTGCGGCGCTCAGGGGATAGACCCGAGACGTGACCCCAGGAGGAGGAAGTGAGTAGCCGGTGTCCGCTACACGGTGTGTGACTGAGGGGCAGCAGCATGTAGTGCACGGGGAGGGCCCCATCACCAGAGGAGGACATGTTGTAGACCGGCTGCTGGCCTGCCCTCTCATGTCCCATTGTGTCCTACAAGAGTCCTACACGGCGGATGTGTGTCCTGGGGGCAGGAGGGGACACCCTGTGCACTACTCACCGCTGCTATTACTGCGTCTTCTCCATAGACCTGCTGCTTACTATCACTCGGGGGTATCTGGGTCCTGCTGCTTACTATCACTCGGGGGTATCTGGGTCCTGCTGCTTACTGTCACTGGGGGGTATCTGGGTCCTGCTGCTTACTGTCACTGGGGGGTATCTGGGTCCTGCTGCTTACTGTCACTGGGGGGTATCTGGGTCCTGCTGCTTACTGTCACTCGGGGGTATCTGGGTCCTGCTGCTTACTGTCACTCGGGGGTATCTGGGTCCTGCTGCTTACTGTCACTCGGGGGTATCTGGGTCCTGCTGCTTACTGTCACTCGGGGGTATCTGGGTCCTGCTGCTTACTGTCACTCGGGGGTATCTGGGTCCTGCTGCTTACTATCACTCGGGGGTATCTGGGTCCTGCTGCTTACTATCACTCGGGGGTATCTGGGTCCTGCTGCTTACTATCACTCGGGGGTATCTGGGTCCTGCTGCTTACTGTCACTCAGGGTCTTGCTATGATAAGTCCTGTCTTGTCGCCCCATAACTTTAAAGCTGGGGGTCTGACTGCAAGAAGCCTAACTAATCACAGGAGTGGGTCTGTGTACCCAGTATGAGTGGGGCATCAGGCTGCGCATGTATGATAAGCCGCCCCCCTACTACTGATTAGTTGTACCCACACCCATCAGTACATTGTCCCTATATAAGGCTACATGCACACACATGTTGTCTTTGTGCTGTGCGTTGATAGAACAGATTATATTGCAGGTCCGGTACTTGCCCATAATTGTGGTTCTGGCAGTCTCTGCTGCACTCATCAGAACGTGAGAGACTCTTATACACCAATGACGCACAAGTCGCATACAAAGAGCCATGGATCGGTTGTTTGCGGCACGAGAATGCCCACTAGGCATTGACTCTATACACAACTCTATACACCTATGCAAATGACACTAGAAATAAAATCCAGCACCTTGCTATAACACAGGGATGAAGCCTTAACAAAGAAATCAATCCATTTAGTAAAAACCTTGTACGGTGAAGTCATTGGAAAGCGAAACCTCCTTGGGGACACATTAGATGCACCCTGCGTACTCTGCTACATTAACATCATTCTTCCAGGTAGCATTAGCAGTGTATTACTGTCACTATAGTAAGTGCTCACAATTTACTTCCACAAAGAGATAATAGGTGGCATTTCCTGTAAGTGTAATACTCCCAGTGATTGGCATTACACCCTTTACTTTCCACAGTCAGTACAGTCGAGATGTTGGATATCAGGAGTTAATAATTGATGTTGATACTTGTTAGTAGGTGGAAGGTTGGTGGTGGGGGGGCAGCTGAACTTTAGTTCTTTCTCTGGTCTAAAGATCACTGACACGTGAAGTATCTTGTAGGACACCGCGTCGGATTTTATAATATGTAGCATCTCAGCATCAAAAGTTTTTACTACAGGCAGTCCCCGGGTTACGCACAAGATGGGTTCCTTGGGTTTGTACTCAAGTTGAATTTGTATGCAAGTCAGAACTATATATTTTATATCTGTTGATCCAGACAAATTTTTTTTTTTTTTGACGTTTCAAAATTTTTAGCTGTAATTGGACCAATTATTATCAATAAAGCTTCAGTACAGACACCTTACAGATCATTGCAGTCTGGGACTATAGTAAAGCATCCAGAGAGCTTCACCAGGGGGCACAGGGGTCCCTCTGTAACTAGGGGTCATCTGTACGTCGAGTAGAGGACCACCTGTATACATAATTTGATAATCTCCTTCTGTTTATGTAAATACTTTTGAACAGTTATCCAATAACAAAATTGTATGTTCACAGAGGTTTCTTTGAACCAGAGCTGTGACTCCAGTCTAGAATATAACTTAAAGGGTTTATCCATTAAAATAAGATTTATTATGGCAAAGTGCTTTGTATAGCATGGCAGGAGAAGAGCAAAGGATGATGTGTGAGGGTGAGTGTAGCTTTTTATAAAGTTTTTGGGTCTTTTTATAAATGTTTGTATTTGGATAACCCCTTTAAGTGTTTAGTAGCAACCCCCCCACCCCAGACTTCTCTTGCCACAGCATTCGTTCCTATCATAAAAAAATTGACTGCATATTAGGGGTCTGTACTCCTAGTAGCCAAAATGGCAGGAAAGAATCTAGTGGCGTTTGGCTAATATTAAGATGGAATGAATACAGAGGACGGCATTTATAACACTGGCTTGTAAGAAGTTGTTTTTCTGCTTAGTCTACATGTTCTATTGTGCGTTGAAGTCTCATACAATGTACAACTTCCTGTTACATGACCTCAGTTTTCCTTCTCCAGGATGTTTGACTAGCACCGAGTCTTAGTCTCAGCACTGTGTTTGGTCTCTAAAATCCAGTCACTGCACTTCTGGAGTGACCATGGTTGTGTGTGTACCCTAACTGATAGATCTGTCACTTAAAGGAAACCTACCATCAAAATCCAGCATAATAAACCAGGGATCTACCATCAAGAATGGACACTTACTTCAAGATCCAGGCACCATTACTATGGTTATCTTCTTATATTTGTTATCCATGGCCTCCTTCCTTTCAAAATTATGCTAATCAGCCTGGAAGGCTACTGGGGCGGTTCCCAGGGAATCTCTATTGTCCAGAATCACAGGCTGTTACACTGTCTAACACTGCCCCCTGAATCTTGCTTGGCGCTCCCTCTCTTGCTTGTGCCTGATGTAAGGAAGTTTTAGCACACAGGGGGAGGGGGGAGTGCACACTGTAACTGCCTGTGAAGCTGCAGCATGGAAGGATCTGGTAACACCCTCAGAGCCCCTCATTTGCATGTTGATCTTAGAAGGAAGGAGGCCATGGATAACAAATATAAGAAGATTACCACAGTCAGGATGTCTAGATTTATGAGCTAGTATCTTTTAAAATATCTTGTGACTGATTAGAGACACTCTTATGTTTTGGCTGTTCAATGTACCGCCCACAGCGCCAAGTAGTCCTGGCTTAAACGGAAATGATTGCGTACTATGATGGAATATAGTTTTTCCTCTAATTTACTCAAATTTTTCTCTGAACATAAATAAGTTTTCCGGCACATAACCCCCTGGAAAAGTACTGATATACATAATGAAATCTTTGTACAAGTTATTCTGGATGAGTCTTTGGGACTCCTCACACCTTCCTGTATTGAAAATGTTATCTTGTCTTTATATAGGACAGAAAGGAAAAAGATCTGAAGGTGAAGTTTTCTGGGGTTTAGCCGGAGATGTGAAAGAACGTCATTATGTTGTGTGTAAGCAGAGGAGCAGAAAGTGCCCAGTGCTGCCAGCTCAAGTAGCTCCGTTGATGCTTGCCGGCGCTGTCTACATAGACACAAACCAGTTTTTCAACGTTGATACCGAGAACAGACATTACAGAACCACTGTGATGGTGCAATGAAATGAGGCTCCGAAATGGAACTGTGGCCACCGCATTAGTGTTCATCACTTCTTTCCTCAGCTTGTCCTGGTACACGGCTTGGCAAAATGGGAAAGGTAGGAAACTAGTTTAAATTGTAATATGCAGCAACTTAGTATTGTTGTTATTGTCTGTAGGGTTAGCATTATTACCGTATTATAGGTGATGCCCTTACAAGGGCATTCTACCATATCTACCATTCAGCACCCACATAAACCATTCAGTGATAATTGTCGAAAAGATCTACCCCTCATAACGGATCATGAGAAATCAAAGTTGTAAAAATGTATAAGCATAGAAAAATCTAAAACGAGAAATGTTTAAAAATGTCTTATTTTGTGATTAGTATTGTGTTGCCCGGGCCAATCACAGCCATGCCTAGATGCTAGGGGTGTAAAGATGCCTGAGCAGCTATCTATTTTTAGTGATCAGCGAAACGTGTGGGAAGTGGACAATGGTATAACATAAGAGAAGCCTGGCTCATGTAGTGAATCATCTTTTCATCCAGTTCTGCTCTTCATTGTTAATTGATCTGTCCAGACACTTGCCTGCTTCAGCCATTCACTGGCCTCATTGGTCTTATCCTTGAGACCATTGTTTGGCCATGGTCAGGTGTGTAAACAATGCACCATTTGCTTCACTACTGTAAACAAAGACCAACCATGTATTGAAAGCTTTTTTTTTATTATTTATTTTTTTATTTGCTGTTAGTTCCACACACCGCCCTTTGTTTCTTGCTTTATGCCAAATAAATTTCTATTAAGAAGATTAAAGGGGGAATTCTGTTGAGGTATCCAATGTAAGGTTTTTAAAAAATAATTCTTTTATTCACTGAAGGCAAGTAGAGCTGTCTTATCTGTGAGGAACAGAAGAGCTTGTGAATGACTTTCAGTACATGTGACAGGCAGCCATTTTGTTTGTGCACATAGAGATGTGTTCTATCTGGCTTGGATGTGTCACACAGATTAGATGGAATAGTCACCAACGTGCTGTATATTCAAATTTAATTTTGGTGAAATCTCTCTCTGGTCTATGAGGTTATATTCCTTAAAGGAAATCCACCATTTGATTTCATGCATTATGAACAAAACATACCTTGAGAATGCTGTAGCTACACTGATGCAGAAACAAACCACTGAGCTGAGTGGTTTTGCTGAAAAAACATTAACATTCAGAACCTTGGGAAAGCTAGGTGCTGCTGGCTGCCATATATAAACCCAGTACACGCTTCCTGAACTGTCCAGACAGAACTAATCAACCTGAGCTGGATCACTCGTACACATCAGGTGGGGGATGGTGCAGCGATTGATTTTTGTGCCTGACAAGCAGAAGTACAGTGATTACATCATTTTCTCAAGCAGTGCATACTTAAAGGGTTTTTTCCATGAAGGAAAATTCTCACATTTCAATCCTCTAGTGATGTTAATACAGTAAAGATAATTTGTAACCCTTTACTTTACAATTTTACTCAGTTTTATTGCTGTTTTGGCTCCTATCACTCCCTAGGCATGTGAGCGAGGACTCATGTAAGCAGACACTTTATGATCCATCTAGTTCTGTGAGCTGACAATGTGGTTAGATTATCAGGGTACATGTTTATATACACTTTCATTTGGCATCTGAACGTTGTATTAGTATCTGACACAGAAAGAAAGATCCATGAAATGCCTATTACACACAATGACACAGTCCATTCTGCTACATCTTTGTTATTCCACAACACTTAGATAAGTTCTTTATCTGGGGAGGCACAGCAGATCTGTCTGTAGCTTGTAGTTCTCCTCACGCTGCTGCCGGCAGGAAGTCTGTGTCAGTGTAAGCTCCGTCCTGGGCTGCAGGTTAGAGTGCAGGGAGCATAGAGAGAGAAACTTTGCTCCATGCCCATCACACAGAAATCCAAGATGGCTTCCCTGACCCCAAGTCAGATGTTACACTGTGTCGTGTTTAGAGGCAACTGAAATTGTTCTCACCAGGACTGATAGAGACATGTTGGAATTATAAGTGTGAAATGCTGTTTTTGTTAATAACAATTAGAGAATGTGGTAATTTGTTATCTTGAGTACATATAGGAAGCTTGTCTTCATGGCCATACCCCTTTAATGTAAGAGGTGAACCTCTAGAGCAAGGCACAGAATATACAGAGCCTCATTATCATAATTGTATAATGTTTTTTTCAGCAAAACCACTCTACTCAGGGATTAAACAAGATATGTTTCTGCATCAGTGTAGCTACAGCATTCTAAAGTTATGTTTAATTCATAATGCATGAAATTTAATGGTAGATTTTCTTTAAATCTAGGTTACCATCTAGTGTATGATGAATCACACCTAAGCTGTCGCTCATGCCACAGGCAACACTGTACATTAGGAGACTTACTTCAAGAATGCCTTGTAAATTGTACAATTTCAGTTATGTCTCTTTGAATGATATACATTTACGTTATTGTATTTGGGAAATATTAGGAGACAAAGCACATTTGTGGACAAACGATATTACAGCTACATCTAGACCAAGGAGAATATATTTCTTGGCATTTCTGTCCCCTTCCTAAAAAGTAAGGGCATTGGGTAACCACCTCTATCCAATAACCTTTCCAGCTGTAACACTACATGTAGTTTATTGAAAATTAAAGAGTAACTGTAAGTTTCAAAAACTTTTGATATGGTGCAGGGGCGGGGTGGCACGTTTTGTTATTATCGTATTTTTCGGACTATAAGGCGCACCATCAATAAATGTCTGCTAAAACGTCTAGGTTCATATATAAGGCGCACCTGATTATAAGGATGAATGACCAGCAGGTGGCAGACCTGTGCACAGTTCAAGGCAGCTGTTGTCTGTAAGACCTATATATATAAGGCGCACTGGACTACAAGGCGCACCTTTGATTTCTGAGAAAATCAAAGGATTTTTTGTGCGTCTTATAGTCCAAAAAATACAGCATATTCTTCTCTGTTTGCAAAAGTTGTAATACTGAAACATTGCTGGTCTGTGAATAATCCTTCCCCTTATTACTTATTTTATGTACATGATTCAACCTCTAAATGCTCCACACTTGCATGTGTGGGTGTGTCTAAGATGCACAAACTATGGTCTCATTGGTCAGCAGCACTTGCGTATGATGATGTCACCGGAGGCAGGTTCCGCCCCTCCACCTTGCTGACTGTAGGTTTCTGCAGAGCTTAAAAATATGTTTGCTATGGACTAAAAAAGGTACTAAATGGGAACTAGAGGCAAAATGCTTTGATGAGTTATTCCTAGGGACACCTGGAACACAGTTATGTTATTTTTGCTCAGGATGATGGTTTCATTTTAAGGTCTCCTTGGCTTGGGTAACTCTCTAACATACACCTCAAAGGTGACCATCATTCCAGCTTAATCCTGAAAAGGTGGTTGAAGTGGTCAGGGCCTATAGGTAGCACTGGAGACTAATCCTTTGAACTAATGCTATTGAATATGATTTAACAGTCTGAGATGACTACATGGTATCAATTAAGTAATTACCTGAAAGGACAGGAAAGGGGGTTTGTAAATGTAAATATTCGGGTGTATTCAGACTGCACAATTACAACTGTTTCAATAAACCTACAACTGCACCATCTGAATACATCCTTAGACTTGCCCTTTTATAGAAGGCTTTTAGAAATGAGAGTTATTACAAAGAAGCTCTGTACATTTACTGTAAATCACGGAGGCCATGACTTGTGCTGTGAAAGGCATGATTTATATGTCACCATGCAGTATGCCCGTACAATGACCTGCAGTGTAGATTCAGGGCTTGTTTATATAGCACATTGCCGTAATCTGTCACACTGTTTTCCCATAGAAGTGTTACGATGGAGGAATCCTGACATTTATGTTAGGGTTTTCTTTTTCCACATTTCTAGTGATGGTGTAAGATAAGCTGTTCTAGCATCTACAGTTATTTGTTCTATAGGCTGTTACAATGCTTAGTTTTCTTGTCCTGTACTTGTTTTGCATGCTTTGCCTAGCCGAACAGTATAGTTAAAGCAGTTCTTCTGTCTTCACTCATTTATACCTATTTAATTATCTAAAAGGGAAATCTAACCAGTTGCTTACTGCTCTGTGACTATGTACGTCATACAGCAGTAAGGGGTGTGTGGAGAGGGCTAACGGGCAAAGGCCTCTCCATACCCGGCAGGAGTCGGCTTTATTACACGGCTGACACCCACCGGTAACTGCCGTGTTCAATGCTGGCTCTGATTGCGGCAGTTAACCTGTTTGGTGCTTCGGTCAAAGCACCTAACAGTGCCGCCATCTTGGATTCATAATGTCATCAGAGGGCGTTGATTGGTTGCCATGACTTCTGGGGCCCTGCTTAAAGAGGACCTGTCGCCCATAAAAAAAAGCAATAGGAGCTTCTTACATCTCAGATGCAGCAGTGTTACACTGCTAGCTTTATCGGAAACCTCCGATTAAGCTAGCAGACACTGTCGCAAAGTACATTAGGAATGCCGGACCGCGCTCAAAGCGGTCTGGTGTATTCATGAGGGGGCGGGACTAGGAGGTGGAGACTGCCACGTGTAGCTTGGCAGTCACCGCCGGCCTATGGAGTGGGTGGTCGGTCCGGGGAAGAGGCATTCCTGTTGTACTTTGCTGCAGTGTCTGCCAGCTTTATTTGAGTTCCGTTAAGTGTAACACAGCAGCATCTGAGATATTACTAGGAGCGCTTACCTTAGTACTGTTGGGTATCCGCTTGCCCCAAAAGGCTCGATGCTTGGCGTGGCTCCCAATGTTCGCCATGGTTTCCGGTGGCTCCTTTTCTCTCTGTTGTAACAGCTGGCAGGTATGCGCCAATGCGATCAGCCGCCCGGCTTATACTTCGGTTGGCTTATACTCGAGTATATACGATAAGTTATTGCTGTCAGAATATGGCAAAACAAAGAATTTTATAACAAAAGATTTTAAATTTTTTTTAGTATTAACCCCTTCCCGACATTTGACGTACTATTACTGCATGGCGGGAGGTGCGTTCCCGCAAAATGCGGTAATAGTACGTCATGCTTCTGGCGCCGGCTCCAGAACGGAGCCCGCGCAGAAGCTGCGGGTGTCGGCTATATATTATAGCCGACACCCGCGATCGGAGATTTCTCCGATCGCGGGTGTTAACCCCTGACACGCCACGGTCGCGCTGACCGCGGTGTGCTAGGGGCATTTGAGAAGAATCGGACCCTCCCGGCGGCGCTTACCGGGGGGGTCCGCTGCTCCGATCGCAGCCCCGGGACTGCCGGTGCCCGGGGCTGCGCGATCCTCTTCTGTGAGCCGGGTCCTGCCTTCTGGCAGGACCCGGCTGTAACACACTGAGCATGCGCAGCACTGTGTAATGTGAAGAAGAGCTTGAACAAGTGATCAGTGGATCACTTGTTCAAGCTAACCTGTAAAAGTTAATAAAAAATGTTAAAAACACTACATAAAATCATTTTTTAATAAAAAGAATTAATTAAATAAAGTTAGAGTCCCCTAAAGACAAAATCGCCAAAAAACCCCCACATATTTGGTATCGCCGCGTCCGTAACAATCCGTACAATAACTCAGAAACATTATTGGACCCGCTCGGTGAACGCCGTAAAAACAAAACCCGTAAAACACGCCAAAAATGTACATTTTTCATAAAATCTCTACACAAAAATGTTTTAAAAAGTGATCAAAAAAAGTTATGTGCACCAAAATGGTACCACCGAAAAGAACAACTCAACTCGTAAAAAATAAGCCCAAAACTAGCTCTGTCAACCAAAAAATATTAAAGTTACGTCTCCGAAAAGATGGCGATGCAAAAACAAATGAGATTTCGTCTATATTAGTTTTTATCCAGTAAAATTGTAAAAATAAATGAAAAACTGTATAAATGAGGTATCACCATAATCGTAATCACCTATAGAATAAAGATAATATAGTATTTTTAGTGTACGACCCCCAAAAAATACGAAAAAAAAGTAAACCAAAATTGACAATTTTCTTTTCACCCATACATTCAAGAGTTAATAAAATCTCATCAATAAGCTAATTACCCACGAAAATGAAGTATTTGTAAAGTGCATCTCATGTCGCAAAAAATAAGCCCTTATATGTCCAAATTGCCAAAAAAATAAAGATTGTATAGCCAATAAAAATTGACAATGCATAATCTGCTCTGAATGGCGCAGCTTCCCTTCGATGCCCTGGCGTGTGCCCATACAGCAGGTTACCACCACATATGGGGTATTGTTATACGCGGGAGGGATTGGGTATCAAATTTTGTGGAGCGTTTTGGTATTTTATCCACTGAGAATTTGTAAATTTTTTTGAAAAACACATTCATTTAGCCAAAAAAGTATCACTTTCAAAATTGTATCCGATTTTGTTTTAACCCCTGTAAAACAATTAAAGGGTTAATAAACTTCATAAAAGTTGTTTTACGTACGTTGAGGGGCGTAGTTTCTATAATGGGGTAATTTATGGGGTTTTACTTTTATTTAGGCCTCTCAAAGTGATTTAAAACCGGAGCAGGTCCCTCAATAGCAGATTTTGCGTTTTTTATGAAAATGTGAAAAATCGCACCTAATGTTCAAAGGCCCATAACATCCTACAAAAATAAGAGGATGCCTAAAAAACCATGTCCACATAAATTAGCCATTTAGTGAATGTTAGTTATTGCATTTTTTTGCGGTCATGACTATGTATGGAAAAAGTAGAACATTTTGAAGTTCGAAAATCAAGAATTTTTCCAAATTTTCACCAAACATCTGATTTTCTCATAAATAAATGCAAAATATAACACCAAAATTTTTCAACTAACATGAAGTACAAAGCGTCACGAGAAAATAATTTTAAAATCACTTGTATATGTTAAAGCGTTCCGAAGTTATAACCATTTATAGTGACACAGGGCATATTTGAAAAAATGGGCCGTGTCAGGAAGGTGAAAAGTGGCTTCAGCATTAAGGGGTTAAAACATAATAAAACCTATATAAATTTGGTATCCCTGTGATCGTACAGACACACCGAATAAATGTGAGGTGTTATTTGGATTGCATAGGAAAAATGTTCCAGCTTCCCTGTACAAAGAACAATATAAAATGATGCCACTAGAAAATACAATTTTTCCCGCAGATAACAATCCCTTCTATGTCCCTGTAAATGGAAAATAAAAAAGACATGGCTTGTGGAAAGAGGAAAGTAAAAATGGAAATGTAAAACTGAAAAATTGCCTGGTAATTAAATAGTTAAATGATTTATTTTTAAATCATGGCTGTCATATGGCTTAAATGGGTTTCTGTGCTAAAAAAAAAAACCCACACATGGCTCTAGCACACAGGTTTATGCTGGGAGAAAAAAAAACATTTCCAAATTTATCAAAGTGTCAACTGATGGTGTAGTATAAGACTTCTCTGACTTTGTACCTCATATTAGGTGGCTTCACTTAAACTAGAAAAATGCACCAATATTTTGGCACATGTTTTACCAGTCGTAACATTGTCAAACACTTGATAAAGAGTTGTTTTTGGCATAAATTACTAGATAATTCCGTTGTGTACAGTTTTTTTGTCTACACACACAGACTACACTTCTCATGAAGTGCTCTAGTAGTACAGTGCAGTCCAAAAAAACCCCAAAAAACTGAAATCCAAGCAGAATATCATATATCCTTTTCTGTCTCCCTCTGTACAAGCATGTGCTGCAGATCTAGTAGACATTAGGGCACATTTACTTACCCGGTTCCCGCACGATCACTGATCCGGAATCTCGGACGAGGATAAACTGTGCTGCAATTCACTTACATCGTGTGCCCAATATCCTGCATGTGTTGCTTCCCCACTCAGGTCCGCCGGAGTTCACCATCTTCTTCCTGGTACATGTAAGTGCTTGGCTTGCGACACAATTTCAAAGTTAAATCCCACGCTTAGTCCGAATCAGTCGAATCGTCTGACGCGCCCCCCCCCCTTTTGTGTCGCGTAAAGCCGAAATCCAGTGTGCCAAAATCCGATCACATGCGACAAAATCCTCTTCTAAATGCGGCGCAAAACTGAAATCATCGGAATATCCAACAAAAGTGGGGCCGCAGGACCCTTAGTAAATGTGCCCCATTGTCTCAGCTATGGGCCAGTAGCGCCCTCCTCCCCCACCTTGCCTGCAGGTTGAACACAGACTGCTACAGCCACAGTCAAGGACCATGTGATACATCCCCTCCCCAATTCCTCTTGTCTTGAGAACCTACACCTGCTGCTGCAGCCATTGCTGGGGTCTAGGTAGGCTTCTTCCCTACTTTGTCCCTGATGTTCATAAATGATCATGTGAGCAGACACAGGCACAGCTGACATGTCTTTCTCCAGTCCACTCTCTGCCCAGCCTGTAAGTGTTTCTCAAAATCTTTTTAGTTTTGAAATGGTCACTAACTTTTTAACAAATGCGTAACTCTGTAGTAGATGGATATAAAAGGCTTCCTAATATCTTATCCAAGCAAAGTCCCTTTCTCCATTTGTTTTTCACTCTAAAATCTTTGCCAGCAAGAGACACAAACGCTCTATGAATTATTAGATTACGTGGAAGTTCTATAGACCAGGAAGATGAAGGTCACAGTAGGTCAGTATCTGTTCTACTGCGGAGAAGACTGCAAAACTAGCGTAGACGAAAATTAGGTGTAGATGTCACATAATGACCAGAAACAATGTTATTCCTCACACACTGGATTACTGGGCGCCCTATCCGCCAGTTGTGGTACAGTGAGGTTCTGACATCGGGGACCCAGTAACAATTAGGACAAGGGGAAATTGGGGGTCCCATTCTTGATAATGGGTGGAGCCTGTAGTATGGAAGGGTTGGAAATTGCTGAGCACTGTGGATAGGAGAAGTTGGTACATCCGTTTTTAAAGGAGTGTCTAACCATGAAGTTAAATGCATGTCATTAAAACCACAAAAAGCTGGTTCCTTTTTAAATTTATTAGAGAGAAAAAAATATGGAATAATATATACAAATAGAGATGTAGTTTGACAGCAGCGTTGGCAGTCATTGAAGATTTTTCTTGGCAAGTCCTTAGAACGTCTGTTGGATAAGTCAGTTCATGGTAAACTTAATCCATAGTATTCTATTAGAGAGGCCACAAATATCTCTGTTGCTTTTATATTTTCATTAATTTTGTTGTCCTATTTCTGTGTGCCGTATGGATATTAAAAGAAATATACTATGTACTTCTCAAGTCTTATTTCATGCTCCATATTGCAACTTCTACAGTAGAAAAAGAATATTAACCCCTTCTGGGTGCGCCCTGACATGAATATTACATTCAGTAGTGTTCTGTCTGGTAGACAAAGGGTTAAGACTTGCACCTAGCGCTGTATCACTGAAAAGGGTATCAAAAGGATCTAATGTTGTTTAAAATATAACATTTATTTGGTACACATTAAAAAATAAATGAAAGTCCAAGTTCTTATGAACACTGTATTGTCCCTCCACCAAAGTTGGATTGTGTCAGTTAAAAAATTGTGTCTGATCACTGATACAACATATCGGAAGACAGAAAAACTGTGATCAAGTTGAAGGCTAATATGCTGGCTAAATTACGATAGAGATTGCTGCTTAACGGGGATAATGGGGCAGATTTACTTACCCGGTCCTTTCGCGATCCAGCGGTGTGTTCTCTGCGCTGGATTCTGGTCTGGCCGGGATTCATCAAGGTAGTTCCTCCGACGTCCACCAGGTGGCGCTGCTGCGCTGAAGTTCCCTGAAATGCACTGAAGTTCACGATCCTATCCTGGATGAAGGTGAGTGCAAGCTCCGCAACACAATTTCCTTTTTTAAATGCCGTGGTTTTTCCGAATCCGTCGGGTTTTCGTTCAGCCACGCCCCCCGATTTCCATTGCGTGCATGCCGGTGCCAATGCGCCACAATCCGATTGCGTGCGCCAAAATCCCGAGGCAATTCAGGTACAATCGGCACAAATCGGAAATATTCGGGTAACACGTCGGGAAAATCTGAATCGGGCCCTTAGTAAATGACCCCCACTGTATTCTTTCCTGATAACATTCATCAGGGATCAGATGTGTTTACATTATCAACACTATAGACACGTGGACACGTGGCAACAAGCTCATCACTGCTGTGTCACCGCTGTTTACCCAATGGCAAGATGGGAGAAGAGAAACTCCTCCGTTCACATGAGCGCAAGTCTCTGGTAGCATCAGACGAGACCGCCCTGACCTCGCATATGTCAGCCACGGGGTGGGGGGTAGCATAGGTAAATAGGTACACAAATGATGGAGCTGCTTCTACATATGTCAAGACAAGTAGGTAAGAGGTAAACAAAGATGGAGAAATACAAGTGTACCCATCACTCATCATCCCTTGCCAAGTATTCTTTTATTCCTATGATCTAAAGATCCTAAATTCCATATTACTGGGACTTCGAGAAAGGTTCTTAAGGATAAAAGGGAAAGAATATGTCCAATGCACGCATATAGGAGGCAATAGAATGTTCCAAGACACCCATACGTGCTTCTCAAAACTTGCCACCACTCTATAGCCATAACCAGGCATATCA
The DNA here is from genome assembly GCF_040894005.1 of Engystomops pustulosus. Classification (NCBI taxonomy): domain Eukaryota; kingdom Metazoa; phylum Chordata; class Amphibia; order Anura; family Leptodactylidae; genus Engystomops; species Engystomops pustulosus. The sequence continues at coordinate 100,981,169 of NC_092412.1, read as the reverse complement.
AGGAATCCCTAATTCACCAGAGGAAGATGACAGCTTTTCATTGGATGCAGTCGAACCGAATAGTCTGTTTATAAATTTCATTTGGTTTCTTTTTTGCTGGATAAGCCTGTCCCATTTGCCCCCTCTTTTAGGTGGTCTCAACTTTTCTATAATTTGAAAACCTTGAAATTTTACATCTACTGTATTTTTCGGACTATAAGGTGGACAATAAAATCCTTTGATTTTCTCAGAAATCAAAGGTGTGCCTTATAGTCCAGTGCGCCTTATATATGAACCGTACTTACAGACAACAGCTGCCTTGAACTGTGCACAGGTCTGCCACCTGCTGGTCATTCATCCATATAATCAGGTGCGCCTTATATATGAACCTAGGCATTTTAGCAGGCATTAATTGATGGTGCGCCTTATACTCCGAAAAATACTGTATATTTCTCTTGGTTGAGTGTCTTGCTATTGGCTCGTTGACAGAGGTGCTACATTCTAAAGAATTATCTGCCCAAAGACCCACCTCCCACATGACAGCTGTGATTGGCCACGCCATTAAGTGATAACAAAGGCTGGCAATAATATAATGAATAATTATTCAATAAGACCTGTTATCTTTATGAAACCTATTTTTCCAGGACACCTTCTTGTTTATCTAACCCTTTTTTAAAATTTTTATGAGATTAAAAAAAAAATGTGTAAAGAGTTGGTTCCGGGCAGTGTAATAAGAAGAAAATGGGTTCACCAGCAGATACAGCCGCTCCCTGGTTCAACAAAATTTCTATAAGCTTAATTTGCATATACACCAGTAGTTTCTCTAAACGGCTTGTACAGTGCCCACCCCTGATCGCAGTTTCTATGGAATAAATTGTATGTATATTAGAAGTCTTCTGTACACTAGTTCTTTTTATTTCAATAATTTTCCTTTTGCAAGACTATAGCTTGTATAATTAGGCCATTATCGCCGAATAGTCCATCAAGGCATGATGTAGGGTTTGTTCTCTCCTAGGCAGCTGTCTACTTTGCAATGTAATGTGTAAGGATGTTCTGTCTATAGATTTGCATGTACGGAGCTTGGAGCATGGTGATACTTTATTTAGCAGTCTCTCCTGAAGAAAGCTTTCCTTTTATATATGTGGTTGGTGGGTACCATGTCCAGCTGTGATATGTGTGGGGCAGCCCGGGTAAGCGGACTGCATCTTTATAAGAGTGTGCGTTTTCTTAGTGGAAATGCAAACATTGCAGGATGTAAAATGAATCCATCTATTGACGTGTGCAGGATAAAGAGCTCCTTTCAGCCTTCTGTTTTCATAGAAAAACTGGAGTACTTAACAAAAATGACATGTTCCAAAGTCTTCATTTCTGGAAGCGTTCTGCTTCGACTTTTGAAATGGCAGAAAAGCAAATATCACATGTTTATTTCCAGGAAAATCGATGTTACGACTCTATTACTATGATGTGGTACCCGCAGAGGCATGCACAGTGCTGGTGGGCCCACTATCTGCCAGTATGGCACAACACACACCACTTTTCCTGTCATTTCATAAAGTAAATCCAAATCATGTTTTCATGTAACACATGCATAGACCTAAAGTGGATCGTATATCTATTGACGTCAATAGAAATTCCATAATGTAGACGGTAACATTTTATATTTTTAGGCACGTTTTTGTAGTCCTATTCTGGCTATTTTATTGGAGTATGTAATATATACCATCAATCTTAATGTTCACGGTTATTTTGTATAAATTATTCTTCTGCAAACCTCTATCTTTAGTCGATATTGTTGGGTACATACACTCCTGCATCTATCTAGTGCAGGTAGAACCAGGGCATTAAATTGGAAGTTTTTGGTTGCTATGGGCAATGCCTTATTTTTGTGATGTGCTAGTTGTGCAGAAAATTTGTCTATACTGGAATACATAAGGGGATTGCTGTCTAGACTCTGGTCTATCCAATGCAGTGCAGGCCGCACAGTACTTTATATCATTGTGTGTGTGTGTGTATATATGTATATGCGTCTGTAGCCTGCAGGTTTTGGCTTGCATGCCAGGCTGACATTTGGTTCAGAATGGGAACTCCTTTAAATGCAGTATTTCCATCTGGTTTTATATATTAGCCGTAGCTCCTGGCATTGTCCGCGATAGTAAATAACTGCTCTTAGCTATAACAAAATAGAATGGGTTAACAAAAATTTTTATATGTACCGTATTTTTCACACTATAAGGCGCACAAAAATTCCTTTGATTTTCTCAGAAATCATAGGTGCACCTTATATATGAACCGTACTTACAGACAACAGCTGCCTTGAACTGTGCACAGGTCTGCCACCTGCTGGTCATTCATCCTTATAATCATGTGCGCCTTATAATCCGGTGCGCCTTATATATGAACCTAGACGGTTTAGCAGGCATTTATTGATGGTGCGCCTTAGTCCGAAAAATACGGTATCTAAAGTCTGTGTCTTTGAGTGACTGTCTGTCTCTGCTCTCTCTGTCAGTGACTGTCTATATCACTTTATCAATGGGAAGTTTTATCAGAAATGTCTGAGAGCATAACTGCTTTAGTTGCCCATGGCAACAAATCAGAGCTCAAGTTTTATTTTCCCTCAGCTGTTAATAAGATTACAACTGATCTCTGATTGGTGTTCATGGGCAACTGGAACAGTTTTACCTGAGACATTTCTGATAAATCCCCCCCCCCCATCTCTGTATTTCTATCCATATTGCCTCACACATAAGCGTCTTATACTCATTGCCTATAGTAACCTATCAAAGCTTCCGCAGCAGCAGCAGACAATGGCTCCTGTACATGGTGGGTAATAAGTGGATTTTGGAAAGCGTGGGGTGAAAATTTCGGCTCAAAACCTGGTCTATGACGCTCCCTGAGTCACAGGCAAGGACTGGGCAAACTTTGGTGATTGTAAACGCAATGGTACAGATTCCTTTATCGGACACACTCGCACACACTCTGCTTTATATATTAGATTATACATTTCTTCAATTGCGTGTTATTAAAAATGTAGCTGTGTGAAGAAAATTTCCCTAACGAGAAATGAAAATGCCCAGCTCGCCCAATTAACCACTGCTGATGATCAGGCTTGGATTGAGTTCCCCAGCAGAGCTCCTGAATAATTTGCCCTTATTAATGGGCTAATAGAACACCAGAAATGTGTTGGCTTTTTTAAAGGGGTATTCCCACCTCCCCTACTTCAGTTCATTTAATCCCTAACCCCCCCAAAAAAACATTTCTTCAATGGATTGTTATTGTTATTTTAAAAAAATCACCTTTATTGCCATAACAGTGTAAATGGGTATTACCTGCACACTAGTAACGGCCCTCTGTTATCACTAGATGCGGCCACCGCCGCTCACGCGTTTAGAATGAGGCTTCTCTGAACCTGCCTGGAGTATGTGAACGCGCATAGCTAGCACATGCACAATTCACATATACCTCGCTCGCTAGATCGGGACGACTGCCGGGCATGTGCAGTCGCTTCACAGCAGTTCTGATCGATTTAAGTCTTACCGTGGGACAGCTATGTGCAGCAAGCCAGCTCTACTAGATGAAGAGAACTTACTAGTGCCGGCTCGCTGCAGTACACAGCTGCCCCACGGTAAGGCTTGATCGATCAGGCTTCCTTCGTAATCCTATGTACCTAAATGCAGAAATATTCTGTGAATGTTTTCTGTGTTTCACTAGATGCACTTGTTTGGTGCATACAGGCAGCCGTCACTACTTCCACAGGATAGAACTGCATCAATTCCAATTAATACTTTATTTTCAGTAAGATGTAAAGTTGCTGACCACAGAATTCTGCAATAAAATGCTCTACTTACAGTGTATATCTTCCAAACTTCCAAGACAAAGCATAAAAGAACGCTGGTAAATAAGAGGAATTTCACATGAGATGTTCAATAAACCATGTCTGAATATGCAAAAGAGAGTACAAAGGAAATGACACTAAGCCTAATTTACTGAAGCTGACAGACTACGTATATCACTATTAAACAAATTTGTCTTATGAATGGAGCAAGTGATACCATAAGGCTGCGCCAAACTGTAATCATGATCTGTATGTGGCTGTTCTGTAAAAATCTGACCTGTGTCGAAATCCAGCCCGTGTGCGTTTCACATTTGTATAGCATTTAATTAGTTTATTCATGACGTTTGAGGCTAAAACATGTGGAAAAAAAATAATTTTTTTTTTATTCTTTCCATTCATTTTTTAATAATCAGTAACATTTTATAAACTCTGTACCTAAATATGTTAAATTAGTGGCAATCTGTCACAGGTTTCAGAGGGTGCATGTACTCCTCCTTCTGTATTCTGCATTCTATCTTCTAAACTGTGGCACAATTCTGGTGTCCAATTAGAGTGGAGAATTAAATTCCAGTTAAAGTAGCAATAAAAAAAACTGTGTATTTCTCTGGTTCTGTTTGGATATTATATTAAATGATTCTGGACATATATGTACATCATGAAGGGAGAATTCTCACTGCTTCTACCCCAGTTTTGTGGCATAGAAGCAGTGATACAATCACATTTCTTACGCACTGCAGGAATTTGCAATTGAAATGGCGAATATGCCACTTCCACGACTTTGAGGTAGAGGGGAGCGACGGCCCTTGATGGGAATAGGGCGTTCCTGCATTCTTTTGAAAAACCAGCAAACTTTAATTTGCCTCACGATGCATCTGGTGCAACAAAGGGAGACGTGGCCACTATCGTGCACCGGTGTATGATAAATCTTCCACCATGACTGTGTCCCACTTTAAACTATCATATGTGGTGTCGGCATGGGGACACATAGGGGGTCATTTATCTTATCTCTGTCTTTCTTATCTCTCACTTTTTCTTTGTGTTTAATTCCTTTTTTTAGATCTAATTTTGAGACCTTTGCTACAAATGTTGCACAAAAGTAATTTTTATTTTGCGCCAAAAAATGATAAATGTCATTTGCGACATTTATCACATCTGGAATAGAAAATAAATGTGTCTTGGTGACGAAAAACGGCGAATGTTTCAAAATGTCCCCAAAATGGCGCAAAAATTGCAATGCGCCATAACATGCCTCAAAAAAGATAGAAAAAACAGGGAGAAAAATAAAGATAAATGACCCCCCCTCGACCCTCATGGCGGTTGTGAGGGGGTTAAAGCTGGTGCAATGCATTGCTGTATTTGGCACGTGTATTATAAATGAACATGGCCACCGCTAGGCAGGATATTTTTTTTTTATTTGCAAATAGCTGCACACACATGGAGTTTTTTGTTTTCTTTTGTTCATGCAAAAATTACTGAAGCTTTTTTTGAGCTAAAGCCAGGATTAGGTTAAACAGGAAGGGAAAGTATAAATGTCCACACCCTTTTAACCTACTCCTTTCTTGGCTCTTACTATTTTTACATTTTTTGTTTGATAAATGATTCTTAGTATGTGCTACACAGACCCAATTATTCTCTAGTGGAAATTGTTACACCTTTCTGTACAAAACGTTGTAATAGAGAGGTATTGTCATGACTTTTTTTCTTTCCGCAGAGAAATTGATTGCTTATCAGCGTGAATTTCATGCCTTGAAGGAACGTCTCCGTATTGCTGAACATAGAACTCTCCAGCGCTCCTCAGAGCTCCATGCCATTCTGGAACAATTCCGGAGGGCCGTGACAGAGGCCAATGGCAGTAGAGATGCACTAAGTCATTTCTCAGGTAAAAGGTGTAACCTATTTCACTCGGTACCAAAAAATTTCATTGACAAGTAGCTTTATATGAAATCATTTTTGATAGTATTTATTCTGCTATGTATTCTCTCCTTTGCTGAACCCTCTATAAATATCTTCCCGGGCCTAGCATTTCCTCGCCTACAGTGCTCGGTTTTATGCTTTAGTGTTTCTGCACGGATTTAAGAATGAGGATTCCATTAGATATTTCTTTTCTTTTGGAAATGGTGAGAAATGGGCCAATGTTTGCCTGCAGCCTCAGCATCGTATTCTGATTGGAGATTATATGTATCTACAGATGTCGCGTTATATACAGGCCAATGGTTTGTCATGACATTCAGGAGGAATCCCTGTAGGCCATTAGAAATCACTTTGTATTCCAGGATTTATCTATAAGGATAGGTTGCTGACTGTGCAGAAAGAAGCAATGAGATCATTACCCGAATGCATAACTACATTAGGCATGACAGAATGGGGAAATGCCGCTGCCAGCATTCATAGTTTGGTCAAATATATATTTGAAAAATCCATAGCAGCTTGAGAAAGGTTTCTGTTGAAGCTGGAACGTAGCACTATTGCAATGTGAACCAAACATACCTTGATATTGCTATAGCGACAATGATGCAGAAACCTATTTTGTTTACTTCCTGATCCAAGTGGTTTTGCTCAAAAAACAATTACAAAATGCTGGACCTTGGGAAAGCTGGGTTGCATGCTGGCTGCCTTTCATAAACCCACTACACAGAGCTTCCTGAATTGTCCAGATGACACCCTGTTAGGGACAATACAGCGATTACATCATTCTATGGAGCAGTGCATAATTGGGGTAAGAGGAGAAGTGCCGAGCCAACCACAGGAGCAACAGAGTCTTACTCTAGAGGGAGGTCATATGACAGCAGTCTCTGTGTGTTGATGAGTGTGTTCAGTGCTGTGGATGCAAACGGCTCCTACACAGAATAGTGAGGTACAAGATCTCCCCTCTAGTATCAGTCCCTCTATCTAAGTCAGTGATTCTGCAGAACTTTCTTTCTCTGCAACTCATGCTGTTTCACAGACTCTTCACCCATATTCTGCACTGGCACTTTAACCCTATTAAGAATAGAAGCTATTAATCCTTAGTGCTCACACAGCACAGACTCGTGTAAATGTTTCACTGCTGGTTTCAACTACTTCTTACCAGCTGCATGCGCTTCAATGTGATGAAAGCTGCTAGGCTAGTCAACATATAGATCCTTAATGTAGGCTATGCAGTGTTTAGTGCTGCTGAATTATTTAATGAGAGAACCTATGATATGATAGGAACCATGGGCAACCTAAATTTGATTCTGCTTTTTGGCAATTGCAGGAAGAGGTTAGTCTCTGCTGGTGAGGAAGAGATTGTTGACATGAAGCTTCTTAACAGAAAATATCATTTTTTAAAAGGGGAAATTACATATGACAATTTAGTAAAAAAAACAAAACATAACATTGGAGCTATGCTTTAATAGGGGTTCATTACTGGAGCACATTACAGTACATAGACTCTATAGGCTAGAACTACGAGTACTAATGACTTATGTAGAATATATGAACAATCTCTTTAGGATTTGCACAATATGTTTACTGTTGACTCACAATACAACATAGTGCTGTTAGTACAACCCTAACCTTCAATTCTTCTTTTGTTTTGGTTTTATTCTTTTAGATGAAGCGCACAAATTGTTAAAGGATTTGAACTACAGAAAAACACTTCAAGTGCCAAATATATACTACCATATGCCTCATTTATTAAACCATGAAGGAAGCCTCCAGCCTGCTGTGCAGGTTGGTCTTGGAAGAACAGGAGGTATGAACTTCCAAGATAAATGCATAACTCATATCTGCCAAAACCATCAGGGCAGAATGTTTTTTTTTTTTTCTTCTCGTTTTTCCTTTTATATTTTTTTTCTATCCAAGTACTTTTTTGCGGTCTTCTGTTCTTTCTCATTTTTGCTTTTCCTGTAGTGGGCATGTTTTCTCCTTTATTTAAAGAAGGCTTCGATGTTTTTTTTTATTGGCTGGGACAGGGTTTGTCTTTAACCCCTGAATGATTTGCAGCATCATAAACAACCCCTTGTACATGATGGAAATATAAAATGTTTATAGTTCTTTTAATGTGAGAAAGAAATATTTAGAGCAGAAATTTGATAAGATAAATTCTGGCTCACATTGTGCCAAATAATTACTAGATTTGGTCCACATAGAATTTTTTTTTCGTCTAAATTAACCAGACATATTGATGAGCTCACTCTGAGCACACTTGTCTGGTATAATGTATCCAAGCAGTGGAATAAATATGACACAAAGATATGTGTACACTCTTTAATGTTAGTCTACTTTAGTAAACCCTAGTGTTATTATTGTGCTTTGTATATTGAGTTTCACAAAAATGCTACTAAATCACATCTCGTCCACCTTTATATGGAACCATCAAGAAAAACAGTCCCTTAAAAAAGCCTTATGCGTTTAATATTTAAAAAGAAAAAATGTGTGACATTTTGAGGGGAAAAATGTTTTTGCAGCATTTTTAGCACTCAAAACAGCTATGTGGTCATTGGCCTAAAATTAGTCTGAAGCCACCTGTTCTTATCTGTAGGATCACATTAAGAGGTAACAGATAACTGGATTAAGCATTGACAATTGGTCTTACTTACTCCCCGCCTTCAGTTCCCTATGGACTATGTTCCCATGATTACGGTATATACAGAAAATGATGAAATAAAAACAGAAGGTGCAGCAAGATATGTACTATTCTGCCATAGATACATAATAGAATATGTGACCAGGCGAGCATGATGGTGGTGAAGGCTTTTTCAGCAGAAGGATTCTTGGGATTATTTAAAGCCTAGATATAACTTCATTATATGGCCGTGTCTATAAATGAAATATAATGCTTAATGTTGCACATAATCCCAGGATTCAATTATACAGGGATTCATTGGACATGTCCCCATTTAATTTAATTGTGGTATCCAGATCAATTGCAGATTGTCCAACATATTTTTTTCATATTTTGGAGGAATAATTTAGAATTACAAGTGAATTAGGCTGAAGTCACCCTGCCTGTTGCAATAGTTGCGGGTTTGGATTTTGAGGTCATAGTGCCAGCAATTTTCAGGTCTCGCACCGTGCTCATTAGTAATGACAGCGAAATACCATGACATTGCAGTTTTATGTCTCATGACTACAAATTGCTGTGCCATGGCCTTTAAAGCTGTTTTCCAGTAATTCCTATTAATGACCCGAAATAGGTCATCAATTGTCTATTGTGTGGGGGCTGCCTCTGGTCCCCACAGCGATCAGCTGTTCTGTGCACTCTACAACTGCATAAAAAGTGCCTTATCCAATGTAAGCAGTAATTCCAACCTTTATATAGCACCAACATATTCAGTAGCAATCTACAAATCATTTGGTAAATATAATATCGTAATATTGGGTATAATATATCGACAAATGTTAACATTGCAGAGTAATAATATATTTCTCTGTTCAAACAATAGGAGAGAGGGTCCTGCTCACAAGAGCTTACAATCTATGTGGAAGAAGGGGTTGACACTACTAACTAAATGCTGGATATCTAGTTAATTAAATTTTTTTCTTTGCTTTTCTCTTCTTTTGCCAGTTTCAATTGTAATGGGCATCCCAACCGTAAAACGGAAAGTAAAGTCTTATTTGAGCGAGACTTTACACTCATTAATTGATAAATTGTCTCCAGAAGAAAAACTTGACTGTGTTATAATAGTCTTCATTGGAGAAGTAAGTGCAGTGCATACTCAATCAATCAATTGTATGTGCAATTGTGCAAAGTTTTGTGACTTTTCGTGTGTGTGTGTGTGTGTGTGTGTGTGTGTTTTGTAAGGATTACAGTGTCTTGTATAACAGCAATATTTAATATATTTATAAAACTAAGCCTAAAATGTAAATAGAAGACAAATAATTTCTGAACATAAATCCAGCTGTGTATATGGTTTAGGATGTGTACATATAGCCTAAATTAGGATCAGGTAGCGTATAGCATGTCCCTTCTAAAATTCCCTTTCTTTTTTATGCGATCACACCTGTCTACCTTAACAAAATCTCCTCCAAAGTCATGTGATATGAGCGCACAGAACCACAAGTCTGATGTGATCTGAAAGATGAGATTCTTCTCTTTACTATGACACCAGCATGTTTCAAGGTGCTATAGAACCGTAGATGGGGGCATCTGCAATGACACTCCCCAAGCAGCCTCTAAACTTGACTCCTCTTTGCCAAAATATGACTCTTCTTTGATCATTTTCACCTGACTTTGGAGGTTTATTTTTTTATAGGTAAAAGGGCAATTGTAGAAAGGCCATTTCATACCTGACATACATTTGACACAAAAAATCAAAGTGCTCTATTTGCTTTCTGACATGTTACTTTATTTTTCTAGACAGACCTTGAATATGTACATAGCGTGGTTGGCAGCCTAGAGAAAGAGTAAGTTATATATATTTTCTACTTGATCACTCTTAGGAATCATTAGGATTTAGCCCACAAATGCCAAATGTCCCAGAATATTGAAGGTTATTGTAAACCTTTCATTGTCCTTCCTGGAGAACAGGTTGTTGATGGATTTTGAGCCTAAATGCTCTAGACAGATTCCTTTAAAATACAATACATACTTCTGAATTTTTTGATAATTTCTTCTGAAACATGTTTTGAGCTAGTGTTGACAATTGAAGTTTACTGGGAAAATGAGAGAATTTGGTTAGCATTAGCTTGTTAATATGTCAATGTACGTGGAAGAAACTTCCTAGTGATGTGAATATCGCCTCAATTTCATACTTGGCTTCTATAAAAGTATTCTATATTACCACAGATTACCATTACAATATCATAATTCAATCTTGTGGATGGTGATGACATCTTTTTACTTCCTTAAGGACATGTTGCTCCCATTACAAAAAAAAGCTATTGCCTGATCTGTCAAAATATAAAAATATGGTAAATGCTGTAATAAAAAAATGTCTACAGGTGTTAGAATATGGCAAACATCCATCATGATAAAGACAGGACACCTACTCCTAGATCCAGGCACAGTGACTGTGGTAATGTCCCTACTTAAGGACACCCGACTTACAGATGACCCCTAGTTAAAGACGGACCACTCTGCCCACTGTGACCTCTGGTGAAGCTCTCTGAATGCTTTATTATGTCCCAGGCTGTAATGATCAGCTGTAAGGTGTCAGTAATGAAGCTTTATTGGTCATCCGTAATCGCATTACAGCTAAAAATTTTGAAACTCCAATTGTCACTGGGGCAAAAAAAAAAAAATGCCTCGAAATACAATTATAAAATATACAGTTTCGACTTGCATACAAATTCAACTTAAGAACAAACCTTTGGAACCTATCTTGTACGTAACCCTAGGACTACATGTATTTGTTATTCATGGCTTACTTTGTTCTAAAATCCTGGGGATGTTACCAGAGCATCGCTGTGCTGCAGCTTCACAGGCAATTAGACTGCCCTTCTCCCTCTGCCTGATGTAATCTCAAAAATGGGGGGGGAGGGAAGAATCTTTCTGCACAGTATTACAGCCTGTGAATCTCCAGCACAAAGGGATTCCAGTAACACCCCTAGGAACCTTTCCAGCTCATTAGCATAATTTTATAAGTTTAGAAGGAATGAGGCAATGGATAACAACTATAAAACTAGTATCACAGTCATAGTGCCTGGATCTATATGTCTCTGGTTTATATGCTTGATTTTGACATTTCTTTTACATTTTTGGACATTACAACAATCCAGGAGAATAGTAGTAAACTTTTGGAGCAGGGGAGAAAATAGACCCTGGGAATTCCATATCAATTATATGAGCAAAATAGCAATCAAGGAAGTAAAATGGTTTAAGGCTGTATTTACACGAACGTATGCCGTAGTCGGGCGTGCATATGTCCGCTCCCCTCTCCATAGAGATGCGCGGTGTACAGCTGTGTGCACACAGGAAAGATAGGAGATGTGTATCGCTCCATACGGCCATTGCCATATATGGGGGACTCCTGTATGGCCCCAAGCTTGCGGCCTTATTTACGTCCCCTGTACGTTTGTGTGAATTCGGCCTAAGACAAAGGCTGACCTTTGCTGTATTGTGCGATTGAACTCCTTGTAGGTACTAAATAGAGAAAGATGGAAAACAGACCCCAATGCATATGATCCAAACTGTACTCCCACAAAGGAGTATATAATACCAAAACTGGTGAAAAATTGCTAGATACGTCCAAAAAAAATTAAACTAAAAGCTAAATCTTTATTCGATCAAGTATAATAAAACACCTTAAATCAGGAGAACTTAAACACAGGGATATCCTGAGGGCACAATATTAGTAATGAGCATGTATTATAGTGGTTAGCAAGACGTACTTAAATATACACCTTGTGCACAGAACACGTCAAGCACATAGTCCAATAAGTGATATGATTGATGTAGCTTCTAGAGGTGTATTAAACCTTATGAAGGAAATGATCAGCAGTGACCCTGCTGCTGTAATATTCTCTAGGACATAGATATATTGCTTTTGATACTTACTCAATGTCATCAGTCACATAATGGAGCTTAGATAGTTTTATTTTATGAATCACAAAATGTTATGGGTGTTCTAAAGTATGCAGAGTTATCACCAGGATGGCGACCACTGGAAACTACAAGTCCCATGATCCTTTAGTTCTCAGTAACTCCTCCTCCAGCTTATACTCTGCTCCCAGTAATGATATAACAGACTTTCTTGCCCTGTTACCATAGCAATCATGTGTGTAACTGCCATTACCTCACTGATGTCTCACCACAACAATGACCATACTGGATGCACTGCAACCAACCGACTATAGCCAAATATAGTGATGATCACATGACCTGCCCAGGCAGGTGCAGGACATGTGATGTGGACATGTGACCAGCGGCCATCTTCCCTCCTGTGTCTGCTCCGCCGGGAGGAAATCAACGGACTGATTAAAGGGCCTGTAGCATTTTAATTCCTCATTACAGGGAATGACTACAGCATTTTTCTGTTATGGGTAGCAAAGTTTAAAATATCTTATTACATATTAGCTTTTATTTCCATTGCGTCCCCCATGACGGCCCCACTTGGAGGATGACCCCTTGACCTCTGTAGGGACAGGAAGCAGAGAAGTTAAATACCCCACCCCCGGCATCCATACTCCAGTGTCTTCCTGTCCCTACACAGGGAAGGTTGTAGAGAAGATCTCTCCTCTGATCCTTCCATCCAAGAGGGACAGTGAGAGGGGAGCATGTGTGGCGCGGGGATCCTCCTCTTACCCCTCCGGTCCAGGACAGCGATCGGTGCATACGACCCTTCCCTTGTCGGCATGTTGGGGCCGGTAGTTCCGGCTCTGTCCGCGACCCCGTGAGGTTAACGACACCCGGACTTCAACAAAATGGCGGCGGCGTGCCTGACACGGCCGCCAGTGACAACTTCCGGTGGCGCACCGGAAGTGAGGTAATCTGTCGCACGGTCCGGAAACAGGCGCGTGGAGCGGTAAGATTTAAAGCTGGCGGGGACGCACAATGATCTGAGGTCTAATGCTCCTGTATCCCGGCGCACCATATCCTCCACTGCGGTCTATTAAGGTATTTTCATTGTAAACTCGGCCTGAGACATTTAATATGCAATGACTCAGTATTATATATGGGCTGTATATTTTTCAGGCACCACTCTATTGGGCCAAAATTTTGCCTTACCTCACGATCTTGTGTGTCCAAGGCAAGTATGAACAGCAGTCCATTATATATATATATATATATATATATATATATATATATATATATATATATATATATATATATATATATATATATATATATATATATATATATATATATATATATATATATATATATATATATATATATGACGTTTATTTGAAATATGCTAATATATATATGTGTACACATAGGTGCCGTTTTTTACCATTGGCAACGTGGAATCCTGTACTATGGATGCTGTGTCTATAGATCCCCCGCCTATAGCTCCTGTGAGTGGTTTCGGGGTATCTAAGTGTTACTGTGGGTCATATCCTAACATACACAAATTTATTTATGCCTAAGATTTAGTATTACTATTCTTAGATAGTGACACTGTTCTCCTTCTCTGTTGGTAGGAACCGAAAGAGAAGGAGAAGCATAGAGAATCTAAGGATCCACCTCCCAAAGATGCGGGGAAAAGAAAAATTACCTCCCGTCGATGCAACATGTGCTTTTACAAATTGTCTATCGATTATAAAAAAGCAGTTTGCAAGGACTGTATTGATAGCCTCTTGAAAGAGGAAAAGTCATCCTTTATGGACGAAATGAGGACTTTTATAAAAGGGGAGGTTCAGTGTTCGTTAGCTTCATCTCTAGCTAACCTAATACCTCAGGAACCTGTACAAAAAAGACAGAGAGTTGAATACCAATCAGAGTCCGATATAGAATCACTAGAGGGTTCGGTCAAGGACTCCTTAGATTTAGATTCAATTCCATCTACATCAGCAGTAAAAATGGAATCTAAATACCTGTTTATGTCCGAGGATTTAGATCCTCTACTGAAAGCCATGAGGGACACCCTAAAGATTGAAGAGGTTGAAGAACCAACGTCTATTCAAGATGAGCTTTTTGGGATCCTTAAGGCTAAAAAGAGACGCGTCTTTCCGATCAATAAGACCCTGAAGGATCTAATCCTTGAGGAATGGAGAGAACCAGAAAATAGAATTTCTATATCAAGAGAGTTTAAGAGTCGTCTATCCTTTGGGGAAGAAGAATCAAAGATCTGGAATTCCTTTCCTAAGGTAGATGTCCAGGTCACAAAAATTGCGAAAAAGACCGATCTTCCCTTTGAAGACTCTATTCAGCTCAAAGATCCCATGGACCGCAAAGCAGACAGGCTGCTGAAAAAGACATGGGAATCGTCTATGTGGAATCTTAAATCGAACATCGCCACTACGTCAGTCTCTCGTACCCTTTTTTACTGGCTATCTGAGCTAGAAAATCACATCAAGGATGGAACAACGAGAGAAATTCTCTTAGAAACAATTCCTGTACTTAAATCAGCAGCAGCCTTTGTTGCGGACGCCTCAGCGGAAGGTGTAAGGTTTAGCGCCAAAGAAGGAGCACTTTCCAATTCAGCAAGGAGAACACTGTGGCTAAGACAGTGGACAGGAGACTTCAGGTCAAAATCTAAACTGTGTGGCCTTCCATTCCAAGGGGAATACCTATTTGGACAGGAGTTGGATACCATTCTTGAAAAGGCAGCCGATAGGAAGAAGGGCTTTCCGGAGGCAAAAACAACCCAGAAGAAGCAGCCCTTTCGGGACCAAAAAGAAAAGAGATTTCCCTATAGAGGGAAAGGAAAGCAAGGGAAATGGAGCTACCCAAAGGGGGGTAGAGGAAGGGGGTTCCTCCTTAGTTCCAGCAACACCACCCCATCATTTAGGAAATGACGCCAGAGTGGGGGGAAGACTCCTGAAATTTCACCAACATTGGATAAAAATTACACAGAATCCATGGATTTTATCGATGTTGGAAGATGGATACAGGCTGGAGATTACATCTCTTCCTCCCCAAAGATTCTTCCTCACCAGACAACCGTCTCCAGAGCTTGCTCTTCAGTTATGGTCGGAAATTCGGAAGTTATTGAATCTGGATGTCATCATTCCGGTTCCAGAATCAGAAATATGGCAAGGTCACTATTCCCCATTATTCCTAATAAAAAAACCCAACGGGACATTCAGGATGATATGCAACCTGAAAGACCTGAATCAGTACATTCTATACAGGAAATTCAAGATGGAGTCTGTAAACTCGGCGATCACCCAGATTCCCCCAGAGGCCTTCATGTGCACAATCGACTTGCAGGATGCCTATTATCACGTGCCAATACATCTAGCATCCCAAAAATTTCTCAAGGTTGCGGTCCTCAACCCAGAAGGCATCATAAGTCATTTCCAGTACAAGGCACTTCCCTTCGGAATATCCTCAGCTCCCAGGACATTCTCGAAGATTATCATCGAAATAGTTGCCTTCTTAAGAACAAAAAGGATAATCATAATCCCATATCTGGACGATCTACTAATCGTGGCAAGATCCGAACAAGAGCTAATACATCACAGAGATTTCACAATTACCACCCTCAAACAGTTGGGTTGGATAATAAATTGGGAAAAATCAAATCTGAATCCCAGCAGGGTTATTACGTTCCTGGGGATTTCTCTAAATTCATCACTCCAGATGTCCTTCCTTCCTCAGGGAAAAGTATCAAAACTTTGTCAAGAAGTAGAATTATTTCAGAACAGAGTCAATTGTTCCATAAGAGATGTGATGAAGTTATTAGGCCAACTGACGGCATGTATCCAAGCAGTACAGTGGAGTCAGTTTCATACCCGCAGATTACAAAGTTGGCTCCTATCAGTATGGGACAAAGATCCGACTCATCTAGATTGGAAGATAGAGATCCCTGCAGAGGTCAAAGAAGCCTTAACCTGGTGGACACATCAAGAGAACCTGCAAAAAGGGATAGCCTGGCACCCATGGCCCTTGTGGTCACTCCAGACAGATGCAAGCCGGTCTGGATGGGGGGCAAATTTCGAAGGATCCCTTCTTCAAGGGAAATGGCCTCTATCCATACAAAACCGTTCTTCCAATTACCGGGAGTTGAGAGCAGTGTGGGAAGCCATGAAAGTCAGCGGAGATTTAATGAAATCCCATCATTTAAGAATATACTCAGACAATGTCACCACAGTGGCATATCTACGCCACCAGGGGGGCACAAAGAATTTGGATCTTCTTCTTCTATCAGAAAAGATCTTCAGTTGGTCAGAACAGAACATATTATCCCTATCTGCAGTCCATCTGAAAGGAGAAGAAAACACGGTAGCAGACTACCTAAGCAGGAAGACCATCAACCAGAACGAATGGTGCCTGAACAACGAGATCTTCAAACATCTAACCCTAAAATGGGGTGTTCCAAAAATAGATCTATTCGCAACCCGCACAAATGCGAAGACAAAGTTTTTCTTCTCGCTAGACAATTCAACACCTATGAGCCAACTAGATGCGTTCAGACATCCCTGGAATGCGGCACTGATGTATGCCTTCCCACCAATACCAGTAATCTCCAGAGTGATTCAGAAGATCCAAAGAGAGAAGGCAAAAGTAATCCTCGTAGTGCCCTACTGGCCAAAGAAGGTATGGTTTCCATCACTCAGGAGGCTATCTCTGGAAGAGCCTATTCACCTCCCTCCTCGTGCGGACCTACTATTCCAGGGACCACTTCTGCATCCAAATCCCCAGGCTCTCCAATTATCAGCATGGATCCTGAAAGGGAATTGCTAAAAACCAAGGGCTTGTCCCACAAGGTCATCTCCACCTTAAAGGCGAGTCGGAAACCTGTCACTCAGGCTATTTACTTCCGCATATGGAATAAGTTTGTAACATTCTGTGGACCTGAGATTCCTAACCAGAACTCTCCCAATATTTCCCAGGTATTGGATTTCCTCCAAGCAGGGTTTGACAAGGGCCTGAAGACCAGCTCTTTGAAGGTCCAGATATCTGCGTTGAGTGCCTTCTTCGATAGTCCTCTAGCGGATCACCAATGGGTAAGGAGATTTATAAGAGCTACTTCCCGACTAAAACCTACCGTAAGAATAGCTGTCCCAAGTTGGGACTTATCTGTTGTCTTAAATTATCTTACCGGTCCTCCATTTGAGCCATTAGACTCAAAAAATATTAAAGAGTTGACGCTCAAATTAACCTTTCTCATTGCCATAACATCAGCCAGGCGTCTAGGAGAAATCCAGGCATTATCTATCAAAGAACCATACCTGAAAGTATCTGAAGATAGAATAACATTAATGCTTGATAAAAATTTTATTCCCAAGGTATCCTCTAGCTTCCATCTAAGCCAGGAGATTATCTTACCTACATTCTGTCGAAATCCGAAAACTCCGAAGGAAGAAGAATGGCACTCTCTGGATGTCAGAAGGATTCTTCTCTTCTACCTAGAAACAACAAGGCAATGGCGAAGGGACTCAAATATCCTTCTACAATTTAGCGGGAGAAACAAAGGCACGAGAGCTTCAAAATCCACTATAGCGAGATGGATCAAAACTGTCATCAAAAATGCTTATGTAGCTCAAAATATGTCTATACCTGAAACTATTAGAGCTCATTCCACACGGGCCATGGCAACCTCATGGGCCGAAAAAAGGGGAGCTTCCATTAATGAAATTTGTAGGGCAGCAACATGGTCTAGTCAAATGACGTTTGACCTACAGAGTACAAAAGAACTAGCTTTTGGCAGAAAAGTACTTCAAGCTGTTGTCCCTCCCTGAAAAAAATTAATCTGTTATGTCTCCAAGTGGGGCCGTCATGGGGGACGCAATGGAAAATGGGAATTATTCTCACCGTTAATTCGGTTTCCATTAGTCCACCATGACGGCCCATATATATTCCCACCCATGTATATTATACTGTACTTATGGAAAAATTGTGTGTGATTTAACATACAATAAAAGAGTTGCATCCGCTGCCGGTGTAGTTATTTGGTAGTCACTGGAGTATGGATGCCGGGGGTGGGGTATTTAACTTCTCTGCTTCCTGTCCCTACAGAGGTCAAGGGGTCATCCTCCAAGTGGGGCCGTCATGGTGGACTAATGGAAACCGAATTAACGGTGAGAATAATTCCCATTTTCTTCAACTCTTTATTTTCATTTTTTTTTAATTGTACAAAAAAGGAAAACCTCTGTGCAAGCATGGATGACAAGTAAACATGATAATCAGCATATTGGCTTATATTTCAAGGACCCATTTGTATATGAATTATGCTGATTCCTGGAATACCCCTTTAAGTATTGTATCTGTTTCATTAGATTCTCCACAGAAATCGGCTCTGGTTTAGTGGAAGTGATTTCTCCGCCTGCAACCTATTATCCAGACTTAACAAATTTAAAGGAGACCTTTGGAGATTCCAAGGAAAGAGTCAGGTTTGTAACACAAAGTTAACACTGCAAGAATTAGTCCTTGACCTCCACCAGACCTTTGTGGGATTTGCTTGTATGTCTATGCTACGATATGCTCGGATCACTAGCATGGAGAGAGAAAGATAGGTTACCATGGACATCGCTATCTATAAGATATGTTTGGAGAGGGATACCTACAATATGACATCTACAAAATTGCTCCCATTTATTGCAGACATAACTTAAGTATGTAATGTTTGGGAGTTCTAGGTGGCATATATCAAAAAGTTTTGAAGACAACAGCACAATGTGTTTCAATAAACATAGTCTTTATTAATCATAATCATGATAGTATAGCAGCAAAACAGAATCAATTAAAAACTAACAATGCATATCTAGTGCATAACAATAAGTAATGCCTAGAGGTATAGTGTATATAATAGGTATAGAACAATACTACAGACTACGGCTCTCATGGGAACAGCAGAGAACAGCACATAAACATATGCAAACACATCATCTAGACCTAAGACATGGTCACTATGCCATATATGTAGACATGCACTGTGACACCCCTAGGTGCCAGGAGAATATGGGGGATGGAATGTTAGAAGGTATTACTTTCAAGCACATACTTTTTCATATTCCTGCTGTCTTAGTGCAAACAGTCTATGGGTGCATTTAGACATACACATATACGTCCCCATAGACCGTAATGGCGGCCTGGTGGCGTACACATATACACGCACACATATAAGTCCCCATAGTGTGGCACCGCTCCGTGCCGTAGACCGTGAAAAGATAGAGCATGCTCTATCTTTCCCTGTGTGTGTGCGGCCGTCCGACGCTATTTTCTATGGAGGGGTTCACCTCCTCCTCCTCCTCTCCAGCGCACGGTGGTATGCCCACCTGTCGGGCATATCACCGTGTGAATGTACCCTATGACTATATGTTATGCGGATAATAAATAATAACCAATATATATTAAGAATACTGTTTATTTATTTTTCATTATAACAAAAGTAATGCAGATTTATACATTGTATATAGCAATAGTGTATAAAATAATGGCTGAAGCCGGGGGGTGGTACTCAAGGTTCTGTTCTTCACTCCTCACAGGACCTTTGCTCTATTACCATCTGCTCTTCTCACAACCATCAGGACTTCTCCCATGTTGCGCCCATTATACCAAAATGTGTCAGATTCTCCCCCGACCTTCCAAACCTTCAAACATAATCTTCAATCCCACCTGTTAAAGATTGCCTACAGCACACAATAACTGCACTGCTCTGCTCCATTACCTTGTGTCCCCATCTTCCCTCTAATATAGATTGGGAGCCATCATGTGTCTCCTTCCACTTGTCTCAGGGTAGTTTTTCATTAGTACTTACAATTGTTCTTGTCTTAATGTAATGTATGCCAATCCCTTATCACTTGTACAGCATCATGGAATTAATGGTGCTCTATAAATAAATGATCTATGATATTGTTATATCAAATCCTATTTGTCTGTACAAGGCAATATGTGTTCTGTATATTTAATTCTTTATATTTGTGTTCATGCTAACCTTCTCTTACAGATGGCGAACCAAACAGAATTTAGACTACTGTTTCCTAATGATGTATGCTCAGAGGAAGGGTATTTACTACATTCAGGTAAATGGCATTATACAATGTTTGGTGGATTGAATATATTTTAAAGTTGGCCTCCCATAATATTTTTTTATTTTTCTATTCTTCTAGAAAGGTAAAGGATATAGATGGCAGTGAATGTGGTTCTTCCTAGTGGTTATGAATTATTTTCTTCCCTCTGGTCCTCATCAATGACATTTGTGTCCTCTATTGATTCCTGTAGGACTCCCCTTTAGGCTCGTATATGAAAGGATAGGGAATATGACACATAAGGCATTGTTCAGATAGAAGACTTTGAGCTGGGAAGCGAAGGGAACAGAAAACTCTTCACCATTAAGAATACCTTTTATGACAATATGTGTCCTTAACCTTTCCTTGTGAGAGGTCTACTTTACTGTTTTATCATTGATATTAATGATTACTTTCCTGTATCATTACAGCTTGAGGATGATATTGTTGCCAAGCAAAATTATTTCAGTACAATAAAGAACTTTGCACTCCAGTTGTCTAACGAAGAGTGGATGATACTGGAGTTTTCTCAGTTGGGGTTCATCGGTAAGGAACTTTGAACTTGTATTCTGGCCACTTGGGACGCTGCAAACATAATGATGTGAGCAACAGTTTGGTCTGGAGCTACAGGAAGGAAACTCCATCTTTACATTTAATGGACCAATCATAAATTAGAGCTTGAATCTCTGTGTTTTCAGCACTTTTCCATCATATTGTGTAACCCACTATACTTATCTCATCATGGACTTTCTCTCTATATAAATATATATGTAATATTTATTTTTTTTTGATTTGGCATCTAATGTGTTAACTGCCTGCTGCTGGCATAGTAGTATCAGCGGGTAGGGAGCTGGCTAGGAGAAGGTTCACCCCAGGAATCTGCCTTTTAATGTCCTTATAAAAATTGTGCTAATTAAGACATGAAAAGGCAGCGTGGTACCAGCAATAAGGTTACTGCCCGTATTCTGATCCCTTCTCTCTGATGTATTGGTAATACTATAATTTTTGTTTTATGATTGCAGGGAAAATGTTTCAAGCTCCTGATATCACTCTTATTGTCGAGTTCATCTTAATGTTCTACAAGGAGAAGCCTATAGATTGGCTCCTTGACCATATTCTATGGGTAAAAGTCTGTAACCCAGAAAAAGATGCAGTAAGTTGTGTGTTTTTTTTTTGTCTTTGTTTTTTTTTTAAATCCTGATACTCTAAGTAGTTTTGTGCATGTATAATAATCCAATACAGAGCAGTTTATAGAACAGATTGGGGGAGATACATCAACTTGTCCACAACACCAGAATTCTGATGTCATTTCTGCCCGAAATGCAGAGCGCCATATTTAATACAGTTTTAGACCGTTTTCTGACTTGGGGTGTGACCTCTAGAAAGGGGGCGTGGCCTGTCTTGGGTGGCAGAAAATTTTGTTGGAGTGCAACGAAAATTCAACCGCGTGCCACAAAATTCTGGCGTAAAGTAGACCAACTATTATCTGGTCTAATGGGTCTTCTCCTCTAGAGATATGACTATTTAGTTAAAATTTTTGGAATTATTAATTTTAACAATGTTAAAATACATAGCAATGAATCATTTTTATATTCATGTAGCTCAAGTCAAAATACTTTGTAGAAGACTAAATGAAATAATTTTTCCAGGACTTAAAGGGACTGTCCACTTTCAACAAATCATTGATATTATTTGTGTAATTAAGAGCAATACAGGTTTTCAGTATACTTTCTGTATCAATTCCTCATTGTTATCTAGATCTCTGCTTGCTATACAAAATCTAAATGGTAAAACTACCATCAAAATCCATCATGATAAACCAGGGCCAATTACTCATAGATCCAGGCACTGTGACTGTGGTTATCATTTTATATTTGTTATCCATGACCTCCTACTTTCTAAAATCAACTTTTAAAATTGTGCTAGTGAGTGTGAAGGGCTCCTTGGGGTGTTACCAGAGTCCCTCAGCACTGCAGCTTCACAGACGATTAGTATTCAACTCTTCCCCTGCTCCCTAAGCACTTCCTCACTTTGCCTGATGTAATCACTGCAGCAGAGAAGGTTTCAGCAGATGGTTGGAGGAGGAAGTGCTCCTTGAACATGTAACAGCCTGTAAAACTGCAGCACGGCAGGG
Organism: Engystomops pustulosus; assembly: GCF_040894005.1. Taxonomy (NCBI): domain Eukaryota; kingdom Metazoa; phylum Chordata; class Amphibia; order Anura; family Leptodactylidae; genus Engystomops; species Engystomops pustulosus. Next base: position 100,958,700 of record NC_092412.1, on the reverse strand, counting down.
CTCTGGTAACACTCCCAAGAGCCCTTCAGACTCATTTGTATTATTTTAAAGTTCTATTTAAAGGGAAGGAGGCCATGGATAACACATATATAAGATTCTTACCACAGTCACAATGTCTGGATCTCTAAGTGTTCCTGGTTTATCATGCTTCATTTTCATGGTAGATTTTTTTTTTTTTTTTTAGGTGGCTAAGGCACATGAAAAAAACTTTATAATACAGGGTTTTTCACAGCGTTATGATACACCATATAGTACATATTTTACAAAGTGCTAAGTATTTCCTGGTTCCCTAATGTCTGACTCCGTGAGGTCAAGGTAACTTCTTTATTAGGAGCTGTTTCGGCAGTCTCTTTGCCTGCAAAACTTCCAGGAAAAAGGTTTCACTAGAAAATATATATTATATATATATATACCCACTGCTCAAAAGAATAAACCCTTAAACAACATAATATAACTCCAAGTAAATCAAACTTCTGTAAAAATCAAACCGTCCACTTAGGCAGCAACACTGATTGACAAGCAATTCCACAGGCAGTTTGCAAGACACACTCAATAAAGGAGGGGTTCTACAGGTGGGGACCACAGACCACTTCTCCGTACCAATGCTTTGGCTGATGTTTTGGTCAATTTTGAATCTTGGTGGTGCTTTCAGACTTGTGGTAGCACAAGACGGACTCTACAGCCCACATAAAAGGCTCAGGTAGTGCAGCTCATCCAGTAAGGCACATCAATGCGAGCTGTGGTCAGAAGGTTTGCTGTATCTGTCAGCATAGTGTCCAGAGGTTGGAGGTGCTGCCAGGAGACAGTCCAGTACACCAGGAGAAGTGGAGGGGGCTGTAGGAGGGCAACATCCCAGCAGCAGGACCACTTCCTCCATCTTTATGCAAGGATCGACAAGAGGAGCACTGCCAGCACTCTGCAAAATGACCTCCAGCAGGTCACAAATGTGCATGTGTCTGCACAAATGGTTAGAAACCAACTCCATGAGGATGATATGAGACCCCGACATCCACAGATGGGGGTTGTGCTCACAGTCCAACACCGTGCATGATGCTGGATTTGCCAGAGAACACCAGGATTGGTAAATTTGCCACTGGCGCCCTGTGTTCTTCACACTGAGCACTTGTGACGGACGTGTCAGACTCTGGAGATGCCATATAAAGCGATCTGCTGCCTGCAACATCCTTCAGCGTGACCGGTTTGGCAGTGGCTCAGTAATGGTGTGGGGTTGCATTTCTTTGGAGGGCTGCACAGCGCTCCATGTGCTCACCAGAGCTAGCCTGACTGTCAATAGGTACCGAGCTAAGTTCCTAAGACCCCTTGTGAGACCATATGCTGGTGCGGTTGGCCCTGGGGTCCATGTGGCTTGAGTGTGTCAGCAGTTCCTGCAAGATGAAGGCATTGAAGCTTTGTGGATGCTTTAGTCCAGGTCTGGGAGGAGATCCCTCAGGAGACCATCCGCATCATCATCAGGAGCATGCCGAGGTGTTGTAGAGAGATCATACAGGCCATGGAGGCCACACACAATACTGAGCTGAATTTTCCATTGTTTTAAAGACATTTCATCAATGTTGGATCAGCCTGTAGTGTGTTTTTCCACTTAAATTTTGTGGGTGACTCCAAATCCAGGCCTCCATTGGTTAATAAATATGATTTCTATTGATGATTTTTTTTGTGATTTTGTTGTCAGCACATTCAACTTTGTACAGAACAAAGTATTCAATGAGAATATTTCATTCATCCAGATTTAGGATGTGTCTAGGATTTGAGTATTCCCTTTGTTTTTTGAGCTATGTATATATGTTCTATTCTGCAGAGCCTCTATTTTGAGAGATTTATTGTTAATTGCCTTAAAACCTCAATGACCTGTATACCCCATGGAATATTACTTTAAGGCCACAGTACTATAGTCAAACTTAAATGAATGGCTATTGATTAAAAGTGGTTGGCCATTGCATTTTAATTATATCTGTATCTGCATCGCAGAATACCAATGTATATTCAGGGAAATGGGAAAACTGAGGAAGGGATTTCCCGTAAAGTGAACAACCTTTTTAAAGTGGAACACACCAGTTTATTATGTAGCATCTTGGGAAAATTATAAAGAATTATAGTACAGTGTTTTTTGTATTTTTTTTATTTTTCACTAAACTGATGTTTTCCACAGCTGATAAACAGGGTGGAACAGATGGATTTTCCAGGAGTTGTTTACCATTTCTTATGCTGTTATTAACTATTATCATTTTTTTGTTTATTTTTTACTAGAAACATTGTGACAGGCAAAAATCAAATCTTCGAATCCGGTTTAGACCTTCCCTCTTCCAGCACGTTGGTTTGCACTCCTCTTTAGCAGGGAAAATACAAAAACTCACTGTAAGTAGAAAGACTGTTTTATACATAATTCACATTTTTCACATGCCATATGTTTTATATATTTTTTTTGCCCAGATCATAGCCTCCATAGACTTCTATGGCTCCTGGTGACTGCACACAGAGTCTGCCTTTGGAGGGAGGAGTGGTGAAGATCGCTTACTACTCTCGGCCCTGTGCTCACCGGGAATCAGATCCTGGCAGACACACGGCCATCTGAATGAGACCAAAACCTGAATCTTATTGCTAATTTGGGCTGGGAGAGAGTCTGAATTGGGATCTGTCCTCAGTGGTGCTGTTTATAGACGGCATATAGCATGTCTGTGGTTTACCTACCTCTGATAGGTGAAGAGGCATTCATGATTGCTTCTCCACCATCAAAGTACATTGTATGTGTAGAATGTGCATTAAATATTTTGTACAATTGCTTCCAAGTTGACAAATGAGCCAATCCCTTGAATCCCATCTACAGTGTTTCATGGTAAAAAGGGCAATGGCAGACTGTGCACAGTTACTTTTAGTACATAGTCTATGCATATATGAATGTCACATTGCTGGTTGGAGAATGAGCTGCAGCCATTGCACATTGGCTCATTCTGTCACCCTCAAGGGCCCAATTGGTGAGGATCTATACTAGACAGTTTAATCATGCATATTTACCATCCATCGTGATCTATGTTTGCACTGTTCGACTAGGACAGTGGTGGCAAACCTATGGCACGGATGCCAGAGGTGGCACTCATAGCCATTTCTGTGGGCACGCAGGCCATCACCACAGGACAGAGTTCACCAAATAGAACAAATCTTCCTGCCGTCCTAGGCAACTTAAGCAACACTTTTTGGAACTGCGGGAAAAGTGAGAAGGTGTTGACAGAACTGCATTATCTTTGGAGGTCGTCCTGCTGGACCCACCATACTTTCTCTAGAGAGAGACCCTGGTGAGAAGCTACAATGAGAGTCTGATTTGCCCTCCTTCTTTCAACTGTGTTGGTAGCCTCAAGGGGCCGATACAATTGAAAAATGTGTAAGAACAGGTAGCACTAAGTTACTGCTCAAAATGTCATTGTTGGCACTTCACAGTAAAGTGGATTTTGGTTGTAGTTTGGGCACTCTATCTCCTAGTCCAGTGATGGCAAACCTTTTGGGACACTCTTAGAATTTTTGCTTATTCTACTATTTCTTAGACTCACTAGATATTTGCATCTGCTTTTCCATTAGGATAAAGATTTCTTAAAACCATTATTACATAAAATTCACGTAAATCCTCCAGCTGAAGTTTCTACATCCCTAAAAGTATATCAAGGTCACACTCTGGAAAAGACATACCTGGGGGAGGACTTCTTCTGGGCCATCACCCCGATAGCTGGGGATTACATTCTGTTCAAGTTTGATAAGCCGATGCATGTTGAAAGGTTAGTAGCTGCTTTACTTTACCCTGTCATCTCTACCATTCAGACACAAATTTTTAGTTGCATTACTTTGATCTCTGTAAGAATGGGTATTTTTAAGTTTTTGTTTTTTTTTGTTCAGAGCAAAATCTTTACCTTTTGATCTGATCATCCTGTTAAAATGCAAGCGTACATTGTTAAGTTCCGTAATTGGGTTAGCTCTATTGTCAGAATTCTGTATCCTTCTTTATAGTTAATTGTGGTTTGTCACAAATGCATACATGTTCTCTATTTCCATAACCTAGATTCATTTACATATTGTGGGAGTCCCAAAACATGCTGATAAATTTGCAAATTATATTGTGGCAACACACATATACCCGATTGGGACAAGAACCTGTGTTCCTGAGAACGGTGCTAAAGAATATGTTATAAATAAAATTCTATACATAAAGCAATGATGAGTAGGGAGCTGCCAGTGTGTTCCCCTTCTGTGACAAGCTCACCCCCTCTTCCAACTCTCATTAATAGTTCACTAAACATTGCTCTGCAAGAAGCCCTTTAGCATTTGCACACCAAAAGCCTAAGAAATAATATACTCTACAGTTAATTCAAATGCTGATCACACTTTTTATTTTAAGGTATCTGTTCCGCAGTGGAAACCCCGAACATCCAGGAGACTTGTTAACAAACACAACTGTGGAGGTTTTACCCTATAAGGTATATAAGCCTGTTGGAAACTTGGGCAGAGATTTTTCACCTAATGTGGGGGTCTTCATTGGTGATGGGTCTCTTTTCTTGGCCCATAATAATAATTAATAATAATAATTTTATTATTATTATTATTATTATTATTCATTTATTGTCTGGGGTTTGTGTCATAAAATGCCTGGTCTTAGGTCTGTTGAACAATCCATTTTCTTTCCTAGTAAGGGGACTATTATTTGGGCCTCCATATGATTGTCTGATCTGTGTTATTCTTTTTTGTCTTTGGTGGAGGCCTTTGTTCTTGTCTGGTCTTGGGTCTGCTGTATTAATATTCCTGCATAGTCTGCATTCTAATTATCAGTTACAAATTACCTGGTGGTCACACATAAGCACAGCACTGCTACATCCAGTCTCTAACGCACACAGCTCTGTATCATCCATACACACACACACATGCACACAGCTATGTTTTGTCAATACAGACTCGCGCACACACACGCACGTGCACAAACACAGCTCTGTTTCGTCAATCACACACACTTGCGACCAGCTCTTTTGTCCATAAACTCACACACTTGCATGAATACATTCAACACTACTACATATTATTTCTATGGTGTAGGTTCTATATTAAGATTCATTGACTGATTCACATAATTTACATTGTAACTAACATACATACAGCGTTACGTTACTGCTAAATTAACACTTTATAGGCATCTTGTCGCTGTCCTTGTTTACATTATCTCCGTCTCATAATACATCTGCTTTAATCCTGACAATGATCATTGTCATTGTGCTTCTTATTAGAAAGACATTTTGGATTTGAAGAAGGAAACCAAAGAGAAGCGCCTTTCAGATGGATTTTTCAGAATAGGTAAATTGCATTTTTTTTTTTTTTTTTTTTTTTTTTAACCTTAACTTGTTAGCTCTTCTGACCTGTCGGCAACAACAATTCTGGCTCATGTATTGTCAGAGCTTTATGATGTGTTGTTCTTCTGTGCTTCCTCCTAGAAATGTATCAATAAATTGACAACTTGATGTTCCCAGTTGAACTATGTAGCCTAAGTCTGTTACCCAAAAAAAGTTTGTGTGCAGCTAGAGAACAGTCCATAATCCATTGTCTGTGGTCTATATGTCATTGGCATTTGCGGTGCGCTCATACTCTGAGTTTTGCAGCTCAGACTGACTCCTCACACATGGGGCCATGGAAACCAAGGCTATACATATGAATCCCCAACTAGGCACAAGCATTTATCAATTAAGTCAGGAAATCCTCTGAGAAACTTCTGCTGATGAACAGCACAGTGTTGAGCGTTAAGAAAAGGTTTTCCAGAATTATTCAATTATAGCAAATATTCAGTTCATAAAGTTTCACAGATGGAGAAAAGAGCTTCAAATGTTGAAAAGTTATAATTTAACCAAAATGAATGTTTTGTTCCATAAATTTTATTTAGGAAAATTTGAAGATGGAGTTGCAGAAGGCCCATTAGATCCCGGGCTCAATCCCATTTCAGCATTCCGACTTTCAGTTTTACAAAATTCTGCGGTTTGGATCATCCTTAATGAGGCAAGTACTAGCCCTCCAAGTCATGGTGGTTGGTTTGGGCTATTTTATTTTGGCTAAAAGTTATTGTAAACAATTTTGATGGATAAAATAACATGCATTACATATGCTGGGCAGATTTTGCTAGAAATATATGGAGGGCTGCATGATGGCTTAGTGGTTAGCATTACAGACCTGGAGACCTGGGTTCAAGTTCCAGGGTCAACATCTGCAAAGAGTTTGTATGTTCTCTCTGTGTTTGTGTGGGTTTCATCCGGGTCCTCCGGTTTCCTCCCAAACTCCAAAACGTACTGGTAGGTTGATTAGATTGTGAGCCTCATTAGGGACAGAGACCGATTTTGGCAAAGCTCTGTGCAGCGCTGCGTAATCTGTGTGCGCTATATAAATAAAGGAATTATTATTCTTCTATTACAGATAACCCCTAGTTAAAGACGGCCCTCTCTGCCCTCTGTGACCTCTGGTGCAGCTCTGTGGATGCTATTACTTTAGTCCCAGGCTGTAATGATCACCTGTAAGGTGTCTGTGATGAAGCTTTATTGATTATTCTTGTTCCCATGACAGCAAAACATTTTGAAAATCCAATAGTCACTGGGATGAAAAATTGTTTTAGTGGAGTTACAATAAAATATACCTCTTCCTACTTGCATAAAAAATCCAATTTGGGTACAAACCTATCTTGTATGTAACCCGAGGACTGCTTGTACCTCAGAGGCTGAGTTGTGCTGGAGTGTTATATACAGCTCAGATGTAAACTTGTATTTATTGTAGCTGTATGTAAGCAATTAAAAGTAACTTTTTTGATTGTGTATTCTATTTTTTTTATATTTTTAGATCCATATAAAAAAGGTGCCAACCGACTGATAAATATTCCAATAGAGGAACATATTCAAGAACTGCCAATGGTTAATGGACACCCCAATATCATCACTGCCTGTTAAATACATTGCATGCACCTTCATTTCCATGTTTTTTTAATTCTACCTCTGTGTAACCTACTGTAAATAGAAGATTGTATGTATTCTTCACAATGACAACATTTTAACAGCTCAAACCATTGTACAATGTTTGCTCATAAGAGAACATTATTTCCATCCCTTTTACAAATATTTGAAAAATTGAGACTTTCTTTCTTTATATAATTCCAGACAATAGATTTTTAAAAGGGTTTTCTGAGTTGGGCAAATAGAAATTGTCCAAGTGGGGGGATATGTGGTAAAATATTAAAATGTGAATTGCTTAGTCTATGTTCAGACCTCATTTTGGTCCTCCATTGTAAGGATATGTCTGGATGCATGGTTATATGGCCGCGTCACCACTGCAGCCAAGAAGATGGAGACTAGTGGGGAAAATATACCAATAGTAGAGTAAGTGATGCGTTGTGATTATTTTATCACATTTCCATCTCAGGAGATGACTTTAATGCAATAATTGGATGTGATACATGGATTCTCTATGGTAGTTTTTATACAAAGACTGACAGAACAATACTGTTAAAACATATCACAGACACTGCATTTTGTGGGAGGGATGTAATTAAAAGAAATCTATTTTGTTTTACTAATATGTGTATTTTGTAGATAATCAGAGACATAAATCTATAAAAAAAAAATCTATAAATATATAAAATTATATATACACAACCAGCTAATGTATTTATGTTTTAAAAAGGACACGTGTGTGGTGTGGTGCAGTGTTAATGATAGATTTTATACTTCTTCTCACATTTGTCTGTGAATATGACCTACATAGTAACCCTATAAATCGTACTTGCTTTTTAGAGTATGAAGTCAGTCCTCATTTAGTTTGGGCCATTCCATATGAAAGAGATGAAAGGCTGCATCCTGCTCCCCTGAGTTGTAATATGCAATGCAAAGAATACATTTGGGGTGAGGGGCATAAAAGAAGCACAACTTGGTCAACATTCAGGTATTTGGTTGACACCAAAGTATATATGAAAGAGTAGTTATGTGTTCAGTTCACGGATGGGCTTATCATGTTGTGCAGAATGCCACAGCTTGTAAGGGCTCCCAAGAGTTGGAGAATAAATAATAAATCATATATAAGGTTGTGTTAAAAAGATGCATTTTAAAATGAATGGGAGCAGATATTAAACCTCTGTAGAAAAAGAAAGAGTTTGAGTTTTAAGGTGGACATTGGGGGGGATTTTGTGGGTGCTCTGTACCTGGAATGAAATCAGTCCTAGTGGGGGTTTCGGCTATAGTCTCCACCTGTTTTCTGGAGGAGACTGTAGTAAATATGGTGACCCCTCTCCCTGCGTTGTCACTTTTAGAGAAAGTGAAGGTTGGAAAACCGACCATAAGGCATAATAAATCCCCCCTGTTGAGTTTAAAGAACCCGCAGTTAGAGCATTGCCACTAATATTGTCCTGAAGGCCATGGTATAAATGTATATCCGTGATGAATTATTCCCTGATATTCTGTGTATTCACCTCTGCCCAAATTAGTACTGCCTATCCTAAGGGAACTTGTCATCCTAAGGGAACTTGTCATGTAGCCAGTAAACAAACAAGTCGATGCAAATGCAGTGGTCTCTTTCATGACATCTATATATGCATCCTACGGGTTATAAATAAGATGTTACATAATAGACTGTAAGAATGAAGGGTTTCATATTACTACTTTCAATATTACTCACCTTTAGTTATTGAATTCAAAAGTCACGATAAAAGTGCCTCACAATGAGCAATTACCGACCATATGGGTGGGGAGCAGGGGACTACACTAGCATTGCATTGTTATTGGCTGATGTGTGATGAGTTTTTCTATTTTACTACGCAGTTCCAATATACATTTTTTTGTTTATTTATTTGGAAATCCCCTTTTTTGTGTATATTATTTATTCACTTGGGGCAGCTAATAGTGTATATTATCTCATGGTTTATTAATTATGACTCCTACATAAAGATTTGTTCTTAAAAATACATCACGCTACTGCAGATTTATTTCAACGAATTTCTGAAAGGGGCATCATACTGCAAAGATTCTGAAGGACCTTGGTTGTGATAGAGGAGCAAGGGATCGCTGTGCCCTTACGTGACAGCTAGGGGCAGCATGGTGGCTTAGTGGTTATATGCAACATATGCAAAGATTTTGTATGTTCTCTCTGGTAGGTTGATTAGATTGTGAGCCCCATTGGGGACAGGGACTATTTGGCAAGCTCTTTGTGCGCTATATAAATAAAGCATTATTATTATATTATGCTGCCTATACAAGTCTTTCTAGTCCTTATCTTTACTGTATTTGTACTATACTTCTGCCAGAATGCTACCGTGTCTTGGTAAAATTTCCCAATACTTTGTCAGCCACAATATGGTCAGATTTTGGGGACCACTGTGCCTTTGCTCATGGTCTGCTTTTTTTTTTTTTTTTCCTAGACCCTCCAAAGCAGATCGAGAAAATGCCACTCTTTGTGTCAGATGGGAGTGGAGTTGACAAACTCTTGCTGGCCCCTGTAAGTGGCCACACAACACTTTAGGTACCTGCTCTTCTTTAAGTATTCTTTTAAGTCCACCAACCTCATACACTTGCTAGAACCTAAAGGGTTGAATTCATCAGCTTTATTGCTCTCCACTCAGATAAAGCACATCTAGGCACTTTCTGTCACGTAGAGCTGCAGATCTATAAGAAGCTTTTGCTATGACTTTTTGAATTCCACCTTTTTCAGGCTTTTTAACGGGTCTTTGTTTGAGTACCATAGGGCGGGGCAATTCTAATATTGGTTTCATAATTCTGACGAATGCTGAGAATATGTTCCCACCAAACTTGTCACCATGAAGCAGGCCGGAGTAAGAGGGTGGAATTCCAACTTTTTATTTCTTTAATAATGCCCAAACCCACTTACAACTTGCAATATTTTTTTACTATCCAGGGATGGGATGCCAAAGATTTGTCAAACAAAGAACTTAGGGCTGAGACCTGCACCTTGAAGTGTTGCAGGTTTAAGGCCATTCTCTAAACCAGCTTGAAGGATATCAAGAATTTTGACTATATCTGGTTGTTCTACATCTATTTCCTTATCCTGACTAAAGCTGACAAAGGCCTTCCAGATTCTGAAATAAATTTCCTAAGTAATGCTAGCCTTTCAAATTCCATGCAGTTAGATGAAGATGGTTGATCTGATGAAATGTTACCATGGACACTGTATTAATGACGTACATGTGTGTTCGGAAATAGGATATAGAAATGTTTTATATTTATATATGTTGTATTTTTGACATGGTACTTTTCTATTTGACATGTACAAGGCTGCTGCTGCTTTGTTTTTGTTTTTTTTTCTTGTCATGCTTTGCATGTTTATTTAATAAAAATTTAGTAAAAAAAAAAAAGGTTGATCTCCGGGTGCAATATCGGACCCTGAGATAGGTCTGGAGTTTCCGTCAGGATCCATGGATCTGAAACTGACAGTTCTCTTAGAGCCGAGAACCAAGCTCGTTTTGTCCTCGTATGGTCTTGCCTGATCTTTTTCGGGACTCTTGGAATCAGGATCACCGGAGACAACTCATAGGCCAGGTTGAACTTTAAGGCTATTGCTAAGCCACCCAGAGCCCCAGGGTAGTCCTTCCTGTTCAAGGAAAATAATTTTTTGGCTTGTCTGTTCTTCTGTGTTGCAAAGTTGATTTTCTGGAAATCCCCACAGATGTGTCACTATCATAAATATCTTCCTGTTGAGGCACCATTCCCCTTGGCTCAACTGGTGATGACTGAGGAAATCTGCCTTCACGTTGTCTTCGCCCTTTATGTGTACCGCTGACAAGGAACGCAGGTGTTGCTCTGCCATCTCCAAGATTTCGTAAGTCAGGTTCAAGCGACTGGCTTTTGGTTCCCCCCTGCCGGTTTATGAAAGAGACTGCAGTTGTATATCTGAAAGGATTTTCAGGTCTGATACCTGTATTAGAGATGGGGATGCCCTCAGGGCTTCTCGCATTGCGCACAATTCTCTGAAGTTGGACTTCTCTGCGATTTGTGGATCCCAACGACCCTCTAACGTCTGGCTCTTCAGATGTGCACCTCCAACCCCATGGACTGGCAGCAGTCACTAGTGTCGCCGTTTTCTGCTGTCTCCACGGAACCCCTTTGAAAAGGCTCACCTCCTGAAGCCACCAAAGGAGGGAGTCTTGAACATCTTGAGGAAGGTTTATTCTCTGGTCCAGACTGGAGTCAGTCTTTCTGATCTGTAAGACTGTTTGAATCGAAGGGAGGAACAAAAAAACCTTTCCCGAGAGCTGGAGCCTGCAAATCCTTTTTTTCCGGTCTGCAGCCTTTTCAAGAATCTTGTCTAGTGTTGTACCGAACAAGAACTCTCCTTCACATGGAATGTTACAGAGATGATTCTTTGAGGCCAAATCACGATTCCATCTCTTTAGCCATAACGCTCTTCTGGCCGAATTAAAGAGGACTGATGACCTGGCTGATAATCTGAGCACATCCGCTGAAGCGGTAGTGAATCCCTTTCTTCACTTTCTCCCAGCCTTGTAGGCCACATTAACATGGACCTGGAAACACAAGTTGCTGCAATATTTGGTTTAAAAGCTGATGAGGCGGCTTCCCAAGCCTTATGCAGGAACCCTTAGGTCCCTTTCACACTTGCGTTTTTCACGCGTTTTCTGCGCAGAACTTGCATTGCACTCTGACCCATTGTAATCAATGGGCTTTTTCAGACTTGCATTTTTTTTTCACGCACGTTTTTTTTAACACACATTTAAATCTCGTTAGGCTCTACTTTTGCAATTCACGCGCGTGAAAAACGCACCATACAAGTCTATGGAGACGCATCAAAAACGCATTGCACTCTGAGACACTTGCAAGTGCAATGCGTTTTTCACGCATCAATTGCCATAGAAAAGATAGAGCTCAGTCCTGAGTCCTTTCACGCGCAAATACCTGCGCGTGAAAAATGCATTGAAAATGCGCAAGAAAAACTGATACACTGAACAAACTCAGACTGAAAACTGATTGAACTCTTATTCAAAATGTCATTTTTTCACTGCCCAAACCTTGATCGCACCCTGATCAAACTCTGACGTGATCTGCAACGCAAGTGTGGAAGGGGCCTTACACTCTTTTTCCATAGAATCCTTTCCAGAGTCTTCTAAAGGTAGCACAGCTATTTTGGATACTTTAGATAAAGCTAGATCTACTTTCGGGCCCTTGTCCCAGTGCTCTACATCTTTACGAATGAACGGATATTTCCTTTTGACTGCTCTAGGAACAAATATTTTCTTCTCCATTCTCTTCCAACCTGCTTTAATAAAAGATTTTTGTGCACAGAGAAAACTTTCCTTTTCCTCTCGTCTAATCCCTGGCACATGACATCCAGGACTGATCTATGTTCCTTTTTCTTCCTCTAGTTCCATAGTGGCTCTTACAATCTTAATCAGATGCTCCACATCTTCTGCAGGGAAGAGCAGCCTCCCTGACTGATCCTCTGAATCGGAAATGGTATCCATCTCAGATTCAGTCTTGGATACATTCAATCTTGTGGAGGTCGAGGGGAAATCTGGGGATCTTTTCCTAGAGGTTCTAACTGTTCTCCGCACCTCCTGTTGTAAGATGGTCCTAAGCCACCACCTGCTGAATACACGATTCACATGTCGGTTTAGTATATGTAAAAGTTAAACTCTACATTCCTTATTACTCTCTCTAGAAAACATAACAAGGCATTATCACACAAGCTATAAGGCCATATTTACCACCACCAGGATCAATCTGTTCAATATACTATGGAGTCGCCCTTGGCGGTATCAGTAACCTCTCCTCTTTCATCCAAACTAATGGTAAGGCAGCAACAATCCACTTTATGCAGCAGCAAAATCCAGCAGGCGATGGTCCTGACGGCAGGTAGACGCTGTAATGCCGTCTGGGAATGTAGAAACACACAGACTGTGTGCAGCCCTCATCTCACGTTATCTGTCACTTGACACACTCTGGAATGCCCCACTTCCAGTTTCAACTGGAAGAGGGGGCAAGCCGACAATATTCGGCCCACGCGCCGCTGAAGGAAGGAGCCGGGCGCCATCTTCCTGGATGTCCAGCTCACGGACCTACTCAACCTCAGAGGCCTACACCACTCCCGGAAGGTGGAGCTCCCTCCAGCTTCCATCCCTGGAAAGCTTGGCTGCCTGGGAGGCCTCCCGCACCGTAAGGCCGGCACAACTAGGCCCCCCTTCACCCATCATCACAGAGCTTTGGAGACACTCACTTAGGCTCTCAAGGATCTCCCAGGGACAGGAAACTACTGAGGCATGGAGCTTTAAGAGTTTCCTGGCCCTGGGGGCGGACCCCTCTCTCCGGTGTATGGTGCTGTTGTGGTGAAGGGAGAAAATGTGACATACGAGCACATGCAGATGAAAAATGTCACATATATATACAGATTCATACTAGAGAAATCATACTTTTGTCCCAAAGGGGTATAATTTAAGGAGGTGACTAACACTAGAATCAAATTTTTCTGACTCCTTCTGTGATTGACATCATTGGTCAGACTTCAGGAGATCTGGCAAGTGATGTTCCTGGACACAAGAGCATTAGTTGCACTGAAGGGGCTGTTCTGAGGAAGAGAGAGCTTGACGTCAGTGTTAAACTATCCCCCTTCTTGACTTTTTACAACCAATTTACATCTCATTTTAAAGTTGATTTTCTAGAGGATGCCACCACAATGGGCCATGAAAGAAACCTGTTGTAGAAGGTGTTCAGCTTCATTACAATATACCGGTAGTTGTTTATTTGACCAATTTATGATGACAGGTTCCCTTAAAACACCAGTGGGCCAAAAAGTCAGGGGAGTGAAGGACAAGCCCGGTTATAAAGCTCTCCTCCAGATTATCCTCGCGATCTCATTGTTCTCCTGCCTTACTGTACACAAAGCATGTATAAATCTACTATGATAGGTATCCTTTGCTTTTTACCTCGGACATAATAGATCTTACAGTATATATATGTACATAGATGGGAATCACCAGGCACATAATGAAAGCAGCACTGGGAGTTCCATCTACCAATAATACAATAAAGATTCCTTATAGTGGAAACATGGCATTTATGTATCAGCAATGGGGACTTCATCTTCCAGACCACGCTCAGTACTGCTGGAAGTGATCAGAAGGGTACTTTGGGAAATATCACCCTTCACCCTTAAGTTCTTAATACCTCTGTCGGGCAAATGAGCATAGACTTTCTACAAGGATTTCACAATGTGACTTGTCAGTGAAACCCTCATACGATAAATGGGAACTTGGCATTTAAAGGTACAAGCAACTGTTGAATAGCATGTCAGATCACTGCCAAGACTTATTTGTGGAACGGTTGTGAGCCAGGAGCATGTGCTTAGCATGTGTGCATATACCTCAGTGGCTGTATATGCCTCAATGAGCATCAGCCGGCATGAATATTATTCTACTGTGAGCACAATGGGAAAAGGCAGCACAAGAAGTACAGAAGCAGCAGAAAACACACACTGGGCAAAAATGTATTTTAGCCCAAGAGGACTATATATACACTATATGCCCACCTTTATGTTACACTTTGATTAAATTACAGGCTGAGATAGCCTAATTTTAACCAAAAAAAAAACTATTGACTCGAGTATAAGCCGTGGGTAGGAATTTCAATGCCCCCAGTATACGCCCCCCTGGGAGGACCCTCTCTGTCCAACGATGCTCCGGCCCCCTCTCTCCGTGCGGTGCCGTCGCTCAAGCTGTGATGTCAGCTCACTGACGTTCTAGTGTGCGCTGCCTTCAGCACACACTGTGATGTCAGCGAGCTGCTGACGTCACATCTCGAGCGACGGCACCGCACGGAGAGAGGGGGCCGGAGCCAGAACATCGATGGCTAGAAAACGACCTACCAGGGGGCGTCAGAAGGCGAGTACACTATACAATATATATATACACACACACACACACACACACACACACACACACACACACACACACACACACTCTATTATAAGCAGAGTTAGGGTTTTTCAGCACATTTTTTTGTGCTGAAAAACTTGGCTTATACCCGAGTATATAACTTTTTTGAGTAACTTATATGTGAAATGAAACAGTCTGAAAGAAAAAAAAACAACCATTTTTTTCTTAAACCAGAGACTTTTACTATATTCTACAACGAAAATGGATATTTACAATTTATACAAAATCAACAATAAAGTAACAAATGCAATTCAGTTCACTCGGTACTTGTAGAAAGCATACAGCATGGCTGTGAAGTTCCATCCTAGGGCCAGTGACAAGACATAGAGTATTATTAAAACTGCAAATGGACAGAGTAAGATGACTGTGTTTTTCAAAAACGGCAGTGCTAAGGAAAGAGCAGAAAATAGAGTCAATGGGAACATTCTTCACTTGAATTTACATATTTATTATCCTTAAAACTAGCGTCTCTTTACAGTACAATAGATGTGAATGTGGTGTTCAAATGTTGATGATTTTATAGTTGTGAATTTGTGAGCAATTTACCATATTGCCTGCAAGAGGCCATGAGTTGGCCACACTACTGCTAGCTCGCATCCTCCACTCTTCTACTGTGCACGGTCATGGTGTAGGTGTCTGGCAGCTGTGCTACATAGAGTTCCTGCATGTTTTGCCACACAACAAAAGGGGCACAAACAAGGCTTCTTTGCCCCCCATAATGCAAACATGTTCCTGTACATGAGGCCTTACATAACAGAAAAATGAAGGTGTTCACTGGCTGTACATTCATGCTGTGCTCCTTAGTAAAGGTTTGTGTAGTAGGTATGTAAAGGTTTGTGTTGGGTAGAGAAAGAGAACTGTGCGACTGCACAGTTCTCTCAAGGATCATGTATATATGCCTTCGCCCCATCATTAGGGAGCCAGACATGAGGCACTGTAAATGCTTAAAGGGGTAATCTCATTACAGCAAATAAATGTTATTGTTTTTATGATAAAGAGTTAAACAATTTTCCAATATACTTTCTGTATCAATTCCTCACGGTTTTCTAGATCTCTGCTTGCTTTCCTTCTGTAGAAAGCTTCTATGTTTAATTCCAGTGGACCTGGAAGTAAACATAGAAGCTTTCTACAGAAAGACAGCAAGAATAAATCTAGAAAACAGAAGGGAACAAAGTGTGTGCAGACAGTATATTTATAGTGGAGCCTTACAGGACCATATTGCAGACAAGAAAAAAATGTGACCTGTAACTTACCACTATATCCAAGGAATGTTATATAGATGTAATAACCAATTGCAATTAGCCAGAACGTGTTACCAACAAAATATCCAATAAACCAATCTGACAAGACGACATCTGGAAAATAAAATGGTGAACCTGTAAAAACTCTTTAGGCAAAGTCAAATGTAGTTTAAAATGCTTTGGTGTAGCACAGAATTAAAATAAGTAAAATTAATCTGATTCCACTACTAAAGCGAGTCAGCAACATGCTGTGTTTATACTGATCACCACTGAAGGGCACTCCCTGGAGGAAGATTCATGAGCTGCATCAGCGGGAGCGGAGGACAAGTTTAGTTTACAGTATATACCCGAGTATAAGCTGACCCGAGTATAAGCCGAGGTACCCAATTTTAACACAAAAACTGGAAAAACCTTATACCTAACTCAAGTATAAGCCAAGGGTATGAAATGCATTGGTCCTAGCCTGCAACCAGTATACAGCCTGCCAGCCCCCTGCCCCCTTATAGGCTGGGCAAGGGCTGTATATGAAAGGTCCTCTTCTGTTCAACAATGTTCTGGCTCCAGCTCCCTCTCTCCATGCGGTGCCGTCAGGTGAGTACACTCGAGTATAAGCCGAGTTAGGGTTTTTCAGCAAATTTTTTGTGCTGAAAAACTCGGCTTATACTCAAGTATATACGGTACTTTACTTATATTAACACCATGCAGTGTTTGGGTTTGAGCAGGACAACAACTTAAATGATGATACAAGAGTGTGTTGTACTGAAAAAATTCACTACAGTGGTGATTTTTGTGTATGCAGGAATCAGTTACTTTCCTGACTGCTATGACCTAGAGGTCACTGAAAGGTAGTATAAATGTCAGTATAGAATTATGTGGTCTAAACAATCTATTGAGCTTTGATCTCTTCATTCGGGACAGAGGCTTTCTATTAACATGATTAACATATCATTTCCTTACATTTGATGAAGAACAACTGGATAAAATGCAGGATGACCAGAAGTGGATAAAATGCATTTAAGTGGACATCAAATGCATAACCCCATTCCACATCATAATCCCTTCCCTGATGTTTTACCAGGTACTTGTTAGAAATAAACCTAAAAGAGAAAGCATAGAAAAATACACAATGAACCACAAACACATGCCATTTCTAGAAAAACGCACTAATCTAATATGGGTATTCCCATGGAGACAAGATTCCTAAATAAGAATAAGAACAAATAACACATTCTCTAATTCACCACTAACAAAATACAGCATTTCACATATAATTGCAACCTGTCTCTGCTGAGCAGATTTTTCTCATGAATAGCTTTTCCTCTCTGCACACTGCAGAAAACCATCCAGCTCCTCACCGCTCCATTATAAGATGGGGATACAGCTACAGAAACTTTCTGCCGGCAATTAGCAGTGTGCAGAGTTTACTCTACAAGCTACAGATAAGATAAGGAAGGGAGACACTCTATGGAGGGGGGGGATTTATAAACGCACTTGCACCACAATTCTGGTGGTTTTACGCCCATAACACTACAGTTATCAAGGCTTTTCGACTTGTCCGATTAAGGGGTGTGACCTCGTGAGAAAGGGGCATGGCTTGCAGAAAATCGTCCGTTCGCCCAAAATTGTGGCTCACAGTTTAGACCAACTAAAAGTAGCTGTAAAGTAGGAACCAACATGTACTTATACTGCAACAGAATTCATCATCACAGTGATAAATCTGGCACAGCAAAAGACAAGTGTTTTCCAGCTAATGACTGGCGGAACGTAAGACACATTGTTAAATCCCCCTGTGTGTTACAGCTGAGATGTAGCAGAACTGAAGTGTGTCATTTTTTCTACATGTCAGATACTAGTTGAATGTTCAGAAGCTAAATGAAAGTGTAGATAAAACTGTACCCTAACCTCTAACCACATTGTCGCTGCACTAGAGAGTAAATAAAGTGTCTGCGTAGAGAGTCCCCGACAACACTTTGGAATCTTACACTGACCATCACTGAGTCATGGGAGCTAAACCAGCAGTAAAACTGAGTAAAATTGAAAAGTAAGATGGTTAAAAATTATCTTTATTGTGTAAGCATCACTAGGGGACTTAAATTTGAGAACTTTCTTTCATGGGCAAATCCCTTTAAACCCTAAATAAACAACCAGTATGTTTGTAGGGCCTGAAATGTTTTCACTGGTTCTTTTCTATGAGTATTCATGTATTCAGTGTTACATGTTGATTTCACTGAAATTACAGTATTGTAAATTCTCAGTGCACAATAAATATGGCCTATAAGGTCATACATCATATATATAACATCATATAATATAATGTGTGATAGAAATTAACATTGTACTAGGTGAATAACTTACCACATAGAAGTTGCGATCAGTAACCCAACACCAATGCAATCAATAAACACAATCCACAGGAGAAGCTTCAGGGTTTCCACAAAACCCATTTGCAAAACAAACCCAAACATTAATGTGGACACTGTGCAGAGAAAATAAAGACAGAAAATTGATAAATAAAAGTAAAACCATGTACATGGCTATTTCTGTCAGTCCCATAGACTTTGAAGCATGTTGCAACAATCTCCTTTAGGATCCTCATTTAGTGTGGGGTCCTGAGGGTTCATAAATGTATCCTTAAAATAGGTGATAAATGTTTTCTGTGGAGTAACTACGTTAATGAAAAATGTGACCAATGAAAATCAGCTAAAGGTCACTGAACCAACAAACATACCAACAACTATTTATCAGACATAGATGACCTGTGAATTAGGCATGAATACCTACTGCACATGAATATCTACTCTGCATAGAGCATCTACATAGTCTGTCACCTCAATGTGTTTCTGCCAATCAATGTAAGAAAAGGGAGAAAGATAACAGCCAAGGTAGAGAAAGAAGCACTTTGTACCAGTAAGATATAAAAAGAGGGGGGGGGGGGGGTTAGTCAGCCAACAATTGTTCTCCCACTTAAAAAGAAGTTAGAGGCCTGTAGTTGACATCATAGGTAGAACCTAAGCTATGAGAGACAAAATGTGAAAACAAATCCAGAAAATCACATTGTCTGATTTTTAAACAATTTATTTGCAAATCATGGTGGAAAATAAGTAAGATCTCCATTAACGCCTGTGGATCCTGGAGCCCTTCAGGCTCATTTGCATAAAATCCTGCAACCTGGCAGATGCCCTTTAAGAGGCTCCTCTGTCTGCCACTCATTACCTGTAGTAATGGCTCATGTTTGAACTTGATATCAGTATAAAAGACTCCTTTCTACAACCTCAAACAGTCACACTTCAAACTCGACTATGGTGAAGACCAAAGAGCTGTCGAAGGACACAAAAAACAACATTTTAGACCTGCACCACCTATATATTATATTTTCGGGTCCATCTGAAGTTTGCTAGAGAGTATTTGGATGTTCCAGAAGAGTATTGGTAGAATGTCATATGAAAACCAAATAGAACTGTAGGTAGGTAGGAACACAACTTGCAGTGTTTGGATGCAACTTAGCATTCACTCTCCTCCAAAGAACACCAAACCTAGCGTGAAGCATAGGCTGGCAACACCATGACAGGGGCTGTTTTCTCTACAAAGGAACCACAACTACTCATCCATGTATATAAAAGAATGAATGGGGCCACGTATTGTCATATTTCAGCAGGACTATGATTCTGAGCACACCAACAGGGCAAAAAAAGGAGCGGCCTAGCCAGTCTCCAGATCTCAACCCCATAAAAAACCTTTGGAGGGAGTTGAAAGTCTGTGTTGTCCAGTGACAGCCCCAAAACATCGCTGCACTTTTTTGGATTTGTTTTCACATTTTGTCTCTCATAGTCGGTGGCTGACTAAATACTTCTTCCCCCCCCCCCCCCTTGTATTACAAAGTTTTGTATATATACTTATGGAAATGGATTTATGCAAAGCTTGTTGACAGATTGGTGACAATAAAAATGGCAGTACCCCCACCACGACAAAACAATAAAACTGGTGCCGGGTACAGAATGAGTTATCTATAGCTATTTATGGGTGGAGGCAATCTCTCCTTACAGCAAATATAACTCTATATACAACATACCACATAGCCAAATACTGAGAAGTACTAGGAATGCTGGGTCGTCTCTCGCCCATTGGTCTTTGGTCTGTTTCCTGTACTGGAAGTTTCTGTACACTTTCTGTGGTGAAGTAAAAAGATAAAGCATCTGCCAGAGGGCGAATTCAAAGTCCATATGTCTGAAGTGAACAAGCCTTCGCAGGTACTTGTAGCGTTTGGCTCCGGCTGTGTGTCGCGCTGCATCCCGAGAACTGAGTGTACCATTGCCTTGTGTCCGGGAATTCACTGATGTAGTAGGCAGCATCCTGAGTGGCCTCACATAAAGCCTGAAGGTAGAGCAAGAAATCTTGTATTATAATGCCAGATATACACAATCCACTGTAAAGAATGAACTGAATGACAGAGGATAGGAATAAAAGCAACATGGAGGTTTTATCCTTACTAATGAAAATCCTAATCCTGGTGACCAAATTAACTATGTTTTATTTCAATACCTTAAAAAATATAAGAACTCTATGCCAAACAAAGAATTGTTGGATTCTGAGATCTTTTCTGTTAAACACAAATCCTGCATCAATAAATGAAAATATTAGAAACATAATTATTTGGATTGATCATTGTTCATGTTACACACTGGGGGAAATTTAACAATGTGTCTCAGGTACCACAAGTGTCTGGCTACAAAACACTAGTCTTTTGCTGCACCAGATTTATCACTTTGATAATGAATTGAGGTTCAGTATAACACTGTCAGATCTTACTTAAAGAGGACCTGTCACCCACATAAAAGGCACTAGGAGGTGCTTACTAAAGTAAGCAGCTCCTAGTGCTACAACAGATGTAGTGGTATTACAATGATGGCTTTATTGTAATTCTCTGATAGCAGTAGCAGACACTGCCGCGCTTTACAATAGGAATACCGTACCACGCTGTAAGTGGTTGGGTGTATTCATGAGGGGGCGGTCAAAGGTGCGGCTTCTCTCCCGGACCGCCCCGCCCACTCCATAGGCCGTTTAAGCTTCATGCAGCAGTCTCCGTCTCCTAGTCCCGCCCTTTCCAGCGCAGTCCAGCATTTCTATTGTACTTCGCAGCAGTGTCTGCTAGCGTTATCGGAGGGTTCCGATAAAGCTAGCAGGGTAAGATTGCTACATCTGTTGTAGCACTAGGAGCTGCTTACTTTAGTAAGTGCCTTTTTATGGGTGACAGGTTCTCTTTAAAGCATAGTTTTAGTTGGTCTAAGCTGTGTGCCAGAATTTTTGGAGCACATACTATTTTCTATTGGCCCCATCTCATATTCCGTAGACCAAGCCCCCTTTGTCAGACAAGTTGGAGCAGTGTAGTTTTAATGTATTCTTGTAAAGATTGATGTTACTTTACTAAACTTGTGATATGTATATGTCTTTTGTATGTATTTGGTGGTAGGTAAGGGGTTTGTACTATTTATGTAAATCGCAGAGTACTGAGCATTTAAACCCGTGCCTAAGCGTTATTGCGCATATGCGAGGAAGGAGGGATTCCCCTCCGAAACGTCACAGGACTCACTTGGCGTTCAGCGTCTCAGTGGAAGCCATGAAAATTAAGTGTCGACTTTCTAATAGGACTACGGCATACTACAACCGAAGAGGGGTGAAGTACTCATGCCAAATGTACCATTGTTGATGTTATTAAATTATGAAGTATTTTTGAAAAAAAGTTTTATGGTGGTCTTAAGTTTAACTACTTAAAGTGAACCTGTCAGGACAATCTTGGACACTAAACCACCCAAAGGTTCTTATGGACTAGTAGTTTGGTGTCACAAATATTTCACTATTTTAAATATTTGACATTAAAAAAAAAAAAAAAACAACTAATTGAAACATTAATACCCCTCGGACCAGGGCTCTCGGCCCCTGTGCAGTGCAGGTAAATCTCTGATGTGCCTCATTGGACTCACATCAAAGTAAGTATAAATGCGTGCACAGAGACGACTTACACGGGTTGATTTGGGACCCTCAGTCACAGGTCCAAACAAAGTGTGGTTGGTATTGTCTTTACATGACCTCACATATTTTAGTCATTGGGTAACAGCAGCGACCATTGCTGAGGGCCAAGTGATAGTAGCAGAAGTGCACATGGTAACACAGCATTATTATTAACACTGGACTAGTGACCTATAACAACCACAGCTCTGCCTTCATTTCTAAAACTACTATTAAAAAACGACAACTACGCCATGACTAGCTGCTGCAATGGGCAACACCACAAGCTCCCACCACATAAAAGTGTTGTTCTGGAGGAAGGAAACTGCAGCCCCCCTGTCACTGCCTATGCCCTAATACATGTCATGTGACTGCGCCCCCCAATGGCCGCAGAAGAAGAGTATGACGTGATAACATCACTACTCACCAGCGGATCCCCGCACCCTGATAGCTTCCTGCAACAGTGCCCTGAACACGTAGGGTCCGGTGACGTCATGAGCAGCGGATGTGTGGCCACGTGAGCTTCCGGGACAAGGCCTCACGGGAAATGGAGTTCTTCCTGCTTAACTCTGTAGGCATATTCACCAGGAAATGCGGAGTCCAGGTGCGCACATTGATGACGCGACGGGTTCACTATTCTCGCGATGCATCTTGGGAGAAAAATGGCGCGGCCCTTGTAAAAATGTCAGTGTAGAGTCAGATGTGACATTAGACCAAAACAGCAGTCATGCCTAAATACTATGAGGATAAAGTGGAGGATGGGCATCCTTGTGCTGGGGTGAAGGAGGATCTTAAGAACTGCCTGCTGGAGAGTGCGTGTGTGCTGGTATGTCACCACTGATACTGACCTCTCCATAGTACTGTGTGAACATGTTCATTGTAACAACCATCACATAGCCCCCATAGTCGGTTATGGGCTGACAAATAGTATCCATGACGGTGGCGAGTATTAACTGCGTAGCCAGTAACAGAGGCCTTACTACTGCACTGCTAGTACACAGCAAATATCTTATTCATCGGGATAACATTACAGACGGTCCCCTTCTTAAGAACACCTGACTTACATACGACCCCTAGTTACAAACGGACCTCTGGATGTTGGCAATTTACTGTACTTTAGCCTTAGGCTACGATAAACAGCTATAACAGTATCAGAGGTGTCTGTAATGAAGATCTATTGTTACTCCTAGTTCTTATGACAATCCAACATTTTTTAAATCCAATTGTCACAGAGAGCAAAAAGAAAATTTGTCTGCGGGTTACAATGATAAAGTATACAGTTCCGACTTACATACAAATTCAACTTAAGAACAAACCTACAGAACCTATCTTGTATGTAACCCGGGGACTGTCTGTATTAGAAATCCACATGCCACTTCAAATGACAGGTACCTGACATGTTACAAAACTCTACAAAAAAGAGCATGAAAGTTACATGCAGTAGGGAAGTGTGATAAAGGGGTTTGAGGTGGCTCAGGAAAAGTCCTAAGGACACATGAGAGGGAGGTTTGGAATTTGTATTTGTTTTGTGAGCCAAATCCAGGTATGTATAGTCACTGTAAAGACACGTACCTGTTCTGAATAAATATATAATGCAAATGAGAGGTCCGAGTCAATCACAATCCCAACACAGCGGGCCTGACGGAAATGTAGATGTCAGGGTTGAGTTGGTTAGTAGATGGGAGAAAGACAAGAACAGTAGTTTTAGAAAGATTAAAGGACATCTCTCACCAGATCAATGATTTTAAACCCAACATACTGGTGTGTACCCCCTCTGGTAGGATCTGTTCTTCTGCTAGTTCCTTATACCCTGTTTTTTTTTTAAAGTTTTTTTTAAAATTATGCAAATGAGCACGAGAGGTTCCAGGCTCCGTTGGAGTTAATGGAGCCACATAGTTTTTAAAGCCCTTTATTCTTAAAAACAAGGGCATAAGAAACTAAGAAAATAAGTATGTTTGGTTTACAAACCTCGATCTGGTGATAATGTCCTTTCAGCTTTAGTTAAAAGATTACTTGATGTTAGAGACAGAGAGATTATCACTGGTGTTCTGCCAAAAGACTTGTGTTACGTGATGAAGTATATAGTTGGGTATCATAAGCATAAAGATGGTACTGAAAACCAAATTTTCTGATGGTTAGACCAATAGTATAGTATAGAGAGAAACATAAAAAGAACTAGGACTGCACTCTGCACCGTAACAGGAAGAGAAGAGACATATCTAGAAAAAGAACACTGAAAGTGCAGCAAGAGGATACAAAGAGGTTAGAGACTCGTCAGTAGTTAGTGGCATAGGAAGGTTAATGAGTCCAGGGATTGTTTTTTGTTTGTTTTTTTTAGTAATGGTGTTATGAGGGCTTGTATTATACTGGAGGGAAAGGCACCAGAAAAGAGAGGCTAAATATTTTAGGGAGGTGAGAACAGACTGCTTGGGATATGGACTGTACACGATATGTGGTTGGATGGGGTTATCGATGCAGGTAGTGGCTTGAGCTGCGGAAAGGAGCTTAGTCCAGATTGAGAGAAGTGATGCTTTGACCTTGTGGATTTTGAAAGTATTACATGTTGGATAAGGTAAATTTAGTCTTGGTCCTCAATTCCAAGGTCTGTGACTTTTGGCTTCACTATGGATGTAAGTAAGGACTGAAACGGACGCTTTTGGTTGTGTCATGGGCTGAGCTATAGGTTCTGAACATGAATTTGAAATGATGAAAGTCCAGTGATGTATGTGATTTTCTCCACAGATGTGCAGCATGCCTAGAGCACTGCTGAAAGGAGTGATCATGGACTCAGAAGGGAAGGGTCACCTCATTCAGAATGGGATTGTAATGATTAGTAGCCAGGAAAGGAGATAGGGGACAGTGATGACCTTCTTGTGAATACCATTGGCACATAGGCTCCTGTATGTGTTTAGGTGGGTGTAATCTGAGAAGCAGAAAAGCTGTTGATGTTAAAAGATAGCAGGTTATATTCTGAAAGTAGGAAAAAGCCTTCTTTATACAGCGTACACAGATTACACAGCGCTACACAGAGCTTTCCAAATCAGTCCCTGTCTATATAGGGCTCACAATCTAATCAACCTACCCCTATGTTTTGGAGTGTGGGAGGAAACCGGAGGAAACTCACACAAACTCGGAGAGAACATACAAACTCTTTGCAGATGTTGACCCTGTGACTTGAACCAAGGTCCCCAGCGCTGCAAGGCTGTAAAGCTAACCGCTAAGCCACCCTGTATTAAATTACTGCTTTTCTTTCCTTGCTCATCTGAGCTTATGGTACATGTTTATGGTAAGGAAGTGGAGACCTCTTATTCGAGATTTTATGTTTGACTTCACCAGTATTATTTGTGTCCTACTCTAGTTATAAGAGAAACTCTGCATTTCTCCTTCTTCACAATGGAAATTGACCGTACAAGCACAACTACTTCTCCATTGATGGCTGTGGCCAAAATTGGCTTCCGCTTTTATTAGCTTTCATTTCTTTGTATCACTAGCATCTGGTAGACAATTTTTCCAGGATGTATAGTAGATGAATTGTACTTATTTATGACTTCTAAAAGCTTTTGTATTAGTTATTGCAGCTTCAGAATGGTTTGAATAATGGGGGTTTCCGGTAGTTAATTACATTTTTTTTTTCCATAAAATCATGTTTTCATTTTGAAGGGTTTTTTAGTGGACTGGACAATTGACTGATGTAGCTAACACATTTGCACAGAATAGCATGAACAAATAAACAACTGATATGTATAAAAAAATGTAGTGACACAGCATTCTGTCACATCAACCAATGAAAGGGAGTCTACCAACAGTTTGACTGTACGAAGCTGCAGTTAGTGTTAAAGGAAATCTACCCCAGGCTCATTTGCATGATTTTAAAGCCTTTTTTGTAAAAACAAGGGCATTCACGGCTAAAAGAAGAGCAGATCATGCCAGAGGAAACACACACCAGCATGTAAATGTTCTTGGTTTACAATCCTTCATCCTGGTAGAAGATTTCCTTTAAAGGAAACCTACCACCACAGATCTACCTATTAAGGTGGTAGGTGCCTTTATTGTACATGAGGATAGCCCTTTTAATGGCTAATCCTCAAGTCCACTGTATCTTTTTATAACTTTTATTGCCCTAATATGCTAATTTTCTTAAGAGGCTTACTGGGGCATGGAGTAGCTGGAGCTTAGGGTTCACATCATGGCTACTCCACACCCCAGTAGCCTCTTTGATCCTCCTACCGGCATATCTTCGGCGCACAGCTCCGGCTACTCCACGCCCCAGTAGCCTCTTTAGAAAAATAGCATATTAGGGCAATCTGTGGCTGGCTGCCATGTGAAAACAATCCAAGGGTTCCACTTCTTTAGGAACTGGGACCTACCACAACACTGGGTTACTCATATATCCCCTTCACTGTTCTCCTGGACAGTGGAGCTGTAGTCACCAACTGAATCTTCAGGATGCCACCGTTGCACAGCCAGAAGTGATTGCTTTTGAGAGAGAATAAAATTTACCGACACAACCAAACATACACTACTCCAAACAAAGGAAAGCCTAAAATGAAACATCCCAGACCTCAATGAATGAAATATTTCAGTTGCAGTTCTTTATTCATTATATAGATGATAAAAATCAAAGTGAAGATGCTGAGGGTGCGTTCACACGTTGCAGTTAAAACTGCATCGCAATCAGCTTAGAGGTGCTTTTAGGTGCAGTTTTGTCAATTGAACAGTTGAAAGACATGAACTCAACAGGTGAATGACATTTGTGGAGCAGGTTTCCCCTTCAAATTCAAATACACTTGTTCAGTTCAATTGATAAAACTGCATCTAAAACCACCTCAAAGCTGATTGTGATGCAGTTTTTACTGTAACGTGTGAACGCACCCTCAGGGATCTCCCTCTAGATCTGGATAAACGTGGTGTAACGTGGTGTTGGTGGATGGAATGAGACCTGTTGTGCAAGATGCGCTAAATAACTAATCTGGGACTGGAACTACCAGTGGAGGAAGCAGGAAGCAGACGGCTCTGTCCACTGTATGTTAGTAATACTCTGGTACTGCAGCTCGGCTCCCACTGTATTTGGTCCCGACCATTCTGATATTGATGACCTGTCCTAAGAATATGCCTTACACTTCAAGTGAAGGGTAAAACAATCGCATTTCGCATTTAATTGCAGTTATTAAAGGACTTGTACTCCAAAATCTAGTGATTAAATCTCCCACATTGTCTCTTGCAGGAAGGAAAGACTCCAAAGGAGTGTCTGAGGGAAGGCCACTGCAAGGCTCTGCAGGTCACCTTCTTTGAATGTAAAAGATCAATAGTAAGTTCCTTTTCTACTGGATGTCTTCAATATTGTAGCTATGTTATGCTTATTTTTATTTATATATATCTGTTTTTCATAGCTAGACAACAGAGCACGTTTCCGTGGAAGAAAGGGATACTGACTTGAGTGAGAGAACCTGAATGCTGCAGTATCCTAGCTTGATTTAGAAGTGGTCTCTTACGGTAGAGATCATGCACAGTGAAGAACTTTACTATTATGTCTCTATTCACCTTGGAATAATAGAGAGGTGAGGAGCATTATTGGGAGCAATCGTTAAGTTTGGAAATTATTTACATATAATAAAATATATAAAGTGTTTTTTGGTGCTTGTCAGTTTTTATATTCAATATAGTTTATTTAAGAAGTAATGAAGTTCACATACATAAATATGAAAGGTTAGAACCAGCAAATGTAACAGATCAATATCAGTAATGGTCAGGCAGGACCTGAACATAGTAGTTGAGAAGAAATGTCCATCTGGTAGGGTGAATACACCACGCTTCAAGGTTTGTGGACAAAGTCAGCTTGAGGCATGAGGGTCCCATGAAGATACAATCAGTGCATGAACAGATATATGAATATGTGAACTATTATATAGTTGAAAAGTAAAGAACAAGAAACATTGGATTTATGCGAACAAGGATAACCAATTAGACGACCTTATGGTCGCCCTACTAAACTCTTTAGTAAACAGGAACCACATAAAAGCTCAATTACGAATAGAAAGGGGGGGGGGGTGAAAACAAAACAAGAGGGGCAAGAGGGAGTGTGAAGAAAAAGGAGGAAAAGAGAAACTAAGAAGGGGGGGGGAAGCAGGGACACATTACGTCGGATCAGTGAACAGGTGGGCATACACTGGGGTGTTCTTAAATAAAAACCAAGGCTGCCAAATGCGCAAATTTTTCCATGGACTGATTCACCTCTGCCCTGAGTTCTTCCATGCGGCATAAATCGGAGAACTCATGAACCCATTCTATAAAAGGAGGAGTAATAGGAGATCTCCAATGTCGAGGTATGACCGCTTGGGCGTCTGTAAGAAAGAAGCGTAATAGGTCCTTTTTCTGCGTCCCTATTGTGCCTGGGAGGATGGAGAGGAGACCTGTTTTGGCTGAGGGGGAAACAGAGCGGCCCGAGACCAACCTATATGTTGAGAATACTCTTTCCCAGAAGGGCTTAAGGCCCGCACAGTCCCACCACACATATAGCATGCCCCCCCCCCAGACTCTCCACATCTCCAGCTGATGTTGGGGACAGTAAGGTAGAATGTGTGTAAAATTTCCGGGACCCGGTACCATCTTATTTAAAAAAAAAATTTTTCTTGAGCAGCACATGCCAACGAGAGTTTGAGTAAAGACATATATTTTCTGTTTGTCCTGTTGCCATTTGTCTATGTAACCAGGATCTCCAGGATGTAATTCCTCCTGTCAGATGACATAGATCTGCGAGATTACATGTATCGGTGGAGAGGGGGAGCTACATAATTCCTCAAATGCAGTAGAGGGGAAGAAAATGCTACCTGGTCTGCCTGGGCACGTATGTACGACTGCAGCTGCGAATGTTCTAACCATGAGATACGAGTATTGGGGTGTTGTGTGCATAGATCAGTATACAAGGGGAGGACACCGTCAGTTAAAATCGTGTGAAAGCGTGGGTCAGCAGACGACTGCCAGATTAGGAAGGAGTCCCTGCCGAGTCCTGGGGGGGAACTGTGGATTGCTAAACAGAGGAGTAAGTGGACCAGAACAGCGAGAGAGAAGACCCCTGCGGAGCAATCTCTGCCACATCGTTATTGCAGTGCGGGCAAGATTCGCATGTCTTCCTAAGTTCCGTAACACATCTACGGGCACCCATGGGAGAACCTTCAACAGTAGTGCTGAGGAAAGTTGTTCTAGGGCAGTGATGTTGAACCTTTTAGAGACTGAGTGCCTAAACTGCAACCAAAATCCACTGATTTACCGTGAAGTGCCAATGTGGCATTTTAAGCAGTAACTAAGCACTACCTGTTCTTTCACATCTTTCAATTGTATCGGCCGCCTAAACAGCCAATGAAGTGTCGCTTTAAAATAGCGCTGAGAGCAGCATCTCTTAAGTTGCCTGCGACTGCAGAAAGATTTGGTGGATTTGGTCCTGTTTGGTGAACTCTGACCTGCAGTGATGGCCTGAGTGCCCACAGAAAGGGCTCAGAGTGCCACCTCTGGCACCTGTGCCATAGGTTCACCACCACTGTTCTAGGGTGACCCACTGCTTAGTGTCAGAATGGAAGGTCCAGTCTAGAAATTGCTGAAGTACCGTTGCCCAATGATATACCTGTAGGTCAGGGAGACCGGCTCCGCCTGCTGCTTTAGGACTAGTCAAAGTCTGCCACCCCACCCTGGGTCTGGAGGAACCCCAGACGGTGCTTTTATTAAAAATTCTTTTCACTCCATTAAGTTTTTGCGTTATGTAATTATCACCCAGTCAGAGGTCACAGAAGTAGAACTGACCAGTAGGATGTTATCAGTCCTTATTCTGTGACCGCTCTTACTAAAGGGTGCAATGTGGGAATGAGGACTTGGAGCAGGATAAGTAGCTTTTTTCTGTTCCCTCAGGGGCTTTCCAAGAAAGCTAGCAAAACTATTTTGAATCAAAAACCTGATTTCGTAATGCTTTTTACCAAACTGTCATATGAGATTCCACCTTTAAAAACAAAGAGAATAATATGTACTGTATACATAATGTACAGTTTGTCCTTTTTTATTTCAGAGCTATGGCATTTTTCTGTTCTGAAGCTAATTTAATCTTTCCCAGGAAAAGTAAAGTGGGTTGAAATTCACATCTTTCTGTTTTTGCCCTGAAGCCAAGTCAAATTTTGGTTACCATGAGGTTTTTTTTTTTCTGTTTTTTTTTTCTTTCATTTAGTAGTAAATCCAGTGAGATTCCCACAATTAAATAATGAAATATTGCATAATGGATCTACAGGATCTATGGAGCACATTTATCATACACTGGCACAAAGTATGGCAGCCTGCGATGGTGCCCCTGGCCCGGAAGCTTTGGCCCCCTGATAAATCCCAGCAGGCAGCTGCACCAACAGGAATCTGGTGTAGGATTGGCTTAATGACAAGTCCACCACCGGCACCTTAACCGCCCCTCCCCTTCACAACTGATGTAGAGAGCGGAGTAGTAAGTAGTTGACACTAAATCAGGTCTTGTACTTGTGTTTTCAGACGTACAAGCCCTGATAAATTCCCCAGTATATATTAACTAGCCTGGTAGCTTTTATCACATGGAAGAACATGGAATAAGCGGTATAAACCGGTAGTGAAATGGTTACATGACATGTATAGCCTGTGCTGTGTGAGCACGAAGGGTTAAAAGCTTCTCTGCTGTGTAGAAAGTGTCTTGAAAGCAGAAGGTGGGGGGAAAGGGTTTTGACAAGGAAAGCTCTGTAGAATCAAAGACTGGGATCGAGAGACTGAGAGTGAATATAAGAGACCTACTTCACTATTGTTTGTAGGATACATCTGCATCCACACATCACATGATCTCCCCCTCATTCCAGAGTAAGCAGCAGCCCCTCCCCTCTGTGAAACATCTGTATCCTTTATGAGAAAACATGATGGTCGCACAGGGATTATCAGCAGAGCCAGGGGAGACAGCTGCTGTGGGAATGGGCTAAACTGAGGATGGCAAAGAAACTGCCGGACATAGGTTCTCTAAGGTTTATTAATGGGAAGCTGCACAAGGACTTCACCATAATGATAGGGGACACAGCACTCTGGGTTTTTTATTATGTCAATAATATCAAATATTATTTTTAATTGTACAGTGTATACTTTTTTTTTTGGGGGGGGAGGGGGGAATATACAATAGAGATTAAAATTGGGGAACAACACACAATTTCCTAAATGTCAAGGTCATTGTGTAGACCTATGTGAATATATCTTAACATGAGTAAAATAGCAGTATTTTAATCTTATTCCATAAATTGTATATATTCAAAAGCACATATTAAAAATGTTATGCGATTAATGTAAAGAAAAATGAAAGAACACTTTCAGATACCTGTAAGTTATGTGTTAATCTTACACCTGGTGCAAATTTCCTTAATTATCTGACAAACCCTATGTGACTGGCACCTAACTTTCTGGTTTTTACTGACTTTGTGTGAAATTGTATGTAGTTCCAAAGTGACTGAAACCCTCAGCTGGTGTCCAGATGAAGGCCAAAGAGGTGGCCCTGCCAGCCATAGCAAGAGAAGCTGGTAGTTCAAGTGATTTCTAGAATTTTCCAC
The DNA here is from genome assembly GCF_040894005.1 of Engystomops pustulosus. NCBI lineage: Eukaryota > Metazoa > Chordata > Amphibia > Anura > Leptodactylidae > Engystomops > Engystomops pustulosus. The sequence continues at coordinate 100,926,907 of NC_092412.1, read as the reverse complement.
CTTTACAGCATTACAAACTCATTCAAGTCATTCAAGCCTATTCGAAAGACAAATGCAGGAGAGGACTGGATAATGCAGAGACTTTCAATGGATAATCATTCCAGTACTGCAACTGGAATTGCTCACCAATTCAGTACTGAATAGGGTAAGGATCTGTCACATTGTATATTGTCTCGACATTTAGGAGCATTTGGACTGAAAGCCCACTCTGTGGTAACCACACCTCTCAATAGCAGGAACAATCTTGCCTTTCCTGAGAAACATGTTTTGGGGAGGAAGGAAGTGGTCTCAACAAAACACAGTTCAGCTTAGTGATTTTGTGAAGTTATATGGCCTTTAAGTATGAAAATTCAGTAAAGCCTTTTAAGGCCTGGTCAGAAAGGGGTTAGTTGGGTTTGATGCGAAGCTGGGTAAAGACTGAAAGTGTGTAAAGAAGTCAGTGAAAGGTGGTGGAGAAAGTGTCATGGTTTGGGAAATGTTGGACCTCTCATACATCTACATGGCAAAGTGAATCCAAATGTGTGTCAGAACCTTCTTCGACAACACATCACACAGGAAAACTGGTAAAGCAGTTCCTTGAAACAAAAAACATTGAATCTATGAAATGACCAGCTCAGAGTCCTGATCTAAACTCAATACAATACCTCTGGAAAATACTTGGTCAAGAAACCCACAAAGGTCACAAAACTGTGAAGAAGAGTGGACAAAAATCCCACCAGAGCAGTGTGAGAGACTAGTGATGTCCTCTGGCCATAGATGTGCTGAATTCATTCAAAGCAAAGGCCTGTGTACTGACTGGTGACTGATGTAACCTTCAGAAAAATTGTAGTTATTATGATGATCACATTTTTTAGGCTGGGTAGTCACTGGCTATATACAAGGGGGCAGGGTGCTGGCTGTATACTGTGGGGCATGTATACATAATTATACTTTTTGTTTCCATGGCCTAAGTGCATAACTCCCCCGCAGCTCCGCTACTTGATGAAGTCCAGCCAATAGTGAGAGGTCCGTGCGCGATGGCGGCTCACAGACCGTCTGACGTCGTGCGCAGCCGGCACACACAGAGCTGTCACTGCCAGCCAGACTGCATCGGCGGAGCATCGGAAAGGTGAGTACATGTTTTTTGTTTTTTTTTTTCCACTGGCCCCACCAGTCCCAGACCGGCCCCAAACTAGTCAGCCCACCTGGTATTTCCCCGGTGGTGTTGTGGCCAGTCCGCCCCTGCGTGCTTAAGTCCCTTAATCCTAAATCCCACTTTGGACACTTCGGATTGATGCACACTCATAAAAAGCGCACATACTTGCTTTACTGTTTGCTATTAAATAGGTTAGATGCCAAAATAAGCAGCACTGCAACAAGATCTGGCTGCAAAAAAACTCAGGATAACAAAATAACACATTCTTTAATTCAATGTTATTAACAAAAATACAGCATTTCACAGATATAATTCCAACTAGTATGAAATGAAGATCCCGGCAACGTAAATCTTGTCACCTTACTTTAATTCATGGAGCAAATCCAGCAAATAGGAAGCATTTCGGCTTGTCCACACGCCTTTCCCAACTATTGCTGATACATATACAAATTAACAATATAAAGCATACATTGTAACCTTTCACACTGACGTCACATCCGACTGGAATGGCCCCTCCTGCGGAGTGACGTATTGAGTGCAGTTCATTTCTATCTCTGCTCTATAGAGGTATAGAGGCTTACAACATCTATGGTTACTAAAAAATCAGTCTCTTGAACATCATTCTATGTCCTAATTGCCTGTAAAATGGACATAGGGGGAGATTTATCATGAAGTTTCTAAGGTAAAACTGTTTAAGTTGCCCGTGGAAACCAATCGGAGCTCAGCTTTAAATTTAGAAAGATAAAAGAAAACGTTCATAAAGGCAACATGTGCCTCCACGCCCAGCTTTCACCCAAGCAGGATCCTCCACAGCATCTAGTGGTGCATACGGACAGGTCCGGAGCTTGACACAAAGTGAACAATTGCAAGGAATATATCCATTAGTCCAGCACAACACAAAATAGGCTTAAAAATGCTTACGTTTATTCTCCATATAAAGTAGCACACATAGAAATGCACAGCTAAGCGTCACAGACCAACGCGTTTCGACACATGTCAAGATCTGAAAGAATACAAGCAAACACAGGTTTTAAAGTATCTGAATACAAAGTTCCACCTTCCTTCAGCTGGAAGCTTGATCATGTGATCAGTGGTGGTTGCACTGAGATATTGTATACAATTTACAAACACTATATAAAACACATATATTCTATATTCCACTGAAACCTGGAGCCGGCCCTGGGTCCTATAACAATTGCAATTGCGTAAGTAGTGTATGTTATCTCCTGCACATCATGCAGAATACAATATGTGGGGTGCACAGCGGGTCCCTTCAAGGCTTGATTACGCAGGCACATGTCGGACGTCACTAATAATGCATTTAATGTGTCTGCAGTTTCACACTACTTTGGGGATGTTCACAACAAAAACTGTTCCGGTTTTTCATGTCAGGCTGTGGAAAAGTTTAGCCGACCAGTTAGGGGTAGTGATCACCACAGAAAGCTCCGTAACAGGGAATCTTTCTGGATTTTTACCTTGGACACAAGATCACCGAAAGGTCTTAATGCATGACCAGATATCATTCTATGTTATTAGGATTCTAATTGTGTATTAGTCCATACATGACTTTGCCCTGCAGGAGGACTAGGTGTATAGGAGCCTACATTTAACTTTGTTCTATATGAGTCATATCATCTTCTCCATATGTGTGCATACGTGTATCGCATTGAAGGTATATATATATATATATATATACACACTCACCGGCCACTTTATTAGGTACACCTGTCCAACTGCTTGTTAACATTTAATTTCTAATCAGCCAATCACATGGCGGCAACTCAGTGCATTTAGGCATGTAGACATGGTCAAGACAATCTCCTGCAGTTCAAACCGAGCATCAGTATGGGGAAGAAAGGTGATTTGAGTGCCTTTGAACGTGGAATGGTTGTTGGTGCCAGAAGGGCTGGTCTGAGTATTTCAGAAACTGCTGATCTACTGGGATTTTCACGCAGAACCATCTCTAGGGTTTACAGAGAATGACATACAAAAAAATAACAAAAGAAGCACAGTGTAACAGTTGTAGAATCTAGTGACAGTGATATCGACCAATGTAGCCAAAGGAAGGCCTCTTACTGATAAACTACAAAATACCAAATAAATAAAAACAAGAGGAAAGGACAAGGCTTCAATGCAACAACATAAAAGGGAAAATCTTTATTTAGTAAACAACAATGGGAATGCATAAAATAGACTGAGAAGCATCTCAGAAAAGATACAAAAAAGCACGCCAGGTAATATGTCCTAAAATACATAAACAAATGTAAAATGCACAATATAAGGGACCCAAACATGTAATGAACAGTAATGAACGACAATGGGTGTAAAGTAATAATGAGGTAGAGCCCTTATATAGCTAGCAGGTATACTGTAATAATAACAGAGGTCACAGACGCCAAATGATAAACATGGATAAACACATACAAATAGTGCAAAATGAGTGGAAGCTAGTGTGACCAAGAGGAGGACATGATATTACCTGGCGTGCACCCCGACGCACGTTTCAATCGCAGCAGGTCTTTGTCTTTTCCCTTGACAAAGACCGAAATTGAATTGAATTCAATTGCGATTGAAACGCGCGTCGGGGTGCACGCCAGGTAATATCATGTCCTCCTCTTGGTCACACTAGCTTCCACTCATTTTGCACTATTTGTATGTGTTTATCCATGTTTATCATTTGGCGTCTGTGACCTCTGTTATTATTACAGTATACCTGCTAGCTATATAAGGGCTCTACCTCATTATTACTTTACATTGTCGTTCATTACATGTTTGGGTCCCTTATATTGTACATTTTACATTTACTTTACAGAGAATGGTCCGAAAAAGAAAAAACATCCAGTGAGCGGCAGTTCTGTGGGTGGAAATGCCTTGTTGATGCCAGAGGTCAGAGGAGAATGGGCAGACTGGTTCGAGCTGATAGAAAGGCAAAAGTGACTCAAATCGCCACCCGTTACAACCAAGGTAGGCAGAAGAGCATTTCTGAATGCACAGTACATCGAACTTTGAGGCAGATGGGCTACAGCAGCAGAAGACCACACCGGGTGCCACTCCTTTCAGCTAAGAACAGGAAACTGAGGCTACAATTTGCACAAGCTCATCGAAATTGGACAGTAGAAAATTGGAAAAACATTGCCTGGTCTGATGAGTCTCGATTTCTGCTGCGACATTCGGATGGTAGGGTCAGAATTTGGCGTCAACAACATGAAAGCATGGATCCATCCTGCCTTGTATCAACGGTTCAGGCTGGTGGTGGTGGTGTCATGGTGTGGGGAATATTTTCTTGGCACTCTTTGGGCCCCTTGGTACCAATTGAGCATCATTGCAACGCCACAGCCTACCTGAGTACTGTTACTGACCATGTCCATCCCTTTATGACCACAATGTACCCAACATCTGATGGTTACTTTCAGCAGGATAATGCGCCATGTCATAAAGCTGGAATCATCTCAGACTGGTTTCTTGAACATGACAATGAGTTCACTGTACTCAAATGGCCTCCACAGTCACCAGATCTCAATCCAATAGAGCATCTTTGGGATGTGGTGGAACGGGAGATTCGCATCATGGATGTGCAGCCGACAAATCTGCGGCAACTGTTTGATGCCATCATGTCAATATGGACTAAAATCTCTGAGGAATGCTTCCAGCACCTTGTTGAATCTATGCCACGAAGAATTGAGGCATTTCTGAAGGCAAAAGGGGGTCCAACCTGTTACTAGCATGCTGTACCTAATAGTGGCCGGTGAGTGTATATATATAATGTAGGGGTTTCCAGTATTCATTGATGACCATTTCTTTTCACATTATTGTCTTCTTCCCCATGTATGATACACTAGTAATGTTACTCTATATTTGTTTTATATATATGGTTTGGTGTGTGAGATGCCCATCTCCTTTAGCGTCCATATATACCTGTGCCGGTCCTTGCTGGGGTTTTCATGCCTTGATGATAAAAATAGTTCTTTACACACGTATATATGTTTGGGTCCTAATTATTTTTTATTATGCTGTATGATTCCATCCTATTTTCCATGTTGCTATTAGTTTTTATTATGCTCACAATAGAATATATGTGATTTATATAGTGCAACCACCACTGATCACATGATCAAGCTTCCAGCTGAAGGAAGGTGGAGGCGGAGCTTTGTACTCAGATACTTTAAAACCTGTGTTTGCTTGTATTCTATTCCGACCTTGATAAAGACACGATGTGCTGAAACGCGTCGGTCTGTGTGCTACTTTATATGGAAAATAAATGGAGGAATTTTTAAGCCCATTTTGTGTCGTGCTGGACTAATGGATATATTCCTTGCTTGCAAGTGTTAATTTTATAAAAAAGTGAAAGCTGAGAACAGTTATGCTCTAAGAGACTTATGATAAATCTCCCCCATAGTGTCTCAGAGGAACGTTCTTGTCTTCTTAAGTGGGGTTAGTATTTTCTCTAACACACTTGCAGGGGGATTGAGGATGGAATTAGTGGAGGCCACAATTCCTGGAGGATTCATCAAGGAGTAAACGTATTATAATTGACCACATATTTGGCCAGCTTATTGTCAATAACACCTCTTTTCTCATAGTTTTCAACTAAGGTCAAAATTTTGTCTCTTATCCTGACCACAGGATTATTTTGCAGTCGTATATAAGTCTCTTCATCTTAGAGTTGGTGAAACCAATCTCTTTTCTATGCTATATTGTCCATGGCAATTATAGCGCCGCCCTTGTTTGCTGGTTTAAGGATTATATCGCCATGTGTCAGTAGGGACATTAATGCAATATGTTCACTTTTAGTAAGATTGTTCGACACAGTAAATTAGCCATGTTTTATCCGGTTAACCATCTTACCAACATCATGAGTGATCAGGTCAACAAAAGTTTCAACAGGGTGAGATCTTTTCAGGGGTTGAAATAACTCTTATTCTTTAAACCCAATTTGTCAATCTTACATTTCTATATCACCTTTGTAAGTCTAATTCCATTTGGAAAGAATCAAAGTAATTAGTAGGGCTATAAGAAAGACACTTTTGTAGTAGTTGGATCTGCAAAGCGTGAAGTCTCCGTTTGAGTAGACTCTTCAGCCGTGGTTCTTTGTTCCTGCCTTTCCGGAAAAAAGGATAGCGGCCACTCTGATTCGTGCCACGGTCGCTCCCGGAACTTGATGATTGCCGTCCATCTTTTGGACCAAACCTTCCTTCTGAAAGTGCAAATAAACCTGTACCCTGATAATCTAAGCACATTGTCAGTATACAGCACAGAGGAATCATGAAGTATTTGCTTAGAGAGTTCCTGCCCACACTCTGGTATTTTACACTGACCATCACTTAGTGATAGGAGCTAAAACATCAATAAAACTGACTAAAATTGTAAAGTAAGGGGTTAAAAATGATCTTTATTGTGTAAACATCACTAGGGGATTGCAATTTAAGAATTTTCTTTCAGGAGGAAACCCCTTTTATACTTGGTGACAAAACACTCCTTTGTTGCTTTGGGAGTATGATTTAGGTCATTGTCTTGCTGGAAGGAGGTTGTCAGGCAGGATTTTTACAGTCCATTCTCTGATTGGTGAAGTAGTCCTGTTCTCTTTGCTAAGAAACACCCCAATACCTAATAAAGAGGGATTTACCAACAAATGTGTGCAAAAAAACAGTTTCAAATGCCTTGTGCCACATTTATTAAAGCATTTAGACCTTTTTTGACACTTTTCCAACTCGGGAATAGGGGCGTGACCTTGCAGAAAAGGGGCAGAAATTCATCTGTGTGCCAAAAATTCTGTTGTACAGTTTAGACCAACTAAAACTATGTCTAAAATTGTAACTGAACTTATACTGCAGCAGAATTCATCATCATTCATTGTTAAATTCCCCCCAATGTTTCTACCGCCGTGCCTGAGGACGGCGCCCTTTGGGTCAATTTCTGTGCATTTGAGTTAATGAAAAAGAGCAACATTTTTGTCTCATCTGACCACAGAACCCTCCTGGTCACTCACAGAATCATCCAGGTGTTTATTGGCAGACTTCAGATGGTCCTGCACATGTGCCGCCTTGGGCAGGGGACCTTGCAGGCACTGCATGAGTTTCAACCATTAAGAAGTAATGTGTTACCAATAGTTTTCTTGGTGACTGTGGTCCCAGCTGCTTTGATTTCAAGTTTCCCTGTGTAGTTTTTATGATAAGGTCTTACCTGCCGTTAGCGCCCAGGAGAATGCTTTGGCCTGATTACATATGCATTTCCATGGAAATGCATGCCATTGTAAAACAGCATGCAGTGTCTTGCATTAAACGCATGCAATCGGTAACCAGCACCCAGTTTCTTGCATTAATGCAAGACACCATTTGTTGGTTACCAATTGCATGCTTTTTCACAGAAACAAATATACAACTGGGTTCGCCTATGTCCCCTGGCGCTAGCATTGTGTTTATAAATTGATTAGATTGTGAGCCCCATTGGGGACAGGGACCATGTGCACTGTGTGCGCTATATAAATAAAGGAATTATTATTATAAACATATCACTGCATCCTTAGACTGATCTCTCACCTTCCTAATCATCTAGGATACCCAGAGAGGTGAGATTTTGCATGGTGCTCCATATTGATGTTAATTGACAATCATTTTGTATTTCTTCCATTTTCTTACTATTGCACCTACAGTTGTCCCCTTCTCACCCAGCGTCTTACTTCTGGTTTTGGAGCCCATTACAGCCTTATGCAGGTCTATGATGTCCCTGACATCCTTAGAAAGCTCTTTGGTGTTGCCCAAGTTGTTGACAAGTTGTCACGATGGGGCGGGCGTTGTGCCCGGCTGCACATCCTCCTTCCCGCTGCCCGGCACATCACCCCGCCCGCTGGTCGGCACATCCCCATTACCGCCGGCACATCCGCGCGCCCAGCAGATGCACCTGCCCGTCTCAGCCCATGTGCACTGCATGTGCTGCCGGCCAGCACATCTACCCTCCCGCCAGCCGGAGCATCCTCCTGCCCGCACATCTACCCAGTCGCCAGCTGGAAAATTTACCCCCCTGCCGACCGGAGCATCTACCTGCTTGCCGGCCGGCATATGCGTCTCCCCCAGCCCAAAGTAGTTCCCCCACTCCGCTCCGGCTAACCCTCCACCAATACGCCCTCCGCCATATACTCGGTATGTGTGTAGATGTTGTATGTACTGTATGTGTATGTATATGCAGTATTGGTTATATTTATCAGGGCTTCTGCGCCATGTCAGTGGCGTAGAAGCCCTGAAATTATTGCACATTTTAGCTTTATACTACATGGTGGCATGCTGTATGCATTTTATACTACATGGCGGTAATCTGTATGCATTGTATACTACATGGCGGTACGCTGTATGCATTTTATACTACATAGTGGTACGCTGTATTCATTGTATACTACATGGCGGTACGCTGTATTCATTGTATACTACATGGCGGTACGTTGTATGCATTGTATACTACATGGCGGCACTCTGTATGCATTGCATACTACATGACGGTACTCTGTATGCATTGCATACTACATGGCGGCACGCTGTATGCATTGTATACTACATGGCGGTACTCTGTATGCATTGCATACTACATGGCGGCACGCTGTATGCATTGTATACTACATGGCAGTAGTCTGTATGCATTGTATACTACATGGCGGTACGGTGAATGCATTGTATACTACAAGGCAGCACACTGTATGCATTTTATACTACATGGCGTTACGCTGTGTGCATTTTATACTACACGGCGGCACGTTGTATGCATTTTATACTACATGGTGGCACACTTTATGCATTTTTTTACTACATGGCGGTATGCTGTATGCATTTTTTACTACATGTCAGCATTTTGTATCTATTTTGTACGCTGTATCTGATATATTACATAAATTGGGGGGGCGTCACTCTATGGCTCGCCTCAGGCAGCGGAAAGGCTTGGTTCACCCCTGGCTTGAGAGCAATGAGGCCCATTCACACATTGCGTCTTTTTATGCATTTTAAACGCATTGCAAAGGCTCCAACTGTGATCCCATGCTTAGGTAACATTGCACTTTAGAAAACGCAGCCTTTGGAATTTGTTTAAAACACATGACAAAACACAACGTGTGAACACAGCCATAGGGGAAATTAAAATGTTAGGAGTAAGGGGCGGAGCAAAAGAAGTGGCATAGGTCAAAACATCTTTTTTTGCTTCAAATCTTTTGACGCTCTTTCTCTGCTAGGAAAGTTGGGAGATATGCACAAGATGGTTGAGATTTTCTGTCCACTTGGGCCAGACCATGTTTGATTATAAGACAGTGAAGCAAGTCATCCAAATCACTCAGTCACGTATGTCCGGAGTAGGCCCCCCTGTATGACCTACCGGTGCACAGAGGTAAATGACTACACAGCAGCCTCTGAGCGCTGACCTCAATACACAACACACGCACAGTCCCCAGGCGGCAGCAGCTCTGCTCCGGGGGCGGGGCCACTGACGTTAGGGGCGGAGCTGAAGTCTTTGCTGTGGCTGTAATGCTGCTGAGAAGAACGCATCATCAGCCTGCAAGGAGTGGCTGCTTCTTCCCTGCTGCAAGACTGACTGAGCTCCCCTGCAACGGGAGACCACAGCTGCAGCCGTCCACCTGCGGTACCGCATCTAGGTATGTACTGCACGGCTGTCACTTCTTGTCTCTACCATGTTGGTGCACACTGGGGACGGTGGCCTGCACATTACTGGGCTGTCTTATTGGAGACACCGTCCAGACCCTGATCCAGCCGGCAGCCGGGAGTGATGGGCCCTGCCCGTACACAGCAGCGTCCTCTCCATTCATTCTGCACCCTTGTATGTATATAGCTGTCAGAAGCAAAGACTACATAGTGAACTGCCCTATATGTGTATCATCCATGTATGATGTGTATAAGGAGCTGTCAGCCAATGTGTGATACTGCCCAGTATATGTATGATGTGTATAAGGAGCTGACAGCCAGTGTGTGATACTGCCCAGTATATGTATGATCTGTATAAGGACCTGACAGCCAGTGTGTGATACTGCCCAGTATATGTGTGATGTGTATAAGGAGCTGACAGCCAGTGTGTGATACTGCCCAGTATATGTATGATCTGTATAAGGACCTGACAGCCAGTGTGTGATACTGCCCAGTATATGTGTGATGTGTATAAGGAGCTGACAGCCAGTGTGTGATACTTCCCAGTATATGTATGATGTGTATAAGGAGCTGACAGCCAGTGTGTGATACTGCCCAGTATATGTATGATCTGTATAAGGACCTGACAGCCAGTGTGTGATACTGCCCAGTATATGTATGATCTGTATAAGGACCTGACAGCCAGTGTGTGATACTGCCCAGTATATGTGTGATGTGTATAAGGAGCTGACAGCCAGTGTGTGATACTGCCCAGTATATGTGTGATGTGTATAAGGAGCTGACAGCCAGTGTGTGATACTGCCCAGTATATGTATGATGTGTATAAGGAGCTGACAGCCAGTGTGTGATACTGCCCAGTATATGTATGATGTGTATAAGGAGCCCGCAGCCAGTGTGTGATAATTCCCAGTATATGTATGATGTGTATAAGGAGCTGACAGCTAGTGTGTGATACTGCCCAGTATATGTATGATGTGTATAAGGAGCTGACAGCCAGTGTGTGATACTGCCCAGTATATGTATGATGTGTATAAGGAGCTGACAGCTAGTGTGTAATACTTCCCATTATATGTATGATGTATGTAAGGAGCTGTCAGCTGGTGTGTGATACTGCCCAGTATGTGTATGATGTGTATAAGGAGCTGACAGCTAGTGTGTAATACTTCCCATTATATGTATGATGTATGTAAGGAGCTGTCAGCTGGTGTGTGATACTGCCCAGTATGTGTAGGAACAGATAACCTATTTCATACTGCTCAGTATACGTGTGATACATATATGCATATGATTCATGAAAGGAGTTGTAACAATGTGGTGCCTTGGTAAATGTATTATGCACATAAGGAGGCCAACAGTGATTTATCATAGAGTATTGTGTGTGTAAATGTGTAACTAAATATGGTTTTGGTCTGTATTATGCTCTCTATAAATGTAATGTATGCAGCCAGTTTATGGTACTAGCATTAAAGGACTTCTACCATCAGGATGAAAGATTGTAAACCTAGCACACTGACATAGCGGTGTGTGTCCCCTCTGGCAGGATACGCTTTTCTTTTAGTTTCTTATGCCCTGGTTTAAAAAAAAAAAAAAAAAACAACAGACTTTTAAAATGATGATAATGAACCCAAGGGGCTCCAGGTGTAAATGGAACCTGGAGCCCCTCAGGCTTATTTGCTTAATTTTTTAAGCCTTTTTTTCTTAAAAACAACAGCATAAGAAGCTTAAAGAAGGTCATATCCTGCCAGAGGGCGCACACACCAGTATGTCAGTGTGCTAGGTTTACAATCTTCATCCTGGAAGTTATCCTTAAAAGAAAACCTACCATCGGAAATCTTACTATTAACGTTGGTGTGATGGTAAGTGGCTAGAATTCTGCTAAACCCTAATCTATTTTTACCTTGTCCTTTATATTTTCTAAACTAAACTTTATTTTTAGTGGTCCGGCTCCTTTTGGAGCACTGCGCATGTGCAGTAGCTCTGGCTTCAGAGTGCATGCACAGCTCTGACGCTGGAGCTACAGCGCATGCGCCGAGTTTCGAAGGAGCTGGACCGCTACAGAAGTGTGAGGTGCGTGCCGAGGATGAGCAGGTAGGTGAGATTGCAGAGGCTACTAGGGCATGGAGAGGCTACTACACTCCCCAGTAGCCTCTGCTGAACATTAGCATATTAGCTAGACAAAGTGTAATTTATTTTAGAAATTTTTTTGTATAAGGTAAAATAGATTAGGACTTGGCACATTACTAGCCATCTACCATGATATCTACCTTAGTAGACAGATTTGTTATGGTAGGATTCCTTTTAATAAATGTATTATGAGTGTACATATTGCATATTTAGTATTTCCAAAGCAGAGGATGCAAATGTACTGTAATGTCCATGGTAGTAAATAGAGAAAGTTCCATATACTCCCTACTCCCTACCATATGAATGGAGCGGTGCTTGTATAACCATGGGCTTCCACTTCATACATCTTTTTGGATCTGCTGGGAAGAAGCAGCTCTCCTATAGAGATGAATGAAGGGAGGGTATTGTATCCCCTCTAACCTGTGACCTAGAAGCCATTTCACTTGTTACTATTCTTAATGGCCTTTTCCCATTACGGTTGGGTCAATTCTATCAATTGTACTGACCACTCTCTGCTTATTGACATCCTGTGAGGGGTAGTAGAAAGAAGGCAGTAAGGGATGCTTATGGCACATGGCTATTCAGAGGTCACAAAACATAACTAACATATGCCTAACATTAACCTGACCATCACTCCTTAACAAGGAATCCCTTTGCAGGCTGCAGGGTTAACATCTCTCAGCAATCCCTGCTTGTTCAGTGCTGGCAGATACATACAATAATTAGGCCACATATTTTACATCCTTTTCATTGCTTATAGATGAGAGGGCTGACACTTTTAGAATTAGCACTACATTTCAGGAGCTGTTGTCAGTGTATCAATGCTCACTGTGAAGTTAGAATTTTTTATTTATTTGCGGAATGAATGTGGCAGCTGATTTGCTTGGAGATTTGCATGGAATGGATTAAATAACCCTGTTGTCAATGTGCCCTGAATAGCCTTACATGGTAGTGATAAATGAAGGATGCACAGCTTTGCTTTCTCCTCAGTCCTCATTTACCAGTATAAAGGATCATTGACAAGACATCATTGTATTTATTAGAGATAAGCGGACCCGATAGTTGGGTTCAGTTTTGCCACCTCCGGGCATAATGTCAGATTGGTGGAAGCCAATACACCAAATTGACTACCCTAGCAACTAGCCATGGGTTTGTATCCGTTATAGATAATCTACCATCGAAATGAACCATGATAAACCACTTACTCATTAAAGGAAACCTACCACTTTAAAATGCCACTTATAACCCACAAATACCTTGCATCAGCTCAGGGTGAGCTGATCTCCGATCGCGGGTGTTAGAGGAGGGTGTCGGCTATAATATATAGCCGACACCCACAGCTTCTGGCCCCGGCTCCATTTAGGAGCCGGGGCCAGAAGTTTGACGTACTATTACTGCATATTGCGGGAACGCACCTCCAGCCATGCAGTAACAGTACGTCAAATGTCGGGAAGGGGTTAAAGGAAATCTTTAGAATCAAGCATGATAAACCAGGGACAGTTACTCAGGCACTGTGACTGTGGTAATCTTCTTCTATTTGTTATCCAAGGGTTCATTCCTTCCAAAATTAACTATTAAAATATGATAATGATGCTGAACAGTTTTTGGGCTTATTACAAATTCACAGGCTGTTACACTGTCTCACCACCCCTCTCTGCTTGATGTAATCTCACTGCAGCAGAGGAAGTTTCGGCACACAGTGGGCAAAGGGAAGTAAGTGTCCCTGGTTTATCATGCTTTATTGTGATGGTAGATTTCCTTTAAATTTTTTTTTTCATTATTCACACTGTAATTCAGATATTAAAACTACTATTAGTCAAGTGGGCCTGCCACCAATTGGCATTGACACCTTACAGACACATGCCAGGGCCTTTAGATTGAGCTCATTCTTTTCATAAGCTCTTAAATGACTAGAGCCAACCAATAGGTAAGCTGCCAAGAATCAGATTTTGCATTTGTACCTGGATTTGCAGAAAATAAATTTAAATGCTGTATTTTTTGCTGAGCAGTGGCATTTTGTAGTCATTGCCATGATGCTTCCACAATAAGAACCAGCAGCTGTTGGCTGATTATCCATCCTGCTGTTTGGTAAATTCTGCAGCAATGTGTGCAGATTGTGAAAATAAGAGCCTGCATTTCTCGGGGTAAATTCACACTTAGCTGATTTGTTTAGATGTTTTTGTACCTTAAAGGACACCTGTCATCAGGTCTGTGTCACTTGTCCTGTCACCTCTACCTGTTGGAGCAGCTCACAAGGATCCATCCCAGCCTTTATCTAGTGAATTCATACATTAATCATTGTAAAATCATCTATTCTTTATCATGTAAATGAGGCTGGTCACATGGTCAGAGGCAGTGATGTCACCCCTGTTCCCCCTCCCCTCTCCTCCCCCTGCTCATGTCTGTGTGTAATGTATAGTAAAGCATGGCTAGTGTGTGTGCTGCATCTGCTGACATGCTGCATCCTCCTAATATACAGGTGAGAGACACAGACATCATCTACACATGAATCTGACATGTTCTGCTGTAACATGGCTGCATCCTGGAGCTGCTGTATCTCTCCTAAACACACACACATGCACACACAGGCTGCAGGGGGCGTGGCCACCAGCACCAGGAAGCACATCATTATACAGCCTCACATCATTATACAGGCTGTCAGTCATGCACTGGGGGTGTGGCTGTGCCTCCCACTCATGAATAGAGTGGACAGCTTGAATATGCTAATGCTTCATTCCACATCTCACAGGTCATTTGCATACAGCTTTAGGACCTCATTGCTTAGGTTTACATGCATGTAGAGGGACAATGAAGGGATAGAGGCAATGCTCTCTAATGGCAGTTTATGAAAATATATTTAGTTTAGGGGGGTTATTTTGCATGACGGGTTCTCTTTAATGAAGCTAAAAAAAAACCACAACATTTGTGGATGCTACTTTTCTGCCACATACCTGCAGTGGGTCATATCTCTCGAATTGAACATCACAATGAAGGGAAATGCAACAGTTTGTCATTTAAGAATTCTTATTTTCTGCTCCAGGATCTTTTACAACATATTCCTTTCTTGGGAAATGTAATGTTAGAATTGCACTACAGAGCAATTACTGAAGTAATAAGTGTAAAAGTTCCTTTTGCTGCTGCGTAATTCTAGTTCCTTTTCCACCCACGTTTGATTTCACTTGTGGTTTCCAAGTGATATTTTTCTCCGGATATTAGTGTAAAACATATACTATATCAATATAAGGTAATAATTATAAGGGACAGTAAATAATTAAAAAGAACAAGTCTGCTGATGTCTTCTTTTCTGTTACATAGTTCTGTGATCCAGAGCTGTGTCCTGGCTGGCATCATAAGGAGTGCTGTAGGCAATATACGGTAATGCAACCAATTACGGTACTATAACTCATTAAAGGGATATTCCCACGAAGATAAGACTCTTAAATTTACTCAGGATAACAAAATAACACATTCTCTAATTCACTGTGATTAACTAAAATACAGCATTTCACATATATAATTCCAACCTGTCTCTATCAGCCCCCCCCCCCCCGCATTCCAGGACGAGCTCACACTGACGGCAAACGGCAGCAGTGAGAGAAGAGCTACAAGCTACAGACAGACACTTGTGCATGGCTCTTTCTCATATAGATTAATCGGTGTGTTATCATTACACAAACACTATCAATTGTTTGCTGAAAGTAGACAACCCCTTTAATTTTCTGCAGTTGATCCAGCATTGCCACTCACTTGTATTCTTTGGTCTTTGGACCTGGCAGTATTGTGATGTTCCTTGGTCACTGCCATGAGGGTTTCTATAGTGGAGGCATTGTGCCATTGACTATAGAATGTCATTCACCGTAGCAGGTGCTGTAAAGCTGGGTTATCTGGGGCAAAATAAGGTCAGTTTAGACTTGTGGACAGCCCCTTTTAGTGTCTGGCTCAGAGACAAGTGTCCACTTACCGCTTGCTTTTACAGTAGTAAGATGAACTGTGAAACTAGATCTTTTGAAGTTCCTGCTTTATTTAGGTTATTATTGGTTTCTTGATCCCCATACCCCAGTGTTATTTCTTTGTGTGGTGGTGAGTGTACTTGATGCAGCTTAAAATATCCGGGCTACTTTTTTTCACACCCTGACTTCCTCGTTCACTGACTGCTTGTGACCTGTGATCATGCGATTACAGTGCAGAAGTGTAGGTTTTCTCTACTTCTACAAGATGAGCATTGTCACTTGTCTTTTCAATTAAAGGCTTTTCCATTTGCAGTTTCCCTATATACATTTGTAGACAAAAATAGTATGCATAATATACAGCAAATATAAATAATCAATATATATGACTATTGATGGACACCTAAAATGTTTTTATACAAGGGGCGTGAATAAATATATGTCTCTTTCCACAATGCCGCTGTTCTAGGATGTAGTTAAAATGTCTTAGGAAACAAGAGAACACAACAAATAGGTAAGGTATGGGAGTCTACCATCAGTATATCTGATGGATGATGTGGTTTAATGGAGGAAGTTTCTATTGTCTGGGAATTGTCAGAACATAGGAGACTTCTCATTGTTCACCACCGTATGAAGGGGAAGCCCTGCCCCTTCGACACCGACAGATACATCAAGAGGCTTAGGCTGGGTCTCTGCATTTGTTTCTGCATTTATGGGCATAACCAATTTGCACTTAAAAAACCACAACATACAGGGATATTGGTAATAATGTAGTGTGTTTATCCAGAGATCTGTTGCCAGCTAGGAGGAATCTTTCCCACTTCATGAGTTAGCTATTTCTTTTATACTCTATTAACTCCTTCTCAATGGCCATATAGGGTATATCCTAATTGCACATACTCTGTGGAGATAGCATGTGTAAGAACTTGTCAATGAAATATTTCAAATGTTTTCTGAACTATGGAACCTATACCTCAAAATCCAATATCAACTGCTAAAGTTGCAGTAAAAAATGTGAATTTTATATGCAGCTCTCCATTCCAGACATTGGAACAGGTGAAATCTTTGGTTCTTTCACACCTTAACGCCATGTGACTTATTACTACGTCACGTGCCAGCTGCGGATGTTTGGAGAGGACATATTTCACCCCCGCCATCAGTACTAGCACCAGTAGCGGTTGTCAACCCTTTGATTGCCGCCGACAAAGCTTACATGACGTCATCGGGGAGCGGCGATCTGTTACTATGACAGCCACGGGTCATACAGAGACCCGAGGCTGTCTTGTTTTAACACATTCATTACAATGTGCGATTTGCCCATTGTAATAGATGATGTGGAAATTCCCCATATACTTCTATACTTGATCTAGGTTGATCAATCAGACAACCTAGGGTTAAAGTACCATAAGGGGTCTTAAAAATAGTAAAAACAAAGTAAAAATGTAAGATCCCTAGAACTGATATAAATATAAATAAACAAATCATAAACATGTTGGGTATCGCCGATTCCCAAAATGTCCGATTTAACAAACTATAATAACTGTTAATTCTGCCGTTTAACCCATAACAGAAAATAGCGGCCTAAGTCGAAAATGCCACTTTTTTGCCATTTTGCTAAATATAAAAAAATTCAATAAAAAGTGATCAAATGTCGTACAATACTAAAAATGTTAGCATTGAAAACATAATCAAAAGTCAGGGGAAATGACACCCCATGTACACTGAAGTATATAAAAGTTATTAGTGCCAGAAGATGGCAAAATGAAGAAGATACCTGTATACATTTGGTATCCCTGCGACCCAAAGAATAAAGGACAAATGTCATTTGGGACGCATTGATTACTAAATACGGCATTAATTACTAAATACTGTCACTATAGGCTACAATTTGTTACGCAGACAACAAGCCCTCACACAGCTCTTTACATGGAAAAATAAAAAAGTCATGGATTTTTGAAGGTGGGGAGTGAAAAATGAAAAAAGGACCTGGTCATTAAGTGGTTAAAAAACACAATCCTGCTGTGATCTCAAAGGGGAGATTCTCCTGTGTTTCTAGCTGTTGTAGAAGATTTGAAGTGTGCCCCCTCCAACCTTTTAGCTGAAGGTAAAATGGAAAAGGAGTTACATGGAGACGAGGCTTACAGTTTGAAAAAAGCACATGCACTCTCTGCAAGTATATGTAGCTGAACTTGTGGATAGGTGACGGATTGATACTGTACATAATTTTAACATTTATTGGTAAAGGTTTATTCAGTTCTACAACTTATTACAATTTCTTTGCATGTTTTGTAGTCATTGGTCTGCTAATTCTCTAAAGAAAAAAGTCATTCAATAAAAATTCTTATGATATGTAAAGCTGTTCCAAAGATATCATCATGTAAAGGAAAGCATAACTGACCTGTAAAAATGTACCCATGACCCTCGCTTACAATAGTTGTAAGGTAACTCAAAAATAAGATGCTTAGAGATAAACTTCCAAATATATGATTACTTATATTTCAACTTATGACAAAAAGATCAAACTTTTAATTGCTTACAAATTGAAGCCATCATCTGGTTTGATGTGAAGTAGTTTTTGTATGAAAAGAGCCTTCCAGAGACGGAAGCATTTATAGCTTTTCCTGTTATCTCTGCAAATTTTCAAATGTGATAAGTTTCCACAAACGAATGGTTAAAACTAAAAATCTAATGTGATATGTATGCATTGCAGTTATCACCACAAAAAAAATTAAAAATAGAGAGAGAAAATGAAAAGCATAGTGAACACACTTTCGTTATCTCTCATGAGATGTACGAGTAATTGGTTCATTTTTTTCTTATAATGTATATGGAACACTAAGGGGAAGGTTTATAGAGATTTGTGAGAGAATCACATAGACTCTGGTCACAGCAAAGCTTTTTTTTTTGTATTTTCCTTTTAAAAACCATGTTGTGCTTTGGTTGGTTGTTACAGGGAACAGAGCTGTGTTTTCTTTTAAACGAGTTGATACATTAGTTTGATCTTGTTGTTATATGTAACAAGTCTTCTTTTTGTTAGAATCTGTACCAGAAAGAGGTATCAGCAGTTCATGGACACTCGACCCAACAAGTTGCCATAGTCGGCAAGGCCACTTTTTCACATCAGAAGAGCGATTCTATCAGATTTCAGCTTAGCATGGCTTGTGTTGATAGCGATGCCTACCAACCACCTCAGGCTTCACATGCAGAGCCAGATCCATGCTTTAAATGGAATTTGTGGAAAGTGAGCAATCCCGCTGTCTGACCTTCTCCAAAGCCTCTCCACTCCCTGTGATGTCTATTTATAGCCACTCATTTGTCTCCAGGACAATAACTAAAATATAAATTCATTGCATTTCATATAAAGCCAGAGTCAGATATTTTCTCTGTTTCATGGACGATATTTTCCAGCCCCCTCGATGCATCTATATGTATTAATTGTGCGTAATTCATGGTACTGCCAGCAATTTACGTGTACGTATTTATGTATTTACATAAGCCCCATGAATTTTACAGGTTTTGTAGGTCTCTAGCACTTTTCTGCACAAATACTTCTACTTTTCTTAAAGGGGTTTGCCCATGAAAGAAAGTTCTTAAATTTTAATCCCCTAGTGATGTATATATACGATAACTCGTTTCTTTAACAATTTACATTTAATGTTTTATTGCTGTTTTAGCTCTTATCGGTCAGTGTTAAATTCCAACAAACATATACACAGCTCACCGATTCAATACTCCGCATGTGCTGGGGATACACACGGACACTTTGCTGTACTCAACCAACAGACAAAGGAAGGATCTCCACAACAGTGTTGGTTAAAAATTATTTTCTCTATAGAAATTTATTTCGTATTAATGTCCATAAAATGTATACAGCATATTCCAAAGAGCATTTGAGGAGGAAAGCCTACGTGTTTCAGGCGCACATGGCACCCTTAATCATGGCTTAATCATGAACATATACTTTATGATCCCTCTAGTGCAGTGAGATGCTGTGTGCTGACAATTGTGCTTAGATTATCAGGGTGCAGGATTTAGCTACTCTTTCATTTAGCTTCTGAACATTCTACAAGCATCTGACACATAGAAAGAGGGATGAGACAGATCAGAGATGAGAGATCCATGAGATGAATATAACACACAATGACACACTTCAGCTCTGCTACATCTCAGCTATAACACACAAAGAGTGCCTCTGTCACCTGGATAAAGACTTTACCTTATCTGTAGCTTGTACAGTGAACTCTGCAGGTTGCAGGTTTGAGCTGGTCTTGTGATGGAGGGGGAAGGGGCTGGAGTTAAAGATCACTGCAGTGTGCAGGCTAGAGAAGATATTTCTGAGAAGAATCTGCTCTACTCGACCATATTCAGAAGATTTACGGTTGGATACTAGGGCAACTGTAATTGTATACACTAGGATTGATAGAAACAGGTTGAAATTATATCTGTGATATGCTGTAATTTTGTTAATAAGAGTGAATTGGAGAATGTGTGTTATTTAGTTATCCTGAGTATATTTAAAAATCTTGTCCTTGTGGGAATACACAGGGTTTTCATTTATAACTTTTCCATTTTTCCATGTACAGAGCTGTGTGAGGACTTATTTTCTGCGGAAAAATGTGGTGAAATTGGCAAAAAACGCATTTGTGTCACTTTCTTGAGGGTTCAGTTTTTATGGCTTTCACTGTGCCCTCAAAATAACATCTCTGCTTTATATTTTGGTTCAGTACGACCACAGTGCTACTAAATTTATATAAGTTTCATTGTGTTTTAATACATTTTCAAAAATTAAACAAATGTGTACGAATGTGTAATAACTTTTTCATACAATGGTGAATGGAGCTGTATACAACTTTTTTGTAAAATGAGCTGATGTTTTCATTGATGCCATTTTGAGGACTGAGTGACCTTTTGATCGCTTTTTATAAAAAAAAATTTTGTGATGTAAACTGGTGTAAAAGTAGTGTTTTGGACAATTGTGCGCTATTTTCCATTATGGGGTTAACCGCCGGCAATACAACCGTTTTTATATTTTGATACATTGGAAATTTTGAAATGTGGCGATACCTGAGTTTGTGTTTTTTACTGTTTATCATGATTTATATCAGTTCTAGGGAAAGGGGGGTGATTTGAATTTTTAGGGTTTTTATTTTATTTTTTTATCTTTTTTAAACTTTTTTTTAATTCTATTTTTAGACTCTCTACAGTACATTAATTCAAGATGGTCTAATCATTCCTGCCATATACTGCAATACCTCCGTATTGCAGTACATGGAATTTTTACACAGTATTCATTACAATGAGCCACTGGCCCATTGTAACCATACTGCAAAAACCAGACAAACTCGCATCTGCCGAAGACCCGAGACTGTCATGGCAACTGATAGAATCCCCCCATTCCCCACCACCCTGATGATGGCGGGTACCAGTGGTGGGTGTTTGCTGCAGCATGCAGCTATCTCATTTCTAAGGGACACCATGGCATGCTATTGATCCAGGCAATAGTGCTACTGACACAACGTCACCACTGAGCCTCTGTAAACCACCTGAGGTAGTGGTATTATTATTGATGCCTCTTTTTTTAAGTGTTATTTGGTATGAATTTCTCCATTCTTCTATGGTACAGCTTACAGACATGTGGCTACCTACATGTGCTTCTCTCATTTGTTTACAGGTGTTTACTTTGTATGAAGGTGGATGTTAGCAGCTTTACATAAGCAGTGGATAGGATATTGTTTACAATTCAAATTTGTTGTGCTCACAGTATGATGTCAGTCTGTCTGTCACTGCAATAACAAGCAGGGCGACCTATAATGACATGTATATTTTTGTCTGAATTTTGTGATAAATTCAAAGAGATAATGTATGTTATTAACCCCTTACTTAACCTCTTTTGCACCTTAGTGACCAATGTTTTTATGTGTTTCTTCTTGTCAATGCCTTCTACAAGCTATAACATTTTTATCTTAATTTCACTTTAGCTGAATGCATCATGTTTTTTGCGGGTAATATAGTTTTTAATACTACCATTTTGGGTGTCTTACTGATCAACTTTTATTAACTCCTTTTGTATAGTATATTTAAAAGGGATGTAAATCTGTTTGAAAATGTTGTTCTTTCTAATAAAAATTGCCAGATTATTTTTTTTTCTGTGCAGCATTTTTATTTTAATTCTTTTTTTTAATTACAAAAATCTATTTGAGGAGAAAAAAATAAACTTTTTGGATTGTTGGCTTCCAAGAACTCCTTTTCTTTTTTTTGTCAGTATAGCTATGTGAGAGTTTTTTTTTGTGTAAGGACCAGTAGGTTTAATTTGTGAAACTGTGCTGTTGATAAAACTTTTTGATCATTTTTAATGTAATTTTTGTGTAATAATTAATTCTGGTAGGCCTTAGTGAAATATAGTACAGGCAACCCTGGGATCCTTGAAAGAACCCCCAGCTGCCATGTCACACCATTGGCACCGCATGTGAGGTACCTATGACATCGAAAGGAGCCACCCTCCCTTGGACACTGTGATTCATGTTTGTCTTTGGTGGAAAAAGCTTTAAATACCCATAAAGCCATCTAATGTGGATCAACACACCAAATTTCCTTCTGTTAATCTCCTGGAAATCATCACAGCAAAGACAAGGGTGTGTAATGAAGGTGCCATGTATGCCTTGATGATGGTGAACAATTTATCTATGAGATCTTCTCTTGTCTGTTGGTGGATAAAAAAAATCCTCATTGCCATATTTTTCGGACTATAAGATATATATGAACCGTACTTACAGACAACAGCTGCCTTGAACTGTGCTCAGGTCTGCCACCTGCTGGTCATTCATCCTTATAATCAGGTGCGCTTTATACTCCAGTGCGCCTTATATATGAACCTAGACGTTTTAGCAGGCATTTATTGATTGTGCGCCTTATACTCTGGTGCGCCTTATAGTCCGAAAAATACTGTACTTGAATTCTGTCTGGGCCTAAGACCCGTCAAGAACCTGTTGATGATGGTTGTGTGTTCTTGTATAACCATTGCTCTTACCACTTAACAGATAGATCAGAACTGCCTAGATGATGGGCAATTCATCTATAAAAAATCATCCTGAGTATGATGTCATGTCTAGCAGTCATTGATCTCTTACAGATCTTTTTTTTTTAACTTTATTCTACAGAGATGCAGTACTACTTATTTGTATCTCTTGAAATAATGACTGATGTAACAATGTAGCGATAAAGGAGAATATTAGAATATTGTTGATGCAAATAATAAATGCATTCTTGAAGGATCAATACAACTAAAATAAGATTTATTAATGCGTGCGACCAGACATACTACATGGTCAACCTGTGCAGTCGCATAGTGGTCATAGTAGGCTGTAAATGTACAATGGACACTAATCTGAGCGGCTCAATTGTGATGATTTTCCAAAAACCACCATGAAGATAAGTGGGCTTTTTTTTAGTCATATTGGGAGTGTAAAAATGTGAAATGTTCATCCTATGTCTGCATCCAGTAATTTAAAATACAGACAGAAAGCCTTTTGGTTCTACTGTTGTGGATCCCCATGACAGCAGTGTTGTTCATTGGTGTGGTGGAAAGTGTTTGCAGTACTGGTTTCAGTAGTGATAGTTATGTGTATATGTTTGCACCTTGATGTGATGGTGATTTGGACATACACAAGCATACATCTGTAAATAGATTTTCTGTTACCATATAGAGCAGGGGTAGGGAACCTATGGCTCGGGAGCCAGATGTGGCTCTTTTGATGGCTGCATCTGGCTCTCAGACAGATCATTGATTAATAGTGATTGCCAGTGTGTACATCTAAGACACACACAGCGATGATCATTGGATGCATGCAGGGATGTTACCACTGCCTGCGTCCTTTGTGTGACCAGGGTGCCATCACCACACTGTTGCTTAGGTGTCATAGAGTAGAGCAGCATCCACTCTTCTCTATTACCCAGGCACCATTGCCTAAGCAATGATGGCAGTGGCACCTGGGTCATAGAGAAGAGCGCAGGAGTGATGAGAAGCCTCTGAAGGGAGAGCAGATAGGTGAGTATTCCCTTTTTTCTTCTGTGACTACCTATCTACTGGGGGCATGTGCTGGAGCTACCTATCTACTGGGGGCATGTGCTGGAGCTACCTATCTACTGGGGGCAAGCATGTGCTGGCACTACCCATCTACTGGGAGGCATGTGCTGTGACTATCTATCTGCTGGGGCCTGGGGGCATGTGCTATGACTACCTATCTACCTGGGGCATGTGCTGTGGCTACCTACCTATAAACCACCATAATGATAAGTGTGCTTTTTTAAGTCATATTAGGAATGTAAAAATGTGAAATGTTCATCCTATGTCCCATTGAAGTGAGGTGTTAGACTCAATCACATAAGACTGATAAAAGGATATAACCTACCTGAGGGTGCTGATTTTTCTGGGGAAAGTGCTGGTGGATATCTGTCAGCTCCTAGGTAATATATTATTACACCCACATGGAACGTACACATACTAGCTCAGAGTTATCAATAATGATGCAAACTGTACTGAGTGTAGACCGTGCTGCAGTATTCAGTAATGTGACGCACTCTGCACGCGTTGAGCGTGCTTAAACTGTGTACGACAGGGTTTTTTTTTTTTTTTGTTCACTCTTCATGGGTGCGTTACACATTTCTGTTGAGTCGCAGTAAAAAAAAATATGGCGCACGGTCCTAATCGGCACTGAATCACCCCTATAGGGGGCGCGATGGAGCCGCACCACAAGACTAGGAAGACGCTTTATGCAAGCAATTTGCACGTTCTTTCTAGTGCAAAGTCGGACAGAAAACTGATGCAGCGAGTTGAATAGATCTGGTCCTGGCTCACATACTTCATTGTGTAAAACATGCGGGGGCATCCCTTATATATCTGGTCATAACATAGAAAAAAGCAGTGGCACTCACTGGTCAGATGAAATAAGAACGAAGCTTTATTGTTTCATGTGGCAGAGCGCATAGTTGCGTGAAACGGCCAGTTTCGTGCCGTGTTTGGCGTCGTCCCCGACTGCCACGTGGAACAATAAAGCTTTGTTCTTATTTCATCTGACCAGTGAGTGACACTGCTTTTTTCTATGTTATGTGCACTTGTCTACTCTGACGGAGAGTTAAGCACCACCAAGGATATTTATATTTGTTGCCATTGCTGCCACAGTTCCCAATGTCATTTTTTGGGTCCGAGGAGATTGATGTGAAGTGACTTTGCTGTGCCTCAGTGACTTTCTACATTGACCCAATCCCTTATATATCTCTGCTGTTAGAGACCTAATATATGTCCCATTAAGCAGAAATATTGTGTGCATATAATTAGCAAATGTTTCATTTATCATCTGATCTTACAAGCTGTTCTTTTTCTTCTTCTTCCTTAGACAAATCGCTCAATTACAAGTTATATTTAATGCTGTCTAGCGGCGTTATTCGTGTGAAATGAGGTTACTTCGATACATTCTCTTCTACCTGCCTATCCCACTCAGGCAGTATACATATGTGGCGGCACAATGCGCCGCAGCCCAACACATTGCATAAATAGGATTTTTCAAAGGTTTGCCCTCGTTTTGTGAATCTCAAGTCACAAGACAAATTATTTCTGAGCTGAAATCTTACATTCCCGGCAGGTTTGTATCTCTTAGCAGAAAATTGAAACACTTAGTGAATTTTTTTTTTCTTCTCTCCTTGCCCCAAAGGGAAAATTGGTTTTGCTAAATATATAGTTTATACAGTATAGAATAGACATCGTTATAAGAACATAGGGGAAGATTTATCAGAAGTGTCTGAGGTAAAAATGTTCTTGTTGCCCAACCAATCGGACCTCAGCTTTGGTTTTATAAACAGCTGTGGAAAAAAGCTGAGCTCTGACTGGTTTGCTCTCAAACACTTTTGAAAAATCTCCCCCATAGTGTACATTTTACAGAAGAACATATTTACATTTTTGGTAATTTTTATTTGGTTTAGAAATTGTCTTCTACCACACATATTTAAGGAGGACCACTTCCTTTTTCTGATATTTCTAGTTTAGTCACTTAGAACAGTTATCCAGTCATATGTTATAGCCCAGTGATGGCGAACCTTTTAGCAGCCGAGTGCCCAAAAAGCAACCCAAAACCCCCCTTATTCATCGTGAGGTGCCAACCAAAAATTAAATCAGTGACTTATTGCTCCCTGTTCTTCAACAACTTTCGATCATATAGGCCTCCAGAGGACAGCATCATAGTAGAAAGATGAAAAACTTGCTTCACTTTAGCTTCTTTTTAGTGTCCTCTGTACACAGAGAATTGTGGGGCCAGCAGGAGGTCTTCCAAAGATAACTCGACCCTGTCTATTTCTCCCTCTTCCTACAGTCCCAAGTAGTGAAGTAAGTATCAAAGTATGACTGAAAGCAGCATCTTTTAAGTTGCTCGGAACTTCAGGAAGATTCTTTGAGTCCTGTCTGGTGTCCTGGGGCGATGGCCCAGGTGCCCACAGAAAGGGCTCTGATTGCTGCCTCTGGCACCAGTGCCATAGGTTCACCACCACTGTTATAGCCTCTAAGCCAGATCCTCTCTACAACTCCAGTGTTAGTGAGAACTTGCCCTTTAATTAAATTTGCTGTAAGTAAATTTTGTAATAAGACAAAAAATAAATTTTTTACAGTTATTTTGAGGTAGTTAAGATATAATTAAGCTAATTAAGATATAATTAGGTGTGAAAAGCACATATATATTTGATTGCGCTACAGAGTGTGTGAAATAGTCATGGCTTCTAGATAGCTGTATATAGCTCAGGAGTAGATTCCGTTTCTTTACTATTACATCTAAAGGACCTTGGACACTGTTCATTTTCAAATCAGGGACTTTTACTCAAATTAAACTGCTTTCTTTATCAAGACAACCCTGGGTAGGGAACCAAAAGCAGAATATTCCTTCAAGGGACTCTGTAAGCGTCATTATCTATATCTGTGTATCACACTGAGGCAGTATAAATGTGAATTTGGTTTAGTGACACCTTTATTTAGTAATTTTATAGGGACCTATGTGTTGCTTATAAATTCACCAAAAGTTCATGAATGATGAAATTTCACAGATTGTACACAGCGGGAAGACAAAAACTCACAGTTAGGGCTCTTTCCCATGAACTGTCCATGACAAAAAATGAATGACAACCAGACCTTACAAAGGTAATTTTAACAATATTTTTAAAAACTGCAAAACTAAAATAAAAAAATTTGCAACCACTGCTCTTTGAGTGCCAGTTTACGGGGTAAAAAAAGAAATTAAATGCTAATGGAAATCCTCTGTGTGCTTTCTGGAAGAAGATTTTTTCAATGTTAATAATTGTTAAATTATTGGACAGCATTCTTTTTTTTTTTTTTTTTTTTTTTTGGAATGCAACATTTTGTAAAGGAAATCTACCATCAAAATTAAACATGATAAACCAGGGACACCTACCTATAGATTTAGGCACCATGACTGTGGTAATATTCTTATATTTGTTATGCATGGTTTCTTACATTCTAGAATCAACTTTTAAAATTATGCTAATGAATCCCAATGACCCTTGGGGCATTACTTGAGCTCTTCCATGCTGTAGCTAAACAGGCTGTTACACTGTACAATAGCACTTCCGCCTTGCACTGTGTGCTGAAAATTCCTCTGTTGCTGTGAGATTTCATCTGGCAGAGGGAGGCAGGAAGTACCCAAGGAGCAGGGGAAGCTTGAAACAATGAAACAACCCGGAAAGCTACAGCATGGCGGGGCTTTGGTAATGTCATTCAGAGCCCTTCTGGCTCATTAGCATCATCATAAAAGTTGATTTTAGAAGCAAGGACATGGATAACAAATTTAAGAATATCACCAGTCACAGTGTTGGGATCCATGAGTAAGTGCCTCTAGATTATCATTCTTGATTTTGATAGTTGATTTCCTTTAAGTGATTTAAGTCAATATTTGCATAGATGTACAGTACTAGTCTGCCTGTCCAAAGTCTGGACCGCCCCTTCGACAGTCACTTCAATAACCAATGTCAGATCAGCATGGCAACGATGGTTGGGAGGCGAAAATATTGACATTGTTCGCAAACCATGACAGGTAGACATATTATTCCAACTGTTGTGGCATTAGAGGGGTGGCACTTATTCAAGAAGTCAAAGATTTGTATTTAATGAGGTTGTAAAATGTGCTTTTTCATAGGTGACCACATGTTCTAGTTTAACAAGTAAGAATGAATAGAAGCTACATTCTTAAACTCGAACACAGGCTGTAGAATTAGAAGGCATTTGCCAGGCAGTAATTCATCTGATACAAATGGGGATACATATTAGTATTGTTAAGCACATACACTCACCGGCCACTTTATTAGGTACACCATGCTAGTAACGGGTTGGACCCCCTTTGCCTTCAGAACTGCCTCAATTCTTCGTGGCATAGATACAACAAGGTGCTGGAGGCATTCCTCAGAGATTTTGGTCCATATTGACATGATGGCATCACACAGTTGCTGCAGATTTGTCGGCTGCACATCCATGATGCGAATCTCCGTTCCACCACATCCCAAAGATGCTCTATTGGATTGAGATCTGGTGACTGCGGAGGCCATTTGAGTACAGTGAACTCATTGTCATGTTCAAGAAACCAGTCTGAGATGATTCCAGCTTTATGACATGGCGCATTATCCCGCGGAAAGTAGCCATCAGATGTTGGGTACGTTGTGGTCATAAAGGGATGGACATGGTCAGCAACAATACTCAGGTAGGCTGTGGCGTTGCAACGATGCTCAATTGGTACCAAGGGGCCCAAAGAGTGCCAAAAAAAATATTCCCCACACCATGACACCACCACCACCAGCCTGAACCATTGATACAAGGCAGGATGGATCCATGCTTTCATGTTGTTGACACCAAATTCTGACCTTACCATCCGAATGGTAGACTCATCAGACCAGGCAACGTTTTTCCAATCTTCTACTGTCCAATTTCGATGAGCTTGTGCAAATTGTAGCCTCAGTTTCCTGTTCTTAGCTGAAAGGAGTGGCACCCGGTGTGGTCTTCTGCTGCTGTAGCCCATCTGCCTCAAAGTTTGACGTACTGTGCGTTCAGAGATGCTCTTCTGCCTACCTTGGTTGTAACGGGTGGCGATTTGAGTCACTGTTGCCTTTCTATCAGTCCAGAACCAGTCTGCCCATTCTCGTCTGACCTCTGGCATCAACAAGGCATTTCCGCCCACAGAACTGCCGCTCACTGGATGTTTTTTCTTTTTCGGACCATTCTCTGTAAACCCTAGAGATGGTTGTGCGTGAAAATCCCAGTAGATCAGCAGTTTCTGAAATACTCAGACCAGCCCTTTGGCACCAACTACCATGCCACGTTCAAAGGCACTCAAATCACCTTTCTTCCCCATACTGATGCTCGGTTTGAACTGCAGGAGATTGTCTTGACCATTTCTACATGCCTAAATGCACTGAGTTGCCACCATGTGATTGGCTGATTAGAAATTAAGTGTTAACGAGCAGTTGGACAGGTGTATCTAATAAAGTGGCCGGTGAGTGTATTTCTGTACCACAAAGCCACAGTGATGTAAAATAGCAAGGCTGAAAAAACTATCTTAAAAATTTTCCTGAGATGACAACACTAGTTGACAAAGCCTTATACCGCATGGGTTGATGCAAATATGATATATGGTAATATCAAACAATTCAATTTTTATGTTTGGAAAGTTAGATTTTTTGGAAAACCATGATATCACCATGTGAGGTGCCATTAACTCATTTGCAATGGTGGGTTCTTTTATAATCATTTTTTAATAAGATTATATGTAATTGTTTTGCTACCGTAGATATATATTCTGTGGTGTCATGAAGGGACAGGATAATGTGCCTTGGTTTTGGATATATAATGCTGGCATTTGTACAGTTCTGCTTCCAGGATGGTCATCACTCCTGTGTTATTTCAGGCATAATTACATATGTGTTTAGGGATTTTGTGTCCATAGCTAATGAACTGAAAATGGCAAAAACAACCACAGGCATATTAGATCAGAAGGGAATGGCAAAGCCATCCGCTGCTGTTAATTGAGAATTAAGGGCATGCTAAATTAATTTACTGCAACTCTGTTTTACTTTTATCTCTCCATCTACCTACCTATTTCTTCCAACTGATGCAACTGATAACCAACATAGACCTACATGACTATACGGATATGAGATTGTCTTACTTCTATTTTTTTCTTTTGTAGTACCAATGTTGATTGAATAACCAGAAGAAACCTAGTGATCATGTGAAGCAGACACGCCATGAAAGTAAGTCCTTGCTGCTGGATCATTTATGAGATTCTCTGTATTTATCTTAAGAGGAAGTTCTCTTGTAAAAGGGTGAAGTAGGGTTTTAGTCGGTGTTCATGCAGAAAATATAAATACGAGTATTGCTACTCCAAAAGATGGCAGCCTTGTAACCTCAGTGCAGTGACATGTACAAAAAAAAAAACTGAAATTATAGCATAAAGAATCAAACTAAACCCTATAAATTCATATATATTCTGAAAGCAGACACTTTTCAAAATTGTTTGAAAGTGTTAACGGCCAGCCGAGCCCATCTGGCTGAAAGCTGTCTGAGTGCAGTTTCCGTGCACCTGTAAACAAACAAGGGCATGGCCCGGGGAAATGGTGATGAAGGACACCGGGAACGACGGACAAGGCGAGTACATATTTATTATTTTTTGCAGTCTTTCCCCTGGCCTCCTCACTTTTTTTTCCCCTCACTCTCGGACAACCACTTTAAAGTATTAGTAAGAAGCAAGATCTGTATATGAAGATTACACACTGAATTTTCACTCTAACTTTAAACATCTCAGCTTCCTTTGGACATAGAAACATAATCTAGTTATCATATGACAAGAGGAGATTCTCTCAGAACTGTGATTCTAGTTGCCACCAATCCCAAAATAATGTCTGCCACTGAGGTGCCACCCTGTGAGGATGTATGGGATGCATCCATGAAAGGGTTAATGGGTTATGGGATGAAAACAGTCCATGGTCGCTTGAATAATGCTCTTGGAAGTAGATCAAAGAAAAACTGTTAGTGGTCACAGTAGGCCCACAACCCGTCACTCATTGCACTTTACTCTAAATGGAAACAAGAATAAACGAATATTTACATTTTCCCTCTGCAATAAAAATGTCGTAGGCACCTCCATAACACCATATTTATTGAAAATGTCAGCAATGTTTGTTATAAAACTATGGATCAATGACTTGTACAAGGGAGTTAGGCTCAGTTCACACCAGGGTCAAGGGGTTTCTGTTATATTCTCCATCTCTTCAATTTTGGAGAACAGAAACAAAAAAAGCAGGAAGGTCGAATGGAAGGTCGACCAAACGCACGTGTGAACTTGGCCTTACACGACCTAACCAAACTAAGTTATTGTGTGTTTGCATAGGAATGTTTTTGCTATTACATTTTACTTTAATTTAAGGCTTTACAGGAGGTATTATGTTTTCTAAAAATAGCTGCCAATGTTTGACCTATTTTATTGCATTTATCGTATTCATTATTGGGCATGTAGTGAAGTTTGGCCATGAAGATTACTCTGGGGAGCAACTGATTCTATGCTAAGTGTGTCATGACTATGTGATCTCATTATAAATATCACACATTGCACAGGGATAGCTAACCCTCATTCCATTAAAGAATCTCCAACTGTTTAACTACTAAGTGCTCTCAACTATATAACTGACTATATAAGTGGCTTGCTCTAAGCGTCTGTGCTGAAAATCTAGACAGTGTGGAAATCAAGGACATCGTGAGCAAGTTTAAAGGATTAAGTCACCTAAGCAATCAGTTACACAAGCGACCTCATTTTTTAATTCAGAGAAAGTTTTTATTTCAAACTGTAAAACTGCATTCTTTAACAGCAAAAGTGACAACTTGCTGTACAAATCACATGCTATAGAAACGAAAAAATGGTGGGGGGATTATAATAGTGGGCGTCATCAAATTCAAGAACATGACCTATGACCTATCTCAAAATGCATCAGAGAGGGGGTATTCCAGCCACAGATTCCAGACTGTATTGAACTTATCCCGGGCTTTTCAATGCATGTATACAAATTTATTTGCATGGCAGCAGGTTATTAACACATTGAACTCCTGACTGATGCAATGTTGCTTGAGAGTTCAAGTAAGTTCTATAGCATCATTTATGGGTTTTTTTTTTTAATTGAACGTTCTTACTGGATACTACATGTCCAAAGATATTCATATTTGTGATATTACAGTAGGTTTTCAGTCTATGCATAATAATGGCCTGTCCAGTCTTTGCACATTAGCTGACTGCCCTAGTGCCTTTATGACATTGAGGTCAGACTGTGCTGGCAATAGCACAACCATGATTGTGGCGTCTTGAATCTGAATGCTTCTGTCCTGAGATATCAATATGTTGTACAGCAGCCCAGCAGGTATATCATACCCCGTTTTGAAAATTGGAGTGAGTTGTGTTTAAAGTGCAGAATGTTAGTTCTGACATCCATCAAATTTAAGAACATGACCTATGGCCTATCTCAAAATGCATCAGAGAGGGGGTATTCCAGCCACAGATTCCAGATTGTATTGGACTTATCCCAGGCTTTTCAATGCATGTATACAAATTTATTTGCATGGCAGCAGGTTATTAACACATTGAATCCCGCTGGGCCATAGAATGGCATTGTGTGTCATTGATTATTGGAAATTAAGTTTCAGGCTTGAAGGAAGCAACACAGAACTGGGGATAGGAAACTGTAATGTTACCACAGAGCCAACATATTCAACAGGACTACATGTTGTAGAAAAAAATATGCGCAAAGTAATAAACATTTCTAGTAAACCGCTAGGACAGTGATTGATCACTAGTAGATAAATATGATAAACACAACACTCCATTTGTTAAAACAGTTCTATGTTCGAGGGAACCTGTCACCAGGGACCTCATTTTCACTAAGGAAAGGTTGCAGAAGCCCATCACAAATGCAGTACAAATAGCATTTGGATTACAATTATAATTGTGTGTTATAACTTACCTTGCGCTATGACAGAACCCTCTGTAGTCCCAGTGGTTGGGCTTTGGTTCACTTGTCTGTGCAGGAGACTCCTCAGCTCTTGGCCCCCACATTTGTGCTCCTGTACAGCTCCTCCCTCTCCAACTTGTCCGCTCACCAGGTTGTCAGCTCTGTGAAGGAGCAGAAGGGAGTTGCTGTACTGGAGTACAAAGGTGGGGGCCAAGAGCTGAGGAGTCTGCAGCACAGACAAGTCGCATGTTGTATTTTGAAATGCATCAGAACCAAAGCCCAACCCCTGTGACGTAACAGAGGACGTTTTTGCCATAAATCTTGGTGACTTTCTTCTGCCACAGTCGCAGTTGACATTTATGAAGGTCATTCCTCACTAATGTCCTAGCAGGATAAATAGATAACAAACATGTGTCTGGGTTCAGTTTTGGTTACAATCCTTGAACTTCCTTGTGAGACTTTACAGATGTCATTGGCAGCATCAGACAATTTGGGGGCTCTGATATCTCATAGATTGTTTGCAGCTTTGCATTAGGTAGCCAGATCAAGTTGATCAATTTCCCCAATTCTGTATATTTTGTGTTAATGTATTGATACACAAATTACTTTTTTTTTTTCAGTTGTGGCTCTTTTTCATTGACTATTAAAAATTTGAGAATCAAATTTCATGTCTGAGGCCCTAGAAGATTAGTGTGAGTGCCCTCCTCATGCAGAAATGATGGCAAGACAACGCAGTCCTCGCCATGCAGCCAGGCCTCATTCTACCATTGATGTCACCTCTGAAATGCTAGGTTTGTCCCTGGCAGGTAAGAAGCTACTGTGAAGAAGATTTCTAAAATAATGAAAGCCTATTTTTCAAACCTGTGATGACATCATGATTTGTAACAGGACACATGCAAATATACTCAGCTTTGATACGAGACCCAGCCTATAGTATCCATAATTCATCACCTGCTGCAAAAAAACATCCTTCACACCGATACAAAACAGGGTTATCTAGATGTAATACCGAGTGCCTCTAATCAGATCCTGGAGCTTTATGGTTCCTTGCAGTTTCACTATTGTTATTGTGGTTTTCATTCTTGCCGCAGTTTAACGCCAGCCTAACCCCCTTAGCTTGCATTGATCTTTTCTGTTTTACCAGTCATAATTGAAATATATTGCTTTACCAAGGACTGTACTAAAGACCAGCTAGACAATATAGACCCTCTGTTCTGCATATTAAAGGGGTTATCCGGGTTTAAAAAAATTTTTATGGCCGGGCTGGGGAGGGCTAGTTAAACATAATAAACATGGACTTACCTCCTCCGGCGCCGCTGATGTCCCGCGCCGCGGTCCCTTCGATCCGTGCCCCTGTTTACAGGGGCACGGAAGCCGCGCACAGGGAGCTTCCGGTCCGCGATGTGGACGGCTCCTCCCATCCGTCCCTATCTCTCAGCGTTGTAAGCGCTGGGAGATGGTGCGCATGGGAGCATCCGGCCGGCCGGAAGCTCCCTGTGCGCCGGTGTAATGAAACCGGCGCACCGAGAAGACCGGCCGCGGCGCGGGACATCGGCAGCACCGGAGGAGGTAAGTACATGTTTATTGTGTTTAAATAGCCCTCCCCAGCCCGGCCAGAAGAAATTTTTTAAACCCGGATAACCCCTTTTAAGAGAGGTGTAAAGTCTGACATTGAGGCTTCAGAAAAAATAAGCCACTAATACCCCCAGCTTCTACATTTATTCCCCATCACTAGTGGTTGGACCTCCAGAAATCGCAAGCATGGGGGACTGCAAATGCCTTCACGTGCTGTGTTATGAATGGAGGGATGATGCGCATGCTTGACCCTCTGTTCCATTTCACTGTATGCATTTAATTTTGTTCATGGCATGCTTGTAATGTAAAGGGCTTCAGATTTGTATTGTGAAATCCAAACAGTAAATTTACAGTAATTCTGCCTAACACATTTTGAAACTTACAATTGAACTCCTGACTGATGCAATGTTGCTTGAGAGTTCAAGTAAGTTCTATAGCATCATTTATGTTTTTTTTTTTTAATTGAACGTTCTTACTGGATACTACATGTCCAAGGATTTTCATATTTGTGATATTACAGTAGGTTTTCAGTCTATGAATAATAATGGCCTGTCCAGTCTTTGCACATTAGCTGACTGCCCTAGTGCCTTTATGACATTGAGGTCAGACTGCGCTGGCAATAGCACAACCATGATTGTGGCGTCTTGAATCTGAATGCTTCTGTCCTGAGATATCAATATGTTGTACAGCAGCCCAGCAGGTATATCATACCCCGTTTTGAAAATTGGATTGAGTTGTGTTTAAAGTGCAGAATGTTAGTTAATGACTCCAGAGTTCTGACATGCAGGGCTTCATAGAGTCTCCTTTGTCTTGTAGGCCTCTTTTTGGAATGGATCGTTAATGAGTATTTCTAGTCATAAACAATATGATCTTTGTGACAGAACCTTGTACAGTTCTCTGCCTGCCTGACATTCCTGTATTACCGTACTCAAAATGCACGGAAAGAGAAAGTCAGTAGTGACGAGGCTGAATGTAGCTGTGAGACTTCATGAAATGCCCTTCAGAACCAAATACTGTAAACTTAGGAACTATTGTAATGTATTTGATTACCATTATTCTTATCTAACCATGTTTACTTTATATATGAAGGAAATTTCCAGGATCCAGATGAACCAATATTGGAGTTTAGTTTAGGTAAGTCTTACACTTATACTTTATGTAAAACTGGACTGATAACTTAGATGTGATTACAAAAAACCTCTAGTGGAGACCCAACTTTGCCTCCCAGTACCCCATCTGACTGTAAGGCTACGTTCACATCTCATTGTAGCCCTTCATTGTAATTATACAACAGGTAGATATGCAACATATCCTTACAAAGAGGAACTTGGACATATCCTTCTGTACGCTTTCCAGTTCCAACCCTACCCACCTGAAAGCGGGAGGAGAAGTGCATATGGCAGCAGCCAGTGATAGTTGTTTCCTCACAACTGTCCTTTTATGGACAATTACAACACTGGTGACATCCTAGAGAAGTGATGGCAAACCTTTTAGAGACTGAGTGCCCAAACTACAACAAAGACCCGCTTATTTATCGCAAAGTGCCAACACAAAAATTTAATTTGTGATTTATACTCCTTGCTCTGTCACAGCTTTCATTGATACCAGCCCCTGAGGACACCAATAAAGCAGAAAATAGTCCCAGGTAGAGCTGCCACTTTAAAATAGCTCTGCACAGCAAGTCCTGGGCTGTCTGGGACTGCAGGAAGATACCTGGAGTCATCTCTGGTGATGGCCCGAGTGCCCGCAGAAAGGGCTCCGAGTGCCACCTCTGGCACCAGTGCCATAGGTTAGCCATCACTGTCCTAGAGCATACTCTCGTCAGATGCCATGGATGGATAAAATACAGTTGCATCCAACCCCCGTGGGCTATTAAGGCCTCTGCTGAGGATATATACTTTGCTTGTTGCTTTTTTTATCTACTGTTTCCTGCTAAATGAGATTTATACTGGGCAGACAGGATTCCCCCGCAAATATAGTCTATGTATACATTCAGCATATACGCTGAATTTATAAAAGAATGTAGCATAACTGTGATAGCAATACCATAATGGTACATTGTCCCTTTTAACATGGTTGGTCGAGTTTGCACATGCATCAAGAGTGCAACAGAAACCAAATATGGAAGGCTAATGAAAAGTCTTTCATTCACTTTCCATTCCCCCAAGTTCCGAAGGGAAGCCGTTGTTATTTATAGCAGAAAAAATTTAATGGGTTGCTTTCCTATCTTTTCTACTATAAAATCAGAAATATGACAGCAGGTGGCAAAGGCAGATGTGAACTTCGCCTTCGGGAGTGATATGTGACATGTGATAATATAAATATAATGACTTTGATTGTGTTTGTTAGTGGTCATAACTTCTCATGTTTTTTTCAGCATGCAGCGAGCTTACTACTCCATCACTTGAGCGAAAGCCAAATAGTTTTGTTGCTGTTAGTGTCACAACCCCTCCTCAGGCTTTCTGGACAAAGCATGCACAGACGGAGATTATAGAGGTGAGAATGTCCTAATCTAAAAAATTTGTGGTCACTAACTTTTGAATAAATATTAGGTCTACTTGAAAGAAGTCAAATATCCACCTCATGTATGTGGTGATAAATATAACACAATGGGGCTCATTTGCTAACGGTCACGCTGCTCACTTTTGTCAGACTGTTTGCTTTTTTCGGGGATTGCACAGCTTGGACAGGTATTTGACAGGTGTCTGTGCTGGGATTTTGGCACACGCGATTGTATTTTGGTGCAGCTGTGCTGGCTTCCATGCGACACAAATTGGGGGACGTGCCATCGGACGATCCAACTGATTCGGGTTGTGCGCGTTCGAACTCTGTCGGACCTGACTGGGGAAGCGACACATGCAGGATATCGGGGCGCACGATCTAAGTGAATAGTAGTACAAAGGACGGGTAAGTAAATGTGCCCCCATGTAGGGTCTTCTACACAGATTCCGGGCACTGTGAATTTTCTTTCTAGCCCCCACGTTTGCACAGGCATAAGTCTTGGTATGCGACCATTGTAACTTCTCCACTGTCAGAGAGGTGGTGGTAGTAGTTAAGCAGGAGGAGGGGGAATGTGTTAGGGCTCATTCCCACGAATGTAATGGGAGCCGATATGGAGCCACATATCGCCTTACACTGAGAAGATTACCAGAACACAAGCCCCTTCCTCTGCCCCATCTCCTCCTCTCTGATAGTGGAGAGGAATTTTATGATCAGATTCTGTAACTTATATGTCAGCTAGGGGGCTAGAAAGAATCTATGTAGGAGCCCCTACATTATTGTATGCTCTTTAACTTTTACTTGATAAGATAGACCAAATAAACAAGGAAGAAAGAAAAAAGTACTGAAACAGGTTAAGTTGGTGAATTAACCAAGGCATGATCACCAGTTTTCTATGGGATTTCACAAAAATGTGTGCTCTCCCAAAAACGATACTATAATTTATTCCTGGAACAGACGCAAGCTAGAGTATAAATTTACTCCAGCTGGGGTGGCTCATTACATAAATTTGGTGTTTCTTGCTGACGCACAGTTCTAAATATACCTAGCGTGTGAAACCACTGGAACAGTAATGTCTTTGCTCTGTACCACCGAGAAGTGATCTATTTCCGAGTCCCATTAGTTTTTTATTGTGTGAAACGTACCCTATTAAAATAACCATAAACAAACCGATACAAAGAAGTTCCTATTAAAGGACAAATGTGTTCGTGACGATGAATGTGTATCTTACATTTTCCTGTCTCTGCAGTTTTTTGTGGCCATTCATTTTAGTTCTATGAAGAGTTGTTGTTAAGCCTATGTTTTTCGGAAATTACAATATATTGTTTCCTAATATACTTTCCTAAGCAGAAGGAATCTACTACTTGTTCAACTTCCTCCAAGTTTGCTTGCTCTTTTTGCTTCCCAAATGACAGTCTGCAGCCTGTGCACCATAGAGCAGAGATGCACAACATCGCTGATATTGAGGGCCTGGACAGAGCCCACACAGTGGGAAGGGGGCCATGGGTTGTGCACCCCTGCCATTGACTACATATAGCAGTCTGTTTGTTTCCTGACAGGTTCTCAGCAGCTAAAGAGGACTGGAAATGTGTAAACTTCTGCTAGGGACAGTTTCTGTTTCCTTATTATCATTTACCTTTAGACCAAACTGCAAGGTAATATACAGTATACCCGTGGCTTGTGTTGGCTTGGCAAAGCATTTGTGAAGTAATCACTGGAATTAGATCTACAGAGTTATAAAATGTTAGCCACATCCAATAAGTCAAGAATACTTAATGTGTTTTATTCACCGGTAGATGACAAATATATTGGGGTGTCCACTGGATGAAACTTACAGGTTGATATGTAGCTGTAAAGTTTAAAAAAGTTTACATCTTTTGCTTACATAATGTTTTTGCCTTTAAAGGGAACCTGTCACCAGGGACCTCATTTTCACTAAAGACAGGTAGAAAAAGTCCATTACACCTACATTCCAAAGATGTTTTTGTCCCTTCTCATTTTCATTTATTTATAATTGTGTATTTTAACTTACCTAGCTCCCAGTCTGAATCCTATGTCAAACCAGAAACAATCCCCACCCCACCCCTAAGCAGCTCAGGATTCTGGCAGGAGCCAGGTAAGGTAAAATACACATTTATAGTAAAATTAAAATGGCATCTGGAATGCAAGTGTAATGGGCTTTTGGCAGAACAAATAATAGATCTGCTGTACATTCAAACTTCACTGTGGTTCTCTTATAATCACTTTGTTATTTCTGAAATAGACATTTAAAGGCATTTTTTCCTTTCCAAGTTGGTGGTGCTCTATTATCATGCCAAGTATGTATGGATGATCGCTAAAAAACAGAGAAAAGAGAAAAAGAAATGGCACTCACCACAGGAGCCACATGTGAGGTGTTGAACTCTCCTCCCGTGGTGCTTGTATGTTTTTTCATGTTGCCTGTAAGTATGACAAATAAACTGTTGTACTGAGCAGACTTGCAACCAAGTGGTAAGTACCATTTTTCTCCTTTTCTCTGTCTTTTGTAATGGGGTTTTGGAACAGTCTTTACTGGTTCCCTTAAAGAGGACCTGTCACCAGATTTTGACCACCCTGAGTAACAATGCCTGCTGATAAAGGGTTACAAGTCCTCCCCATATCACCTAAAATTAGCTGCCAGTGGGGACTGTACCTTAAAGGGAACCTACCACCACGATTCTACCT
The DNA here is from genome assembly GCF_040894005.1 of Engystomops pustulosus. Taxonomy (NCBI): domain Eukaryota; kingdom Metazoa; phylum Chordata; class Amphibia; order Anura; family Leptodactylidae; genus Engystomops; species Engystomops pustulosus. Next base: position 100,887,257 of record NC_092412.1, on the reverse strand, counting down.
ATAAAGGTAGATCGGGTGGTAGGTGGATGTAAGGGACGTGAGGATAGCTCTTTTTAGAGCTAATCCTCACGTCCCCGCTAACTTTTAATAAACTTTATTCCCCTAATATGTAAATTTACTTATGCGGCTACTGGGGCGTGGAGTAGCCGGGCACGAGGCTACACAGCGCGGCTACTCCACGCCCCAGTAGCCACTTTACTCCTCCTACCCTGTGTGTGCGGCGCGCAGCATCCGACAAGCCGGAGTTCTGCGCATGTGCAGTAGCTCCAGCCTCGGAGCTGTGGCTGCTCAGCTACGAGGAGCTGCGCGCCGAACACACAGGGTAGGAGGAGTAACGTGGCTACTGGGGCGTGGAGTAGGCGCGCTGCGTGCCCGCCTACTCACGTCCCTTACATCCACCTACCACCCGATCTACCTTTATAGGTAGAATCGTGGTGGTAGGTGCCCTTTAATTACCAATGTTTTTCTGATATGCAAATTAGGTTTTCTGACTAATGTCCACTATCTGTGGCTCTTCTTTCTCTCAGGGTGGTTGTGAACCAAGCCCCATTATTTTGACTGACAGCTTTGTGTCTCTTCAAATCCCTGTTCTGCCACCTTGTGCTTAGGGACTGTCTGCTAATATTCAACTACATGAATATGTAGTTGCAACTCCAGCGCTGCAACTCCACCACAACATCCCCCATAAGAAAACTTTTTCCCCCTATTTTGTGCATCCGTTCTTTGGCGCCTGGCTCTCAAAAAATCCCCCACATTTTTTCCTCCTCCTCAATATTCAACTACAGACATATAAAGCTCTATGTACAGATGGGAAATATTGTGTACATTTTTTTACATGGTGCCTTGTGTTACATTCATGACATGTAACCAGTGACATAATTTTAAAAGTGCCATAAAAAAATCAATAACTTTATTTGTATTTGCATATGAACAACAGGGCATACAGAAAAACCATAAAACACACCGAAAACCGCACAGGATATTTGTGCAAAATTCTGAGGGCAAAGCCCATAAACCCCTCCTGTGGAATGCAAGCCAAAATAGACAATCCGTTATATATACTAATATGAAGCCTAAAATGGAGACATGTAGTGTGCAAAAAGCAATAAAGTGTTTTAGAAGATGGGACACCATCTGATGTCCCCATAGCAGTGAGTATAAATTTAAAGGGAAAGGTCTAACAAGGAGTAGGGGTGAAGCACAGGAGGGGGATACACCCACAATTATTGTCACGCTGTGGGAACTTCCTCAGGCTGACTTCCTGCAGTATACATTGTAAAATGACTCCCTTAGAAGAGATTGTAGGGTGCATTTGATGATACTGTCTCATCCTGGATAATGGGCACTTAGTATATACATACTATAGAAAGGTAAGATAACCACATATGAATAAAATACCTTTTGTAAGGGATTTAAGTGTAAATGTCCATTTCTTTATCGTGGTTTGTAGTAAGAAAATTCCTAATGGAGATTTCCTCTGGCTTGTGGCAATGGAGACTATACACAAGCTGTAGGTAGCAAAGATAGCGCCAACACGATACAATGGGATACATTCTCCAGCTCAGCTCATCCCCCTGGAAAACAGGAGGAAAAGTGAACATCAGCCCCTCTTTCCTCCACCTGAGCCAACACCTAGCTACCTCTCCCATTTCAGATCGTGCTTGACAAAGGTCGATTTAGACCAGTGATGGCGAACCTATGACACGCGTGTCAGCACTGACACGCGTAGTCATTTTTGCTGACACGCGGCCGCCCAGCTCCCGCTGTCCGCCCCCCTCCCTGTGTAATGTCCGGCCCCAGTGTAATGTGCTACCCCTATGTTAATGTCCCGCCCCCGTCCTTGTGTTTCTGTCCCTGTGCAATGTGCTCCCCCTGTGTTAATGTCCCTGTGTAATGTGCTGCCCCTGTGGTAATGTCCCGCCCCCGTCCCTGTGTTTCTGCCCCCTGCTTACCTGTCCGGCGCCGCGTTGGTCCGCCCACCTTCTGCAACTCCTCCGGCTCCTCCAGGCTGCAATGCGCGCTGCTCGTCACGTGACTGAGGCGACCTGACGTCAGGTCACGTCAGTCACGTGACCCGAGGCGCGCGGTGCAACCTGGAGGAGCCGAGCCGCCTGCAGTAAAGCTACAGGGAAGAAGACATCACTGGGTAAGTATGTAAGTTTATTATTATATTATATTTAAAGGGAGGGTGCTAGGGGTATTTTAGTAGTAAAGGGAGGCCACTAGGGGTATTTTAGTAGTAAAGGGAGGCCGCTAGGGGTATTTTAGTAGTAAAGGGAGGGTGCTAGGGGTATTTTAGTAGTAAAGGGAGGCCGCTAGGGGTATTTTAGTAGTAAAGGGAGGCCGCTAGGGGTATTTTAGTAGTAAAGGGAGGCCGCTAGGGGTATTTTAGTAGTAAAGGGAGGCCACTAGGGGTATTTTAGTAGTAAAGGGAGGCCACTAGGGGTATTTTAGTAGTAAAGGGAGGCCGCTAGGGGTATTTTAGTAGTAAAGGGAGGCCGATAGGGGTATTTTAGTAGTAAAGGGAGGCCGCTAGGGGTAATTTAGTAGTAAAGGGAGGGTGCTAGGGGTAATTTAGTAGTAAAGGGAGGGTGCTAGGGGTATTTTAGTAGTAAAGGGAGGCCGCTAGGGGTATTTTACTAGTAAAGGGAGGCCGCTAGGGGCATTTTAGTAGTAAAGGGAGGCCGCTAGGGGTATTTTAGTAGTAAAGGGAGGCCGCTAGGGGTATTTTACTAGTAAAGGGAGGCCGCTAGGGGTATTTTAGTAGTAAAGGGAGGCCGCAAGGGGTATTTTAGTAGTAAAGGGAGGCCGCTAGGGGTATTTTAGTAGTAAAGGGAGGCCGCTAGGGGTATTTTAGTAGTAAAGGGAGGCCGCTGCTGGACATGTTATTAATAAGGGGAGGCCGCTGCTGGACATGTTATTAATAAGGGGAGGCCGCTGCTGGACATGTTATTAATAAGGGGAGGCCGCTGCTGGACATGTTATTACAAAATTAGGTTTTTCCTAAAGGTGACACAGCACCCGAGTTATGCTCGTTTTTTTTGGCGAATTTTGCCACACCTAGCTCAAAAGGTTGCCCATCACTGATTTAGACCGAAACGTCGCTAACGAAATATTGTGATCTGTTGTTACAATATATGATTCTTATAAACTTTTGGTGGAGCTGTAAACATAAACTATATGATATGAATTAGAAGAAAATCTAAAATTCAACATAGGATGTGTGCTACGTTCTTCTCTACTGTATATTGGGGCCGAGTACCCGACCCAAGCACCATCCGTACTTCATTAGGAGTGCGGTACCCCTGTTTCCCGGACTGTATTCACAAAATAATATGTGAACGTAGCCTAACTATAATTTGCATTGTTGTAATATTTTTACCTAAATGTCTTTTTCCCCAGCTTCTTATTTGAAGCTTGAATTCCATGTGGTTTACTCTATATAATAACAGATAATATTATTGTCTTACAGGGAACAAGTAACCCTATATTTCTTAGCAGCATTGCCTTCTTCCAGGACTCTCTTATAAATCAGAACACCCAGATTAAGCTGTCTGTGTATGACGTAAAAGACAGATCTCAGGGAACTGTAAGTGTCTTTTATCCTTCTATTTCATTTTAGACAACTAAACCAGAACAGTTAAACACATTTTATATCAGGCACCAGTAAAATGAGTAAACCCCAATTTAAGACCATTTTATTTATTGGAATCTGTTACAACCTGACTACAGTCTGCTACAGTTTTCCTGTAATACAGGACTTTAAAATTGTATTTACCGTAGAATCAATTATCAAGGTTTTTATTAATAGATAGTGGTCTGTCTACTTCATCTACTTTGCTTCAAGGTCTTTTAAAGGAAACCCACCACTACGGATCTACCTATTTAGTGGTAGGTACATCTAACATATGTAAGCATAGCCCTTTTTAGGGCTAGTCCTTTACTCTCCTCTATCTCTGCTAATCTTTAATCAGGGTAATATGCAAATGTTTTAAAGAGGCTACTGGAGGGTGGAGTAGCTGGAGCTAAGACTACACGGCACGGCTACTCCACGCCCCAGTAGCCACTGATCCACCTACCCAGACATCTTCAGCGCGCAGCTACACTCGTCCGTGAAGCCGGAGTTGTGTGCATGCGCAAAGCACAGGCCAGCGGCTGCGCGATCTCGGTTCCAAAGCCGAAGCTACCGCGCATGCACAGAACTCCGACTTCGTGGATGGGAGCTGCGTGCTGAAGATGTCTGGGTAGGAGGTTCAAAGATGCTACAGGGGCGTGGAGCTGAGGCTACAGCTGCACTGTGTAGCCTCAGTTCCGGATACTCCATGCCCCAGTAGCCTCTTTAGAAAATTAGCATTTTACCCTGATTAAATATTAACAAAGATGGGAGTAAAGGATTATCCGTAAAAAGGGATATCCTTACATAGGTTAGACGCACTTACTACCCGATCTACCTCTTTATTGGTAGATCCATAGTGGTAAATTGTAGCTAAATATATTATTTCTCGCTGAGTCAAGATGCAGATAGAAAAACCAGTAGATACCATAAGGCCTCTGAAATACATCTGAAATAAATCTGAATTAGTTAGATACATACAGATAAATGTTGTAAACACAATGTTAATGTTAACACAGTCGCTTCACTGGGTCAGATATATCAAAAAATCTAGAAACGAGCATAAATGTGTAATTATTGGGACATAGTAGCTAAATATATTATTTCTCGCTGAGTCAAGATGCAGACAGAAAAAACTGTAAATACCATAAGACCTCTATGTGACCTGCTGGTAGCTCCCAGTAAATGACTGTATTTTTATGCCAGGCTTTGGTTATTACATCCCCTCTCCAAAGCATTTATGACCACCTCCTTGCTCCCTCGCTCCCCTGTTGTCTGCCGAAATCTCACTGCAGCACTGAGCTCTTACCCGCTGCTGAGCAGGAGGAGGGAGATGCGAGGGACCAGGGAGGCAGAAACAAGGGCTTTGCGAGGTGTGTACCCACAAAATGCTATCTTTTAAAATAAAGATTGCAGTCAATTCTATAAATAAAGTACTGTATAAACACTTCTAATAATCATATGTGGGCCTATGAATCTTTTAAGTTACAATCCAGTGGTAGAATCCTTGGCCTCCTCCTATTTGCCCACTTCCTTTAAAGAGACACTCCAATGATCCCCCCCCCCCTTTAATTAAATTTCAAGAATTCTATTAAATTCACATGTGCTACCTTATCTAGTTATACACTGTCCTCCCATCAGGCAGAGATGGTACAGTCTCTAGCAGCCCATGTGTTTTTTCCTTGCTGCATTTTGGTTAATGTAGGAGGTGGAGAAATATGACTTAAAGGAAACCTACCACTTGTAGTGGCAGGTTTCAGAAGAAAACACCGAGCACCAGCTCAGGCTGAGCTGGTGCCGGAGCTTATTTTTGTTAGTGTTTTAAACCGCTTAAACACTAAACACTTTTTAAACTGTATAGCCGGCGCAGGGAGGTACGCGCAACCGTGCGCGCGGCTACATAGGAAGTGAAGGAGAGCCGCGCGCATGGTAAGCGCCGAGCGCGTACCTCCCTGTGCCGGCTATACAGTTTAAAAAGTGTTTTAAACCGCAATACCGCGGTTTAAAACACTAAGAAAAATAAGCTCCGGCACCAGCTCAGCCTGAGCTGGTGCTCGGTGTTTTCTTCTGAAACCTGCCACTTCAAGTGGTAGGTTTCCTTTAATGGTGCATACGACTGCATTGAAGGGAAATGTGTGTCACACTCTGCACTTCTTCTATGAATGTAGGAATCATGTAAGGGATGGAGGAATGGGGAAAAGGGAGTTTCACTTTAAGGAGCACATCACGTTCAGATTTCAAAATGTATCAAACTATTAAAATGAAAATGTGTTTTTGCTGCCCATATGAACCAATAAAAGTGCAGCTTTTATTCACGTTGCTGCAAACGGAAAGTTGTTCTGTGTTTGGTTTCTATAGACAAATGCAGATTTTCTCAGTATGTTTCGTAGACCCTATTTATTTGCTCATCTTGGGCCCATTTATGTCATTTGAAATTATTTTACTCACATGACCATCATTGTCACAGTATTCTTTCTCACCACCTCCTAAAACAAAATTAATTTACATTGTATTATATATAAGTGTATTACACAATTTTGGCAGTATTGTACAATACATTCTTACTGTGTGATCTTATTGTCTTTTTTTATGCAGATGTACTTGCTGGGCTCGGGAAAGTTTATAGTGAAAGATCTACTGCAAGAGAAAAGCCACAGGTTGCACTTGCCGTTATGGTCAGTGGGAAGTTTGTGTTTTTATCTCTTATATTTATATATTGTGTATACAGTTTTTTTTAGAGTTAAACAACACGCCTACAAGGCAGTCTCCCTAACTCTTACTTCCCGACCCTAGTCACAAGCCTCTCACTTGGCCAAACCAGTTCCCTACACTGTACTGAAGAGACTCAACCAGGTTGAAACAGTCTGTAGTTGAGAATCTGGTTCTTCTGGAATAGATATGGTTTTGGTTTTAATCTTGTATCATGTCATTAGGCTTCTTGTATGTCATGCTGATGTCAAGGGAGCTGCCTTAAAAGGTAGCTAAAGAGGCGTGGTTTTCCTTATCCCATTCTGTAAAACTTATTTGCATGTTTTCCCAGAATCCCCTAGTGGATCGTCCATGGCTATAAGTTTCTACACGCCTTCAAGGCAGGCAGTCTCCGTAAGAAGAACTCTTACTTTCCGACTACAATAGATAAAAAGATTCTGACAAGCAGCAGTGGCTATAAGATTTTATGTACTGATATTATGTACTGAGCAGATATGAGATTTACTGGATGAGTAAGGGAATATATAGGTCATAAGACACAGTAGTGGTTAACCCTATCACGACTACCACCCCACCACACACACACCCAATCGCACCTGCATATGCTCAACACCCTCATCATGCACACATTATATACTGTGTTTACTTGGATATGACTGATTCACATTGCAGTCAGGAGGAATGTCTTGTGCTTGGAGCAAATGAGTAAATATTTTAAGAGGGCAGCAGGTCTGCTTGTTAACATACTTCAACGTTCCACACATTGAACACTACACAAGTAGTAGGAGTAGATGTGTCTTGATTTTCATTAGAGTAAAAGCTGTGCTTTTTACAGGTCTGCTGAACAACAGCATATTGGTAATATCACTGTAATAGGCTGGCAAATGGAGGACAATGTTGACCAGCAAGCGCCTGTGTCCAGATCATCAGATACTGTTAATGGGCGAGTGAGTATTCTTAAAAAAAAAAAAAAAAAAAACCTTAATTAGAGAAACAAATCACATTTTGTTGTGCATTGACTTTGCGTATGCCACATCATCCATAATAATCTCTTTCTAAAGTCCGATCAATATCCTGTAAAGCCAGACCTCTACTTTTCATTGGATGTCGTCTGGCATCACAGAATTATGTAGATCCATTCATATTTATTGTATTTATAGATTTGTTTAACTATATACAATATGCCATTGTTATAATGTAAGTGAGGTCAGCTTGGAACTATCTGCTTTATCAGGTGGTTTTCCAGGATCCTATTTGCAACCCTATTTGATGTCTGTTTTTTTTAATAGTCTATTTATGCTTGTTGTTGTTTTTTTCTATTTTTCGTATTAAATAAAATGTATTTGAGGCATGTGCTAAGTGTATATGTGTTCTTTTCTTGGTTAGTTTACAGCATATTTTTTCACACATATTCTCGGGCACTCCTTAAGTGTAAGATTATGGTTTCCACTTTTAACTTATTTCTCATCATATCCATTCAGCACTTGGTCTATTTGTAGCTTAATGCTATCAAATGGCACTGTAGAGTGATTTGCTTGGTATTGAGTAAAGAGGTCATGCAATCTTACAATGATTGTTGTGCTGGTAGTCGGCACTCGGCTCCCCTTGTAATAAAACAGCCTTATAAAAAAAAACATTGAGATAATTTCATAAAGGTCTTTTTTATTGAGCAATGGCCCCAGTTGCTGTAAAAGTATATATTTTATAATCATTGCTAAGATGGCCTCCATTTTTGCTTTAAAAACCTAATCTATATAAATGTTATACCGTATTCACAATCTTATGTTTTATCTCTATTCTCAGCTCAACAAGGGGAAACTTTCCTGTAGTGATGGATAGTATTCATTGAGCTGGTAAACTGACGTGTTCCATATCTCGTTTTATTTAGACTGTAATTCCTGTCGATGAGAGTTTAACAGAATCATTAGGAATTCGCTCAAAATATGCCTCACTGAGAAAAGATACACTATTGAAATCTGGTAAATACAATTGGATTAACATGACTATAAAGCTTGTTGTGTGATTTCTTTTCTATTTAAAACAAAATGCCCATCTAATCGACTTGATTAGGCAGTGTTCTGCTTTAGGTTGTCTGCACACATTGTGGATTGTCATGCAGAAACTACTTATGAAAATCCACATCCAATGCACACAATATTTATGTGCGTTTTTCATACATCATGGTGAGGATTTGATGCATATTTTTACTCTCCCATATACTTTAATGTTCAAAAAATGCATGCAAAAATTTGCGAGGACACAATAAAAATAACACAATCGTAATTTTAGTTTGTGCACTAAGCAATCGATTCGCGTGACATAAAAAAGCATTTTCTACATTTAACTTTTCCAAATCACATTCACTTTTTTGCTACTGTATTAGGCTGCTGATTTTCTGCACCAAAATCCTCACAGAATCCATAACGTGAGTGGATCTAAACTATCATAAATGCACTCATAGGTCAGGTAGTTCAGCTTTGCTGACACTATGAAATCCAGCCTTATGTGCTGTGAATATTTACTTTATTATAGAGTGCTCCCAATATCTACCCTTTACTCAGGTGTATGCAAGCTTCTATGAGTGAATAGATTTAGGCTTCACATTACATACCGGTATATTACAGTGCATAGAGAGGAGTACCTGCCCCCTGAAAATACCCGACTGCCAGCGCAGTCAGATAAGAGGTCAGATCCTTTAGTAACAATTTTCACAACATATATTAAAATAAATGTAACATGTATGGGGAGAATGGGGGGCATGTTTGGTGGGGGTCTTTTTGGGGGGTGACTCTTTAAGAATTTACTATTACAATTTTTTTTTTGTTCACCTTTTAGTGTTTGGGGGTGCAATCTGTCGCATGTACCGGTTCCCTACAACAGATGGAAACCACCTGCGCATATTAGAGCAAATGGCTGAGAGTGTCCTCTCTTTACACATACCTAGGCAATTTGTAAAACTTTTACTTGAAGAGGATGCCGCAAGGTGAGCTTTATGTGGTTGCACAAATACATAAAAAAAGTCACAGGTGGAAAAACCAGGGACCTAGACAATATTATTCAGTTGTTATTGATGTTTTGCCTGATCTAGAAGCATGTTTTTAATCTTTTCTTGGGAACCAATATAAAATATATGTTACTATATAAATTCTGACCCCATTCACTGCTGTTTTGTGGCAGTCGCCATAATATTTCCTGGTAGGAAACACTGCAGAATTTCTGCCATTAATTATGTTGTTGAGCATGTATGTTTTTATTTTTTATTGATTTCTAAAAAACTAGGAATATTACTAATAATGAAATATCAAAAGGTCCTAAAAAAAAAAAAAATCATCAGTTTCATCTGATATTGTTTTTTTTTTTTTTTTTTTTTTTTTTAGAGTGGTATAAGGGGAAGTGTCAGACCAAGATAAAACTAAGATCAGACATGTCATTGTGGTAGATGTACAGGATTGATTTCAGGTTGTACACGTATAACCAGTATCTTCTGTATCGGACATGTTACCTAACCCGTTCAGTCCTCATGTGATCTCACATGCAAAGTGGGCATATTGCTTACTCAAAACTAGCAAGGCACAACATTTACTTTGGTTTTATGGTTCTTAGTAGTTCAGTGTTTTCCAGACAGAAATACTAGAATCCTAGCCATTGGTTCTTTACAAGGAATCTATCACAAGCCATAGACCCCACAAATAATAATTTCTTTATTTATACAGCATACACAGATTGCGCAGCGCTGCACAGAGCTTGCCAAATAGTTCCCTGTCCCCAATTGGGCTCACTATCTAATCAACCTACCAGTATGTTTTGGAGTTTGGGAGGAAACCGGAGTACCCGGAGGAAACCCATGCAAATACTGAGGGAACATGCACTCTTTGCAGATGTTGACCGTGCCCACACACTACCTTGTAATTTGATGCCACCTCTCCTATAAAAAGCTTTTTTATTCACCCCCTTGATAGGCTGTGGAGCTCCAGCATAAAGTCCTCAACTCATCTCATTACTCCTAAACCGGCCCCCTACATGGGACTCTATTCTCTTCTGGTGTCGAGTTCTCATTTATACCCATGTGCCAAGACAGTGCACATAGGAAGAGCCCTCATCAGGTAGTTGGCTGTGCTCTTCCATGTACATTATGGATGAGCGTGGCTGGCTAGCTGATGAGCGCTCCCACTTCTGCTGCACGGTTTAGCGCATGCAGGATGACTCAACACTAGAAGTGGATGACATCGCTGTGTAGGTTGGCTTAGTAGTGTGAGGGGACGAGAGGAGGCAGGGTAGCTTGACTTTATGCCAGAGCTCCCCAGCCTCCCTGACTTCATGAAGGGGGTGAATAAAAGTGTTTTTTTTTTAGAAGAATGGTGGCTTCAAATTACTATATAAAGCAGTCAATAGATGACATATACAGTGACCTGTAAGGTACTGTGCGTGTTTTGTGGGGGTATGGCTGGTGACAGTTTCTATTTAATATAGAGTATGGTGTACTGTTACTGTGGAAAACTTGTTGTAAAATGTTCTTCTCTTAAATGATATTTTATGTATATACAATACTAAAAAGTTTAGTGTGTGTGAGGTGCTGGCTTCTTTATTAATGAATTCCACGTCTTCATTTGCACAGGGTGTGTGAACTTGAAGAACTGGGAGAGTTGTCTCCATGCTGGGAGAATCTTCGCCGTCAGATAGTAACTCAATATCAGACCATCATTTTAACATACCAGGATAATCTGACTAATCTTCACCAGTACAAAGGTCAGCTGGATTAATCACAATTCTAGTGCTCTTAAGATTTGTAATACTTTCATGCATCCAGCATCCATTAGTGACTATGACAATGGGGGCATGCAAACAGTAATGACTTAACAGCCCCCTCCTTCTGCCGGTAGCCTGTAGGACAAAGGACGTCACAGAAGGTCCCGAGCACTGCTGCCCGTAAATCACATGACCTGTCAGTCCTGACAGCAATATGGGTGTCACTATTAGGGTCTTATAATTACCCTGATAAAGTTATCTATAGGTCAGTGGTGGCGAACCTATGGCACGGTTGCCAGAGGCGCACTCAGAGCCATTACTGTGGGCACTCAGGTTCTCACCCCAGGACAGAGTTCACCAGACAGGAACAAATCCATCAAATCTTCCTGTAGTCCCAGGAAAATTAAGAGATGCTGCTCTCAGCGCTATTTTAAAGAAACACTCCATTGGCTCTTTGGTACTGCGACAAAAGTAAGAAGGTGTGGAAGGGGCTGCATTATCTTTGGAGGTCATCCTGCTGGACCCTTCATTCTTTCTCTGGAGAAAAGCTACAATGAGAGTCTGAATTTTCCCCCTTCTTTCAACTGTATTGGTGGCCTTAGGGGCTGATACGATTGAAAGATGTGGAAGAACTAGTAGGAAATAAGTTACTGCTTAAAATTCCACGTTGGCACTTCACGGTAAATAAGTGGATTTTAGTTGCAGCTTGGGCACTCCGTCTCTAAAAAGTTCGCCATCACTGCTATAGGTGGTCAACACCTTTAAAGAAAAGTAATGTACAGTCAGTTATAAGTTCTGCTCATGTTATACCTTCTCTATTGCATATACTGTTCTGACTTTTATCTGCTTTAATGTGAATATCAAATTCTAATCACCACGTTTTTGAAGTTGTTGTTATTTTTGTTGTTTAGGTGTTTCTTTTAAGGCGAGTAGCTTAAAAGCAGACAAGAAACTTGAATTTGTTCCTACCAATTTACACATTCAAAGAATGCGAGTTCAGGATGAGTCTACATCAGGTATTAATGTATACTATTGTGAGGTTGTTTAATATAAATGTAGATTCTTATACAGGGGGTCTAAATCTCCTATCAGATACCATTGCACACTCCTATCAATAAATGCTGTAATGCCAATTCACATCTTTGAGAATTACAGAGACGGCATAGAACAGCTGCATAACTCTGGTCACTGTATGATATGGCTGAGATGGGGATAACTCATTATGGCCAGGCTTCTACAATTAAGTTTAATAGCTGTTGGGTTTATCTAAAACATAACTTTTGTTTGTGTTGCCTATAAAGATATGTTTAACAACTTCAAGGTTACAATCTATCTGACTGAGTTACAACTAGATTTATGCATGGATTGTGATGTGTGATTGAGAGGACACACACTGTAATGCTGGATACAGAGGTAAGTGCTATTTAAAAAGACGGTCTTTTTAAAGGAAACCTACCATTTGATTTGATGCATTATGAAGCAAACATACCTTGTGAATGGTGTTGCTACACTGTTGCAAGATCATATCTTGGTTAATCCCTGAGCTGAGTGGTTTTGCTAAAAAAAAAAAAATATACCATTCAGGACCTTGGGAAAGCTGGGACAGTCTGTCTTACACATTACACAGGAGCTTGGAATTGCAAATGGATGCTATGTAAAGAATGACTAAGCATGACTAGTCAAGCACTAATCAACCTGAGCTGAATGGCTCATACACCACAGCTGGGGTATGGTGCAGCAATTGATTATTCTGTCTGGCAGGAAGAGAAATGCAGCAGATTATGATGCAATCAGAGAGAAACTGCCCTGCCACCAGAAGCAGCAAAGCGCCAGAGCAGATATGGAAGCCACATAGCTTCATTATCATAATGTTATATCAGTGTAGCTACAGCAGTCTCAAGGTATGTTTGCTTCATAATGCATCAAATCACATGGTAGGTTTCCTTTAATGGCACTTACCTTTGTATACCGCATTACAATGTGCTTCCCTTCAATCACACATCACAATCCATACATATTTCTTTAAAAGATTCATTTAGTTTAAGTGTTATTAGTTGATCTAGAAGGCCCTATGGAAATTATGTAACAAAATGCACCGACGATGCACTGAGCATTTGAAACGCTTTGACTGTACTTTACTGTGTGTGTACCAATATGTGACTGTCAAAACCTTCAACTGATTTTATGATACTCCTATAAAGCCTTCAGAATTTTACTGTTCAGCCTACTGGTGCTGTATCCACTTTTCTTAAATGCACTGTTGATTCAAATGGATTTTGTACTGTAAAAGTTTAGCATAAATCAGAACTAACAATCTAATCTTAACTTCAGATCAGAACTATGATATAGTGACTATCGGAGCACCCGCTGCACATTGCCAAGGCTTCAAGTCCGGTGGATTGCGAAAGATGTTACATAAATTTGAAGATGCAAAGAAAAGGTAAGTATTTCTTTAAACCAGTTCCATTATGAAATTGATATATTTATTACCCCTTTATCTTGTTCTTCATGACCAAACCTATACGGTCTTCAGACAGACTTGGTCTAGTAGAATGGTTTGTTTCAGTATAATTCGGCTCTGACAGATGGTACATTTGTACAATGGTGTACAGGAAGTTTTCTAGCAGTTTTGACCCTGAATAACTGCTGATTGTGCCAGGAGCCATGATAAGATATTTTATCATACCTTTGTGTATGTAGTTAGTAACAACATATGGATAGGGGACTTGAAAAACCCCTTTAACAAAATGTTTAATGATAACTGTGAGTCCAACTCCCAGTTACTGCTAGGATCCCCAGCAAACTCAAAAAAATGTGGCCCACAAGTACATTAGGTGAATGGAGCGAAAATGGGACCTCTGCACCATCCACTTCTTTTAGATTTCCGCTGAAGGAAACCTGTAACCATGAAAATGCATTGCAATATTGATACAAAATGTTGTACAGTAGAATGGGCTGCGCTTTTTCGTATATAGTTTTGAGAAAAAGATAACTTTTTGAAATTTATATTGATTCGTATTCTATATTTAAAGGGAACCTGTCAGCAAAAATTAACCTAATAAAGCACTACCTGTATGTTAACAAGCATGACAGAGTGTGGTGGTCTCATCCAGAAAATCAACTTTGAAGTGAGTTGTAAAATGGTTGTATGAAAGTCAAAGAGGCGGAGAGTTTAACACTGAAGTCAAGCTCTCTTCCTCAGAAAACCCCCTTCACTGTAATTAATGGTCCAACATTTAGATACATCACTAAATAGATCTCCTGAAGTCCGTTGCACAATGTCAATCACAGAGGAGGAGGCGTTCAGAGCTCCCCATCTTGACTTGAGTGTTAAGCTCTCCGTCTCCCTGACTTTTTTACAACCAATTTACATCTCACTTCAAAGTTAATTGTTTAGATGATGCCATCATACTGAACCATCAAAACAAGAACAAAGTAGTGTGTCACTGACATAGTTGGTTCAAAAAGACATGAAAATTTTATTAACATCCGACACTGAACACAGACATAAATATAAAATCAATTAAAATTGTACCAAAGTACATACAATTGTCTACCATGTTATATGCACTATGATTGGTGCAAAAACAAAACACCTCCTGAATGGGTGTCATCCACCCAAAACCACCCCTAAACAATGAGAAAACACGTATAAAGTGCAAGTGCATCTGTCAAGCTGCCATAAAAGTGAGAGCCAAGTAAGTTAATGCCAACAAGGTGAATAAAGTAAAAAACCCTAAAGTGGAGGTAAAACCCTAGTATATATGACAGGTAACCTGGCAGGCAAACCAGTGAGATAGCAGCAAACAAACGGGGTGGTGGAGTAATCAGGAGGTGGGAGCCCTCCACTACCTCAATTGACTTTAGGGTTTTTTACTTTATTCACCTTGTTGGCATTAACTTACTTGGCTCTCACTTTTATGGCAGCTTGACAGATGCACTTGCACTTTATACGTGTTTTCTCATTGTTTAGGGGTGGTTTTGGGTGGATACCACCCATTCAGGAGGTGTTTTGTTTTTGCACCAATCATAGTGCATATAACATGGTAGACAATTGTATGTACTTTGGTACAATTTTAATTGATTTTATATTTATGTCTGTGTTCAGTGTCGGATGTTAATAAAATTTTCATGTCTTTTTGAACCAACTATGTCATTGACACACTACTTTGTTCTTGTTTTGATTGCTCGCACAGAGTGTGTCGACTATTATCTTTACATGGTTTAGTATCCTGCTGTGCAAAGTTCCACTTTTTTGATTGATCATACTGAACCATGAATGAAACAAAAACTAGAAGGTATTACGCTGTTTGACAATATACTGGTAATAATAATAACTCCTTTATTTATATAGTGCGCACAGATTATGCAGCGCTGCACAGAGCTTGCCAAATTGGTCCCTGTCCCCAATGGGGCTCACAATCTATTCAACCTACCAGTATGTTTTGGAGTGTGGTTTATTAGGCCAATTGCAGATGACGGGTTTCCTTTAAAAGTCAAGGGGGTAGTCATACAAATGACTGGTAGCTATGCTTGCACACCATCGCTTTATTCATATGGGGCACTTGCAGGGATCAGACACCTATCTTAAGTAAACCCATTTAAATAAATGACAAGATGCTAGGCTAGACCTAAAATGTGATCCTGATTCCTCTGTGCCTCTGTGGATCTTTGCCCTAAAAAGCATTTATTTTGTTTTCTCTTCCTACTTGTATGATCTAATATTGCGCTTTATTTTTTGGCTCTTTATAGCAGTTATGAGGAAAGTTGGTGAGTTGGCTTTGCAGCATCCATGACACCATACGTTTTGTTTTTTTCCATGCATTTTGTAATCTTGTCAATGTGATTTTGTGTGAGTGTGTATCCAGTATCGCATTGTGGTGCCTTTATTTTGAACACAACTTTCTAGCTTTGCATCTATTAGAATGAACAGAGGCCACCAATCTGCTGCGGCTGCTTCTCTATGTGGCAACATGGGATATCCGTGCATAATTTTGTGTGCTTTTAGAGAAGGCTGGGTTAATTTTCAAGCATGTATCTGTCATGCCAACACTATATTTTAGAAATAGAAATAAGTGTTTAAATTGTTACTCCATATATATATATGTATAACTGTGATGTTTTTTCCATTTTACTTCTTTTTATACTTGCTAATTGTATAAGCTTTTATATTCATATCATTGACCTGACTTTTTTCACCATGACATGAATTATCCAGACAGTTAATAGATGAAAAATTATTGTGACTATTTTGTAAGATATGTGATCAATGCTCATGAGGCTGTTAAACAGGACTATAGTATATAATACACTGCATGCTATATTCACTAGGGCTTTGCTTCGATTGCCTGATCTCTGCTTTTAAATTGTTGCCCGCACAAAGCATAAGGATATATAGAACATTGCTTTGTTTTTATTGATTTTTTTTTTAGTATAGCAACAATTAACTTTGTGATGGCTGTAAACCCATGAAATAGCTGTGGGACCAACGACAACTATCTGTCCCAACCCCCTCATACACAAGCATGATAAACTTGTTCCAATAGACATTAGAAGGTTGACTAAAACCTCATACTAGGTAGATGTGGCTGATATTTATCTTGTATGCATAGATGGAGGGGATTTAGTTTTTTATTTTATGAGGAAATGTATTTGTACTTTATATCTTACCCATTGCTTTTATTCAGTTTCTGGCATCTGTCACAAACATGCTGTAAGAATTAATGTCAAGTATGCCACACGTGACGCTTCCCTTCACTGTTATGTATATCACCACCAGTCATTGGATATATTGTATTGTATAGCTTACTTGGTGGTCATCATATCTGTCTCTATTATTTCCAGCACAACCGCTTGCCCCCAGTCCATTGTTTACATACCACAAGATATCATTCGAGCCAAGGAGATCATTGCCCACATTAATACCTTGAAGACACAGGTCAGTTATTATGCAGAAAGGCTCTCCAGAGCGGCAAAGGACCGATCGGCCAATGGTATTGAGCGGACACTTGCTATTTTGGCAGATAAGGTAAGGCAACTTAGATTTACATTGTTTTATGTGGTGTGTGTGTGTATGTATATATATACCTACACTGTATTATTTATAATTGCATATTACTTTATAACCTTATTGTGTTTATTTTGTGCACAGACTAGACAACTTGTTACTGTGTGTGACTGCAAACTTTTAGCCAATGCAATACATGGACTCAATGCTGCTCGCCCAGACTACATCGCTTCCAAAGCTTCTCCTACATCAGGGGAGGCAGACCAAGTTGTCTTGAGGAATGACCAGGATACACTGATGGCACGGTGGACAGGAAGGAACAGTAGATCATCTCTACAAGTGGATTGGCACGAGGAAGAATGGGTCGGTTTCAAGTCTTATACAATTATGTAATATATTTTACGACCGTATAGGGATTGTCTCATGTAGATATCCACTTTTAAGATAGATGCTGTTTATGGAGGAATCTGCATTTGGCCAGATTATACACCACGGGGATTACAGAAGGAAATGTGTAGCATGGCAGTCCTTTGAATGCATTGGGTTATAAGCCCTAGATGGTGATGCTGGTCTGACTAACTCATAGAAATGTAAGCATAGTTTATGTTTACAAGCGGTCCCCGACTTAAGGACGCCCGACATACAACTAACCCCTAGTTACAATTGTCTAGTATTATGGTGGTGCAATCCCAAAATTCCAAAACTGAATAAACAGAAGTTTCAGGTTATTCTAATTTCACTGTATGAAACAGGCATAGTTATACAATTATTTTATCAGAAATGATAATTAAATTGTAGTTTCCCTCTGACAGATGAGATGTCGCAAGACATGTATGAATTGTATCCAAGTGATACAAGTGGGGCATCTAGAATTTCCTGCCTATATAAACTAAATGACTTCTACAGTTATATCATTTGTTAATAGATACAATGGCCATCATGTTTCTACTCTACATTGTGTATATCCACAGCCATGACTGATATAAATACTCTACTGATACACTAGGATCCTGGTCATGGCATGTGATTTATAATATAAGGCCGGCAATGGGTCTACGGCGCCATCCGGAGCAGTACGGTGCAGCATGTCCTATCTTTCCTCTGAATTCGGAGCCGTGCGCCGACGGGGGCCCGCTATGCTATGGGACAGGAAGCTTGATATACCAACTGTTTAGTACTGGGTAATCTAAATTGGCAAAACCTAGTCCATACTGAATACTGGAAAAGATGTCTGCCGCAGAACATAACTATTAATAAAGAGTAATTGTAAATGTTTTTTCCCACAAATCCAATAACTCTTGGGAGGTAAAACAACTTTGCCTATTATCTTTGTTACCTAAATCCAGCAGTTTCTTTGCTATATACCTCAGATTATCTGAGTGATGCAGTAGCTGCTTCCTCTGCCTGTGCTGACAAGCCCTGGAGTTCCTAGTATAACCAAACTCTACAGACACCTGGGAGTGGAGGGGCTGATCCCTGCTCACAGAGGAGGGAGTCATGTGACAGAGCTTTCTATGAATGTAGCAGAGCTGGATGTTTTCAGAGCTGTGGATACAGATGTCTCCTGCACAGAATAGTGAGCTACAAGGTCTCCCCTGTTCCCTATCAGTCCCTCCATCCCCGTCTGTGATTCTACAGAACTTTCTCTGTTTGTGCAGCTAAGCTATTAACCCTTAGTGCTCACCCAGCACAGGCTGTAGACTTAATGTAACTGGTTTACTTATGATTTCTTTCACTTACATGCCCCCTGCTCCTCCATGTGATGGGAGCTGCCAGGCTGGTCACCGTATACATCCTGTATGTACTGTACATGTCCCCTGCTCCTCCATGTGATGGGAGCTGCCAGGCTGGTCACCGTATACATCCTGTATGTACTGTAAATGTCCCCTGCTCCTCCATGTGATGGGAGCTGCCAGGCTGGTCACTGTATACATCCTGTATGTACTGTACATGTCCCCTGCCCCTCCATGTGATGGGAGCTGCCAGGTTGTCACCATATACATCCTATATGTGCGCTGTACATGTTCCCTGCTCCTCCATGTGATGGATGTTGCCAGGTTGGTCACCATATGCATCCTGTATGTGCAGTGTTCAGTGGATTTATTTGAGGGAAAGTAAATGGATTTAATGCTGAATTACTTTGAGAGAGAACACAAGGCATCATGGGATCTGTGGGCAAGCTAACTGGCCTTGGTCTGAGGGCATAAACAGACAGACATTAGTCTCCACCCACTTCACCTCTAGTGAGAAAGATTTTTGTCAGACACTTTCAGAATAGAAAATGCTATAACATTGGAAAGAAAAGGGCGAGCAGCACACAGTGGGCATCGTTTTGTTTTTGATTTTAAAGGGAGAATCACATATAATAATTTGGTAAAATCATTATAACTTTACAGTTACGCTTTAAAGATGGCTTTATTGAATCCATTGTAGCTAGCAATATTTGTGAATTTTAGAAACTCACAACATTTTGAAAACAATTTTAAATGAAGGTAACAAATTGTCTTACCTTTTGTCGTGTCGTTTTGTCATCCCTGATATCTTCTGTAAATATTAGCAAAACTAAAACGTTTGTAAAGATGTGATTTTTCTGTGTAAATATTTCTATTGGAATATTTCTATTTCTGAATGGACTAAAAACTGCTAAAGCACTATGATCTGCAGAGTCAAGACACACAAATTATTCCATCCTGCACATCCGTACCCCTATTTACACCACAATTCAATTTCCTTTTGCCATGTGTGTTGGTGAAAATAAACTTTATGTACTTAAAGCCCCAACATGTTGTCATTTTATACTTTTTTTCTACAGTGGATCACTGGAACTCACCGCCTGTGTAAAAGCAGATCGAATTATACATGTCTAGGGATGACAAAAAGGCACTATTAGTAACAGTTGGGTCTGTAGTGGGTCTATGGACGTTCATATCTCATGCAGTGCAAGCGCTGCTCTCAAAAGAATCACCAAAGTCCCTTCATTTCTATGATTAGTGTCGGTATTGAATGGTCTCAATATAATGGAAACTATATTTTAAAAAAGTAATAAGATACTAAACGTTTCTTTTGGTTTTAGGAGAAAGTGTGGTCAAATGTGGAGAAGAGCCTTGAGTGCATTATTCAGAGGGTTGACAAGCTTCTCCAGAAAGAACGTTTACAAAGTGATAGCTGTGAAGATGTCTTCCAATGTGAGATAAGCTGTAGTAGCAAGAAAGGTAATGAGAAACGGAAAGCATATTGGATAAACCCAGAGGCCTCCGATGACGAGGCTGTCTTCTCATCCACATCATCTTCATCATCTCCTGCATGCCATCCTTCCCAGTTGACAAGTGCGTATGGGTGTGACTTTAGACCTAAGCATCTTCCCAATACCAGATGGGCTTACTTTCAACTCCGTAAGTGGGGGCATTTAGTCTACGTAAATCTTTTCATACTTTTTTTTTTTTTTTTTTGCAAAATCTCTATGCCACAGTAACATTTTTGACTTAAATGAAAAAAAAGTAAAAGGCAAAATTATAAAATTTATAAGGTTGATATCAGATGATATCTTAATAATATGTTTTAATTGTAATAATACGACAAGCAGTCATTAATATCTGTTTTCTATTGAATTTTCTACTATATGGTCACTTCTGGTATTGTAACTAACCCATTTGTGTTGTCTCTCATGTGTATGTATGCTAGATGTGTGTCTACCTTATGTGTTTGTGTATTATATTTTATTCTGTGCATGCAAGATTTACCCCACTAAATATCTGCCCTTTTCCGGTAGGGTATGAAGATGGGAGTTTCTACTCCATGTGTTTGTGTATTATATTTTAATCGGTGAATGCAAGATTTACCTCATTAATTCCCTTGCCTTTTTCGGTAGGGTACGAAATGTCATTTCTAGAATTTTATGTGAAATCTCTCCTGCTAACCTTTTAAAAAATCTCCCTCAAATTCATGCCTCTTATGACTCTTCTAACTCCATTTCCAAGTCAAGTTCAGTGGTTGCAGGTGTATCCTTATTTTTTTATATGACACATAAAGCATGTCTCTAGGTACTATAGAACAGAAGATGTGAGCTTCTGAAATGACCCTCCGCCTGTAACCACAAAACTTGGCTCATCTTGGGCGAAAATGGAGTGAGAAGTGTCAAATTTGCCTGACTTTGGAATAGATTTTTATAGGTGTACACATTTGACAGAAAAGAGGGAATTCTAGAAAGGATCGCCTACCTAAGGTGGCTAATAGTTTAGTAGTTTAGACTTAGAATAGTGTGAAGAGGTTCCTCAGAATACATTGGTTTGTTCATTGTGCATAGAAAGTATGGGGGAGATTTATAAGAAGTGTCTGTGGTAAAACTGTTCCAGTTGCCCATAGAAACCAATCAGAGCTCAGCTTTAATTTTATAAACCGCTGCGGGAGAATGAAAGCTGGGCTCTGATTGGTTTATATAAATTATAATAATATAAAGCATATGATAATTTTTAGGCCATTTTAACATGAAAAGTATTACTAAAACTGTCAGTAATAGTATCCTACTCGCGGGTCATAGTTATGTTACTTTTGTCAGAGGATCGTATCAGTCTTTTTCCAGCGCATCACAGAAGGATAGCTCAGATTTTGGCCTTTGTAAATCCTTTGCTTTTCATTAGGCAGATGACTAGTTTCGAGAGCATGTATTTGGTGTTTCTCCACAGTTCTAGCACCGAAGTTCTGAATCTAGTCATTTTGCATGCATTGTCATATTTCTTATTTGGAATAAATGAAATGGTGGCTGATTTTCCAATATTTCTATGATGCCAAGATGTTCAGAGGTCTTCCAATCTACTGAATGGACTGGTATCATTGGGTCTTTAATTGTTCCACAAAATATGTTGATTTGCTGAACTGTAATGATTAAATTCCTTGCATGGATCTTCAGCTAGAATTCAATCCTGGCTTGCTACAAACTATATTTACAAGCTCTTCTGCTTTCTTATCAGTGTTCCTTCAAAAGCTTTATGTTATGTTGTCTCCTACAATGCTTAAGCCTAACTTGCTAGCAAGTTTTTAATAGTTCATTTTTTTGTTATGGATATTTTATTTGCTGCTCCTTAATCATGCATGTTGCCCCTCCATTTCTGTGCAGATAGCGGCTCGGGTAGTGAAGAACCTGGACCAGGTATGTGCTACTTTCCATTCATTGCTTTTTTTCCCCCCACTAATTCTAACTTCTACCTTTTCAGCTTTGTTAGCTCCAGCAGCAGACTATGCTGCTTCTGGTGATTATAATCATTAGTGTTTATCAATATTTGGAGAGGGAAATATCTGGACTGTACATCCACAGATTATACAATGATCTATTTCTGCTAAGCTACATTAACATAACGAACTTGAGGTTATTAGGCACATTTTGATCAAATTTCATAAGTCATCTAACCACTTCACAGTGACCTTGTTTTAATGGATCCCTACACTAGTGGATGTGTCACCACATGATGTCCACCGTCTCCGCAACAAAGCACTAGCAGGCCCCCCGTACCCATACTGGCAGGCTAAACCCCCCATGGCCCGGAGCCCTATGTCCCTACGAGCACTGCACCACAGAAGCTGTACACAGGGACAGTCGTCATTTGGCCTGGTGCAGTATTCTCTTTTGGGCAGGATTATCAGCTGCTATGGAGCCCATCATTTCAACTCAAGACATTTAATTATGCAGGTAATGGGCCGTGGCATACAAGCTGGAAACTCTTTTTTTTTAAGCCAATGTTTTCTTTTTAAAGGGAACCTGTCACCAGAATTAAGATATTTTTTTTTATCATGTTTTTATGGGAAACAAGAATTCTTGATTTTTCAAAAAAATTGTACCATGTCCCCATCTATATTTAATAAAAACAGATTTGTTAAACATTAAACAGGTTGTCCATGTTCAGAAAAAAGTGGATTCGTTTTGTGTATGAAAAAGTTATCTGATTTTCCAATATACTTTGTGTATGAATTCCTGATGGTTCTCTAGATCTTTGTTTGCTGTCCTGCTATATGAAGCTTCTATAGCTACACAAGTACATGTGCTATTATCGTCACAGAGAGTGATCAGATCCATGTGATCTTAACTGCTAATGCACCTGCTTGTCCATCACATGATCATGTACAGATTTCTATACACTGGAAGTAATCATAGGAGCATAGGAGCATTTAAAAGGGGTTCACTTTCAGCCAAAAATGTATTTGGGTAATGGAAAGTTTAACAAATTTACAATGTACTTTCTGTATGCATTCCACATGGTTTTCTACATCTCTAGATTTTCTAGAAAGACAACAAGCAGAGATCTAGAAAACCATGTGGAATGCATACAGAAAGTACATTGTAAATTTGTTAAACTTTCCATTACCCAAATACATTTTTGGCTGAAAGTGAACCCCTTTTAAATGTTTACTAATTGTGAGTCAATTATATATTTGTGGGAGATAGGTTTAAGAGATTGCTTCCCATTTATGGAAACTGTGAGGAATTGTCATTCCTGTCACATGACCGACACCACTAGCACCTACAATAGATCTCTAGGACTTGTAACTGGGGCTGTTAGGGTACTATGTGAATGTTAGTGTACTAGGTGGAGTGCCTCCGATCAAACCAGAGAGAACTGCTGACAAGGGCTGCTAACCTCTAACAGTAGTGAATCTATACTGTCAACTTCTATATATGAACACTTCACGGGAGTTGTTGGTTCAAGTGTTTAGTAACTATAGACTTCTTGTCTTAAAAAGATTGAGAAAAACTGGATTAGTTAACAGAAGAAGGTTTTTTAGTGTTGCCATATGTGCTGTGTTTTACTAATATTCTGTGATTTTCTCCAGGGGAATGGAGTGAGGCCCTATACCCACTGCTGAGTACACTTACCGACTGTGTGGCGATGATGAGTGATAAAGCAAAAAAGGCCATGGTCTTTCTGTTAATGCAGGACAGTGCTCCAACCATCGCCTTGTGCTTGAGCCTCCAGTACCGCAGAGATGTTGTCTTCTGTCAGACGGTGTGTTGAAGTTCATCACCTGGTTTCTGTTCACTAGAAACACTTCATATTGTGCTTTATATTTACTATGTTTTTGGCTTAGGCTGGACATTTCTGGAATCCGTTGTTTTCTTCAGATGGAATACTTGTATAAACCAAACCCATATTATTTAGTCACCATCGACTTCCATGCAAAGAAGGCTACCTTCTATTATTTACTGTATAACAGAAAAATTGTGCAGCGCAGTGTTACAGAAACATGCGGGAACATAACTTTCCATACATGGAAATCAGTTAACTATATCTGTATAGTATTCAGTTTTCATTAGAACCCATTAATGACAATGCAAGTCCATATTTTCTCATCTTTTTACTTAACAAGGTCAGATTAGTAGTGTACAGTCTGTTGAGCTAAATCTAGAAATGAATTGAAACAGGAAGAGGCATAGAAAGAACTGAATAATTCTCTGTCATTTCTGGCTTTGAATAAAAACAATGCTGCAATATTCAGACCAAAAAGCAACTAAAACTCATGGATGTCTTCTGGCTAAGCCTTCTCTTTTTAACAGATAGGAAGTTTATGGCAAAACACTTCCCAGAAATTCAAAAGACCCTTAAACTGTCCCAGATTTGTTTGAAATTAACACAAAAAATGTCTTTAATTTTTTTTCTCAGAAAATCATGTGCGAAATAAGTCTAACCTCATCTAATTGCAAAAGTAATAAACAGAGATATAGTCACTTACTGCCCTGGATAACCCAACATCTCCACTCTTAATTTCATAGGGGATGAGTGTCAGATCAACTAACCCCCCATCCTAAATAAATAGCCCTTGTGCATGCATATAGGTACCCAAATAACATATACGTAACTGTATTTGATCCCATGTATGGAGAGTTGTCCCGCAAGCACATTGCTATTTCATTCACTAGGGAAATTTGAGGGGGCTTTATTTTCTGGCCTCTGGGATATGGTATACATATGTTTAGTGGGAACCCTCTTAAGACAACTCTTATTTAAATCTTTGTATGAAAAATGGTTCTGCTATAAGTGAGCTGTATATTGGGTCCCAGCTTAGTGGTGAAATAAATTCTGCTTGTGATCATTCTGGTTTAACATTCAGTTTTTTACATACTATTATAACCACTTTATAATTTTAAGAATGAACTCCATGTGTTACTGTTTTAATATCATGTTAATTTAAAGGGGTTTGCCCATAAAAGAAAGTTCTCAAATTTTAATCCCCTAGTGATGTTTACACAAAATAGATAATTTTTATCCTCCTTACTTTACAATTCTTTTCTATATAATAATACAAAATTGTATACATTGTGATAGGTTGGATTATATCTGTGAAATGCTATATTTTCGTTAACAGAGAATGTGTTATTTTGTTATCCTGAATATATTTAAGAATCTTGTCTTCATATGACTACCCCTTTTAACCTTTTTTTTTAATGTATTGTAGTTAACAGCCCTGATCTGTGGTTTTATTATCAAGCTGAGGAACTGTCTGCATGACAATGGCTTCCTGCGCCAGTTATACACCATCGGTCTCCTGGCACAGTTTGAAAGTCTTCTCAGCACTTACGGTGAGTGTTGTATAGGGGACACTGCAGCCATGTTTTGGCTCAGTTTAGTACTAGGCCAAATGCCAAGACATAAGATCTCTTCATAATACAGATATATACAGATATCTTCATTATTACAGGGGTAGTAATTGTAAAATTAGAATGGTTTTACACATTGTTTTTTCTACTTTATCCTCAGGAGAAGAGCTGGCAATGCTTGAAGACATGAGTTTGGGGATCTTGGACTTAAGGAATGTAACATTCAAAGTAACGCAGGCTATGTCAAGCTCCTCTACTGATATGTTGCCAGTAATAACTGGAAACCGGTAAGTTAACTGGTGCTATTTTGTGTGGGCACACTCTTTTCCCATAATAAGCATTGAGGCAAGAACAAGCAGTTGTTGGTGTAATTTGTACCCCCTTCCTCTCATATACAGATAATATCACAGCACTCCTACCGGTTTAAGGTAGAAAACATGTGAAGTTACTGTTGCTTTTTTGTAGGTTTTATTAAGCCTCATGCTTAAAGAGGTTTTCTGGGAATAAAAAAAATGTTATACTGTTTTTGACTGTGGCAGCTATAAAAACAATACAGAGATTATACTAACCGGACACTGCCCGTCGCTGCCGTGCCTATTGCTGCATGCAGCGGCCAGCAGTGCTATGCTAACTACAACTGCTATATAAGTTTATTGTTTTTATGGCATCCACAGCCATATATAACATTTTTTTTATTCCTGGGCAACACTTTAATTCACTTGTTACTTTGGCTCAAAAATTGCATCAACATCTTCACATTAAGAAAAAGAAACAAAACTTAAAAGGAAATAAAGGAGTATCTTTGTGGACTTCCAGATGACAGTGAGCAGTCACATGCTTGAAATGGCAACTTCTCACCCATTTTCATGCCTGCATATAAGGCCTTTACTCTGCTTTATTTAATTTGGGCTTTAAAATACTAAAAAATTCAAGAGTAACATTGTGAATCATAGCAGATTAGAGGAAATGTAAGAGCAAGATAATCCAATCACTGTACATTAATCAATATCAATTGAGTATTAGTCAGCTCATATTTTTTCATTATTATACAGCAAATTCTTTGTGGGTTTGCTGTAAAGTAATGGTATGTCATTTGTATAATTAGATTTTCATCATTATGTGCTTTTTTATGTTTAGTTGCATTTAAACATTTTAGAAAAAAGCATATATGACACCAGAATTAGTTTAAACCTTAACAAAAAAAACTATCTTGATTTAGTTGAGGTGGTTTACATTATCATATGTAACCTGCTTCATTTATCTATTTGTATTGGAATTACTGGAGATAGCTGATGCATTTACTGTAGGTGATTAAATTCTTGGTCCATCCCACTTTAAGGGAATTAATCAATGCAGAATTTGGTGTCATGGAGTTTGCTTTCAAGGAGCATATAACTGACCCTTATTTATTGCAGTTCCTCACAAATCTTATTTATTCGTGAAAGGTCCATAAAATGGATTTATTAAGGATATTTTTGGAAAACAAAAATCTATAGAGATTTGTATAATATTTACGATATGTTTATTTTTCAAGTGATGGATTTAATGTCCGTATCCCATTGCCAAGCGCCTTGTTTGATGCCCTTCCTCGAGAGATTCAAAGCGGGATGCTGCTAAGGGTTCAGCCAGTCTTGTTCAACGTTGGGATCAATGAACAGCAGACACTGGCCGAAAAGTAAGCTTCTTCACATGAACAAACAAACTTTAAGATGAATAGCTGAATAGATTGTTACATTTAGATTAAAACATACAAAATAGATTTATAAATAATATAGAGATTACAATATGTATAACTCATTTTATGGCTCTATATGCCTCAGTCACAGGACTGTAATTGTGGCCGTGATCTGGCCGCACAAATTGTGGGCAGATCGTGTCCACAATAGAAGTCTAGGGAACCTAGTCTTGGTGAGCGCATGGTGTTCTAAACCGCGACCGTATCATGGCTGCTCAGCTTTCCCTAGTTTTCTTGTTTTAACTTTTTTTACTTAACTTTTACAATATAATGCAAAAATGTTAAATGCACATGTGGTGTTAATGTAGTATACTGTAATACTAAAAGTAATCTATTGTATATGTTGGTCTTTTATGAACCAAGGTTTGGAGACACATCGCTGCAGGAAGTGATAAACAATGAAAGTTTGATACGACTTAATTCTTACTATGAACAGTTCAAAGAAGTCTTACCGGAAGACTGTAAGTGGGTACAATAGAAACAACATATTGTACAAATTAATCCAATGTTCTTTAAGCGGACTTCTCAGCTCCACCTACGTCTAAGTCAATACTTGTATTCTGCATAAATAACCTGTTGGAGCAGCTCACAAGGATCCCATCCCAGCCTTTATCTAGTTATTTCATACATTAATCATTATAAAATCATCTATTCTTTATTATGTAAATGAGGCTGGTCACATGGTCAGAGGCAGTGATGTCAGCCCTGTTACCCCTCCTCTGTCCTCCCCCTGCTCATGTCTGTGTGTAATGTATAGTAAAGCATTGCTAGTGTCTGTGCTTTATCTGCTGACGTGCTGCATCCTCCTAATACACATGTGTAAGAGACACAGACATCAGCTATGCAAGTACCTGACATGTTCTGCTATATAACATGGCTGCATGGAGCTGTGGTATCTCTCCTATACACACACACAGACTCCAGGGGGTGTGGCCGCCAGCACCAGGAAGCACATCATCATACAGCCTCACATCATTATGTAGGCTGTCAGTCAAGCACGGGGGGTGTGGCTGTACCTCCCACTCATGAATAAGCTGGACAGCTTGAATACGATAATGACTCATTGGACATCTCACAGGTCATTTGCATACAGCTTTAGGACCTCATTGCTTAAGTTTACAGGCATGTAGAGGGACAATGAAGGGATAGAGGCAATGCTTTCTAATGGCAGTTTATGAAAATATATTTAGTTTGGGGGGTTAATTTGCATGACGGGTTCTCTTTAAGCATAATTAAATAGATCACCTAACACTCCTTTTGTTAATGTGATGTGTCCCTACACAGTCGGATACTACAGCGATGTTAATGATAATACTGATGACACTCTTTTTGTTAATTAATTTTTTTGCAATGCATAGCAACAGCCACAGTCCCTTACTAGGCATAGCAACAGCCACGTTTCCTCACTATGCATAGCAACAGCCACGTTTCCTCACTATGCATAGCAACAGCCACGTTTCCTCACTATGCATAGCAACAGCCACAGGTCCTCACTATGCATAGCAACAGCCACGGGTCCTCACTATGCATAGCAACAGCCACGGGTCCTCACTATGCATAGCAACAGCCACGGGTCCTCACTATGCATAGCAACAGCCACGGGTCCTTACTATGCATAGCAACAGCCACGGGTCCTTACTATGCATAGCAACAGCCACGGGTCCTTACTATGCATAGCAACAGCCACGGGTCCTTACTATGCATAGCAACAGCCACGGGTCCTTACTATGCATAGCAACAGCCACGGGTCCTTACTATGCATAGCAACAGCCACGGGTCCTTACTATGCATAGCAACAGCCACGGGTCCTTACTATGCATAGCAACAGCCACGGGTCCTTACTATGCATAGCAACAGCCACGGGTCCTTACTATGCATAGCAACAGCCACGGGTCCTTACTATGCATAGCAACAGCCACGGGTCCTTACTATGCATAGCAACAGCCACGGGTCCTTACTATGCATAGCAACAGCCACAGTTTTTTTCCATGCACTCAGTATGCCACCACTCTTGACCTGAATGCAAAGTGGCAGCAGTTATTTATTTTGCATCAAACTACCCCAGCATTTAATATGGTGGATAATCTCCTTTTCTTCTGTCTCATAAATCATAATATACATACCAAGGACATTGCTTCAGTTATAGTTGATATAAAAAGTATAGTGCATTTCATAAATCCTAAATAGTAAAGTGAATTTTATGACAATGGTTGATGTTTATTGTAGGTCTCCCACGGTCTCGAAGTCAGACATGTCTCCCTGAGCTTCTTAGGTTTCTTGGACAGAATGTCCATGCAAGAAAGAACAAGAATGTTGACATCCTTTGGCAAGCTGCTGAGGTAAGCAATTGTACTAATTGTGTAAGACCCTTTAAAGGGGTTTTCCCACAAACTAAACTTAGGCCCTATCCACTGGATAGGGCCTAACTTGCTGATCAGTGGGGGTCTCAGTGCCGAGACCCCCACAGATCGCGAAAACGAGGGGTCCATCAGGTGCTCCGTCAGACTAAAATATTAATACATTTTAAACAACATTGCTAGTGCAGATTATAATAGAAAACTTTGTAATATACTTAATTGAAACCCCCTGGTTCAGAAATGTCTTTTAACTCTTCAGGTTGTCTACTTTCAGCAAATAATTGATATTGTTTTGTGAGGAAAAGTTATACATTCTTCCAATATATTTTCTGTCTCAATTCCTCACGGTTTTCTAGGTCTTTGCTTGCTGTTTACTTCCAGTGGATAGAAATCTGTCCATGATCATGTGATATTATTCACAGCTCTGATTACTCTCTGTGATAATTACAGTTTGGCACATGCATGTCCATCACAAGACCAGGGACAGATTTCTATCCACTGGAAATAAACACACAGGCTATCTATAGAAGGACAGCAAACAGAGATCTAAAAAACTATGAGGAATGGATACAGAAAGTATACGAACAATATCAATTATTTGCTGAAAGTGGACAACCCGTTTAAGATTCATGAATGTTGTCCTAAGGTCATGGAATGATTTGTGGTAGTAACAGCTCACAATTTAAGTCACGGACCGACAGGGGTGACAGGACTTCTTCTCTGAAAATACATAAACAATCTAGGAATTGTTTTAACTTGTCTCGGCCCACCCGCTGAATTTAGATGTCATCCGGCGCAGGTCCCGAGTCTTTAGATGTCGCTGCAGTTTTCTACTGCTCCCGTGCTGATTTCTCTCATTAAAAAACAGCAATTGAGGGGTTACACCAGTTGGTATTAGTAGAGATGGGATTAAATCTGTTGTTCTACCAGGTATCCTCCTAGGTATCGCTATGATCTGAAAAAACATAGGATCAGTAATAGAACATATATGATTTCCTCATCTTCATAGATTTGTAGACGACTGAATGGTGTTCGATTTACAAGCTGTAAGAGTGCTAAGGATCGTACTGCCATGTCAGTGACGCTGGAGCAATGCTTGATTCTGCAACATGAACATGGGATGGCCCCGCAGGTTTTCACACAAGCACTGGAGTGCATGCGAAGGTAAGCAGATCCTGCTTGCTCAATGCTTTCATTTCCCTTTACTATAGGAACTAGGTGAGCTACAGATGTGTGTTTCCCAGAAAAATCTAGGTAACTCACTAAGGAACAAAAGTCTAAAAAATGTTTCAGAAAGAAAGGATATTGCAGTATTATATAGTATTCTTAGTATCACATGAGTCTGTTGTAAAACAGTGCTCCTAATCTGCAGGTAAATGAATTTTAATACATCAGTATAGAGGCCCAGTCACTGGGCTTCAGTTGTCACAGAACAATGATGGTTGGGAATGCATCTGCAGGTTGCACTGGTTCTATAGCATTGCCTCTAGAGAAGGATTATGTAACCTGCTACTTTCCAGATGTTGTACCTATATGGCTGGAAAGTCCCAGGCGACCTACACCTGCTCTAGACGCATCCCAGCTTTTACTTGTCGGGTCACCCA
Source organism: Engystomops pustulosus (assembly GCF_040894005.1). Classification (NCBI taxonomy): domain Eukaryota; kingdom Metazoa; phylum Chordata; class Amphibia; order Anura; family Leptodactylidae; genus Engystomops; species Engystomops pustulosus. Next base: position 100,855,902 of record NC_092412.1, on the reverse strand, counting down.
GGCTGTGTGGTTTTTGTCTGTTCCTACCCTCACCATCACGCCTTGTTTGTACAGCATATCCGCACTTATGTTATGTGTGCAGCAGCAACAGCAGCAGCAGTGTTACTGTGGAATAAAAGAAAAGTAGTGATCTATGGGTATATCCTTTTAGTGTCTTTATTTAACATTACATCTTACCTCTGCATTTCACTTGCTACAAGAAAGAATAAGAAACTGGTTTGCAACATCCTCCCTTTGTAGAGTAGAAAGCTGCTCAGTCTTGTTCCCTCCATTAATGTCTTTGAACTGTCTTCTTTTCACCTAGATTCTCCATCCCCCTTTATCCTTTCTGTTGAGTTTTCTTATTTGACCCTTTCTTATTTTCTAACACTTGGCAGATATGACAGCTTTATTTCACTTTTTTTACTTATCTGAACAGACACATGTGATTTTCTCCAAGTTAACAATTTTAAAGAGTCTTTGTCACATCCCAACTGCAATAACCAGTCAGTTTATATATTTCCAATTCCTGCTGTTTGTAAATAGGCCATTCCTACAGGCTCATTGAGTCCTAGGAGTCCTCTTCATTTTATCACATAAGCTTAAGAGTCCTCTTCGTACATCAGCATGCAGCACATGGCCCAGAGGTTCTTGGTTTGACGATGACAAGTCCATTACTCTTACACAGCATGTCAAGTATTTAAATACCAATGACTTCTTTTTACAGAAACATTGCCACTCTTTCCCATCAACTTTCTGGTATGGCAGCTTATAGAGAACAGATTCGATGTTACTGCTACTGTACCAGACACCACCCTTGAATGAGAATGTCACAAAACATGTTTTTATAACTATTGCAGCCCCTTTAAGTATAATATATGCTACTAGAGATTTAAAGTGGTGTATAGTGGCTACCACATAAACTAAAATACACATATAAAAGATACATATAGTACAGTCAGTACAGTGCATATACAGTGATACTTGTATCACTTATTGGTTGATTTGCTATGGTGTTCCTATATCCCTATTTGGAGCTACAGTGGGACTTGGAGCACTATGTTTCTCTGTATAGTTTGGATAGGGATACTACTGCCAATCACCAGAGGACTACAGTGCATATGCACAGCATTGTACGGGCTACATCCTTAGTATCCACTCTTTTTGTAGGTACTTTTGTAGGTATTTCCTAATTGAATTACTGTGTAGGCTGAGAAAAGACTATTTTTGGAAGAATACATTAAGACTCCTAGTTACTGAAACCTCAATGCATGCAGGGTTAGGCACCATAAACCTGGTGGCAAACAGGTGACTGCTTTAGTTGTATCTTTCTTTTTTTCTACTTCAAAAGTGACTTGAGGTTATATTGGATTGAACTTGTGCCATTGTACAATATGATAAATAACTATTACATTGGGTAGCCAGAGTAAGAATCTAGTCTTGCACAGAGCTATTGATGATGGTTAATGTACAAAGCATGCATTTCTATTCCTACAGCTATTTGCATAGAGGACTGCCTTGTAGACCCTTATGGTAAATAGCCAGATATCATCTAATGTTAATGGCCCAGATTTACCAATATTATTATTAATATAATATTACTATTGAAATCTGGCGCACCCTGCATGCACCAATTGTACTTAAATTGAGTGCACCAGTTTTCTTTGTTGCAGTCAGTTTAATGTTTCAATCAAGATTTCTTAAGTATAGAGTGAAATAAGTAGAACACAAGCATTATGAAAGAGTCACGCAGGACCAGAGAAAATCTTCAATAAAACATAGAAACAACTGTGTGGCCCTTAATGAGGTACAGGTAATTTAATGACTGCAGAAAATCAGTGCAAAAACTATATAAGCCTAAGTGGAAAAAATAAAATCCTAAGGGGTGGGTTAGAGCCATAGATTCAAGAGAACAGTTCTTGAAAGGCCTGGGAGTCTTGGTATGTATCCTGGGGAATCCCGGAAGATCCCCAGAATAGCCGGCCACCATCTCCTCCATGCTCAGAATAAACCAGAGTTCCTGAATCCATTCCACCAGCGTGGAAGGGTGCAGGATTCTCCAATGTCTTGGGGTCACTGTACGAGCCTCTGCTAAAGAGGATCGGAGTAACCCTTTTTAATGGAAGAGATGGAGCCTGGTAAGATTGAAAGGAGTGCGATCCGGGGGGAAGCAGAGACTTGAGTGTACATATTGAATACCTGAGACCTGAAGGGTTTGAGCACAGAATAGCTTCACCAATTATGGAAGGTAGAACTCCCCCCTCCCCACCGCACCTCCAGCACAGGTCAGACACCTCCAGATAAAATTAATGGAGCACCATGGTGCTACGATATTACCTGGATAGAGCTTTATAGTTCTTTTCCTAGGCTCTACAGGGTAGAAGCATTTTATGTTAAACAAGGAAAGCTTTTTCCCAGTCTGTATCCAAAATGTCCTCCATAAGTTCAGATTCCCAGGATGCAATGAAACCCGGTTTGCCCATGGCAGCGTCTTCCAGCAGTATGTTATACAACACTGGCAAGGCATGCGCAGGAGGGGAGGGTGTCCGAAAGAGGGACTCTAAAGCGGTAGGGGTGGAACCAAAGTCATTGTGGTCAGGGTCTTAGGACACAAAGGAAGTAAGCTGTCTATACACCAAACACAATAAGGGAATATCAGGATGAGTGGCTCGCAATGACTTCAGAGATGGGACCAATGTGCCTTCCACAATCTGACCCATTCTGATGTCATAACTGGCTTCCCATGAAAGGAACCTGTGTCTGCCCACCTCAGGGGGAAAGGCAGGGTTTTGCAAAATTGGGGTCATAAGGGCCTCTCATCCTGATCAATTCATATTAAGTGGCCAGACTATCCCAAGCAGAGAAAAAGTAAGGGGAAAAAGAGAGTGAGTGAGGGGGGCGCTGTTTTACCGGGATCCAAAGAACTGTATGGAGCGCAGGATGGGAGAGATCTATTTTCAATCTCGCCAACTGTTTAAAGCGGACGTGGTGATACCAGTCAACTAAGCGTTGAATAATGGATGCTGTATTGTATAGTTAATGACCCAGGAGACGCACCCCTCCTCCAAACATAGAGCGCTATAGGGTAGCCAAACTAATACGGTGAGCTCCCCCCTCCCCCCCCAAAAACAAACTTCCGCATTGCAGAGCGCGGCTTAGAAAAGAAGGAGCTTGGGGGACTGAGCGGCAAAGTCTAGTACAGGAGTTGAGGCATAATATCTATCTTGATCACGTTTATACGACCGAACCAGGAGAGATGGTGACTTCGGAATTGGGCGAGATCCCTGATGGTACAGTCTAATAGGGGTTTATAATGGTGCACTCAGTTTTATGGGTGTGCGCCAAATTTATGTTGAGTCACAGTAATAAATCTGGTGCATGGGAACGCCCCTTTTAGGTGCATAATTTTGTGGCACAGCTGACACTGTACAGCTTGCCATAAAACTGTTGCAGACACTTTATAAATCCATGTGCAAGCAGTTGGCAAGTTCTTTCTAGTCCAAAGTCACATAGGAAACTGGTGCAGTTTAATAGCTGTGGCCCAGTGTGTTTGGACCTTCATGCCATCCACTTTATCCTACAATTAGATGTTCTCCCAGAAGATCATAAAAGTGACCCAGCCTTCATGAAGCAATTAATGTTAATGCCCTTAAGAAATATTGCTAGATCACAGAAATTTTATATTTATGAGCAACCTGTAAAACACCTGAATACTACTTATTCAGTGTCGTCTGGCAACTTTAACATTTTTCTTTGAGACGGAAAGGGTCAAATCCTGTATTGGTTTGTTTGTGGTCTGTTTGCATTTCAGATGGCCACAGCTTAGCAGCATGTTGATGCATGGCAGCATGGACTAGTGGCTCTCTGCACTAAACCAAAATCTGCCAGTATTTTTCCTTTCTTCACTTGTCTACAATGCATTCTTAAGATTTCTCTTTTGTTCTCTCTTTTCTCTTCTTTTTACTCCACATTGCTACCTTTGATTTCCTTACATCCTTGTTATATGTATGTACCTGATATTCTGTGACTTTCCCTTCATTCATATGTTTTTTTTTCTGTGTTTAATTTGCTTTCTCCCTCTCGCTTCTTTCTATTACCAAACTACCGGTATGTCAATTTTTGTTTTGTATTTGGCCATAATGATTTTCTTTGCAATCCAAACTATACTCTTCACAGCATTGGAACTCGAGAGATAGTCACCCAGAAGAACTTGAGTGGCTTGGTTCCGATTCGAGATTTCAGGCTGGACCCCAGCCTCCTCTACTCTATCCCTTTGTTAGCATTCAGCCCAAATTTGCTGATAGTGTGGCTGTTTCTCAGCATTGCATACTTGGTTTCCAGATTTCGTTGCAAATGAAGACATGCCTGGAAACACACACTCCAGTGGGGACAGAGAAATTAATTTCTCACACTATTGACTTATATTGACTATAGACAAATTGACTATTGACTTTGTCTTATATTATGCCTTACAGTTTTCATCTTACTTTTCTAATTCTGTGTCAGCTCATTAAAATTGGGCAGACCTTTCTTGTACATATATATTTTAATTTTGCTTACCGATTACCTCATGTCCTTGATGCTGCTTTGTAACTATAATACATTCAAAAGCGTTATGTAGCAACCTTCAGTATTTAATTTTGTATTATTCATGCTGCTTGCATTACATACTTTATAAGATATATAATGTTATCCACCAATCTTATCTTCAATGGCCAAGCCATAGATGCTGGTCTGATTGAAGACTTATCTCTTGGCAGCATGGTGGACATTGCACATTTGCTTTCATGGTCTCTTGATCAATATAAAGCTTGGTCACTCTACAGCTGCATGCACTTTTAAAATTTATATTTTTATGTATATTTTTGAAGCAAGAAAAAAAAATCTTCCTCGTCTACTTCCTATTGTGCTTCCATGTTAAAAGAATATATATATACACATAGTCTTGCAATATAGCTTATATACCATTTATATTTTCCATTACCTCGGGCAGCTGTGCTATTTGGAAGTGACGTGGATGTCTAAGGCCATAGTTTGCTCCAGAAAAGTGCCTTCTCCACAGAACTGCCCATTATCAAGTTTGCATTTAAAAGATCACACAAAGAAAAAACTAAAAATCCAGCCTTTGGCCATTACCATGAGGCTTAAACATGTACATTCAGCTTCACCCACCTAAATGGTGCAGATGAAAAGATCTCCCGCTGTCCCCTATAAGTCCTTAGCTGAAGCCTGTTCTGCCAGAGCAGAATGGTGTAGTCTAGAAACATCTTTATAGGAAATATACACTCACCCATTTAATTATAAAACAAAATTGCCTCAGATAAGTTGTGTTTATAGGCCGGGGAAGGAGCGTCTCTTCAGATGCCCTTCTCTTGTGCTCCTTATCTGTAGAGTTGAAAGTGGCCCTGTGCCTCCTATATCTTAGCCCGACTCATCTCAGGCATAATGTGACTCATTTGCATATGGCTTTGCAGCTGAAGGTAAAATTTTCATACACTACTGCAGGGTGCCATTGATGTAGAGGGGTAAAATATGCTGACCGCTCCTATTAGATATAAAATTACCTCAGCATTATTTCTGTCAGGTTCTGATGCATCATTTTGAATTGATAGTTTTACAATTTTCCCCTGTGGGAGGGGCATAGTTCGGTGTACTGCCAACTTGTATTTGTTTAAGAAGAGATAATTAACATACTAATGGCTCCATTACTTGGATCAATAGATATGGCAGCCACTGTGTTCTACCATTTAGAAATGCATAGTAACAGGAAATGTCTGGTGGCCCCGGGCCTGAGCTATGTTATAGTAGTGAGCACATATAAAAACCATGTGATGGCTTATTTTTCCACTGCAGTTTTCCTTTAATGTATTAAGCCTCCATATTCTTATAATGTATCTAAATGATCAGTGTTCAAACTGCCACTACCACTATTGTGTTTTGCTGCAAGTGTGAAGTTAGACGTTATCATATGCTGTTTATAATCTTGTTTATATCCTCATTTGTGCAATTATATAGACAATGAAGATGTCATTTGTTTTCACAAGGTGGGGGTGAAGCACAAAAATGAAAAGCTGGTAAACATTATATAAACAATCAAGACCCTATGAATTATATTTGCAAAAAATTAATTTGTATTATTCAAATGCAATAGAATATCAATACATTAGTACATCAACCAATCTTATTTTTCCCTGAAAGTAATAGTCCATTGTTTAAAGTTCACACTGCACTCCTGGCTCCACTGAGACCATGAACGTACTAGCTGTGCTGTGACGTTTCGGAGGCAACTCCTCCTTCCTCAGACCTCAGCATTTGAAGAACATAAATGAATATTTTGCAAAAATACTTCGGATGGTCTTGATTGTTTGTATACTACTAAGTTGTTATCGAAGAGTGAGAGTCTTCAAGTATAGACCACTGTCCACACTGCCGCATAAAAGGAGCTATATTTGGATTGTGTTTAACAGTCCCTGAGCAGCTAGTTCAATTCAGTGCATGATTTGTAAATAAAGTTGCAAATACACATTGTATGAACACTGGCTAAACCTGCCATTTCGTTTGACCATCTATTGTCTAGAGGAGATGTCAAAGTGGAGGGGGAGAATGATGGTTGGTTGGCTGGAAGGATCAGCATGTCGCATTACAATATGCCCAATCCTTATTGAGAACATATTCATGCTTGGCCACACAGATGTAAATGTGTATTGGGGGGGGGGGGTTCAAGGAATAGCTGTGGACCTGTTTAGCCAACAATATCAATGTTGTATGTATAGTGTAGAGATATGTATTTGAATAGTACAAATCACTACCATACAACTACATCTTACTATTATATTTACTCCAATCACCAAAAATGGGAACCGTATACAGGCGGTCCCCTACTTAAGGACACCCGACATACAGACGACCCCTAGTTAAATACGGACCCCTCTGCCTCCTGTGACCTCTGGTGAAGCTCTCTGGATGCTTTACTAAAGTCCCAGATTGCAATAATCAGCTGTAAAGTGTCTGTAATGAAGCTTTATTGATGATCCTTGGTCCCATTACAGCCAAAAATTTTTAAACTCTGATTGTCACTGGGGCAAAAAAATGTTTTGTCTGGATCTACAATTATAAAATATACAGTTTCGACTTACATACAAATTCAACTTAAGAACAAACTTATGGACCCTATCTTGTATGTAACCCGGGGACTGCCTGTAAATAATAGTATTCAATTACCAAATGCTCCTTTACAACTTGACTTAAGCCTCATATTATAAAACAATCATCCTCTCTCTGATGTATGGATTGAAAATAACTTTTATCTTGTAAATGTTATTTAATGTGTTTTAAATAGACATTTCTTTTTATGATGGTGCATTTATTTCTGGGTGAAAGCTAAACTTGTTTATTCGAAATTCATTTGTTACCCTACCTCAATATGTATAGGAATTGTATGTTCACGTTTTTTTTTAGACAGAATAGCCTTAGTTTTTAAGTCATATAGGCGCTCTTCACATCCCAGTTATGCCTTAATGCGGTATTCCCATCTGGGCATTTACATTTAATTTAATTAATCTACCACATATTCTTAATTGCATTTATCAATTTCCTGTTTTTTAAAAGAATGTACCTATGTAATGATAATTTCCCATAAATATTGTCATTTTGTCCCTTTAAAAACAAGATGGTTATCAATGGATATGACCACTCCAGCACTCTGGCGGCAGTGGCCACTCTGTGCTATTGAGTCCTGCCTGACCTCCAGGATTCAGCGGTCACTACCACAGGACGGCTGTGCGACATGCAGTGACTACTGGCCATTTAATAAGTAAAAACGATTTGTTTCTTTTGGCAATCACTCCAGCAGCAGTGGTTGTATTGAAGGTACAATATCTCATTTCTGCAAGACCATATGAATTATCTTCACACAGGGACATTTTTTTAATAACATACAATTGAAGAAATGTCTATATATGGCAGGTGAATTTAATTAAATTGCAATGTCCAGATGGGAATACCCCTTTAGGTTATTTGCATCAGTTATTACAAGTCTAAAATTGGTGTGGTCAAACACTCAGATTAAGACATGTGAGCTGGGCCTAAAAGATAAATTACATGTCTAGAACAGGGCACAAATGACTGCAGGTAATATTTGTGCTATTTGCAAAGTTATGCAGTGGACGAATAATAGAGCTAACCCATGTCTAGCTCTATACATATGTTCTTCTTATAATGCTTTATTCTACTCATATGTATGCAATTGTTTAACAAACCTACATGCAATGTATTACATGTTGGTAGTTAAAGAACAAAAAATAGAACTATAATCACTGTGCCCTTTTACGGGTGATGTGTATTTTAGAGGAGGGCCCCCACTGAGGGCTCTCCTATGAGAAAAAGCTGAGAGCTTCTAAGGCACATTTTTACTTTTGGATTTGAGCCCCTGTAGGGCGAACTCCTGATCTACTGGTTTGCAAGAAAAAAGCCCTCCATTATGAGCTGATTGTCGTAGTTGCTTGATTCTTAAACCGCTTCTGATGAGGCATTCCTCTAAAAGGTATTCTGTATTAAAACAGACAAGTAAACAAGAAGTGCTATTTCTCAATTCTTCTATTAGTCAGGACACACTTTAAATCTGTTGTTTCGAAGGACCTCAGCCATTATGTAGAAACCATTAAAGGAAATCTACCATTTGATTTCATGCATTATAAACCAAACATACCTTGAGAATGCTGTAGTTACACTAGTGCAGAAACATATCTTGTTTAATCCATGAGTTGAGTGGTTTTGTTGAACAAACAATGATAACTTTCAGGACCATGGGAAAGCTGGATTGCATTCAGCTTGCCGTTCATAAACACATTACACGGAGTTTCCTGAACTGTCCCGACAGGACTAATCAACCTCAGCTGGATCACTCATACACAGCAGCTGGGGGATGGTGCAGCGATTGATTACTTCTGCCTGTCAGGCACAACTCAGTGATTACATCATTCTCTGGAGCAGTACATACTTAATGTCAGGGGGAAAGGCAGAGCCAGCCACAGGAGCGACTGAGCCTCATTATCATACTTTTATAAAACCACTCAGCTCAGGGATTAAACAAGATATGTTTCTGCAACAGTGTAACTACAGCATTCTCAATCTCAATGGTAGGTTTCCTTTAATCAGCTAATCAGAAAGGCCCTAAAAATTGTAGCCTCAAGTGTTTTAGGCAGCGTGTATGTAGCTGATGTGGTTTTGGTTGGGTGATTGAGCTCCATTTTTGGATGGCATGGTCTCGAGATGTTTTCACTTGTGGGACATGGTGTAAATTGTAGCTTATACTGCCAGTCTGGAGTAGGGTTTGTATTGTATAATATCATTTCCTGGAAGGAATATTGATCTGCGATGTATTTCCATTTGTTGTAAAAGCCTCAGAGTTTGCACCCTTCTGAATAATATCATTTGATCCTTTTTCTTTTCTTCTCTATACATAGCTGCTATAGCTGAAATGCTGTCATGCTTTACATCACAACACAAAATCTAATGAATGATGCTTTTATTCCACCAGGAACAGCTGCACATTGCACTTCCTCCGCATGTGTCCTTGAACACACTCATTCAATATGCTGCACTTGCTACTGCTTTTGGCCATGCTTTTCATTTGTTATTTAGGTTTTATTTTCTTTTGTTGTGCCTGTTTTGTCTTTTTTTTTCCCATAGTGAGGGCTGTCGTCGAGAAAACACCATGAAGAATGTCGGATGTCGCAAATATGCCTTTAACAGTCTGCAGCTGAAAGCTTTCCCAAAGCATTACAGGCCTCCTGAAGGGACCTACGGAAAAGTGGAAACTTAGCTTCTGCTATTTGGAGATCCTCTTGCAATATCTGTAGATTTGCATTAGTTTATGTATATATAGAAGAATATGTGATTTGATGGGTTCTGGAGACACAAAGATTATATAAACTGAGCATGCACAAGAAGATCGTTTTGCATATTGTATTAGACTCACCTCTCACCAACAAGGCTGCTTATGAGTTGAAAATGTTCTAAAGCTTCTAGTGATCTTCAGGCAGACTTTAGGAGAATTCTAGTTATGTCCACTACCTAAAAAGGCGTTACATGGTTTTTGCTATTACCCCATTGGATTCTTTTTTAGTGATAAATGACTTATTCAGCATGCTGGGCTGCAATGTAGAGGAAACAAAGGCTCAAGCAAGTGGTTTTCCTGTTGTGGCTTGTTTTGAATTTTTAATGTAACAATGTGAAATTAAAAGGGATGTACACTAGGTGTTAATTGTATAGACCTGCTCAGGAGATATTTGAGGTCAGACTTTTTAGAAGTGAGAAGATTGTTGAAGTTCATATAATATTTCAAGGGTTTATTTTCAGTTTTGCGGAAAACTTCACCATAAAGAATTCAGATTTTGTTTCCGTTATTTCTGTGACACTTCAGAAATGCTGGTAACCGACACAGTTATATCTCGTCTTAAAGGGAACCTGTCATCAGAAATTGACCTAATTAACCATTACCATTATGTTGTGAAGCACATTAGCATCTTCCAGATCATGTTTCTTTTATGGCTCAGTGTGTGGCTTTATTAGGTCACTTTCTGCTAACAGGTTCCCACAATAACTGTAAGCTGAGTGTTTTCCCAGTAGAACTAGACCCTGCACAACCGCTAGACTGATGGTTTTACACCATTATCCTAATTATTGTTCAGTTTAGATTGAATTGACTTTTTGATCTGTTAATGGAAAAAAAAGTACATTATTCTAATTATTTTTACTCATTGATATTATTATTACAGTATATTTGCTTCTTTTTACCATCTCACTGGCTTTTGGACCTTTAGGTAGTTTAGTTTTCCAAATCACCTTGCCAGATTCCCATGAACTCTGAAATGTTTATGGAGAAACCAACATTTTTTTACTGTTTGGATAAGATAGCCCATATTAAAAAACAATTATAGAGGAGAGTGCCTTAATATTTTCTTAGTGCTACTTTGATTTGGGGAAAAATAACTTTTTCCATTATAATCATTATAAAATTATTCATTATACAAAGAAATAGTTTTAGCACAAGCAAGGTAAGAAACCTTGTAACTACCAGTAGTTTAATTAGAAAAAATCCTTCTTTCTCAACATCTCTTTTCCAACCCCACTTCCTGCTTTCTAAACTGACTTTTCCTTTAAAATCTATGCTGAATCAAGATAAAAATAGAGTAGATTCACCAATTGACTGGGTCACATGGAAGCCTCTGGAGAAGGAAGTGGGGAGCAACAGGAGAGGCACAGACAATGGATGTTGGAACTAAATTGGTGGTTTTTATATCACTCTTTATTCACATTAATATAGGTGGATATTCCTCTGTAATGTCTTACATTTTCCTGTTAAGTGATACTGTATCCAGTATCCTCTTGAGTGAGAGTGAGTTATTAAGCCGTTTTCTATACTTTATGTGTGCATCATCACGACAGCTAGTCTGCAGCCACCCTCTGTAAAGTAAGTAAAAATTAGTGATAGAGTGCATATGAGGAAAGTGCTAAAACCTGTAAGATTCTAGTCTTGTAATGGTCACAAATGATGATATTCGTCATTTACACACACTAAATAATCACTTGATGCAAAGTTTCCCAAGAATAGTAAGAAATTTATAATCTAAATAGTGTATAATATTAGAGAAAACTGTACATAGGTTAAAACTGAAAGATAGAGTGTAAAGTTACATGTTTATATATTTTAATTTTTTTCCTTATGAAAAAACATTCCAGAACCAATAGGGGGCCTACCTATTTTTTTTTTATTTATTTTTTTATCAATGGGAGGAGTGCTGGTTTTCACTTATATCGACAGTGAGATCGCTGGGGACCTTCCACTTGCTGAGTGACTTATAGACACAGTGGAGGTCTGGGTGGGAGATGCAGTTCTTCTGTATCCACCCCCCATCGAGTGGCCTCCGCTGAGCGTATGCATTGCTCAGTCAGATGCAGCAGGATGGAAAGATTCCTTTTACACAGTATATATTCACTGAAAATCACTTCGGCACTCAGTTTTTTTTCAAAATATAGACAAAATCTTTATTCATGATATTTAGGCAATCCAATAGTTTAATGTGTGGAGCTCCATCAGATACTAAAATACAAGAGATGAACATAAATAGCCTTCTCATATCAGCATATGTCATAATTTATAAAAAAAAAATCTGTTCTTTGTTTTCTACTTAACATACTGAGATTTTTATAAATTATGACAAATGCTGATATGAGAAGTCTATTTATGTATTTACTGTATTTCAGTGTCTGATGAAGATCCAATCTTTAAACTTTTGGATTGCCTAAATATCATAAATAAAGATTTTGTGTATATTTTGCAAAAATAACGGAGTGTCGAATTTTTCTGTGATTGATTTAGAACATGTTGGTACCCTATTTGAAGCACCTGTGCTACCCTGGAAGTGATATGTATCTTTCTTCTGAAGATTTTACACGGTATACAACATATACTGTGCATATAGAGGCAAAAACTATGCCTCCATCTACCAGTATGTCAATGTATACCATCTTATCTTTCTGAATTGCACCTCTTTTTATAACAGAGTCAGTTTTTGCCCAAACGACTAATAAAAAAAAATGACTTCAAATGAGTATACTCAATAGAGTATTGAAATGAGGTGTTCACTAGTTCTCAATTTTCACAGCATTATATCTGAATAGCTACATATCTTATGGACAAACTGTATATGTTTCCTGGTCACAAAGGTGCGTGGCTTGTTGTAGTGCACTTCTCAGGAGTATGGTCCAAAACTTTGAAGACTTGTATGTCTTTGTGATTTGTCAGCTGCCATGGCAGTAATTTATATGACATGACCAGGACAGGTGATATTATTCCATTAGAGCTAAAGTTTCTTAGGATAACAGCAAGCAGAGATCTTTTCAATTCCATGACAAATTAATAGAGAAGGTCTAAAAGAAAATGATGTGACCACAACTTAAATATGTGAACTATTTTATTATAACTGTACATCAGGATTTAGAAGTTGGTAATAACAAGTATTACTAAAAGTGAATAGCAAGGTTATTCAAAACTTCTGTGCTCTTAAATTGCAGAGCAGATCAGGTTACTGTAGGAGTGTTTACAGCCATTATATAGAAATGTGTTTCAGTTAGTGAGAAGATTTAGTGATAAATCTGCAGTTTCCATCTACTGTCAAGTGATCTCTCAAAAGTGTGTAAAAAAAAATATATAGCTTTTTACAGTAGCAGCTCTGCTCTTTATGTTCAATGGCTATTGGTATATTGTCCCTATAAACAGTACCAAACATACGATGACCTAGAGAGGTACTGCTTTTGGCAAAAAAAAAAAAAAAGATTATATGCGGGGTATTAATTATTTTATTAATTTATTTACTTTTACTAAGGGCCATGCATCAGTTTTCTGTCGGACCAGGTATTCAAGAAGTGTCTGCACCACAATTGTGTAGCATGCAACACTTTTGTGGTGCAACTGCACTAGGCATCATGCAACACAAATTAGGGGGCGTTCCACTGCTCAATTGAACCGTGCGCCAGATTTATCATGCAAAGTTTGTTGCACGCCCCATGTTAAAGGTGCACCACAAAAAAGTTTGAACTCTGTCTGAGCTGTGCAGGGGGAGCCAGATTCATGAAGAACGGGCGCCAGAAATCCTGAATGTGGCGAACCCTGCACACTACACAAGCAAACAGCATTTAGTAGAGTTTACACTATTCTTAGTAAATGTGCCCCACAACGTCTAGTTTCATGCATTGAGATGTGCACATACCATATCCCATTTTCTGACACTTTGAAAAAAAGTTTAGATTTCATTTTCCTCGCCTTACACCACACACTACATTGGGGACAGATTTAGATATATGCCTTGTACAGTGCAACAATATACTTAAACCTTTTTTGTTTTTTCCCCACATGAGTATTAATACCTAGCGTAACTAAACATTTTGCATAGATAAATGGTGCAGATAATAATAGTAAACTTTGTAATACACTTTATAAAAGAATAATGTTTCTTTGTCGTTTTTTTTTCTATTCTTTCTTTCCACTTTTAGCAGATTGTCTAAATTGACTCTCTCTTTAAATACACTGCAGAGCTAAGTTATCAAGTGAAATATTCTCTAGGTATGTTTGGAGTTAATCGTTAGCCTTCTCTTCTTGACTTGATCTTCTCTGTGTTTACTTGAAAAGGGTTTCAGAAATACTGCTCACTACGGGAGAAGAAAGGAACAACAAAAAGAGAGAGATAAAATAATAACACGTATTGTAAAGGTTACTATTATCACCAGCACTATTTATTTCTTAAATAAAAATAAAATAGTTTCAAAGGTGTAGTTACCTTTTAAGAAAGGTTGAGTAATGCTTAGAAAATGTGTTTAGCTATTCTGGGATATAGGTAGAAAAACAATACAATACGATACAAAATTAATATATTAGAATTATCTTAAGTGGGGGATAAATTAAAGTCTGGAGTTTCCTTTCCTGATAAACCACATAAAGTCATACAATATTACATGCAAATTAATCATAGAATGCTGTGTTGTTTTCCTAGTAAGCTTTGTACAATTCTATGTCACATGCTGTTTCTATAGTGCCTAAATATTGTGAGATAAAATAAGAAGACAAAAATCGTTCAGATTAGAAGTGCGCACATTGTAGCATTCGTATTGTTCAGCCGCTGCCTGAAGAAGCAGAATGCCTTGTAATCCTGGCTGTAAAGAATTGCATGTGGACTTATTTCAATAGACCAGAATTGTTGAGTGAGTATACTACTGTTATGAAGCAATACAATACAAGAACATCTGTGCAGCCACCTAGTACTCTGTAACCCTGGTTGTATAAAGTCACGTCTAATGGGAAATGAAGGAGATGAAGATCTGTTCATTTTGTCATGTTTTGTAACCTTTGCACTTGTAAAGATATTGTATGATAAAACAAACTTCTTTCTTTCTTTTGATGCCTTTTCACTTGCTGAGAACTGTATTCATTTTTTAACATATTTAATTTGGCAAGTATTATGTATATGGTTATTTTTTTTTCTGTAATTGTACTTTACTTGCTTGGTGTTCCTGCTGTAAATGTGCTAGTCTTGAAATAAACAATGGATAAATGTTGCCCAGGTTTCATGGTGTACTTTTTGGATTTATACATAATTGAAATAACTGTCTGCTGTTTGAACCATTTGATAGCAAATTGTAATCCATATGACATGTTGTAAGAAAGTTTTGTATACACAAGGTTTTAACCCCTTAAAGAGAACCCATCAGGCAAATTAACCCCCCCAAACTAAATATATTGTTATTAACTGCCATTAGAAAGCATTGCCCCTAACATTCAGGTACTAAGACTGTATGAAAATGACCTGTGAGATGTCCAATGAGTTGTTATCATATTCTGCTGTCCAGCTTATTCATGAGTGAGTGGCACAGCCACACCCCCAGTGCTTGACTGACAGCCTGTATAATGGTGTGAGGTATAATGATGTAATGGCTCCCCCATGTGCTTCTTGGTTCTGGCAGCCACGTCCCCTGCAGCGTGTGTGTGTATAGGAGAGATACAACAGCTCCAGGCAGCAATGTTATAGCAGAACATGTCATGTACTTATGTACTGATGTCTGTGTCTCTCACATATGTATTAGGAGGATGCAGCATTTCAGCAGATAAAGCACTGATACGAGCAATACTTTACTATACATTACACACAGACATGAGCAGGGGGAGGAGAGGGGAGGGGTAACAGGGGTGACATCACTGCCTCTGACCATGTGACCTCTCTTATTTACATAATAAAGAAAATATGATTTTATAATGATTCATGTATGAATTGACTAGATAAAGGCTGTGACACAGGCTGTGTAAATAGTGACACAGATCTGATGACAGGTGTCCTTTAAAGACGCAGGTTTTTTTTCCGGTAATTTATGCTCTCCACCTCCAAAAATCCATAACTTTTTCATTTTTCGGTGTACAGAGCTGTGTCAGGGCTTATTTTTACTGTGTAACAAATTTTATTTCTCAGTGACATTATTTATTATTCCATGCCGTGTACTGGGAAGCTGGAAAAAAAACGCATATGCGTCACTTTCTTGTGGGTTCAGTTTTTATGTCTTTTTCATTGTGCGATCCAAATGATACATCTACTTTGATTTTTGGTTCGGTGCCATCACAGGGATACCAAATTTTATATAGGTTTTTTTTATTGTTTTAATCCAATTTTAAAAAATTAAACAAATGTGTACAGAAAAAGAAATTTGTTTCACCATCTTCTAGCGCTAATAACTTTTTCATAATTCAGTGCACAGAGCTGTGTAAGCTGTCATTTTTTTGCTAAATAAGCTGAAGATTTTATTGCTGCCATCTTGAGGACTGTGCAACGTTTTGATCACTTTTTATTATATTTAGTAAAATGGTGTTACAGTAGCGTTTCGGACATTTGGGCGCTATTCTCTGCCATGGGTTTACCGCTGGCAATAACCGTTACTATATTTTGATAGATCAGGCATTTGAGACGTGGCGATACCTTACATTTTTTGTGATTTTTACTGTTTAGTACATTTTATATCAGTTCTAGGGAAAGGGCGGTGATTTGAATTTTTTTTTTACTATTTTTTTTAGACCCTCTAGAGTACTTAAACCCTAGATGGTCTGATCGTTCCTACCATATACTGCAGACCAGTGCGTCCATGAACCACTGTGGCATCAGCACCGATTGTGGGTATTAGTGGTGGGTGGTTGCTGCATTATGCAGCAAAGCCCAACTCTGTATGAAGAGGGATCACTCAGCACACAGCATGAAGAGATTAAAGGGGTTATTCAGGTTTTAATAAACTGCCGCCTTTTGTAAATATATGTAAAGCAGTGAATAGGCTGGCGCTGTCTCTTTAAATGGGAAGTCAGGCTTTTCCTAAACAGAGGCAAGATGTTTCAGGATGCAGGTATGTATGATATTACAATCTATAAACACTATGTAAAAAGACCACGGAACATGGCACTCATTGGTAATTGTCCAAACATTTTATTGAATCCAAGCTGTAAAAGTGAACATGCCAATCATTTACAAAGCTACAGGCCATTTAGCACATCGCCTGTAGCTCTACGTGTTTGGCATGTTCACTTTTACTACATTGATTTTATAAAAAGTTTGGACAATTACAGGTGAGTGCCAAGTTCCTTGGCCTTTATACATAGAGTTTACACAAAAACATTTTCTGAAAAACTTGGCTTATACTTGAGTGTATATGGTAGAATACCTTAATAGGGTCATCATATTGTACTTCACCCTACTGCTCATTAAGTTATTGGTCAGATGTCTGGTCACTAGAACTTATTTTCTAGTACTTTACCTTTAAATATTACTGAGGAATACTTTGGTTGTGATATATTTATATTGTATGCTTACTGTCAAGCACTGTCCTTTTTTGAAGCATTTGACGAAGCTGAGAAAATAGTTAGAAACACTACAGAATTTGGGCTCTCGCACACTAGATGTGATCATCCTGTAAAGAGCGCTATGTCAGGGGCTGACCACATTGCCAGGGACAGAACTCCTAGATATTGATATATGCAGAGTTCCTGCTTCCCAAATATGCAGCAGTGCTGAAACGGTAATGATGTACAGTGTCGGCTGTAGGCGGGTGACGTCATGTCACACATGCGTACGTCCGTAAAGGTCCTTTAGCCTACTAGTGGCCACAGTATGTTCTGCTGAGCCGGCTTCTACACTCACTTTTATATACTCGTACACACATACATACGTATACACTCCTATGCACATTTGTATTATATGTACATTTATACACTAATACGTACAGTATATACAAACTCATACTGTATATACATACAGTATATATGCCTCAAAGTTCCATACAAACTGTTTATATATAAACATACAGCAGACATACATCATATTCTTTTACATATGATATACACCCACTGTGTATACACATACATGCAGTATAAAAACACCATATGCACATACTGAATCTATATACAACATATACACACATATATACAGTATATACAGTGCATATACATACAGCATACATACATACATACAGCATACAGTAAGTTGGGCAGATGTGGTGGGCGGACAGGGACAGAGGGAGGTATAACTGTATAAGGGTGGTTCCATTTTGTTGCGGCTGTTCATCCCAGGCCGCGATGCTACGGCTGTTGTTACGCCAATGGCCACTAGTAGGCTAAAGGACTTTTTATAATATCACGGACATGTGATCAGTCACGTGCTCATCAGCCAGTGACATCACCCGGGTGTCTGTCCACAGAGAGGGCTGGGGTTGGGGTATAAATTAGGAATTGGAGGAGCCAGCAGGCGCCGATACGACCCTGAGCGCATACAGCTCATTTGAATATTTTTCTAACCTTATTTTCTAGCTCTGACGGAGACCCTGGAGGAAGCTAAAAAAGCATATGTCATCCCCAGCAGGTAACGAGGGTGCACTATAGGACAGTCTACCATTGAGAAAATGGTGATATACCATGGTTAAATATACGGACCAGCATTAATATTACACAATAAATATATGGAGGCATGCTGCTCCAACATTTCTGGTTATATTATCTATCTGGCAGGCAAAATAACACCATGAACTCCACTCTAAGTCAATAAGGTCCATCAGGTTGATCCCTGTTTATGATAAATGGATCTGGCAGTGCATTATAGCCTGCATCAGAGACCGAAACCACAACATAATATGAACAGTGCCTATATGGTAACAGATTGCACATTCACACCCTCTTATTCTGTTAAATTGGGATCAAATCCAGTGCTAATAAAGAACTGTAGTTGGCGGAACCTTCAATGTTATCAGTGAAATATCTTATGTACATAGTTCATTTAATGCTAGAAAATCATCATCATGTGGCTTCATTTATACATTATCATGAAAGAAATGCTGACTTTATATTATTTGGTGTAAGTACTATTATCAGCGGGGCCATGGCTAATGTTTGAAGCTGTCTTGTGCATTGCTATATTTGCACTTCCATGAGCTGTTACCTTCTGCTTGGCTTAGAGCAGCTTACTCTGGGTAACTAAGATACTATCAACAGAAGCTGACAGATGCAGCCGCTCATGTAACCATGACACTGGAACACTGTATCGAAGGCTGGGATTCATAATCTGTGTAGGACTATACAGACGGCAGTCATATGCCAACAATTATTATTTATTTCAATAATCTATTTCTTGTATGTCAGCTGTAACTTTGTGATATGTTTGCCTACTAATGTGCCATACCCTGTCTTTACTTTGTATCTATGATGTACATATTAAACCAGGTAATATAGCAATGTTTCAGCCTACTTATTTTCCTTTTTGTCACTTAATTTAAAGGGGTTGTCATTTTATCTCTATGGAAGTGGGAAAGTTGCTCAATCAGCTATCTTTGTCAGTGCCATAGATATGAAAAAAGCAGTGGGCACATGTGTGACCAGCTCCTCTATTAAAATGGGGGAGCAACATTATGCTCCCATTGCTAGGACCCCACAATCCGCTATGTTGTGGAGAGATGATAACTTGATGTAACTGGAATACCTCTTTATTCCATGGTAGAAATTAAATGCTGGAAGGCACAAATAGGGGCACATTTACTAAGAAAGTCAGAAACTTCACTAAAAGTGCTCTGCTTGTGTTTAACGCTGGATGGGACAGATTCATTAAGAACGTTCACCAGAAATTATGAACCTGCCAGTTCCATGTACTGGCCCAACAGAGTTCGTCAACTTTTTTGTGGTACACCTTTAACATTTTGACCCATTAATAAACAATAATATATACTACCATATAATTTCCCCCTCATTAATCTGGTAGCCCCAACACACTTCCCCAGTATATAGGTAGCCTGTGCCGTATATAGCCATCCTGTCCTTTGTAGTTTATAGCTAGCCCCATATAGTATATTGCCATCCTGCCCCCTGTAGTATATAGCCAGCCTGCCCCCCTTTAGTATATAGCTAGCCTGCCCCTGTAGTATATAGCCAGCCAGCCCCCTGTAGTATATACTCAGCCGCGTATAGTATATAGCCAGTCTCATGTAGTATATAGCCAGCGCCATGTAGTATATAGCCAGCCCTATGTAGTATATAACCATCCTGCCCCCATATAGTATATAGCCACCCTGCCCCTATCCAAAAAAATGCAATGAGGCAGCACTCCAGTAAGTATAAAGGTAATGGCAAAATAAGGTGCAACGTTTCAGCTCATCCATAGAGCCATTATCAAGCCATCCTACCCCTTGTAGTATATAGCCAGCCTCATGTAGTATATAGCCATCCTGCCTCCTGTAGCATATAGCCACCTCCATGTAGTATATAGCCATCCTGCCCCACTGTAGTATAAAGCCATGCCCCAAAAAATAATAAAATAATACTCATCTACCTGTGCTCCTTGGAACCACATGGTCTCCGCCGTCCTCTCACTCTATGACCTAGGTGGTGGCGCCTGAGCAATGATGTCTACAGCCGCGTGTCTGGGTCCTAGAGGGCGCACACAAAACCAGCATTATGTATATCTTAAAGATACACATATCGCTGGTCTCTGCGGGGGCCAGGACGACGCCCCAGGATGGGAGGCGAGGGTAGCACCCTAGGCGATCGCCTACCCCTTCTCCCGGTACTGGTACTAACAACCACACCACAGGAATAAAGTGCAACATGATATTAGAGTTCTCTGGGTTCAAAAGATATATCTAAATTGTGCAAAAGGCTGGGGGACAATCTACCATCATGGGTGATGGTTAGGAAAGGAATGGAGTTATAAAGGGGCCCAGGTCATTTGTCATGTAAATAATAAAATAAAACCTTAAAAAAAAAAAACAGACACTACAAAGTTTCCCCTATGGACGGAATGGGGGATAAGAGTCAGAGCAATGAAAGAGGGGCAACCACTGAGACGTCCAGTAATTGAAAGAACCAGGATGGTTCCCTGAATGCTTCCTAATTAAAATGCCATATAAATACCATGTATGCTTCATTTCCACACAGCATGCTGTGTTTGTTTTTTTTCCCATTTCCTCATCAGAGTGTTTTTGGAGCCCCAGTGATTTGACTCTTAAGCGTATCCCCAGGATAGGGCATCATTTGTGAGACAACCCCTCTTAAAATGATCTTGATTAGAAACAAAACATGGCACATTAAATTTAACACATACATACTGTATATGCAGTAATGACTTAAAGTTTGGACACACCTTCTTATTGAAAGAGTTTCTGTATTTTCATGACTATAAAAATTGTAGATTCACACTGAAGGCATCAAAACTATGAATCAACATATGTGGGATTATATACTTAACAAAATAGTGCGAAACAACTGAAAATATGTCATATAGTCTAGGTTCTTCAAAGTAGCCACATTTTGCTTTAATTACTGCTTTGCATAGCCTTGGCATTCTCTTGATGAGCTTCAAGACGTAGTCGCCATAAAAGGTTTTCACATCACAGGTGTGCCCTCTCCGGTTTAATAAGAGGGATTTCTTGCCTTATAAATGGGGTAGGGACCATCAGTTGTGTTGTGCAGAAGGCAAGTGGATTTGTATTATGGCTAGAAAAAAAGCAGCTAAGAAAAACGAGTGGCAATCATTACTTTAAGAAATGAAGGTCAGTCAGACCATCAAGCCCTACAAAGAAACTGGCTTACATGAGGACTGCTCCAGAAAGGAAGACCAAAAGCCACCTCTGCTGCTGTAGAGGATAAGTTCATCCGAGTCACCAGCCTGAGAAATCGCAGGTTAATAGCAGCTCAGATTAGAGACCAGGTCACTGCCGCACAGAATTCTAGCACAGACACATCTCTACAAGAACAACTGTTAAGAGGAGACAGTGTGCAGCAGCCTTCATAGTAAAATAGCTGCTAGGAAACCACTGCTAAGGACAGGCAACAAGCAGAAGAGACTTGTTTGGGCTAAAGAACTCTAGGAATGGACATTAGACCAGTGGAAACCTGTGTTTGGTCTGATGAGTCCAAATTTGAGATCTTTGGTTCCAACCACTGTGTCATTGTGCGACGCAGAAAAGGTGAACGAATAGGCCCTACATGCCTGGTCCCTACCGTGAAGCATGGACAAGGAGGTGTGCTGGTGTGGGGGTGCTTTACTGGTGACATTGTTGAGGACTTATTCAAAATTGAAGGTATATTGAACCAGCATGGTTACCACAGCATCTTGCAGCGGCATACTATCCCATCCGGTTTTCGTTTAGTTGGACCATTATTCATTTATTTTTTAACAGGACAATAATCCCAAACACTGTGTTAGGGCTATTTGATCAAGAAGATAAGTGATGTGGTGCTAGGCCAGATGACCTAGCATCCAGTCACCAGAACTGAGCCCAATGGAGATGGTTTGGGGTGAGATAGAGTGAAGGGAAAAAGGGCCAACAAGTGCTAAACATCTCTGGGAACTCCTTCAAGACTGCTGGAAGATCATTTCAGGTGACTACCTCTTGAAGCTCATCAAAAGAATTCTAGGAGTGTGCAAAGCAGTAATCAAAGCAAAGGGTGGCTACTTTGAAGAACCTAGAATATAAGACATATTTTCTGTTCTTTCACACTTTTTTGTTTCACACGTGTTAGTTCACAGTTTTGATGCCATCAGTGTGAATCTACAATTTTTATAGTCATGAAAATACAGAAAACAATTTGAATGTGTAGGTGTGTCCAAACTTTTAGTCTGTACTGTATATATATATATACAGTAATACACGTAAACCGCAGTATTTGTATAACTTCCTATTTGCTAAACTAGGGAAAAGCAAACAGGAAAAGGAATTATGCAATCTGGCTACATATGAGCTAAACTCTGACTAGACTACAGGTGAACAAATAAATTCCAATCTAGTACAAATCACTTTACTTCATGCAGATTTTCAGAATCCTTTGTATATATAGATACAAAGTATATAGATTTAACAAGCTCTCCAATTACCTGTATTTTACGCACTATAAGGCGCACCGGGTTATAAGGCGCACCATCAATAAATGCCTGCTAAAACGTCTAGGTTCATATATAAGGCACACCGGATCATAAGGCGCACCTGATTATAAGGATGAATGACCAGCAGGTGGCAGACCTGTGCACAGTTAGAGGCAGCTGTTGTCTGTAAGAACGGTTCATATATAAGGCGCACTGGACTATAAGGCGCACCTTTGGTTTCTGAGAAAATTATAGGATTTTTTGTGTGCCTTATAGTTTGAAAAATACGATAATTCTTATATATTATAGATGCTTTGGGTCCAGAATTTGAAGAATATGCTCCAGCGCTCACAAGACACCATAAAAAACAGCCTTTATTAAAAAATGGCAGATATGTTCCTGACCTTTTTCCTCTACTTTTGCTTCTTATCTAAAGGGGTTGTCCACTTTAAGCACATTACAGCAAATAATTTATGTTGTTTGTATAATGAACATTTCTTCAATTTTCCAATATATACTCACAGGCCACTTTATTAGGTACACCAAGCTAGTAACGGGTTGGACCCCCTTTTGCCTTCAGAACTGCCTCAATTCTTCGTGGCATAGATTCAACAAGGTGCTGGAAGCATTCCTTAGATATTTTAGTCCATATTGACATGATGGCATCACACAGTTGCCGCAGATTTGTCGGCTGCACATCCTTGATGCGAATCTCCCGTTCCACCACATCCCAAAGATGCTCTATTGGATTGAGATCTGGTGACTGTGGTGGCCATTTGAGTACAGTGAACTCATTGTCATGTTCAAGAAACCAGTCTGAGATGATTCCAGCTTCCTGACATGGCGCATTATCCTGCTGAAAGTAGCCATCAGATGTTGGGTACATTGTGGTCATAAAGGGATGGACATGGTCAGCAACAATACTCAGGTAGGCTGTGGCGTTGCAACGATGCTCAATTGGTACCAAGGGGCCCAAAGAGTGCCATGAAAATATTCCCCACACCATGACACCACCACCACCAGCCTGAACCGTTGATACAAGGCAGGATGGATCCATGCTTTCATGTTGTTGACCGCAAATTCTGACCCTACCATCCGAATGACGCAGCAGAAATCGAGACTCATCAGACCAGGCAACTTTTTTCCAATCTTCTACTGTCCAATTTCGATGAGCTTGTGCAAATTGTAGCCTAAGTTTCCTGTTCTTAGCTGAAAGGAGTGGCACCCGGTGTGGTCTTCTGCTGCTGTAGCCCATCTGCCTCAAAGTTCGACGTACTGTGCATTCAGAGATGCTCTTCTGCCTACCTTGGTTGTAACGGGTGGCGATTTGAGTCACTGTTGCCTTTCTATCAGCTCGAACCAGTCTGCCCATTCTACTTTGACCTCTGGCATCAACAAGGCATTTCCGCCCACAGAACTGCCGCTCACTGGATGTTTTTTCTTTTTCGGACCATTCTCTGTAAACCCCTGAGATGGTTGTGCGTGAAAATCCCAGTAGATCAGCAGTTTCTGAAATACTCAGACCAGCCCTTCTTGCACCAACAACCATGCCACGTTCAAAGGCACTCAAATCACCTTTCTTCCCCATACTGATGCTCGGTTTGAACTGCAGGTGATTGTCTTGACCATGTCTACATGCCTAAATGCACTGAGTTGCCGCCATGTGATTGGCTGATTAGAAATTAAGTGTTAACAAGCAGTTGGACAGGTGTACCTACAAAAGTGGCCGGTGAGTGTACTTTCTCTGCTTGTTGTCATTCTATAGGAAGCTTCATTGTTTACTTCCTGTAGATAATCTCTGCTCCATGGTCATGACATGTCACTGCTCGTTAGTATTAAAATATAAGCAAATATGATCGGACCCATGCTTCGGCATTAAAGGGAACCTGTCACAAACGCACTTTTACACTAACGACATGTGCCAAAAGCTCATAATATGACAAATGCATATGTGCTTTTGTCATGTTTGTGGCATGTGTACATCAGCCAATATCGTTATTATAGCAACGTACCTGGCTTCCTGCCAAGATCCCCCTGAAGTTCCAGAGGCATCCTTTAGCGGTGCCCACACACTGAAACCCCCCCTCCATGTGACGTCATAGGCGGGCGACCACTGGGAACCACTGGAGGGACACCTCATTCCTGGCTGCAACCCCTCTGTGCCGTCAGCTTACCACTTCATGCATTGCCGCAACTTTTGGGGAGAGCTGTATCTCTCTGACATAAGTAGTGAGAGCCGGAAAGATACAACTCACTGCGCAAGCGCCAGCAATGCTTGCAGCGGTGAGCTGTCGTCACAGGGGGGAGGCAGCTAAGAATCAGGCGTCCCTCCCATGATTCCTAGTGGCCACCCATCCGTGATGTCACATGATGAAGGGTTTCAGTGTAAGGGCACCGCTAAAGGATGCCCCCGGGACTTCAGTCGGACCTTGGCAGGGAGCCCAGTATGCTGGTATAATGACGATATTAGCCGCAAACATATGCATTTGTTATGTTGTGGGCTTTGGGCACATGTTATTAGTGTAAAATAGTGCGTTGTTCTCTTTAAATCATTATACTCAAAACTGCCATAGGCCAAAAAGTCAAACCCATGCCAAGACAGAAATACTCATTAGCATCACAACGCATTGATTACGCTGTATGATATATTGAGCCATGCACCTGTGTGACATCACATGAACATAGACTGGTGTTTAGTTACAGGAATTAAACAATTAATCCCTTCCTGCACACTGACGTAATTCTACTTCATAGGATGCGGGAAGTTCCCGCACCTTGATGTAGAATTACATCATGGTGAATACCCCGGGCTGAGTCTGGGCGATCACCACGAGATCCAGGCAGTGCGAGATAGCCGGGATCCTGTCTGTTGCCGCAACAATCGGCATCCTCCGTACCAATAGTTGCCACGGCAACCCTGAGGTCCAATAAGGACCCCAGGGCTGCCTAGAGTAGCAGCCTGTTAGGATCGTGCTTACAGTGCAGCTGTCAGCCTAATACATGAGTATTACAGCATATAACGATGAACAAGTGATCAAATGATCACCCTGGCACAAAATAAAACAGTAAAAAAAAAGTTTAAAAAAGTGCAATAAAAAAATTATTAAAAAACAAGTGAAGTCACATCCCCTGCAAAAATCAAATAAAACATTAAAAAGTGAAAATCACCCCAAAAAAACACAACATATTGGGTATCACAACATCAGTGAAAATTGTCAATGAACCCGTACGGGGGACGCCAAAAAACTTCACATAAAATTTTCACATCTGGCCTCATAAAAAGTGCATAAAAAGTGATCAAAAACTAACATTTACCCTGACATGATACCAAGATAAAGTACAGCTTGTCCTGCAAAAAAATAAGCTCTAAAAGAGCTCTGTAAACAAAAAAAATATAAATGTTATTCCCATTGTTACATAGTTATGCAAAAACAAGCAAATTTCTCATAAAATATGTTCTGCAAAAAAAAGTTAACCATAAAAAAGCTATACAAATGGAGTATTGCCGTAATCGTGATGACCCATAGAGTAAAGAGAAGACATTATTTTTATGGTACAGTGAATGTCCGGGAAAAAAAAGGTTAAAAATAAGAATAAATGATTTTTTAAACACCACCAAGAAAGAGTTAATAAAATCTGATCATTAGCTACTGAACCCCCTTAAATGATGTACCTGAAAAGTGGATTTCATCCACAAAAAAATAATCCCCCATAAGTCCAAATTACAAAAAAATAAACATTTTATAGCTTGTAAAATGTGACAACGCAGATCTGCTCTGAATGGCGCTCTTTCCGTTCTATGCCCGGCCGTGTGCCCATACAGCAGTTTACCAACACATATGGGGCATCCTCATACAAGGGAGATATTGGGTATCAAACTTTGTGGAGTTTTTTGTAATTTAATAATAAAAATGAGAAATATTGCACCCACAATTCTGAACCTCCTAACAACCTAGGAAAGAGAGAGGAGGCATAAAACCCTATGCCGATATAAAGCAGACATTTGGAAAATGTTAGTTAAGATAAGATAAGATAATCCTTTATTAGTCCCACATTGGGGAAATTCACAGCGTTACAGCAGCAGAGAGGGTACAGAGAGTGAAGTACAAACTATGACAACAATAATATTAGGGATAAATGAACAAAAAGAAAAGGGGGATAAAAAGACAAAAAAGAGACAAGCAATGATCGGCAGTTTGATGTTCAGTCTGTGGATGGGACCTGCAGGGACTAGTTAGGTGGGGGGCGCAGGTTACTTCTGTTTGGGCCTTGTTTGTTGAACAGCCTGATGGCAGCGGGGAGGAATGACTTACGATAACGCTCCCTTTCACATTTGGGGCGAAGCAGTTGGTCACTGAATGTGCTCCCCAATGCCACCACAGTCTCATGCAAGGGATGGGAGCTATTCTCCAGAATAGACTTCAACTTACACAGTGTCCTCCTCTCAGCTACCACCTGCACTGTGTCAAGAGGACCCCCCAGGACAGAACTGGCTTTCCTAAAGTTACTTGGGTTCTACAGCTATTTGCCTAATTTTGCAAAATTTCAATTTTTTTCATAACTAAACAGAAAAGATATCATCAAAATCTTTTCAAAATCCCTGAATATCTTAAAGCGTTACAAAGTTATAATCTCCTATAATGACACAGGGCAAATTTTAAAAATAAGGCCCTAAAATGGCTTAGAAACAAAGGGGTTAAACTTCCTATAGATAGACAGCAAGCAGACAACATGCAGAGATCTAGAAAACAGTGAGGAACACTCAGAAAACACATCCTAGAGCTGAATGAATGAAATATTCTCAATGAATAGTTTGTATTGTACAAAGTTGAATGTGCTGACAACAAAATCACTAAACAATCATCAATGGAAATCAAATTTATTAACCAATGGAGGCCTGGATTTATGACACCAACAAAATTACATTGGAAAAACACACTACAGGCTATTCCAATGTTGATGTAATGTCCTTGAAACAAGTGAAAATGAGGCTCAGTATTGTGTGTGGCCTCCATGGCCTGTATGATCTATCTACAACACCTTGGCATGCTCCTGAGGAGGATGCGGATGGTCTCCTGAGGGATCTCCTCCCAGACCTGGACTAAAGCATCCACCAACTGGTGGATGGAGCGAGACATCAGATTGAGGTCTGGGGAACAAGCAGGCCAGTCCATAGCTTCAATGCCTTCATCTTGCAGGAACTGCTGACACACTCCAGTCACATGAGGTCTAGCATTGTCCTGGATTAGGAGGAACCCAGGTCCAACCACACACGCATATGGTCTTCCAAGAGGTCAGAGGATCTCATCTCAGTTCATAATGGCAGTCAGACTACTTCTGGCGAGCACATGAAGGGCTTTGCAGTGCTCCAAAGAAATGCCACCACACACTATAATAATAATTCCTTTATTTATATAGCGCACACAGATTACGCAGTGCTGCACAGAGCTTGCCAAATCGGTCCCTGTCCCCAATGGGGCTCACAGTCTAATCAACCTACCAGTATGTTTCCGTGTGTAGGAGCAAACCGGAGGACCTGTAGGAAACCCACACAAACACTAATACTGACCACTGCCAAACCGGTTATGCTGAAGGATGTTGTAGGCCCTCCTACGACCCCCTCAACGTCTCCAGGGACATATTTATGCCTAGGAATCAGGGACACATTGGGGGTGCAGAGGGGAGAATGTGGGGTGCAGTGTGACTTGATATAATGTGAGAGTGCAGGGGGGAGAACTTGGGGTGCAAGGTGACATGGATGCAATGTGTTGTACAGCATGACATGGATGTAATGTGGAGAGAATTGGGGGATAATGTGGGGTGCAGTGTAACTTGGATATAATGTAGGAGTGCAGCGGGGAGAATTTGGGGTGCAGCGTGACATGGAGGTAATGTGGGGGTGCAGCTTGAAATGGATGTTATGTGGGGAGGCAGTTTGACATGTAGGGAATTTGAGGATGCAATATGACATGGATGTTGTATGGGGTGCAGCGTGACATGGATGTAATAAGGGATGTAGTGTGACATGGATGTTATGTGGGGGTGCAGTATAACATGGATGTAATGTGGAGGTGCAGCGTAACATGGAGGGAATTTGGGGGTGCAGTATGACATGGGTGTTATATAGGGTGTAGGGTGACATGGATGTAATGTGGGTCACAAGGTGACATAGACCTTTCTACAAGTAAAAAGGGTTCTTTACAGTTACAGTAGATAAACTAGGGAAAACTGACCCTTTAAGGTTGTTTTAAAGAAGCTTGATTCTTGGCAAATGTCATCAAGGGGCCAAAGTTAATAGATTTGTTAGGATACTTTTTACACAAGTTAGGCTACATTGAAGGGTTATTTCCACAAAGATAACTTTCTTAAATAATCAGGAAGGCAAAATAACATTCTCTAATTCGATGTTTTTAACAAAAATACGGTGGTTCACAGATATAATACTAACCTGTCTTCTGTATCATTCTGTGTTCTGGTTTGTATTGCATAACCACAAACTCAGTCCTGACTATGGTTGGGCAGCTTTTCCTGTCTGGTCAGATTTCTCTTGAATGAAGATGCATCTCCTGTACTGCAGGAGCAAGGGGGGGGGGGGCAGGGGGCATAGAGCAGCAGAGCTAGAAGAATGTTCAGAAGCAAAATGAAAGTGTAGCTAAACCCTGTACCTTGATCATCTAAGCACACTGTTAGCACACAGCAACAGGTGGATAGGAGGATGTGGAGGAGCATAGCACAAATGAATCAGGAAGTGACTGCTCAGCTAGTGCCCACCCACAGAGCTGAATTTTACCTTCAGGACCTAATGCAGTGAGGAGCAAAAGCAGCAATGTAAAGTGAGTGGTCTACGCTATGGCCTCTTTTGAAGATGAAGAATGAAAAAACACTAGATGTTTTAAGGACATCTACCACCAAGTTACTGCGTTTTTCCCATGTTCAGCAAGCACTGTAACTCCGAATCAGCCAGAGGCACTGAGGCTTTTGCTAGCCGAGCACCTCCTGGCTCCGTCCAATAATAAAATTTGTACGCCACCTTCATCAAAATAAATTTTTCTGGGCGGCCACAAACCCTGCAGACAGCCGGTGACGTCATCCGGCTGTCTACAAATCTCACTCATGCGAGAGCCAGGGACGGCTCCAGGTTTCAGTAGGCCCCTGGGCGACAGAGCCTCAGTGGGCCCCTTTGCAGTGAACTCACGTGGTTCCAAAATTCAGAAACGAAAACAGTCTCCTGTTCCCTAATATATACCCTATTTTATCATTAGAAACAGCCCTGCTCACCCCAATGGATTCCTTATGTGCAGCCTTATGTGGGCACCCTCAGCAGCCCTGGGCCCAGGTTTGCCCAGTGCTGAGCTTCTACCTTGCACAGCCAAAGCTTTCCAGTGTGGCAGTGCGAGGAATCAAACCACAATGCATTCGCAATATTTGCAAAACAGAAACGCAAAAAGAATAGGTATATTATATACGGTATGTGGGGCTATAGGTGTATAATACACTGTATGCATGTATATAGGTATATAATATACTGTATGTGTGTATAATGTATAATGTGTGTGGGTATAGGTCTTTAATATAGTGTATGCGTGTAAAAGGATCTATAATGTACTGTATGTGTATATATGGCTGTATAATGTACTATATGTCTGTATATAGGTGTATAATATACTGTATGCGTGTATATGGGTGTATAATGTACTCTATAGGGCTCATTTACTAAGGGTCCGCGGTCCGCACTATCATCGGAATACCCGACAATTTCCGATGTGCGCCACATTTAGAAGGGGTTTTTGGCACCTGCGATCAGATTTTGGTGCATCACCCAACACAAATCGGGGGCCGGCCCGTCAGACGATCCGACAGATTCAGACAATGCGCGGGATTTAACATTTAAATTGTGTCGCAATAACAAGCAATTACATGCACCAGGACGAAGAAGGTGAACTCAAGCGGACCTCAGCGGGGAAGTGACAGATGCAGGAAATTGGACACACGAGCTACGTGAAGCGCGCCACAAAGCAGGATGGTCAGACAGTCCAGATCGGGGATAGCACGCAAGACGGGTAAGTAAATGAGCCCCAATGTGTGGCTATAGGTGTAAAATATACTGTATGCGTGTATAATGTGTGGTATGGTTATATGATGTTCTGTATGTGTGGCATGGGTATGTGATGTTCTGTATGTGTGTATAATGTGCTCTATGTGTGGTATGGGTATATGATGTTCTGTATGTGTGGGCATAGGTGTATGAGGTGCTCTATGTGTGGTATGGGTATATGATGTTCTGTATGTGTGGTATGGTATATGATGTTCTGTATGTGTGTTATGGCTATATGCTGTTCTGTATGTGTGGGCAAAGGTGTATGATGTGCTCTATGTGTGGCATGGGTATGTGATGTTCTGTATGTGTGTACAATGTGCTCTATGTGTGGTATGGGTATATGATGTTCTGTATGTGTGATATGGGTATATGATGTTCTGTATGTGTGGCATGGGTATGTGATGTTCTGTATGTGTGTATAATGTGCTCTATGTGTGGTATGGGTATATGATGTTCTGTATGTGTGGGCATAGGTGTATGATGTGCTCTATGTGTGGTATGGGTATATGTCGGCCTTATGTCATCCGTTTTTCTGCATCCACAAATAAATGGCAGGCTGGCAAAATATGTCAGTAGCTTGTCCCAACCCCTTGGAACATCACATGATTGTGTTATTTAGTAGCTGATCCACAAATACGGACCGCACATACGAACTACTTATGAAACCTATTGATGTCCCTTCTAGGAAGCTTAGGAAACTCATTAGTTGTAAAGTCCATTCCTTCTCCACATTGCGTTTAGTATACACAAGAGGATCTAGTTGAGGACTTGGTTGCAGAATTTGATGCATAAAATACGGACCGTGTTCATGGTTGGGAATATAAGTATATACTAGACTAAACACTGGAGGTGAACAAATGTTCAATTAAAATTGATGTCATTTCTTTTCATTCTAATATATAGTTATATGGGGAACCCAGGTCTGCAGGACATGGTGAAATGGCTGTTGTGTAGCCTGCAGGCACAGGGGATGTCCAGCAGCCTCTGCTCCCTGGGCATTCCACCTCCGTGACGTCACCGCGCACTCATGTATTCTTAGAGAAGCTGTCAGGAGAACGGCTTCCTTCCTCATCTGCGCATGCGCCGCCTGCGCCCTGCCCGAACCATAGAGAGAACTGCGTTTCAACTTCCGCCTCCTCTTCTGGACTGTCACCGACATGACTGAAGGTTAGCCGAATGTCTATGGTATCGTGCCGCGGTGCACTCTGGGATACCCCCGCCCTCCTCGCCGGTCCTCCCAGTTTGCGCTGCCCGAGATCCGTGTCTTGTAGCAAGATGGCGGAGCTAGGCTCGGGGTGACCAGACAAGAAGAGAAGGAAGCCGCCAGCGAGCCCTATAGTTGCCCGTGACACCGAGGAGCAGCCCCCGGCACATTCTCGCTAGTGTGGCCCGCACAGCCTCATGTCAGAGTGACAGCAGAGCTGGCTGCTGGCTCGGTGCTAGTCGCTCATTCATCGGCGCCCGTGTAGAGAGCTGTCATACCCCAGCAGGTCTGTGTGCATGGCCCGGGGGGCTGGCCTGCTCCACTAGTTGTGTGCCTGCTGGATTGTGCCGGGTTCTCGCATGAGTTCCCCGGACCAGAAGCGGCGGCAGAGAGAGGGAGCCCCGGAGCCCGAGGAGAGGAGCGCACACACCCCCTGCAGCAGCAGCAGCAGCAGCCCGGAACACAGCCCCGGGGAAGACAGGTCAGCCCGGGCCTCCACTGGAGCTGTGTGCACTGATCACTTGTCACCACACTGATAAGAACTAACGCATGACACGAGCATTAGGGTAGAGCCTGCACATAGTGTACATTGTATACATGATGCTATTACAGCTGCAAGTCCCTTTCCATTGACCCGAGCTAACCCCACTGCACACCCGTGTGGTGCTGCCACTTTAGGTCATTAAACTGGTGTCTGAATAATCCCCAATATATAGACTAATTATTCTGGAAATCCAATGTAGTAATGAAAGCAGTGTGCATATTATAATACTCATATGTGGCCCTGCTCAATGTCTTTGTTGTCCTTGGGAATGACCAATTGGGTTTATACTCTCCTTTTGCCAAGTTTCCTATGGACCCCAGCTTTGCTACATTGTGCAAGCGTTGATATATAACCCCTATGTTGTGCCTGTATCTTAGCTGATGGCCATTTAATTGGCTGACAAAGGCTTTGTTTAGAATATGCAAAATAGATGTAGTGCAGCTCTACCGCCTATAGCTTGCAACCAACAAACCTGAAGAATCTGGCCCATAGGAGTTTTTCAACTCCTGGTCCTTTCTTTGCATAAAGCTATTAGTTTTATCACATAATCTACCAGAAGGATTGTTAACCAATAACACTTGCATGGTAATGTGTGTCCCTTCTGGTAGGATCCACTCTTCTTTTAGCTTCTTACGTTTTTTTTTATTTTTTTTAAACAAACGAAGCCTTAAAAAAAGTCTTGCATGTTCTTGAAAGCTGTTTCTTTGTAAAACGAAGAGCATAAGAAGCTAAAAGAAAAGCAGATCCTGCCAGTATGTCAATGTGCTTGGTTTACAATTCTTTAGCCTGGTGGTAGATTTCCTTTATAAACATTTTCAAAACAGTGTAATAATTTTCTTAAAACTGAAAATAACAGTAGTGGCAGGTTGATCATATAATGGACAGAAATGGGACCTGACTGACCCCATTGTCAGTGTTGTTTCGTGCAGTGTCTTAGGTGTGTAATAAGCTGCAGAATTTTGTCCCGCTGTTGTGATGGAGTATTTAAACTGATTCTAACACAAATGTGAGCATAGTCTTCTGTGCAAATTCTTACAAAATTACCTTAAAATAAATGTTGACACTTCATCTGTAAAGTTATAGATATGGTTTTAGAAGGGCCTATTACATGATCCAGCGCGGTGGCATTGTCCAGAAAGTCATTTGATTATATACCGTAATGTCAAGAGGCAGAGAGTTTAACACATAAGTCAA
The DNA here is from genome assembly GCF_040894005.1 of Engystomops pustulosus. NCBI lineage: Eukaryota > Metazoa > Chordata > Amphibia > Anura > Leptodactylidae > Engystomops > Engystomops pustulosus. The sequence continues at coordinate 100,821,955 of NC_092412.1, read as the reverse complement.
GCTCTCCTCACTTCAGAATCCGCTCTTCACTGTAATTGATAGACCTGTATCCACATCGTTTACCAGATCTTTCATTCTGAGGTGCCTCTATTCCTTTATATAACAAATTTACATCTCATTTCAAAGTTGATTTTCTGAATGCTGCCACCACACTGAGCCATGAGAGAAACATGATATGGGAGGTGTAAATCTGCTTCACAGCATACTGGTTAAGGTTAATTCGGACAATTTCTGATGACAGGTTCCCTTTAAGCCTCATGCACACAGATGTGTAATTGGGGTGGGTGCTAGCTGCTTTTTGTGTGCTCTTGGCTGACTGCCTGCGCCGCAAACCATAGTGTCTTGCCCATGCCTGTTTTTGACGTCCGTGCAGTAAGTTTCTATTGACATCAGAAGTGAGAGCAGCACCCACCCATGTTAGACAAGCTGTTAACATGGGGACACCTTCCCTTTCATTACAAAAAATTAAATGCTGCTAAATTCTATAAGGGGTTGCATGAAATCGCCTATTTCATCTTTAAATGTCACATCACTCCTGAGAAACAAATGGGATAATAATGTGCCTATGTAGCAAATCCAAAACACGAATAACAAAAATCTGTTATAGGATTGCCTATATTATGTGCAGATTTCCGGCTTTACTGTCAGTATTTGCAGTTTTCCTTTAGATTCACTTGCTTCATGGGGTGGAAATAAATAAAAAAAAAAAAAAAGAATTTCACAAATGCCACAGAAAATATTTTGGGCATTCTACAGATTGGATTTCCACAGCAGATGTCCTTTGTAGATTTTGTGGAATTAAGTAATTCAAAAACTGAGTTTATATTCAGCAAGGAAAAGATACGGTGACTGGTCTCTTTTTAGAAATGAAATAGAACTTAAAAACACAGTAACTTTTCACTGGTATAAATAAGTAATATATGATTTCAATGTGTTTTACTCATTTACACCAAAATGTTACTGTTTTCTTATCTGGTTTTACTTTCAGATTTTCGCTGTCCTACTTCCTGTACATGATTTAGGTACAGACAGCGTTCAGCGGTTTTTTTGAAGTTCATTATATGTCAAAATTCTAGCAGATTTTCTTTCTTTTGGGTTAGGGTGAAAGGTTAATCACTAGGCAAATTATATTTTAGTCATACATGTTATCAATAAATGTTATCTGTATGCCAAGTTTCTGTATTTAAAGTCGACATGATGGTGACTGGCGCAGTCATGTCTATTGCACTGGGATTGGTCGTTCTTAGTGCTGCGAGCCTTTAAGTGGCTGAACATCAGATTCTTTTTGATGCTACTGGCTAAATCTATTGGGTGCGTTGGCTTTAGAGGGGTCTCAGGATCAGGGTTTTAGCTGCCCATCCATTTGCTCTTGGGGAGAAAGCTACTAAAGTGTCTACTGCAGTTATCTCCCTGTTCAGAATATAATCAATGCTTGTTTTGCAATGAAACTGCTGGGTGTGATTGCTAGACGCTCCTTCACATGGCAGCTCTGCACCAATGTCATCCTTGATTGCCTTCAGGCATCTGAACCTATGTCATGGGCAGGTCCAGAAGCAATGCTGTCACATGCTAGGATGTTGCAACACAGCTCACATAGTAGTAAATAAGAGTAGTGTTGCAGATCTCTGGGGCTGCCGCCATACAGTGGAGGGAACCTTCAGTCTCTGGTTCTCTCATGCGCAGGTTCTACCACCAGGAAGCAAGCTAAAGAGCTGATCGCTGAGGGGTCGTTATGTTATCCCCACCAAGCCCATAGTATTTGTGTATCCTGAGGATGGATAATCTGTATGAAGACTGCCAGGGCTCTCAGACAACCCTTTTCTGTCAAGCAAGCATAGAAGTACATGGAGAAAGTGGAGGTGGTGCTTCTGGTCCCTGCTGCCTCTAGAAAACATCCAATCACTTGCAGGGTCAGTTATTCCCTGAACTGCCCTTTCCTAGACTTTACCGGGATGCTGGCTGACACCCTGGAGTGTAGTGGGGATTGGGAGTAGTGGTAGCAGAGTAGGGAACTGTATGCTATCTTCTAACAGGCTGGAAAATGAGAAGGAAAACTCCTAGAAATCGATTAGTTGGAGAGGTTTTGTTTTCATGCACATGAACAATTGGTAATCACTTAAAAGTATGAGCGTCATAGCTAGCCACATGTTATAAACCATTAAAAAGCAGTCAAATTTGGATCTTTAAGAGTAGAACCAGAATTCAGAGTAGTGACTGTGTGCTACGTAGTCCTGTACCAGCCTGGCAACATTACAAGCATGAAGTGTTATTTCATGCCTGGTGCTGTGTAACATCTGTATCAGCTTACTAGAGAGGAATGCAAGTGTGCAGTTTGTCAGATGCACTGGACTCCTGATATAGTACATCATGTTTTTAGACAGGTCTGTGGCTGCTTTAGTTTTGTGTTTGACAACCTCTCGCAAACTTAAGAGGAGGCGGAGGCGACTATGCAAAAAAAAGCTTCCTCTGTCCCCCCTCTTTGACTCAATCTTAGGTTCGAGTTTGACTCAAGGTTAGGCAAGGCATTGGAATAAAAGTGGTTTTAGGAGCAATGACTAAATATACACTTGGACACAAGAAGGTAAATAATTAGATACGGTTTCAGTTTTTGGGGGGACTAGTTACATAATGGTGCTCCCGTTGCCCCTGAAGCCTCCTTGGGCTGAATTCAGCAGCTCATCCCCATGCTTTATCAGCAGGCAGCAGTACTGTATGTGCCCAGGGCGACATCATCACAGGTCCTCCGAACATTAGCAAACTGTACCCCATGCATATATCTGGCTGCACAAATTACAGCAGAAAGGATGGAGGATGGAGAGGAGTAAAGTCCATGCAGGCTGCTTTGATTTTATGTGGTCAGATAAATGCATGGGGTACAATTTGCTAATGTTAGGAGGCTAAAGGACCTGAGATGATGTCACCCTGGTCACATGACATGACTGCTGCAATCTGATAAAGCATGGGGAAGAGCTAAAAGAAGGGTGTCAGTTAGTTAACAGGGCTCTATGGGAACCTGCCACTAACTTTTTTGTGAAAAATGTGGTGACATGTTACCTTTAATAGTTAGATTTCTGATGGTGAGTTTCCTATAAAGTGTTCCTGTTAGGAAACTGTACTATGGCTCTAGATGTTTGCTTTCCTTAAAGGGTTTGTATAAAGTTTCAATGTTATGTTTGACCTGCAGCTCCATAAAGTAGTGAGAGTGGGATCCCTGATCTTGTGGAGGTCCAACCCCTATGGATGGGGGATGGCAATAAAACCTATTAGACCCCGTTAAGAATAAATGGTTGCAGTTAGGCTGGGTTCTCATGGCATAGAGTTTGACATAGAAAAAGTCTCAATTCAAGACTTCTGTTCCCTACAGGGGAAAAAAGGACATGACCTAATTTCCACCTATCTGTGATACTTTCCTTCACATATGTGAAGTTATGCAAACAAATCTGATGTTATTTTATTTATAGGAATTTCTAGGTACAGAATTTCGCTGCTTTGTCCATTCAGGTCTTTTGTATAGGCCAGTAAAAAAAATTTGCACCACTGACTGTGTGAAAGGGCTGTGGTGCTCACTTGAGCTTAGCATGGCATCTGTTAAGTGCCCCTGTTTACCACCCCCAAACCCATTAAATTGAGTAGGAGGTGATTTCTTCTGGGGGGGGGTGTTACCTATTTTCCATCAGGTTCAGCACAGAAACACATAGAAAGAGAAGATATTTTTCACAATACATTCTAGCAAAATATTTTAAAAAAGTGTCAAAAAACAGATCTGGCGTTCTTGTCTAATGAATCTGGTGCTTTTTTTGGACCACCTGTTCTAATCTGATACCATCCAACCATTTGATACAGTTTTTTTTTTATGGCCCTGCATATTTAATTGGCAAAAGGGATTATTCCTGTAGTGATGTAGTGCAGTATTATACTACTTGGTAAGATACATGTAAAGCTCTGATCTCTGTGTTTTACAGATCACCAGGAGATCCTAATTCAGAAAACCTAGAAAATAGCCGAATGTAAGTATGACAAGACTTTCTAGAAAATACTGTTATATGAACTTATGCCATAAATGGTTGTATAGCGAGGGTGGCATCATCTCTCCTCTATCACAACCTATGAAGTATTCACATGGATCTCAAAGATTAAAAATTGATAGAAGTCATGTCATCCTGATGCCTCATTATGATATTGTTGAAATTAGATAGGTATTCACTTGTAGGGCACACAGAACCTCCCCACCAAATGCACATATTGGACCATTGGCGGTTTTAGGGAGCCAATCACACTAGATTATTACTGATAGCACTGCTTCTGTGTATGGCTCTGCTCTTCCGGTTCCATATTTCCCCATAATCATATACTTATAACTTTATGCAATTTACTAACAAGTAACTTTTAAGTCTAATAGTACATTAATTTCTCAGCTCCGGTGTAAATCAGGCTTATGCTGTCTGTTTTCAGTATGCAGCTGTGGCCTTCTATGGTCAACAGATCAGGGCTCTAGAGATAGTCTGTTTGTGTAGTATGGTGGCTGTGTTATGGGACACTACATAATGTGGACTTCTGGGCAATATATACAATTAAGTAACTTGACAAATTTAGTGCTTGCAGCCCATATCCTCTTTCTTTCCTGTGATATAAATTGCTGTACAGGACATTTTGGTGTTTTTGTCGTGGAATCTTGGCAGGCACAAGTTGCCATTTTTATGACATATTAATAAATTGGATTTTATCATTTTCATTTTGGACTTCCTTACTCAAAAAAACTTTTTGTGGTTGAGCAACTTACTTGTTGTGCGTTCCTTATGTTTGGCTCATGCATAGTAATGAAAGTACTTATGTTATCAGATACCCTAGTCAGCAGTGAAAAAACCATTGATGGACACTAAAAGTACTTATCTATGAAGGTTGTGTTTTAGCTTAAAATCCTTGGGTTCTTGTAGATTGTCATTTGAAATGGTTTGTTTTTCCTATTTGCCGTTAGCAGATTTTATAGTGATATCAGCCTGTAGTTTCAAATTGACTTAAAGGAAATCTACCATTTGTTTTTATGCATTATGAAGCAAACATATGCTGTAGCTACACTGATGCGGTTTTGTGGAAAAAAAAAAGTTGTACAATTTTGATAATGAGGCTCTTACCCTAATTATGCTTGCTGGAGAAGTGCATAAGTCTGCCTCATCCCGCCTCCCATAAGTCTTCCCATGAGCCTGTGACGTCTTCCAGCTTCCCCAGTATCCTGCAGATCGTTATGTTGCAAAGTCATTCAGGAACTTGGGAACGCTGGGTGTATGCTGCCTGCCGTACATAAACGCACATTACTTCCACATACATGGAGCTGCCTGAACTGTCCTGTCAAGACTAGTCAACCTGAGTTGGATGACTAACAGCAGGTGTGGGATGGTGCAGCGCTTGATTACTTCTGCTTGTCAGGGACCACACAGTGAATACAGCGCTCTAGGCTTATGCTGGGCGGGACAAGGCTGGAGCAGTGCATATTTAGGGTAAGAGGAGAAAAACTGGGCAGCCCCAGGAGTGACAGAGCCTCATTATCATAACTTTATCATTGTTTTTTCAGCAAAACCACTCAGTTCAGGGATTAAAAAAGATATGTTTCTGCATCAGTGTAGCTACAGCATTTTCAAGGTATGTTTGGTACACAGTGCATGAAATCAAATGTTAGATTTCCTTTGATGGCAGGACAGTACTATAATAGTTAGTCTTTGCTTTCCAAGTGTATCCAGCAGACAGAACAGGAATAGATGGGAAAGGCTTGACCTAGGACTGGTTTGACCTTCCATGAAATTGTGGGTTCCTGTTATGCAGTTTTAGACCTTTGACACCTCAGTATCTGCATAAAAGGAAGTCTGTCACCAGTGGAGGAAGAGGAATACTAATCCATCTTTTCTCTGCAGCCTATAACAAGTGTCACATCCATCTGTTAAAGAATGAGTACAGCTTCCTATTTGCTTTTTCGTTCTTACTTTTAGAACATGTCGTAGCCACAATATCAGTGTTTTCCTGTGCACTTCTTACAGGAATGTGTAGCGTTTTGCATGTGTTTGTCTCCTGGTTGCTTATGCTTGCACCATCTTGCATGTCTATAGCTATGTTAAGCATGCGAGTCCTGCATGCATAAGCTGTGCCTAACTTTAAAGTGAACAAGCACGTGCTTTTAGAGCCTGTGTATTTATAGAAGAAACTTCTGGCTTGTATTCATGTTCTCCGTGTCTGTAGACATTGCTAAGCTTGCTTTAAAGGGGACTCCAGCCATGTGTTGGCTGTGTCACTGGGCCCAGATTTCCCTAAAGTATGTCTATAATGCTCTTGCTGTAAATTGTATTAATAATTTGACATCATCTCAGCTATCAGTGTGATAATGGAACCTTGAGACCTCCTTTATCCATGTCTAACCAGTGAGTGTGTTAAATAGCTACAAGACAAGATATAAAGCTGTGCATAGTAGTCCGGTGGTTGGTTTTGTGTAGTAAATAGTAAACTTCTTGGACTGTTATATGCGTTTTACTACAGGACACAATCCAGGCAGCAAAAATCAAACATATACACACAAAGCTGTACTGTACTCTGTACAGCTAAGGATGTTACTATACAGCACACTATTTGAATCAGATATGTCACCCGGCAAATACGTAATGTGAAGTTACCCCAAAGTGATAAATCAATTTTGGGAAAAGTCCAGACTGTCACATTCTAGTCTGTTGAGTTTGCTGCTATTCCCTATTGATGTTCTCCAGTAAAGTGATATGCCTTTACTTTTACAGGATATAGCTTTCTTGTGTATAGTGGGGTGAGATAATTAACAAAGTGTACAGGTTCTAATTAACCAGCAGCAGAGGTCACACTAAAATTTTTTCAGATGGGTAATACTACACTTCATACTATTTTTGATAAGTATTTTTAGCCAAAGAGGATATTGAAATTTAAATAACTCCATAGGCATATATGATTTTTATATTCATATATTTATGCAAAAAAATTATTTTTTTTTGTCTTGGCCATAAAATTTGACACCCCAGAACTACCCTGTCCAGACTGTCTGATGCCTCTCAACCACCCCACCCCCTGTCCAGACTATGGCTGATACTAGCCACAGAAGAGGCTGCAGCTTGCTGCCTGGCAGAGGGGAAAATACTCAGATTTTTGTGGAGCAAAACTGCATGTTCAGACGTGAATGTCGCCTCTTACCAGCGCGACCTTGTTTGGCTTGGTCGTTCTAGAAGAGGACTGAGTGATTCTCCAACCATTATTCTTCCAGATCCCCTGATAAGTTTTCCATGGATAGAGGGGAGTGTGCTGCTAGCATATGATTGAAGCTACTGTAAAACATATTGCCAAATGCTTGAACTCAGACAAAAAGTCAGCCCCCAAAAATCATAGGCAAAGAATGGAAGAAGAATCATCTATAGAAACAACATCATGGTTTCAATGAATCAGAAAAAAATGGCGACACCTTCCCCTTTAAAATCTAGGTTATTAACTGTAAAAATATGCAATAGGTGTTAAATTCAGTAACCAAAATTGCATTACCTTGGAATCTGTCAGAAGTTGTGACCATACAAAGCTGCAGACAGTGTTGGGTAATACTCCTGGATGTCTGTATAATTATACAGTTTTGAGATGTCATCCCTGACTAGAGCACAGTCTCCCTCCTCTGCTGTGAATCACTGCTGTAGCAAGCTTGTTTGAACAATACATGAGTTGCTCAGCAGGAGGGGCTTTGCTGTATTCACTGGAGAGATCTCACACATCAGTGCACCACAATTATCCAAGTCCAGCTACAATCCTGGAATAAAATGCATTTTTCAGTCCTGCTTCTACAACAGTATAATTATACGATCTCCAGGGCTACTACCTAACATTGTCTGCAGCTTCGTGTTGTCAGAGCTGCTGACAGGTTCCGTTTAATTCTTAGTGTTCTAACAATAATTATTTTTATAATAATATATTTATAATGTGTTGAAAAATAACAATTACTTTTGAATAATTACTGATGCCATAAAATTCCTGTATTTATTGTAGGTATTTTTATAAGTCTTTTGGGTATTGATGATTGATTGTATAGATAATTTGTCCTAATGCAAAGCAATTGAATGAGTGTTTTTTTTGTGTATTAGAAACCATTTATTGTCACTGTAATTCCACTTTAATGCCTATTTTTAAATTGTAGTATTTTTTACAGCCAACCAATCAGATGCAGACTTCTATTTTTATTTTTTCAAAGACCAATAGCAGAAAGAAGAGATCTGCTTGATTGAGTGTCCCTGTAATGAAACTGAGCTACCAGTGTACAGGTTCACTGTTATTGTATTGGGTGCACAGCACAAATGTCCAGCAGTGGTTAAATAAAGCCTCTTGCACAGTATAAAAAATCATGCAGATGTATTCAGTATCCTTTCACTTCTTTGGCACTGTGGGAAACTGCTTGACTGTTTGAGAAGGCCTATAAGGGAATGAAGCACTGGATATGTGGACCTCTATTTTTGATTATTGCTGGACTCGGCTGTTGAAACTCCCATCTTTTTTTCTTTCCAAACTTACAAACTTCCAAAATACAGGTGGTCCCCTCGACTTACAGATGACCCCTAATTAAAGACGGACCCCTCTTCCCACTTTGACCTTTGGTGACGCTCTCTAAATGCTTTACAGGCAGTCCCCGGGTTACATACAAGATAGGGTCTGGAGGTTTGTTCTTAAGTTGAATTTGTATGTAAGTCGAAACTGTATATTTTATAATGGAAGTTCTAGACAATTTTTTTCTTTTGCCCCAGTGACAATTGGAGTTTCAAAATTTTTGGTGTAATTGGACCAAGAATTATGAATAAAGCTTCATTACAGACATCTTACAGCTGATCATTGCAGTCTGGGACTATAGTAAAGCATCCAGAGAGCTTCACCAGAGGTCACAGTGGGCAGAGGGGTCCGTCTGTAACTATGGGTTGTCTGTAAGTCAGGTGTCCTTAAGTAGGGGACCGCCTGTACTATAGTCCCAGCTATAGTCCCAGCTATAGTCCCAGGCTGCAATGATCAGCTGTAAAGTGTCTGTAATGAAGCTCTATTGATAATAATTCACATTACAACAAAAAATATGTACTGGGGCAAAAAAAATAATTTGTCTTGATTTTACAATTGTAAAATATACAGTTTCGACTTGCATACAAATTCAACTTAAGTAGAAACCTATGGAACCTATCTTGTATGTAATCCTGGGACTGCCTGTATTGTAAATGTGAGTCATTTATAACATCCACAAATGTCACATTGGCGGATGCATAAGTCCAGGTCTGGGAGGAGATCCCTCAGGAGAACCATCCGCATCCTCATCAGGAGCATGCTGAGGTGTTGTAGGCAGGTCATACAGGCAATGGAGGCCACACACAATACTGAGCCTCCTTTTGTCTTGTTTTACGGACATTACATCAACGTTGGATCAGCCTGTAGTGTGTTTTCAGTAATTCAGTGAAACTGGAACAGTACCCACGGCACATGCACAGTGATGCTGGTGTGTGACTGCGATTCTGGGAGCTATGGATCAAGGTAAGTATATTTTAAAGAGGGTCCATAAGGTCCTCTTTAAAGACCTGTCATCCAAATAAAAGGCACTAGGAGCTGCTTACTAAAGTAAACAGCTCCTAGTGCTACAACAGATGTAACACTGTTACACTGCTAGCGTTTTCAGAAACCTCTAACGCTAGCAGACACGGCCATACTAAAGAAATGCCAGACTGTTGGGTGTATTCATGAGGGGGCGGTCCGAGGCTCGTCTTCTCACCTGGACCACCCCTCCCACTCCATAGGCCGACAGTCACTGCCGAGCTTCATGCGGCAGTCACTGCCCTTAATCCCGCCCCCTCATGAATACACCCAACCCCTTACAGCGCGGTCCGGCGTTTCTAGTGTACATTGTGGCAGTGTCTGCTAGCATTATTGGAGGTCTCCGATAACGCTAGCAGTGTAACACTGCTGCATCTGTTGTAGCCTCACTGACACTGTGATGATAATTTGATAGATTTGTATGTGTTTAAGTCTGGGTATATCAGATCTGTTCATAGAGCTAAAATGTTGTTTCTGGTTTTTAAGTCTATTTATCTGAACATTTTGTATTATGTATGTGCCAGACTAACCAAGCTTTCCTACTAATGTGAATGTGCTTTGTATATGGACTAATCCACATTTGCCTGTTTGAATGTTTGCTACAGGAAGCGAGCAGCTGCAAAGCATCTAATAGAACGCTACTACCACCAGTTAACTGAGGGCTGTGGAAATGATTCCTGCACGAATGAGTTTTGTGCTTCCTGTCCCACTTTTCTCCGTACGGATAACAATGCAGCAGCCATTAAGGCCCTCGACTTATATAAGGTTAATGCAAAACTCTGTGATCCTCATCCCTCCAAGAAAGGAACAAGCTCATCTTATCTAGAGAACAACTCCAAAAGTGCCCATAACAACCCGTGCTCGGAAAGAAAGATGAACAAGAAGGAAGTTCACGGACCTAGGGATGACTTCAAAGGTAACGTTTAATCACAATTCTTGGGTAGCTACTTATTTATTATTAGGTAATTGGAATATGTGAGATTGAGACATAGAAATTTGAGGGTCCCAGTATATTTGCAGTTTTTCATGTCATAGATTTGCAGGCGGGCAACATCTCGCCATGTGAAATTCATATGCAGTGCAGATTTTCATTGCAAGACTTGGTCTAATATCCTTGCAACTTACAAGTTGGGAGTTAAGCATTATATTCCTAGACAATTTGGCTACTAGATGTATTATCCAGGTTATAGATATAAAACTAATGTAAAATGTCTATGAAGGTTAGACACTGGTTGCTATCCTGTAATGTGTATTCCACGGAGCAGACATATGGGATTACTGCTTAAAGGGCTTGTCTATGCAGAACCTGGAACAATGCCTTTGCAGAAATGAGCTTTCATGGCTCCCATTGAATAGATGGTTTTGTAGGGGAAGTCATGCCTTCCTTTTGTAGTAGCTGATGCAAGTGAAATGCTGTCTTACATTGTGGACATCCAAATGGTTGTTCATGTAAGGCCCCTGTTCATGGAATCGGACCTGTGTGCTTATTCTATCCCACAGACAGAGCACAGTGCACTGAACTGGATCCCTGTCTACTAGTTGAAATGCAGCTCCTGCACTGCAGTTCAGCCGAGAGATAGGGACTCCTTGCATCATATTTATGTATGATACAAGGATTCGCATTCACTGTCCTGTGCTCTGTTTGTGAGACCTGAACAGCACACAGGTCTATTTCCACAGACCGAACATGTCACGCTATGGGCCAAATACATTGAGCAGCTGGAGAGAGGATACATATGCTTTATCAGTTATTCAGCGAACATCTGACCTCTGGTATTCTTGCCATAATGCTGGGATATACTTGGGTAGTTTCCCCCGATCTCCCCCACCCAATTTTTTTTTATATAGTCACTTGGGTTCAACTGGTTTGTAGATTTTGGAACTCAACTAACCAAATACTGGTCACACAATTTAGCATTTTAGTCCCCATTTATGCAACACAGTATTTCCTTTTGGCTTTGATGAAAGGGTTTCTCTTTGATAATGACGTTTCTGTTCTTCTCTTCAGATGTCACTTTCCTCTCTGAAGAAAAGGTGTATGAAATTCTTGAACTATGTAGAGAACGGGAGGATTACTCTCCTCTTATCCGGGTGATAGGGAAAGTATTTTCCAATGCAGACGCCTTGGTTCAGAGCTTCCGAAAAGCAAAGCAACATACTAAGGAGGAGCTGAAATCTTTACAGGAAAAAGATGAAGACAAAGATGAAGATGAGAAGGAGAAAGCTGCTTCGTCTGCTGCTGCTATGGAAGAGGATTCTGCAGCATCGTCCTCCAGACTTAATGATGGTACACAGGGAGACAATAATATACCCAAACTAGGCCCTGAAGAAGTATCTTTAGACATTGAAGCTGTTAGACGGGTCTATCACAGGTTACTTTCCAACGAGAAAATAGAAACTGCCTTTCTTAATGCACTTGTGTACCTATCTCCCAACGTCGAATGTGACTTAACTTATCATAATGTATATTCAAGGGACCCCAACTATCTCAATTTATTCATTATTGTCATGGAGAATTGTAATCTCCACAGCCCAGAGTACCTGGAAATGGCTCTACCGTTGTTCTGCAAAGCTATGAGCAAATTGCCATTGCCGGCACAAGCAAAGTTGATACGATTGTGGTCAAAATACAGCGCAGAGCAGATCAGAAGAATGATGGAGACTTTCCAGCAACTTATTACTTACAAAGTGATAAGCAATGAATTCAACAGCCGCAACCTAGTGAATGATGATGACGCCATTGTGGCTGCGACTAAATGCCTGAAAATGGTTTACTATGCAAATGTTGTCGGAGGAGAAATTGAGACCGATCACAATGAAGAGGAAGATGACGAACCCATCCCAGAATCTAGTGAATTAACTCTCCAAGAGCTCCTGGGAGAGGAGAGAAGAAATAAGAAGGGTCCTCGAGTAGACCCCCTAGAAACTGAACTTGGTGTAAAAACCATCGATTGCAGGAAACCCCTCATCCCTTTTGAAGAATTTGTAAATGAACCACTCAATGATGTTCTTGAAATGGACAAAGACTATACTTTCTTTAAAGTAGAAACTGAAAATAAATTCTCTTTTATGACATGTCCCTTTATCCTGAATGCTGTAACAAAAAATCTGGGCTTGTACTATGACAACCGAATCCGCATGTATAGTGAAAGAAGAATCACAGTGCTGTACAGTCTTGTTCAAGGACAGCAACTCAACCCATACCTGCGGCTCAAGGTCAGACGAGACCACATCATTGATGATGCTTTAGTTAGGGTAAGTTATCTCCCTTTCTTTTTAGATTATGCTGTGTATGGGAAGGAAGTGGTGGTGCACATTTATAACCCCTGATCCATTCACTCCTAAGGGATTTGGAGACATTACTGTTTGGCAGTCCCAAACAAGTGAATGGAGCAGTTCAGGACCTCCGTTCTTGGTAACAATCTTGGGATTGTCCACACACTGCTGTGCTGCTACTCTCTAATGTGAGAAAAATCTTTTGAAGCCTTGGACTGAATACTGCACAGTGGAGAGACTATGGAGACTAATTGAGCTAATAGTGCAACAGTTATATTATGTATTTTGCTGGCCAAAATAGTGTCTCACAGTACTCAGACATCAACATAAAAAAAAAAAATATTGGTATTCCAGTCACATAGATGTATTCCCTTATAGACACGATTGGGGGGTGGGGGGGGGGGGTGGAGACATTCTGGTCCATTGTACTCTTGTACATCCATGCACTTCTGCATAATTCATCTCTGATACTATGGAAATTTCAGTGTTTAGTACTCCTCTACTTCCTTCAGTGTCCTAGTTACTGGAGTGGGCAGCTCACATGGTTGACCTGTCACTTTATTAATTTTGTGTACATTGGACCCCTGTTTCTGTGATCTGCGGGCGTCCACTGCTGTGTCCCTCACGACTAACAAATATGACTCTCAAACCCCCTTCACTAGGAAATCTATTTCCAATCCTTTGGGTTTTTTATTAGTGGTGAAAATTATTTAAAACAAAGGTAACCAAAGCATTTCTAGAGAGGATTGAATAGAACCACAGTGGTTTAATGGTGGTACTATTATGTTACACCTTTTATACCTTAGGTCCTAACTCCTTTTTCTTGTCACCCCACTTCCTGCACAATTTTACTAGACTGATACATTTGCAAAATTTTCATAGCCTGTGGACCAGATGTCAAGCTTAACTATGGATACATTCCAATACTTTTTAAAAGGGGATTGAGTGGGGTAAAATGTAAAGTGTTGCAAAGTGTCTTCCACTTTTTGACACCAGGATTTTGGCATACACCTTGATAAATTCTCCAGATTAGACGAGTGCCTGCTGGTAATCCAAAGACCGAGTGGTGCCATTACAATTAGGTAACGGCAATAGGAAGACAAAGGAGCCTATTTAAGAAAACAACCCGAATAAAATGTTTTTTTTTCCCTTCCTCTATAAGTAAATTCAAACTTTTTCTGCCTCTATTGGCCTTCGCTGTCCCTTTTACCTGATGTTACTAGTTACTCATTCACCACAGGGAGCCTCGCAGACAGCAGAGACTTTGGCTAGTAATAGTAATTTTGCTATCCTTGAAATTGGTTAACCTTTAATACTGCAGATAAGACAAAGTTAAAATATTACATAAGCAGACACCAGCATAAACTACACTGTGACCATTTAATGACAACTTTGTTTTCATTTGTTCTAAACAATTCATTATGTACAATATCAGTCAAAAACTTTTGGATTTAACACTTTTCATTGCTTTTTCTGGACATTTTGCACCAAAGGCAATTCTCACATTTGTGATATGTCCATAAAAAACCTGACTTATGACCTAAATATTAATACAAACCCCTTTCGCTAAATACAATGAAAGTAGAACCCTTTGTAAAACCCATTCATAGGCCTTTTAATCATCTTACGTCTGGCACCCCCTCTACTGGTGGGACACAGCACTGTCAGGGTGTTCATGTTACTGTTAGAGCAAATCCTTCCATAACCACTAATATGCAGTGGTAAAGCCGATGGTTGATGCAGTGCACTGTAGCATCTGTGGGATTCATTGTCCCCTGGGATTCCCCAAACAGGAGCACACTATTCCCTGTCTGTTGATAGCAGGATCACAGTCTCCAGCAGGGGGAGCAGTGACTCGACATAATGTACAGAACTGCCGTTGCAGAGTGACCGTGTAATATATCATTCTGTCGCCTAGTGCATGGCCGGATTTATGGACTGTGACTTCTTAAAAAGTCACAAAGCCTCTCTAGCATCTACGGCTAATGTGAAGTTGATGCACCCAAAACTGCACTGCATAGAACAACTACACTGCAACCAGATTTATAAACCAGATGATAAATCTGACAGGAAGCAGAGCTCCAAATAAGTCTAAAAACTGTTGCAAAGAGGCTACTTAGTGATAAAATCACCCCTAGTAGTCTATTAGCAATTCTGCAGAGGTGAAGGTGAAAATGTAACTCTTTTTTTTGACAGTCCAGAGTATAACCAGTGTAAAAAAATACTGCTTAATACGCACAACCACCACCCAGCAGTGATTTAAAATAAAAATTGGCAACTAAAATGTTTTCTAAAACAGATACTTCATAAGGCTACATTCACATGAACGTATGGGGGACGTATATATATGGCCGATATACACCCCCCCCCATACATCGCAATGGAGTATGTCACTCCATACCCCATAGAAAGATAGGCTATATTCACACTACCGTATCCTAACTTTAATATGGGGGGAGGCACAGGAATTTGCGATCCATTTTTTGCATGCAAATTTATTGTGAATTACATAATAAAAATTTGTAACTCCCTTAATCTGAGATTCCTATAAATTTTCATGCAGGTGTAGGACAGGTGCTCTGTTGCTTTTATACTGTGGACACAATATATACTGTGGACTGCTCTTAATAGGACTATCACCGTCATTCTGATGGAGTGTTCGCAGGCTGTAGCAGAATTCTATGCCAGGCAGGATCTGGTGTAGGATTGTGCGCTGGTGCATCTACCCGCCAGTTGTTGGAATATGGTAAATGTCCCATAAACAGTGTAAAATTTTGTTCTTGTGTTTTACGGGATGACTTTGGGATAACTTTGATTCAAATTTAGATCCTACAGCTGGAGTGTTGGTATAGGTTTTATAAAAGCTAGAAACGGGGGGAATTCCCCCAGCTCATGGTCGTGAGCCCATATTCACAAAGAGGGTCCAGGATTTAAGTAAATATTGGCTCTGCCAATTTGGACCAGAACTGAACTAGCAGAGATTTTTTTTTTTTTTCTTTTGCTATAGTCACCCCCAGTTTTCTGCTTGTCACCTACTCTCCGCCTCCACACACGCATAGTGGTATGTGGGCAGAGAAAGCCTAAAACTGACAGGAAGGGAGGGGGGGATATTCATGGACCTTTCCCGCCAGAAAAATGGGAAAGTCCCAAAAATGGTAATATCCATAAATCTCCCCCCCCCCCATGGTGTCAAATTAAAGATAAGAATGCCATCTTTCAGATCACATCAGGACTGAAGGGGTTAAACTTCTGATTAATGCAATGTACTGTACTTATTAACTGACAGCCGCCTTTAGCTTGGCTCCCTCTGCAGAAAATGTGAATAAGGCTCTATATGAACTTGTCACTAGCTGTATATGTGAAAATGTGGGTCATAAAGTAAGAGTTCATTTTATGGGGAGTTTGCCAATTAAGGCCGCTTTATAGGAATGTGGAGACTTAAAGCCATAGATGCTCCACTAGGGAATTCTGGGAAGTATGCAAATATGTTTTCCAAGGTGTTAAATGGAAAACAGTGCTAAAAGTCAGCCCCCTTAACACCAAGCATGACCTACAAGAAGCCATTTAGTTATGGTGATCTTAATGGGAAGTGGATTGCTTTTAGGCCTCTTTCACACGGCCGTTGGGGACGTATATGTGTCCACCATAGGCCAGCAATGGACGCACAGCGCTGCATGGAGTGGTATGGTGCAGCACCGTACCGTTCTGTAGCCTGGAGAAAGATAGGACATGTCCTATATCTCCCCGGAATACGGTGGCGTGTGCCATGTTTCTCTACGAAGAGGGGCACTCCTCCTCTCCCTGGTTCGGATGTGTGTCTGCCATGCTACGGTATGGCGGGCACCCAATCGTCTGAATATAGCCTTACTTGGCATTCTTTTACAATTCATTTTTTCTCCCTACAGCTAGAAATGATTGCTATGGAAAACCCGGCAGACCTAAAGAAGCAGTTGTATGTGGAGTTTGAGGGGGAGCAAGGAGTAGACGAAGGAGGCGTTTCCAAAGAGTTTTTCCAACTGGTGGTTGAGGAAATATTTAACCCTGACATAGGTGAGTAGTTGACTTGTTTTATCTAGTGCGGTTTTGTATGTTAGTGCAGTAAACCTTTTATTGCCAAGCAAATATCTTATACATCCTCACAGGTTGCAACGTCCATGGACAAGGACAAATGAGATATGTCCTGGATCCTAAGAGCCATGTCTTTGGATCCTTGGCACAATTAATATCATCTTTAATATGAATTTAAGTTTGTATTTATATATGAAAGAGGAGATTTTTGGTGCAAGGTATACAAACTTATAGCCCCCTTCCCCTAACCAAATTTGTAGCCAGCAGGCAGACTGTGCAGCTCTAACCTTCTTCAGAGGAGCTTCTCACAGCTCACTGATGAAGTAAATATTGACTTTATCTGTAGCAAAATTTTGGAAATGGATAACTTGAACTAATTTTCATGTTATTAACGCTCTCCTACCCAAAACAATCAGCACACTTGCTCTCTAATATTTATATATTGTGTTAGTTATAATGCAAAAAAACACACATCACAGAAAAGTTTTTATTTCACACCATCCCTCCATTATATACACATGTTATGTTGTTCTTGCTCATTCTTATGAACTGTGTGAAATTCTATTATTGCACTAATACAATGGTTCTCATATTACACCCATCTAAAAGTAACATTTGTTATCTCAGTAGCTTTATTTATGGATGTACAGGGGGTACGGAAAGTACTTAGACCCCTTTTTATTTTTAAAACTTTTGTTTCATTGCAGCCAATTGGTAAGATCAAAAAAATATTTATTTTTTTTGCTCATTAATGTGCACTCTGCACCCCATCTTGACAGAAATATGTCTTGCACTGAAGAGAGGCTTCCGTCCGCCGTGAATAACCGATTGATAGAGGGGTTTGTGGAACTTTCTGCCCTCTCCCTACTGCGTCTCGAGTTCAGCCACAGTGATCTTGGGATTCTACTTAACCTCTCTCACCAAGGCTATTCTCGTACAAATGATTAGTTTGGCTGTACAGTCATGGCCAAAAGTTTTGAGAATGACACAAACATTATATTTTCACATGATATGTTGCCCTCTGGTTTTTATGTGTGATTGTCAGATGTTTTTATCACATACAGAAGTACAGAAGTTCAATCATATTATGAGTAACAAAAGCTTTTATTGACAGTTACAATGAGTTAATGCAGCAAGTCAATATTTGCAGTGTTGACCCTTCTTCTTCAGGACCTCTGCAATTCCCCCTGGCAGCTCTCAATCACCTTCTGGGCTAAATCCTGACTGATAGCAGTCCATTCTTGCACAATCAATACTTGCATTTTGTCACAATTTGTAGGTTTTTGTTTGTCCACCCATCTCTTGATGATTGACCACAATTTCTCAATGGGATGCGAGGAGTTTCCAGGCCATGGACCCAAAATTTCCCTGAGCCATTTAGTTATCACCTTTGCTTTATGGCAAGGTGCTCCATCATGCTGGAAAAGGCATTGTTGATCACCAAACTGTTCTTGGACGGTTGGGAGAAGTTGCTCTTGGAGGACATTCTGGTACCATTCTTTATTCATGGATGTGTTTTTAGGCCAGACTTTGAGAGAGCCGATTCCCTTGGCTGAGAAGCAACCCAATGAATGATTGCAGGATGCTTTACAGTTGGCATGAGACAAGCCTGGTGGTATCGCTCACCTTGTCTTCTCCGAACAAGCTGTTTTCCAGATGTTCCAAACAATCGGAAAGGGGATTCATCATAGAAAATGACTTCACCCCAGTCCTCAGCAGTCCACTCCCTGTACCTTTTGCAGAAAATCAGTCTGTCCCTTATGTTTTTTTCCTGGAGAGAAGTGGCTTCTTTGTTGCCCTCCTTGTCACCAGGCCTTGCTCCAAGAGTCTCCGCCTCACAGTGCGTGCAGATGCACTCACACCTGCTTGCTGCCATTCCTGAGCAAGCTCTGTACTGCAGGTAGCCCGATCCTGAAGCTGAAACACTTTTAAGAGATGGTCCTGGGGCTTGCTGGTCCTTCTTGGGCGCCCTGGAGCCTTTTTGGCAACAATTGAACCTCTCTCCTTGACTTCCTTGATGATGTGATAGATTGTTGACTGAGGTGCAATCTTTCTAGCTGCGATACTCTTCCCTGTTGGGCCAGTTCTGTGCAGTGCAATGATGATTGCACATGTTTCTTTAGAGATAACCATGGTTAACAGAAGAGAAACAATGATGCCAAGCACCAGCCTCCTTTTAAAGTGTTCAGTGGTGTGATTCTTACTTAATCATGACAGATTGATCTCCAGCCCTGTCCTCATCAACACCCACACCTGTGTTACTGGAGCAATCACTGAAAAAATGTGAACTGCTCCTTTTAAGGCAGGCCTGCAATGAAGTTGAAATGTGTTTTTGTGGGATAAAGTTTATTTTCTAGGCAAATATTGACATCGCAATTAATTGCTGTTAAGCTTATCACTTTTTATGACATTCTGGAGTATATGCAAATTGCCATTATAAAACCTGATGCAGTAGACTTTGTAAAAATTAACATTTGTATCATTCTCAAAACTTTTGGCCATGACTGTACGGCCAGGTCAAGGAAGAGTTGTGGTCTTCCTAAACTTTTTCCATTTGACGATTATGAACCACTGTGCTTTTAGCAACCTCAAGTGCTGCAGAAGTTCTTTCATAACCTTGGCCAGATCTGTGCTTTTGCCACAATTCTGTCTCAGAACTCCTTGGGCAGTTCCTTAGACCTCTTGATTCTCATGTGCTCCGACGTGCACTGTAAGCTGTGAAGTCTTGTATAGATAGGTGTGTGCCTTTCCTAACAAAGTCCAATCGGTTTAATTTAACACTGCTTGACTCCAAAGTAGAACCATCTCAAGGAGAATCGGAAGGAAATGGACAGCATGTGAGTTAAATGAATGTCACAGCAAAGGGTCTCTACTTCTGACCATGTGATATTTCAGGTTTTTTTTATAAATTGGCAAAAATATATACATTTCAGTCAAGATTAGGTGCAGAGTGTACATAAATGAGCAAAAATAACTTTTTTTTTTTTTTGATCTTGCCAATTGACTGCCATTAACCGCTGTGCGCCTTTCAGCAAGAATTGATTTGGACACCCCACGGATTTAACATTCCCTTTGCTGCATATTTAGGGGAATATATACACATGTGTATTATGTATTAACTCCTCATACCTCACTGTGTTTAGGAAAGTAAATTTCCTTAATACAGTACTGTCTGGATTTGTACATATTTCAATGTCCATTTAGAATTTTCATGTAATATTTGCATTGTATCACTGCTGCAGATTTCCATGTAGGTGGTTGTTTGTATTAAAAAGTTATATTTCTATAACCTTTAGGCTGTGCTTTTTGAAAAAAATGTGTGTTATAAACATGAATTTAGGACCTCTACACATCCTAATGTATTAGGAGGACATTTAGGAGGTGATTTTCTGTTCTGGGAACTTTATTTTAAATCAAAGTCCATTTTTATGAAATGTTTTAAATTGCGTAATGCAACTAAATATGTCATGGCTTTTTGTTTTAGCGTTTTTCAGAGAATAAATTCTTGTTGATATTGTTTATTTTGGTATACATAAATCTGCTCACTTTGTTGTTATTTTTGAATGCCTATTTGTGCACAAACCTTTGCTTTGATGTGAGTTTTGTAAAAACTTTCATGACATTTTCAAGGGTGGTACAGGTGGACAGAAGTTAACCCCTAAGCGCACCTAGACGTTATAGTACGTCCCGGTGGCTTGATACTTAGCGCACCAGGACGCACTATAACGTCCTGCTTCTGGCACCGACTCACAAATGGAGCCGGGACCAGAAGCAGCGGCTGTCAGCTGTCAATTACAGCTGACACCGCACGCTAACACCCGCCATCGGAACCGACTCCATCGTGGGTGTTAACCCCTTACACGCCGTGGTCATGCATGTAAGGGTGTTTTCTGCTATGGATCGGATCCCCTGTGCCACTTACCGGGTGATCCGATCCTATTCTGGGCAGACCCGATGTCTGCCGAGTGCTCCGGGGCTGCCCGATGTCCGAGGCAGTCAGATCCCTTCCGGGTCTGACTGTAAACTGTCTGAGCATGCTCTACAATGAAGAAGTATTGTAGAGCAGTGTATTGAACTTGAACCAGCAATCAGAGCATCGCTGGTTCAAGTTCAACTCTGTATAAAAACACTTAATAAACAATAAAGAACATACACACAAAAAAACGCCACATATTTGGTTTTGCTGCAGCCACAACAATCTGTATAATAAAACAGAATAGTTACTGGACCTGCACGGTAAACGGCAGGAAAAAACCCAGCAAAAACGTTCCGAAAAAGGATAATTTTTAATTAATACCTTTAAAAAAATGCTCTAAAAAGGGATTTTAAAAAGTTACGCACTCTTAAATGAGACCACTGAAAAGAACAACTCTTCTCGCAAAAAATAAGCCCCAAACCAGATTTGTCAGCCGAAAAATAAAAAAGTTATGCATGTGAAAAGATGGTGATGATAAAATGAACAAAATTTTCTCCAAATTAGTTTTTATTCAGTAAAATTTAATAAAATACACAAAACCCCCACATATTTGGTATTGCTACATCCATGACAATCTGCATAATAAAACAGAATCGTTATTGGACCCGCAAAGTGAACCTCGTAGAAAACAACCTAAAAAAATGCTCTGAAAAAAAGATGATTTTTAATACCCTTTAAAAAATGCTCTAAAAAGTAATTTAAAAAAGTTACGCACTCTAAAATAAGACCACTAAAAAGAACAATCCTTCTTGCAAAAAATAAGCCCTTAAGCAAATTTGTAAGCCGAAAAATAAAAAAGTTATGCTTATGAAAATCGGTGATGCTAAAATTAAAATTTTTTCCAAATTACTTTCTATTCAGTAAAAATGGGAAAAAAATTAAAAAAAACCTATATAAATGAGGTGTTTTTGTAATCGTTGTGACCCATAGAATAAAAATAATGTACTGTATATACTCGTGTATAAGCAGAGTTTTTCAGCACAAAAAATGTGCTGAAAAACCTCACCTCGGCTTATACACGGGTCAATTAAAAAAAAAAAAAAAAATTACTCACCCTCTGGTGCTCGGATTCACCAGAGGCGACTCCCGAAGTTCAGCACATTAAATAAATAAACTTAGTTCTCACCTTTCGACGATGCTCACCCCCGATCCCTGGCGGCGGCTCTCGATCCCCGGCGGCGGCTCTCGATCCCCGGCGGCGGCTGTCTTCTTTCTTCTTTGCTGGCGGAGTCGGGTTCATGCGATCTCCCCGCCAGCGCTCGCTATGATGCCGGCAGTGTGACGTCATCAGCGGCGACACCGCCGCATCATAGTGAGCGCCGGCGGGGAGATCACATGGATGCAACTCAGCCGGCAAGAGAAGAAAGAAGACAGAAGCTGCTGCTGGGGATCGAGAGCCACCGCCGAGGACCGGGGGTGAGTATCGCCGGAAGGTGAGAAGGGGCAGGCGGGCTGTATACATGAGGGGGCAGGCGGGCTGTATACATGAGGGGGCAGGCGGGCTGTATACATGAGGGGGCAGGCGGGCTGTATACATGAGGGGGCAGGCGGGCTGTATACATGAGGGGGCAGGCGGGCTGTATACATGAGGGGGCAGGCGGGCTGTATACATGAGGGGGCAGGCGGGCTGTATACATGAGGGGGCAGGCGGGCTGTATACATGAGGGGGCAGGCGGGCTGTATACATGAGGGGGCAGGCGGGCTGTATACATGAGGGGGCAGGCGGGCTGTATACATGAGGGGGCAGGCGGGCTGTATACATGAGGGGGCAGGCGGGCTGTATACATGAGGGGGCAGGCGGGCTGTATACATGAGGGGGCAGGCGGGCTGTATACATGAGAGGGGGCAGGCGGGCTGTATACATGAGGGGGGGCAGGCGGTCTGTATACTACACCCTCGGCTTATACTCGAGTCAATAGGTTTTCCCAGTTTTTGGTGGTAAAATTAGGGGTCTCGGCTTATACTCGGGTCGGCTTATACTCGAGTATATACGGTACTATTTTTACGGTATTGTAAACCGCCAAAAAAAAAACACACAAAAAAATGTTCCTAAAAATTGATGATTTTCATTTCTTCCACCAACAAAGAGTTAGTAAAAATCTCACCAATTGGCTATAGATGCCCCAAAATTATGTACCATAAAAGTGCATCTCATGTGGCAAAAAAATAAGCCCCTATAAGTCCACAATAAAAAAACAAAAAAAATGTATAGCCTGTACAATGTGACATGGTGATTTTTCCAAAAAATTTGAAAAATGGCACCCAAATTCTGAGCCTCGTAACATTCTAGCAAAATATGTGGAATCTTAACCATTCCAACATAAATCAGACATTTAGGAAATGCAAGTTATGAATTTATTTGGGTGCTATGACTATCTGCAACTTTGAAAATAAAGAATTTTTCAAAATTTTTGCCAAATTTAGTTTTTTTCATAACTAAACACAAAATATGTCATCCAAATTTTTGAACTAATTTGAAGTGCAATGTGTCACGAGAAAACAATCTCAAAATCCCCTGGATATCTTGTAGCGTTCCAAACCTATAACCACTTATAGTGACACAGGGCAGATTAGAAAAATGGGACCGCATCCTTAAGGCTGAAGGGGTTAATCAAGGCAAATGCAATTGCCTGGTTGTCTGCTTAAAAAAAAAAAGATAATGTATACACTCGAGTATAAGCCGACCCGAGTATAAGCCGAGACCCTTAATTTTAACACAAAAAACTGGAAAAATCTATTGCCTTGAGTATAAGCCGAGAGTTGGAAATGCATTGCTCATAGCCTCCAGTATATAGCCTGCCACCCCCCTTTAGTGTATAGCCTGCAACTCCTGCCCCCAATATAATGCCTGTAGGAAAAAAACCAAACAGTTTACTCGCCTTCCGATACCCCCTTGGCAGGTCCTCTTCTGTCCAGCAAGGCTCTGGCATTGGCTACGTGTGCCTGCGCTGTCAGTCGCAGGTACCATGACGCTGACATCATGTTGTGTGCTGATGCTGGCGCACATAGTAGAATGTCAGCGAGCGGCTGACATCATAATCCATGTGAAGGACAGTGTGGGGGCACAGGGACAATGCTGGAGCATCGCTGTATCG
This sequence comes from Engystomops pustulosus, assembly GCF_040894005.1. NCBI lineage: Eukaryota > Metazoa > Chordata > Amphibia > Anura > Leptodactylidae > Engystomops > Engystomops pustulosus. The sequence continues at coordinate 100,797,937 of NC_092412.1, read as the reverse complement.
AAGAAAACCTGCCGGGGGGAGTCTGAAGGTGAGTACACTGTTTGTTTGTTTTTTTTCTTGACTGGCTTATACTTAAAGGAAATCTACCACTTGTAGTGGCAGGTTTCTGATGGAAATACCGAGCACCAGCTCAGGGTGAGCTGGTGCCGGAGCTTATTTTAGTAAGTGTTTTAAACCGCGGTTTAAAACACTTTTTAAACTTTATAGCCGGCGCAGGCAGGTACGCGCTCGGTGCTTACCGTGCGCGCGGCTACATAGGAAGTGAATGAGAGCCGCGCGCATGGTAAGCGCCGAGCGCGTACCTGCCTGCGCCGGCTATAAAGTTTAAAAAGTGTTTTAAACCGCGATACTGCGGTTAAAGCCTTCTAAAGTTTTATAACCGGATAAAGTGACACATGCTGGTTTTGAAAAATAGGCCTTGGTCATTAGGGCGCAAATGAGCTTGGTCACTAAAGCTTGGTTAAGTTACCCGTACGCCAGCGTTGTATTGTGCCCTATACTGGAAGTGTTTCCTAGGATGAGTCTTAGCTGGTGTGTTTGTTCTTCTGCTTACTGAGTGTCTGTCTCTCTTGAATTTGCAGGCATGTTCACCTACGATGAATCCACAAGATACTTTTGGTTCAATCCATCTTCATTCGAGACTGAAGGACAGTTTACTCTCATTGGAATTGTACTGGGCCTTGCCATATACAATAATTGCATTCTAGATGTGCATTTTCCAATGGTTGTGTATAGAAAGCTGATGGGGAAGAAAGGAACGTTTCGTGATTTGACAGATTCTCACCCTGTAAGTCTTGGTATAAAATCTTTAATGTGCAGAGTGTCTTACTTCCATCTGAGATGTTTTCTTTGTTGTTAGCACATTGGGAAGACCCAAGGCTGTCATGGGGACGGATCGCCGATCCCCGATGACGTCATGGGGAGCGACGATCCTTGGCAAGATGGCAGTGCTTTTTGAAGCCGCCAGGCAGCTTTGCAGGCTGCTTTTTTTCATGCCCATGTGACTAAAGGCCTACAGACTTCTTTAAACTGCATTGAATGCTGTGGCCTTTCCTTATTTTGTGAGTGTTTGGATCCCATACACCAGGATCTACAGCTGCGTGCATCATCCACATCAGAGTCCAGAAGTTATTTCAGTTTCCGTCTTTTTTCTATTTTTTAACATGTGAATTTTGCCTCAAGGGAAGATTTTTCTGTTGAATATGACGCAGGGTTCTGGAGATATAGGCTTTTGAATTTGGCCACGGTTATGACGTTTATTAAGGTCCTTTTTGCACAGGGCATATGCAAATAGGACGTATATAGTTGTATTTCAGCCGTGAAGGGGTTAAGTATATATATTAATAAAGAAACTAAAAGTGAATGGCGCATTTCTTATATGCTATTATCAGAGGTATTCTCCAGTTTTAGTTAAGACGGAGTTTCTCTATGCAGTTTTTCCATCTTGCTTTAAGAAAAATGTGGTAATCTGCATGAGCAGAGCATATGTTTCAGCAGCTCATGACACTTTCTCAGAATATTGAAATTTTTGTGTAATAACAAGACATGTCTTGCAGGTTCTGTACCAAAGTTTAAAAGATCTGTTGGAATATGAGGGCAATGTTGAAGAAGACATGATGATGACATTTCAGATATCTCAGACTGATCTCTTTGGGAATCCTCTGATGCATGACTTAAAAGAGAATGGGGATAAAATTCCCATTACAAATGAGAACAGAAAGGTAATTTTTTTACTAACTTACCGGATAACCCATGTTTTACAGATTTACCCGTCACTCAAAGCAGTTGAATATTTTGTGCAGTCTGAAAAGGTAAAACTACTGCAAAGTGACTTCATTGCAGTGGTGTGTGGCTACTGTATCATATAAGCTACATGTAGCCGAAGGGGTGACATCTTTTGGCATGCTGCAAGCAGAAAACCGGGGCTTTTCACTCATACCCCACTTCTACTTGTGCTGCAGAAATGGGCACATAATAAGCTATGTATGCAGACTAGTCACCAAAGGAGCCTCATTTCTGAAACTTATCTAAATGATATTCTCTATTGTCGCTATTGTTATCTCATTTCATGAATGTATTTTGTTATACAGATGTAAACACCCCCTAAATAAAGAATTTCCCCTTCTCTCTCATGGAACTACTTTCCTGTGCTGTAATCATGTTCTCTGCGGTCCTGCAGGACTTGGGTGTACACTATAGAGTTTGGTTGGAACGGACTTGAAGCCAGCTTTAGATTATAGGTTACCATGATGCTTGAAGTGTTTGGTCTGGGAAATTCAGCTGCCCTACATTATTTCATCGCTGAAATATGATTGTGTGAAACCAGCTTCACATTTGCATATATGTGTTTTGTGCCTGTAAAGCCAGATCACAGTCTGACTAGAGTAGCCCCTCGGGCTTACTAGCATCATTTTAAAAGTTGATTTTATAAGGAAGGAGGCTATGGATAAAACGTATAAGAAAATTGCCAGAGGCACGCTGCCTGGATCAAGGAGTAAGTGTCCCTGGTTTATCATGCTTGATTTTGATGGTAGATTTAAGGGTTAAATGAAATACAGTAAAGGCATTTTGGAGAAATGGTTTGTGCAATATTCTGTGTAGCATTGTCTTCTATGAATATATCGATATGTTTGTGTGTTTTCCAGGAGTTTGTCAGTCTCTATACAGATTACATTTTAAATAAATCTGTAGAAAAACAGTTTAAAGCTTTCAGGAGGGGATTTCACATGGTCACCAATGAATCTCCACTCAAATATTTGTTTAGGCCGGAGGAAATTGAACTGCTCATCTGTGGAAGTAGGGTAAGGGATTTTCGGAAATGTTTTTTTTTCTCTTGGCATATTTTATTATTTATTCAAATTTATCTCATTCACTTATCTTTTTTTTTTTTTTTTTCTTCTACTCAGAACTTAGACTTCCAAGCCCTTAAGGAAACAACAGAATATGATGGAGGCTACACCAGAGATTCCCACATTATTAGGTGAGGAGATGAGGTTTTGGTGACCAATGATTATATTACTTGGATGGATACATTGATGTGACTACACTTCCTTCCTATCATTAACACTCTAGAGGAGTTGTCCACTTTCAGCAAATAATTGATATGGTTTGTGTAAGGAAAAATTATGCAAGTTTGAGGAAACTTTCTGTATCAATTCTTCATGGTTTTCTAGATCTCTGCTTGCTGTCCTGCTATAAGAGCTACTATTTTTACTTACAGTGGATAGAAATCTGTCCATATGATGTGATGGAGGTGCAGGATCCGTTGTTATCACATGAATCCTATTACACTTTGTGATAATAACTGTTCGCGCACATGCATTTCCATCACAAGACCATGAACACATTTCTATCCACTGAAAGTAAACATAGAAGCTTTCTGAAGCAGGGCAGCAAGCAGAGATCTAAGAAACTGTGAGGAATTGATACAGATATATATTGGTGAATTGGATAACTTTTCCTTACACAAACCATATCAAATAATTGCGTAAAGTGGACAACCCCTTTAACACTTGAATGTTGTGTTACACAGCAGACATGTTGCCCGCAAGTGCTATTGATGCAATCGGCACTCAACGCGCTACACACAATGGAAGCACAATGCTCTGTCATCTGCAGTGTCCCTGCATTACTGCTGTCAAGTGAATGGAATCTTCTGCTTCTAGCTGTTGAAAAGGAAAAGAAGCCACAGTGACTTTATCATTTTTTTTTTCCTTTTCAGGGAATTCTGGGATATAGTGCATTCATTCACTGATGAACAGAAAAGATTGTTCTTACAGTTTACAACTGGCACAGACAGAGCACCCGTGGGTGGACTAGGAAAACTAAAGATGATTATAGCCAAAAATGGCCCTGACACAGACCGGTAAGCCTAGAACTGTTTTAATCGCAGTCGGTTTTAATAATGTTCCAGAAGTGTTCTATAATACCATTACCAATACCATATCCTTTGCAGGCAGTAGAAGTCAGTCAGTACCGCAAGTAACAGTAACCCGGTATTGAACCGTTCTGACTTTGAAAGTATTGTTGCATTGTGCAACCCTACTATTGACACTAAAATACTGTTTAACTTGCATGCTAATTTGTGGCAGAGGCTACTGGGTTGTTCCTGGATGCTGCCACCCAGATTCCGTGCCCTCAATGCGCGTAGACTCTTCTATGCAGCGGCCTTACACTCTCCATAGATTTGAGTCTGCACACCTTCATAGCGGCACCGAGGCCGCGGAATCAGGGAGGCAGCACCCGGGGACGAGCAAGTAGACAGGGACAGCAGAGACTACTGTGGAGTAGCCTTTGTTCCTCCTCCACGGAGAGGCTACTCCATCCCCCAGTAGCCTTTGGAAGAAATTAGTATATTAGTTGAACTGTAGTTTGGTGTACATAGTATTCTAATATTAGCTAAAGTGGCAACATACCATCAGTTCTACCTTAATAGGTAGATATCTGATGGCAGGTTTCCTTTAATAGATGAGAAATCTATTATGTAGAAAATAATACACCTATATAATTAGATCAAGAATGTGCCACACTTGAGCTCTTCTATGCTCTGTTTTTTTTCTCTTTCTGTGCTCTGGTTTTTTTTCTCCTTCTGTGCTCTGGTTTTTTTTCTCCTTCTGTGCTCTGGTTTTTTTTTCTCCTTCTGTGCTCTGGTTTTTTTTTCTCCTTCTGTGCTCTGGTTTTTTTTTCTCCTTCTGTGCTCTGGTTTTTTTTTCTCCTTCTGTGCTCTGGGTTTTTTTTCTCCTTCTGTGCTCTGGTTTTTTTTTCTCCTTCTGTGCTCTGGGTTTTTTTTCTCCTTCTGTGCTCTGGTTTTTTTTTCTCCTTCTGTGCTCTGGTTTTTTTTTCTCCTTCTGTGCTCTGGGTTTTTTTTCTCCTTCTGTGCTCTGGGTTTTTTTTCTCCTTCTGTGCTCTGGGTTTTTTTTCTCCTTCTGTGCTCTGGGTTTTTTTTCTCCTTCTGTGCTCTGGGTTTTTTTTCTCCTTCTGTGCTCTGGGTTTTTTTTCTCCTTCTGTGCTCTGGGTTTTTTTTCTCCTTCTGTGCTCTGGGTTTTTTTTCTCCTTCTGTGCTCTGGGTTTTTTTTCTCCTTCTGTGCTCTGGGTTTTTTTTCTCCTTCTGTGCTCTGGGTTTTTTTTCTCCTTCTGTGCTCTGTTTTTTTTTTCTCCTTCTGTGCTCTGGTTTTTATTTCTCCTTCTGTGCTCTGGGTTTTTTTTTCTCCTTCTGTGCTCTGGGTTTTTTTTCTCCTTCTGTGCTCTGGGTTTTTTTTCTCCTTCTGTGCTCTGGGTTTTTTTTCTCCTTCTGTGCTCTGGGTTTTTTTTCTCCTTCTGTGCTCTGGGTTTTTTTTCTCCTTCTGTGCTCTGGGTTTTTTTTCTCCTTCTGTGCTCTGGGTTTTTTTTCTCCTTCTGTGCTCTGGGTTTTTTTTCTCCTTCTGTGCTCTGGGTTTTTTTTCTCCTTCTGTGCTCTGGGTTTTTTTTCTCCTTCTGTGCTCTGGGTTTTTTTTCTCCTTCTGTGCTCTGGGTTTTTTTTCTCCTTCTGTGCTCTGGGTTTTTTTTCTCCTTCTGTGCTCTGGGTTTTTTTTCTCCTTCTGTGCTTGGGTTTTTTTTCTCCTTCTGTGCTTGGGTTTTTTTTCTCCTTCTGTGCTCTGGTTTTTTTTCTCCTTCTGTGCTCCGGTTTTTCGTCTGGGTCCAGCATCAGGACTTAGAGCCCGGAGCAGGAGAGGGCCTGGGAGTCTTTGGTACATCTAACAAGAAGTTACTGCTCCTAGGACCTCTCCTGTTCTGGGCGCGACTTTGTTCTGGTTCCTGATGCACGCACATACATCCTACATCAAAGCCAAGGGTGAGTATTTATTAGATGTACTTACTGCTACCTATTGTGTATATAACCTCTTTTATGTGTATTTCCCTGCAGATTACCAACATCTCACACTTGCTTTAATGTCCTTTTACTTCCGGAGTATTCAAGCAAAGAGAAACTGAAAGAGAGATTATTAAAGGCTATCACATATGCCAAGGGATTCGGCATGCTGTAAAATGAAAAGGCAAAAGAAAACCTAAACAAAAGGGATAACAATCAGTAATACTGAAGTCCCTGTCCACAAAAGGCCATAAGATAGTCAGCTACATGTAGTCACCTGTATGTGTGCCTCCCTCCTCCACTGGGACATTGGGCTGGAACAGCAGGTTTCTGCTGCTTATATGAACAAAGTCTTTCTCCCTCCCCTAGTGTGAAAGTGTTGTACAATCTTTCACATGTATGTACAGAGAGGTTTTCCTAAATATTTATTTTAAGGGTTAAATCACTTGCTTGTGTTTAATACTGCTTGAAGTCGAGCCTACTTGAGTCTTTGACAACCGATTCTCATAAAATACGCTATCATTTCCCGGAATTTCAAGACTTTCAAGTTACTGCTTTAGTTTGTCCTGCAACTTCTTCAAATCAGGAACTCTCCTTTCATCCCTCCCCCTTTTTTTTTTTCTTTTTTTTCTTTTTTTTTTTTTTACAAATTGCTTAAAAAACTTGAATTAATGGAAACAGTGTGATGCAATTACTGCTGTTCTAGCCCCAAACAGTTTCTGTGACAAAAAAAAAAATAATGTAGTCAATAAAGATGGAAGGGAGTATTTGGAATGTTATACTACAGCCTTGCAACCCTTTACTTTAGCCACAGCACAAACAATATACAAATTAAAGATACAAAAAAAAAAGTATTTCACAATTTGTTGTCGTCTTGTAAGGTATATACTGTGTTTCATTAGCAAATCTTTTATCAGGGTCTGTGAAAAGGGGTACAATTTTAGTGCTGTTTTAATTTTCTTTTTTGACCTGTTTACTGACGAGTGCATTTTCAGCCAAATAATATATAGTTGGTGGTGGTCGCCTAAGGGAAATAAAAGAACGTTTGCACCCTCAACAAAAAAATAAGCTTGTGAAAGTGCACTTACATGAAGAATATGAAATAAACCTTTTAAATAGACAATCCAAAGTCTTCCCTGTACCTTGTCCGCATCCGATTGTTTTCTTACAGCACATGAGCAGTGCTGCTGTATCATCAGGAGGGAAAACACACAACCAGTCTAGTCTCTAGAAGCAATGTACACCAATCTATAACTAGATGTTCCTGATCTGTAATTGGTTAAGATGTAGGGAACATCAAAATTACAATGCCCAAATGTATTTGTTTCTCTATCCTGGACTTGCGTGTGTATTGTTAACTACTCATGTTGCAATATGAAATAAAGGGATTATCCATTTTTACCAACAATTTAATTGGTACATCTTAGAGTAGCTTGTTCTGGCTTTATTCAGATATGACTATAAAGTGTGTTTTTCTGTCTGATTGTGAAGGGGGGAAATATCAGTTTCAAGTACGGTTAACATAAAACGGGCTCTAAATGAATTATCGGCAAAACATTGTTAATTGGTTGTAGAGTGCCGTGTCATACTTTAAGCAGCTACCTAGCCTGCTACCTCAGAAACCCTATATAAGTTACAATTAAAATGTACAGATGATGGCGACAAAGAAATAACATCTTAGGGCTTTTTGTGGGTCAGGCAGTGTAGGCTTTTACCACTGGTTGCTTGATGTTCATCAGGACAGAATACACTACTACTACCAAGCTCATATCATACATGCAACGTACCTTCCAACCATCGTGGATCTGGTGAGACAGACCCAGTTTTTAGGGTCTACACTTCCAAGTATAACCTTTAAAAGGTCTTGTTCTCACAACTGTGTTTGTGAAAAAGATAGTCTGTCTCAGACCGAAAACTACCCTGGACATTTATAGTTAATAATCTGATGGGAATGGAATTGGTCTCGCAGACAGGTCCGGAAATGTGGCAGGTATGCACTCCCTGTCTCCTAATGGATTATAATATATACTAGTATTACTACTATTGCAGTGTGTGATTTGCACATTGTAATAGATGATGTGCAATGCTGAAGTATATGGTAGGATCAATCAGACAACCTAAGGTTAAAGTCTAGGGGTCTGAAAAATATTAAAAAACAAAAAAAACATTAATTAAAAAAACCTACAAATTAAAATCGCCCCCTTTCCATAGAGCTGTTGTAAATATAAACAGTAAAAATAAACATCTTGGGTATCTCAACATCCCAAAATGATCTATCGATAAAATATAATACCAATTATAAGCAAAAGAGAATAGTGGGACCGGCACCACCCTCTCCACACAACCCGAACTCAGTGGCGTCCCAGAGTGTGAACTGGCGTCAAATCGCTGCTCCCCGGAGGTGCACGTGTGAATGCACAGTGAATCCAATAATCCCACGAGAAGAGAAAACACGGCACTCACCAGTATGTGCAACGTTGAAGTCTTTATTCGGACGGACACAGGACAGGAGTGATGCACGCCACGACTAGGCGACGGGCCGTTTCGCTCACAAAGCGCTTCCTCAAGCCTCAGACCTCGCGAGATCTCTGGGTCCGGGTAAAATACCCGCCCCCGGCTCGCGTGGCCTTGGCAACAATAAACAATGCAATTAAAAACATATGGCGAATGTCTCGGGTGCACCTTGGCTATGATGCACCCAAGTACACACACCGTGAAGTTTTACATTAAAATGATATATATAGAACACTAAACTGCAACTAAGCATAGTTACATGGGATAAAGGGTAAGAGGTATTAGCAGCATCAGTATGAGTAGTTGCCCAAACAGTAGTAATACGGAACCATCTAAAGAGAGGGTGAGTGGTTAAGTATGTTGGTCAGGGAAAAGGGGGAGGGGGGGGGAAGGGAAGAGGGGGGAAAAAGGAACATTAGGAGGGGGGAGGGAAGGAGAGAGGAAGAAAAAAGAGGGGAAAAAGCAAAAAGAAGGGAGAAGGGAGGAGGAAAAAAGAAGAAAAAGAAAAACGAGAAGACATAAACCAGTGGAGATACGGATATGAAAAAATGGAATAATGGAACAATAACAAAGTCGAAAGAGCGAGGGCAAGGACCATTTGTATAATAATACGCTGAACAGTTACATGGAAAAGAGGCGCCTTATAGAAAGACGCTCATGTCATTCCTGTCGTTCAATCCCATCGGGCCCAACGCATTATATTTTAAGATCAGTCTCCCTTCTCGTTGAAGTAGATGTTTTTGGCGGTCACCTCCCCGGGCATCTACATCTACCTTTTCCAGCCCCATAAACCTCAGTACATTGGGGTTTCCCCCATGCTCCTCTCTAACGTGGTTAATCAACCGGGGGCAGCCTTTTCCAGTACCTATGGAGTTGAGATGCTCGCGGAACCTGGTGAATAAATTTCTGATAGTTTTTCCAATATAGAAAAATTGGCATGGACATAATATTGCGTACACTACAAATGTCGACCTACAATTAATGAAGGACCGGACCCTGTGATTAAAACCTGCCAATTTTATATTGTCGATTTGTAAATTAAAGCGACAAAAGTTGCAGGTGCCACACTTAAAGTTACCAGTGGGAATATGTTTTTCCAACCAAGTATTGGTAGATGTAGGTAGATGGCTGGATACCAGCTCAGTTCTAATAGAGGGACTACGTCTAAAGGTGACTAGTGGTTTTTGTTTTGTAACTTCAATAAGTTGCTCATCTAGTTCCAGGATCCTCCAATTCCTGTGTATAGCAGTCCGGATTGCCTTCTCGTGTGGGCTAAACCCAAACGAGAAGGCCACGCGCCCCTCATTACTACTTTTACCCCCACGGCTATTCTCATGGTGACTGATAACTGTGTTAACCGGAGTATCTCTTGCTCTGGCCAGAGCTAGCTCTAATAGAGGGATAGGGTATCCACGGTTCATTAATCTCTGCTTCAACTCAGCAGCCTGTCTTTCAAAACCTCCCACTTCACTATTTATCCTTCTCAGGCGCAAAAATTGACTGAAGGGTAAACCTTCTTTTGTATGGTGGGGGTGAAAGCTCCTAAAGTGAAGGAGAGAATTCGTGGCCGTGGGCTTTCTGAAGGCTGTAGTGGTAAGTGTGCCATCTTTTACTAACACCTTCACATCCAGGAACTCCAAGGTGTCCCCTCCAAACACAGCGGTGAACCGCATATTCATCGCATTGGTGTCGTTCAGAAAAGACACAAATTTAAAGAAATCTATTTCCGTCCCATCCCAAATTAGAAAAATGTCGTCCACATATCGAAACAGAATCACAATGCATTTTGCAAATGGGTTCTGAAGGGAAAAAATTTTTTGCTTTCAAAGACCGCTAAAAAAATATTCGCAAAAGTGCACGCCACGGGAGTACCCATGGCCGTGCCGATCTTTTGAACGAACCATTTCCCATTGAACATAAATGCATTGTGTTTTAAAATAAAAGTTAACCCTTCGCAGACGAACCTGATGTAGTCCTCACTTTGTTGTGCATTCTGGAGGACACCCCGGACACTCTCTACACCCAGATCTTGGGGGATCCGGGTGTAGAGGCTCTCAACATCTATCGAGGCCAGATGGTAATTCTCCTGCCAGGTAACAGATTTTAGCACTTTCAAAAATGAGTTGGTATCCTTAAGATAGGATGGGATACTGGAAAGGAGGGGACGCAACAACCAGTCCAAGTATTTGGACAAAGGTTCAGACAGCGACCCTATCCCTGCCACTATCGGGTGGCCGGGGGGGTTTTCAAGGGTTTTATGAACCTTAGGTAAACAATACCATGTGGGGTACCTAGGATGTAGGGGAAGAAGCCTTTTGGCAGTGTTTTCATTAATGATTTTCTTCTCAACACTTTGTCTCAGAAATGTACGTAGCTGGCCAAGGTATTTTAGCGTTGGATTGCTAGTGAGCCTTTGATATGTATTTTCATCTCCCAGTTGTCTCATAGCTTCCTGGACATACTGGTTATGTGTCATAAGGACTAATATTAGTCCTTATTATTCCCAGAGTTACCAATTATTCCCAGAGTTTAACAGCCGTAATGGAAAATATCCACCAAAGTCAAAAATGCCACTACTTTGCCATTTTGAAAAATATAAAAATTTCAATAAAGTGATCAAATGGCCATACAGTCCTAAAAAATGGTTGCACTGAAACCTTCATCAAAAGTCTCAAAAAATGACACCACACACTCTGTACACCAAAGTATGAAAAACTTATGGCAAAATGAAGAATAAAACCTATATAAATTTGGTATCTCTGTGATGGTACCGACCCAAAAAATAAAGTTTATGTCTTTTGGGGTGCAAGCCATAAAATCCAAGCTCACAAGAAAATGGCGCAAATGCATTTTTTTTTTTACCAATTTCACTGCATTTGGAATTTTTTTCCTGCTTCCCAGTACATGGCGTGGAATGTTAAATACCGTCACTATGAAGTGCATAAAACAAGCCATCACAGATCTCTTTACATTGAAAAATGTAAAACTTAGAGATTCTCAAAGGTGGTGGGGGATGGAAACGCAAAAACGAAAAAGGGCCAGGTGGTTAAGGGATTGAAGCTTCTATACCTGAGCTATCTTGTATCACTTGGGCTCAGCAGCTTGAAGAGGATGCACCCAGGTTAGTGTTTCTTGTTGCTCTTGGTCATGCTCTCAATATTTTGGGTCTAAAAGGTGAAGTTCAGGACCTTTTACCCCCAAATAATCTCAGCAGAAGACATCTGTGGGATATGTGTTTTGCTGTAATGGCTGGATCTCATTGGGGAATTGCTGTCCGCAAATCTGTGCCAAAATCCCTCTCTTATTGAAGTCAGTGGTAGGCCTTGAAATATAGAAGCAACATGCCCTGTACTCTGTGGATGTTGCTCAGAATACAGAGCATGTTCAATGCAGGTCAATATCATTGTTGGAAAGCCTGACAGTGGATTTTAACATTATATAACATTGATCATCCAGTGGAAAATTCATGTCAGATACCACAGTGTGAACATCAATTACTGTATATTAGGTCCTAGAAGCTTGTAAACCGTCCCAAAAAACTTTTCACTATATACTGTAGGCTCCTCGGAGTGGGGCATTTCCTGTACATTACAATTGTGTATGTTTTTTTTAGAGCCAGGCATTTACTATGACTATAAGCTTCTATGACCATGGAATTTACTGTATATAGGAGCTAGTATATAGTAAAATGTATTCTCTACATATTAGACCAGTGATGGCGAACCTTTTAGAGACCGAGTGCCTAAACTCAACCAAGACCCACTAATTTATTGCAAAGTGCCAACACAGAAATTAAATTTTTGAGTTATACTCCCTGCTCCTTCACAGCTTTAATTGATATCAGCCCCCTGAGTACACCAATACAGCAGAAAATAGAAGAAATTTGGATGATCCTTGTAGATTCCCTCCAGGGTCCCATAAACAGGAAGTATTGTCAGGGCTGGAGCAGGAGCTACAATGATAATCCAGATCTGTCCACACCTTCCCACTCCTCCAGTAGTCCCAGGTAGCACTACCACGTTAAAATAGCTCTGTGCACAGCAAGTCCTGGGCTGTCTGGGAATTCAGGAAAATACCTGGAGTCATCTCTGGTGATGGCCTGGGTGCCCACAGAAAGGGCTCTGAGTGCCACCTCTGTCACCCGTGCCATAGGTTCGCCACCACTGTATTAGACTATGTGTTCCTAGGAGCAAGACACACTGGCCTCATGCACATGAACATATGGTCACCCGGGCATGCATACAGCCTTGGGTGCTCCTCACCCCTACTCTCTCTGTTGAAAGGCAACATGTCGTTTTCTGTACAGTTGCCAGGCTTGGTCATGGTGCGGTGAGACTTTGTGTGCTATAGACTAAGGCGGCTGTGACAAATTGTACGGCTGTAGCCATGGCCCCCCCATATGTTCAATCTGCATGGGTCCTTACTGCATATATTAGATTGTGAGCTCCACAGAGCAAGGCATTTACTATACATTAAACCTCATGCACAAAACAGGGAAAATTTGCAATCATTTTGGCCAGATGGAGATGTGGGGTTAGCGGTTCACATTCCTCCCTTCCACACTCGCGTTGCATTTCACGTCAGAGTTTGATCAGGGTGCGATCAGTTTTTGGTCAGTGAAAAACGCGCATTTTGCATCAGAGTGCAATCAGTTTTGAGTCAGAGTTTGTTCAGTGTCTCAGTTTTTCACGCGCGTTTTTGATGCAATTTCAATGCAATTTCAATGCGTTTTTCACGCGCAGAAAACGCGCGTGAAATGGACTCAGGACTGAGCTCTATCTTTTCTATGGCAATTGATGCGTGAAAAACGCATTGCACTTGCATTGCACTTGCAAGTGTCTCAGAGTGCAATGCATTTTTGATGCGTCTCCATAGACTTGTATGGTGCGTTTTTCACGCGCGTGACTTGCAAAAGTAGAGCATGTCGAGATTTAAACGCACGTTATTCTCTAATTCACTGTTATTAACAAAAATACAGCATTTCACAGGTATAATTCCAACCTGTCTCTATCAGTCCTGGTGTAAATCTTCTGACTGTGGTTAGATTCTTCTCATGAATAGCTTATCTTGTCTGCACACTGCAGTGCGGTCTGCCTTCTGCCCCTCACTGCATTACAAAACTAGCTCATACACAGGCACTTACTGCCAGCAAGCATCAGAGTGTAGAGACTTAATCTACTTGCTACAGACAGATAAGTAGAGTTGACTGTGTGTTTTATTGATTTGGTGAGTTAGCATAGCTGAGAATGTCATTTTGTGATATCCTTCTCATCATTTCTCCTCTCTCATCTGTCTCTCTATTTTATGTATCAGATGCTAGTATAATGTTCAGAACATAACTAAAAGTGTAGTAATGTAAGTGTAGTAACTAGAGATGAGCGAACACTAAAATGCTCGGGTACTCGTTATTCGAGACGAACTTTTCCCGATGCTCGAGTGCTCGTCTCGAATAACGAACCCCATTGAAGTCAATGGGAGACTCGAGCATTTTTCAAGGGGACCAAGGCTCTGCACAGGGAAGCTTGGCCAAACACCTGGGAACCTCAGAAAAGGATGGAAACACCACGGAAATGGACAGGAAACAGCAGGGGCAGCATGCATGGATGCCTCTGAGGCTGCTTAATCGCACCATTATGCCGAAATTATGGGCAACAGCATGGCCATGACAGAGTGACAGAATGAAGCTAGATAGCATGTAAAACATCCAATAATTGACCCTGACACTATAGGGGACGGCATGCAGAGGCAGAGGCAGCGGCAGCAGGCTAGAGAGTGGCATGGCGACATACCCTAATTGGACTCAGGCTTCAAACCAATGGGTGTCAGAGAGGAACCAAAGGAGGTGAGCAAGAAGCGCTCAAATAATATCGGTACATGATAAAAGTTTGCCAGTATATTTTGTGGATTACACAGCAGGGTGGCGACAAAGTTAACATGGAAGCCATGAAAACAACCCAAAATTCTGCCTGACACAGCTCGTTTGATAAGGGGACCATGTATGCTTACAGTTCATGCCAGTCGCTGCACTGGCTGCCAGTCTCCTTTCGAATACAGTTTAAAATAATAATAACCCTCATCCATAAAGCTCTGTATAATGCTGCACCCCCCTACCTCTCCTCTCTTATCTCAGTCTATCGCCCAACCCGTGCTCTTAGATCCGCCAGTGATCTTAGATTAACCTCTACCCTAGTGCGGACCTCCCACTCGCGTCTCCAAGACTTCTCTAGAGCTGCACCAATTCTATGGAATGCTCTGCCCTGGACTATCAGACTAATACCTAACCTCCAAAGTTTCAAACGTGCTCTTAAAACCCATTTCTTTAGGCAAGCCTATAACACTCATTAACTGCATGAAGTTTTAACTCTTCTACTAACCCGTCCTGTGTCGTCCTCCCATCTGTTATCCAGCAACCAACAGGCACCAGACTTCTCTGCAGTCCCATTCACCCTGGACCTGGTATATAAGATGACGGCTGAGTGGTTCAAGCGACAGCAATTCCATTTATTATATTTTTTTCTATTCCCTAAGAAGAATGGCTTGACCATTAAATATTCTTTTACCTCGTGTTACCCCATCATCTTCATAAACCGTAAGCTCTGGCGAGCAGGGACCTCACTCCTGTTGTTCCATACAAATGTTGTGCTCTGTTACATTACATTTGTATTTGTTTCCTATGATTTGTAAAGCGCTACAGAATATGATGACGCTATATAAATAAAGATTATTATTATTATTATGGAGGCAGTGAACTAGTAGTAGATTAAAGGTGCTGCAACTATGTTAGTTGGATCTTGGGATGGAGCTGGCGCTCTGCAGCCAGGCGAGCTTTTGCCAATCCAAGCCCCTGTCTCTAGGCTACTCCCCAAACAGCACTTCTAAGAACCTTTTGTATAAGATCAAGTGTAGTAGCGTTCTTATAAGTTTAGGATATGGCGGGTGAGGGGAATGTAAACAGATGCGCAAGAAGCGCTGAAATAATATCCCTAAATGGTAAAAGTTTGCTAGTATATTTTGTGGATTACACAGCAGGGTGGCGACAAAGTTAACAACTTTGATGTGGAATGCCCTGTAATAGCTCTTGGGCGGTGTGCCTTTTATCGCCTAGGCTCAGCAGTTTCAGCACCGCCTGCTGTCGCTTAGCGACGGCACTGCTGCTGTGCCTAGAGCTACCGACTGATGGCGCCATGCCCACGGATGGTAATTCGGAGGAGGAGGAGGTGGAGGAGGGGTGGGAGGAGGTATAGTAGGCCTTTGAGACCTGGACCGAGGTAGGCCCCGCAATTCTCTGCGTCGGCAGTATATGACCAGCCCCAGGGTCAGACTCGGTCCCAGCCTGCACCAAGTTAAGTGTAGTAGCGTTCTTATAAGTTTGGGATATGGCGGGTGAGGGGAATGTAAACAGATGCGCAAGAAGCGCATGATGCGCATGGAGCTGGCGCTCCGCTGCCAGGCGAGCTTTCGCCAATTCAAGCCCCTGTCTCTAGGCTACTCCCCAAACAGCACTTCTAAGAACCTTTTGTATAAGATCAAGTGTAGTAGCGTTCTTATAAGTTTAGGATATGCCGGGTGAGGGGAATGTAAACAGATGCGCAAGAAGCGCATGATGCGCATGGAGCTGGCGCTCCGCTGCCAGGCGAGCTTTCGCCAATTCAAGCCCCTGTCTCTAGGCTACTCCCCAAACAGCACTTCTAAGAACCTTTTGTATAAGATCAAGTGTAGTAGCGTTCTTATAAGTTTAGGATATGCCGGGTGAGGGGAATGTAAACAGATGCGCAAGAAGCGCATGATGCGCATGGAGCTGGCGCTCCGCTGCCAGGCGAGCTTTCGCCAATTCAAGCCCCTGTCTCTAGGCTACTCCCCAAACAGCACTTCTAAGAACCTTTTGTATAAGATCAAGTGTAGTAGCGTTCTTATAAGTTTAGGATATGCCGGGTGAGGGGAATGTAAACAGATGCGCAAGAAGCGCTGAAATAATATCCCTAAATGGTAAAAGTTTGCCAGTATATTTTGTGGATAACACAGCAGGGTGGCGACAAAGTTAACAACTTTGATGTGGAATCCATGAAAACAACCCAAATTTCTGCCTGACACACCTCGTTTGATAAAGGGACGATGTATGGAGGCAGCTATATGGACGACTTTTGGAGGTAGCAATGGAGACAACGTGTGGAGGCTGCTATGGAGACAATTTAATTTGGATAGTGCCTGTATGTGGCAGTCCCAAACATTTTTCAAACCAGAGGAGCAGGTAGGTGGCCCTCCAGTAAAATGGAATAGATTGAGTGCCTGTATGTGGCAGTCCCAAAAATGTTTCAAACCAGAGGAGCAGGTAGGTGGCCCTGCAGTAAAATGGAATAGATTGAGTGCCTGTATGTGGCAGTCCCAAAAAATTTTCAAACCAGAGGAGCAGGTAGGTGGCCCTCCAGTAAAATGGAATAGATTGAGTGCCTGTATGTGGCAGTCCCAAAAATGTTTCAAACCAGAGGAGCAGGTAGGTGGCCCTGCAGTAAAATGGAATAGATTGAGTGCCTGTATGTGGCACTCACAAAAATTGTTTCAAACAGAGGACCGGGTAGGTGGCCCTCCAGAAAAATTAAATGCATGAAGTACTATAGCAAGAGCCAGTGGGCCCTGTCAAAAAATAGCCATTTTCCTCTGCTTTACTGTACAAAGAGGAGGAGAAGGAGGAAAATGAGGAGGAGGAGGAGTGGATCAATTATTCAGGTTGAGCTTCCTTCACCTGGTGGAGATTGGAAATTCTGAGAAATCCAGCCTTTATTCATTTTAATAAGCGTCAGCCTGTCAGCGCTGTCAGTCGACAGGCGTGTACGCTTATCGGTGATGATGCCACCAGCTGCACTGAAAACCCGCTCGGACAAGACGCTAGCGGCAGGGCAGGCAAGAACCTCCAAGGCGTACAGCGCCAGTTCGTGCCACATGTCCAGCTTTGAAACCCAGTAGTTGTAGGGAGCTGTGTGATCATTTAGGACGATGGTATGGTCAGCTACGTACTCCCTCACCATCTTTCTGTAAAGATCAGCCCTACTCTGCCGAGACTGGGGACAGGTGACAGTGTCTTGCTGGGGTGACATAAAGCTGGCAAAAGCCTTGTAAAGCGTACCCTTGCCAGTGCTGGACAAGCTGCCTGCTCGCCTACTCTCCCTCGCTACTTGTCCCGCAGAACTACGCACTCTGCCGCTAGCGCTGTCAGAAGGGAAATACTGTTTCAGCTTGTGCACCAGGGCCTGCTGGTATTCATGCATTCTCACACTCCTTTCCTCTGCAGGGATGAGAGTGGAAAGATTTTGCTTGTACCGTGGGTCCAGGAGAGTGAACACCCAGTAATCGGTGCTGGAATAAATTCTTTGAACGCGAGGGTCACGGGATAGGCAGCCTAGCATGAAATCTGCCATATGCGCCAGAGTACCAACGCGTAAGAATTCACTCCCCTCACTGGCCTGACTGTCCATTTCCTCCTCCTCCAACTCCTCCAACTCCTCTTCTTCTGCCCATACACGCTGAACAGTAAAGGACTCAACAATGGTCCCCTCTTGTGTCTCACCAACATTCTCCTCCTCTTCCTCCTCATCCTCCTCCACCTCCACCTCCTCCGATATGCGCTGAGAAACAGACCTGAGGGTGCTTTGGCTATCAACAAGGGAATATTCTTCCCCTGTCTCTTGTGACGAGCGCAAAGCTTCCGACTTCATGCTGACCAGAGAGTTTTTCAACAGGCCAAGCAGCGGGATGGTGAGGCTGATGATGGCGGCATCGCCACTGACCATCTGTGTTGACTCCTCAAAGTTACTCAGCACCTGACAGATATCAGACATCCACGTCCACTCCTCATTGTAGACTTGAGGAAGCTGACTGACCTGACTACCAGTTCTGGTGGAAGTTGACATCTGGCAGTCTACAATCGCTCTGCGCTGCTGGTAAACTCTGGATAACATGGTCAGTGTTGAATTCCACCTCGTGGGCACGTCGCACAACAGTCGGTGAGCGGGCAGTTGGAGGCGGCGCTGCGCTGCCCTGAGAGTGGCAGCATCTGGGCTGGACTTCCTGAAATGCGCACAGATGCGGCGCACCTTCGTGAGCAAATCAGACAGATTGGGGTATGTCTTGAGGAAACGCTGAACTATCAGATTTAACACATGGGCCAGGCATGGCACATGTGTCAGTCTGCCGAGTTGCAGAGCCGCCACCAGGTTACGGCCGTTGTCACACACAACCATTCCCGGCTTGAGGTTCAGCGGTGCCAGCCACAGATCAGTCTGCGCCGTGATGCCCTGTAATAGCTCTTGGGCGGTGTGCCTTTTGTCGCCTAGGCTCAGCAGTTTGAGCACCGCCTGCTGTCGCTTAGCGACGGCACTGCTGCTGTGCCTAGAGCTACCGACTGATGGCGCCGTGCCCACGGATGGTAGTTCGGAGGAGGAGGTGGAGG
Source organism: Engystomops pustulosus (assembly GCF_040894005.1). Classification (NCBI taxonomy): domain Eukaryota; kingdom Metazoa; phylum Chordata; class Amphibia; order Anura; family Leptodactylidae; genus Engystomops; species Engystomops pustulosus. Next base: position 100,779,131 of record NC_092412.1, on the reverse strand, counting down.
AGGGGTGGGAGGAGGAGGAGGCATAGTAGGCCTGAAACACCTGGACCGAGGTAGGCCCCGCAATCCTCGGCGTCGGCAGTATATGAGCAGCCCCAGTGTCAGACTCGGTCCCAGCCTCCACCAAGTTAACCCAATGTGCCGTCAGCGATATATAGTGGCCCTGCCCGGCAGCACTCGTCCACGTGTCCGTGGTCAGGTGGACCTTGTCAGAAACGGCGTTGGTCAGGGCACGGATGATGTTGTCTGACACGTGCTGGTGCAGGGCTGGGACGGCACATCGGGAAAAGTAGTGGCGGCTGGGGACCGAATACCGAGGGGCGGCCGCCGCCATGAGGTTGCGAAAGGCCTCGGTCTCTACTAGCCTATAGGGCAGCATCTCCAGGCTAAGCAATCTGGAGATGTGCACATTAAGGGCTTGGGCGTGCGGGTGGGTTGCACTATATTTGCGTTTCCGCTCCAGCGTCTGGGGTATGGAGAGCTGAACGCTGGTGGATGCTGTGGAGGATCGTGGAGGCGACGATGGGGTTTTTGTGGCAGGGTCCTGGGCAGGGGGCTGACTAGCAGCTGACACAGGGGAAGGAGCAGTGGTGTGCACGGCCGGAGGTGAACGGGCTTGTTGCCACTGAGTGGGGTGTTTAGCATTCATATGCCTGCGCATACTGGTGGTAGTTAAGCTAGTAGTGGTGGAACCCCTGCTGAGCCTGGTTTGGCAAATGTTGCACACCACAGTCCGTCGGTCATCCGGTGTTTCCTTAAAGAACCTCCAGACTTCTGAAGATCTAGCCCTCGCCGCAGGAGCCCTCGCCACGGGAGCTTCACTATTTGACACATTTGGCGCTGATGCACCAGCTCTGGCCCTGCCTCTCCGTCTGGCCCCACCACTGCCTCTTCCAACCTGTTCTGGTCGAGGACTCTACTCCGTCTCAGAAGCACTGTGTTCACCCGGCCTCTCAACCCAGCTTGGGTCTGTCACCTCATCATCCTCCGATCCCTCAGTCTGCTCCCCCCTCGGACTTCCTGCCCTGACAACAACTTCCCCACTGTCTGACAACCGTGTCTCCTCATCGTCGGACACCTCTTTACACACTTCCACTACGTCAAGAAGGTCATCATCACCCACAGACTGTGACTGTTGGAAAACCTGGGCATCGGAAAATTGCTCAGCAGCAACCGGACAAGTGGTTTGTGACTGTGGGAAGGGTCCAGAAAACAGTTCCTCAGAGTATGCCGGTTCAAATGCCAAATTTTCCTGGGAGGGGGCAGACTGGGGGGGAGGAGGCTGAGGTGCAGGAGCTGGAGGAGTGGCGATTTCGGTGACATGGGTGGACTGCGTGGAAGACTGACTGGTGGTGGACAAATTGCTCGAAGCATTGTCAGCAATCCACGACATCACCTGTTCGCACTGTTCTGGCCTCAACAGTGCTCTACCACGAGTCCCAGTAACTTCAGACATGAACCTAGGGAGTGTAGCTCTGCGGCGTTCCCCTGCTCCCTCATCAGCAGGTGGTGTCTCACCCCGCCCAGGACCACGGCCTCTGACCCCTGCAGTAGTTGGACGCCCACGTCCCCGCCCTCGTCCTCTACCCCTAGCCCTCGGGTTAAACATTTTTAAAATGAGAGTTATAACTTTATTTTTTTTTTTACTTTTTTTTGTTTTTTTTTGTGTTTTTTTTTTTTTTTTGTGTTTTTTTTTTTTTTTTGAGTTTTTAAAACCAAACAATGCTATCCTATTGCTATGGCTATTTTCTAGCCAAGTATCAAAGCACACTACTATGCCAGATGAGATGACACTGAGTTAGTGCCTAATTGAAATCCAACCCCTACTAAATTTTCCCACTTCGGTCTTTGCTATGGATATGTGCGTCACTAAGCGCAGAACACAGCGGTCGCAAGTCTCACTACAAATTGCTCAGAATTGGCTAGTACATGCACTGCAGAAAGTACAGCCACCAGCAGATCAACCAGAAATCAAATATATAGAACGCTACTGTATGCGTAAGTAAGCTCTTTGTATTCTCCTATGGCTATTTTCTAGCCAAGTATCAAAGCACACTACTATGCCAGATGAGATGACACTGAGTTAGTGCCTAATTGAAATCCAACCCCTACTAAATTTTCCCACTTCGGTCTTTGCTATGGATATGTGTGCCACTAAGAGCTAAACACAACGGTAGCAAGTCCCCCTGCTAATTCCTCACAAAATGGTACTAGATGCAAATTAAAATAAAAAAAGTAGAACGTTATTGTAGCCCTAAGAAGGGCTGTTGGGTTCTTTGAGAATCACTCCTGCCTAACAGTAAGCTAATAGAACACCCTAACGCTTTCCCTGACCAGCAGCAGCTCTCTCCCTAGCGGCATCCAGACACAGAATGATCCGAGCAGCGCGGGCAGCGGCTAGTCTATCCCAGGGTCACCTGATCTGGCCAGCCAACCACTGCTATCGACGTGTAAGGGTACCACGTCATGCTGGGTGGAGTGCAGAGTCTCCTGGCTTGTGATTGGCTCTGTTTCTGGCCGCCAAAAAGCAAAACGGCGGGAGCTGCCATTTTCTCGAGCGGGCGAAGTATTCGTCCGAGCAACGAGCAGTTTCGAGTACCCTAATGCTCGACCGAGCATCAAGCTCGGACGAGCATGTTCGCTCATCTCTAGTAGTAACCACTGGACCCTGATAATCTAAGCACATTGTCAGTATACAACATCTCATAACACAATCATAGCATAAAGAAGGAATCATGACACGTCTTCTTAGAAAGTCCCTGTTCACACTCATGATTTTCTAGATCTCTGCTTGCTTTCCTTCTATAGAAAGCTTCTATGATTACTTCCAGATAGAAATCTGTCCATGGTCCTATGATTGTAATGCAGGTGCAGGAGCGTTATAATCACAGAGAGTAATCAGAGCCGTGTATAAACTTTTCATTACACAAAAAAAATCTATTGTTTGCTGGAAGTGGACAAGCCCTTTAATAGAGCGGATTTAATAATTCGTAGAGAATTTGAATATGCAGAAAATTTTTGTCACCTTTAAATGCCATATATTTGGGTGCACAATGTTGCATTACATACTGTTCCACTGTTCCTTTAAGCCACGGCCACATGATTGCACTCAAGGAAGGAGGCCATGCCTAATTCAGATGGGATCCTTTATTGTTAACACCTTGAGGACTTTAGGGCTTTTTGCGGCCGCATATACATCCCCATGGATGGCAATGGTGGCCTGGCGGCAGTACACGGGGAAAAGATCTTTCCCTGTGTGTGCGGCTGTGCGCCACTGTTCTCTATGGAGAGAGGAGGGGTCACCTCCTCCTCCTCCTCCTCTCCAGCGCACAGTGGTGTGCCGCATATACCAGATATTGCTACATTCTCACAAATGCACTCTACCTCCACCTCTGCACATTTTGACAAAATATTAAATTATTTCCATAGGCAACCTCTAAAAGTCAGAAAAGACAGAGTTAGCCTTAAGTTGTGTTATTTTGTCAGTATATATGTATCGTGCACCACAGTCTTCAAGAGGTATGCAACATTTTGATAAATTTGGTACAGATTCCACACCCATGTAAAATTGTCTCACTGTTAATAAACATTACTCCCAACATTGCCCTTATTGGTTTTACTTAGCATTACTACAAATTAAAGTAATGTTGTAAGCTGTAAACAAGAGCTAGATAAAAAAGAACTAACAGTTAAGTTAGTATTTGTTAGGTATAGTATCTCTATCGAGTGTAGGTGTCTACTGTTTTGGAATCAGGCACAATGAAGACACATATGTTCTGCGGCTTTATACTACAAAGCTATTACCATAAGAATAATGATTTTCAGCATTTGGATGTGTTCTTGCACCACAAAGAAGTCTAGACATGTAGAAGTAAACAGACATTTGAGATAGAACTCAAATACAATACCTGACATTAAGCAATTCCTTCAAGAACATGTTACATGTATTGTTCACAAAATAAACGTAAACGGACATTGACTATTACATTGAAATATACGGGTTGTTGTTAATCCAGTTTCTTACGGAGTAATTTTCTTTAGTAAGAACTAGATTATACTGTTCCATGAAAAGAATATCTGTTGGTACATCTTTTTGAGTAAAATTTGTGTCAAGTTTCTTCATAGTAACACTTCGGTGATGGAGCTCGTCTCCAGTTGGTAACCATTGGTTCTGTTCCCTTTCATCGTCCTTATATGTGAAACTAAAAGAGTCTTTTTTATTTTTCCAATCCAGCATTCTCTGAGAGTAGTAATCTTTTAATGCTGGGTCATTCTGCTGCAAAGATTTTACTTTCTCAATAAATGTCTTTATTTTCCTTGAAAACATTTCTTCTGTATCATCTGATGTGGTCCCGATGGTGGCTGTGGAGCCCAGTAACTTTCCACCACTGTCCAACAAGAAACTTGTAGATTTTGGCCTTCTTCTCACTTGACCTCCATTATTTTGTGGAAAGATCATACCAGTTTCTTGTTTAGCAGATTTATGGAAGTTTCTTACTGTAAAGTTTTTTTTCCCTTGACCTTGAGTCTCAATAGCTAAATCCAGATTTGTAGGTACAGATGTACCTGCTTCAAAAAATGTGACTTGTGTCTGTTGATTTAGTGATGGTCTTTTTGCTGGTGCAGAATAATACCTTTGAGGGGTATTTGGGTAATTTTTCCTAGCTGAAGATTTCCGAATGTCATGGCCATATTTGGCATCAGTTCTGTTCATCATTTTACCGTTCATGGACATCGATGAATTTGGTCTACATGGTGCAGATACCGCTCTTGGTGGTTTCCCATTTTGAAGCATAGCCCTCACAGCTTTCTCTGCGCCATCATTAACTGTAGTGTTAAAACTGGAAAACATTGTAGTGGTTAGCTGTTTCATAAGCTCAGTGTTTCCCATGAGCCTGGCATGTGCCAACTCTGATCTTCTAAGCCTGAGTATGAAGTGGTTGTATAAAAGTTTCTGGTCAAGTTTCATTGAATCAGCTGCTTGTTTCTTCATCAAATCTAAGGAGAGAATTTTTTTCTTTAGAAGGCTTTCCTCCTTTGAATTGAAGGAAATAGTGAGAGGAGATTTCTCAGCTTCTTTTAATTTCTTCTCTGTCATAGTTGATTGGTGATAATGATCTTTATTACCTGTGTGATTTGTCTTTCCAAGTAGAAGCTGCGGAGAACTTGTAGCACTCTTGAGATTTGTTGTTGTAAGTGTTGTTAGGGAGTTAAGCAGGTAGTTGAACAAGTTGCAGGTGATTGTTTGGCACCATACTATCCTGAAATTACATCTGCTACTTTTCTGCAACTTCCTGAACAATGTCAGGTTTGCTGTCAAGGAAGAAATACATTTTGTTGTTGGTAACATGTTAAGTAATAAAATATGCTGTCATCAGATGTCCATTACATTACCAGTATATTTATTTAACACACACATTAGCTGCATTCATATGTTTGTGTAGTCAGGTGAACACGCTGAGAATATTTTTTTTAACACATGCTGTCCTGGACGCATGGAGAGGTAAATCTGTTCAGGTTTAGAAGGCAACTGAAAGCAGAATTTCATTAATCCCTTAAGGACGCAGCCTTTTTCCGTTAATTTTTTGCTCCCCACCTTCAAAAGTCCATAACTTTTTCATTTTTCTATGTACAGAGCTGTATGAAGGCTTATTTCTGTGTAACAAATTGCACTTCGCAGTGATGGTATTTATTATTCTATGCCTTGAAAGCGGGAAAATTAAAATGTGGTGAAATCAGTGAAAAAACGCATTTGCACCATTTTCTCGCCACCTTGATTTTTCACAGTGTACTCCACATGACACCTCTACTTTATTCTTTGGTTCGGTACAATCATGGGGATACTTAATTTATACAAGTTTTATTGTGGTTTAATACATTTGAAAAAATTTAAACCTTGTGTGTGAAATAAACTGTTTTTGTTTTGCTATCTTCTGATGCTTATAACTTTTTCATAATTCGGTTTACGGAGCTGTGTAAGATGTAATTTTTTGCGAGATGATCTGCCATTTTTATTGCTACCATTTTGAGGACTGTACAACCTTGTGATCACTGTTTGTTAAATTTTTTATATTTTGGGTATTTGGCGATATTTTCTGTTACAGGGTTCAACGCTGGGAAATAACCATCATTATATTTTAATAGATTGGACATTTTGGGACGCAGTGATACCTTACATGTTTATGATTTACCTTGTTTATCAGTTTCAGGGGAGGGGGGTGATTTAAACTGTTAATTTTTTATTATTTTTTATTTACATTTTTTAAGCGTTTACTTTTTTTTTTTTTTTTTTACTATTTTTCAGATTGATCCTACCATATACATAATATCATAATACAGTATGGCAGTATATGGGGATTGTCCACATCATCTATTACAATGTGCAAATCACACATTGTAATAGATGGGCTAAAACAAGACAGCCTTGGGTTTTTGTATGACCCAAGGCTGTCATGGCAACAGATCACCACTCCCCAATGACATCATGGGGAACAACAATCAAAACAAAGATGGTGGTGCCAAAGCTCAGCTGTCTTTTAAATGCCAACAGCGGTGGTTGTTTGCTGCACTATGCAGCAAACCCCATGTCTTCATGACGAGGGCTTACCCCGTGAGCCCTCTTTATACATCCTTAACTTGGGGTCAAGTCCTTTTAACTCCTTAACGCTCCTTGATGTACATACAGATACATCAAGGAGCGTTAAGGAGTTTTAAGGACTTGACACCAACAATAGTGGTTGTGTTGGATATGATATAGTTTGGGGTTACTTTAATAATATTTAAAGGAAATCTACCATCAAAATCAAGCATGAAAAGTCAGAGACACTTACACATAGATCCAGGCGCACTGACTGTTGTAATCTTTTTATATATATATATCTGTAAAGTCACATCAGAGAGGGGATAGAGTAGATCCTTTGCTCATTAGTATAATTTTAAATTTGGATTTTAGAAGGAAGAAATTCAGATGGGATTCTTTATTGTTAACACCTTGAGGACTTTTGGGCTTTCAGGACATATGTGCTTTTGTTTATCCAAAACTTTTGTACTGCAGTGTATTATTACTGTCAGTTTTCCACTCACAACAAGAAAGGGGCATTTCTAGGGTCATAAAAGTTCCGGGGCACCCTACATCCAGTAACCGCAGGTGATATGTCCTCGGATGTGATGTGTTCCTTGTCTTCTCCAGTGGCGTCGCTAGGCTAAAAGATCCGGGGCTCGTGCCCCGGATCTTTTGGCCTGTGCCCCGGATCAGCGGGACTCTTGTCTCACTATCTGGGCCCTCACCCCTCTCTCACTTCTATCTGCGTCCCTTCCGGACACAAATAGAGGCAAGTGCTGCAGTGGAGAACGGAACCATAAGCTCCGTTCTTCACTACAAATAGCAGGAGACACGGTGACGTCATTAAACCCCGTCTCCTGCTTCTACCAGTTGACTACAGTGCTGGGAGCCGGAGATGCGGTGTCGATCCCGTACAGCGAGAAGAGGAGAGAAGACAGGTGAGCATGAAGTTGCTGTTTTTTATTTTTATTCACAGTGTAGGAAGTTGCTATGGGGCCCCAATTTGCTCGGGGTCAGGGGCTGGGGGATATTAAATGACCGGGGGCATCATTTCTGGAAAGCTATGGGGACATTAATTTGATTTATGTGGGTATATGGACCATTTCTCAAGGGGGGGGGTGGAATATTAATTTATGTGGGGATATCCATTGCTGGGGGGAATCCATTACGGGGGAGCTAATGGGAACATTAATTTCTGGGGGGGGCATGTGGGGGATATCAATAGCTGAGGGGGTGGCTGGGAGAACATTAATTGCCGAGAGGGGCTGGTTGGGGAACATCTATTGCTGAGGGGGGCATTCCTTGCTGGGGCTGGGGAGGCTGTGGATGACATCCATTGCTTGGGAGGTAATGGGAAGGTAATGACATCCATTGCTTGGGAGAGTGTGGACGACATCCATTGCTCTGGTGGGCTGGGGTGCAATATTAATTTCTGGGGGGACTGTATATGACATACATTGATGGGAAGCTAATGGGAACATTAATTTCTCGGGGGATTTGTGGGAGACATCAATTGCTTGGAGTGGGGTGGGCATCAATTGCTGGGTGTCTTTGGGGCAAATGCATTGCTGGGGCTGGGGACAACCATTTCTGAGGGGCTGGGGGGTATCCATTAGTGGGCTTTTGGGAGGGATATCCCTTTTTGAAAGGGGTACATCAATTGCTGGGGGGCTTTGGGGGACACCAATTACTGGGAGGGGATGGGAGGGCATCAAGTTGTGCGCAGCGCAGGAGGGACATCCATTGTCGTGGGGGCTGCAGAGAACATGAATTGCTGGGCGGCTTTGCAGAACATCAATTTCTTTGGGGATTGTTATTTGCTCATTATATATATAACATTATATACTGGAGGGTTGTGGGGGACATTACTGGATGGGGTCTGTGGGGACATCCCTTATTGGTGAGACTTATTTCATGTGGGAGAATTATTCAGTGGGTGGGGGCATTATTTAGTGTGGGAATTATTCGGTGGCTCCAAATTAGATAATTAGAAAGGGTCACTTTGCAGGGGCATTATCAGACGCGACTGGTATTATGTGCATTATTACATGTTAGGCCATGTTTAGGGAACATTATCAGGTGGGTGGCACAATGAGGGAGTAATGTAACATATGGGGCCAATGTATTGTGGAGGGTCAGTTATTGTGGGGGCAAAATGGAGATAGTGTAGTATGTGTAAACTAGAATTTTTGGGCTTATAAATTGTGTATTCCGTGTAGTCTTCTTACAGTATTTGGAAGTAGAGTGTTAGAGGTAGCAGCAGGATAACAATGTTATGGGACCAAGATATAGGAAAAATGAAGAACATAAGATGTCTGTGTGGTAAACTTTACAGGGAGGACACGTGGCTGAAGAAGAGACATGGTGATTCTGGGGCTAATGGAGAAGATAAAGAACAACTACAGTCCGAGGACACATCACCTGCAGGCAATGGATGGAGTAAGTAGGGATTTCTCCTGAATTTTCAATTGGTTTTGGCGGGAAACTCATTTGAGGGGGTCATGTACAAAAATGGTCACTACTCTCAATTTAATATAAATGCATTGGGGCCCGTGCCCCAGATCTTTTACCACCCTAGCAATGCCCCTGGTCTTCTCCATTAGTTCCACCATCAATTTTCTCTTCCATCAGTCACACACCATCACTGTAGGGTTTATCATGCAGACATCTTATGTTCTGCACTTTCCCATTGTCCCCTAACAATGTTATTCTTCTGTTACTCCTAATACTGTGCCCCCCGAACAGGGGCGTAACAACAGCTGTAGTGGCTACTACAGGGCCTACATTGCCCAGGGATGGGATGGGCAGTGGAACAAAAATATATTAATGAAAAAGTTACGTAAAATGCGCACCAATCAATTCACACTGCACTTAAAACAAACAGTATTTTATTAGAACTAAGATATACTATAAATTCCCAAATCTCTATAATAATACAATACAATAAATCTTACATATAAAAACATATATAAAAAGACATAAAATAATTATCAAATGGATAGCCTCACTTCATTTTTTTGTTGTTATTTAGGTTATAACCAAAACATAGACAAATTATTTGTTATATCAAAACAGTTGAAAGATCTTAGGCTAGGCAAAAAAACAGTAGGATGGCACAAAAGGGGCCCACGTGCTCACTCTTACCTGTAAAAACATATATATCACTTCTTAGACATTAATCCATGGAAAAAAGTTATATTTAGTTTTGTTTTTCTTACTTGCCAAGTTATCAAATTTCTCTTGTACAATTCAGTACTTGGAACTGACTCCACAATGGATGATGGACTCCAGAGAGGTAAACGGTCGTATGTTGTATTATCGTGTATAAAGGGTATGTATCCATCTACCCATTATAGTGGTGAAGATGATATTATTTCAATAGTCTTTCTTACCCTAAGTTGAACGTAAGGATACTCGTTCTATGTTCATTCCTTTTGGAATCGGTTGTCACAGAAAATGGAGCGGCTGGTTCTTAGCTCAGCGTCTTCTTATCTCGCATGCGTATGTATCCACTTTTATAAGCCGAGTTCGGATCCCCGAAAGTGCAATCTGGTGACGCCGGGCTCCTGGTAAGTGTGCAATTGATCGTAGTTGTATTAAAGGATAGAACCATTCAGTATAGCGCTCACTCCATGGAAAAATGTGATATGGCTAGATGCGTTTCTGAGCCCCTTCTTGGGTCCTTTGTCAGTAGCTTCCTTAGGTTGAGGATGAGATAAGCGGGACCACAAGATCAGGGGGTATGAGGGCCCACACTATAAGGGGGTATGAGGGGCTACAAGATGAGGGAAAATGAGAGGCCACAATATGAGGGGGTAGGAGGGGGCCACAATATAAGGGGGTATCAGGGGCAACAATATGAGGGGAATATGAGAGATCACAAGATGTGGGGGAGATGAGAGGCCACAATATGAGGAGGAGGTCAGAGAGGCCATGATATAAGGAAGAGATTAGGGGCCACAATATGAGGGGGAGATGAGAGAACCCACAATATGAGTGGGAAATAAAGGGCCAAAATTTGAGGGGACCAATATGAGGGAGAGATGAGTAAACAATTTAAGGACAGATAAAGGGGCCACAATAGGAGCTGTCAGAGACATTTATTGCTTTTACTAAGAGGTCCTATCTAATGCTGGACCATAGGTCCATTATCTAAAGATTGAAAAATGTATTTCAAGCTCATCTGGAGTTTCTCCTCCCTAAACTCAGACATGTTTAGATGTAAATGCCTGTGTCTGGTAAGTAGCAATAACAGTTTTTTTTTTAGATGGCAAAACCCGTTACTACTTACTGAACACAAGAGTTTAGGTCTGAACCCACCTGCGTTCAGAGAGGAATTACTCCAGATGCTCTTGAAATACATTTCAAAATGCGATTAAGTCACATCTTGTGGGCCATAAGCTCTGCTCACATAATGGTCCAGATTTATTAAAAGCTTTGCGACACTTTTCTGTCTGACTTTGCACGTTCTTTTCAATGCAAACTGAATACAAACCTGACGCAACACAAAATCATGTAGTGACTGTCATGCTCTATGTTAAAGATATACCAAAAAAAGTTGGTGCACTCTGTTGGAGCAGTGCAGGGAGCGCTAGGCTCGTGAAGAACGCGGGCTACAATTCATGAATCTGGCACCCCATGCCCTATACACAGGCAAACTGCACATCGATGTGGGCCAATGTGTTTGCACCTTAAAATACATCTGCATTTTTTACCATCATTAAGACTGTTGTGATTTGTGATGTCTTTTTACCAAAAAGGAAATGAAAATGCATTTTGTAAATGTGGCCTAAGAATGTACAAGTTATATTTTCAATTTCCATGTAGCAGTACGTGGGTCCCCAGAATAAATTTCACTGGTGGGCCCTAAGGCCTCCAGTCCGTCCCTGTCCACTGAGGCCACTTTTTGGATGAAACCCCTGCCTGCAAGTTCTGGCACAACGGATCTACAACTGTTCCTTCCAGAACCCTGATGGGGCATTTGGCATATAACAAGTGACAACCAGGTGAGCAGGTGGGTTTTGGTTTCTTCCACACTTTTTCCTAGAGGTATCAACCAAGGCAATCCTTTGCTTTTTTTAGTGAGTGAGAGACAGAGACACAGTCATGGAGAGTGAGTGAGAGGCAGGCAGGGTGACTGAGCAACAGGCAGGTAGAGATAGATACATAGATAGAAATAAAATATTTTTTGTTAACTGATTCTATTTTATTATAGCTAAGAGCAGTTATTAACTATCCTGGGCAACGCTAAGATCCATAGCTAGTATGACATAAAGTTTATGGGGATAGAAGGGAAACTATTTTTGGCTAAAAGAAGGATGTTAGTTAGTTAGTTACTAGAGCTCTATAGGAACTTGTCACTAGCTGTATTTGAGTAAATGTGGTGACAGATTCATTTTAAGGTCTGGATGGTGGCCAATACTCTAATCTCATGTTACTGGTATGAACCCTCGTGGCTGATTGTTTTACTTGGAAAGTAGAAAAGGGAGTTCTTTTTGAGAATATCATCCATCTTGAAAGGAAGAAGGAGGCTTTTGGAATATGTTACCATCGATTGTAAAGCTTTAGTTAAGAGAACTTTGTTGGACAGAGCTGGAATGTGGGCATTGAGAACTGTAAAAAAGGAGATTGACCCAAGAACTGCAAAAAGGAGAAGGTGCAATTAAACAAAAGGGTTTTAACAGTATCTAAAACATTAAGGTGTTCAATCAGTAATGCCAACTAGTTTTCATGTGGATAATACATGCCATATTATTACATTGCAGTGCAAAAAGTAATATGCTATGGCTGTTCAATGGAAATGGACAACTAATGCTCTTTAAATTTTGGTATTGCTACCCTTATTGTGCCAGCTAACAACAGCATTTAGGGTGTAAATATGACATGTATATAACTCATATAGTTGATCATAATTTATTTCTATACAGCAGTTGCCTAAACAAATCAAATTTTTTCAGAAATCTGAAATTCAACATCAGAACAGATTATTTCAACAAAATACATTTACAGTATGTTTCTTGACCAGAGACATTTTAACAATGATGTACGGTAAGTTTTTATGTGAAGCCCTTTTAGTAAATTACAAAAGCATATACATGATTGTAAATGTTTACATTAGCATAAGACTAAAATAGATTTGTAATTTATATGCCAAATCACTGAAAGATAATATCCCATTGAAATTGAAATTTATATTAGTTATAAATATAATGGTAATTACTAAGCCTGTGATTCATTATTGACCAGACCTGGTTACCAATAACAAGCAACAGTGAAGAGTGAACATTAGGACCATCTCAGGACCATCCAGACAAACTGCATTGCTCTCCTCACAAACAGGAGCCTACACATTCACTAAAAGAGTTTGAGAATGATCTGGATGCCTTTCTACAGTGTAACATTTTTTACGTAATAGTTTTGGAGATCTGTTTGGATGTCTTTTTTAGCCTCACAACTCTTCCATGAAGTGCTGTTCTTCAGAGTAGTGCATACTCCAATGAACCAAGTAGGTTCAGGGAATTATAGGGTATTAACGTTGTGGAGCTGGGTAAGTTCAACAGATATTTTATCCTTCTAAGAAGGATTTTATGAAACGTGGTGCAAACTGCCTTAGTTTATTGCTCTTTGCTTCATTCTGTTGTGACAGTTGAGTCGCAGTAATAAATGTGGCGCAAACTCTGTCTAAGCACTACCACTCCACTTTAGGTGCACAGTTTTCGAAAGTGTCGGACAAAGTGCAGCTGAGATACAAAAGTGGCGCAAACACATAATAAATACATGTACAATCTCCAAAGATACATTTTCTGGCGCAAACTTAGACAAAAAACTGGTGCAGACACAATAATAAATCTGGGCATATGAGTGTAAAATATTTAATATGAGTGTAAACACTGTATTCATTGTGCTGTTATTGTTAGATGGATTGCTCTTTTGTTTAAATAGTGCTCTTGTTACTGAGCGATTATGTGTTCTTTGTGGGGACATTGTTATTCTTTATGATTATGCTGGGTCTCAGTGTTTATGAATGATCAATCAAATGAATTCATACTTGCCTCTTGCAGTCTTGCTAGGGTATTAGGACCCAATATGCCACAGCTCTAGAGGTACTTCTCATCTAAGTTGGGTGCTCTGTGGCATGCAGTATAGGCACAGGTTTTTTACACAGCTTTTACAACCAAAACCATTATAGGAAAAAATATAAAACTCATACTGCTTAAACTGCTTCTTTGATGGATGAAACATACTTTAAACTATTAGCTGCACAGTTTTAATACCCTATTAGAATATCAATACATTAAAGAATTAAGGGACTAATGTGTTTATAGCTTAATTTTTGCCAGAAACATTTTCCACAGTTTTGTCAAATTTAGGGTATATCCAGTGTTGCACCCTTTAAAAAATGGGAATTAAGGTTACACTGCATCACTCCATAATAATGGGCAGAATTGACTACTTTATTCTCCCTCCTGTGTGCAGTGGAACCTCATGAAGAGCTGATTGTCGGAAGTCATGGGTGTCATTCCCCTATGGTCACTAGTATTGAGCTACATGTCAATAATAACTTAGGCCCAGAACAACCTGTAATGCCTTACCTCAGTCTGTAACCCTACATCCCTTTGCCAGACAATCCTTATAAAACTTTATGTTGGACAGTTTGTTGGTACAGATTAGGCTGGAATTCTAAGCAGTAAATCTGTACAAAGTCATATTAGTGACATTTCATTTCTCTCGGTCCAGTTTATGCCTTATTGATCATTGGTGTTTATTTCACCTATAATTTTATTAAAGAAAAGTATTACTAGGTCATATTTTTAGTGATTTAGTTTCCTGTATGGTCTTTGGCACCTGTTGCCATGAGTGATTTCTAAACATGAGCAGACTCGAACTATAAGTTCGGGTCCGGGGGTAACCAAGGTTGTTCCCCCTGGCCAATCACAACCATGGCTAGTAGATAGGGTTTTAACTTGGCAGCCGTGCAGCTAATCTGGCAATATGTTCAGGTCACACAGGAAGCACCCAAACACGAACTAAAAGCAATCCCGCTCATCTCTAATTATTTATCTTCTTAATATGTACACTACAACACCTATTTAAGAGAGAGCGCGTTTTCATATTAAATGAATCTGAAATTGATCTATTTTTTTAATTATATATGTCACCAAATCACCAATCACCAAACTTGTAGTGCTGACATCTAATGAAAGAGCTGAAGTGTATTATATTTGTCTTTGATCCCCTGTAATAAGTTTGTAAAGTTTTTAGTATAGTTGTAGGTGGTGTGACGCGTATCATTTTCCTTGCTAAACAGTTTATGGGGTATATCTTAGGTTTGGTATCTGGCATTGAGACCAATGAGTAAATATTAAAACATTCATTAATACCTAAGACCTTACCTAAGTTTCAACTGCATGAAATGTTGGTGTGCATTGTTGGATAAATGTCATCCAGCATATAGGTACTTAAAACTTAGTGGATCATATTAATGTATCAAGAGCAAAATCAATTAAAAAAACATATAAAAGTAGTAGTATCCATAACTATTTTATCAAATAAGAAGTAGTGCTGTAACAGTATCTATAAATGTGTGGTCCATTTCATTGTCTAAAGATGTCTAAAAGCTCTTGAGTACAAAAATAGCTCATAGAAGAATATACGTAAAAAAGGTTTTTACCCTGTATAAGCTCAAAAATGACTAAGCTTGCCAAAATAACAAATTCTAAGTAGTACAAATTTAAAGAATGTATAAAACAATGTTCATTGGACAAAAAAAGCTTAATACATAAGATTATTTATCATTGTCCTCGTCCTTGCCCATTTCTGGTGCGCTGTCTGGTCCATCAGATACGTTGTCATTGCCTAAATTCTTATCTTGTATCCTCTTCTCAACTTTAGTGATTCTTTGCTTAAGTTTTAGTTGTGTGGAGTTGTAGTCAGCTAGTAATCTGGCAAACCTTGTCTGTAAACTATCAAAAGCAGTCGTCAGCCTCTCTACCTTTTCTTCTATATCCTTTGGATCTGCTCCAGCCTTTGCTGCTTCCTCATCAATTAGACCATCTTTCATTAAGATCTGTTTCCCTTTCTCTTCAAGTACTGTCTTAGCCTCTGGGTACTCTGTGAGAGCCTCCATTAAATCATCTTTGGATAGACAGAACAAATCAGAATAACCAATACTTCGAATGTTAGCTGTCCTTCTGTTTCCTGATTTGCTTCCTTTGATGTTCAGTATGCTGATTTCTCCAAAATAACTTCCATCACTAAGGACTACAAATTGTGTCACACCATCATCTGCCACCACGGCTAGTTTACCTTCTTTAATAATATACATTTCCCGTCCAATGTCCCCTTTTCGACAGATGTAGTCACCAGGACTGAACACTTGTGGTCTTAGTTTCAGGACTAATTCTACTAGTAATCCAGCCTCACAATCTTGAAAGATTCTAACCTTCTTTAAAGTGTCCAAATGGACATTGATTGCAATTTCTGCTTTGAGCTTGTCCGGGAGGCTTTTTAGAACTTCTTTTTCATCCATGGTTTTCTTGTTTGTCCACAAGTAGTCAAACCACTTTATTACCCTGGCTTCAAGTTCTTTCGATACATTACGAAATTGCATATATTGCTTTATAGAGTCAATTTTGGATTGAAATTCTGCTCTTGATGCATTCATATTGGAAATCATAGATCCCACATTACCAACAATGGTAGCAAATATCAGAACGCCAATCAAAAAGTCAAATACCACAAAAAGGAATTCTATGTCCTTGACTGGAGGAGGTGTCTCCCCAATGGTGGTGAGAGTAAGAGTTGACCAGTAGAGACTGTAAATATATTTCCGTGCAAGGCGCCCATATTCTGGATGGGAAATATTAGGATAGACCCATGTGTCATTTCCAAACCCAATAGCTTTAGAAATTGCAAAATAAATGCATGCATTCCAGTGTATGATAATCAAAATGTAAAGAACAAGATTTCCAATCCGGAACATATTCGGGTAATTGGTTCTAGTTTCAGTGCGATCAAAGAACTCAAACATCCTAGCAAAGCGTAATAGGCGGTTGAATCGTAGCTCTGGGTAATTAAAACCGACTTTCAAGTAGACCAAGTCAGTGGGCAACAGTGATAACATATCAAGCTTAAACTGCAAAGTCTTTGTGTAAAATTCCTTTAACTTCTTGGCTTCTTTCACTAGCAAGCCTTGTTCAAGGAAACCTGAAAAATATATGAATCTTAAATTATTTTGTTGTATGTTTCATGTAAAATCTGTCTTGTACGCTCATGTATACAGAGTAGAGAAAACCAACTAAAGCTAAAATATTGATGACTGAGTGATTCATGGATTTAGCCTGTCAATCTACTAGATAGACACATAAATGGTGGAGAAACTCTGAGGTAAAACTGTTCTAGTTGCCCATGGAAACCAATCAGAGCTCAGCTTATATTTTCTCACAGCAGTTTATAAAATGGAATCTCAGCTCTGATTGGTTGCCATGGGGATCTAGAACAGTTTTACCTCAGACACTTCTGATGAATCTCCCCCATTTTGCTTATGACTTTGGTCATACATTGTTCTTGTATCCTGTTAAAAAGCACTGTTAGTTACACCAAACTATGTGACCACAACCGTTGGGTCCATTTGCACATAAATAAAAATAAAGATTCTCTCAAGAAACAAATGTTTATGATGTGGGGGTATCTACACGTTAATACAACCTCTAATGCACCATGGTACACCTAAATGTCATGATACCTGAACATTTCTACCAAAGGGAGTATGAGAGGGTTCACCGCCTTAACTCTCTCCATACTTGGCAGGTGTCTGCTGTACTATATAGAAGAATGCACCTATATGTAAGCAGGAGTGAACCTTGACTATCTGTTGCGTGAGACAAACTATAGAATGCCACCCACCTGCCCAATCCAATAGTAATACAGTATATCAGGTTATTGATATGCAGTGTCTCATACCCATGCTGACAACGGGTGTGAAGAGACACTATTTTTAAGAGTCAGGTCTTGCTTCGTAGTAGGCATCTACCCCTTATGCTGGCCCCCATTTTGCTACAGGTGGTGCTGCCTAAAGGCCAGAGTATCAACCCGCCACATGGCTGGTGCACACCAGGACTATGTTTCACATCAAACAAGTACTGAAATGCACTTCAAGGTGCATTCTTCTTTGGTTCCGTGCAGACCACTGGCCCTTCTCTCTAAATTATTTCTCCCACTTATGAGTGCTTTTTGCTATAACTGCCCTTGGATCAGCTTTTTGCACTGGTGTCCACATCACTGTGCCCCTTGCTCTTTAAACTTGACATTCTCCAGGTGGCATCAATCTGTTATTTATATGACTAGATATTTTTTTCTAATGTAGAGGTTTAACATATTTATCAGCTATTATTAAGTACAGGATTTGTGTGGGTTTTTTAGAGTTCCCCAGTATCTAGTGTTTCCCTGCTATTAACATCTTACACAAAGATTTTCTGCCCCTTTTCTCTCATTGTTTATTGTATAACCAATATTAACTTTTAAACATTCTTTTATATTTATTTTGGAGATGAATTCATGAGTTTTTGAGATATGTTCCCCTCCCCCTGCTGCTGCTAGATTACACAGAGGGAGGAGGGAGAAAGCAGGGGGTTGTTTGAGACATGTTTTGCTCATTGTAACAGCCTGTGAATCTGCAGCACTGAGGGGAACTGGGGGCGTTAACAGAACCACACAGTGCTGCCTAGCAGCAGCGGGGAGAGGGGAGATCTGCTTTGCTCTTTGTAGAGTTGATTTAAATCTAAAGCTACTTTTATCCTGCCAAACCTACTTTCCACTTTCCAGAGACTGGAACCTTATTACCAGACCTGGAGAACCGCATGATCTTTGCAAGTAAAGGTGTTGGAGCTCAGGGTATGACTGTATTCCAGAATCGTAGCTAGAAATGCACTGTGGCACACTGGGGTCTGACATGCCTTTGCTGAGCACAGCACAAGCTCTTCCCTAAGTTATTACAGTAAAGAGGAGGGTATGTTGAGAACTTTGAATGCAGAAATCTAAGAAGACGGCTGTTTGAGTTGGCTTTCCCAGTGGTCCAAGTTCAGCTACATTCCTGGAATATAAATGCATTTTTCACAGTTTTGCTGTGTCTGATAACATACACAGAGGTATAGTTAAACTGATCTCCATGGCTGCTATTAAAGAGGACCTGTCAGCCGTATTAAACTGCTATCATTATCGGAACCCTCGGATAAAGCTAGCAAACACTGCAGCACCATACCAGCGGTCCAGCGTATTAATGAGGGGGCAGTCTGAGGCGCTGCTCCTCCCCCGGACCGCATCCCACACTATAAGCGCACCACATGTAGCCTGGTAGTCTCCGCCTCCTTGGACCACCCCTCATGATTATGCCAGACCGCTGTAAGCTCGGTCCAACGTTCAAAGGATATGTTTGCTTGCTTTATCGGAGGTTTACGATAAAGCTAGCAGTTTAACACTGTTACACCTGCTTTATTGAACCATAACACTATATCTGGGGTTGTGCTAGGAGCTGCTTACTTTAATGCATTTTTTTAGGGTGACAGGTCCTCTTTAAACCCTGGCTGAAGCTTTGTATAGTTAAAACTATTAACAGATTCCCTTTAACTAGTTTATGCATTAAAATATATTAAAATGGAACCATATATTTCAAAGCATTTGTCATGATGATGAGCGAATAGTGGTTGACATTGGAATAACTCACCTGTCCTGAATCTAACTATGGTGTCCATGATGTATATAACATCTGCACTGTAATCCAGGACCACCCACAGGATAATGTTATTTTTCTGCAGTTCATCGAAACAGGCTCTTGAAAACAGAACAGATGTAGAACTGTCAGGAAACCTGAACATTTCTATGTGATTGATGCCAATAAGACAGAAGATATTTTCATTACCTGCATACTAGAAAGCACCAGTTGTACAGCACAGGTACAGAGACGATTGATAACCATCTGTAGTAGAAATTACTGGCTGGATCAACTACATACACTTCTTTTTTCTTTCTAGAATGAAATTATATGTGTAATATGAAAAAGAACATATTCAACTACCATCAGGAATGGGAGAGCTATAGAAATAATCTCACTACTGCAAGTGATGTTAGATTAATATTTTCATTAATTTGAACCTCTCACGCACATCTCCAGGACTTCTCCCGAGCTGCACCAATTTTCTGGAATGCCCTTCCCTGGACTATCAGACTTATAGTCAACCACACTCGCAAACTGCATGAAATTTCAACTCTCTTTTTATTAACATATCCTGTATCCTCCACCGGTCTGTTATCCAGCAAGCACCAGATATATACCAAACTCCAGGCTTTTCTGCAGTACCATTGACTTTGGACTTTGTACATAAGATGGCGGCTGATGGCTGGTTCAAGCAGCAGAATTTTTATTTATTAAATTATTTTATTATGTTCCCTTATTAGAAAAATGGCTGGACCATTATACAAGCTCTTATACCTCGTGTTTCTCGTAGACTGTAAGCTCTTCCAAGGAGGGCCCTAACTCCTATTGTTCCATATGACTGTTTGTACTTCTATATGTCCCCTATGATTTGTAAAGCACTATATAAATAAACATAATTATTATTATTTTTATTACCTACAGTATATGTTAATGTGAGCAGTATAACACCATTACCAACAGAAATCTGCAGATATCTGGATCAGCAGATGGGAAAAAGGTTCTATATTGTTTCAAATGTTCATCTTTTTAACCAATATACAGAGAAATATAATAATTAAAGGGGTATTCCCACGAAGTATACTCAGGATAACAAAATAACACATTCTATAATTAAATCTTATTAACAAAAATACAGCATTTCACAGATATAATTTCAACCTGTCTCTAGCAGTCCTGGTGTTTACAATTTTGGTTGTTAGTAAATCTATGGTCTGATTCTTCTCATAAATAGCTTCTCTTGTCTGCACCCTGCAGTGCTCTCTGCCTCCTGCACTTCCCCCTCTGCATTACAAGACCAGCACTTCCTTAAGGAAAGCAACATGCAGAGACTGACTCTACTAGCTACAGGCAAAATAAGGTCTGACTGTGTGTTTTATTGATTAGGTGAGTTAGCAGTGCTGAGAGTGTCATTGTGTTTTATATTCATCTCGTGGTGGAGGAACATGCTAACGTGCTAACATGACAAAAATCTGCAACTAAGAGCAAAGCTGGATATCAGGGGGTCTGAAAATGTACAGAGAAATAAGGATTGAGGCCAATAATTTAGTACAACTTTTCAGAACAATATGTGAACATTATTTCTCAATGACAAAAGTGTCCATTGATATTAACTTTTAAAAATTTCTAAACTTTTTGAGAGTAATGAGCAGAAAAATAAATGGGTAGTTTTGTTTTACATCTTCTACCTGGTGCTGGGAATATGCTTTTATTTGCAACCTTGTATTTATTTAAAATGCTGAATTTCAACAAATTGTGCCATCAAATTAAGGTAGCTAAATGTTAAAATGATATACAGGCACTCCCCTACTTAAGAACACCTGACTTACAGTCAACCCGTAGTTACAGATGGACTTCTCTGCCCACTGCAACCACTGGAGAAGTTTCGACTTAAATACAAATTCAACTTAAGAACAAACCTATGGAACCTATCTTGTACATAACCCGGGGACTGCCGGTACTGTACAAACATAGTTATATTATGTAAAATATATACAATTCCTATACATCATTTTTAGAATTGTTAAGACATTTAATAAAACAAGACAATTCCATGTTATCACATGTCCCAGGAGCTAGTCTCAGATAATAGCAAATTTACAGTATATAATTTCCTACTACATAGAAGCTACAAAACATGTAGAAATACAATAGCATCCATAGACATCAACAACTCCATTTATTTGTCTTAAAATACAGAATTTTCATCTCTGGGCAAAAACACTTCTCCATAGGATTCTGAATCAGTTCAATTGCTCCAGATACTCCAGAGTATTGAAAGGTTTCCCATTTACAGTAAAACTACATATAATGTAAGGGTTGAACCAGATATGGTGAATAATACTTGTAATTCCTGTTGCCAGAAAATACAACCTACATAGAAATCTGCAGCAACACAGTTCCCGGTACTTACTCATTTTCCTTTTTATCATCATTTTTTGCATCTTTTTTGTCTTCCTTTTTTGGTTCCTTGTTTTCCTCCTTTTTTGGCTCTTTGGTCTCATTGGTGGTTTTCTGATCATTATTTTTGCTAAGTAATACATTCACATGGTGAGCGGAAAGAGGATTTTCAGAGGAGAGATTAGAACAGTTTCAAGAGCCAGACTTTAGTTTCTGCTGCATGAGTTTGTGCCCATTTTTACAGACGTCATTCAGGCTGCTTTCACATGAACGTGTGAGAACAGACAGCCCCATGCATTTCAATGGGTAATATGTCCATCCATTTTGATGAATGAATCGCCTACCGTGCTGCACCTTGGCCATTAAGTAAGCATGGCCATTCCGGACTTCTCACTATGGAAAGCTTGCGGATTTATGCACGCCTGGGTTACAACCCATGCATGCATACATCCATGTGAAAACAGCCTCAAATTGTAAGTTTAAAAAAATTGGATTAGTTGTGCCACTCATGAGATTCAGAAATATCACCAGGTAAATAAAAGGATTTTACCCAGAGAAGGGTAATAATTATGTTAATAAAAATAATGATGTGGACACATTACATGCATGTGTTAATATCCAGGTTCTGATACTAAACATATAAGGTTTAGTCCACACTACCGATCAGTCATTACATGAGTTTTTTTTAATAGAGATATATATATATATATATATATATATATATATATATATATATATATATATCTATATATAGTAGATACACTTGAGATAGATAGTTAAATTATGCACACACATATAAGAATACAGTGGGTACAGAAAGTATTTAGACCCTTTTAAATTTTGCAATCTTTGTTTCATTGCAGCTAATTAGTAAGATCAAAAAAAAATTCTTTTTTGACTCATTAATGTACACAATGCACCACATTTGCTCATTTATTAAGCCCTTAACGCTCTGCGCCGTAGCTCTACGGCGCAGAGGTATAAAGAATGTATGAAGAGGGCTCACGGGCTGAGTCCTCTTCATACATAAGTGGGGGTTGTTGCATATTGCAGCAAACCCCCACCGCTAATAACCGCGGTCGGTGCTTGAACCGATCGCAGCTATTAACCCGTCCGTTGCCACCGGCAAAGTCGCCGGCGGCATCTAAAAGACAGCGGCGCGCGAGCGGCGATCGGTTGCCATGGAAGCCTCGGGTGTTCGTTTGACCCAAGGCTACCTGGCTTCTGCAGATTCGTTACAATGAGCCAGTGGCTCATTGTAATGAATGAGCTGCAAAAATGCCATATATTGCAATACAGAAGTATTGCAGTATATGGTAGGAACGATCTGACCATCCAGGGTTAATGTACCCTAGATGGTCTAAGAATTAGTGAAAAAAAAAGAAAAAAAAGTTTAAAAAATAAAAAAAATTAATAAAATATTAAAAATTCAAATCACCCCCCTTTCGCTAGAACTGATATAAAACATAATAAACAGTAAAAATGCCCGATCTATCAAAATATAAAAACGGTTACGGCCGGCGTTGACCTCCGAGACGGGAAATGGCGCCCAAACGTCCGAAATGCGACTTTTACACCTTTTTACATCACATAAAAAATTAAATAAAAAATTATCAAAATGTCACACAGACCTCAAAATGGTAGCAATGCAAACGTCGGCTCATTTTGCAAAAAATTACACCTCACACATCTCCGTGCGCCAAAGTATGAAAAAGTTATTAGCTTCAGAAGATGGCAATTTTTTTTTTCTTTTTTGTACAGATTCGTTTAATTTTTGAAAATGTATTAAAACACAATAAAACCTATATAAATTTGGTATCACCGTGATCGCACCGAACCAAAGAATAAAGTAGGCGTGTTATTTGGAGCGAAGAGTGAAAGTAGTAAAAACTGAGCCCACAAGAACGTGACGCATGTGCAGTTTTTTTTACAATTTTTCCACATTTGGAATTTTTTTTTCAGCTTCGCAGTACACGGCATGTTAAAATAAATAACATTACGGGAAAGTAAAATTTGTTTTGCACAAAATAAGCCCTCACACAGTTCTGTACACGTAAAAATGAAAAAGTTATGGATTTTTGAAGGTGGAGAGCAAGAAATGAGCGAAAAAAACCCCTGCGTCCTTAAGGGGTTAAACAAGAAAAACTGAAATATCACATTGTTATAAGTATTCAGATCCTTTGCTCTGACACTCATATTTAACTAACGTTGTCCATTTACTTTGGATCCTCCTTGAGATGGTTCTACTGCTTCATTGGAGTTCATCTCTGTTTAAAGGAAACCTACCATGAGGAATCTATTATCAGAAGTTAATCTGATGGTAGATTCCCTCTGCCTGCCTATGCCCTCATCTGTAATTTAATAATCCTGGAACCTAACCTAATTTATTAAAAACTTTATTTTAGTAAAATGTAAATTAACTGCAGAGGCTACTGGGGCGTGTACTAGCCTGGCCGGGCACTGGAAGCTAAGGCTAGTACACGCCCTAGTAGCCTTTGCAGTTAATTCACATATTACTAAAATAAAGTTTTCTAACAAGTTAGGTTAGGTTCCAGGATTATTAAATTACAGATTACGGCATAGGCAGGCAGGAGGAATCTTCTGATTGTAGATTCCTCCATGGTAGGTTTTCTTTAATTAAATCTTGGGAAAAGAGCCCCAAGATCACTGTAGTTAAGCTTTAGAGATGCAGTAAGGAGAGGGGAGAAAGCTCCACAAAGTCACAGCAGCCCTCCAACAGTTGGGGCTTTATGACAGAGTCTGCTGATGGAAGCGTCTCTTCAGTGCAAGACATATGAAAGCCTGCATACAGTTTGCAAACAAACACTTGCAGGACACCCAGACTATGAGAAATAAGAGTTTTTTGGTCTGATAAGATGAAGATTCAGCTTTTTGGTGTTAATTGTACGTGGTATGTGTGGAGAAAACCAGGCACTGCTCATCACCTGCCAAATACAATCCCAACAGTGAAACTTGGTGCCAGTATCATGCCATGGGGGGGGGGGGGGTTCAGCTGCAGGGACAGGATGACTGGTTGCATTGAAGGAAAGATGAATGTGGCTAAGTACAGAGATATCCTGTATGAAAACCTCTTCCAGAGCGCTCCCGGATCTCAGACCTAATGACCCTAAGCACACAGCTAAAATAGCAAAGCAGTGGCTTCAGAACAACTCTGTGACCATTCTTGACTGGCCCTGCCAGAGCCCTGACCAAGACTCAATTGACTATCTCTTGAGAGACTTGAAAACAGCTGTCCACCAACATTCATCATCCAACCTGAGGGAACTGGAGGGGATCTGCAAGGAAGAATGTCAGGGGATCCCCAAATCCAGGTGTGAAAAACTTGTTTCATCATTCCCTGGAAGACTCATGGCTGTACTAGCATAAAAGCTGCTTCTACTCAATACTGAGCAAAGGGTCTGAATACTTATGACCATGTGATATTTCAGTTTTTGTTGTTTAATAAATTAACAGAAATATCTACATTTCTCTTTTTTTATGGCAAGATGGGGTACAGAATGTACATTAACGAGCAAAAAAAAGAACCCTTTTGATCTTACCAATTGGCTGCAATGAAACAAAAAAAGTAAAGGGCTCTGATTACTTTCCGTACTCACTGTATATCACATTTTTTGAAGATATGGGGCCAGATGTATCACTTGTTTTTGTTGTTGTACTTGCAACTTTTTATTTTGTTGCAGTACTTTTTGCGCCAGTTTTATGAATAAACACTAATGGCGAATCGATAATATTTTTCTCATTTATCTTATCTATCCAGATGTTCTGCTGCATCTACTAATGCTTCATCATTCACCTCAGCATTTCACTGTACTAACTTGGACTTTTTATTTGTGAGATAGATAGATAAATAAATAGATAGAGATGGATAGAAGAAATAGATAGAAATGAGATATAGATGAATTACTTGTCATGATTAATGTTGAAAACAGATAGTAACTGAAATGTCATCAGTTATGTTCAGTTTATTTAAGTTTATTAATCATCCATCTTTTCTTTTTTTAATGGAGTTAAATATCATAAATTCTGACATTAGAATGAATTTAGCCTAATTTTTGATAGATTTAGGTTTTAAACATGTTCTATTTGTAAGTGTAATATAGTTTGTATACATAGGGGCACATTTACTTACATTCCCGCAGTAGTTCACTGAAAGTGCATTGTCCAACGATAATGCGCTGTGCCGCGATTCATTAAGATTGTGCGCCCGATATCCTGCATGTTCACCATCTTTTTGTGGTGCATGTTAGGGCTAGGGCTTGTGACACACTTTGAAAGTTAAATCCCGCGCTCAGTCCGAATCAGTCACACCGTCCGACGGCCCGGCCACCAATTTGTGTCGCGTGGAAGCCAGGGCAGCTGCGCTACAAAAGGATCGCATACACCAAAATCCCAGCACAGACACTTGTTAAATAACTGTGCAAGCTGCATAATCCCCGAAAATGGTGCACAGTCCAACGAAAGTGAGCAGCGCAAGCCCTAGTAAATGAGCCCCATAATGTACAAAAAAGTACAGCCTAATATAAGTCACATAATTTGTCCACAAAAACATTAGTGAGTATTGTTTACTTTACAGTACCCACGTTTAGATTGTTTTTAAATGTTAATTTTATCAATCAATGATCTTGTTTATGTCATATTAGTGTGTATATTTCATTCTTATAATCTAATACAATAAAGCCAAAGTAAACTTCTAACTGTAGTAGAAATATATAGCACTAATGTTCCCTCCTGCTACAGTTCCATCATCTACTTGTATTCCCTTTATTTTCTCCTAGCCTTTCAGAACATATTGTCAAAATGCTTGTTCAAAAAAAAAAAAAAATCTGATATTAGTTTTTTTTTTAAAATAAAAAAACAGCTGTTTTTTTTTAAAGACAAAAATAAAACACACACTTATTTCTCTGGAGGCCCACAGCTCCAGTACTGAGTCTCAGGGGCCTCTGGTTCTGTTGTACTGCAGGTGGTGACATCATGTACATTGTGCACATTACATCTGAGTCAGTCACTGTCATGTGTCACTCATTCACACGCGAGGGTATTTTCTAATGGTAGAAACGGCACATATTAGCCTATTGGTAGTGCAGCTAAGCTATTCAATAAGATGTATTTTCTTCTTATCATGTTAAACTGATATATATACCGCTAGTTGTAAAACTATGGATTTCACTATGGTGACACTGCTGTTAGCAAGACACTACACTATATACAATGTTGTGTTATGACTATTTTAATATGGTTATACAGTATACTGTGTGTGCTGCAGTTTTATCTGAATGACTGAATGATGGGCACATTTCTTAAGGTCACATTTTTCCAAAAGTAACATAATACAGAGAAAAATCAGACAATGATCACTACACAGGGAGGTTGTGCACATAGCATCTATTGATCCTACAAGAGATATTCTGGGGACTCTATGTATGGGATTCTACACTATCATAGTCTACATCAAATATATCATAAGGGATCTACACGTCATCACAACTAGTACAAAGGAATTGGAAGGGATCTTTTCCTACAGAATAACTTACTCATCAGTATTATTGTTGTTGTTGACATTGAATTCGACAAATACCCAATGACTGAAAATACATGAAATGACATAAAATCATGAGCAAACTACTTTCTAGTAATATCACAGGATTAATAATAATTTAGTGTCTGCATGGTTCCTTGGCCTCCAAATACCTTTTAGTCCCTAGTGACCCTCTGCACTAAATGTTCCTTTAACAATATGTGGAGAACATATAGAACTCACTACTCATTACTAGGGACTGGCTTTAAAATTTACATGATTGAATACTGAATAATTACTACAGTTATAGGGAAGTAAAAATGTTTCTCCTCTTTCTTTACATGAACAAGCAAATGGACAAACTAGGGACACTTACTCATTGATCCAGGCACTGTGATTGTGGTAATCTTCTTATATTTGTAATAAACTTTTAAAAATCAACTTTTAACCCCTTAAGGACGGAGGGTTTTTCGGCTAATTTCTCGCTCTCCAACTTCAAAAATCCATAACTTTTTCATTTTTACGTGTACAGACCTGTGTGAGGGCTTATTTTGTGCGTAACAAATTTTACTTTCCCGTAATGTTATTTATTTTAACATGCCGTGTACTGCGAAGCTGAAAAAAAATTCCAAATGTGGAAAAATTGAAAAAAAACCGCACGTGCGTCACGTTCTTGTGGGCTCAGTTTTTACGACTTTCACTCTTCGCTCCAAATAACACGCCTACTTTATTATTTGGTTCGGTGCGATCGCGGTGATACCAAACTTATATAGGTTTTATTGTGTTTTAATACATTTTCAAAAATTAAACGAATGTGTACAAAAAAGAAAAAAAATTTTTTGCCATCTTCTGACGCTAATAACTTTTTCATACTTTGGCGCACGGAGATGTGTGAGGGGTCATTTTTTGAGAAATGAGGCGACGTTTTCATTGCTACCATTTTGAGGTCTGTGCGACATTTTGATCATTTTTTATTTCATTTTTTATGTTATGTAAAAAGGTGTAAAAGTCGCATTTCGGAGATTTGGGCGCCATTTCCCGCCTCGGAGGTCACCGCCGGCCGTAACCGTTTTTATATTTTGATAGATCGGGCATTTTGGGACGCGGCGATACCTAATATGTCTGTGATTTTTACTGTTTGTTATGTTTTATATCCGTTCTAGGGAAAGGGGGGTGATTTGAACTTTTAATATTTTATTAATTTTTTTTATTTTTTAAACTTTTTTTTTTCTTTTTTTTTTCACTATTTTTTAGACCATCTAGGGTACATTAACCCTAGATGGTCAGATCGCTCCTACCATATACTGCAATACTACAGTATTGCAATATATGGCGTTTTTGCAGGTCATAACGAACCTGCATAAACCATGTAGCCTCGTGTCAAAAGAAGACCCGAGGCTACCATGGTAACCGATCGCCGCCCCCCGATGACGTTCGGGGGCGTGGCGATCGAAAAAAAGATGGCGGCGCCCGCACGCCGCCGTCTTTTAAACGCCGCCTGCGACTTTGCGGGCGGCGTTTAGAGGGTTAATAGCCGCGATCGGTGCAAGCACTGACCGCGGTTATTAGCGGTGGGGGTTTTGTGCAAAATGCAAAAACCCCCACCTCTGTATGAAGAGGACTCAGCCCGTGAGCCCTCTTCATACATCCCTTATACCTCTGCGCCGTAGAGCTACGGCGCAGAGCGTTAAGGGGTTAAAATTATGCTTATGAGTCAGAAGGACTCTTGGGGGCGTTGGAGAGCCCCTCCATAATGTAGCACCACAGGCTGTTAAAATGTCTCCCCCTCAATTCCCTCACCTCCCACTGCTCAAATCTCATGGCAGCATAGGAAGTTTCAGCACACAGTGGGAGGTGCTCCTTGCTCACTGTAACAGCCTGTGAAGCTACAGCATGGAGGGGCTCTCTGACTAATTAGCATGAATTTAAAAGTTGATATTAGAACAAAACAGGTCATAACAAATATAAGAAGATTACCACAGTCACGGTGCCTCGATCTATGAGGAAGTGCCTATCATGGAAGATTTATAATGCTTGATTTTGATGGTAGATTTAAGACTGTAATTAATTATAAAAAAAAATGTAGTATTAACAGTATAAAACACATACATTAAGAAAATAGCGAACATATGTCAAAAGTAAGGTAAGTGGCAGCAAAATGCCAACATTTTTGTTTCAGAAACAGCTACAGTAGGGGCTTATGTTTGTTACCACTGTACTACCTTTACAATTCTTGATTATCAGGCCAAAAATTGATTAGGGCGTTATAAGGCTTTGCTCAAATGACCCCAGGATTGCAATCCGAAGATGAGGAGAGCTAAGCTGGAGGTTATCTCTTTCAACTCTTCATATTGCCCATGACATTTAAATGAGTTGAATTCCAGAAGTAAGGCAGTGTTCACACACAGTGTTTGTTTTGCGTTTTGAAACGCAATTCAACGACTGTGGGGAGGGGCATGGCACTATGTGTTCTGCATTGTTCACACACAAAACACATGGTACTTATTCCTGAAATGTATTTGTGAACAGGTCAAGCCCCTCCCCGCAACCTTTGAATTGCATTAGAAAACACATTTTAAATGCTACACGTGAACGCATTCTCAGTGTGGTACTTACCTCTGCCTGCGCCCGAAATTGTGTCTTCAGGCAAAAACACCTGAGGTCTAAAGAAGGCCCTAGGTCTATCTTTAGCATTTGCAAGGAGCAGGGTCTAATAGGCTTTCTGAAAGCTAAACTGACATTGTATGATACATAAATCAAAGTCATTAAATGATCTTATTATTTAAGTTCCCTGTTGGGATGATAATTGCTACAATAGAAAGCCTACATTTGTAACATGCTGGTTTTTTGACCACTGTGCAAAGAACAAAATTTTAAAAAATTATAAAAAAATAGATGATAATCAAAATCATACTACCATACCATACAGATTATAATTGTACAATTAATAGACATAATAAAGGCATCATAAAGGCATCATACTTGTGACAGGTAATTATTAGGCATTATAATACACAAAATGAATACTGACTGACAACACAGCAGGTGCACAGTACACATTTGTATAACAGTACCTATTGGCCCTCTCCAGCCTGTCTGGATTTTGGTTTTCTATTACAGAATGTGTGAAGCTGTTTCTGCTAGAAACCTCTTTCAGTTCGGGACCTCGGAATCTCTCCAGGAAAGAGTCTGGGCGCTGATCTTCTCGATTCAAGTGTCGCACTGCCCAGTTACGCATCGTTAGAAGAAATCTTGATAGCCTGCAATAAATTCATAATGAATATTTTGATATAATTTATTTTCATCTTCACCTTAAAAACAATGGGGGAGATTTATCACATGCTGGCGCTCCATGCACCAGGGTATGATAAAGCTCTACCCCTGATGCCACGATGAATGTTCCGGCATAGTTTCTTACAGTACGCAAGAAATTACAGAGAACTGGCATAGAAGCGCTCATAACTGTTCCCCAATATTTTGTATTTAAAATAATTTTGATGGGAAAGTCCAAGACGTTCCCTGCAATCAAGAAGAAGAATTTGGTAAATGGAATGTTATGCTGATATATGACCTCAGTGTTCAGCTAAGGCAGTGATGGCAAACCTTTTAGAGACCGAGTGCCCAAACTACAACAAAGACCCGCTTATTTTTCGCAAAGTGCCAACACAAATTTAATTTGTGATTTATACTCCCTTCTCTGTCACAGATTTCATTGATACCAGAACCCTGAGGACACCAATAAAGCAGAAAATAGTCCCAGGTCGAGCTGTCCCTTTAAAATAGCTCTGTGCACAGCAAGTCCTGGGCTGTCTGGGACTGCAGGAAGATACCTGGGGTCCTCTCTGGTGATGGCCTGAGTGCCCACAGAAAGGGCTCTGAGTGCCACCTCTGGCACCAGTGCCATAGGTTAGCCATCACTGAGCTAAGGTCAATAATGGACTACAGCCTGCAGTCACCACTACAGCCTCTCTATACAAACCAAGATGAGCTGCGAGGACAAGAGTATAAGCTCAATAAATTTGTTTTTCAACCACCCAATTAACATAAGAAAGGTATCCTAAATAAAGTCCAAGAACGGTTGGCATCATTTATGGTACCATGAAGGCTAATTCACATCTTGTATACTGATTGAAAATCTAGAGCAAAATCAATCTCCCAAATCAATGGGAGAGTTCTTAGTTTTTTCCATGAGCGTTAAGTATGGTTAACATCACTTGCAACTGTGAACATCAGGCAGCTTAGTTTGTGTTTTTTTTGCAACTTTTTTTTAAAAAAGAAACTCCTAAGATAAATGACCCCCCATTGACTATATATGGGAAATTGACATTAAAAATCCTAAAAAAAAGTTTAAAAGAAAGTTTAGGTCATTTGTTTTCCTTCAGTTGTTACAGCCCATGCACTAAAGCCTAAAGTACATGTAACAGACCCGAAAGCTCACAAAGTACTTTTTAACAACCATTGAATAGACATAAGGGGGCACATGTATCTTTGTTTTGGCTTGGCTTTTTCTTCGTGTTTTTAATACTTCTTGTAGTGCATTTTCTGTTTTGTGACTTTTCTGCACCTAAGACAACCTCCCTTCAAAGCTCACCATTGTTTAGATTTTTGCAGTGTTATAAATAATAATCTTTATTTATATAGCGCCATCATATTCCGTAGCGCTTTACGAATCAGTGTTCTCTAAATTATCACCTGGAGACATATGTTAAAGTTGCAACTTTTTGCAAAAAACTTCAAAATAGTTGTAAAAAGTTGTAAATTTATGCCTGCTGTCGTCAGGTATAGATAAGCTGTTTCTGTTGTTAAAAAAGTAAAGTCACTTAAGACCGAAACTCAGATGAATTAAAACTTCAAAGACACCAGACTAGCAGAAAAGCAGATAAAGAAAAAAGCCTGGAGTACAAAGCCAAAACAAAGATACATGTGCCCCATGGATTATACATAATTTTACTAAATTAAAATAATTAAACTAAACATTAGATAAAGAATGCCTATATGCTATGTGTTTTACCTGGCCAATCCTCCCCTTCCTGTGAATGAGCTCCTGCGGGACTCAGTAAGGCCACTAGGATCCAATGCATGGACCTCTGATGAGGTGTCCTCACACAGGGAATGGGCCCTTCAGAATGAAAGAAGAAAGCCTTAGTTACATATTCACTGGGGAAAAATAATGATATTGAAAAATAAAGATGAGAATACAAAACTCCAACCTGTACCATTTATTTTGCAACAGCACTCCCACTTATACAATTTATCTGGTAACAGCACTCCCCCCTATACCATTTATCTGGTAACAGCACTCCCACTTATACCATTTATCTGGTAACAGCACTTCCACTTATACTGTTTATCTGGTAACATCTCTCCCACTTATACCATTTATCTGGTAACAGCACTCCCACTTATACTATTTATCTGGTAACATCTCTCCCACTTATACCATTTATCTGGTAACATCTCTCCCACTTATATAATGTATCTGGTAACAGCACTCCCACCTATACCATGTATCTGGTAACATCACTTCCACTTATACCATTTACCTGGTAACATCTCTTCCACTTATACCATGTATCTGGTAACATCTCTCCCACTTATACTATTTATTTGGTAACATCTCTCCCACTTATACCATGTATCTGGTAACAGCACTCCCCCCTATACCATTTATCTGGTAACATCTCTCCCACTTATATAATGTATTTGGTAACAGGACTCCCCACTATACCATTTATCTGGTAACATCTCTCCCACTTATACTATTTATCTGGTAACAGCACTCCCCCTATACCATGTATCTGGTAACATCACTTCTACTTATACCATTTATCTGGTAACAGCACTCCCCCCTATACCATTTATCTGGTAACAGCACTCCCCCCTATACCATTTATCTGGTAACATCTCTCCCACTTATACCATTTATCTGGTAACAGCACTCCCACTTATACCATTTATCTGGTAACAGCACTCCCCCCTATACCATTTATCTGGTAACAGCACTCCCCCCTATACCATTTATCTGGTAACAGCACTCCCCCCTATACCATTTATCTGGTAACATCTCTCCCACTTATACCATTTATCTGGTAACAGCACTCCCCCCTATACCATTTATCTGGTAACAGCACTCCCACTTATACCATTTATCTGGTAACAGCACTCCCCCTATACCATTTATCTGGTAACATCTCTCCCACTTATACCATTTATCTGGTAACAGCACTCCCACTTATACTATTTATTTGGTAACATCTCTCCCTCTTATACCATTTATCTGGTAACATCCCCCCTATACCATGTATCTGGTAACATCTCTCCCACTTATACCATTTATCTGGTAACAGCACTCCCCCCTATACCATTTATCTGGTAACATCTCTCCCACTTATACCATTTATCTGGTAACAGCACTCCCCCCTATACCATTTATCTGGTAACATCTCTCCCACTTATACCATTTATCTGGTAACATCTCTCCCTCTTATACTATTTATTTGGTAACATCTCTCCCACTTATACCATTTATCTGGTAACAGCACTCCCCCTATACCATTTATCTGGTAACAGCACTCCCCCCTATACCATTTATCTGGTAACATCTCTCCCACTTATACCATTTATCTGGTAACATCTCTCCCACTTATACTATTTATCTGGTAACATCTCTCCCACTTATACCATTTATCTGGTAACATCTCTCCCACTTATATAATGTATCTGGTAACAGCACTCCCCCCTATACCATTTATCTGGTAACAGCACTCCCACTTATACCATTTATCTGGTAACATCTCTCCCACCTATACCATGTATCTGGTAACAGCACTCCCCCCTATACCATTTATCTGGTAACATCTCTCCCACTTATACTATTTATCTGGTAACAGCACTCCCCCTATTCCTGTGATGGCTAACCTTTTAGAGCCTGAGTGCCCAAACTTCATCCAAAA
Organism: Engystomops pustulosus; assembly: GCF_040894005.1. Lineage (NCBI taxonomy): Eukaryota > Metazoa > Chordata > Amphibia > Anura > Leptodactylidae > Engystomops > Engystomops pustulosus. The sequence goes on along the minus strand of NC_092412.1, from coordinate 100,744,974 downwards.
GCCACTTATTTATTGCAAAGTGCCAGCACAGCAATTTATACCATGTATCTGGTAACAGCACTCCCACTTATACTATTTATCTGGTAACATCTCTCCCACTTATACCATTTATCTGGTAACATCTCTCCCACTTATACCATTTATCTGGTAACAGCACTCCCACTTATACTATTTATTTGGTAACATCTCTCCCTCTTATACCATTTATCTGGTAACAGCACTCCCCCCTATACCATGTATCTGGTAACAGCATTCCCACTTATACTATTTATCTGGTAACATCTCTCCCACTTATACCATTTATCTGGTAACATCTCTCCCTCTTATACTATTTATTTGGTAACATCTCTCCCACTTATACCATTTATCTGGTAACAGCACTCAACCTATACCATTTATCTGGTAACAGCACTCCCCCCTATACCATTTATCTGGTAACATCTCTCCCACTTATACCATTTATCTGGTAACATCTCTCCCACTTATACTATTTATCTGGTAACATCTCTCCCACTTATACTATTTATCTGGTAACATCTCTCCCACTTATACCATTTATCTGGTAACATCTCTCCCACTTATATAATGTATCTGGTAACAGCACTCCCCCCTATACCATTTATCTGGTAACAGCACTCCCACTTATACCATTTATCTGGTAACATCTCTCCCACCTATACCATGTATCTGGTAACAGCACTCCCCCCTATACCATTTATCTGGTAACATCTCTCCCACTTATACTATTTATCTGGTAACAGCACTCCCCCTATTCCTGTGATGGCTAACCTTTTAGAGCCTGAGTGCCCAAACTTCATCCAAAAGCCACTTATTTATTGCAAAGTGCCAGCACAGCAATTTATACCATGTATCTGGTAACAGCACTCCCACTTATACTATTTATCTGGTAACATCTCTCCCACTTATACCATTTATCTGGTAACATCTCTCCCACTTATACCATTTATCTGGTAACAGCACTCCCACTTATACTATTTATTTGGTAACATCTCTCCCTCTTATACCATTTATCTGGTAACAGCACTCCCCCCTATACCATGTATCTGGTAACAGCATTCCCACTTATACTATTTATCTGGTAACATCTCTCCCACTTATACCATTTATCTGGTAACATCTCTCCCTCTTATACTATTTATTTGGTAACATCTCTCCCACTTATACCATTTATCTGGTAACAGCACTCAACCTATACCATTTATCTGGTAACAGCACTCCCCCCTATACCATTTATCTGGTAACATCTCTCCCACTTATACCATTTATCTGGTAACATCTCTCCCACTTATACTATTTATCTGGTAACATCTCTCCCACTTATACTATTTATCTGGTAACATCTCTCCCACTTATACCATTTATCTGGTAACATCTCTCCCACTTATATAATGTATCTGGTAACAGCACTCCCCCCTATACCATTTATCTGGTAACAGCACTCCCACTTATACCATTTATCTGGTAACATCTCTCCCACCTATACCATGTATCTGGTAACAGCACTCCCCCCTATACCATTTATCTGGTAACATCTCTCCCACTTATACTATTTATCTGGTAACAGCACTCCCCCTATTCCTGTGATGGCTAACCTTTTAGAGCCTGAGTGCCCAAACTTCATCCAAAAGCCACTTTTTTATTGCAAAGTGCCAGCACAGCAATTTATACCATGTATCTGGTAACAGCACTCCCACTTATACTATTTTTCTGGTAACATCTCTCCCACTTATACCATTTATCTGGTAACATCTCTCCCACTTATACCATTTATCTGGTAACATCTCTCCCACTTATACCATTTATCTGGTAACAGCACTCCCACTTATACCATTTATTTGGTAACATCTCTCCCTCTTATACCATTTATCTGGTAACAGCACTCCCCCCTATACCATGTATCTGGTAACAGCATTCCCACTTATACTATTTATCTGGTAACATCTCTCCCACTTATACCATTTATCTGGTAACATCTCTCCCTCTTATACTATTTATCTGGTAACATCTCTCCCACTTATACCATTTATCTGGTAACAGCACTCCCCCCTATACCATTTATCTGGTAACATCTCTCCCACTTATACCATTTATCTGGTAACAGCACTCCCACTTATACCATTTATCTGGTAACAGCACTCCCCCCTATACCATTTATCTGGTAACAGCACTCCCACGTATACCATTTATCTGGTAACAGCACTCCCCCTATACCATTTATCTGGTAACATCTCTCCCACTTATACCATTTATCTGGTAACAGCACTCCCACTTATACTATTTATTTGGTAACATCTCTCCCTCTTATACCATTTATCTGGTAACAGCACTCCCCCCTATACCATGTATCTGGTAACATCTCTCCCACTTATACCATTTATCTGGTAACAGCACTCCCCCCTATACCATTTATCTGGTAACATCTCTCCCACTTATACCATTTATCTGGTAACAGCACTCCCCCCTATACCATTTATCTGGTAACATCTCTCCCACTTATACCATTTATCTGGTAACATCTCTCCCTCTTATACTATTTATTTGGTAACATCTCTCCAACTTATAGCATTTATCTGGTAACAGCACTCCCCCTATACCATTTATCTGGTAACAGCACTCCCCCCTATACCATTTATCTGGTAACATCTCTCCCACTTATACCATTTATCTGGTAACATCTCTCCCACTTATACTATTTATCTGGTAACATCTCTCCCACTTATACCATTTATCTGGTAACAGCACTCCCCCTATACCATTTATCTGGTAACATCTCTCCCACTTATACCATTTATCTGGTAACAGCACTCCCACTTATACTATTTATTTGGTAACATCTCTCCCTCTTATACCATTTATCTGGTAACAGCACTCCCCCCTATACCATTTATCTGGTAACATCTCTCCCACTTATACCATTTATCTGGTAACAGCACTCCCCCCTATACCATGTATCTGGTAACATCTCTCCCACTTATACCATTTATCTGGTAACATCTCTCCCTCTTATACTATTTATTTGGTAACATCTCTCCCACTTATACCATTTATCTGGTAACAGCACTCCCCCCTATACCATTTATTTGGTAACATCTCTCCCACTTATACCATTTATCTGGTAACATCTCTCCCTCTTATACTATTTATTTGGTAACATCTCTCCCACTTATACCATTTATCTGGTAACAGCACTCCCCCTATACCATTTATCTGGTAACAGCACTCCCCCCTATACCATTTATCTGGTAACATCTCTCCCACTTATACCATTTATCTGGTAACATCTCTCCCACTTATACTATTTATCTGGTAACATCTCTCCCACTTATACCATTTATCTGGTAACATCTCTCCCACTTATATAATGTATCTGGTAACAGCACTCCCCCCTATACCATTTATCTGGTAACAGCACTCCCACTTATACCATTTATCTGGTAACATCTCTCCCACCTATACCATGTATCTGGTAACAGCACTCCCCCCTATACCATTTATCTGGTAACATCTCTCCCACTTATACTATTTATCTGGTAACAGCACTCCCCCTATTCCTGTGATGGCTAACCTTTTAGAGCCTGAGTGCCCAAACTTCATCCAAAAGCTACTTATTTATTGCAAAGTGCCAGCACAGCAATTTATACCATGTATCTGGTAACAGCACTCCCACTTATACTATTTATCTGGTAACATCTCTCCCACTTATACCATTTATCTGGTAACATCTCTCCCACTTATACCATTTATCTGGTAACATCTCTCCCACTTATACCATTTATCTGGTAACAGCACTCCCACTTATACCATTTATTTGGTAACATCTCTCCCTCTTATACCATTTATCTGGTAACAGCACTCCCCCCTATACCATGTATCTGGTAACAGCATTCCCACTTATACTATTTATCTGGTAACATCTCTCCCACTTATACCATTTATCTGGTAACATCTCTCCCTCTTATACTATTTATCTGGTAACATCTCTCCCACTTATACCATTTATCTGGTAACAGCACTCCCCCCTATACCATTTATCTGGTAACATCTCTCCCACTTATACCATTTATCTGGTAACAGCACTCCCACTTATACCATTTATCTGGTAACAGCACTCCCCCCTATACCATTTATCTGGTAACAGCACTCCCACTTATACCATTTATCTGGTAACAGCACTCCCCCTATACCATTTATCTGGTAACATCTCTCCCACTTATACCATTTATCTGGTAACAGCACTCCCACTTATACTATTTATTTGGTAACATCTCTCCCTCTTATACCATTTATCTGGTAACAGCACTCCCCCCTATACCATGTATCTGGTAACATCTCTCCCACTTATACCATTTATCTGGTAACAGCACTCCCCCCTATACCATTTATCTGGTAACATCTCTCCCACTTATACCATTTATCTGGTAACAGCACTCCCCCCTATACCATTTATCTGGTAACATCTCTCCCACTTATACCATTTATCTGGTAACATCTCTCCCTCTTATACTATTTATTTGGTAACATCTCTCCAACTTATAGCATTTATCTGGTAACAGCACTCCCCCTATACCATTTATCTGGTAACAGCACTCCCCCCTATACCATTTATCTGGTAACATCTCTCCCACTTATACCATTTATCTGGTAACATCTCTCCCACTTATACTATTTATCTGGTAACATCTCTCCCACTTATACCATTTATCTGGTAACAGCACTCCCCCTATACCATTTATCTGGTAACATCTCTCCCACTTATACCATTTATCTGGTAACAGCACTCCCACTTATACTATTTATTTGGTAACATCTCTCCCTCTTATACCATTTATCTGGTAACAGCACTCCCCCCTATACCATTTATCTGGTAACATCTCTCCCACTTATACCATTTATCTGGTAACAGCACTCCCCCCTATACCATGTATCTGGTAACATCTCTCCCACTTATACCATTTATCTGGTAACATCTCTCCCTCTTATACTATTTATTTGGTAACATCTCTCCCACTTATACCATTTATCTGGTAACAGCACTCCCCCCTATACCATTTATTTGGTAACATCTCTCCCACTTATACCATTTATCTGGTAACATCTCTCCCTCTTATACTATTTATTTGGTAACATCTCTCCCACTTATACCATTTATCTGGTAACAGCACTCCCCCTATACCATTTATCTGGTAACAGCACTCCCCCCTATACCATTTATCTGGTAACATCTCTCCCACTTATACCATTTATCTGGTAACATCTCTCCCACTTATACTATTTATCTGGTAACATCTCTCCCACTTATACCATTTATCTGGTAACATCTCTCCCACTTATATAATGTATCTGGTAACAGCACTCCCCCCTATACCATTTATCTGGTAACAGCACTCCCACTTATACCATTTATCTGGTAACATCTCTCCCACCTATACCATGTATCTGGTAACAGCACTCCCCCCTATACCATTTATCTGGTAACATCTCTCCCACTTATACTATTTATCTGGTAACAGCACTCCCCCTATTCCTGTGATGGCTAACCTTTTAGAGCCTGAGTGCCCAAACTTCATCCAAAAGCTACTTATTTATTGCAAAGTGCCAGCACAGCAATTTATACCATGTATCTGGTAACAGCACTCCCACTTATACTATTTATCTGGTAACATCTCTCCCACTTATAACATTTATCTGGTAACATCTCTCCCACTTATACCATTTATCTGGTAACAGCACTCCCACTTATACTATTTATTTGGTAACATCTCTCCCTCTTATACCATTTATCTGGTAACAGCACTCCCCCCTATACCATGTATCTGGTAACAGCATTCCCACTTATACTATTTATATGGTAACATCTCTCCCACTTATACCATTTATCTGGTAACATCTCTCCCTCTTATACTATTTATCTGGTAACATCTCTCCCACTTATACCATTTATCTGGTAACAGCACTCCCCCCTATACCATTTATCTGGTAACATCTCTCCCACTTATACCATTTATCTTGTAACAGCACTCCCACTTATACCTTTTATCTGGTAACAGCACTCCCCCCTATACCATTTATCTGGTAACAGCACTCCCACTTATTCCATTTATCTGGTAACAGCACTCCCCCTATACCATTTATCTGGTAACATCTCTCCCACTTATACCATTTATCTGGTAACAGCACTCCCAATTATACTATTTATTTGGTAACATCTCTCCCTCTTATACCATTTATCTGGTAACAGCACTCCCCCCTATACCATTTATCTGGTAACATCTCTCCCACTTATACCATTTATCTGGTAACATCTCTCCCTCTTATACTATTTATTTGGTAACATCTCTCCCACTTATACCATTTATCTGGTAACAGCACTCCCCCTATACCATTTATCTGGTAACAGCACTCCCCCCTATACCATTTATCTGGTAACATCTCTCCCACTTATACCATTTATCTGGTAACATCTCTCCCACTTATACTATTTATCTGGTAACATCTCTCCCACTTATACCATTTATCTGGTAACATCTCTCCCACTTATATAATGTATCTGGTAACAGCACTCCCCCCTATACCATTTATCTGGTAACAGCACTCCCTCTTATACCATTTATCTGGTAACATCTCTCCCACCTATACCATGTATCTGGTAACAGCACTCCCCCCTATACCATTTATCTGGTAACATCTCTCCCACTTATACTATTTATCTGGTAACAGCACTCCCCCTATTCCTGTGATGGCTAACCTTTTAGAGCCTGAGTGCCCAAACTTCATCCAAAAGCCACTTATTTATTGCAAAGTGCCAGCACAGCAATTTATACCATGTATCTGGTAACAGCACTCCCACTTATACTATTTATCTGGTAACATCTCTCCCACTTATACCATTTATCTGGTAACATCTCTCCCACTTATACCATTTATCTGGTAACAGCACTCCTACTTATACTATTTATTTGGTAACATCTCTCCCTCTTATACCATTTATCTGGTAACAGCACTCCCCCCTATACCATGTATCTGGTAACAGCATTCCCACTTATACCATTTATCTGGTAACATCTCTCCCTCTTATACTATTTATTTGGTAACATCTCTCCCACTTATACCATTTATCTGGTAACAGCACTCCCCCTATACCATTTATCTGGTAACAGCACTCCCCCCTATACCATTTATCTGGTAACATCTCTCCCACTTATACCATTTATCTGGTAACATCTCTCCCACTTATACTATTTATCTGGTAACATCTCTCCCACTTATACCATTTATCTGGTAACATCTCTCCCACTTATATAATGTATCTGGTAACAGCACTCCCCCCTATACCATTTATCTGGTAACAGCACTCCCACTTATACCATTTATCTGGTAACATCTCTCCCACCTATACCATGTATCTGGTAACAGCACTCCCCCCTATACCATTTATCTGGTAACATCTCTCCCACTTATACTATTTATCTGGTAACAGCACTCCCCCTATTCCTGTGATGGCTAACCTTTTAGAGCCTGAGTGCCCAAACTTCATCCAAAAGCCACTTATTTATTGCAAAGTGCCAGCACAGCAATTTATACCATGTATCTGGTAACAGCACTCCCACTTATACTATTTATCTGGTAACATCTCTCCCACTTATAACATTTATCTGGTAACATCTCTCCCACTTATACCATTTATCTGGTAACAGCACTCCCACTTATACTATTTATTTGGTAACATCTCTCCCTCTTATACCATTTATCTGGTAACAGCACTCCCCCCTATACCATGTATCTGGTAACAGCATTCCCACTTATACTATTTATCTGGTAACATCTCTCCCACTTATACCATTTATCTGGTAACATCTCTCCCTCTTATACTATTTATCTGGTAACATCTCTCCCACTTATACCATTTATCTGGTAACAGCACTCCCCCCTATACCATTTATCTGGTAAAATCTCTCCCACTTATACCATTTATCTGGTAACAGCACTCCCACTTATACCATTTATCTGGTAACAGCACTCCCCCCTATACCATTTATCTGGTAACAGCACTCCCACTTATACCATTTATCTGGTAACAGCACTCCCCCCTATACCATTTATCTGGTAACATCTCTCCCACTTATACCATTTATCTGGTAACAGCACTCCCACTTATACTATTTATTTGGTAACATCTCTCCCTCTTATACCATTTATCTGGTAACAGCACTCCCCCCTATACCATGTATCTGGTAACATCTCTCCCACTTATACCATTTATCTGGTAACAGCACTCCCCCCTATACCATTTATCTGGTAACATCTCTCCCACTTATCCCATTTATCTGGTAACAGCACTCCCCCCTATACCATTTATCTGGTAACATCTCTCCCACTTATACCATTTATCTGGTAACATCTCTCCCTCTTATACTATTTATTTGGTAACATCTCTCCCACTTATACCATTTATCTGGTAACAGCACTCCTCCTATACCATTTATCTGGTAACAGCACTCCCCCTATACCATTTATCTGGTAACATCTCTCCCACTTATACCATTTATCTGGTAACATCTCTCCCACTTATACTATTTATCTGGTAACATCTCTCCCACTTATACCATTTATCTGGTAACAGCACTCCCCCTATACCATTTATCTGGTAACATCTCTCCCACTTATACCATTTATCTGGTAACAGCACTCCCCCCTATAGCATTTATCTGGTAACATCTCTCCCACTTATACCATTTATCTGGTAACAGCACTCCCCCCTATACCATTTATCTGGTAACATCTCTCCCACTTATACCATTTATCTGGTAACAGCACTCCCACTTATACTATTTATTTGGTAACATCTCTCCCTCTTATACCATTTATCTGGTAACAGCACTCCCCCCTATACCATTTATCTGGTAACATCTCTCCCACTTATACCATTTATCTGGTAACAGCACTCCCCCCTATACCATTTATCTGGTAACATCTCTCCCACTTATACCATTTATCTGGTAACATCTCTCCCTCTTATACTATTTATTTGGTAACATCTCTCCCACTTATACCATTTATCTGGTAACAGCACTCCCCCTATACCATTTATCTGGTAACAGCACTCCCCCCTATACCATTTATCTGGTAACATCTCTCCCACTTATACCATTTATCTGGTAACATCTCTCCCACTTATACTATTTATCTGGTAACATCTCTCCCACTTATATAATGTATCTGGTAACAGCACTCCCCCCTATACCATTTATCTGGTAACAGCACTCCCACTTATACCATTTATCTGGTAACATCTCTCCCACCTATACCATGTATCTGGTAACAGCACTCCCCCCTATACCATTTATCTGGTAACATCTCTCCCACTTATACTATTTATCTGGTAACAGCACTCCCCCTATTCCTGTGATGGCTAACCTTTTAGAGCCTGAGTGCCCAAACTTCATCCAAAAGCCACTTATTTATTGCAAAGTGCCAGCACAGCAATTTATACCATGTATCTGGTAACAGCTCTCCCACTTATACTATTTATCTGGTAACATCTCTCCCACTTATACCATTTATCTGGTAACATCTCTCCCACTTATACCACTTATCTGGTAACAGCACTCCCACTTATACTATTTATTTGGTAACATCTCTCCCTCTTATACCATTTATCTGGTAACAGCACTCCCCCCTATACCATGTATCTGGTAACAGCATTCCCATTTATACTATTTATCTGGTAACATCTCTCCCACTTATACCATTTATCTGGTAACAGCACTCCTCCCTATACCATGTATCTGGTAACAGCACTCCCACTTATACTATTTATCTGGTAACATCTCTCCCACTTATACCATTTATCTGGTAACATCTCTCCCACTTATACCATTTATCTGGTAACATCTCTCCCTCTTATACTATTTATTTGGTAACATCTCTCCCACTTATACCATTTATCTGGTAACAGCACTCCCCCTATACCATTTATCTGGTAACAGCACTCCCCCCTATACCATTTATCTGGTAACATCTCTCCCACTTATACCATTTATCTGGTAACAGCACTCCCCCCTATACCATTTATCTGGTAACATCTCTCCCACTTATACCATTTATCTGGTAACATCTCTCCCTCTTATACTATTTATTTGGTAACATCTCTCCCACTTATACCATTTATCTGGTAACAGCACTCCCCCTATACCATTTATCTGCTAACAGCACTCCCCCTATACCATTTATCTGGTAACATCTCTCCCACTTATACCATTTATCTGGTAACATCTCTCCCACTTATACTATTTATCTGGTAACATCTCTCCCACTTATACCATTTATCTGGTAACAGCACTCCCCCTATACCATTTATCTTGTAACATCTCTCCCACTTATACCATTTATCTGGTAACAGCACTCCCACTTATACTATTTATTTGGTAACATCTCTCCCTCTTATACCATTTATCTGGTAACAGCACTCCCCCCTATACCATTTATCTGGTAAAATCTCTCCCACTTATACCATTTATCTGGTAACAGCACTCCCCCCTATACCATTTATCTGGTAACATCTCTCCCACTTATACCATTTATCTGGTAACATCTCTCCCACCTATACCATGTATCTGGTAACAGCACTCCCCCCTATACCATTTATCTGGTAACATCTCTCCCACTTATACTATTTATCTGGTAACATCTCTCCCACTTATACCATTTATCTGGTAACATCTCTCCCACTTATACCACTTATCTGGTAACAGCACTCCCACTTATACTATTTATTTGGTAACATCTCTCCCTCTTATACCATTTATCTGGTAACAGCACTCCCCCCTATACCATGTATCTGGTAACAGCATTCCCATTTATACTATTTATCTGGTAACATCTCTCCCACGTATACCATTTATCTGGTAACAGCACTCCCCCCTATACCATGTATCTGGTAACAGCACTCCCACTTATACTATTTATCTGGTAACATCTCTCCCACTTATACCATTTATCTGGTAACATCTCTCCCACTTATACCATTTATCTGGTAACATCTCTCCCTCTTATACTATTTATTTGGTAACATCTCTCCCACTTATACCATTTATCTGGTAACAGCACTCCCCCTATACCATTTATCTGGTAACAGCACTCCCCCCTATACCATTTATCTGGTAACATCTCTCCCACTTATACCATTTATCTGGTAACATCTCTCCCACTTATACTATTTATCTGGTAACATCTCTCCCACTTATACCATTTATCTGGTAACATCTCTCCCACTTATATAATGTATCTGGTAACAGCACTCCCCCCTATACCATTTATCTGGTAACAGCACTCCCTTTTATACCATTTATCTGGTAACATCTCTCCCACCTATACCATGTATCTGGTAACAGCACTCCCCCCTATACCATTTATCTGGTAACATCTCTCCCACTTATACTATTTATCTGGTAACAGCACTCCCCCTATTCCTGTGATGGCTAACCTTTTAGAGCCTGAGTGCCCAAACTTCATCCAAAAGCTACTTATTTATTGCAAAGTGCCAGCACAGCAATTTATACCATGTATCTGGTAACAGCACTCCCACTTATACTATTTATCTGGTAACATCTCTCCCACTTATAACATTTATCTGGTAACATCTCTCCCACTTATACCATTTATCTGGTAACAGCACTCCCACTTATACTATTTATTTGGTAACATCTCTCCCTCTTATACCATTTATCTGGTAACAGCACTCCCCCCTATACCATGTATCTGGTAACAGCACTCCCACTTATACTATTTATCTGGTAACATCTCTCCCACTTATACCATTTATCTGGTAACATCTCTCCCTCTTATACTATTTATCTGGTAACATCTCTCCCACTTATACCATTTATCTGGTAACAGCACTCCCCCCTATACCATTTATCTGGTAACATCTCTCCCACTTATACCATTTATCTGGTAACAGCACTCCCCCCCTATACCATTTATCTGGTAACAGCACTCCCACTTATACCATTTATCTGGTAACAGCACTCCCCCTATACCATTTATCTGGTAACATCTCTCCCACTTATACCATTTATCTGGTAACATCTCTCCCACTTATACTATTTATTTGGTAACATCTCTCCCTCTTATACCATTTATCTGGTAACAGCACTCCCCCCTATACCATGTATCTGGTAACATCTCTCCCACTTATACCATTTATCTGGTAACAGCACTCCCACTTATACTATTTATTTGGTAACATCTCTCCCACTTATACCATTTATCTGGTAACAGCACTCCCCCCTATACCATTTATCTGGTAACATCTCTCCCACTTATACCATTTATCTGGTAACATCTCTCCCTCTTATACTATTTATTTGGTAACATCTCTCCCACTTATACCATTTATCTGGTAACAGCACTCCCCCTATACCATTTATCTGGTAACAGCACTCCCCCCTATACCATTTATCTGGTAACATCTCTCCCACTTATACCATTTATCTGGTAACATCTCTCCCACTTATACTATTTATCTGGTAACATCTCTCCCACTTATACCATTTATCTGGTAACATCTCTCCCACTTATATAATGTATCTGGTAACAGCACTCCCCCCTATACCATTTATCTGGTAACAGCACTCCCACTTATACCATTTATCTGGTAACATCTCTCCCACTGGTAACAGCACTCCCCCCCTCTACCATTTATCTAGTAACATCTCTCCCACTTATACTATTTATCTGGTAACAGCACTCCCCCTATTCCTGTGATGGCTAACCTTTTATGTATCTGGTAACAGCACTCCCCCCCTATACCATTTATCTAGTAACATCTCTCCCACTTATACTATTTATCTGGTAACAGCACTCCCCCTATTCCTGTGATGGCTAACCTTTTAGAGCCTGAGTGCCCAAACTTCATCCAAAAGCCACTTATTTATTGCAAAGTGCCAGCACAGCAATTTATACCATGTATCTGGTAACAGCACTCCCACTTATACTATTTATCTGGTAACATATCTCCCACTCATACCATTTATCTGGTAACATCTCTCCCACTTATACCATTTATCTGGTAACAGCACTCCCACTTATACTATTTATTTGGTAACATCTCTCCCTCTTATACCATTTATCTGGTAACAGCACTCCCCCCTATACCATGTATCTGGTAACAGCATTCCCACTTATACTATTTATCTGGTAACATCTCTCCCACTTATACCATTTATCTGGTAACATCTCTCCCACTTATACCATTTATCTGGTAACAGCACTCCCCCCTATACCATTTATCTGGTAACATCTCTCCCACTTATACCATTTATCTGGTAACATCTCTCCCTCTTATACTATTTATTTGGTAACATCTCTCCCACTTATACCATTTATCTGGTAACATCTCTCCCACTTATACCATTTATCTGGTAACAGCACTCCCCCCTATACCATTTATCTGGTAACAGCACTCCCACTTATACTATTTATCTGGTAACATCTCTCCCACTTATACCATTTATCTGGTAACATCTCTCCCACTTATATAATGTATCTGGTAACAGCACTCCCACCTATACTATTTATCTGGTAACATCTCTCCCACCTATACCATGTATCTGTTAACATCACTTCCACTTATACCATTTACCTGGTAACATCTCTCCCACTTATACCATGTATCTGGTAACAGCACTCCCCCCTATACCATTTATCTGGTAACAGCACTCCCACTTATACCATTTATCTGGTAACAGCACTCCCCCCTATACCATTTATCTGGTAACAGCACTCCCACTTATACCATTTATCTGGTAACAGCACTCCCCCTATACCATTTATCTGGTAACATCTCTCCCACTTATACCATTTATCTGGTAACAGCACTCCCACGTATACTATTTATTTGGTAACATCTCTCCCTCTTATACCATTTATCTGGTAACAGCACTCCCCCCTATACCATGTATCTGGTAACATCTCTCCCACTTATACCATTTATCTGGTAACAGCACTCCCCCCTATACCATGTATCTGGTAACAGCACTCCCCCCTATACCATTTATCTGGTAACATCTCTCCCACTTATACCATTTATCTGGTAACAGCACTCCCCCCTATACCATTTATCTGGTAACATCTCTCCCACTTATACCATTTATCTGGTAACATCTCTCCCTCTTATACTATTTATTTGGTAACATCTCTCCCACTTATACCATTTATCTGGTAACAGCACTCCCCCTATACCATTTATCTGGTAACAGCACTCCCCCCTATACCATTTATCTGGTAACATCTCTCCCACTTATACCATTTATCTGGTAACATCTCTCCCACTTATACTATTTATCTGGTAACATCTCTCCCACTTATACCATTTATCTGGTAACATCTCTCCCACTTATATAATGTATCTGGTAACAGCACTCCCCCCTATACCATTTATCTGGTAACAGCACTCCCACTTATACCATTTATCTGGTAACATCTCTCCCACCTATACCATGTATCTGGTAACAGCACTCCCCCCCTATACCATTTATCTAGTAACATCTCTCCCACTTATACTATTTATCTGGTAACAGCACTCCCCCTATTCCTGTGATGGCTAACCTTTTAGAGCCTGAGTGCCCAAACTTCATCCAAAAGCCACTTATTTATTGCAAAGTGCCAGCACAGCAATTTATACCATGTATCTGGTAACAGCACTCCCACTTATACTATTTATCTGGTAACATATCTCCCACTTATACCATTTATCTGGTAACAGCACTCCCACTTATACTATTTATTTGGTAACATCTCTCCCTCTTATACCATTTATCTGGTAACAGCACTCCCCCCTATACCATGTATCTGGTAACAGCATTCCCACTTATACTATTTATCTGGTAACATCTCTCCCACTTATACCATTTATCTGGTAACATCTCTCCCACTTATACCATTTATCTGGTAACAGCACTCCCCCCTATACCATTTATCTGGTAACAGCACTCCCCCCTATACCATTTATCTGGTAACAGCACTCCCCCCTATACCATTTATCTGGTAACATCTCTCCCACTTATACTATTTATTTGGTAACATCTCTCCCACTTATACCATTTATCTGGTAACATCTCTCCCACTTATACCATTTATCTGGTAACATCTCACCCACTTATATAATGTATCTGGTAACAGCACTCCCACCTATACTATTTATCTGGTAACATCTCTCCCACCTATACCATGTATCTGGTAACATCACTTCCACTTATACCATTTACCTGGTAACATCTCTCCCACTTATACCATGTATCTGGTAACAGCACTCCCCCCTATACCATTTATCTGGTAACAGCACTCCCCCCTATACTATTTATCTGGTAACATCTCTCCCACTTATACCATTTATTTGGTAACAGCACTCCCCCCTATACCATTTATCTGGTAACATCTCTCCCACTTATACTATTTATCTGGTAACAGCACTCCCCCTATTCCTGTGATGGCTAACCTTTTAGAGCCTGAGTGCCCAAACTTCATCCAAAAGCCACTTATTTATTGCAAAGTGCCAGCACAGCAATTTATACCATGTATCTGGTAACAGCACTCCCACTTATACTATTTATCTGGTAACATCTCTCCCACTTATAACATTTATCTGGTAACATCTCTCCCACTTATACCATTTATCTGGTAACATCTCTCCCTCTTATACTATTTATCTGGTAACATCTCTCCCACTTATACTATTTATCTGGTAACAGCACTCCCCCCTATACCATTTATCTTGTAACAGCACTCCCACTTATACTATTTATCTGGTAACATCTCTCCCACTTATACCATTTATCTGGTAACATCTCTCCCACTTATACCATTTATCTGGTAACATCTCTCCCACTTATACCATTTATCTGGTAACATCTCTCCCTCTTATACTATTTATTTGGTAACATCTCTCCCACTTATACCATTTATCTGGTAACAGCACTCCCCCCTATACCATTTATCTGGTAACATCTCTCCCACTTATACCATTTATCTGGTAACATCTCTCCCTCTTATACTATTTATTTGGTAACATCTCTCCCACTTATACCATTTATCTGGTAACAGCACTCCCCCCTATACCATTTATCTGGTAACAGCACTCCCACTTATACTATTTATTTGGTAACATCTCTCCCACTTATACCATTTATCTGGTAACATCTCTCCCTCTAATACTATTTATTTGGTAACATCTCTCCCACTTATACCATTTATCTGGTAACAGCACTCCCCCCTATACCATTTATCTGGTAACAGCACTCCCCCCTATACCATTTATCTGGTAACAGCACTCCCCCCTATACCATTTATCTGGTAACATCTCTCCCACTTATACTATTTATTTGGTAACATCTCTCCCACTTATACCATTTATCTGGTAACATCTCTCCCACTTATACCATTTATCTGGTAACATCTCTCCCACTTATACCATTTATCTGGTAACAGCACTCCCCCCTATACCATTTATCTGGTAACAGCACTTCCACTTATACCATTTATCTGGTAACATCTCTCCCACTTATACCATTTATCTGGTAACATCTCTCCCACTTATATAATGTATCTGGTAACAGCACTCCCACCTATACTATTTATCTGGTAACATCTCTCCCACTTATACCATTTATCTGGTAACATCTCTCACTCTTGTACTATTTATTTGGTAACATCTCTCCCACTTATACCATTTATCTGGTAACAGCACTCCCCCCTATACCATGTATCTGGTAACAGCACTCCCACTTATACTATTTATTTGGTAACATCTCTCCCACTTATACCATTTATCTGGTAACAGCACTCCCCCCTATACCATTTATCTGGTAACATCTCTCCCACTTATACCATTTATCTGGTAACATCTCTCCCTCTTATACTATTTATTTGGTAACATCTCTCCCACTTATACCATGTATCTGGTAACATCTCTCCCACTTATACCATTTATCTGGTAACAGCACTCCCCCCTATACCATTTATCTGGTAACAGCACTCCCACTTATACCATTTATCTGGTAACATCTCTCCCACTTATACCATTTATCTGGTAACATCTCTCCCACTTATATAATGTATCTGGTAACAGCACTCCCACCTATACTATTTATCTGGTAACATCTCTCCCACCTATACCATGTATCTGGTAACATCACTTCCACTTATACTATTTATTTGGTAACATCTCTCCCACTTATACTATTTATTTGGTAACATCTCTCCCACTTATACCATTTATCTGGTAACAGCACTCCCCCCTATACCATGTATCTGGTAACAGCACTCCCACTTATACTATTTATTTGGTAACATCTCTCCCACTTATACCATTTATCTGGTAACATCTCTCCCTCTAATACTATTTATTTGGTAACATCTCTCCCACTTATACCATGTATCTGGTAACATCTCTCCCACTTATACCATTTATCTGGTAACAGCACTCCCCCCTATACCATTTATCTGGTAACAGCACTCCCACTTATACCATTTATCTGGTAACATCTCTCCCACTTATACCATTTATCTGGTAACATCTCTCCCACTTATATAATGTATCTGGTAACAGCACTCCCACCTATACTATTTATCTGGTAACATCTCTCCCACTTATACCATTTATCTGGTAACATCTCTCACTCTTGTACTATTTATTTGGTAACATCTCTCCCACTTATACCATTTATCTGGTAACAGCACTCCCCCCTATACCATGTATCTGGTAACAGCACTCCCACTTATACTATTTATTTGGTAACATCTCTCCCACTTATACCATTTATCTGGTAACAGCACTCCCCCCTATACCATTTATCTGGTAACATCTCTCCCACTTATACCATTTATCTGGTAACATCTCTCCCTCTTATACTATTTATTTGGTAACATCTCTCCCACTTATACCATGTATCTGGTAACATCTCTCCCAGTTATACCATTTATCTGGTAACAGCACTCCCCCCTATACCATTTATCTGGTAACAGCACTCCCACTTATACCATTTATCTGGTAACATCTCTCCCACTTATACCATTTATCTGGTAACATCTCTCCCACTTATATAATGTATCTGGTAACAGCACTCCCACCTATACTATTTATCTGGTAACATCTCTCCCACCTATACCATGTATCTGGTAACAGCACTCCCCCTATACCATTTATCTGGTAACATCTCTCCCTCTTATACTATTTATTTGGTAACATCTCTCCCACTTATACCATGTATCTGGTAACAGCACTCCTCCCGATACCATTTATCTGGTAACATCTCTCCCACTTATACCACGTATCTGGTAACAGCACTCCCACTTATTATATTTATCTGGTAACAGCACTCCCCCCTATACCATTTATCTGGTAACAGCACTCCCACCTATACCATGTATCTGGTAACAGCACTCCCCCTATACCATTTATCTGGTAACATCTCTCCCTCTTATACTATTTATTTGGTAACATCTCTCCCACTTATACCATTTATCTGGTAACAGCACTCCCCCCTATACCATTTATCTGGTAACATCTCTCCCACTTATACCATTTATCTGGTAACATCTCTCCCTCGTATACTATTTATTTGGTAACATCTCTCCCACTTATACCATTTATCTGGTAACAGCACTCCCCCCTATACCATGTATCTGGTAACAGCACTCCCACTTATACTATTTATTTGGTAACATCTCTCCCACTTATACCATTTATCTGGTAACATCTCTCCCTCTAATACTATTTATTTGGTAACATCTCTCCCACTTATACCATGTATCTGGTAACATCTCTCCCACTTATACCATTTATCTGGTAACAGCACTCCCCCCTATACCATTTATCTGGTAACAGCACTCCCACTTATACCATTTATCTGGTAACATCTCTCCCACTTATACCATTTATCTGGTAACATCTCTCCCACTTATATAATGTATCTGGTAACAGCACTCCCACCTATACTATTTATCTGGTAACATCTCTCCCACTTATACCATTTATCTGGTAACATCTCTCCCTCTTGTACTATTTATTTGGTAACATCTCTCCCACTTATACCATTTATCTGGTAACAGCACTCCCCCCTATACCATGTATCTGGTAACAGCACTCCCACTTATACTATTTATTTGGTAACATCTCTCCCACTTATACCATTTATCTGGTAACAGCACTCCCCCCTATACCATTTATCTGGTAACATCTCTCCCACTTATACCATTTATCTGGTAACATCTCTCCCACTTATACCATTTATTTGGTAACATCTCTCCCACTTATACCATGTATCTGGTAACATCTCTCCCACTTATACCATTTATCTGGTAACAGCACTCCCCCCTATACCATTTATCTGGTAACATCTCTCCCACTTATACCATTTATCTGGTAACATCTTTCCCACTTATATAATGTATCTGGTAACAGCACTCCCACCTATACTATTTATCTGGTAACATCTCTCCCACCTATACCATGTATCTGGTAACATCACTTCCACTTATACTATTTATTTGGTAACATCTCTCCCACTTATACCATGTATCTGGTAACAGCACTCCCCCCTATACCATTTATCTGGTAACAGCACTCCCACTATACCATTTATCTGGTAACATCTCTCCCTCTTATACTATTTATTTGGTAACATCTCTCCCACTTATACCATGTATCTGGTAACAGCACTCCTCCCGATACCATTTATCTGGTAACATCTCTCCCACTTATACCATGTATCTGGTAACAGCACTCCCACTTATTATATTTATCTGGTAACAGCACTCCCCCCTATACCATTTATCTGGTAACAGCACTCCCACCTATACCATGTATCTGGTAACAGCACTCCCCCTATACCATGTATCTGGTAACAGCACTCCCCCCTATACCATGTATCTGTTAACATCTCTCCCACTTACACCATGTATTTGGTAACAGAACTGCCACATAAGCTGTTGATCTGGTAACAGCACTCCCTCTTACAGCCCCAACCATCCAGTTTAATATATACAGTAGCCCATCAGCCCTTCCACCTCCAGTTCAATTAATTTGTAGCCCCCATATCCAGATCCATCCACTCCATTTTAATTATATAAAAGAGCCCCATCAACAAATCCATCCATCCCCAGATTAATTATTTAGATTACTTGATAACAGCACCCACCCCCAATTTTAATCCTACGACCCCCTTGTCCCCTGGAAACCGAATGTTAAGCATGTGGCCATTTTAAAATCAATAAACCAGGTACTCACCTCCTCCCATGCTGCTGTCATCTCCTTCTTCCCCGTCTCTTATGCCGAGTCTTGGCTTTGTGCAGAGGCGCAGGCATCGTGGCATCATCATAACCTCAGAGCGCTGTAGGCAAACAGGTCTGCGCTGTGTTGCTCTACCACATGCCTCTTTGCAATCGATTTGATAAGATGACACCTTTGATCTGCACTGTTTTCTGTTATAAATATGCTTTGAATGAACCACTTACAATCTTGTGATCCAAGGAGAACTGTAGGTGGCAGTGTAATATAAGAGACACAGCTAGGGGTTGTTTACCAGGTAGCAGCTAATAGGAATTAGCAGGGAGCTTGTCTGCTGTAAGTGATTGTCACCTTTATCTTTCTCCCTGATTGTAAAATAAATGAGTTTTCACACGTTGACACCTTTAATAAGAGGAGTCACACTCATCATTGTGCTCATCTATTTACCAACAATTCAGTACAAATCCAAGTACAGAGAAAAACAGAAACACACAGGACTCAAATCACAATAGTTACCTATGGATCTTTATAAATCTAACTGATGGTTTATTGTATGAATAAGTATTTCAATTAACTAGAGCTAATACATATTCTGCATATGTGCTTACAGCAGTCTGGCACTCAAGATTAACCCTTTTATGAATTTAAAGAGAACCTGTAATGCACATTAACACACCTAAAATAAAGACGTCATTGTAAACTATGATTAAAAAAACATTGTCTAATCATTAAATCGTTCCTTTCCATGACTGCAATTTTACAGAAATCAGTATGTAAACATACATGCAACTCACCTGATGTGAGTTCATCACACTTAAGTCATACATATTAAAATTTACTTTCATTACCCTACCTCCTTGTTCCTCGTTGACAGGCTAAGATATTCTGCTGTATGGAGAGCTCTGTCACATCAATGGGCACTTAAAGTCATGTGACCAGGATGACAAATGCAATATCGACACCATGCATGTATCTGATCACATGAAATCACAGCATGCGGGATATGTAGAAACACCTAATAATGTGTAAAACCAGTGAGCTAGTATTATGGAGAAACTAGTGGCATGCATTTTCTAGATGAACAAACATCTCCAAATCCTTAGGGCTCCTTCTATGAAAGCTTTAATTTCTTCTGTAGATTTTCTTTCTGAAACCGATTGAGAGCCACCGTGACTGCATGTTTGGGTTCATTGTCTTGCTAAACTGCCAGTAGATATTTAGGAGGAATATCTGCTATAATTTTGTCAATTTATCCTTCCTTCAATATGAAGTTTGTCAGTGCGGTATGCTGAAAAACGGCCCCACAACATAATGTCCCTAACTCCAAATGTCAATGTTGGTAGGGTGTTTTTGGGGTGATATGCTGTGCCTTTTGCCCTCCAAACATGGTATGTGTTATGGCATTGTTGAGGGGTGAATGGTGAACTGTTTGTCTTCTCTGTGGGTTTGTAAATTTTCTTCTTTTTCTCCTCCTGCTGGCCAGCAAACCTTTGTCTCTGTCCACTATTGTTTCACCAGACAAACCAGTTCAGCAGTCACCACTCAGCATTACCTGATCTTACCTGTGTGTGCAAAACCTGAGCAGAGGGTGAGCTGGGGTTATATAGCTGCACCTGATTACTGCCAGGTGATGCTGAGCTGAAGCCATGTGGTTTATGTTTGCATTTCTTACTTTGGTTACTTTGTGTATATTGTAAACTCCCCTTTATTTTTATATTGTGTATTATATTGTATTGTGGCATTATGTATATTAAGTAAGAAATATATCTTTGTGTGATGTTTGTTGTTAAAGGTGCAACCCAGGGGTGTATCCCTTTAAGACTCAAGGGAAATAGTTGGGTATTTAATGACACCTGTGTGTACATGGATTGTCTCTAGGTCAGAGTGTCTGATCTGACCACAGGGGAGCTGCTTGTTCCAAGGTAGCTGCAATCTATCCCCTGAATTATCAGCATTTTTGTTCTGTACATTTTATTTTTGTGCAAATAAATGCAAGCCTTTTCTTTGGACCTGAAGCCTGAGTAAAGATTTATTTTTTTTTAACGGCCAGAAGACCCCACATCTCAACATATGGTGGCAGCGGTGGGATGGCTGTTTGTACTGGACTAAGTACAGTTTACTACTCAGCTGATGGCAGGACGTACCAGGAGGTTTATAACGACGCAGTCTGCTAGACCACCGCAGCGCGCTAAAGCATCTGCACGTCCCAAACTGGCAGAAGGATCTCGCCAAAAGGCAAAAGCAGTTCCTGTGTTGGAGATGGAGAGCACCCAGCCAGAGGTATGCAAACCTGTGATTCCAGAGGAGGGCGCTGCAGCTGGTACTGATCCACCAGTGAGTGCAACTGCTCCAAAAAGCATGGAGGAACTCCTTGTATGGTTGGTCCAGCGCCAAGAGTTAAGTGATCAACGTAGAAAAGAGGAGGAAAAATTCTACCATGAAAAAGAGCAATGGAGGCGAGACAAGGAGGAGGAGCAACGCAGAATTGACATCAAGCAACAAGAGGTGGAAAGAGCAAGGAGAGATGAACAGTTTATCCAGGCACTACAAGCCATGCAGCAAAATCTTTCTCCTGCCACAAAATTAAAGCTGACCAAGCTAACAGAGACTGATGATATAGAGTCATATCTAAAAGTATTTGAAAGAGTGGCTCAAGCAAACAAGTGGCCTGAAGATCAATGGGTCCTTCATTTAGTGCCATTCCTCACCAGCAAAACACAGCAGGCATATAGCCAGATGAGAACTGATGACGCTGAAAATTATAAAAAAGTCAAAACTGCAATTTTAAGACGTTAAGTTATTATCTATTGGGTAAAGAGTTTGTGTTAATTTCTGACCATTATCCTTTATTTTTGTTGCATACAGTGAAGGGTAACAATGCTCGTCTAACACGATGGTACTTGGGCTTACAGCCTTACCGGTTCTTGGTACAGTACAAACCAGGGAGTCGGCATAAGAATGCTGATCACTTATCCCGATTTGGTACCCAAGTCCAAGAGAACTACTTTGTGGAAGGGCAAGCTTCCACTTAAGCAGGGAGGTATGTTGAGGGGTGAATGGTGAACTGTTTGTCTTCTCTGTGGGTTTGTAAATTTTCTTCTTTTTCTCCTCCTGCTGGCCAGCAAACCTTTGTCTCTGTCCACTATTGTTTCACCAGACAAACCAGTTCAGCAGTCACCACTCAGCATTACCTGATCTTACCTGTGTGTGCAAAACCTGAGCAGAGGGTGAGCTGGGGTTATATAGCTGCACCTGATTACTGCCAGGTGATGCTGAGCTGAAGCCATGTGGTTTATGTTTGCATTTCTTACTTTGGTTACTTTGTGTATATTGTAAACTCCCCTTTATTTTTATATTGTGTATTATATTGTATTGTGGCATTATGTATATTAAGTAAGAAATATATCTTTGTGTGATGTTTGTTGTTAAAGGTGCAACCCAGGGGTGTATCCCTTTAAGACTCAAGGGAAATAGTTGGGTATTTAATGACACCTGTGTGTACATGGATTGTCTCTAGGTCAGAGTGTCTGATCTGACCACAGGGGAGCTGCTTGTTCCAAGGTAGCTGCAATCTATCCCCTGAATTATCAGCATTTTTGTTCTGTACATTTTATTTTTGTGCAAATAAATGCAAGCCTTTTCTTTGGACCTGAAGCCTGAGTAAAGATTTATTTTTTTTTAACGGCCAGAAGACCCCACATCTCAACAGGCATGCAAAGAGTTAAAATTTGGTATAATCTGACCAGACTTTATTCCCAATATTTCATAGGCTTGTCTTGAACAAGCTACTTGTTTATGGCCTTTATTGCCCTAACAGTGCTAACTGCAACCTTTAGTAGTTTAGAAATTCTTCTGTAAGATATGGCATCAGTATGTTTTGCAATAATAAGGCTACAATGGTCTTGAGAGAGCTCACTGGTTTTACCCATCATGAAATGTTTCTTGCGTGGCATCTTGTTAACAGAGCACCTTTTTATAGACCACTAAGTGGCAGAATTGTTTTTTTGAGGACAGTAGGATATGTCAGATATGAATTAGGATTGCTAATAAAACATGGCAGGGGCTCATTTACAAGCAACGTCCTACAATCTCAGGTCCCCCCACGCAGGACTTGCTGTCACCTGTGTAAATCTGGAGAGGTGTTTGGCCACCGTAATCTTCAAAAATCTGTAAATCCGTTGGAGATGATAGTAAATACAGTGGGCCCCCCTCCTGGCTCCTTGTGCCCACTTTCAGAGCATGTATTCACTTTAAAATAGAGTTTGTATGTCTTATATGTCTTATGAGTTACATAACAGTGAGAATGACATCTGTGCTCCCCTCCATTCATGTAATATCCCCAGAATAAGATTACTTGGCTCCCTGCCAACAAGTCCTGGCCAAGTCCTGGGGTGTTGCCTCTTTTCAACGCTTCCTTGTTCATTTACATAAGTCTCCGCTTGGCCGCCACTGGTAATTATTCAATTATTTTCCCTCCCACATCCTCCCTGTTCTCATCCCTCACCGTATAAGAAACCTTGTGCCTGCGTGGTGAGACATACAACCTGGCATCTGCACAGTTTGCTGCTTGGTGGCTCAATGTACCTTACAGTGTGCATGCACCCCTTCTCTGCGCTTTTCAACCAGGCGCATCAAGGCACGAGGTTTCCTGTGGGGTGAGCCGATGTCACGAAGGGAAGGATGTAGGAGGGGAAATAATTGAATAATTACTAGCAGGGGCTGAGACTTATGTAAATGAGCAAGGAAGCGTTGCGATTTGAAAAGAGGCATCATCCTGGGACTTGATCAGGACTTGTTGGCAGGGAGCTAGGTAATCTTATTTAGGGGATATTATAAAAACAGAAAGGAGCACAGATTTTATTCTAACTGTTATGTAATGTACTATGCAGAGCCTATTAGGACCTGCCACAAGTGAAACTCTGCCTTCTGGTGACAGGTTCCCTTTAAAGGAGATCTATAATAAAAATCATGCATGATCACCCAGGGGCACTTACTCATACATACAGGCACTGTGACCTTTCCCTCCTTTTATAGGTTTAGCCTTTCCCTTTCCTGTGTTCTCACAATGCTGCCCTATTTATACAACTTTCTCTCTCCCACTGCTGTGCGCTGTCCTAATGGTGTCACCCACTGTGTCTCTCTTTTCACTATCCCTTCTCACTGACAGACACAGGAAGAGGGGAGGGAGAGAAGAATGTGTTATATCTCTGCTGTACAGCTTCTCTTTTCATCAGTGCGCACACATGTAAACAAAAAAATATCAAATGTAAGTAGCAGGAGTGCTGAATCACTTGATGTACATTCAGAGATTGTTATTGAAGGAAATCTACCATTGGAAACTTTTCTTGAGTAGTTCTCAATGCAGATTCCCCCTCCCTGCAGCTGTTGCTAAAATAAACTTTAATCCATTGGTATGCAGGCTACTGTGGGTGTGCAGAAGCCTAAGAGAGCTCTGGGGTGAATGCTACTCCACGCCCCCAGTAGCCGCTTAATGAACTGCAACTCTTCATCCCAGAATTGGGCAAAAACGGGATGCAGCTGCTGCACAGAGGGGGAATCTGCATCAGGAACTACTTGAGAAAGTAGTTTCCTGATGGTATATTTCCTTTAAGGGACTAAGGGCACATGGGGAACTTATGTAAAAGAGTGGCCATCCCCTTTATACTGTCAGTCCTTTTAGGAACAGTTCTTTTTCAAACAGTTCTTTAACCCCTTAAGGACGCAGGGTTTTTCCGCTCATTTCTCGCTCTCCAACTTCAAAAATCAATAACTTTTTCATTTTTACGTGTACAGACCTGTGTGAGGGCTTATTTTGTGCGTAAACAAATTTTACTTTCCCGTAATGTTATTTATTTCAACATGCCATGTACTGCGAAGCTTAAAAAAAATTCCAAATGTAGAAAAACGGAAAAAAGCGCATGTGCGTCATGTTCTTGTGGGCTCAGTTTTTTCGACTTTGACTGTGCACTCAAAATAACACCTCATCTTTATTCTTTGGTTTGGTGCGATCGCGGTGTTAGCCAAATTTATACAGGTTTTATTGTGTTTTAATACATTTTCAAAAATTAAACGAATGTGTACAAAAAAGAAAAAAAACATTTTGCCATCTTCTGACGCTAACAACTTTTTCATACTTTGGCGCACGGAGCTGTTTGAGGTGTCATTTTTTTTTTTGCGAAATGAGGCGACGTTTTCATTGCTACCATTTTGAGGTCTGTGCGACATTTTGATCATTTTTTATTTCATTTTTTATGTGATGTAAAAAGGTGTAAAAGTCGCATTTCGGACATTTGGGCGCCATTTCCCGCCTCAGAGGTCACCGCCGGCCGTAACCGTTTTTATATTTTGAAAGATCGGGCATTTTGGGACGCGGCGATACCTAATATGTTTGTGATTTTTACTGTTTATTATGTTTTATATCCGTTCTAGGGAAAGGGGGGTGATTTGAATTTTTAATATTTTATCAATTTTGTTTATTTTTTACACTTTTTTTTTTCACTATTTTTTAGACCATCTAGGGTACATTAACCCTAGATGGTCAGATCGCTCCTACCATATGCTGCAATACTTCTGTATTGCAATATATGGCATTTTTACAGGTCATTCACTACAATGAGCCGCTGGCTCATCGTAACGAATCTCCAGAAGCCAGATAGCCTCGGGTCAAAAGAAGACCCGAGGCTACCATGGCAACCAATCGCCGCCCCCCGATGATGTTCGGGGGCGCGGCGATCGTAAAAAAGATGGCGGCGCCCGCGCCGCCGTCTTTTAAACGCCGCCGGCGACTTTGCCGGCGGCAATGACAGGGTTAATAGCCGCAATCGGTGCAAGCAACAACCACGGTTATTAGCGGTGGGGGTTTTCTGCAAAATGCAAAAACCCCCACCTTTGTATGAAGAGGACTCAGCACGTGAGCCCTCTTCATACACTCCTTATACCTCTGCGCCGTAGAGCTACGGCGCAGAGCGTTAAGGGGTTAATAAAAATGACCCCTACCCCATGTATCAAATGTGACTCCACTCCAGAATTCAGCTTGTGGCTGCAGCATTCAGATACCTCTTTGGTAATGGAGTGGCAGGCAGGAACTTCATGTGTAGTAGCCAAGAAGACATCATGGGAATCAGGATGCTCTGCAGAACTGAAGCTTCTCCCGCAGGACTTCATATCCTTTGGGGCTGAGCTGCTGGTCTGTCAGGCTGGACCTCTGCTGCGTCTGCCTCAGGGTCAGTCCCTTCTCAGCCAATCAGCCTTTCTCTCTCAGTCTTTCCTCTGTAAACCCCTCCTCAAGGTGGTAGAGGCATAAAGCAGCAGGCACTCCTGGAGAATATGTGCTGCGACTGCTGGTCTCATCCCCTGCCACACTCTGGAGATCATTTACTACGGGCCGAATCACGTTTTTCCATCGCATTACCCGAATATTTCCGATTTGCGCCAATTTTCCCTGAATCGCCCCGGGATTTTGGCGTACACAATTGGAGTGTGGCGCATCGGCGCCGGCATGCACGCAACGGAAATTGGGGGGGGGAGTCGGGGGGCGTGGCTGTAAGAAAACCCTACGGATTCGGAAAAACCGTGGCATTTAAAAAAAAAAAGTGTCGCTTGACACGCGCTTACCTGCACCAAGGGTAGGACGGTGAACTTCAGTGAACTCTGAAGGAATTCAGCGCAGCAGCGACACCTGGTGGACATCGGGCACACTACCTTAGTGAATCACCGGAAGACCCAAATCCTCCGCAGGGAACACGCCGCTGGATCGCGACAGGACCGGGTAAGTAAATCTGCCCCATTAACTACGTTATCCTTTCTATATATTGTGCTCCCAACAGGGGCTACACCTATCTTTGACATGACGCCAAATATGTTTCTATGTACTATAGAACCAAATATATGGAATAAATGACTCTTCTCTGCTCATTTGCACATGACTTTGAAGAAGAAATTTTATAAGCTAACAAGCAAGATTCTACATAAAAGAGGGAATTCTGGAAGGAATATTTCATACCCTACCTGAGGGGCTACTAGTTTAGTGTTGTAAAAGCTGGTGACAGGTTCCCTTTAACTTTAATACAGGAAATGTCGCTTACAGTACCTGCTGTTTCCATTTTCAATTCTTTCAATGTCCTCGTCAATAGTTCTGACTGATAGTCTGTGTAGTGCCGGATAAGATGATTGTGTGGTGACTATGGCAGCCATCTTCAGTCACAGCCAAGCGGTCTTCAAATTGCAGTAAATGGCTAAATAAGTTAAAGGAAAGGTGTGTTACATTACATAAGCGATTCAAATATTTGGAAACTGTGATCTCTGCTGCTCTATGCATTTTGATACTGATAAGGGATTTCACAGAAAGATACATGGACAGAAAAATCTGTAGATAAATCTTTCATTAAAATGACATGCATTGAGCTGATGGGTTTCTAATCTACTAATAATCATCTCAATAATAATAACAATAATAATAATCATCATCATTATCTCCTTTCAAAAAAATAATAATAATCAGAAGAAGAAGATCCCTTAGAACAGTGGTGGCGAACCTATGGCACGGGTGCCAGAGGTGGCACTCAAAGCCCTTTCTGTGGACACCCAGGCCTTCACCCCAAAACAGAGTTTGCCAGATAGGACTCAAGGCTTTCTCCTGTGGTCCAATACAGCCCAGGACATGCCATGCTCAGTGCTATTTTAAAGCAACATCCTTGGCTGCCAGGACTACAGGAGGAGCGAGAAGGTGTGGAAAGAGATGGATTGGCATTGGAGCTCCTGCTCTGGGTCCCCTGATTAATCCTCTTCAGGGGACCCTGGAGGGAAGCTACAATTGGTGAACTCAGGAGGCCAATTTGATTAAAACCTGTGAGGGATCAATAAGTTACTGCTTAAATTGTGATGTTGGCTTTTGGTTGTAGCTTGGGCACTCTGTCTCCAAAAGGTTCGCCATCACTGCCTTAGAAGATCCCTTTCTATATACCAGTGCATTAAGCCTGTGCCACAGTGTAACATTGAAGCTCTTAGCCACACATAATCCTCTCATTGGAAACCACTAAGCCCATAGCCTAGTGGATAAAGGCTCTGTCAGGTATCTCTATGGTAGGTGGAGTGTGGAGGTTGTGGGTTCAAATCCCTGGCTGGGCCTCCACATGGGTTATATTCTATACAGCTTCCACATGGTTATATTATATATATAGCCCCTCATAGTTTAATTATATACAGCCCCCTCATACTGTAGGTTATATAATATACAACCCCATCATGGTTATTTAACCCCTTAAGGACGGAGGGTTTTTCGGCTAATTTCTCGCTCTCCAACTTCAAAAATCCATAACTTTTTCATTTTTCTGTGTACAGACCTGTGTGAGGGCTTATTTTGTGCGTAACAAATTTTACTTTCCCGTAATGTTATTTATTTTAACATGCCGTGTACTGCGAAGCTGAAAAAAAATTCCAAATGTGGAAAAATTGAAAAAAAAACGCACGTGCGTCACGTTCTTGTGGGCTCAGTTTTTACGACTTTCACTCTTCGCTCCAAATAACACGCCTACTTTATTCTTTGGTTCGGTGCGATCGCGGTGATACCAAATTTATATAGGTTTTATTGTGTTTTAATACATTTTCAAAAATTAAACGAATGTGTACAAAAAAGAAAAAAAATTTTTTGCCATCTTCTGACGCTAATAACTTTTTCATACTTTGGCGCACGGAAATGTGTGAGGGGTCATTTTTTGCGAAATGAGGCGACGTTTTCATTGCTACCATTTTGAGGTCTGTGCGACATTTTGATCATTTTTTATTTCATTTTTTATGTTATGTAAAAAGGTGTAAAAGTCGCATTTCGGACATTTGGGCGCCATTTCCTGCCTCGGAGGTCACCGCCGGCCGTAACCGTTTTTATATTTTGATAGATCGGGCATTTTGGGACGCGGCGATACCTAATATGTCTGCGATTTTTACTGTTTGTTATGTTTTATATCCGTTCTAGGGAAAGGGGGGTGATTTGAACTTTTAATATTTTATTAATTTTTTTTATTTTTTAAACTTTTTTTTTTCTTTTTTTTTTCACTATTTTTTAGACCATCTAGGGTACATTAACCCTAGATGATCAGATCGCTCCTACCATATACTGCAATACTACAGTATTGCAATATATGGCGTTTTTGCAGGTCTTACATTACAATGAGCCACTGGCTCATTGTAACGAACCTGCATAAACCATGTAGCCTCGTGTCAAGAGAAGACCCGAGGCTACCATGGTAACCGATCGCCGCCCCCCGATGACGTTCGGTCATCCGACTTTGCGGGCGGCGTTTAGAGGGTTAATAGCCGCGATCGGTGCAAGCACCGACCGCGGTTATTAGCGGTGGGGGTTTTGTGCAAAATGCAAAAACCCCCACCTCTGTATGAAGAGGACTCAGCCCGTGAGCCCTCTTCATACATCCCTTATACCTCTGCGCCGTAGAGCTACGGCGCAGAGCGTTAAGGGGTTAATATTAAATCCCTTCATGGGTTATATTATATACAGCCCCTCATAGTTTAATTACATACAGCCCCCTCATACTGTAGGTTATATTATATACAACCCCATCATGGTTATTTTATGTACAGCCCCCTTATGGGTTATATTATATACAGCCTCCACATGTCTATATTATATACAAGTCCCTCA
Source organism: Engystomops pustulosus (assembly GCF_040894005.1). NCBI lineage: Eukaryota > Metazoa > Chordata > Amphibia > Anura > Leptodactylidae > Engystomops > Engystomops pustulosus. The sequence continues at coordinate 100,714,015 of NC_092412.1, read as the reverse complement.
TGGTTCTAATATATATAGCTTTCCAATGGATTCATTATATACAGCCTGCCTCTAACTCTATGGACAAAAATATATAGCCCCTCATAGTTTAATTATATACAGCCCCTTCATACTGTAGGTTATATAATATACAACCCCATCATGGTTATTTAATATTAAATCCCTTCATGGGTTATATTATATACAGCTTCCATATGGTTATATTATATACAGCCCCTCATGGTTTAATTACATACAGCCCCCTCATACTGTAGGTTATATTATATACAACCCCATCATGGTTATTTTATGTACAGCCCCCTTATGGGTTATATTATATACAGCCTCCACATGTCTATATTATATACAAGTCCCTCATGGTTCTAATATATATAGCTTTCCAATGGATTCATTATATACAGCCTGCCTCTAACTCTATGGACAAAATGTAATCAGTAAAAAAGAAAAAAAGAAAGTAGTACTCCCCTCTGTCCTCATGTCTGATCCAGCCAGGGCTCCCGCTCTCCAGAAAAACCCAGAGCCATAAGCAAAAGGGTACATGACTTTGGCATGGGGAAGGGGGGGGGGCTATAACCTGCATCGTTATGTACTTGAATAGAATTAATAGGGGTGGGTCTGCTTTAAGTGGGCCAAATATGTGATGTGTAGTGCAGGCCTATTAGGGGACAGAGTAAGTAACGTCAAGTGTGGTAATGTGAGAGAGGCAGGACACAGCAGTAGATGTTACTTCCTGTCCTGCATCTCTCTTCCTCTCTTTCTCACCAGCATAACCATGAAAAACCATGTCCCTCCCTGTGCTATTACAACTTTACTTAATTGTTTAATTATTTTACATATAATTATATCAACTTTATTGTACATTATTTGTTGGGTCCTGACATTGTGTATCTTGTACCATGTAATATTGCTATTTACTGCATTATGATGAGATAAAGTTGTTGTTATCCTTCTAAGCCCAGAGGAAGGGCGATCCTTCAGCCATGGGTTCCCTAGAGCTTTCCTCCACAGGGGGATTTTCCTCTCCTGAGTGCTGTGATGCTGTGAGTTTGGCCAGATTTTATGGTTGCCTGGACATTATTTTATGAAGTATACGTTCAGGGTTTTGATTAAACAAAATATGAATCGTGACAATATATTTAAAAAAAAGGTCAACTTCGGGTGGAAGTTGCAGGTGGACTCTTTTTAACTAATAGAGGATGTTAAACCTCAGGGTGGTGAACTGGCTGAGCTTTGGAAGTGGACAGCCTAAAGGAGGTGGTAATGGTAATGTCATGCAAGGGGGGCACGGTGGTGAAGCACAGGAGATGTGCTGGCCCTGCTTAAAGGCAAGGCATAGCATGCCGCCCCTTTATTGCTGTCTGGCTGGGTGTTGTATGTCAGGCAGCTGTTATAGCAGTTTAGTCCCCTAGCATTTCAACTGACTCCTCCTCTAAGTTTTAGTCCATGATTTAAATAAAGCTGTGGCCATTTTGCATTGAGCACAGGATTGGAAGCACTAGCATCCAGGCTGCCTGTGTATCCATCACTGGCCATGAGAGAATTTACATTTGCATATAATATGTGAGTGACATTAAAGAGGTTGTTCACTTTCCGTTAATAATTGTTATGGTTTGTGTAAGGAAAAGTTATACAATTTTCCAATATACTTTCTGTATCAATTCTTCACGGTTTTCTAGATTTCTGCTTGTTGTCCTCCTATAGAAAGCTTCTATGTTTTCTTCTAGTGTATAGAAATCTGTCTGTGGTCATGTGATGTCACACAGGTGCACGAGACAGTAGTTTCACAGAGAAAGTAAGCCTGTCAATAATCAAAGCATGGTTATTTAGCCCTAAATTGTATACATGTATGCAGGATAAAATCAGAAAAACATTTCAGATTGTGTGCTTCTGTTTCTTACAAGAAGGGCAATACCCAACAGCAGAGCAGAATGGAAGGAGCCATTGTGATGACATGTTATAAACACTGGCTCGTATAAGTGAAAATATTTTGCCAAAAACCTTGCTATAGCCCCTAAATTATTTTTAGAAGGGCTTATAGAAGAAAAAGCAACCCATAGTGTGTTACCCAAATTCTCTAGAAGGCAGTTATTTCCCACATGTGGTCGCAAACTGCTGTAGGGGCGCACCATGGGAATGCTTTTGGAGGATAGATTTCTCTGGAAGAGATTTTAGGTGTTATGTTGCATTCCCTGATAGTATGTAAGTAAAAACCTTCAAAGAGTGGACCCATTTTGAAAACTAGATCCCTCACTGTTGTTTAACCTGTATTCTTTTTTAGGGGTAGAAGATGCCCAAAAAATCTATTCTATCATAGATTTTTCCTTTTTTGTGTTTTACAGACCAAATAATATAGATAACATGTTACATATGTTCTGTGGGTCACTACGATTATGACGATATCCCATTGATATAGCTTTTTTATGCTTAAATAGTTCTACAGAATAAAAAATATGGAGAGAAAAAATCTTTTAAGAGGTGTAACGTTTTTATTTTTTGTTGACTGAACTGTTTTAGGGCTAGTTTTTGTGGGAAAAGTTGTACTGTTTAATAGTATAACTTTGGGGTAAATGTGACTTTTTGATCACTTTTTATTTTTTTTTTGTGTAGATGGATGCGCAAGAATCATAATGTTTTGTTTTAAATTTAATTTTTTACGGCATTCAACATTTGGGTTCAGTAATGATCTTTTTTTATTGTATGGATTGTTATGCATGTGGCAATACCTAATATCTATGGCTTATGTGGTAGTTTTTACTTTTTTATGTGGTTTGTGAGTTTTATACTGTATGGGGAATTTAGTGGACTTTTATTTTATAAATTTATTCAAACATTTTTTATTCCCTTTTTTGTCCACCTCTGGGACTCAAATTAATACACTGCCATATTTATGTACGGCAATGTATTAGAACTGTCAACCTAAGAATGTTCATAGGCTGACACTGACACTGCTATGTCTTGCCCCTGGCAGTATCCTGCAGGCAGTCAGACTTGGCAGCCCTGGGGGTCCTTCACTGTACCCGGCACAGGAGTTCTGATTGTCGGGTGAAAACATGGTTAGCCCCTTAGGTGCTGCAGTTATGTATAAACAGGGCATCTGAAGAGTTAAAGAGCTGGAGTCATGATTATTATGATCCCGGCTGTTCATGCAGAGGCTCGGCTGTCACATACAGCTGGCCTCCTGCACAGATTGCACGGGCCGGCTGAACGTCACAGTGCGCCAAATGCAAGCTCACTATGACATTCCCCAGCGTCATGGTGCCGGAAGGGGTTAAAAAAGCCCATTCAATTCTTTAGTGTGTTTCTTTAAGATATAGGTGCTTGTCACCTAATACAACAAAGTATCCTGCCATTTGTTAAGCTACAGAATTACAGTATGAATAACATAATATAACTGTAAATGTGCATTAAGACAAGATATATTGTTTTTTCACCTTGCTATATTTTACCTTAATTTCCGCTACAGCTTTGCATGTAAGGCCATCATCGTTTTATAGACAAGTATCTTGTACTTAAACATGAGATACAACTCTTTAGCATATGCAGATTCTTGTCATGTAACTGCATTGTTACTGTTTTGCTTCTGGTGTAACAATCTTTTTCTTCTTGTATACTACAAATTACAACCTGTTCTAACATTCACTAATTTCCAAGTAAATCCGTATAAATATATATTCTATTTAGTTTCCATCTTATTATACATCTATTAGTGTTATTTAAAAAAAAAATTGTTATAGAACTGTTAAAATAGAGTGCCCCACTAAATGTTAATCTTATCTTCCGTAATCCCTCTTTTTTAAACTAAGAAGGAATTGAGACTAAAGTAGTTTGGAATTCAGTAAACCTGCACTTGCTCAATCCTGTATTTATTTTCCATATTTCTCAATATCTGCTCAAGTACCTTCTTAATGAAGGAACCAGGCTGATTCTTCACATGCTCACTAATCAATACCTTGTGACCCTTCTCCATATTGCAGTAGACAAGTTGATAGACATAGTTTTTTGATGGTTATATTCAGCAAAGGCCTTATATTTGTAGGTCTCACAACTGATTTACCTTATTTCTTTGTTGGACCATATTAAAAAATATGCTTTTATATATATATGCTACTTGGCAAGTAAGCCACAGATTGCTTATGGTTTCTATTTAGTATTTCTATAGCATGGCAAAATCAAAATGACCAAAATTACAGTGGTTTGGGTGTAGTATCAATAAATGACAGCGCTGCTGCTACCGGCAATTGCTTTAATCTGTGCACTAACCTTCAGCACATAAGTGTTAACGTCTTGTAGTTCAGTTTCTGTTATTATATACTCAAGCCTGCATGTGTACAAATATCTAAGACCAGCAATATGGTTAACTGTCCACCAAAACTGCTGAGATTTAGGCCAGAATACCTCCTTTAAAAATACCTTCTTCTTAGGGTCATTTTTGGAGAACTATTCCATCACAGGGTGTTCTTATGGTGGGATCCATAGCCATAGGCTGTAATCTGTCTACTTCAGTAAGATGTCCAATTACCCTGCAGTGTCACCAAGGGAAAGGAAGTATTTCACACTACCTTAAATAGGATGTACACATAATGTATGGATGTTTAGACTCTTTCAACATCACAGATACTCTTTGTTGCTAAATCTCTGGTCAACTTATGGATGATACCTCCCTGTCTCACTATCTAACTCAGTAAACCTACAGACATGAGTGTAGCCCTACAAGTAACATTGTTAAACCGATTGCCCACAAACAAGTTTTCTGCAGGAAACCTGTTCCATGCGCTTGCGAGATTTGAACTGATCTGCATGTTTATTCAGGTCAGTGATTCAAGCACAGAACGATTTGTGGGCAATGGGTTTTTACCCCACATATCATGTCGCCCATAAAGTTAATCCTACATGTGTCCAGGATTACCACACTACTCCACATGTGTAAGTACATGGGGTCAAGTAGCTCTAGACTGTTAATCTAAATCTGTCAATCCACATTTAACCTCAATGGGTTATTAATTGATATGCATGTGCCTGTAATTGAAAGGGAACTATTACCGTTTTATAAGCTTTACAGAAAACCAGTACATTTTTTACAATAATAATTTTGTTAAGACATCATAGGGTAAAAATCTAGTCTGCCATTGCAAAATTCTAGATCCTCTGTGCTTAGCTCCTTGCACCAAAGCTAGTAACAACAGGAATTGTACTGGTTGTGGAAGGCCTATCCAGCTAATATAGGTGAAATTTATCAGCTGCAACGTTTTGAAAAGTTACCACAATTGTTGCAACGTAATTCAAGAAGGAAGTAGTGTAACAAATGGAGTAATGTTAGATCTTGCAATGTATCGAATTGAGTCATGTTTGTTAGATGTACCAATTCTTTTCTTTTTCCATTCATCTATGGACTATAAGATTGGGATGGATTACATATGATATGTTATTTATAATAAAGAAATTTCTTTCATATGTTATTTATTCTCGATAAATAATTTACAGCGACATACCGTATGTTGGTGCAGTACAGTACAGTGAAACCATTTTGCATTGAACGCATCCTTGTAGTGAGGTGGTATCTTCTCAAAGAAGATAGCTAGTGTGCATAACATATGTACTAACAGGAAATCTGGTCTGGATAAGGGGGTGTCTGCTCTAAGAGGTGGTCTTTGGAAGAGTTTTCAATGTATTTTAATTGTTTAATTGTACACGTGAGACAACATGCAACTTGGAAGTAGGAGTTCTGATTACTAAAGATAAGATCTGCTCTTGGATATCCACGCTGTCCTATCAACCAACAGTACATCTACTTACAAAGTCACTAGAATAAATCAATCACCAGAACAACCGAAACATCCTATATGCACTGTATATTCAGCATTTTCCATGACAGCTGAGGGTTAGGGATCCTGACACCCCTTATTTTCCCCACAACAGATACAATGGGCTCCGTTCCCTCTTTGTCCTGATGTGATGCAGCATGACAAAAGCAATGGAAATAACAGCACGGACGGTGTTACCAGAGCCAAGGTTTATTTACTGTCCAATGAGAACTGAATTATGGATCTGAATGGATTCTCATGATTTTATCTTAATAGCAGAGCAATTGTTTAAAGGGTATTTTTTGCCTCTGGAATAAGTCATTTTAATTGCACAAAATATAGAATAATCCATTGCTCCTCCACATATACCTCCCTATGACAGCAATGGCCAATTCACAGGAAAATCCTAGAATGTAGCCATAAGCCACTGCTGTCTACACGTTGTTATAATGACATACTTTCTTCTCAGAAGAGGGATCTTCTACACTCTCTGTATACACCATCAGGTTACTAAGTGCCCACATTGTAGACTTCTTCATGTGTATATATATATATATATATATATATATATATATATAAAGCAATATACAATATACATGCATCCTCTACAGATAAGTGGAAGGTGTGCTGAACAAAATCACTAGATATAACATTGATCAATGTCATTATTTCATGAAATAGAAATGAAAGATGTTTTTCCTTATTATAATCCAAGTGCTTTTCTATAACTACCATCATCTTAAGTTGTAATGATCTGGTCACTGGACAGGAACCTTTCTCACCCAGGGGCAATTAAAGTGAAAGCCTAATTCCCCTGAACCCATAGAAGATCTAGGACTGCTCTATCTTATTAAGTGCTTTGTTAATTGTGATTGCCATGGCAACTGACCTTATTACTTAAGCCTCCCTTCTAGACAGAGTAATGTAACTTTAATACATAGACCCCTGTAGTGTGAGAACTTGCCTTATATCCAGGTTACCAGCATAGTGAGAAGTTCATTCTTGGATATGCAGAAGGGAGCAGTTGTAGGAACTCTTTGGCATAGTGTAGATTCTTCATAGATGATGGATCATCCTCTACAAGTGTCAGATCTTGTGATCACTGTCTATCCCTGTCATCCTCGCCTGTGCTCTGGAGACTCCCAGCAGCCTCCCCTGGCTCCCTGTCTTGGAAGGATGAGACAAGTGGCGCCCCCCGCAGGGGATCTGGCGAGGGTAGCAGGCTAGCCTCAGCACCAGGTGTGTGGACAGCTCCGGCTTCAGTAGCTCTGGGACTGTCCCTGCACTGAGCTCCGATCACACAGATCCATCCCTGCTGCTCTCCCTCCTCCTCCTCCTCCTGCTGCTGCCACAGACAGCCTGGACCTGTGCCTGGCACTGCTGCATGGTGGCCACTTACACATCTCCCTCTTCATATTCCCCCTTTATAATTGTGTAGATTATTTTACCAGATTATTTATATAGAAATGAGTACTATATGTATTATTTACAGTAATTATTCAATAAAATCATTATTTATATTATTATTTATTGCCCTTTACCTTTTTTAAATCTGTTATTCAACATTGTCAAAACTCTTTGAATTAAACTTAAAGCGAATCTTGAACATCAAACATTAAAGTATTACATAGAGGATTCAGGCATTAAATGTCTGGGCTTACTTACAAATACTGTAGTTATGATAAGTTGGTATTACTCTGCTTGCTGAACATCCAAACTTTATGCAGAGTTATAATTAAAGGGGCTGTCCATTTTCAAAAGTTAGTTATTACTTTTGTAGTGAAAAGTTATACAATTTTCAAATATACTTCCTCAGTCAGTTCATTGCAGTTTTCTAGATCTCTGCTTGCTGTACTTCTATAGAAAGCTTCTATGTTCATTTCCAATGGGTTGAAATATGTCCATGGTCATGTGATGGACACACAGGTGCACAAGCCGTTTTATCATACAGCTCTTGTTACTCTTGTTAGGGACTGTGCACCTGTGTGACATTACAAGACCATGGACAGATTGGAACAATAAAGTGTCCTATAGAATGTCAGCAAGCAGAGAAAACTGAGAGGAAATGATCCAGAAAGTGTACAGGAAAATTGTAGAACTTTTCATTACATAAACAACGTGGGGGAGAATTATCATTACTCTTGGTGTATAATTGTTGCAAATTTTTGCTGTTTTTTTTTACAGCAAAGTGAAAACGGCACACATCAGACCTCGAGGTCTGATGTGTGCCGTTTTCACTTTGCTGTATTATGGATTTTAAAACTTGGAAATAAAGAATCATTGATTTTATCTGCATCTCCCGTGAAAATGCTGGATTTGTTCCTGGATGCTATACAAAAAATAAGTTGGAAAGTTGTTCCAGATTTTGACCACCATGACTTACAATGCCTGCTGATAAAGGGTTACAAGTCCTCCCTATATCACCTTTAATTAGCTGCCAGTGGGGCACTGTACCTTAATTACAGACGTTTCTGATATACAAATTAGTTTTTCTGACTCATGTCTGGTGTTTGTGACCCTTCTCTCTGCCAGTAAACCACACCCTATTATTTTGACAGCTTGGTGTCTCTTCAAATCCCTGCTCTGCCTCCTTGTACTTAGGGACTGTTTGCTAATATTCAACTGCAGGTATATAAAGCTCTATGTACAGATGGGATATATTGAGTCAATTCTTTTACTCAGTGGCTTGTGTTACATTCATGACATGTGACCAGTGAGATCAGTGCAGGTCCTATAGCCTTCTAATACTAGCAAACTGTACACCATGTATGTGATTACATGAAATCACAGCAGCCTCCATGGAGGATAGAGAGGAGCAGAAGTCCATGGAGGCCGCTGTGACTTGATGTGGTCAGGTACATGCATGGGGCACAGTTTGCTAATATGGCCAATATGGAGGCATAAGGCTTAGGCAGGAGGGGTCGCCAAGCAGGACATGCCCCCCCCTGATGGCAGGTAATATAAGATAAAAGGTGATTTATGTGGATGTAGGCAAAACTATTTTTAGCTAAAAGAAGGGTGTCAGTGAGTTAATAGAGCGCTATAGGAAACTGTCACTGGCTGTATATGTGCAAATGTGGTTACAGGTTCCCTTTAAATCAAATCAAAAGACAAAAGGGGAACAGTCTCAATCTGGGGAAAACAAGGTTTAGTCATCAGAGGCAACATGGCTTCTTTAGTGTGAGAACTATAAATCTGTGGAAAAGCCTGCCTCAGGTGCTGATCATAGCAGGGACAGCAGAGAGCTTCAAGAAGGGTCTAGATGCCTTTTTTGCCTTCAGATTAGATCGTCGATAGTGATAGATTATTTAGCAATTGTACACATGATAGATGATTTATTATATAATGTGTACTCTTCAAATATTACCTTTTGTAAATATAGTATGCATCATTGTACTCACATATTTATAAGTGTTGGAATTACAAGAAATTTGGTTTTAAATTACTCAAAGAAACATTTCTCATTTCTTCATATATTCTCTGTAAAACTACATCCTACTGGATGGAGGGAGAAGAGGGGTTATGTATCAAAATCTTCAAACTATATTTTTTTTGTATGTATAAAAAAAAATAGCATGAAACCGAAGCTAAAATGAGTTTCTAATTCTATTAGCTCCAGAGCATATACTGTAGCTTGGAAGAAACCATTGGCACAGGCAGGAATGTATGGCATGGTATAATTAACATTAGTGTCTAGTTATCATTTGCTATCTAGGGATCTAACTCGCCCTGTCATTGTTATATGAAATGACAATTATAACACGCCAGTAGTAAAAATGCACTATTGTATATGCAAATTCTGCTCCCTTACATCCTCTCTTCTTCTTCATCCAAAGGCTGATTCAATATTTATTCATGAACAGAAGAGAGAGAATCCGTCAGGCAAAGCTTTGAAACATCCGCTTGGGAAATGTTCTCAGCAGTTTGAGAGTAAAGCAGCTTTGCTCACAGTTATCAAGTACTGAGACTATGTGCAGAGCATATCTCCAGAGGCATTGTCAAATAGCAAGCTTTCAATGGAAGGACAATACTTGTGGCATCATGCTCAGCCTCTCTGTGATTCTACATGATGACACAGGTAGAATATATAGTATTATCAACAGGATATAGTAATTACTATAAAAAAAAACTATACTGCATAGAGTTTTCATAGAGAGATTACAGGAAAATTCCATTTACATATAATTCTATTTAAAATGGAACAGCCCCTTGTAACTGATTCTAAGTCACTGTTTCGTTATATCATCGCTGGATGTATTCCGAGCATGTCCCTAATACTATGCCTGCCATGCACAAAAACAAGTCAGTCCCATGCTGTCTTATTTAATGTACATATTTATTCTCTATAAATGTTTGAAATGTGTCAACTGCAATTTGCTATGCCGAGTGGAAACCATGGTATATGCATTTCTATTAGCTTTAATATAATGCAAATTACAGTTGTATATGTCAGGGTAATGCATTTCATGTACAGTATGTTAAGTGTTCTACTGTATATGCTAAATGTAAGATAGAGATAAGATGTAACCAGAACCTTACAGTGTGTACTGCCCTGAAAGTGTAATTCTATATGTGTGGAGCCCCTTACAGAAACACTTCCTTCAAAAAGTCACGTAGGAACAGAGTTGGGCTAAATACTGTTGAATCTTTTTTTATTTTTAAAGTTTCCATATTTCAATAAAATAAACAAGACCCACCTAACATTGCCCTACTAACATTACCCTACTCACCATCCCCTCACTCCATAAATTTGCGGCCGGATATATGTCTCCATAGACGGCAAATGCGGTGGTATGGTGCCACACATGTGTGCCACTGATCCGCATCGTACACGGGGAAAAGATAGAGCATACATATTGTTGTGTGAATTTACCGTAAGGGCTCATTCAGACGGCCACACATACGTCCCCATAGATGGCAATGGTGGCACGGCGGCCATACGGTGCCACACATGTAGCCTAAGGGATGGAGGTTCTTGCTTTTTCCAAAAATTGGATTACATGCCCTCACTACTCCCATTAAATGACCGAGAGGTGAGGATTTATACACCCATACCTGATTTGGAGATATTTGTAGCAATATACCGGCCAGAATAAAAAGATAAGTGGGGTCAAGTAACGTCAATATAACTCACCACACCTCTTTCCATAGAGTGCAAGTGCCAGGGCCCAGAGCTGCCGGGGGATTTACATAAGGCTGTACATACGGAATCCATGGGGGGGGGGGCTGTATCAAATGAATCCATAGGGAGTGAGGGGGGCTTTATATAAAATATAAGCAGCCCCCCCCCCCACCAATTAAAAAAATTACATACAGCGCTGGATTATAGTGCAGCATTCCACTAAGTTTATGATTGGGTCATGTTTAAGATAGTATGCAATGAAATGCGTTGATCTTTGTATTTGCACTTTACCTTCTGTTTGTATATTGCACTACAATAGTTGTTCATTCAACTTTCCATGTGTGACTGAAGCTTTGCTGGTCTTTCACTTTATTGTCTTTGCATCTTTTAGCTGCCGATTACAGACTTGTGCACCTTCTGAAACCTGAAATAAAACAGGAGTGGATGTTGTTTGCTGAGCTGGAGCTTTCATTTAATTGTTTTATATTGTAAATCCCATATTGTGATATAAATATAAAGAAACAGTAAAAATCATAAACATGTTATGTATCGATGTTTAACCCTGTAACGGAAAATAGTGGCTAAAAAAAAAATGACACTTTTTAACCATTTTGCAATATACAAAAAATGTATAAAAAGTGATCAAAGGCCAGTACAGTCCTTAAAATGGTAGCAGTAAAAATCTAATCTCACAAAAATTGACATGTCACAAAGCTCATTACACCAAAGTATGGAAAAGTTATTAGCACCAGAATATTGAAGAATTTTTTCGTACATGAGGTTTTGATTTTTGTAAATGTATGAAAACATTATAAAACTTGATATCCCCATGATCACACCGACCCAGAATAAGAATAAAGGAGACAAGAAAATGGTGCAAATATGGTTTTTAACCAATTTTACTGCATTTGGAATTTTCTATTTCTGTTTCCCAGTACACGGCATGGAATATTAATTACTGTCACTATAGTGCAATTTGTTACACAGAAAACAAGCCCTCCCACAGCTCTTTACCTGGAAAAATTAAAAAGATTTTTCAAAGGGAAAATGTGGCCTGGTCGTTAAGGGGTTAATAACATCCAATTAAAGAAATATTGTAAATGGAAGATGAATTAAATTAAAGGGGTTGGCCACTTTTTCAATAAAAATGTTCCATTAGACATATCTATGGATGCATAAGTAAGTGTACCTTTCCCTCCTTTGAGAGCTTCAGCCTCACCATGCTGCCCTCTGAATATATACACAACTTCCTGTTTCTCACTCATTCAGTCTGACCTTGTGGCATCACCCAATGTGCATCTCTCTCTCACAGTCTCACTGATGGACACAGGGAGAGGGGAGGGAGCAGGATGATACATAATCTCCTGCAGCAGGCCTCTCCTATTCATAAGAACCCAGACATGTAAACAGAGAAGCACAGAGAGTTTGCACATAGTACAAATGTGAGCAGCAGGAATGCTGAATCACTTGATGCACATTCAGAGATTGTTATTAAGGCATAAGTAAATGCATATTAGCAACTAAAAGAGTAGCTAACCCCTATTAAATGTGAAAGCCCAGATGAGATTTATATAATTATTATTATAGCGCAGTAAATACAGCACCAGACGAGTGCTCCATATAAAAATACAGTAACAGAACTGGGGTCCCCATATATATGACAGACTCTCCAACATCTGTCGTGCCCACCCAGAAATTCAGGTAGCTAGCACGATGGAAAGTCTGAACCCGCACGCAGACGGCAACCAGACGCCACCGAGGCCAGAAAGTTCAGATCTCTCAATGATGAGACCCCCACAGATCACGAAAACAAGGGGGCCCAAGGGGGCCCTTGGGGTCCCATGTATCTCAGTTGGACCCCTTGTCACTCTGTCAGAGTAATAGAGCAGATGGGGATTGCAGAGCGCGGTGCTCTGCAATTTTCGTCAGCTTCATAGAGGGGTCTGGCGGAGGTACGTGGGACCCTATCGGACCCCTTGTTTTCGTGATCTGTGGGGGTCTCATACCTCAGATCCCCACTGATCAGCAAGTAAGGCCCCATCCCGTGGATAGGTCCTAACTTTTGTTTGTGGGAAAAACCCTTTAAGGGGTTAATGCATACAGTGCCCCATGTAATAAATATATATAAAGTGCTCTCCCTGTAATAGACAAATACTATGCACCCCCTGTAATAGCAAGTGAAGGTTAGGGGCAGACTGGGAAATTAAAGTGGCCCTGGAAATTGTAAAATTAATTTTTGGTGCACTTTGTTCATGCTGGCGCATACAGAATTGTGGCGCACATCAGTAATAAATGAGGCTCAAAGCAGTAACAGCCCCTTTAGGTGCACAGTTTTTTTGTCTTGTCAGACACAGTGCAGCCGCGACACAAAACTGGCGCAGGCACTTTATAAACACATATGCAAGCAGTTTGCAGGTTCTTTTCAATACAATACAAAGACAAATACTTCCTTGGTATTTCCTGCAGATCGGTGTATGAATGTTGAATTATGTATAAGTAAACCAAAATTCAGAATCCAATCCAATGTGCTTTTTATAGTTGTGAATAATGTTTCCCTAGTGAATATTATATGCAGTTATTAGGTTAGCATAAAGCAGGGGTCAACATGCTTGGTTTACTTTACTTTACTTTCCCTGCTCTGTCTCTGTCAGCCAAATTCACACAACAGTATTATACTGCTCGAAAATAATGGGAACACTAAACTACCTCATCCTGGATCTCAATGAATGAAATGTTCCATTTGCAATTCTTTATTCATTACATAGTGGAATGTGATGCGCACGATGAAACATAAATATGATCGATCAATATCAAGATAAATATCCCATGGAAGTCTAAATTTTAAAGGAAACTCAAAATCAGTGAAAATTAAATTTCAGGCTGATCCAACTTTAGTTGAAAGGAGACTCCTGATGTGGGGGTGGATGTTCTTGTAAGGGATCTCTTTCCAGATCTGAAATGAAGCATTGGCTAACTCCTGGACAGTTTGATGTGCAACGTGGAGCTGGTGGAAGGAATGAGACATGATGTTTCGGAGAGAAATTGATTCAGTCAGTGTTGATTCATAACTGAGCAGGTTGATTTCGTAGAAGTCTGATTGAAAATTATATTGGAGAACCTTTACTTAGAAAGTTGAAAACTGTACAAAAAGTGCTATTTCTGTGTATAATGCTGGGTGCCGCGATTCATTAAAATTGTGTGCCAGAAATCATGAATCTGTCACTTCCCTGCAGTGGCCTGACAGAATTCACCATCTTTTTTGTGGTGCACCTTTAACATACAGTGTGTGACACAATTTGCAAGTTTAATACAGCACTCAGTAAGAATCAGTCGGGCCGACCGTCGGCACGCCCCCTAATTTGTGTCGCATGGAGGCAAGCCAGTTGCGCCACAAAAGGTTCACGTGCAACACAATAGCTGTGCAAGCCGTTTTAGCCTAGAAGAATGTGTACAGTCTGACAAAAGTGCGTCGCAAAGCCCTTAGTAAATGAGCCCCAATATGTTCAAGTGATCATTTTATTTATTTTGAACAGTGTACATTGTATATCTCTTCGTATAGACAGCAATTGTCTTGTATCAGGTTGTAATCAATACCTAAATCTTTTTTTTAGAATGTATTAATCACACACAATCACACAGATATATTGGTTTATTATAATTATATTGGTGTCTCTATAAACATTAAATGTTCTGATTTGTTCAATTCCAGAATATAAAAATCAAAGTATCCAGAAAAACCTGGATAGAAAGAGCATAATTGGTCTATTTATTAAAATATATTCTAATTTGCAAAAACAGGGTAAACATTCATTCAAATGTGGCACCATATGCGCTTTGGCACAGCAACAGAATTAATTAAAATTGGCTTGTGTTCCAATTAAACACTTAACCCAAATAAACACACTAAAGATATGCCTAGAATATAGGAAAAGCTAAACAGAATGTAAAATATGGGCAGCAGCATTACATCCATGTCACTTGCCCCTTTACAGAGCGGATACAATTATACGTATTAGCCAATTGGCATTTATCCCCAGATTAAGTTATCAGTCAGTTTTCTTTGATAGGGGCATATATTTGTGTCAACATACCCCAAGTGGCTGCAAAGAATTTACTTCCTACAATGTTCAGTACTTTTTGTCGTAGTTAAAAAAAAAAAAAAACAGAACAAAAAATTTCCACTGTGACATGAATCATAGACCTTTAACACTTTTCTTTTCTGACTCAATTGATGATATTGTAAAGGAAGATACATCTGAAAGTGCATCCTCATTCTCTGAGCTGATATGATCTTCATCAGAATCTACTGTCTGATTGTTCTTGTAGTAGAATTCTACAGCACTGTCATATGTCTTCTGTGAGAGGCCAAAACAGTGATGAGCTTCCAGATTCCCACATCTTAAAGACAAGAACCATCGACAGTGTTACAAGCAGAATGTCATTCCACAGCAGTCTTATTTATTACTTGCAACAGCGAATGGATCTAAAGTATATTTATGACACTGATGAGAGGGGGTTCTTATGAAGTCAACCAATTTTCTAAGGGGTCTTTACAATTTGTTTACTTTGACGCAATTTGTAATTAGCACCAAGGAAATTGTCTAGAACACATTCATCAAGAGGTACAGACATTTTTTGTGAAGTCAGTCTAACTTTGCTCTTAAAGGGGTTGGCCACTTGTGCCTTGTGGATAATCTGTGAATGTTCATCAAGTGATTTGGGTCATTTTTACTTATCCCACCCTGGAAAACTTTGCATATTTTCCCAAAATTAAGTGATTCTGTGTGCAAACCCTCTGTGTTACTTTGTTTCTATCTTTGAACTGAATAGGAGGAGCTGTAGCAGCATGAGTATGACCCATCAAACTCTCGTCCCCTTTGCTCTTCCCATCTCCGTAAGTGAGGATGGACTTTGAGAAGAGAGACAGACGGTGACGCCATAAGGATGGCCTAGACCTCTGAGAGAGAGGAAATTGTTTATGTATTCAGAGGGCAGATGGTGAAAACAGACAAAGGCTGAAGCCTTCTAAGGCAGCAAAGGCACAGATACATATTCAAGCAGAGTCATGTTTAATGGAAGAGATTTTTTGAAAAGTGGCCAACCCTTTTAAGACACTTTTGTAAATCTGCCCCTATAAGTGGATTGGCTTGCAATGCAATGTATTATGGTACCAGAAAAGTGAATAACATTTTACATAATGACCTGTGGAGTGAATATTAAATATGGCACATATATTTTCTGCTGCAGGAAATCAGGACATGACTTTAAATTCTTTAACATGCGCCCTTAACAATAGTGCAAAGGGAGCAAAATAACAGGTAGTGTAATTTTAGGGTGTCATAAGATATAGAAATTCAGCCAGCATGAGCCACCTCAATAGACAAATCCTTTTTATATTTCCACTGCCCAAATATTAGACAGTAGTATTTCTGTCGCGGTGTGATGTAATGCAGGATTTAAAAAAAAAATTGCATTCAATATTTATCTCCAATGTAATATTTAACAAATGCTATATTAAAACAGACCAACCTTTTCCCATTACATAATAGTATCTGCAGCTTCTTCCCACTGATGCCAGTTATGACTCCAGGTAAGAACGTCAGTGAAGATGGATATGCTAATGTCAAGACGGGATCACCAATATTGAGTACATGTGGATGACTGAACTTTCCAAATATCCATTCCTTGTCTTGTACTGCTGTTGTACCATCTGCCCAGGCAATGACATACTTCTTGCTAATGTCAATAAGCTTTTTTACTTCAGCTGCAAAAAAATAAAAACATGAATAATTTTATAACTTTGCTGCACAATGTAAGTGGATGGAGTTTTGAAACTCACTAGTTGCTGCAAATATCTGCAGAGAATACAAGAAATCATGTGGATTTTTGGATGTCAGCATTATGTCATTTCTGTAGAAGAGGGTGCACAAGAGGGTGCTCAAGTGGGATACCTGTCCGTTAAGTATAATAATAAAACACTTGGCACTCCATTTGATGATGCAAAATCACAGAATTTTACTGGTGTACAAAGTATGACAATCCAAATTCATGTAACGTTTCGGTCTTTACTATAGACCTTCTTCAGACACGGATTGCAAGCTGTGGAAGAGGATGATGAGTTGCTGTGCAGCAAGAGGCAGTAGAAAAAGCAGCAAGTACTGCTGAGGAGAAAAGCTGTCATTTCTGTTGTTTCTCCATTGAGTTTACACATGCAATGCACACGTCATTTGTGTTAAATCAAAATCTGCAACTAAAATTTGTATATATTTTTCTGCATATTTGTTGCAAATTTGCAAAATAAAATATGCAATGAAAAATGTTTGTCACAACAAAATGTAGACCTTGTCATTGTAAAAATGAATAAACTGCATAATATGCAAAACACAAATATGCACATTTTTCTAGATCTGTCATAAACGGGCCATGATTTTCTACTGTATGTAGAGCATGCTCTTATGTGAAGGTCATCATACATAACTGACGGAAGCTGTCCTCATCACCTACTGTGAAATATGTAATCTGTCTCCATAACAGAGTTATTATCTCTCATCATAATCCAAAGGAAAGTGCCAATACCCTATTGCAAGCAGTCAGGAGTCACTGGGAAAACTTCAATATTTTATTATTTTATTGATGATTCTGGAATTTTTATTTAATGTATATTGAAATGCTAATTGAAAAGCAGAGTAAAATAAATGGTAAATTGGGATTATGACAGGTTTAAGCATGT
Source organism: Engystomops pustulosus (assembly GCF_040894005.1). Lineage (NCBI taxonomy): Eukaryota > Metazoa > Chordata > Amphibia > Anura > Leptodactylidae > Engystomops > Engystomops pustulosus. The sequence goes on along the minus strand of NC_092412.1, from coordinate 100,696,362 downwards.
ACATAAATGGATGTATCCCTACAATACCTAAATGGAATGTGCCAGTTTCATCATTCCTAGCAACAACAGGCTGCCCGACCCATCTCTGTTCACATGCCAAGATGTGTGAAGTAACTTTCTTATATTTTTCTGGGCTAACTGAGTAAATATGTTCTCTTGGAGCCAAAGCTTCAGAGCTGTCATAGTACCGGACCTACAAAAGTCATCAAGATATTGGTTATGCACATTCATTATAGTATAAGACACAAATAACAACATTTTTCAGAAATGATAATTACATTGATATGAAAACTTGATATGATATGAACTTTTAATATTAACTAAAGATAACACAAATAAACACAACATGTATTCTTTAACCCCTTATCGCTTGGTTTCAGCTTAGTGACCAGACTTAGTGACTTTCGAATCTGACATGTGTCACGATAATTGGTTATAACTTCGGAACACTTTAACATATCCTGGTGATTTTGAGAACGTTTTTTCGTTACACATTGTACTTCATGTTAGTTGTAAAATTCTTCTTTTTCAAAGTTTGAAATGTACTGCTTTCCAGACAAAAAGTAAAACTACCCAAAAAGTTTAATAACTAACATTTCCGGAATGTCTGCTTTATGTTGAGATGATATTTCATGCATCCTCTCATTTTTCTAGGCGCAGAACTTTAGGTGCAATTTTTCTCATTCTCAAATTGCCAAAACTCACATTTTGAGGGACAACTCAAGTTGACTTTGAAAGGCCTAAATAACAGTAAACCCCCATAAATTACCCCACTATAGAATCTTCACCCCTTCAATGCATGTAAAACAACTTCTATTAAGTCTATTAACCCTTTAAGTCTTTCATATGGGTTAAAACAATATGGGAGTGCGATTTAGAAACTTTAGAATTTTTTTGGAAAATACATTCATTTAGGCCAAACTGACACTTTCATAATGAAGAAACATTCTGCAACGTTTGATGCCCCATTTCTCCCGAGTGTAGCGATATCCCATATGTGATGGTAACTGCTGTATGGGAGCACGGCTGGGCATAGAATGAAAGCAGCGCCATTCAGAGCAGATTTGTATTGTCATATTGTACAAGCTATAAAATGTTATTGTTTTGGTAATGCGAACATATGAGGGCCTGTTATTTGCGGTATGAGATACAATGTATAGAAAATTCATTTTAAGCATCTATTGATAATTGATCATTTTGTTTGTGTCCCCCTTGAAATAGTTAATAAAATCTCATGAATAAGCATTCATGAGATTTTATTAACTATTTCAAGGGGGACACAAACAAAATTATCAATTTTTATTTGGGATGTTTAGCACTCCCCCCCCCCCCTGACCAATTTTACTGAACAAAACCAATATTAGAGAAAATCACATTGTTTTTACTATCAACAACTTTACAGGACCATAACTTCTGTATTTTTCTGTGGACAGATCTGCTTGATGGCTTATTTTTTGCAAAGAGAGTTGTTCTTTTTAAATTGTATCATATTAAAATGCATAACTTTTTTTGATCAGTTTTGTTGAAGCCCTTACACTGCAATACAAGTGTATTGCAGTGTAAGGGCTTCAACAAAACTGATCAAAAAAAGTTATGCGCTTTAATATGATATGATTAAAAAGAACTGGTATCAGCAGACATACACCATGGGAAATAAGGCATCGAACATTAGAGCCATTACATGATACTGGGGCAGGTCTACTCGCATTGAAGATTGGAGGTACAAAGATTATAGATCACATAATATTACTATGCTACAATAGACTAGCGACTTTCCTACAATAGTGTGGCCACTGTTCTTTGACGTATATAAAAGCTAAGATTGGGTGCACCTATATATGTTCTATTTGAATACCTTGGATTATAAGAGCTGTGAGTATAAATATACATAACAGTACTGTGACATAGGTTAATGGTACCTCCATGCAACATTCGAAATATGGTGTGCATATACTGTATGTATCAATAAGTATATAAATGGTTTTTATATATATATGAGTGTTTAAATGTGGGTGATTGTAACTCTCATGTATGAGTGGGAAGGGGTGTCCCATTCAGCCTGCTTTGGGGTCCTGCTTCTCCAAGTTCATGGAAGTCTCAAGTGTGACAAGTAATAAATATTGAAACATGATAGAGGTTATGCTACATAATGGTGATTGATCTTAAACCAAATGTTTCGGTTTATATCTATATTTCGTTTTCAGAAACTCAGAAGTGACCTCATCAGTTGAAACTATTTGCGCCATATCTATTAAATTTCAACATACATCATACAGATAAATAGTAAACAGTGAATAAATGTATATATTTCCACTTTGACATACGGACTAGCATCAGTAACATAAAAAGATATAACTGTATCCCTTACCATCACTTTAAGATCAGAAGTACACTTTACAATAACTCCTGGACAATAACTCCCAGGATGAAGTGGATGAGGTCCAATCACTGGGTCATTTTCCTTCAGACGAAAAGTAAGACACATGATTAAATGACATGAAATGTTCTCTTTCTAAATTGTTTTTATGCAAGGTCAATAAAGAATTGAGGGACGTGGCTAAAAGGAAATTGTTCCAGCTTGATAAATACATTTTATACTCCAACTTGTGACCTGCAATTTGTATACTGCTGAGCGCTGTATTATTGTATCTCTACAGGCACATTGTACACCTAGTTGTCCTTTACAACTTTTTATTAAACTAGGATTTAAAATGTGGATTTAATCAAAATGGTCACTTCAGCCATGATATTTATTTTCAATATCCTTCTGAGCTAAAATTGGTTCAATCGTGTCCCCACCACCACCACCACTGGATGCAATGTTCCCTGGTAAGTACCGACATTGTTATTTTTCATTTGCAACTTTTTTTTATCCTTTAGAAATGTAGTTTTCTACACTGTAGACTGAAAGCATCCATTGTGTGCCTAATACAAGTGTGAACCCTGATAAAAAGATGCAGAGGCACCGCTGTGAATAGTCCTCCTGGCTGATGTTGTTGGGTTGGTTCCAACTACTGGGCTGAAGAGAACTGCTATAGTATGTACAGTATTCATGTAAAGCATATAGTGAAGGTTACATATTTTAAAGGGCAGAACAAGACATGGCTTTAAGATGATTAAGTCAAGGCAAAAGTAGATGTATGGGAAAGATATACAGATTGAGAGATAAATATATAAATTAAAAGTAGGCAACATTAAAACTATTTATCAATGTAATATACATATTTATAAGCCTTTCTACTTTTCACCAGCTCTGCCAGTAACAAGCTATACTGACTGATTTCCAGCAACTTAGTTAAGCTTAAAGGGGGTGTCCGGAGGATGAAAAACATGACTGCTTTCTTCCAAAAATAGCTCCTCTCCTGTCCATGGATAGTTTGTGATATTGCAACTAAGCTCTATTCATCTCTATACAGCTCAGCTGTAATACTGGTATAAACCATGGTTAGGTGTAGGACTGAAAGAAAGCAGCCATATTTTTCTTGAATTGACCCTAATAAATGTATTAAACAACTCTCAATTAATGTTGGTGTTAATTTATCTTTAGAATTGCATTCACCTTTATCTCCTTCTTGTAGTCATCACTCTCAGTCAGTAGATCATCTCTATGTATCCTTGTCACTTCACCAGAGAGTTTCTCAACAAAATAGCTAAGATCTCCACAGTCATGGATAATGGATCCTGTAAAAGTGAAATAATCATATGTCAGTATTTGGTGCAGGACTTTCTTTTAGTATTTGTAAGTGTAACCAGGAGTGTGACTACAGCATGAAAGTGAAAAATCTTTACATTGTCTTTTCCCCCCTTTCTCCTCATAGATTGCAAGCTCATCGGAGCAGGGCCCTCACTCGTATTGTTTCATGTTTTTACTATACCATGACTTATTTTATTTGTAATGTCCCCCATATTCTTTAAAGAACTATGGAATATGATGGCACCATATATTAAGATTATTATTATTATTCTTTGCAAACAACCTATTATTTACAAAAGTCAGCCAGTATACACACATATGCATGTATGCATATATATTTTTTAAAACATATTTATATATTTATTTACTGTGGGGAATTGCTCTGGCGGACACTAGATAGTAGTGCAGGAAGCAGGAAAAGTCCACAGCAAGTGTTTTATTTGCACACTTCAGCTTTCAACATAAATTCAGCCTTAGCAAATTCATAAACAAAACAAACCCTGCTCAGCTGAGCAATAACTAATAGTGGTTTAGGTCCCTCTCTATAAGAATACCTGGCTGCTAGGCACCTTTTCTTGACCAGCAGGATGTGGTGGCGCTCTGTGGCACTCTTTGCTGTGTGTAACCACACTCCAGCCTTCAGATGCACATGTGGTACATCACCTACTGGTTTGCACATGCTAGGTCAACATAGAAAACCAGGGGGAGATTTATCATACATCAGGACTCAATTGCTGGCGTATGTTAAAGCCACGACCCTCGCCGCCAAAGCAGATATATCATGAGGCTTAGATATCTGGCTGGCGAACAAAACTAGTTTTCAGTTAATCGTTTTGAGTGAATGTTTGTTGATTTTTAAAAATTGCGCAGGCACAGGGCAGGAATTCCCTCCGCTGACAGCTGTGCCCCTCTACTCTCACTCCATATCCACATGGCGTGGAGACTGTGTAATAGCAGAAATAATCGCAATTTCTTGCAGTGCGGCTATTTCTTGCAGTGTGCAAATTGCGATTATATCATTGCTTCCACACTGAAAAACTGATATAGAAACACTGATAAATCTCCCCCACAGACTACACCTGCTTACCATATGTCTGCTTTACCTCTTATGTTACTGTAGTCAAATCCAGGGCTTTTACCACACAGCTTTCAACTGTCTGTACAGCAGATACCTGCCCTCTCAATATATATATATATATATATATATACACTCACCGGCCACTTTATTAGGTACACCTGTCCAACTGCTCGTTAACACTTAATTTCTAATCAGCCAATCACATGGCGGCAACTCAGTGCATTTAGGCATGTAGACATGGTCAAGACAATCTCCTGCAGTTCAAACCGAGCATCAGTATGAGGAAGAAAGGTGATTTGAGTGCCTTTGAATGTGGCATGGTTGTTGGTGCCAGAAGGGCTGGTCTGAGTATTTCAGAAACTGCTGATCTACTGGAAGGGCTGGTCTGAGTATTTCAGAAACTGCTGATCTACTGGGATTTTCACGCACAACCATCTCTAGGGTTTACAGAGAATGGTCCGAAAAATAAAAAACATCCAGTGAGCGGCAGTTCTGTGGGCGGAAATGCCTTGTTGATGCCAGAGGTCAGAGGAGAATGCGCAGACTGGTTCGAGCTGATAGAAAGGCAACAGTGACTCAAATCACCACCCGTTACAACCAAGGTAGGCAGAAGAGCATCTCTGAACGCACAGTACGTCGAACTTTGAGGCAGATGGGCTAGAGCAGCAGAAGACCACACCGGGTGCCACTCCTTTCAGCTAAGAACAATTTGCACAAGCTCATCGAAATTGGACAGTAGAAGATTGGAAAAATGTTGCCTGGTCTGATGAGTCTCAATTTCTGCTGCGACATTCCGGTGGTAGGGTCAGAATTTGGCGTCAACAACATGAAAGCATGGATCCATCCTGTCTTGTATCAACGTCATGGTGTGGGGAATATTTTCTTGGCACTCTTTGGGCCCCTTGGTACCAATTGAGCATCGTTGCAACGCCATAGCCTACCTGAGTATTGTTGTTGACCATGTCCATCCCTTTATGACCACAATGTACCCAACATCTGATGGCTACTTTCAGCAGGATAATGCACCATGTCATAAAGCTGGAATCATCTCAGACTGGTTTCTTGAACATGACAATGAGTTCATTGTACTCAAATGGCCTCCACAGTCACCAGATCTCAATCCAATAGAGCATCTTTGGGATGTGGTGGAACAGGAGATTTGTATCATGGATGTGCAGCCGACAAATCTGCGGCAACTGTGTGATGCCATCATGTCAATATGGACCAAAATCTCTGAGGAATGCTTCCAGCACCTTGTTGAATCTATGCCACGAAGAATTGAGGCAGTTCTGAAGGCAAAAGGGGGTCCAACCCGTTACTAGCAAGGTGTACCTAATAAAGTGGCCGGTGAGTGTATGTACCGTATATATATATATACAATTGCCCTTAGAGAGGTAAGAGAGAAAGGTGGCTAAAACACTTTTCTGTGGCCTAAGGGGCTTAAAGGCTACTCTGCCACCTAAGAAGATACCATTACTATCAGTGACACAGGGTAAGTGGGACCCATTTTAGATTTTGCATTAGGGCAAGAGTTACACCTCTGACAGCAATGCTATGTGACTCTAATAGCATGTTGGTAAGATCTGTATATTGTGATGTCGCCAGAGTACCTTCTTTATACCATCCATTGTGAGAACAGAGAGACACCACCTTTTGTCCTGGTAGAAGTGACTGATCCTTATTCAGAAATGGTGACTCTAAAAAAATTTGAAGCAACAAAACCATATCAAGAAGTTTCATAACAAGTAAAAGTTAACATGCTTATTATACAATTCAGATAGTGTCAATGGAAACTTACCTGTTACAGGGAATCTCAGATTTTAAGATCTATGTGTAATTTATCTGAAGATGTGAAAATAATCTGAAGATGTGACAATGCAAATTATAGTTAAAAAATACTATGTAGAAAGGATAATGGGAATATGTAGTTCATTGGTGTTGTGCAGCACTGCTGTCTATTCAGATTGGACTACACCATTACATGAAGAATGTCAGCTACAAGAGATTTTCTTTTTCCTGATGAGTAGAGGGCTGTAGTCAGTGCAGCAATTCCTCAGTCATTTCCCACTCCATATCATCAGCAATGAGTGATTGAATGAGTGTTCTCATCAGTGGTGATGTCCTGCTAGCTGATGGGAAGTACAGCTACTTCTACTTTACCAAAGGGTGCTATGTACTTTTCATTATAAAATAGTGACAATAACTACATATCAGTGATGTGCCTTATGCTAGGAATAAAGATTGCTTTGGCAGACAACCTACTGGCTCCACTTCCCCATACACCTACTACACCCTTCTGTACCTCTGTTACACCCACATTGAGAAGCTTTTCCTTCCAAAATAAAATAATGGTTTCATAATATTCTGCTTATTGCATCATGACAGGATATTTTAACTATAACAGGGGCATAATTTAAAGGAAATCTACCATCAGGAATGTACACACAAAAGTAGATCCAATGGTACAATTCTGCTGCCACCCTAAGCCCTAAACTGTATTAGGCATGTCCAGTTACCTAGTCTTACTTATTCAAAAGGTTATCTTAGTATTATGCTAATTACCTGCAGAGGCTATTGGAGAGTGCACTAGCTTGTCCCAGCTCTGGGAGCTAAGGCTAATCCACAGTGCCGCCTCCTTGCGCATCCTCACCAAGCTCCTGATTGTGCTTGCGCATTTGCACAAGGTCTCATCCTGCCGTTGGCTACTCAGTAGCCCTGTGTATGCCCAGTAGCTCCTGTGCTGGCTGTAGGAAAGATACGCATGTACACAAGCACAAAGAAGCCAGATGAATCTAGCATTGGATCTACTTCTGTATGTAGATTCCTGATGGTAGATGATTTATACTCACCTCCCCATCCTGCACCCCTTTCCAGTAATTTTAAAATAGAAATGGCTGCATTTAGATTAAATAAAGGTTTCTAACTATTCAAATGAACTCGTCTGTCTTTCAAATTTTTTTTTTTTAACTGTATTTATTGAAATTTTTAAGACCTTATCATCGGGCCAACAACAAAAACAGTGGGTCAAAGACCCAAAAGGAGGATGGGGGAATAAGGAAAAGAAGGGGTTGGGAGGAGGGGGAAGATCAGAGCTGTTCACTAGGCTCTGCTTGGATCAGATTGTTAGCAACAGTTCACTTCAACATTTAGTGGGTCCCACTTCCGATTCAAGAGTCAGAATCCTTGGTAAGTTGGCCAAATAAGCATTCTTATGGCCTTGTAAAATAGTTTTACCAGATTACAAGAAAAGGGAAGGAAGGGTGGGGAAAAGGGGGGGGGGGGCACATACATCCATAACAACCCCCCCCCCCACACCTCATCCTAAGCATGATATATCATAAACACACTACCACAGTCAAGTGCTAAGCTGTCTTGTAATTTATTCATTGCTCTCCTCTTGCCTCCTGCCTACACTACGAGCAGAGGCTTTCTGCAAATCTTTATACAATGGTGTTTGCACAGCCGCAGTTCTTATCAGCTGGAAGGCAAGAAGAGAGCACTAAGTAAATTAAAAGACGGAGGAGCTTGGAGGTGCTATATACACTTTTATATATACAGGTGGTCCCCTACTTAAGAACACTCGACTTACATACGACCCCTAGTTACAAACGCACCTCTGGATATTGGTAATTTATTGTACTTTAGTCCCAGGCTACAATAATCAGCTATAACAGTTATCAAAGGTGTCTCTAATGAAGCTTTATTATTAATCCTGATTCTTATGACAACCCAACATTTTTAAAATCCAATTGTCACAGAGACCAAAAAAGTTCTGGCTGGGATTACAATGATAAAATATACAGTTCCCACTTACATACAAATTCCACTTAAGAACAAACCTACAGACCCTATCTTGTATGTAACCTTGGGACTGCCTGTACATGCAGAGACTCTCAGGCTCATTTGAATGTTTTAAAACCATTTATTTCTACTAAATGTGGCCATTTCTATTTATAGTAAAAGTACATTACCGCCAATGGGTAAGGGACAGGGAGGTGAGTATAAATCATCTACCATGAGGGAATTTAATGGTAGATGTCCTCTAACGTGGTGCAGTGGGTGCCTTGAGAGGCCCAAAAGCTGTCCTCCCCCAATAAAATCTAGTGTCTTTGTTTTTTTTGTAAACTGCTAAAATAAACTTCATGACACACAAATTTCTGCACTGAAAGGGGTGTTCCGGTGCACAGTGGAACCGTGCGCCAGATTTAACATGCAGAGTCTGACAGAATTGTGACACACTCCCCATGTTAAAGGTGCACAAAAAAAAAAAAAGTGGTGCACTCTGTCGGGGCAGTACAAGGAGCGCCGGATTCATGGTCGACTCGGCACACTTCACGAGCACTGTTTTTAGTAAATATGGGCCTGTATGTATGTTCTGTCACTATATTACCGGCAGTATATATACTGTTCTGAAACATAAACTGAATGATAATATTGTAACCAAGTACAATATATTTGCTAGTATTCTAAAGTGAGAGATTAATGACTATTATTATCATACAAACGAACATCTATGCTTGAAAAACATGTGAAGTCATGACGGCACTTTGCACGTACACATGTCTTGTACTTTGTTCTGTGTGTGAATGCTGACATCTTTGATCTTTCCTCTGCCAATCACTTTCTGTAACTACAGGCAAATCCTGCAGAATCCACTGGACAATCTGTTAATCTCAGGTTTAAGTCATGCTTAGCATAAGGCCACATGTTGCTTATAATAGGAGTCTGTACAAAATACTTGCTGCATACTTAAAGGAAACCTACCACTTGAAGTGGCAGGTTTCCGATGGCAATACCGAGCACCAGCTCAGGGTGAGCTGGTGCCGGAGCCTATTTTAGTTAGTGTTTTAAACCGCGGTATTGCGGTTTAAAACACTTTTTAAACTTTATAGCCGGCGCAGGCAGGTACGCGCTCGGCGCTTACCGTGCACGCGGCTACATAGGAAGTGAATGAGAGCCGCGCGCATGGTAAGCGCCGAGCGCGTACCTGCCTGCGCCGGCCATAAACTAAAATAGGCTCCGGCACCAGCTCACCTTGAGCTGGTGCTCGGTATTGCCATCGGAAACCTGCCACTTCAAGTGGTAGGTTTCCTTTAAGTGTAATACATGGTAGTGTCCCTATTGTACATTAAGAAGAACTTTATGCACCTCAATTGCTATTTTATGCAGCTACATTAACATAATTAAAAATTGTAGCAGCACAGACCTGAAGGCAAAATCAGGTGATATCCAAAAAAAACTCTCAACCCAAAAAGTCCATCAATAATGCTCAAAAAAACAGTAAGCAGGGTTAGAATGTTGCCTACCAGTTTTTGAACATTATATTATATTATAAAGAATTCTTTCAGACATTTATGTAACAAAGAGATTGCTTGCTCCTTATTGATTGTTAAGTATGGAATACCATCAAATACTATATACCCTTTTATATGTACATGGCATTCTCATATAGAATGGCAGAGAGGCAGAAACCTACTGTAAATGATGGCTGCAGCCTGGTTGAGAGTAATAGTTACTTCTTTACTCCAAGTTTAGATTAATCCTGGTCATGTGGCTAAAACTAATCTCCTGATGTCTTGAAAAAATCCAAATGAGAAGTGGCAAAGCAGCTGCTACAAGAGGAATAGATGCTGCCAGACACTTCACTAAATATACAGTTTTATCCAAGACAGATAGAATTCATTCAAAGTATTGTTCATGCAGAACAAAAATAAAACAATATATGGAAAATTCTATAAAAATGCACAAAATCATGAAATTTATATGCTATCAATGTCAGTGGATAGTATTTTTTATGGTAAATTTACATATTTCCTAAACAATATTTATATGGTTCACAATCATATTTATGGGATTTGAACCAATTACATTCAGCTACAGACAGTAACTTGAACCTTCCAGGCTCCAATTCAGACTGTGATCCCAAATGCCATGTGCTTTAAAGGGGCTGGTCACTCTTTTACATCAGTTGCCCTTGGCTGCCTTAATAATAATCCCTGAATGCTCATCAAGTGATTCAGCATTCCAAATACTTACTTGCTGTCTTTTTTTTACATGTCTGAGCTCTGGTGAATAGGAGGTGCTTGCAGAAGGCCCATATTTAATGAAGCCCCTGTGTCAGTTTTCTGTCTGACTTTATAAATACATGTGCAAGCAGAAGGTGCAAAGTGTCCGTGACACAAAATTCTGCACTGAAAAGGGTGTTCTGGGGCACAGTCGTGGGGCCTTGTGATACATTTATCATGCAGTGTCCGATAAAATTGCATTGCACGCCCTGTATTAAAGGTGCACCCAAAAAAATTGGTGCACTCTATCAGAGCAGTGCAGGGGGCACCAGATTCATGAAGAACATGCGCCAAAATGTATGAATCTGGCGCACCCTGCATACTACAGGCAAAGATAGGACATGTTCTATCTTTCTCCCGGCCACGAAACAGTACAATGCCGCATGTGTGTGGCATCGTGCCACTCCATATGGCGCTGTGCGTCCATTGCCGGCCTACGGGGGGACGTATATCCGATGATATACGTTGGCCGTATATACATCTGCCAACTGCCATGTGAATGAGGCCTTTCATTAATGTAGGCCATTGGGTGACTCCAGGAGAACAGGCTGGAGCAGTGTGAGACAGGAAGGTGTTTATATACATAATTATGCACGCCCAGTGCATGCATGTGCTGGCTGTTCTACATTGGACTGGGAAGGAGAAGGAGGGAAGAAGCGAATGCATAGAGGAACTTCTTCACTTGTCCTCCCTACCATTCCACTGTATACGAGCTAGCTTGCACAGCAATAGGCGTGCATAACTATGTAATGAGGATGCCGCCATCCTGTAACTTATGAAGACACGATTCGTCATCAGTGTGGATCGTAGTGCTTGTAAGTGACCTTGGCTATAAACCACTGTTTTCAAGTGGTTGATTTCCTTTTAGATTCCAGTGGACATTCACTGAATGACAGGTATATCTCTAAATACACTTATTTGGGAAAGGTCATTAAGTACTTATAGGAGCTCCCATTGGATATTCAATGCAAAATTCATGGAATCTTTTCCAACAAAACTATTTATCACTCTGATTAGCTCTTCTGCAGAACAAATAGTAAAAAGTCACAATGGCCCCATATTTTTCTCAGATTTTAATAGCATTATTTGGTGTGTCTTTTTATGAGCAGTTCTGACCCTTTTCATGAAATTACATCTCTTAATCTTTGAAACATCTTCAAGAAAGCAATTATGCCAACTGTAGTTCTTAATGTTTTAATCAGGAAAGGATATTCTTGAGGATTTAGAAGATGAAGTGCATAAATCTTCTTAAAGTGGTCTTGTACATTATTTGTCTATGAATACATACAATGTCTATCTATTATCCATTGCATGTTGCACTCCTGTGTTACTGGCAAAGACAAATACAGCATCTGGCCTTTTCACTTTAATGAAAGAATAAACAGCTTCATGGCTTGCTTCCAGAAGTGAAATTGTTTTGGTCAACACATTCCATAAAAATTTTTGTATAGTGTTAATACCCATTTTTTTTTAAATTCCTATGTATACAGTTACATTTTTAACCAAGCAGCATATATTACTGTGCACCTGTAAGTGTACTGCCACATAACAACAGGACAAAAGCAGGACAAAATCAAACTAAGGCTACACACACATGACTGTGTGCTCAACGGGGTCAGAACCAGGGCGTTGTACACGGCCAGGTGGATAAGGAAAGGGGAATGAGCGCTCCTCACCCCACTCCTCCCCTCTTCATTCAGTCGGAAATACGGTCAATCAAAAGGAAGAATGTATTTTCTTGCTATTTAGACCCATGTGCTCAGCAGAAGACAATTGGGTGTGTTGGCATTCAATTAAGACAGCCAGAAGTGAAATAGGGCAGCGTTCAGACTAGTTCAGGACAGAACACAAATTAAGAAGTACAAAATCAAAGTTGATAGCAACTGGTGCTGAAGCCTCAAGGACACAGATGTTACAGTACATGGTGTAAAGGAAGTTTACAGTAGCTGTGTTTAGTACTGCCAAAACTATAAGTGTTCTAGAGTAACCTGGCAATGGAAATAGAGTAAATCAATCTACCATGGTGATTATTTACTTTCGTTGGATATTCCGTCGTTTTCGGGTTTCGCACGGCTAAGATACGCATTTAAAAGGGGATTGTGTCGCACGCAATCAGATTTTGGCACAATTGCGCTGGCTTTCATGCGGCAGAAATCGGGGAAGGGCGGGCCGTCAGAGATCCGACGGATTCAGACTGAGCGTGGGATTTAACTTTAAAATTGTGTCACAAGACATGCACTTAAATACACTTGGAAGAAGAAGGGATCTCGCCAGGGACACGTAAGTAAATGTGCCCCAATAGATTTCAGGCTGTCAGCCCGCATGCTATTTTTACCATCCTCTGTGCTTATTTCCTTCAAATACAGATAGGCTAATACACTACATGTATCGATATATTTCTAGGAATTTATTTATGGTAATGCAATTTACTAAAAGCATTTCTGCTTTAATCTTTGCCCACTGCCACTGTGGGGTGGTCAAGGAGCAAGTAAATAGTCTTGTAGTTAGGCCAGAAAGTTGCTGGTAGTGGGAGATTCTTTTATTATGGTAAAAGACAGGGCAATCTGTCACAAAGACCGTGCATACAGAACAGTGTGTTGTCTGCCGGGTGCTCGGGTTCGGAATGTTGCGGATCGAGTTGACAGATTACTGGGAGGGGCTGGTGAGGAACCAGCAGTCATGGTCCACATTGGCTCCAATGACAAAGTAGGGTTAGGTGGAAGGGTCTTAAAAATTATTTCAGGGATTTAGGCCATAAGCTCAGGGCATAGACCTCAAAGGTAGTTTTCTCCTAAATACTACCTGTACCACATGCCACACCATAAAGGCAAAATCACTGCTCAGCAACTAGGAATATTCTGACTTTCAGACACTTGATAAATCTGCCCCAATGTTCTCAAAAACAAAAGCCCCCCCAAAAATGGGACTTTTTCACAAATATTCTAAAAAAAGTCCTGTGAGAAACACATACCATATGGGAAAAAGCATAAGAGGAACAAGAAAAAGCCAATTTGGCTAAATAGTCTTTTAAGGAGAGCAATGAGGCGTTACAAGATTATAGAGAGAAAAATAAATCCTGTAAAAAGCAGATAAAGGCCACAAAAATAGAGACTCAGAGAAATATTGCCAGGGAGAGCAAAAATAATCCCAAATTATTTTTCAAGTATATAAATAATAAGCAACTAAAAATGGAGAGTGTGGGCCCTCTGAGGAATAACATGGGGGTCATGGTGGAAGGAGATGAGGAAAGGGTCAATTTACTGAATGTCGCCTTCTCGACTGTCTATACCCAGGAAAATCCCCTGGGAGAGGACACGATGAGGAATGATGTAAATTCTCTTTGGAATGTCAACAGTTTAACCCAGGAAGAGGTATGGCGCCGCCTAACAACCACTAAGATAGATAAATCACTGGGCCCTGATGGCACACACCATACAGGTTCTGCATGAACTATGTACCGTGATAGATACATCGTTATTTTTAATATTTGAAGATTCCCTGGACTGGTTATGATCCACAGGACTGGCACATAGAAAATGTGGTACCAATATACAAAGAAGGATCAAAAAGCGCTCCTGGAAACTACAGACCTGTGAGACTAACTTCTGTGGTGAGGAAAATATTTGAGGGGTTTGTTAGCGATTCTATCCTGGAGCATCTCATTGTACATAACCTTATAACCCAGCAACAGCATTGGTTTATGAGAGATCGGTCCTGTCAGACGGGCAGAAAAAGAAAATCATGCAGCGTAATACACTAGCAATAAAGTGAATGTGATTTTGAAAAAAGTAATGTAGACTTTTTTTCAGCAGAAATTATTGCTCAGTGCCGAAAGTAAAACAAAGATCATGTTACTATTCTTGTGCATCCTCACAATTTTTGCATTAGTTTTTTTACATTGTGGTTTATGTGAAATTCTGCATCAAATCTGCACCATAATCCGGATTTGATACGAATTTTTGCTTGGAATGACGTCAGATCAGGTGAAACAAAACAAGTTAAAAAAACAGATGTGGACAATCCTCATAAAAGACCCAACACTAAAAAGACAAATCCGCATGAAATCTACATGAAAACCGCACATAAAAACACATGTATTAGTTACAGATTTTCATGCTGATAATCCGCAACATGTGTAGATAGCCTTTTTTTTTGCATGAGCGCTTCTGATTTTAAAAAGCTTAAATATACTGGCCAAAATATGAAAAACCAATATATGTGAAACTGGCCTTACCAGAAGGATTTTGCAAGGTTATGTAATAGGGTTATTGATATTAGTAAAGTGCCAAAGTACTGTGTTTTTAGCTTTTACTCCAAATCTACTTTTCCTTCCACATTGGCAGTAAAATCAATGATGACATTCGCTTTTTCACTTAGCTGGGCCAGAAGTGAGTGCTTACCATCCTTCTCTCTTTCTGTATTCTTAATGGGTATCAACAATTTCAGCTGCTCAAGTAAATAGATTTTCTGTTTTGCTAGATCTTTTTCTTGCTCTTGTATATCATTTGTATCTTTGTGAGAATGACTTTCTTTTAGTTCCTTAATGTATACCTGTATTGCCTTGTTAACAGGGAAAGTAAAAAAAAGTTTTACTTCACAGCAAAATAATTATGTAACACCTACTAAAGTCAATCTAAACATCATTAAAGTGTTGTCACTGCTGGTGACTTGTCTGCTTCAGCAAATACGAAATAAGATAAGAAAATACAAAAAAAGAAATTCGATTTCTGCAGCATCTGTTCTGAGGCTGAGTTATTAACACTGTTGTGTATTATGCATGTGTAAATAATTAGCTGAGATGGGATTAGATGTTATTGAAAAAATGTAGATGCCTCCCATGTGGTCTGTGTGGCAAAAACTAAATATGCGTCACATGGAATTTATAGAAAACAAAAATCTACTAGGTTAGACAATGCAAAACTGCAAACTATTTTAGTTGGCAGCTCTACAGAAGGTTACAATCATACATTTATGTGTGTTGTTATTAGCAGCAGGACTGTGAAAATTGAAAATTTAATCCTAGTCTGCAGCTCTTGCAAGAGTTATGGGTGGTATTTCAACCTGAAGAGCTATCTGCTCTGTGCTTTGACTTGATCTTCACTGCAGCCCCTCCCCTCTGATATGAGTAAAATCTGTAGCGGGTTTCTGGTTACATATTGTAGCAGTCACTCAGTTCAGAGGAGAGCAGCTATGAAGCAGCAAAATGCACAGAGTTGAAAAATAGGCACTTTCAAGTCAAAGGATTCCAACCATATAATAGCTAAACAGCTCATTTGATGACTACAAAGGCAAATACATTAATGTATATATAAACAATAAAAAAAAGGGTTTAAAAAAAAAAGAGGTCCCATGGATTTAATTTGGATACTTACTTTCTGATTCTCCTTTTGTTCATTTTGATACTGGATAACTTTGGAGGCTAGATCTTCCAGTTTACTGACAATGTTTTCATGCAAAAGATTTCTTTCTGTAGGAGAACTAGTTTTAGTGTCATGAAGAATAGGGTATAACGTAAGAGTAACACTACCGAGCACAAAAGTGCCATTTGAAAATACAATATCATTGTTAAAAAGCCTTTTTAATCTGCATGTAACAATCAGGAAATACACAGCATCAGTAAATATCTCAACTTCCCCAATCTTACAAGATACCTACAACCTAATAACTTTAGAAATCACATAATAATGAGAGAAATGTTAATTTTAAGTTATATATTTAAGTAATTTTTATAGCACTGAATTTGCTTATATGCAAATAATGGAGTCATTTCCCAGAATATTATTGGTTTATACTTGGGACCAATGCAACTTATACAGAAGACTCTTTTCAGGGCAATATTTGTTTGAGTGGCTCAAGCTTTGTTATGTGAATTGTGAATCCACCATGACATGAATGTAGAATATAGGATACTGTCATGTATGTAGTTGAACTGCCCAAAAGGTTTTCCCTGTGGAAACTAAACATCATACAGGAGTTATGTGGACTAGTCAATCATTGGAAACACCGGGACCTGAAGTCTGGGTACTGCTGTCAGAATACAGACTACCTGCAATAGCAACAACAAGAAGGAAGTGACTGGAATTTCTTTTATATTTCTTTCTTTCATCTTGTATATTTGTATTAATCCTGTATTTGTAGCATTTCTCTAAGCTCCAGTCCTCAATGTAATTTCCTTTGTCTGAATAACACTGAAATTATTTTACAGTCTCTGGAAAAGCTTTCTATTTTGCATACTTTATGTAGACACAGCTAACACGATAACATCTTTACTATTGCTTTCTTTCTCAATTGCAACCATTTCCATGAATTCATACCTTTAAGAGGGAATATTTTTTAATACAGATGAAATCATTTAGATTAGAGGTGTAACAATAGTTGCCGTATAAGATGTTCAGGAGTACTTCAGAACCCTTCAGTGTCTGATGATGGTAATGCATATTTGCCTAATCTAAATTACATGAATAATGTAGTAGTCAGAAGGCATGGAGTTGGATAAGTATATGTTGACTTAGGAGCTATCAGTCTAAATTCTGCTTTGACTGCACAAATATTGGGTTACAATGGACTTTTTAAACAGAGACAGGTTTAAAAATGTGGCACAGAACAGTAGCAACAGAGCATGAAATGTGTGGATCTAATCTATGCATTAGTCAATTCAACATATAAGTCATTCAGTTGATTGTTTGTCATGTCCCAGGACTTGTTTCTATTCATTGACATGTATATGTGTTATACTGCTTTGCCTTTTGACCCTCCTGTCTTCCTGTCCTCTAGCTTCAGTATTGTAACTCCTCCCCTCTCCCTCATGTATGCAGCCATCTTTGTCAGGAAAAGTGTATATCTGAATGTCTCTGCTACCCTGGCAAATTATATCCTTTTCACACCGTTGTAACCAGCATTTCTTCAAGATTTCTGCACCAAATAAAGCTGGAATCTTCCCACATGCTTTTTTCGATGGAGTTGACACTATCTGACGAAAAGTGATTTCGGTGTAAGTACTGGTTAAAGCAAAGATATAAGACTATCTATAAACACCTGCTTACAGCCAGGTTATTGAGTCAGAATAGTGAAAAGGATCATAGACTGCCAGTCCCAGCCGTGGGGACAGAGACTCAGCTACAGCTACAGTCATAGCAGCCATCCCTCCTCAGTGTAATCCATCCTGTGTGTATTGCATCATCATGGCTGAGGGACACTCAGTACAGGGAGGCATGGATCCCAGTCTGCTGTCCAGTGATAAGGACAAACGCTCTGTTAAGCCTACATGGAAGGTTAGAGAGAACCTTGAAAGCCTGCAGCATGAACTTTCATCAGACATTATGAATCTGTGGAAAAATTTACAGGCACATTTCTTCACCATTTCCTTGCCTGAACATAATGTATTGCCTCTAGAGGGAGCCCTAGAGACACTGTCCACTAAGCATGAGCATTACATGCTGAAGTGTCAAGAATATGAAAGCATTCTGAAAAGAATCAATACACAAGATAGTCTAGAAGAACTGCAAAACTTCCAGCATCTTAATGCTGAACGAGACGGCTTAATATATGAAACTTTGTCAAAAACAAGGGCAAGAATTGTGCAACTTCAAGAAACAACATCTTGTACTTCTGAGTCCACAAGACGTTCTAAACGCACGTCTAGGTCGCGATCTTCAAAATATTCAACACTCAGTGAGCAGCTTATAAAGGCGCGTGCAGAAGCCGAGGCGACTAAGGTTCAGGCCGCCTTTGCGCAAAAGAAAGCTGAAATGGAAGCAGAGGCAGCGCAGAGGAAGGCTGAAATGGAAGCAGAGGCAGCGCAGAGGAAGGCTGAAATGGAAGCAGAGGCAGCGCAGAGGAAGGCTGAAATGGAAGCAGAGGCAGCAGCCAGAGAAGCAGATGCAGCTAGAAGAAAGGCAGAAATAGAAGCTCTTCAGAAACAATGTGAGCATGCTGTAGCCATCGCAAAGGTGAAGGTCCTGGAAGAAGCAGCCAGTGGGAGTGAAAGAGACAGTGTTGCCTTGAGCGGAATGGATGCAGAGGATCCTCTCAAGCGTACTAGAGACTATGTGTTAAGCCAAAGCAGTGAACCCCAGATTGCTATTACCGTCCCTGACAAAGCAGATATGTCTTCACAGCGACAACACATAATTCCTCCTGCAATATCCCAAAATCAAGGTCAGTACAACACTCTGCCTGTTCATCATCCTGATTCTTCACTCTACATAAATCACCACGGCCCTACACCCCAGGACGCTCAACAAGCTAAAACGCCAAACCCTAACAATGGCCTTGCATCATACCAAGCCACAGCTAATCCTATGGACAGTAAGCCACCTCCTGGGCTAAACACCTATGCAGCCTCATTTACACCTCTGTTTCTTAGCCAGAACGCCGAGAACAATGTGACCAACATTACTCAGCCAGCATTTCCTTGTCCAAGCTCAGAGCGAACAGACATGTCAGAGTTTGCAAGATACATGTTACGCCGTGAACTTACTAAAACCGGACTCACAAGGTTTGATGACCAACCTGAGAACTACAGAGGCTGGAAATGTGCCTTCAGAACCGCAATTAGTGACCTCGGCATCACTGCTGCAGAAGAGCTAGATCTGTTGATCCGATGGCTAGGCCCACAGTCCACAGAACGTATTAAGAGACTCAGGTCTGTTCACATTGGTAATCCTGCAGCAGGTCTTACAGCTGCCTGGGAGAGACTAGAGCGAACCTATGGCAGTCCTGAAGCAATTGAGAGTGCTCTCTTCAAACGGTTGCAAAGTTTCCCAAGGCTATCTGGCAAGGACAATCAAAAATTTCAAGAGCTTAGTGACCTACTTTCAGAGCTCCAACTAGCCAAGACAGACCCTCACCTACCTGGTCTCAGCTACCTGGATACTTCTCGTGGGGTAAACCAAATAGTTGCCAAACTGCCACCTAACATCCAAGAAAAATGGGCTACAGTTGGGTCAAGATACAAAAGAGAGAATGAAGTCTGTTTTCCTCCATTTGACTACTTCTGTCAGTTTGTCAGCAACATTGCAGAGTCCAAGAATGACCCAAGCTTTTTCTACGGTGAGTCCAGCGGCCTCAGTTCACCACCTTCTAAATATGACAGCCCACACTCCGAGTACAGAAAACACAGAGGTCCAGTGTCAGTAAAAAAGACTGATGTTCTTCCCACTACCTCATCAGCTTCTGAGGAGCTCAGCTGTAAGATCAACCAAGGTGAAAAGATTGAGAACCCCAATCGCCTATGCCCTATTCATAAGAAGCCGCATCCTCTCAAGAAGTGTATTGGCTTCAGAAAGAAGCCACTTCAAGAGCGCAAGGAGCTGCTAAAGAAGTTTGGAATATGTTACCGATGTTGTGCTTCCACCGAACATGTTGCTAAGGACTGTAAATCCACTATAAAGTGCATAGAATGTGACAGTGAGAACCACGTACAAGCTCTTCACCCCTCTCAGTCCAGCCCTACACCATCTACAGATCTCCCTCCTCCAGCAAAGCATGGCGGGGAGAACACAGATCAAGCAGCAAGGCCCATCACAGTATCCTCTTCATGTACAGAAGTCTGCGGAGAAGATCTTTGTGACAAGTCCTGTGCAAGGATATGCCTGGTCAAGGTGTACCCAAATGGTCAGCCAGAAAAGACTTTAAAGGTGTATGCCATCCTGGACGACCAGAGCAACCGATCACTTGCAAGGTCAGAACTTTTCGATCTGTTTAACCTAAAGGGGGATGCTTACCCATATACCTTGGGCACTTGTAGTGGCATTACAGAGGTTTCAGGGAGAAGAGCCAGTGGACTTGTAGTAGCTTCTCTAATGGGAAATCTAGAGGTACCTTTGCCCACACTTGTTGAATGCAACCAGATACCATCAAACAGACAGGAGATCCCTACACCAGAAGCTGCTCTCCATCATCCTCATCTAAGGACCATAGCCAGTGAAATACCAGCTCTGGATAAGAATGCAGAGATCCTGCTTTTACTGGGAAGGGACATTCTCAGAGTGCACAAAATACGTCAGCAAATCAATGGGCCACATGATGCACCATTTGCCCAGCGCCTTGACTTAGGCTGGGTTATTATAGGCAACGTCTGCATTGACCGAATGAAAAGGCCTACCAAGATATCCTCATTTAAGACTCATATATTGCCAAATGGTCGCAGCACTTATTTTCAGCCATGCCCATGTCATTACCAGGTGAAAGAAAAGATGAGTAACTGTAAGGGGCAGCATGACCAGCAAGATGACATGAACATTTGCCTTCCATGGGATGATAGCCTTGGATCTACAGTGTTCAACACCACAAGTGATGACAACAAGTTGGCACCTGCTAGAGAAGATAAAGAATTTCTCAAAGTAATGGATAAGGAATTCACTCAAAATGATTCCAACAGCTGGGTAGCACCTTTGCCTTTCCGTACTCCAAGAACAAAACTACCAAACAATCTGCAGCAAGCAGCCTCAAGATTTTCATCTTTAAAGCGTACCTTAAAGAGAAAGCCAGAGATGGAAAAGCACTTTGTAGACTTTATGCAGAAGGTGTTTGATAGAGACCATGCAGAACCTGCACCGCCACTAAAGGAAGGAGAAGAATGTTGGTACCTGCCATCATTTGGTGTGTATCACCCTCGGAAACCAGACCAAATCAGAGTGGTGTTTGATTCTAGCGCACAGTTTGAGGGAGTGTCTCTCAACAATATGCTCCTCACTGGTCCTAACCTCAACAACAGTCTTCTAGGGGTCCTAATGCGCTTCAGACAAGAACCTGTTGCAATAATGGCCGACATTCAACAGATGTTCCATTGCTTCATTGTTAAAGAAGACAACAGAAACTATCTTCGGTTTCTTTGGCACAAGGACAACGACGTCAACAAGGAAGTCATAGATTATCGAATGAAGGTGCATGTCTTCGGCAACAGCCCATCTCCTGCTGTAGCAATCTATGGACTGAGAAGGACAGCCCAACAAGGTGAGGAGGAGTATGGTTCTGATGCTCCTCAGTTTGTTGAGAGGAATTTCTATGTTGATGATGGATTTAAGTCTTTATCCACAAGTGAAGAGGCAGTTGATCTTCTTACCAGAACACAAGAGATGCTGTCTGCAGCGAATCTCAGACTTCACAAGATCATCTCCACTAACCATGAGGTAATGAAAGCCTTTCCCTCAGAAGATCATGCAATCAACTTGAAGAGTCTTGATCTCGGTTCTGACGCTCCTCCTGTGCGCAGCCTAGGGTTGCTCTGGAACATTGAACAAGATACTTTTACCTTCCAAGTGTCTGCTTGTGATAAACCCTTCACCAAGAGAGGAGTTTTATCTGTTGTGAACAGTATTTACGATCCTCTTGGGTTCATTGCGCCCATCACCATCCAAGGCAAGATACTGCTAAGACAACTTACCACTGAAAATACGGACTGGGACTCTCCGCTACCTATTGAGAAACAACTAAGGTGGGAAAAATGGAAAAGGTCTCTGGAAGTGTTAGAGCAACTCCAAGTTCCACGTTGTTATTCAACCAGCTCCCTTTCAACAGCCATCAGAAGGGAAGTCCACATCTTCTCTGATGCATCAGTGGAAGCCATAGCTGCAGTAGCCTATCTGAAGACCACAGGAGCCAGCAATGAGACACATTGCGGATTTGTCTTAGGTAAGGCAAAACTTACTCCAAAACCTGCACACTCTGTACCGAGACTTGAGCTTTGCGCAGCCGTACTAGCAGTTGAAATTGCTGAAGTAATACGAGACGAAATAGACATTTCAATTGATTCGTTTACCTTTTACACTGATAGCAAAGTCGTGCTCGGTTATATACATAACCAGACTAAACAGTTTTACATGTATGTCAGCAACCGAGTAGAACGCATCAGGAGTTTTTCTATGCCTGAACAGTGGCAGTATATCTCCACGGAACTTAACCCTGCTGATCGAGGAACAAGACCTGCACCAATTGCACGTCTTTTAGATCACATGTGGTTATCTCCTCCAAAGTTTCTGTGTGAGGAAACTTGTCTGACTCCATCCAATGATGTCTTTGAGCTAATTGATCCTGAGTCTGATAAGGAAATCAGGCCCACAGCCTCCACGTTGTACACCTCTGTAACTTCAAAGGTCAAGCTGAAGTCACATCGCTTCGAGCGTTTCTCAAGTTGGTCATCCATTGTGCGAGCTATTGCCAGATTGGGTCACATCTCACGCTGCTTTGCTAAAGACACACCATCACAGTGTCATGGGTGGCATACGTGTAAGGAACACCCTACTGCTTCAGACCTTGAACATGCTGAACAAGTCATCATCTGTTGTGTTCAACAAGAAGTGTATCATCAGGAGATAAATTTTATCTCAAAAAACGTCAGTTTGTCCAAGAGTAGTGCACTCTACAAACTCAATCCAGTGCTCGATCACCACCAGTTACTGAGAGTGGGTGGCCGGATAGAGAGATCTGACCTGTGTAACAAGGAACAAAATCCTATCATAATACCAGGTGGACATTACATTGCTACATTGCTGATCAGACACCATCATGAGCTAGTACAGCACCAAGGCAGACAGTTTACTGAAGGTGTCATCAGGTCAGCTGGTTTCTGGATTGTGAGCATGAAGAGATGTATTTCCTCTGTACTCCACAAATGTGTTAAGTGTCACAAGTTAAGAGGAAGACAGCAACAGCAGCAAATGGCAAACCTACCAGCAGACCGTCTAAGTGCTGATCCACCATTTACTTATGTTGGGGTCGATGTCTTTGGTCCATGGCCAGTAGTTACTCGTAGAACCCGTGGTGGAGCTGCAAATAGCAAGCGATGGGCAGTACTGTTTACTTGTCTCAGCATTCGAGCAGTACACATTGAAGTAATTGAATGCATGGATGCCTCTTGCTTCATCAATGCTCTTAGAAGATTCTTCTCCATTCGTGGACCTGTCAAACAGTTGAGGTCCGACTGCGGTTCCAACTTTGTGGGAGCTTGCAAGGAACTACAATTGGAAAACTTCTTGACCAACAATAGATGTACTTGGGTGTTTAACCCTCCACATTCATCCCATATGGGAGGATCCTGGGAACGCATGATTGGAATTGCACGCAGGATACTTGAATCAATGCTAATGGACAACAAGTCTTCCTTGCTTACTCATGAGACATTGGTCACTTTCCTTGCTGAAGTATCTGCCATAATCAACGCAAGGCCTTTAGTTCCAGTTTCCTCAGACCCTGATTCTCCAATCATTCTTACTCCTGCAACACTTCTTACTCAGAAGATCGGAACTGCTGATATTCCTCCAGGCACCTTTGACCACAGTGACATCTACAGACGCCAGTGGAAACAGGTGCAACATCTGTCTAATGTGTTTTGGCATAGGTGGAAGAGAGAGTATCTACATATGCTTCAAAGCCGTCAAAAGTGGCAGACTTCAAAACCTAACCTCCAGGAAGGCGATCTTGTTCTTTTAAAGGATAAAGAAGCCCATCGTAATGAGTGGCCCATGGGTCTCATCACTAAAGTCATGCCTAGCGACGATGGAAAGATTCGCAAAGTGGAAGTCAAGGTAACAAAGGGAGGTTCCGCAAAGGTTTTCTTCCGTCCTATCCATGAGCTAGTGCTTCTGCTACCAAAAGAAGAAGCTACATGAGTGACTTGGATACCCACTCAGCTTATGGCGGGGAGCATACCGCCATAGACTATGATATCACCTGTGGATTACAGTGTGGGTTGGTGGAAGTTTTGCTGATTGCGTCTTCCCCAATCCGAAGATGGGTTTACTTGAACTTCTTCACAGTTTCGCATCAGGATTTCAAATCTTCAGCCTCAAGATTTGGACTTATTGCTATTGTTTGCATGTTGTTTTTTCTCTTGTTTGCAGGTTTTAAGAAGAACCTATGGACTCATACGACATTCTTTCAATGTTGGTATATTATGAAATCTTAAGATTTCAGACGGGGAGTGTCATGTCCCAGGACTTGTTTCTATTCATTGACATGTATATGTGTTATACTGCTTTGCCTTTTGACCCTCCTGTCTTCCTGTCCTCTAGCTTCAGTATTGTAACTCCTCCCCTCTCCCTCATGTATGCAGCCATCTTTGTCAGGAAAAGTGTATATCTGAATGTCTCTGCTACCCTGGCAAATTATATCCTTTTCACACCGTTGTAACCAGCATTTCTTCAAGATTTCTGCACCAAATAAAGCTGGAATCTTCCCACATGCTTTTTTCGATGGAGTTGACACTGTCTGACAAAAAGTGATTTCGGTGTAAGTACTGGTTAAAGCAAAGATATAAGACTATCTATAAACACCTGCTTACAGCCAGGTTATTGAGTCAGAATATTGTTAACATATACAAGTATCAATAATGCATGCATAAATTTGTGCAAATGATGATTACATCAACATCATTTAACCATTCCATTAACTAAGAATTTTAAAAGGTAAATACATTTTTTTTCTTGATTATAGAAATAAATTTACTTTAAATAAATTACCTTTACTACAGATACAATATCCAGACCTCCTACTTTTTGACTAAACCTACAACATGAAGCCAAAAAGTGGGTGTAACTATAGAAGTAGCAGCCACAGCAGATGCTATGGGGCCCACAGTGTTAGGGGGCCCTGAAATCTGGGGCATTGGGTTTGTGTAGGCTTGATGTGTGCATGTATGTGTGTGGTGTGTATATACTGTGTGTGCATATGCTGTTTGTTTGGAAATAGTGATGTGTATATGCTCTATAGGTGTGTTCATATGTGATGTGTATATGCTGCATGGGTGTATATGGTACTGTGTGTATGTGCTGCATATATATTGTGTATATACTCTATGTATGTTTATGCTGTATGTGTGTATATGGTGTGTATATGCTGTATGTGTATGAATATAAGTATATAAAAGTGTGTATATATGAGTGTATAAATGTGAGTGATTGTAACTCAAAACATATATACATATTTGTATATTTTGATTAAGGGGGAATGGGGTCTCATTCAGAAGTCTGCTGAGGGGCCCCTGGTTTATATCGATATGATGAAAGAAATACTATCCCCGCATGTTCCGGGATAATGGGTTAATGACCGACTGTTGGGCACATTTATTAATAAGTGGTGCAAGGTCTGTTTTCTGTCACCCGAATTTTAGCATTGTTTTGCACTGTGATTTTATATTCTGGTGCATGGCTGTCCTGTATTTGTCACACCATAAGAAGAACAATTGAGCTTTAGAAAATACATATCAAATTATTGAACGTGGTAGACATGCTTTTTGTTAGTCTGAATACTAAGTGGCAAAAATTGTTTCAAGAAAGTGTTGGGAAACTAGAATTGCAGAAGTGTCAGGGTTCACAAGCAAAGACCAAATTAAATGACAAAAAAAAGCTGTGAGTGTGGCACCGACAGTCTGTAAAATCTGTCGGAACAGGCGCAAAAGAAAAAACCCTGGGATTACTGGACAAAAAACAGACGCCTTTGAAGATGTTTTAAGCAAGGTTATACAAGATTACATTCAGTTTTTCTATATGTGTCGGGAAATGTGCTAACTAATGTGGCCTTTGATTTTGATTTACCTTGCCTTATTCCAGAATATAATTGAATAGTATATTTAAGTATATCTTTGTTTTAGGTGTCCTAAAAACCGCAGTCAAAGTTACTTTTTTATCATAGTTGATAGAAAATGCTGCACTATATAACTGGAACACATTTACTTAATTTAATACGTTTTAGGCTACCTTCACACAAACGTTTCCTGTTCTCGGAACGCAAACAACGGATCCAAAGTGCTATCCTTTGAATCGATTGTTAGCACATAGACGAAAGCAATATTTCGTCTAATCCCGGTACTGTATACTGTCCTTTATTAAAAATCACCAATATTACTACAACAAACATAGAAATGTAAAGTGTTCCATCACCAAACTGTCCGCATATTAAGAAAGCCCCCGAAAGATGATTTCCAAAGCCAGTTTCTTCCACAGATAAATAAATGTTTATAGGTTAAGACCAAGAAATGAAGATAAAGTTTTCATCTGAAATGTTGGGATTGTATTTGGGGATGAGCCAGGACTTTAACCAAGCAGCATTCTGTTCATATATTCTCTTCTTTTTTTTCCCAAAGCAGTCTTGAATTAATGTTATAAAGAACACAGGTGTTAATTTCCTCCAGATCCCTTCTCTTTTCGAAGATGTGGCAGCCTTAGAGTACCTGACCTTCTATAACAAAAAGAACTGTGGGGTTGACTTCTATAGCTTTGAGAAAGTTAGACCTGATCAGAAGTATTTGAAAGGAAGGAAAGAAGTCACCAAGTTCTTGAGATGTATAGAGAAGAATAATTTATAAATTTTATCAGCAGATTATAAAAAGAGAAGAGAATACTCTAAACATTAGGTTAGTCATTACATTTATCATACCAAACCTGTTCAGACCCTAAACATAGGGCCATCACTAGGGGAAACTAGATGGAATTTTTCATGTCATTTCATGTTGGACTGCAATCCTTGGTTCTACAAGAGGAAAATACTCCGAAGGGACTCCATTTATCCAACATCTTTCTAAACTTTGTTCCAATTATTGTATGTGCATGACCAATAAATATTCACAATTGAACCCATAACACATAGTTCCAAATAGTAGTACAAGGCCCAAAAATTGGATCCTATGGTAGTATGTGGGACTGTTCCAACCACAGCTTTGTCTCAGCAGTACCTGCGTTTTAAAAACATGATTAAATTAAGTTTTTTAGTACAGTCTGTAGATTTAAAATTTCATAACAAGCACTGATCTGGTTTGGTATAGCACACAATTCTGAGAAGCTTCCATGCAGATTACAAAATAAGATATGCATATAACTTCAAATAAAATCAGTCATAGCAAGGCTGGGTTTACCGGCTGCAATTTATACGACACAATTAGATGCAAATATTTTCTTTACTGATCATAGCTTGACATTGGGAGGTCAGCTGAGACATATTTAAGTATGTCTGAAAAATCACCATGGTAGCAATTACATATATTGTAAAAAAATCGGAAGAAGTTACAAAATTTGCACCAAGAAACGACCAACAAGTTATGTACAACATTAATTGTGTATTTTAGAAATACTTTTGCCAACAGGAACGCAGGACTTATTGTAAAAGTGGTGTTGCCTTTATATAAGATTGGTCAAAAGATGTGACAAAACTACACAAAAATTCTGCTGCTAATTAAGGTAACAGGTGTAGACAGTCTAAAATGCACAAGTTTCATCATCAATTCAAACATTGTTTAATTGGTTTATACTAAATTTAGTCAAGATCAGAAGATCTGACATGTATTTCTTTAGGTCATGTATACACAAGTTTTACAAGATATGATAGAAGTTAATTAAATTGCACAAAAAATTTTTAGCATGCAAACCCATCCTTAGTGCAATATATAACTGCAGTGCTCTATATCCACTGATTTCTGTGACTCCACAAGTCCAAACAGAAAATAATACAAGCATTGATTGGTTTGGACGATGAGCAATAAATGAAATGAAAGATAAAATAAATATTAGTAATGAACGGGTATTGACTTAAGAATATCACAGTTATCAGGCTTTAGATATATTCTAATGAACCACACAAACAATAATGTATCATCACCCAATACCCATGACTTTCCTTTGATGCAGGAGTACTTCCTTTATGTGTCTTCTGAAGGTGTGAAATAAAATAACAAAAGTGTAACATAAGTAATGAGATGGACATTTCTAAACTTTACAATGCTAAGATAAAAACTTTTCAATTCCAAAATGGCTTTTCTACTTATTACATTTAGGAAAATTTTGTGACTTTCCCAATAAAACTACTAGGTTTTCTTGACATGTCTGTTCGACAAACTTGCTTGATTCAATTATTCAATAGATGGCAATAGTAAACTTTGTAATGCACTTTATTAAGAATTCTCGTTCTTTTCCCCTGCCTTTCTTCCTGTAGTTTTTTTGTAAATCAACTTTCTCTCCTGTACTCCAGTGACAGCTCAGAGATAAAGGAAACTGATAACATTAATGTTATAGGGTTAATCAATATCATTCTTCTCTGTTGAAAGTGGACAGAACTCAGAAGTAATTACTGAAATAAAAAAATAGCTTAAAAGGCTTAGTTACACTAAAAGATGTGTCAGTCCAAACTTTGGCAAGGAGTGGATAGTGCTCTGGATATTACAAGACGATTGGTACTCAATTGTCACTGTATTCATACATTTTAGAGAAAAAACAGCATTGTACAGAGTAACGACAAAAGATGTTCCCAAATTATTATTTCACAGGAAATGAAAATATTTACTAAAACAGGGAGCCAGCAGCATCACGTTAATACTAATAAAATATTCACAAAACTGAAAAAGAAGCTTCTTTCAAGGAGATGTTCAATTTAAAAATGCGATGAGAGTAATGTGCTCGCCTTCTCTGCATTTCATTTCTGAGTAAGTAACAATCTATCTCACTTGCAGTATATTCATTCTCACATCTTCATATTTTTCTGGATGTGAAGGAAAAATGATAGCTTTCTAGAGATGGTATAATTACAGAATTCATCTTCTTTTATGTTGAAATAGAAGCTTCACACCACTGTGTGTCAGCATTATATATTTCTAATGTGTTATCACAGGGATGATAGTACAAAATGACTTACTTAACAAGGATATTTTAGGAGGACATGTTACTGTATTTATGTGATAATATGTGTTGCTGTTAGCTGTGAAAGCATGTGTAATTGATCAATATTTATCATATACTTTTCTAATTCTGTGTCAATTCTTCATAGTTTTTGTATGTTCTGTCTGTGTTGAAGGATCCATGCGGTAGTAGTGGTTATTTGAGATTCTGATTATAGTTCAGAACTGCAGGGGATTTATAGCGTAAATGTTAAGTTATAATGATTTCACCAAATTCTTAAATGTGATTCCCCTCTTTAAAAACTAACAAAAGCCCATGTTGTGCTGCTTGCCCTTTTTTTCCAAAGTTTTGGTATCTTCTGTTCTGAAAGTGACTTCCTGTATCTGACCTGAAGCTGATTTCAATTTACTTTGCCCACCGATACCATGATGCCTTGTGTTCTCTCTCAAAGTAATTTAGAATTGTATCAATTTAGATACCAACAAAAAAATCCACATAACACTGCACAGCGCACATACAGGATGTATATAGTGACTAGCCTGGAGGTGCATGGAAAATGTAATAAGTGGAAGAAATCATAAGTAAAACAGTTATTTGAAGTGTTTAGTCTGGGCCGTGTGAGCACGAAGAGTTAATAGCTTCTCTGCACAGAGCTTATAGTGCTGAGTACAAGGTGGGGGAGGTTAGCAGCATGAGGTGTAGAGAGAGACAGAGACAGTTCTATAGAATCACAGACTGGGATGGAGGGACTAACAGGAAACAGGGGAGATCTTGTATCTCCCTACTCTATATTTCAGTTTTTTTCTATTATGATGGGATGCAGTAATAAGCAGAAAAATAACTTTTTTTGATCTTACAAATTGGCTGCAATGAAACATGTGAAAAATGTAAAGTGGACTGAATACTTTTCATACCCACTGTATATGGCTTCTTGAGTTTAAACAAGCAGATACTTTCAAATGATGTATGGCAGTTTTCAGTTTCAGAAAGTTTTGGGCACACACCATGGTTGCACAACAAATAACACATTTTAAAAATCAGCTATAAATCTGGGGTTCCATGTGTCTTAAAGGGACCTTTTAGGGGGGTTTTCCACCATAAACAAAGAAGTAACTTGGCACTGGAATATTCAAATAAACTTCTTTCTTTTATTGTTCAAATAACAAGCAAAAATAAAGGTAATCCAAAGAATTTATTGACATTTTGGTCTGTTTAGACCTTCTTCAGACACAGGTTTGCTGGGGAAAAATAGAGAAATTTATAAGAACAGTGCCTTTGTTACTGTAATGGGATATGGAGAATGTGAGTGGTGTACATACTGCACAGGTGTATATACTGCATTTTCCATATCACCATTAGCCTAACACAGACACTGTTCTTATAAATTTCTGTATTTTTCTGTGAAGAAGGTTTACACATTTAGTTTACACTAAATTCTGTGGATTGCCTTTATTTTTGCTTATTAAAGAACCGTTCATTTGAATATTTGAGTGCCAAGTTACTTCTTTGATTGTGACAGAGTAATATCCTGCTTGGGCACCTTTGTTCCATATGGAATAATGTATACCTATACTACTATACTTAGAGTCTTCCACAATAAACTGGCTCTAGAATGTGCATGCATCAAGATATGACTTCACCTAAGTTATGTTGCCCTTAACTTAAGGATGAAAGAAAAAAATCTGCTTTTTTCATATGTGATCCTCATTGGGTAAGGGCTAAAGCAAGATACTGACATTCTTATGTTATACTAAGACACCGCAGGCAGAAGGCTACTTGACAATGTATGCAGTGGAAATTCCCAGAATAAAAGGAAATGAAAATGATTAGATATCCTCTGAATGCCTCTGAGCCATTTAACTCTAATCTGCAAATGAGAAAGTGGAGCCAATCATATTACCTGTATGAATAAATAGAGCTGTGTATAGTCTATGAATAACAAATGAATGGGGTTTCAGGCAGTCATTTCATGGGTATGTTAGGAAATGTGAATCGATAAGCACTCTTAATGATAAGTGTACTCTACCTTGATCTGTGCTATCAGCGCTTGCCAAGGAGTCACTGTCGCTGGGAGTTCTGGATTCTACATCTTGATTCCCTGACAGTCGCCTAGATGGCGATTTCGGCTTCTTCTCTTCTTTTGGTGGGGTTGGCTTCAGGAGTGGTTTAGCAAGTTGAACACTAGGGCTAAAAGACAAGATTATAACAATGTAGAATGTAAAGGTTGTTTTATGATTGTCAGTCGTATACATTACAGGATTTTTCAAGATGAGTAAAAAAGGAGGATGTATTGCAAGAAGAGTACCACTCCTGTCCATAGGTTATGTCTGGTATCGCTGCACCATTGATTGGTGCTGGCCATTCCCAGAATTCCTTATAAGCCAGCCTCTTCCTGCACACCCTGCCGGATCTTTGTGCCTCATAGCCATTGATAAAGCTTGTTATCAATGCCCTGTGCCTATACTCCGATTTCCTGTTGTGACCAGAGTTCCATTATTGACTCTGATTCCATGCTGCCTGCTCTGACCTACCGCTACGTACCTGCCTGACTCTGATTCTGTGCTGTCTGTCTCGACCTCCTGCCTGTACCTGACCATGGTTTTGCCTTACGATTCTGTACTACGTCTTGGCCGCAACCGCAGACAAAGTCACTCCTGTGAAACGTTCCGGTGGTGCCATGCCGCAGCAAGTCCAACTCTTTGCGGCAGGCTCTTTGCGGCGGGTTCTGGTAAAAAACGGGTACCACTTAGACTCCACTCCCAGGTGTCGGCTTACGTCATTGTCTGCGGTGGTTCAGTGGGTCCACTACCCCTGGTGCCTGACATAAAGGGGCCCATTTACTAAGGGTCCAAATGCCACACTTTCGTCGGGTTTCCCGAATATTTCCGTTTTGTGCCGAATTGCTCCAGGATTTTGGTGCAAGCAAATGGATTTCAGCGCATCGGCGCCAGCTTGCATGTGACAGAAATCAGGTGGGTGTGGCCATTGGACAACCCGACAAATTCGGACAAATCGAGGAATTTAAAAAAGGTTTTGTGTCGCAAGAAGTGACACAGGAAGGAACTCGGACGCACGAGCTTAGCGAAATGCGCTAATTAATGGGGTAATGAGTTTTTTCGGTTTTGAGAAAATCTCATATAC
The DNA here is from genome assembly GCF_040894005.1 of Engystomops pustulosus. Lineage (NCBI taxonomy): Eukaryota > Metazoa > Chordata > Amphibia > Anura > Leptodactylidae > Engystomops > Engystomops pustulosus. The sequence continues at coordinate 100,663,782 of NC_092412.1, read as the reverse complement.
TATGCAGAAACATCTCTAATATTTAATGTGTAATCTATATCAGCATTGACTTTTACTTTATGAAGCAATAGGAAAAAAGGAGAGATGCATTATGATTCTAGTTATAGGTAATTTTAAGAATAGTCCGAATTTCTGGGTTCCTTCTCCTCTGTTTGGTCATGTGATCTCAGGGTAACCACCCCTATGAATTTCACTGGCTTTGTGTTTTCTCATGGCAGCCACCATCTGAGGCAAGAGGCAATCTGGATGATGTAATTGTCTGTACTGTACACAGGTTGACAACACAAACTGCAAGTGATTAGCCAGTTTTGTTAATGAAGATAACAGTATAGACTCCCTAACTGTAGATTTAGACCTCTTTAATGTTTTAAGAGAATATACTGAGAAATGATTACTGCTACCTATAACATGATTTGCTGACGCACCATGGGGTTGATAGTAAACAGCACAGAGAAAAAGAAATCTGAACCTTAATATTGTGTTTGATCAGAGCAGACATGAGGCTTAAAGTTTATCTTTCTGCTGCATAGTTATCTTTCTACAATGTGATTAATGTTATATGGTTAGAATCCCTCAATTGTGCATCATGAAAAAAGTCAGTGAAGCAACAGTGATGTCAGTACCAATGACTCTCTTCATGTGAAGTGCAGGGATCTTCAACTATTGTTGATCAAAGATCTACATATCTGAACAGACAAAACCCTCACCCTCAACATATTGTTTAATCTTTAAGCATCAAACAATGATCACTATGCAAGAGAAGCAAATGGGACTGACAGACTATTATGGGAAAGTGTTCAGTATAACTATTGTTGTATTTCTGCTCCTGGTCTAGGTAGTCCATTGGACCCTACAACATGTGACCCCCAGATGAAGGCTTGACGGCTGAAACGTGCGTCGGGGTCGGCGTGGGGTCTGTGTACACATGGGTAAGGTCGAATTTATTCTGTCTCTATTTTTTTGTGACTGATTGAGCATTTGTATAGATCTGGTCCCCCCCATGTTATATCTCTATGAAGACCATTTCACTTGAAACAATATAAACATTGTCCTATCCACACCCCTGCCGTGGTTTGCCAGGGTTATGACCCCCTGAGCACATGTCTGAATAAAAATCTTTTGTATGTTTTTAACATGTAAAACACAATAAAATTGATATATTTTTTATGATATGCAATGTGGTGGAACTTCTGTTTTTTGGTTTAAATAATTGCTTGTTTGTTCCACATTCTATATCTTTTCCTGTATGTGTGGCAATGAGTTACAGGAGATAGTATTTTTGGGTTTTCTATTATGGGAAAGTGTTCAGTATAACTATTGTTGTATTTCTGCTCCTGGTCTAGGTAGTCCATTGGACCCTACAACATGTGACCGACAACTATCTCTGTATGCATGCTTACATATAGAAGACTATCAATGTCCATGACTTCAGCCATCCAGCCCATAGTGAAGAGGTTATCAATAAATTGCATGTTCTACTAAATATCTTCCAACAAAACTTTAGTATATATTAATGAGTCTAAATCCTTATGCTGGGTAAAAAGACATATGTAGAGTTACATACGTCACATGACATATACCCTTCCATGGGACATTCAAAAAACCTTAAGTCTAGTAAGTGGCTTCTTTCCATAAATGAAACCTCAAAATGATAATCTGAAATGTAATTTTTTCTTCAGAAAAAACTATACAACATAAATTGCTAAAATGCGTCATTTCAACATCTTGCGTGCCTAACAAGCCACAAGCAATTTCCTTTAATTAATATAACTTATGCAAAGCTACAACTGGACAGTCTTAAGTTATCTGGTAGTAAACTGTGGCCTACTGATTCACTATTGTAATTTTAATTCATAATAATAAATCTTTATTTCTAAAGCACCATTTTTTGCCAGTTCCAGGACGTTCAATTCCAAACAATGATATTTTCCATGGTAGAGCTTTTCAGTAAAATAATTAACATTTTCTCAACATTTTGTTGCCCAATGCAAACCTGTAGCCCTGTTCTTTTAAAGAAATTTTCAAGGCAAAATCTATTAATATTTAAGTTAAGCAGCTGTTTTGTCTCACTGCCGATGTTGTCTCCTACACTTCAATGGACTGCTATCCCTAGTGTAAAACTACTGAGAATGGTGTTCCCACATTAACCTTATGATGACCTATCTAGTGACTGGGTAATTAGTATATTCCACCTGGAAAACCCCATTAAAGGATACCTGTCAACACATTTTCACAAATACAGCTAGTGGCTGATTCCCATAGAGCCTTATTAATTAACTAACTTCTTTTAGCTAAAAATAGTTTCCCTTACATCCCATAAATCAACTTTATCTTATATTGGCTGGCATTAAAAATTCTGAAACTAAAACAGTCTCCTGTTCCCTAGTTTATTATACCAAACAGCTCCTTCAAGGTTATTTTATATAACCTCCCTCCCTCATTCTCATGGATTCCTTTTGTGGGCCCCCCAGTAGCTCTAAGCCCTGGCACTTGCCCAGGTATGCCCAGTGCTGGCGCCGGCCCTGATCAGAGGTGACGAGTCCTGCTCGGCTGGCCCCTCTCATCTATGCCTCCCCATTTCCCATGCCACTTCTCAGCATGTCAAGTGACCAGATTAATATCATCTATGCTCCTTTACCCTGTTACATTTGCAACATCTACCCCATGTATGTATCTGATCGCATATAACTACTCCTATATGTTGCTAGTTAGAACAAGTAATTTATGTGTATTTTTAGATACAGGCACATCAGTTTTTGCAATTAAAGGTGGGAGTAACAGTGAGTAAAGATAGATAAAAATCAAGGATGGGTGCTAGGGGTTGGCAATAATTCAATGTAGAAGATAAATGTGGTCTGTGAGGCATTTCCTAGTGATAGCACAGCCAATCAGTTCAGCAGGACATGTCAGAACATAGCTTTGATATAGAACATTTTTATAGTTAGAGTACTATATGTGGAAGGGACATAATGTTGCTCCTGTTATGGCCATCATCTCATATAGAAACAATTCCCTTTCACAGTTTACTGCTTTGGGGTTAACCAGCCACAGCAAAATGGTGTGTGCATTGCTGATGAGACCCAATGTCAGGATCCCCATACATCTTCAATATGAATAGCAGCAGCAAGGGAATAACAAGACATACTTATAAGGAGAAAGGAAGATATGTTATTACGAAGGCAAGAGCCCAGGCATATAAAATAATCTCTTTTTACAGTCATTGTACTTTCAGCGCATAAACGTAGCTTTCTCCTTGTAATATGCATATTCCTTAAACCAAAGAAAAGCCAGTAAAGGTCTGACTATGTTCTTGCTCTCACAATTCTCATCTAAAGCGCAGCGATGAGTGATGTGTGCAGATTTCCATGAAATGACTACCTGTCGTCAGTCACTTTTTGTTTATCCACAAGAATAATTATTGGCTTTAAGTAGTGAAGAACATAAGCTGTAGAAAATAAAGACAGCGAGCGACCTTATCTCTTCATTATACTGAAAGGGAAATTCGCTACACAGATATTTCTTTCTCATTTTATATCCCAGATTGTAGGTTGTATGTAGCAGGCACATTTGCCTTTATGCATGCTTAATGTGATGCTCATATACATAAATATCCATACAATTACATGTCCTTCAAAGAGATATAAGTCAGCATCATAATAGTATGTGTGGTTTATGATGCATTCAACCAGAGAATGCTTGAGGTTCTGTTGCCAGTAGAGATGAATGTCGCCCCCCTCCCCCCACCTCGCAAGTAGCCATGGCTATGATTGGGCAGGGGGAGTGTATATATGGCAATCTGTCAGTTACATGACCCTGTCTGTCTAATGTGGAAAGATACCAACAAGGCCTATCTAAGCATTACTTGTATATGGTTGTTGTAAGGTAGAGTAAAATAGATCAGAAGCCTTTAAACAACAGTTCTCTTATTGAAATTGTCCAGACAGATATCAAATGAAATCACTTTGGTACACACAGAGAAAGGGGCAGGGACAGCCAGAGTTCATGACCTAATTTACAGAAAGATCCTATGGATACGCATAAAAGTGCCCTTCCAAATGTTGGGAATTTGGAAGGGCAACATTTGCAAACAGATAATATGTCATCATAAAAATGAATAATTAAAAAACAAAATCATGGTGACACATGGCATACATATAAAATGTTCAAACATTCTAATTTTCACACTAACTACTTAAGCAGTTGGAATAGGATGACACTTCCTGTTCTGTGGAAATAACTTTTCAATATCACAATCAAGGAAGAATTATAATGAAAGGTGATTATTTCAGGTAGTAGTTCAACAATGGCTACTTCTCATCGCTTCATGTCTCTACACAAGTAGACCCCTTAAAAGAGAAAATTCCCAAAGAAGTCAATAATTAGATTCTCTCTACTGAGTCTCAGATGCAAAATTGTCTCGACCACAAGTCAAGCAAGATTTCTAACCCAATAATCATGTACAAAAAATACTATAAAAAAAATGTAAGCAAAAAGGGATAACAGGTGTGATAAACAAAATATGTGTCGCAAATTAAAACGCAAATGTAATTAAACACTGCAGATTAAATACATAGTTCAATATAATTTATTGTAAATTTTAACAGTGTTTTTAAACTGAACTATTTATATGCTATGAGGAGAAAATGTTGTATTGCTGGCATTAGATGTGCCTGGCAATCTGCATATGTTGGATATTTCCAATAGGTAGTTCTGAGGAAGGGCAGTTTTATACTCACATTGTAAAATCAATCATCTGTGCTTTTCTAATATATCCACAGGAAACAGCAAATTGAGATGGACTGATTTTAATGAGTTCACTTCTTAAACAATGTTCCTGAAATGAGACAGAACTTAATGTGTACAGATTTATTTCATCTTCTTCTGCCAAATTAACACAGTAAAATAAAGGGGGAGAGCAGAGGATAGATTAATAAGGTTTTTTTTTTCAATTTACTGATGTGCATTTTCTTCCTTACAGATCATTTATATACTGAGTTCTTTTTCTGCCTACTGCTGCACCTCCCAAAATATAGGTCATTTGGATCCTATTTCCATCATGGATAACAGGTTTATGGTGATCGTGGAAATAAAAACCAATAAAAAAAAAGTGTTGATACTATGGTACCAAAAACGCTAGAAAAACTTAGATATGTCTAAAAAATTATAGGGCATTTTTAACATTTGTTAATTTTATTCTGAAGGGTTTATGATGAACTGTGCATGGTGCAGGTTAGAAGTGTTCACAGTAGAAGCCATGTCATGTATTTCATATTATTTTTACTCTAGAGAGATTATGACAACACTTACTTTCCTCTTGTTATATTTCAGTACTGTGTAGAGTTTGTCAGTAGCATCCATCCTTGGTGTTGCTATGACCACTGCAGGTACATAGCAGCCTCCTCCTCCTTTTGCCCCAGTTTTTGCAAAAACACAGTCTCCGACCTGAAAGGATACAATTGTTAACATTATATAGAACAATGATGATGATTTATATTTGATGAATGCCTCTCCATGTATAACATATGCTCAATTCCTGCTATTTGCATACAAAGTTATCAAGACCAAAAACTGGAAGGAGGAAATACAATTATCTCTTTATGCAAGCAACATGTCACATACTATAGCTCATTTATCACCATAGGAAATGTCGACCATATAAAGGACATATCATTAGCAGGGTCCAGAAAAAGGGAACTTTTCACTGTATCAAATTTGCAGACGACATGTTATGGAGCAGGTGGATATAGAGTTTTTAGGAAAAAAAAAATTAATTCATTTATATCTCTGCTCTGTTTATACTTAGAAGTAGACGTCTACTCATGGGGGTGGCCCTATCAGTGATCAACAGCGCTCCATGTATGACTGAGCTTAGACACAAAGCGGTCATTCACGAATAGGTCTGTCCCCAAGAATAGGGACAAATAGCTGTCAATCTTTGATGGGAATGTCCATATGACTTGATTTCAGCTACTAAGCATAGTTTAGAAATAAATCAATAAATGAATAACAGGTTATGCTGAATCTTTATATATCAATCTGTTTAGCTCCTTCTCTATAACATGCTGCCTGCTGATAGGACACTATGTACAATCTGCTCAGCACCTGTTCTATAACATGCTGCCTTCTGGTAGGTCATTATGTACGATCTCCTCATCACCTGCTCTATAACATGCTACCTGCTGATAGGGCACTATGTACAATCTGCTCAGCACCTGCTCTATAATGTTCTGTCTGCTAATAGGACACTATTTACAATCTGCTCACCACCTGCTCCATAACAATGATGCTGCTGATAGGTCATCAGGGCCGGATTATAGGCGGGGCTCCCGGGGCTCAAGCCCCGGGGCCCCCACCATCTTGCCCCCCCCCTAGGGGCCCCCACCAGATCGCGCCTCCCGCTACCCCCTTATGAGCCGCATGCCGTCCGCAGCCTCCCGGCCATCTCTATGAACGACCGTGCCGCGTCCCAGCTCATCCACCCCCCTGCATGGACTCCCCGCCCACCCATCCTGCTGCATTCTAAGCCGTCCGCACTTCGGCACAGGCGACTCTGCCTACGCCTCCGCGCAGGCCCCCCCTCCCCCGGCACAGGTGATGGCTTCCTGGCCCGCCCATCCCGGCGCCGTGTATGCCCGAGCCGGCCCACACAAACAAGCGACACCGCTCGACCCCACCCCCCGCTCGACCCCGCCCCCTGCTCGGCACCGCAACCCGCTCAAACCCCCACCGCCCCCTACCGCTCCGCGCTCAAACCCCCACCCGCCCCCCGGTCAGCGCTCAAACCCCTACCGCCCCCTACCGCTCCGCGCTCAAACCCCCACCCGCCCCCCGCTCCCCGCTCGAACAAGCACCGCCAACCCCCCATTCCCGGCCAAACAAGCAAACAAAGGACCCTCGCCCCCTCGCCCCCCCCCCCCCCGGCGAACAAGCACCGGCAAGACCACCCACCCGCCCAAACACCCGGTCATCATAAAAGGTAAGTATATACATATGTATTTATGTGTGTTTATTTATGTATATACAGTGTGTATATGTGTATTTAAGTATATACAGTGTGTATATGTGTATATACAGTGTATATACAGTGTGTATATGTGTATATACAGTGTGTATATGTGTATATACAGTGTATATACAGTGTGTATATGTGTATATACAGTGTGTATATGTGTATATACAGTGTATATATGTGTATTACAGTGTATATACAGTGTGTATATGTGTATATACAGTGTATATATGTGTATTACAGTGTATATACAGTGAGTATATGTGTATATACAGTGTATATATGTGTATTACAGTGTATATACAGTGTATATGTGTATTTATGTATATACAGTGTGTATATGTGTATATACAGTGTATATACAGTGTGTATATACAGTGTATATACAGTGTATATACAGTGTGTATATGTGTATATACAGTGTATATACAGTGTGTATATGTGTATATACAGTGTATATACAGTGTGTATATGTGTATATACAGTGTGCATATGTGTATTACAGTGTATATACAGTGTGTATATGTGTATTTATGTATATACAGTGTGTATATGTATTTATGTATATACAGTGTGCATATGTGTATTACAGTGTATATACAGTGTGTATGTGTATTTATGTATACACAGTGTGTATATGTGTATTACAGTGTATATACAGTGTGTATATGTGTATTTATGTATATACAGTGTGTATATGTATTTATGTATATACAGTGTGCATATGTGTATTACAGTGTATATACAGTGTGTATGTGTATTTATGTATACACAGTGTGTATATGTGTATTACAGTGTATATACAGTGTGTATATGTGTATTTATGTATATACAGTGTGCATATGTGTATTACAGTGTATATACAGTGTGTATATGTGTTTTTATGTATATACAGTGTGCATATGTGTATTACAGTGTATATACAGTGTGTATATGTGTATTTATGTATATACAGTGTGCATATGTGTATTACAGTGTATATACAGTGTGTATATGTGTATTTATGTATATACAGTGTGCATATGTGTATTAGTGTATATACAGTGTGTATATGTGTATTTATGTATATACAGTGTGCATATGTGTATTACAGTGTATATACAGTGTGCATATGTGTATTACAGTGTATATACAGTGTGTATATGTGTATTTATGTATATACAGTGTGTATATGCGTATATAGGCATCTACTGTGTATATATGTAGGAAAAAATTGCGACTCCGTAAGATAAAGTCAAGTGAATTTATTCCACCTTAGTGATGCGACGTTTCGTCTTTTCAATCAAGACAATTGATTGAAAAGACGAAACGTCGCATCACTAAGGTGTATAAATGTATATAAATGTGCACAAATGTGTGTGTATAAGTCTATACTTGTGATAATATATGCAAGTATTCGAGTGTAGAACTTTATGTGTGTGTATATAAGTATATAAAGGCGTTTATGTATCAGTGTATACATACACTGGGGGCGAGGCGGCTGTATGTAGCTGTGTTACTGGGGATGAGGCGGCTGTATGTAGCGGTGTTACTGGGGATGAGGCGGCTGTATGTAGCTGTGTTACTGGGGGACGAGGCGGCTGTATGTAGCTGTGTGACAGGGGTGAGGCGGCTGTATGTAGCTGTGTTACTGGGGATGAGGCGGCTGTATGTAGCTGTGTTACTGAGGATGAGGCGGCTGTATGTAGCTGTGTTACTGGGGATGAGGCGGCTGTATGTAGCTGTGTTACTGAGGGTGAGGCGGCTGTATGTAGCTGTGTTACTGAGGGTGAGGCGGCTGTATGTAGCTGTGTTACTGGGGATGAGGCGGCTGTATGTAGCTGTGTTACTGAGGGTGAGGCGGCTGTATGTAGCTGTGTTACTGAGGATGAGGCGGCTGTATGTAGCTGTGTTACTGGGGGTGAAGTGGCTGTATCTAGAAGTGTTACTGGGGGTGAGGCGGCTGTATCTAGAAGTGTTACTGGGGATGAGGCGGCTGTGTGACAGGGGTGAGGCGGCTGTATGTAGCTGTGTTACTGGGGATGAGGTGGCTGTATGTAGCTGTGTTACTGGGGATGAGGCGGCTGTATGTAGCTGTGTTACTGAGGATGAGGCGGCTGTATGTAGCTGTGTTACTGGGGATGAGGCGGCTGTATGTAGCTGTGTTACTGGGGATGAGGCGGCTGTATGTAGCTGTGTTACTGAGGGTGAGGCGGCTGTATCTAGAAGTGTTACTGGGGGTGAGGCGGCTGTATCTAGAAGTGTTACTGAGGGTGAGGCGGCTGTATGTAGCTGTGTTACTGGGGGCGAGGGGGCTGTATGTAGCTGTGTTACTGGGGATGAGGTGGCTGTATGTAGCTGTGTTACTGGGGATGAGGAGGCTGTATGTAGAAGTGTTACTGGGGATGAGGCGGCTGTATGTAGCTGTGTTACTGAGGATGAGGCGGCTGTATGTAGCTGTGTTACTGGGGATGAGGTGGCTGTATGTAGCTGTGTTACTGGGGATGAGGCGGCTGTATGTAGCTGTGTTACTGGGGATGAGGCGGCTGTATGTAGCTGTGTTACTGCTGGGATAGTGGGAAGGAAGCAGGAGGACTTGTGTGTACGCTACACTTAGTGGGGGCCTCCACCAGATTTTGCGCCCAGGGGCCCCCACCATCCATAATCCGGCCCTGTAGGTCATTATGTACGATCTCCTCATCACCTGCTCTATAACATGCTGCCTGCTGATAGGGCCCTATGTACAATCTACTCAGCACCTGCTCTATAATGTGTTGTCTGCTAATAGAACACTATATACAATCTGCTCAGCACCTGCTCTATAACATGCTGCTGGCTGATAGGACACTATTACAATCTACTCAGCACCTGCTCTATAACATGCTGCCTGCTGATAGGGCCCTATGTACAATCTACTCAGCACCTGCTCTATAATGTGTTGTCTGCTAATAGAACACTATGTACAATCTGCTCAGCACCTGCTCTATAACATGCTGCCGGCTGATAGGACACTATTACAATCTACTCAGCACCTGCTCTATAATGTGTTGTCTGCTAATAGAACACTATATACAATCTGCTCAGCACCTGCTCTATAACATGCTGCCGGCTGATAGGATACTATTTACAATCTGCTCAGCACCTGCTCTATAACATGCTGCCTGCTGATAGGACACAGCTATGTGCAATCTGCTCAACACCTGCTCTATAACATGCTGCCTGCTGATAGGACATTATATACCATCTGCTCAGCTCCTGCTCTATTACATGCTGCCTGCTGGTAGGACACAATGTAAGATCTGCTCAGCACCTGCTCTATAACATGCTGCTCACTGATAGGATACTATGAACAATCTGCTCAGCACCCGGTACTGGTTAACACAGTAGTCAGATGTTATTTTTAAAGGTATTTTGTCCAAGAAAGTGTAGAAAACATTATAGTTTAGAATAAAAATAGTACTCAACCTTTTGTTGTTTCTTTCTGATTATGTCCTCACATAACTGCTGTAGCCAATAACTGACCTTATTGATCATGTGCTGCCCCCATGAAACTTCTTTAGTTTGTCACATAATGGGGCAGATTTACTTACCAGTCCCTGCGCGATCCCCGAGCTGCATTCCCCGACGAGAATGCACAGCTGCCACGATTCACTACCAACGTGCACCTGATATCCTGCATCTGTCGATTCCCCAATCAGGTCCGCCGGAGTTCACCTTCTTCTTCCAGGTGCATGTAAGTCCTTGGCTTGCGACACAATTTAAATGTTAAATCCCGTGGTTTGTCCAAATCTGTGGGAACGCCCCACGGCATGATTGTGACACAATCTGATCATGTGCGACACAATCACCTTTTAAGTCCCTGTCCCGGTGGTGCGATCCCCGCAAAGTCGGTAAACCCGACGGAAATGCGGGTGCAGGACGCTTAGTAAATAAGCCCCAATGTCAACTGCAAAATTGTCTGTCTCAACGGTAACTTTTGCATCAATGTCGTGTGACCACTGAGGCCAGAAACTTCAGGGGAATTTAGCGAAAATTGGGAACATTAATAGTGTTTTTTTTTTAATAGTTTACTTCATGTCCATAATTCCACAGGCTAGTGGTTAGACCTTACATGTCCTAACGTTTGGAATAAATGTAGAGAACCATGCATGTGTGATCCCCTTTCCTTTCAAAATGGCTTTACAACCATGAAAACGTTAGCTAAGAGTCCATTGATGGGACATATATTTTTATGACATATAATCTGGGGCAGATTAATCAAAACTGTTTAAAAGCAAAACTGTCTGCATTGTCCATAGCAACCAATCACAGAGCAAAGCTTTCATGTGTAAAAAATAATAAAAGATAAAACCTTTAGTGCTGGGCAAGGCAGAGCTCCTCCTGTTTGTATTATGAATCTGATGGGGACAACCTCATTTTCTCCAAGCAAGAAATCCACAAGGGCCCTCCTGGAATTAATACTTTTGAGCACGGTGCCTGTGTGGAAAAGCACATTCAGAATCATTAAGAAAATTTGTCTGTTATATAATGAATCAAATTATTCATTAAATTACCAAAATGACCTGAAGCTTCACAGAGCTCCTGACAAAAGAGAAACCTAGTGAATGACTTTCACAGGCAACATACAAATTAGCCATCATAATACCTCTCAGATATTACTACCATTTAGGCTCTCAGCTAACACCCCTATTTAGGTTAAAAACTTCTAAAGCATAGTATTTAAAGGAATATATTAAAGTTTGATGGAAGGTTTAGTTAATACTTTACTGACATTTACTACAAAAACGTCTCTGGTACTTCCCCTGACATAATATTAAAAATAGTTTGCCTTAAAGGAAACCAGAGACAGACTCACAATCAAGCTTAGCTTGGTGGGGAGATGCAAGAGGGAGCTGTCCACAAACCCTTCATCTCATGCCTGTTCTTTTAAAATGTGGTTCCTTGGAAACCCAATTTTGTTTACTTTAGGTTTACTTTAGGTCAATTGTTCGGACAATCCAATCAAAAATAAGTGAATGCAGTGAACATAGTGGCCTTGTTTGTATACTTGTTAATGGATACTATATTTTTGTGAAATATGGGCCTCAATTAATCTTATATAGTCAGAGACAACAAGAAAAATTAGAGGTAGCTTCTATAGAAAACCAGATGCTACATATTGTGTGTATATTTTATCTAAAAAGCCAGGTCTAAATAAACAGTAGTACAAGTGAATACCTGGATAGTAAAATCCATCAATCTCAGACCTTGCAACAACTTTTTGACCTCTTAGTGAATCTAATAATTTTCTTTTTGGCTTGTGTTTTTGTTTTTCATACTCTTCATGATTGGTCTGTAAAGTAATAAATACAACAATAGTCAAAGTCACACAAAACTAATTCACCATCAGAAAGTAAACTACTTTTCGTTGAGTTAATTATAGCAATATACATCTAATAAAGTGAAGTGTCAGCAAGTGTTAATGCAAGCGATGACATAAGCCGACACCTGGGAGCGGAATAAAAGTGGCACCCGGTTTTCACCAACAGGTCGCTCAACAGGCACAAATTTGCTTGCGGTGGTGGCCAAGGCGAAGTACAGAGTCTTAGAGCAGTATTGTGGCCGGGGACAGGCAGGAGGTTAGGACAGGCGGCACGGGATCAAACTCAATGGCCGAACAGAAGGTTAGGGCTGGCAGCAGAGGCGTGTAGTCAGGAACGGAATCGGAGTCACAACGGGAAATCACAATATAAGCGTAGGGCAATCAGTGGCACGCTGGCCCTTTTAGAGACAGGAATCCGGCATGCACGAGCCAAAGGAGACCGTGATGTGCACCGAGCCACCAGAGACATTGTGGGAACACGGACAGGTAAGGTGACAAAGAGAGGGGTGCACGGGTGTGCCTGCCGGTGTGCCTGCAACTCGGGACCTGGTTAGTAACTGTCCAGGTAAACCAGTTATAGGGTTATAGCCTTGCAGTGCATATCAATGATATTCTGCAGCACTTTACTGATCCCGGTGTACATACTGTATACAAACAAAAAAGAAATTACAGAGTAATAATGTAGCACATTCAGTGTTGGTGCAGGTGCATATTTTTTCCATTTTACCTTATATCTGTGCAGTCTCTACATCTAGTTTTGGCTCCAAATATGAGATAAAGAAATGATGAAATAACTGAGATGTGCACTGGCCTGTACTTTGACAGCTATAGGTGCCATACAGACCTACACACCTCTAAAAGAGTATTCCTCAATGCCAGCAATCTCTTCCAGCAGAACAATTTCCCCTGCTGTACTACAAAAATGATTCAGGAAGGGGTTACAGAACATCACAAAGCCAAAGGCGTTTATTTGACCTCTAAAGTCCCCAGCTCATAATTCGATTAAGCATCTGAAAGATATGCTTCCACTTTCAGGACCTAGTATTAGATAAAATAGGACATTTCAGCAGCATTATGGATTGCAAGCTTTAAAAGTGAATTATTTTTGGGTCCTATAACCTACCTAATTATAATCTTATGAGTTATCAATGTATATACTGTCTATGTACTTTGAGAGCATTGCCCTTCAAGAAGACAATTTATCTACCACTGTATCATGATGACAGTAACTGTGTAGAGATACCCACATTTGCATGGTAACTTATGTACTGAAATCAGGAAATAACAATGAAACTTTAACACTGTTTTATATGATGCATTTTCCCTGGAAACAAAGGACTATGGGATCTGTTAATCCACTATATTTGTGGGTATCTCAATGCCAGTGTTGAGAAAAAGCTAATACTTCTTTAAATACGTTATGGCTTTGCGACACATGGATAAAATGCTTTGAAATGAGGGTTTTCCAGGAGTTTTGAAGGTAACATGCCATGTCATTCATCAATAAGCAGCAGATGTTCTGAAAGAATGGAGGTCTAAGAACCCTAATAGAATCCATTTATCATAAGTACAATGACCTTGAAATACAACTGTATTAATGACTGAAGTATCCATCAAGTTTTGCTTGAAGAAACAAAGGTGAGTATAATTAACCTTACTGTATCATAAATCATCATTCATTTCTGATAGATAAACATCTCATTGGAGATCCCTACAGCTACATTAAAACAAGAACAGGAATGAAAATATTAATATATTTGTATGTATTTTTACAAAAAACAATCCATCAGGGAAAACACAGATTTTGTTCAAATTCCAAACCATACCAGTAACACTGATGAGTCGAAAAAGAACCCTTCAGACCAGTGGCGGATTAGGTGTCCCATTACATAAAAAGTAATTTAATGATGAACTACAATCGTGCTCTTATATCCCATCTATTTACGAAAGCCAGTCACATTCCCTAATTGCATGAAACCCTCCACCCCGACTACCGTCCAGACAAGATCTCCCAGACAGTAAAGGAGATGTGGATGCTGCCCCTGGCTGGCCTTGCGAGGAACTCCCCTTCATACTGTAAATACTTGTGAATAAGCTGAAGCTCCTAATCACTTCCCCCCCTCAAAAAAAATGGGATAAGTTATCGACTGGAGTACAGGCCCTGGGGTAGGAAATTCAGCCGCTACTTTAATAACATGTCCAGCAGCAGCCGTACTCCCCTTTACTGAAATGTCCACAGCAGAGCTTCTCTTAAATTAAATGTCCACAACAGGGCCTGCCTTTACTGAAATATTCACTGTCCCTTTAAAGAAATGTCCACAGTAGATGCCCCCTTTAATGAAATGTCCACAGCCAATGCCCCCTTTACTAAAATGTCCACCCGAGATGGCTCTTTTAATGATATGTCCACAGCCGATGCCCCCTTTAATAAAGCGTCCACCGGAGATGCCCCCCTTATATAAATCCCCTCATCATAAATGAAATGTCCACCCCAGATGCCCCCTTTAATGAAATGTCCACCCCAGATGCCCCCATTAATGAAATGTCCGCCCCAGATGCCCCCATTAATGAAATGTCCATCCCAGATGCACCCTATTAATGAAATATCAACCCCAGATGCACCTTCTTAATTAATCGTCAACCCCAGATACCCATTCTTAATGAAACGTCGACCCCAGATGCCCCTTCTTAATGAAACCTCCACCCCAGATGTCCCCTCTTTACAACACCCCCCCCCCCATCATTACTGTAATGTCCACAGCAGGGCCCTCTTAAGAAAATTTTTAAAAGATTATACTCACCTTCTGGCTATTTCTTCCCGGCCCTGCAGCTCCATCTTCTCTGCATAAACTAGGATGCCATGACACCACCGCGCCAAAGTGATGCGCCTGGGCTGGAAGACAGATTAGACGGAGCAGCGGGGCCGGGGAGAAGAAGTCGGAAGGGGAGTATAGATTTTTTTTATTTTTTAAGACTTATGGCGGTTGTTCATATAAGGCCCACCTATATGAAGATCCACCATTGCTCCAGACAAATACCTATTGTAGGTCCTGAGTTAAAGAGCATGACACAAAGATTCAAGGAACACAAAAGACATTAGTCATGCTCCACTCACTAAGGCCTGGCACACATCATAGTAAAGTATAGTACACTGTGTCTGACTGGAGTGATCCTATAACATCCTTTTGCTGCATGCAACTTAAGTAATAAACATATAAAATGCAAATAATCCAGCTCCACGGACACTCCGGTTGTAGATAAAAACGTGATATTTTCTTTATTGAAGTACAAAAAGGAGATATACAGCCAAGCAGAGGGAAACACACACAGAGACACGGCTATGGTCTACCCGTTTCGGAAAACTCCTTAATCATGACCTGCTCACATGCCCAATCAGGTCATGATTAAGGAGTTTTCCGAAACGCGTAGACAATAGCCGTGGCTCTGTGTGTGTTTCCCTCTGCTTGGCTGTATATCTCCTTTTTGTACTTCAATAAAGAAAATATTGCGTTTTTATCTACAACCGGAGTGTCCGTGGAGCTGGATTATTTGCATTTTATATATTTCTTGGACTTGGAACAAAGATAATCCGTGCTTGGACTCCTGGTCATATACTGCTGTGCCTCCAGGTGAGCTGACTTCCATTTTTCTACATACATTAAGTAATAAACAGCTTCAGATAACAATGCCTGGTAACACAGGATCAGACTGGTACAAAGCAAAATATCCTATATCTGTTGGTAAAAAGAATTCTTTCGAAACCATACACTGGGGCTCATTTACTAAGGGTTGCGTGCTGCATTTTTGTCAGGCTTTGCAACTTTTTCGGGGTTTGTACGGCTTGAAAAGGTATTTAACAGGTGTCTGAATTGGGATTGTGATGCACACGATAGGATTTTGGCACAGCTGCGCTGGCTTTCATGCGATACATGTTGGGGGTTGTGCCGTCGGACGATCCTACTGATTCGGACTGAGAGCGGGGTTTCAAATTGTCGCAAGACAATGCACTTACATGCACCTCGAAGAAGGTGAACTCCATTGGACCTGAGCGGGGAAGCGACACATGCAGGATATCAGGTGCGCAATCTTAGTGAATCACGGCACAGTGCATCGGACAATCGTCACCCAATGCACTTTTTGGTGAATTCCGTCGGACATGTAAGAAAATCTGCCCCATTGTCTTAAAGGATACCTGTCACCTCTGAAACCCCAAAAAGCACAAAGAGTACCTATTCTGGCAGTTTGCAAAAGGTGTTTTTATAGCAGGCCAATGTTTCAGCATGCCTTCAAAAACGACTTACTAATTCACTCTCTTTTCTAAGATAAAGTCAAGGAGGTGTGGGAAGCACGCCCATGCAAGTAAAGCTACCACATCTCCTGATGGCTCCTATTGCAGATGTTACTTTCCTGCTCACCAGAATTCACCTGGGCGGCTTTACAGGTGCACCAATCCTTGTGACATTTTCCTGACCGCCACCACATTTACTATAGCTGAGACTAGAGCTAAAAACTCCCCAGTTCCCACCTGGTGGTGTTTGTGCCAATACTTACTTAGCCGTCAGGGGGAATTTTAAGACTGGATTTCTAAATGCCAGTCTTAAGATTTTCCCCCCATAGTTTTCCTTTTCCCATCCTGGAAACCACCGCGGATGACGACGTAAGCCAACACCTGGGACCGGAGTCTGCAGTGGGCTCTTGTGAAAACCGGGTGCCACCTAAAGTGGGTTGGACTTGCTACAGCGTGGTATCACCAGGTCGTTCCACAGGTGAGACTTTGTCCACGGTGACGGCCAAGGCGAAGTACAGAGTTGTAAGGCAAGATCGTAGTCGGGGACAGGCAGGAGGTCAAGACAGGCAGCACAGGATCAGAGTCGGGGACATAGCGGAAGGTCAGGACGGGCAGCACAGGAGCGAGGTCAGGAACGGAATCAAGGTCACAACGGGAAATCAGGATGCACAGGGCATCAGGAAGCTTTCTCTAGGGCTATGAGGTACAAAAATCAGGCAGGGTGTGGGGAGAGGCTGGGTTAAGTAGAATTCTGGTTAAGGCAAGGGCCAATTAACGCGTGTTGGCCCCTTAAATCAAGTGAAGCAGGCGCACGCGTCCCCGTGTCCTGCACGGTCGAGGACCCGGAAGCAGGAGCAAGGACGGGTAAGTTGATGTGCCGCGGAGCAGGGGAACACGGGGGGCACGGGTGAGCCCGAGACCTAAGTCGCGGGACCACCCGTGACACCTTCTTCACATATTTTGTAGAAATTGATGAAATCTTCAGTAAAAAATGTCATGTCTTTATCCAATAACTTCTACAACTCTAAATAGCCTGTGTTTATCTGAAAATTTACTCATTAAATGACTACTCCTTATTTCTGTAGATGTCATTGAATTGCTTCTATTTTTACAGTAAGCAATCTTAGAACCAAATTACCTGTAGACCTGAATTTGTAGGTGCTGATTTTTTATTGGTTTCCTGCAAATCCAAAGCTTGTTGAAGATATGTTTTTCCTGCTTGTATTTCATCTTCAAGTAACATTACATCATCAGCAGATATAGGCCACCCTAGTCTGTCTAGGGCTTGTAGGAGGGATTCCTTATTATCCAAGTAAGATATTGGAACATCACTGACAAATCTATAACCCCAAAAAACAAGCAAGTTGCATAATAACTGTATACTGTATAATCCAATATGTTGTGGCAAAATATACAATGATTTCAAGACATATAAAGATACATTTACTGCACTGTTCTATGGATGCATTAACCAAATCCTCAACCAACCATTTGAATTATTTTATTGTTGCTTTTCAAGATCCAAAACATTTCCACTCAATATTTCCCATAGCCATATGAACGCTTATTTTTACAGGTCAAGTTTTGTTTTTTAATGGTAGGTAGAATTAAACACTAATATTTTGTCATTGTTTTTGGATTTTTAATCGCAGTATGCTGAAAAAAATACATATTGACTTTATTCTAATCACTATGATTATAGCAATACCACATTATTATTGTTTTTGTTATGTTTTATTACTACTTGAAAATTTGGAAACACATCCTTATTCTGAAAATTGTGAAAAGGCATGTTTTATTACTGGCACGGTTAAAGCCATTACTGATACTATGAGAAATATACTTTGGAGAATACCTTTCTAATATGTACTGTAGCTATATTTATCTATTTATAATTACTTTACAATCTTCACAATATCTTTGCTATTAATCTTTAAATAGCTACGATCAAGCAGGCAGTCAAATTAAGTAATGGCTTACTTGTCTCTTTCCTCCTGCGATAAAGCCCTCCATATGATAAGATTAAGGCGCCTAGCAAATGATACAAAAGGTGGATTGTCCAGTGAAGTTGATTTACATAATATTAGTTAAACAAATAGATTATACAGTTCAAAGAATAGCTAAATGAATAGCCCAAAGAATGATTTGCATCTGAAATAAAATGCAGTCACATCTCACATTGCAGCATGAAATTATCGTCAACATCAGATTTACAATTTTTGGGTAATGCATGATACCACCATATTAAAGGCACATATAACCAGACTGAAAACAAAGTATTCTACAACCTTGCATCAAGGCCTTCATTTGATTGCATTTTACTAAGATCATACCTCTAAATGTGACTAGATAATTAGAGAGTCCGCAAAAAAAAATAGTCGAATGCAACCCAACTTTCTGATGGTAATGTACTTTATATCTGTAAAGTGCCCTTCCATTTATATGTATTTATATATTTATAGTACAAACAAAGATAACATAGATACCTGGATATCTTAATACAAAATAAATGATTTACTCTGTAATGTAGAGGTACTGGAAAAATGGATTTCTCTAAGGCAGTGGTGGCGAACCTATGGCATAGGTGCCAGAGGTGGCACTCAGAGAGCCCTTTCAGTGGGCACCCAGGCCATCACCAGAAAGGACTCCCCGTCCTCCTGCTCTGGCCCTGACAATTCTTTCTGTTTATGGGACCCTGGAGGGAATCTACAATGATCATCCAAATTTCTTCTATTTTCTGCTTTGTTGGTGTCCTCGGGGTACAGTTATGAATGAAAGATGTGACAGAGCAGGAGTATAAATCACAAATAAAATTTCTGTGTTAGCACTTTGCGATAAATAAGTGGGTCTTGGTTGTAGTTTGGGCACTCCGTCTCTAAAAGGTTCGCCATCACTGCTCTAAGGGATCATGTTACAGCTGCTGATCATAGAAATCTATGGAGCAGTGAGAAAAACAAGGAGAAGGGAGAAGCTGCAATGAGAGAAAGAGAAATCATTGTGGGATTCTACTATTTAAAATGAGACCAGAACTGTGTTTTAGGGTTCGGAAGATATCACTTTTTGAAGTCCTCCCCCCTGCAGCCTGTCAGCTGGAGGCAGCAGATCTGACAGAAGCAAATCACTAAAAGCAGCTACATGGACAAGAGAACTTCATATAAGAAAAGTGACAATGCATTTTATGAGAAATTGGGGCCCCTGAGGGCAATATAGTCAAAAGATTTTCACAATGGAATAGATGGTTTGAAAAGTTATGATGATGTTCCAAAAAGATATGATTACATATGAATAAATGTTGATTATTTTTTGTGTTCAAGAATAAATGTGGAATTTTTTTTCATGGTACAAAAATGAGACAACCCCTTAAGATAATCCCTAAGCATTTATCAAAGCAAAAACTAATAGAAGACCCTGTCTTATTTTCAAAGAAAAACTGTACAAACATTCATGATTTTCTTGTGTTGAGTAAATATCATACTTATTATAATGTAAAATGTACCTTTCATATGACTTAATTGCCCGTTGGAGCTTTTCCTTGTAGTCTGAGAGGTTCACAGCTTGGGGATTAATTAGTGTGATATGTTTTCTGTGTCCACTTATGTGAGCCAGTGGGAGTACCTGCCACAATCAACAGAGGCTATCGTCATAAGCTACATATTTGCTACATTTTATTGTCTGTGGGAAAAAAAATTCAAACAAGCCACTGAGGAAATATTTATACCATAAAGGGGGACATGTATCATTATTTCTGCTAGTCAAATTGTCTCATTTGTCGTTTTTGCGACTTTTTTTTGTGACTTTTCACCTGTCGTTTTTCAAGTGCACCTTGGTGTGCCTTATGTATGTTTGTTTCCAGATGTTCCGTGTGACTTTTCACTTATGTATCACTTTTTTTGCTTATTTTTGCGACTTTTTAGGCGCAAATCTGTACCAGGTCCAGGGCAGGTGCAAAGGAAGGATTTTTTTCATGGATCCTATTTTAACATGTAAATTGGAATTATTTTACATGCTTTAAATGTTTAAAATTTTGTACAGTAACCTCTTTTTTCAACATTCAGAAATATATTCAAAAAATGTTTTGGTTACTTCTAACGGTGAGGTCACACGTTGTGTTTTAATTGCAATTTAATTGCATTTTGAAACACAGTACAACAGCTGAGGAGAGGTGATTTGCCTAATTACATTACTGTTAACATGTGCGTTCACAGGACGTTATAAACGGGACGTTAATGCATGTGTTAACATCAAATTTACTTTACGTTTTGTAGATGCAAATGTTAACAGTAATGTAATTACTGTATATACTGGCGTATAAGACTACTTTTTAACCCCTTAAAATAATGGCTACAGTGGGGGGTCGTCTTATACGCCGGATATACGGGGGCCGCATTGTGTGAGGTGTTTTTTTTCCCCGGTCAGCGCGCAGAGAGCCGCTTCCTGGGACCGCGCGGCAGTCCGCCTCTCACAGTCATTAGAAGAGGCTTAGTACGCGCTGACGGGGCGGCGCGCTGTATGCTAATGCAGCCGCCCTGTCACAGCGGTCGGCGTCACAGAGCTGGGGGTCACAGGCGGCACTTACAGAAGCATGTCGGATCTTCATTAATATCGCAGCTTACAGTTATGATCACCAGGCACTTGCTCTCTTGTTTGTTTTAAGCAGACTTTCTTTCATTTGGGAGAGGGGTAGTCTTATACAGTGAGTATATACCAAATTCTATATTTTTAGGGCAGAAGTTGGGGGTCGTCTTATACGCCCAGTCGTCTTATACGCCGGCATATACGGTAGGCAAATCACCTCTCCTCAGCTGTTGTAATGTGTTTTAAAATGCAATTAAATTGCAATTAAAACGCAACATTTAAAAATGCAATCAAAACGTAACGTGTGACGCCCTCTTAACACCACTTGTGACCGCAGCCTCATATGTCGTCATCTCCCTGGGGGGATATTTGCAACAAAAACTCTCAAAAAGAAGCCAAAATTTGCGCCTGCTAGGATAAGCAAAACTGAACATATATCACAAGTAAAAACACATGATCATACATAAGGCGCAAAAAAAACATGCCAAATGTCTCAAAAATTTACCAAAGGAAAAAAAACTATGATACATGTCCCTCATAGATTCATATAATTTTTTACAATCATATTACAACAGAAAAAATTACATGATAAATAAATATAACTAAAATATAAATATAACTAATAACTGAGATAATTCCTGTGTGAGAATATAAATATTATTTCTCTTCACTCTATATGGAATGATAAAGACCTCCAAAGTGACCAGATATCTTTACCTAAATAAATTACACAACCACTTGAGTGAAACATATTGGCCAGGGCCTTTATTTACTACCTTATATTAACCCCTTAACGACTTGGCCCTTTTTAGTTTTTTCACTTCCATTTTTCACTCCCCACCTTCAAAAATCTATAACTTTTTTATTTTTCCACATAAAGAGCTGTATTATAGCTTATTTTTTGCACTTCAAAGTGACAGTATTTAATATTCCATGCCTTGTACTGGGAAGTGGGAAAAAAATTCCAAATGCAGTGAAAATGGTGAAAAAACGCATTTGCAACGTTTTCTTGTGTGCTGATAGCAGATTGTAATGGTGACCATGGCGACAGATCGCCGCTTCCCGATGACGTCATGGGGAGCGACAATCCACGACAAGATGGCATCGCCCATGCGCCACCATCTTTTTGAACCGCCGGCACCATTGCTAGCACCGATCGCGGGTGTTACCGGTAAGGCTTTGCTGCAATATGCAGCAAAGACATACTGGCTATGGAGAGGGCTCGGCCCGTGAACCCTCTCCCTCCCCCGGGACCCCGCTTGCGCCGTACTAGTACGGTGCAATTCGGGAAGGGGTTAAATAAAGCAAACTTTACACAGACGCACCGACACACTGAAAAAGAAAGCAGTTCACTCAAAGTAACACCCTCTGGACAAAGAAGCAACAGATGATACATTCTGAACAGGAAGACAACCAGAACCGATAAAACCAGGAACACAAAATACATCCTTAGCAACGTAGCTGCCGCTGGCCGCAGAGGCCGCTGGCATAATAGAGGAGGAGGAAGCCAAGGAAGCCTGAAAGGACTGCAGAACCGGAGACAAAGAGGAAAGGACAGGTAACAGCAGACTAACAGTTGGGGACTCACCCGGTTGTTGGCTGGAAGCTGAAGCAGAAACACCCCAGCCACAGGAAATCACTGGCCCGCTGAGACAGCAAATCAGCTACTGTCGCCCGGGTGACAACAGGCCCCAGGCAGGAAAAATTTTTACCCGCCAAAACACCACACATCCCATGAGGAACCCTCCTGAAGGTCTGGTTTCCCAAGAATCCCAACATCATTACCGTTCAATATACATTCATATATATACAATATATTTTAGTGCATCTAATAAGGAAATACTGTATCAATAAATGGGTAGCCTACAAATAGAATAAATACCCTATCACTCAATAATAGGACTGACCCAATAGGGGAACATTTATCAGGGCTTCTACGCCAGTTATAAGGTGTAGGAGCACCAATATAATCAAATTTCTTGCGCACTGCAAGAAATTTCGATTATTCTGGCAGCTATGCCACCTCAAACGCCATGTGGGTGATCACAGAATTTTACTCAAAACAACACCTGGTCGAACCTGCCGTAGTTTTGTCCACCAGCCAGCACAGGAGGCGGATACATTATGAGGTCTAAGGCTACATGCATACGATGTATGCCTGCCGTATCGTAGTACGGCGAGCATACATCGGCGCTGCGGAGTGGAGCAGCTCACCCCCGCCCCTCTCCATAGGCATATACAGCGCACGGTGCCGTATCACGTAGAAAGATAGGACATGTCCTATCTTTCTACAGGCTACAGAGTGGTACGGTGCCGCACGTGTGCCGTGAGCCCATAGAAGTGTATGGGGGACATATATCGGCCGTATATATATGTGTTTGAATGTAGCCTAAATCTCTTTTCATAGGTTTATACTATAGTTCCTTGTTATTAACTATAATATATACAGTATAGCCTTATATCACATGATTCCTACATCACTCAAGGTCCTGATACTGCCGAGAATGGGGACATGCTGCCCTGGGACAGGGTAAGAGGAAAGGAGGGAGGTTCTGTGTGTGTGTGTATGTATTCATGTGTATAGTTAAGTCCAGTGTTTTCCTTATGTGTGTATAGCAGAGATGTGTGTGTGCTTATGTGTATAGTAGTGTCCCGTGTGCTCCTTATGTGTGTATAGCAGTGCTGTGTGTGTGTTTATGTGTACAGTTTCCACCGGGTCCTCCAGTTTCCTTACACACTCTAAAACATACTGGTAGGTTGATTGGATTGTGAGCCCCATTGGCAAGCTCCGTGTAGCAAATTAATATTATTATATTACAGTTGTGCCAAGCTCCTTGTGTTTGTATAGCAGAGTTGTGAGTGTTGTGAGACACTGAAGGGGTTAACTGTGGATGGGCGGTATGTTTCCCCTAGGTTTTTCTATTATGCAAGGCCTTAGTGCTGAGGTTGTGGTGTCCAGCACCTTGGACACAGGTGGTGGGAACAGCCTAATCAGCCTGCATAAAGCCGCTGAGCAGAGCTGAAAGGGTTGTCTCTGACTGGAGGTGGAGAGCACACAGCCCTGACCTCTGTGCCTGGAGCAGCAAAGTATTTTGTAGTGGTGAGTTAGAGATTCACTGTATAGTTAGCACCCTGATGGGTAGGATATTATTTGTTTTGTTGCCTGAAAGTGAAGGCTGTTTTATTTTGTTCTTGCTGCAATAAACGCAGGCTAGACCTGTTTTGGACTGTACCCTGGTGTTACTGTCTTGAACTGCATCACAGCACCCCGCTACCACGGTCTCTACTGGGCCAAATCTCCCACAGTGTTTATATATATAGTGGTGCGCAGTGTGTTTCTTATTTGTGTATAGCAGTGCTGTGTGTGTGTTTATAATGTCTGCTACCTTGGAGTCATCTTTGACTCTGCCTTATCCTTTAAGATTGACATCCAGGCCCTTAGTACAACCTGCCGCCTCCATCTCAAGAAATCTTGTGCATCTGACTCTTCCTCAATCCAGAGTCTACAAAATTACTAGTCCATGGCCTCATCATCTCCTGCTTGGACTTCTGCAACATTGTTCTCTGTGGTTTCCCAGCTAACTCCCTAACACCCCTCCAATCCATCCTCTGCTGCCCGGCTAGACCATCTATCTCCTCGCTTTTCACCTTTGCAAGACTCTCCACTGGTTACCCATTGCACAGCGAATTCAATTTAAAACACTTACCATGACATACAAAGCCATCCACAACGTGTCCCCTCCATATATCAAATCACCCAATACCATCCCACACCTAATCTCTGATCCTCACAGGACCTTCAGCTTACCATCCGCTCTTCTCAAAACCATATCGAGGACTTCTCCCATTCTTCCCTGATACTCTGGAACTCTCTACCAAAATGTGTCAGATTGTCCCCCACCTTCCAAACATAAACTGGTACCCACCTGTTAAAGATTGCCTACAACACACAATAACTGCACTGCTCTGCTCCATTACCCTGTGTCTCCATCTTCCCTCTAATATAGGTTGGGAGCCCTCATTGGCAGGGTCCTCCCTCTACTTGTCTCCTGATCTCTGTAATCTTGTATTTGCACTTGCAATTGTTCTTGTCTTTATGTAATGTCTGTGAATCCCCTAAGGCTTGCACAGCACCATGTAATTGATGGTGCTCTATAAATAAATAATTATAACAATAATTATAATATAGGAGATAATGACACTGGCAATTTTCATAATAGCAGCAGAGTACGGTATAATGAAAAATGCTGCATTATGTGCCACCCACAGCTCTTGGCTGAGGGATGGGTCTGCAGACCCGCTGCCATCATGATGACGAAAGAGGTTGCAATAAAGGGTTAGCTATAAAGGTTAGGTAAAAAAGTTATTTTAATTATATACATGTGACAAAAATATCACAGACATTTCCGCCTACACATGGAGTCTCTGTGGACCTTTTTCCACTCAGTGAAGCCATTAGGATGCTGTTTAATTGTCTCAGTAAATGAATTCTAGATGTACACAATATTTATATTACTGAGAAACCTTATTCTAATTATCACCGAGAAAACTCAACTGAGAACTTGTATAATTACACCCAACTGAGAATACAGTGCAACTGTGTAGCCAAATACAACCAGTTTTATTATTTGCACTTACTCAACAAAGATTTCTAAATGTTACAATGAACATGTTAAAAGGGGTCCCTGTGCATTTTTTATATTAATGACCTATCCTTATGACCTCTGACCCTGGACTCTAGACCACTCAATGATTCTACACATGTATAGATTCCGGATCTGGCCAATGCCTGGAGGAGGTAGGTGAAGGTCCAGGTGTCTGATTCCCACCAAACTAAGGCCTCATGGCCATTGTTACATTAAGATATGAAGGTCATGAAGGCAAAATAGGTTGTTATAAAAAAGTGTATTAAAAGCAGGTGCCGTGAATGTTAGTCGATGAATAATGAAATAAGAAATAACCTTTGCTAGCAAACTTGCTCAACAACATGTCCAGCACACAGCTTCTTGTTAGCAGATGAGTAATTCTAATAAGGGGTATAATGAATTAATCTCCCGAAACAGATCAAGTAATGCGCTCTTTCTATCAAGTGACAGAGAGCACACACTGGCCTGATGTTAATGAGAGGCTGCCATAGCAACTTAATATGGTTAACGGGAGACGAAATGAGAAGGCAGGAAGATTATAACCGGCTGTGTTACCTTTTGGCAAGCAAATAACCCTGTCACAAAATGGGATCTAGAAGGGGGTTTAGAATATAAAACAATTTATATAATTTGAAATGAAACTTGCTTCACTGTAGAGTCATCTCAATCTGCGTTACTGAACATAGTACAAAATAGCAAGATGTTGCTAAAAACATTAATAATGACCTTAACTAATCCGATCATATGGTTATCAAATACATATGACTATATGACTATATGAATATTGTATGTTTAGAAAATAAATCAAGATGATACATGGAAATGTAGCAAATTTTGTACATATCCAAGGAAGGTGGGAGGAGAAAAAATACACTGTAAGGACCGGATAGATAAATTGCCTTTAATGCGAGTCAAATGATGTAGAAAGTCAGTTGACACTTGTTAACTTTCAATTATTTTGTTTAATAATTGGTAGGTACGTGATCATCTATTTCCCCTGACACAGTTTCATACCAGGAAATGGGCAAATGACAAAAAATGATTTTTATGTCTGTAAGAAAGATGTAATAAATGAAAAACATAAATCATCGTCTGCTCGGTCAGTGGGCAAGTTTGCTATGGCAGTTGCTATGGCAGCCTCTCATTAACATCAGGCCACTGGGTAAGGCCTCTGTCATACTCGATTTTGTGCGCATGTTGTTTGCGTCTTTACTGCGTTTTCATTGCGTTTTTTAACGCACGTGTTTCAAACCATATGATTCTTTAACTGATACTCACATGTCAAACAAAACCCATTCAATACATTGGGTCAGGGTGCAATACTTTTTTTGCACATCAAAAGCATGCACAGAATACAAGTGTGAAAAAACGCAAGTGTGAAAGGGGCCTAAGGCTTCAAGCACACATAGACTGTGCAGGTCACACTCCCGGCTGATGTCCACTGAAGTTGATTGGCTGTGCCACAAAACCGAGTAGGAGTAGATGCTGCTTTCATGCGGCTGCTCAGGATGAACAAGGTGCGGTAATACCTAGTACATGCACCATGCCTCACTGTGCACAATGTAACTGTGCACAATATAAGTCCATGGGGGCCAGGAACTACCATCATTTTGTGCAGCTAGCTCACAACCCCCAAAACACATTTCTGTGCAAGATTGTGTAATAATGGTGTAATTTTCTTATTATATACCTGTTGAAAAGACCTTTAGGACAATGCCCATAGGTAAACAACAGGGAGCAGAATAGATAACAGAGTGCCCAAGGATTGGGTCTTGAGTATCCAATAATATCCTGATATCCTTTACACAATATACCAAGAAGATGAGATCTTCCTATTTCAGCTTGCCGCATAATTTAAAACTATTAGTATTTATCTGTACATCCAAATTATTCTCAAAACAACTGCACTCCCATGTGTAGATCTACCTGTACCAATAAACATCTGATTACCAGTATTAAGAATATATAAAGTACAGAATCATTTTATAATGCTGCTGCCAATTACTTGTTCAATATTAGAAAAATGGAATATAGAATAGTACACTAAGTAAAAGATGTGTTTTCCATAACAAAAGGATTTGTTTCATAAGAAAAGAATAATAGTCTAAAGACTAATGACAATAGGAAATAGCTATTAGGGCAATGGACATATTGCCTGACAATTAAACATGTCAGCATGAGGAACCTAAATACAATGTCATGGCAGCAGCTCAAGACTGCCCCTTAGTGGTAATAATCAAAACTACACAATCCTGATTATGATAGATACATTTTGTGTGATAACATAAGTTAGGTTTATTGAAATCAATGTGTCAATTATTATTACACCATCAAACTAATATAATACAATTTATGATCATCTTCACTGTATGAAAAATTCTAGGTTTAGCACGAGGGGGTGTCCTCCCAGTGCAGTCTCCGCCCCAGTGCAGTGCTGCAGCTTGAGGACAACTGTCAAAATTAATAGAATGGTCCTGTATACATGTGCACAAATTTAACCATATGTGAACATACTCTGTAAAGTGGAGTTATATTCTGAATGGAGTAATATCCATGAATACTAATTTCTGACAGTGGACATTTGAGGGAAGAAACGTAAGATGCAGATAATTCATTGTTTAAATACGCGTTACACAGAGAGTCTTGAATAAACCTTATTCTATCCTAAATTATCACTGTGTTCTTACCTCATCAAAAACTCTAGAAACAACATGCTTATCCAAAACTGGGATGTATTTAGCAGAGTGTGGAACAGTTGCTGGTGCCAAAGCATCCATTATAGTAAGCCTCCTTGGACCCAGCCCATAGGTTTTCAGCCAGCGAGATGTGGAAATGTCCAGAGAGCTAAAATATAATTACCAACTATTAACAATAATTTTGTATACCACATACACAAATGAAACAAATCAAATTTAGAAACATAAAAGGTGAAACAAAATAAATCTAAACAGATCTGTAAAAAGAGGCTGAGGCAGGAGAAAGGAAAACAAAAAAATGAATTACTTGACTCCGCCTTCCCGGGAAGGGGGTACAATGGTAGAAATTAGCAGGTTAAGTACACTTTACTTTTTTTCTTTGCCCTGTTCCAGCCCCCAGGGCTTTTCCAGGGAAGGTGGAAACCCCCTTTTAAAGTAAACTTACTTTTTGGGTAATTTCTTCACTTTTGTTTGACTTTTGCTGCCATCTATAAGATTCAGGTCTGCAATGAAAACAAAAAGTTGCAGAAGACTACAGGCTAAGTCCGTCAGTTTAGTGAGGCATCTCTGTGCATTATTCATGAAAAAGGGACCAAACTGCAACATTCCTTACTTTTTAATGGAACAATCATATAGCCTGAAAAAACTGCAATTGTAAATTGATTGTGATTCCAGGTGCCACCATTGGAAAATGGCAGCATGGAGGAGAAGGGGGCAGCTGCAGAAGCTTACAGCCTTAACATAACACAAATCTTATCTGCATCTGTAGCTAAATTATCTTGGTTATCTTCATTAACCATCTCTTAGATATAACAGATCCCACTATCTCTATGATATCCTGTCATATATTAAAGGATCTTTAATTTTCCATAAAGGAGTGAGAAGCATCATTCAATTATTATGCTTAGTGACCAAAGTGAAACTTTCAGGATTCAGACTTGGTTTTAAAACTAGGTAATTTTCTAGTGACACATTGGGGGACATTTATATAAAGTGTCGGTGTCTGCATTGGCTTTGTTACCGACCTGCTCTCAGAAAGAAAATACACATTTAATATTGTGGAGCTGTGCAGATACATTTTTGGCACTGAGACCATTTTCTGTCCCTGGGACCAAAATCTGTCCCAAGCACCAGAAATGTGTCTAGCAGTCGGAGAACAGGCAATCGTGCAATAGCACTGTTTTGTGTCCCTGCTAGACCAAATTTCTTTTGGTCTACTTTCCGCCAATTTCCAGCGCCCAAAAATGGCTGCGACACATATTAATTGTGTTTGAGTTTCCATTCTGCCAAAGCCACGCCCCTTTTCGGAGAAGAGTCGGAGCTCGAAAAAGTAATAAATAGGTCGGAGAGCAGAACATGGGATGAGAGCGCCACAAAACTGGCAGAAACGCCATAGTAAATGTCTCCCATCCCATTAAAGACAAGGAAGAATGATATCCAGAGTTAGGAAAATATTTATTTTTCAGTTATTTTATCATAATATGGGACCTGTTATGATACATGTGGAAATATTAATAAGCAAATAGTGGAATGTGTGTTACCATAAGTAACAACTTGTTGAAATAAAACTGACATTAATAGTTTACCTACATGGTACTCAGGTGCTGCCACACATGGCGTTTTTGGTTCGTTTTTAAGAATGCATTTTTAGTCCGTTTAAATTGCATCCGTTTTTTACTGTTTTTGACCATTTACCATGCGTTTGGCTGCTTACAACCTGTTTATCTATTAAGATAATTGGGAAAAATGATTTTTAAAAATGTGTTTAAAATGCATGCATTTTTAAACGGACTGAAAATGCATGCTTAAAAACGGACCGAAAAGTCATGTGTGGCATCACCCTAAGCATAAGGTAATTTTAATGAATAGTTCCATATGTCTTCATGATATGTTTCTATATTTAATCTGAGTTCTCTTAAAATTACCTTTGAGGACAGATGCAGTTTTCTTGTCCATATTGAGGAACAATTCTTTAGTTTCAGGCAGTCCATGTATATCAGTTATACTTTCAGACAGCCTGACGCCATGGCTCAGAGCCCTGAGAAGGCTAGACCTTGTATGTTCTATTAGAGATCCCAAGAAAAAGAAATTTAAATTTTATATACATTTGTGTGTGTTTTATATAGTTAATTCAGCTCCACAATTGTGAAAAAAACCTGATTATCTTTATTACAATACATATATATTTTGCACGTGACAAGTTAATTTCATCAATGTGTTTTGTAAACACATTTGCAAATGTTAACAGCAATGTAATTAGGCAAATCTCCTCTCCTCAGCTGTTGTAATGCGTTTCAAAACACAATGAAAATGCAAGCAAAACGCAACATGTGACCACACTGTGAGGGTTACAATCAGATTTGAGGTGGTTTTAGGTGCAGTTTTGTTCATTTAACAGGTGAAAGATATGAGCTGAATGGGTGCATTTTATTTAGAAGGAGAAACCTGTTTCACAAATTTACAAAACTACACCTATAACCACCTCAAAGCTGATTGTGCTACAATTTTAACTGCAACGTGTGACTGCACCCTCAGATACCCGCACGTTATTGGTGTCAATCTTGCACCTGGTGGTAATTTCCTGAAGTTAACACATTAAAAATCATTTTTAAACCATTACTTCACAATTTTACTCAGTTTTATTTCTGTTTTAGAATGGTCAGTGTAAAATTCTGGAGTGTGGGCAGGAACTCTCTAAGCAGATACTTCATGATCCCTCTAGTTCTGGGAGCTGACAATGTGATTAGATTGTCAGGGTACATGTTTAAATGCACTTTCATCTGGCTTCTGAACATTGTACTAGTATTTGACACATAGAAAGAGAGATGAGACGGATAAGAGATGATGAGATCCATTAGATGCCTATTACACACAATGACAGCCAGCACTGCTATTCCACAAGAAATAGATCTGCTGTGCCTTCCTGTTGTGCCTCCCCAGATAAAGAACTTATCTGTTTGTAGCTTGTAGTTCTCCTCTCGCTGCTGCCGGCAGGATGTCAGTGTCTGTGTATCAGCTCTGGCTCAGAGTGCAGGGAGCATATAGAGAGAAACTCCACTCCACAGAACTCCAAGATGGCCTCCCTGACCCTATGTCAGAAGTTACAGGGTCGTGTCTAAGGGCAACTGAAATTGTGTACAGAAGGACTGATAGAGACAGGTTGGAATTATATCTGTGAAATGCTGCATTTTTATTAACAGTAAATAAGAGAATGTGTTATTTTGTTACACTGAGTACATTTAAAAAACTTTCATTCAAGGGAATACCCCTTTAATTATTTTACAAACCCTAAGTAACTGGCAACCTAAGGCCCCTTTCACACTTGCGTTTTTCACTTGCATTGCACTCTGACCCATTGTAATCAATGGGTCTTTTCAGACTTGCATTTTTTTTTCACGCACACACACGCCCGTTTTTTTTAACGCGCGTTTAAAACTCAACATGCTTTACTTTTGCAAGTCATGCACGTGAAAAACGCACCATACAAGTCTATGGAGATGCATCAAAAACGCATTGCACTCTGAGACACTTGCAAGTGCAATGCAAGTGCAATGCGTTTTTCACGCATCAATTGCCATAGAAAAGATAGAGCTCAGTCCTGAATCCATTTCACGCGCATTTTCTGCGCGTGAAAAACGCATTGAAATTGCATTGCAATTGCATCAAAAACGTGCGTGAAAAACTGAGACACTGAACAAACTCTAACTGAAAACTGATTGCACTCTGATGCAAAATGTGCGTTTTTCACTGACCAAACCCTGATCAAACTCTGACATGATCTGCAACGCAAGTGTGGAAGGGGCCTTAGGGCTCTATTACATTGGCTTTGTTTTTTACATCCATGGTTCGGTGATCTCCACAAATGCCTCACAAAGCCATTGTTTTCAATAGGT
Organism: Engystomops pustulosus; assembly: GCF_040894005.1. Taxonomy (NCBI): domain Eukaryota; kingdom Metazoa; phylum Chordata; class Amphibia; order Anura; family Leptodactylidae; genus Engystomops; species Engystomops pustulosus. The sequence continues at coordinate 100,631,334 of NC_092412.1, read as the reverse complement.
GTTTTCGCATTGGCTTATTTTTTCACTGTTCCACGGATGTGGATCACAAAAGGCAATAGAAGTCTATGGGTCTGCAAAAAAACTGATACATTGTTAGTTGTTTTCCCTGATGAGACTGAGAAACCAGGTGTTATGTTTTCAAAGCGATGTTAAACATTTAGTTTTTTTGCGGATATAGAGACAACACAGAAGCAAAACTGAGACAAAATGCAAAGGATGCGCAACAGAAGTGCAGCACCAACGCCAATGTGAAACTAGCTTTACTTTCTAGCTGACTTTCTAAAAATGGAGTGCCTTTCCAAAGTGGTTGTCCAGATGAAAAGGTTGTCCAGATGAAAGCCAAAGTGAGCAAAGCTGGAAAGTTAGGCTGTCGGTTAAATAGGGTCTGTCAGATTATTAAGGAAATAAGCACCAGGTGCTAGATTAATATCAATTAAATCAGCTTAAAATACTGCTATTTTACTCATGTTAGGATATAATCACATAGGACTACACAATGCCTGTGACATTTAGGAAATTGTGTGATGTTCTATCATTTTGATCTCCAGCGTAAATGGTTGATTAATTAAATTCAATGTGAATGCCCAGATGAGAATACCCCTTTACAGATGCACTCAAAACTATTTGCAATATTAATAAAATTGGTCCAAATTATGGAAATACAGACTCCTAATAGATTTAGGTGTGTGCCCCTTTTACATCAAAGTAATGCCTATTTTATGAGGCCACACCTTTTTACTGTAAGTCATAAAAGTATCTATAATGATTGATAAATGTGGTAAAATTTTAGTGTTCAGGAGTAAATTATAAGAGATACAAATAGTAACAATGTGCAGTTTGGATGTGAAATGTGCAGAATCCACTGACAGAGTGCACCAACTTTTTTTATGGTGCACCTTTAAAATAGAGCGTGCGACACACTTCTGTGTTTGCACATATAAGAACATGCAAAGTCCACCAAGAAAACTGAGGGTTCCATGCCTACTGCTAACATGTTTTTTTTGTAGTTCAGTCCTGTTCAACTGAAGGGGATGAGCTAAAAAAAGAAGTACCACTGCTATGGTGCTATGCTTGTGATTTGCACTGTGTTCTCTATCAGATACTTTTTTTTGGTGCATCAAAATTCATATTCACATTACCTGCATGCCTTGTCTTCTTTCTCCGGAGTAGTCTAGGAGGATTTAAAGTTGACCGATGTAGCAGTGATGAAGATGACAATGAAGGTCTGGCTTCATGTGCAGATTGCACCCTAGAGAGATATGTATGGCTTTGCTTCGGGAATTTCCTGGCATGTACAATGAAACAAACTTGATTACACCTAAGAATTTCCATCAACGTGCTATCCCGGTGTTTAATGATATTCTACAAAATTATTCATGTCAACCATATTAAACATTGTAATGCATCATAAATCATCAATAGCCTATAGGATCACTATTTCACATAGAAAGAATTCTGTATATGAAGTGACTGTTGCAGTTCAGTACATAAAATCACTGTTACCTATTCGGAAGATCGGTGTCTCCATTATGATACCAGTCTAACATCAAACATTCTGCATGCAGTTTTTTTATTTTTTCCAGTGTAGATTTTCCCTCTTCAATTTCATTTAAAAGTAATTGTATGTCTTCACTCTAAAAATATAAATGAATATAGATTACATAATGTGTGCTTAGAGGTTATTGTTCTCCAATACATCGCTATCTGCCTGCAACAATAATTTAAAGGGGTTGGCCACTTTACCTCATGTATTTTGTAATGTGTGTGTAAGTTTGGAGTCAGGATAGTAGGTAATTTACCAATATACATCTGATAAAAGTTCTGCTTTCTTGATATGTAAATTTAAGTCTTCTATCTTTTACCTCATCAGCCAGACATTCCTGCCCATAAAATGGCTGCAGATAGAGGGATATGTGATCTTACCTGTCCATGAGCGATCCCCCTGTCAGGACTTTATGATAGCATTCATGAATATAAGATCAAGTTCCTGGGAGGATGATTGCTGTCCAAACCCTAATAAGGACTCTTCACCACCTTAACAAACTTCAATTCATTTAATTGTTTAACTGGAATAGTTTCACATATTCTGGCACATATTCCTTTTCTCTAGCTTTCCTAAGTAATCAGTGGAGTAGGTCTTGGCACTCAATATTTGTATAAAGTTCTCTACAGTCAGATGGTTGGTTACTGTCTGAGACTGCATCAGTCTAGAGCTGCCCACCTGACATTGACACTGACATGTATATAGTAGAGTATGTATTTCAACTTTATTGAAATTTGTGGAGCAATTCCTATTAAAAGGATGCAAAGTACGACTGTTAAAGGAAGTAATAAAGTGTCTACTATAACTAAACTTATAAATTGAGGTTGGTTTTATTGTTATAATTTACATTGTATCTATAAGCTTACCCTTGATTTTTTGGCCACCTAATGTTGCAGCGATGAAGTACTAATGATGGTGTGCTCCCACAGCTGAGGTCAGTGATAGGCTACAGGGGCCATGTGTCGTTGTTGCGAATAGAGAGCCTAATTAGCATATTGGGGGCCTAAAGTAACAGTACTGATTGCTAATAAAATATAATCTGTGTTGGAATTGGTAGAGCAACAACCTATTAAAGAATTCCAAGCAATGGAGGAAGTGGTGAAAGTTTCTCTTTAAAACTGATCAGATAAAATAAATTGTATTGTAATAATTTACAATGTACCTGGACCAGAGATGAAAAGAGTGGCTTTGTTTTTTTGTTTTTTGTTTTGTTTTCTTACATCAATATTTGTAGTTTTCATGAAAAATATGTATGTGGAAACTCACCAAGAAAGGTTGAGGAGCATCAGGATCCTTAAAGTTACTACTATAGGTGTGAAAACGACCACCAGTCTTGCTGGAAAGTTCATACAAAAAGCTGTTTGCCTCAGGGTCATCACAGTTAAATGAAATAGTGTGTATAGGAATTTGATTTGGCATATTCACTTGATCCAGAATTGCGTCAGTAGGCTGAAAAAAATCAGATGTTTGTGATTTCTGGTTAATAATTCTACCCTTGACAGTGATAGGGTACTAAAAGATGGTGCGGCCATGACATAGCCATGATATAGTTGTGAAAAGGCCAGTGCATCAATAAAGGAATTGTGACGATAATTCATAACAAAATTATTATGTAGTGCCAGTTTTAGGAATTGTTAACATGAAACAGTGACTTAATTATTTTCTTATGAATTATCGTCACAATTAATTGATTGCGGCCTTAATTGATGTGGCCTTATCACAACTATATTGTGGCTGTTCCGTCTATATTCTTACCAGTAGGGTTCGAAAACTTGAAGCAAATACAATGAATATTCTGCAATGGCATTATATTTTACTTAAAAATCAACAAAACCTTTGTCTATTTATATCTAAAATATAACATGAAGATATGTATGAAGATCATCTGCAGTTAGAATGGTGCTGCTGCACCTTCCAGCTGTCCCATACACAGCCCAACTCTTGTCAATACGCATCATTGAAGATAACTGGGCGGGGAACAAACAGAAGTAATAGTCCCTAAGTACCCACTACTTCATATAAAGTAAAAGTACGTCATAGCTCAAGACCAATTCACGTACCCAGTTTATAAAAAATATATTCTTACAGGTAATTTTGCATTAACATGTAATTGTTCATTGTATCTGGCTAGTTTATCAAATAATAATGCACTTTATGTGATTTCTAGAACATGTTTAATGGATGAGGATGTTATGTGACATGTCAATGTCACAGGTTATTTAAAGCTGACCGTCATTAGAGACATTTTTTTTATATTTGTGTGGGGGGATGTGGTGAACACTTTTCTAATATATTTTTTTAACAAATTCTACTTCCTATGTTTGGTTAAACAGGCCTGAGAATGCAGGAGTAACCACTTCACTTTCAGCTTGATCTTTGATAATACTGCTCATAGCATACTGCAGCCAGGGAGAGAGAGAAAGATCCCTCTTCAATTCGGTAGATTTATCATAGCAACGTAGTAGTAACGGCAATTAGCTGTTTCTTTACAAACTAAGCAGAATTTCTTAATGAAGTATATTAGAAAAAATGTGCACAACATTCTCCGACTTACAATATAAAAAATCATGTGAAATGATGGTTACTCTTTAAAATGCTTTCAAAGGGCAGATTTTGACCCCTTACCAACAGGTGACTCAATAGTCAGTAACAGCGCTGCAGGCGGTATAAAGCCATCAGCAAGTGGGTGACACACATGGGCTTAGATTGTCGCTCCCAATGATGTCATCGACAACGATCTGTCTTCATGACAGCCTTGTAAGAATCAAGGCTGTAAGATTTCTGGCCATATGTTACAATGTGCCTATAAATGAGTTATAAAATCCCCATATACTGCCATAATGTAGTATGTCAGTATATTTAACATTAATCATCATAAAGTTAAAAAAAAAAATTACAAATGCAAATAACCCCCATTTTCCAAGATTTGATATAAAAATAAATAGCAAAAATCAAAAACATGTTAAGTATCGCCACATCCAAAAATGTCTGATTTATAAAAATATAATAACGGTTATTCCCGGAGTCTAATCCCGTAACGGTGTTTAACCCTGTAACATTTGCACACAAATGTCTGTAACACCACTTTTTCGGCATTTTGCAACATATAAAAAAAGTATAAAAAGTGATCAAAAGACCTCACAGTCCTCAAAATGGTAGCAATGAAAACGTCATCTAATCTTGCAAAAAATTACACCTTACACAGCTCTGTACCCTGAAATATGAAAAATTACCACCAGAAGATGGCGAAATGAAGATTTTTTTTTGGTACAGAAGGTTTGAAATTTTTTACATGCATTACACATTACAACCAATATAAATTTAGTATCCCTATGATTGTACTGACCCAAAAAATAAAGAAGACATGTCATTTGGGGGCGCACAGTGAAAGCCGTAAACACCAAGCCCACAAGCAAATGGCTCAAATACAGGCGTCCCCTACTTAAGGACACCTGACTTACACACGACCCCTAGTTAAAGACGGACCCCTCTGACCACTGTAACCTCTGGTGAAGCTCTCTAGATGCTTTACTATAGTCCCAGACTGCACTGACCAGCTGTAAGGTGTCTGTAATGAAGCTTTATTGATAATCCTTGGTCCCATTACAGCAAAAAACTTTGAAACTCCAATTGTCACTGGGACACAAAAAAATGTTGCCTGGAACTACAATTATAAAATATACAGTTTCGACTTACATATAAATTCAACTTAAGAACAAACCTATGGACCCTATCTTGTACGTAACCCAGGGACTACCTGTATATTGTTTAACAAATTTTACTGCATTCACTTCATATCCGCTTTCCAGTACATGGCATGGAATATTAAGCAGAAAACAATCCCTCCAAAAAGGGCCTTGGCGGGAAGAGGTTAATGATAATACTGAATAAATATGACTACTCCTTAATAGTTTGCTTAAAGGGGTATTCTCGTCTGGGCATTCACATTCAGTTTCACTAATCTTCCATTTATAAACATTTCTTCAATTGGATCTTATTTAAAAAAATGTTCCTGTGTGAAGATAATTTCTCATAAATGTAGTCATGTTGTCCCTTAGAAACGAGATAGCTTCCTCGGTTACGACCACGTCATACTCTGGCAGCGGTGGCCAGACATGCGCTATAGATTCCTGTCTGACCTCCTTGATTCAGCAATCATTACCACAGGACGGCTGTGTGACATGTAGTAACTCCCGGACACTTCATATACAAACACCTTTTGTTTCTTTGTGCAATCCCTCCAGCAGAGGTGGCCGTATCCGAGGAAGCTATCTCGTTTCTAAGGGACCATATCACTACATTTATGAGAAATTATCTTCACACAGGAACATTTTTTTTAATAACATCCAATTGAAGAAATGTTTATATATGGCAAATTTATCAAACTGATTGTGAATGTCCAGACGAGAATACCCCTTTAACTGTTAAAATGAGTTACATTCATACAGTCCCAAAAGTACTTTTTGACCTTTTGAAGGAACCTTGAAACTGCTGTGGCCCCTGGAGAAAATGAGTTTGACACTACTACCAGACACTTAAGAGTTAGTATACAGTTGAAGAATAGGTAAATGCAATAAAAGCAAGTCTACATTTAGCTGCTTTGTGAGTACCTGATCAGGTCTTCCATCAGTAAGCAGGTAAACAGCCTGGGTATTACTGTCCATGAGTGCAACCTGAAGAGCCTTCAAGGTATTGGTTGAGCTGCCAACCTTAAAATACACAGATTTCCAAATCAGTGTCACATTATTTCAGTCATAAAAAAATAGAAATAAACCAATAAACGTACCTGAAGCTCCTTTATCCAGCACCAGGCTTCTTTCATGCTCTCTTCATTAACCTCTGCCAACTTGGGTTTCCACGCCTCGACATTTGAGTCAAACTTTACAAAATTGAACATTGCCTTGTGTTTCAGCTGCTCCTATAGAGATCAATGTGACCATCATTGTAAGAATAAATAAAAATGAATTATGGAATAGAACTAAAGATTGTCATGTTCTACTGAGGTATAATTTACTAAGGTGTTGAAAATGAAAAAATAATTTGTGTTAAACTTAAATATGCCCTTTCTAAAAGCCTAATCTGAGTTAAAAAAAAAAATCACTTCTGAAAAGTGTGAGAAAAATACATGAGAGGTAGTTTAATGGTTTAAACCAGCCAGCAGATCATTTAGATTTTTAAAATGACTGCTATCAGGGTAGCACTTTGGAAGGGTCAATAAAAGCTTTCTTAGTAAGCACCTACAGAAAGCAGATCACTCTCAACAGGGCTGGATATTCACTAGAAGATAAAAGGGATTGATAAAAAATGAGAAAAGCTATGTTAGCCCGACAAATGTTATTTTATCAAATGTGTCTAAAAGTAAAACAGTACAGACCGAAAAAAATGTCCAAAAGTCAATATTCATGTCTACAATATGCTGTACTTAATGGGGGTGAAATGCAGAATAAAGAGGCTTTTAGATAATCATTGTTATTATGTAAAAATAATCAATTCATGGTGTAATAATCAATGCTTACTATTATGCTTACTATTATGCCATTGACATTAAAGAAGACCCACTGTACAGACATGACTTTCCATTTGTGCACGTCCCACCTAACTATATATCCTACTCTTTACTTCTTCCATACATACTTAATAGCATTATATGACTGTTTAGAAGCAATAATATCCCTGCTAGCTAAGAGTTCATTGTCATTATCCTGCCCATCTATAATCCCTATTTCATAAGTATACAATCAGGGAGTCTGAACTGTGAGCTCTTCCATTATATATACCTGACACTGACAACTGACTTTTGACTCTGACAACCGACTCTGACACCCGACTCCTAGTTTGATATCTGTTCCCAGAGATCAGAGCATGTGTGCTAGATACACTGCATCTACATCTAACATGCTCAAATTATCTCTGTGTTTGATATCTTCAGAGGTCAGAATATGTACAGTATATTGGATACATTGTATGTACTTTCTAAGGGAAGGAGGGGAAAAGAACAAGGCGTCCACCATACCAGACTTTTTACGGCTATCACAACTGTTATGTGTATGGAACTAGTGATGGGCAGTCCAGCTCTTCTTAGTGAGCTGGATCATTTGGCTCAGCTCATTAAAAAGAGCCAGCTGTTCTGACTCACGAACAGCTCCCTATTTAACTTTAATGGAAAATATTTTCAACTATTGACTCCCAATCTACACTCCACATGTAACCCAATTGTATAAGGTTAAAAGAGACATGATTGCTTCATTAGGGGCGGAGTGAATAGTGCCATTGGCTCACTGCAGGGAGATGACTCTCTTTGTTCAAATGTATGAGCCGGCGCATTCACAAATGGCACATCACTACATTGAACCAACTTATATGGATTTCCAGTTATAGTAAATGACTTATAGCCATTATATATTATATATATATATATATATATATATATATATATATATATATACAGTAAATCATTTGCACAAATTTCTACATGGTCTGATCTCTGAAGACAGTCAGATATAAAATTCATGTATCAGAGTAAGGTGTCAGAGGCAGGTATCAAAGTCCGCATCAGGTATCAGAGTCTGAAATTAGGTGTCAGTGTCAGGTATCAAATATACTGTGAGTATGACTTCTCACCATGTGCTAGAATGGAAACAGTAACTGGATGTAATAGGGTTCCGTCAGTTTCTAGCTGGAAAACCCTAGTCTTTTTCTGCACCAGATTTATCACTGTGATGATGAATTCTGGTGCAGTATAAGACTGTTCATTTCCTACTTTAGACCTCCTTTTAGTTGGTGTAAACTGTGTGCCAGAATTTTAGGCGCATGGACGATTCCTCACAAACCATGCCCCTTTCTCACAAGACCACACCCATCTCACAAACACCCCCTTAATTGGAAAAGTCGGGGACCTGCAAAAAAAAGGTCTAAAAACCTTGATAACTGTGGTGCAAGACATTTTAAAGTGTTTTTGGCGCACAACCCCCAGAATTGTGGCGCAAGTGCTTTTATAAATACCCCCAATAGAGATAGAAACAAAGAATTACACATGTAATACTATAATGGAGCATATGGGAAATGTTTTTTTTTCGCTTGAGTCTCCGAAAAGGGTGTACTGGGGGCCAGTAACATAGCTGCCACTGTTAATTTAGCTTAATGGTCAACTTTTACAATGGATCCAGTAGTGACCTTTAGTGGACATTGAGTAGGCGTTAAAAACCCTTCTGAATATATGTTAGACAAGCATGTTACACGTCTATATGCTATTCGTACGCTAACTGAGATATTTGTAGGTAGCATACTAACCCATTTGTCATGACATTTGTGTGTACATGACGCTCAGGAACCAGATGTTTTGCTGTTATTGTTGCAAATCATCAGTTTATTTGACACGGATACACTAAGCATTTTTGTGAACATGGGCATGTCCATCTGAATGCGCCCTTAGTCTTACAAAGCACCTTGTTCTGCAGACCATTTTATAGCATTTGTGCAGTATGACATATTTTTTTCTCATAGATGAACCTTTCTTAAAAATATTACAGAACAATAAATTACCTGCAAAAGTTGCAATATTTTCTCCTTTACTAAAAACAGCTTGTCCTTCATGGAATGTGAGGTATCAATAAGAATGTACACTCGATCTTCAAGGATAGTACCAAAAAGCTCTCTACTTCCATTCTGAAGCCATTTGATTCTAAAGGAATTTAAAATATACCATAAAATCAGAAGTAAGCACAAGTATTATAATCAAGAATAGAGCACACAAAGGCACAACGAGGCTGAAATGGCATTAGAATATTGAGTCTGAATAAAATTCCCTAATTGCATTCAATCAATGTGCGCTGTGTTCTTGCTTATATTATTGAAACCTGAAAAAGGAGCAAATACTCACATTCATGAGCACCTGTACAAATTGCATCATATCAATGTCCCTTATCTGATTGTATTTTATTCCTGAATTCTGATATCATGGGGTAGATTATTTATGTGTTGTGGCTGTATTGTCACATTACTGAGTAGATTGGCATTGTATTGTGTGACAATGTCAAACTTGACTGAACTCTGATATCAGTCTCTTTATTATCCTTATACTGTAACATCACTGTGCACATTATCCCTGTACTGTGACATCACTGTGTGTATTATCCCTGTATGGTGACAATGCTGCGTGTATTATCCCTTTATAGTAAAATCACTGTGTATATTATGTTTGAACTATGGCATTACTGTGTCTATTATTTCTTTACTATGACATCACCATCTATATATTCCTGTACCATGAGACTACTGCATGCATTATCCCTGTACTGTGACATCACTGTATGCAATAGCCCTGTACTATAACATTGCTCTGTTTATTATCTCAGTACTGTGAAAGCACTGTGTGGGAGACAAGCCACATGACAAACCTCATTTCCGCACCTTTATTGGTTTTCCAAGCTTTAGTCTTAATACACCCCCCCCCCCCCGTGTATTATGACAACCAAATAATCATGCTCAGATAGGCAATTATATGAATTAAAACAACCCAACAAAGTGCAACAGAGCACACAAATATATTAACAAAATAATACTTTCATTAAATTCAACAAAAATCACAATAAAGACAACTTAAAAAGTACAACATAGTACATAAATACCAGGGGCACACATATTGGGGTGATATACAACCCAACTACTCTACCCTAAAATGAAAAGTATGCAGAATGATTTTACCAGAAAAATAAGCCACAATTCACAAATACAAAAATATGTTTAAACAAAATAATAAGCCCTCCTTGTAAGATCATACAATCTAATACAAGAGAAAATATAATTTAGGGAGAGTATACAGCTAAACCAATCGTGAGGTACCATTTCATTCCCCTGAAAGTAACATTCTGTGATTATAAACTTAATAGGGAATTTGTCAACAGCTTGTGCATGTGCCAAACGGCCCTTCACTTCACAACGGAAATACTAAGAGATTCTGGCCTCTAGGTATATCCTGCACATGACTTACCTGGCATGGAAATATGCTATAACTGGCCCCAGGAACTGTCAATGCATCCCCTACCCTGTCCCACTTATTTCCCCAACATGAACTGCAACTTTTTCCTGGCAGGAATAATGTCCCACATTGTCTTCATTGGGTAATAATATTATGTAAAGACAGCACAAAGTGACTTCTATAATCTCATCTCACCTTCTATTTATTGCGTCTAGGGCAGCCATCATTTTCTCCTCATACCACCGGCATTTCTCCTTACTGATATGCACATGTACCACAGAGCCATCTTTCCAAAGCACATGGACAAATCTGTCACAATATCTGGCATTTATCAATTTTATATTATTTTCCTGTAGGTTACAGAGAAGACAATTTTACAAACCATTGCTAGACACATGGACATAGTAAACAGAAACTAAGGGGGACATTAATCATAAAGGGGCAAATTTACTTACCTGGTCCTGTCGCGATCCCCGATTCGGACGGTCCGACGAGCATGAAGTCCAGTGCGATTCATGAAGATCATTCACCTGAGTTCCTGCATCCGTCACTTCCCCGCCGAGGTCCGCCGGAGTTCACCTTTTTCTTCCCGGTGCATGTAAGTGCTTGTCTTGTGACACAATTCTAAATGTTAAATCTAGCGCGTTGTCCGAATCCGTCGGGTTGTCTGACGGCCACCCCCCCCCCCCCCCGATATCTGTCGCGTGCAAGCCGGCGCCGATGCACTAAAATCTGATCGTGTGCACCAAATTTGGCACAAAACAGAAATCGGCGGGAAACCCAACAAAAATGCGCTCCGCGGACCCTTAGTAAATGAGCCCCAATGTGTCTCAGGTTTGCCTTTTTATGCGCCTAGTTCATTCCATTTCTTGTCTTGTCATTTATGCTGCACATAATTTTGTCGCAAATTATTCCCCTACAAAGTAGATCTCATTTACGACGAATAATGAAGCTGGATTGAGAAAAGGTGTGACAGAACATTCTTATCTTAATTTTTGCACAAAAAAGTAAATGCATGTTCAATGTACATTTTGCTGTAAGTACATGGACTAAAGTTATAGATATGTAAAAAAAAAATATATTTTCTTGCTCAAATGAGTCTGCCTTTATTATTATTAAGAGATTGGAAATAATCCCACTCAAAAAGATGACATCCTGTAGAAAATGGTTAGATGATGGAATTTTACATTGGAAAACTGCGGTGAAGTATTTTTTTGATAGAGTTAATTTTTCATTTTGGAAGCTTAGATCTTTTTATCCAGTAATGAAAAGGGTGTTTATTTTCAGAGTAGGTGAGTTTATACATTTTTTGGTGCCTTTTTAGGCACAAAATAAAGATAGATACAGTGCAAATGTCTGCAGCACACCCATTCATTATACACTCACCGGCCACTTTATTAGGTACACCATGCTAGTAACGGGTTGGACCCCCTTTTGCCTTCAGAACTGCCTCAATTCTTCGTGGCATAGATTCAACAAGGTGCTGGAAGCATTCTTCAGAGATTTTGGTCCATATTGACATGATGGCATCACACAGTTGCCGCAGATTTGTCGGCTGCACATCCATGATGCGAATCTCCCGTTCCACCACATCCCAAAGATGCTCTATTGCAGGGGTGGCGAACCTATGGCACGGGTGCCAGAGGCGGCACTCAGAGCCCTTTCTGTGGGCACTCGTGCCATCACCCCAGCACCAGACAGGACTCAAAGAATCTTCCTGCAGTTCCAAGCAACTTAAAAGATGCTTCTTGCAGTCATATTTTGATAGTTACTTCACTACTTGGGACTGTAGGAAGAGGGAGAATGAGTAGACAGGACCGAATTATCTTTGGAGGACCTCCTGCTGTCCCCACAATTTTTTCTGTACAGAGGGACACTGGAAAGCAGCTAAAATGATGAAAATTTTCCATCTTTCTACTGTGTTGCTTTCCTCAGGAGACAATATGATTAAAAGTTGTTGACCAGGGAGCAATAAGTTACTGCTTTAATTTTTGGTTGGCACCTCGCGATAAATAAGGGGGTTTTGGGTTGAAGTTTGGGCACTCGGCCGCTAAAAGGATCGCCATCACTGCTCTATTGGATTGAGATCTGGTGACTGTGGAGGCCATTTGAGTACAGTGAACTCATTGTCATGTTCAAGAAACCAGTCTGAGATGATTCCAGCTTTATGACATGGCGCATTATCCTGCTGAAAGTAGCCATCAGATGTTGGGTACATTGTGGTCATAAAGGGATGGACATGGTCAGCAACAATACTCAGGTAGGTTGTGGCGTTGCAACGATGCTCAATTGGTACCAAGGGGCCCAAAGAGTGCCAAGAAAATATTCCCCACACCATGACACCACCACCACCAGCCTGAACCGTTGATACAAGGCAGGATAGATCCATGCTTTCATGTTGTTGACGCCAAATTCTGACCCTACCATCCGAATGTCGCAGCAGAAATCGAGACTCATCAGACCAGGCAACGTTTTTCCAATCTTCTACTGTCCAATTTCGATGAGCTTGTGCAAATTGTAGCCTCAGTTTCCTGTTCTTAGCTGAAAGGAGTGGCACCTGGTGTGGTCTTCTGCTGCTGTAGCCCATCTGCCTCAAAGTTCGACGTACTGTGCATTCAGAGATGCTCTTCTGCCTACCTTGGTTGTAATGGGTGGCGATTTGAGTCACTGTTGCCTTTCTATCAGCTCGAACCAGTCTGCCCATTCTCCTCTGACCTCTGGCATCAACAAGGCATTTCCGCCCACAGAACTGCCGCTCACAGGATGTTTTTTCTTTTTCGGACCATTCTCTGTAAACCCTAGAGATGGTTGTGCGTGAAAATCCCAGTAGATCAGCAGTTTCTGAAATACTCAGACCAGCCCTTCTGGCACCAACAACCATGCCACGTTCAAAGGCACTCAAATCACCTTTCTTCTCCATACTGATGCTCGGTTTGAACTGCAGGAGATTGTCTTGACCATGTCTACATGCCTAAATGCACTGAGTTGCCGCCATGTGATTGGCTGATTAGAAATTAAGTGTTAACGAGCAGTTGGACATGTGTACCTAATAAAGTGGCCGGTGAGTGTATAAAATAAGGCACAGGCACTCAAAACCACTAAGTCCTGTAGCTTAGCCTGCACCCAAAAAAGTCACAAATTGAAGATAAATCTATTAACTGCGCCAAAGGACTGCACAAAAAAACTCCAAGAATGACCCATAAAGTTATAATAAATGCCCCCCTAAGTGTTTTCACAGGCCTCCGAATGAGTTACAAAATGATAACATCGTTGCTCTTGTTCTGATGTGTTACCTACTATCCTGATACCTTTCTTGTTCTTTAAACTTATTGGGGGAGATTTATTAATCTGTCCATTACAGAATTCTGTCATAGATTGCACACAAAAAACTGTCTGCACCACATTTATAAAGGGTTTTAGACAGCTTTCTTGCTCTTCTACGTCTAGCTCGACAAGCAGGTGTGGCTTAAGAATAGGGGGCGTGACCTCCAGCCCAAAAGGTCCGTGCGCCAGAAATATTGCTATCCCAACAGAATTGTGTCATATTTTGGTGTAAAGTAAGCCAACGAATAGGTGCAGAGTAGGACTAGACAATCTTATACTACAACAATTTTATCATTTTATCATTAGATACTTTTATAAATCTGGTGCAGAGTAAGACTGTCCAGCCTAACTCTGCACTTTTCTAACCTTAGGACACTTTTTATAAACCTTTCCCATTTTGTGCCAATTGTAAAAACTGACACAGCAGTTTCCAACTGGATGGAGGTACATGGGGCCTAAATTTTTACCTAACCATGACAATAAAAAGATAGGGGCAGAACTATTAAAAGTGTTATAAGGTAAGATTAGCAAAGTTAGACTAGACAGTCTTATTCTGCTCATGATTTAGTAAAGTGTCTGATGCTGGATGATAAATCTGCCATAGTTTAAAGGACATCGACCACCAGATTCCCTGATGGTAGATGATTGATGTGACTTTAGTATAAATAGGAACAGCTGCATTTAGAAGAAATATTGGTTTTAAAAATATTCAAATAAGCCTGAGGCTCTGCAGAGCACCTCCGATTTAATTCATCTTTTAATTTATTCTCCTTTTGCCTTCTGCCCACATTTGGTGGCAGAGAGCCAGTGATGTCAACTGGCCCTTTGCAAATCTCACGTATACGATGCTGTTTGCACAGCCAGCTGATAAGAACTGCTGTGTAAAAAACACCGTATAAAGATCTGCAGGGAGCCTCTACTCGTAGTGTGCATGGGAGGTGTCAGGATAGGCGATGCTTGGATCCACTGGACTACCGCGGGAGGTGGTACTAGCCGACACCTAGGACCAGAGTCTAAGTGGCCCCTGGTCTTCACCAGAGCCCGCCATAAAGCTATATGGACTTGCTGCGGCAGGGTACCACCAGGTCGTTCCACGGGTGCGACTAGCCCGCGGTGGCAGCCGAGGTCAAGGTACCTTAGCAGGAGACGGTCTCAGGGTCAGGTCCAGGATCAGGGCAGGCGGCAGAGATGCAAGGTCAAGTCCACGGGTTCAGCAATGGGAGGTCCAGGCAGATGGGAATGGGAACACAGGCACAAGGAACACAGCAACACAGGAACACGGAGGGACTCTGGTAACACAGGAACAGAGAGGGACTCTGGTAACACAGGAACACGGAGGGACTCTGGTAACACAGGAACACAGAGGGACTCTGGTAACACAGGAACATGGTAACACAAGACTCAGGAGCAGGAACAAACGGGAATGTAGGGATACTCAGCAATGTCACAAGGAAGCTTTCTCAGTGGCATAAGCACAAAGATCCGGCAAGGTGGGAAGGGAGGTGCCGGATTATAAGGTGGAGGTGTTCAGCCAGCGCACCAATCAGTGGTGCGCTGGATCTTTAAATTTTCGACAGCCGACACGCCCCAGGCACCATAGGAGGTGGGTATGCGAGTGCACGGCAGTCCGATGGTGAGCAAGAACCTGTACAGATGAGTCCAGCGCAGGGGCTGCAGCGAGGGTACATTGAGGAACACAGGTGCGTCCGTGATCCGAGACAGGCATTGCGGTAGCACCCGTGACAGTCCCCCCCACTCTTTGGCCTCCCCCTCTACCTGGGTTTGGGAAATCGCTGAAGCACGCTCTTGTCCAAGATCCTCTGGCTCCCACGATCTCTCCTCAGGACCAAATCCTTTCCAGTCTACAAGAAATAACCGCCTAGCTCTCACCGTCTTCATACCCAGGATCTCCTTCACCTCAAAGACATCGGTAGAATCAACCTGTGGCACCGGAGGTGTAACTTGCCGTGAGAAGCGGTTTAAGATGACTGGCTTGAGGAAAGAAACGTGGAAGGAGTTGGATATGCGCATGCTAGGAGGCAGTCGCAACTTGTAGGCCACAGGGTTGATACGACTGAGGATTTCAAATCGACCCAAGAATCGGGGTCTCAATTTGTAGCCAGGGATCTTAAGCCGGACGTATTTGGAGGATAGCCAGACCCTATCCTCACCAGGAGCTAAGACAGGAAACGGTCGTTTTTTTGTCCAGTTGATGCTTGGTCTGAGCTGAAGCTTGGAGCAATGAGGTGCGGACTTTTTCCCAGATGACTTTTATCTCCAGAACTTGGACACAAACTGAACACCCTGTCACTGAAACGATGTGCCGGGGAAAGCCATGAAGCCGGAAGATGTGGCGGAAGAAGGGACTGGCAAGACGTGGAGCAGAAGGCAAACCTGGTAGAGGGACAAATTGGGACATCTTAGAAAAGCGGTCAGTCACCACCCAGTTGACGCTATTGCCAGATGATGGCGGCAGATCCGTAATAAAGTCCATAGCCACATGAGACCACGGGCAGGTAGGCACGGGCAATTGCAACAGAAGCACAGCAGGTTTTTATCGTGAGGGCTTATTGTGAGCACAAGATGCACAGGAACCCTCAAAATCCCAAACATCCTTGACAAACTCAGGCCACCAATAGAATCAGGAAATGAGGGCCACAGAGCACTGCACCCCAGGATGCCCAGACTCATGAGAAGAATGTCCCCAGGTCAGGATCCTCTTTCGAAGACCAGGTCACACATAAGTCTTGCCGGGAGGTAGTTGCCAGCACAAGCCTCTCTGGAGGAACAATATGTCTCTGAGCAGAGTCCTCCCCCATAACATCAGAAGCATGGGACTTGGCGTCAGCCTTGATGTTTTTCTCTGCAGGACAAAAATGGATCTGAAAGTCAAAGCGAGAAAAGAAGAGGGACCACTAAGCCGTCTGTAGATATTGAAGGTTCTTGTGGTCCGTGTAAATGCTGACTGGAAATTGGGCTCCCTCCAGCAGATGGCATCATTCCTACAAAGAAAGCTTGATAGCCAGAAGCTCACGATCTCCAATCGAATAATTCCTCTCAGCGGAGGAGAAGGTTTTGGAGAAGAAGCCACAGGTGAGCGTTTGGCCCTTTGGCCCTTTCTGGGTAATTATCGCTTCAGCTCCCACGGAGGAGGCGTCAACTTCTAGCAAAAACGGCTTTTCGGTATTAGGTTGGGTAAGAACTGATGCAGAGGAAAAAGCAGTCTTTAATTTCATGAAAGCTTCTTCTGCTGCTGGAGGCCAGACACAGGGATTTGCTCCTTTCCTTGATAGCGCCACCAACAGAGCCACCAGAGATGAGAAATGTGGGATAAATTGTCTATAATAAATTGCAAATCCCAGAAATCTTTGAATAGCACGTAGTCCCACTGGGCAAGGCCACTGAAGAACCGCAGATAACTAGGCAGGATCCATCAGCAAGCCTTTATCGAAAATTATGTAGCCGAGGAATGGAAGGCTCTTCTGATGAAAGTGGCACTTCTCCAGTTTGGCGTATAGATGGTTAACCCTGAGGCGACTGAGAACTAGTGGGACTTGAGATCAGCAGAATACAGAAGGATGTCATCTAGGTAAACCACAACACATCTGTACAATAAGTCGCTGAAGATATCGTTAACAAATTCCTGGAAAACGGCTGGCGCATTACAAAGTCCAAAGGGCATAATTAAATTTTCAAAATGCCCATCACAGGTGTTAACCCCTTCCCGACTAGTACGGCGCGCGCCGGGTCGCGGTGCATGGAGAGGGCTCGCGGGCCGAGCCCTCTCCATAGCCGGTAAGTCTTTGCTCCATATTGCAGCAAAGGCTTACCGGTAACACCGATCGCGGGTGCTTTCACGGCGATCGCCGCCGGCAATGCTGCCGGAGGCTCCAAAAAGATGGCGCCGCATGGGCCGCCATCTTGCCGCGGATCGCCGCTCCCTGATGACGTCACGGGGAGCGGCGATCCGTTGCCATGACAGCTTCGGGTCTCACGAAGGCCCGAAGCAGTCTCGTTTTAACCCATTCATTACAATGTGCTATCAGCACATTGTAATGAATGAGGAGTAAAATCCCCATATACTGCCATATTGCAGTATGGCAGTATATGGTAGGATCGATCAGACAACCTAGGGTTAAAGTACCCTAGGGAGTCTGAAAAATAGTAAAAGTAAAAGTAAAAAAAAGTTTAAAAAAAAAAATTATAATAAAAAAACCTAAAAATTCTAATCACCCCCCTTTCCCTAGAACTGATATTAATATTAATAAACAGTAAAAATCATAAAAACATTAGGTATCGCCGCGTCCGAAAATGTCCGATCTATCAAAATATAATTACGGTTTTTCACTGCGTTTAACCTTGTAACGGCAAATAGCGTCCAAAGTCAAAAATGAAATTTTTTTGCCATTTTGGAAAATATAAAAAAATTTATAAAAAGTGATCAAAAGGTTGCACAGTCCTAAAAATGATAGCAATGAAAACGCCATCAAAAGTCACAAAAAAATGACACCACCCACAGCTCCGTACACCAAAGTATGAAAAAGTTATTGGCGCCAGAAGATGGCAAAATCAAAAAAAAAAATTTTGTACAGGAGGTTTTAATTTTTTTAAATGTATGAAAACATTATAAAACCTATACAAATTTGGTATCCACGTGATCGTACCGACCCAAAGAATAAATTAGACATGTCATTTGTGGCACACAGTGAAAGCTGTAAAATCCAAGCCCACAAGAAAGTGTCACAAATGTGTTTTTTCACCTTTTTCACTGCATTTGGAATTTTTTTCCCGCTTCCCAGTACGCGCCATGGAATATTGAATACCGTCACTACGAAGTGCAATTTGTTACGCAGAAAATAAGCCATAACAGAGCTCTTTATGTGGAAAAATAAAAAAGTTATAGATTTTTGAAGGTGGGGAGTGAAAAATGGAAGTGAAAAAACTAAAAAAGGCCAAGTCGTTAAGGGGTTAAAGGTGGTCTTCCACTCGTGACCCTTCCTGATGCGGATGAGATTGTAGGCCCCACAAAGATCCAATTTGGGAAAGATTCTCCCACCACGTAGACGGTCAAACAACGTGATCAGTGGCAGAGGATAGCGGTTCTTAACGGTGACCTTGTTAAGACCGTGATAGTCTATACAGGGGTGGAGAGAGCCATCTTTCTTGGTGACAAAAAAGAAACCTGCGCCAGCTGGAGAGGAGGATTTGTGTATGGTTCTCCTTCATGGCAGACATGGCAGCAGTCTCAGGTACCGATAGCGGGTACACTGGAACCCGTGGAGGAGGAGAGACGGGCAGCAGGTTAATGGGGCAATCTCAGCTTGTTTCTTGGAGAACACATCTGCAAAGTCCTGGTACGGAGCGGGAAGCCCCTTCATGTCTCTCATGTGATGTGAAGTGACCTTCCTCTCCAAGGGCTGCTTTTTAGTCTTTCTTTCAGGCTACCAAGCGTGTCAAGATTAAAGAAGACCAAGGCTGGGATCGAGGAGAAGAGGACCATAGGTGAGTATGTGTAGTTTAATATTGGTAACTATTAATGGTAGATTTCCTTTAATAAATTCCTTTTTAATAAATTATCATCTCTTTCCCCGATGGGAAAGTAACTATATTAGAAATATTATGCACCAACCAAGATCTGAGTATGGTAACTTCTTCTGCTGTACTTACTGCATCTGTCTGTATGGACTCATCCTCTGGCTTGGTTTTTATGTCAACTACTCCATCACTATGACGAAAAGCACAATCAGCAAGGGCATCATAAAACTGCAATTTCTGGGCTTTTAAACCAAACTTCTTCAGCCATTCCTTTGAGCTAACAGAGTCTTCAGAAGTCTTCTCTACCATGATGCTGATGTTCTTTTCTAGGAAGATGTAGATACAGAGTAAATCTACGCACATGCATATTCCAGAAATTATTATATATGTATTCTATTTATAATTAACTTGCTTTTATTTAACATTCAAAAAATTCTCTAGTGCAATAAGAAAAATTAAAGTATTTAGTGATGTCTTATTTTGTTAGTATATGTACCCCATGATGTATAAAGCGCTGCGGAAAAGATGGTGCTATATAAATAAAGATTTACAGTTTTTCCAGTGGGAAAGTAGCTTTTTAGCAAATCAATGATGAGAATTGTCTAAGAAATGGATTGCCACAATCAGATCAGTATCAGATCAGTAGGTCAGTATCACAATCACAAATTTATATAGGTTTTATTATGTTTTAATACATTTTAAAAAACTGTGATCTTTTTTTATAAAAAAGTTTTCACATTCTGATGCCCATAACTTTTTCACCCTTTAGTGTACAGAGGTGTGTAAAGGTTTTCATTACTACAATTCTGCGGACTATACAACCTTTTTCATCACTTTTTATTTAAATTTTAATGTGTGACAACATGGCAAAAAAGAGGCGATTAAACTATATGGATGTTTTTTCTGTCATGAGGTTCAGCGCAGTGAATGATCATTTTTATATTTTGATAAATTGGGCATTTTGGGACATGAAGATACTTCACATATTTATGATTAGGTTTTTTTTTTATTTTTACTCCTGTTCTAAGGAAAGGGGGTCATTTTAAACTTTTAGGTTTTTACATTTGGTAAAAATATTTTTTTACTTTATCTTATATTCTTTTTGAGGCCCCTTG
This sequence comes from Engystomops pustulosus, assembly GCF_040894005.1. Classification (NCBI taxonomy): domain Eukaryota; kingdom Metazoa; phylum Chordata; class Amphibia; order Anura; family Leptodactylidae; genus Engystomops; species Engystomops pustulosus. The sequence continues at coordinate 100,610,840 of NC_092412.1, read as the reverse complement.
TGGGTGTGATCACTGCTGCAGCATACTTCAATAATACTGTATGGTAGTATATTGTGCCTGTCGGCACAATAGTATATTGTGAACCTGTCGGCAGGTTCTAATTCAGGTTGCTCTTTGACAGGTCTGGGAGTTTCGGCTGTCAAAGTAACAGATTACTTATGATCTTCCATACCAATAATGTGTCATGCATATGGTTAAACCTTTAACCCCCCACAATCCAAACCCAGCACCGAACTTTGCATAGAATTGCAAATTGGCGTAGCTATAGGAATTGCAGATTTAGACCCACAGGACGCCCAGCTATTTGCGGTTTTGCTGGGGCACATGCCACTGACAGTAATAGTACTCAATAAGTTCAGATCAGGTCGCTTGAATACTAAATGGATAAAACAATCAAATGTCTCTGCATCTTTAAAATACAGATACAATTAATACTAACAACAATATGGCAGAGAGTCTTTCCCAGTATGCAAAGCTCTCTGATGCAAATGGTGCAATGATATTTATTGGTCACCAGCATCCTTTCAGTCATCCAGCTAAGGAAGGATGGAGGAAGGCAAGTGCATACTGCGAATCCCTGTTTTAACTTTAATAATTATTAAATCATTCATAATATACAGAGAAGAAATATGTAGCGAAGAAATAATAATATTGTCTATGCCAAGGCAGAATTGCTATTTTTCTTTCACAAAATTATAATTTATATCGTATTTCACATATGAACGATATTCATTTTATTAGAGTAAGGAGTAGAATTGTTAACTTTTGTAGGGGGAGGGGGTTATGTACAAGATTCAGTTATTATTATCATTCTCAATCACTATGTATAGTCCTTAGCGCCGGTCACACATTTCTATTCTTTTTACAATACATAGAAAAAGGAAGGAAATGGTAAAAAGATGGTAGTGTGTACATTTGAGCTGACATCTTACTTCCCTATGTCAAATTAATTCACAGATTTTACTTACCATCTTCTGAATTGTAGATAGTCCTCAATATGTTTTGCAATTGTTTCAGATTATCCTCGGCTTCCTTCAGCTCATTCCTGATCAAAAGTTCATCCTTACTTAGGTCCAGTTCTGGAATGATTTTTATTTGACAATTAAAAATAATCTGTCCCCATGAAAATACAATGTAATCTTCAAGTGACAGAAAGCCTTTCACTCATCATTTTGCATGAAGAGATAACTGTCAAGCTTCACAGTGTAAGCAGAGCGGAAGTATATGAAATACTAAAAAACTATAGGGGAGATTTATTGGGGCTTGTTCACCAGTAATTACAATTATTTTCCCCTGTCAGTGTGAAGGGGAGTTCAGCTGGTGGCAGAATGGGCCGATCCTGAGGAACTCAGTATAGCTTGCGAATTTTCATGGTTGAAAGATCACAGGTTATCGCCACAACCGCCCTGCCAAATATATCAGGAGGCCGGAGACTCGTGATGTATCCAGCAGTGCAGGGAATTTATCATATGCTGGTGCACAAGTGCCAGTGTATGATAAATGTCCCCCTACATTCGGAGCAGAAAGTTGTCTGACCTGTTTACAAAATATTTTTTTTGCTCATTAAAGGGAACCTGTCACCAGGAGACCCATTTTTAGCACTCCCCCAGTCCCCACAGAGCATAGTACATACACTGCCAAAGTGTTTTTGTCTAAAAAATTGGTTTTACAGAAAAAAAGATATGTTATATTGTACCTTTCATTAGCATCTGCTGTGTGACTAGGCAGTTGCCAATTGGTAAGGGCTGAAAAGGAGTAGTCCCCCCCACCTTTGGGAAACATGTGACCTTTTCAAATATATGAATAACTCCCCACACTCGGGATTGGCTGTAGAGGAGCAGGGGGCGTCACTTAGCACAGTGATGGGTGTTTTCATATATTTGAAAAGGTCACATGTTTCCCAAAGGTGCGGGGGGGACTGCTCCTTTCCAGCCCCTCCCAATTGGCAACTGCCAACTGACATAGACTTTGCACTTGGGGCCATCAGCTTCAATTTATGTCACTGCGGATAAGAAGCTCGGCTACATCTGGGGCTCTCAGCGCCTCCTCTCTCAATGCTTCAATGAAGCTGCAACAACACCCTGGCTTCATAGTGCACACTGCATACCGACAACGCTAGTGCAGTGAAGACAGGGTAAACTACTCATCAAGAGCCCCAGACCAAGGTGAGTATAAACATTTTTTTGTTTTTTTAATGTGGTAATGAACAGTAATTATACAGTGCGATTTGAAACACTAAACCATCCATAAAACCATAAGGACCTGTGTCTGGTTTAGAGTCCCAAATCCACCTGACATGTCCCCTTTAAGTTTACAACAAGATATATTTAGTGAAAGCTGTCAATTTTATGTTACAGAGCTGTCCATGATGACAGATATGAAAGGAAAATCTTCCATTTATAGCCATCAACTTGGCTTTTTATTAATAGTAGTGAGCTGTGCCCATATATAAGGGATAGGAGTAGTAGTACTGATCTGTGCCCATATATACAAGATAGAGGTAGTAGTAGTGAGCTGTGCCTATATATACAGGATAGGGGTGTCAGTGCTCATCTGTGTCCAGCTATACAGGATAGGAGTAGTACTACTGATCTGTGCCCATATATACAGGATAGCAGTAGTAGTACTATGCTGTGCCAATATATACAGGATAGGGGTAGTAGTACTGAGCTGTGCCCATATATACAGGATAAGGATAGTAGTACTGATCTGTACCCATAAATACAAGATAGAAGTAGTAGTGTAGAGTGAATGGGTTACAAAGACATAGCAGAAACAGAACACACACAGACAGGGAGACACACACAAAAAACACATACCACTTACCTCACAAATGTGTGCAGTCTCCCCTCAGCTGTGCAACAGATGGATGTCTCATCTCAGAGGTCAATAGTACTACATGTGTGTCAGAAGCCGGCACACATGTATTACCATATACAACTCTGTTTCCTAGGGAGCTAAAAGTTCCTATGTGGGCCTCTGAAAGTCCCTGGGCCCAGGAGCCACTGACCCCACCTTCGCCGGTAGCTGCACCTCTAGCTGTAGGTATATCCAATCAGTCAAGACTTTACCTGGAAGGTCTTTTAATGCTTCCAGCACATCTGGATATCCATTGGACTGATTTTTCTTCATGTCCTCCTCCTTATTTTTCCCCAAATAGACGTGATACCTAGAAATAATACAACACCCCTGATAAAACTAGGTGCTGTGAGTATTGCCAGCTTTATGATTTAATTAAATTCAGGACTGAAATCCAGATCTTTTGGAAAACATTCTTTAAGAAATCACATCCTGGAAGATTAAATCTTTTGACTAGTGGTATCCTTTACCCTATGTAGTTCCATGACACATGGGGGATATAAAAATAGATCACTTATTTTATTAATTGAAAACGAAATAGATTCAGCGCCCAGAATTCAGCTGTTCTTCCAAATTAATAGATTAAAATCTTTACATATCAAGACAAACAAAGATTGCAACTAGCAGATCAATGCATTTCGGCATACAGCCTTAGGCTACATTCACACGACCGCTGGGGGACGTATATATACGGCCCCAAGCCTGCAGCCGTATATACGTCCCACGTAGGTTGGCGATAGGTGCACGAAGCGGTATGGAGCGGTACGGTTCCGGGCCCGAGGAAAAGATAGGACCTTTCCATGTATTACGGAGCCATGCACCATGTATCTCTGTGGAGAGGGCCGGGGGGAGCAGAGCTGACTTTTGCACAGCGGGCATATGTTCGTGTGAATGTAGCCTAAATCTTGCTCTTATTTTATTAATAGTTATTTATTCAGGTGATATGAAGTGATTACCATGATTACAAAAGATCATATCAGGAAGGAAAAACATTGAAGTAATTAAATAGTTACACACCCGTTAGATTCCTTTAAACTTCATTAATTAAAGATATGTACAACTTTGCAAACTGTTTATATATACAGGCAGTCCCCGGGTTACATACAAGATAGGGTCCGTAGGTTTGTTCTTAAGTTGAATTTGTATGTAAGTCGAAACTGTATATTTTATAATGGTAGATTCAGACAAAAAAAATTTTTGCCCCAGTGACAATTGGAGTTTCACAATTTTTTGCTGTCATTGGACCAAGGATTATCAATAAAGCTTCATTACAGACACATTACAGCTGATCATTGCAGTCTGGGACCAAACTAAAGCATCCAGAGAGCTTCACCAGAGGTCATAGTGGGCAGAGGGGTCTGTCTTTAACTATGGGTCGTCTGTAAGTCGGATGTCCTTAAGTAGGGGACCGCCTGTATATAAACTCACCGGCCACTTTATTAGGTACACCATGCTAGTAACGGGTTGGACCCCCTTTTGCCTTCAAAACTGCCTCAATTCTTCATGGCATAGATTCAACAAGGTGCTAGAAGCATTCCGCAGAGATTTTGGTCCATATTGACATGATGGCATCACACAGCTGCCACAGATTTGTCGGCTGCACATCCAAGATGCGAATCTCCCGTTCCACCACATCCCAAAGATGCTCTATTGGATTGAGATCTGGTGACTGTGGAGGCCATTTGAGTACAGTGAACTCATTGTCATGTTCAAGAAACCAGTCTGAGATGATTCCAGCTTTATGACATGGCGCATTATCCTGCTGAAAGTAGCCATCAGATGTTGGGTACATTGTGGTCATAAAGGGATGGACATGGTCAGCAACAATACTCAGGTAGGCTGTGGCTTGGCAACGATGCTCAATTGGTACCAAGAGTGCCAAGAAAATATTCCCCACACCATGACACCACCACCACCAGCCTGAACCGTTGATACAAGACAGGATGGATCCATGCTTTCATGTTGTTGACGCCAAATTCTGACCCTACCATCCGAATGTCGCAGCAGAAATCGAGACTCATCAGACCAGGCAATGTTTTTCCAATCTTCTACTGTCCAATTTCGATGAGATTGTGCAAATTGTAGCCTCAGTTTCCTGTTCTTAGCTGAAAGGAGTGGCACCTGGTGTGGTCTTCTGCTGCTGTAGCCCATCTGCCTCAAAGTTCGACGTACTGTACATTCAGAGATGCTCTTCTGCCTACCATTGGTTGTAATGGGTGGCGATTTGAGTCACTGTTGCCTTTCTATCAGCTCGAACCAGTCTGCCCATTCTCCTCTGACCTCTGGCATCAACAAGGCATTTCCGCCCACAGAACTGCCGCTCACAGGATGTTTTTTCTTTTTCGGACCATTCTCTGTAAACCCTAGAGATGGTTGTGCGTGAAAATCCCAGTAGATCAGCAGTTTCTGAAATACTCAGACCAGCCCTTCTAGCACCAACAACCATGCCACGTTCAAAGGCACTCAAATCACCTTTCTTCCCCATACTGATGCTCGGTTTGAACTGCAGGAGATTGTCTTGACCATGTCTACATGCCTAAATGCACTGAGTTGCCGCCATGTGATTGGCTGATTAGAAATTAAGTGTTAACGAGCAGTTGGACAGGTGTACCTAATAAAGTGGCCGGTGAGTGTATATACGCTATATATATATATATATACATATATATATATATATATATATATATATATATATATATATATATATATATATATATATACACATTGTATCTATAAAGACAGTAAAGTCATTCTACCAATAGGAATGTTTTATAATGTTCCTACCCTTTGCGCCAGGCAGCTTGCATGGAATGCTTTATACACGTCACGCTACAAAGGGTTGTACAAATGAACCCTTCGTACACTTGTTTAACACATGTGTTGTTGTCCATGATCTTTAATAAATAATATTCATGAGAACACCTCATTTAGTGTTGGGCTACAATGATTGAATTTGGGGTCTGATGAAGGTATTATTAAATATGATCCTGGTCGTTCAGTAACTGGATGGATAACACTGCCAAACTGGGTTTGTAAAATGAAATATCAGAAGACCTTCCATATTAGTTTATTACTACTTACCTCCCTGATGTTTGGTGACTTAATTCACTGAACATTGAAATGGTCTCGGCTTTGTGTGGGCCATAGCACACAACATGCAGTGGGCAGGAAATATTTTTTATGCTTTGTTTCAGTTTCTCTATCTTGGCCACAGTTGCATCCCCAATGGAAAAGTAGTATACAGCATCAACCTGTAATATAAAAGCCATCTCTAAATAAGCCAAATACATAAAATTTGTGACTAGCGTGTGCTGTGAAAGAATACAAAACTGCTACTGGCAGACAAAGATACCCATATCCGGACAATAGATATATTATTAACACATAATAAAACTTAACGTTTATTTAGTCTCAAAGTTAAGAGAGTATGTTGTGTAGTAGCATTAGCTACCAAGTGCTCAAAGGGAAGGTGTGTTAAAAACACAGTAGGGTAGGTTCATTGAGTCACAAAAGTAACGTTCATGAGTAGTGGACCAAACTCCCATGAACGACGAATAGGCCACGAACAATGACCAGGATAACAGTATCGTAGTTCTCAAAGGACTGATGTCCCTACTATATTTGGCGATATTTTTGTATATCTGTGAGAGCTCCTACTGAGGTATGGTAGTAAATGTATCTCTGTTTGTCTGTTGCCAGACACTACAGTACTGCGTATTTATACCCTCAGAGTATCTTGGAGGAACACTAGAAAATTGCAGAGTGTGACCATAGTAGTTGTTGGTCCTCTGGAGACAGATACTGATTGGTCATATATTGTGACCAGAGCTCTACACCGTAGAAGGACAATAATAGTTTAATATCTAGGTAGAATGCTACACTCTCCCTGATAGATCATTATTCGTGGTTGCTAATGTATGAACTAGCTCAGAGCCTAACCTAGCTGCAGATTAAAAGAGATGCACTTTAGCCCCCCGACATGTTTCACCAGCAAGCTGGCTTCAGGGGGTATGACATGGGTATGCAGTTAATATATACCATCTTACCTTAGCAGCAGGTTCTACCCACAACTTGGACTTACAAGAAAAAGTATGAAATTTTCCAGTTTATAAAAAAATTACTTTATTAATTATTAAATACATAGAAAATTCAATAGTAGCAAAACACAGGAACACCAAATGAAAAGGTGTGTGTCCTTTCTGTATAGAAGGATTGTACCAATTAATAGCATATAGTGTATAGACGGTAGGTAATACAGCATAAATACATACATAGTAAAACCTATGGCCTAAGATATAATTACCATACCAAATATGTGGACACACACTGAAGGACCCGACAAGTGTTTCTCAAGGGGAGTTTAGCAGCACGTTGTAAACAAAGAAAAAAATAAGGCTAAATTGACAACAGGTAAATTTGGCAAATCTGTCTCTCAGGGGGAATTTGGTGCTACCGCCGTATATGGATTGCAGAATATAGCAATATCTCTATTAATATCAATATAATAGATATTAATAGATAGCCAATGTGAAAACACTCACTGAAATCAATGGCTTTGTGAGGCATCCCTGGAAATCACTGATGAAAAACAACGCCAATGTGAGAGAGACCTTAACACTTTAAAAAGGTTTCTGCAGCAGAACAGATTAAAACAGTTTTGCTACTAGTTTTTTTTATTAAAAATGTATGCAGTATAATAAAAAATGATAAAACAAAGTATAATAAATATGATAAAACTATTCTATAGGTTAGAAGGATTAACCGCTTACCGATGCGTGATATAGTAGCATGCCACTCGTCGGGTACGGGTGATTGGAGAGCGCCGGTGAGTGTTTGCTGCAATGTCCACGAACGGTGCTAGGGGACATATACTGGGGATATCTTGAACAATTAGTGTTTTTTTACTGAAAGTTTGACTACTAGCCCAGTCTTGGACTAATAGGCCACCGTACATGGAGGTCTTCATCTGACCTCTGGCTGCCAGGGTAACCCCCCGACAACCTAAGACCCCTTCTGTCTCCTTTTAGCTTCTGCAATCGTGCATGATCATGGCAGTTAAGGGTTAAAGGCAGGGCCGGATTATAGGCGGGGCTCCCGGGGCTCAAGCCCCGGGGCCCCCACCATCTTGCCCCCCCAGGGGGCCCCCACCAGATGCCACCCCCTGGGCCTCCCCTCCGGAGCCGACATCTCCCTGAAGCCCGGCCGCATCCCCGACACAGGAGACTGCCAGTGCCACCTTCCCGCCCCCCGGCACAGGTCACAGCCTCCCCACCCTCCCATCTGCTTGCATGTTCAAGCCTACCACCCCACGCCAGCCCTCCGCCTATTCCCCTGCAAGGCTGAGCCACACGCCCCCCCCCGGAAAAGTTGACCGCCTCCACACCCGCCCACACGCACGACCATCCAAGCAGCCCCGCTAGTACTCGCGCCACCCCGCCCTCCGCAACTCCTCCCGCCGGAAAAAGCACCTGGCTGAATACCGCTCCCCTCCCCCGGCCGAACACGCAACTCCCGCGGCCCCCCGCCCGAAAAAGCACCCACCCTCAGCCACTCCACCCACCTGAACACGGTCCCCCCGCCCCCTCCTCCCCCGCCAAACATGCAAACCCCCCCGCGCCCGTACAAGCAACAGTGCGCCCCCCCCCGCCCGTACAGGCAACAGTCCGGTCCACGCACCCCCCCCCCCCCCCGCCCGTACAGGCAACAGTCCAGCCCGCGCCCCCCCCCCGCTCGAACACCCGTCTGACGCCACGAACAGTCACCTGGAAATGTAAGTATATAAATATGTATTTGTGTGAATATGTATTTGTGTGTGTATATGTAGGTGTATATATATTTATATACAGTGTATATGTGTATATACAGTGTATATGTGTATGTACAGTGTATATACAGTGTATATGTGTATGTACAGTGTATATACTGCGTATATGTGCATCTACTGTGTATAAACTGTGTATATGTGCATCTACTGTGTATATACTCTGTATATGTGCATCTACTGTGTATATACTCTGTATATGTGCATCTACTGTGTATATACTCTGTATATGTGCATCTACTGTGTATATACTCTGTATATGTGCATCTACGGCGTATATACTCTGTATATGTGCATCTACGGCGTATATACTCTGTATATATGCATCTACGGCGTATATACTCTGTATATATGCATCTACAGCGTATATACTGTGTATATGTGCATCTACTGCGTATATACTGTGTATATGTGCATCTACTGTGTATATACTGTGTATATGTGCATCTACTGTGTATATACTGTGTATATGTGCATCTACTGTGTATATACTGTGTATATGTGCATCTACTGTATATATACTCTGTGTATATGTGCATCTACTGTGTATATACTTTGTATATGTGCATCTACAGTGTATATACTGTGTATATATGCATCTACTGCGTATATACTGTGTATATGTGCATCTACTGTGTATATACTGTGTATGTGTGCATCTAATGTGTATATACTGTGTATATGTGCATCTACTGCATATATACTGTGTATATGTGCATCTACTGTGTATATACTGTGTATATGTGCATCTACTGTGTATATACTCTGTATATGTGCATCTACAGTGTATATACTGTGTATATGTGCATCTACAGTGTATATACTGTGTATATGTGCATCTACTGTGTATATACTGTGTATATGTGCATCTACTGTATATATACTCTGTGTATATGTGCATCTACTGTGTATATACTTTGTATATGTGCATCTACAGTGTATATACTGTGTATATATGCATCTACTGCGTATATACTGTGTATATGTGCATCTACTGTGTATATACTGTGTATATGTGCATCGACTGTGTATATACTGTGTATATGTGCATCTACTGCGTATATACTGTGTATATGTGCATCTACTGTGTATATACTGTGTATATGTGCATCTACTGTGTATATACTCTGTATATGTGCATCTACAGTGTATATACTCTGTATATGTGCATCTACAGTGTATATACTCTGTATATGTGCATCTACTGTGTATATACTGTGTATATGTGCATCTACTGTGTATATACTCTGTATATGTGCATCTACGGCGTATATACTCTGTATATATGCATCTACGGCGTATATACTGTGTATATGTGCATCTACTGCGTATATACTGTGTATATGTGCATCTACTGCGTATATACTGTGTATATGTGCATCTACTGCGTATATACTGTGTATATGTGCATCTACTGTGTATATACTGTGTATATGTGCATATACTGTGTATATACTCTGTATATGTGCATATACTGTGTATATACTGTGTATGGGTACATTCACACGCGGTATGCCTGCCATGCGCTGGATAGGAGGAGGAGGTGATCCCTTCTCCCTCCATAGAAAACAGCGGCGCACGGCTGCACACTCGTAAAAAGATAGAGCATGCTCTATCTTTTTGCGGTGTACAGCGCGGATCAGCACCCTACTGCTGCCGGCCCGCCATTGCCCTCTATGGGGACATATATGCGGCCGCAAATTTGCGACCGTATGTACGTCCCCCCAGACGGTCGTGTAAATGAGCCCTAAATATGTATATACTGTGTATAAATGTATATATGCATCTACTGTGTATATGCTGTGTATAAATGTGTATATATGCATCTGTTGCGTATATATGTATATGCTGTGGATATATGCATAGATGCATATACTGTATTTATACGTGCATAAATTTATATCAGCATATACACCTTAAAATATATGTATATATATGATGTGTGATTTTGTATATGCTGTGTATATGGTATATATGTATATGCTCTATACAGTGAATGTGTGTGTGTGGCTGTGCGGGCTGAGGTGTATGTTACATGGGACTGCATATCTAGTAGGGGTGAAGGTAGATATAAAGATGTGTTACTGGGGCGAGGCGGCTGTATGTAGCTGTGTTACTGGGGCGAGGCGGCTGTATGTAGCTGTGTTACTGGGGGCGAGGCGGCTGTATGTAGCTGTGTTACTGGGGGCGAGGTGGCTGTATGTAGCTGTGTTACTGGGGGCGAGGTGGCTGTATGTAGCTGTGTTACCGGGGACGAGGCGGCTGTATGTAGCTGTGTTAATGGGGCGAGGCGGCTGTATGTAGCTGTGTTACTGGGGGCGAGGCGGCTGTATGTAGCTGTGTTACTGGGGGCGAGGCGGCTGTATGTAGCTGTGTTACTGGGGGCGAGGCGGCTGTATGTAGCTGTGTTACCGGGGGGCGAGGTGGCTGTATGTAGCTGTGTTACCGGGGATGAGGGGGCTGTATGTAGCTGTGTTACTGGGGATGAGGCGGCTGTATGTAGCTGTGTTACTGGGGGCGAGGTGGCTGTATGTAGCTGTGTTACTGGGAATGAAGCGGCTGTATGTAGCTGTGTTACTGGGGGTGAGGCGGCTGTATGTAGCTGTGTTACTGGGGGTGAAGCGGCCGTATGTAGCTGTGTTACTGGGGGCGAGGCGGCTGTATGTAGCTGTGTTACTGGGGATGAGGCGGCTGTATGTAGCTGTGTTACAGCTGGGATAGTGGAAAGTGAGCAGGAGGACATGTATGCATGCTACACTCAATGGGGGCCTCCACCAGACTTTGCGCCCAGGGGCCCCCACCAACCTTAATCCGGCCCTGGTTAAAGGGGCTGTCTGAGACTGTTAAAAAAAAAAACCTTGATGGCTGGGAGGGGGTTGCTTAAAAAAATAAACATTTACTTACCTCCCGGTGTCCCACACTGCCTATGTAAACATACAGTGGCACAGAAGCCGTGCCGCGAACAGCTTCTGGCCGGCCAAGGTGGCAAGCTACACCCATGCGTCCCTATTCCCAGCACTGTATATGCTGGAGGTGTTGGCGTGACCGGCCACCTTGACTGGCCTGAAGCTGAGGCAGCGTGGCTTCCGTGCCCTTGTTTGTTTACATAGGACATGGACTGGAGAGTTGGCACTGCAGGACGCCGGGAAGTAAATAAATGTTTATTTTTTAAGCAGCCCTACCAGCTACCAAAGTGTTTTTTACAGTCTTGGGCAACCCCTTTAAACTGCCCATCATGGAGAGATCTCCTCGTCGCAGCAGGGTCCTGGCTGTATGTAACTGCTGCAGATCGTGATGGTAGACTGACAGTGCCAGCACAATCTGAAGGACGAAATACATTGTCCTAACGTGGCAATGGTCCGCTAATTAGGGTGATCTATCTAAGAAGATAGGTAAATCTGTTCAATAACTGTGATTTAGCTGTTCAGTTCCTGTGAAGAAATTGCACCTAAATCCACCTCAAAAGTGATTCTGATGCACCCTAAAAGATGGTAAACCTGCAGCGCCAGATGTCATACATACTAGAGCTGCACCAAGTTTTTGGATCAGCCAGTACACCACGGACAGAGCTGTCTGCTATCCCTATCAAGACACTTCGACAGGACTTAAAGAGCTCTGCAATACATCCTAATTGGAAATGTTTTCTGGAAGTGACTACTGATGAAGGATCTACTGGGAATTTTATTCAAGGGGTTAGAAGCTTTGAGGATACTGAGGATATTAGTCTATTATTGTGACTTAGATAACAATCAGACTTTATTAATAGATGCAGATATTGAGGGGATTCCAATGGGATCACTTACTTTTTCAGCTGCAGCTGAAAAAGTAAGTGATCCCATTGGAATCTTTTTTTTATTGGAATCTTTGTAACATATGACATATATTACCTGATTATCCAAGGCTTCTGATAAGGTTTCAGCTGCGCTATCCACATTGACAACTGGAAAGTGCTGAAGGTTCCTAATCCATTCCACTGCTTCTTCTATGGAGTGCTGAGTGACATGGATAACCTTCGGATGCCATTTCACTGGCTCTTGTGAAACCCTATACAAAATAAATCATAGCACTTGTCAAGCTGATCCACTGCCGCAAGTTCAGACAAGCATTAATCAAAAGCTTTACAAATTATTACTTCCAATCCACACAATAATGTGTGTTACATTCTGGGGGTTACAGAGTACCTTTCACCACCTACACTAAATCCAAGTTGTTGCTCAATTTAACAGGCACAGCTCCACCGATTCCAGTGCAACATTTTTAATTTAGCCCCCACCATCCCAGTGTTTCTAATCTAAGGCTGGAAATGCACCTGTGAGTGGGCCACGCTCCAAAACGCAATGCAAACTCTCAGTTGAAACACATATACGATCGGAACAAGCCCCTCCCTGTTCCGGTTAATTTACGTTTCTAAATTCTGTTCAAACACAACCTGAGCCTGGCGGTCGAGGATTGCTGAAGCCTGAAGCCACCCACTTGACAGAAGAGAGCTTATTTAGCATAGTGGATACTGCAATAAACAGCACTGATTGCTTGGGAGTAATGGGGGATAGAGAAAAAATTCCACCTGTTCCAGATTCTGTGTAACATACCTAATTAAAAAAATGCAGAGACTGTCCATGTATATTTTGAAATAGCATTAGGAACTGAAAATAACAGCATGCCTCCCGTGGAATATAAGAGAAAAGAAAAGTATGTCTGGTAAGTATAGAACATAGCCCTACACAATGCTGGTTTTACTTGTGGGGGAGTTGGGAGCTGTAAGATTCCCTTTAAGAACTTTTAATAAAATGTGAAAATTTTTAATCATTTTGGAGTGATAATTTTATGACTCCCAGTTTTCTTTTGTTCTATTGGGTTCTATTGCAGTTTTTTCATAATTGATATTGGGGAACAATTGGGGTTGATCCAGACTGAAACATTTTCCTTGAGAATGTATTGTATATGTAAGGGATGCAGAGGGTTGGAGTTGTTGTCACATACTATTATGTGGTATGCTACATTGATTTTTTTCGAAAAAGTCACAAAATGCATAAAAAGTACCAGCATATACGGCAGGGCCTGGAGTGACTATACAGCTATTTATGCAACTTTAAGTTTAAGTCATGAATCCTGATTTGCACTACGTTGCACTAGCAACTAACAATAGTGAAGCGAAATAGTCCACTGCAAATTTTAAGCAATGTAAAAAAAAACTTTTGCAACTTTTTGGAGACTTTTTTACAACAAAAAAGCCCAGCTAAACCACCATTTTTAACCACCCACTCTTTTTAAAGGTCTATACAACTTCCATTATTCCTGATAAGGTTATCTGGAAACACTTCTTATTTTTTTGCAAGCTTCATATAAGTTAATACATTTTTTTTTTTTTTTTTTTAAGAGGTGAGCATTGCCTGCTCCTGGTCTTCATATTAGATGAAAGAGAGCAGTGCAGCGTAAAGAATAAAATGCAGATTATACTGCATTTGGTGTACTTACCAAATAAGATTGAACTTGGATGTGTGTACAATTTGTTCTCTGATGACAAGACATAGGGCATCCTGGCACAGTTTAATTTGTTCTTTGGTAGAGGAGCTAAGGTCAAGAATAATCAGTACACACTGTTCCTGGACCACTCCAAACACTGAGCGACTTGAGCTGGTCAGCCAGGCGAGTCTTCGATGGTAAAGATCAATGATATTTGTAACAGATTCAATCTTCTGGAGAATTTCTTCCTTTTTAGCTGTCAACTGATTGATAAAAATAATTATAGAACTTCTATAAACTTATATATAAGTATATAAAATTGTAAATATTAATACTTGTATGTAGTTATGTATATTCCTTTACCAATTCAGTTTTGGATTTATTAGTGTTTATTAATGTGCATCAACAAGACTTATAGAACACGTGTATCCACTGTATTCAATGGGGCTAAACACACGTCCCTGCAACACGCACCAGAATTTCATTGTACAATTAATTTAGGCACCCATTTATATGGCTTAAAGGCATAGGGGCACATTTACTAAGCAGTGTGTGCCGGAATTCTGGCAAGGACTGCACATAAATACATGTGAAAACGGGTTGCATATGTATTTATGAAGTGTTTCCGCTAATATTTTGTTACGGCTGAACTGTGCTTGCTGGGACACAATACTGTGTACAGAAAGAGCCGTTCACAATAAAAAATTGTGTCCTGAAAGACGCTTTAGAAGCAGCTAAAAGGCGTTCTGGTGTATTTTCACACCAGGCGCCAGATTTATGTCTGCAAGTCAGGCATAATTGTAGCACATGCCTGTTAAACTGCGTACACCAGAAAAACACTGGAGCACTCAGTTTAAGCACTTTTGGCGCTCACCGGGTGCGCAAGATTATTGCAGACTGTGTGGTTTTCATTAATGTGGCGCACTCTGAACATTAGTAAATAGTACTGCCGACAAACAAACTTGCTTGCTAGCTGCCAGCTGGCACTGTTTTACATGGCTGAATACCTCTTAGAAACAAAGTTCTACCATGCCAAAATTGCCAGGTATTACATATTCCTAATAAGAAATGCATCAAGAGTAACATAATGAATAAATAAACATAGTTAAGAAAAGGCCACAGTTCAGAGATTACATATCCATATATGACGTTATAACTAGCATGATAACCACAAATCCTAGTAATAAAGATACACAAATAATCAATGAAGGTCTAAGTGCAAAAAAAGCCTCAAATATAATCATAGCATGAGAGATAATAAACAAAGTTACCAAACCATATTTTTTGGTGCACCTTTAACATAGGGTTTGCAACACATTTCTGTCGGACTTTGCATGAAAATGTGGCGCACGGTACAATTGAGCACAGGAAAGCCCATTTCAATTACGAAATTTGTGTTGCGTGAAGAATAGTGCAGCCACGTTGAATAAACGTTGCGAGCAACACAAATGTGTTCGTATAGAGCCCTATTCACTGACTGCTGCCCTTCTTTTAGCTAAAATTTTTTCCATTACATCCACATAAATCACTTTTTATCTTTTATTACCTGGCATCAGA
The DNA here is from genome assembly GCF_040894005.1 of Engystomops pustulosus. Lineage (NCBI taxonomy): Eukaryota > Metazoa > Chordata > Amphibia > Anura > Leptodactylidae > Engystomops > Engystomops pustulosus. The sequence continues at coordinate 100,595,140 of NC_092412.1, read as the reverse complement.
GAGGGACGTGTCCTTCTCGGCCAGCCCCTCCCATCTAATACTCCCCATGCTTTATGCTTTCTTACTGGTCACAGTTCATGTCATGTGGCCAGAGTGACATCATCTCAGGTACTTTAGCCTATTAATAATAGCAAAATGTACCCCATGCATGTAAATGACCACATGATGTCACAGCAGCCTCCATTGGCTTCTAATCCTCCTCATCCTCCATGGAGGCTGCTTTGATTTCATGTAATCACATACATGGTATACAGTTTGCTATTATTCCAAGGCTAAGGGACCTGCAATGATGTCATTCTGGTCACATGTCATGAATGTAACACAAGGCACCGTGTAAAAAAATTGACAGAATGGGGCTTATTTACTAAGGTTTCCGTGGCTGCATTTTCGACAGATTTCCCGACTTTTTGGGGATCGCGCCGGGGATTGTGTCGCACGCGATCGCATTGTGATGCTATTGCATCGGCTTTCACACAACGCAAATCGGGCGGCGGACCATCAGACGTTCCGACAGATTCCGACTAAGCGTGGGATTTGACATTCAAATTTGTGTCACAAGCCAAGCACTTACATGCATCGGGAAGAAGAAGGTGAACCCCGGCGGACCTCAGCGGGGAGCGACACATGCAGGATATCGAGCGCAGGATATACGTGGATTGCAGCACAGTGCATCGTCGACGGGAAACGCACCTCGGGGGATCGCGACTCAGACAGGTAAGTAAATATGCCCCAATATTTCCCATCTGTACATAGAACTTTATACGTCTGTAGGTGAATATTAGCAAACGGTTCCTAAGTACAAGGAGGCAGAGCAGGGATTTGAAGAGACACAGGGCTGTCAGTCACAATAATGGGTCTTGGTTCTCTGCCAGCCTGAGAGAGAAGAGTCACAGAGACCAGACATGAGTCACAAAAGTTAATTTGCATATCAGAAAACTGTCTGCAATTAAGGTACCATGCCCCACTGGCAGATAATTTTAGGTGATATGGGGAGAACTTGCAACTCTTTATCAGCAGGCATTGTTACTCCTATAAATACATGTGCAAGCAATTTACATCTAAAAGCACAGCGCCAGCCGCATATCTATAACATTTGTCCGGCGCCATCAATAAGCACTGCGTGACTGCAGACCCTGTCAGAGCGGCACGACCACATTGCAGAGAGCCGGCGGCGATTACACAATATATGCGATGCTGCCGGTATCTCTTACAGGTTCCCGCCGACAGGGTGTGGTGCAGGAGTGTCGGCCGGCCCCTTCATGAATAAAGCCGACTTCAAGCGCACAGGATACGAGGATCCAAGCTCTTATTTGGTAAGAGGTCGGATCGGTTAAAACCAACTTTTCCAACATAAATTTAAAAAAATTTGGCAGATATAGAAATGGGGCTGGTGAGAGGATTATAAGTGGCATATTTGGTGTGGGTCTTTTTTGGTGGTGACAGGTCCTCTTTAAGGATCATAGTAGGGATTGTCATTTACTTATCTGTAATCCATCCTCCAGCAAATTGGGCAGTGGGTTACCACAAAGTGTGAAGTAGCTACTCGACACCCGTCCACTAGGATTTTGGATGTAAAAAATTTCTGGATGTTGGAAGATAGGATAAAGTAGCAAATAAATGATACAATATATATGTGCCAATGCTATAATGCTGTCTACCCTTATTGTTATATTAATGTAAAAAAAAATGTTTTTCAAACAAAAAAGTTTAATTGTGGTATAGCGGAGAGAAGCCTCTCACAATCGAAGGTCTGTTTATACACAAATATGTTTGCAATTGGGAACTAGCAACACACCCATACGCGATGCAAAACATGTGTTGCTGGGTCCTGATCACAAGTGTTTAGGTTCAAAACGCATCTGCAATTGTGCGATCCTTTTGCCCTGTAAAAGCCTAATGGCTATATACCACATTGCAAAATCACAAACATCTTTAAACTTGCCCCAACACGAGTGGATGTATTGTACAGCACAGAACAGTGCCTGTGTGTGCTATACTTAAACGGATAGCACCAACTGCTGGCCTTTTTACAGATCATTGCCAACAGATGCTATCTAATGGACCATGAGTCTGTTCCGCAAAAACAGAAAAGCATGTCCTAGCCAGAACCATTTTTCACGGATCACTTACAGTTTATTAGGATACATGTAAAATGGATGCCGAACTTATGCAAATTGGCCATTTGGCCATTGCCCTATAGCCATCTCTTTAAATTATATGGTAAGGATAGCGGCACTACAAGGTGCAGCACTATTCTTTCCATCAAAAGAACACTAGAATGGAACCAACACAGACCTCACAATAAGTTATGGTCTAGTGGTCCTGAATCCCAGGTTCACATTTGCATTGGTGGTTTACGTTACACTTAAAGGGGTATTCCGGGAATATGAACGTCTGACACAAAAACCCATGATGATATAAATAAATGAATATAACAAAACTATATGTCATTTGTCACAAAATGGAGCTTAAATAGTTTGATTTTATGATTTACAAAATTTATGGCCTCTCTAAAGTAGGTGGAGTTATCACCAAGATGGCCGCCACTGAAAAATACAAGTTCCATGATCCTTTAGTTCTCAGTAACTCCTCCTACCTTTTATGCTCTGCTCCCAGTGATGATCTAAAAGGTTTTCTTGCTCAGTCACCATAGTGATGATGTGTAACTGCCATTACCACAGCACTAGTCACACTGGGTGCACTGCAACCAACCGATTACAGCCAAACATAGTGGTGATCACATGACCTGCCCAGGCAGGTGCAGGACATGTGATGTGGACATGTGACCAGCGGCCATCTTCTGTTCTGCGACGGACCGCGCGGAGGAAATTAACGGACTGATTAAAGGGCCAGTAGCATTTTAATTCTTCATTACAGTCTATGTCACCAGCATTTTTCTGCTAAGGGGAGCAAAATTTTAAATAACAACTAATTACACATTAGCTTATATTTTGAGTACCCATTTGCATATGAATTATGCTTATTCCTGGAATACCCCTTTAAGAGCGCGTAATGGAAACTGAAAACTGAAGTAGACAGTAAAGTGTTCTGTTCTCCTTCTGTTCCCCATTACCTTCAATGTATGGATTATTACCTTCCATTACACTTCTGTTATTAATAGCAGAAAATAATATGTGGCTGCTGCGCAATTTTTTCTGCTATTTGATAATAGAATTGAGAACAGAACCTGCCAAATTCAAGTGTGAGCCCAAGGCTGCTTTCACACAGCTGTATGCTCACCAGGCCGTATCCCTGGTGAACATACAGAGCCACGCTAGAGAGGAGGAGGGGTCAGCACAAATTCACACAGGTTACATAGACACAGGTTACACATACATATACAGACAGGTTACCCAGACACAGACTACACATACATAAACACACAGGTTACGCAGACACAGGTTACAGGTTACAAATGATGTATTAAATCATTTTGAGAGGCAATTTATGATCTTATCTGTACAAATATGTAGCCGGTTCTGCTAAGGCAGAAATCCAGGATAAAACAAGCTCTTCTGTACACTCAGACCTAGACAGTAACCTTAGAGTGCAGAATCTGCTTACTGAATGCTGTAGGCCTTGATAAATAAATTATTAAGATGTGACATGTATTATGCATGTCTCCATTCATCGATTATAAGAGAAATGGTGGGAATATCTTACACACTTACATTGTAGATTTTACCATTGTGGGAATACTGCGGGAAAAGGCCATGACAATATCGTGAGGACACCGGGCGCCCTAGTTCGTTTACATAATCTGTGGAAATAAAAGTTGTATGACTCAAACTCATAAAACTTTATTCATGCTTTATAATAAAAATGAATTAAGCTATATAACGGGTTCTTCAAGTATGGCATGAAACAGGAAAACAGCAAGTTTAATTCACACATACTTTATTGTCGGGAGAAATACTGACAATATAGAGACTACATATTAGGAAATTGCTATATAGCGTATAACTCAATATCATCGAAAAAGATGGAACGTAACTATTGACAACATTTCTTTTTCTTTTCCTTGAAATGTATGGTAGGACTAACCTTCTTTCTGGTGAAAACCAAGGCGTGCCAGGATTTTAGGCATTGTAAGTTTCTTCTTTCTGAGACCAAAGGACTGCAGCCATACTGGTGATGAAACTTGTGCGGATTCTTCCATTTCTGACATCAGTCATCTACATATAAGTAAATAATAAGGTTGAGTAAAATTTTTACACATAGGGGCACATGCATAACCGCACAGCTGCACAAGGGACAAGTTTGCGCACCTTTGCAAGAGTTCAAACAAGCCGGATGACGTCAGCGAAGAGAGAAGAATTGCGGTCGACGGGAGAGATATATTAATTAACCGGGGGGGGGGGGGGGGTGCATTACTTACTGAGTGGAGGGGCCATGAGGTCATTAAGTTGCACGAGCCTGAGCTCATTTGTTATAAGGTTGTATTCTCTGCGATTAGGGTGCCCCAGATTTAGCTGGAAGAAGTGGAATCATCCCCTACAGGTAGCAGGCAGTGCTTATAGCATAGTCTAACACCGCTAAAGTGGTTATAGATGTAGATTGTTTTTAAGAACAAAAGGCTTTAAAAATTTAGCAAATGCACCTGAGGGGCTCCATGCTCCATTAACACCTATGGAGCCTCGAGTCCCTCAGGCTCATTTGCATAATTTAAAAAATGCTAACATTTTGCAAATGAGCCTCTGGGGCTCCACGCTCCATTAACACCCATGGAGTCTTGGGCCCTTCAGGCTCATTTGCATAATTTAAAAGCCTTTTTTTTCCCCAAAAACCAGGGCATAAAAAGGTAAAAGAAGATCAGATCCTGTCATAGGGTGCACATAGCAGTATCTCAGTGTGCTTGGTTTACAATGCTTGATCCTGGTGGTAGATGTCCTTTAAGTGATTTTGCGACTTTCTGAACAAAAGTTGCAAAAAAAGTTGCAAAAGGCTCTTTATTCCTTGTTGTACATTCTTCTTTCAAGCATGCGGTTGTTACCCCATTACTAAAGAAACCTTCTCTGGACCAATCCAATGCTGCTAACTACCAACCAGTCTATAATCTTCCTTTCATCTTCAAACTCCTGCAACGCCTGGTCTATTCTCGATTAACCCGTTATCTCTCAGCTAACTCCCTCTTTGATCCCCTGCAATCTGGTTTCGGCTCTATGCACTCTACAGGAAAGTCTACCATGATCTCATCATGTCTTAATCCAAAGGGTACTATTCTTTCTGGGTTCTCCTGGATCACCTGGCAGAATTTGATACTGTGGATCAGCTCCTCCAAAGAAAGCTTCGCTCCATTGGTCTGAAGCTGCACTATTCTGTTTTTCTTCCTATCACTCTGACTGCACTTTCAGCCTCCTTCTCTCACTGGCAAGTTTCCTCAGGGCTCTGTCCTAGGTCCTCTTCTCTTGGATATGTTTATAAGATGGCGGCTGATGACTGTCTCAAGCAGCAGTATTTTTATTTAATAAATTATTTATATGCCATCCCCTTATAAAGAATGTCTGGACCAGTATACAGGCTCTTATACCTCTCGTGTCACCCGCTCATCCTCATAGACTGTAAGCTCTTGCGAGTAGGGCCCTCACTCTTATGACTGTTATTACTCATTTTATTTGTATAAATAATCTCTAACGCTCTATGGAATTTGATGGCACTATATAAATAAAGATTATTATTATTACATGTGAACAATACAAACACCCTCCATGACATAACGGCCATGGAATATTACCCCACCAAGGCCTGACTACAGTGTGGGGGCAAAATCTAACCTTTGTGTTCCAAAGATTGTCATCAGAAACAATAAATGATGCCACTTATCTGCAGTGAAAACGCCTTTGTGCAGCAGGTGTTTGATCTGCAGGACATAAGTGACGCCACTTATTGCTTCTGATCTTTGCGATAAATTTAGGATTTAGTTTTACAAAGTTCCTTTCTATATGCAAGTGTGATAAATCCCATACACTATACCATTAACTAGCTAACGTGCCAATATTTACTCTCTGTAAGAAAGGGATGAGTTAGGAGATATACATATATGCAGATTTCAGCCTATGAGACAGGACACACGTTTTATACTCATTTCTCTGGCAGTCATGCTCTATGTTCTCTGTGATCAGCCATTGCTGGCAGACCCTCCCCCCGATCACTAGCGGTATGTATTACCGGGAGACTGATGATCGCATTATTATTTCAGATCTCACCTGCACCCGCCGTGCCCTCTGACGCCGGCTCGTCCGATTGTTGACCATAGAGACGGGGGTTGCCAAGGTCTGACCAATCAGAGCAGCGTCGGTGTGAGGGGCGGGGAGGTGATCCCGTCCTGACCTGTGCGGGGGCGTCCTCTGTCACTGACATCATTATGAAGTATCGCTGTATCTGCAGTGTGAATGGAGATGAGAGCGGCAGCCTGTGTGTGAGGGGAACAAGCCGTGCCCTCTATAGACAACCAATGTGTCCATTGGTAAACTTCATGTCATCCTTTGAAAACATTGTGTGGTGATAAAGAGTAGCCCCACATCCGCAGTCACCTGCATCCTCCATGTTTCTCTGTGGCATTACATGCTTTCCAGGATCCAGGTACACCTCCAGGATCCAGGGACATTTCCTCATCAATGCTTGTGGCCTCCATCACATAAATTTTATTTTTGGCCGTGTGTTGATATATTTGGGGGAGATTCATTATTCCTTCTGGTAGAGAAAGCACATGAATCTCTCCGCCAGTTTTCTCATTCTCTGAGCCACACGCCAGTTTGGGCATGTCAGAGGGCGGGCATAGGCTCACCAGATTTACTATAGTTTCAGACAGAAAACTATAGCATAGCATAAAACAACGCCAGTTCAGATCTGGTTTACAGGCCCCTGCTGGCGTTAGCCCCTGTATCTCTTTGTAGATATGGGCGCTTTAAGACTAGTGTTCAAAACTCTAGTCTTAATGAATTTCCCCCAATTGATTTTCTATAGGTTCACATACACAGCCCCATGTATAAACTGCAAAATTGCAGAGAAGGTCCTATTCCTAGAGTAGGTCCATGACACACAGACCAGAAACAGCAAACTACAGATCTGTGGCCTGAGAATACACACATTCATGTACGCAAGGCCTATTCCAGGAGCCGGAATACCTGGGCAAGTACCAGGGCCCAGAGCTGCTGGGGGGTCCACACAGCCAAATCTTAGTCCCAGTAGCCTGGCAGCACCTAGGTGCTGATGAAGATAAGCAGTGCTCCATGTGCTGCAGGACACTGGCCTGCCTCTCTGCACTTAAAGCTCTACTCAGCTGCCGGCAGAATAGTCGGATGAAGACAGGTGAGTGTAAGCCTTGGTTGGACCCGAGATGAGGATTTAGGTGAGTTTTTTTTTTATTTTTTACTGATCATATTTTGTCCGTGGGGGTGGGGGGCTGTATATCCTGAATCGATGGAGGGGGGGCTATATATAATGAATCCTTGGAGGGTGAAGAGGCTTTATATTATAAATCCATAGGGGGGGTGGTATATAATAAATTCATGGGGTTAGGGGGGGGGATGTATATGATGATTCCACGGGGCTATATATAAAATAAACTATGAGGGGACAGTTTAGGATGATTAATTAAAGTATATTTTAGGGAACAGGGGACTGTTTTAGTTTTTGAATTTTTAATGCAGCCATGTGAGTTCACTGTAAAAGGAACTACTGAGTCTACCAAAACCTGGATCTGGCAGTGCATGTACAGGTAGTTGTCTGTTACATCAAGTAAATGGGAATAGTCTGATGGGGACAGAACACCAGTCCTATAGTGAGGGGAGCCTCTTGGGAATTCAGTACTTTCCTATTTTTTAAATTAAAGCTACCCCTGAAAGTATTTTCCATAATGTGAGCGAACCCCGTTAACCTTATAGTGACTGCCACACAAGAATGAGCAGAACTCAAGTCTAATTTTTATGTAATGTATTTATTTACACTGCTTGCTCCTGTGTCTGGATCATACTGTAATGACAGGCGAGGCTGGAGAGAGCTCTCATAAAAATCTAAAATGGTACCTTCATCTTGTAGTACTCTAAATGGGTCATACTGTAAATGAGATTGCTATTCATCAGTGTCACGGGTGCTCCTGCGACCCACCTCCCGGATCGCAGGCGCACCCGTGCCCCTCTCTGCTGCACTCACCTCGCCGCAATCCAGCGCTGACTCCGGCAGCACGGCTCGCACCCGCTTCCTGAGAGTTAAAGGGTCAGCGTCCTCATAATTGGTGATGGCCGGTTGCCAATTCTGATAAATTCCCAGCCCCTTCCTGTATTCCCTGCCAGATATTTGTGCTTCCATGTCTGAGAGAAAGCTGTATTCCAAGCCCTTTGCAATTATCCTGATTTCTCGATGTGACCGATTTCAGTCTTCACTTCGCTCCTGTGCCGTCTGTCCTGACCTACCGCTACGTCCCTGACTCCGATTCTGTGCTGCCTGTCTCGACCTACGACCTGTCCCCGACCACCCTTCTGCCTCACGACTTTCTACTACGGCTTGGCTGCCACCGGGAACAAAGTTGCGCCTGTGGAGCAACCTGGTGGTACTACGTCGCAGCAAGTCCAACCTGCTTTGTAGCGGGCTCTGGTGAAAACCGGGTGCCACTTAGACTCCGATCCCAGGTGTCGGCTTACTTCAGCATCCGCGGTGGTCCAGTGGGTCTACTACCCCTGGTGCCTGACAATCTGAGTGGTAAAGGATTTATGTTTAGATTAAATATTATAGATTTTTACCTTAAACATAGAAAATGAGGTGCTAAATTTTTTTCTTGTGTATAGGGCATACCCAGACAATAAAGAAAACAGATGTGGGGCAGATCTCAAAAATTTAATTCAAAAATTCATCCTTACAATTGATGACTCCAGCTGCAAGCTTCAAGGATTAATAAGTTGACACACACATCAATCCAACATTTAACATTTTTTCCTTTATTTTCTTTTTGTAAATGTCTTACATACCTTATGTTTATCTCATCTCGGTGCTAAATCTACAAAACTGGTGCTACACACGTCTTGACGTATGTGATGACATGAACGTGTCAGTCATTCTGTGTATAAATGTAGTAGGCTGCTCCCATTTTACGTCTTTTACATACATTTGTATTTGTAACTCTCCTACACAGAGGGATTGTAAAAGAATCTAGAGTAACTAAGACCTCAGTCTCAGGTCTTCTAAGAATTTTGTCAATACTATAGTAAAATGCTGTTTATTGTGATACGTTTAATATTCACTTCTTTGTAAAGGCAGTGACTCGTACAGTTTGCAATTCTGATTGTACTGACAAGAGGCGTGTTCTCTCTATTAAATACCAGTAAATAATAACCCTACAAGTGACTCATTGGTCTCGCTGTCAGACGCTGCATAGGGGATTTATCCCTTAGGGAATTTTTAAACACCTCTTATCACAACCCTTTTTCTGAGCTTTACTTTTTTCTTCCACTCACCTTCCAAAAGCAATTATATATTTTTTTTCTCCCCAAAGAGCCTACTTAGGGCTTGGTTTTTGCAGGACACTGAACAGTTTAAACACTTTTATAATTACTCAGACAAAAGCCTCAGGTCAAAGCCTCCCCCATTAATGAAATGCCCCATGCAGCCAGCCCCTTCATTTATGAAATGCCCCATGCAGCCAACCGCCCCTACTGATGAAATGCCCCATTCATACAGCCTTTCCTACTGATGAAATGCCCCATGCAGCCAGCCCCCCCTACTGATGGCAAAATGCCCCATGCAGTCAGCCACCCCTACTGATGGTGAAATGCCCCATGCAGCCAGCTGCCCCTACTTCTAATGAAATGCCCCATGCAGCCAGCTCCCCCTAATGATGATGAAATTCCCCATGCAGCCAGCCCCCCCCCCACACTGATGATGAAATGCCCCATTCAGCTAGCCCCCCGACTGTTATAATGTCCTATGCAGTTCCCCCTACTGATGAAATGCCCCATGCAGTCAGCCCCCCCTCTGCCTCTCCACTGATGAAATGCCCCCCTCTGCTCCTCATCAAATAAAAAAACTTCCGGTGCTCCCTGTGGCTCCATTTCTTTTTTCTTTTTGCGTGTTACAGCGGGCAGAGACACCTCCATGCGCTATGCCCACTGGCACACACTATGATAGTGTGCACTGGCTGGCAGAGCACATTGATGAGCCTCTGCCAGCTGTTACATGTAAAGAGAAGAATGAAGAGGAGCCATGTGGAGCATCGGGGAGCTGCGGGGTGTGCCGGAAGGTGAATATGTAAGTTCATTTTTTTATACATCCGTGTCTAAGACGATTGCGGGTTTTTAAGCACACTTTTTTGTGCTGAAAAACTCGGCTTATACACAAGTATATACGGTAACTACTGTAATACTGCCCCCTTTGTACCTAAAAAATAGCTACTATATTGTACAGAAAGATACCTACTATAATACTGCACCAGGTGTAGTCTCCTCCTGTAAAGGAAAAGATTGCCAGCTCACCAATAAGCGTCGAGTCCGGCACGGGCCACCCTTCTGCTGGGGTACATCAATGGCGAAAACAGGAAAAGCACGGTCCAGCCAGGCTCCAGACACCAAAGAATTCTTTATTTAGTGCATATTTAAAAGTATAACACTCCACTCAGATAGACGTAAAGCCTACGCGTTTCGGACGGTCATCCCGTCCTTAATCATGGCTACAAAATACAGACACAGCAACACTTTTAAAGCTCAATACAAACAAGGGCACCTCCCCTCTCCCAACATCCTAAGCGTTTCCATTCACGCCCACCTGAAGTACGATATAACAATAAAACATCATATTTTGTAACATTGAATAACAACATTTACTAGCGGCAATAATTAGTATGATTCCTGTGAACATCCTATTATATCGAACCAATTTTAGAGAGTCCGGAAGAATGAATGGGGCGATCCAAATAGCACAGACGAGTCGAATTCAGTCACATGACTTAAGTCACGTGACGCGTCCAAGTCACGTGATCTTGTGATGTATCTCGTAGCAGGTTGCTTGGTAACCCGTCAGTGCATGCGTCTAATTGGGAGACACAGTTAAAGAAGATATGTACAGGGTAATGGGAGTTTTCACAGTAGGGGGATCCGGAGCGAGGAGGAGTCTCATCAGCACCGCAGCGGAGACCCCCGACGACAACCGCAGGAGCAAAGATCCGGGCACCGGCGAGGATCCTCGCGGCGCGACCGAGAAAAACTCCCCCCAACGTCACGGTAAGTACCATTAGATCTAGATCAAAAATAGAATAGAATAGAATAAACAATATTAGACTGACAACAAAATACAATATGTTAAAATCAACAATTGATTGACACTGTGAATAGTAAAAGACTAAATCTTTAAAAATGAACAAAGACAAAGGGCAACAAGAATACCAAATGGACTGCAATGGTATAACGCAGTATTATTCATGTATCAAATGACACAGAGTAAAATAGAGCAACAGACATATTGGAATTAATAATGATACATTAGTTCTCTTTTCATATTGAGGCCTTGTGGAAAACGAGTTTCCAAAGAAAAAATCCAAAAAGCCTCCCTACTGGCCAAGCGGGCTGCCATATTACCACCCCTAATATTCACGTGGACTTTTTCTATGGCATAAGTAGTCAAGTGCCGAACATCTCCATTATGAATTGTAGCAAAATGCTGTGATGCACCTGATAGATTTCGACCTACAGGGTTAGTAATGTCCCGTAAATGTTCCAAGAACCTAATCTTGAATTTACGAGATGTATGTCCAACATACATAAGGTTGCAAGCAGTGCAGTGTATAATATACACCACATTGTCCGTATTACAGTTTATGAATTTTTTGATGGCAAATTGCTTCATGCCATCACTTGACAAGAAATTTTTCTTTTTATTGACCACAAATTTGCAGGTTTGGCAGCGAGTAGCCCCACATTTAAAGAAACCCTGGGTAGAGAGCCACGTGGGTTTAGGCTGTGCAGAGAAGAGGGAAGGAGATAGTAAATTCCCTAAACTTTGGCCTCTTCTAGAGACTATGCGGCATCCATTTCCAAGGATATTTTCCAATATAGGGTCTGTTTTCAGTAGGGGGATGTGGTGATTCACAATATTAGAGATGGCTTTAAACTGGGGGCTATACTGCAAAACTAATGTGGGAGTGTAACAAGGCTTAGAATGGTTGTTCGCATCTTTTGATTGTTGTGGATATATGAGGTTATGTCTGTTTTTATTGAGGGCCCTGTTGTAAGCTCTCTCTAGTGTCCAGTTTGGATAACCTCTACTTCTTAATCTATTACACACCTGAGATGCCTCCCCATGAAACGTAGAGATATTAGTACAATTACGCCTCGCTCTTATTAATTCTCCTAAAGGAATAGCCTGGATCGTATGAGGTGGGTGTTGAGATTTAGCATGTAAAATTGTATTGCCTGCTGTGGGCTTGCGGTAGGTTTTGGTATTAATATTTGCACCAGTAGCACCATGGAGGGATAGATCAAGGAACGAAATATCATTTGAATGGGTGGCATTCGTAAAATTAAGATTAAACATGTTATTGTTTAAGTGATCAATAAAGAGTGGTATGGCAGGTACATCGCCGCGCCAGACAATCAGAATATCGTCAATGTACCTGCCATACCACTCAATGCAATTCAGAAAAGGGTTGTCAGGGGAGTAGATGGTAAGTTCCTCCCACCATGACATGGTGAGATTGGCCAGGGATGGGGAAAATTTAGCCCCCATACTCACTCCCCTTATCTGTAGATAGAAAATGTTGTCAAACATAAAAAAATTATGTGTGATAAGGAAATGACAGGTCATAGTCACAAACTCTTTAAACTCTGGCGAATATTTAGTATATTTATCCAGATGGAATTGGAGTGCCCTTAATGCAATATCATGGGGGATAGAAGTATACAGTGATACTACATCACAACTCAGCCATTGGAAATTGCTTTCCCAACAAATCTTATCCAGGGACTGTAGAACATCACGTGAATCTTGAAGGAAACCCGGGGCTCGTCTTACTAGAGGCTGTAATATCCAATCTAGCCAGCTGCACAGGTTCTCGCTCATGGACCCGATGCCCGAAACAATCGTACGCATCGGGGGTGGTATAACCCCTTTGTGAGTTTTTGGGAGACCATGAATTATAGGTATCACCGGGTCCTCGACGAAGATCTGCTCAGTCTGGCCCTGCGTGAGGGCACCCAGGCTTAATCCCTCTTCCAGTAACTTTTTTAGTTCGCTATTAAAACATTTGGTAGGGTTCTCATTTAGTTTTCTGTATGTGCTAGAATCATTAAGGAGCACTAAGATTTGTTCCCTATACATTAGTTTGTCCATTAGTACAACTGAGCCCCCTTTGTCGGACATTTTTATTGTGACATCCTGCCAATCAGTGATGTCCTTCAGAGCTTGTTTCAGAGGGGGAGGGAGGTTACTGGTCTTGCGCTCATGAGGAGGCACAGAGTTTTTTAATATTTTAAGGTCACGCTCCATCCTCTCCTGGAACAAATCCATGCAGTCTGCACGGGAGTTAACAGGATAGAACCTTGGATTCTTTACCCTAAAATTTCGAATAGATTTATCACAATTGTAAACGACATCATTATCACTGAGACATCAAATTTTGTAATGTAAGTTGGTCCCTAAAATCAAAGGGCACAAATATGTTTTCACTTACTTGATCAATCTCAGAATCAATGCTACAACCTTCATTTGAATTATAGAAATTGCGTTTCACAGTTAAGTCCCTAATGAATTTATTGATGTCACATATGGTGGTGTAAATGTCAAAGTCTTTGTCGGGGACAAAATTAAGTCCCAATGATAGAATCTTGGTCTGGTCAGGGGAGAGGGTATGACTGGATAAGTTGACTACATCTAAGTCGCCTATTTGGGTTTCTTGCTTCTCAGTGTCCAAGAGGGGATACCATTTACTTCGATGTTTACGCCCCCCTCTGTGTTTTTTGAGGGCCTCCGATTTCTTTTCTTCTTATAATAGGGTGCAGGTCTAGGGGTGTTGCTGCCTTGTTCCGTTTCTGACTCCTGGGTTAGATATTCCGATGAATCTTGGTCGGAGGATAAAAATCCTACCTTCTGTGTTTTGTCATGGTAATATCTTTTGTTGGATTTTTTAAGGATAGATCGGGGGGTATGTGGTGGTCTCTCCCAAGAGTCCCCATTCATACACCTGTTGATTTTCATAATCAAATTCGTCCCTTTGGAATTTTGATCTTTTGGTTGCAGCGATTTTTTCTTCTATGCCAGTTATATGTTGTGTCAATTGCTGAATTTGTACACCAAACTCCTGTTCGGTAAGGTTCTGTTTTAAACTGGTTTTTGCTTTCTCAATATCGACTTGTAGCTCTTTTAATCTTGTTTCCTCATTGTCAATAATAAGGCTCATTAGTTTCAATGAACATTCAGATAATATATCGTTCCAGTTCGTGGTGAACTCATCTGAATAAATGATTGAGGGTATCTTCTTAAGTCGTAGACCTCTTGGAATAAACTTTCTGTCAATATATGCCTTAAGGGTGGTTTGATCCCACCAGACCCTTGTTTCATGTTCCATTAATTTCTCGAGTATTTTATAATTGTCACCGGATCCACTGTGTGGGCCACGTATAGCGCCTTGGCTGGAAAAGACCTCTGCAGCGCGTTCGGCTCTATTCATACTCATGGTATAGGTGCAAATGTCCAATGTCTTTCCATAAAAAACAGTCAACGTGGATGTAGGGAGGTGTGCACGGCTGCAGAGACATCAATATGTAAAGGAAAAGATTGCCAGCTCACCTCCCCAATAAGCGTCGAGTCCGGCACGGGCCACCCTTCTGCTGGGGTACATCAATGGCGAAAACAGGAAAAGCACGGTCCAGCCAGGCTCCAGACACCAAAGAATTCTTTATTTAGTGCATATTTAAAAGTATAACACTCCACTCAGATAGACGTAAAGCCTACGCGTTTCGGACGGTCATCCCGTCCTTAATCATGGCTACAAAATACAGACACAGCAACACTTTTAAAGCTCAATACAAACAAGGGCTCCTCCCCTCTCCCAACATCCTAAGCGTTTCCATTCACGCCCACCTGAAGTACGATATAACAATAAAACATCATATTTTGTAACATTGAATAACAACATTTACTAGCGGCAATAATTAGTATGATTCCTGTGAACATCCTATTATATCGAACCAATTTTAGAGAATCCGGAAGAATGAATGGGGCGATCCAAATAGCACAGACGAGTCGAATTCAGTCACATGACTTAAGTCACGTGACGCGTCCAAGTCACGTGATCTTGTGATGTATCTCGTAGCAGGTTGCTTGGTAACCCGTCAGTGCATGCGTCTAATTGGGAGACACAGTTAAAGAAGATATGTACAGGGTAATGGGAGTTTTCACAGTAGGGGGATCCGGAGCGAGGAGGAGTCTCATCGGCACCGCAGCAGAGACCCCCGACGACAACCGCAGGAGCAAAGATCCGGGCACCGGCGAGGATCCTCGTGGCGCGACCGAGAAAAACTCCCCCCAACGTCACGGTAAGTACCATTAAATCTAGATCAAAAATAGAATAGAATAGAATAAACAATATTAGACTGACAACAAAATACAATATGTTAAAATCAACAATTGATTGACACTGTGAATAGTAAAAGACAAAATCTTTAAAAATGAACAAAGACAAAGGGCAACAAGAATACCAAATGGACTGCCTCCTCCTGCCCCCATGTCTAGCCCCCCCCCCTGTCCCCAAGTCTAGTCTCCCCACTCCGCCACCAGGTCTAAGCTCCCCTTGCCCCCTGGGTCTAGTCCCTCGCTACACACAGGTCTAGTCCCGCCTTCCCTGGTCCCAGTCTAGTCCTTGTCACGGAGGGGCTCACCCGTGCCCCTCTCCCCATGCTACCGCATCACCCGCGTGCCTTACCCATCCTGGCTCCTGCATTTTCTTCCACTGCGTGCACGCTCCTGACTCCTAGGGCGTGTGCCGGCTTCTCTAGATTTTCTGAAAATACATATAAGCCTGCCTCTTCCTGCACACCCTACCGGATCTTTGTGCTTATGCCATTGTGATATGCGATATTCCGGTGTGTTCCTGCATTACTGTTCCTGTGTTCCTGCATTCCTGTTCTTGAGTTCCTGTTCCCGTATTCCTGCGTTCCTGTTCCCGTGTTCCTGCCTTCCTGCTCCTGTGCTCCTGTGTGTTCCAGTCCATTCCTGTGTTCCCATTCCCATCTGCCTGGACCTCCGGATTGGACTTGACCTTGCATATCTGCCACCTGCCCTGACCCTGTGGCTGAACGTTACCATGAGACTGTCTCCTGCAAAGGTACCTCGACCTTGGCTGCCACCGCGAGCTAGTCGCACCTGTGGAACGACCTAGTGGAATCCCTCCACAGCAAGACCATCCCGTTTTGCGGTCCCAGGAGTCGGCTAGTACCACCTCCCACGGTGGTCCAGAGGATCCACAGATTCCGAACCCTGACAGTCTTCCCCCAAAGTTATTTCTTCCCTCGACCACAGGTCTAGTACCCTCACAGGTCTAGGCCCCTAGGTCTAGTCCCCCTTTCCCCCAGGTTTAGTCCTCACATGCCCCCAAGTTTAGTCCACACCTGCCCCCAGGATAGTCTTCTCCGCCCCCAGGTCTAGTTCTCCTTGCCCCCAAGTCTATTTCCCCCATGCCCCCAGGTCTAGTCTTATGATGTTCTTGGGTACTGCCCATTTTGTGATGTCATGGGCGGGTATTTTAATGTAAATGTAATTTACTGTGGGTACTGAAAGTATTCAGACCCCTTTAAATTTTTTACTTTGTTTTATTGCAGCCAATTGCTGAACGTCTGTGGAGAAAATCGCGCACATCTGCTGACTTTCTTCACTTCAAATTTATGCTAAAAACTTTTCAATCTCTCTCTCTCTCTTCTGGTATCGTCCCCTCTTCTTTCAAGCATGCTGTTGTTACCCCTTTACTAAAGAAACCTTCACTGGACCCATCCAATGCTACTAACTACAGACCAGTTTCTAACCTCCCTTTCATCTCCAAACTCCTGGGAACGCTTGGTCTTGGTCGACTAACCCGCTATCTCTCAGCTAACTCCCTCCTTGACCCCCTACAATCTGGTTTCCGCTCTATGTATTCCACTGAAACTGCACTTTCTATAGTCTCCAATGATCTCCTCACTGCAAAATCCAAAGGTGACTATTCTCTCCTCATTCTTCTGGATCTATCGGCAGCGTTCGATATTGTGGACCACCTGCTCCTCCTCAGGAGGCTTCACTCCATTGGCCTAAAGGACACTGCACTCTCTTGGTTTTCTTCTTATCTCTCCGACCGCACTTTCAGTGTCTCCTTTTCTGGATCTTTCTCTTCTCATCTTCCTCTCAGTGTTGGGGTTCCTCAGGGCTCAGTCCTAGGTCCTCTTCTCTTTTCTCTCTATACTGCCCCCATTGGACAAACCATCAGCGGATTTGGTTTCCAGTATCATCTTTATGCTGATGACACCCAGCTATATACTTCTGCACGAAACATCCCCCCTGCCTTAATCCAGAACACTAGTGAATGTCTCTCTGCTGTCTCTAACATCATGTCCTCTCTCTTCTTGAAACTTAATCTTTCTAAGACTGAACTTCTTGTCTTTCCACCATCTACTAACCAACCCAATCCCGACCTCTCCATCTCGGTCTGTGGGTTGTGCTGGACTCTGAACTCTCTTTTTCACCATATATTCAATCTCTTGCTCGCTCTTGCCATATGCATCTCAGAAACATCTCCAGAATCCGTCCGTTTCTGACATTTAAAACTTCTAAAGTGCTATTTGTTGCACTTATTCACTCTCGACTAGACTACTGTAACTCCCTACTAATCGGCCTTCCACTGACTAAACTCTCTCCTCCTCAATCTATTCTTAATGCAGCAGCCAGGCTCGTCTTTCAGGCCAAACGCTACACGGATGCCTCCATTTTGTGCCAATCACTGCACTGGCTGCCTGTCTCCTTCCGTATTCACTTTAAAATAATAACCCTCATCCACAAAGCTCTGAATAATGCTGCACCTCCCTATCTCTCTTCTCTCATCTCAGTCTATCGCCCTTCCCGTGCTCTTCGATCTGCCAGTGACATTAGATTAATCTCTACCTTAATTCGAACCTCCCATGCACGTATCCAGGACTTCTACCGAGTTGCTCCAATTCTCTGGAATGCCCTTCCCCGGACTCTCACCCTAATACCCTCCAAAGCTTCAAACGTGCTCTTAAAACTCATCTCTTTAGGCAAGCCTATCATACTCGCTAACTGCTTGTCAACTCTCCCTTTACTAATCCATCCTATGTCCTATCTCCCATCTGTTATCTGGCAAACAGCAGATATATACCAAGCTCCAGGCTTCTCTGCAGTCTTTTTCACCTAGGACCCTGTAAATAAGTTGGCGGTTGATGGCTGGTTCAAGCAGCAACATCATTGTTTAGTAAATTATTTATTAAATTATTTTATATGGTTCCCTTATAAAGATTGTCTGGACCATTATACAACCTCTTGTGTCACCCCCTCATCCTCATAGTCTGTAAGCTCTTGTGAGCAGGGCCCTCACTCCTATTGTTCCATATGACTGTTTGTTCTTTGTAATGTAATATAGTTGTATATGTCCCCTATGATTTGTAAAGCGCTACGGATTTTGATGGTGCTATATAAATAAAGCTTATTATTATTATTAATTAGAAAGATAAAAAGTCCCTTTTTTGCTAATCCCTAACTGCTGAAGCCACTTTTCACCTTCCAGACATGGACCATTTTTTTAAAAAATCTGCCTTCATCACTATAAGTGGTTATAAATTTGGAACGTTTTAACATATTCAAGTGATTTTGAAATTGTTTTCTCGTGACACTTTTTACTTCATGTAAGTAGAAAAATTTTGATGGTAGTAACTGTAATACTTGATAACATTAACCAAATGTCTGATTTATGTTGACATTGTTTTTTCACGTAACCTCTAATTTTTGCAGGAGGTTATTAGGCTTTGAGCTTAAGGAGCAATTTTTCACATTTTCATAAAAAATGCAAAATCCTGCTTTTGAGGGACCTGCTAGAATTTCAAGTCACTTTGAGGGGCCTAAATAATAGTAAACCTCCACAAATTACCCAATTATACAATCAACACCCCTTAGCGTGTGTAAAACAACTTTTATGAAGTTTGTTAACCCTTTAATTGTTTTACAGGGGTTAAAACAAAATCGTGTGCAATTTTTCAAAAAAATGTACACATTCTCAGTGGATAAAATACCAAAACACTCCACAAAGTTTGATCCCCTATTTCTCCCAAGTATAACAATACACCAAATGTGGTGGTAACCAGCTGTATGAGCACACACAAGGGCATTGAATGGCCATTCCCTG
This sequence comes from Engystomops pustulosus, assembly GCF_040894005.1. Lineage (NCBI taxonomy): Eukaryota > Metazoa > Chordata > Amphibia > Anura > Leptodactylidae > Engystomops > Engystomops pustulosus. The sequence continues at coordinate 100,575,777 of NC_092412.1, read as the reverse complement.
GCAAGTGCCAGGGCCCCAGAGCTCCCAGAGGGGCCCACGGCACATGCTGGCCAGATCATAAAACTCATTACTTCGGCATCCATGTGTCGCCAATGTAATTGAGGGACAGCGATCTAGCGTGGGTGACAGGGGGGCTGCGCCGCAAGCAGATCCTCGGAGGACTCAATTGCTTTGATAATTGACAGGCACAGCGTTTCTGCTCACTGTGCAGGACACTGGCCGATATGATGACTTCCAAAATGTGGGGAAATTGGCGAAAAAAATGCATTTTTTTGTCACTTTCTTGAGGGCTCAGTTTTTACCATATAGGTCAGTGATGGCAAACTTTTTAGATGCCGAGTGCCCAAACTACAACCGAAACCCACATATTTTTCGCAAAGTGCCAATTCGACAATTTAAGCAGTAACTTATTACTCCCTGCTCTGTTACATGTTTAAATTGTATAGGCACCTGAGGACACCAATACAGTAGAAATAAGGAGAAGAAGTTTGGATTATCATTGTAGCTTCCTTCTAGGGTTCTTGGCTGCTTGTGACTGCTGGTGGCCTTGAGTCCTGCCTGGCGAACTCTGTTTTGGGGTGATGGTGCAGGTGTTCATAGAGAGGGCTCTGAGTGCCAGTACTGGCACCCTTGCCATAGGTTCACCACCACTGATATAGGTTATATAGGTTTTATTGTATATTAATACACTTTCAAAAATGAAAACGTTTTCATACTATAGTTTAGGAGCTGTGTGTGGTGTCATTTTTTGTTAGACGAGTTGACATTTTCATTGCTACCATTTTGAAGACTGTGTAACCTTTTGATCACTTTTTATAAAAAATTTTATGTGATATAAAATAGTGTAAAGGTGACATTTTGGATGATTGGGCATAAATAGCCGTTTTTGTATTTTAATCAGGCATTTTGAGATGCAGTGATGCCTGTTTTTAAGGCCTCCCCTGAAAATAAGACCTAGCAACCGTCATTGCTACAACTTTCCCCTATGCCATACAATAGCAGTAGTAGATCATTTGGATACTACAAGAGGTTGTAACTTGGGTCACAGACTGCTGTGTTGCAAAGGCTACGAGCATCTGCCTGAACAAGAAGGGCTCATTGAAGGAAAGTGCTTGACATGAGAGATCGGGGCCAATGATTCAAATGGAAATGGAGTCAGAAGAAATTCAGCATGAAATTCTTTGATACAAGGATGTTAGAGAAGTTTTTGACATGATGGTCCTTAAATAAACAATGTTGCTATTTGTGCATAAATTCCTGCATTGAAAATGTTCCAGAGATTGCTGTACTTGGACAGAGTAACAAGACTTTCTTGATGGAAGCCAGATGGTTACGCTCATGTATGTTATGGCAGGACTACAGGATATCAATATATGTTGATTTTTTTGTTTGACAATAATTGGGAATTCTTGTTTGTGGAAAAAGACATACCCTGAAAATAAGACCTAGTGTCTTTTTAGGAGCAAAAATTAATATAAGACACTGGGGCAGATTTACTTACCCGTCCCTGCACGATCCCCGAGGTGCGTTCCCCGACTCAAATGCACAGCTGCCGCGATTCACGATGAGCGCGCGCCCGATATCCTGCATCTGTCGCTTCCCTGATCACCTCCTTCTCCCCAGTGTATTTAAGCGCTTGATCTTGGGGCACAAATTCAAAGTTAAATCCCGTGGTTTGTCCGAATCCGACGGCCCACGCCCTCCCCCCCCTGATTTCTGTTGCATGAAAGCTGGCGCCGATGCGGCAAAATCTGATCGCGTGCGACACAATCCCCGGCGCTCACAGTGCATGTCAGAGCACATGAGAATCATGAGGTCTAAGGAACTGCCCATGGACCTCAGAGACAGAATTGTTAAAATAACAAAGCAGCGACTGCCATAGCCAGAGCACTGACCTAAACTCAATTCAGCATCTCTGGAGAGACCTGAAAATGGCTTCCACCAACGTTCACCATACAACCTGAAGGAACTGGAGAGAATCTGCAAGGAACAATGGTAGAGGAGCCCCAAATTCAGGTGTGAAAAATGTGTATCATTCATAAAAAAAGATTCATAAAAATGTATCATTCCCAAGAAGACTTATCGCTGTACTAGCTCAAAAGGTGCTTCTACTCAATATTGAGAAAAGGGTCTAAATACTTACGACCATGTGATATTTCAGTTTTTAATAAATTAGCAAATATATCTATGTTTCATTTTTTTTCTGTGAAGATGGAGTGCAGAGCATAAATTAATGAGGAAGAAAAAGCTACCAAAAGAAAAAGTTTACCAATTGGCTGCAATGAAACAAAGAGTACTACAATTAAAAGTCTCTGAATACTTTCCATGCCCAATGTAGATCATAATTTTTAATAGGTCACACTGAGATCATATGATCATGTGACAAGGAATATTCAGTTAGGATGTAATAACTAAATAAGGTAATACCCACTGACGTATGCATACTGAAGGACTAGGGATATAATGAAATAATGAAAGGGGGTGGGGGATTACTAGAGTGTATCTTCAAAGTTGTAGAATTTTCCTTTCAGAGTATATAGGGAGGTATCAGTCAGAACAGAGACCCACTGAAACAACTACATCTCACTCTGAAGAGAACCCAGTGTTATCAAGTATTACACAGTTACCTTTTGTTGATGTTCTACCTAAAACATAATCATTTTACATAGTTTCACCTTCCAAACCTAAACACACAGAAAGTTTACAGTTAGGGTACAGTTACACGGTGCGATTATGATGTGGCTGACAACTGAAAATTACCTCCAAATTCCATTAAAGGGGTTTTCCCACAATACAAGACAGGATAGGGATTAACTTGCTGATCAGTGAGGGTCTTCTTCAACTCCATCAAGATGAATGCGGCAGCCTGGCCAGTTCTTGTGATCTTTGGGGGTCTCACTGATAAGATCACTAAGATCAATTAGCAAGTTAGGGCCTAACTTGTTTGGTGGGAAACTCCCTTTAATAACAGATTTTTTTGCAGAATATTCCACTTTAAAAGTAGCTTGGTTTTGAAGGATAGTGACAAGCCATTAACAGGAAACACTCACTTTGTAATAAAAGTATCTTGCTGAGTCAAATAACATGAGAGAAGTTTTGCAAGCTTTTATGACACAGCAAAATTTAGGAATAAGTGAAGTTTCAGGGTGGAGGAACCTTTGGTCTCTTATCTGTTATTACCAAGTTTTCTTGGTACATTTACATCGTCATCTCAATGTTGGGAAAAAACTGCCACATTATACTCATATTCATTATTAAAAATGAAAAGGTTTGCTCTAGGCTGATACTTTCTTTTGTGTTGTACACCGCACAATAAGCAAATGCAGGTTGCATGGCGCCTGGATCACTAATGTCCACATAAAAGCAATTAGCGAGTTATGTATTATTTAACTATTCTTATGTTTCAAGGCACACATTATAATCTGCCAGAATAATGGTGTTTTTCTCAGAATTGATCTTTAGTGACTGCTTTTTCAATGGGAAAATTTTCTACTGCAGTTTTGCCCTAGACCTCTGAAGGCTGACACTTTTTCCTTAGACTTATTCATTACCAAGATAGTCAGTGTAGTTGCTTATGGAAGCCATATTCCATTCTGTTTGAACTTTCTTCAGACCACATGAACACATAGGGCTTGAGTATTGTGCCTTTGTAAACAGAGATGGTTGTGAGATAGGAGAGTGAAGCAGAACATACTTAGATTAATCAGTTTGTATAAGGAACTTTCTGGGCATCCCTAGCATAAAAAACAATACATTGAACCCTCTACAAAACCGATAATAGTCATCCCCTATACTATATAATGCAACATAGTACACCTCTTTAACAACAACAGCAAAAATACCAAAAGAAAAAAAAACTGTAAATTTTAAATAAAAATCTTCATTTTATTATGGTTCAAATACACAAATTCATGAATATATATCACATTAGTTGGGATAATCTAAACACAGAGCAAAATAGCCCCAGATGGAATAGGGCAACCACAAAATACATAAGCCTACCTCAGTAAGACCAAGACCAAAAATATCCAATGTGTGTTGATCAATATTATTTAACCCCTTAACGCCGAAGCCACTTCAGAACGCTTTAACATATCAAAGTGATTTTGAAATTGTTTTCTCGTGACACTTTGTACTTCATGTTAGTTTAAAAATTTTGGTGGTATGTGTTGCGTTTATTTATTAAAAAAAAACCAGATATTTGTTGAAAATTTGGAAAAAGTCTAGATTTTTGAAATTGAAAATTTCCTACTTTTTCCATGCGTAGTCATAACAGCAAATTTCCTACTGTTTCTCGCATGTTTCGAGAACCGTTATATCTTTTCTCTGGACAACCCCTTTGTCTCTAACATGAGGGCTTTTTATCGTTATGTGGACGACATTTTTATTGTATGGGAGGGTTCCCGGGAACTATTTTTTGAGTTTGTTGATTATCTCAACACTAAAAATAGCATGGGCATGCGTTTTACAGCTGTATTTGGGGACAAGACACTTGACTTCTTGGACGTGGGGGTTACTGAAGTGGAGGGGGAGCTGTGTACCACTGCCTTCCGTAAAAAGACGGCTACCAACTCCCTCCTCCACTTCGATAGTTTTCATCCCGCACATACAAAAAATGGACTACCTTACAGTCAGTTTTTACGGCTCCGCAGGATAAATAATGATAACATGCGATTCGAGAGACAGGCAGAGGATTTAAAAAGAAGGCTTTTAGCCAGAGGATATCCGGAAAAAATATTAAGAGAAGCATACCAAAAGGTCTTAAAAAAATCCCAAGAGGAATTGCTGCGATCCAGCAATAAAAATAGGATTAACGGGAGGGAGGAGGGGAAGGCTAGCGGGAAAAAATTCACATTTTCATTCGAATTCAGCCCTTGCGAGAACCTTATTCGTCAAGCAATAAGAAAAAACTGGGGTATCCTTAAACAGGACCCGCAACTAAGGGAGATAGTTACTGAACGCCCATGTGTATCCTTTAGACGCTGCCCCACAGTGAGAAAAGCACTAGTACAGAGCCGGTTTTCCACCTCACATTCCACCTGGCTAGAGAGGGGCATCCCCAAAGGTAACTATAAATGTGGAAACTGCAAATTCTGTGCGTACAATAGCCAACTCAAAGTCATTCAGTTTGGGGGTGTTACACAAAAAGTAGACTCTTTTATTTCTTGCAAATCTACCTACGTAGTGTATGTAGTGTTTTGTCCCTGTGGGTGTTTTTACATCGGGAAAACTATACGCAGACTTTATGTAAGATTTCGAGAGCACTATAAATCTGTTGGTTCAGGGGAAGGGTGCCCCAGACTCATTGAGCATGTCAGAAACCATCATGGAGGGGACCCTGAGGTCTTAAAATTTGCAGGTATCCAATCGGTTAAAATGGACCCCCTTGGAGGAGACAGAAACCGAGAGCTACTCAGACAAGAAAGCAAATGCATTATAAAATTTAACGCCATGGGCAGACTAGGGATGAATGACAAAAATGATTACAGTGTGTTCCTCTGACTGTCCCTTAGACAGGAAAGTAAATGCATGATAATATTTACGCTATGGGCAGATTAGGGATGTACGATAAAGACGATTACAGTGTGTTCCTCTGACTGTTCCTTCCGCTAAAAGTATAAGTTACTATGTTCTTATTACGGCAGTGAGAGACGTCCGATACACCGCTAGGAGCTAGAGAGAAGATAAAAAATAGATATAGGAGTAGGTTTCTGTAGGATTATGTCTGTTATAGTTGTTTTTAGCTAACATTGATTGTGTTTTTAACGTTTGTCTGTATGCTATGTCTATAACATTGATCGGCATTTTATGTTTACATTGTCCCCTTGACTACACCCGCCGGCGTCTACGCATATATTGTGCGAGTCGAGGGCGGATGACGTCAACGGTTTCAGAAAGCACTAGCAAGCGCGAAACGGCCCGTCGCCAGGCCCCGCTACTTCCCTGTACCTCGCACCTATAATAAAGGACTTTTTTTGCACATTACGGTGAGTGCCGCTTTCTCCTCCTTCACTTAGCTTTTATGGACTGTTTTGCCTATAGCTGAGCACCACCGCCTTGTCCGTTTACTGGGACTCCCCATACTAGGACGTACCATTGGAAGGCAGTCTACTACCGGGATTCTATAAGAACTGGATAGTGCCCAGCAACCTCTCCAATTGCATATATTTGTACTTCATGTTAGTTTAAAAATTTTGGTGGTATGTGTTGCGTTTATTTATTAAAAAAAACCCAGATATTTGTTGAAAATTTGGAAAAGGTCTCGATTTTTGAAATTGAAAATTTTACTACTTTTTCCATGCGTAGTCATAACAGCAAATAAACTTGATAACTAACATTAACCGGATGTCTGCTTTATGTATCCATGTTTTTTATGCATTTTCATAAAAAACACAAAATCACGCTTTTGCAGGACCTGCTTAGATTTCAAGTCACTTTAAGTGGCCTAAATAAAAGTAAAACCCCATAAATTACCCCATTATAAAAGCTACACCCCTTAAAGTACGTAAAATGACTTTCATGAAGGTTGTTTACCCTTTAATTATTTTACAGGGGATAAAACAAGATCAGATGCAATTTTGAAATTTACATTTTTTTGGCTAAATGAATGTGTTTTTCAAAAAATGTTCAAATTCTCAGTGGATAAAATACCAAAACTGTCCACAAAGTTTGATACCAAATTTCTCCTGAGTGTAACAATATCCCATATGTGGTGCTAACCTGCTGTATGGGCGCATGCCAGGGCATTGAAGGGAGCTGCGCCATTCAGATCAGATTATGCCTTGTCCCTTTTTATTGGCTATACAATCTTTATTTTTTGGGAAATTTGGACAAATAAGGGCCTTTTTTTGCGACATTAGATACACTTTACAAATACTTCATTTAAGTGGGTCATTAGCTAATCGATGAGATTTTATTAACTCTTAAAGGTATGTAGGAAAAAAATTGTAAATTTTGGTTTCCTTTCTTCTTGTATTTTTTGGGGGTCATTCACCGTACCATAAAAATAACATATTGGGGCAGATTTATCAAGTGTCTGAAAGTCAGAATATTTCCAGTTGCCCATGGCAACCAATCACAGCTCAGCTTTCATTTGCCCAGTGCTCATGAATATTTTAAAGGGGAGCTGTGATTGGTTGCCATGGGCAACTAGAAATATTCTGACTTTCAGACACTTGATAAATCTGCCCCATTATCTTTATTCTATGGATCACTATGGTTATGGTGATACCTCATGTATATAGTTTTTTTTATATACACTCACCGGCCACTTTATTAGGTACACCATGCTAGTAACGGGTTGGACCCCCTTTTGCCTTCAGAACTACCTCAATTCTTCGTGGCATAGATTCAACAAGGTGCTGGAAGCATTCCTCAGAGATTTTGGTCCATATTGACATGATGGCATCACACAGTTGCCGCAGATTTGTCGGCTGCACATCCATGATGCGAATCTCCCGTTCCACCACATCCCAAAGATGCTCTATTGGATTGAGATCTGGTGACTGTGGAGGCCATTTGAGTACAGTGAACTCATTGTCATGTTCAAGAAACCAGTCTGAGATGATTCCAGCTTTATGACATGGTGCATTATCCTGCTGAAAGTAGCCATCAGATGTTGGGTACATTGTGGTCATAAAGGGATGGACATGGTCAGCAACAATACTCAGGTAGGCTGTGGCGTTGCAACGATGCTCAATTGGTACCAAGGGGCCCAAAGAGTGTCAAGAAAATATTCCCCACACCATGACACCACCACCACCAGGCTGAACCGTTGATAATAGGCAGGATGGATCCATGCTTTCATGTTGTTGACGCCAAATTCTGACCCTACCATCCGAATGTCGCAGCAGAAATCGAGACTCATCAGACCAGGCAACGTTTTTTCCAATCTTCTACTGTCCAATTTCGATGAGCTTGTGCAAATTGTAGCCTCAGTTTCCTGTTCTTAGCTGAAAGGAGAGGCACCTGGTGTGGTCTTCTGCTGCTGTAGCCCATCTGCCTCAAAGTTCGATGTACTGTGCGTTCAGAGATGCTCTTCTGCCTACCTTGGTTGTAACGGGTGGCGATTTGAGTCACTGTTGCCTTTCTATCAGCTCGAACCAGTCTGCCCATTCTCCTCTGACCTCTGGCATCAACAAGGCATTTACGCCCACAGAACTGTCGCTCACTGGATGTTTTTTCTTTTTCGGACCATTCTCTGTAAACCCTAGAGATGGTTGTGCGTGAAAATCCCAGTAGATCAGCAGTTTCTGAAATACTCAGACCAGCCCTTCTGGCACCAACAACCATGCCAAGTTCAAAGGCACTCAAATCACCTTTCTTCCCCATACTGATGCTCGGTTTGAACTGCAGGAGATTGTCTTGACCATGTCTACATGCCTAAATGCACTGAGTTTCCGCCATGTGATGGCTGATTAGAAATTAAGTGTTAACGAGCAGTTGGACAGGTGTACCTAATAAATTGGCCGGTGAGTGTATTTTTACAATTTTACTGAATTAAAACTAATACAGAGAAAATCTAATTTATTTTTGTATCGCCATCTTTTCGGAGATATAACGCTTATAATTTTCGGTTGACAGAGCTGGTTTAGGGCTTATTTTTTGCTTGTTGAGTTGTTCTTTTCAGTGATACCATTTTGGCGTACATAACTTTTTTTGATCACTTTTTAGAACAGTTTTGTGAAGCGATTTAATGAAAAATGTACATTTTTGGCAAGTTTTTCGGGTTTTGGTTTTTACGGCGAGTGGGTGCAGTAATGTTACTGAGTTATTGTACAGATTGCTACGGACGCGGCGATACCAAATATGTGTTTTTTTTCTGGTGATTTTGTGTTTTTTTTACTTTATTAGATATGTATAGGGAATGTTTGTGTTTAGGGGACTTTAACTTTATTTAATTCATTCTTTTTATTAATAAATGTTTATATGAAGTGTTTTTAACATTTCTTTTTACTTTAACAGGTTGGCTTGAACAAGCGATCCTCTGATCGCTTGTTCAAGCTCTTCTTCACCTTATACAGTGTAATACCCATGCTCATGCTCAGTGTGTCATAGTCGGGTCCTGCCAGAAGGTGAGTGTACCTCCGGGCACTGGCAGACCCCGGGGATGACAGCGGAGGATCGGACCCCCCGGTAAGCGCCATGGGGGGGGGTCCGATTTAGCGCACCAGACCCTTGCACTCCGCAGTCACACGAGACCACGGCGTGTAAGGGGTTAATGCCCGCTATCGGAGGAAACTTCGATCGCGGGTACTAGAGATGGGTGCCAGCTGTAACATACGTTCAGGAGCCGGTACCATAAGCATGACGTAATAATACTGCAAATTGTGGGAACCACCTCCCGCCATGCAGTATTATTATGTCAAATGGGGTTAAGATAAAGTAATGCTGTTGAGGGTGTAGTAGTTATTTCTCAATATATATAGAAGAGCGGAGGTACTTTCCGACTTCAAAGTACCCTTATATCAACAGAACACTCACCCGAAAGCATGGTCACAGGTGGTCTATGAACGGTCCAGGGGGTCAATTATACACCCCAATTCGCGTTTCTCACTGATGCTTTGTCAGGAGGTATTGAACCCTTTAAACCTAGGTGCAACACTTAAAGGGGTTTTCCCATGGAGGCAAGTTAGGCCCTATATTTATATATAAATATTAATATGACACCGAATCTATATGTGTGTCACGGGTGCCTCGGCAGCCCGGACGCAGGCTAACTCACCTCACACTGCTCCAGCGACGGCTCCCGTGCTCTGGCTTTGTGAAATTTAAAAGGCCAGCGCACTGGTAATTGCCGCTGGCTGGCCGCTGCCCTAATAAATATTCTTCCTCTTCCTGAGCCTCCTAACGAATCTTTGTGCCTCGTTGCCATTGAGAAAGCGTTCCAGTTGTGATTTCTGAGTATTATCCATTGTGACCTTCTTCTACTTTCTGACTTTCATTCCTTGCCGCCTGTCTGGACCTTCAGCTACGACCCTGACTCATATCCTGTGCCTCCTGTCCTGACCTTCTGCCTGACTACGACTCCAGTTCTGCCTGCCGATTCTGTACCTCGCCTTGGCCCCCACTGTGGGCAAAGTTGCACCTATAGAGCGACCTGGTATTCTGCTGCAGCAAGTCCAACACGCTTTGCGGCGGGCTCTGGTGAATTCCAGGTGCCACTTAGACTCCGCTCCCAGGTGTCAGCTTACGTCATCGCCAACAGAAGTTCAGTGGGTCCACCACCGCCAACTCTGACTATATATAGCATAAAAAAATACTTTTTATTTTAAGGTACAGAATTCATCACAAAAAATGCTTATCTAAAATATATCATACTGTTAAAAAAATAATCTACATAATGAAAACACATGAAAAAAGTCCATAGAGTTATAGTATCTCTTTATAATTCATATATATATATATATATATATATATATATATATATATATATATAGTTTTTTGCAGTTTTTGTAGTTATGTTTCATAAATACATGAGTATATGTCGTGTACTGGATATGTGTGTATATATGCTGCATAACTGTGTGTATGTTGTATATACTGGATGTATGTGTGTATATCCTGTATGCTGTGTATATGTAGTATATACTGGATGTGTGTGTATATATGCCTTTATACTGTATATAATGGATGTGTGTACAGTACAGACCAAAAGTTTGGACACACCTTCTCCTTCAAAGAGTTTTCTGTATTTTCATGACTATAAAAATTGTAGATCACACTGAAGGCATCAAAACTATAAATTAACATATGTGGAATAGTTAACAAAAATATTAGTCTTATATTCTAGGTTCTTCAGAGAAGCCACCATTTGCTTTGATTACTGCTCTGCACACTCTTGGCTTTCTCTTGATGGGCTTCAAGAGCATCAGTAGCAGCTTCATCAGAGCACCTGAAATGTAAGTGATCACAACCAAAGTGGGCCCTGGGCAAAAATTATGACCAGTCACAGTCAGTAAGAGGAAGAGTCAGTTTAGTATGGTAAAACAAACTGTAATATGGGAGAATTTTATAGGAGATAGATAGATGAGAGATATCGATGGGCATCATGGTGGCTCAGTGGTTAGCACTACAGCTGGTCAACATCTGCAAAAATTTTGTATGTTCTCTCGGTGTTTGTGTGGGTTTCCTCTGGGTCCTCTGGTTTCCACTCACACTCCAAAAACTTACTGGTAGGTTGAATAGATTGTGAGCTCCATGGGGACAGGGACTGATTTGACAAGTTCTGTGCAGCGATGCGTAATCTGTGTGCACTATATGAATAAAGGAATTATTAATTATAATTATTATGATAGAAGATAAATATGAAAGATGATAGAGATTTCCAGATGCAGAACTATAAACTAGACTATATACAGTAGATGGATATGAGAGATAAATACAGTAGAAGAGAAATAGAATTTTGATTGAAAAATAGATGGAGAAAAAGCGAGATATATAAATGGTCAGATTGTAGGAGATGATATCCAGACAGATAGATGATAGATATATAGACAGGAGATAGATGACAAGTATCTTCATCTGGGAATTCAACTAAGGGGTATTAACCCTTTCCCTGCCAGGCATTTCTGGATATTTTGTCGCATTATTGTCCAGAGCAATTTTTTTAATTTTAATGTTTACAAATAAAATCGAAATCACAGCCAAAATAATTAAAGTAAAACGCAACAAACCACATATTTTCTGAAAGCAGACACTTGCCCCATTTTCAAAATTGCATTAAAGAGTTTATAGACATTGGTGTAAATAATGGAGGATGATGTGAAATAAAAACTTTATTCAGGAACATGTGCGTGTTTTTGGTGTTACATATAGATTTTTAGACACGTTCTGGGTAGGGGTGTTAATATATAATAGCGACATCAGGCGAGGAGGATCGAATGTTCATCGTATCAGTCAATTTTCATTAAATTAACTATCACAAAATAGAGGCAATAAGAGAGAACGTGTGTTCTTAAATAGTTCTGGATAGGAGAGGGTTAAAAACATGAATATTAGTTGATATTACCCCTTCTTAAAATGTAGTACATATAAAGTGAATATTTTCATCATCTGAGAGGTGCAGCAGCTTGTGTGCAGCAAATTCTCCCCGTAGCCTGATGGCTAAGAATCTGGAGGGGGCTACAATTCGGGGGGCTGTATCTCTGGCTCTGTGACACATAGAACCTCACTTCATTTTTCCTATGAAAGAAGAGAGTCTCCTCATTTATATGAATCAAATTTTTTGTGTTTCTAAATGTCAGGAAAACGGAGATATTAACTGTTAAAATGCCATCGGGATTGATTTTTATATATAAAAATGGCACCTGACATTCTCACTTTAAACCTGAATATCTCTGGATCCATGGCACCTAGAAACACAATTCTAGATTCATTAGAAAGAAGAGATTCTCCTCTTTAAGGACAATTGCCCACTTTGCCTACCCGTAGCGCCGGCCCTGACCAGAGCCTTACCGCAAGTCAGGAGAAATGCTGCACCAAGGCTATAATGGCAGCCACAACCAGGCAGCTTAATGCCGGTATTTGCAACAGTGAAGCTACAGACAGTTCGTCTTCTGCCAAACCAATACCTGTAGCAGCAGTGCACCACTAGTTCACTAAAACACTGTAAGCACCACAACGGCACCCTTAGTATGATATCTCCTACACATGTCTGTCTAATCTGTGCCTATGTGTTATTGTAACTGGTATATTTTTGTACTGTAATTGCTTCCCCATATGTAATGTATGCGTGCTTATGTAATCTGTATTGTGCTGTATCGCAATGTCCCGTAACTGTTTTTCATGCAGCCAAGGAACTAGCAATATGTAAGATTGCGCCTTTCAAAGTACTTATGTATTTGTATCATTGAACCTGTCTCTAACTGTGTAACAATTGTCAACACCCTATGTACAAAATAATTTCCCCCCAGGGGATCAATAAATTTGTATTGTATTAGAATTGGTAGTCACCAGAAAAGGTTTTCACATCACAGGTGTGCCCTGTCAGGTTTACTAAGAGGGATTTCTTGCCTTATAAATGGGGTTGGGACCATCAGTTATGTTGTGCAGAAGTCAGGTGGATATACAGCTGATAGTCCTACTGAATAGACTGTTAGAATTTGTATTATGGCTAGAAGAAAGTAGCTAAGTAAAGAAAAACAAGTGACCATCATTACTTTACGGAATGGAGGTCAGCCTGTCTGGAACATTGGGAAAACTTTTAAATTGTCCCCAAGTGCAGTTGCAACAACCATCAAGCAGTACAAAAAAACTGGCTCACGTGAGGCATGCCCCAGAAAAAGATCATCAAGAGTCACCTCTGCTGCAGAGGATAAGTTCATCTGCCTGCGAAATTGCAGGTTAACAGCAGCTCAGATTAGAGACCAGGTCAATGCCACACAGAGTTCTAGCAGCAGGCATCTTTACAACAACTGTTAAGAGGAGACTGTGTACAGCAGCCTTCATGGTAAAATAGCTGCTAGGAAACATTGTAGCGTATGTAGAACGACTAAGCTAATTTGGTCATCCACTTAGCAGATGAGGTTCAATGTGGATAAATGAAAGGTTATTGACATGGGGGCTAATAATCCACAGGCAACATATGTCCTTGGGTGTGTAAATCTGTGAGATTCCCTTGTTGAGATGGACCTGGGGGTAATAGTAGATCATAAATTAAATAACAACTGCCTCTAAAGCTAGCAAGATCTTGTCATGTATCAAAAGTGGAATATGCTGTCCAGTTCTGGGCACCGGTCCATAAAAAGGATGCCTTGGAGCTGGTGAGGGTTCAATGAAGTGCCACAAAAATGATAAGGGGTAAGGAAGGTCTCAGTTATGAGGAAAGATTAAAACAACTAGATTAATTTAGTCTGGAAAAGAGACGACTACGAGGGGACATGATTGATTTATATCAATATATGAATGGTCCATACAAAAAATATAATGGTAAGTTGTTTCAGATTAAATCAAATCAAAAGACGAGGGGGCACTGTCTCCGTTTGGAGAAACCAAGGTTTAATCACCGGAGGCGACAGGGCTTTTTTATTATGAGAACTGTCAATCAGTGGAATAGCCTGCCTCAGGCGCTGGTCACAGCAGGGACAGCGGATAGCTTCAAGAAGGGTCTAGATGCCTTTTTACACCTAAATAACATCTCTCATTGCTTTCTCACATTACAAATGTTATATTAGAAAATGTCGTGCCACATTTCTAATAGGACATTGTTAGGTAATGCCTATATTTAACAAACCATCATTTACAAATAATTGGCTTTATCCCAGTATGTTATAAAGCTTTGATGTGAGTCATTGTTGTGTGTTCCTGACACCCTGAAATAATTATATATTCTATTTTTGTACGACATTACGGTACATAGAAGTGATTGCTTTTGGCATTATACAAACAAATATGTAGCAATGAATGAAGTATTAAAACCAATAATAAAAGAATAATAAAGAACACCTACATGATGGCGAAATTGCTGCCAAGTAATTTTTTTCTATTTACAAGCTATCCACTAATTCCATTTATTACAGTAAGGTCCCAGTGGACAAATATAGTTCAAAATGATCCATGACATCCATGACAACAGTAGTGAAACATTGTAACAAAGTCAAAAACAGCCTTAGAGCAGCTGTAATTATGTATTGTTCAGATAATATCAGTTACTGCATCACATTTACTTACCATTGTTCCTGCATTGCAATTGGTGACAAGAAAGCATCCTGTGTCTAGTGAGTCATAGACATGTGGAGAGCTATTTTAAAGCAAATAGGTAGCAATCTATTCTGTACCATAGCATTTAAAAATGAATCTAGTCTACACATTTATTACAACTTACATAACTAAGTTTGAAGAACATACAGTACAGTATAAATTATTAGCTTTGCTCAACAATCAATCACAATTGAACACAAATTGTTTGTGCAGTAAACTGTGCTTTAAACAGAACCTGTCATTTAAATGAACCCACCCAAAATAAATACTTAAAGGAGATCTACCACCAGTATGAAGGATTGTGAACCAGCACACTTACATGCTAGCGTATGCTGCCTCTAGCAGGATCTGCCCTTCTTTTAGCTTCCAATGTCCTGGTATTTATTTAAAAAAAGACTTTTAAATTACGCAAATGAGCCTGAGGGGCTCCAGTCTCCATTAACATCAATGGAGCATGGAGCATAATTTAGGACACCAAAACCTGCCTAATTTACACAAGATTAATAAATATCAGAAGGCAAAATCCGTACAAATAATTTTTATTGTGTAAATAGAATTCCCAATAAATATATATCATCACATGAAATCACAGAAGAAGCTCATGGAGAAGAAGCCCATGGAAGCATGCAGTGATCATGCTATGATACTGCCATGTGATCAGATACATACATGGGGTAGACGTTGCAAACATAACTGGGTAAAGGACCTTCAGATGACTTCACCCTGGTCACATGACATACTGAGAATAGGAATGGAACATGGGGAGGTGTAGTTGGGTCGGGCCCGCCTAGCAGGACACGCTCCCCATGATGCCAGGTAATAAAAGATAAAGTTGATATATGGGGATGTAAGGGAAACTTTTTTAGCTAAAAGGGTATCAGTTAGTTAATAGGAGTCTGCCACTATCTAAATCCTTTTAATGGGGATGTCTGGAGCTTGAAAAACATGGCTGATTTAATCCAAAAACAGCTCTCCTGACCATGGGTAGGGCATATAGCGAATAAGCATCATTCATTGCTATAAAACTGAGCTGCAATAACGCACGTGTCAGGATCAGGGGTAGTGGACCCAATGAACCACTGCAAGAGATGACGTAAGCCGACACCTGCCAGCGGAGTCTAAGTGGTACCGGTTTTCACCAGAGCCCGCCGCAAAGCAGGTTGGACTTGCTGTGGGTGGCTCCAAAGACGTGACTTTGCTAATGGTGGTGGCCAAAGCAAAGTACAGAAACGAAAGGCAGAGATGGAGTCGGGGTCAGGTGGTCAGGAGAGGCGGCACAGAATCGGAGTCAGGGACAAGGCAGAAGGTCAGAACAGGAGGCAGAGAATCAAAGTCAGAAACTGAATCAACGTCACAGCAGATAATAACGGATAACTTCAGGAACAATACAGGAACGCTTTCTCCAAGGCACAAAGATTCGGCAGGGGACAAAGGAAGAGGCCGGCATATTATCGGGGCAGGCAGAAAGCCAGCACCAATCATCGGTTCACTGGCTCTTTAAATCTTACAGAGCCGGCGTGCGGGTCCTAGGAGGCGGGCGTGCTGGAGCGCAGGGACCGCCATTGGAGCGAGGGAAGGTAAGTGAGGCTGCAGCCGGGCTTCAGGGGCACAGAGAGGCACATGGGTCACAGGAGCACCCCTGACAGCACATACCATAGTCAGGTGTGGGATTGTTTTTGGAAAAATAAGCAGACATTTCAGGCTCAATTTAACCCCTTTGAGGAAAGGTTGTTTTGAGCTTCAATGGCCAAGAAATGTCATTTTTTTATGCAACTTTTATTTATTTATTTATGTTTCCATCAACAAAGTTGATAGATTCACTAGTATTCTGCCATTTCATAAATGATAATTATGCCATGTCATAAATTTATCATGTTAATTTTATTTTTCAACATGTATTTGTAGATACATGTGTATGTAGAGTTTTTTTAAATTCTACAGTTGCATGGTGCAACTGTGGATTATAATATAGGTGGTTTAGGCAGTAGCCCGGGGACAAAGCCTTCTGAAGGGCCCATGGCCACCCAAACCACGCACCAAATTTCATACTGAGAAACACCTTCACCCATTAAAAGGGTATTCCCAGGAAGACAAGTTTCTTAAATATACTCAGGATAACAAAATAACACATTCTCTAATTTACTGTTATTAACAAAAATAAAGGAAGTTTCTTTTTAAGTTTAATTTGCATGTAAGTCGGAACTGTATATTTTATAATGTAGCTACAGACAAAAGATTTTTTGACCCTGTGACAATTGTATTTTCACAATTATGTGCTGTCAAAGAACAAGGATTATCAATAAAGATTCATTACAGACACCTTACAGGTGATCATTGCAGCCTGGGACTAAAGTAAAAAATCCAGATAGTTTCACCAGAGGTCACAGAGGTCAGAGATGTCTGTCTGTAACTGTAAGTCAGGTGTCTTTAATTAGATGACCACCTGTACAGTATTTCACAGATATAGGGGCTCATTTACTAAGGGTCCGCGGACTGCACTATCATTGGAATATCCGACGATAGTGCGAAATATATCTATCACAAGGCAGATAAGTTCTTTATCTGGGGGAAAGGGGAGGGAGGCACATCAGATCTGACAGTGTGATAGAGGAGAGATGTAGCAGAGCTGACTGTCTCAGTGGGGGTCATTTACTAAGGGCCTGAATCGCGTTTTTCTGACTGGTTACCCGAATATTACCATTTTGCGCCGATTTTCCCTGAATTGCCCCGGGATTGCTACCTTAGTGAATCCCCGAATCCTCCACAGAGAACGCGCTGCTGGATCGCGACAGGGCCGGGTAAGTAAATCTGCCCCATTGGGGGTCATTTACTAAGGGCCCGATTCGCGTTTTCCCGACGTGCTACCCGAATATTTCCGATTTGCGCCGATTGTACCTGAATTGCCCCGGGATTGTGACGCACGCAATCGGATTGTGGCGCATCGGCGCCGGCATGCGCGCGACGGAAATCGGGGGGCGTGGCCGAACGAAAACCCGACGTATTCGGAAAAACCGCTGCATTTAAAAAACGCAAAAGTGTCGCTTGGGGAGCGCTAACCTTCACCTGGTCCGAGGTGGTGCATTCCGGCGCGATGAGATGACTTTCAGCGCAGCAGCGCCACCTGGTGGACGGCGGAAGAACTACATTCATAAATCCCGGCCGGACCCGAATCCAGAGCAGAGAACGCGCCGCTGGATCGCGACTGGACCGGGTAAGTAAATGTGCCCCATTGTGTCTAATATGCATCTCATGGATCTGATCATCTCATCTCTGATCTGTCTCAGCTCTCTTTCTATGTGTCATATACTTGTTCAATGTTCAAAAGGTAAATGAAAATGTTTATTAACCTTTGGGTTAATACACACTCTGGGATTTTTACTCTGGGATTGAGTAAAATTGTAAAGTAAAGGGTTGAAAATGATCTTATTGGGTAAACATCACTAGGGGACTAAAATTTGAGAATTTTCTTTGATCTTCTTTAAATCCTCCCACATCTGTTCCTGCTCCAATACACATGTACACAAGAGCCATTTCAGGACCTTTAAATGCAGATGGAAAGCAGGCATAGGGGACATCCTCCATTCCAAGCTCGATTCTAGTACCACTTGTAGGATGTGAATTCCAGACTTAAGGGTTATGTTATTCATACAACACAGGGTCAATGGGAGTTTTAATCTGCCACATCAGCCCCAGTGGCTTATGGTGGATGATAAATTTATTGCACCTTTAGACTCTTATGCTGCGCCTATTCACATGCAGTTGAAGTTTAGACTTTCTGCTCTAATTCAGCGGGTTGAACAAATTGATTGCATAAAAAAGTAAGGAACTAAAACATTTACTAAACACAATGGGGCTTATTTACTAGGGGGCTGCGGATCGCACTTTCGTCGGATTTTCTAAGTTTTCGGGACTTGTGCTGCTTTGACACGTATTTAACTGGGGATTGTGTTGCACACGATCGGATTGTGGCGCAGCTGCGCTGGCTTTCATGTGACAGAAATCAGGGAGCAGGCCATCGGAGGATCGGACAGATTCGAACTACGGGCGGGATTTAACATTCAAATTTGTGTCGCAAGTCAAGAACTTACATGCACCAGGAAGAAGAAGGTGAACCCCGGCGGACCTGAGCGGGGAGCGACACATGGTGGATATCAGGCGCAGGATCTATGTGGATTGCGGCAGATGTGCATTCTGGTGGACATTCCGAATCGGGGATTGCGACTTTAAGGGTAAGTAAATGTGCCCCACAGTGTGAGCGAATCTGAATCCTGAATCGCGGCAGATGTGCATTCCGGTCAGACAATGCACTTTCGGGGATCGCGCAGGACGGTTTGGTTAATGTGCCCCAATCCCTTCATTCCCTCATGAACAGAGCCCTCTCCATGGTGGGTGTTTGCTGTATATCGCAACAGACACCAAACATTGACACCCACGATTAGTGCTGGAACTGAACGCGGGTGTCAATCCTTTATATGCCACTGGCAAAGCTGCCAGCAGCATACAACAGCTTCGCTGTGATTGTCGCTCCCCGAGATGTCATCGTATGCGATGATCCATCAACATGAAAGCCTTGGGTCTTTATAAGACCTCAGGACATGTCATTTCTGAAGATCTGATACAATGTGCCGGTGGCATACTGAAAGAGATCATGCGCAAAATTCCTATATACTGCAATACAGTAGTATAATAATAATAATTCTTTATTTATATAGCGCCTACAGGAAAATTTTATACCGTCACAGGAAGCTACAATTTGTAGAGACAACAAACCCTTCTACAGTTCTGTACATGGAAAAATAAAATTGTATGGGTTTTTGAAGGTGTGGAGCAAAAAATAGAAACAGAAAAATGAAAAAGGGCCTTTACTGCAGCGGTTTTGAGTTTGTGGGTCTTTTTGGCTGAACAATAGTATTTAACCCCTTAAGGATACAGGTTTTATTCGCTCTCTACCTTCAAAAATGCATAACTTTAATTTTTCCATGTACAGAGCTGTGTGAGGGCTTATTTTCTGCATTTTAACTGTAATTTTTATTAAAGTTTTGTTTCATCCATTACAATAAAAAAAATCCATATACTTTCTGTACTGATTTCTGCTTCAATCCCAGGGTGTCAGTTCTTGTGCTTCTGTATACCCCAAATAGCAGTTCTTTTTTGTTGCTGAAGTGAATAGGAAGAAATCAGTGTGAAATCCACATACTTTCTGTACTGATTTCTGCTTCAATCCCAGGGTGTCAGTTCTTGTGCTTCTGTATACCCCAAATAGCAGTTCTTTTTTGTTGCTGAAGTAAATAGGAAGAAATCAGTGTGAAATCCACATACTTTCTGTACTGATTTCTGCTTCAATCCCAGGGTGTCAGTTCTTGTGCTTCTGTATACCCCAAATAGCAGTTATTTTTTGTTGCTGAAGCGAATAGGAAGAAATCAGTGTGAAATCCACATACTTTCTGTACTGATTTCTGCTCCCATCCCAGGGTGTCCGTTTTGGGGGATCTGTATAACACAAATTCCAATACTTTTTGTTACTAAAGTTCAGAGCAACAAATAAGTGTCAAATTCATGTAGTTGATTAACCATTATGTCAGACAGAAAGGTGGCAGGTGGAGCACACAGACAGGGGCACAGTAAGGGGACATTGCAGCAGGGGTGACTCTGTGAGGCCAGAACAACCCAAAGGTTGTTGATTGGTTGAATAGGTCATCCAATTCCTCAAATATAAAAACTGACAACCCCAGTCAAGAGTCCATGGGTTCGTCAGATACAACAATTAGTTGGCATGGCCCAGGAGCAGGTCAGCGGCCCTCACCTGTCCTCAACCAGCCTCTGTATGGGAACAGGGTCACTATTCAGTGAGGACAAAGTGTTTGAGGACAGTCAGCAGCTGCTTGGCAGTGAAGAGACGGGGCAGACATCCTCTGCTTCGTGCAGTAGGCAGGCTGTGCATACGGACACCGTTGAGGAGAGTAGCAGTGATAGGGAAATGCAAATTGACAATGTAGCCGTTCGCACTTGGGAGCTGGGTGTAGTAAGGGATTCATCATTGTTGGGCGAAGAGAGGCAGCAGAGCAGGCAGCAAGTCGCTACTGTGTCCGTGAGTCAGCAGGGTGGCAGCAGTGTGACCATGGGAGCCAAACAGCCACGGGGTACAAAACCTGCTTCGGAGGTCCAAGTAAGCAGTGGTACAAGCATTAGTAGTCACTCGGTGCAGAGTGTTGGCAGTAAAATCGCCACCTTAGGAGCCGAGCATTTGTATATGTAGAATCCGCAGGCATCTAATGGCCTGGGAGAAATGTGGAACAAATGTGGAGGTCCATTCTGCCGCTGCTGCAACAGCAGCAGCAGAACCTAGTGGCACACATGCCATTTCAGTCTGTCAAGGCTCCAGCATAATAGCTTGTACTGAACCGAGGTGGAGAGTTCCAAGCCGCAATTTTTTTCCAAAAAGGCTGTGCCAGCCCTTCACCAATATGTACAACAGAAGGTGGGCCAGTCCTTGAGCTTATCAGTTTTTTCCAAAGTGAACGGCAGCGCAGACGTGTGGAGCTGTAACTACGGTTAGGACCAGTACATGTCCTTTACAGCTTTCTCCTCCACGTGGTCAAACTGCTGCTACTGCGCCAGTGTCTACCTCCTCCTCCTTCTCCACCACCACCTCAGCCTCCACAAGTGCTGCTCCATCATACCACATGTGCAGGGAACAGCGGTGCCACGCAGTTCTACTCCGTGCTTGCCTGGGCGAACAAAGTCAAACAGGCGAGGAACTGCTCCGTGTCATGCAAGAAGAAATCAATGTGTGGCTTTCTCCGCAACAACTAAAAATTGGAACTAGGGTGACAGATAATGGGAGGAACATGGTGTCCATGCCGCACCAAGGAGGGATGGCCCATGCGCCCTGCATGGCACACGTGTTTAATCTGGTTGTCCACCCATCTGCAAGACATTCTAAAAATGGCCAGGAAACTGTGCATGCACTTCAGCCATTCTTACAAAGCCTACATATGTTAGACCGCCTGTATGAACAGAGAAAAGCCATTAAAGGGGTTATCCGGGTTTAAAAAATTTCTTATGGCCGGGCTGGGGAGGGCTATTTAAACACAATAAACATGTACTTACCTCCTGCGGTGCTGCCGATGTCCCGCGCCGCGGCCTGTCTTCTCTGTGCGCCGGTTTCATTACACCGGCGCACAGGGAGCTTCCGGCCGGCCGGATGCTCCCATGCGCACCATCTCCCAGTGCTTACAACGCTGAGAGATAGGGACGGATGGGAGGAGCCGTCCACATCGCGGACCGGAAGCTCCCTGTGCGCGGCTTCCGTGCCCCTGTAAACAAACAGGGGCACGGATCGAAGGGACCGCGGCGCGGGGCATCAGCGGCGCCGGAGGAGGTAAGTCCATGTTTATTATGTTTAACTAGCCCTCCCCAGCCCGGCCATAAAAAATTTTTAAACCCGGATAACCCCTTTAATGATTTTTTGATGATGCAAGCGGAACAGAGTACTCCCCGGTTTAACTTTGATGTCAGCCACTGGCAGCTCATGCGTGACACCTGCCGTTTGCTCAGGCCCTTTGAGGAGGCCATGTTATTTGTCAGTCGCCAGGACTGCGGGATGAATAACGTCATTCCACTGCTTCATGTCCTGGAACAACTGTAGGACAACTGTAATGTATTATTGATGTGGTGTCTCTAATCTTCAAATTCAAATTTAAATGGAAAATTTCAACTTCAAATTCATTTCAAACTTCGTCAATGTGGCCTCCTCTGCTGTGGGCTCCTGCTTCCCTAAAATATCCCCGAGTCCATCATACCAATCAGCCCCGTCATGGTTATATAAAGCCCCCCTCACCCCCATTCCTTATGTACAGCCTTATGTGTCCCCTCCAGCAGCTCTGGGCCCTGGCACTTGCCCAGGTATGCCCAGTGTTAATGCCGGCCATGTGCTGGGTCTATGTATATGCTGAGGGGGCATGTGCAGGGGATATCTATATACTAAGGGGCACGTGCTGTGACTATATACTGAGGGGGCATGTGCTAGGGCTATCTATATATGGAGGGGGCAAAAAAATATATCCTGTTAGAGGCCCCAAAATTCCTAGTGGGGGCCCTGCACCTACAGTCATGGCCAAAAGTATTGAGAATTATACAAATGTTAATTTTTACAAACTCTACTGCATCAGATTTTATAATGGCAATTTGCATATACTCCAGAATGTTATAAAGAGTGATCAGCTTAACAGCAATTAATTGCAAAGTCAATATTTACTTAGAAAACACATTACAACTTCATTGCAGGCCTGCCTTAAAAGGAGCAGCTAACATTGTTTCAGTGATTGCTCCAATAACACATGTGTGGTTGTTGATGAGGAGAGGGCTGGAGATCATTCTGTCATGATTAAGTAAGAATCACACCACTGGGCACCTTAAAAGGAGACTGGTGCTTGGCATCATTGTTTCTCTTCTGTTAACCATGGTTATCTCTAAAGAAACATGTGCAGTCATCATTGCACTGCACAAAACTGGCCTAACAGGGAAGAGTATCGCAGCTAGAAAGATTGCACCTCAGTCAACAATCTATCACATCATCAAGGAATTCAGGGAGAGAGGTTTCGTTGTTGCCAAAAAGGCCCCAGGGCACCTAAGAAGGACCAGCAAGCACCAGGACCATCTCTTAAAAGTGTTTCAGCTTCGGGATCGGGCTACCAGCAGTGCAGAGCTTGCTCAGGAATGGCAGTAGGCAAGTGTGAGTGCATCTGCACGCACTGTGAGGCGGAGACTTTTGGTGTCAAAGAGGGCAGCAAAGAAGCCACTTCTCTCCAAAAAAAACACCAGGGACAGACCGATATTCTGCAAAAGGTCCAGGGAGTGGACTGCTGATGACTGGGGTAAAGTCATTTTCTGTGATGAGTCCCCTTTCTGATTGTTTGGAACATCTGGAAAACAGCTTGTTCTGAGAAGACAAGGTGAGAGATACCACCAGGCTTGTCTCTTGCCAACTGTAAAGCATCCTGCAACCATTCATGTGTGGGGTTGCTTCTCAGCCAAGGGAATCGGCTCTCTCACAGTCTTGCCTAAAAACACATCCATGAATAAAGAATGGTACCAGAATGTCCTCCAAGAGCAACTTCTCCCAACCGTCTAAGAGCAGTTTGGTGATCAACAATGCCTTTTTCAGCATAATGGAGCACCTTGCCATAAAGCAAAGGTGATAACTAAATGGCTCAGGGAACAAAACATAGAAATTTTGGGTCCATGGCCTGGAAACTCCCCAGATCTTAATCCCATTGAGAACTTGTGGTCACTCATCAAGAGACGGGTGGACAAACAAAATCCAACACATTGTGACAACATGCAAGCATTGATTGTGCAAGAATGGACTACTATCAGTCAGGATTTGGTCCAGAAGTTGATTGAGAGCTGCCAAGGAGAATTGCAGAGATCCTGAAGAAAAAGGGTCAACACTGCATATATTGGCTTGCTGCATTAACTCATTCTAACTGTCAATAAAAGCTTTTGTTGCTCATAATATGATTGCACTTGTATTTCTGTATGTGATAAAAACATCCCACAAACACACATAAAAACCAGAGGGCAACAGATCATGTCATATAATATTTGCGTCATTCTCAAAACTTATGGCCATGATTGTAGTGTAATGTATAGGGGAAGCCTGGACTTGTAAGGAGGCAGGAGATAGCTGTAATGTAATTTATAGGGCAGTGATGGCGAACCTATGGCACTGGTGCCAGAGGTGGCACTCAGAACCCTTTCTGTGGGCACTCAGGCCATCAACCTAGGACAGAGTTCACTAAACAGGACCAAATCCATTAAATCTTCCTGCAGTCCTAGGCGACTTATGAGATGCTGTGCTCAGCACTATTTTACAGCGACACTTCATTGACTGTTTGGAACTGCTTGAAAAGTGAGAAAGTGTTAAAAGAAGTGCATTATCTTTGTAGTCCTCCTGCTGGAACCACCATTCTTCCTAAACAGAGAGACCCTGGAGAGAAGCTACAATGATGTCTGAATTTGCCCACCTTCTTTCAACTGTATTGGTGGCCTCAGGGGGCCGATACAATTAAAAGATGTGGAAGAACAGGTAGCAATAAGTTACTGCTTAATATGGCACGTTGGCACATCAGGGTAAATAAGTGGGTTGTGGTTGTAGTTTGGGCACTCTGTCTCTAAAAGGTTCGCCATCACAGATATAGGGGAAGCCTAGACCTGTAGGGAGGCGGGAGATGGCTGTAGTGTAATGTATAGGGGAAGCCTGGACCTGTAGAGGTAGGAGATGGCTGCAGTGTAATGTATCAGGGAAGTCTGGACCTGTAGATGTAGGAGATGGCAGTAGTATAATATATAGGGGAAGCCTGGACCTTTAGAGGTAGGAGATGGCTGTAGTGTAATGTATAGGGATAGCCTGGACCAGTAGAGGTAGGAGTTGGCTGCAGTGTAATGTATAGGGGACGCCTGGAGCTGTAGAGGCAGGGGATGGCTGTAGTGTAATGTATAGGGGACGCCCGGACCTGTAGAGGTAGGAGATGCCTGTAGTGTAATGTATAGGGGAAGCCTGGACCTGTAGTGGTAGGAGATAACTGTAGTGTAATGTATAGGGGAAGCCAGGGCATGTAGAGGTAGGAGATGGCTGCAGTGTAATGTATAGGGGAAGTCTGGACCTGTAGAGGTAGGAGATGGCTGTAGTATAATATATAGGGGAAGCCTGGACCTTTAGAGGTAGGAGATGGCTGTAGTGTAATGTATAGGGATAGCCTGGACCAGTAGAGGTAGAAGTTGGCTGCAGTGTAATGTATAGGGGACGCCTGGACCTGTAGAGGTAGGAGATGGCTGCAGTGTAATGTATAGTGGAAGTCTGGACCTGTAGAGGTAGGAGATGGCTGTAGTATAATATATAGGGGAAGCCTGGACCTTTAGAGGTAGGAGATGGCTGTAGTGTAATGTATAGGGATAGCCTGGACCAGTAGAGGTAGGAGTTGGCTGCAGTGTAATGTATAGGGGACGCCTGGAGCTGTAGAGGCAGGGGATGGCTGTAGTGTAATGTATAGGGGACGCCCGGACCTGTAGAGGTAGGAGATGCCTGTAGTGTAATATATAGGGGAAGCCTGGACATGTAGAGGTAGGAGATGGCTGTAGTGTAATGTATAGGGGAAGCCTGGACCTGTAGTGGTAGGAGATAACTGTAGTGTAATGTATAGGGGAAGCCAGGGCATGTAGAGGTAGGAGACGGCTGCAGTGTAATGTATAGGGGAAGCCTGGACCTGTAGAGGTAGGAGATGGCTGCAGTGTAATGTATAGGGGAAGTCTAGACCTGTAGAGGTAGGAGATGGCTGTAGTATAATATATAGGGGAAGCCTGGACCTTTAGAGGTAGGAGATGGCTGTAGTGTAATGTATAGGGATAGCCTGGACCAGTAGAGGTAGGAGTTGGCTGCAGTGTAATGTATAGGGGACGCCTGGAGCTGTAGAGGCAGGGGATGGCTGTAGTGTAATGTATAGGGGACGCCCGGACCTGTAGAGGTAGGAGATGCCTGTAGTGTAATGTATAGGGGAAGCCTGGACCTGTAGTGGTAGGAGATAACTGTAGTGTAATGTATAGGGGAAGCCAGGGCATGTAGAGGTAGGAGATGGCTGCAGTGTAATGTATAGGGGAAGTCTGGACCTGTAGAGGTAGGAGATGGCTGTAGTATAATATATAGGGGAAGCCTGGACCTTTAGAGGTAGGAGATGGCTGTAGTGTAATGTATAGGGATAGCCTGGACCAGTAGAGGTAGAAGTTGGCTGCAGTGTAATGTATAGGGGACGCCTGGACCTGTAGAGGTAGGAGATGGCTGCAGTGTAATGTATAGGGGAAGTCTGGACCTGTAGAGGTAGGAGATGGCTGTAGTATAATATATAGGGGAAGCCTGGACCTTTAGAGGTAGGAGATGGCTGTAGTGTAATGTATAGGGGACGCCTGGAGCTGTAGAGGCAGGGGATGGCTGTAGTGTAATGTATAGGGGACGCCCGGACCTGTAGAGGTAGGAGATGCCTGTAGTGTAATATATAGGGGAAGCCTGGACATGTAGAGGTAGGAGATGGCTGTAGTGTAATGTATAGGGGAAGCCTGGACCTGTAGTGGTAGGAGATAACTGTAGTGTAATGTATAGGGGAAGCCAGGGCATGTAGAGGTAGGAGACGGCTGCAGTGTAATGTATAGGGGAAGCCTGGACGTGTAAAGGTAGGAGATGACTGTAGTGTAATGTATAGGGGAAGCCTGGACCTGTAGAGGTAGGAGATGGCTGTAGTGTAATGTATAGGGGAAGCCAGGGCATGTAAAGGTAGGAGATGGCTGCAGTGTAATCTATAGGGGAAGTCTGGACCTGTACAGGTAGGAGATGGCTGTAGTATAATATATAGGGGAAGCCTGGACCTTTAGAGGTAGGAGATGGCTGTAGTGTAATGTATAGGGATAGCCTGGACCAGTAGAGGTAGAAGTTGGCTGCAGTGTAATGTATAGGGGACGCCTGGACCTGTAGAGGTAGGAGATGGCTGCAGTGTAATGTATAGGGGAAGTCTGGACCTGTAGAGGTAGTAGATGGCTGTAGTACAATATATAGGGGAAGCCTGGACCTTTAGAGGTAGGAGATGGCTGTAGTGTAATGTATAGGGATAGCCTGGACCAGTAGAGGTAGGAGTTGGCTGCAGTGTAATGTATAGGGGACGCCTGAAGCTGTAGAGGCAGGGGATGGCTGTAGTGTAATGTATAGGGGACGCCCGGACCTGTAGAGGTAGGAGATGCCTGTAGTGTAATATATAGGGGAAGCCTGGACATGTAGAGGTAGGAGATGGCTGTAGTGTAATGTATAGGGGAAGCCTGGACCTGTAGTGGTAGGAGATAACTGTAGTGTAATGTATAGGGGGAGCCAGGGCATGTAGAGGTAGGAGACGGCTGCAGTGTAATGTATAGGGGAAGGCTGGACGTGTAAAGGTAGGAGATGACTGTAGTGTAATGTATTGGGGAAGCCTGGACCTGTAGAGGTAGGAGATGGCTGTAGTGTAATGTATAGGGGAAGCCTGGACATGTAGAGGTAGGAGATGGCTGTAGTGTAATGTATAAGGGAAGCCTGGACCTGTAGTGGTAGGAGATAACTCTAATGTAATGTATAGGGGAAGCCAGGACATGTAGAGGTAGGAGATGGCTGCAGTGTAATGTATAGGGGAAGCCTGGACGTGTAAAGGTAGGAGATGACTGTAGTGTAATGTATAGGGGAAGCCTGGACCTGTAGAGGTAGGAGATGGCTGTAGTGTAATGTATAGGGAAAGCCTGGACCTGTAGAGGTAGGAGATGGCTGTAGTGTAATGTATAGGGCAGTGATGGCGAACCTTTTAGAGACCAAGTGCCCAAACTACAACCAAGTGCCACTTATTTATCACAAAGTGCCAACGCAGAAATGTAATTTGTGATTTATACTTCCTTCTCTGTCACAGCTTACATTGATACTAGCACCCTGAAGACACCTATAAAGCAGAAAATAGAAGAAATTTGGATGATCATTGTAGCTTCCCTCCAGGGTCCAATAAACCAAAAGAATTGTCTGGGGCCGGAGCAGGAGCTACAATGATAATCCAGATCTGTCCACACCTTTCCACTCCTCCATAAGTTCCAGGTAGTCCTGTCACTGTAAAATAGCTTTATGCACTGCAAGTCCTGGGCTGTTTGGGACTGTAGGAAGATATCTGGAGTCCTCTCTGGCGATGGTCTGGGTGCCGACAGAAAGGGCTCTCAGTGCCACCTCTGGCATCCGTGCCATTGGTTCGCCACCACTGGTATAGGGGAAGCCTGGACCTGTAGAGGTAGGAGATGGCTGTAGTGTAATGTATAGGAGAAGCCTGGACGTGTAGAGGTAGGAGATGGCTGTAGTGTAATGTATAGGGGAAGCCTGGACATGTAGAGGTAGGAGATGGCTGTAGTGTAATGTATAGGGGAAGCCTGGACATGTAGAGGTAGGAGATGGTTGCAGTGTAATGTATAGGGGAAGCCTGGACCTGTAGAGGTAGGAGATAACTGTAGTGTAATGTATAGGGGAAGCCAGGACATGTAGAGGTAGGAGATGGCTGCAGTGTAATGTATAGGGGAAGCCTGGATATGTAGAGGTAGGAGATGGTTGCAGTGTAATGTATAGGGGAAGCCTGGACCTGTAGAGGTAGGAGATGGCTGTAGTGTAATGTATAGGGAAAGCCTGGACCTGTAGAGGTAGGAGATGGCTGTAGTGTAATGTATAGGGCAGTGATGGCGAACCTTTTAGAGACCAAGTGCCACTTATTTATCACAAAGTGCCAACACAGAAATGTAATTTGTGATTTATACTCCCTTCTCTGTCACAGCTTACATTGATACTAGCACCCTGAAGACACCTATAAAGCCATCTCGGGGATAGGGGAAGCCTGGACGTGTAGAGGTAGGAGATGGCTGTAGTGTAATGTATAGGGGAAGCCTGGACCTGTAGGGAGGTAGGAGATGGCTGTAGTGTAATGTATAAGGGACCTCTCGACAGATGGCTGATGATACAGTATGGCTCACTTGTAGGAATGTACAGGTAAACGCCATATACTGTGATATCCCTCAGCTTTATAAGCAGTGTGTAAACCAGACACATGGCAGCAGTGGAGTCACACGCATGGTGCCCGGATACATGCCAGGTACATGTGTGCCCTGCTGCTGATGTGCACGCATTGCTATGCGCACACTCATAGTGACACGCCGGGGGTTCCGCAGCTGCACGCCAGGGGTCGCTGTGGACGCTGCGCTACGTCGAGAGGCGGTGTTCCAGCGCACAGGAAGCGGATGTGTGCAGGCAGCTGGCTGTCTAACTAGTGAGGAAATGAAAACACAGGTTGACGCTCTTGCCCCGCGTTCTCTACTGCTCTGGTGGAGTTGTGCTGAGGTGATAGCGGAGAGAAGGTGCTGAGTTGTAGGGACTCCCCCCTGAAACTGAGAGAGACAGCCCGGAGCGTGTGAGGCGGTGACAGGAGACTGCCGGGAGACAGGACGAAGAAGGCGGATTGTATTCACATGCTGTTTTCCTAGGAGCAGCCCGTCCACATAGGCAGCATGGCCCGGACCCCAGGCTTCAGCTTCCTCCCCGAGGAGCAGTGCTGCTGCTGCGGCGGCCACACTCGGGCACAGCACGGAGACAAGCGGAGGAGCAGAGGTGCCCCCTGCACCGGCATCTACAGCCTCCTGCTCACCCTGATAACCCTGCACACAGCCCGCAGCCACACTGAAGGTGAGCGCCCCCTCCTCTGTCATTACAATGAAGGGTTCCGAACATGGGGCTGGTGCTGAGCTCCTCTCTGGCAGGTTGGGTCATTGGACCTTCTATTCAGCGACTTGCTACTTCTGTCTGGTACTCGCACTTATTAAGCGGGTTCATACCATCTACTTTTATATCTGTTTATGTTTTGCTTTACATTGTGGGTACAGACTCATGAAGTAAATCTGTTTGATTTACCCACGTTATGTAGATTGTGGTTTGATATACTTGTCACAGAATGCAATTCTCGGAAATGAAATCCTTGTCGGACACTTCCGTAGAACTGACCACATTTGTACAACTACATTTTGTAACTTCCTCTTAAACCCATTACAGAACTTTCATCTTAGGCAGAAGACCTGGAGACGAATTGTATTGGCCAATAAGAGCGCAGATGTTATTAAAGTAGTTCTCCGCGTTTAAGGTTGACTCTTTCATCTCCTTCTAGCCCAGGGCCCATCTCTGTGCCATAGAACAGTGAGAAATCTATAAAGAGATCTGTGTGTCTTAGGATCTCAGCACTGGTACCTTGAAATATCAAAGTGGATTATAACAGTCAAGTCACATAATGGGTTTAAACTGATGAAATTAAAGGACATCTACCATCGGGTTACCTGAAGGTAGATGAGTATTACGTATCTTCCCGTCCCTGTGTGTCCCAAGCTTCATTTCTTTGCAAGGCTGTTTATAAGATATGAAAATTAGCCTGTGGTGCTCTGCAGAGCAACATCAGGCTCCACCATAATATAATACCAGCCGCGTTCTGAGAGCCGGCAATGTCATCGGCTCTTTTCAAATCTAACCGACTAACCGGCTGGCATGGCCCCGGGGCGAGCATAAATTATATTACAGTGGAGTTTGATGGTGCTCTGTAGGCCACCACAGGATAATTTGCATATCTTATAGACTTATTTTTTGCAGGAGTGCAGCCATGCAAAGATATAGGAAATTAAACCTGGGACAGGGAGGTACTTAATAGCAATATACATACCAATATACGGGGTGGTACGTAATATCTGACGGTAGACGTCCTTCAACGGAAATCTACCATTTTTAATTGTCATTCTGACCTAAATATACTCTTGCATAGTGCTAGGTAAGCCGATGCTGGAAGTGGTCGTGATATGGCATGGAAATCCGCAGTTTCGATGAAAAATCGATTTATCAATGGGCATATGACCCCATTCGGTGCTCCTGGGCTTTTGACACTGGGTGCTCGGCACTTGGTCCAGATCATAACAATGCACGCACCTTGCGTGCTTGAAACTTCTCCCCCCTCGGCTCGATCCCGAGAGCCGGTGATGTCACCGAACTCTCAGAAGCACTGGCGCATGCGTACTATTTTCATTTTGCATGGCCTCACATAATGAAGATACAGTGCGCATGTGCTCAGTGACATCACCGGCTCTTGGGAGCGAGGGGGGGGGGGAGTTTCAAGCATGCATTGTTGTGAGTGTGCCCAATCGACCGGTGTCAGGGGCCCAGGAGCGCCGAATGGGGTTCATATGCCTATTGATCAATTACATTTTTTTTTCTCCATCGAAACTGCGGACTTCCATGCTATATAATGACCACCTCCAGCATCGGCTTACCTAGCGCTGTGTAACGGTATGTTTATGTCAGAATGACCATTTTAAAATGGTAGATAGAGAGGAGAAAAAGAGAAAATAATAAAAGAATACATTTTCCATATCGCTTGGCATACGTAACATCTTCTTGAAAACGAAAAAACACTATAAATCCCATATAGTGAAAACAGGCTGTAATATTGTCACTACATATAAAAGACTCAGTTTTACCAACAAAAACTACCGCTTGTAACCCTGTATTGGGTCCTGAACAGGTTGCCCCTTTGTCGCTGACAAGGTATTGGACATCAACTTTCTAAGCCAGACTACACTTCAAAACATCTAAAGTCTAGTGCGGTCCCTTCTTTGGTACATTACTTGGTACCTTCCTCTAAGTAGAGGGATACAGGTGACTTTGAGGTAGATGACAGCATACTCTATGTGTGTCATAGCTAGTGTATATATGTTCTCTGTTGGTGTTGTTTCCTGCCATGGTAAGTAATGTTGGGTGCATCATTGTGAGAAGCGCATGCCCCATCAGTTACTCTCCTGTGCTCTCCACACCTTTGTTCGTGTGACCTCTCCATGTGTTTATAGAAGAGACAAACTGTATCCTGCTGAGAATGCATACACATGACATGCTTCTAATAGGGATTCATTAAATGAGGAGATCTAAAAACAAGTTAAGTGTGTTCACCTCTCATTACCTCACCTGTGTGTAACGTCGTCTGTCATGTGTCCTACTGCGAGAAAGTCGTGTCAACAAAAAGCTTTGTTGGTTTTGTTGTACAGAATTTGTCTTCGGGAAATTATATGGTATCAGGAGGGAATTGTACTCTGGGGCTATCCCTCATAATCTCACATAAGATAGTTTCTGCTTTCTGATCCAGTCTTTACCCCTAAAATGTCAAATCTGACTATTTATGGGCTAGTGTAGTGACGTGCCTCATTGGTTTCCTGAGTGGGGCCCTATTGTATAGCTTTTTTTAAACTTCACTGTAATGAGCTTTTTCTCCCCACTGGACCCCCTTATACAACTAATGGACACAACTCCTGCCCATAGTTCTGTACTACAGCTCTCTCTCCATCAATGGCTGACTCAAGAAGGAAATGACATGGGATAGTGAGCAAACCAGTAAGTCTTTTCAATCTTGTCATAACACAGAACAGTCAGTACCACTACATGCATGGTTTTATTTTTCTCACTGTGTGATTACTTGTGCCTCAATACTTGTGTGTGTGCTTTAGTAATAAAATCTATCCTTGACTATCTGGGTCATTTCTTTTACTATGAGCAGTTGTTAAAAGGGAATCTGTCAGTAGAAAATGGCACAAATAATCACTACCAGTATGTTGTGAAGCAAATCAACACTTTATAGATCATTGTTCTTTCATGGTGCAATTAAGCACTGAAGTGACATCATCTCGTAGACTTGATTAGAACCAATTACTGATGTCCTAAAATCCAGGGCTGTCAATTTCATTCTAAGTGGGAGAGCTTGACTTCAGTGCTGAACTTTCTGCCTCCTTGACTTTATTCACACAATTTACATCGCACTTCATAGTGGATTTTCCGAATGATAATGCCACCACAACATAAAAGAAGCATGATATGAAAGGGATTAAGTGGCTTGACAAAGTACAGATAATGGTTTATTGGGTCAATTCTTGCTGACTGGTTTAGTTTCATCAATTGTTTCTTGTGGCCAGAGGTCACAATAACGCCTGTACACATGTTATAGACCTGTGTACAGGCAGTTTTAGTCTCTCAAGTGAGGGGACAAATACTCTTCATTTTCGTTCAATGCTCGTAGCTCGCGGCATCAGCCGTAGACTGGTCCCGTAGGTTTCTGAGGAGGTGTAAGAGGGTTGTGCACCCCTTATTTAATGCATGATGTAAGATTACTATAATTGCATCATTTGGCAATTTAAAGACAGAAAATTAGTGAATCCTTCTTAGCTTTGAAAATGATTGGCTGTTCATGCATTCCCTCCCAGATAACAGTGGTATACACAGTACAAGGGGTTGTTTTGGCATCATGTTTGTTGACTCCTTCAACAGGATCATGTATCTGAAATCTGGGATTACAGTATTCCCTTTAATTGGTGTGGAGCAGTATTAGAGATCTGCCATATAGTCTTGTATACATCATGGTTTGTTTTATGTTAGTCCTGGTCAGTTAGTAAATCCTGCATTAATTGCAGTGTGTGATTTAGGTAGGAGAACACACTTTATTCTTTTACTGGAAAAATAATTTCAATACTGAAACTTTTTCAGTAATGGATTTTCAAGTTTTATTGTCTTTCGGGCCTTTCCCCTTTCCTAACCCTAAACTCCTAACATATTGCACATGAAATAAAGCTGGAGCAGCTTTTAGAACACAGCCCGGCACTGTTTAGGGTCACACCTCTGACTGGCAAGCCCACTCGTTAACTATTTATAAATCTCTTCTAGCAATAACAAAGAAATTGCACCTTATAGACCTATAAGAAAAGATTATTCACTATTATAATTTCTTGGGGAATATATGTATGAACGTGAAAAGGGAATGATATTTTGTAGCTGGTGACAGTCTATGATATGCTAAATATATATATTTGATTTTGAAATGCCTTTATCAGCATTCTGAATAATTTAAGTAGTTTATAGTAGATTATTTTACATTACCTGGCTCCCTGCCAGCAGAGTGGGGGCGCGGGCTGCAGCAGCCTCTGTCTCCTCTCCTCAACACTCGGCCTGCTGTCCACCTGTAACATCGAGCAGGCATGGTAGGGAGGGGAAGGTGTGGAGTAGAGGAAGAATTTGAATAAAGTTTTGATATAAATAAGTTGAAATAAAGTTTTATGAAACACTGAAACGTTCGACAAAAGCATTTTTAAAATCGGCGTAGAATCGGCTAATGGAGCCTGTCACCTGTTAAAAATGACATTCCTGGTGACAGGTTCGCTTTAAACGGCCATACCAGGTCCTGGCATCTGATAGCTAAAGGGCTTGGCCAGACTTTCCAAAATATAGATAACTGGCCTGGGAGGTCTTTAAAAACCAAAAAAAAAGTTATACTCTCCTCCATCGCTCCCCTGGTGCCGTGCCGCTCCCTATCAGGGATGTGCCCCTATTTATTTTAGAGGCAAGCACGACCTTCGATTGGGCTGCAGGTGGTACACCAGTCATCTAATGTACCAGGCGATTGGAAGTAGTTGGATGGCTCTGTAAACAAATAGGGGTGTGGCACTGGTGGCCTGAGGGGCAGGACAACGAGAGTGACAGAGAAGGTGAGGATAACTTTTTTCATTTTACTTTTCAGCCTCCCCAGGTTATGTAGTTTTTGCAAAGCCCTGCAACGCCTTTAAGCCGGTATGGAGGGTAATCGCTGGCTTACAGTCTAGGTATCTGCTTCTCTGATGAAATAGTAAAGCAGTTTATTGGTAATATACTGCATTATAGTTGCCGGCATATTGCAGTAAATTTAATGAGAATTCCAGAGCACTTAGGGTTTGAGCACCCTAGGGATACAAAAACTTATTATGAAAGATTTTAATTTTAACATACCATAGTGACCCAAAAAATAAAGTGATGTGTTAGCTGGACTACATGGATGGAAAAGGGCTGCAATGTTAAAAGGTTAATATTGAACCCATGTCCAATTGGAGGCTTGAGTTTTTCTCATATGGGCCAATATCATGCCTATAAGAAGTTGTTTACTTAGGGTACACGTGCCGTTTTTAAGTAGTCCATTAAAAAAAACGCATGTGTTTTTCCAATTATTTTAATTAAGATAATTGGAAAATGGTTTCAAAAAACGTACTCCTTAAAGACTGCCTAAAAACGGGTTCAAAGCGCCATATGTGCCACCACCCTAAGACTAGTGATTATTGGCCTCTTGTTAAATAAGACTTTTAGTCTACAAATCACATTGTAATGTTTACAGTTTTGGTTCTGCTGTATATCGAGGAAGCATGTACTCTGTACATGATATTCCAATATAGTGCTTGGAGTCTATTCCCCAGGGGTGGATTTGGCCTTTGAAATGGGACCCTTACATAAATAAAACATAACTTTTAATAATTGCAGGTGGTCCCCTACTTAAGGACACCCGACTTACAGACAACCCATAGTTACAGACAGACCCCTCTGACTGTTGGTGAAGCTTTCTGAATGCTTTACTATAGTCCCAGGGTGTAATGATCAGCTGTAAGGTGTCTGTAATATTTCTTCATATAATCCTTGGTCCCATTAAAGCAAAAAATGTTTAAACTCCAAATGTCACTGGGGCCAAAATTTTTTTTGTCTGGATCTACAATTCTAAAATATACAGTTTCGACTTGCATACAAATTCAACTTAAGAACAAACCTCCGGACCCTATCTTGTACGTCACCCTGGGACTGCCTGTACTGATAAAATAAGTTCACAGTGAACCACAATAATATTTACATCAACCATCTAGTCAGCAAAAACATATCAGAAAGGGAGCTCATTCAGACCTCCTACCCTGACAAGGACGTTCCCGGTACTGTCCCTTACCCTGTTACTCCCTAATATGTAATATATGCATTGTTCATACATTGTGTAACCCACTCATCAGGGGAATAAAGTAATGTAGTGGACTATGCAGCCTTGATACTAAGTATGTCTGCAAAAGTTCCACATCAAGGGGTTAAAATGAATCAAAAACGAGCAGTGGCCCGTATAATACAAGTTGTACTAGTATGGTGGCCAAATCTATTGGCATGGGCCCATGCCAATACATCTAGCCACCATACAAGGGTGGTATTTAGTGTTTTATTTTGACACTTAATATTTCTGTGGTAGCATATTGTGCTTTAGTGTGGTAGTTATGTTTAGGTTTATAGATGATTAGTGAGCTCACGGAGTTTCTGAAATTGGTCCATATTTCGGACTACACTACAGTTTACGTATTTTTATTGATCATTCTTATCCATAGTTACAAGATTTATTTTTTTCCTTCCTCAAATGACTTTAGTAATATATGTTGCCGGATGTTATTGTAGGCCAACGAAAAATGTCTTTTCAGGTTCCTCACGTCATGGCTTATTTTACATCGTAGGGACATTTATAGTCGACATATTAAAGTAGAGTACAGCAAGAGAAGAGGATTTTCTGGCTCCGTTTCATAGTATATTGTGCCCAATAGTATGATTGCTTTACCTGTAATGTGAGCCTGTAGAGTAATGAATGCTGCAAGGCCTCTGCTTCCAGGACACACCCAGCTTGCTCCTTGGCCCCTAAGGGCGTAGAATTTTCTTTATTGATTTCATAAATCCTCTGCTCAGAAAACAAAAATCATTGAATCTTTATGTGACTCAACCTAACCTAAGGTTCAAGGTTCCTTATTTTCCTTCTAAAATGTTAAAGAAAATCTACCACACAAATCGAGCATGATAAACCAGGCACAGTCACTCGTAGATCCAGGCAGTGTGACTGTGGTTATCTTCTTATATTTGTTATCCATATCCTCCTTCCTTCTAAAATCCGCTCCAGGGACCATTATCAGAGCCCATCCATGCTGCAGAATTACACTATCCCTCTTCAGCTCACTCAGCACTTTCACCTCCCACTGACTGCTTTGATCTCATGGCAGTAGGATGTCTGAGCACACAGTGGTGCTCCTGCTCAGTGTAACAGTTTGTGAAGCTACAGGGGGGGGGGGGGCAACGCCCCAGAGTGCCTCTGGCTTTTTAAGCATAAAAGTTTGTTTTAGAAGGAAGGAGGCCATGGATAAGAAATAGAAGTGCACTCGGTTTATCGTGCTTGATTTTGAAGGTAGATTTACTTTAAAGCGTGACTGTAAAGTCATAATGATTTTAGCAAATTATTATATATGGTTCACCCTTTTAAAACAAATAGAAATAAGGCTACTTTGTGCTGCTCATCCTTTTATTGGCATTTTCTGTTCTAAAAGTGTTTGACAAAAATCTTTCTTACGTGAGGTTAAGTGGGTGGAGACTAATGTCTGTCAGTATTCGCCCTCAAGCTGAGGCCAGTTATCTTGCCCACAGATCCCACAATGCCTTGATTTCTTTAAGTAATTTAGAATTAAATCCATTTAGTTTCCCTCAAGTTAATCCACTGAACACTGCACATACAGGATGTTTATGTTGACAGTCTGGCAGCTTCTATCACATGGAGGAGCAGGGGACATGCACAGTGCACATACAGGATGTATATGGGGACTAACCAGGCAGTTTCCATCACATGAAGGAGAAGGGGACATGTAATAAGTGAAAAAAATCATAAGTAAACTAGTTGCATGAAGTCTATAGCCTGCGCTGTGCGAGCACTAAGGGTTAATTGTTTATCTGCATAGTGCACTAAGTGCCCAAGGTGGGGGAAGGGCTACAACATGATGAGAGATGGAGAACATTTTGTAGAATCAAAGACTGGGGTAGAGGAACTGATAGGGTTCAGGGAGATCTTGTACCGAACTATTCTGTGCAGGAGACATCTGTATTCACTGTCTGGAACACATCTAACTCTGCTACATACAGAGAGAGAGAGAGCTCTGTCGCATGACCTCCTCTTTGAGCAGGGAGCAGCAGCCCCTCCGCTCCTAGGAGTCGATAGTTTGTTTATTCTACGGATTCACTGGGTTTGTCAACACAGAGGGAGCAGGTCCTGCAGAACGCAGATAATCTAAGGTGTACACTCACCGGCCACTTTATTAGGTACACCATGCTAGTAACGGGTTGGATCCCCTTTTGCCTTCAGAACTGCCTCAATTCTTCGTGGCATAGATTCAACAAGGTGCTGGAAGCATTCCTCAGAGATTTTGGTCCATATTGACATGATGGCATCACACAGTTGCCGCAGATTTGTCGGCTGCACATCCATGATGCGAATCTCCCGTTCCACCACATCCCAAAGATGCTCTATTGGATTGAGATCTGGTGACTGTGGAGGCCATTTGAGTACAGTGACCTCATTGTCATGTTCAAGAAACCAGTCTGAGATGATTCCAGCTTTATGACATGGCGCATTATCCTGCTGAAAGTAGCCATCAGATGTTGGGTACATTGTGGTCATAAAGGGATGGACATGGTCAGCAACAATACTCAGGTAGGCTGTGGCGTTGCAACGATGCTCAATTGGTACCAAGGGGCCCAAAGAGTGCTAAGAAAATATTCCCCACACCATGACACCACCAGCCTGAACCGTTCATACAAGGCAGGATGGATCCATGCTTTCATGTTGTTGACGCCAAATTCTGACCCTACCATCCGAATGTCGCAGCAGAAATCGAGACTCATCAGACCAGGCAACGTTTTTCCAATCTTCTACTGTTCAATTTCGATGAGCTTGTGCAAATTGTAGCCTCAGTTTCCTGTTCTTAGATGAAAGGAGTGGCACCCGGTGTGGTCTTCTGCTGCTGTAGCCCATCTGCCTCAAAGTTCGACGTACTGTGCGTTCAGAGATGTTCTTCTGCCTACCTTGGTTGTAACGGGTGGCGATTTGAGTCACTGTTGCCTTTCTATCAGCTCGAACCAGTCTGCCCATTCTCCTCTGACCTCTGGCATCAACAAGGCATTTCCGCCCACAGAACTGCCGCTCACTGGATGTTTTTTCTTTTTCGGACCGTTCTCTGTAAACCCTAGAGATGGTTGTGCGTGAAAATCCCAGTAGATCAGCAGTTTCTGAAATACTCAGACCAGCCCTTCTGGCACCAACAACCATGCAACGTTCAAAGGAACTCAAATCACCTTTCTTCCCCATACTGATGCTCGGTTTGAACTGCAGGAGATTATCTTGACCATGGCTACATGCCTAAATGCACTGAGTTGCCGCCATGTGATTGGCTGATTAGAAATTAAGTGTTAACGAGCAGTTGGATAGGTGTACCTAATAAAGTGGCCGGTGAGTGTATATCAAAGAAACTACTGGATTTGGGTAATAAAGATAATGGGCAAAGTTGTTTTACATCCCAACAGTATTTGATTTGTGGGGAAAGAAAACCTTTACAGTTACTCTTTAAATGTCAGTACTTCAAGTATGTTGAAAGTACATGGAACTTTATCTTCACATGAAATTAAAACAAACAATTTGCTGCTGTAAAGTTTAAACGTCTCTTGAAAACAGGGCAAGATTTCTCCTTAGACAGCCAGACAGCCCAAGATAGTTGTGATGTATGCTGGGAAGAGTGGATGTCTAAATGACAGTTGAGGGGATGTAAATGGGGGGGGGGTCTTATATATTTGACGCTAGTTTCTGGCTTAATATGCACATGAAAAGTCACATTTGCACAGTTATGTGTAATATCATGTACTATTTAATTCATGAAAAAATACTGAAATATCTCAATGTGAAATGCACTCATTGTATTTATTGACTTTCGAGTTTTCTATGAGTGAAATACAGGACTTAAAACAAATGTTCAAGCTCCTTGAATTCATTTGTTGCTTTTGACCCACAGTAATAATAATAAATCTGGAAGAGTAACAATACTACAATACTGCTCCAAGATTTTTAAAGCCGTATTTTTAGTTGTGCAGGAGTACTAGGTAAGTTTGCAGTGGCCATCAGAGGATGTAAGGGAGGCAAAGCAAATTTATGGCATACAACACCTCTGCTGAGCGTACGCTGTGATAGTTGTACTTCATGAAAGTGGTAAAATTTTAAGTGATAAGTTTTTTGCGTTTCATTCTGGAAAAAAATGAAAATTTGGCTACATTTCGGAAAAAATCTTCATTTTCAAAGTTTAAAATGTTCTGCATTCCAGACAGGAAGATCACCAAAGTATGTTGGGATTTATGTGCTGGACTACACACAACACTCCCCAAATATATAGACCCACAAAAGTTTCTATGTTCATAAAAAATATATACGGTAACCAAGTTTCAGCTATATGCAATTCATCTTTATTATATAAACACAGCCATAGACTTACAATAAATAAGGCAACACTGGAGTAACAAACAGATAAAACAGCCCACACTGCTCTGGTATATGTATGGTAATAAAAACATGAAAACGTATCACTGCTGCAAATATTATAATGTAAATCGACCACTCAACAAAATAAGCTCCGGGTCAGGTACACAATATTCACATAGACCACAATTGGGATTAATCGAAAAACTAAAACAATACCTCCTAGATACAAATACAGTCCTGCAGCAGTGAAAACATATAAGTAATTACCGACCAAAAGTGCTGCGTTCCGAGCCCCTAATAATGTTTTTATTACCATACATATACCAGAGCAGTGTGGGCTGTTTTATCTGTTTGTTACTCCAGTGTTGCCTTATTTATTATATGTCTATGGCTGTGTTTTATATAATAAAGATGGTTTGCATATAGCTGAAACTTGGGTTATATATTTTTTATGAACATAGAAACTTTTTCGGTGGTCTATTCCAGACAGGAAGTATAACTACCCCAAAAGCTAGATAACTAACATTTCCGGAATGTCTGCTTTATGTTAGAATGATATTTTATCCGTCCTCTCCTTTTTCTAGGATGTTATGAGGGTCAGAACTTTAGGTGCAATTTTTAAAATTTTTATGAAAATCACGAAAAACTCTTTTCAGGGCCAACTTGGCTTTCAAGTGATTTTGGAAAGCCTAAATAATACTAAACCTGCATAAATTACCCCACTATATAAACTACACCCGTCAACGTATGTAAAACCGCTTCTTTTAAGTCTATTAACCCTTTAAAGGACACCTGTCATCAGGTCTCTGTCACTAGTCCTGTCATCACGACCTATTGAAGCAGCTCCCAAGGATTCCATCACAGCCTTTATTTAGTCAATTCCTACATTAATCGTTATAAAATCATCTTTTCTTTATTATGTAAATGAGGCTGAGCACATGGAGAAAGTGTTGTCACTCCTATTACCCCTCCCCTCTCCTCCCCCTGCTCGTGTGTGTGTCTGTAATGTATAGTAAAACATTGCTAATGTCTGTGCTTTATCTGCTGACATGCTCTCCCTCCTAATACATATGTGTGATACACCGACATCAGCTACACAAGTACCTGACATGTTCTGCTATAACATGGCTGCCTGGAGCTGTTGTATCTCTCCTATATACACACATGCTGCAGGAGGTGTGGCCTCCAGCACCAGGAAGCACATGGAGGAGCCATTACACCATTATACCTCGCATCATTATACAGGCTGTCAGTCAAGCACTGTGGCTTTGCCTCCCACTCATGAATAAGCTGGACAGCTTGAATACGATAATGACTCATTGCACATCTCACAGGTCATTTGCATACAGCTTTAGGACCTCATTGCTTAAGTTTACAGGCATGTAGAGGGACAATGAAGGGATAGAGGCAATGCTTTCTAATGGCAGTTTATGAAAATATATTTAGTTTAGGGGGTTAATTTGTCTGAAGGGTTCTCTTTAAGTTTTTCAAATGGGTTAAAATAAAATCGAAGTGCGATTTAGAAACTTTTGACTTTTTTTTTTTTTTTGGAAAATACATTCATTTAGACCAAAAATGCCACTTTCATAATGATTAAAAGGAGTAAATGCTCTGCAAAGTTTAATGCCCAATTTCTCCAGAGTGTATCGACACCCCATATGTGGTGGTAACCTGGTGTATGGCCGGACATAGGATCAAAGCAGCACCATTCAGAAAAGCTTAGTACTGTCACAATGTACAGGCTATAAAATTAATTTTTTTTGGTAATGTGAACATATGAGAGCTTATTATGTGCGGGATGAGATGCAATGTTTTTTTTTTTTTTTGATCAAATAAATTTTTTATTGAAAACCAAACAGTAGTTTTCCATTTTTTGCATTGAAACAACATATACATTACAGCAAAAACACCCCAAACCCCTCTCCCACCCCCTCCCTATCCCTGCTTGGTGGGTGAAGTGTCCATGCTTCAGTGTAAACCATGTGATCGTATATAGTCCATGACAGACGTTCTTCCTCTGACAATATAAGGTCCGCGGGAGGGTCCATCCAGAGAAGCAATGTTTAGGTAATTAATTTTGGTGGTCTGTATCTTATGCATGAGATTTTATTAACCATTTCAAGGGAAATACAAACAAAATTATCCTTTTTTATTTTGGATTTTAGCACTTTTTATTCCCTTGCTCGCTATAACATAAAAATTATATTTTAGTTTTGTTCTCTGGTTCACTTCGATTACAGTGATGTCTCACTTATATAATTTTTCTTATCTTTCTTAATTTTACTGAGCAAAACCAATATTGGAGAAAATTGCATTGTTTTTACTATCGCCAACTTTTAAGGGGCATAACTTTTGTTTAAGATTTTCCGATCCCGGGTGTTATTGCAGCGTCTGGGCTATATCACAGCCCGACACCGACAGGACACGATGTACCCTTAATGACAGACGTAGATTCCTGATAGGGTGCTCATTAAGGGGTTACCACACTACCCCCCACCCCCAAGCCTACAAACATTACTGTCTTCTGTAATATGTACTTCCTCTTCTGTAATATTTACGTCCCCTGCGAACGGCGGTCATCTTGCCTCCATTAGTGAAGGGCACTACACACCCTTTCTGCAGGAGAATTGCCATGCCTCGGGATATATAGTTTCGTTGCAAATCTTTCCATAAAATCTGTCCAGTCGATATGTACGAAGGTTTAAAGAGGTCCGGTTGCCAGATTTTGACCACCCTGAGTAACAATGCCTGCTGATAAAGAAATACAAGTCTTCCCCATGTTACCTAAAATTAGCTGCCAGTGAGGCACTGTACCTTAATTGCAGACAGTTTTCTGATGCAAATTAACTTATGTGACTCATGTCTGGTCTCTGTGACTCCTCTCTCTCTCTCTCTCTCAGGCTGGCAGTGAACCACGACCCATTATTTTGACTGACAGCTCTGTGTCTCTTCAAATCACTACTCTGCCTCCTTGTACTTGGGGACTGTCTGCTAATATTCAACTACAGACATATAAAGCTCTATGTACAGATGGGAAATGTTGTGTCAGTCTTTTTATATGGTGCCTTGTGTTACATTCATGACATGTGACCAGTGACCTCATCGCAGGTCTCTCAGCCTGCGATGACTCAGCTGTGACTACATATGGCCAGATACATGCTTGGGGTACAGTTTGCTATTATTAAGTCTAAAGGATCTGAGATGATGTCACTCTGGTCACATGACATGAACTGTGACCAGTAAGGAGGCATAAGACATGGGGAGGAGTAGATGGGAGGGGCTGTCTGAGCAGGACATGCCCCCTCTTATCTTTTATTACCTGGCATCAAAGGTGATTTATGTGGATGTAAGCGAAAGATTTTTAACTAAAAGAATGTGTATTTGTGAAAATGTGGTGACAGGTTCCCTTTGAATTAAGAAATATAAAGTTCAGCTGAATTGTTTTCTTAACTCAATCTCCCCTTTTTATCCTTCCCTGGCAGAACTTTGTGTTCATTGTGACTGGACCCCTTAACATACTACTAATATTGTGGGGGTTTTGGTTGATTCTGAGCCTAGGACTAAATATATCTTTCACAGTTCTGTTTAATTTGTCATGTCAGTTATTATTATTTTCTTTCTATTTATTGTGGCTTTGGTTAGGTCATGGCATGGACGACACTGCTGTGACTAGTTTTAGAATGTAAATTGTGTGTGACAGATGCTGGCTGTGCGTGTTCAATGACAGTCATAGCATACGTGGCAGGTGAGTCTTTAGGCAGACACAGGGAGCTGTATTTAGTTTGCATTTACGATGTCATTACTCATTTTGTAAGGGCATCAGCTCCTGCCCTTTGGTTAGCAGTTCTGGCAGTCATTCATGACGGCAGCCCTGTCTAAAG
Source organism: Engystomops pustulosus (assembly GCF_040894005.1). Classification (NCBI taxonomy): domain Eukaryota; kingdom Metazoa; phylum Chordata; class Amphibia; order Anura; family Leptodactylidae; genus Engystomops; species Engystomops pustulosus. The sequence continues at coordinate 100,531,439 of NC_092412.1, read as the reverse complement.
TGAGCATAGTTTTTCTTAATGCAGCAATTCATTCCTTGCATTTTCCTTTTGGTGTGGTTTTCCTCCACTGCACTTCAGGAACAGTTCCTCAAATGCATATATATTACAGATTTTCAGGATATACAGAATATTATAGGTAGTTGTTCATTTAAATATTTTGGTAATTTTAAGGCCTGAAGGAAATCAACCACTTGTAAAATGTACTTTTGAGCTGAGCTCACTCACTGGTAGGTGTAACTGATAAAGGCATTGGTTCTCTATTTACAGGAAACTGTGGATAAGAATAAGTTTTTTATAAAAATATATAATTGCGGCTTCGGCACCCCCGGGTGTAACTACTAAGGTGCTTGGTGCTCACTCTTTACATAATTATGAACGTCTCCCTCACCTTTCTCTGGCCGAGAGTCGACTGTGCAATTTTTTATAGTATGCATGCATGCATACATACATACATACATACGGTTCCCTACTTAAGGACATCCGACTTACAGACAAACCCTAGTTACAGACGGACCCCCCTACCCCCTGTGATCTCTGGTGAAGCTCTCTGGATGCTTTACTTTAGTCGAAGGCTGCAATGATCATCTGTAAGGTGCCTAATGAAGCTTTACTGATAATCCTTGGTCCCATTACAGCAAAACAATTTTGAAAATCCAGTTGTCCCTAGGGCAAAAAAAAAAATTTTTTAGAGCTACAATTATAAAATATACAGTTCTGACTTGCATACAAATTCAACTTAAGTACAAACCCAAGGAACCTATCTTGTATGTAACCCGGGGTGTGTGTGTGTGTGTGTGTGTGTATGTGTATGTGTGTATATATATATATATATATCTCACTCACTCACCGGCCACTTTATTAGGTACACCATGCTAGTAACGGATTGGACCCCCTTTTGCCTTCAGAGCTGCCTCAATTCTTCGTGGCATAGATTCAACAGGTGCTGGAAGCATTCCTCAGAGATTTTGGTTCATATTGACATGATGGCATCACACAGTTGCCGCAGATTTGTCGGCTGCACATCCATGATGCGAATCTCCCGTTCCACCACATCCCAAAGATGCTCTATTGGATTGAGATCTGGTGACTGTGGAGGCCATTTGAGTACAGTGACCTCATTGTCATGTTCAAGAAACCAGTCTGAGATGATTCCAGCTTTATGACATGGCGCATTATCCTGCTGAAAGTAGCCATCAGATGTTGGGTACATTGTGGTCATAAAGGGATGGACATGGTCAGCAACAATACTCAGGTAGGCTGTGGCGTTGCAACGATGCTCAATTGGTACCAGGGGGCCCAAGAAAATATTCCCCACACCATGACACCACCAGCCTGAACCGTTGATACAAGGCAGGATGGATCCATGCTTTCATGTTGTTGACGCCAAATTCTGACCCTACCATCCGAATGTCGCAGCAGAAATCGAGACTCATCACACCAGGCAACGTTTTTCCAATCTTCTACTGTCCAATTTCGATGAGCTTGTGCAAATTGTAGCCTGTTCTTAGCTGAAAGGAGTGGCACCCGGTGTGGTCTTCTGCTGCTGTAGCCCATCTGTCTCAAAGTTCGATGTACTGTGCGTTCAGAGATGCTCATCTGCCTACCTTGGTTGTAAAGGGTGGCGATTTGAGTCACTGTTGCCTTTCTATCAGCTCGAACCAGTCTGCCCATTCTCCTCTGACCTCTGGCATCAACAAGGCATTTCCGCCCACAGAACTGCCGCTCACTGGATGTTTTTTCTTTTTCCGACCATTCTCTGTAAACCCTAGAGATGGTTGTGCGTGAAAATCCCAGTAGATCAGCAGTTTCTGAAATACTCAGACCAGCCCTTCTGGCACCAACAACCATGCCACGTGCAAAGGCACTCAAATCACCTTTCTTCCCCATACTGATGCTCGATTTGAACTGCAGGAGATTGTCTTGACCATGTCTACAAGCCTAAATGCACTGAGTTGCCGCCATGTGATTGGCTGATTAGAAATTAAGTGTTAACGAGCAGTTGGACATGTGTACCTAATAAAGTGGCCGGTGAGTGTATATGTGTATTAGACCCTGTGGGGTGTTTAAAGCCTTGGTGGCCGCCTTAGACTACAGGACGTTACTCCATGGGAGTTCATTCACACCACATCACTTGGAATACCCCCCTAAGAAGATCTATCACATAGTATAAATTACTTCATATCATCCCTCATTGCAGATGTTTCCCTGATGAATTTGATGGTTATTTCTATTTGTCCTTGCGTAGAAAAGGGGGCAGTAAATTTTTATTTGTTTGTGAATAAGCTGTAGAACAGAATGACAAATTAACTTTCAGGGGCCATATCTCTTTAAAGCAGCACAGCAGTCATTCGCATATTGTACTTGGTGACAAATCATTGTTCCTCACCCTCATCAAAGTGAGGGAGACTCATATCATTTCACCAGTTTGTTGCAGCTTTATTTCTATAGTTTGCAACTCACTAAGCTGGTGGGTGGAGACCTAGCTGCTTTGATCCCCACCCCTCCCCAGATGCTCAAAGCTTTTAGATAATCTGATCTTCTCTTATAGCAAGAATTAATTCGGAGAGATTTTTAAAGTGAAAGTCAATTAAATCCGGGACTGTGGGATCAGAGGATATACCCTATTACAGTATTTATTATACGGTAGTCCCTTTTTATGATTTATGCAAAGCAACCAAAAAAGGAAATGCCATGTTTATTTGAATAGACACAAGAGGCAAATCTCTTTATAAAAAAAAAAATTTGGATGTGCAGAACTGGGTACATGTTGGGTTGAACCTATACATTTAAAACTCCAGACCAGGCAAAAGTTTTGATAAAATATATTTCCTGGAATATAGGTTGTACTTGACCATGAGACGCCTATAAAAGGAGAAAAACTTGCGGTACCAAGTCAATATTTTGCAGATCTAGTGAGACACTATGATAACGCAATGACAGTAACGCAATGACAGTCCATGAAGAAAAATAGTTTCAGCTTAATTTCAATTTGTCTTATCACATTGATTTGTTTATCTAAATTCTTTGTAAAAATGAATTCCAGTCGACTGAAATTTAAAGTGAATTAGAATTCTATGTTAAACCTGGAGCCTAAGGTGTGCAAACAACTACTAGGAGGAGAGCAATGGCTCTTCTTGTTCTAGAGATATTAGATGTCATGGGGCATAGATCTCTACCCATATCATCCTTGTATGTGTCTTGGCGACACGTCATTAGTACTTATTTTATGTGGTACGAAGGTTTCCTGTTTCCTTACAGAAACTTGCTTTTTTTCTCATGTGTTTTGCTTACAATTTACCACAGTAATATTCAGTTCCATTTCACCAAAACTCAATTCTTAACCCTTCAAAGCTACATCCCTTTATTTATATTTGTTTGCTTTTTTTTCACTCCTATTGTTTCATATGATCATTATTCTGTATGGTCTTATTTTATTTCTGTACTCCGGGATTTATAAGGTGGTGAAGAATGTGATGGTACTATAGAAATAAATATACAGCGCATAGATCATCTACGTAATCTTCCAAAGGGGAGTGGAAATCGCAGCAGCTATGCCTCCAATCAACAGCATTGAGATGAAAGAAAACTAGAGATATAGGGGTGCATTTATGCCAGTACTCTGGTGTACAAGGCATGAAATAACTGTAATCCCTGACTCATGGGCAGGAACTGCAACAGGTTTTTTTGCTGCAATTCTGTGTCTGGCCAGACTTGGCATAGAATTAATTTGGGCACAAAGTTGGAGCTGAATATATCTGGCCCATTGTGAGCCACAGGGGAAAATCCTGATTGGCATACGATACGTAACAGATCATAGCTGCTGTAAAAATGAAGAGTTAATGGCAAATGCAGAAACCGTGTTGATTCTTATATAGACAGCTTGGATTTCTGATTTCTGGTGTGTTTTTCTTGTAATGATAACATTTTTAATAAAGTAAAATGCTTCCTTGTCCTATTGGTTTTCTTTCCCTTTCCTCAGCTGTAAGCATTGGAAGCATGTTTTAAGTCTGTACATAGCAAATAGATAAGGAGAGGAGTCTAAAGTTTCACTGTCTAATCCAGAGCTTTAAGGTAATAGAAACTTTGTTAACTTATTTCTCTGTTGTGTGTGTGTATATATACCAATGCATTATCTACCCCCAGTTTATACAATAGTTGTTTTTTTTTTTGTGTTAAAATTAGGCACCTCGGCTTATACTTGACTATATACGGTATTTATCTATTATATACGGAAAATGCTTATTTAGACACTGTAATAAAAGAAGCTGGGAAGGAAGAAAAAAAAATATTAGTTTTATATACAGGCGGTCCCCTACTTAAGGACACCCGACTTACAGACAACCCATAGTTACAGACGGACCCCTCTGCCCACAGTGACCTCTGGTGAAGCTCTCTGGATGCTTTAAAATAGTCCCAGATTGCAACAATCAGCTTAAAATTGTCTACAATGAAGCTTTATTGATAATTCTTGGTCCTATTACAGCAAAAAAATTTGAAACTCCAATTGTCACTGGGGCAAAAAAAAAAATTGTCGGGAACTACAATGATAAAATATACAGTTTCGACTTACATACAAATTCAACTTAAGAACAAACCTACAGTCCCTATCTTGTATGTAACCCGGGGACTGCCTGTATAATAAACTTTGTAATACATATTATCTCTTGCACAGCCTTATACTATACCAGTGATGGCTAACCTTTTAGAGCCAGAGTGCCCAAACTTCAACCAAGAGCCACTTATTTATTGCAAAGTGCCAGCACAGCAATTTAAGCAGTAATTTATTTCTCCTTGTTCTTTGACAACTTTCAATCGTTCAGCCTCCTAAGGACACCAACACAGTTGAAAGGAGGAGGGACAATTATCATTGTAGGAAGATTCTGTAGGAAGATTCTTTGAGTCTTGTCTGGTGAAGTTCATGCTGGGGTGATGACCTAGGTGCCTACAGAAAGGGCTCCGATTGCCGCCTCTGGCACCAGTGCCATAGGTTCGCCACCACTATACTATACTATACTGGGGAAAGCTTAAAAATAATATTAAAGTAATGAGGTGACTCTGCTGGTGTTTATTTATTTTAAACAATCTTATTACTTGTGAAATGACTAAACCCTAAACCATTTGGTTGTCCCTCCATCCTCATCTTGTTAGGATGACATCTACTGTGGCATCTGTCTTGTACTTCTCTGTAATAATCACTTTAAAGGGGTAGGTATCGGCTGTGATAATCCTAACTTGTTAATCCAGGGTCTGCCTGTCTTGAAAGTAAAAATAACTGCACAACTTTCAGTAAGGTATAGGTCAAATGGCTGCATGGTGTACTGTGCGGAATGATCATATAATACATGTGCAGTCACTGGATGGAGAATATGAGAATGCGAGAAGACATGTGCAGTTCAGATTAACACATATTAATTTTCTTCCCCACGCACAGAGGACAACAGTATTCGCCACCAGTCTAGACCTACATCCTAATTTATTTAGTGTTCTTTAGAGTTATAATTGACAATTTAACTTACAAATATTATCCGACAATGCGGATATATTAAAGTCTAAAAATTACAAGTAAGCAAAATATGCAGTAAATGGTATAACCAAAAAGCAGAACAAAGGAAAACTACCACTACAATACAGGGATAATTAAGATAAACATGCTTACCCATTGTCCTTTTCATCTCAATTCCTGCACTGGTATTTTTTAATGTTGGCGGTTTCGGTGTGTCGACAGCGGATCAGGTTAAAGAGGACAACAGGCAAGTGCGTTTCACCTAATTTTATTGTAGTTTAGTGTTAGTTTTTCACAAAATTTGACTAAACGGGTGTACAGTTCTCAATATGAATTCAATAAAAAAAATTACACCTTGTCCTCCAAAAAATGACACAAAGCTCCATACACTAAAGTATTAAAATAGTTATGGTTTTCTGAAATGGTGATAGAAAGGAATAAACCATCAACCATCAATAACCACCTCTACAACATGTAGGCTCAATGTGGAGTGGACCTTCATGTGGTGTTCCAGCGCCAACACACTAGATATAGCATGCATGGCTCATATTGCATCGCGGTCCTGATTGTCCGGTTGCTTGGCTGGCCGTCAAATACATCAAGAAGCTGGTGCCTCTTGGCATATTAGATGCAGCTGGGATAACCTCAAGCACTAGCGATTTATATTAAACATAAGTAAAACCAGCTTCTCTAAGTGTAACACCTCCTGGTCCATCTGAAAGTGGAATACAGTGACATTTAAGAAGCAGAATATAATAAATCTGGTGTTCATCTCCATGCTAAGCAAACTAACCTTTTCACCCAATTTTACAAATAGAGTGAGTGGCCTACAAATGTGTGTGTATAAAAACAAAACAAAAAAAAATAGTTTTCTAAGGCTTATTTCACACCTGCGTCTAGGTTTAATGGAAAAAGAGAGTTAAAGGTCAAAGTCTTACCTTCCCCCACCCATTGACTTCCATTACAATTCCATTATAATACTGGGAAAAAAATGCTGGCTTCTGTTCTATTTTTTTTCTGGTGTATCAACATAGATATGGGAATGGAACCTGACCAACACAGGTGAGAACTGAGCGTAGGTTGTTTTTGGTTCAGAAAATGTTAAAGGACTGATGGTAGCACTTACGGTACGTGTGTGTTTCTTTATGCAATAAGTGGAACTGTTCTTAGTGAGTAAAGAAGCGGCACAATCGGTGAGAGATTTTTAAAAATGATGCAAATTAGGCTGTGACGCGCAGGCATTGTCGGCTTTTAGCTTATTCATGTCTCACACTGCTAGTCCTGCCCTAAAAGCTAGGAGAGAGTTCTCTGTATATAGCCATCCATGTAAACTGTCTGGCTCAAATTGTAGGAAAATGTTGTTTAATACACCCCTATTGGTAAAATTACATAAGTCTCTGTAAATAAAATAGTTGTAAAAATAGTCGACAGGTGTGTATATGGTCTTCAAGGGTCTTAATCCTCTTGAGTGAAGGCAGAACATCTGGTCCCATTCTCGTGATCAGGGAGGTTACAGCTCCACCCATACTGATCCCTTGTTATCCCCTATGCTGAGGGTAGGGAATAACTTAGGGTAGGGAATAACACAACACAGGCAGGGAAAGGACATGCTCTATATTGTGCAGGCAGCTGGTTGTTACATTCATGGTGAGCTACAGGTACAGCAATTTGCTGCTGGTTCTCTCACAGACTTGGTCCGCTTTCAACCATATCCTAGCCGTATGTGAGACGGCTAGTCTACTGTCGCAATAGAAATGCATAGAGATCCTTCGAATGATGCTTTCCTCTTACAATTTAGAAACTCCTGCAAAAGGACACCATGTACATTTTTTTTATAACCTCTCCGTTTTCAGTAGCCAATAGTCAATAAAAAGCATGGAAATTCTTATTGTACATTTCTTGTATTGTATAAATTTGCCAATTAAGGCCCACTTGCACGCGTGTGGAAACGTATAGCTGTTGATTTTCCACTGTGGGGATTCTGGGAAATATGCAAATACATTTTCCAGGATGGGACAAAGAAAACAATGTCTTTTTGTTACCTTGACAGCCCCCCTAATATCCAGTCTCTCTTTCAGGTAGCCTAACATGATGTGGGATTAAAGCTAAACCAGTATATATATATTCCAGAAGGAACAGATTCCCAATTGTAGAGGGTTGGGTCTCCTCAGTACAGCGTAGGGAGCTGGTTTAGTTGAGTGAGGGGTCAGGGAGTAAGAGTTCTTCTTACAGAGATTTTGCCATATAAGGCAGTCTTACAGCCATTGTTAATCCACTAGGGTGCTGTCTATCAATGTAGTAAAAATAGGGATTATTTACCTTGCGCATCCTGGAAAACATATATGCATATTTTCCTGAATCACATAGGGGAGCATCAATGGCTATAAGCCTCCACACGCCTACAAAGCGGCCTTAATTCGCAAAGAACTCTTACTCCGTGACCCTAGTGAATAGCCTCTCACAAAGCTAAACCCATACAAAACTACGCTGTACTGAAGAGACCCAACCACCCTGAAACCATACTGTCTAGAGTTGGGAATCTGTTCCTTCTGGAATAGATATAATGGTTTGACTTTAATCCCACGTAATGTCATTCGGCTTCCTGAAAGTCATGCTTGATATTAAGAGGGCTGAAAATGAATTTGCTTATTTTCCAGTTTCCATTTGTAATTATTTTTCTTTTCTCTGAGGGAAAAGGAGCAGAGGAATCTTACAGTCGGGATTATTAAATATGAATAGAAATTATTTACTTATCATAGAATTTCTGACAGGAAGTCATTAAATATTATCTAATGTCTTTGGTGAAGTTAGCAAACATACTAATGCTTCTTTTTTTTTTCCTTTTTTCCAGCATTTATACAGTCAGAAAATGTAATTGAAGTGCTTCGATTTGATGAAGGAGGCCTTTTAGAGGTAAATCTATCAATTCAATGTCCATTAGATTTGGATGTGTGAAAGAGACTACTGTAAATGCTAGATGAGCAAACCCGAGTGTAAGCTGAGGTACCCAATTTTAATACAGAAAACTGGGAAAACCTATTGACTTGAGTATTAGCCTAGGGTGGGAAATACATTGATCAGTTTCCACCCATTATATAGCCTGCCAGCCCCTTCAGTATATATTATATTTTATTAGGTATTATCCCAGTCCTGTCATTAGGCTTTCTGAAAATGCTTTATGGGCTTACAAGGTAGTCAAGAGTAAATGCTTTCCTTATCCAATCTTGGAAAACGTATTTGCTTATTAAAAAAAAAAAATCCTTTTATACAGTGCCAACATATTCCGCAGCGCTACACAGCGCTTACCAAACCAGTCTCTGTCCCCATGGTCGCTCACAATCTAATCAACCAACTAGTATGTTTTGGAGTGTAGGAGGACGCCAAAGGACCCTGTAGAAACCCATGCAAACAAGGAGAGAACATATTAACTCTTTGCAGATGTTGACCTGGATGGGACTTGAACCCAGAACTGCACAGTTCTGTATGTTCTGAGTTAGTATGTTCTCTTTGTTCTCTAAAAACGGCACACTGATGAGTTTCTCTTTGCACTGGTCTAAAGACAGAGTAGAAGTAATCGGTTCACTTCCAAGTGCGGCACTCAGCGATCTCTCTCTGCTCCATAAAGATGAATAGAACAGAATAGTCATGCGCAGCCATCTGCTCCATTATCGGAAAGACCTGAGGCTGTCATCCATGTGCTGCCATCTTTTTGAAGCCACCGGCAGCTTTGCCGGTGGTGATCGCCAAGACAACACACGCAATCGGTGCTAGCATTATGCAGCAAAGACTTACCGGCTATGGAGAGGGCTCAACCTGTCATGTTAATGGAGCCTGGAACCCCTCAGACTCAATTGCATAATTTTTCAGCAACAACAAGGGCACAAAAAGCTTAACTAAGAGAAGATGCTGTTAAAGGGGGCACACACCTGAATGTCAGTGTGCTTGGTTTACAGTCCTTGATACTGGTGGTAGATGTCCAAAATGTAAGCTTATATACAGTAATTAGAAGATTCTGCTCAGAAACTTCTGATGGTGTTGTCTTAGCCGTTTATGATGAAGTCTCCAATTTCACAGACCCTAGAATAAAAGCTTGTTACTTTTATTGACTATCCTGGAATTTATAGGCAGTAAGGAAATTGGACGTGAATGCATGTATAGTATAGTTACACAATGTTGGCACATGCTGCTTTTATGCTGGCTATAGTAGAGTATTAGTACTAATCTAAACACAAGGCTACTAAACTGCATTCCATGGACGTCTGATGAGATGTCACTTGTGCCTGCAATAAAACAACATGCCCTCCTATGAGTCACATTGGCTTAATAATATGTATTATGTGCACTTAATGGCATGGCTACGTGGACAACATTTTCACATCCTGGTGCAATTTTAGGAGATTATGCAGCTCTGAAAACTATCTATAAACCCTCTATATTCTGACATTGCTACACATTGGTTTTTTTTTATTCATGTATTTATTTTATGTGCATGGTGTCCATGATTTCCTACTATGTAGTGGTATTCATTAATTATTAGATCTCCATTCCAGTAAGGCCTTGCCTCCTGGACCCAACTGTGAAATCGCAGCAATACATTTGTATTGCAGTGTGTTGGCTCAAAATATGAGCCAACCTGTAAAAAAGAAAAAAAAAGTAAAGTTAATAAAGTGAAAGTTCCCTAAGCCCCACCATTTCCCATACACATCTAGTATGAAAACCTAAAAACATAAACCCCACCACATGTTTGGCATCGCTACATCTGTAACAATCTGTATGATAAAACAGATACCTTATTGGACCTGCTCGGTGAACACCGTAAAAAAAAAAATAATTGCCAAAAAATGTACATTTTTCATCAAATCCCTTAACTAAAAAATGATTTAATAAAATTAAGTACGCCAAAATGGTACCACTGAAAAGAAAAACTCATCACGCAAAAAATAAGCCCTCAACCAGCTCTGTCAACCAAATATACTAAAGTTATGCCTCTGAAAAGCTGGCGATACTAAAGCAAGTGAGATTTTCTTTGCTAATTATGCATGCCCCGTGATGTCACGCAAGAGGGATGAAATCATACCTGTTGCGTCCCTCTCCCTGCGTATATACTCGAGTATAAGCCGACCCGAGTATAAGCAGTGACCCCTAATTTTACCACCAAAAACTGGGAAAAAACGATTGACTCGAGTATAAGCAGAGGGTGGTAAATGCATTGGTCACAGCTGCCCCCCCCCCCAGTATATAGCCAGCCAGCTCCCAGTAGTATGGGGCCGGCCCGCCCCCATGTAGCAGACACCATGATGTCGCATACACCATGACGTCGCCCGCTTGCCGACATCATGGTGTGTGCCGACGGCAAAAAGAAATATTAGTCTAGAACTTCAATTATAAAATATACAGTTTCGACTTGCATACAAATTCAACTTAAGAACAAACCTCCGGACCCTATCTTGTACGTAACCTGGGGTCTGCCTGTACTCGAGTATATATACGGTACTACCAACTTCAGGTTGTGATGTTTGTGAGTAAGGAAGGTAATAATCCTAATGCTTTGCAATAACTTTTTATAAAGTCATGGGTTTTACTGCCACATCAACTGTTTGGCCCCAGTCTTTGTTGTGGGTTCTTTCGGAGGAGGACTGCCAACATCCAGTAAAATGTATGATAAACACATATACATTGTAGTAGGTTAGTATTCCTCTGTGTATATAAGACGCCTCACAAACTTTCAGTACTATTTAAAGGGGTATTCCGGGAATATGAACGTCTGACACAAAAACCTATGATGAAATAAATAAATACAACAATACTCAATGTCATTAGTCACAAAATGGAGCTAAAATAATATGATTTTATTATTTACAAAATTTATGGCATCTCTAAAGTAGGTGGAGTTATCACTAAGATGGCCGCCACTGGAAACTACAAGTTCCATGATCCTTTAGTTCTCAGTAACTCCTCCTACCACTTATGCTCTGCTCCCAGTGATGATGTAACAGGTTTTCTTGCTCTGTTACCATAGTAATGATGTGTAACTGCCATCACCACAACACTGACCATACTGGATGCACTGCAACCAACCGACTATAGCCAAACATAGTGGTGATCACATGACCTGCCCAGGCAGGTGCAGGACATGTGATGTGGACATGTGACCAGCGGCCATATTCTTTTCTGCGACGGACCGCGTGGAGGAAATTAACGGACTGATTAAAGGGCCAGTAACATTTTAATTCCTCATTACAGTCCATGTCAGCAGCATTTTCTGCTCAGGGAAGCAAAATTTTAAATAACAACTAATTACACATTAGCTTATATTTTGAGTGCCCACTTGTATATCAATTATGCTGATTCCTGGAATGCCCCTTTAATTCACTTGTCAGTTGATGATAACAAACTGTTTACCCCATTTATTTATGTTCAACTAACCTTGCACCTAGAGCTTATGGCATCAAATGAGTACATGGAGCTTGTCCATCTGGTCAGTTAACTTGTAAGTTCTGAGAAGATGTGTGGGAAAGTGCACTGTAGTTGGAGCATGTTCACACCTCTCATTTTATCCTTCACATACAGTATAACAAATGGTCTTGTGGCAAGCATCTGAGGCATATACTTTGATTCTTTTTATTTTGGATGTGCAATATCAATAATTATGGAAAATATACAAATACGTTTTCCAGGGTGGGAAAAGGAAAACCATGCATCTTTTATATTACCTTGAAAGGTAGCTCCTTTAACACCAAGCATGATTTATAAGAAGTACAATAACATGATGTGAGATTAACTGCATGACAACATGAGATGGATTTAGATTGTCCTCATTAGTGGGCCGTTGCTGATAAAGATAATCTATATCGTTTTCGGGATCGATTTGGCACGGTAAGTGTGCCAGCGCGATCCACAGCAGGTTACTGGCTGTTCAATACTGCCTGGTCTCTGCTGCATCTGCCTGGTATGGAGATGGCTCCTTGCTGGGCAGTTTAACTCCTATAAGGCGGCCTTAATTGGCAAACTCTCAATAATGAGGACTCTTGCTTCCTGACTCCAATAATAATTCCTTTACCAATTCATCCTCCAATTCTGTACTTGTGAAAACAAAGCTCTAAAAGGGCCCTTTCAGATGGCAGTGATTTCCACTGGTTTGTGTAAAGGACAGGACACAGACTTGCACATGGATCTCCGTATTTGTGTGTCTATAAATATACGTAAGGGATTTTTTTACATGACTGTTTGAAATGGGAAGAAGTTTACTTATGTGTTTAGGATTCATGTCTTGTTTTGGCTTATTTATACTGACTTGAATCCTGCTACCTGCCATGTGAAACTGGCTTCATGTGGGCAATCTAATGGCCAATACACCACTATGTTCTAATGCACTACATCCTTTTTCGCCAATGCAATGCATCGGGCAAGGAGGATTTTGTGACTACTATAAGCAAACTGCTGCCATCTGCAACAGGAAAGCGACCCACCCTTCTCGTATTGTAGTAAATATGTTTTCATTTTGTACCTGGTTAATGTTTGTTCAGTGTCTTCATTCAATTGCCCTATGGAAATGTTGCAAATGACTAAATGCATCATGGTTTATTATTATTTTAATACATAGAATAGTACATTAGCTCACTTTGTATCTTTGTTGCACAGACTTTGTCCTGTAATAATATTCTATATTAAAAGCTCCATTTATTCCGCAGTGTCAGTGTTCAGCCAATTACTTCTGTAATTGCATGATACATGACTAGTAACGACTTGCTGAATGTTTTTAATAAGTTGTAATACAATTTGGATCCAGGACTACAGAATAAATACTCTTATTTTTGGTAAGGTTAATATTTACAACATTGTTGAAACACAAAATGGATACCGCTACTTCTATAACAATCTTGGCTATGAGAAGTTGTTCTAGTGGGAGCATGGAAAATACAAAAAAAGTCATTTGTCCCAAAAACCCAAACAGTTTGTGTTCTTAAGGTGTTAAATTGCAAAATGATTGTTTCTTCAAGTGTGATTTACTGGATAAGCTAGAACTGAAACGGGGAAGGAGCCTCAGTTCAAATAATTCTTTAGATTGTATAACCTTTCACACATATACAAGTGCACTCCCCTTGCAAAGTATAGGTATGGTTTTTGTTTGGGAAAGGTTCCTGGGTATTAACCTGGGCAAAGCACAAGGCTTGGTGGAGAGGGGGGAGCTGAGTGGGACCCATATTGTCCCATATTCATACCAAGGAAAGAAAGTGATGCACATAGAGACCCAAAAGGTTATAAAGAACAATCAGTACAAACTTTATTCAATGTGACAAAAAAAATTACACCAAACATAAAAACACTTAAAAAGATGCAAGATGTGCATGCATCCAGGAGGGGCAAAGAACAGGTACAAAGCAATGGCCTAACAGAAACCTTCCCTAACTTCTGTAGGTAGTATTTTATTAACAAAAAGTCTGAGAGGCAAAGATCCTCCCTGCTGCGTAAAGAGAACCTATCACCAGGTTTTACCCCACTGAACTACCTACCCTCTTATGTGAAATTTCACCTGTTTGCCCATAAAAAAAAGTCCCCCAAAGACTGGTTAAATATGACTTAGTTTTACAGAGATGAGTGAAGTTCAGTGGTTGCAGAGAAAATGTTACTCCAGAAGCCCCAACCTTCTGTTTTTGTGTCATATTGTGTTATATTAACCCCTGACTTGGTGCTCAGCGGCGGATATATCCGCTGCTGAGATGATGCCGGCTCGGCTCTGGATCTGAGCCGACCTGGCATCGGCAAACAAGGGGTGCCGGCTGTATCATATAGCCGACACCCCAGTGTAACACCCGTGTAACCCGTTGAATGCTGCGGTCAGCGTGACCGAGGCATCTAACATGCCTCTGGGGGGGCGGTCTTTCCCAAACGATCAGGGGGGCGCCGATCGCTGCTATGACATCTCTGGGATCCGAACGGCGTCAGTGACGTCATCTTACTGGCACAGGGCCAGCCTATGCATGTGCATAGGCTGACACTGCTAATACCCTGCAATACATCAGTATTGCAGAGTATTATCATGAACAAGCAATCAGATGATTGCTTGTTCATGTGCCATGGTGGAAAAAGTGAAAAAGTTAAAAAAAAAGTTATTCAATAAGAAATAAAATAAAAAATCAATAAAAATGCCCATAAGCCCCATAACACATAAAAAGACCTATAACCCCCCAAAAAGTCTAAATCCTAACAAAAACCCCACATATATAGTATAACCGTGTCCATAACAACCTGTAGAATAAAAGTAAATTATTATTGAATCCGTACGATGAACGCTGTTAAAAAAAAATCTGTTAAAACCCACCTAAAATTATCATTTTTACCTATTCAATCTTACTAAAAATGCAATAAAAAGGGATCAAAAAAACATATATACTCCAGAATGATACTGGTACAAAGTACAACATGTCCCACAAATAACAAGCCATCAACCAGCTCCGTAGCCAAAAAAGGAAAAATGTTATGCCTCTTGGAAGACGGCAATGCAAAATTGATAGATTTTTCCCCACATTATGGTTTTATAAAATTTAGTAAATTTAACAAATTTAAATTTAACAAATTTAGTAAAACGTAAGATAATATATTCAAGTCTGCCATCCCCGTAAGCGTATCGACCCATAGAATAAAGATTGTTAGGGTAAACGGTGAACACGGAAAAAAAAAAAGTAAAAAATCCAGTACAGAATTGATGCCCTCAAAAACGAGTTCCTACATTTTCAACAATAGGTGATACCAACCCCAAAATTGCAACACTGGAAAAAGCATCTCATCCCGCAAAAAAAAAAAATGCCATCACACGCCCCCAATAACGATAAAGCGAAAATTTTATAGCCTACAAAAGGAGGCAATGAGAAAACTAAAATCCTGGCAGCTGCAGGGCGCTCCTTCCCTTTTGCGCCCAAACAACCAACAACTATCGCTGCCGGCTCTGTGTGCTGACAGTGACCACAGAGGGGCTTATTCACAGCGCTGGTTGAATGTTCGTCCAGCTCCGTGAATAAGCGTGGCGCATCGCGCAGAGTCCGCAGCGATTGCGCAATACATGCGCTGCTGCCGGCGATTCTTACACGTCCCAGACTGACAGGGGCGTGAAGGGGGTGTGTCGGCCGGCCCCCTCATGAATACTGCCGACTGCTAGGGAACTTGTACGACAATCCGACCTCTTATTTGATAAGAGGTCGGATCGTTTAAAACGAAGTATAAAAACACAAATTTTAATAAAAATGCTATAAATATAAAGGGGCTGGGTACAGGATGAGGGGGAGTTAATTTGGTGGGGGGGGGGTGACAGGTCCTTTTTAAGGTACAAAATGGCTGCATCCTTAAGGGGTTAAAGATAGAGGTCTAATCTTGGATTTGTAAGATGCAGAACCATAGATGCAGGCAGCTAAAGACAATGTTGCACATACAAGCAGCAGATAAAGATCCAGTTCATGTCTATTTTTTTCATGCGTCTTTCTAAACTGAGATCTAGGGCTAATAGATGTATGTGAGCATCTATAAAACATTGTCAGCTTTTCCTGAAGTGGACAGGACTTCCTGGCTGTGACATCAGCTGTGGACGATGATGCTAATAGCACCCAGGGCATTCACGTGAAAGTGCACAAACCGCTCAGCCAATCAGGACACAGAATCATTGTTACTGCCTGTACAGTGCTCTGCGTCACAGTTATCTACTACATGACAAAGAAAAATATATATTAAACCATGTCCACCTACAGCATAAAACACCTACATAGGAATAGAAATATAAACACATGGCAGAATCACAGTGTGTGTGTGTGTGTGTGTGTGTGTGTGTGTGTGTGTGTGTGTGTATGTATGTACTCGAGTATAAGCCTAGTTTTTCAGCACAAAAAAATGTGCTGAAAACCCAAACTCTGCTTATACTCGAGTAAAAAAAATATCAAAATCAAAACTCGCCTTTCCGTCTAACCCACGTTGCTGGCTATATACTATGGGGCAGGGTCCGGCAGGCTATATACTATGGGGCAGGGTCCGGCAGGCTATATACTATGGGGCAGGGTCCGGCAGGCTATATACTATGGGGCAGGGTCCGGCAGGCTATATACTATGGGGCAGGGTCCGGCAGGCTATATACTATGGGGCAGGGTCCGGCAGGCTATATACTATGGGGCAGGGTCCGGCAGGCTATATACTATGGGGCAGGGTCCGGCAGGCTATATACTATGGGGCAGGGTCCGGCAGGCTATATACTATGGGGCAGGGTCCGGCAGGCTATATACTATGGGGCGGCTGTGACCAATGCATTTCCCACCCTTGGGTTAAAAACCTGGGAAAACCTATTGACTCGAGTATGTGGTAAAATTATGGGCCTCGGCTTATACTCGGGTTGGCTTTTACTCGAGTATACAGGGTATGCACACACGCACAGTGAGGGTGCGTTCACACATAACAGTAATAAATGCGTTTCCAAACGCATCGGAACAGATGAGAAGGGGAGATTTGGGTGATTACATAGCTGATAACATTGTGTTTACAAACATAACATTGTTAAAGCATTGTTTTGTAAACTTAACGTTAACACTTGTGTTGGCATACAGCTATGTAATCGGGTAAATCTCCTCTTCTCCGCTTTTCTGAAAACGTATGTGTTTCTGCAGCGTGTGAACGCACCATGATATTCTCCTGCTACTGATCATGAGCGTGCATGTGTTGGTGACCCTCCCAACAACATCCACCCACCTTTCTCTCCTCCATCTAGCTACGGATTCCCACAGCGTCCAACCGAACAAAGGCGGTCAGAGGGAGAAGGTAACTGCTAGCTGATAAACGGCTGCAGAAAGAATGAGAGAATTGCTTATTTTGGCATAGTGCAGAGCTAGGCAAAAGGTTTTTATACTAAACAATTATGTCCAGTATGTCCAGTGCTGTAGCTCACATAAGCATGATGGGATCTAATATATGTGATTCTTTTATTTAATATAACACTGGTAGCTTGTTTCTAGTTGCTATGAACTTGACTTATACCATGTGAATCTGAGGTGAGAAGTCATATTTGCCTTTGGGAAAAAATTTTTTGTAGGTAAATGGGTGAGATTTCACATAAGAGGTAATTCTAGAAGGACAGTACATACCCCACCGGAAGGGGTTAGTCGTTTAGTGGGTTAAAACCTGGTGACTGGTTCCCTTTAAATTCTACTAGTCTTATATAAATTTAATCCATCTGCCACATACACACATTCCTTCAATTGTAAAAAAGGACCTCTATGAGCATAATTTCCCATGTTGTCCCTGAGAAATGAGATTTGTAGTTTTGAATAACATGTAACTGAATTTATATGTTAGCTGAATTAGATTAAATGGTGATGCACACATACCCCTTTAGCTTTTTAGAGCCAATTGAGAGGTCGGGTTGTGGGTATGGAGGTCACTGCCGAGGCCTCTGATTGGGTGCATCAGTGACCTTAGTCAGGAAACTTGAATTTTGTAGAAGCAATTGATCATAAAGCCGTTGGTGATCTTGAACCTAACTGCCTCTCATGTTTTATTTGCAGACAGAGACGACAATCGGCCTCAGCTCATATCAGCAGAAAAGGTGAGTTGTTTGCAGGGCGCTGCTATCCTTTCTTGATGGAATTCCTGGAATTGTTCTGCTTTAAAACTCCAAAGCAAAGAGGCGGCGAGTCAGTGACTGCATTACACTGTCAGGGCTATTGATTGACTGCTCAAGGCGCCTGTGCTCCTTCCTTTGTGGTACCTCAAGCATAACCCCGTCACACAATCAATAGTGAAACCTATATTTTCACTTGCTGTTTTTGTCTGCTATATATTTTTAGACAGTAAATGTATGTGGAAAACTGCATGTGCTCCAAACTTAAAGGCTGGCTTCCTGTGAAACTGCTGTAGACTGAATCGGAAGAAAAATTTACATCTCAAATGTGTGAGGTTTTTGTTTCTTTTTTCTCACCATTTTCATTTTTTTTTTTTTATTTTCTTACTCTGATTTATATATGTGTACAACAGAAAAAAATGAAGACTCTTCTTTTTCTTTGGACCTTCTGTCATACTACAGTGCAATATAAATCTTTTTTTGCAGCACTTTACATATCCCGTATATACTCGTGTATAAGCCGAGTTTTTTAGCACAAAAATGTGCTGCAAAGTGTCCCCTCGGCTTGTACACGAGTCACAAAATAAGTAAAAAAATACTTAAAAAATTATAAACTTATATACTCACCCACCGGTGGCCCCGATGTCCGCGCGGGTCCTCTTCTGGCTTCCGCGCCCGTCTTCTGTACTTCGCGCTGGGCGCCGCCATTGCTCTCTCCCGGGCGCCGCTGCTGACGTCATACTAGGCGCTTACAGTCTAGGAGTTTTTTCTACTTCTATTTTAAAATTTCTCTAAAATTAAAGGGGTTTTCTTGCTGAACCTTATTTTGCTTTGCACTGGCTATTAAAGTTTACAATCCACTTTTTTTTCTGATGAAGTTTTACCCAGTTTTTTTTTTTTTTTTACCAAAAATCTCAATAAATTTCAATAATTCCTATATGATATTAAAGTATCAGGATATCTCATCGTTCTCTTAATGAGTTTGACATCCCTCTCCAACCCTTCTTCAAAAACACACCTAGCCAATTTATAAATTGTGAGTTAAAGGGGATAATGGAGCAGAGTTCTCTGTAGAGGATCCTCATTTCTTAGCCAGAGAACAGAGTGGCTGCTGTCTATATCCATAAGTCTGCTAAAAATGTTTGCTCTGAGTAAAGGGAGGATGTGTGGAGCAGCTCAGTGCAGAGATCTCAAACCTTTTGGTGATATTCCCATTGCGCTCTATGCCCCGCTACAATCCTGGATTATAAATCCATTTTTCACCGTTCTGCAGATACACGAACAGTATCATAATACAACATTCCAGGGCTGCTACCAACAACAACTACTGTTTTATGCAGTCAAAACTGCTTATAAATGGCTTCAATTATGATTTTGTGGCAAATCAGTGCTATTGGCTGCTCCATACAGTATACACATTTTGTACACTATAGAATTTTGTTGTAGTGCTGCCCCTTTTTTCTAAACACCAGTGAGCTCAACACATCAAAGAATGCCTGTAGAAACCCACAAAAAGATGTCACACAGGTTTATTCTTGGTGCCTTTTTAGTGTACTTGTTTTCTGAATAAATAAAATGTTGGATTTTTCATTTGCTGTATGACACATATTTCTTTGCTCATGGTGACCTGGCAGTGTCAGGGATCTTAGAGAATAAGCATGTAATTCCAGAAATGTAACAGCAACATGACAGAACATTTGTTTTTAGTTCTTCCGGAAATGGCCACCTTTAAATCTAGTGCATTGCCTTTTATCGCACAACATCATACAAATAGCTGTGCTGTCAGGCTGCTGGTTTATATCAGTATCTTACATTGATATTCTGGAAATGTCATCAGATGTGGTTTTGCAGATCGATGTTATGCTGTATTTTCTTGCTTAGTGAGTCACTACGCTGCAACTAGTACTTCCCCTATAAATAGAGCTGGAGAGGTGTGTGAAGTGGCTGCTGATGATTGGCTGCGCTTCACAAGGCAAGATGCGGAAGATATGACTGCTCCCTACTATGGGAGTGTCTGGCTGGTGACTTTTCACGTAGTGCATTCTTGCTACGAGTAAAAACGAGGATCACATTCATTCTTTTCTTTCACAGTTGTCTTGTGCCTCTCAAATTGATAATGTAATGCTAAATATGATTTCTTGTGACTTCCTTTGGCTGATGAAAATGATTGCCTGTATTACACAGAGTGTTAAATAATCTTTCTTTAAAATATACGTTTAATATATATGTTACCATTTGGGCATGTTCATGTAGTGGATTCTTTACACTTTTTTATTAGTTAGAAGTTACTAATAAGGTGCATTGCAGAGAATGAGAAGTTTACCTGTCACAAGTTGATGTTGTTGTCAATAGCTGATAAACTCAATTGGATGCAGCCACAAAGTTTCTTTCAAATCTGTAAATTTTTCAGCCACATTATCATGCCCTTAATAAAGCTTGTTATTCAGTTGAGTGACCCTGTAAACAGTTTAGATTTGCATTGTATTTCCCATCGATGTACAAGTATTTCCTGTCAGTACCTGACATTTGAAGTTTACCATACATTTGACTATTTTTAGTAATGAAAAAGAGAAGTGATGTCTAGTCAGTAAAAGTTAGATGATGGTTCTTTTATGATTTCCCTTTTTCCGTTATTCACCATTTACAACGCACCTGGTGTCTGGTCGGTGCAGCCTAGCTGTATTGTTTTTTTTTTCTTTTTTCTTTTTTATTACATTGCTACTTTATTCATATTACATTGCTGTTTCATATATACACCACACACATCTGATTTCAGAACTCACTTTAGCATTTTGGTTTTGTTCTATAATTGAGCAACATCTACTGTGTAATGTCTGCTAGTTACAACTTCTGGATATCTTATCAATATCTTTAGCCTGGAAAATGCTTCTAACAGTAAAAAAAAAGCTTGGAGTGTGCAATAAAACCTTGGGGGGCATTTCTTATGCCCAATTTTGTGGCATGCAAGGTGTGAGACTTTTTGGGCAGGGCATAGGGCACATTTACTAGTTTGCAGCATAATTCTAATCCAAGCAGTACCTGGCATAGGGATAATCTGGCGCATCAGCGCACCTAAGAGCATATCAACACTGACGCACAATTCAAATCAGTTTTGTTTAATTCCCCCCCTTTTGAATTATTTACTTTTGAAGTCTTATCTCTATGAAGAAGTTATTGACCTGCATTCACACGACTGTATGAAAATGGCCGTAAGCTACCAGTATCATACCGTACAGTTTTTGTTACTGGTTACATAAGGCCAAATTCATTTCAATGGACAATACGTCCAACTATTTATATTGCCATTGTTAACACCATACCGTACCTTACCGTATACTAGCTGTATAAGCATGTAGGACCATGTCCTATTTTCTCCCAAATTTTGGTACCGTATGCCCTTGGAAGTCTAAGGGGTTGTATAAATACAGTTTAAATATGTGCAGCGTACGCATGAAAAAAGCCCTGTATATACGGTCTCATAGGGCACGGAAATACTAGACTGGAGAAATCACACGTTCATGTGAATACAGCTTTACACAATTCCCAACCATTTTCTGATTCCCCGCAATCAACTATCAATGACCTCACCTGAGAATAGGTCATTAAGAGCATTTCCTGGAAAACCCCTTTAAGTGATGATCTACCCAAGAGACACCACTTAGAACAAAAATATCTTATCATTTGGTGGTTTTATTTTTATTTTTTCAAGCCTCTACATGCTGTATGAAGTCATTTACTTCAGGAATTCAAAACGCAGACTTGACCAACTCTCATTTGTACTATTAATTGTAGCCATATTAATGCAATATAATAGCGTTTCCACCAGACATTTCCACCAGACACCTGCACATTTACTGCTTTGATACTTCTTGTAGAAACTTTTCAGGATTTCTAGTAGTAAAAAAGAGATTTAAACAAATCTGCAGCCTAAATGTGCTGTGGGGCTTATTTAAACCATATAATTTACCCCATTCAATCCATAGGGTAAGATGCTCTTCTCTGTATCATTTTCTTCTGTAATTGTACAGTATTGTGAAAATAATGCCTTTGTATGAGGATTCTTGTTTGTTTGTATTTTACTGTGATGGCTGATGGTATTTCTTCTGCTGTGCTGTCTTTCTGCGGTGATCTTCAGTAGATCATTGCAGGACAACATATTATCACTGCCCACACTTGCATAGAAAAGCTCCAATCCCTGTTGTTTAACTCCTTCGATATCAGAGTGTGCAAAATTTGGCCACTCCCTCTTTCGCCATTATGGGGTGCAGATATTGACAAAAAGTCCAGACAAATGGCCTGGCCATGAAAGTACAAAACGGATGCAGTAGTAAGGCTACATTCACATCTCATTTTGGCTCTACGTTTTAAGGATTTTTCGGAAGGTATACACCATCCTGTTCTTGTCCCTGAAAGCGGGAGGAGTAGTGAACATTGCCAGCAGCCATTGATTTTCTTCTGATGTTCAAGGTGTTTAGCCTAGTGATGTGATTGTCCTTTTGTGGATGGTGACGTCTCCGGGGATCTCCCTGAGTGTATGGTCAGTGGAGGCTGGGGAAGGGATGCAGTACATTGCATCCATCTCCCACTGCCTCCAATGGTCTCCATTGAGCGTATCTGTCGCTCAGTCGGCTGAAGCAGGATGAAAAGACGTAGCTTGCTGCATCTTTCCTTCCTGTGTTTTCCACATTGTACAACGTATACTGGTCAAAAGGAGGAAATAAGGATACTTCTGTCTGCCAGTGTATGTCTAGGTAAATGCTCAGCATATAGCACGGTCTCTGTGAACACTTGTGGTATCATGTGTGATACATCAGACAGAATTCACTATAAATCCCTATAGCTGCAGTGACTGGTATTCTTTACTCGGCCTCAGTACTTCAGTATTCCCCTGGAACTATTAAAGTATATACTCATGTTTTGTTAAGGCACTAATGCTCTCTCCTCTTACACATGTCTGGAAGGGCTCTACAGGGAGAGTGCCAATCCTCCCATGGTGTAGCTGACGGGGCAGAATTTCACAAGAAGCCCTTACACTTTGGCATGGTGCATGCATTTTTGCATATTTTTGGACTGTGTTTATTCAGCACCATTCTGCTGTGACTCAATATGTGATCTTTGTACATTTGATTTTCAATGTAACTGCATGTGCATCTTCTACACATGACTTCACTGAGATGTCCAATATAAAAGGGGTTTTCCACCTATTTCAGAAAGTAGAGCGAAGGCATGGTGTAAATAACAAACAAATCCCCTTCTACTTGTCTGAAAATACTTAGAAATGCTAAGAAGGGTATTTTTACTCTGCTGAAAATTATTCAGTGCCACCGTCTGTAGTATATTATGTCACTCACGTGATATCTCTTCCAAGATTCACACTAAGATTAGCAGATTATCAGGGGGTTTGCAAAACTGCCTCCACCACTCACTGACCTATTTGTTGATATTGGTCCCATACTGTGGTGTAGACATCTGATGCCACGGTCATTAATGGCTTCATGGAGTGTGCACTGAAATTTTGCAGGGTTGTAGTTAAAACATTTGTGTCAGTCATGCAGCAGCAAGGAATGCAGACACGTATAGATTCTACAGTGTAGAACCATGGTTAAATACTTTCCCTTTCTTCTATTTCACCATTTTTTTTATTTATTGCACAGCCTGCCCACAACCTTGCAGGACTGTAAAAAGAGCCTGTATTGCTGACAATATGGTACTGTATAGGGAATGCACATAAATTGTTCATCCTTCACACAAAGGGAAAAACTATTAGGTTTGATGGCACAAAAAAGATGTGATTACCTGGCATTGCCTCGTCAGGTGATGGCTGGCACCTATGCTAAAGCTAATCTTTGGGATAAGCGTCCCTAAATAATAGGGCTTTACTGCCAGATATTTTATGTCCGTGACAAAGGGTTGGTCATGTTGAAATCTGCCAGGTATACTCTTAACTATAGTAGATTCAGTCTACTTTATCTGAAATGTCATATGCTCAGCTTTATGCTCAAAGGCACTGATCATGTTTTTGCTATATGTTTTTATATGGATTTTATCATTAGAAAAAACTATTGGTTCTGCAGTTTACATATTGGCCTCTGAACATCCAAAGAAAGGCTTCTTTTTTTTTTTTTTTTTTTTTTTTTTCTCCTGAATGTGTACCATATGAACTTGTATGCAAGCACATGTACATTGTATAAAGACTATTTTCTAAAGACTTTATACTATATATTAATTTTACACTGGAGATGGTTACATTCAGAGATCACGATCACGCCTCTTCAAGCATCTATGACGCTTGTAGAGACTGATTTACTCCCCCAAAAAAACACCATGCGTATAAATACGCTTGGTGGTTTTCTGCCGGGCGGGTGCTAGGGCTGCCGGCACCTGCTGCGCAAGATCGCAGCTCGCGCCAGCACCACTTGGCAATACCCACAGTGCCGCCCCTTCCTCTCCTGCCGAGCCATCTTGCGGCTCCGATGGAAAGTCATGTAACCGGAGCTCAAGTTACATGGTGTTCTATATCGTCTGCGGGCTGGAACTGTGAGTATCACCGTCCATCCCAATGGCTGTGTGCGATCATGCACACAGAGCCATGAACAAGATTGAGCTGTCTATGTGACTGCCCAATCCTGTACTGTGACGGAGGACCCCTTATTGGCGTGCGCCTTAATAGTATGGCGCGCATTGGATTCCGATGCATGAATAGGCTTTATGGGCTGAGCCCTCTCCATAGCCGGTAAGTCTTTGTAATACTGTAGTATGGCAGTATATGATAAGATCGATCAGACAACCTAGGGTTAAAGTACCCTAGGGAGTCTGAAAAAATAGTAAAAATAAAAAGGTTTAAAAATTCAAATCACCCCCCTTTTCCTAGAACTTGTATAAATAAAAATCATAAACGTATTAGCGCTGCTTCGAAAATGTCCAATCTAGCAAAATATAATAACGTTTTTCCACTGGGTTTAACCCCGTAACGGAAAATAGCACCCAAAGTCGAAATGCCACTTTTTTGCCATTTGGCAAAATATATAAAATTCAATAAAGTGATCAAAAGGTCGTACAGTCCTAAAAATGGTAGCATTGAAAACATCGCCCACAGCCCACATTACACCATTACACCACCCACAGCCCCATACACCAAAGTATGAAAAAGTTATTAGCACCAGAAATGGCAACATTTAAAAAAAAGGTTTTAATTTTTGTAAATGTATGAAAACATTAAAAAACGTATACAAATTTGTTATTCCCGTGATCCCACCGACCCAAAGAATAAATTAGATATGTCATTTGGGGCGCACAGTAAAAGGCCTAAAATCCAAGCCTGAAAAAAAATGGTGCAAATGCGGTTTTTCATCATTTTCACTGCATTTGGAATTTTTGTAATTAAAAAAAAAAAAAAAAAAATTGGGAAAAAAATACAGTTACAAAAAAAAAAGCTATGCCCTCAATCCCGCAAACATAAATTAAATAAATTTAGCGGTGTCATCCCCAACCCACTCTGGGGTTTGGGGCTGGCATTGGCCCGCTGTGTGGATGGCGTCTGGGGCCGGCATCAACCCTGGGTCGCTGTGTGGAGGGCGTCTGGGGCAAAAACAGGGGCTGTAAAATTTTTTCCTTGTATAAATAGAAGTTTATAATAATAATAAACTTTATATAGCGCCCATCATATTCCGAAACCATAGGGGACACATACAGATATACAGTCATATTGAACATTAGTCTATTAACACTTTTATGACTAAGACTTATATATTTGTATCACTGAAAATTTCATACTCATCCTCGGCTGAAATTACTCCTCAAAAATGGTAAAGGAGAATTATTACCCTTCTGGAAAAATGTTAGTGCGACCTCTGGTTAGGCTACATTCAGACGACTGTATGGGGGAAGTGTATACGTAGACTGCAATGGGCACGGTGCCCTACGGAAGCGGTACAGTGCAGGACACATGCAGGACCGTACCGCTCCGTACCCCATGAAAAGATAGGACATGTCGTGCGCCATATATCCCTATGGAGAGGGGGCGGGGGTGAGCAGTGCTCACCTCCTCCTCCTCTCCCCGTGCACCGCCATGTGCCCGCCGTGCTACGGTGCAACGGGCGTCTGAATGTAGCCTAAGTGTAAGATTTTTCCTTCTTTCTTGATTCAGTTGCTGATGTAAACTGGTGGAGCTGTATGACATGCAGGCACAGGTGTAGACCCTTCAGGCATCCTACCTGGCTTGTGTACAATCATCATATGATCATTACCTAATGTAATATGGAAACATAATCCTGTTCTCTGCTCCACTGGCCTTGTGCAAACATACTCCTCTTGGCTGCTGCTTGTATACATTCCAAGAAACTTGAGCATATGTCGCTTACTGAGAGATTTTGCTTGTTGACTCTTGGTCATAAGACTTTTACAGTTATTCTCTCATCCAGACCACAATGTCTGTGGAGTGTACACAGTCGCACTAGCTTCAGGAGTGTTACCATTGGCAAATGCATATTCTGATTAGTAGCTGTTCTCCATATAACACGCGGGGATTGACCTGGACCGTGTCATGCCAAGCATTCATTCTTCTGTTCTCTCCTGCAAATCCAGCTGTGGCCTTTGTACATGGTGAAGAAAAAGTTCTGGGAAAAAAAAATATATATCTATATGATTATTTGTGGGTGCATTCACACGTGGCTTGATGACTGCATCACAGCCCAAAAGAACATTGCTGTCAACATTGCGTTTACAAAACACATGCATTTTTGACAGCAATGTAATTGGTCAAATCTACACCATATCTGCGACATACCGCTCCCACACGGCGATGCCGTCTATGGGGTACATATATACGTAAATACGTCCCCCATTAGGCCTTGTGAACGTACCTCAGGCTGCGTTCAAACATTTTGTTTGTTATTTGTGCTTTTTCCAACGAATGAGAGCAGCTGAGGAGATTTGCCTTATTGCTGTCAACATTGGGTTTACAATCGCGTTAACAAACACATGCATTAATGGAACGTGTGAATGCTGCCTCAAGGTACAATGGAGATTTCCCTCTTGATACATGACTGATGTGTTCCTTTTGGAATAGATATGCTGGTTTGGCTATCCTACATCATGTCGCTAGGCTTCCCGAGTAAGTCATGCTTAATGTTAAAGGGGCTGCTTTCAAGGTAGACAAAGTTGTTCTTATCACTCCATGGAAAACTTATTTACAAACTTCCCAGAATCCCCAGCAGAGCAGGTATGGGCATTGCCAAAGCAAAGAAAAAACACATGAATTTCATAGCATTGTACAAATTGAACACAAAAAATGTGGGGGGAAAAGGACAGAGAGGTTCAGGTAGATTGGAACCTATTAAAAAAATAAAAAGTAATGTGTTTGTATATTTAATACACAGTCCTAATGTTTTGGATTAAAGAAGGCATTTGACACATTGTTATGCACCAAATCTGAACCTATTTTGCGGTTTCCGCTTTTTGCTCACTGTGTACTCTGTGGGAGGTATACTTTTCTCTTCCAGATAACCCAGTTGTTAGTTCTTGGAAGAAGTGTGCAGTTGGAAAATCATTTTGACAAGTCAGTGTTAATGAATACAGTGTAAGTGCCTGGCAATGCTGCATATTTATGAACACTTTTTGGGGCTATTCGGTGTTCATTTCTACAGGATCCATGCTGTGAGAACGAAAGAAAACTATGAGCAATTTCTAAGAAGCTCAGTGTTATTCCACTCCACTCCAATCTTATCTTAATTCCTTTGATAACTTGCTGGTGTGACATTCAGAAGACCAGTGATAATGTAATGCTGAGGCCAGATGCTGGCTAGTTTTCCATGAAACAAAGTAGCTGCTCCAATAATAAAAGTATATACAGTAAATAAAGGCTTTAATGGCACATAAAGAAAAGAGGCAAAGAAAACTTCACCGCAGATGTCATGAAACCTTTAGTAATGTTCACTAATTGAGTGTCATTGCAGGGCCTCATTGGTATAACATCAATTACAGGAAGCAATTATGTAATGTGATACTGTGTTTACTTATTATCATCTAATGAGGAAACACCTGTGCACAACCAGAAGATTTCATACAGTCGTCCATAATAACACTCATGACAAAATAACACAAACAACAGATTGTGATAAGCCAGCTCACCTAGTGTGTAAAATCTTGTAGATCCTCGGTCTCCCCCGTGCACGAACACATCCGTCAGGCACAATATGAAGCAGAAGTAACACAGCACTCAGTTGGACATCTTCTTTATTCCATAGTATGACAATAAAAGCAAATGTGGTGCAGTTAGTCATAATTATGATGCTATTGTCAAAATGCGTTGATCATAGCTGCATCATGTTTGCTTTTTATTGTTATACATGGAATAAAGATTATGTCCATTATAACACTTTCTCCTATCCAAATAGTATGATGTTAAAGGCCCCTCAGTCCCCTTAGAAAGTTTAGAAAGTGTTACTAAACAGAAATGTCTAAAGTATAAAACATTTTTAGTTCTGAGACTTGCATGTTCAGTCAAGAAATCTGCAGTAACTGGAAGTGCACTCTAATCTTTTTGGACCTTGGTCATACACTAATGAGCCGGCGTATGATAAAGGTCCGGTTCCACAACTGGCCAGCAATTCTAGGACATTTGCTGCCTGGCCAAAAATTGTGGTATAGCATGTGAACTTTAAGGCCTTAAGGTTTGCAGGCCATAGTTAGTGCACAGGGACACCCTTTCCTGGCCCACTCTTCTGGCATCTGTACCCCATTAGCACCCATCCATGCCCACTTGCCACGGAGAAGGCTTGAATGGAGAAATAATCGTTACTGGCTTAAAAACCCTGATAAATGTCCCTCAGGTCTTTCGACTATAAGTTCTTGCGAGCAGGGCCCTCACTCCTATTGTTCCATATGACTGTAATGTAATATTTGTATATGTAACCCTATGATTTGTATTTGGAATTTTATGGCACTATATAAATAAATTGAAATTAAAAACCATAGGGGCTTGATTTAACAAAATTTGGTGAATAGACCAGTGCAAAAATAGACTTCTTATTCTGCTCCAGATAACTCATGCTGAATGTTTTCTTTAGATCAGCTTTTAATTTGTCTCATTAAGGATGGAATTTTATTGTGCAAGAACTAGCCACACCTGCTTTTACCAAGGTCATGCCTTCTTTATGGACACACTGCTAGAAATTGGTCTAAACCCCTCAATAAATGTGGGGCACATCATTTCAGTGATACATTTCCCCTATAGTGGCTACAAAATTCAATACACTGGCACAGAAAACCAACTACCGTAATAGGAGTTGCAAAGTAGGACTCGTCAGACTTGTACTGCACCGAATTAATTATCCAGCATCAGTCCAGATTAATCTAGTTCGGCAGAGAACTGTCTAGTTCTACTCTGCACTGGCTTAGACGGACACATTAAAGGGAACCTGTCAATAAGGATCTCGGTTTCACTACAGACAGGTTGCAGGAGTCGTTTGCAGCTGCAATGCAAATATTCCTTTCTGCCTTCTCTAAGCATTTGCATTCCAATATAATTGTGTGTTATAACTTTCCCTGCACCCTTACAGAATCCCTTGTTAATTCCAGGGGCTCTGTTTTGATTTGGATGCATTTCAAAACACATGATTTGTCTGTGCTGCTCACTCCTCAGCTCTCAGCCTCCATCTTTGTGCTCCTGTACAGCTCCTCCCTCTCCTACTGATGTAGGCTGTGAGCTCTTCGAAAAAGCAGGAGGAAGGAGCTGTACAGAAGAATGAAGGTGGGGGCTCAAAGCTGAGGAGCAGCACAGGCAAATCATGTGGTTCTTTTCAAAATGCATCTAAACTAAAGCCAAAGCCTAATACATAACAGGATTCTGTCATGGTGCAAGGCAAGTTATAACACACAATTATATTGTAATGCAAATGCTTAGAGAGCAGAAAGACATATCATGGACTTCTACAACCTGTCTTTAGTGAAAACCAGGTCCCTAGTGACAGGTTCCCTTTTTAATACATCTCCCCCAGTATCTGTGGAAGCGGGCTGGGGCAAAGAATTTCAGGTCCCAGCAATTTATTATACAGACATTTTAGACACTGCACACCTTGCAATAGGTTATTGCTTATTTTCTTCTTATACATTTGCTGGTGTCGTCTCTAGAACCGGTCAGACGACCGCATGTGGACTTGGCTTGTTGTGTAGTCTTTAGAACAAGACACCTTTATCATGAGCCTAGAGATAATTAGAAGAGCACAATGTCATGTCTTCATAACTAGAAACCGTTCCATGTGACAATACTGACACATGTCCAAGTTTTTTTGTTCATGTTTATTAATCCAGTGCAAGATATGACTTATTAGAACCCCATCGTCTACCCCTTGAGCTACCTGGCAAAATCTATAAGACCTAATATTCAGTGGGTAAACATTTTCTACAAGTAGTCTATGCACAATATCATTACTGCTTTTATAGTCTCAGAAAAAGGACCCCCCCCCCAAAAAAAACAAAAAAAAAACAAAACAGATATGGTGGTTCTGTGCGATGTTGCCAGAAAGTACAATCTAATCATTCATTTCAATACTAGTCAGTCATTCACTTTGTAGAGACTATTATTGTTAGGATAGTGGTGATTTATGACCACTTGTAGCTGTGTTTAGTTAAACTCAACTTTTTACAGTATCTTATGTCAATAAGCTATTCAACGCTAAAGTTCAGCTGTAAGCGATGAACTGCTGTATACATGAATGAAGAGGTCTGTTGTCACCTCCCTGGTGACAGAAGTCCCCAATCCCCTTTCTCTATACAGTTTAATTTCTCCAATATGGATTAGATGGGATTTACTTTAGGTGTCCATAGCCACCACACTTGCCACCTTGCTCTGTCATAATAATTTTCTAGTGTTTGAGCTGTGAGCAGTACATGTCAGGAGAACGTCGCATGGACACAATGAATAGACACAAGTGACTAGCAGCCAGGACTGTGTGGTTTCTATAAACAGGGTTACCGAGTGGTTTGGTTCAGGAGCTGCAGCATTTCTTCTGCTCTAACCAAACTAGTTTGTCAAGTTCCCCCTTCTTGAGCTCTGCCTGGTATAGTCCTTTGGGCATTTCATTGTGAGAGGAACTAGCAAGTGCACCAGTCTGCTGACAACATGGGCTTCTCATTGTACCTTTTCTTACTGGCTCTTCTCTTTCTCCATAGTGTGTCCTTACACAGAGGGAACTGCAGACCAATACGGTTTGAGCCCCCAATGTTGGACTTTCATGAACAGTAAGTACATGTGCTTTTTACTTGCTTTTGCTCTTTGTTATTACCGCATCTTACAGGATGTGAAGGACGTGAAGTTAATAATAAAGTATACGGTTATGATCAGTCATGTTTTTACATCAACACACATTATTACATAATTTGTTGTGGTTTGTGGGTGACTTTTACGATGCATTTCTTCTAGTTTTTCTTTTATATAGTATGCATGTTTCTTATGGTCACATTCTAGTATCTGGATAAATCACTGGACTTCTGTCTAAGTTAGTACAACAATTTGTGTATATTTCCCTTTTACCTTTTGTTTAAGCTGATAAAGCTGAAAGAGTGTGACAAAGCAATGCCCTGAGCAGCACTTTCTATACCAATGACCAGACACATGGCAGCTTTGTAACCCCCACCATCCCAGCTGATAAACACAGCCACACTAGGACATGGTGTGACACCATCACAACTGTGCAATAACAAAGAATGGCTGCACAATGTATTACCTTGTCATACATATTGACACATTCGTTTTACTGTTACCCATATTACTCATTCAGGATGGACTCTCTACCTGTTGATATGGGCACCATTTATCTGTTTTGTGCAAAAAGATGCCATTTGTATATGGGCATTCCTCTTTGTAGCTTTGCTTTTTAGAGTAACAAAGAATGCACGGGAGACCATGCATGCACTATATTGAGCATTAGAAGCAGCTATTCTGCTGAGCATGCATGTTAAAGCTGACAAAACAAACAATTGTAAAATGTTAATGACTTATCCGTTATAAATAATAACTGGGAAGCCTCCCAACTAAGTGACTGAATGTCTGCATGCACCTTTATAAGAGTCTGCTTTCTTTATTGATTTGGAAAGACTACTTTCCATGTTTGTTTGCCCTACATGGGTGAATAGTTTTTCCGAATAGCTGTCCTCTACTTTATTTGTCTATAACATTTATAGGGGGTTTATGAAACTGTAACTTTGTCTTGTACTTTGTCATTTCATTCTTAAAACCGCTCTGCTCTCAGGTTCTCTGTGAATGGAAACCTTTTTGTTGACATGCAGAATCCCTTCCTGAAAACTAGCAAAATATATGAATTGGGGCTCATTAGGATGGGCATGTCCACTGCACATCAGCAAAAAATGCGGACATGTCATGTCCACGTTGAGTCCATATTGCATCTGTTTTTTTTTCTCCCCACTTCGATATGTCATTCATAATATTTCAGTTCCGCTATATAACAAAAAAAAAGGATGGCTTTTATAATCTGTTTCTTGCTCTGCCAGGTTGAGAACCTGCGAATCCACTGACTTTTATAGAGGTCTATGGTCTGCATGTGAGAAAAAACAGTGCATGCTGCAATTTTATTTCTCACTGTCAGCACATCCCATCCCAGACCTATTAGAATCAAAGGTTCACTATGCCATCTAAAAAAAAAAGAAAACGGATAGAATACAGACCTCACAAACTGTCTGAATGAGCCCTTATTTTTGCAAATATTTTAAGACTCCACATATGGAACAAGGCTGCACGACCGTAGTCTGTTGATAATATGTATGGTTTTTAAGAAGACTTCTGTATACCTATAGTTGGCAATTATTATAAGATAAAAGCTCTTCAAGGCCACCGACAGTCTTGGATGTAATGAGTCATTTGGCATGTTGCATTTCATCAAGGCAAATACTTTGTTCCTGCAGGACTTGCTATATTATAATGTTTTCATTGATAAAAAGGTTTCCTGACCTGCTCGAGTGTGCTGTTAGGAATGTTGTTCTGACGGCCATCATTGCTTGTGTATTACTAGCTTGATTGCTGATGTAAAGCCTTCGTGCGGTCTTATTTAAAGGAAATCTAACATCAAAACCAAGCGTGATTAATTGGTGGTGCTTCCTCATAAATCCAGGCATTTATCCATGGCCTCTTTCCTTCTAAAATCAACTTCTATAATTATTCTAATGAGGCAAAAGAGTTCTGGGGGCCTTACCAGAGCCACTCCATGCTCTGAGTTCAGAAGATGTTTCAGCGCATGGGGGGGGGGGGGGGGGATAGTGCTCCTTGTACACTGTAACAGCCTGTTAGACTACAGCACGGAGAAGCTCTGGTAATAACACGCATAAGAAAGTTACCACTGTCACAGTGCCTGGATCAGTAAGTGTCCCTGGTTTATACATGCTGGATTTTGATGGTAGCTTTCCTTTAAAAAAAAAACTTGGGGGGAACTTCTAGATAACTTGTTTTACATCTCATAGTGGTCCAGAAAAGAGGGTCCAGTAAAGACATCGATTTGTGAAATAGATTCCAAAATAGATTTTTGAGGGAAATTATCATATTGCTCCAAATTTGGGATTTGTTTGAAGTTTCCCTGTCAAGAGGTTTATTACTTGTGTATCTCATTTCGATCATGAAGACATTCCACCTGTCTGTTCATCTAAATAGTCTTTTAAAATGTGGCAGAACTTGTTTATGCTCTTTCTGAAGCTGTAATAGAAATAAACATGTAGGTGACAATAGCATATTACCCTCACCATGTAATATGTCAAGGTAAATGTAAAGGATTCCTTCCATCCTGGGTGCAAGGGCGCTTGACGTTTAATTGTGGCCGATCTCAGATTGTTGATTTTTTTTCTTATTTGAAATGTGGTTTAGTAGAGAAAACTCTATCTTTATTTAATGTCTTTATATAGTGCCATAATATACTGCAGCACAAATAATGCTTTCCATATAAAAAGTAAGAATGCAGTCAATAGTTATGCTCTGTGCAGCACTGCGTGATCTGAGTGCGCTATACAGGCGGTCCCCTACTTAAGAACACCCGACTTACAGTCGACCCCCAGTTACAAACGGACCTCTGGATGTTGGTAATTTACTGTACTTTAGTCCTAGGCTACAATAAACAGCTATAACAGTTATAAATGGTGTCTGTAATGAAGCTTTATTGTTAATCCTGGTTCTTATGACAACCCAACATTTTTAAAATACAATTGTGACAGAGACCCAAAAAAATTTTGTCTGGCTTTATAATTATAAAGTATACAGTTCAGACTTGCATACAAATTCAACTTAAGAACAAACCTACAGACCCTATCTTGTATGTAACCCGGGGACTGCCTGTATAAAGAATTATTATTATACTCTTTGTCTAAAATAAAAAGCCTATTGAGAAAACTTACAAGATTGTGTAGTGAACTTCTATTTAACTTAACCTACAAATAATTTTATGGCAAACAAGTACCAATTCATATTTTATTGAATTCATACACAATAAAATCTGAATAGGGGAGGTCGTTAAAATACAGTACATGTATGGAAAAACCTACAGGGGACAGCTCTAACATAGTACCAGTAAGTAAAAAAAATATGTTTTATCTCTTTATGTATACTGAAATAGGAACTGATAGGTTCAGATAGACACAATGCAATTAAGGTGCAATAATATTCGTTATAGCCACAGTGCAAAGATCGTAAGCATCTACCAAATCCCGAAATTATATCAAGACTAAATATAAATAAGGTCCAGTATACCATATAAGGCCTCTCCTGAAAAGAAGACCTAGCGGCAGGTATTGAGTTATTGGAGTTCAGTGCGTTCTAGAGGGAGAATGAACAGGTTTTATATGTACACTATACTATTATATAATATTTTAACAATTCTATTTTACTCATCACAGCATCCCAGATGGGAAATGAACCCTTATGTGTACATTATACTGGAATGAACATGTATAACACAGGTTTAACTATGTACAGAATTTACTAAGCATCCTGAATGGGAAATGAACAGGTTGTATGTGAAGATTACAGTGGAGCTAACATTTATTAAACTTATTTAGATGTATACAGAATCCTAGATGGGAAATGAACGGTTTCTATATGTAGATGATATCACAATGAACATTTATTACACACAGAGCTGTGTACACAATTTTATAGTGAATTGTTAGGTTGCATGCATAGAACTGAAATGAACATATACAAGACATATTCCACAGTTTACAGAAATATGAATATGTATATATGTTCATTCCACCATACTCCATACATTCTATGAATTCATTCCCCATCTTGGATGCACAGGAAATTCCACATACAGCTCTGTGTGTGTGCAGTAAATGTTCATTCTAGTATTATCTACATAAAACAACCTTTTCATTCCTCGTATACAGTAAGTTCCTTAGTAAAATGTGTGCACAGTTCTATTGTGTAATATATGTGTAATCTACAAATACACTACAACCTATTCATTACCCACCTGGGGGGCACAGGGACTTCTGAACGCAGGTGTTAATGTGTTATATATGTGTGTTCTTTTTCTTTATTTCTTTTCATAATTCTTATTACCGTGTATATATATACTTGTATAAGCCAAGTTTTTCAGCACAAAACCACACCTCGGTTTGGCTCCTTTCTGAGGAACCATGGGGACGGGAGCATCGAGGACCACCGGAAGGTGAGTATGTAAGTTAATTTTTTTATTTACTGGGCAAACTGGGGGCTGGCTATATACTACACGAGGGCTGGCTGACTGTATGCTATGCTAAAGGGGGCTGGCTATATGCTACAGATGGATAGCTGTCTATATACTAAAGGGGGTTGGCTGTATACTAATGGGTGCTTGCCTGCTTATACTCGAGTATATGCGGTAGTTTGTCCTGCAAATATGTTTGTGGTGTGAAGGTGAATCTGTTAGTGTGGTATTTGGCTTACCTGCCAGGTCTTGGCTTTACCAGATAATGATGATAAAGCAGGTGATCCACAGCACAAACCTGTCATTGTGCTAAATATTTGGATGGTGGACAATGTCTTTTAGAGTAAACATGTTTAGAGTCCTAACCACATTTCCTAATTGGTTTTGTGATGAGAACATTGTTATTTATTACCCATAGGAATCCTGTATAACATATTCTCTGCTATTGAGCAAAAAGAAAAATTAAAAATCGCTTTCTTTATAATCTTGGATTTTTAATATTTTTTTGTTTACAAATGGACTGTAAATTTGTAAGCAGCCATTTTCTAGGGTATTGTTCAGCCTATTATGATGCCATTGATGAAAGAATTGATGTGAATGGCTAAGTAGTGTTTAATATAGTGTTGAGCAAGGCACATCCTGGACTTTCTCAAGTCCTGCCCGGCAAACTGTGCTCAGGTGATGGCTTGCGTGCCCACAAAGAGGGTTTTGGAGTGCCACATTTGTAACCTGTGCCATAGGTTCGCCACCACTGCCCTGGGCTTATACAAGGAAGATGCCCAACCCAAAATGGCTTTTGCGGCTGTACTTGTTATTATACTACTTTAGTACGTATAGCATATAAGGCCCCTGCAAATATGTAATCCTCAGAACAGGGTCCATGATCATCACCATGCCAGAGTCTAGAGCATGGGGAAAATGCTAATAACATTTTCCAGGATTGGATAGGGATATTATGGCAAGCAAAGGGTGCTTCAATTCTGTACAAAGATATTCATCTTGTGCTGCTGTCAACAATAAGAGGTAATAAAGCTCCCTATTGTTTTTGTTATTACATAATAACAATCTGAGATGATTAAACTAAATAAATCTTTTCCTTGCATTCCTTCCCATCACAGCTGCATCTCGGGCTGCTCTTTTTCGTGTACAGGCTTGTAAGTGAGCTTTACACACTTTTACATGTAGCAGAGGGCTAAAAAAAAAAAGCCCATGCCAGTTTGTGAATTGTGGTCACATGTGTATCTATCAGAATGGAGCAGTGTAAGGTTATTTGCACACTTTATGTATTATGGGTGGTTTTGCCACTGTAAGGCTTTGCATTTTTTATGTCCACTTTTTTTTTTTGGACGTATTAGTGGTATCCGCCGCATACGGTTTTACACATAAAAACTTACCGTATATACTTGAGTATAAGCCAAATTTTTCAGCACAAAAGTTGTGCTGAAGATACCCAACTCGGCGTATACTCGAGTCTATTAAAAGCTGTACTCGCCTTACCGATGCCTTCCTAAGGACGGCAAGATTATTAAAATGTACTTTTTCTTTGTGAGAACTAAATATCTAGGTTTATTTTATTATATTCATTTATAATTCTGTAACGATGTAAGGGATGGGCAAATCCAATTTTGCCTCCATATTTGAGGCCAGCCTACCATTCATTTCCTGTAAAATAGGTACATAAGCCAGATCTATCAATTGACCATTTGTGGGGAGATTTGCCTCAGACACTTTTGTTAAAACTGTTCTAGTTGCATGTGGAAACCAATCGGAGCTCAGCTGTAATATAAACAACTGTTGGAAAAAACTAAAGCTGAGCTCTGATTGGTTACTATGGTCAAGAACAGTTTTTCTCTCAGACACTTTCATACATCTCCCCCAGAGTCTGTATGGATGTAGTTATGTGTGTGTATATGTGAGTACTGTAAATGTTATACTCATTTATAGAATATCTGGATTTTCATTTAGGTTTTATGCGCATAAAACATGCAGGTTGTTTTTCTATTGAGATGTGTTCCTCCACCAAATACTCCACATACTGCTAGTAATACACTATACTATGAAACGTTGCCATATGCATCTGGTTTTACTCGTCATTTCATATCCGTAAGCTCTATAGTTCATTGCAGAACTTTAACCAACACTGCCAAAGGTTTTCTTCAATGTCAGGAGCAAAGTCATTTGCAGCTGCTGTGGTTTGCTACACATTAACTAGAGCTGTTCAGTGTTTATAGTGTCTTGGCATAGGCATTCATTGTAGTGTTGTTGAGACTCTTGTTCCGAGTCTCGGTGTATAGATGATAGATGAGAGCATCCAGAGTTCTGTTATTTTATCTGAAGCTATTTAAAGCTCCCTTTGCATTTTAGTGTATTTTAAGCCCCTTATTTGCTTATTATTTCTTTAGTATGGGTTTTGCATGATCTGATTTGAATCATTGTATAATCAGTGGTGGTAGAGGATTCAAAGAATGAAAGCTTAAAAATCCATAATCTGTACTTACAGGCATCTCAAAAGTGTGGAAAACCCCAATCTGACATGAATAAACCTCTGCCAGACTACATTTTGGTTATTATTTATTAGGTTAAGTTACTATCAGCTTTTTGGAGGTTCTTTTAAGACCTTCCTTTATGAATAGTGGGAAAAATGACTCGGCTATGAGTTTTTTTTTTTTTTTTTCCTGCAGTGAAAAATGGAAATGCTATGGAAGGTCTAATGAATTCTATGGGGATTGGAAAAACGTTCTGTTCATCTATTTGTTTTATGTTTCTGTTACGCCCTCCTAAAACAGAGTATATAAGCACTCTGCTGTAGGTGTGAACTGGGCCTTATTTTTTTTTTTTTTTTTTAAAAAAAAAAAGCTTTTTAACACCTTACCGACATGTAACGTAATAATATGTCCCATGTTGGCTGCGGGTGTATGCAGAGGGCTCCTGGGCTGGGCCCTCTCCAAACAAGGTGGGTGACGACATATTGGCTAACATCATGGGGAGCAACGAACTGTTACCGTGACAGCCTTGGGACAAAGACCTGGGCTGTCTCGTTTTAGGCCATGTATTAAAATGTGCAATCAATTGCCCCCTTTAAATAAATATGAATAGTAAAAATCATAAACGTGTTATGTATTGCTGCGTCCCAAAATGTACGATTTATGAAAATGTAATAATGGATATTCCCAGCGTTGTAAATCGAAAATGCCTCTCTTTATCAGTTTTTTTTATATTTTGAAAAAATGGCAAAGTGATCAAAAAGCCATATAGTCCTCAAAAAATTAGCATTGAAAACATCATCAAAAGTCACTAAAAATGGCACCCTACACAGCTCCGTACACCGTAGTATGAAAAAGTTATCTAAGACCTGAGGCTGTATGGTTTCTGAATACAGATGTAATGATTTTGTGTAAAATCCCCATATACTGCCAACTAACATATAATAAACAGTCTCTAAATGTCCAGTCTATTTAAATATAATGAACCGAATAACAGAAAATTGGCCCCAAATGTCTGAAACGCCACTTTTTCGCCGTTTGCATCAAATGAAAATGTCCTAAAATGTGATAAAAATGTTGTACAGTCCTAAAAATTTTAGCAAAGAAAATGTAAGCTCATCCTGCAAAAAATGACACCTCACACAGCTCTTTACATTGATGTAAAAGTTATTAGCGCCAGACAAAGAAATTTTTTTTTTTTGTGCAGGAGGTTTTTTTAAAATGTATTAAAACATAATAAAACCTACATAAATTTGGTATCCCTGTGATCGTACCAACCCAAAGAATAAAGGATACATGTAATTTGGACCACAACCAAGTCCACAAGAAATTCATGCATTTTTTTTTTTTCACCGCATTTGGAATTTTTTTCCACTTGCCAGTACATGGCATGGAATATTGAATGCTGTCACTACGAAGTACAATTTGTTACACAGAATATAAGCTCTCATACAACTCCTTACATGGAAAATAAAAACAGTTGTACATTTTAGAAGGTGGGGAGTGAAAAATGAAAACTCAAACTAAAAGTACTATAGTTGACATGGACTTTCAGGTCTGAATGGTGTGACATAATAACAGTGATTTGTTATCTGGGCCACTTTTACATGGATGTAAAATAGATGTAGCACTTCATGCAAATGGGGTTGGCTTAAGCTTTGTAGGAATTTTGGAAAATATTAGCTTTGTGGATGCATGCTGGCTGCCTAGCCTTTTCCAATCCCCAGCTAAGACCGCTACTTTTAACCCCTTCATGCCTATTTTGGCCTCTAGGACACGGCTGCATTTTTCAAATCTGCCCTGTGTCACTACAAGTGGTGATAGCTTTGGAACACTATAAGATATCCAGGGGATTTGGAGTGACACATTGTACTTCAAACTAGTTTAAAAATTTGGGTAATATCTCTTGTGTTTAGTTAAAAAACCCTGAAATTTGGCAAAAACTTGAAAAATTCTTTTTTTCAAAGTTATAAATTTTCTACACTGGAAGCAGACTGGGAGAGGCCTAAATAATAGCAAGACTAGTAAGTTGCCATATTACCCCTCAATGTTTGAGGCACTTTTAAGAAGTTTAACCCTTTTGGTGTTTTATAGGAGTTAAAACAAAATGGTGGTGTGGTCTTCACATTTTTGGACAATACATTTGTTTTGGACGGAAAATTAAACATTCACAATGGATTCAATGAAAAAGGCTCCACAACATTTTATATCCAATTTCTCCTTAGTGTACCGATACCCTATATGTGGCGGTAAACTTCTGTATGGGCACACAGCTGGAAATAGAATAGAGGGAGCCCCATTGAGAGCAGATGTGCATTGTCACATTGTACAGGCTATAATTTTTTTCTTTTCTTAATGTGGGCATAAAGGGAAATATGTTTTGGTCCTTGAGATGCACTTTTCTGATACATAATATTGGGGGCATCTGTAGTTAATTGATAAGATTTTATTAACTCTTTGTGGTTAATAAAATGAAATATATTTATATTTTGTTTAGCCATTCACCATACCATAAAAATAATATATTATTTCTATTCTATTATTTCTGGTATACTGAATAAAAACTACCTTTATATACTGGAGTATTAGCCAACCTGAGTATAAGCTGAGACCCCTAATTTTGCCACAAAAAACTGGGAAAACCTATTCACTCGAGTATAAGCCACACGTCTCTGCCGGCTACAGCATAGAGAAGACAGAGGAGGAGCCGAGCATTAGAGGTTGAGTATGTAAGGTTTTTTTAAATTGACTCGTGTATAAGCCGAGGTGAGGTTTTTCAGCACATTGTTTTTGCTGAAAAACTTGGCTTATACACAAGTATATGCGGTAGTTTGGAGAAAAAGTTATTTTTAGCACAGTCTTTTCAAATGCGTAACTTTTTAATTTTTTGGCTGACAAATCTGGTTGAGGGCTTATCTTTTGCAAGAAGAATTGTTCTTTTTAATGGTCTTATTTTAGAGCAAGTAACATTTTTTAAAACACTTTTTAGAGCATTTTTAAAGGGTATTTATTAAAAATTATAATTTGATACGTGTTTTTTTTTTTTTTTTTTTGTGACAATCTTGTTCATTTTAGCACCGCCAAATTTTCAGATGCATAACTGTTTTATTTTTTAGCTGAAGAATCTAGTTAGGGGCTTATTTTTTTACTGCTTAGAGCATTTTTTTTTAGGGTATTAATTAAAAATTATCTATTATCGGAACGTTATTAGAGGGGTTTTTTCCTGGCGTTTACCGTGCGGGTCCAGTAATGAATCTGTTTTATTATACAGAGTGTTACGGACAAATATGTTGGAGTTTTTGGTGTTTTTGTGGGTTTTTTATACTTAAGTGTTTATATGGGAAAGTGACGTTATTTTAGGGGCTTATATTTTTTTTTATTTTAACGCGCAGACAGTTTACTGTCAGACCTGGAAGTTATCTGACTGTCGGAGACATTGGCCATCCCCTGGGGCACTCGGCAGACCTTGGGGCTGCCAAGAAAAGGGTTGGATCCCCCAGTAAGCGGCACTTTCTCTTCTGTCGTGGGTGTTGGAGCGTGGTGTCGGCTATAATATACAGCTGTCATCCGCTGCATGAAGTTTTATTAAAAAATATCTGTGGTACATAAATCTGGTGGAGGCTGCAGGGCATTTCGTTAGTGGAGGAGGCAGTGACCAAAGTTTTCCAAGTTTTTATAGTAAATGGTTTAATGGTAGGAGCCTCTGCTAATATTCGGGTCGGCTTATACTAGCGAATATATGTTAATTGTATTATATATAATGTGTGAAATACATATCCAATCAATATTGTATGCTCTAACGGGGGACGACTGCAGCTGGAGCGCTAACGGGGGACATTCCTGTGTAGCGCATGATTGTTTTCTCATAATAATCACAGCGATTGGTGACACCTGCTTTTGGGTTGGTTTTGCCTTACTGTTTTTGTAACTTTTTATTTTAACTGCACTGAACAATGCATAGTATTACTTAGTCTCTCTTTTAATAAGTTACGAGTAACTCATTATGTGTATTGTGAGCTCTATAGTAAGTTCATTAATAAATTTCACCATTTAAATGGATTTAGATCACTCATTTACATGGGTTTTGAGCCCAAGTTTGTAGTGAGGTCTGGTGTACTAGTTAATGTTATAGCACAATAACTGCAAATACCTATTGACAAAAAAAGAACCAAAAAAGGTACCAAGAAGGAGACTTTATACGTGTGAATATGATCAAGATAAATTGTAACCACTTATTATGTAAGGACAAAAGGATAACTTTGTTAGGGAAATGTACAATTGAAAGGAGATCTGTTGTATTGGCTCTATTCTGGATACAAGATTATCCAGTTGGACATGGAGTCTGGGCTTCATAGAGGCATACCTTACAGCCACCGATCTCTCACTAACCCAGAGGTAGCATGTGAGCTTGCATTTTTTTATTGTATAGTGTTAAGTTGCTGAAGTTTATGCTTCTTCTGAATATTGTTTGCAGAAACTAAAACTTGGGCCTCCTGAAAAAATTTTTGTGTGCTCTCTGGCTGCAAATAATGGTCCAGTAGTCATCGGTGGGTGAGGTCCGTATATGAGCTGATGACCATATAAAAAAGGATTGCCCAAGCTGCAAACGCATGCTGGTGTAGGACATGCTCTATGATTTGCATCTCAGGTGCTCGGCCCATATATGGAGCAGCAGAAACGCGTCCAACT
Source organism: Engystomops pustulosus (assembly GCF_040894005.1). Lineage (NCBI taxonomy): Eukaryota > Metazoa > Chordata > Amphibia > Anura > Leptodactylidae > Engystomops > Engystomops pustulosus. The sequence goes on along the minus strand of NC_092412.1, from coordinate 100,488,485 downwards.
TTATTTTTATCTACTTTCATACATGGTTGTTGTTTGTATGGCCCTGTATTAGAGACTACAAGCAGTGTTACAAAACTCAGAACCAGTCCTATTCTTGGCTGTGTTTGTGGATCTTCCCTCCTATAGAAGTCTATAAGAACTTGAAAAATACTGATGCAATCCAGAAGTCATCTGTGTGACGCCGATATCTATGGGTCAATTGCTAGGTAACTCATTTACCAGCCTTTATCTTTTGTAGATCCGCAAAAACAGATGACATGCAGCCCATTTTTGTGGAAATGCAGCTCAGAAACGATAAAAATACCGAGGACACACTGACCCCCAACAAGTGCAAGACTGTCCCAGTTTGCTGCCAGAGAAAAAAAACCCTCTATTTATATATATTTATACTGTATATTCGAGATTTCATAAAATGTTGTTTTTGTCCCCGGCAAATGGTCAGGTCAGACAGACCTCAGTGTGTAAATTTATCTTAGCTGATAAAAAGTCAATTCTCATCCATTTTATTTTCATTATCATTGAAAGTTCACAAAAGAGGTAAAGTACAGGGCGAGGAAACACAAGTTAAATACCGTTTCAAACACAAATTTATAAAGAAAGAGATTTTTATTTTTAATAAATAAGCTAAAGGCTATATGACCCATGGAACTTTACTAGTGTGGAATGGGGACAGGGGGCATGGATTAGAGAGGTTGACATTTGTTCCCATCATAAAAGTTATACCAGGGCTTTCTTTCCATGTGCAAATAACATGTGTAATCATCTTCCTTGATCGTGTTGATAACATTATGCATTAAGGTTTCCTTAAACATTACATATTTTGACAGATCATTTAATGTGCATGTGGCCTCCTGACTCATTGATGGAAGAGACTGGAGAAGATCAGGTTCGGGCAGCTTGGAATTCCACTATTGGATTATTTGCTGTTGGGAAACCACTGCATGTGCATTTGTAGGGCGTTTGGAGAGATCTAATGTGTTTGGGGGGTTTTCACACTATTTGGTGTAATGTATAAAAGTTTATTTTAACTTTGAGTTATACAGTTTATAAGTGTAAATGTTCCATATATACTTAAAAGCCAATTTGGCCCAATCCGATAATTTTAAATGTATTGTAGTGTTTGGATCTTCTCTCATAGATAATGGGTGAAGGATTGCGTGTTATGACCAAGCACCTTCTATGGGTAACAATAATCGGGGGCCTGCCAGTTTCTTCATCTCCTATTTCCATTAAATAATGCAATCTCTGCTGAGATGAGCATTAAAGGGAACCTGTCACCAGGAGACCCATTTTTAGCACTCCCCCCGGTCCCCACAGAGCATAGTACATACGCTGCCAAAGTGTTTTTTTTTAATTAAAAATTGGTTTTACAGAAAAAAAATGTTATATTGTACCTTTCATTAGCATCTGCTGTGTGACTAGGCAGTTGCCTAATGGGAGGGGCTGGAAAGGAGCAGTTCCCCTCCACCCTTGGGAAACATCTATCCTTTTCAAATATATGAATAACTCCCCACACTCGGGATTGGCTGTGGAGGAGCAGGGGGCGTCGCTGAGCCAAGTGATGGGTGTTTTCATATATTTGAAAAGGTCACATGGAGGAGCTGTTCCCCAATATACCCCAAGGTACAATATAACATATCTTTTTTTCTGTAAAACCAATTTTTAATACAAAAACACTTTGGCAGCGTATGTACTATGCTCTATGGCAGTGATGGCGAACCTTTTAGAGATTGAGTGCCGAAACGACAACAAAAACCCACTTATCTATTTCAAAGTGCCAACGTGGCAATAACTTATTGCATACTGCTTTGTCAAAGCTTTCAATCGTATTGGCGTCCTGAGAACATCAGCACAGTAGAAGGAGGAGAAATTCAGATTATTGTAGCGATCCTCCACGGTCAATGTAGGGCCCTGGGCAGGAGCTCAAATTATAGTCCAGCACTGTCCTGTGTGGCCCCGGACTGCAGGAGGAAGCCATGGGTCCTGTCTTATAAATTCTATGTTGAGGACCTGGGTGCCCACAGAGAGGGCTCTGAGTGCCACCTCTGGCACCCGTGCCATAGGTTCGCCACCACTGCTCTATGGGGACCGGGGGAGTGCTAAAAATGGGTCTCCTGGTGACAGGTTCCCTTTAATTTTTATAATTGTTGTTGCACATTTCTGGTGCAAAATATCTAGGTGATGGTTTACAGTTAGAAATTACCTTTACCATGTTTCCTTTTTTATGTGTAATCCTGCACCTAAAAAAATGAGCATGAACAGAGACCAGCCATGTTTTGAGAGATGACCCCTTTTAGAGGCCGAAGGGAGATTGTCAATTCAGACTCCGCGATCGTGGGCTTTGTAGGAACCATGTGGTATATTATGAAAGCGTAACTCTGATGTTATAATGATTTTACCAATATGCGATTCCCCCCTTTAAAACAAACTGAACGATGCCCATCTTATGTTTCTAGACCTTTTCTTTCAAGAGTTATGTCATTTCTCTCTTTTGAAGCTACATGTCAAAAATCTTCAGCAGCAAAGAAGTGGCTGGAGACTAACCTTAATGTATCTGCCTAATGTTTAGTGAGATGTAGGTTTGCCACAGTTCCCATGATGCCATATATACCCTTATGATTAACCAGGGACACTTACTGATAGAACCAGATGCTGTGACTTTTGAAATCTTCTTATATTTGTTATGCACGGCCTCCTTACATTTAAATTCAACTTTTAGAATTATGTTTATGGAAAGGCTACTGGGATGGTAGAGCTCCTTTGTGCTGAAGACTCACAGGTTCTCTTAAAGGAAACCTACCACTTGTAGTGGCAGGTTTCCGATGGAAATACCGGGCACCAGCTCAGGGTGAGCTGGTGCCTGAGCTTATTTTAGTTAGTGTTTTAAACCGCGGTATCGCGATTTAAAACACTTTTTAAACTTTATAGCCGGCGCAGGCAGGTACACGCTATGCGCTTACCGTGCACGCGGCTCTCATTCACTTCCTATATAGCCGCGCGCATGGTAAGCGCCGAGCGCGTACCTGCCTGCGCCGGCTATAAAGTTTAAAAAGTGTTTTAAACCGCGATACCGCGGTTTAAAACACTAACGAAAATAAGCTCCGGCACCAGCTCACCCTGAGCTGGTGCCCGGTATTTCCATCGGAAACCTGCCACTACAAGTGGTAGGTTTCCTTTAAGCACTTACCCCTCCCTTTGCCTGATGTAATCTCACTGCAGCACAGGAAGTTCCAGTGCGCAGTGGGAGACTGAAGTGCCCCAACACACTGTAACAGCCTGTGTATCTGCAACTCTGGAAACCACTAGTAGCCTTTCGGACTCTTTAGCATTATTGTAAAAGTTCATTTTTGGAGGGAAGAGGCCATAGATAACAAAGAGGGTCTGCAGAGGAGTGTATGACACGGTATTAGATGCAGAGAGAGACAGAAAGTTCTGCAAAATCACAGACTGAAATGGAGGGACTGATACTGAAAAAGGGAGATCTTGTACATCACTATTCTGTGTATGAGACTTCTGCATCCACAGCCCTGAACACACTTGGCTGCACACACAGACTCTCACATGACGTCCCCCTTTTCCCTCCTGTGTGAGCAGGGAGCAGTAGCCTCTCCCGTCTGGGAAACCCTATTGGTAAACAAGTCGACTGATTCACAGGAGAAATCTGCACAGCCAGGAGACACAGCTACTGCAGAGCCAGGCTAAACTGAGGAGGATATCAAATAAACAATTGCACATGGGTAACTAAGATAATGGGCAAAGTTTATCTACATCCCAGGGGCTATTGATGGGAGTTGTGGCTTAAAGATAAGAATCTCTTATTTTAAAATGCACTAGGTTTCTCATTCTGTGAACTTGACCTTTATCTGCAGCTCACATTCCAAATTCTATCTTTATTTTTCTATTTGTGTAAGGAAAAGTTATGCAATTTTCCAATATACTTTCTGTATCAATTCCTTAGTTTTCTAGATCTTTGCTTGCTATCCTGCTATCGAAGGCTTCTTTGTTTACTTCCAGTGAATAGAAATCGGTTTGTGTGATGTAATGCACATGAATGTGCACAAACCATTATTATCACAGAGAGTAATAGGAGCTGTGTGATGTCACCTCCATTGCATCATATGGACAGATTTCTACCCACTCCAAGTAAATAAAGAAGCTTTCTACAGAATGACAGCAAGCAGAGATCTAGAAAACTGTGAGGAATTGATTCAGAAAGTATATTATTTCCTTACACAAACCATATCAAATATTTTCTGAACATGGATAACCCCTTTGATATTACACAAACACTATGTCTCTAGGTACTAAGGAGTCCAAGATAGACTTATCTTGCATCTGAATTGATGCACCCCTTTCAGCCTCACACCATGACAGGCTCTCTTCAGCTTTTCTTGGCGTATATGTATGTGTTTGGAGGAGAATTTTTTTATATAGTTAAATGGGAGAGTTTTTTTAAACAAAAGTGAGAATGCTCGAAAGGGCATTTTATACCCAACCTCATGGGCTGGTGGTTTACCGGGTTAAAGCTGGTGACTGGTTCCCTTTTAAGTTATATTTTTACATGGCCACTCATTATTCAAGGCATCCTCTTCACAAAATATTTATTTTAGTAGGAGTGATAGTACGGTGAAAATGTGAATCTGAATAATGTAAAAGTAAGGTACCGTTGTTGTTTTCAGCGACGAAACGCTCTCATGTGAATAATCTGTACTGTGGTTTATGTTAATTGTTCTCTGACACTCAATAAACTGCATAAACTGCCCTCCTTCCTTTCTAATCACTTTGGAATCTCTGCTGAATTCCATCTTGACAGCAAGAAGGACAGATGCTCACTGATGTGTCAGATTAAATGGACAGGGAGAAATGAGAGCTGCAGGAAAATGAAGATTGCAGGTCACATAATTCCCAAAAGCATAGATATTCCTGGTAGTCACACTGGAATACCCGTTATTCAGAGTTTGTTGAAAGGTTAGACACACTGTAGTGGTTGCAGTTCATGTATGTATTAGCTCAGTTCTGGTCAGTTTACCCTATTAAAATAATATTTTCTTGTTGGACAAAGCCCTTCTTTGGAAACGTCCACTATAGATATGGTTACTTATTATTTTGGTCAGTGCAGGGCTATGCCATTTTATTTTATCATTAATAGAATGCCTTGTAAAATGTCTGTGCCTGCAGGTTTTAACACTGTTTTCTGTATTTTGTCCTAGGCCTGTGGGGATGCCTAAAATGGAAAAGGTTTACTTGCACAATCCTAGTTCAGATGAAACTATAACATTAATATCTATATCAGCAACAACATCACATTTTCATGCATCTTTTTTTCAAAATAGGGTAAGTAACATTTGGTTCCACGTAAAACTGTTTTACTGCAATTTCTTTTAAAAATGTGAGGTGAGATCATCCTTTGGTGTAAGACTACACTCCTATGAATTGCATGGGGAAGTCAATACAAAGGCTCCCTGCTATTTAATATTGCATATAATCATGTTACTCGTATCTAGTCTATCAATATAATTGTTCATCCCCTCAATCTCATCAGACTGGAAACCTGAAGCTGGGCACACAGTACAGGTCAGCCACCTCTCAACCTGATCTCCTGATCCCCACCCGCTCCCTGACTATCATACACATCAACATATAGCAACATATGGCAAAGCATATAAGTGATCCGATTGGGGAAAGGGGAGTAAGCTATGTGATCTGCTATTGTAGTCCCTCATCGGGTCAAGCACTGAAGGTTTTTTTTCCCCCCATGTTATAAAGTGACCTACAAGGTTCCCACCTATGTTGTGGGCACAGTAATAAAATGCTCATGCAAAATGGCTCCCAATTAGATATCATGCAATGCACATTACCTAAACATTCATCATACTTTGCATAAATCGCTAGATAGTATGTGGACATGAGGAATAGCACTATTTCTGGCATTACATGGCTGGTATTTATCCTTTTTCAGAGTTCTCCACTCTGGACAAGTTTCTAATTTGTTTTGCACAAGCTTAGATTAAGGGTGTCCCTGCAACTTTTTGGGTGGTAGCTGTGCCATGCTGTTCTGAAAGTAAATTTGTTTGTTAATTGTGGCATTTCAAATACATGTCCCCTTTACCACTGCCTTACAAAACCAACCATTTCTCAGTACCATCTTATGTGATAAATTGACATGCTTGTGTGATTTCCTTTGACAACCTCAAACACTTGTTCAAGGCAGAGGAAGCTCTCAATGTTGTCTTATTTTGTGGATGTTTGCATTGTGCCTTGTTAGTAGACATAAGGAACAATAGTCTGTAGAAGTTCATTGTGGTCTGTGGGGTAGTCTTCTAGACTTGTTCAATGTGGGTGGCTCCTGCAAAAGAAATATCCTACAAAGCATTAGTTATTAGCCTATTATTATAACTCCAGGAATTTAAAGTTTTATTACCAACCAATAGTTTTTTTTTTTTTTTTTTTTTTTTTATATATGCTGTTGGACAAAATTGTAGAAATGGTGTGCTGCTTCAAAGTGACAGAAACCCTTCGGAAGCAGGTTGTCATGGGGATGGCCGAATGGGGGGGATCCTATCAGCCATATTAAGAGTAGTTGGTTGTTACATGTCTGTGATTTCTACAATATTGCATTTTTTTTTTTTTTTTTTTTTTATCGAGAATTAAAGAAAAGGGGCACTTTGGATATACACTTTACACAGCAGACAAAACGCATAGATGGTTTTTCAGGACCCCTGAAAAAAAGAAGGATCCAAAGGACCGCGTACAGTTGTACCATATATATACATGGTCCGCTACAATGAAAGGATCCTCTCCATAGAAATACACAAAAGGACATCTATCATAATTCTAAGTATAAATGTGCGGAGTATACATCTGGCTGTATAGTGAAATGCTTAGTACAAACCCTTATAGCTACATGTTCAAATGCGAACAGAACTTGAAGCCCAACAACGCGCCTGTATAATGTCTCGACCCCAGGGCCACCTCTTATAGAACAATACGATTACCTCCAGGACTGCACTCCGTGAAGTTCCCGAGTCCTTTAATAAAAATATGGTATAGTCGGCTTGTAAGCTAACCCTGTAAATCGCCCCACCCATCGTCAATCTTCTAATGCCAGAGGAGCACTGAAGTTTCTTGGCCAGTGGATCCATGGCAATAGCATAGAGGAGCGGGGAGACAGGGCAGCCCTGGCGGATTCCTCTAGATAGCAAAAAATGCCTGCAGGGGGAATACTTTTAACCAGGATGGAGGCCACAGGTGAGTGATGCTTTAGGCGGACCCAGGTTATGAAATCTTTGGGGAAGCCAAACCGCTCCAGTACTAACCACAGGTATAAACATTTCAATGAGCCATATGCCTTGGCTGAGTCCAGCGATACCAAGACCCTCACCCCCCACCGTTATTGTGGTCTGCCTGGGAGTTTAGGAACAGCCTGTGTGGATTACGCAAGGTGGATTTACCTGACGTGAAACCATTTTGGTTAGAGCCTGTAATTGATAAGATGAGAGTTGACTCTACATTCCAGGACTTTAGCAAGACTTTTAATATGGAAGATGGGCATATAAGTCTCAATGTTTTGGGTCTTTACCTGGCTTGGAAATAACTACAATGCGCAACTTGGCTATAGAGCTGGGCAAAGAACCTTCCTCAAATGCCTCCCTATACAGTGTACACAGCAGGGTCCCCAGGTCATCAGTACCAGGAGAGTTACCATTAGATAATGTTGCTATAGATCAGTGATGGCAAACCTTTTAGACACCGAGTGCCCAAACTACAACCAAAACCCACATATTTTTCGCAAAGTACCAATGCGACAATTTAAGCAGTAACTTATCACTCCCTGCTCTGTCACAGTTTTAAATTGTATAGGCATCTGAGGACACCAATACAGTAGAAAGAAGGAAAAGAAGTTTGGATTATCATTGTAGCTTCATTCTAGGGTCCTGGGACTGCAAGAGGCCTTGAGTCCTGTTTGGCAAACTCTACCCTGGGGTGATGGCAAGGGTGCCCATAAAGAGGGCTCTGAGTGCCACCTCTGGCACCCGTGCCATAGGTTCGCCACCACTGCTATAGATAGTCAACAGAATAGACTATGGCTTTTTCCTCAGAATCAAGCAATACCTAATATAGTCTCAAGACACTCATTACCTACTAAATACTTTTTCTCTCGTACAGATTTGTACGGGGGATCATTTTCTGAAGGACAAATAGTACTTCCTAGCAGCACTATTTAATCTTGTGCCATGAAGTGGGAAGCCGGAGAAAGACAAATGTGATGGAAATTACAAAAAACATAGAAGTGCCATTTTCTGATGGTGATAGTTGTTATCACAAGCATTTCTGTATAAGTGCATTTACGATCAGGCCATGACCCTCGCCACAGTCTGTCCCCACAGAAACTGTGTGAATAGTGTCTTACCCTCTGTACAACAAAATTAACCCCTGCAACACTTAAGACACTGATTACCCCTTTTTAGTGTCCGTCCAGCCCCGGCTGCAACCTAAATCTGCTACATTTTGCATCTTGGAGAACTCACTCGGCTATTCATGGAAGGAGTAATGCAACCTTCCATCCCCCAGTGCCTGGCCTCCCAGGAGAGTGTGACCCTCCCTCCCCCGGGAGCACCGACTGCTTTATTGACCTCATTGAATCTCTACCGGGTGCTTGGGGGGCGGGGGAGGAACATGAATGAGTGGCACATTGTGGATCTGATAGAGAAGGACAGGCAAAAAGTCCTGTGCAGATTTATCCACATGTGACTTTTTTCAGGAGTAAATCTGCCTTTACAGGTGTAATGTAAATCCACGGGAAGATGGTCTTGGTGAAATCACCGCTGCAATGAAGAAATGTGTTTTACCAATTAAATATTAACTGATACAAGAAAGCCAACTCAATTTGGCTCTGGACGGCAACCTTCGTCAGGTGAAATCATGTACCATATATGATTTCACCTGACAAAGGCTCCCTTCCGGAGCCAAGACGCATTGTGTTTTACCAATAAAAGAGTAACTGATACAAGAAGACCATCTTCGCGTGGATTTCCATCAAGTGCCAAATCTGCCATTCTGGGCGAGCGGACTCTTGTCTCATGGCCAGCGGCGTCTCGTTCCACCATAAGAACGTCTTCACAACGTGATACGCCATCTATTCTAATACATAAGGTGAGAGTATTTCACTACCCCTAACCACTTCTTTTAAGAAGAATACACTTGAGTCCTCTGCGCTTTTTATTTCTTATCTCTAAACCGGCTGTGTTGCTGTATGATCGCAGTGGTCACTCCCAGGTATCCTACTGAACGCCAGTTTACAAGCGTAAAAGATGCTTTTAGAGCCATTGCTGCAATCTCTGGTTGGCGGACAGCCATTTTCAATTCTTTCAAGAGATGCTCAATTCAGTTAAGGTCAGGGCTCTGGCTGGGCTAGTCAAGATTGGTCAGTTGTTCTAGAGCCACTGCTTTATTTCAGCTGTGTGCTTTGTGTCTTGTCTTATTGGAAAGTGAAACTTTGGCCCAGTCTGAAGTCCAGAGCACTCTGGAAGAGGTTTTCATATAGGATATCTCTGTACTTGGCCATATTCATCTTTCCTTCAGTTGCAAAAATGTCCTGACATGAGCGGCAAGGTCTTATATAAACACAGCTGGACTCCAATGAAGGAGTAGAACCATCTCAAGGAGGATCAGAAGAAAATGGACATCATGTGAGATTAATATGAGCATCACAGCAAAGGATCTGATCTATGACCATGTTATATTTCAGTTTTTCCTCTTTAATAAATTAGCAAACATATCTTTATATCTAGTTTTTTCTGTTAAGATGGGATGCAGAGTATATATTAATGGGGAAAATAAAATTATTTTTTCGATCTTACCATTTGGCTGCAATGAAACGGAGTGAAAAATTTCAAAGGGTCTGAATACTTTCCATACCCACTGTAAGCATTTGGACTTAAAGCCTATTCTGTAGTGTCCAAACCTCTTATTAGCAGAAAGAATCAAAAGGTTAGACTCTCCTTTGCTGAGGAGCATGTTGTGTGGACAGAAGAGAAGTGGTCTACAACACAGTTTGTAAATCTGATGGGTAAGTCAACCAGGTTCATGAGTAAGATGCTGCATGTCAAAACACGTTGACCCCATTTTTTCTCCTCCTGTTTGTTTCATATGTCGTACTTAAATAAAGATGTCAACTTGACAATTCTTTTGGATTTTCTCGAGGGTGCCAGTCCTTCTCTATTTTCTGCATATATCGCTATGTCCTATTAGCTTCTCACTAATTGAATAAGATTATCTTTCCTGAAGACCGGGAAAATGTAGAAAATTGGCAGGAAAAGTTTTACCTGACTGACATGAAAGGGCAATTTGCAAAAAAATCCCTTCACAATGACCCAGGTAGGGAAGATCAATCCATGTTTACTCACAGAATTTCTTTAAAATTGTTGTCCAAGTATCATAACAAAGGCTTAGTGTTGAGCTTTTAGGTGGCAATTAAAAAAAAAAAAATGTTTATAGTAGATGGATAACCTGTATACATAAAATTATTTAATTGAAGGTTTGCCACCTGTATTTTAAAAGTCCTGTCTGAACATTGAAACTGTGATATTCTATAAATAGCAATGGAACAATTTGTGACCTTCAGTCCAAAATCCATCTTTTATTTTATTGCTCAATTACTAGGACAGCAAGGTTTTTACTACGGTTTCAAATATTCTAGAGTCCTGCCAGAGGTTTTATATATCAATTGCATCCTGAAAACAATTACTGCACTCAATAAAAATAAATACCACCTGCACCCATTTGTTTTTTTTTTCTGTTTTTTCTAAACTACTTACTACTGATTTGATGTGTTAATTTATGGGTTTATCATGCACATGTTGGGCTACATTCACATCACAATTTCTGGATATGTTCAGCGTATACGCCAGGAAAGCTCCCCAGCATATAAGATGATTGTGTCCATTGACATAGATCGACAGATGGAAGCTTCTTTTACCCTGCTTAGCATACGTGTGTTCAGAAGGAAACACTGGATGGAAAAATGCAGCAGACTGTACTATATCATCCTGCTTCCTACAGCAGAGGTAGTAATAGCCTATGGGGAATGGTTGCAGCTGTATGGCATCCACATCCAGCCTCCATTGAGCGTATGCTATGAGAGGTCCCTAGTGATTTAGTTGTCCATACAAGGACAGTTACGGAAGACACCTGGAACATGGCCTAGCCCTCCATTGAAAGGACACATCTGGCACTGGAGGGCAAAACATACCGTAATATTAATTGTCTTTGTTATGAATGTCATGTGGAAGATTGGTCAGTGACCTTGTGAGACATTGGAATTTTCATTATTTGTTATGCAGCCTATTATTTTAATACAGTATATAATTTTAATGTTTTTTTATTATTTCAGAAAATTCTCCCAGGTGGGAACACATCGTTTGATGTAGTGTTTCTCGCAAGAGTAGTGGGAAACGTAGAAAATACTTTATTTATTAACACCTCAAATCATGGGGTATTTACCTATCAGGTAAGATATCACATTTCCTTAAATATAATTTCATAGAATTCTGGAACTGCCCTAAATGTTAGATTTTATTTATTTTTTTTGTTTGCTAATACCATCCATTATAAATTACTGACATTCTTGTATTGTTACAAAGTGAGAGCTGACTACAAACTGGTCAAAGATATTAGATTGCAGAGAACCTGTCACCCTGTTCCTGCTGCCCAAACCACGGGGAAAGGAAGAAACCCTATAATTGTCCCTCATGACTGCCACTTTACTGTCAAACACTTGGGTAGATTTACAAAAGCTTTTTTAAAAGTAGTTTGTGTAAAGTAAGGCTGCCAGATTTATCAAAGTTCCCAATCCTGTATATCTTTCACTAGAGTGAAGGATTGTAAGCCAAACACACTTACATGCTGGTGTGTGCCCCCTCTGACAGGATCTGCTCTTCTAGCTCCTTATGCCTTTGTTTTTACCTACATAGGCTTTAAAATTTATTAAGGTAAGCCTCAGGCGCTCTCGGTCCATAGAAAAAGGGCATAATAAGCTAAAAGCAGAGCTAGAGGGGGCACACACCAGCATGTATGGGTGTTTGGTTTACAATCCTTGATCCTGGTGGCAGATTTCCTTTAAGGCAAACCTGTCACCAAGAATGTCATTTTTCGTTGGTGGAAGCTTCCAAAAGCCTATGCTGTGCTCATTTAAAATCTGCTTTGTCAGCGTTCTGAATCATGTTATTAGTTTATAACAATTTATTTCACATTACCTGCCTCCCTCCTAACAGCATGTGGTGAGTCCCTGAGGAGGAGACAGCAGCAAGCCTGTGTGTTGTGCTAGGAGGGGGATGGTGTGGAGTACAGGAAGAATGCATGCGGAGAGTCCCCACACTCTCCTGCCAGCCAGTCAGGCAACGTAAAATAAGATTGTACTACTAAAATGATTCAGAATGCTGACAAAGGCCTTTTAAAATTGGCATAGTATAGGTTAATGAAACCCATCACCAGCTAAAAATTACATTCCTGGGGACAGGTTCGCTTTAAGGGAAATCTACCAGTAGGATCAAGCACTGGCCAGAGCAATTTTTACATTTTTGATATGTACAAATAAAATCAAAGTTATAGCAAAAAGAATTATACAAAAACCAAACGCATCCTATATTTTCAGAAAGCAGACACTTGTCCTATTTTCAAAATTGCTATAAGAAGTTTACAGACCTAGAGGCACCTTCATGCAGTTGGTATTCAAACTGTAAATTTTAAAATCATTTGATTCATCCCTCCAAAATGTCATAGATGAACATGTGTAAAGTTCATAAATGCCTCACATGAATAAATCATTTCAGAATCAATAAAACTAAAATAACCCAAACATTTCAGCTGGAAAATTTAAGACCGGCATAACCTGCAAAATGAAACAAATTAAAATGTAAAGGCACCCCTAAAACTATATATCTTTTGAAAGCGGACAACATGGCAATTGCATTTGTCTTAACAGACAAAAATTCACAAAATCTGATATTTTTAGATATGTCACATCAGTGGAGGTTTATGTAAATATAATTCATTAAAGTCAGCAGATTTAACCCCTACTTGCACCAGGGCGTTATAGTACGTCCCTGCGGGAAGATGCTTCCCGCACGGTGATGTTCTATAATGTCCCGCTTCTGGCACCGGCTGTCAGCTGTGTATTACAGCTGACACAGCGCTCTAACACCCGCGATCAGAGTAGGCTACGGTCAAGAATGACCACGGCCTGCGCTCAAGAATGACCGTGACATGTAAGGCTCTTCCCCCTATGGTTCGGATCCCCTGGCCGTTTACTGAGGTATCCAATCCACTTCTGGACAGCCCCGAGGTCTGCAAAATGCCCCAGGGCTGAACGATATCCTGAGCTTTCAGACCCCTTTTGGGTCTGACTGTAAACTGTCTGCGCATGCATCTGCATGCTCAGACAGTTTACACTCCTCTACAATGAATAAGTATTGTAGAGCAGTGTATAGGACTTGAACCAGCGATCAGAACATCTCTGGTTCAAGTTTGAAGAAAAAAATTTAAAAACACTAAACATTCGAATAAATAAAACCTAAATAAATAAAAATATAAGCCCCTAAAATGTTACTTTCCTATAAAAACACTTAATAAAGTATAAAAAACACAAAAGAACCCCACATATTTGGTATTATTACATGCGAATGTCCTGTCGCATGGTATTTTTTCCATGCGACCCGTGGAATAAAAATATGCTATTTTTATGTTAAGGTAAACGGCCAAATAAAAAACACAAAAATCTTCCTAAAAATTGATGATTTTCATTTCCTCCACCAACAGAGTTAATAAAATCTCACCAATTGGCTATAGATGCCCCAAAATTATGTACCAGAAAAGTGCATCCCATGTGGCAAAAAAAAAGCCCCTATAGGTCCGCATTAAAAAAAGAAAAAAAATCAAAGCCTGTAAAATGTAACATTGCAGATCTGCTCTGGATGGCGCCTCCTTCCCTTCTATGCGCGTCCATGCGCCCATACAGCAGGTGACCACCACGTATTGGGGTATCGGTGTACTCTGGAAAAATTCTTTATCAAAGTTTGTGGAGCCTTTTTTCATTTAATCCATTGCAAATTTCCACCCAAAATGAATGTATTGTAAAAAAAATATTACAATTTGTAGGCTTTTTTAAAGTGCCTTTTCATACATTGAGGGGTGTAGTTTTCGTAATGGGGTTATTGTACAAGTTGAGCTATTAGGCCTCTCACAGCCAATTAAAAGTTGAGCAGGTCCATCTAAATACGGGTTTTGGGGTCTTTCCTAAAAATGCGAACAATGGCACCCAAATTCTGAGCCTCATAGCATTCTAGTAAAATATGTGGAATCTTAAAAAACTATGGCAACTTAAAGCAGACATTTAGGAAATGTAAATTATGAATCAATTTGGGTGCTATGACTATCTGCATCAAAAGTAGAGAATTTAGAATTTTGGGAAAAATTCTTTATTTTCAAATTTAGTTTTTTTCCTAACTAAACACAAAAGATATCATCCAAATTTTTAAACTAATTTGAAGTACAATGTGTCACAATCCACAACATCAACAAGAATTTACACTCCCAAAAACCATGCCATAATTGGTTGTAATCCACAAATGTGTTTAAAAATATATGTACAAAGTAAAAGCTCCTATTCTGTTAAAATCATTTTTTTCCAGAAAGCACAGCCTTCCATACAAAATAACCCACCTTCATGCAACTTCGCAGTAAACTGTGATGAAATGCAAAAACTACATGAAAATTAAAAATTTCTGCTATAATGCGTATAAATTCAGAATACTTAACTGCTTAACCCCTTCCCGACATTTGACGTAATAGTACTGCATGGCGGAGGTGCATTCCCGCAAAATGCAGTACTATTGCGTCAAACTTCTGGCCCCGGCTCCAGAAGCTGCGGGTGTCGGCTATATATATCACCATATCTCCGAAAAGATGGTGATGCAAAAACAATTGAGATTTCCTCTATATTAGTTTTTATCCAGTAAAATTGTAAAAATAAATGAAAACCTATATAAATGAGGTATCACCGTAATCGTAGTGATCTGTAATAAAGATAATATAGTATTTTTAGTGTACGGTGTACGACCCCCAAAAAATACAAAAAGAAAGGAAAACAAAATTGACAATTTTCTTTTCCTCCATACATTCAAGAGTTAATAAAATCTCATCAATAAGCTAATGACCCACTAAAATGAAGTATTTGTAAAGTGCATCTCATGTCGCACAAAATAAGCCCTTATATGTCCAAATAGCCAAAAAAATAAAGATTGTATAGCCAATAAAAAGTGACAAGGCATAATCAGCTCTGAATGGCGCAGCTCCCCCCTCAATGCCCTGGCGTGTGCCCATACAGCGGGTTACCACCACATATGGGGTATTGTTATATGCGGGAGGGATTGGGTATTAAATTTTGTGGAGCGTTTTGGTATTTTATCCACTAAAAATTTGTACTTTTTTTGAAAAACACATTAATTTAGCCAAAAAAATTTTACTTTCAAAATTGCATCTGATTTTGTTTTAACCCCTGTAAAACAATTAAAGGGTGTAGTTTCTATAATGGGGTAATTTATGGGTTTTTACTTTTATTTAGGCCTCTCAAAGTGACCTGAAACCTGAGCAGGTCCCTCAATAGCAGGATTTTGCGTTTTTTATGAAAATGTGAAAAATCGCACCTAACGTTCACAGCCCCATAACCGCTTACAAAAATAAGAATAACCATAAAAAACCATGTCTACATAAATTAGACATTCCATGAATGTTAGTTATTAAGTATTTTTGCGGTTATGACAATGTGTGGAAAAATTAGAACATTTTGTAGTTTGAAAATCAAGAATTTTTCCAAATTTTCACCAAATATCTGATTTTCTCATAAATAAACGCAACGCATACCACCAAAATTTTTCAACTAACCTGAAGCACAGAGTGTCACGAGAAAACCGTTTTAAAATCACTTGGATGTGTTAAAGCGTTCCGAAGTTATAACCACTTATAGTGACACAGGGCAGATTTGAAAAAATGGGCCGTGTCAGGAAGGTGAAAAGTGGCTTCCGCGTTAAGGGGTTAAATAGTAAGATACAAGGAGGCCATACATACCTCACTTGTGTATATTTAACAAAATATGCCAGGAATTTTAAATCTATAGGGTGCACCAAATAATTTTTGCAGAAAATTGCCTTGAGCTTCACAAAGATATATATATATATATATTATATTATATTTTGTTGTACACTCCCTTACACATTGGTAACCCAAGTAAAAAACAACAGTTTTTTGTTGTAAAATTTGTGGCCTTGGCTCATACTGGAGTATATACTGTAAATTTTAAAAAAATGATAATGTAGTAATATGTAGAGAGATCTCGAAGAATATCCATCTCTAAATACCAGTACATTGGGCTTGTGTCACAGTGCAACTCAATGGAAGCCCATTGACAACCAGTAAGCCCATAGTGGAAAGATGTGCTGTATCTCTATGGTAGGTAGAGAGTAGATGTTGTGAGTTCAAATTCTGCTTGGGCAAAAAACTATTTAATTGAATAACATGACATAATAAAGAGAACCTGTGCCAGGGGAAGCCATGGGAGATGTACAAAACACCATATATGGACAGATAATATTTCCCTGATGATGTGGTCCCTACTCTGCCGCTAACCTGACACATCTATACAAAAGATTCCCCAACCCCACATATCAATTCAAAGGATTCTCTGCAGTATTCCCGGCTTGATGTCTCCTAGACATAGACTTCTGCAAACGCCCCTCACCACACATTGCTGGGAGGGACGCAAGTAATGTGTAACAAACTATTATAATCTACTGGAATGATTCAGAATGCTGACAAAGGCATTTTTTAAATCATTATTGCTGAGGTTATTGTAGCCCTATCCAACAATGACCTTCCTGGTGACAGGTTTGCATTAAGCCTAAATCTTCTTTCCTGAGATATTTTTCCAGAGTCCATATTTTTCTCACCTTTTTTCAAATGGTCTTTAACATTATAAAAGAATTGCACAAATAAGACCTAACTTGGACGATTCCCACTTTCATTTAATTGTTGATGCCAGAAATGTTGTGATTTCTTTTGTTTTCCTTGTAACTCACAGAACTTGCAGTATTGTATTGTAATATGTGGTCCTTCCAGCATTGCATTTAGTGTAGGATCAATTCACCAATTACATTTTTATAGAGAGATGGTGTTTCTGTTTACCATAAAATATTTGCTGTATTTGCAGGTTTTTGGAGTTGGTATCCCCAACCCTTATCGATTGCGCCCATTCATTGGGGCACGAGTTCCTGTAAATAGCAGTTTTTCACCACTAATTAATATTCACAACCCCCACAGTGAACCTTTACAGGTAGGTAAACATGTTACTTATATTTTGTATGATATATATTGCACCCACATGTGCAGAGGTCTACTCAGACGCTTTATTCCTTCTTATGAGACACAGGCAAACACCCCACATGTGTAAGATGACTTAAAGGGCATCTACCATCAGGATGAAGGGCTGTATGCAAATGAGCCTGAGGGGCTCCAGGCTCCATAGGCTCACTTGAACATAGTCTTCCATCCTTTTGGTTGATGTCCTTTAACCCTTTCAGGACCTGGCCCTTTTTTGTTTTTTCATTTTCATTTTTTACTCCCCATGATCAAAAATCCATAACTTTTTTATTTTTCCATGTACAGAGCTGTGTGACGGCTTATTTTCTGCGTAACAAATTGCACTTCATAGAGATGGTATTGAATATTCCATGCCGTGTACTAGGAAGCGGGAAAAAAATTCCAAATGCAGTGAAATTGGTAAAAAACGCATTTGTGCCGCCTTCTTGTGGTCTTGGATCTTACGGATTTCACTGTGCGCCCCAAATGACATGTCTACTTTATTCTTTGGGTCGGTACGATTACGGGGATACCAAATTTGTATAGGTTTTATAATGTTTTCATACATTTAAAAAAATTAAAACCTCCTGTACAAAATTTTTTTTTGGGATTTTGCCATCTTCTGGCGCTAATAACTTTTTTATACTTTGGTGTACTGAGCTGTGGGTGGTGTCGTTTTTTGCGGATTTTGATGACGTTTACAATGTTATCAATTTTAGGACTGTACGACCTTGTGATCACTTTTTATAGAATTTTTTAATTTTTTTAAATGACAAAAAAAGTGCCATTTTCGAATTTGGGCGCGATTTTCCGTTACGGGATTAAACACAGTGAAAAACCGTTATCATATTTTGATAGATCGGGCATTTTCGGACGCGGCGATACCTAATGTGTTTATGATTTTTACTGTTTATTTATATTTATATCAGTTCTAGGGAAAGGGGGGTGATTTGAGTTTTTAGGGTTTTTTATTATAATTTTTTTTTTTTTAACTTTTTTTTATTTTTAGTACTTTTCAGACTCCCTAGGGTACTTTAACCCTAGGTTGTCTGATCGATCCTACCATATACTGCCATACTACAGTATGGCAGTATATGGGGATTTTACTCCTCATACATTACAATGTGCTGATAGCACATTGTAATGCATGGGTTAACCAGAAGTAGCCTCGGGTCTTCGCGAGACCCGAGGTTACCATGGCGACGGATCGCCGCTCCCCGATGACGTCACGGGGAGCGGCGATCCTCGAAAAGATGGCGGCGCCCACGCGCCGCCATGCTTTTGAAGCCGCCGGCAGCATTGCCGGCGGCGATCGAGGTGAAAACACCCGCGATCGGTGCTAGCACCGATCGCGGGTGTTACCGGTAAGCCTTTGCTGCAATATGCAGCAAAGACTTACCGGCTATGGAGAGGGCTCAGCGCGTGAGCCCTCTCCATGCACCCGCGGCCGACCCGTGACGTGCTATTACGTCACGGGTCGTGAAAGGGTTAAGACCACCAGCAATGTCAAACGTTTATCTCAATATTCACTGTTACCAGTAGTAACCCCTTAGTGCCCTCCTCCCCCTACATGTTTTTACTGTGTTCTTGTCTTAACCCCTTAGCGCTCTGCGCCGTAGCTGTACTGCGCTGAGTCCCGCGAATAGCGCTCAGCGCAGTACAGCTACTGCGCAGAGACGATGCCGGTTCAGCGCTGTATAGCAGCCGAACCGGCATCGTTAGCCGCGGGATTTCAACGGTAATCTACCGTTGACATCCCCGGCTAACACCCGCGGTCGGAGTGGGCTCCGATCGCGGGTGTTTAACCCGTTAAATGCCGCGGTCAACGCGACCGCGGCATTTAACATGCCTTCTGGGGGTCTTTACATCACAATCGGCCCCCCCGCACCGTTTTCGGGGGGGCCGATTGCTGTTTTGGCACCTCTGGGGTCCGATCGGGACCCCAGAGAAGCCTGGAGGGTTTACCTTTAAGATGGCGTCTGTGACGTCATCTTAAAGGCAAAGTGTCAGCCTATGCATCTGCATAGGCTGGCACTGATAATACCCTGCAATACATTAGTATTGCAGAGTATTATCAAGAACAAGCAATCAGATGATTGCTTGTTCATATCCCATGGTGGATCATGTAAAAAAATGTAAAAAAAAATGTTTTTCAATAAAAAATTACTTTAGAAATCACTAAAAATGCCCATAAGCCCCAAAACATATAAAGAGACATATAACACTCAAAAAAGTCTAAATCATAACACAAACCCCACATATATAGTATCACCGCGTCCGTAACAATCCGTAGAATAAAACTAAATAACTATTGAACCCATATGATGAACGCCGTAAAAAAAAAACGTTAAAAACCCGCCAAAAATTATGATTTTTACCTATTATATCCCACTAAAAATGCAATAAAAAGTGATCAACAAAACATATGTACTCCAGAATGATATTGTTGCAAAGAACAACATGTCCCGCAAAAAACAAGCCATCAACCAGCTCTGTAGCCAAAAACGTAACAATGTTATGCCACTTGGAAGCCGGCGATGCAAAAATGATAGATTTTTCCCCACATTAGGGTTTTATTTGGCAAATTTAGTAAAACATAAGAAAAAATATTCATGTCTGGTATCCCCGTAATCGTATCGACCCATAGAATAAAGATAACAGGATTATTAGGCTATACGGTGAACACAAAAAAAAAAAAAAGTAAAAAATCCAGTACAGAATTGATGCTTTTCTACTCATGACCTCAAAAAAAAGTCCAAAATTTTCAACAATAGGTGATACCAACCCCAAAATGGTAACACTGGAAAAAGCATCTCGTCCCGCAAAAAAAATGCTGTCACATGGCCCAAATAACGGAAAAGCGAAAATGTTATAGCCTTCAAAAGGGGGCAACCAGAAAACTAAAATCCTGGCAGCTGCAGGGTGCTCCTTCCCTTCTGCGCCTTGCTGTGCCCCCATAACACAAGTAATGTCCACATGTGGGGGGTCGCTGCACTCAGGAGAAATTGTAGAACAAATTTTATGGTGAGTTTTCTCTTTTTATCTTTTGGAAATGTGTAAATTTTAGGGCTAGATGAACGTATAACCGACAAAATTTGACCATTCTAAATTTCACCGCCATTTTGATTCAATTACTATGAAGATCTCAAGGGGTTAACAATCTTTGTAAATGCTGTTTCTGATAGTTTGAGGGGTGTAGATTTGAAAATGGGTTGGTTATATAGGCGGTTTTGTTGCTAAATATGTAAAATTTGATTTCAAACAGTATTTATCCCCAAAATAGTCAATTCCGAAAATACGGAAAATCGCTATTCGATTTGTAGGCCGCGTGACGTCAAAATAAATTATCCAAACAGTTCAAAAATTATGAAAATGTAAAGTAGACAAATGGGAAATGTTATTCTGCAAGTTATTTAGGTGTTAAATCTATCTGCCTGAAAACGCGGTGGTTTTGAATTTCGAAAATGGCAAATTTTTCTAAAAATTCATCATTTTTTTTCTTTTTTTTGTAAATAAACGCAAAACGTATCAGCCAAAATTTACCACTAAAATGAAGTACAACATGTGGGGAAAAAACAATATCAGAATCGCTTTGATAAGTAACAGTGTTCAAAAGTTATAACCATATAAAGAGACGCAGGTCAAATTTCAAAAAAAAGTTGCGAGCCTTAACCTGCAAACAGGCTGCGTCCTTAAGGGGTTAATATTGCACGGCATCCCTTATTGGGAAGAGAAGTTGCTTGGCTGTAGTGTGAAAGGCAGGCCCCTAGATCGAAGGAAGATCTGATCCGGCCTGCTTAACCCATTAGATCCTGCGGACCGTGCAGACTTCATCTAAGTGCTTTGAGGAAGGAAGTTCCCTTTTTCATCCTATCAGCCCCCAACAATGTAATATTGGAATGCCAATAGTTTTCTTTTTTGGCAAAAGGGGGCCTTTACGATGGCTTATGTTGTTTTAAAGTTGTAATGATTTTTCTTTTTAATTTTATAGGTAGTAGAAATGTATTCAAGTGGGGGTGATCTGCACTTAGAGCTTCCAACAGGCCAGCAAGGAGGCACAAAGAAATTATGGGTGAGAATCTTTATTATCCAGTATGTCCTGGAAAAGCCTACTTAGAGATAGTTGCATGTGAGTTTCTGTCTTATCACAGTGGATCTTGGCCAAACAAATGTATGATGGAGAATTTATGGCAATATAGCAATTAATAATAATCTTTCTTTATATAGTGCTATAATGTTCTGTAGTACTTTACAAATCATATGGGACAATACAAATAAGATGGTAAAAGTAAAACATAGTCATATGGAACAATAGGGGTGAGGGTTTCTGCTCGCAAAAGCTTAGTCTGAAGGTACGGGGGTGACACAAGAAGTATAAGGTCTTGTAAAATGGTCCAGTCATTCTTTACAATTCAGAACATCAGAACGTATTGTGGTGAGGATACTAATTATTTCCTTATTTTGATTTTAGGAAATACCACCATATGAAACAAAGGGTGTAATGCGAGCAAGCTTCTCCTCTCGAGAGGCTGACAATCACACTGCCTTCATTAGAATTAAAACCAATGCATCTGACAACGCAGAGTTTATTATCCTTCCTGTGGAGGTGGAAGTCACAACAGGTTGCTTTTGTTGCATCTCTAAATAACATCTAATAAATCACTGTGTTTCTGTTTAGGAGGCTTATGGATGTGTCTTTGTTTTCTTTTCAGCTCCTGGCATATATTCTTCAATAGAAATGCTAGATTTTGGCACATTACGAACACAAGGTAAGAATGATTTATCAAATTCTTCATTTCTTTTTCTTTTTTCTAATCCCATGTAATCCATATAATTATCTATTTTCACTGTGTGTTATTTTCTTTACTACTGTATTTCTATTCTCTATTGGTATATTTATAGTTTTGGAAGATTGTTCTTTTATAACATGTGACTTTTTTCGTTTTCTCTATTTTGTTTTCTAGATGTCCCCAAAGTTCTTAATCTTCATTTACTAAATTCAGGAACTAAAGATGTTCCAATAACTGTAAGTAGCAGCTTCTCTCATGTTGTTGTCTTCTTGTTTTTGTGACTCGAGCATACATGAAGGCTGGGGTGCAGGCTGTGCTTACATCTTGTAAGCCAAAGCCTAAAGGGCATCTCATGTGAAGAAAGTCTTTTTTCATTAAATTTCCAGTTAAATTACCAATAAACTGCCTTCAAAGCTTCAAATGACATCCCACCCTAAGCATAGTTTACAGGCAGAAATATCTGTCATTGACAAATGTCCTACATCTTTTTGGGACTGGGGCTGGGAATAAACTCCAATGGACCTATGGAGCCACTTAACTTTGATTAAGCGGTCACAGGCACTGATGACTGTAATTAGCCAGTTATGAACTAATTCTTCGTAATGAGAATCCTGTAGAGCTGGGATATCTCTCTGCCATCCCCCATTCTCCCCCAAACTGAGTTCCTAGACAAGAATTGTACATTTGTGAGTTTAGTTTATTTAGTCTAATAATGTAATAGTGGCTACTCATCTTCTGTTACAATCATGTGTTTTGTCTATGGACTATTAGCTTATGTCTTTTTTTCTGTTTGCTTGCTTTACTGCTCAGTCAAGATAACAGCTAATTTTATTGTAACACTCCTTCATTTATGAGAAAGGGGGGGTGTATGGACTGAGGTTACAACTGTGGGAAGGTCAATTGTGATAATAAAAGAGCTTTAATTATGTTTTATTACTTTATAGTCAGTATTTAATGCAGATGGTCTTAGTGTGATAAACTAGATTACAAAAAAAGCATGTTGTGCCATAATAGATTGAGATCCTGGACCTACTACGAGTCAGAGCTGAGAGGCATACAGGCCCTGCCTTAATAGAAAGGGTGGTCTCGTTTTGAAAGGTTGGTGTTTTGAAGGGGCATTCCCAAGAAGACAAGATTCTTAAATATACCCAGGGTAACAAAATAACACAGTCTCTAATTCATTGTTATTAACAAAAAGACAGCATTTCACAGATCTAATTCCAACCCGTCTTTATCAGTCCTGGTCTTTACAATTTTGGTTTCCCCTGGATCCTTACCATAAATCTTCTATGGTCAGATTCTTCTCATGAATAGCTTCTTATATCTGCACGGCTGCAGTGCTGTCTGCCTCCTGTACCAACCCCCTGCATTACAAGACCAGCTCAGACACAGGCACTTCCTGCCAGCAGGCAGCAATGTGCAGAGACTGTGTATGTTATAGATGAGATAGCAGCGTGTTTCCTTGTGTCTTATAACCCATCTCATTACTCTGATCTGTCTAATCTCTTTTTCTATATGTCAGATACTAGTAGAATGTTCAGAAGCAAAATGAAAGTGTAGATAAATCCTGTACCTTGATAATCTAAACACACAGCATCTCCTGGCACAGAGGAGTCATAATGAGTCTCAGCTAGTCCCCACCCACACTCTGGAATCTTACACTGACTATGATTGGATGATAGGACCAAAAATTTGTAAAATTACGAAGTAAGGCGTTAACAATTATTCTTTTTACCCCTACACCAAAAAAAAGCTCCTGTCCATTTACCGGTTTAATCTAAGCCTACAATTTGGAAGTGAAAAATTAGACTATAACGTTTTAAACTGTGATTCTGCATCAGACTAAAAATTAGACTAGACAGTGTTGCAATACTTCATATATAATCAGACAGGGTTGTGAATTCGCCATTTTTCTTTCTGAATAGAAGCATGGGCTCGGGTAAGAATACATTGTGCAGGTATAATAAACACATATTCTTTTCTTCACATGTCAAACCTTGAAATTTAATTGGGACAGTGTCGATGTTATAAGATTTTGTTGGATCACATTCCACGTGCCTTATATTCATTAACTATGTCACTGTGATTCTTCAAAGAACCTGCATAATTGGCTGCCCCCAAAATTAGTAACAAATCCCAACATATAGAAGGAGCTGAATATCTCAGGCATACCCTCCATGCAATCGTTTTTGTTTCCAGCGTTCCTTATTTAAGTGCACCTTTTATTGAAAGGCCCTACTGAAGTTTTAATGTGAAGAGTCACGTCTGTTTAGATTCATAACTTAATATTGTGATTGTTATATATAACCTATTTGCAGAATAATCCCTGGTTAGCCCTTTCAGCACTAAGGCCTTCAAAAAGTTCTCACATTTTGAATACCTAAAGCTTTGGAATATAAGCTTAAGGGTACATTCACACTGACTTGTACTCGCCCAGCCGTAACCCTGGGCAGCACACGTCAGCGTGACTGAGAGTGGTGCTGCTGCTCACCCCTCCCCTCTCTGTAGGAAATAATGGCGCACAGCTGTTCTTACAGCCAAAGATAGAGCCCGGTCTATCTTTTTTACAACTGCACGGTACCATGAGCACACACGGTTCTCACTGTACCGAACCCAGGCACCATAAATGTCTGTGGGTACGTATATAGTTTGTGGCCAGATATATACGTCTACACAATGGTCCGTGTGAATGAGGCTTTATCTTGTCTTGTCAGATTTCCTAACAATGGCTGGATTTGTTTATAATTATTAGTTTTAGTTCTGAAATTGAGGTAAATTACATTTTGAAAGCTGCCATTCATTGAGACCTTTTCTCTACTGCCACATTGATCTGCAAAAAGAACATGTGAGAGCATTATAGCTTTCCAGTTATTGTTACTTGTATTATTGTTACAGCCAAACGTTACCAACAGAAATTAGTTCTTGTTGTTTTCTCTCTCAAAACAAGCCTGGGGCAATTTTACTGCCTACCCTAAAATATGCAGTCACATGTATTCTCATGTGCAGATGCGCTCCTATTTCATTTCACATTATTTAGTTATGTTAACCCAGGTAAATATCAGCAATATAAAACAAGTGTAACCGGGTGGGGAGATGTGCTACACTTAAATCTCTGCTTTTTACATGATATGAAATAAAGGAGTTGTCCTTAATAGTGATGGACACAGTTATATCTGTGTGTACACTGCTAAAAAATAGAGCCGCAATACATTAAATGGGTTGTTTTTACTAGTGGCATGAGTGGGCTGTAAAAACAAGAAAGCAGTTAGTGTGACCTCTGGAGGCAAGCATAACACCTGTACAAGTGTCATAGACGCTTGTACAGGCACTTTGACTCCTCATTAAAATTCTCAGGCGATTTAATCCACCTAAGAGTTTTCTCTGCTCTCTCTGTCCTGGCGGCTAGCTACAGCTGATTGCTGCAAAAACCGCAGCCCTGGTAGAAGATCATGCTAGAGCCACTGCTATCTTCAGCAGTGAGGAACCCTGGCCGTCTACATGGCACTGTGTGCCACTGTGCATGCAGTGCTATTGGCAGGATGGGGCTTTAACATTTACAGCACAATAGTATAGCATGATAGGTTTCCGTAAGCAGCTCCTAGTGCCGTTTCTCAGGGTGACAGGTCCTCTTTAATTATGGCCAGGTTTAATTTGTGTTCCTGAAAATGTTATGCTCCTCCTCTGTTAAAAATACTCAAATGTTAAGATGAGTATTTTTACACTTTTAGAAAAATGCTTGCCTCTCTTTTCTGCTCCGTTCACCATTGTCTATGTACACAGAGGTGCATCTTTGATGACATGACTTCAGCATGCACCCGCTCCAGCTTTTGTCTGCAGACTGCACAAGGTTGGCGATGGAGACCATCAATTGACCATAACTTCCGGATGTGGTTGATTTTGTCCTCTGCTTGGCCTTTGTATCGCAGTCTAGTCCTGGCATAGTAAAAAATATAATCATTTACCGTGTAGCGGAAATGGGAACCTATAGTCATATTTTATACTCCAGAATAGACTCTTGAAGTTCTGCATACTAATAAAATGTTTCACGTGCAATGTCTTGTTCATTTAGTTTTATCTCTCCAAGTTGTAATACTTGTTTGTAATTTGCTCAGAGCGTACGATCAACACCACAGAATGATGCAATAACTGTGCACTTCAAACCCATTACACTGAAAGCGTCTGAGAGCAAATACACCAAAGTTGCAAGTATAAGTTTTGATGGTAAGAATTCTATCTGTCTATCTGCAAACTGAAAAAACACATTATACTTTATTTTGAGTGCTTGTAGTCTTCATACCTTGCCTTTTTTTTTTTTTTTTTTAAAGAGTATCGGCCTCCCTTGTATTTGTTTTTGTCTCTCAACACATTCCACTATGTAACAAATAAAGAATTTCATCTAGAATATCTCATTCAATGAGATCTAGTATCTAGTAAACAGCTGTATGTCGGCTGACCCACAGACTGCACCCTGTGAAGAGGACGGAAGCCCTTGCAATAAACAAAAATATAGCAGCCGTCTGGCCGGCAGGCAGTAAGTCCTTGCATACTACTTTTATACAATGCAAGGATTTGAGTCCTCTGTACAGTGTGAAGTGGGACACCTTGTATTTCTAAGGGCGGTATTTCTACACACAGCTGAGGGTTCCTCAGTCTAGGGCCCCTACAGGGGAAAAAAAAAAACTCTGAGCAGGTCCTATTCTTGGCAATGTTTGCAGCTCTGCACTCCAATAGAAATCTATTTTGCTGTGAAAAGTACTGCTGACACAAATATGCAAAAAACTGCATGCAAGTGGCATGCGGCCTGTTTTTGGGAACACAAGGTGGAGACATGGGCAAAATACTGTTCACTTATTGGCTGCAAAAGTGGCCAATACAGCCATATTTTGCGGCCATAGGAAAATTCCCTTTTGTGTTCAAGAGGCCTTTGTGTCCCAGGTTTAGCATGCTTGATTTTGATGGTAGATTTCCTTTAAAGGGAACCTGTCAGCAGAAATTGACCTAATAAACTACTACTAGTATGTTGTCAAGCAACTGATCACCTTCCAGATCATGTTTCTCTCATGACCTAATGTGGTGGAACCTTTGAGAAAATCTCAATCTCACATCTTTTGAAGTGAGATTTAAGTTGAATAAATTCAAGGAGGTGGAAATTTTAACACTGAAGTCAAGCTTTCTTCACTGTAATTGATGGTCCTGCGTCAAGAGACATCACTAACCAGGTCTTCTGAAGTCCAATGCATGATGTCAATCACAGAGGAGACATTCGATGTTCCCCACCTTTACTTCAGTATTTAACTCTCCTCCTCCTTGACTTTACACAACCAATTTACAGCTCAATTCAAAAATGATTTTCTGGATGATGTCACCACACTGGGACATGAAAGAAACAATAACTAGAAAGTTATTCTTTATTCTTCAATGCCTTACAATATTCTGGAACTGGTTTATAAGTTCTATTGCTAATGACAGGTTCCCTTTAATAATAAAGGCACAAGATGGTGAAATTACATGGCATGCGACAGTAAACATTGCAGCATAAGGACAAATTTAGTAACAGGTGCTCTTTAATCCACAGCAGCATTATTACTTTGCGGTGGGGAATCCTATCCCAGCCAAAAACCTACATGTTGCTGCTCATCTTTAATTGTTTGTATGGAGCCATTAAAAACAACTGCTTATTCATCATATTAAAACACCTAAAGCTTTTTTTATTTAAAAGTATTTTTAGCATTGTAAATAATAAAGTAACATTTCTGTTTTAATAATTCCTGATTTACTGTAAGTCTCTATTAACTGACCTCCAGTGATTGATATCCCAACATTGATTGTTGACTACTGCATTCACTTGGCTGTCAGGGTTACGTGTCCACCCTAGTGGGGTCAGAAACTAGCTGCCATTATGTACTTGTATGAGTTAAGACTTGTACACAGGACCATGTGCAGAGGCCTGTGGCTAGCTCATGGCTCTGTAGCCTTCTATAAGGCACGGTGCGGCGCATCTTTGCTGCCAGTATTTAAACACATTTGTGTGCCTGTGGCCTTAGCATGTGAAAACTGTAGGCTAGGATGTAGGGATTAACTCGGGGACATAGGAATTTTATAACATTTTGGAAGGTTTGAAAGAAATATCCTTGGACAGCTCCCATTTAAATATTTTAAATGTCTTGTGTAGCTTTCTGAAGTTTATGTTCTGTCTTTCAAACAGCATCAAAGGCTAAGAAGCCGTCACAGTTCTCTGGTAAAATAACAGTCAAAGCAAAAGAGAAGAGTTATTCAAAACTAGAAATTCCATACCAAGCTGAAGTGTTGGATGGGTAAGTAAGCAGTCAAAGGATTTTTCACATTTCACAAATGTGTTATAGGATATATTGTATACTTACAGAACCCAGGATTTACTGGACACATAACCACTAACTACATATCCTGTGACATAAATTGTTTATTTGTGGGGGTGCAACACCTGACACACCTGATGGTCACCTCAGCACAGTGGTCGTCTTGTGCCAGTTCCCTAGGGTTAAAGCAGGAAAGAATGCCACAGTGTATTGGTAGCATGGAAGAACTTCAAGTGCAGCTCTCTTAGTGAATGGGGACTTCCCTTGATCTACGGACAGAGTGGTCTGATCACTGCTCCATCCCTAAAGTAGTGCACCAGCAACACTACATGGAGGTGATTGATGTGGGTACCGGTCAAACACCTGCAGATTAACTACTAATGACCCATAATTTCAATTGGTCATTAGAAGTTTGTGCCTAGAAAACCCCTTTCAGTCAGATTTCCCTTTAAACTCTTCAGTTCCAGTTGTTTGGCATGTTTTAGGTTATTTTGAAATGTTAATTAATTTGTATGAACTTCCTTGTAATTACGTTTTACATAGGTACTTGGGATTTGATCATGCAGCCACATTATTTCACATACGGGACAGTCCATCAGATCCCGTGGAGAGATCTATCTTCTTGACAAACACCTTTAACTTTGCTGTACTTATCCATGATGTCTTGTTACCTGAAGATGCAAAGACTATGTTTAAAGTAAGCTTTTATCTCTAAAGGGTTTGTGCCGCAAACACGATAAGTTAGCTGACACTTGTCTGATCAGGGAAGAACCCCTCCAATTATGTTGGCTCTCTGTCAGTACTGTACGATTTATTGAAGCGACAGTACACATTTGTAACCTGTTCAAAAAGATGAATTCAAGTCTCCTTTTTTTGTGATAATTGGGATCCCAGTAATGGAACTCTCAATAAGACACATCACCTACCTTGTAGGTATTCTTTATATATTTTACTCAGTCGCTTTCCTGTAGATGCTTTTCTTACACTTGGTTGTGGCATCAAAGTAGCAGACTGACATCCCAGCATGCTGCATTCTCATATGGCTGACTATAAATCTCTTTAAATGGTTCTAAGCACTTAGTAAAACATTACAGATGCAAACTGAGTCTTTTGAATTGTCAGCACAATGCCTAAAAATAACCCTGTAGTTGGTGTGAGATGAAGCTTCAGCAGAGGGGAAAACTTTGCACAATCTTTAATGCAAATCAGCAAAAAATGTTTCATCCCAAAGTAGAAACAATGCAATAATAAAAATTATTGCCCCTACATGTGTACACAGCCAGTAACTAACTTACTTTCTTTTTTTTTTTTATCTTTACTGCAGATCCAAAATTTCAGTTCAAATGTATTAATTTCTCCAGGAGAATCCAGATATATATTTTCATTAATATTCACACCATCTACATCCTCTGTTCACATAGACAGCAATATATTACTCATCACCAATGCATCAAAATTCCACTTGCCTATTCGAGCGTACACAGGCTTTTTAGATGTAAGTATCTTAAATGTACTAGAAGTTTGTTCATATATACCGGGAGTCCCCATGTTACGTAGAAAATTCTATAGGTTTGTTCTTAAGTTGAGTTTGTATTCAAGTAGAAACTGCATATTTTATAATTGTAGATCCAGACAAAAATTTTTTTTGCCACAGTGACAATTGTAGTTTCACATTGTTTTTGGTGCAATTGAACCAAGTATTATGAATAAAGAAGAAGAAGGTCTTATCCACCAAGAAAGCATCAAGAGTGATGCTTTGTTCAAACGTTTTGACACACTATTGACGGAACCCATTATTAGAATGTTGTGTATTTTTGACCCTATTTGGGTTAACTAAGTATTGAATGGATTTCATTAGTTTGCCAACATTGATGGGATGGAGATCCTATATATATATGTATGTGTATGTGTGTATGTATATTCATAATAATCAGCTGTAGGAGTTATAAAAGCTGTCTGCAATGAAGCTTTATAATAAATTCTGGCTCTGATGACAATCCAACATTTTTAAAATCCATTTGTCACAGAGACCAAAATTTTTTTACTGGGGTTAGAATTATAAAATATACAGTTCCGACTTCCATACAAATCCAACTTAAGAGCAAACCTAAATATATAACATTTTCACTAATCAGTGGAGTGACAGGACAAGCATCCTTCCCACTGCTCCATTACAGCACTCTGCTCCCTCTGACACTCACATACTCTCTATGTGAGTGCTGGAGAGAATCAAACGATGTGCTCTGCAATTGCCAACATTTGGGATACCATGGAACATCTTGTAAAGCATATGAATCAAGAAGTAATATATGTGTATGTGTGTGTATATGTGTGTATATGTGTGTGTGTGTGTATATATATATATACACACACATACGTAACCTATATTGATGCATGATTCTGCCATGAAAACACTTCTGCTGCTGTTGATTGTTTGATAACTTTTTCTTCCTTTATTTTCTTTGTAGTACTTTGTTTTACCTCCAAAACCAGAAGATCGCTTTCTAGAATTTGGTATCCTAAGTGCAACGGAATCTAGCAGTCTTTTACTAGCTCTAATAAATAACAACCCTATAGAGGTAAGTCACCAAAAGTTGCATTTGCTCTAGTAGAACACACAAGCCATTGACAGTGTTCAGCATCAAAAATTACAAACTTCTGTACAACATAAAAGAAACCAGGCTATAACCCTATTACTGTCAGGGTGCATTCCCCTTGGAGAAAAGGAGGAAGTGGCCCTTCAGTCAGTGTGTCGGGTCTCTCATTAAACATGGCCATCCCTATTTTCCATTTTTCTGGCCCTATTACTTGCAGTATACACCAACATGGATATACACCTAATCTGTGTATTACTGATAACACTTGGGAACACTCATTTTGGTGCCTTTAAAAGTTGGAACAGTTTCAATTATGTTCAATTCGGCTCTACTTTTGGAGAAATGGCATTGCTGCCTTACGCAGTAAATTCTGCTCAGATTAGTCATCACTCAATATTGTGCTAAAGAAATTTTGGAAATTGGGGTCATGTTGTGGCTATAGATTAGAGATGTTCTATCAAGTCGCTGAAACCTTGTTTCTGTGATGTTCTTGGACATTCATGCTGCATGCTCCAACAGTAGTTGGCCGTCATATGGCCCACAGTACAGTTTTTCCATTCTTCTTATTTCTTGATGGAAATGATTCTCATAAACTAGAGCTGTTTGAGAGAAATGGAAGGTATTTCCTGAATATCAAAATATTTTAGTTTGGGAATTGTATCTGAGCCTGCAGTAAGCCTGAATAGCTGCTGTACAATACACATTTACACATTTTCCTTACAAATGCCATTGCTACTACTAAATGTTGGTTTTCTTTAAAGTTGGCCATCAAAAGCTGGCATGTTATTGGAGACAGTCTTTCTATAGAACTTCTAGCCACAGAAAGGGGAAACAGAAGCAGCATTATAGCCAACCTTCCAGGGATAGAAAATTCTACTGCATCTGACCGCACTT
Organism: Engystomops pustulosus; assembly: GCF_040894005.1. NCBI lineage: Eukaryota > Metazoa > Chordata > Amphibia > Anura > Leptodactylidae > Engystomops > Engystomops pustulosus. Next base: position 100,456,460 of record NC_092412.1, on the reverse strand, counting down.
CAGTAAGTAATCTTCTCCCATTTATTCCCCTTTCACAATTGAAATCTTCTCTTTTTAATCAACTATAATAAAAAAAATTATTGGTTTTATCACATGTGAAAACTTTTCAGTGTATTCTTGTTTGTTTATAGGTTATATTAACTTCAGGGTTTTATGCAATGTTTCGTGTGTCACTGACCGCAAAAGAACTTGAAGGATTCTATGATGGAGGAATCCAGATAACCACAGATTATGAGGTATGGCATAACAATATCTCCTAGAATACTAGCCAGAGAAGTAGAGTCTTCCAGGCATCACTGGTACTTAGTGGATCTCCAATAGCTTTACATGGCAATACATTCTGGTATAAAACATCTGCTTGCTGATTGCGATTGTGATATGGGGATGCATTTGTGGAACTCCCAGAAACAATTCAATTTGCATTGTACTTTAAAGTCATATTGTCAGATTGTTGTTTTTAGATTGTAATTATTAATAAAATGAGACATATTTTTTAATAAATGGTGTGATGAATTGCTTATGGACCAGATATCACTCATATGATATTTTGAGGTTATATTGAATCACTGGTACTTGAAGTAGAATGAATCTAGCACTGTTTGATGGAGTCTGTGGTGTCTCAAATTCTAGCCTTGTTTTTACAGAATAGCTTTTGACTTGACAGTTTGTGAAATATACATAGAATGCCCCAAATATTAAGTATATAGTAGAGGGATTGTATTTATATGGCACTGCTATCTCTTGTCTTCACAGATCTTAACAGTCCCTGTAAAGGCTGTGATTGCTGTAGGCTCATTGACCTGCTCCCCGAAGTACATTACGCTTCCCCCTTCCTTTCCGGTAAGATTTACTTGGAATTCACCCTCTGGACTAGTTCAGTTTACTTCAAGTAACTGTGTGTCAACTAATTTTTTTTTTTTCATTTTGCAGGGGAAATTAGTTCATCAGAGTTTGAATATTATGAGTTCCTTCTCACAGAAGGTTAAAATACAGCAAATACGCTCCTTATCGGAGGATGTCAGATTTTTTTATAAGCGATTGAGGAGCAATAAAGATGAATTAGAGCCTGGAAAAAAATCAAAGGTATACCTTCATAAATCTTTAAAGGATTTACATTCACAAAGTCAATATATAAGATCCAAAATATTTATCGTCACTTCTAGGAATAGTCCAAAAATAGCAGATTGGCTAAGGTCCAATGAGTCGAAAATATAACAGCCCTCCCCGCACTATGTAGTGACAGAGATATGTTGTTTAGATCTATTAGTTCAATAATAATAATGTTAGTTATTTACTTTTAAAAAAAAAAAGAGTACATTGAAACTTAAAATTGGCACTGTACATTATAAGTATAAGTACCTTATTAGGCAGTAGAAGAAGGTGATCTAGTCAGTTAATCTATGTTGTCTTTACCTTTTTGGAAGAAGCTAACTTGGGTTTGTGCTCCTGGATTAACCATTTTCCTTCCATTTGCAGATAGCCAATATATATTTTGATTCTGCTTTAAATTGTGGTGACCACTGTTACGTTGGACTTCCATTTTTATCCAAAAGTAAGTTAAGTTTGGTGGAAACTTTTAAGTTGTTTTATTTTACAGGGAGTTTTTGTAATGCATCCAGGACACAAAGACAAATGCATTGGAGGGTATTTAATGTTTGTTGCTTAAATTTCAGTGTTATTCGTACCTACCTTATGTGTTGCTAAAGGCACTAGTGCATTTACTATCACTGTGTATGATTTACAAGCTAAGTACTACAGATAGATTTCTGCAATAAATTTAAACCAGTGTCAGTTTAATGTTCTGGCACCAGGACTGCTAAAAAAAAAACATTCAAACACCTCCACCCTTTCTATTTTGCATTTGCAGTTTTTCTGCATTCTTCCATAAGTCACCCTGCCTAAAACTCCCAAATTAAATTTGTTTTCACTTCACTATTTGCTAACAGGGATTTTATTATGGTCAGGCCTGTGATTTGCAACAAAATACATGCTGGATGTCTCTGGTATAGATAGATAAGACACGCCATATGTACCAGAGATCTTGGGATTTACCAAAATGTAAAGATATTGGTATCAAGCCTCCACAGAGAGGATTAAGCTGAGCTTACTATGGACTTTTGTATTTCTGCCCTTTCAGTCTGTAGCAGGAGACCTTGTAATAAAATTATTCCTTTTAACCTTGTTTAGTCGCTTAGTCTTTATTTTATATTCTTATAGTTAAAGGGGTATTCCGGGAATATGAACATCTGACACAAAAACCCATGATGATATAAATAAATGAGTACAACAATACTCAATGTCAGTAGTCACAAAATGGAGCTTAAATAGTTTGATTTTATGATTTACAAAATTTATGGCCTCTCTAAAGTAGGTGGAGTTATCACTAAGATGGCCGCCACTGGAAACTACAAGTTCCATGATCCTTTAGTTCTCAGTAACTCCTCCTCCCTCTTATGCTCTGCTTCCAGTGATGATGTAACAGGTTTTCTTGCTCAGTTACCATAGTAATGATGTGTAACTGCCATCACCACAACACTGGCCATACTGAATGCACTGCAACCAACCAACTACAGCCAAGCGTAGTGGTGATCACATGACCTGCCCAGGCAGGTGCAGGACATGTGATGTGGACATGTGACCAGCTGCCATCTTGTGTCCTGTGTCTGCTCCACAACGGACTGCGCGGAGGAAATTAACGGACTGATTAAAGGGCCAGTAGCATTTTAATTCTCCATCACAGTCTGTCACCAGCATTTTCTGCTAAGGGGAGCAAAATTTTAAATAACTACTAATTACACATTAGCTTATATTTTGACTACCCATTTGTATATGAATTATGCTTATTCCTGGAATACCCCTTTAACTTAGTTGGACATCATTCTGACTTTTGCACACATTGTTGCCCTTACAATTTTCTTTTCTCTGTGCATGCAATGCAATAAATGTAACACTCTCATCTTAACATAATGTATATACTTGTGTAAAAGCCAAGTTTTTCAGCACAAAAAATGTACTGAAAAACTTAATCTCGGCTTATACACGAGTCAATAAAAAAAAACTCTTATACTCGCCCTCCGGCGCGGGCCCGATGCTCTTTGGTCTTCGCGCGGTCCCTCTTTGGTCTTCCGCGCGGCCCCTTATTATTGAACCATAAAATTTATTCTTTTCTAGGTAAAACAATATAAGATGTATAACAAATGTTTGAATAATTTTATTCCAGGTGAGGTGAAGACTCAGCATCATTTAACAATGCAAGAGGATGTTTGGGACTCAGATTGGGATAATTATGAACATCTTTATAAGAAGTGGCGTGATATCCGCGAAAATTCGAATATGTGAGTATTTCTTAATACTTCCTTTAAAGGAAACCTACCACTTGTAGTGGCAGGTTTCCGATGGCAATACCGAGCACCAGCTCAGGGTGAGCTGGTGCCGGAGCTTATTTTAGTTAGCGTTTTAAACCGCGGTATCGCGGTTTAAAACACTTTTTAAACTTTATAGCCGGCGCAGGCAGGTACGCGCTCGGCGCTTACCGTGCGCGCGGCTACATAGGAAGTGAATGAGAGCCGCGCGCATGGTAAGCGCCGAGCGCGTACCTCTATTTAACGTAACTACATGTTAGTTGTGGTACTTTTAAACCTAAGCTGCAACAGTTTATCCAAGTTCAGATTCACACTATGCTTGTTCATTATATATATATATGTACATTTGTTTGTATCTATATTTAAACCAATATCTGTCTTATCTGTAGACCTGAAGCTGTGTTTGAGGTTGACACAGATCTGCAGAAGAATGTCCTTGCAGAGGTTAAGGCTGAGCCTATTTGGCCATCTATTATCAGTTCTTCCCGTCATGTACATTTTCCCTTAACCAATACCAATTCCTCATGTGTAAGTAAAATATACTATTTCTTATGATCCTTATTTTCACATGTTAAGTGTATGAACAGCTTGAAAGTAGAAAACCTGTTTCACACTGGCACAGTTCATAAACCACTAATAACATTGCTAGAATATATGTTGTGTATGTATTTATATACTTGAATTACAACATTCCAGTAAGAAGCACATTCTTTGTCAAGTTATACAGCAGAAAATTAACGACTTGCTGTTATTTTGCAACAGGAAGAAGAAATTACACTAGAAAATCCTGCTGATGTAGCAGTGTATGTCCAGATTCTCCCCCTGGCACTTTACGCTAACAGCTCTTTGGTGTTAGATAAGATATTAGACCGGTAAGTACAGAAGACCTTTCACCATAAAACTGAAGCTCTCCAGGATCATATTAGAGTGTGTATTTTTATGAGAAATGCAGAGGTTACCTACAATAATAACATTAAGTATGACCACGGTCTTTAAATTCTTTGATACTTTTTCGTGAAACCTCTAAATCAGTGGTTCTCAACCTTTCTAATGCTGTGACCCCTCAATACAGTTTCTCATGCTGTGGTGACCCCCAAACCAAGCAACTCACAGTAAAAACACAATAAAATTGCGGCTCCGATGGCTTTAGGTGACCCCCGGTTTTGGTCGTTTGACCCCCGCTGGGGTCCCGACCCACTGGTTGAGAACCACTGCTCTAAATGCTCCCAAAGTTTCATTTTTTGTGAACTTGATACCAACTATTTTTGCAAGTAGACAGTGCTAAATGGTTGACTATTCCTATGTTTGAATCGTGAAGGTATATATGGTATTTCTCCTCAATCTTGTGTTCTGACCATGTAAAATACGTAATAAATGTTTAATAAAATGCATACTGAAAGTGTGAGGAAAAGTTGAGGAAGTGATTGTGCAATCATCTATATGCAAGTTGTGTGTAGCTACTTCTCTAAATTTGTTGCTTTTTATTTTCAGGTTCAATATAAGTAAGTCTGTAAGAATAGATCTGAAGACATTAGAATTCAAAGTATTCAGAAATAATGTAAGTACATGTGCAACCAATAATGTAACAATTTACTTTTACGATCAAAAATAACATAAACGCTTATTATTGAGATGTATAGTACCTAGAAACATGCTTTAGGTGACATATTTAAAATAAGAATATCATCTTTTAGATTGCCTTGTGGTTCTTCTACAGAACCAGGACTCTGATGTCCATTTAACATAATATTTGAGAACTGGTCTACCCCTAGGTCCACTCCCAGGAATTCTGTCCCTTCTTCGTTCTATCTTTGATATTGGCAAAGGCCTTGCATGTCATAAGTGCTGGTTCTTGGTAAATTTTAACCTGTTTTGGTATGTCTTTCTGCTAACAGAGAATAAAGGCTGTGCACAATGTAGTACAAATTCAATTAAAGTTTATTGTGAGTACAGTAGTGTACAATGGACCTTTTGGCCCCCTGGGCCTTTGACAAGCACTATAGGGAAATGCAATACAAAGAGAAATAAGTAATGGTAGGAGAATCATATAAACATATTTCCATATAAACAAGTAGATGAAGATAGGTGACTAATCCTCTAACAATATAATACTAGGGATCATGCATAAAGGTATAGGCTACAACTATCAGTAATATACGATAACAAAATTAATATACATCATGAATAAAAATGCAGGATGAATCATGAAATATACAGGTACATGGAATACATGAACTATATCATGGATCATGGAAGCTGGGTCTGTAGTAGTTAAACGCAACATAAGTGACACAGAATATCATATTTGTGTCACTTATAGAAATATACTGTGAATAGCAATAATGTCCCGTAACAGTGTAAATTACATAATGCATATAGTAGATGACACATACTGTTGTTGAGAAATACACACCACCTGGAGGGAGGAAATCGTATAAAAGGAAACTCGCCACTTATAATAAAGTTTGGATATGTAGGCGCAGTATGTATGGTGCTGCTGCATTCGCATTGGTAGTATGTGCCGTGGCGGGAGATAATAAAAGATACCGCCCAGTGATGCTGGATGGGGGATGACACTGGGTATGGGAGAATGGTCTGCGCATGCACAGTGAAGTACCGGAAGCAGATATTGGCAAGTGGTACCAGCAAGCGTGTCACTAGGACGAAATGAATGAGAAATGTAGAGGGAGTAAATAACATGAAAATACAATACCAGTAGTTGTGTGATATACTTATCTTACCAAGTGGAACTCTGGAGTGATTATACTAACGAATCTGAAAAGAATAAATGCATATGGTTAGACTGAAGCATAAGAGATGTAAATTTGTCAATATGGCAATAAAATGTATAAATGTATAAAATGTAACAATACATATGTACTGTTAAACTCATGATTAAAGAGAACTCTGAACAACATAATTAAAGAAGACTTTGAACATCATATTCCCATGAGTCCTATTTATCCAATAGGCTTCTCTCTTCTTTAGAAGTTGTACCCTATTACCTCTTCTGAGTTGCAGTATATGCTCAATTACTTGGTTTCTCAAATGTAACAAAAGGTTACTTGCCTGATGGTAGACTTATGTTGTCCTATGTGGTCTTTAACTTTTTGGGTGGTTTCCCCTATGTAGAGTAGACCACAAGGACATTTGATCAAGTAGACAACAAAACTAATATCACATATGAAGTGTTCCTTGATGGGATATTGTTTGCCTGTATAAGGATGAGAGAGTGGTCTTTTGTATACATTAGAACACTAGTACTTAACTGCGCATGCACAGACCATCCTCCCATACCTACTTTATTATCTCCCACCACTGCACACACTACCAAAGTGAACGCAGCGTGTAGCAGCACCATTCATACCGCGCCTACATTTCCTAACTTGATCATAAGTGGTGAGTTTCCTTTTATACAATTTCCTCCCTCCAGATGGTATGCATTTCTAAGCAACAGTATGTGTCATCTACTATATGCATTATGTCATTTACACTGTCACTTTTGTTGTCGTTAACTACTACAGACCCAGTATAATGAAGATCTATTGATATTCCATGATTCATTATGTTTTTCATGTATTCCATGTACCAGTATATTCCATGATTCACAATACCATCCTGCATTTGTGTTCATGATGTATATTAATTTTGTTATCATATATTACTCATAGTTGTAGCCTATGCCTGTATGCACGATCCCTAGTAATTACATTGTTAGATCATTGGCCACCTATCTTAATCTTTTTGCATATAAGTAAACATGATTCTCCTACTATTACTTACCGTATTTCTCTTTGTATTGTATTTCCCTACAGTGCTTTTACAAAGGCGCAGGGTCTGAAAGTCTACTGTACACACAATAAACTTTAATTTTTACTACGTTGTGCACAGCCTTTATTATCTTTAAGTCTAAGGGCTATGATCTCGAGACTGTTGTACACACATTTAGAAGTGCTAACCATCTATTGAAGCATATGTCTTTCTGCTGCCAGACCCAGAAGTCCTTGGACCTGTACAGCCAACTCTCTTTTTTATGCCTAGTGCCTTATGCCACTACCGACATGGTCATGGTGCTGTGTCTCATAGTTATGGTTCAGTTATGATAAATCTTTTAACAACTTGTTCAATGAAAATAAAGTTTCTGGTTTCATTTTTTTTCTGTACTCTATAAGGTGCAGCCTGTACAGAGCAGTCAAGGTTTTGTGGAAGGACCTTCCCGTCAATCTGTTCTTAACATAATTCTTAAGCCAGGAGAGAAGAAAAGCGTCAATATTAGATTTACTCCAGTGCAAAACAAAACTGTATCTTCATTACTTGTAGTCAGGTGAGTTTATAATAAAGTTAATCTGTATTGCTGACATATGCCTGAATTATTGATTTTTTTACAATATGGTTTACCCTGACACAGAGACTTTATCAGCCCACAGATAAGGTACATGCCGTCTACCTTCATGCTGTCATTACAATGTTGACATGGGGCTGTTAAAAGGAATCTGTCACATGGAAAATGCCTAAGAGGAGCTAAGCAAATTGATATACAGTACTATAATTTATTTATTTTATGGGCTTTCTCTATTTTAAGGAATCACATAGGGAGACCTTCAGGTGATAGACATCCATGTCTCTATAATACATACAGTGATAGTGGTCAATCACTGGAAAGACCACCTCCTTGACTTTTTAACCTAGAAAAGGCAGATATACAAATGCATAATGTCAAGTCATACTTTTACCACAAACACCATATACCTCTTCCTCCTCTGTAACATGCTACCTGCGGTTAACAAAGCATTACATTGAGTATTATCAAGATGTGTGAGCCAGAATAACATAAAAAAAAACTTGGGCCTAATTCATTTAGATGTTTTCCTATTAATTATTGTAAAGCACTTGTATATCATATATATATCATTTATACTTGAGTATAATCTGAGTTTATTTAGCAAAAAAAATGTGCTGATAAACCTCACCTCGGCTTATACTCAAGTCAAGAAAAACAAACCGTGTACTCGCCTTCTGACTCCCCAGGTAGGTCCTCTTCTATACAACGATGCTCCAGCATCGGCTGAGTGTCCCCGCGCGGTCTATCGCAGGGATCGTGCCGTCAGCCGCACACAGGCTGTATACTGGGGGGCAGGGGCTGCAGGCTGTATACTGGGGGGGCAGGGGCTGCAGGCTGTATACTGGGGGGGCAGGGGCTGCAGGCTGTATACTGGGGGGGCAGGGGCTGCAGGCTGTATACTGGGGGGGCAGGGGCTGCAGGCTGTATACTGGGGGGCAGGGGCTGCAGGCTGTATACTGGGGCGGCAGGGGCTGCAGGCTATATACTGGGGCGGCAGGGGCTGCAGGCTATATACTGGGGCGGCAGGGGCTGCAGGCTATATACTGGGGCGGCAGGGGCTGCAGGCTATATACTGGGGCGGCAGGGGCTGCAGGCTATATACTGGGGCGGCAGGGGCTGCAGGCTATATACTGGGGCGGCAGGGGCTGCAGGCTATATACTGGGGCGGCAGGGGCTGCAGGCTATATACTGGGGCAGCAGGGGCTGCAGGCTATATACTGGGGCAGCAGGGGCTGCAGGCTATATACTGGGGCAGCAGGGGCTGCAGGCTATATACTGGGGCTGCAGGCTATATACTGGGGCAGCAGGGGCTGCAGGCTATATACTGGGGGGGCTGTGACCGATGCATTTCCCACCCTGGGCTTATATACTCGCGTCAATAGGTTTTTCCAGTTTTTTGTGTTAAAATTAGGGGTCTCTGTTTATACTCGGTTCGATGTGTGGGGCTTTTCATAGCAAATAACATTTTATTGAATTTTGGAAGCTTAATATCGTCTTCTGACTGCTTACTATTTTGGTTTGCAGAAATAATTTAACAGTCATCGACATAATAACGGTGAAAGGACAAGGCGCAAATGAGAACCTTAAGATTGCTGGAAAACCCCCTGGTCCAGGAACATCTTTAAGGTTTAAAATTACAGAAGCATTTTTAAAAGACTGCTCTGACAGTAAGTTGTGCTTCCTTCTGTCATTGGAATTTTGCCTTAAGGCTCTTGTTTCTTACTTCATATCCCACCACTACAGCAAGTATTCTCTGATCTAGCAGTGATTGGTCCCAAGAAACATTCAGCACCTTGAGCTCAGTAACGTTCTGCAGTTCACTGTAGCACATACTATAAATAGTAAAGTGTACTTTTATTATTGTGGTGGCTTTATCTTCATCAAATGAATTGTGCATTATCGTTTTTTCCCTCTCATTCAGAAATAAAGCCCAGAGAGCCAAACTTCACTCTCAAGAGAATATTCAAGGTTGAGAACACAGGGCAGCTGCAAGTCACCATAAAAAGCATGGAAATCAGCGGTTATTCCTGCGAAGGATATGGATTCAAGATATTAAATTGTCAGGAGTTTGCACTAGGTCCAAATTCCTCAAAGGAAATTGTTATATTGTAAGTAAATTGTTGGGCATGTCCTAAAGCCCTGGAAGTCCTGCCTTCTGAAAGTCTGTAGCTGTGTAGTTACACTGAATAACATATAATAACTATGGAAAACATATTTACTAAAATAGCCTTTTCTTTTTACTACCCCTCGTTAAAATTATCCTAAAAATTTTTAGGTGTAGAATAGTTAAGTTTGATTATTGTTTTGATATACCTGGAGTTTTGCTGAGGCACATGCCTGAACAAATTATGTATTTTTTAGAACATCGAAACATTATAGAAATGATTATTGATATGTTTGGAATATGGCAGTATGTAAATGCAGCTTCGATATGTTGCTCAAACATTGCACTCTCTGAACAAAGGATGAATTACTGTATATACTTGAGTATAAGCCGAGACACCTACATTTGCCAAAAACTGGGAAAACTTATTGACTTGAGTATAAGCCATACATTGGTCACAGAGTCCCTCGCTAATGAAATGCCCAGCACCAGCCTCCCTTCACTAATGAAATGTTCATCACCAGTCTCCCTTCATTAATGAAATCTTCGGCAGCAGCCTACCCCTGCTAAATAAAAGCAGAGGCCTCCTCTCACTAATGAAATGCCCAGCAGTAGCTACCCCCCATTAATGAAATGTTCAGCACCAGCCTTCCCTCACTAATGAAAGGTCCAGCAAAGGTCTCCCCTCGCTAATGAAATGCCTAGCAGCAGCCTCCCCTCCCTAATTTTTATCCAACGGATGTCGGAAGGAGGGAAAATGACTGTTTGCGGCTCAACCCGAAAAATATATAATGCTATATAAACATAAAAAAATTGTTATTTAACCAACAAATATATAAAAACAGAAGGACATAATAAAAATCGGACAACATGTTTCACACCTACTACTAGTCGTGAAACTATAGATGCTGTCCCGATGTTCAGGAAATGCGGACATAAGCTTTGCCTATGCTGTTCTAATATCAACAATAAAGCAACCTAGTTTAAGTCTGTTACCCAGAATTATTTATGATTTAAACCACGATGACCTGCCCATCTAGCTATATAATATACTTAACCAAATGCCCTTGTGGGTTGAAATATATTGGTAGGACCACACACCCCGTTAAAAAAAAAAGGTTACCCTTAACACAGGCTGTCTAAACAACTCTTTCCTAAACACAAAAAAATGAAAAACTGATGATATTGATTATGTTGCCGAGAATGTACATAACCATTACCAAACACTATGTAGAAGAGAAGTCTACTGGATCTATAAATTACATACCCTTAGCCCAGATGGCTTGAACGAGGCCTCTGAAGCAGTTGTATAAACTCCTGTAGCTATACACATCCCCTGCACATATCCACGTCCCAGAGCTTCACTAATTAGGGTGTGTTTTCTGCCCTTAGCCTCTGTAGTTTTTCTTAAGCGTTCCACTCCTCTGGAACATCTTCTGACAGATAACAAGCAGTATTCAGAGTTATGTATTATTATCATATTATTACCATTGTTATATATTCAATATCCAAGATGTACCGTATATACTCGTGTATAAGCCGAATTTTTCAGCACAAAAAATATGCTGAAAAACCTCCCCTTGGCTTATACACGAGTCAATTAAAAAAAAAAATTAATACTCACCCTCCGGTGCCCGGATCCACCGGCGGCGGTTCCCGATACCGAAGTTGAGCACATTAAATAAATAAACTTGGTTCTCACATTCCGATCCTCGGTGGTGGCTCTGGATCCCCGCCTTACTTCTTTTGCCGGCGGAGTTGAGTCCATGCGATCTCCCCACCGGCACTCACTATGATGCCGGCAGTGTGACGTCATCAGCGGCGACACTGCTGCATCATCGTAAGCGTCGGCGGGGAGATCGCATGGACGCGACTCCGTCAGCAAGAGAAGAAAGAAGACAGGAGCCGCTGCCGGGGATCGAGAGCCACCGCCGAGGATCGGGGGTGACTATCGCCGGAAGGTGAGAATTAAGTTTTTTTTTTTTTTTTTTTTTATGTGCTCAACATACAGGGGCAGGCTGGCTAGCTGTATACATGAGGGGCAGGCTGGATGGCTGTATACATGAGGGGCAGGCTGGCTGGATGTATACATGAGGGGCAGGCTGTATACTACACCCTCGGCTTATACTCGAGTCAATAGGTTTTCCCAGTTTTTGGTGGTAAAATTAGGGGTCTCGGCTTATACTCGGGTCGGCTTATACTCGAGTATATACGGTAGTATATTCTTGCTAGAATATTAATATCATTGTGATTGTGCAGCTTTTATTTAAGATTGTTCAAACAATTTTTTTCTTTTTTAACCCCTTCCCGACATTTGACGTAATAGTACTGCATCCGGGGCTGCGCGATCCTCCTCCGTGTGTCCCCCGGGTCTGCCTTCTGGCAGGACCCGGCTGTAACACACTGAGCATGCGCAGTGTATCTGTATTACACTGTGTAATGTGAAGAAGAGCTTGAACAAGCGATCAGTGGATCGCTAATGAAATTGCCAGAAACTGCCTCACCTTTTTTTTTTTTTTTTTTGTAGAAGCAGAGCAGGGCTTTTTCAGAACCAAAATTGTGCTGAAAAATTTGCCTTATGCTCAAGTATATACGATAGTTACAAAAAAAATAATTAATAAATAACTTTGCAACAAAAGTATTTTCCCAAATTCATCACCCCCACGATTTTGGGAACAGCCTACTTATGGAAAACAGGGCTCTATTTTATTTATCTTCTAAATTGTGAATGTTTGTTTTTTCACTCTGGAAACTGAGGGGTCATTTAGAAGGAATCACATTTTTTTATAATATGGTAGAATAATTGGATGTTTTGGATAATATTAAATGATTATAATGACATTTTTGATGTTACACTCTAAAGTGTTGTGTTCTCTCATGTTCCTGCAGGTTTACACCAGACTTCACCTCCTCACGGGTGATTCGTGAACTAAAGATTGTTACAGCAGGAGGTTCTGAATTTGTTTTTATACTAAATGCATCGCTTCCATACCACATGCTGGCCTCATGTGCAGAAGCTCTTCCTCGGCCCAACTGGGAGTTGGCATTGTATGTTGTTATCTCAGGAATTATGAGGTAAACGCTAATCTCTATGGATCGTTTCTAAAGGATACTCTTTCATATATTTTTTCAAACGCAAAGTGTGATAGATATTTTATGGGGCATGGTCTCGCACCAAAAATGTCCATGCGGCAAAAATACTGCTAACCCGACAGAATTTTTTTTCCTAATTTAATGGCATAAAGTAAGCCAAATTATAGGAGGTGCAGAGTACATCTAGACAGTCCAATGGCGGAACTTTATATAGGCAGCATGGGCGGGCCCCGGGGCCTTTGGCTTCCAAGAGCCCCCTCCTGGGCCCTATATGAAATTTTATTTTTTTTTTAAATCTATACTCGCCTTCCAGCTTTTTTTTTCAATACGCCCCATGTGGGAATGTTTCAAATATTTGTTTATTTGTATATTTGTGTATCGTATACTGCTGTATATATACATGCAGTATCCAGGGAGACCAGAACAAGTGTGAGGTGCATTTGGTCAGCCTGGTGGGCTGGCAAATGGGTGAAAAAATCTTCACAAGTCTTCAGGAGTTCTGCTTTCCCAGGTGTTTTGTGCATATTGTATATTAATCTGCTTTTTTGTCCTTTCCTAGTTTGCTGTTTCTTTTGGTTATTGGAACAGCCTACTTAGAAGCTCAAGGAATATGGGAGCCGTTCAGAAGGCGACTCTCTTTTGAGGCATCAAATCCTCCTTTTCAGTTGGGCCGACCCTTTGATCTCAGGAGGATAGTTGGTATATCAACAGAAAGCAAGTAAGTTTTTACATTCTAGTGTTTTAAGGCTGTTTGTTAATTTTTATTCTACATAGAAAATAAAGTTATTCCTTTAGCCTAAAAGAAGGGAACCTTTTTAGAGAGTGTGTCAATAGAGATATGGTGAAATTGTGGCAAAGACAGGTATACAGCTGAAGCCTATTAGAATGTGCATTAGTTTTTGGGGAGCCTTCTGTGGTCACATGCTCGCCGATTCTTCCGACCCAGCCAGGAGTGTCTATGAACGGAGGCAGGATTGATGCTGCACCAAGAGGCACAACAGGGTAAGTAGACACTTATTTATTTTTCGTATGTAAACTTTGGCCCCAATGTGGTTTACCAGTACAGGCGGTCCCCTACTTAAGAACACTCGACTTACATACGACCCCTAGTTACAAATGGACCTCTGAATATTGGTAATTTATTGTACTTTAGTCCTAGGCTACAATAAACAGCTATAACAGTTATCAAAGGTGTCTGTGATGAAGCTTTAGTGTTAATATTGATTCTTATGACAACCCAACATTTTTTAAATAAAATTGTCACAGAGACCAAAAAAGTTCTGGCTGGGGGTACAATGATAAAATATACAGTTCCGACTTACATACAAATTCAACTTAAGAAGAAACCTACAGACCCTATCTTGTATGTAACGCAGGGACTGCCTGTATTCGTACCTCTAAGAAGACCTCCTTTAATCGTCTTCATTAGACTTGTCCTAATAAACATTATTTTTTTTTTTTTTTCTCTGATCGGTTTTATTTAGTTATGCCACAAACGCATGTGTGTTGGGGTAACATTAACACTCAGGATAAAAAATACAAGTTAATAAATCATAATTGATGAAATGCTGAACACCAACCTAGTGAGTGATCGTTTTGTATGTATTTGTGTTTTAGCTTTACTTCTTCTGGAAGTGATTCAAACAGTAGCTCTCACAGAGGCTTGTATAGTGGGAATTCCAGCTCCAAGACCATCAACAATCACAAGCAGAACAACTCCACATCCAGTGTACACAAGAATGCATCCGATATAGAAATGGCTAGAGCAAAAAACTCTGCTGTATCCAACCGAATGTCAGCGCAAGTATCTACAACACAATCTAGTAAAGCTTCCTCTACGACCACTGACTCTAGCACTGCTGTTCACAGTTCATCTTTAACAAGGCGTACACGTGGAACAAAACTAAATCTTCCCCCACCACAAGGACCAGGCTCACAGGAGCAACATGTGACAACACAACCAACGGTGCCTCAGACACAGCCAGAACAACCTTCAACAGGAACATTTAACACTTCTCACCCAGAATACTTTGGAAGCAACCCTGGCAATAGGCACAGTTCAGATGACTCCGATTTAACAAACCTTATAGAAGTAATGGATAAAGATTTTGACCATTCCGAACCCCCTCAATCAGATGTGTTTTCAGAACAACCACCATCTCCAGCAGCAAAAAATAAAGGTAACTTACATTTAATAATATTAAAGGATCTTCATTAATAAATTCTTTCAATATGGTGAAAGTAAAACCTGCATGAGAAGATTAACTTGAATCATTATAGTAAAGGGCATCTACCAGAAGACTGAGGGACTGTATGCAAATGAGCTTGAGGGGCTCCAAGCTCTGTTGGTGTTAATGGAGCTTGGAGCCCCTCAGGCACATTTGCATACAGTCTTTCAACCTGGTGGTAGATGTCCTTTAAAGGGATTTCATGACTGTAAAAAAGAAATAAATAACACAAAATGCTAGGGTAAAATTCTGAAGTCCATTATTGTGGCATGACCTGCCTTTTCCTTTGTCAGAAGTCTTTAGTCATGGACAGTGGGGGTTTTTAATATGGCAATTCTAGTCAGAAATAACATGACGCCATATAAGTGAGGTTTTTTTGTGTTAGAGGTCTTCAGTTATCTAGTTACTTTTTCTGTTTAAAGGAAAGTAAAAAAAAAAAAAAAACACAGTATACACTATTTTGTCAGCAGAGAGTCTGAAGTCCTGTGTCTTTGACTTCAATAGATCTTTGAATCCTAGAGGCTTAATACAACTACCTAGAATGAGTCTACTCCTTTTTTTTTCTATATTGTACCCCCTAGGGAAAGGCAAGTCTCTTCAGCAAAAAGTTAAATTCCAAAAGAAACAGGAAGAGAAAGAAAGAAGAGGAAAAGCCAAGGCACATGAAGATGAGCTGAAAGACTCACTTGCAGATGATGACAGCTCTTCTACCACCACTGAAACTTCCAATCCTGATACTGAACCCATTCTCAAGGAGGTATCGTACCGAGTCCCTTGTATTTATTTGTAAATGGATAAGATTAGATACAAGATGATCTCTAGTCAAAGAACATATTGCTTGTGCTATGTGCCTCAGCTGCCACATCTTGTGTAAATCTCAAATCATGCACCCCCATCTTGACAGATCTGTCATTTGTAAAAGCAAGCAATACACTTAATTATAAATGATGAACATCCCACTGGATGCAGTTTTACTCAGTTCAATGCATTATACAGTCAGCAGAGAACTTGCCTGAGCCTTGCCTACTGTATATATATATTGCTAGCCCCAGGAACCATTTTTATTTGTTTGTCCAATACCTTGAGATTGTTTCCTTTAACTTGTTTTTTTTATCTTCAAATAATTGTTTTATTTGGTCAGGAACCTGAGAAAACAAAAGGAAAACAAGCCATGTCTGATAAAGTAGAAAATGAAATTGTCAAAGTCAAACACAAGAGCAAGAAAGTCATCGTCAACAAAAAGGAGAATGTCACAGAAGTAAAACCAAGGTGAGAGAAGGAAATTGCTGATTTTTTTATTTATTTATTTTTTTTTTACTGTTGCTGAGGATAAGGTTTCCAAGCATTTTAGTGAATAGAGCTTGTTTCTCATTTTACAGGTTACTGGTTCCTTTGAATGGATCCATCACTGGATCAGTGGATGTGTTCATTATGTTTTATTAGCATCACTAAATATAGTTTATGCAGTATAGAAAATAGAAGGCTGCGTTTTTACCTGTATTGTAGAAACTAAAGTGAACACTTTTCTTTACAATTAAAACATGTACAGGATTTTTGCTCAAAGGAGCAACTCGTCATGTACCTAGGTTTCCCATAAAATGTTTGTTTTGCAGTTTTGTTTGTGGTTTACCGGGGTTCACACTTATGCCTCTGTTTATAGTTTTTGTATAGCAATGGGTACAAATAAATGTGTGCATTATTACATACAGCGTTGTGCAGGTACAAAATTATTTCTTTTATTTTTTTCTAGCTCTTTGGAATTGCCGTACACCACCCCCCTGGAAAATAAGCAACATAAAAATTTCTCTAAAATTTCTGCCCAGCATTCTGTAGTAAATGGCTCAAAAGCAAGAAATTTGCCAAAAACAAGAGGTATGTTCTCCATATTTAATTCGGGTGCTTGTGGCATTTTGTGTCGCTAATAGTTATGCGGTTTGGCTAGAATTGTGTGAAGCAGCGTCTTACAATGCATGGCTTGTTAATGTTTTGCACAGGTACAAACGGTAAACTTATGGAGAACAGGCAGTCAATATTGGCGAAACTACTTCCTAGTCGTACTGGTCAAGAGCTAGGCAATACCAGCAGCTCAGAAGGCGAGAAAGACTCCACGCCTCCAGAGTGGGACTCAGTGCCAATACATAAAGCAGGCAGCTGTGAGTATACAACTACATTATTCAGATGTTGTTAACTTGGTTTACAACAGAATAAACCGCTCCATCATTTGTAAAACGATGCTACCGCTTCCATGGTATTGTTCACATAAGTTGCATTACTTTCTAGTGTATTAAGGAGTATTTTTATCACTTATCTGAATGGATTTTTGGGTATAAAATTCTGTTTGCACTGTAGTACAACTAACTATTTCAATAGGTTTGAGGCACTTAAAGCAAGAATTGTAACATTTAAGGGGTTTGTCCAGGGGGTTGCCCCCTCTCCCACTAACATTCTCCCGTGGCACCACTTTTTACCACCTTGTTCTATATACAAACATAAGCTGTGTAGACATGTCGCCACCGTAATCTATATACAAATAGAAGTCAGCAGTGATGGGACACACCAGAGAAAAACAGGAGCATGGAGAGAGAAAAGTAGAAGTTCTTCTTTTTTTTTTTTTTAATATTTATTAATAATTCTTTATTTATATAGCGCACACAGATTATGCAGCACTGCACAAAGCTTGAAAAATTGGTCCCTGTCCCCATGGGGCTCACAATCTAATCAACCGAACAGTACGTTTTGGGAAAACACTGACAGAACATACAAACACTTTGCAGATGTTGACATGGGTGGGATTCTTTAAAGCACCCGCCCCCCCCCGGCCTATAAAATCATAATCGAGTTGGCACTCTCCACCATGCATTTGCAATATACTGGGGCACATGTACCATAAGTTTGCCTCTATGCGCCTGCTTTTTTTTTTTTTTTTTTTTTTTGCTGGTCAGGTGTGTCTAAGTGGTTTTTAGTGGTTTTTCCTTATTGGCACATGGCATATCAGGAGTTGAAGTGTAACCTTCATTTGAGATATTATTAGACAATTTATGTGGTGATCATTTTTTCTAATATACTTCATTCACCAACTTCTCCTAATCTCCCTGTGTGTTTAAACATTTCTGACGGTGAGAGTTAACCCATTTACTTTCAGCTTGGTTCTTGAATATAGTGCAAACTACAGCCAGGGAGAGAGCAGGAAGGGTTAACACTCTCCGCAGCTGTGTCAAATAGATGATAGAGAGACCCATCTTCATTATGGTAGACAGATTTTCCTTGGTATGCCAAGACACCCAATTTTAACACAAAAAAACTGGGAAAACCTATTGACTCGAGTATATAAGTCTAGGGTGAGAAATACACAGCCTACAGCCAGTAAAAACTGGCCGGCCCCCTTGCCCCCCAGTATATAGCTGGCCAGCCCCCTTCCCCCCCCCCCCTTCAGTATATAGGCTGGGTACACACAATTACGTCAGCCTCTTATATATGCGTATATACAGTATTGATAAATAAAACACAAAACAAATATTTCCTTCATTTACCTACATGGGTGGAAACATTAAAGTTTTCACTTTAGAAGTGTCCATGCAAAAATAAATGACAGAAATATGATTGGCACTAAAAGCTAGTTTATGTGCTATTTCTTTTTTGCCTGCTGTGTATAGCATGAAGCTTTCCTATTAGACACATTGCTGTACTGTGCTACAGTTTGTATCTTGTACTAATATTCATGTGATTTTCCAACTGGTACTTGTAATTTGACATGTGATCATCCATCATACTAATGCAATATTATGTAGATGCTCAGAAGCAGCATCCATCTTAGAATGGCCAAGAAAAAAATCAGGGGAGCCAGCATACGCTAGTATACTTACAGTATATAATCGAGTATAGGTGGACCCTAATATAAGCCCAGGCTGCTACTTTTACCACAAAAAACTTAGGAGTCGATTATAAGCCTATGGGGAGAGAAAAAGAACTGGACCGCACATCCACAGATGATACAATGATCTACTGCCGCTAGGCTACATTATATGACGAACTCGAGGTTCTTAGTTACATTTTGATCAAATTGTATAAGCCCACCAACCACTTCACGGTGACCTCTTTATGGTGGTTCCCTACGTTATTATGTGCGGCATCACATGGCGTCCACCACCGCTGCAGCACAGCGCCGGCAGGGATTCCCCCATTATATAGTAAGTTAGCATTCCCCCACTAGCCAGCCCCCTGCCCCATCATATAGCCAGCCAGCCTTCCATCAGCTCCAGTTTGCCCAGTTCATAAAAAAGAAAGTCTATTCAAGGCAGGTCTTCTGTGCAATCTGTACAGCAGTGGCAGGCCCATGCGGCTCACAGGCCCTGACGTCAGCCACCTCAGACAGATCGCTGACATGCGGGGGGCGTTGCAAAGGTGAGTATAGACTTCCTTTTTTTTTTTTGAGTATTTTGGGGTTTTTTAGCACATTCTCTGTGCCGACAAACTCTGCTTATACTCAAGTATAAACAGTAGTTATCGGAATCATTTTCATCATTGCTCTGTACTGTACGTGAAGATTTGTTTAGCATTCAGGACTTATCATGCAGGCTATTAAGTGAATAGAAACTAAAGTATGCAGAAAAGCCGAATGTGTTCTTATTAATCTCTTTGTAATATCTATTACAATGTTGTTATAGCAGCAGACAGCCTATACAAACTCTCTATCCAGACCCACAATGCTGATGACTTCTTAAAGCAACGACAGACCTCACCAGCACCTACCTCGCCTTCACCACCTCCAGCATTGGGTTATGGGGCAAGAAGCAGCTACAGCAGCATTCTCAACAGCTCAAGCACTCAGTAAGTGTGGAGGCCAGAAAACCAAAAGTATATGTATGTGTGTCATATGTGCATAAAAACAGTAAGCATCTATTTGCAAAAATATGGCTTTTACAAATTTCCGTGTGTATTATTTCACTGCTGCCACAAAACAGGCTACGGTTGTGAAGGCTAACATGTCATGTTATTATATCAGCTCTTGACATCTACAGTACTACAATTTAGCTTACATGATTAAGTAGGCTGCTTTATCACAAACATAAATGTTTTCAAGAAATAATGCTAGTGACATCTTATAGGACAGTGGTGGCGAACCTATGGCACGGGTGCCAGAGGTGGCGCTTGGAGCCCTTTCTTTGGGCACCCAGGCCTTCACCCCAACACAGTTTGCCAGCTAGGACTCAAGGCTTTCTTTTGTGATCCAATAGAGCGTAGGACACGCCATGCTCAGCGCCATTTGGCTGCCAGGACTACAGGAGGAGCGAGAAGGTGTGGATAGAGATGGATTGTCATTGGAGCTCCTGCTCTGGGTCCCCTGATTCTTCCTCTTCAGATGACCCTTGAGGGAAGCTACAATCCAAACTTCTCCATCATCTTTCTATTGTATTGGTGAACTCAGGACGCCAATACGATTAAAACCTGTGATACAGCAGGGATCAGTAAGTTACTGCTTAAATTGTCATGTTGGCACTTTGCGACATACAAGTGGTTTTGCTTGTACTTTGGGCACTGTGTCTCCAAAAGGTTCGCCATCACTGTTATAGGACATTTACCACCAGGATCAAGGATTGTAAACCATGCACACTAACATACTAGAGTATGTCCCCTCTGGCATGAGCTGCTCTTCTTTAAGCTTCTTGTGCCTTTGTTTTTAAGAAAAAAAGGTCTTAAAAATTATGAAAATGAGCCTGAGGGGCTCCAGACTCCATTAACACCTATGGAGCCCAGAGCCCCGCAGGATCATTTGCAATATTTCAGAAGCATTTCTTTTTTAAAAACCAGGCCATAAGAAGCTAAAAGAGGAGTAGATCCTGCCAGAGAGGGCACACACCAGTATGTCAGTGTGTTTACAACCTTTCATCCTGGTGGTAGATTTCCTTTAACCTCCTAACCTTCTTAACCTCGTCAGAGCACATATTTTACAAGGGGGAAGAAGACATATCCAGTTTGTGTAATAAAGCTTTTTCTTTATTTCTAGTGAATTAAGAATGAATTCTACTGTCACCAAACCAAAACTGGCTAAAGCATCATCTTTGCCTGGAAGAAACGGCAACCCCACATTTGCTGCTGTAGCTGCAGGATATGACAAGAACCCAGGTATTCTCATATTTCACTTACAGCTTTATGATTCTATATAATGAAACTATATCAGAGTTCAACTAAACAACTTTGCATTTCTTTCCCTCATTTTCTATTATAAACAGGAGGCAGTGGATTATCAAAGTCATCTGCTGTAAAAAGTGACCTTTCTAACAGCCTTGGAATGTCGCATACAATCTCTGTTGACAGTGATAACTCTGATAGGTAAGGAGTAGGTTTTACATGCTAGTAATCTACATTTCATCATATTTTATTTAACCCCTGGTCCAATGGTCATTAGTGCCTGAATGTCCAGGTACAGAATACCACATTATCTTATTCACTGGCAAGCAGCAGTGTGTAGAGACTTACTTTACTAGCTACAGAGAGATAAGTTCTCTATCCGGGAAGGAGCCATATACAGAGCTGACTGTGTGTGTTATGGGAGAGTAATCAGAGCTTAGAGTTTGGTTGTATGTTGTATACATCTCATGGATCTCATCATCTCTGATCTGTTTCATCTCATTCTATGTGTCAAATACTAGTACAATGTTCAAAAGCTAAATAAAAGTATAGATAAACCCTGGACCCTGATTTTCCCCTCCCGGATCTGACTGTAAACTGTCCGATCAAAGCATCACTGGTTCAAATTCAAGTTTGTATAGATTAAAAAAATGTTACAAAAATAAGTTTAACTCTTTCAGGACCTGGCCCTTTTTTGTTTTTTCATTTTCATTTTTTACTCCCCATGATCAAAAATCCATAACTTTTTTTATTTTTCCATGTATAGAGCTGTGCAATGGCTTATTTTCTGAGTAACAAATTGCACTTCATAGAGATGGTATTGAATATTCCATGCCGTGTACTAGGAAGCGGGAAAAAAATTCCAAATGCAGTGAAATTGGTAAAAAACGCATTTGTGCCGCCTTCTTGTGGGCTTGGATCTTACGGATTTCACTGTGCACCCCAAATGACATGTCTACTTTATTCTTTGGGTCGGTACGATTACGGGGATACCAAATTTGTATAGGTTTTATAATGTTTTCATACATTTAAAAAAATTAAAACCTCCTGTACAAAAATTTTTTGGGGGATTTTGCCATCTTCTGGCGCTAATAACTTTTTTATACTTTGGTGTACTGAACTGTGGTTGGTGTCGTTTTTTGCGGATTTTGATGACATTTACAATGTTATCAATTTTAGGACTGTTCGACCTTGTGATCACTTTTTATAGAATTTTTTAATTTTTTTAAATGACAAAAAAGTGCCATTTTCGACTTTGGGCGCAATTTTCCGTTACGGGATTAAACGCAGTGAAAAACCGTTATATTTTGATAGATCGGGCATTTTCGGACGCGGCGATACCTGATGTGTTTATTTTTACTGTTTATTTATATTTATATCAGTTCTAGGGAAAGGGGGGTGATTTGAGTTTTTAGGGTTTTTTATTATAATTTTTTTTTTTTAAACTTTTTTTTATTTTTATTTTTAGTACTTTTCAGACTCCCTAGGGTACTTTAACCCTAGGGGGTCTGCACGATCCTATCATATACTGCCATACTACAGTATGGCAGTATATGGGTATTTTACTACTCATACATTACAATGTGCTGATAGCACATTGTAATGCATGGGTTAACCCGAAGTAGCCTCGGGTCTTCGCGAGACCCGAGGTTACCATGGCGACGGATCGCCGCTCCCCGATGACGTCACGGGGAGCGGCGATCCTCGAAAAGATGAAGCATTGCCGGCGGCGATCGAGGTGAAAACACCCGCGATCGGTGCTAGCACCGATCGCGGGTGTTACCGGTAAGCCTTTGCTGCAATATGCAGCAAAGACTTACCGGCTATGGAGAGGGCTCAGCGCGTGAGCCCTCTCCATGCACCCGCGGCCGACCCGTGACGTGCTATTACGTCACGGGTCGTGAAAGGGTTAAACCATTAAAATAAAAATGGACCCGGACAGGGTACGCTGGGGAAAAAAAAAACAAAAAATGTTCTGAAAATATATCATTTTTAATCTTACATGCTCCAAAATAACAAGAACAAAAAAGAACAACTCTTCTCCAAAAATAAGCCAGATTTGTCAGTTGAAAAATAAAAAACGTTAGACCTCTGAAAACCCATATATATTTTCGTAATTGTGGCTACCAATAGAATAAAAATAACATTTCATTCTTATGGTATGGTGTACGGTCCAAAAGAAAAAAGCAAAAAAAACTGACCAAAAATTGTTTTTTATTGCCTCTAGTTAAAAAAATCAATTGGCTATAGATCCCCCAAAATTATATACCAGAAAAGTGAATCTCCTCTAACCAAAAAACCCTTTTATCATTTAATCCATTGTGAATGTTTAATTTTCTCCCAAAAATGAATGTATTGCCCAAAAATATTACAATTAGACCACACCTCCATTTTGTTTTAACCCCTATAAAACACTTAAAGGGTTAACAAACATCTAAAGTGCTTTTCCATATGTTGAGGGGTGAAGTTTCCATAATTGGGTGACTTAATAGTTTAGCTTTTAGGCCTCTCACAGTCGATTGAAAGTTGAGCAGGTCCCTATTAATATATAGGGAATTGGCACTTAAATTCTTAGCCTTTAGAACATTCTAGTAAAATATGTGGGATCTTAAAAATACCATGCCAACATAAAGCAGACATTTTGGAAAAGTAAGTTCTGAAATATTTTGGGTGCTATGACTATCTGCTTCAAAAGTAGAGAATTTAGAACTTTGCCAAAAAAAAAAAGTAAAAATTCTTCATTTTCAAATGTCTATTGTCTATGTGATATTTTAAAACAAGATTTCATCCAAAATTTTAAACTAATTTGAATTACAATGTGTCACGAGAAAACAATTTCAAAATTCCCTCGATATGTAATACATTTCCAAAACTATAACCTATTATAGTGACACAGGGTTGATTTAAAAAATGGGGCCGAGTCCTAGAGGCCAAAATAGGCCCCTGGGTTAATTTGACTCCATAATTTTGTTCAGGAGATGTAGCAGTTTGAAGTTGGTCACTGTCATGACGTTTATAAACATCCTTTCGTGCAGATAGTGCAAGTAGGATGTATATAGCTATGAAATGATTAAAGAGGACATTTCACCTATTCTGCCAACTCCAATTATTTGCATCCTTTAAGTGTCACTCCACTGATTTTGGTGGAGTTTTGCTTTACTGTTGCATTCAACTCTCCCCACGAAACCACCCACCATCTGTGCAGCAGATCACCTATGTGAACCAATGAGTTGGCTTTGGGATTTGACTTTGTTTTTGTAAATACTTATTTTCCTATGACAAATATGAATTCTTCAGAACTATGATGATAGAGTCCTGTCCTCTGCATTGTGGTCAGTCTATGAAATCCAGCACAGTCCAAGTATCACAGACTGACCACATTGTGTGTTTCAGCCCCAAGTGGTTGCACTCGGTTGACTTCTTCTATAGTCTGTTACTGACCAGTCAGTGGTGGGAGACAATAAATAATGTACCATCCAGTTGTTTTATTCGTGTTTCCAGGAAAGACACCAGAGCAATGGCACAGAGACGAGTTTAGAGATCTATTCCAGTATTATTTATCAAAACGGGTGTGTCAGTGGAGCCGTCAGATCCCTATATTTTTTTATTTTTTTATATAAAAATGTAAACATTCCCAGACCAGAGTTTTAGGGCTTTTTTGTTTTATTTTTTTTTATTCCATGGATTATTGTGTGACCCTGACTGCTGCAGTGTGGATGTATGCTATTGTAGCCTTTTTATTGTGAGAATGCTGATCTGTTCTTATGTATTACATTTAGTTCTGGCTTGTGGAGTCCCATTAGCAGCCCCAACAGTCCTGATTATGTTGCACTCAACTCATTTTCTGCTTTTGGACCAAGCAACTCATTTAATTTAACAGGAGGTAAGTGCATTGACCATCTTTTACCTGTGTCAGCCGTTTACTGTATTATACATGAAAATGACATTGTTTTTAGTCTCGGATGTTTTCCTTGTACCATTATATGAGGATGGTAAACATTGGATCATTTTTAATTAGAAGGTTTCTGAATACCCATTTAGTGACATTACTTTAGGCTTATTTGTAATTTGACAAAGGCTTTTTATTTCCTATTAAAATGTTCATATAATAAATGATTGTCAGAAATATACATTATTAGTGATAAAAACTGTCCAGTAAAACCATTGATATCTACTTTGTTTATATTTGTCATCTTTCTCTGCTTGCCACAGAAGTTTTTAGCAAACTTTCTTATCCCCGAAACACATATACCCAAGAGCCACAAAAGAATTGGACAGATTTTGAATCCACATCTTCATACTGGGATCCTCCAGCTAGCGACTCTCTTCCTACGTGGCCTTCTAGCACTGGATCTCCAACCCACGTTACATCTGTGAGTATAGAGTTGCATGTGAATTTTAACTTAAAACCATTTCAAAATGCAGAATGACAATGCCCCTGATCACTTGTGTATGTTTTTCTAAAATGTGTCAAGTGTTTGTGGCTACAGCATTTTAATATACATTTAATATCAAGCGCTTAGAAAAATACAGTTCATAAAAGGTTGTAGGTGTAAGACTTCATAGACATGGCCATGTGCTTAAAGGCTGAGCCACCACGAATACAGGACATATCCTATGTATTACAGTGGGGCTGACCGGCTCGGTCACGTTGTGGTGAGACAATACATGTGACATGGTGTAATAGACCCCTGTGGGGACCATGATCTGGCTGTGAATTGTGCGGGAGGATAAACAACCCCATCAATGAATGGGGTCTTAATGTAAATGTTCCAAGTTATCAATACCGGTTCTCTAGCTCTCGATCATAACCATCAATCTCAGAAAAACAGCTCATGCCTATGTATCTAGCTTTTATTTTGTGCTTTTGTTTCATTGCAGTCTATTCTTGGAAACTCTAATAGCCTGTGGTCTACAACAATCCCATTCAGTAGTTCCATTTGGTCCAGTAATCCGAGCACCAGCCTTCCATATACCACTCCAGCTAACCCATTACCTGGAATTGATATGATCGGAGGTGAAAGCACATGTCCCACATCCAACTCTACATCAGTCTCTGCAACTCATAGCTCTGAAAACTTGCCTGCACAAACATACGACCCTTGGAAGATATGGAGCCCCACAATTGGAAGAAGAAGCTCAGACCCTTGGTCTAACTCTCACTACCCAGCTGAGAACTGAACGAGAAATGAAAATATGATAATAGGAGTGTTGCTACTTCAGATTCTGCCAATTCTTTTTGAAAACAGTCTCCCACTTCTCCATCCGTTTTCTGTTCTTGGCTTTTTATTTATTTTTTAACCCCAGATTGAAATCTCGTACAAAATACCCTCCTCAACCTATTCTTTTAAATGCCATTTATTATTTTCTTCATATTCTTCTCATAGAAGAATACAATTTGACAAACATATTAAAAGAATGTCAGGAAAACAGAACGGGTACAAAAATCCAACACTTCATCATTTATTTATTTTGCACATGTGCCACCAAGCAGCCCTTTGTTCAAACATATCCTTGAAAGGAGATAACAAATGAGTTTTTAAGTAATCATTTCTTTCCCAAGTATTATGTTTCTATTAAAAGGTAGGTGTATGTGCATCCATAGCAATCCATGCTAGAAGTGCAATGGCCATTTAAATGCAAGCTGTTTTGTATTAATTCATGAACAAAAGCTAAATACAGCCAAGAGCACAGTGAATGCTCCGTTTGAGCTGCTCAGCGCTTTCCCCTGTATTTTCAGTTCATTATCATGCGTTTTTAAAAAAGGAGAAAAAAAATTATTAAAAAAAATGTTAATTTTACATGCTCCATGTGAAATCCTGTGAGGAAAACAGGATTTGTTGAGCGATTCATACAACTTTGAGTTGTAATTTAAATAAATAAGGCACTTTTTCAATAAATGAGTTGTGTTCGTGTTTTATTACTTATGTTTTGTAAATTTGAGGGCTTATATGCTTGTTGGGATGTACAAAATATACTGGTCTACTATATACAAAAACTGTAACAGGTTTCTAGCTGGATACTAAACATTTACAAAAAGATATGGCTTTGCGGCTCTACATAACAGTATCTGCAGATTTGCATGGTCAGCTTCAGCCTGTATGTACCTGCGTCTCCTCATGCATACTTCCTCTCCTCCACACCATCCCCCTCCCCTCTGTTCAATGCACATGACAGGAAGTGGGGAGGGGTGAGGGAGCTGCATGAGTGTGGGGGAGAGGAGATTGACACAGGGGAACACACAGGCTGCAGCTGAACCTCCATTGGGACTCGCCACACACAGCTGGTAATGTGAATTAAACATGTATAAAGTACTGAAATGAATGTGAAAAATGCATTTTTAAAATCGGCACAGCGTAGGCTATTCAAACCTGTCACCAGCTTTTTAGCACATACATTATTTCTGACATGTTTTTTTTTTTAGGCCATCTTTTTTTTTTTAATTAAACTTTATTTTAATTTTCCATACACATAACATAGACATTGGTACATCATATCATACTTTTATATATCATAATGTTTTCCTTCATATATCATATATGCACATATTTACTATGGACTATTGATGCTATAATGCCACTCAATCTCCTTGCTAATATTTTAGCAAGGATTTTCACATCCGTACTCAATAACGAAATTGGTCTATAAGAACCTATTTCCAAAGCATCCTTCTCTTTCTGTAAAATTAATACAATTGCGGCCTCTGACATCGATCCAGTTACCAGACCACCACTCAAGATCTCTGGTAAAAGAGCTGTCCAATTCAAGTGTCTTAATTTGAGTATCTGTTAACTGGGGGAATGTTATCCCACCCAGGAACTCTTCTAGTTCCCCCTCCAGATAATTGCTCTCTGATTGATAAATCTTTGCATAAAATTTCTTAAAATTCTCCATAATTTCCACCTTATTCTGAGTTATACTCCCATCATTTTGTCTTATGATGTGTACTCCCTTCCTGTGCTTATCCCCCTCCACAATATTAGCCAATAGTTTCCCAGCTCTTTCTTCTTCCATATAATTCTTTTGTCCTGCAAAAAAAAAATGAATGCTGCGTTTTTTCATACAAGAAGGTTTTAAAAGCCTCTTGAACAGCATCTAAATCTTCCTTTGAGTACAACCCTCTCACTAGCTCTTGCTGTTTTACCCCAACCTCCTTTTCTAACCTACCGTATTTTCTGCCCTATAGGGCGCACCGGACTATAAGGCGCATTAGTCCGATGCGCCTTATATATGTAATAATTACATATATAAGGCGCATCGGACTATAAGGCGCGGGGTCCGGCGGCCGGGGGCGTGGCGGAGGTCCGGGGGCGTGGCGGAGACCCGACGTGACGCGGCGACGGGACGCGGCGACGAGACGCGACGCCGAGACGCGACGGGGAACGCGGGAAAGGTGAGCGGAGAAGGTGAGGGGGAGGTGGAGGAGGGCAGCGGACCATACTTACATAGGTCCCCGCTACCGGAGACAGCAGATCTCCCGCTGGAGATCTCCGGTAGCGGGGACCTATGTAAGTATGGTCCGCTGCCCTGTGCCCAGCGCCATACATAGGGCGCACCGGACTATAAGGCGCACTTTGGATTTCCACGGAAATCCAATGCTTTTAAGTGCGCCTTATAGTCCGGAAAATACGGTACATTCTTCTTCTCTAAATAGCCATTTTTTCCTAGCAATATCCCTACGGTAAATCCCCCTTACATACGCCTTTAGTGAATCCCACTGAGCTCTGATTCAGTGCCCAGTACTCGTTTATCAACTGGGAGACACCATCGGCGTTGTTAAGAATCTTTAACCAGTGGGGGTTTAACCTCAAGAATTTTACTGAATTAGACAATTCATTGTCCATTCTTATTTCTATTGTTAGACGGAGCATGATTGTGATGGCTTAATTTATTTTTTTTTTTAATGTAGCCTAAAAACTGATCATTGGCTATACACAAGTCTATCCTTGACATTGTTGAAATAGTCCGACAGCAGCAGGAGAATACCTGTTTGTCATTATGGAGCCATCTCCATACATCCCTCAGTCCCCAATCCTCACAAAAATTAATCAGTCCGGGTTCCCCTGGAGTTGAATGGGCACCTGTGTTAATCAGAGTACATCAATCCAAAGCCCTATTAAAGCAAGCATCAAAATCTCCATTTATCACCACTGGGCAGTCAGGATTACTTTCTAAGAAACGTGTTAATTGATTTGACACATCCAATGAGAAATAAATACAAATGCCAAAATAACTTTTTGAGTAACCCAAAAATGAATATAAATCTACCCTCTATCTATCCATGAGGATTTAATATCTATATCCATTTTATTATGTACTAGCACTGAGACTGCATTCATATGGATCAACATATTCTGGTGGAGTCTAATGACTGCCCATCTCTTATCTTACCATCTCGAATAATCTGAGTTTAGGTGGGTTTCAATTAGACAAATAATCCCTGGGAGATGATACGTGATTACGTTCAGCACCATACATCGCTTTTTGCGATCATTAAGCCCCCTAACGTTCCTTGTTACGATCAGAGTAGCCATTCATAAAGGAAAAAAAAACCCTGTCGGACAAAGACCACCCTCTTGCCTACCTGGCCTGTAAACTTCTTCATGTACAGGTCTCCACACTTCTACATTGCTCCTTCCCTCCAAAGCTCAGAATTAATAACTATTAACATCTTTCAGGATGAGAGAATCATCCTGAAATTATTTTAATGGCCCACCGTCTCCAGCCATTTTGACGCACTCTCCACGTCTTTAAAAAAATCCTTAAATATCACCCTTAACTTTGCAGGATATAGTAAGGAATATTTAATACCAGCTTCCTTCATTCTTTTTTTGACCTCCTTGAATCTGACTCTTTTGTTGCGTACCAATGACATTAGACATATCCGTACAAATCAGAACATATAGTTTACAAAAGAATAAAAAATTTTGTTTTTCCTTATTACTCATCCCTATCCGGAAATAACAGAGTTTTAGCCACAATTGCTCTGGGTGCCAGTCCTACTGGGTGGGGTTTGCCAGGTACTCTGTGGCCCCTTTCAGTCTGAAAAAAGGTTTCATAAATTTTCCGCTCCTACCACTAATCCACTTCTGAATCCAACCCTCTAGATCTCTATTTTCAATATCTTCTGTCAACCCCACTATTCGAATATTTGCTCATCTAGATGGTCTTCTAAGTCCGCCAACTTCTCTTTAAGAAGCTTACTTTCTTTTAAAAATACCTGCATTTCTTTTTTAAGACTCCTTACATCTGCCTCTGGCTTTACCTGAGAAGAATTATTTGATACCTTCTCACAGATTTTAAACATATCTTCTCTTAGCGTCGCTAGATCAGAAGAAAGTGAGCCAACCTGAGTAGGGATTCAACTGTAGTTCCCGTTTTCTGCACTGTAGCAAGGATTTCTATCCAGATAGGGTTGGTAGCTTCCCCGCCTCCCATCTGTGTCCGCTACTACCCCCCGCTTCCTTATCTGTTTGTGAGGAAGTAGGAGGAAGTTTCAAAGTATGGCGTGTTTTAACCACCGGAGAGCGACGTAATTATAACTTCTCCCCTGATTTCTCCCTTGCTTCCTTC
Source organism: Engystomops pustulosus (assembly GCF_040894005.1). NCBI lineage: Eukaryota > Metazoa > Chordata > Amphibia > Anura > Leptodactylidae > Engystomops > Engystomops pustulosus. The sequence goes on along the minus strand of NC_092412.1, from coordinate 100,425,629 downwards.
AGGGATGCCTCCCCCTGACTTGCTTCCCTGATTGTTAGCCGGAATTTTATAAATACTGATAATACTTCACCTTCAAACCTGGACAACCCTGCCAAAAGAGTATATAGGAGTAAATTACATCAAGGATTGTCAAACACAGACCCACGTCAATTCCCAAGCTGAAACCAGAGAACTGTGCTTATACAATTTTAAATAAAAGAACAAACCAGCAAGGAATACCCCAGTCAGCAAGCATTAATGTCCCTTTAACACCTTAATGACCGCTGTATCGGCTTTTTACGGTGGTCATTAAGGGTACTTCTTCTGACGCGTACGCCTTTCTACGGCAGCGCGTCAGAAGAAGATTTCGGGACACCGGGTCTCGCTGGTGCCGGTGTCGGGCTGTGATATCACAGCCAAGACCTGGCACTAACACCCAGGATCGGAAAAACTGGTATCAGTACGCTCGGGAGGAATTTGGCATCAAGCGTTGCAGTGCGTTTCATCATTTAATTTATTCTGAAAATGTCAGTTTTGGCCTAAATGAATGTATTTTCCCAAAAAATTCTATAGTTTCTAATTCGCAAGTCCATATTTTTTAACCCATGTGAAACACTTAAAGGGTTAATAGACTTAATAGAAGTTGTTTTACATACGTTGAGGGGTGAAGTTTCTATAGTGAGGTAATTTATGGGGTTTTACTATTATTTAGGCCTCTCAAAGTCACTTGAAAGCTGAGTTGTCCCTCAAAATGTGAGTTTTGGCAATTTTCATGAAAATAAGAAAAATCGCACCTAAAGTTCTGCGCCTCATAACATCCTAGAAAAATGACCGGAAGCATAAAATATCATCCCAACATAAAGCAGATATTCTGTAAATGTTAATTATCAAACTTTTTGGGTAGTTTTACATCTTGTCTGGAAACCAGAACATTTCAAACTTGGAAAATGAAGAATTTTTACAAACTTTTGCCAAATTTTCACTTTTTTTCAGAACGAAACGCAAAACTTATCGCTTAAATTTTATAACTAACATGAAGTACAATGTGTCACGAGAAAACATTCTCAAAATCACCCGGATATGTTAAAGCGTTCCGAAGTTATAACCAGTTATCGTGAGACATGTCAGATTTGAAAAATCGAGTCTGGTCATTGAGCTGAAAACTAGTGTCGGTGATAAGGGGTTAACCAAGAGTCTATTATGACCAAACAATTAGCGGATCCCATAGACCTGTACCTGTTGGAAAAAAGGGGCAACTACACAAAGTCAGTCTATAATGTTAATGGCACCGTGGCCACAGGTACTGACTGGTGAGGGCAGGCCGATAAAGCCAAACCGGCAGAGACACGCCGATGCAGCCAAGCCAACAGAAAGAGTCTGGCTAAATCTAGCCGGCACAACCGAGACGGCAGACCCAGGTGGCTAACCCCGAATGACAAACCCCTAAAAGGCAGACCCCCTACCAGTTGGCCCCAAGCCAACGGACCCCAGAGCACCACACCCCCGACCGGTGAACTTTGGTTATCAGCATATTCCAGAGGGCAGCAAGCTTGGAATTAACAGCAGTGTCACCTTTAAGACCCAATTCCGATTGACCAGTTAGCTCTGCCTTAAACCAGGGGTAGCAGCAGAAACACAATAATCAAGTTTAACAGCAACTCCCTTATGTACCCTACTGCCAGTGCGAGACTACCACAGACAAAGCCAGCGTGGGTCGCCGCTCGCGACCCTCAGTCCTCCCCTCAGTCCTTCCCTCGCTATGTACACTCACTGGCCACTTTATTAGGTACACCTGTCCAACTGCTTGTTAACACTTAATTTCTAATCAGGCAATCTCCTGCAGTTCAAACCGAGCATCAGTATGGGGAAGAAAGGGGATTTGAGTGCCTTTGAACGCCTTTGAACGTGGCATGGTTGTTGGTGCCAGAAGGGCTGGTCTGAGTATTTCAGAAACTGCTCATCTACTGAGATTTTCACGCACAACCATCTCTAGGGTTTACAGAGAATGGTCCAAAAAAGAAAAAACATCCAGTGAGCGGCAGTTCTCTGGGCGGAAATGCCTTGTTGATGCCAGAGGTCAGAGGAGAATGGGCAGACTGGTTTGAGCTGATAGAAAAGCAACAGTGACTCAAATCGCCACCCGTTACAACCAAGGTAGGCAGAAGAGCATCTCTGAACGCAGAGTACGTCGAACTTTGAGGCAGATGGGCTACAGTAGCAGAAGACCACACCGGGTGCCACTCCTTTCAGCTAAGAACAGGAAACTGAGGCTACAATTTGCACAAGCTCATCGAAATTGGACAGTAGAAGATTGGAAAAACGTTGCCTGGTCTGATGAGTCTCCATTTCTGCTGCGACATTCGGATGGTAGGGTCAGAATTTGGTGTCAACAACATGAAAGCATGGATCCATCCTGCCTTGTATCAACGGTTCAGGCTGGTGGTGGTGGTGTCATGGTGTGGGGAATATTTTCTTGGCACTCTTTGGGCCCCTTGGTACCAATTGAGCATCGTTGCAACGCCACAGCCTACCTGAGTATTGTTGCTGACCATGTCCATCCCTTTATGACCACAATGTACCCAACATCTGATAGCTACTTTCAGCAGGATAATGCGCTATGTCATAAAGCTGGAATCATCTCAGACTGGTTTCTTGAACATGACAATGAGTTCACTGTACTCAAATGGCCTCCACAGTCACCAGATCTCAATCCAATAGAGCATCTTTGGGATGTGGTGGAACGGGAGATTCACATCATGGATGTGCAGCCGACAAATCTGCGGCAACTGTGTGATGCCATCATGTCAATATGGACCAAAATCTCTGAGAAATGCTTCCAGCACCTTGTTGAATCTATGCCACGAAAAATTGCGGCAGTTCTGAAGGCAAAAGGGGGTCCAACCCGTTACTAGCATGGTGTACCTAATAAGTGGCCGGTGAGTGTACGACTTGTGGAGAGTGGACAACCCTACAGCTAAAGCCTACACCTTTTTCTCCCACCCACACAATACCTACACCCGCATTGATTATTTTTTGGGGACGTATCTATTCTGAGAACCTTGCAGCAATCCACCATAGGACTTATAACATGGTCTGATCACGCCCCCATCATGCTTGTGCTCGATTTTACTACCCCTATTCATCGCCCGCTACACTGGAGGCTCAATGAGACTCTAATCTCCAACGTGTGCAGAGCTGAACCAATGCCTAATAAACTACTTTGGTGATAACACTCTTACGGCCCCATCCCAGATTATCCTATGGGAGGCCCATAAAGCAGTTATCAGGAGGGACTGTATTTCTGTAGCTGCACGAAAACAGAAAATGGTTCATGCCGCCCGCCAGAAATGTGAAAGGGAACTACGAGGTCTAGAAGCGCGCCTGCTGTCTAAACCCTCTCTGCATCTACTGAGACGGGTGGTAGATGCTAGAGCCAGCCTACGCAAGCTCCTACTTATGGGGATTGAGAAGCTACTCCGATATTCCCGTAGACGATTTTATGAATTCAGCAACAAGGCCCACACTTTGTTAGCAAACCAACTAAGGACACAAACAGCTAACAGTAACCCTTATGGCATTAAAGATGCCGCGGGGACAATTAATTACGACCCGAAGGTAGTGGCCCGAATCTTTGAAGATTATTACAGCACACTATATCCCCCCCCCACGGTCAACTCTGACTCCCAGGGGCGATGGAGGGCCTATCCCAATACCTGAATGAATGCAATTTGCCCACCCTTTCGGGGGAGGTGTTGGACAGCCTAATCCAAGAAATTACCCCTGAGGAACTAGCAGAGGTGCTGCAAGCCATGCCCACGGGCAAGGATCCAGGCCCTGACAGGTTTACTTATACCTACTACAAAACCTATAGCGAAATTTTGATACCCACATGGTCAAGCTGTTCAACGCCTTCCTCGGAGGCACACCTATCCCACCCTCTATGTTATGCTCCTACATCACAGTACTCCCCAAACCTGGTAAAGACCCTTTGTCATGCACGAGCTACCGCCCCATAGCCCTACTTAATACAGACCTAAAAGTCTTCACTTAACTACTAGCTGACAAACTGAGCCAGTGGCTCCCACACTTGGTCCACAAGGACCAGGTTGGGTTTACTAGACACCACCAGACGGGAGATAACACACGAAGAGCCGCGGATCTCCTGGAGGTTATCCGACACCAAGATACAGAGGCGCTTTTTCTAAGCCTAGACGCTGAGAAAGCATTCGATAGACTGGACTGGACCTTCATGTTCACCACCATACAACGGTTTGGATTTACAGGCCCCTTCCTCCAAGCTTTAAGGCACCTGTATTGTGCCCCCACAGCGTCGGTTCGGCTTCCCCATAAGCATTCATCCTTCTTCCCTATCAAAAATGGTACAAGCCAGGGTTGTCCACTCTCACCACTGTCATATGTCCTTAGCATCGAACCCCTGGCAGAGTACATAAGGGCTAATACAGATATTAGAGGCATAAAGGTCCGCAACACCCAATTCAAAATCTCTTTATTCGCGGATGATGTCCTGTTCACTCTTGCCAACCCCCTGACCACCCTACCAAACTTACAAGTGACGCTGGACCGTTATAGTTATTTTTCAGGGTACAAAATTAATAATACCAAGACGGAGGCTCTGCCGCTGAATATCCCAAGGAAGCTAAGGGCCTTACAGGCCACATTCCCTTATACGTGGAAATCTTCCTCCCTAAAATATCTAGGGATTCACCTTACCCCTAGCTATGGTGCCCTTTTTGGGGCCAACTTTACACCTCTCTTCTAAGAAATCACATCTATGTTAACCAGATGGAAACCACTACATGTGTCCCTCCAGGGGCGGGTCGCCGCAGTGAAAATGACAATTTTGCCTAAACTGTTATATTTATTTGAAACACTGCCAGTTAGGGTGCCTACGGCGAGGTTGGCGGGATTGCAGTCCAGATGCCTGGACTATGTTTGGAGTGGACTATGTTAGGATCCCAAAGTTGGTCATGACCGCTGGATCCACTAACGGAGGCCTAGCCCTACCTGATCTAAAATTATACTATTTCTCCGCCCACCTCCGACACATAGCTTCCTGGTCCACTCTCCCGGCCTATAACAGATGGACAGAGGTGGAAAAACTGTGGCTGGCACCGTATCATCCAGCAACCTTGATTTGGGGTCCCCCGCATGACATACCACCATCTGCCCTCTTGGGGTATTTGCAATTTACTAGAGACATATGGTTTAAATGCAGAGTGCGTTTCCAACTAGCCACCCTTAGGTTGCCACTCACCCCGGTACTTTTTACCCCACACCTCCCAGACAGTGTGACTTCAGTAAATTTTAAATCTTGGATAGAGGCCAAGTTATTCCAGATTAAAGTCTATACGGACGTTCACAGCAGACTGATTCTTCCCCTCGCCACCTTGGTAGAGAGGTTTTCGACTCTCGCAGAAGGCCTCTTTCAGTACGGACAAATTAAACATTATATATCATCGCATATGGGTCCGGGGGAGATCCCTCGCCCATCTCCATTTGAGCTTATATGTGCCTCAGGGCCCTCTTCCAAAGGTTTAATTTCCAACATTTATAGCATTTTATACTCCCCAGTGAGACCCACTCAGCCTACACATACGTATATGGCCAAATGGGAAACATGGTTGAATAGGAAATTTTCTATGGAACAATGGCCGATTATCTGGTCGAGCGCTAAAAAGGCCTCCATAAACTCTCTTTACAATACCTGCTGGCGATGTAACAGGGAGGTGGGTTCTGTGTACCACATTTTCTGGTCATGTCCGTCTATAGTAAACTACTGGAATATGATTGAAAGCCTCTTGAGGAGATCCTGGGAACCAGTGTCCCCTTGAACAGCTGTTTAATTAGGCAAATCTCCCTTCAGCTGTAGCAATACGTTTCTAAACGCATGCAGTAAACGCGACGTGTGACTGCACCCAGAAGCTAGTCCTCAGCTTCAGTTCTGCATCTTTTCTTCATTTTTTTCTTCTTGACGCAACAGTTTTGTCTAAAAAAAAAAAACCCTGAGGGCACGTTCACACGTTGCGCTTTGGTTGCGTTTTCATTGCATTTTAACCGGTTAAGGACCGGGCCCTTTCCCGTTTTTTCATTTCCATTTTTCACTCCCCACCTTCAAAAATCTATAACTTTTTTATTTTTACACGTAAAAAGCTATGTGATGGCTCGTTTTTTGCGTAACAAATTGCACTTCATAGTGATCACATTGAATATTCCATGCCATGTACTGGGAAGCGGGAAAAAAATTCCAAATGCAGTGAAAATGGTGAAAAAACACATTTGTGTCGTATTCTTGTGGGCTTGGATATAACAGCTTTCACTTCACGCCACAAATGACGCATCTAATTTATTCTTTGGTTCAGTACGATTACAGGGATACCAAATTTGTATAGGTTTTATAATGTTTTCATACATTTACAAAAATTAAAACCTCATGAACAAAATTTTTTTTTTATTTTGCCGTCTTCTTGTGCTTATAACTTTTCCATACTTCGTTGTATGGAATTGAGGGTGGTGTCATCTTTTGCGACTTTTGATGATGTTTTCAATGATATTATTTTTAGGACTGTACGATCTTTTGATCACTTTTTATAGAATTTTTAAATTTTTTTTAAATGGCAAAAAAGTGCCAGTTTTGACTTTGGACGCGATTTTCCCTTACGGGGTTAAACGCAGTGAAAACCCGTTATTATATTTTGATAGATCGGGCATTTTCAGATGCAGCGATACCCAATGTGTTTAGGATTTTTACTGTTTATTTATATTTATATCAGTTCTAGGGAAAGGGGGGTGATTTGAATTTTTAGGTTTTTTTATTATAATTTTTTTTTTTAACTTTTTTTTTATTTTTACTATTTTTCAGACTCCCTAGGGTACTTTAACCCTAGGTTGTCTGTACGATCCTATCATATACTGCCATACTACAGTATGGCAGTATATGGGGATTTTACTTTTCATACATTACAATGTGCTGATAGCACATTGTAATGAATGGGTTAACCCGAAGTAGCTTCGGGTCTTCGTGAGACCCGAAGCTACCATGGCGACGGATCGCCGCTCTCCGATAACTTCATGGGGAGCGGCGATCCTCGGAAAGATGGCGGCGCCCATGCACCGCCATCTGTTTGAAGCCGCCGGCAGCGATCAGCAAGAAAACACCCGCGATCGGTGCCGGCACCGATCGCGGGTGTTACCGGTAAGCCTTTGCTGCAATATGGAGCAGAGACTTACCGGCTGTGCAGAGGGCTCGGCCCGCAAGCCCTCTCCATGCATCGTAACGCGACCGGTTAAAATGCATAACAACAGCTGAGGAAAGGTGATTTGCCTAAATACATTACTATTAACATTTGTTAACACATGTATTTTGTAAATGCAAACATAAACATATTGTTAACACATGCGTTAACAATGTGTTAACGCATGCGTTTTGTTAACACAAATGTTAACAGTAATGTAATTAGGCAAATCACCTCATCTCAGCTGTTGTAATGCGTTTTAAAACGCAATGAAAACGCAATTAAAGCGCAACGTGTGAATGCGCCCTCAATGTTTAACATTGCTTTGCATTACACCTGTTTATTTAGTCTCATCAGTGAAAAAACGAATGTTGTATCCGTTTTTTTTGCGGACCCAAAAGACTTCTATTGTCTTCTGTGATCCACATCAGTGCAGAAAACAGAACATGTTTCATAATTTTCTGCAATGAATTAATGAATGGATCAGTGAAAATACAAGCCAATGTGAAAACACCCTTTGGGTGAAGACACACATGGAGTTTTTAGGTCGTTTTTGGGCCATTTTTTTTACTAAGTCCATTTTCAGATCGTAAAAAATGCATGCGTTTTTGTCCAGTTTTCCGAATTTGCGCAATTAAAAACGGACAAAAAGGCATGCGTTTTCAAAAAAACGCATGCGTTTTTAAAAAACAGATGCATTTTTTATGATCTGAAAACGCACTTAGTAAAAACGGCTCAAAAACGGCCTAAAAACGCCTTGTGTGTCTTCACCCTTAGAAATCAATGGATTTGTGAGGCATTCATGAAAATTACTGAAAGGCCGCAGTCACACGTACCGCTAGGTGTCCGTCATAATGTTAACTTGTGTGTTAACATTACTTTAACCCCTTAACGCTATGTGCCGTAGCTCTACGGCGCAGAGGTATAAGGAGTGTATGAAGAGGGCTCATGGGCTGAGTCCTCTTCATACAGAGGTGGGGGTTTTTGCATTTTGCAGAAAACCCCCACCGCTAATAACCGCGGTCGGTGCTTGCACCGATCGTGGCTATTAACCCTCTCAACGCCGCCGGCAAAGTCGCCGGCGGCATTTAAAAGACGGCGGCGCGCGGGCGCCTCCATCTTTTTTTTACGATCGCCGCGCCCCCGAACGTCATCGGGGGGGGCGGCGATTGGTTGCCATGGTAGCCTCGGGTCTTCTTTTGATCCGAGGCTATCTGGCTTCTGCAGATTCGTTACAATGAGCCAGTGGCTCATTGTAATGAATGTGCTGCAAAAATGCCATATATTGCAATACAGAAGTATTGCAGTATATGGTAGGAGCGCTCTGACCATCTAGGGTTAATGTACCCTAGATGGTCTAAGAATTAGGGAAAAAAAAAGAAAAAAAAAAGTTTAAAAAATAAAAAAAATTAATAAAATATTAAAAATTCAAATCACCCCCCTTTCCCTAGAACTGATATAAAACATAATAAACAGTAAAAATCACATATTAGGTATCGCCGCGTCCCAAAACGCCCGATCTATCAAAATATAAAAACGGTTACGGGCGGCGGTGACCTCCGAGGTGGGAAATGGCGCCCAAATGTCCGAAATGCAACTTTTACACCTTTTTACATCACATAAAAAATGAAATAAAAAATGATCAAAATGTCGCACAGACCTCAAAATGGGAGCAATGAAAACGTCGGCTCATTTCGCAAAAAATGACGCCTCACACATCTCCGTGCACCAAAGTATGAAAAAGTTATTAGCGTCAGAAGATGGTAAAAAATTTTTTTCTTTTTTGTACACATTCGTTTAATTTTTGAAAATGTATTAAAACACAATAAAACCTATACAAATTTGGTATCACAGCGATCGCACCGAACCAAAGAATAAAGTAGGCGTGTTATTTGGAGCGAAGAGTGAAAGTCGTAAAAACAGAGCCCACAAGAACGTGACGTGCGTTTTTTTTTCAATTTTTCCACATTTAGAATTTTTTATCAGCTTCGCAGTACACGGCATGTTAAAATCAATAACATTACAGGAAAGTAAAATTTGTTACGCACAAAATAAGCCCTCACACTGGTCTGTACACGTAAAAATGAAAAAGTTATGGATTTTTGAAGTTGGAGAGCGAGAAATGAGCGGAAAAACCCTGCGTCCTTAAGGGGTTAATGTATACATTTGTTAACGCAATGGTAGAGCATAATATATATGATATAAGCAAAGGAATTGAGAATTACAAGTTACAGTCAGAGCTGCAGTCATCTGAGATGGCATAACGGTGGCAGACCGTCCTATAGATCGAATGTGTCACGCAATACTTTGAGAATGGCAACTATAAAAGCGGCAATTTAATGGACTGTAACCTCAAGGCGCGTTCACACGTTGCACTTTGGTTGCGTTTTCATTGCGTTTTAAAACGCATTACAATAGCTGAGGAGAGGTGATTTGCCTAATTACATTACTATTTACATTTGTTAACGCTATGTTAACGCATGCGCTAACAAAACGCATTGTTAACGCATGCGTTAGCACTGCGTTGACGCATGCGTTTTGTAAACGCAAACGTTAACAGTGACGTAATTAGGCAAATCACCTCATCTCAGCTGTTATAATGTGTTTTTAAACGCAATGAAAATGCAACCAAAGCGCAACGTGTGAACGCGCCCTCAGTCTCTCCTCTTCTTCCTCTACAGGTAACCCACCCCTGCTTGCTGTTATATCTCTGCAATTTTCATCTGTGTGTCCTGATCTGCTGTCTTTAATGGTAACCCACCCCTGCATCAAATTCTTCTTCCTAAAGTTTACAATCCTGTTTGATCTTCTTTAATTAACTGATCTTTATATCTAGAAACTTTGTTTGTTTTTCTTTTGCAAGAGAAACTTTCACTCATATGTTCTGCATTTGGGGCCTAATGATTTTACAACCTAAGTATGGCTCTGCCCCTTCCCTTTAAATTTAGTTTCCTGCAGACCGTCCTATAGCTAGAGTGTCCTATAGATCAAGTGTCATGCAATACTTTGAGAATGGCAATTATAAAAGTGGCAATTAGAAAGGGCAAGAGAAAGGTAAACGTGCAAAGAAATCATTGATTTTCATATCTGGTTTGTCTGTCTACCTCTTCAATGGCTTTGTAATATTGCTATCTTTTTTTTCTCTCTCCTTGCGTCCAACTATCCCATCAGTGTCTTCCGTTCACATCTGTTCTTCAATCCTTCCTTCACCATTGTACTCCTCACATGTTCTCTATACTTTATCCAACCCCCATACTCCATCTGGTTCTGCTGCGAAGCAGAGTTCACCTTTTCATAAATCGCTTAATCACCTTCTTTCCTTGTCTATTCTCTTCCTACTTGCAGCAGGTGATATCTCTCCAAACCCTGGTCCTCCTTCTTTCAGCTCAAAACTTTCCACCCCTCATAGGAACCCTACTAACCTCATCAATATCCAATGCATCCCCTCTACTATCTCCCCTTCCCGTCTTACAACTCCTTTCAAATGTGCCCTCTGGAATGCCCGCTCTGTGTGCAATAAACTGGAGTCCATCCACAACCTGTTTCTTTCCAAGTCCTTTGACTTGCTGGCTATCACCGAAACATGGATCCAGCAGGATGACACTGCATCACTTGCTGCACTGTGCTATGATGGTTTGCACTTCTCTCACTCCTCCAGACCAGAGAATAGGCAGGGAGGAGGGGTCGGCATACTCCTCTCTCCACGGTGCACTTTCCAGGTCATTCCTCCTGTGCCCTCTCTTACTTTCTCATCTTTTGAGGTTCACACCCTCAGACTTTTCCGCCCATTCTCTCTTCATGTGGCTGTAGTATACCGTCCTCCTGGCTCACCCTATTAGTTCCTTGATCACTTTTCTTCCTGGCTCCCTCTCTTTCTATCGTGTGATATCCCAACACTCATCATGGGAGACTTTAACATCCCTATGAACACCCCCATCTCCTCTTCAGCCTCTCAGCTTTTATCACTTACTACCTCTCTGGGACTTGTACAACTCTCTGATTTTCCCACCCACCAAGAGGGAAACATCCTTGACCAGGTCTTTGCCTGACTCACTTCTGTCTCTGACTTTACTAACAATGACTTATCACTTTCAGACCATAACCTTCTCTCTTTTACTGTAAATAGTTCTTGTCCTGTACAGAATATGTCCATTTATCACACATAGCGGAACCCATGTGCCATTAGTGTTCCCCACCTCGCAGAAACTGTGCAGCCATCACTGTCCCCCATCTCCTCTCTCTCCTGTCCTAACCTGGCTACTAATCATTATAATGATGTTCTCAAAAGTGCCCTAGATAAGATGGCACCACCTTCGGTTCAAGCCTTTCAACACAAATGTAGGCAACCTTGGCACATGGCACAAACCCGTTTAGTGACTTCGGGCATTTCCTCTGACTTTCTTCACTTTAAATTTATGCTCAAATCCTATAACTCTGCTCTCCCTCTTGCTAAACAGGTCTATTTTACTAATCTAATATCTTCTCTTTCTAACAACCCCAAAAGGCTCTTCAATACTCTTCTCTCCTTACTAACATCAAAGGTGCAGCCGCATGTCACAGACCTTGGGGCTGAAGATCTAGCCACCTACTTTAAAGATAAAATCGACTGCATTCGCAAGGAAATAATTTCTCAGTCCACTAACTCCATAAATCCCCTTTACTCTGGTACCTTACCCTGTTCACTCTCTTCCTTTGAGCCAGTCACAGAGGAAGAAGTGTCCAGGCTCCTTTCCTCTGCTCGACCCACTCCCTGCATCAGTGACCCCCATGCAGGGGCGCACTTGCCATGAGACGAGTTGAGAATCTCGCCTCAGGCGGTGCGCCACCTGCTGGACGAGGGGGCGGCGTTGTTCGCCCACCCGCCTATGCTGCCGCCAGCCACTCCGCCTCTGGCTCCGCTCTCTCCTCCCTCTCCATCTCCGCTCGCTCCCTCCGTCCCGTTCATCATCTCCGCTCGCTCCCTCCGTCCCGTTCATCATCTCCGCTCGCTCCCTCCGTCCCGTTCATCATCTCCGCTCGCTCCCTCCGTCCCGTTCATCATCTCCGCTCGCTCCCTCCGTCCCGTTCATCATCTCCGCTCGCTCCCTCCGTCCCGGTCATCATCTCCGCTCGCTCCCTCCGTCCCGGTCATCATCTCCGCTCGCTCCCTCCGTCCCGTTCATCATCTCCGCTCGCCCCCCCCCCCTTTACCTCTCCTCTCTTATCTCAGTCTATAGCCCAACTCGTGCTCTTAGATCCGCCAGTGATCTTAGATTAACCTCTACCCTAGTGCGGACCAAGACTTCTCTAGAGCATTCTAGGAAATGCTCTGCCCCGGACTATCAGACTAACACCTAACCTCCAAAGTTTCAAACATGCTCTTAAAACCCATTTCTTTAGGCAAGCCTATAACACTCATAAACTCATCATGAAGTTTTAACTCTTTTACTAACCTGTCCTGTGTCCTCCTCCCATCTGTTATCCAGCAACCAGCAGGCACAAGACTTCTCTGCAGTCCCATTCACCCTGGACCTGGTATATAAGATGACGGCTGATGACTGGGTCAATCGACAGCAATTCCATTTATTATATGTTGTTCTATTCCCTTAAGAAGAATGGCTTGACCATTATATATTCTTTTACCTCCTCATAAACTGTAAGCTCTTGCGAGCAGGGACCTCACTCCTCTTGTTCCATACGAATGTTTGTGCTCTGTCATGTTTTATTATATTTGTATTTGTCCCCTATGATTTGTAAAGCGCTACGGAATATGATGGCGCTATATAAATAAAGATTATTATTATAGATGATTGCAGCTCTGGATGTGACTAAGAATATCACATGGTTTAAGTGGCACAATTGAAAACATATTTCTTCACACATAAGCTGCCTAATACAAAGAATGATACGGTATATAAGGAGCTCTGCTCTTCTACTTTCATTATAAAATGAACTTTTATATTTCTGCTAATGCAGCACAAGTACTTCAGGGGTATAAGAATTACACCTCCTCCAAAAAAAAAAACACCTCCTTACTCTGTGCTCCCCCTCTAATTAAATCTAGCAGCAGTATTGATGTGCTGCTGATGGTTTCAGCAGAGAGAGTGATGGAGAGCGCAGAACAGTGATGGCAAACCTTTTAGAGGCCAAGTGCCCAAACTACAACCGAGACCCACTTATTTATCGCAAAGTGCAACACAGAAATTTAATTTGTGATTTATACTCCCTTCTCTGTCACAGCTTTCATTCATATCAGCACCCTGAGGACACCAATAAAGCAGAAAATAGAAGAAATTTTGATGATCATTGTAGATTCCCTCCAAGGTCCCATAAACAGGAAGAATTGTCAGGGTCGGAGCAGGAGCTACAATGATAGAAATCACTGTCACTTTAAAATAGCAAGTCCTGGGCTGTCTGGGACTGTAGGAAGATACCTGGAGTCATCTCTAGTGAAGGCTGGGTGCCCACACAAAGGTCTCCGAGTGCCACCTCTGGCACCAGTGCCATAGGTTAGCCACCACTGGCGCAGAAGGAGCAGGGGGCTGGTTCCATGGGCTTTGGGGGGCATTACCAGAGCCCCTTTTGGCTTTGGGTTCTCTGGCTATTTCACCCCCTCCTCGTAGTAACACAGGCTACACATATGCCATGCTGTCAGGAGGTGGGTTTGCCTTTATGTTTGCCCCCTGCCCCTGCTTTCTATACATCTCCCCCTCCATGTCCCCTGCCATGTAGCAGCACTTCCTGGGAGCAGGACTAATTTCATTTCGGAGGCTCCTCCCCGCACACCACGGTGTCTGTGACCATAACATGGAGGCGGAGGACCCTGTAAGTCACCTGTGGAACAACCTGTACTGCCCCATCTGCTGGGAGGTGTTCAGCAACCTGCTGAGCCTCCAGTGCGGGCACAGCTTCTGCCAGAGCTGCATCCATACAGCATCCTCTACCTCCTCCAGAGCCCTGCAAAATTACCTCCAGCAGGCCATTTGTGAGGAACAGACTCCATGATGGTGCTAAAAACACAAGCTTCCGCAAGTCAATGGCGTCCTGGAGACATTTCTAAAAAATACATTGTATATTATGTATAATGTGATGTGTGATGTACGAATATAGAGTCTACACTTGTGAGAATTGTTACTCTTTGTTGATCCCCAGCACCTCATCCACATAACCAAAACATGTCCTCCCACATACAATAAAACTGTTCACACCATATGAAATAATATAGACAAAAGGCAGAAAGGTGAGGAATGAAAATGTATTTAATCCTCAGAAATTATTTATATATTATTTATTTATGTCAAATGTATGACACAGATCATTGTGTGGTTCTCATTTTGGATCACACACAGCAGAAGAATGAAATCCAAGTCATGGAGATGGTTATTATGTGGCACTTTGCATCCAAGATGTAGATAGAGTAGAATCCTGGAGGGTATAGAAACGCTGAAAGAGAGAACATTGTATAAGTACATGACAATAATCTAACGTAATCTAACGTGTTATTGTATGTAATCCCACAGATAACTCTTATCATTCACGTAGTAATATACAAGTAACCCCATGACAGTATCCATCCTTGTATCATAGAAGCTGTGTCTTACCCACTGTAAGTGATTCCAGATGGAGTAAAAATGGAGCCAAGGTGAGCTGGAGGCTGGAAGCTTAAGTACACTTTCACTTTCCACTGTAATGTTCTGTACAAGACAGAAACAGCATGTATTACATTGTATTCCAAGAATAAGACAGATACATGTTTACAAACAAAGTATTTTTGCACAATGCAGCTGTTCTACAATGTAATAAAAATGGTAACTTATAGGAGTCTACCATTTGTATATGTGATGGTAAATGTCCTTTAAGTACTTCTAATACTGCCCCCTACATACAATAATATAATTACTCTATTACTGCCCCTATGAACAATAATACATTTTTGGTTGCTACAACTACTGCAACAGGAAATAAAACAATACACTAAAATGTCACCAACTAACATGGAAATATAACTTACTGACTGTACCTCATGTGGTAAAGATCTTAACACTGACTGATGATCAATGGTGGTCAGAGAGAAGCACTGAGATTTATGTCCTGGTCACCTAGATGGGGCACTCAGAAAGGTCAAAAGAGAAATTTGAGATGGATTTGCAGACCCCTGGACGGGTGTGACCTTCGGGTTCTTGTTGTGATGACAGAACCAAGGACGGACTTGAGAAGACCTCAATGTTACTTTTCAGTCTGTGCAGGAAGGGAGGTTCAATAGTTTGGTTTTCAACTTTCTCCCAACTGACGTCATTATAAAATGGGTGATGCTTTATTATCACTCCCCATCGCAGGCGTCTACGTTTTTCCTTGCAAAGGATCCTTGCTACTATATCTTTCGCCTCCTTAGTCATGTTTTTGGGGAAGGTGGGCTCCTTACTCATGACAATTTCTCTGAACTCCTCGGCAGAATCAACCTCTTCAAATGGGAAAGAGTTTGACATCAGGTGGTGAAGTAGCACTCCAAATGCCCACCAGTCAACGGCAGAGTCATAGTAATCCTCGTTTAGGATCTCTGGGGCCATATAAGTTTGTGTTCCACAAAAGCCGCTGATCATATCTATGCCAAAGACATTCTCTGCTGCCAGACCAAAGTCACATATCCGTATGTGGCCCCGACGGTCGATGAGAATATTCTCTGCCTTGATGTCCCTGTGGATCACTCCAAGTTTATGTAAGTGTTGAATGCCACATAGAATTTCCGCTGTGCACAAAACTGTCGTCTTCACATCCAAAGCTCCTTCCACCTCCAGGACCTCTTCCAGATCACCACCAGGCAGGTATTCCATTGCAAGGAATGCATAGATGTCATTTTGAAAACCGCAGTAGACTTGGCAGAGGTATGGCTTACCAGATGATCTTAGCAGCACACTCTTTTCTGTTAGGAGGGAGGCATTCTGCTTTTTTTTAGCAATGGCTTTTATAGCTACCATGGTCTTCTTCTCTGTTGTGGATGCCAAGTACACAATCCCAAAACCACCTCTAGCAAGTTCTTGGTGTATCTTGAATTGGGATAATCCACGAGGGTTGATGCTGGTGGATGGCATAGCCTCTCTATACTCATCAGGTTTTTTTTTCTTTTTGGTCAGCATCTCCTCATCTTCTAGTTTTCTTTTCTCCCCTGTTTTTTCAGGCCGCTCAGTGTCGGCTCGGCCTTGGCTATACCGGGCTCGGGAGTTTCTTCTCATTGGAAGATACTTTTTGGAGCAGTTCTGGTCTTTTTTGCTGCTCCTTTTTGCTCTTTTCTTATCCTCGCCATCACTCTCTCTCTTCCTCTTCATGCCACCCCCTTTACCCCTGGAAGGGGGTGACATCTTTTCCCCAATTCCCCAAAACCCAAAGTATTTGAGAAAAATCGCTCTCCTAGGACACTATGTAAAAGACAATATCCAATATGGAGTCTGAGAATTCTTGAGCGTGTTCCATGCTTATATAGCGTCATGATGTCATAAATGTAAGGCATGTCATAATATGCCAGCCAATCAGGAGAGGGATTTCCTATGAGTGTTCCATGCTAAGAGAATCCATTGATTTCATAGTTTCCAAATCTCTTTTGCATAATATTTAAAGACACATATCCAACAGAAAATCCCATCTATATTTATAAATATTTTTATATAAAATAATTAGCTTTACATTATTTCTACAGAACTTGCTGACAGTTTCCATCTGGATCTGACCAAATAAGGATGAGTCATTCAGTGCATGTCACCTGATGGTCAGTTATATCCCTGTGCACTGGTGCTTGGTGGATGGGGATATTATTAGTTATTGGCATTTGGTCTCCTAATGGCCAAAGTACACAGTCAGCACCCAGGAACCTCCTGGTCTGTAGAACTTCTAACCAACTGATCTGAGGAGCTCAGAGGTAGAATCAGGGGTTTACCATGTTGTAATTATTATACCTACATGTAGAAAGCAGTAAATATTATTATTAATATAATTGAAATGGCTCTTATGTATCTATGTTTTGACGACATGAACAGAAGTACGAGGATTTAATGGGTGAAGTTCATTTTCAAAATAAAAATTGCTGGGTGGTTTGGGTGGCCATTGGCGCCCTTGAAGGCTAAGGCAATAGGTTACTGCCCAAACTGCCTGTATTATAATCCACTACTGACTTAAACTGAACTAAATTGCAACCAGGCCACAAGACAAATAAGTAGCCTAGGAATAGGAAGTGGAGTTCACTAATGTGTACAGCCAGCCCATCTTGCCCCCAGTAGTATACAGCCTGCCTCCAGTAGTATACAGCTTGCCCCCAGTAGTATACAGCTTGCCCCCAGTAGTATAAAGCCACCTCAGCCTGCCCCCAGTAGTACACAGCCTGCGCCCAGTAGTACACAGCCTGCCCCCAGTAGTATACAGCCAGCTGGCCCCCAGTAGTATACAGCCAGCCTGCCCCCAGTAGAATACAGCCAGCCTGCCCCCAGTAGTATACAGCCAGCCTGCCCCCATGTAGTATTCAGCCAGCCTGCCCCCATGTAGTATACAGCCAGCCTGCCTCCATGTAGTATACAGCTAGCCCCATGTAGTATACAGCTAGCCCCATGTAGTATACAGCATGCCCTCGGTAGTATACAGCTTGCCCCTGGTAGTATACAGCTTGCCCCCAGTAGTATACAGTTTGCCCCCAGTAGTAAACAGCCTGCCCCCAGTAGTATACAGCACCCCAGCCTGCCCCGTGTATTATACAGCCCAGCCCAGCCTGCCCCGTGTAGTATACAGCCACCCAAGCATAAAAAAAAATAAACTTATATACTCAACCTCTGGTGGCCCCGATGAGCAGCGCTGCTCCCCCCATGTCCGCGCGGCTCGTCTTCAGGCTTCTGCGTCCGTTTTCCTTCTTCTGCAGGGCGCCGCCATTGCTCTCACCCGGGCCGGCGCCCAGTATGACGCGCCGCTGCTGGCGTCATGCCAGGCGCCGCCCGGGGGAAAAACAATGGCGGCGCCCTTCAGAAGACAGAAGACGGGCACGGATGCCTGAAGACGAGCCACGCGGACATCGGGGGAGCAGCGCTGCGCATCGGGGCCACCGGAGGGTGAGTATATAAGTTTATTTATTTTTAAGTAATTTTTACTGACTCGTGTATAAGCCGAGGGGAAGTTTTTCAGTACATTTTTTGTGCTGAAAAACTCGGCTTATACACGAGTATATACGGTATGTATAGTTTCATTTTACTAACAACTAGTGGTAGATTTCTTTCAACCTACTAAACTTTACACTGCTTTCAACTACATTTTTTTTTTTTTTAATCGCTTTATTGGCACAGAAATGAAACGGTGCAACAGCACAAAACAAGGATCATTAGCTGAGGTACATCAGATATAACAACATACTGGGGCAGATTTATCAAGCTGTCTGAAAGTCAGAATATTTCTAGTTGCCCATGGCAACCAATCACAGCTCCCCTTTGAGATATTCATGAGCATTGGTAAAATGAAAGCTGAGCTGTGATTGGTTGCCATGGGCAACTAGAAATATTCTGACTTTCAGACAGCTTGATAAATCTGCCCCACTGTATGAGTCTCACCCAACCAATGACGTCAGGGGCACCTCTCCGAGCCTGGCCTTGCAATTCCAGATTCTGCTTGTCTGCTTCCTTCTGCTAAATAAGCTTACTGTGTCCGGCCACCATAATGCCTCTGTAGTTCAACAGCCAGAGCACGGAAGCACCGAACATTGGCCCGGGACTATACTAATTTCACCGAGCCCAGATGGAGGAGGCGGAACCTCGCAATCATGTCATCCCGCTCCATGAGAAGAGGCTCTTTCTGACATGTTTACATTAAAGCTACCTCTAGCTGCAGGACTTGAAGATGTGCTTGGACTAGGGGACATCAAGTAGCCGCTCAGCATGACACTTTTTAGGTCTTTTGTATACAGCTTTCAGTTCTATTTGTGGGTAATGCTAAATCTCTTGGAATATAGATGAAAATAGATAACGGCACTGCACAAAAAGACAGAAATATGCAATATATAAATACATCGCAGTGATGTTACTGTCCTGGATAAGAGATTTTTGACAGTCTACATCTGAATGACAGGATCTTGAAGAGTTGCTTGTTTTACCTTCTTGAGCTCATGTTTGGATTAGTGTTCCACTATCTAACATTTAGTCAGGTTAATGTCTCTATGGTATCACTCATGGTGAGCACTTTTCCTCTTTAATGCACTTTAACTGGTGCCCCTTCCGGACATCAGGTCGAGGAGTTACAGTAAAGACAGACATACAATCTAAATGATAATAGAAGGAAGGGGGTCTCTGGGCTCCTGGAGATTAGCTGCTACAATGCCTGCTGAAACCTGAACACTGAAAGAGCAGAAATAGGCTGTATGATGCTTGAAAAACATCACTAGGGTCAAATAGTTTTGAAATGAATATCAATACTAGAATATATTACTTGGCTCCTATTTCTTTCCCCTCTCCATAGACTTACTTGCTATGTAACATAACATAGTAAAATTTGATTAAACGGGGAGAGGGAACAGTAAGGCTCCTTTCGCAATAACATGTGCTCACCCGGAAGTAGCCCTTTCCCCTCTCCATAGTGAAGCACTGCTATATGTACCAGAAAAAAGAAAGTATGTCCTATCATTGCCCGTGTATAACACCGTACCACCGCCGCCGTCACAGCCGTCTATGGGGACACATGTGGCCGCTTAGGTCCCCACATGTGCTGTGTGATAGGGGCCTAAGAGACAGATACTTTTACTTAAGTAATTAAAATATTAGATTGAATGCAAGGCAACATGGAAAAGGTCGAGTCAGAAAGGGGTGATCATGGATGTTGGACAGTGAAATTGTGCAAGCTACCCATGGATGCTGGTTGATCACACAATCTTCTCTTATCAGTAGTGGATTATAATATGGGCGACCCAAGGATTCTAGAGAACTGATGGCCACCTAAATCACCTAAATCACTCACCAAGTTTGATAATGACCTGTACAGACTTCAAAACTTCCTCAAAATGTGTGTTTGCTCCCGACATGCATGTATACAGGATCCCTTCCAGTATTCCAAAAGTCCTCAAACTGGAGGACTCAAAACCGACACAACGGACTCCCTCCTTTCCAAGAAGCTTAGTTCTGCTACCACAAGAAGGTAGTCAATGGGACAGAATGTGAACTAGGCCTTTTGGAGCTAGTTCACTGTGTGTTCCTATATCATTCCAACCAAAGAGACAAGGGCTACTACATAGTGAGCAATTAGCATAAATTAAAATCATGTGCCCTTTTCCAAATTCTTTCAATTTGCCAAAAATTTTGGTAAAATTTTTTTTTGAGTCAGGACTACATGTAAAAAAACAATTGTGCTCCTGATTTACCATGAGGAGGAGCCTCTCAGTATATCAGGCACACCGTGGACAGACGTGATAAATCCCACCATGAGTGTATAACATACTACTTATTTATGCAACATTTGTTTATAGCCCTCTTAGGTCTAGTACAGCCCATATTATTACTATAGTAATACTATTGGTCTGTTTGCAATCGATATAATTGAAGCACATACATTTTCCCATATGGTTTAGTTGCTGTTATTAATGTAGATAAATGATATACAACTTGGAAGCTGCCCTTTTAGCATCAGAATTTTTATTTTATTACTTGTATTCTGTATTATAGAAGAGCGTTCCATAGTAGTTCTTTAAAACGGTTTATATTACATTTCTTCATCAGGATAGCTTTATGTTCCTTCTTCCATTTATTGTCTGTGTCCAGGACCAGCATCCCCCTGGCATATCTGCCATGAAGCTCCACACTCACGGCACATTTCTCGTATTCTGTGATAATATTCTCCTCAATAACTGCAGCCATAGCGTATGAGTCATAAGAGACAAAACTGGATTTCTGAGGCCACTTTGCTGTGATTTTCGCCATGAATCTGGCTTTCTCTGTGTCCTGGTGCACCCAGTTTTTGAAATCTTCCTAAAATAATTTTTTGGGGAAGAAACAGCACATAAGTTGTTGCATACATTATATGTGTATTTAACATGCTGAAAAGCCTCCTGATATAAAGGTCCAGCAATATAGGTATGGACAAATCCTGGCCAGGCCTGAGACCCAGCAAGAAAAAGGGCTAATTGAGGCAAGAGTTTTTATGTACATAAGCTCTCTATTATAGCCTTTATTTTCTATGGGTTTATTCAGACATTGGTTTTTATTCACTTTTTGGTTTTCTTTGCACATAAGGTCAGAAACAGTGGTCAGACCATCAATAACCGGCTGTGCGGTGTCCTGTATCACAGATTAACCACAGTGATAATGATGATGGTGGGACTTACAGATATATAATGCCAGGAGTCCCTTTGTCCCCTCTGAACAGAAGTTCAGACTCTTCCACTGCAACATTCCACCCCCTCTCAGTAGTAACGACACCTCTTCTTTTACATTACTACACCTATAACTATACATAGTGAATATAAGACACCTATATATTCTACGTTTGACTACTTCGCTGCCACTTTGAACTTTTACTAGCTGTCATCTTTCCATGAAAACCTTCAACTAATGGCTAGGTCCGTCTGCAGCAGATTTCCTGCTGAAGAAATTGGCAGTGGGTTTTCCACAATTCGATGCTCATGTTCTTTTTCTATTACTGTCCTCAGCAGTGATGTAGCTGGTGGCATCTCCCACAGCAGATTTATTGTCAAAACTTACTGTGTGGACCGAGCCTTAAAGGGAACTTGTCACCACCCTATCCCCCCAGTACCTTCTTCTGTAATATGTATGTCCCCTGAAAGTGTTTATAGTTTTCAACATGAATGAAAAATTATCTTTAATTCATTTGTACGACACAGTCAGACAGTCAGGTAACCCCGCCTCCTGCAGTCTGGTTACCCTGCCCCCTGCTGTCAGTTTGCTCTGCCACTCCAGAATGACATTGCAGGTCTGGCTCAAAAGCATGGAGTGGACAGCGCAAACTGGCAGGAGTTGGGGGTTACCTGACTGCCTCATACAAAAGAATAAAAGATTAGTTTTATTCATGCTGCAACCTAGAAGTATGCTAAAAAAATTTCCAGAAAAAGGTGATGGGGGGTATAGTGTGGTGGAGGGTTTGCTTTAATGTGATTAATTACTGTTGTCACAAACCTGGATATGTTAAGTCATTCAACATTAGAGCAGAAACTGGTTAAAGAAAAAGAAAAATGATACCATGGTAAGGCAGTTTTCCCGGGTGAACTCCAGAGCAGCAATAAATGTAGGACAAGTAAATTCATTAGTTACAATATAGGCAGCTTCAGGGTCCATGTAGAAATTAAACTCTGCACAAACTGTTATGTTCCCTCTACCTGAAATACAATAAAATAGAAAAATTTTATAGAAAATATTTTCAAATTATAAAATGAATGAAAATAGGATCTAAATACGACCTACATACAGATTTCTGGTGTAGGGCACAAACCCTGGTAGAAGCGAGCAGCTCTCCCCCTCTCTCGCCTAGAACTCCATTGTGGCTAAATCCATGGCTCTCTCACTTCCTCTCCCTCTCGGGCTGGACAAATGTGGGGGACGGCTGGGGTGAAATTTGTAGGTCAGCTCTTATCCCCAGATGCAGAATTGCTTCGCTTTGACGAGATAAGAGACATACTGTACCCGATACGGATAGTTTCCACTACACGCAATTGCGACACGCATTCAAAGCCCAATTCGGGTCCTTTAGCCTGACAGTGAAAATTTCCAAACTAGAGACTCTGATGAGTACCCCGGACCTCCCTAAATCACTCACTCAGTGCTATGCTCTTCTAAAAAAACAAAAGTCCAGACTATTTGATAGAGCCCATGAATGTTGGAGACGGGATATCCCTGACCTGTCGGATGATGACTGGAGGGAGGTCGAACTGTCCTACTTCACATTTGTGGTCAGTGCCAGGGACTTCCTGATCCAGTCTAAATTCCTCCATTGAGTATATTTCACCCCTGCTAGATTATTCCGCATGGGAGTAATTCCTAATGATCTTAGCTTTCGCTGTCAGGCTGAAGCCGGATCCTTCCTGCACTGTGTCTGATCCTGCCCTAGGGTTCACGTCTTCTGGTCTTCTGGTCTGAAGGGCTGGAGTTCCTAAATCTACACTTTGAATTCCTACGCTTAATGTCTCTCTCTGTGTGTCTCCTCAGCATCCTCAGTGAATGGCCACTATGATAACATTTTCTTTAGGTTTGTCTTATACTATGCCCGAAAAGTGTGATGATGACTTGGAGGACCAGGGGCCCCCCCAATTAAAAAGATGGATTCTACTTATTAACAGTGTTATTCCCCACTACCGGTCCCTGTATGTCAACAGAAAGTGCCCTCAGAAGTTTGATTGCATCTGGTCCAGATGGTGCGTGAATCCCCACACAGCCTAATAACCACATGTGGTATCTACTTCTCTCCAAAATGAAGGAGACAGAGTGTTCTGGTGTGTGTGTGTGTATGACTGATCGTCTATATGTCAATAGTTATTCATGTCTTAACAAGTCGTCTGGCTACATTATTTTGCTATCATTTATTGTGCGATATCCTTCAGTTAATTTTGGGACGTAGTAAGACCCTGATTGTTACCACTGGATGTTATTTAATAATCCTGCATTGTGGGAAGAAAATATGTAACAGGCGATCTTGGTTCTGTTTGTTGTAATTATTTAAAATTTCCAAAAAACTGCAAAAATAAATACTTAAAAAAAAAAAAAAGATATCCAGGTTACATCCTAGCCATAGCAGCTTATCAATGCTTCACTTGGAATCCATATCATACACTCTCTTTATACAGCAATGGGAATTTTTAATAGAGATAACCATTAAATAATTCATTACCTTGTATATTTCCTCCCATTATGCACAGATTCTTCAGCTTCTTTGGAAGACTTGGATCCATTTTGACTGCCAGGGCCAGATTAGTCAAGGGTCCTAATGCTACCAGATTTATCTTATTTTGTTACAGGAAAAGAAGAAATTGATAAGAAATTGATATCTGTCCATGTGCTGATGTCAACAACAGATGAGCATACACCAAACCACTACTGCCAAGTTCAAGCACTTTGTCTTACTACTCCTTGGCTAATGCAGACTGTACTCACACGGACATAACCTATCACCATGTAACAGGATCCTGATATAACCCATGAGCAATAAAGGAAATCACCTTCTTGCAGACAATAAGGCTGGGTTCACATCACGTTCATTGTATACCCTAAGTCAGTGGTGGCGAACCTATGGCACGGGTGCCAGAGGTGGCACTCTGAGCCCTCTCTGTGGGCACCCAAGCCATCACCCAGCATAAAGGTCACCATTTAGGACTCCTCCTCCTGGAGTTACAGGGAGCCCAGAACGTGCCATATTCAGCACTATTTTAAAGTGACTTGAAGTACAGGAGGAGTGGGCAGAGCTGGATTATCATTGAAGCCCCTTCTCAGGGCCTGTGATTCATCCAGTTAGAGGGAAGCTACAATAATAAACCAAATTGCTCCATCTTTGTACTGTATTGGTGTCTTCAGGACGCCAATACGTTCAAATCTGTGACAGAGCCGGGAGCAATAAGTTACTTTAAATTGGCATTTGGCCCTTTCTGTAAAATATGTCGCTTTGGGTTGTAGTTTGGGCACTCAGTCTCTAAAAGGTTCGCCATCACTGCCCTAAGTGTATACATCGGAAAAGCACCCGATGTATACGCAAATCGCATAAATTGACAAATAGAGTAGCAGATGAAGGCTTAGTTGTTGCCTTCGTCTGGCCACTAATCGTTCTAATCGTTCTATCCATTACAAAATGCAGGATAAAAAGACGTAGCAAGCTAAAGTAGCCCAAAATGAACTGACTAGTTCCCTTTAAAGGAAATCTAGTGACTGTGATGATATATTTGTTTTCCATGACTTCTTCTCTTCTAAAATCAACTTTTAAGATTATGCTAATGAGCCTGGAGGGCATCCCAGAGCTTCCTCAATCATGCAACTTCACAAGCTGTTACACTCTGCTGGGGCAAAATCTTTATCATTAGCACAATTAGCACAATTTTCAAAGTTAATTTTGGAAGGGAGGAGGCCTTAGTTACTGTGCCTGGATCTATAAACAAGCGTCCTTGGTTTATCATGCTTGATTTTGATGGTAGATTTCCATTAATACTAGATTTCGGCTGCAGCAACCACTAGAAAGTGCCTTTTTTAGATGAGACAACTCCTCTTATGATCAGAACTGCTATTGAGACAAACACACATGCTATAGATTTCTACAGTCTTACTTACTTGACCCTCATACTGATGAATGATCCTTATGAGAGCATGCACTGCATCTTCCTTCTGTAAGAGTTCTAGACCTGGGCTGTTTGGATCTCCTACATCTCCCAAACCATCACTTCCAAAATGGGAGAACTGGGGGTTGATCTCTCCCAATAGTGAATTTGATGCCCCACGAAACACTGGGATCTAGTTTATTACATAAATATACATTAATATTGCTCCAGATATTTCCTCAGGCCAATACAACAACCCTTCTTTCCCAATATTGTTATAGTTTACTACATGAAAAAAATTACACGACAAAACGTTGTATTCCATGTTCACACATTTTCCATGAAACAACATATTTTTGTGTGTGTGTTTTAGTGTCTTAACAGGTTTTTGTACAGCTACATATAACACTACAGTGCAAGACTGCTTGAAAGATAATAAGCTCTGTGAACTGTATGTTGGAATGTAAAATCATGAAGTAGCATGAAGTTTGGTAGCAGTATGATGGAAATAGCAAGTGAAAATATGTATGTGAAAGATAGAGGAAAATCTTTAGGGAGAACTGTATCTGATTATGCAGATGAATCTTATGGATTTCTGAAATCAAAAGCCCAGGTGACACTCTTAGGCTACATTCACATTGACGTGTGCCTGCCATACCGTAGCACGGCAGTCACAGGCCGCCCCTCTCCATAGAGGAACATGTCCTATCTTTCTCCTGGCTACGGAACAGTACTGTGTCGCACGTGTACAGCACCGTATCGCTCCCGTAGGGCACTGTGCGGCCTTTGCCGTGTATGGGGGATGCATATAGGCTGTATATACGTTGGCCGTATATACGTCCCCCATACGTTCGTGTGAAGGTAGCCTAAGTCATCGATTTGTGGTCTGTAGGGCGAACTCCTGTAGTGGATAGCAGTGGTCAAACTTATCTTGCCCTGCTGGGATGTGTAGTTCTATGTAGGCATGCATTTGAATCTCTCTCCTACTACAAACTTTGAGCAAAGAGAAAAGGGGTGCAAACACTTTCTTGTATTCTACCATTTGCTCTTAACTAGCATATTCATTTTGTGCATTCAGTGGGTTGAAGGGATACAAGTAGAATTTAGGGGTTCAGTTGACAAATGTCAAGGCAGGACACACTTCTCCTCCTCTAACCCCACAGCAGCAATAGCAGTAGACTCCCAAGGGGAGACCACATGATGAAGATGATCATTACCAAGACAGTGACAATCCAGAGATTGGTGCCTATGTTTGCTCACAACAATTTTTCCCCTTCACCACAGCGGCACCGCCACCAGAGAGAAGGATCTGCTCCCAGGAAAGGGGACCATAGTGGACTCATGGTTAGGGTCCGGAGAAGAAGAAAAAAGACTTCTAGGCACATCACTTACCCCCTTTAGTAGGGGAGTGTGGTATGCCCATGGTGGGGACTGCTAAGGGAGTCTGGTCATGATTAAGGGGAAATTGCCTTTGTTTTGTAAATTGTCCGGCGGTGCCTACTTACTGGCTGTTTACTACTTACAACCTTACTTAATGGATATGTACTAGCTGTTTCGCCGGAGCCTGGCTCGGCTGGTGGCCACATCGCGTGGACGTGGCTGTGGGCTCCCTGCACTAGGCTGTCTGTGTCCAAAACTAGACCACCTCACCTGGAACGTGCACGCCCTTCATGTGCTGTCCCAGACACCCTGCATGCTTTTAAACTTTTTTGCCAAATGGTAGCACTCTTTTTGTTTATACACCTTTTTTCGGGGGAAGAGGCACCTAAAAAGGAAACACGCATACATACTTTTTTTTAGAAGGGTCTTCCCTTCCCTTTAAATATATAGGATCCCTTAGAGACCCATTTTACAAAAAAGCAGAAGGGTTTCATTGGAAATCTTGGGAGTCCACTACTCCCGCCTTTAAATCAAATGTTTCAGAAGCATGTGTGGCACGTTCAGTCTGATTGTGGCTAAATCAATTTTGGGGGAGATTTACTAGAGAAAAGTAAAATTAAGACCTCAAAAAGTATTACCTCCATTCTGTTACACACTTGAAGAACCCGCAGGACATTCTTACAAACATGATCAACGGTTGTATTCCCAAAGCAACATGTTATTCCCAACACCTCCACCTGTGGTGCTGCCAGAGCCATCATCAAGGCCTGAGCATCATCTACCCCACAGTCCACATCCACTAGCAGCATTTTCCGAGCCATTCTTCTGTAACAGGAACATATAACAGACAAATGGACATGTTATTGAAAGCACTGCAGAAACTTATCACATTGGCTCCCAAAGTAAGTGACTCATTTTGTAAACGGTGCCCATAGCCAAAGTCAACAAAGGTGGACCTTGTTCTACAAGAGGAGAAGCTATTGTCTATGGTAAGGTAAATAAAGTGAAACCTATGTGAGACGCCCACCAAAAATGCCAATGAAAAGTTGTCTTCATTAGGGTGGTCCTGTCACAGGTGACGGCTTATAAATATAGTCAATACGCTTAATATAATCGTGTAGTGGAAATCAGTTCCTGATAAGTGGGTGTTCTCAAACAGGTAGTCTTTTCAGTTTTGAGGGAATGTCCATTTCTCTTTATGGAGCTGGATTATTTGGCTAAGCTCACTAATAAAAGCTAGCTCTTATTAGTACTATACTGTACTTCACTACTTTTCTCAAGTTTCACCATAAAGGCAGGGAGATAACAGTGTGTTTGCAGAGACATGTGGTGGGGCCATTTTGTGCAGGCCCAAAATCAATGAAGTTGTCAATAAACAACTGTGAGGCTGTCCCACTTGCGTTTTGGATGCATTTAAAAACGTGACAAAAAGACCACATGGGAATGCAGCCTGAGAGAGAAATGCAGGCCCCTTGTGACAAGAGCTTATGCACCATAATTTCTGGTAAAAAAAAACCTGGCTCTCTGGCTGAAAAACACTGGAAGAGTGAAGAAATCAGGTGATACCTCTTCTTCTGCTCTCCATGGCTAACACGGTACAAATCTACACTACTATGAAAAACATTGGGGCAGATTTTAAAAAAGTGTCCTAAGGTTAGACAGTGCAGGGTTAGACTAGACTGCAGTGGCGTAACTAGAAGCTGATGGACCCCAGTGCAAAGTCTGTGGCAGGCCCCCGACTATAATGTATGGTTTATAGTAATAGTCTTCTCATATGGGGAAGTGACACTATAAGGGCTCCCTTAACCTCTTGGGCCCAGAGTGTGATCGCAACCTCTGCACCCCCTAAAGTTACGCCCCTGCTAGACTGTCGTATTCTGCACCAGATTCATATCAGTGTCTGGTGCTGGATGATAAATTGTCCTAGTATAAGATTATCTAGTCGTACTCTGCACCTCCTATTAGTTGGCTTACTTTATGTCAGAAAATTAGGACAAAGTTCTGTCAGCAGTATTTTTATCACACAAACCCTTTTGGCACTAGGCCATGACCCTTTTGTCAAGCTAGTGGTAGGAGAGCCTGAAAACTGTGTAAAACCCTTTATAAATGTGTTTCAGACACTTTTTTTAGTACAAATAACGACAGTATTCTGCCGTGGACAGATTAATAAATCTCCCCCATTATGTATTGTGGTCAGTACCATTCATATCCTCAGTAAATCTGATACTTTAGGTAGTTTTGTTGTCCTAATTCTAAAATACACCACAGACATACTATCATAAATGTGATCCTTAGATAACTACAGCAGTGCAACTCTCTTTTTCTGTCATGACTGCAGTTTGCACCAATACACATTAACAACCAGTCATTGGTAAACCCAGAGATTGGGGCAATCATTTACTGCTGGCCATTAATCTGTGCGTATACACTAAAGTATCATAGCCATTGGTCCGTTTCTAAAGGTTTTCCTAGAATAATAGAAAACTGTCTGTTTTATTTTCATAATCCAGAGCCACACATGTCCGAAGGGTTCTGTCCTTTTACATGTATTACGTTTCCAACCATTTGGATAACAAATGTTAGCAGTGTCAGTGTCCATTTAGAAGAAAAGGTGCATGTGATTATATTCCAATGTATGTGAAGAGGTTTCTGTTTTATACTGCAGTTTGGTAAATGTCCCCTTTTAGAAGGGGTGGGGCCAAGTTGTGATGTGGGCAGGGCTTGCCTCAGATTCAGAATATACTAATATTCCATATTGAAGCACCGCACTGTACTGTACCTTCAAGCTGTGGCCGAGTACATTGAGTATAGAGAAAAGTATCACGAGTCAGAGAAAACGTGTAACTTGCACATAAATCTGTGACCTATTCTGAGGTAGAAGTGACTGGCTTGTGCTTAGAGCCGGGGATCCCTAAACTACAGTCGGGGTTTATTGCACTGCTATGAGGAACTCACCTCAACTTTTGCTCCCTTTTTCATGTAACATGAGCAGTCAGTAAACGGAGAAACTATTTTGTCAACCAGGGAAATGTAGGTTCACACAAGCCAAACCTCTAATTGCAATTCCTGAACCTTGAGCACCACCTAGTGGTTACAGATTGGTACTAACAAATCCATATACAGGCAGTCCCCGGGTTACATACAAGATAGGGTCTGTAGGTTTGTTCTTAAGTTGAATTTGTATGTAATTCGGAACTGTATATTTTGTCATTGTAATCCCTGCCAGAACTTTTTTGGTCTCTGTGACAATTGGATTTAAAAAATGTTGGGTTGTCATAAGAACCAGGATTAATAATAAGGCTTCATTACAGACACCTTTGATAACTGTTATAGCTGTTTATTATAGCCTAGGACTAAAGTACAATAAATGACCAATATCCAGTGGTCCGTTTGTAACTAGGGGTCGTATGTAAGTCGAGTGTTTTTAAGTAGGGGACCGCCTGTATTTCATCTTACTTCAGTTTCCTGCAGTTCTTGGATCACAAACAAGGGTCCTGAGGTCTGGTGTTTGCAGCCCGGCTGTCATCAGTGTGTAGGCTTTGCTCACGTGTCAGGGCTTCAACCTTGATCACATTTTGAAATAACACTGCTTTTCCATTGCATTTGCTAAAACACAATGAGGCAGATTTACTTACCCGGCCCATTCGCGATCCAGCGGTGCGTTCTCTGCGCTGGATTCGGGTCCGGCCGGGATTTATGAAGGTAGTTCCTCTGCTGCGCTGAAAAGCATCTGAACGCGCAGGAATTCACCGAGGCCAGCCGAGTGAAGGTAAGCGCAAGTCCAGCAACACATTTCCCGTTTTTAAATGCGGCGTTTTTTCCAGCGACACATTCCCCGTTTTTAAATGCTGCGGTTTTTCCGAATACGTCGGGTTTTCATCCGGCCACGCCCCCCGATTTCCCGGGGCTATTCAGGGGAAATCGGCGCAAATCAGAAATATTCGGGTAACACGTCGGGAAATCGCGAATCGGGCCCTTAGTAAATGACCCCCAACGTTACTTCAACATGTGATCAAGGCTAAAGCCTTTTTAATGCGTCAAAAACGCATCAAAAAATAAAAAAAAAGAGACTGCCTGGCTCTTCCATGGGGCTGTGCAATCAACGGCCGTGTGCATGAGGCCTCCAAGAGGTCATGCTGAGAATATACAAAATTGTATGTAAAAAAAAAAAAAGTCCAATATACCGACATATAACCAACTGGCAGGTTATAGAAATGTATGGGAAAAATTCAGGACCATACAAATAAATGCCGTTTTCACAACCTCCGGCACATGCTCTAGATTTATTCCCTTCACATTCAGTCATTTGGATCTGATTTTGCAGCTTGTACATTAACTTTCAGATTGAATCAATGGAAGAAATCTGCAGACAATGTAATTTAATAGCAACAATTACACCCACAAGCGACAAACATAGTGCAGATTGATGTGTGCAGAATACATCTACATGAAGTCATTAATGTGTGAACCTAACCTGAGGCTGTGCTCTCACAAGGGTTACAGGAATGGGCTTGGCCCCAACACAGATGTATCGCTACTGAAACGCTTGTGATCGTCAGCAAGCACCATGGGGGTCATTTATCTTCAGTCTGCACGTCTTTTTTATTTTCCAGGCTCTGGGTTTATTTTAGGGTTATATAACAGGCATGTGAGCCTGTTATTATTTTGTGACATTTTTTAAAAGTTGCAAAAAAGTAGCAAAGTCTACTTCAACCCCTTCTAAACTTTTGCCTTTGTCTCCTTTGGACTGGAGTTTATTTGCAACTTTGACAAAAAGTCAGTTCACATATGGATTCTGAAGATATATGGTGAACTTTGCTAGGCAAATGGGGAAAAAAATATGTTGTGGTTTTTGCCATTGAGGCCCATTGCGAAGCATTGCGTCACGTTTTTTGTTGCGTTTTTGACACATTCCAAAGACGTGAACTGTGATCACATGCTGAGGTCACAATGCAACTTAGCAAATGCAGTAGAAGGCCTAGGTAACCTTGGCATGTGATCAAGGCTGAAGCTTTTGGAATCCATCAAAAACGCACAGCCTCACAGCTCAGCACTGCTGCTCTTATATGCAATATGCAATTAGGACAAGTCCCTCCCTGTTGTGTTGCAAAATGAAATTTAAAAACCAAAAAAAATACAGGCCTCTCCAGGAGATACCCCCTTTTTTCAGATTGCGCATCTATGATGCATGATGAGCGTTTTGCACGGCGCTGGAAGGCTAGGTATACTTTTTTTTAAAAAAGGTCCAATTTTTATTGGTATTCTAATATGATAGTAACAGGCTAAAAATAAACATAAAAAAATATATATATAATTTGTTTAAAAGAGAACTACGCGTTTCGCGCTCGAACCGAGCGCTTCCTCTGGTTCATGTATTGTTCACTAAGGATGGATGCTCGTTTATAAAGGCTGGTGAGTAGCTGATGAGTGATCTTCTTCACAGGTGGTCACTTCCGGTTGTCAGGTATAGGGTAATCAGTTCGGTATCATATACTTTACAGATGTTAAAATCTCATTATTAAAGTCATACTATAATCAGCGGTTAGTATTAATGTTTACAGCAGAATACAGAAGTACAATACAAAATAGCACAATAAACAAGAGAGTGTAATGGTACCTATATGTGATGTCTTCATGATTGCTGGTTTCCAGTGGGGATAGGACTACAACTACGGGCGTAGCTTAGGGACAAAAAGGGTTTGATGCTTGAGAACTACAGGTACGGAAGCCGATTTGTACCAAAAAGACTGGAGTAACGCTCTTGTATTTGGGAGGGAGTAGCTGCTATGGTGCTGTATGGAGGCTGATGTTCTGGCAGGAACGAAAAAGCACTGATCTTTGTGAGTATTTCTGTGTTTTTATATAATTGTATTATAGAATAGTTTCGTTTATTTCATTAAGTCCACCAGGTGACAGTGTATTCAGTTTAAACATCCAGTATACTTCTCGTTTGCATAGCATTTGGAAGCGATTGGGAAACGTGTCTGGAATATGATCTATCGGCATGATAGAAATGGGAGATGGTATTTTGGGATGGTATAGAGTACAATGTTTGGAAACTCCTTGCAGGAGGAAGTTTTTCTTGATATTTTCACGGTGTTTGTTTAAACGGTTACGTAAGGTTTGAACTGTTCTGCCAACGTATTGTAGTTGGCATATATTACATTTTATGAGGTAGATAACATACCTACTATGGCACGACATTTTGTTTTTTATGGGGAATTCTTCTCCTGTGTTGGTGCATAGAAAAGTAGAGCCTGTTTTAATGGACTTGCAGCACAGACATTTGGGTTTTCCACATTTATTTACATATCCCTTTTCTTTATCGGTCTTATTTCTTTTGTGTTGTCTCAGGATACTGGGGGCCAATATATTTTTAATGGTGGCAGATTTTCTGTATGTTATTTTCGGCTGTTTTGGGAGTAGGTCTTTTAGGTATGTATCGTTCTGTAATATATGCCAGTGTTTTTGCATAATGTTCCTGATACTGTTTGATTTTTCATTGAATTTTGTGATAAAGTTCATTTCGTGGTAAGAGTCATTATTTTTTGCAGTTGGATTTTTGTTTGTCACGCATTCTATTTGCTTTAAAGGTCTCACTCGTTTGTACGCATTTTTTAAAAGGTTTTTCGGATACCCTTTTTCTAAAAAACGTTCCTGTAGAATTTTTGCTTGTTGGTCAAAGTTGTCTACGTCGGTGCAGTTCTTCCTTATCCTTTTGTATTGTGAATAGGGTACATTTTGTATCCATTTTTTATAATGTGAACTAGAGTATTCGAGATAATTATTCGAATCTACTTTTTTGAAATGAGTTTTGGTTTTAAAGGAGCCATCTTCATGGTATATTTGTAGGTCGAGAAATGCAATGGTCTCATCACTGGTCTCGAGGGTAAAGGAGATGCCCCATGGATTTTTATTAAGGTAGTCGTGGAATTCTTTTATCATATTCTTTGGGCCTGTCCATAAAAGGAATAGGTCATCTATATATCTTTTATATTTTAAGATATATGGTAGGAACGGGTTGTTGCTGTTCACTATGAACTCTTCCTCAAATGCCCCCATAAATAAGTTGGCGAAAGTGGGGGCTACCCGTGTGCCCATAGCCGTTCCTAGTATTTGGTGGTATAGGTTGGTATCGTATATGAAATAATTATTCTGTAAAACAATACGTAAACACTCTAGTAGGAAAGTTTTCTTCTCTTCAGAGAAATCGACATCTCTATCCAAAAATAATTTGACACACTCTATCCCTTTGGAGTGGTCAATGTTAGAGTATAGGGAGTTGACGTCTAAGGTGATTAAACTGATGTTTTCGTCCCAGTTTGTTTCATATAGCTCTCGGATGAGCTGGTCCGAGTCTTTGAGGTAGCTAGGGAGGTTTGTGACGAATGTTTGTAGTATAATATCAAGATATTGAGATATGTTACTGGTGATGGACCCGACACCTGAAATAATCGGTCTCCCTGGTGGATTGGAGGCATCCTTATGGACTTTAGGGAGAAAATAAAAGTATGCTGTGGATGGAAATGGGATGAATAAAAAGGATTTCTCATCTTTGGTAATGAGGCCCTTTTCACATGCATTCTTTAGAAATTCTTTTAGATTCTTCTGTATTTTTGGAGTGGGATTTTCTGTGATTTTTTTATAATATTTTCTGTCATCTAGAATCCGGAGGGCTTCTTGATGGTAGGCAGTATACGTAAGAATAACTATACCACCTCCTTTATCCGCTCCCCGGATTACAAGGTTATTGTTTTCTTGTAATTGTTTTAGGGCTTTGTTTTCTTTTTTTGTGAGATTGTTTTTTTGTTTCTTATAGCCCTTAGTGTTTTTCGGGGCTCTAGTTAATTTGGTAAGATCTTTTAAAACTAATTGTTGGAAAGTTTTGATATTATGACTTTGTTCTTTAATGGGATAAAATTTTGATTTATTTTTTACTATGCTTGTGTTCTGTATTTCACAATTATCTGGTTGTTTAGTATTTTTATCTTTTTCTTTTTCTTTTTTTGCAAAATATCTCTTCAATGTTAGTTTTCTAACATATTGGTTTAAATCTAAGAACAATTCGAAGTCGTCCGGTTTGGAGTTAGGGCAGAACGACAGGCCTTTTTCCAGTAGTGATTGTTCTTCCGGTTTTAGGATGTGATTTGCTAGGTTAAAGATCTTAACTGTGGTCTCTTTCTTTTTGTTTTTATTTTTATTATTATTTTTATTCTTCCCGTTTAGATTGTTCTTTCTTTTTTTGCCTCCCCGTTTACCTCTCCTGAATTTTTTCTTTTTCGTGACTTTATCGGCTGGAAAAAGTGATGTATCGGTTTGGTCGTTGGGGATGATCGATCCACCTCTAAAAAATCTTTCTGTGTATTACTTTCACCGGGTTTAACTTGTGTGTGATTTGTATCTATTGTTCGTGCAGATGTTGATCTCGGGCGAGATATTGTCTTACTGGTGTCTTTCTTTGTAACTTCCCAGGTGTTAGACGATTCTGTTTGCTCGAAGATTAGATTGCTAGGTATAGCAATATTATCTATCTCATAGGCATCTGAAAGCCTATAAGTAGTAATTTGGGTTGATGTACTAGGTGTGAAATCTTCATGTGTGGTGATGAAAGACCAATTTGCATCTTCTGCTGATGGTGTGGGTGTGTGAGGTATGATGGGGCTATTTGTCTGGCGGCCTGATAGTCGTCTGAGGAGTATCAGGAACATTATGCAAAAACACTGGCATATATTACAGAACGATACATACCTAAAAGACCTACTCCCAAAACAGCCGAAAATAACATACAGAAAATCTGCCACCATTAAAAATATATTGGCCCCCAGTATCCTGAGACAACACAAAAGAAATAAGACCGATAAAGAAAAGGGATATGTAAATAAATGTGGAAAACCCAAATGTCTGTGCTGCAAGTCCATTAAAACAGGCTCTACTTTTCTATGCACCAACACAGGAGAAGAATTCCCCATAAAAAACAAAATGTCGTGCCATAGTAGGTATGTTATCTACCTCATAAAATGTAATATATGCCAACTACAATACGTTGGCAGAACAGTTCAAACCTTACGTAACCGTTTAAACAAACACCGTGAAAATATCAAGAAAAACTTCCTCCTGCAAGGAGTTTCCAAACATTGTACTCTATACCATCCCAAAATACCATCTCCCATTTCTATCATGCCGATAGATCATATTCCAGACACGTTTCCCAATCGCTTCCAAATGCTATGCAAACGAGAAGTATACTGGATGTTTAAACTGAATACACTGTCACCTGGTGGACTTAATGAAATAAACGAAACTATTCTATAATACAATTATATAAAAACACAGAAATACTCACAAAGATCAGTGCTTTTTCGTTCCTGCCAGAACATCAGCCTCCATACAGCACCATAGCAGCTACTCCCTCCCAAATACAAGAGCGTTACTCCAGTCTTTTTGGTACAAATCGGCTTCCGTACCTGTAGTTCTCAAGCATCAAACCCTTTTTGTCCCTAAGCTACGCCCGTAGTTGTAGTCCTATCCCCACTGGAAACCAGCAATCATGAAGACATCACATATAGGTACCATTACACTCTCTTGTTTATTGTGCTATTTTGTATTGTACTTCTGTATTCTGCTGTAAACATTAATACTAACCGCTGATTATAGTATGACTTTAATAATGAGATTTTAACATCTGTAAAGTATATGATACCGAACTGATTACCCTATACCTGACAACCGGAAGTGACCACCTGTGAAGAAGATCACTCAATAGCTACTCACCAGCCTTTATAAACGAGCATCCATCCTTAGTGAACAATACATGAACCAGAGGAAGCGCTCGGTTCGAGCGCGAAACGCGTAGTTCTCTTTTAAACAAATTATATATATATTTTTTTATGTTTATTTTTAGCCTGTTACTATCATATTAGAATACCAATAAAAATTGGACCTTTTTTAAAAAAAAGTATACCTAGCCTTCCAGCGCCGTGCAAAACGCTCATCATGCATCATAGATGCGCAATCTGAAAAAATAGTTTCTATCCTTTGGAGTTTCATCCCACGGAAAAGGATTAACCCCGAGAGCGTGGCTGCAGGGAGACGCTAACGGAAAAAACCGCTAAACGCGACTCAGAGTTGTGCCTGTCAGCACAACTCTACCAGGTGAGAAGTTTCACTATTACCTATCTTAAAATTTACCAGAGGATACTACACCATAGGAGCGCCCTTTCCCTTCCACTATTGTTTCAGGAGATACCCCCAACACAACACAAGTGCCCAACCCTCCAGGTCGGATCACCCCATGCTAGTACATAAACATACCGACCTCTGTGCCCACAGTGAGCATATAGGATCCTCAGTATGATGTGAAGACGGCACAGGGTAATGAGTGTGGATGGAAACCTGTGATCACTTCCTTCATTTCTTTACCCAGAATCCTATTAATGTTTATCCACAAACCACACAATGATTTGCAGAAGAATACAGGGCACACAACACTACACCTTAATGTGTTACACATTTATAGATATGTTCTATAACAATAAGTTAATGACTGCAATATACTGACGTACTGCAGTAAGCTCATTAGTACGATGGACAAAGGTGGTGAGGCTTTCTGCCAAGAGATGGTGCTGAGGGCTGATCACATCCCTAAACAGATTTTACATGTTCAGACAATCCAAAATTCTAGAACTGCAGTAATAAACTGTGTCCAGCTGCAGCATAACACAATTTCTGTGGCTATTTTATGTCATTTTTAATCTCAAATCAATGACAAAGCTTTTTTTTATAAAGCGCCATCATGTTCCATAGCGCTGCACAGATCATAGGGCACATATACAAATATTACAGAGTAATAAACTAATCAGGCGAAACAAGAATGAGGGCCCTGTCTATGAGGATGAAGGGAGTGACACGAGCTTACAGTCTATGAGGATGAAGGTGAAGACTCAAGAGCTTACAGTCTATGAGGATGAAGGGGTTGACACAAGAGCTTACAATCTATGAGGATGAAGGGTGATGCAAGAGCTTACAGTCTATGAGCATGAAGGGTGACTTGAACAATGGTCCAGCCATTCTCTAAGTGATAGAAACATTTTTATGTGCATTGTAAGATTTATGTATGTTGTAAAAATGCAGCTATTATACAGTTTCTCACAAGTACATTTCTGTTCCCCCATATTATGTCCTTATAGTAATTATTAACACTTGAATAAGATGTTAGGTCAGGAGATCAGACCAATTTCACACCACAATATTATACATTTGGAAGCCAAACCAGAAGTGGATCCTACAGAGAAAATGTATAGTGAAAGTGTCACGGGTGCTCCTGCGCCCCATATTCTGGGTCGCAGGAGCACCGTGTACCTCTGTGTGCCCCCGGAGCCCCTTCACAGCAAAACTCACCTTTCCTGGCTCCAGCGGCGGTCTCTGCGGTTCCAGTGGTTCGGCGCGTGCATCCCTGTCTCCTAGGGCAAAGATTTAAAGGGCCAGCGCACCGATAATTGCCGCTGGCCTGCCACCTTCCCAGGTAAGTTCCTGCCCCTTCCTGTGACCCTTGCCGGATCTTTGTGCCTCACAGGCTAAGAAAAAGCTCCCCAGCGATATTCCTGCGTTCCTGTGTATTTCTGCATTCCAGTGTGTTCTTGCTCCTGAGTCCTGTGTTACCGTGTTCCTGTGTTACCAGAGTCCCTCCGTGTTCCTGTGTTACCATAGTCCCTCCATGTTCCTGTGTTACCAGAGTCCCTCTGTGTTGTTGTGTTTCTGTGTCCCATGTGCCTGTGTTCCCATTCCCATTTACTTGGACCTTCCATTGCTGACCCCGGATTGGACTTCACCCTGCATCTCTGCTGCCTGCCCTGACCCTGTGCCTGGACTCAACCAGAGACTGTCTTCCGTTAAGGTTCCTCAACTTCGACTGCCACTGCGGGCTAGTCGCATCTGTGAAACGACCTGGTTGTACCCTGCCGCAGCAAGTCCATCCCGCTTTGCGGCGGGGTCTGGTGAAGACCAGGTGCCACTTAGACTCCGGTCCCAGGTTTCGGCTAGGTCCCCTTACAAAAGGGGATTGAGGAACTACGGTGTAAAACCAAAGCAACTGAACAACAACTACAAGATTGTATGAAATCAGAAGAGTTTTCTGCATTAAAATCTTCAGTGGAAACCTTGATAAACAAGTATCGCAAAGACACGGAAGACACCAAAAGAAACAAATACCTACGGGACCTGGAGGATTATAGACTTAACAGGGTCTACAAATGGCGCGATTTCTCCAGCTGGCAATATGGCGCACCGAGATCTGGAAGACGTCACGATCCACGTTCTTCAAGTTCCAGCAGCGATCGCAGTACCAACCAAGGGAGACGCCGCCCTTTTCGCAAAGGTGGGAACAGAGAACCCCCAGGAAAACCCGTCGTGGGGGCAGACACCATCGCAGAAACTGCCAACCCACCTCATCGAGGTCCAGCGGTGAACGCACCTCCTCCTCAACCACCTCTGACTCGGTCTCAGGTACTGTACCCAGCTTAGTTATCAACATCTCTTCTAAGAACTTGGATCCAGCCCAATTGAGTCTACTACAAAAAGGACTGTCGATCCTATAAACACTGATATTGCTACCGTGTCTTCTAATGCTATTTTCTCCGATACAGGGGCTCCTCTTAAATTGGGTGATCTGGGTTTGAGAAATAAAAGTTCATTCAATCCCCCCAAAAGGTTTCACCCAGTGGAGACTTTTATTGATGTAGTGAAAAGGGATGTAGCCATCACCAACCAACATTTCCAATTAGGAGATTTTGAAATATCTAATAATCTCACGGGTGACGAATATAGAGCTCTTAGGTCTCTCGGGTCAGACAAGGATATAATCTTGAAGCCCGCAGACAAGGCAGCCTACAGTAAAGAAATATATTGCCAACTGTCCGACCAGGCGACCTATGAGAAACTATTGTCTAATCCAACGGCCCGGATTAAAACCAGACTCCTGACATTGGTCAATACAGCTGAACAGAAGGGTTTAATTGACAACAATATGGCTAGATTCTTAATCAATCATGATCCGGTAATACCGGTTTTGTATATCCCGCTTTGCGGCGGTCCATAAGACCCTGGTCAATCCCCCGGGAAGACCGATTGTGGCCTCTACTAACTCCGTGTTGACACCTCCTGCTAAAGTGCTAGAAAAGATTCTGACACCTTACGTGAAGGAGACTACCTCTTTTCTTTTAGACACAACATCTTTTCTTGATGTAATTAAACGTTTGGATGATATCACACCTACCGACCTATTGGTTACAATAGATGTAGTCAGCTTGTATACATCAATTGAACATAAGCTGAGAATTGAAGCAGTCGGTAAAATGTTGAACCATGATGCATCCATTTCTGTAGAAGTAAGGTCTGCAGAAGAGAGGGACAGCAATGGGGTCCAATGTGGCCCCGCCCTACGCAAACTGTTATATGGCAACCTTTGAAGAGGAATACGTATATACACATCCTCTCTTTTCAAGACATGTTAAAATATGGCGTCGCTTTATTGACGATGTGTTTTGCGTATGGGCGGGGCCACATGAGACCCTGGAGATTTTTCTACAACATCTCAATTCGATACGTGGTGAACTTCAGTTCACTATGACCTATAATGAAGTGAACATCAGTTTCTTGGATACAGTGGTATACAAAAGGACCGATGGGACTCTAGGTACGGACTTATATAGGAAGGATACAGATAGTAATAGTGTCCTACACTACCGCAGCAATCATCCTTATGCCACAAAAAAATCTGTCCCTAATTCCCAGTTCCAAAGAGTTCATAGAATAGTGTCAGATGAGTACTAGGGTGAATAGGCTTGATGAGATGGAATCCAGATTCCGAGACAGAGGGTACCCTGAACACCTTTTGAAAGGAGCCAGAAGTTCTGCTTCCATGGGCTCAACTAGACCTAAAGTACGAACGGAAAAAAGGATAATCTTTAGCCACCAACACCATATCTTTAATAGCAGGATTGACACAATAGTCAGGAAACACTGGCGCATACTTCAAACATCGTTCCCTAAAGTTGAGGAGTTTCAGAACCCACCCTTAATTTGTAACAAGAGGGCTCCAAATTTACAGAACAAACTTATACGGGCTGACATGGGAGGCACACAAAGGTTACCAAAACAAGTTTTTCTTGCGACATAGAAGAGAGGCACGTTCCCATGTTTAAGCTGTTCTGAATGTTCGAATATTCTTCGCGGTGATACATTACATCATCCCCATACCGGTCAGCCCTTTAAGATACAGGGATTTTTTACATGTAACTCCCACAATGTAATTTACTCCATAAAGTGTCCTTGCAGATACCTATACATAGGGGAAACGATGCAACCCGTGAAATCCCGCATCAATAAACACAAGTCGACCATTAGATGTAATAATAGATTATTGCCCATTCCTTACCACTTTCACGAAAGGAAACACTCTATCTCCCAGCTCAGGTTCCAAGTGATCGAACAGGTCCAAGTTCCCCGTAGAGGTGGCAATATTAAGGTTCTTCTTCGTCGCCGCGAGGCCTATTGGATACATACCTTGGGGACCTTGGAACCACGAGGGTTAAATCGCGATTACGATTTAAGAGATTTTTCATAGTACTGTGAGAGTTTCATTTGAGATGTACTTAGGTTTACACTAACTTTATCTCTGTTCTATTTATTCTTCAATTTTGACATGATAGCGATGCATTAACACTTTGATTCTTGTCCCCAATCTCTCCTTCTAGAAACGCAATCAGAACGAGGAGAATACCTGAAGCCACTACGTCACACCACGGAGATCCCGTTTCCGGTAGGATGTGACGTCAGTGGGCGGGGTTTAGATCGCAACTTTGTATTTATGTGTGTGATGTTTAACTATACAGTGTGGTTGACAAAGGCTCGTGTATCGAGCCGAAAACGAGTTCCTGTTTTTGTGTCCCTGCACATCATGCTGTAAGTTTATCTTACTATTAAAACATGATTTGCATTTATTTTGCGAGTGCCGGGATCTTCTTTGCTACGTTACTGAGGCCCAGGCCGTACCCGGAGCACCGCACACCTGCAGAGTGCCGTCCATCTACTGTTGTAACAACATACTGTCAGATGCTGTGCCTCCCTCACCTCCCCTGAATAAAGACTCTATCTGCCTGTAACTTGTCGCTTTCCTCTACTGAAATTGGTCTTTACCAGCAGGAGATCTCTGTGTGAGCTCGTCTTGTAATGCAAGGTTGGGGGCTGGAGGGAGAGACACTGTAGGGAGCAGACAGGAGAAAAATATGTCTTCCCGACCCTAAAGTCAGAAATTACAGGTCGTGTCTAGAGGCAACTGGCAAATTGTGTACACCAGGACTGATAAAGACAGGTTGGAATTATATCTGTGAAAGGCTTTTTGGTAATAACAGTGAATTTGAGAATGTGTTATTTTGTTATCCTGCGGACATTTAAGAATCTTATCTTTGTGGGAATATCCTTTTAACATAACATTTACATAACCGTGATGTAAATATAATGTCAATGATATGTAAGTGAAATGTGTTAATGTGGCATTCAAGTTTGT
Source organism: Engystomops pustulosus (assembly GCF_040894005.1). Classification (NCBI taxonomy): domain Eukaryota; kingdom Metazoa; phylum Chordata; class Amphibia; order Anura; family Leptodactylidae; genus Engystomops; species Engystomops pustulosus. The sequence goes on along the minus strand of NC_092412.1, from coordinate 100,383,220 downwards.
GTTGTTTTTTTTTGAATTATGAAAATGATGAAAAACAATTTTACAGATATTATTTTTTTCTTTTAAACAGAAGTTTGGACTGATTCAAACTTCTTTTCTCTATAAGGCCACATTCACATTGTGTTTGATTTGCTTTTTGAAACGGGAGTGGAGAGAGCAGGGCGTGTGCTCTCTACTAGTTCTAGGAGCATGAGGAAGCTTGCAGGGGTTGTGCATAAATTAAAAGACAGGGAAGCCGAGAGGCGCTCGGGTGCCGTCATCCTGAGTGCCTCTGGCACTTTTACAAAGTTATTATTTTGTTAATAAAGAAGATAGAAAACAACAACAAAAACAGTCTGGTGATAGATGTCCTTTAACCCCTTAAGGACGGAGGGTTTTCCGGCTCTTTTCTCGCTCTCCAACTTCAAAAATCCATAACTTTTTCATTTTTCCGTGTACAGACCTGTGTGAGGGCTTATTTTGTGCGTAACAAATTTTAATTTCCCGTAATGTTATTTATTTTAACATGCCGTGTACTGCGAAGCTGAAAAAAAATTCCAAATGTGGAAAAATTGAAAAAAAACCGCACGTGCGTCACGTTCTTGTGGGCTCAGTTTTTACGACTTTCACTCTTCGCTCCAAATAATATGCCTACTTTATTCTTTGGTTCGGTGCGATCGCGGTGATACCAAATTTATATAGGTTTTATTGTGTTTTAATACATTTTCAAAAATTAAACGAATGTGTACAAAAAAGAAAAAAAATTTTTTGCCATCTTCTGACGCTAATAACTTTTTCATACTTTGGCGCACAGAGATGTGTGAGGGGTCATTTTTTGCGAAATGAGGCGACGTTTTCATTGCAACCATTTTGAGGTCTGTGCGACATTTTGATCATTTTTTATTTCATTTTTTATGTTATGTAAAAAGGTGTAAAAGTCGCATTTCGGACATTTGGGCGCCATTTCCCGCCTCGGAGGTCACCGCCGCCTGTAACCGTTTTAATATTTTGATAGATCGGGCATTTTGGGACGCGGCGATACCTAATATGTTTGTGATTTTTACTGTTTATTATGTTTTATATCCGTTCTAGGGAAAGGGGGGGTGATTTGAACTTTTAATATTTTATTAATTTTTTTAATTTTTTAAACTTTTTTTTTAATTTTTTTTTTCACTATCTTTTAGACCATCTAGGGTACATTAACCCTAGATGGTCAGATCGCTCCTACCATATACTGCAATACTTCTGTATTGCAATATATGGCATTTTTGCAGCACATTCATTACAATGAGCCACTGGCTCATTGTAACGAATCTGCAGCTGCCAGATAGCCTCGTGTCAAAAGAAGACACGAGGCTACCATGGCAACCGATCGCCGCCCCCCGATGACGTTCAGGGGCGTGGCGATCGGAAAAAAGATGGCGGCGCCCGCGCGCCGCCGTCTTTTAAACGCCGCCGCCGACTTTGCCGGCGGCGTTGGAGGGGTTAATAGCCGCGATCGGTGCAAGCACCGACCGCGGTTATTAGCGGTGGGGGTTTTGTGCAATATGCAAAAACCCCCACCTTTGTATGAAGAGGACTCAGCCCGTGAGCCCTCTTCATACATCCCTTATACCTCTGCGCCGTAGAGCTACGGCGCAGAGCGTTAAGGGGTTAAGCATTTGAGACTTTTGTAAGACTTTTTAGACAAAAGTCACAAAAAACTCACATGCCTCATTTATCAACCACTAAGATAAATCAGGCAAGCTTAAAGCCTTTAAAAAAATCCCCAAAACTGGATACACTTTTTGGACAAATGTCCCCCCACATTTTCTGTATGTAAACAATGTAAAAGGTGTGGTGCTCATCAACAATCACATGATTTCATGTTTAAACCCATTTGGGATCGGGCCAAGCATCTGCCTTATACCATAAAACCCTGTGGCACTGGGATTTGTTTGCCAGTGACTTATAATAATATTATAATGTCACGGTATAACAAGACTGTAATAGGCCCTGGTGCAAACTTTGATTTGGGGCCACATATGCCAAAACCCTGGCCGATATTATATGTGAGAATACTATATAAATGCTACACACATATATATGTACATGTATTGAATATAATGCAATTATATATATATATGAAATTAATCTACTGCACACAATAATATATACCATTGTTTAATATGCTGTGTATATAAATATAGCAGCAAAAATTGTACTGTGCAAAGATACATATAGCACAGATCACTTACTGTTTAAGTCAGTCACAGCTGCTGCCTTCTCCCTTTGTGCTGCCCTGCTCCTTCCTAGTCCATATCCTGGTGGGCTGTTCTCAGGATGCAATTCTCCATCTGGTAAGAATCTCACAATGACTTCTCCCTGCAGTCACCTCAGAATTTGCCAGCAAGGTGTCTTCAACTCCTTCCTGAACATCTCCACACTGCGCACATAAAATATCAAAGTTATTCACAGTTATCTTCTACTGCCTGCTGAATAGCAACAATATCCCACACTGTGCTGCTAAATAACTCTTACTCCTTACAACTTCATACACACTGCCCTCTACGTATGAAATAATACACTGTGACCCCCTTAATATATCACCAGTATCTACCAATACACTACCCGTATGTGAGGTTGCATCTGATGCATCTCCTAAACCACTGGCTGGAAACATCAACTTGAATGATTAATGGTAATATTTATTTTACTGTATTTATCTAGTAGTATATTGTACTACCCATCAGAGGTTGAACGCACTATAGACAGGGCCGCATCTGCCATGAGATGAGGCGGCAGAATGGAGATCCCTTTAAAGAGCGGCAAAAATTGCCGCTCTAAAGTGGGCGATTCGGGCGGCCATTAACGCCGGAATTGCCCACCAGCTAAATAAATCGCGCCTGTCTCTTTAAGACACAGGCGCGATATATATATGCGGAGCGATGCAGCGCCTATCCGGCTGCTGCTTCGCTCCGTTCTAAGCAGTGACACAGGCGTCATGACGTCACGCCATCTGTGTCACTGTGCGGAGCCGCGGCTCACAGGAGAGCCGCGTGAAAACCGAAGCCGCACGCCGAGGGAGCACCTGCCGGCAGGTGAGTATATATTTTATTATTTTTCATGTACTTTAATTAATTAAATGTGGCTAATAAGTGCGTGGGGAGGTGTCGTGTTATACTGGGAGGGGGGGGGGGGGCTACTGTATGTATTATATGGGACTAGAAAACGTTTAATACTGGGGGGGGGGGGCCCTATATATCATATGGGGCCAGAATTATTTTATACTGGAGGAGAATTAAGTATATAAGTATGGGGCCAGAATTATTTTATACTGGGGGGGACTCAGTATATATTATATGGGGCCAGAATCATTTTATACTGGGGGGTGCTGTATATATTATATATCACTATATCACTAAGCTGGGGGATGTATATGGGATACAGTATATTACTAAGCTGGGGGGGCTGTATATGGGATACAGTATGAAAAATGAAATAAATCCAGCTCACCAACCAAACGATCTGTGACCAGCGCACGGATGCAGGAGAATCCCCATAGACTCAAGGCAGCGATACAAGATATGGAAGAACCAGCGCTTCAGGAAACAGTGTTGGCATATAAAAGCAGGATTACTTTATTCGTTCCTCTTTAAAATCATGTCACGGCAGAGTGCACATACAAGGATACCAGGAAAAATCCGACGCGTTTCGCTCAGATGAGCTTAGTCATGGATACATAACAAGGAGATCTTACCTCTATTTAAACCTCGCGGTGCTCCCGGGCGTGTGACGTCACGAGCACGTGACCGAACCACATGACAGGGCAGCCATGTGATCGAATCACATGATCGAGACAGCCACACCTCCCATAGAGAGAACCACAAGGTAAGTAAAAACATAATCAAATTTGTTAAAACCAACCTGAAAGGATCTTATAGGGAAAGACAACAATGTGTAATCGTATATACTATATAATAATAACAAATATTGGGAAAACAAAGTATGTATATGTATACGTGACACATTGATGCCGGGAACTGTATAGCCTTGGTGCTGATATAGCGCATGTAACTGGACATAGCTTATTCTTGATGCCCCATTATCTATTTCTAAGGAAGAGAGCATAAACAGACAATGATGTATTTGAACCAAAGTTTTAAATAGAGGTAAGATCTCCTTGTTATGTATCCATGACTAAGCTCATCTGAGCGAAACGCGTCGGATTTTTCCTGGTATCCTTGTATGTGCACTCTGCCGTGACATGATTTTAAAGAGGAACGAATAAAGTAATCCTGCTTTTATATGCCAACACTGTTTCCTGAAGCGCTGGTTCTTCCATATCTTGTATCGCTGCCTTGAGTCTATGGGGATTCTCCTGCATCCGTGCGCTGGTCACAGATCGTTTGGTTGGTGAGCTGGATTTATTTCATTTTTCCTACTTGTTTTGCCAAAACTACATGGACTGTTTTCCTGTGCTCCCAACTTAGCTCCTCTAGTCTTGCCGGCAGTTTACGTAGAAAGTTACTACGAATATTTTTACATTGTGCACTTTTTTACAATGGAACCAGGTGTGAATGATGCCACGACTACCAGCGATATCCATATAACTGCCTTAGATGATCGCAAAAAGAAAGCTGCAATACTATTTAACACTGAAAGTAGTGCTGGCATTCAAACACAAGAATTTGTTATACTGAAAGGTCGCTGGGAGAGACTACTAAGTAAGGAGGTTAAGATTTGGTGGGATGCAGAAACTCTGACATCATATTTGAGTAAGAAAATGATCCCACGGGGTCTACGCATCAAAAAAATGCCTACCACAATTTACTCTGACCCCTTCTTAGAATCCTGGAACCTAACCTTGAGTGACTGCTCAGAGAAACTCATGGCTCTGATCATTCAGGAGGAACAAAAGATGTTAACCAATATTAAACTGGAAATGGAAGATATTAAAGAACAATTAGGCAAATTGTCATCGACAGAGACTTTATCTAAAGTAGAACAAGAAATGAAGTCCAATATAATTGAAATGGAGAACAGCATCATGGAAACAAAAAGAAAGAAGTTTGAGAGGGACTTGTTGGACTATAAATATAATGAGGTATACACCTGGAGATCCTTTCGGTCAGACAATTCTAAAAGAAATACCCCCAAATCCATTTTGAAGTCCAAACAAAATAGAAGACATAGGAAAAATAAAGATCTACCCCATGTTAGCTTTTCGGAGACAGAGGAATCATTGAATAGTTCTTCTTCCTGTCCCTCAGATGATGCCTCGGATCAAGCCAACCATTACAGCAATACAGCCCCTAAAAACGGGGCAGGAGGGCCGGCAAAAAACACCGGTCAAGAAAAAGAGGAAAAAATGAAAACGAGACGGGCAACTCCAAAGAAACGGCCATAAACTCCTCTGTTTTGAACCTCTCAAGCTACATCATTCCAGAGAGCCACATAAAAGTTCTAAGTAAGGGCCTCAACTTTTCTCCCTCCACGAACTTTGACCTATATCGGACACTACTCGATGTCAATAAATTCGTGCGTAATCTAACAGTAAAAAATCACTTTTTGAATAAAATGACCAATCCTCCGAATGAAGAAACCATTGGGGAAGTTGACACCATGCCTACTTTCTCGAGTTCAAGAGAGACTTATGCTCAGAGTCCAGAGACTCTCGACTATGTATTGGACTTTAAAGACCAAACAAATATGTTTAATCTCAGATCTTTGATTAATGAGGCCAGCACATGCAGCGATGTAATTATGAAACCATTAACAACAAGTAATCCGACCTTCTACCCCTTAATGTCTAGGAGTGAACATATGGACAAATTCCAGGACCTCGTGGAGAGAGAATTGACCGAACTCAAGTCTAAAAGTAATATTACATCAAAAAAACAGAATTTAACTAGTTCGGAAAAACTCTCCCTACGAGATCTTAGGAATAATAAAGATTTAATAATAAGGAATGCGGACAAGGGGGGCTCTGTGGTCCTCATGAACGCATCTTTATATAAAAAAATCAATGAGGAGCTCCTCAATGACCCTGTAACCTATCGTAGACTCTCCTCTGACCCGACTAAAAGTTGTCAAACTAGTCTAATAAAACATTTGGGGGAAGGGGTGGCATTGGGAGTCCTCAATGAAAAATTGAGGGACTTTCTCTATGTTGAGTTTCCTGTCATGCCTATCTTCCACTCTCTCCCCAAGGTTCACAAAGGAGTTTTTCCCCCTCCGTGCCGACCAATTGTTGCCGGCATTGGGAGCCTTGGGGAGAGACTTGGAGATTGGCTTGACCGATACCTGCAGCCTCTCACCTGGGTTACACCCAGCTATCTTCGAGATACAAAAAACCTACTTCAAAAAATTGAAAATTTTAAGTGGAAGAGCACATACAGTTGGACGTCCTGTGACGTTTGTGCTCTATACTCATCAATCCCTCATCAGAAAGCCCTTAGTTATCTGGCGAAGCACCTGAATGAATTCAGCACGTATTCTTTAGAACTAAAGGAATACATCCTAATGACCACTGAGTTCCTCCTGGAAAATAATTTTTTTATGTTCAATAATCATTATTATTTGCAAGTGGAGGGGGCCCCCATGGGGGCCAAATTCTCCCCCTCCCTTGCGAATATATACATGATACAATGGGAGAAACATTACATTTTTTGTGACGGTAATCCACACAGGTCGTCTGTGGAGTGGTTTGGCCGCTACATAGACGACCTGTTGTGGATCTGGAAGGGCTCGTCCTCGGATTTTGAAAGCTTTGTTTCCTATATGAATACAAATGAGATGAATCTGAAATTTACACATCACTTTGGGGGCAATAGCATTGATTTCTTGGATGTTACGCTAGAAGCAAGTGAGGATGCAGTTACAATATCCCCCTTCCGTAAACAGGTGTCAGGTAACACCATTTTGTTGTCCACGTCGTGCCATCCTAAACACGTCGTGGACAACATTCCTTACGGGGAATTGGTTCGCATCCGCAGAAACAGTTCTGCGGACTCCACTTTTAACCAACATTCGATTGAATGGGAACGTAGGTTGACAGAAAGAGGGTACAGACCTAAGATTCTGTCCTCTGCTAAAAAAAGAATAAATAACATACAAAGGTCCACACTCTTGAAAGATACACCACACAATGTATCACACAAAAGAGGAGAGGATGCAACCCCCATTTCATTTATTACCACATATAGCAATCAATTTCATCAAATCAAAAGGTTGTCAATAAATATTTGCCCATTTTGGAACAGGACAACGACCTAAAAACTTGCCTTGAGCGAGGAGTGCGATTTATCTCCAAAAAGGCACCCACTATTGGGTCAATGGTGTCCCCAAGTCTATTTACATATACTGAGAAGAATGCCAATAATTACTCCTGGCTGCACCATGTGGGCAACCACAAATGTGGTCACACGCGATGCTTATCATGTGGCTTTTTACTAACAACGGACACTTTTTCATCATGCGTAACGAACACATGCTATAAAATACAAACATACATCAAATTGCAATACTGCTTATATGGTATACCTGATTACATGCGTCAGTTGCAACAAACAGTATGTAGGTTGCACTACAAACTCACTCAAAGTGAGGATTAGAAAACATCTTTCGGATGCTAGAAATGTCAACATAACTAATATTTCTGCGGCCTCCAGACATTTCCGGGAAACCCACCAGGGGGACACTAGTTTTTTTAGATGGATGGGTATAGAAAAGGTAAAAAGACCGACCAGGGGTGGGGACCATAAGAAAAAACTGATGAATAGGGAAACCTATTGGATGTTCCTTTTAAAAACTACGCAACCGTTTGGATTAAATCTAAGACAGGACCTAATCCTGTGCTATTAAAGGGTCCAAAAAAGGTATATTTTCATATCGTTTCATACGAATAATAATCTTTTGGGAACATGCATACAAATAAAATATCACAATGAGGTTTGTGAATTATCATGTCATATGGGCTTAGACTTGGATGTCAATATATATAATGTACAACTTTTGACTACTAACCATATAGGTCCAGGCCTAAATCGAGCCCCAGACGTCAGCTCTATATGATGACATCTGATAATGGCATACTTTTCCCTTCCTCTTTCCCCCCCCCCCAAAAAAAAATAACCCTCCTCCCACCCTGCCCCCCCCCTCCTCCTTTAGGTTATTTCTTGAATATTGGAGGACGAAGTAGTGCGGTTTGGTTCAAATACATCATTGTCTGTTTATGCTCTCTTCCTTAGAAATAGATAATGGGGCATCAAGAATAAGCTATGTCCAGTTACATGCGCTATATCAGCACCAAGGCTATACAGTTCCCGGCATCAATGTGTCACGTATACATATACATACTTTGTTTTCCCAATATTTGTTATTATTATATAGTATATACGATTACACATTGTTGTCTTTCCCTATAAGATCCTTTCAGGTTGGTTTTAACAAATTTGATTATGTTTTTACTTACCTTGTGGTTCTCTCTATGGGAGGTGTGGCTGTCTCGATCATGTGATTCGATCACATGGCTGCCCTGTCATGTGGTTCGGTCACGTGCTCGTGACGTCACACGCCCGGGAGCACCGCGAGGTTTAAATAGAGGTAAGATCTCCTTGTCATGTATCCATGACTAAGCTCATCTGAGCGAAACGCGTCGGATTTTTCCTGGTATCCTTGTATGTGCACTCTGCCGTGACATGATTTTAAAGAGGAACGAATAAAGTAATCCTGCTTTTATATGCCAACACTGTTTCCTGAAGCGCTGGTTCTTCCATATATGGGATACAGTATATAACTAAGCTGGGGGGGCTGTATATGGGGTACAGTATATTACTAAGCTGGGGGGGGCTGTATATGGGGTACAGTATATTACTAAGCTGGGAGGGGGCTGTATAAGTGGGGAAAGATTTTATTTAAGCTGTAGGGGTTCTGTATATGGGAGCTGTATATAATTTAATTGGGGGGGGGGTGAATAACGAGGAATTTAAATATATGAGAGCAGGGCTTTATAAAAATAAATTTAATATAAATATGATATATATGATATATATATATATGTGATATATTAGTTATAGGATACAATAGATTACTTTGCATCATGTAAACCAAATGTTGGGGGGGGGCTGTATTAATAAATTGGGGGTGTTGTATATTGATTGGTGCTTAGCATGCTATTATATAATGTATATACACTCACCGGCCACTTTATTAGGTACACCATGCTAGTAACGGGTTGGACCCCCTTTTGCCTTCAGAACTGCCTCTTCGTGGCATAGATTCAACAAGGTGCTGGAAGCATTCCTCAGAGATTTTGGTCCATATTGACATGATGGCATCACACAGTTGCCGCAGATTTGTCGGCTGCACATCCATGATGCGAATCTCCCGTTCCACCACATCCCAAAGATGCTCTATTGGATTGAGATCTGGTGACTGTGGAGGCCATTTGAGTACAGTGAACTCATTGTCATGTTCAAGAAACCAGTCTGAGATGATTCCAGCTTTATGACATGGCGCATTATCCTGCTGAAAGTAGCCATCAGATGTTGGGTACATTGTGGTCATAAAGGGATGGACATGGTCAGCAACAATACTCAGGTAGGCTGTGGCGTTGCAACGATGCTCAATTGGTACCAAGGGGCCCAAAGAGTGCCAAGAAAATATTCCCCACACCATGACACCACTACCACCAGCCTGAACCGTTGATACAAGGCAGGATGGATCCATGCTTTCATGTTGTTGATGCCAAATTCTGACCCTACCATCCGAATGTCGCAGCAGAAATCGAGACTCATCAGAGCAGGCAACGTTTTTCCAATCTTCTACTGTCCAATTTCGATGAGCTTGTGCAAATTGTAGCCTCAGTTTCCTGTTCTTAGCTGAAAGGAGTGGCACCCGGTGTGGTCTTCTGCTGCTGTAGCCCATCTGCCTCAAAGTTCGACGTACTGTGCGTTCAGAGATGTTCTTCTGCCTACCTTGGTTGTAACGGGTGGCGATTTGAGTCACTGTTGCCTTTCTATCAGCTCGAACCAGTCTGCCCATTCTCCTCTGACCTCTGGCATCAACAAGGCATTTCCGCCCACAGAACTGCCGCTCACTGGATGTTTTTTCTTTTTCGGACATTCTCTGTAAACCCTAGAGATGGTTGTGCGTGAAAATCCCAGTAGATCAGCAGTTTCTGAAATACTCAGACCAGCCCTTCTGGCACCAACAACCATGCCACGTTCAAAGGCATTCAAATCAATTTTCTTCCCCATACTGATGCACGGTTTGAACTGCAGGAGATTGTCTTGACCATGTCTACATGCCTAAATGCACTGAGTTGCCGCCATGTGAATGGTTGATTAGAAATTAATTAAACGAGCAGGTGGACAGGTGTGCCTACTAAAGTGGCCGGTGAGTGTATATATATAATGAAGGGATGTTTATGTGGGGAGTGTGAGGTCAGTTGTGTTGTGAGGGGTATATATTATTTAGGAGCACAGTGTTGTTATCCAGGAGACTTCATACTGTAAGTGACTGTGGTATTTTTAGGGACGCTTTGTGGAGATGCTGCACGGAGCTGAAGATATCTGGCCATGAATTCTGCAGTGAGACGTCATGGATTGGAGAACCCGGAATAAAGTTCTCCTGATGGAAGAGATTGTCATCTATAAGGTACTAGATGCCACTAATGACTCCCCGAACCTGTAGTCAGTCACACAGCATCAGTGAGCTGCCTGTGGGGATGTTAATTGTTAGTAAAGTTTAAGGATTTACAGGGAGCGGAGTGGGGGGGGGGGGGGGCGCTTAGCATTTTAATATATTCGCCTCAGGCAGCAAATATGCTAGAATCAGCCCTGACTATAGATATATACAAATTATGATACATATGCTCAATACTGACGTAAAATGCTTGTTTGTATTCTATTCATAATTAGATGGATAATTAGATGTTAAATCATAATCTGGACTGAGACAAAAATACAGCATGTGTCTCTTAATAGCGTGTTCACATTCATGGATCCATGTTAGTGGTTCCCAGGCATCAGTGTTTTAATACTGTGACCAGGGCCAGGACTATCTTGGGAGCCATCTCTCAATCTACATTAGGAAAGAGAGGTTAAAGTCACTATGTCACAGTGCTGCACACAGCTGTCCAGGGGATGGGGAGTACAATCTGATGCATTTGCTTGGGGCACTAGACCACCTTGTCCAGGCTTTTGCACAAATATTTAGGATTTATATAAATGATATATAACTGTAAAAGCTTCATTGTTCATTGCTATTGGTTGTCCTGAAGATTGAATTTTAAAGGAATTTTACTTTGTTATTTGTTATTGTTTCGGCAACAGATTTGTCATTCTTCTAAGTAGTGATTTTAACATAGTCCAAAGATGGATAAAGCATTGTGTATTCATTGCAGTGTATCTTACTAACATATAGTCATTTTTTCCTGCTTATTTCTGTTTTCCTCATGGATGACCTGACCAAATGCTGTGAATGTGAGAATGTCATTTGGAGCACATTGTAATAAATGCACGCACAGTGAATGGCTGATGACCCAGACAGTAGGTAACTGCATTTCCCATAGAAGAGTCGCATGGCTTAATATTTTAATAACCTCCCATGTACACCATGCATGGCAGAGTTCAGAAATAAATTATTCTGTTTGTTACCCAGCCATATCATATACATACACATAGCATTATTTATGGCACAAGCACTTCACAGACACTCGATTCCTACATTTTATCCTTCATTATGATTTATGACTCTTTATTTAACCCTAGAGTATCACTTCACATTATAATATTCCTCTAATATGTTAGGACTATTGTCACTAAATAGATCATACTGGATGTGTAGAGTATAACATGTGGAATTGCTGGAAATGGGATGCTTCATCTTCATCACTGTCAGAGTAGACAACCTTTAAGAGGCCTTCAGAAATATCTCTGGGGTGTTTCCCTTGAAAGTTTCCATTGGGTAATGTAGGATGTGAATGGTGAGGTCAGTCTCCTGTCAATCATTAGTTTCTTTCAGCCACGGGAGTCACAAGTATTATTGTGCATGATGGTACAACATAGAATGGGTCTCATCATGCTATTTAGTGCCTGCAAAAGTAGGTTCAGGTTTCAGCTTATGATGCAAATACAACGTGATGTTGAGTTCTGTAGATCAATATGAAAATATTGTATTATCTTCTACTATAATAAGGTAAAAGACTGTAGTGTTCTTAGGAAAACTGAATTGAGTTACAGCGTGAGAGTAGAAGTATATTTTAGCGTTAATTGAGATCCAATCCTTAATAAGAAGGTAGTGCAGAAAGTTTAGAGGGGTTATCCTAAAGATAGGGAATAACATTCAGCTTGATACGGTCTGAGTCTTAAGACATCCTCCAGGTACAAACACTGGGGTCCCATTCTCTCTCATTTATTAATCACTAATCGCGAACCCACAGCAGTTTACAGTCATAGCATAGTCAAAGGGTATTTCACATATCCCATCCACTTTCTACAGAAAAACTCAGTGTGTAATGATTTACACTACGTTTTTTTATTCTGTGCCATGTCAACTATTGCTGCAGACTCTGATGTCACCTATGCATTTATTATGTGCTAATTTAAGCACAGACAATCTGGAGTGTAAGTGCTCTTTCACATTGGCGTTGGTGCTATGTGTGCATTGATCAGTTTTGGCCCCATTTTTACTTCCGTTTTGTCTCCATGGCCACAAAATAAATGAAGGTTTAACATTGCTTTGAAAACATCACACCTGGTTTTTCAGCCTCATCAGTGAAAAAAAATGTTTCATTAGGTTTTTTTGTGGACCAATAGACTTTTATTGGCTTCATTGATCCGCATCAGTGAAAACGATATGACATGTTTCATAATTCTTTTACACGGATCAGTGAAAATACAAGCCAATGTTAAAACTAATAGAAATCAGTGGCTTTGAGAGGCATCCATGGAAATCACTTAACCCACGGACATGAAAAACGCCAATGTGAATGAGCCCTAATATTATACTATGCAGTGGGTGGAATTTAAACTAATTAAAAATACACATGCCAATTAATTATAGGATGCAATCCACAGGCTGAACTCCGCCGCTTGCAAAGCAAAAACTTCACATAAAAGGCTACGAAATTACCATTGTGTACATTTTGCAGCCATTCTGCTGCCTGTACTGATCTTAATGTGGATCCCAAAATTTTCAGTGCAACACAGATAAATTGTGACAACAGGTAAAACCTGTGAATAAATGTTTTTTTTTATATATTGTTTCCCAACATATGGAATATACTTTCAGGTTTTTTACAATAAAAATCTATCTTTCCATAAGGTGAAATTCCACTCCTTTTAATTTGTTGCACATTTATAGAAAATATGACGGATAGTATAAATTTGCTATTTATATCCTAAGTTCTTATCGCTAAGTACCTTGGCCTTGAAAATCAAAAGGTGACCTTCTGGTTCTTCAGTTTCAGCTATGACAGTACCAGATTGTGACCAGTAGATGTCGCTGCTACCATAACAATTATCTGTTAACCTTTCACTGTGGCAAATGTCATCTTAGAAAACCCTGAGACATGTACCTTACAGTAAATTATACCTGCAGCGAATCCCTATCATTAAATAACCAAACTTACATTTACATTTGTGCTGTTACATATGTGACATCATTCACATAAGATTATCAGGAACACAGTGTACCTTTCTTATTGCCGTTAATTATTATATTTTAAGAGGTCAGGCAGATACAAATGGCTTTCACGTGTGAGGTAAAAAGATGTAATTTTAGCCTTACTTTACTTTTTGGCAATTGGGATGGCATGAATCATTAAGGAATCTGTGTATGAGGAATAGAGGGTCAGTGTTGAGGTTATACATGGTGCCAGTGCTCGTGCGCTGGCGTATGATAAAGGCGACACCCCCTTGTCATGGTGGATAATGCATCAAGAGGCATAAGCTGCGCTGCCGGGCAAAACTATGCCGGCTCCGAATGTCGCAGGCTTTAGCACTCCGGTGGTGGCTGAGCCCCTCCACACCTACATGGCATGTTTGTGGTATAGCTGCAAATATAATTGTAACAGAAATGCCCCCCATAGCGATTAGGGATGCATAGGAAGGTACAGGGGTGATGTACATGGGGACAGTATGTTTCATATAATGCACATAGGTATATGAAATAATGCCTTGATTTAGAAGGCCATGGACTGGGCCTTGAGTAAGAAGGAATAGTATGTAATGGATACATAGTGGGAATGCAGGGATGTGAGAGGACAAAGCAATATGACATCTCTGTTTTGTGTTGAGCATAATAACAGAAATGCACTGGGCCTTCTGTGGAAAATAACAGTTTGTAAACCAGACACACAAATCCTAACTCCATAATACAGAGAATGTTTCCAACCTAGGCCGTACACTTAGGTGTGATGATGATGTACATGTAGGCTATCAGCACATGGCAGGTCATACTGATTTAGGGGGGCTCATCATGTGCATGGAACACCAGTACTGCATGTGACACATCTAGTATGACGAGTGTTGTGGGCACTGAGACGCCATCTCAGTGAGGTGCAGTGATGGCAGTTACACACATCATTGGAGCAGAGCAGGGGGAGCGACGGATTTATGAAGAACGCGCAACACATTTCATGAATCTGTCGCACACGGCACCCTCTAGAGCAGTGGTTCTCAACCTGTGGGTCGTGACCCCAGCAGGGGTTGAACGAGCAAAACACAGGGGTCGTCTAAAGCCTTCGGAGCCACAATTTTATTGTGTTTTTACTGCGAGTTGCATGGTTTGGGGTCACCGCAACATGAGTAACTGTATTGCGGGGTCACACCATTACAAAGGTTGAGAACCACTGCTCTAGAGGCAAAAGGCACACAGTTCAGTTTGTACTATTTTTGATAAATCTAGACCAGTGAGTTGAAGTCTAAAACATACCTCCCATCAGCCTGTATAGGGCAGCAGATCCAAAAATCCAGGACTGTGCTATTGAATCCAAGAAGGTTCTGAGGTAGTCTCCGGCATTGAAGGCATTGTTCTAAGTGAATGATTGGTGATCAATAACCAGTAATACACTAGTTACCAAAATTAGAGAACATTGGGGCAGGTTTATAAAAAGTGTCCTAAGGTTAGACAGTGCAGAGTTAGACTAGACAGTCTTATTCTGCACCAGATTTATAAAAGTGCCATGTGCTGGGTGATAAATCTGGTGCAGTATAAGACTGTCTAGTCACACTCTGCACCTCCTGTTAGTTGGCTTATTTTATGCCAGAAAATTAGGTCAGCAGTATTTTTGGTGTAGGAACCTATTTGGTGCTAGACCACGCCTCCTTTTCACAGGCCACGCCTCTTTTGTTGAGCTAGTCGTAGGAGAGCCAGATAACTGCATAAAAACCTTTATAAATGTAGTGCAATATATACTCATTTTATTTATTTATTTTTTTTTAATAATGTAATCAACATTTCTCACCATTTAAAGGAATGTTTGTGAGGGGTACACCATGCATACATTGTAAAGCCTTTTTTTAATAAAAACAAGGGCATAAGAAGCTGAAAGAAGAGTGGATCCTGCCAGAGGGGGCACACATCATCATCTAAGTGTGCTTGGTTTAAAATCCTTTATCCCGGTGGTAGATTTAATTTAAAGGGCACCTACCACCACAAATCTACCTATAAAGGTAGATTGGGTGGTAGGTGGATCATTGGGACGTGAGGATAGCCCTTTTAAGGGCTAATCCTCACGTCCCTGCACTTTTTTGAGAACTTTAATTTGATATTTATTCAAATGTACTTATGTGGCTACCGGGGCGTGGAGTAGCCGCTTATGAGATTACACGAGGCGGCTACTCCACGCCCCGGTAGCCACTTTACTCCTCCTACTCACCCATCTTCGGCGCGCAGCTCCGCGTAGCTGCGCGCCCTCGTCCGGCGAGCCTGCCGTCTGCGCATGCGCAGAAGAGCAGGCCCGCGCCTGCGCGGTCACAACTCCGAAACAGGCGCGGGCCTGCTCTTCTGCGCATGCGCAGACGGCAGGCTCGCCGGACGAGGGCGCGCAGCTACGCGGAGCTGCGCGCCGAAGATGGGTGAGTAGGAGGAGTAAAGTGGCTACCGGGGCGTGGAGTAGCCGCCTCGTGTAATCTCATAAGCGGCTACTCCACGCCCCGGTAGCCACATAAGTACATTTGAATAAATATCAAATTAAAGTTCTCAAAAAAGTGCAGGGACGTGAGGATTAGCCCTTAAAAGGGCTATCCTCACGTCCCAATGATCCACCTACCACCCAATCTACCTTTATAGGTAGATTTGTGGTGGTAGGTTCCCTTTAAAGACACTCGCCTACCACTGGAAGAAGAGCATCCAAAGAATTAAACGCTTCTTCAAAACAGAAATAAAATGCTCTTGCAAACAGTTCTGTAAAGAAGAATCGGCTAAAATTACCCAGTGATAAAAATAAACACGTTATAGTGATTCCTGCTGCTAGACAACGTTGTTTTACTTCCCAAGTAGTGAGTGCCTCTTTTAAAATCATTTCAGTAGCACAATGGGCAAAATTGATACAGGTTGGAAAGAACCAAGAAAAATAAAGTAATATAAACTGCAAAAACTTTCTATAAGAAAAAACATTGACTGAAAATTATGTTAATGGGGGGACACCACAAAAGAACCTGCTGCAGTACAAAGAAAAAACACTGTATCAATCTGAAATTTGCTACCACCTGGGTGTACAACAATACCAACTAGGTACAGATGAGATAAAAGTGTAATTTTATAGCTCAAATGCACAACATTATGTTTGAGGTAACATTATAATAGTAATCAATGCCAAAATACAGGTTTTCCAACTTGTTTTTTGCTTTATCTGTAGTAACTCTAAAACATTATGAATACTGTCATTATTAAAACATGTTTTTGCTTTAAAAGTATGGATGACATATCCACAGGCTATTCTCCCCTGCGTCCCAGTTTGCTGGTTCACAAAGTCCAATGGAGCAATGACAACAACTGCTCTCTCCACTGCGGTCAATGGGACCATCCATAGCTTCAACCTCATTAAATAAGTCATCCAGCAGAATGTCCCATCCCTGCAGCCCCACCTAACTTCTCACTCTCTATATAAGGCCCCTTTCACACTAGTTTGAGCCAGATGGGGGCTGGTGCATGCTCTTATTGTAATACACCCTGTATTTATCCTCTGATCCAAGACAACCCCTTCAAACTTGTAACACCCCTTTAATGAATAGTAATTACACTGTAGTTTTGGCATACAATTTACAATTATCATGAGATTTTCTGAAATTTAGCTTTTACCATTTACCATGTTTTCTTACCAGACACCTAGGATCTGTACATTAACAGGATGGAGGGGATTTTTATGCCGACAATTAGAATAAAATGAGTTTCAATGACTTGATAGTTTTCCCAATAAATCTTTGAGTAGCTGATGTCTCCCATTAATATACTGTAGTTGATGCCAAGCTAAGTGTGAGTAATCATGAGACACATTCAGCCTCCTTGTTTACTGCTAATGTGCTCTTTACAGTATGTTTCTAAGGGCTGAAAGAAGACTTTAATGAGTCAAGAAACAGCAGATGAATTAATAATTTTGTGAAGTTGCCAAAGACTAAATCAGGACAAATAAGTAATAATTATGCAGGAATGAACCAGGGAAAACTATTCCTAGACTGCATAGCATTAAGGTGGTAAAATATTAGTGCTCTGCCTAGAACCACATTGGATCCTACATAAGCCTTTTCTGTCTTTCATGTGAATTAGCATTTCTAGTAAATATACCTTGAAGGCTTCGATCAAAGTTCTTTTTACCCTTTCTAGTTCATAGTAGAACACTAGGAAATTTTGATCAATTTTTAACACTTGTGGAAAGGAGGGCTATTAGCATATTGCTGATTTTACTATCAGTCTGGTGAAAACGTGTCATTCCTATCACTCCATCAATGTTAATGATTTCCTAAACAATTGGTAATCCACCTACGCTAGTCCTCACTCATTAGTGAAATGAAACAGGAACACAATACGTAGCCATATGTAGTCATATGACATTGATCTATACCAGGATTATATAAAATACCCCAAATGAAACACACTGGTGTTAGTAAGATATAGACTGGTAGAGACTGCCTGGTAAGGCAGGAGTAAAGTGCAGAATGTGATGTAATAAAAGTAAAGTGCAGAATGTGTCAGCCAATCGGACATGCAATTGGAGGAGTAACCACCACCTGACCAGTGGGAGTAATAAAACCCCTGGTCAGGAAAGTTCTAGAGTTAGTCTTAGGCTAGAGCTGACACAGTTTAGTACAGCTGAGCAAGTCAGTGCAGTCAGCACACCAGACCAGATCTGACCAGTTAGTCAGAGAGCAGGAGAGCTCAGCTCCCTGCCTGAGTGGAGTGAAGAGTTAGTTAGTGAGAGAAAGGGATATCATCCTACCTTCAAGGATGATATCTGAAGCAACCCAGGACAAGCTAAAGCATCCTATTAGGACACAGCTACCTCCCAGCCTGCCCTTGCATCCAGGCTGATGATCTACTCCTGTGGCTCCCTCAAACTGCATCTCAAGCATTATACCATTTGTCAAGGCACGTTGCTACTGTTCCTGTCGGTTCCAATAAAGAACTGTAAGTTATTTTTGTTCAACGTCTGCCTCCGCCTGGTCCCTGCTACTATGGCTGTCACCATCACGGGCACCCTATTCACCACACATTGTAATGAATGAGGAGTAAAATCCCCATATACTGCCATATTGCAGTATGGCAGTATATGGTAGGATTGATCAGACAACCTAGGGTTAAAGTACCCTAGGGAGCCTGAAAAATAGTAAAAGTTAAAAAAAAAAAATTATAATAAAAAAACCTAAAAATTCAAATCACCCCCCTTTCCCTAGAACTGATATTAATATTAATAAACAGTAAAAACCATAAACACATTAGGTATCGCCGTGTCCAAAAAATGTCCGATCTATCAAAATATAATAACGGTTTTTCACTGCGTTTAACCCCGTAACGGAAAATAGCGTCCAAAATCAAAAATGACATTTTTTTGCCATTTTGGAAAATATAAAAAAATTAATAAAAAGTGATCAAAAGGATGCACAGTCCTAAAAATGATAGCAATGAAAACGCCATCAAAAGTCACAAAAAATGACACCACCCACAGCTCCGTACACCAAAGTATGAAAAAGTTATTGCCGCCAGAAGATGGCAAAATAAAAAAAAAAATATTTTGTACAGGAGGTTTTAATTTTTTTTAAATGTATGAAAACATCATAAAACCTATACAAATTTGGTATCCACGTAATAGTAGCAACCCAAAGAATAAAGTAGACCTGTCATTTGTGGCGCACAGTGAAAGCTGTAAAATCCAAGCCCACAAGAAAACGCAAATGTGTTTTTTCACCATTTTCACTGCATTTGGAATTTTTTTCCCGCTTCCCAGTACGCGCCATGGAATATTAAATACCATCACTACGAAGTGCAATTTGTTACGCAGAAAATAAGCCATAACAGAGCTCTTTATGTGGAAAAATAAAAAAGTTATTGATTTTTGAAGGTGGGGAGTGAAAAATGGAAGTGAAAAAACTAAAAAAGGCCAAGTCGTTAAGGGGTTAATGACTTTTCAGTGATTTGTGATTTCTAGGTGTCACCGGAGATATCCGCTGTTAAAATTACAGTTGTGATTGGAGAGCTTTATATAAAATAATAATAATAATAATAATAATAATAATTTTCTACTGCAACATTAATAGTGGATATCTCTAGTGATATGACCCCTAGAAAAACAATGTTAAAGTGATTCTCCCATTTAAAAAGACACCAGAACTGTATTTCTAGATGCCAGGGTTCAGAAAATATAGTAATTTGATAGGGGCTACTGTCATCAGGGGCGTAACTTGAGGGGATGCAGAGGTTGGGGTCGCACCCGGGCCCAAGAGGTTTAAGGGGCCCTTATGGTGTCACTTTCCCATATGAGAAGACTATTACTACAGACCATACATTATAGTTGGGGGCCTGGCACAGACTTTGCACTGGGGCCCATCAGCTTCTAGTTACGCTACTGACTGCATGTATATAGAAGTCATGACAGTCCCGGGGTTACATACAGGATAGGTTCTGTAGGTTTGTTCTTAAGTTGAGTTTGTTTGTAAGTCGGAACCGCATACTTTATTATTGTAACCCCAGTCAAAAATTTTTTGGTCTCTGTGACAATTGGATTTTAAAAATTCTGGATTATCATAAGAACCAGGATTAACAATAAATCTTAATTACAGGCACCATTGATAACTGTTATAGTTGTTTATTGTAGCCTAGGAAGAGAGTACAGTAAATTACCAACATCCAGAGGTCCGTTTGTAACTAGGGGTCGTATGTAAGTCGGGTGTTCTTAAGTAGGGGACTGCCTGTACTTGCTATCTGCCCGGGTTATGTGTGTATAGGACTTAAATAGCCATACAGTAATTGTGAAGGCGTTAAAGAAGAGCATAAAAGATCTGCAAAAATTGACCTGGACATTCATGCACCAATGGCCCTTGGTATTAGTAAGCTTGATTCTTTTTTTTGTACCACTCTGCTGTAGAGTTATTATCTTGTTGCATCACTCAATGTAGGCTGAGCTTTAGCTGTTGGACAAATAGTGTCAGATTGAACTTAGAGTACTTTGTTATACATCTGAATATATGTTTAACAATGGGTTCTCGGGGTTCATCAAACCAAAATTCCACCTTTCTATCTCTTTGCTTGATAATTGACAAGAGGTATTTGTTCAAATATAGGGGGGAAATCAATATTTTGGGCAGTTTGAGTGCATTTTTTGCACTCTGGATATGTGACTTTCTAGGTGCAAAAAAATTGGAATTTTCACCACAAAGCCAGCTATACCATAAATTGGATGCAAAAATGGACACCAGCTGGTCTCCATTTTTACATCCAATTTATTGTATACCTGGCTTTGTGGTGAAAATTGAAAAATTTTTGCACCTAGAAAGTCACATATCCAAAGTGCAAATTGCTACTATTTCTGAAAACAGCTGAATAATGCACCTAATAAGGCACTAAACCACAAGCCAATGCAAAACCCAGTGATTTAAGTGACAAACTGTAGAATATAGAACTTCAAATTTGTTTTGCCTTCTAACCTCTCCAAGGAAGGAAAAGTGCATTCACAAAGAAAATTGCTTATGTCTTTCGTCATTGCTATTGTCTTCCTACATGCCTTAATGCTCATGACCAGAAAATTGCCAAATGTCTGCTTTTATAAAGGTTGTTACACCTGCTGATGATCAATTATTATTATTATTAATTATTATCAATTACTCAAAGACAGTTGATTAGCAGTATATGGCTGTTACTTAGCCTCTTAATTTCTATGGAAGCTGTATTAGCCAGTAAAGCTGTAGCTTGGAGAAGCCTTCCAAAGAACGTCTGCCTCATTTACATATTTTATCATTCTTTTTTGAACAAAGGTGAACAAAATAAATGTATAAATGAAGAAGATAAAGACTTATATCAGGGTGTTCAGATGTTACATACAGTGATGCTGATTTATCATGTGTACATTTCCTTTAAGACCCTATATTGGGTCTTATGAATGTACAAACAATGACATTGTGTGCGCAGTATCAAAAGTGCAGCTTGTGAGGCTTCAGGCTTCTGGGTTGTCAATCTCACTATGTAAATTAAGCCGATAATTTGAATTATTACTATTCATGTATTGCCAAATAGATTTACTTCCTCTGTGAAGATTTTAAAAGCTCTCGATATCTTTTTTCTTGAGAAACCTGATTCTCCTTGTTAAAATGTTCAAGTACATTGTAGACAAAGACCAAACACAGGCATTAAACACTGGAAAATTGGAAAGGTCTTGTTGTAACGCTAGCAGTATGTGTATCTTTTATATTCTCTACCAGTAATTGCACCATCCATTTCCTTTCCTCAAAGCTGCAGTAAAAAGAAGAAACATGCTTCTTAACACAATAACACAGCCTCTAAACTGAGAAGACCTTTCCTTGAACCTGCTTGTCAACACATAGGTGTCACCTTTCTTCTTCATTAATGTAGAAATATGCCTGGTGTCACCCCAGGGATACAATGTTATATTATTACTTCAAGAAACTGAAAATGAAGATTTCTGGCATGACAACAGTGCAACAATCCTCCGGCTGAACATATAATAACACCCTTGTGTTTTTTCTTATTTTAATAGATGTATATATCATAGAAATACTGCTGGACAGTATGCAATATGATCATCTTCTAACATTGATAGCCTTTATGTCCTACAGTTCTGGACTAGTTGTTGCATACACTATAACCTATTGATACCAGGGAAATTTTTACTATCCATTTGTAACTCTATAAACTGATTCCCAATGGAAGAATTGAATGATTTTAGCCTGTTCATTGCTTGGTAAAGAAGGAATTTATTAAGACTGTCGTTTTATGGCATTCCAGATCTACTAAAAACAAAAAAAATTAAAAAACGAGAGATGAGACAGATCAGAGTCATGAGATGGATATCACACAATCAAACACTGCTATCTCATCTATAACACACACAGCCAGCTCTGCTACACCTCCATCCCCTTAGATAAAGGCCTCTGTTTGTAGCTAGTAGAGTAAGTCTCTGCACGCTGCTGCTTGTAGGCAAGAATTGCCTGTGTCTGTAATGTGTTTGAGCTTGTCTTGTAATTCAGGGGAAGGCAGAGTGCACTGCAGCATGCAGACAAGAGAAGCTATTCATGAGAAGAATCCGACCATAGTCGGAAGATTTACAGTCGGATCCAGGGACAACCAAAAACGCCAGAACTGATAGAGACAGGTTTGAATTATATCTGTGAAATTGTGTATTTAAGTTAATAACAGTGAATTACAGATTGTGTTATTGTGTTACCCATAGTATGTTTAAGAATTTTGTCTTCATAGGAATACCCCTTTAAATGTGTTTTCTAATTTAAATTATTTATAATATATTCACAGGGTATGCCAAATAAATGATTGATGCAGGTCCTTCCTCTGGGACTTTCTTTTATTTTGGACGTGGGGGAGGAGGCTTGTTTGTTCTACAGCCAGGATGAATGGAGTGTGGCCACACATGAACAGCTACTCTCCTTTCAACTGAAAGTACACTTCGACTTCATCCATATAAATAGCACAGGCTCTTGAGAGTTGAAGGTATGGAAGTTTGTGTACCTCAGCTATGCCTACTTACACTGCGTAGACACAAAGAAATGGGGAACTTAGCAATACAATAGTATATCTCGCTATACACATGAACAACATCCAAATGAAAAACTGACACAAAGGCATGTGTCAAGTAGCAAAAAGTTTTAATTCTTTATTAGTAAATAATGCATGTGAAACAACTCAATTATAAAAATTAAAAGCAATTAAAAAAGGGACAACAGACAAGCCGTGATCCTATACCACAGAAACGCAGAAGGAACAAGGGCACCTGATATGCTGAAGTGTCCTCCTATAGAGCCCTGTAATAAGCATTGTCCTTGAACCCAAAAACCAATACACAAAATATGGTATACACATATGAGGTAGGTAAAGATATGCTGGTAACAGAACAAAAATACACCATGTAAAAAGAGAGGATGATTGATGAGCACACCTATAACTTGAATAAATCCCCACAGCCCACAAACAGGTAGGCAAACAGGAACCCTATAGAAGATGATGAAAATTGGAGAACCTACAGTGTTTAAATAATTACCAGATGGGCAGGACAGTGACCAGAACCAGGGCTCAATGTACCCCACGCGTATCACCGTGAGCCACGGCTTCCTCAGGGGTGCCTGATGAGGAAAGTGCCAGTGCATAAATACCTGTAAATTAATGAAGTAACGTCTGCAGCTGTGGCCCGCCATGCAAGCAACATGGCGGCGCCCATGAGCAAGACGCTACAAGGTCTCACGGGAAGTACTAATAGGTCACTTCCGGTGTCTATGATTGACAGCCACGCGCCAGAGCGTTGGAGTCAAAGAACCTACTGCTAGCGATATACAATGTATCACACGGGAAGGGATGAGAGCTGGAACCCTATGATTGCGCGCTAGTACTGTGTAAACTAACATATAAGAAGTGCACTACAAAGTTAGACAGGATAGATTATCAATATGACCATAAAATACAGATTGAAAAAATAAAAAACAGAGAAAAGTATTTGTGTCAGCAATTACTTATAAGGAAGTTAATATATACACATGAACAAAATACCTGTATAAGAAGTGATAATGCACAAGGAAAATAATAAAATAAAAAGTAAATGAATATAAAAAACATCTATCAGCGAATCAAATGTTGTCAGTGATATCAGAATACAGGCGGTCCCCTACTTAAGAACACTCGACTTACATATAACCCCTAGTTACAAGCGGACCTCTGGATATTGGTAATTTACTGTACTTTAGTCCTAGGCTACAATAAACAGCTATAATAGTTATCAGACGGGTCTGTAATGAAGCTTTAGTGTTAATATTGATTCTTATGATGACCCAACATTTTTAAAATCCAATTGTCACAGAGACCAAAAAAGATCTTTCTGGGATTACAATGATAAAATATACATTTTCGACTTACATACAAATTCAACTTAAGAACAAACCTACAGACCCTATCTTGTATGTAACCCGGGGACTGCCTGTACATACTATCTAAAAAACATGCACACAACCCAAAAACCCAATTCCAGCAAAAAAATAATAAATAAACCTACAAGCACACATACACGCGTGAGCCCATGCTCAAACATACATTATACAACAAATACAGCATAGCAATACAGGAGAAGAAGGGTTTGCACACCGCACCATTTGAAGGTTAAAACATTGAAACTTTAATTTGGCATCTTCTTCCAATAAAATCCAAGGGAAAAATTATTTTTTCTTTACATACGTTGTCAATAGCCGTGCAACCCGATAACCATGGAGTAGTTGTAATGGTAACAATAGACCTACGCGTTTCAGCGTGCATAACGCCCTTACTTTAGCCTTACTTGGGGGTTGTATTGTACCATGTTACCATTACAACTACCCCGTGGTTAAAGAATGTAAAGAAAAAATAATGTTTTCTTTGGATTTTATTGTAAGAAGATGCCAAATTAAAGTTTCAATGTTTTAACCTTCAAATGGTGCGGCGTGCAAACCCTTCTTCTCCTGCATTACCCTGGTTTCTGTGGTCCCGAAATAGCAGCCTGCACATTTGGCGGACATCACATCGGTGAGCGCAAAACTTTCGATTTCTATTTTGAACAGCGTAGCAATAAACAGAAAACACACAGGTAAGTATGGTAACTTATCCTTTGCCAGCACTGGATACATGCACATAAATAAACAAACAAGTAGAGCCAAAATTTGTGCATCCCAATGGGAATGGAATGGGAGCAGAAGAATTGGAATCTAAAAGCCAAGGCTGTGGTCCTATGAAGCATCAGGAAGAACCATCAAAGACTGCAAGAGAAGATCTGTATATGCACAATGAGGATGTTACAGCTCAAAAATAGTACCTAAGGAAGCAAAAGTCACATGAATAAAGCAAGTAACAGTAAGTAAAGGAGTGAATGCACCCAGAAGGTGGCAATGATGGTGGTGGGTGTGTGAGTAAGAGGGAATGGTGTAGGTGGTAGGTGTGTAGTGAGCGGAAATGGTGTGGAAGTGCCGGGAATGTGCAATGTAAGAAAAGAGTGAAAAACGCAGAATTGGAAAAGTATAAAAGTGGTGTGTGGAGTACCGAAACAAACAGCCAGAAAGAAGTGTAGAACAGGTGTGTGTGCGGAAGTGCGTGTGAATATGATAAAAAAAGACGAGAAAAAGTGATGAGACAAAGGCAAAAGGACAAATGGTAAGAAATAGGCAAGAAAAAGGGCTGACAAAAGAAAGAAGAAGGGAAAAAAGTGCCAGTGCAAAACATTAAGGAGTCACAAAAAACAGAAACTGAGGGTGCAGTGGAGTGCAAAAATGCGTAAGGACAGGACACTTGCGCAGTGAGCTGCAAGGCACAGCGAGTCATGAGGTGGAGGGTTGGACAGAGGGAGGATGTGGGGGGTTGAATATTGACAAGCAGGGACAGAGAGAAGGCAATATGATAATTAGGAAGCACACATTAGTTTTTAAAATACGGCATCCCATGGAACTTGAGAAGAACAGAGCCAGATTACAGGTGAACTTTTTAATCAAATATTACAAGAACTAAAGAACACTAAGGTATGATACAAGATGTGTGCTATATGCGTTAGAGCGTCTATGGGAACCTGCTGCCAGTGAAATATAGCCCTCTGGGGACAGGTTCCCTTTAAAGAAACATTTCCAACAGTGGACACCTTGATTTGCTCGAGCTGCCAGCTGGATGCAGCAGTGACAGCGACGCAGACAAAAAAAGAAATTGGCAAACAGTAAGTGGAGTAACTGGAGAATCCAAACATAAGTACATAATTGTATGGTGGAGCCAGTATATGGAAGAAGCAGGACATGGCTCCCCAGAACTGATCTCGAATGGAACTAGCAGACTCCCAAAGAAGGAGCCTAGAACAGGGTCTAAGCAGCCCGCAGGTGTCCCAATGTTTCTTGTTTGATTCACATGCTATGTAGTAAGGGCTATAAATGATCTGTAAGTGACGTTACAATATCCAAGCACTTTACATCATATCATATGTTTTTTACATTTGTTGTGTACCATAAGTAAAATAAAATACATCGTTTTAGGAGATGTAATTACAATAGCTTGCAGAAGAGTGCGGTTTATTATAAGTAGCTGACTTCAGAGTTGTCCTGGCAACCCTTTTTAGTTTTTCCTATTGAATATGCTGTGTAGTGTAGGTGAAAGAATCAGAAGGGACAAAAGGTTTAAAAGCAACTGTGGAAAATGTGGAAATACAATGAATGGGCATTAGTGTTTATAAAAACACAGACTTTAACCTATTGATGTGCCCTACTTTTTTTCAACCATGGCTTCCAAGAGCTGTCGATGTTGGGCTGTTGTTCACCTGTGTATAATAGTGACCACAACATAATAAAACACCTATCTGCATTCAGTTAAAGATCTACATAGACTCCACTCCCAGGTGTAGGCTTACGTCATTGTCTGCGGTGGTCCAGTAGGTTCACTACCCCTGGTGCCTGACAGATGCACACAATAGAACACATACAACACCAGACCAAGTTCTGGACATAACTACAGCATGCAGTCCAGATATGTAGTCACAGGACAAGAATTGGATATAACTCCTTATATGTCTGTTTTAGCAAATACTTGTATTTTCAGAAATAACAAGTCTAAATCACCCTTTTAAATTCAAAATGATAGCTGTGCTTCTGTTATACCACTGCATATGTAAGAATGAATTGACCACTAGGCATTACAATGTTTCCAGGCACAGGGCAGTGTCTTATCATCACTAGGGATGCATCCCATTGACATAGAGAATGGTAATGCCTTGTTGACAATTACCAAGCTCGGTACATAAATGCAGCACCAAACACAACCTCTGCACATAATACAGTATTAGAGCCAGGCTCATTATACAGATATTGAGTATTTTAAACCTGTAGACTGTACATTAGTATGCAGTCAAAATAATATTTATAATAAGGTCTGTACAAGCCCAGCGCAGAACTACAGCAAAATAAAACAGCTCAGTACATATAAGCATCACCAGAACCTAGCTTGATACATATATAAAGCACCAGAAAAAAAATCTTTGTACATAAATACAGCACCAGAACAATGTTTAGTACATAATTCCAGCACCAGAAGCTCAGCAGATAAATACAGTACCAGAATACAGGAACAGTACAGTAGGAACAGGAAGCTCAGTGTGGAAATACCTGCAAATTGTACAGGAGTATGCAGCCCATCACAACTGACATGTCTGTATTTCCAGAAATAATTCTAAATCACCCTTTTGTCAAAGTTGTAGATTGTACATATTTTATTTCTCTGTACATGAATATGGATAAATTGACAACCAGGTGTTACAATGTCTCATCACAGGGGATTAGACATGAGAGATTTGAACTTCATTGGAACTTCATTGAAATCTTTGGTTTATCTCGATTGTGAATTTCATGGTTATTTGTGGAAACAAAGTTTTCCTATAATGGCACCTAGCACAAGACTAAACATGGAAATGAAATGCCTAGTAGCACCACACCACATGGATGATGTGCTAAGAGCCAATCATCAGCTATAAACCCCACGTGAGATCACAGTCCATATAATGGTCTGCTCCATCCCATTTCCACCATTTACTTACGGACTTACTATAGTGAAAGACACCGTATGCTGGGACAGTCCGCTTAGTATGAAATACACTGCATTATCTTCTGGGTTCTAATTTCCTATGGAACAATAGTATATTGGGGTTCACCTTCCCCAACTACACTTATCTTACAGGCCCTGATTGCTTGTGGGACATTAGTATATTTAGCGTTTACCTTCACTTAGTGCGAAATACACTGCATTATCTGTTATGTTCTAATTGCTTCTGGAACAATAGTACAATGTGGCTCATCTTCCCCATTGTTAGTGTTAAATACTCTGCATAATCTGCCAGGTGCTCATTGTGGACTAAAAGTACATTTGGGTTCACTATCCCTTTAGATTATATGAATATAGGAATTAAGGACACACATATGGCTCACCAATTGGGGAATCACTTGGTCTTACATGTTGCTCTTCAACAACATCCCACCCTGGTGGTCGCTTTGTTCCTTGATTTCTCATCCCTGTACTCCCTCCCTTTTACACTGCCTATTGAGGACTTGGCCATCGTTACGTGGACCAATGCCCCCTTCAAACAATATCCCCATTGGCCTTAACTCACGTAAACCTGCTGAAGAGTTGAGGTGGTTAAATGAGTTGGACATGTTAATATAATTTTTTATTTTGGTTTGAGGGCAGGGTGATTGTCATTTGTCCGATTTAACCTTCTTGAAGAATTCTCCACCGTTGTCCTGATCCTCCCTTTCTGTCCTGAGATCCGTGGTCCATCTTCTTTCATTTCTATCCTTCTAGCCGTGCATGCCACCTCACTAACTGGAGGAACACTTGATCCTCCTCCCATCCATCGTGTGCGCTTCTCCTTGTGATGTGTGTGACCCTTGATGTGTGTAGTCATGCACAAAGAAGATGGTGCCCACTGTCCTTACCCATTCAGGGATGCTGCAGAAATGAGCGGGGACAAGAGGAAAGTGACTGGGTTTAGCATCTGCTATTGGGATTAATTGATAGCAATACATTGCCCATTATTTGGAAGTTTGAAACAAAAGGTGGTCAACCCATTTAAGGATTTACTTGGAGGAAATCACCAGGACATGACGGTCTGAAACTATTGTCAAAATATCATCCCATGGGTAGTAAACATAATGGGGCAGATTTACTTCCCCAGTCCATTCGCGATCCAGCGGCGCGTTCTCTGCGGTTGATTCAGATCCGGCTGGGATTCATTAAGGCAGTTCCTCCGACGTCCACCAGGTGGCGCTACTGCGCTGAAGAGCATCGGAATGCACTCAAGTTCACCGGCCTATTCCTAGTGAAGGTAAGTGCAAGCTCCGCGACACTTTTTTTTAAAAATGCGGCGGTTTTTCCGAAACTGTCGGATTTTCGTTCGGCCATGCCCCCCGATTTCCATTATGTGCATGCCAGTACCGATGCCCCACAATCCGATCGTGTGCACCAAAATCCCGGGGCAATTCAGGAGAAATTGGCGCAAATCGGAAATATTCGGGTAACATGTAGGGAAAATGCGAATCGGCCCCTTAGTAAATGACCCCCATCATGTAAGGAAGAAAAAAGAAGGAATAGTGTTTGCTCACCCATGGGTCAAAACGGAGGAAGTTAATGCCGTGCAACCATGGTGGAGGTCCGGTCCGTTCCCGGAGAGACGTGAAGTGAAATGCAAAAAAAGAAAGAATCCATCGGGATGGGGCAGCAAAAAAGTTAAAAATCCAAATTTTATTTAAGAAAATATTAAGACAAATAATTCTGTGGAAAAATGGCAAAAGGTAAAAATATGTGCTGTTACGAGAGGTGTAATTGCCAAAAAATTGGAAATGATCTATCTGCCTTACCTCAGAGGAAATAAGTGGCAAAATAGATATATTATATGTATGAAAACTGTATTTGGGGACAAGCTCTGATATGAGGAAGACATATCTGGTATAAACGGGATTGTTGGCTTGTTAAAAAGGACACATAAGATCCAAGGCAAGGATTTCTCACTGTACTAAGAAGGATATCATTTTGTATTCATATGAGATGTTTCTCTAATCATTCCATATAATTTTTTTCAGATTCTTAGTATCCTTTTTAGTATCTGGCAGCACACAACAAAGAACATCCTGACCATAAGGGATCATGAATACATATTTTTAAGTTTTACTTTTTGTGCATAATTTCCTCATGACTTGAGCTCAACCTCTGTTGAGTTCCATGATGTCAAGTCCAACTATGCCCATTTTATGAATTATTGTAGGGTGGTATTGTGTTCCCTAAATGTACCTGATCCATCTACATTGTAGCACTCTGCCTCTGTGGGTTGGCTTCCTAAGGCCTTATCTCTGACATTTATAGCATGCTTGTAACCTATGATCACCCATCTTCTCAGAAACTTGTTGAAACTTGTTTAAGCCCTCTTAACTTGATACACGTTGGAGATGTTGTATCCCTGGAGGTTCCTTCTCTCATCTCTTCTTGATGTGTCCTCTTATCCTTCCCTATTGGTGTGAGACCCTGCTCTTCTAATTACTAATAAGGGAGTGGTTATTTATTGGCGTCCTGTGAGTAGGAGTTGCCTTATAATAGTGGCCTATTTTATTGTTCCAGGCAGTTCTCCTTGTTAGCATTGAAACCCTCCTGTTTCCCTAACACAACCATCTGTTGTTATGGCTGTTAGACTATGGTGATTAAGGTGAAATATAAAAGTTGACCCGAGTATAAGCCGAGGCCCCTAATTTTACAACCAAAAACTGGGAAAACTCAAGTATAAGCCGTGGGTGGGAAATGCTTTGGTCAAAGCCTCTCAGTATAGAGCCAGCAAGCCCCCGGTAGTATATAGCCAGCCAGTCCCCTATAATATATAGCCAAGCCCCTTTAGTATATAGCCAGCCAGCCCCCTTTAGTATATAGCCAGCCCAGTGTAGTATATAGCCAGCCCCCTCTGGTTTATAGCCAGCCCTCCCTAGTATATAGCCAGCACCCCTGTAGTATATAGTCAGCCAGCCCAGCACACAAAAAAATAAACTTACATCCTCACCTTCCAGCGCTCCTGATGCTCTGCGTGGCTCCCCGATGCTCTGTGCTGCTCCTCTTCTTTCTTCTCTCTGCTATAACAGCTGGCAGAGGCGCGGCCATGAGCTCTGTGAACCAGCTCACACTAAGGCCCCTTCTCCACTGGCGTTTTTCACGCGCGAGTTCTGCGCGTGCATTTGACGCTCAGAACTCGCATTGCACTCTGTCCCATTGTATTCAATGGGTCTTTCTCCATTAGCGTGGTTTTTAACGCGCGTGCTTGCGTTCGTTTGCACGCGCGTCAAAATCGCAGCATGCTCTATTTTTGCGGGTCACGCGCGTTTTTCACGCCCCATTCAAGTCTATGGAGATGCATCAAGAACGCATTGCACTCGCAATCATTGCAAGTGCAATGCGAGTGCAATGCGTTTTAAACGTAAGGGTTGCTAGGTGACCAGAATAACATTATTTCCCCTGCTCGCGATCGAGCATTTAATTAAAAAAACACAATGAAGAACAGTGAAGAATAGAATAAAATCATTGTACACAGTGAACACAGTGACCACAGGATCATTTAAGATAAAAACACAGTGCAGAACACAGTGCAGAATAGATTACAGATGTTCGGCACATCTGCTTACTTGTCGGGAGATACGCGCGGAACGGTGCGAACAAAATAGCATGTGAAGAACAATATATATGTGTGAAGAACACATTGCAGATGTATTTAAACATCTGCAATTTGTTCTTCACACACATATATATTGTTCTTCACATTCTATTTTGTTCGCGCCGTTCCGCGCGTATCTCCCGACAAGTAAGCAGATGTGCCGAACATCTGTAATCTATTCTGCACTGTGTTCTGCACTGTGTTTTTATCTTAAATGATCCTGTGGTCACTGTGTTCACTGTGTACAATGATTTTATTCTATTCTTCACTGTTCTTCACATCTGCTAAATTGTCGGGAGATAATATACGCGCGGAACAGTGAAGAATAGATCGCCGATGTTTGCAAATTATCAGAAGACATTATTTTTCAATTAAATAACACATTTTAATCCCAAACCATGGTCCCTTTGAAATATGCTCGAGTCTCCCATTGAATCGCGCGTCAAAAATGCGCCGAAAACGCAAAAAAAACGCAAATTACTCCAAGGAAAAATGGAACAAAAACGCAGCCAAAACGTCAGTTTTTCACGCGTTGCACCCGCACGTGAAACGCAACGCTAGTGTGCAAGAGGCCTAAGATGCAATCATTATAGTGTGTGCCGGCCGGCAGCGCACATGGCCGTGCCTCTTCCAGCTTCAGGGAGAGCACGGAGCATCAGGGAGCCATGCCGAGCATCAGGAGGGCCTTGGTTTTATTGCCTCGTGTATAAGCTGGGTTGGGGTTTTTCAGCACATTTTTTGTACTGAAAAACTCAGCTTATATATTGTTTTATTGCAAAATAATAATACCATATAAATTTGATATGTATGTGATTGTACCAACCCAAATAAAGGGACACAGAGAAAAACATAAAACTAAAGCTTGTATAAAAATGGCTCAACATAATTTTCTTTCGTATTGCACATGGAATCTTTTTTTACAGCTTCACAGTATATTGCATAGGATATAAAATGGTGCTACCGCAATTTGCCCTGCAGATAACAAGTCCTCATACAGCTCTGTGAAATATAAAATATATGGCTTTAGGAAGGATGGGAATGAAGAAATGAAACAAATATGGTTTCGTATATGAATCTTGTTGAATCTTGCATGTGGGGTGATTTATTGCTTGATGTTAACCCTGCCAAGCAGGTTGCATCGGATATTCTAAGAGGCTCCAGCCAATTCATTCTATGCAAGCCATGCCTGGTGTAGAATTACGCTATAACATACACCAGGAATTGGGGCAGGCAGAGGGACTGCCCACTATACACCCCTTCTTGCCCATGGCATTAGAGAGAGAGGTGGCGTGGAATAGCAAATATGGCCTCAGTATTTTCTGCCGCAGTTGATGAGTCAAATAATGGTGATTGTAAACAAATCTTTGATGAACTTATTGATGACCATAAATCAGTGGTCTGAATTTGGTCGAATATAAGAAGTTTAGAGAAATACTTAAAACTGGGTATCTGGTCTAGAGGACTCAGGGTTCAGATTTTTTCAGCCTGGGAATTGGATGATGAGCTCAAACTGAAATGTGAAACTGGTTTGGGACAGTCAGTGTTCTGTCATTTTGATTCATATGTTATGAAAGCACATCTGGTTTTGCTGGAACTGGTGAAGACACAGATTAAGGTCCTGGAAAGTCAACTACAAAAATGTGACAATAGCTCTTTATCTGCATTTCAAATTAAAGGACACGATTGATAAATACGAAAAAGAGATCATGGATGGTAAGAAAACATAGAGAGGACATATTTAACATAGAGAGGACTTTGCAATGAAGAGAGCCTATAAGCGCCAACACACGGGTAATAGACGTTTACTTTTTAGAGGGAGATCAGGCTTGGGTACACTATCTGGGCCAACTGAACTAACCTCTTGTGATTTTTTTGTCCTTGGACATCAGCGACCAGGACACAGGTCAAAACGGCCCCAACAATAGAAAAAGGGGTCCCAAAGATTGAGATCTATCATCCCCTCCAGCATGGAAAAAGCGCAGTTACCACAGACCCCACAAGACATAGGGGCTTGTGCGACAGTGCAACAAACTGAACATCAGCTGCAAATCATTAATCTTACTGATTATGAATTGTCAGCATCTGAGAGGTGTGTATTACATAAAGGTTTAACCTTTTCCCCTATCTACAAGTTTTTTTTTAAATTT
This sequence comes from Engystomops pustulosus, assembly GCF_040894005.1. Classification (NCBI taxonomy): domain Eukaryota; kingdom Metazoa; phylum Chordata; class Amphibia; order Anura; family Leptodactylidae; genus Engystomops; species Engystomops pustulosus. Next base: position 100,349,203 of record NC_092412.1, on the reverse strand, counting down.
TTATTTATTTATTGATTTAGACAAGAGAACAATTTTACAAATAAATATATAAATAGATAGATATAGTACAGTGAATACAGCACTTGAAACAGGTTTTAGTGTACATCTTATATCTTAAATCTAAAACAATTTCCTTTAGCTCACCTTCCCTCCCCCCTCCCTCATCCCACCCCTGCTTGTAGAGCCCTCCCCCCCCCTGATGATTGTGTACATGTACTTAATCCGTCTCTTCATAAGAAGAAATAAAAATAGAAGAAGAGAAAAAAAAAAAAAAATTCTCTCTCTCGGCTCCCCTCTCCCCCCCCCCCCCCCCGCCCAACCACCTTGATGAACCTAGGTGAAATCGATTTGGAAATAGCATATCTAGGATACAAAGACCATGGGAGTTGATGCGGCAGTCTAACCCAAGATCATTTTCTCCTCCGGGGAGAAGAACAGCTCTATCCACCCCTGCCACTGTTGTTTATATTTCTGTCTCCCCGTTAAGCTGTGCCTCTTTTTCACTAAACCTTCAGAAATAATTGTTTTGTTGGTAATACGTTTCCATAACGAAACCGAGGGAGGGTCTGGGGAGGTCCATTTTTTAATAATGCAGAACCTTGCTAAAAATAATAATTTCCTGACCACATAACTCCCCCTCCCCTCTCCCTCATACCCCTCCCAGATACCCAAAACACAGGTCAAAAAATTAGGTGGGATCTGCATGTCACAGCACTTCCCAAGTTCCTTGATAATATCTGCCCAATATTTTACAATATCCGGACAAAACCAAAGAAGATGCATATCATCGACATTCTCTCGACCACATTTCTTACATCGAACCACCTCCCTTGAGAATTTCATTATCCTCTTGGGGGTGTAATATATTCTGTGTAGGATGGAAACTTGTGCCCACCGGTGAGCAGGGATCTTTAATATCTTATAGATGTCTTTATATGCGGATATCCACCCTTGTACGTCTAGTATCCCCACCTCCTTAACCCATTTCTCAGGTACTCTATTTAAATAGCTACTATTTCTTTGGGTAACCAGTAAGTGATAGAATTTTTTACTTTTCACTTTTTTTTTAAGAGAGGCCCACATAAGGTTGAAGATCAGGGGAGTTTTGTCCCATCCCAGTATAGCTTTATCGAGACAACTCCACCAGTGGGCGAGTTGTAAATAAGAAAAAAAACATGATTGCGGGATCTGAAATTCCTCCTGTAATTTAGAGAATGACTTCATACTACCATTCTCCATCAACTGATATACATAATTTATCCCTTTCCCAATCCATGGTTCCGTGTTTATTTTTGGGGTAGATATAGTCTGATTTCTCCATAAAGGAGTAAATGGGAGTATATCTGTAAGATGCCATAGGTTTTTAGTCTCCCTCCATACTTGATGCAACATTGAAAGAGTAGGATACTGTCGTTTAAATATTTGCCCACTCCAAAAGCCAGTTTCTAAAACTTCCAAAATATTGAGTTTCACTATATCCCCCCCTCCTAATATCCTTATGGGAGAATCCGCCAAGGGGGAGCAGTCCCATATCAGTATATGCTTTATCTGTTCAATAAGAAAGTAGACATACATGTCTGGAAGGTCGAGACCCCCCTTGTCATAGGGGAGCCTCAATACCTCCAGCTTCATACGGGGCTGTCTTCCCCTCCAGACCAGGTCACGAAAAAGAGACTCAAGGATCTTGAAAATCTTCCCCGGTATCCAGGTCGGGGAGGCAGACAACACGTATAATATCTTGGGGAGTAATTGCATTTTGATCAGCGCAATTCGACCTATCGTGTTAAGGGGTAGTTTTTTCCAGGTTTTTATTTTACTTCTGATGTAACCTACCACGGGGGTAATATTATTCTCGATGTAGCCCAAAATATTGGCCGATACCTTAATCCCCAGGTAATCTACATAACTATCAGGTTCAATGATCTTGATGTCCTTTGGGGTAAAAGATTTTAATGGGTCAACTGGAAGGCAAGCTGACTTTTGCCAATTGATCCTTAACCCAGACCTATCCCCGTATTCACTAAAAGTTGAGAATACCTTCGATATAGATTCGTGGGAGCCCATAAACAAAAGGATATCGTCAGCATATAACGAAATCTTTTCGTGTACGTTTCCCTGTTTAAAGCCAACAATGTCAGGCGACCGGCGAATCCTACATGCCAGGGGTTCCAGTGCTATGGCAAACAATAAAGGGGAGAGGGGGCACCCCTGTTTTGTTCCTCTACTCAAAGTAAAGGGCCGGGAGATTTTGCCGTTAATTGAAAGTCTAGCGGAAGGGGATGTATATAGGAGTTTGATCCAGGATATAAATCTATTGCCAAACCCCATAGTTTCCAAAGTGGGCCACAGGAAGTCCCATTCGATTGTATCGAATGCTTTCGAGGCGTCTAACATCATTATAGTGCGCTCCCCGGGGTTATCGGGCACAAGCTGTAAATTGAGAAACAATCTCCTGAGGTTATCCATCGTGGAACAGCCGGGCATAAAGCCGCACTGGTCCCTATGTACAACACTCCTGATACATCTTTTGAGGCGATCTGCAAGTAGTTTGGCCAGGAGCTTGTTATCCGTATTGATCAAAGAAATGGGGCGGAATGAATCCATTTTCAGACTATCCTTCCCATTTTTTAAAATCAATGTGATGAGGGACTCACGCATGGATGGGGGAAGTTCCCCTTTCTCCAGAGAGTGGTTCCAAACCTCAAGGAGTTGCCCCACTAATTCTTCTTTATATAACTCATATATTTCAAAAGGAATCCCATCTAACCCCGGAGAACGACCCCTGGCAGTGAGAGATAACGTCTTATAAACTTCCTCGGCTCTTATCGGAGAATCTAATGCTAATCTCTCCTGATCTGACAAACGGGGAAGTTGAGATTCTAAAATGTATGCTGCGATATCTTTTGGGGGGAGTGTCTGTTGAGAATTAAATAGGTCTTCATAATATTGAACAAAGGCTTCCTGTATTTCCTCCTGACGATGTATAGTGCCCCTTCCAGATACCTCTATGGTTCTAATTATGGTACGTTTTTTTCCTTCTTTAATGAGGCTCGCTAGAACTTTCCCTGGCATATTGGATTCAAGATAGCCTCGTCTTGCTTGTGCAGCGATTTTTCTATTAGCTTGTATATAATTTAAATCAGAGTATCTGGCTTGCTCTTCCTCCCAACCCAACCTATTTTGATCCGTAGGGTCCTCCACATATTTTTCTTCCAGTAATTGGATCTTCTTTTCCAATTCCTTCATGATCTTATTAGATTCTAGCCGGTGCCTGCAGATTTGGGCCTTATATAAACCTCTTATATATGACTTAGCGGTATCCCAGACTATGTGGGGGGGAGCACATCCCTTATTTAACTCAAAGAATTCTTTGATTTGACTTAATACCCACTCACTTTTCCCCAATGTTTCGACCCATGAGGGCCCAATCCTAAACCACCCAAGATGACCGTTATTACCACTTTTAATACTGCAAATTAATGGTGCGTGGTCTGAGACCCCCCTTACCCCATACACACAGTTATAGCAGAAATTAAGTGTATTAGCATTGGTAAATGCCATGTCCAAACGTGAAAATGTTTTGTGCGTCTTTGAAAAATATGAAAAAATCCTCTTATCTTTGTTTATTTCTCGCCATATCTCGAACCACCCAAATGTGTCAATTATGTTTAGTAATACCTTTGACCTATGATGTGTTCCTTTAACCTTACCCAATTGGAGGACGTCCAACTCTGTATTCAAAATATTATTAAAGTCTCCCACTAATAACATGTGAGCACCTCCCACTTTAGTGAAAAAAGTAAAAAATTCTATTAAAATGTGCGCATGAAACGGTGGAGGAATATAAATATTACCCACGACCCAGGGTTTCCCTTCAATCACACAGTGTACAAAGACATATCTCCCCTCTGAGTCTAGTTTCACCAGTTTTTCTTGGTAATCCAAGTTCCTATTAACCATAATGGTTACCCCACGTGAGTATTGCGAGTGGCCGGAGTGATAGCTCCATCCACACCACTTTTTCTGAATTTTAACGTAAGTTTCAGACGTCAGGTGGGTTTCTTGCAAGGCAATAATATCTGGGCTATGTTTGTTTATTAAGTCGAAAACCGCGACCCTCTTGTTTGGGGTGCTCAGACCCCTAACGTTCCAGGACAATACCCTCATGAAGAATCCTCACGTACTAAGATCCAAGAGGAGAGGCAGGAGAGGAGAAAGAGCCAGGGGGCAGAGGGAGAGGAGGAAGAGAGAGGAAAAAAAAAAAAAAAAAAAAAAAAAAAAAGGGAGAGAAGGGGGATACCCCAATCGACCCACCCCATACCCTACTACCCCGAAAACCTGCTGGTAGAGAGAAGAACATCGACCGTGCAGGTCGGTGACTACCTCTAACCTCTAAACTCTGCATCACCCCCCCACCCTCCGTTGCTCGCACCCATGGAAACGCAGCCTGCTTATATTCTAAGTTTTAACTCTTTGTTTGAAAAAATGGTTACATTGGATTTTAACTTTTAATTCACATACTTGACCCCTATACCATTTGCCCCTTCTATTTCCTTCTAAACCATTCCAGTGCATCCTCTGGGTTGTCAAAGAAGAGGGTTTTTTCTTGCCAAATAACACGCAGTTTGGCCGGAAATAACATTGAATATTGTATTCCGGCTTGGCGCATTTTTTGCTTTACCTCATAGAAGCCTTTACGCTTTTTTCTAGTTTCGATTGCAAAGTCAGGAAATAATTTGATCATTTGACCATTAAATTCAATTTTGCCTTTTTCCCTTGCTTTTTTCAGAATTAAGTCTCTGTCTCTAGATGAAAATAATTTAATCAAAATGGGACGAGATAGTCCACCTGGAACCGGGGCGCGGCTGGGGACTCGATGGGCACGTTCGATAAAATGCTGAAAGGCAGCTATGTCTGGACCCAGTGTTGTTCGCAGCCACTCCTGCATAAAGACCACTGCGTCCTGTCCCTCTGATTTCTCAGGGAAGCCTATACAACATATATTGGCACGACGTGATCGGTTCTCTAGATCAGTGATTTTTAGTTTTTGTTCCACAGATTCTGCTTTGAGAGTATTTAACTCAGCAGACATTATAGACATCTTGTCTTCTATATCTGAAATACGGCCTTCCGCAGTGTCTAACCGGTCCCCGAAGCCAGCCATGTCTGTCCGAAACTGAAACAGTTCTTCCTTGACCTGACTGACTTCCATGGACAGGTCCTTAATGTCACCCCTACATTGCAGCACGGCTTCCAGAATTTGACTTAGTGTTGGGGACTTATTTTCATCAGTAATCTCTCGACTGTCTCCCATTATATTTTGCTCATTCCCCTCGGACCCTCCAAAAGTCTCGATCCTACTTGAGGCAGAGACATTAGATAGTGAGGCATCGGGAGATATATCCCCTGCAGAATCCTCTGCCTGAGTTTGTGACTGCTCAGCCCTACCCGGGCCCAGACCTGTAACTTCTTCCCCCTTTTTAGGGGTAAGAGCAAACTTGTGTAGTTTAGCTTTTGCATTTTCCCTACTTTTTTCTGCTTTCTTTGGTTCTTTTGGGGTGGTGGAAATGTTCCCAGTCCCCGCCCCCCTTGTCAGTTTCTTGTTACTATTACTGGGCATAGTTTTATCTTTTTCCCTTTTACTTCTTCTACCATCTGTAATTCTCCGCCCTCCCCCCTCGTTTAGACTTTGCCCGAATCACAGAACCCGCACATCAACAAGGGGGTACTACAAAACCCACTGCAATTGTTGGGAATAACAGATAATTGCCATGGACTATGATGCTCTAGAATTGGTCAAAGAAAAAAAAACGTGACAGTCACACTCAATATTGAAATCCTAAACAAATACCAGTTAGTGTGGGAAGATTGACATTATTGATTATTATCATAGTTCCTTGGTCGATTAATGAAGGCTTTAACAATGTCCAATGATAATGCAGAATAATTTTGTTATAAGAGGATCGATGTTAGACGTACGGACAAAAAGAGTGTAGTTAGTTTAAAGCCGAAAAAGTCACAGACAAACATCAGTTAGTAAAAGCTTCAGCTGAGTAGCCACTGGTGTTAGTGCCGAGATGTTAGAGGGAGGGGCAGACAAAAAAACACAGCTGAAAACGGGGGTGACACGGGAGCAAAATCCCCCTCCTTATTAGAGATACGGGGATCTAGCCCAATTCAAGCGCCACTTCAAGCTGAGAGCAGAGCAGAGATTTAAACAAGGTCACCTTAATGTCCGGCACAGTTGCATCCCTCTGGGAGAGTCGTCGCCTTGCCTCGCAGATCCAGCAGCGCGACGTCCGGTCCTCACACTGGTCTCACTCCGATCTCCACGCCATCCTCACGGTAGCACGGATTCCCGAGTCGCCACGCCAGAACCAAAGACGAACACACCTCCTCTACGCGACCGCAGACTGATCCTCCACAGCGGGGCACGACCGAACCTCCGGTTTTGACTCCACACTTCAGCCTCTCTGCTAGAACATAATCTCGACATACCCCGGTCCAAGCATCGGCATAGGGTAGCGTTCACAGGTTTGCGCTTCCCATGTGGACGGGGCTCCGACGGGCGGGGGCGGCCGGAAACACGTCAGCTCACATGCTCCTCCCTCCCCCCTATCTACAAGTTAGACAAATTTGAATTGACTAAGGATCTATATATGTTTTGCAGACAACTCACATTTAAAATGCTTTATCATCAACCATCACTTTTGGACCTGGTTTCGGAACAGGACCAGGTTGTTCTGAGGGATCTGCTAGATCTGTTACATGAAAATGATGAACCTGTGGGTACGATACGGAGATTTCCTGGTCGCATTCCTTTGCAAACAACTCCTTCTTTAAGTATTTGTCCAGCTATTAACACCTTTTTCCGTACCACCTTGAGGGGCATACAGGACCTCCCATTGGACAAAAATAGATCGATCAATTTGTTGCGGTATGAACATCAGGCACTACGCGCCTTACAGAACAACAAGTCCTTCATTATTAGGGAGGCCGACAAAGGTAGGAACGTGGTTTTATGGCAGGTGGAACAATACATGAGTGAAGAGAAACGACAATTTACTAATCCCCATTTCTATTCTGTATTACCAGTTGACCCGACAGAACTATTCAAAGGCGAATTGGATGCCTTTTTTGCATGAGGCATCATCACTAAACAAGAAAAGAAGTTTCTGTCGACTTATTCTCCGGTGACTCCCACCTTCAACATGATGCCCAAGGTACATAAATGAGTAATGAATCCCCCTGGAAGACCAATAGTGTCTGGTATCGGCGGCATCTGTGAGGAGGTCCGCAGTTACCTTGATTTCTTTTTACAGCCTCATGTACTCCAACTACTATATCTACGCGATTCTATGCACCTTCCTGAACATCTGGAGACCAATTTGTCTCATTCAATTTATCATCATTCCACCAGGTTCTCTCGTGGTAACAATGGATGTTCAGTCCCTGTACACCAACATCAGACATGATTTTGGTGTAGGGGCAGTTGCATATTTCTTGGATAGACAAACGAACCCAGATAGGGGTATGGATTCATTTATTGTGGAACTTTTGGAGTTTATCCTTCAAAGGAATCAGACCCATGTATTAAATTGGTTTCCATTTATCAATGACATTGGACACAGAACAGGAGAGCCTACAGTTTGTTGGGGAATTTAACGACAACCCTTACAACATATTTTTGGTTTCACAGATCTCGGATAAAACAGTGGATTTCCTGGACCTCCAATTGATGATAACAGAATTAAGACGACACACTATAGGAAGAAAACCGTGACAAACAATTTGTTACATTATACAAGATTTCCCCCGACACATCAGAAAAATGGAATCCCAGTGGGCCAATGCCTTGGATCTGACAGACTTAAAGCCAGGGGATATCCCAAAAAGATTATCTCTAGAGCTTGCATGAGAGCCAAGAACTGTAATCGCAATGAGATTCTTAAACCAAAACCATGACCATTTGAAAACAAAGTCAGGTTAATTATGACCTATAATAATCAATGGTCTGACACTTTACTACATAAAAACTGGAACATATTGTTGAGTGAACCCAGATTGACTAATTATATTACATCCCAACCTTCCATGACATCGAGAAGAGCACATAATCTCAAGGATCTTCTTTCCAAAAGTAATTTTGTGTGCCCCCCTGCGTTGACAACAAGAGGACACAAACTCAAGGGCTCCTATGCTTGTGGCAATTGTAACATCTGCCAGTTTATGCATGCCATGGAAATCTTTGTGAACCCTTCAACGGGTGTAAGTTATCCGCTTAAACATTACATCAATTTCAAATCCAAAGATGTAATTTACGCGCTAATATGCCCTTGTCCCAAGGTTTACAATGGCCAGACTTCACAAGAATGACGTAAAAGACTTCTGAAACATATCTCCACCATCTCTATGGCCAATTTGACTCTTTGACCTCTGTGGCATCACATTTTGTACACTCACACGGAGGTAAATGTAGGGACCTGAGGGTAGTGTGTTTGGAATGGGTTTTCTCCAATATTCGGGGGGCAGTACTACTCCTCAGTTACACTCCTAAGTTTAAAATGTTTGTCAGAGGACAATAGTGTTTTGACTCTGTGTTTTTGTTTTAAAAAAATATCAAGGATATTGAAATTGTTAGCTCTTTATCTCCTTAAGAGACTATTTCCTATGCATAAGTGCAATGTTTGTTCAGCCCTCTGATTCTCACACAGACAGGGAAAGACAACAAGGGAGGGGGAAATTTTAGGATTGGGGTAGGGTAGAGAGGTAGGAGCACACGGGTCTGTGTATCGCTATTAGCTCAGTATTCAGTAATTTCAGAGCATCTAGATAGATTGCTATTTCTCTCTTTGCTTTACAAGTAATTAACCCCTATTCTCCTCTATCCCATATATAACACATACCATACACCGTATTCGACTATCTGGGTATAGATCACTTACTACCGTCCTGTAGTCTCTGGTGCTCGCTGACTATTACTTGTTCACCCTCTAAGCAACCTGTTTAGTTTCAAACCCCTGTTCTGGTGGCTATTTCAATTGGCTGTATATGGTGGCCATCTCTCATTCCTTGTTTTAAAACCTAAGATCGCCCCCCCCCCTTTTCAACCCCTTCCCGGGTCCCGGTGCATGGAGAGGGCTCGCGGGCCGAGCCCTCTCCATAGCCGGTAAGTCTTTGCTGCATATTGTTTTCACCTCGATCGCCTCCGGCAATGCTGCCGGCGGCTTCAAAAAGATGACGTCACGGGAGTGGCGATCCGTCACCATGGTAGCCTCGGTTGTTCCGAATACCCGAGGCTTCTTCGTTTTTAACCCATGCATTACAATGTGCTAATTCCACATTTTAATGAATGGGGAGTAAAATCCACATATTAAAGAAAAAAGTTTACGGTAACGGCTCACCCACAGTTGGTTTCAATCTTGCAAGTCGAATTGGCTGGCCGGGTGCAAAGGCAATCCCTGAGAGCTGGTCCGGAAATCCAGAGTCAGATATATTGGAACAACCAAGGGCAAAAGAGCGGAGGGAGGGAATCCAGCATCGCACACCCAATAGATCCAAAGGAAAAAGGCTCGCTGTTAAAACATGTCCAAAAATTTATTTTTCACATCTTAAAAATGGGGGAAAGAAAATCCCAATATAGAAAAACATGGAAGTAACATGAATGGTAAACGCACAGGACAGACCAAAAAATACAGCGGTGTAACCCAATAGATCCAAAGGAAAAATGCTCGCTGTTAAAACATGTCCAAAAATTTATTTTTCACATCTTAAAAACGGGGGAAAATGGTCCTGTGCGTTTACCATTCAAGTTACTTCCATGTTTTTCTATATTGGGATTTTTTTCCCCCCGTTTTTAAGATGTGAAAAATAAATTTTTGGACATGTTTTAACAGCGAGCCTTTTTCCTTTGGATCTATTGGGTGTTGGATGCTGGATTCCCTCCCTCCGCTCTTTTGCCCTTGTTTGTTCTAAAATCCACATATACTGCCATACAGTAGTATGGCAGTATATGATAGGATGAATCAGACTACCTAGGGTTAGAGTACCCTAGGGAGTCTGAAAAATAGTAAAAGTAAAAATAAAAAAAAGTTAAAAAAAAAAAATTATAATAAAAAAACCTAAAAATTCAAATCACCCCCCTTTCGCTAGAACTGATATAAATATAAATAAGCAGTAAAAATCATAAACACATTAGGTATCGCCGAGTCCGAAAATGTCCGATCTATCAAAATAATATTTTGAAAAATATTAAAAAATTAATAAAAAGTGATCAAAAGGTCGCACTGTCCCAATCAAAATTCGCAAAAAATGACCTTACCCACAGCTCTGTACACCAAAGTATGAAAAAGTTATTGGCGCCAGAAGATGGCAAAATTAAAAAAAAATTTTGTACAAGTTGTTTTAATTTTATATAATAATTATATTTTATATAATTAATTATAATGTATGAAAACATTATAAAACCAATACAAATTTGGTATCCCCATGATCGCATCGACCCAAAGAATAAAGTAGACATATTATTTGAGACGCAGAGTGAAAGGTGTAAAATCCAAGCCCACAAAAAAACGTCACAAATGTGGTTTTTCATCCTTTTTCACTGCATTTGGAATTTTTTTTCCGCTTCCCAGTACACGCCATGAAATATTAAATACCGTCACTATGAATTGCAATTTGTTACGCAGAAAATAAGCCATCACCCAGCTCTTGAAAAAATAAAAAAGTTATAGATTTTTGAAGTTGGTGAGTGAAAAATGGAAGTGAAAAAACTAAAAAAGGTCAAGTTGTTAAGGGGTTAAAACACTATTGTCCTCTGACAAACATTTTAAACTTAGAAGTAAAAGCTAATTTTTAGTTGGCACAAAAAGGGTTAAATTGACCTTTTGGCATTTTTGTTGGTTATTTGTTTATATGCACTGTTATATGGATTATTCATTGTGCTGGTAGTTGATTGTTGATTTTTTGGTCAGTCTCCTCACCAACAATGGTGACTTGGGTGAGGAGGGTAGTGGGTATACTGGTATATTGGGACCAGACCCATGGGACTAGACATTTTTAAATGTTTTTAGAGATGTTACATAATAAAGATGATTATCTCTTCTATATGATTTGGTATTTCTTTTGAGTCATATATACACACCAACTCTTGTGTGCTTATGTCTAGTTGTTATTTTGGTGTGGACTCAGCAATATACGTATCTATCTTTCTGAATCATTTGTGTGGTTACATACCGTCTTGCCCAGTTGGCATGGAGGTAGTGCAAGGTGCATGGCCAGGAATTGAGACTTTTGATAAATCCCCCTGAGAGTTAATTTTGGGTCTTTAGGCTCATCTAACACCAACTCTGTCACTAACTATCACTATCAATCAACTATCAATATTTTAAACATTCATTTAATTATTATATATTTTATAGTCACACCTATATATTTTATACTGATAAAATTCAAATAAAGATATAAACAGTAAAATTCATGGGGGTGAATGATAATATGTAAAATATAAATACACAATGAAGACTATGTGGTAGCTGTGGTAAAAGAAAATAAACTTAATAGGAATAATAAAATTAATAGAAATGTTGTGCTTAAGTCAAAATAAGGAATGATTCCAGCAGATCAATAGTGAGCAGATTGGAAATGGTATCAAGTGAAGAGGACACAGTGCCAGTTCTTTTGAGTTTGTTATCAGCTGCTGTTTTTTTTATCCTGTTATTTCTATGGAATAATCTTAAAATAGAGTAATTTATTGATATTTAAATCTTTAAAATGGAATTCTCAATTTGTTGTACTGATCACTTGGGATGGTAATTCCTGAAAAAGTTCAGCAATTATTACTGTACAGGATATATAATTGTCAAGTGTAATAACAAAAGAATAAAATATTAAGTCCATTGGACAGGCTGAAAATATGTTATAGTTGATTTATTAGCTTCTTTAATCAGTGTAACATGTGCATATGCACAATGGGGCACAAATTTGCTGCAGTTAATGTAACAGCTTGACTTGCCAATTGAGGTAAAGTAGCTGCCTCCAATATGATAATATTTTTTGCTGTTTCCTGCTGTTTGTATTAGTTAGTATACACTTACTATTGCTTATATGGAATCAACATGTACCATAGAGGAAGCGCAAAGATTCTTCAATTCTAAAACAAAAAAAGACAAAAAAGAAGCGGCACTCACCCAAATAGGAGATTCTTCATTTTATTTTCGAAAACGGTGCATGGGGCAGGGAGGTGCTACACGCTGTGAATCTGGCAACGGACCGCTTCGCGCACTCTTGCGCTTCGTCTGGCCGTACGAAGCGCAAGAGTGCGCGAAACGGTCCATTGCCGGATTCACAGCGTGTAGCACCTCCCTGCCCCATGCACCGTTTTCGAAAATAAAATGAAGAATCTCCTATTTGGGTGAGTGCCGCTTCTTTTTTGTCTTTTTTGTTTTATATGGATACTCCTTCTTTGGTTGAGCACCACCCGTGTATTAGGAGTGCACCCTACCTGAATGCCATATTACAAGGCTGTCCGTGAATTTCCAATGTGAGTCTGGTAGTGCCGACATTTTCTTTAGATGGTATTCACACCATCTTTTGGACTTTTTTGTTATTTCAGATTCTTCACTTCTGTCTATCCATTTAATACATTTTAGAGATGAGCGAGCACTAAAATGCTCGGGTGCTCGTTATTCAAGACAAACTTTTCCCGATGCTCGAGTGTTCGTCTCGAATAACGAGCCCCATTGAAGTCAATGGGAGACTCGAGCATTTTTCAAGGGGACCAAGGCTCTGCACAGGGAAGCTTGGCCAAACACCTGGAAACCTCAGAAAATGATGGAAACACCACGGACATGGACAGGACACAGCAGGGGCAGCATGCATGGATGCCTCTGAGGCTGCTTAATCGTACCATTATGCCAAAATTATGGGCAACAGCATGGCGATGACAGAGTGACCGATTGAGGCTAGATAGCATCTTAAACATCCAATAATTGACCCTGACACTATAGAAGACGGCATGCAGAGTCAGCGGCAGCAGCGGCAGGCTAGAGAGTGTCATGGCAACATACCCCAAATGGACTCAGGCTTCAAATCAATGGGTGTCAGAGAGGAACCAAAGGAGGTGAGCAAGAAGCGCTGAAATGATTTCCTATGTGAACAAAAGGTTGACGGTATATTTAGTTGATAACACAACTAAGTTGTGTTATCAAGTAGTGACCAAGTTCCATAACGTATCTGGTGAAACACCCAAAAAATGAGCCTGACACAGCTCATTTGATAAGGGGATGACATGTGGAGGCAGCCATGGAGACAACTTCCATGATTAAGAGTGACAGTATGGGGCATCCATATTGCGCTGCTATGACTGAAACTTCAGGTCTCCAGAATGGCGGCTGATTTCCATTATGTATCTGGTGAAACACCTGAAAATTCTGCTCGACAGCTCGTTTGATAAGGGGATGATGTGCTGTATATCCTCTTGCGCTCCAGCGTCTAGGGTATAGACAGTTGAAAGTTGCGCATGGAGACATTGGTGGACGCTTTGGAGGATCGTGGAGGCGAAATGGACAGGAAACAGCAGGGGCAGTATTCATGGATGCCTCTGAGGCTGCCTAATCTTGGGATGGAGCTGGCGGTCCGCTGCCAGGCGAGCTTTCGCCTGTCCAAGCCCCTGTCTCTCGGCTCCTCCCCACCCAAAATGGGCCTGGGGGCCAGAAGCGTTTACTTTAAAAAAAAATTATCATTTTCAAAGCAGGCGGGGGCTACAAACAGTACTTCTAAGAACCTTTTGTATAAGATCAAGTGTAGTACTGTTCTTATAAGTTTTGGTTATGGCGGGTGAGGGGAATGTAAACAGATGCGCAAGAAGCGCTGAAATAATATCGGTAAATGATAAAAGTTTGCCAGTATATTTTGTGGATAACACAGCAGGGTGGCAACAAAGTTAACAAGTTTGATGTGGAAGCCATGAAAACAACCCAAAATTCTGCCTGAAACAGCTTGTTTGCTAAGGGAACGATGTATGGAGGCAGCTATATGGACGACTTTGGGAGGCAGCTATGGAGATGATGTGTGGAGGTAGCAATGGAGACAACGTGTGGAGGCAGCTATAAAGACGACGTGTGGAGGCTGTTATGGGGACAATTAAATTTGGATAGTGCCTGTATGTGGCCGTCCAAAAAAGTTTTCAAACCAGAGGAGCAGGTAGGTGTTCCTCCAGAAAAATTTCATTGATTGAGTGCCTGTATGTGGCAGTCCAAAAAATTGTTTAAAACAGAGGACCGGGTAGGTGGCCCTCCAGAAAAATTAAATACATAGGGGCAGATTTATCAAGTGTCTGAAAGTCAGAATATTTCCAGTTGCCCATGGCAACCAATCACAGCTCCCCTTTAAAATATTCATGAGCACTGGTAAAATGAAAGCTGAGCTGTGGTTGGTTGCCATGGGCAACTGGAAATATTCTGACTTTCAGACGCTTGATAAATCTGCCCCATAGAGTACTATAGCTAGAGCCAGTTGGCCCTGGCAAAAAATAGCCAGTTTCCTCTGCTTTAGTGTACAAAGAGGAGGAGAAGGAGGAAAATGAGGAGGAGGAGTGCATACATTGTTCAGGTTCATCTTCTTTCACCTGGTGGAGAATGGAAATCCTGAGAAATCCAGGCTTTATTCATCTTGATAAGCGTCAGCCTGTCAGCGCTGTCAGTCGACAGGCGTGTACGCTTATCGGTGATGATGTCACCAGCTGCACTAAAAAACCCGCTCAGACAACACGCTAGCGGCAGCGCAGGCAAGAACCTCCAAGGCGTACAGCGCCAGTTCGTGCCACATGTCCAGTTTTGAAACCCAGCAGTTGTAGGGATCTGTGTGATCATTTAGGACGATGGTATGGTCAGCTACGTATCCCTCACCATTTTTCTGTAAAGATCGCCTACTCTGCCGAGACTGGGGACAGGTGACAGTGTCTTGCTGGGGTGACATAAAACTGGCAAAGGCCTTGTAAAGCGTACCCCTGCCAGTGCTGGACAAGCTGCCTGCTTGCCTACTCTCCCTCGCTACTTGTCCCGCAGAAGAATGCCCTCTGCCACTAGGCTGTCAGAAGGGAAATACTGTTTCAGCTTGTGCACCAGGGCCTGCTGGTATTCATGCATTCTCACACTCCTTTCCTCTTCAGGGATGAGAGTGGAAAGATTTTGCTTGTACCATGGGTCCAGGAGAGTGAATACCCAGTAATCGGTGCTGGAATAAATTTTTTGAACGCGAGGGTCACGGGATAGGCAGCCTAGCATGAAATCTGCCATATGAGCCAGAGTCCCAACTCGCAAGAATTCACTCCCCTCACTGGCCTGACTCTCCATTTCCTCCTCCTCCAACTCCTCTTCTTCTGCCCATACACGCTGAACAGTGAAGGACTGAGCAATGCTCCCCTATTCTGTCTTGCCAACATTCTCTTCCTCTTCCTCCTCATCCTCCTCCACCTCCTCCGATATGCGCTGAGAAACAGACCTGAGGGTGCTTTGGCTATCAACAAGGGAATCTTCTTCCCCCGACTTCATGCTGACCAGAGAGTTTTTCAACAGGCCAAGCAGCGGGATGGTGAGGCTGATGATGGCGGCATCGCCACTGACCATCTGTGTTGACTCCTCAAAGTTACTCAGCACCTGACAGATATCAGACATCCACGTCCACTCCTCATTGTAGACTTTAGGAAGCTGACTGACCTGACTACCAGTTCTGGTGGAAGTTGACATCTGGCAGTCTACAATCGCTCTGCGCTGCTGGTAAACTCTGGATAACATGGTTAATGTTGAATTCCACCTCGTGGGCACGTCGCACAACAGTCGGTGAGTGGGCAGTTGGAGGCGGCGCTGCGCTGCCCTGAGAGTGGCAGCATCTGTGCTGGACTTCCTGAAATGCGCACAGATGCAGCGCACCTTCGTGAGCAAATCAGACAGATTGGGGTATGTCTTGAGACACCGCTGAACTATGAGATTTAACACATGGGCCAGACATGGCACATGTGTCAGTCTGCCGAGTTGCAGAGCCGCCACCAGGTTACGGCCATTGTCACACACAACCATGCCTGCCGGTGCCAGCCACAGATCAGTCTGCGCCGTGATGCCCTGTAATAGCTCTTGGGCGGTGTGCCTTTTATCGCCTAGGCTCAGCAGTTTGAGCACCGCCTGCTGTCGCTTAGCGACGGCACTGCTGCTGTGCCTAGAGCTACCGACTGATGGCACCATGCCCACGGATGGTAATTCGGAGGAGGAGGTGAAGGAGGGGTGGGAGGAGGAGGAGGCATAGTAGGCCTGAGAGACCTGGACCGAGGTAGGTCCCGCAATCCTCGGCGTTGGCAGTATATGACCAGCCCCAGGGTCAGACTCGGTCCCAGCCTCCAACAAGTTAACCCAATGTGATGTTAGCGATATAGTGGCCCTGCCCGGCAGCACTCGTCCACGTGTCCATGGTCAGGTGGACCTTGTCAGAAATGGCGTTGGTCAGGGCACGGATGATGTTGTCTGACACCTGCTGGTGCAGGAGTGGGACGGCACATCGGGAAAAGTAGTGGTGGCTGGGGACCAAATACCGAGGGGCGGCCGCCGCCATGAGGTTGCGAAAGGCCTCGGTCTCTACCAGCCTATAGGGCAGCATCTCCAGGCTGAGTAGTTTGGAGATGTGGACGTTGAGGGCTTGGGCGTGTGGGTGGGTTGCACTGTATTTCCTCTTGCGCTCCAGCGTTTGGTGTATGGAGACCTGAACTCTGCACATGGAGACATTGGTGGATGCTGTGGAGGATCGTGGAGGCGAAGGTGTGGTTTTCGCACGGGCTGACTAGCAGAGGCAGCAGATGACACAGGGGAAGGAGCAGTGGTGTGCCCGGCCGGAGGTGAATGGCCTTGGTTCCATTGAGTGGGGTGTTTAGCATCCATATGCCTGCGCATACTGGTGGTGGTTAAGCTGGTAGTGGTGGAACCCCTGCTGATCCTGGTGTGGCACAGGTTGCACAACACAGCCCGTCAGTCATCCGGTGTTTCTTTAAAGAACCGTCAGACTTCCGAAAATCTAGCCCTCGCCAAGGGAGCTTCACTACGTGAAACATTTGGCGCTGATGCACCAGCTCTGGCCCTGCCTCTCCGTCTGACCTCACCACTGCCTCTTCCAACCTGTTCTCGTCGAGGACTCGCCTCCGTCTCAGAAGCACTGTGTTCACCCGGCCTATCAACCGAGCTTGGGTCTGTCACCTCATCATCCCTGACAACAACTTCACCACTGTCTGACAACCGTGTCTCCTCATCGTCCGACACCTCTTTACACACTTCTTCCACTACGTCAACAATGTCATCATCACCCACAGACTGCGACCGGTGGAAAATCTGCGCATCGGAAAAGAGCTCAGCAGCAACCGGACAAGTGGTTTGTGACTCTGGGAAGGGTCCAGAAAACAGTTCTTCAGAGTATGCCGGTTCAAATGACAAATTTTCCTAGGAGGGGGCAGACTGGGGGGAAGGAGGCTGAGGTGGAGGAGCTGGAGGAGTGCTGATTTCCGTGACATGGGTGGACTGCGTGGAAGACTGACTGGTGGACAAATGTCCGCATTGTCCACAATCCACGACATCACCTGTTCGCACTGTTCTGGCCTCAACAGTGCTCTACCACGCGTCCCAGTAACTTGAGACATGATGAACCTAGGGAGTGTAGCTCTGCGGCGTTCCCCTGCTCCCTCATCAGTAGGTGGTGTCTCACCCCGCCCAGGACCATGGCCTCTGACCCCTGCAGTAGTTGGACGCCCACGCCCTCGTCCTCTACCCCTAGCCCTCGGGTTCAACATTTTCAAAATTAAAGTGTAAACTAAAAATTTTTGTGTTATTTTTGTGTTTTTTTGGTGTTTTTGTTTTTTTTTAACAAAACGATGCTATGGCTAGTTTCTAACCTATACTGACAGCACACAACAGGATTTTGTGCTGTGCCTGATGACTTTTAGTTTTGAAAAAAAAAAGAAAAGAAAAAGCAGACTGCCTAATTCAATCAAACCCCTAATAAATTGTCCCACTTAGGTGTTTGAGATGGATATGTGTGTCACTAACAGCTAAATAGAACGTTCCCAACTCTCCCTGCAAATTCATCACAATATGGTACTAGCTGCACTACTAGTGTCAGCAAGCCCAGCCACAAGCAAACAAAAAAAAAATAAAAATATAACGCTATTCTAGCCCTAACAAGGGCTGTTGGGTTCTTGTAGACTCAGTCCTGCCTAACAGTAAGCTAATATAACACTCTAACGCTATCCCTGCAGCAGCAGCAGCTCTCTCCCTAATGGCATTCAGACAGAGAATGATGCGAGCAGCGCGGGCAGGGGCTAGTCTATTCCAGGATCACCTGATCAGGCCAGCCAACCACTGCTATCGACGTGTAAGGGTACCACGTCATGCTGGGTGGAGTGCAGAGTCTCCTGGCTTGTGATTGGCTCTGTTTCTGGCCACCAAAAATCAAAGCGGCGAGAGATGCCATTTTCTCGAGCTGGCGAGGTATTCGTCCGAGCAACGAGCAGTTACGAGTACGCTAATGCTCGAACGAGCATTGTGCTCGGACAAGTGTGTTCGCTCATCTCTAATACATTTGTTTCTAGAGTGACTAATTTCTCCACCAGATGTACTTGAGAACAAAACTGTGCCGTCATATTAGACAGGGCAGTTCTAAGCCGAGTTTTTCAGCACAAAAAATGTGCTGAAAAACGTCCCCTCGGCTTATACACGAGTCATCCGTAAGTCATAAAAAATATTTAAAAAAATAATAAACTTATATACTCACCCTCCGGTGGCCCCGACCTGCAGCGCTGCTCCCCCGTTGTCCGAGCAGGTCCTCTTCTGGCTTCCGCGCCTGTCTCTGTCTTCTCTTCTGTCTGGCCCCCACCATCTTGCCCCCCCAGGCCACCAGCTGCCGGGCCGCCATTGCCTTCTATGGGGACGTATATGAGGCCGCAAATTTGCGGCCACATGTACGTCCCCCCGGACGGCCGTGTGAATGAGCCCTAAATATGTATATACTGTGTATATATATATATATGTATATATGCATCTGTGTATATATGTGTGTATATGTATCTACTGTGTATATATATGTGTATGTCAAGGAAATATTATTCTTGAATGTGTAAGATTTGTTGAACTATTGGGCAATTACAAACTTTGTTGAAATATATGGCATCCATTGAAGCGTCCAGGCCTCTTTTACAACATCCTGGGGTTCCTTACAACCTGATAAACTCTGACCTGCAGAATGACCAGCCATTTGGTCACCTCTCCTCTGCACCTACCCCCACCCCTGCATCTAGCAATTTGGAAACAAAGAACTGTTGAAATATTCCTGGACTCTCCCCCCTCATTAAAACTTTGCCCAATTGTGAATGACCCTCTGGACTAATTAATGAATGGGAGGTTCTGAAACCTGAACCAAACTGAGAAGTTATAAAACAATATGAAATCCAAGAATTGGTGTTCACATTTTGAGGGCTGCTTGATAAGCTGAGTGTGTTCCTTATTTCTCCCACCTCCAGGGAATCAGGATTTACTTTAAAGGAAACCTACCATTTCAGATCGTCGGTGTAAGCTGTAAACACCGAGCACCAGCTCAGGGTGAGCTGGTGCCGGGGCTTAGTTTCGTTAGTGTTATAAACCGTGGTATCGCGGTTTTAACACTTTTTAAACTTTATAGCAGAAGCCGCTTCCGTGCGCAACGCCTGCGGCATTTCCTATGTAGGCGCGCACACAATCGTGCGCACGCAGCGCCGAAGCAGTTTCTGCTATAAAGTTTAAAAAGTGTTAAAACCGCGATACCGCGGTTTATAACACTAACGAAACTAAGCACCGGCACCAGCTCACCCTGAGCTGGTGCTCGGTGTTTACAGCTTACACCGACGATCTGAAATGGTAGGTTTCCTTTAAGTTGTAAGTTTCTGTTATGTTTCTCCCTTTTTATTTTATAACTTTGCCGTGTTATGTCATTTTATTTTGTAATTCCTTTGTTTTAATATCTTTTTATGCACTGATCAACTTTTTGTAATTAAAGCTATTCACTTTAATTTTGGTCCCTGTATGCTCTGCGAACTCATAGCCTTGTGAAGTGTGGTTAGCTGTGTTACTGCTAAAGTGCTGAGTGTGCATGTCTAGTGGTGTGATAAGGTGACTGCTTGAGAAGGAAGAGTTGATGTAGAGTGGGATACTTATTGGTCCCAGTATAAATGCAATAAGTGGTGGCAGCGGCTCTGGTGCTGGAGTGCTGAAGCTGTATGAGGTGTGATTTATGCTCAATTTGTGTCCTGAGTGAAAGGTGAGCGCAAATTTGAGTAGGCTAAATTAACTCGTACAGTTGCATATATATATATACTGTGTATATATATATATATATGTATATATGCATCTGTGTATATATGTGTGTATATGTATCTACTGTGTATATATATGTGTATGTCAAGGAAATATTATTCTTGAATGTGTAAGATTTGTTGAACTATTGGGCAATTACAAACTTTGTTGAAATATATGGCATCCATTGAAGCGTCCAGGCCTCTTTTACAACATCCTGGGGTTCCTTACAACCTGATAAACTCTGACCTGCAGAATGACCAGCCATTTGGTCACCTCTCCTCTGCACCTACCCCCACCCCTGCATCTAGCAATTTGGAAACAAAGAACTGTTGAAATATTCCTGGACTCTCCCCCCTCATTAAAACTTTGCCCAATTGTGAATGACCCTCTGGACTAATTAATGAATGGGAGGTTCTGAAACCTGAACCAAACTGAGAAGTTATAAAACAATATGAAATCCAAGAATTGGTGTTCACATTTTGAGGGCTGCTTGATAAGCTGAGTGTGTTCCTTATTTCTCCCACCTCCAGGGAATCAGGATTTACTTTAAAGGAAACCTACCATTTCAGATCGTCGGTGTAAGCTGTAAACACCGAGCACCAGCTCAGGGTGAGCTGGTGCCGGGGCTTAGTTTCGTTAGTGTTATAAACCGTGGTATCGCGGTTTTAACACTTTTTAAACTTTATAGCAGAAGCCGCTTCCGTGCGCAACGCCTGCGGCATTTCCTATGTAGGCGCGCACACAATCGTGCGCACGCAGCGCCGAAGCAGTTTCTGCTATAAAGTTTAAAAAGTGTTAAAACCGCGATACCGCGGTTTATAACACTAACGAAACTAAGCACCGGCACCAGCTCACCCTGAGCTGGTGCTCGGTGTTTACAGCTTACACCGACGATCTGAAATGGTAGGTTTCCTTTAAGTTGTAAGTTTCTGTTATGTTTCTCCCTTTTTATTTTATAACTTTGCCGTGTTATGTCATTTTATTTTGTAATTCCTTTGTTTTAATATCTTTTTATGCACTGATCAACTTTTTGTAATTAAAGCTATTCACTTTAATTTTGGTCCCTGTATGCTCTGCGAACTCATAGCCTTGTGAAGTGTGGTTAGCTGTGTTACTGCTAAAGTGCTGAGTGTGCATGTCTAGTGGTGTGATAAGGTGACTGCTTGAGAAGGAAGAGTTGATGTAGAGTGGGATACTTATTGGTCCCAGTATAAATGCAATAAGTGGTGGCAGCGGCTCTGGTGCTGGAGTGCTGAAGCTGTATGAGGTGTGATTTATGCTCAATTTGTGTCCTGAGTGAAAGGTGAGCGCAAATTTGAGTAGGCTAAATTAACTCGTACAGTTGCATATATATATATACTGTGTATATATATATATATATGTATATATGCATCTGTGTATATATGTGTGTATATGTATCTACTGTGTATATATATGTGTATGTCAAGGAAATATTATTCTTGAATGTGTAAGATTTGTTGAACTATTGGGCAATTACAAACTTTGTTGAAATATATGGCATCCATTGAAGCGTCCAGGCCTCTTTTACAACATCCTGGGGTTCCTTACAACCTGATAAACTCTGACCTGCAGAATGACCAGCCATTTGGTCACCTCTCCTCTGCACCTACCCCCACCCCTGCATCTAGCAATTTGGAAACAAAGAACTGTTGAAATATTCCTGGACTCTCCCCCCTCATTAAAACTTTGCCCAATTGTGAATGACCCTCTGGACTAATTAATGAATGGGAGGTTCTGAAACCTGAACCAAACTGAGAAGTTATAAAACAATATGAAATCCAAGAATTGGTGTTCACATTTTGAGGGCTGCTTGATAAGCTGAGTGTGTTCCTTATTTCTCCCACCTCCAGGGAATCAGGATTTACTTTAAAGGAAACCTACCATTTCAGATCGTCGGTGTAAGCTGTAAACACCGAGCACCAGCTCAGGGTGAGCTGGTGCCGGGGCTTAGTTTCGTTAGTGTTATAAACCGTGGTATCGCGGTTTTAACACTTTTTAAACTTTATAGCAGAAGCCGCTTCCGTGCGCAACGCCTGCGGCATTTCCTATGTAGGCGCGCACACAATCGTGCGCACGCAGCGCCGAAGCAGTTTCTGTTATAAAGTTTAAAAAGTGTTAAAACCGCGATACCGCGGTTTATAACACTAACGAAACTAAGCACCGGCACCAGCTCACCCTGAGCTGGTGCTCGGTGTTTACAGCTTACACCGACGATCTGAAATGGTAGGTTTCCTTTAAGTTGTAAGTTTCTGTTATGTTTCTCCCTTTTTATTTTATAACTTTGCCGTGTTATGTCATTTTATTTTGTAATTCCTTTGTTTTAATATCTTTTTATGCACTGATCAACTTTTTGTAATTAAAGCTATTCACTTTAATTTTGGTCCCTGTATGCTCTGCGAACTCATAGCCTTGTGAAGTGTGGTTAGCTGTGTTACTGCTAAAGTGCTGAGTGTGCATGTCTAGTGGTGTGATAAGGTGACTGCTTGAGAAGGAAGAGTTGATGTAGAGTGGGATACTTATTGGTCCCAGTATAAATGCAATAAGTGGTGGCAGCGGCTCTGGTGCTGGAGTGCTGAAGCTGTATGAGGTGTGATTTATGCTCAATTTGTGTCCTGAGTGAAAGGTGAGCGCAAATTTGAGTAGGCTAAATTAACTCGTACAGTTGCACCCCAAGTCACGTGACGAGGCGGCGGCGTCCTCGCCGTGACAATGTATATATGCATCTACTGTGTATATATGTGTATATATGCATCTACTGTGTATATATGCATCTACTGTGTATATATGTGTATATATGCATCTACTGTGTATATATGTGTATATATGCATCTACTGTGTATATATGTACCTACTGTGTATGTATGTGTATATATGCATCTACTGTGTATATATGTGTGTATATATGCATCTACTGTGTATATGCATAGATGCATATACTGTATTTATACACACATAAATTTATATGCACATATATAGGTGCACCTTTAAATATATGTATATATATGATGTGTGTTTTTGTATATGCTGTGTATATGGTATGTATGTATATGCTCTATATAGTGAATGTGTGTGTGTGTTGCTGTGCGGGCTGAGGTGTATATTACATGGGACTGCATATCTGGAAGGGGTGAAGGTAGATATAAAGATGTGTTACTGGGGGCAAGGCGGCTGTATGTAGCTGTGTTACTGGGGGTGAGGCAGCTGTATGTAGCTGTGTTACTAGGGATGAGGCGACTGTATGTAGCTGTGTTTCTGGGGATGAGGCGGCTGTATGTAGCTGTGTTACTGGGGGGCGAGGCGGCTGTATGTAGCTGTGTTACTGGGGGGCGAGGCGGCTGTATGTAGCTGTGTTACTGGGGATGAAGCAGCTGTATGTAGCTGTGTTACTGGGGATGAGGCGGCTGTATGTAGCTGTGTTACTGGGGGGTGAGGCGGCTGTATGTAGCTGTATTACTGGGAGCGAGGCTGCTGTATGTAGCTGTGTTACTGGGGCTGAGGCGGCTGTATGTAGCTGTGTTACTGGGGATGAGGCGGCTGTATTTAGCTGTGTTACTGGGCATGAGGCGGCTGTATGTAGCTGTGTTACTGGGGATGAGGCGGCTGTATGTAGCTGTGTTACTGCTGGATGAGGCTGCTGTATGTAGCTGTGTTACTGGGCATGAGGCAGCTGTATGTAGCTGTGTTACTGGGGATGAGGCGGCTGTATGTAGCTGTGTTACTGGGGATGAGGCGGCTGTGTGTAGCGGTGTTACTGGGGATGAGGCGGATGTATGTAGCTGTGTTACTGGGGATGAGGCGGTTGTATGTGGCTGTGTTACTGGAGGCGAGGCAGCTGTATGTAGCGGTGTTACTGCGGAGATAGTGGATAGTGAGCAGAAGGACGTGTGTGCACGCTACAATCAGTGGGGGCCTCCACCGGATTTTGCGCCCCCACCAACCTTAATCCGGCCCTGCTACTGGAGGGCAGTGCTGTATACTACTGGGGGGCAGTGCTGTATACTACTGGGGGGCAGTGCTGTATACTTCTGGGGGGCAGTGTTGTATACTACTGGGGGGCAGTGCTGTATACTACTGTGGACTGGCTGTATACTACTGGGGGGCAGTGCTGTATACTACTGGAGGGCAGTGCTGTATACTACTGGAGGGCAGTGCTGTATACTACTGGGGCAGTGCTGTATACTACTGGGGACTGGCTGTATACTACTGGGGACTAGCTGTATACTACTGGGGGCAAGCTGTATACTACTGGGGGCAGTGCTGTATACTACTGGGGGCAGGGTTGTATACAACTGGGGGCAGTGCTGTATACTACTGGGGGGAAGTGCTGTATACTACTGGGGGGCAGTGCTGTATACTACTGGAGGGCAGTGCTGTATACTACTGGGGGCAGTGCTGTATACTACTGGAGACTGGCTGTATACTACTGGAGACTGGCTGTATACTACTGGGGGCAAGCTGTATACTACTGGGGGCAAGCTGTATACTACTGGGGGGAAGTGCTGTATACTACTGGGGGCAGTGCTGTATACTACTGGAGGGCAGTGCTGTATACTACTGGGGGCAGTGCTGTATACTACTGGGGACTGGCTGTATACAACTGGGGACTGGCTGTATACAACTGGGGACTGGCTTTATACTACTGGGGACTAGCTGTATACTACTGGGGGCAAGCTGTATACTACTGGGGGGAGGCTGTATGCATACTGGGGGGGTCTGTGACCAATGCATTTCCCACCCTCGGCTTATACTCGAGTCAATCGGTTTTCCCAGTTTTTGATGGTAAAATTAGGGGTCTCGGCTTATACTCGGGTCGGTTTATACTCGAGTATATACGGTAATTTACTCTACAGTGCTGCGGGCAAAAAAAATGTCCCTAGTCATTTAAATGTAAATATATGATAATACATAGATTTAGCATGTACAGTAACCCCTTTGATTAAAATATGTGCTTTGATTCTCAAATTATAATGTAGTACCCCCCAAGAATTTCTATAAAGGCTCAGTACATAAATACAGCACCAGAACCATACTTAGTAAATAAATGCACCAAAAGTAATCTCAGTAAAATAATAAAATACAGCACCAGAACTCAGAATGCAGCAAAAGCACAATACAAATACAACACCGAACTAACAAAAATTAGCACCACCACAATGCTACATACAATGCATAAATACATCACCACAAGTGGGTTTTGCACAGACAGAAAGCACCATAACAATGCTCAATACAGTACAAGAACTGGGCACTATATAAAAAAACAGCACCAGAACAAGAGTTTGTACAGAAATACAAACATAAACTTGGATTTGTACAGAAATACAGCACACAAGAACCACAAGAACAATGCTAATAACATAAGTATAGCACCTCCACAGTGTGCCCCTCTATAATAAATTGCCAAACATAATGTATGTTCCCCATAATTAACTTATTCATATACAATGTGCCCCTCCATAACAAATGGACCTTATGTTAGGTCTTGAATCAATTTACTCAGTGGTGTCAGCCATGTTAAGCTCTGCTAAAATACAGAACTTATGAAGGGAGACAGTATGAAGCCAAGGCATGAAGGGAGACAGTAGTTAAACAACTAACGTATATACTCATGTATAAGCTGAGTTTTTCAGCACAAAAAATGTGCTGAAAAACCTCACCTCGGCTTATACACGAGTCAATTAAAAAAAAATTAATACTCACCCTCCGGCACCCGGATCCTCAGCGGCAGCTCCCGATTCTTGGCAGCGGCTCCGCTTCTCTTTTCTTTCTTCACTAGCTGGCAGCTGCGTCCATGCGATCTGCCGGCAGGCGCACACTACGATGCGGCGGTGTCGCCGCCGATTACGTCATCAGCGGCAACACCGCTGCATCATAGTGTGCGCCTGCCGGCAGATCGCATGGTCACGACTGCCGGCTAGTGAAGTAAGAAAAGAGAAGCCGCCGCCAAGGTTCGGAAGCCGCTGCCGAGGACCGGGAGCCGCTACGAGGACCAGGAGCCACCGCTGAGGACCGGGAGCTGCCGCCGAGGATCAAAGGTGGGTATCATCGGAGGGTGAGTACTAAGTTTGTTTTTATTTTATTCGCTTGGCATAATGGGGGCAGGCTGTATACGACATGGGACAGGCTGTATACGACATGGGCAGGCTGTATAAGACATGGGGCAGGCTGTATACTACTTGGGGCAGGCTGTATACTACTTGGGGCTGGCTTTGCACTACATTTTAACAAAATTTTAAATAATTTTTATAAATTGTTTTACTAAATAAATGTACCGTATGTACTCGAGTATAAGCCGACCCGAGTATAAGCTGAGACCCCTAATTGTGTGATGGAGGAACTAATAGGGAACAGGGAAAATCCTCTTCTACCTTAATCCTTTGCAGGAGACTTGGAAAGAGACTGAGAACAATGCTCTCCAGCAAGCTACACATTGAGCAGCATAAGGCGGTCTTCCCCCTGCTAGAGAGAGAGAGGAGGGAGCAGCAGCCCTTCCTCTAATACATAAGAATCTATCTAGTTCTTGTGTAAAAGCTGTACTGAAGAGTGAGGAGATAAAAAGAAACATTATGATCTTCTCTGATGGGCCAAACTGAGGAGGATAGCAAATAAACAGCTTGATATATGTAATATGTAATAGGAAAAGTCATTCTACATAACAATTGTTATTTATTTGTTTGTTTGAAAATATATCAGAATTAAAATGTATCTACGCCATTAATCAAATGAGCTATTGTGTGTATATTTAGAATATTAATTGATGTCAGACAAATATGTTACATATTATGAATATGACATAGAAGCAGAATTGCTGGCTATACATTCCTGTGCTGCGTTCAGTTCTGTTCCCCTGTCATAGCTAAATACATGGCTATCTTTTCATGTGTCCCATCTGTTACAGGAATTGTCTTGTGCATTTGCTGACATAGTTGATGCTAGGTTTCCTTCATATATAACCTCAACTGAGCTGAACCATCCAGATGGCCAAAGCTTATTACAGCCTGTTATATCATAGAAAATAGACTATGATTTATTTGTAACAAATCTGGGACCAAGGAGATTGTGTGCAGGGCACAGGATCTATATAAATCTTCATTGCTGTTTGTTCTCTCTCCTGCAAAGCCCCACCTGAGTAAGGAGATAGTGTATGCTGGCACACAGCCCGGTATACAGCCAGTGAAGAAGTTACATTCTCTTTTCTCTATCTATCTATTGAAATAATTGTTCATTGAGAAAAGAACATTGTGTGTCTTGTTTTTACAGTTTTGCAAATGCAATATCAGTCTGTTAGAAAGGAGGATTTGGATTGATTGGGGTGACCTGCAAATAGCTATTTTCAAGTTTGCTTTTTATTACAGGAGTGCTGACAGCTTTCAACTTGTAAATGTAGTACATCATTGCTTTAAGGTTTTAGGATGTCTACAGCATGGCAGATATCAGCAAATAGCTGCATGTGTAGCCGAATGGCTATCTGTATGCTATTAACAGATAGCCGTAGTACTGACATATGTAAAGTGTGTGAAGTTGTGGCAAAAAAAAAACGATTATGGATGATTTATTGACATGTAACATTGCCTGGGAATATTAACTGTAGCTGATCACCATTAGCAGGGTTCATTTGAAGGGAACCTGTCACCACATTATTTACAAATACAGCTATCGGCAGGTTCCCATAGAGCCCTAATAACTAACTGACACCCTTCTTTTAAATAAAAATTGTTCCCCAAAGATTCCCATATATTCAACTTTATAATGTTACCTGGTGTTCAAGCATGTCTATAGCGAGTTGAGGTTGGCGTGACCTCCTTGGGCTAAATCCAGCAGATCCTCCCTCCCTTGCTATCTCTGCATGCAGCAGTAATGTCACGTGACAAGGGTGACATCATCACAGGTCCTTTAGCATTCTAACATTAGAAAACTGTACAACAAGCATATATCTCATGATATATGATCAAATCAGAGCAAATCATATCACATAAAATATCAGCAGCCTGCATGGAGATGAGTAGAAGTCCATGCAAGCTGCTGTGATTTTTTTTATGTGGTCAGATATGTGCATGGCCTACAGTTTGCTAATGTTAAGAAGCTAAAGGACCTCTGATGATGTTACACTGGTCACATGACATTAGGCCACACCCCTCAACTCGCAATACAGATCGTAGATATCAGGCAAGTTTATAACTATTTTGTGGGGATCTGAGGGAAACCATTTCAGATAGTTACCAGTGCTCAGATCGGGACCTGCCACTAGCTGTGTTTGTCAAAAATGTGGTGTTAGGTTCCCTTTAAGGGCACCACTCCAGTTAGGCTGTGTGCAGGCTTCATTTGGAGTGAAAAATACCCCTTATAATACCCCTCAGAATGGTGAGGCTAAGCCTCTTGTAAAAGTGATACTGAAACCGTGTCAGCTGAGCCCCCATCTGAACATGCGTTCTGTATCTCCATACCATGTACAGTGTTCATATACAGCAAGCAGACTGTCTTTCCTTATTAGACCTTTGAACATTCTATGCAACAAAACTGTTCATTTCAGTAACTTCCCCTCTGTTTGTGAAAAAAGTAATGCAATGGCATGTTCAGTTTATATACAGTACTTTATTTTCTTAATGCAAAATATTCTCACAGTAGATAGCAGTTATGGGCTATCCTTATGTTTGTATTTCTCTCATTTCCTTTTTGTGCTTCTTTTTTTTTGTCTTTTAAGCAATCACCTTGTAAAATCTGACTGGCATCTGATCCTTTGCAATAATAGTGTTCTGTACTTTTATTGCTTACCAAAGTGCTACATTTGATTGCAGCTCTGACACAGCAGTCCTTGTCCTATTTTTCCTCTCCTTGGGAAAAAAACTAAGTCTCTGTATCCTCTAGTGAGATGGGGCTTAGAAAAAAATCTTGGAAGGAAACCCCAGAGAGATTTACAGAGGAAATTCAAGATGTACTCTAGCAGGTTGGTTATTATTTGATGTTTCCTTTCATTATTTTGAAGCTACCTTCCAATCTTTTGACAAAATCATAGCTTCTATTGAAGGTTTGCACACTGTAGTCTTTAGAAATCTAAGTATGGCTTCTAAAACATGTCAATATTACAGTTTGTAAGCCTCATGAGACTTGACATTCTTAAATATTTTATGTTTCCTATTTTTCCAATATGTATGAAACTCAATTTTAAAAAGTACACAGATTAGCAGAATCAACAGTCTGGAAATGCTGTAGATAGCTTTGTTTTACATGCTAAATAATATTTAATGGAAGTTTCAAGTGTATCATAAGAAATCCCACCCCCCAAATAACTGATACATAGTCCTTTTCAAAGTGTAACTTTTTTTAATGTACAGTACTGTATATTAAACCCTTTATGCTGATGCCCTTTTTCAATTCAGCATTTTTGTTGTTTGCTCCCCTTCTTTAAAATCCATAACTTTTTTATTTTTCCATGTACGGAGCTTTATAAGGGCTTGTTTTCTGTGTAAACAATTGTACTTCTTAGTGGCAGTATTTAATTTTCTGTGCCGCAGGAAAAACATTCCAAATGCCGTGAACTTTACAAAATAATGCTTATGCAATATTTTCTCGTGGGCTCTGTTTTTACAGATTTCACTCTGTGCTCCAAATGACACCTCCCTTTTATTCTTTGGTGCGATTACCGGGATAACAAATTCATATATTGCATATAATTGAGTATAAGCCGAGTTTTTCAGCACAAAAAATGTGCTGAAAAACCCTTACTCGGGTTATACCCAAGTCTATAAAAAGAAAAAGTATACTCACCCTCCTACATCCTCCCGGCAGGTCCTTTTCTAGCCATCGATGTTCTGGCTCCGGCTCCCTTTCTCAGTGCGGTGCCATTGCTCGAGCTGTGATGTCAGTGGGTTGCTGACGTTCTAGTGTGTGCACCGCCATTAGCACATACTATGATGTCAGCGAGCCGCTGATGTCACAGCTCGAGCGACGGCACCGCGCGGAGAAAGGGAGCCAGAGCTAGAACATCGATGGCTAGAAAAGGACCTACCGGGAGGGCGTCAGAAAGTGAGTACACTTTTTTTTTCTTATAGGCTAGGCATCGGTGAGGGTCTGTATACTAGGGGCAGGGGGCTGCAGGCTGTATACTAGGGACAGGTGCTGCAAGCTTTATACGGGGGAAAGAGGGCTGCAGGCTGTATACTAGGGACAGGGGCTGCAGGCTGTATACGGGGGACAGGGTGCTACAGGCTGTATATGGGGGACAGAGGGCTGCAGGCTGTATACTGGGGGACAGGGGGCTGCAGACTGTTTATAGGAGACAGGGGGCTGCAGGCTGCATACTAGGGGACAGGGGGCTGCAGGCTGTATACTGGGGGACAGGGGGCTGCAGGCTGTATACTGAGGGGACAGGGGGCTGCAGGCTGTATACTGGGGGTTTGCAGGGGCTGCAGGCTGTATACTAGGGGACAGGGGGCTGCAGGCTGTATACTGGGGGGACAGGGGCTGCAGGCTGTATACTTGGGGGGTGGGGGATGCAGGCTGTATACTGGGGGCAGGGGCTGCAGGCTGTATACTGGGGGACAGAGGCTGCAGGCTATATACTGGGGGTCAGAGACTGAAGGCTATATACTGGGGACAAGAGGCTTCTGGCTATATACTGGGGGGCATGCACTGGCTGGCTATATACTGGGGGCAGGCTGGGACCAATGCATTTCCTACCCTCGGCTTTAATCGAGTCAATAGTTTTTTTCCAGTTTTTTGTGTTAAAATTAGGTACTACGGCTTATACTTGATTTTAATAAGTTTTAAAAAAATAAAACCTTTTGTACAAAAACAGTTTTCATTTTGACATATTTGCAACAAGTATGTAATTTTTTATTAACTATGACCTACCATCCAAGATATGTATGGGATAGATCAATTCTTCAATGCCTCAATTATAGAGGCTAAAAAGGGGGTATTTCAATAGGTAATGAGATTGTTGGCCCAGAGAAAAGAGATAATCGTAGCAATTCTTGCAACCATGTCTGTGGGGAAAGATATGTTCTAGACAACCGATTTTGAATTTTAAATACCAAAAACATTTTTGCTAGGGTTGAGAAAAAGGGTTTGATGTGATGATCATTTCATGCGTGACTCCTTGGAAGTTTTCTGGATTGCACATAAAGGATTAGATGAAGAACGCTCTAAGTATTATCTTTGCCCTCTCTCTATGGTACAAAGCTAGCTTGTTCTTCATTAACTAAATAGGGCAAAATATTTTTGAAACAATTGACTAGAAGCATGGCAAATATTTTAAGGCTCAGTCCACACCATGTTTTTGCCATAAGGACACCTTAGGAGGATGTCCTTACAATGTATGGCACAGATGTATCCTACTGTATGCCGGTAGAGTGTGATGCTGGCTCCCCCCACCCCCTGACCATACATCGCTCAGCCAGAGGCTGCAGGATGGAGAGACGCAGCTTACTTTTGTTGGTTGGACAGAATGCCTCTGTCAGCCACTATTTAAGTTGCATTCTAGAATTGGGCCTTCTACTCCATGACACCTCCTATTGATTCATTCTCCCTAAGGTTAGTCAGTGAAGTCAGCAAAGCAAAAGGCTATTGAAGAGGTGTAGACTTTCCTTCCCTGAAGCCAACATTATTCTGTGTATAAAAGCTTTCTCTTTTTGGTAAATAGAGCTGTCATCTTAGAACCTTTGTTTCAATGTGTGCAGACCTTGTGCTTGCTATATAAGTATGTCTTGAGGTTTAATTTTTGTTTCTTTGCAGTCAGTTAATAAGCAGGACGCAGGGGAGAGCTTGTGTTTGCCTACTACTGTTGTTATTTCTGCTAGTAGTTTTAATAGAAGGATTTTTTCCCCTCTCTTTCTTTACCTAAGAGCCTATGGAGATGACTCCCCCCCTCACCACTGACTTATGAGCTGCCCATATAATCAGAAGTGGTAAGAGGCCATCTTTGTTCTCTATAAATTAGTTTGTTATAGACCTCTCTATTCTTTTGCTGCACTTTTCATTTTTGAGGAGTGTTTTGTACAGCTGCCATGTGAGAGAAGGTTGTAGGAGCTCAGTTATAATAATGGATAAAGAAACTGGCCATCGTCTGAAATAGAAATTAGCCCAATTTAGTAATTTATTACAAGTGAAAGGTGGAGTGTGGAGAGAAATATGTAGTCTGAGCGTTAACAAATTTTTTTGGAGGGGGTTGAGTAATATGTGTAATCTTTAGTGGATGTATTAAAAAGTATCATACATCACGCTTTTGGCATTGAATATGGAGTCCAGAATGGGCTCTGGTGAGGTAGATTACAATAAGGGCTCAAGGGCTGCATTCAGATCAACGTCAACTCTACAAATTCCTTCCTTGAAGGACTGGAGTAGAGAGGAAATCCATACAGCCTGGTCCCCGTTTGGGACATATAAGCCTACAATAGTAACAGTCGTGTGTGCCCTCTGGTTCAATTATGAGTTTCAGTTATGAGGAGAGTGTAAAGTGTATATTATTCCTGATGACAATGGACACACCTACCTAACTAAAATCTGTTCTGAAATCTGTTTCCTGCAAGACAGCAATGTCTACTTTTCTTAGAACATGGAGTAGGAGTTGTGTTCTCTTCTATGTCAGGTACCCCTTTTATGAGACCTGTCAACAGGTTTTACCCCCACTAAACTACAAGCCCACTCAGGTAGGGTAGGAAATGTACTTTAACCCCTTAAGGACGCAGCCATTTTGTAGCTTAAGCCTCAGCCCCATTTTTTGTATTCTGACGTGCTTCGCTTTATATGGTTATAACTTTTCAACACTGTTACTTATCAAGACGATTCTGAGTTTTTTCCCCACATATTGTACTTCATTTTAGTGGTAAATTTTGGCTCATAAGTTTTGCGTTTTTTTTTTGGTGTTCACCATACAGGCTAATAATCATGTAATCTTTATTCTATGGGTCGATACGATTACGGGGATACCAGACATGAATATTTTTTTTTTTTAATAAAACCCTTATGTGGGGAAAATCTATAATTTTTCCATCGCCGTCTTCCAAGTGGCATAACATTTTTACTTTTTTGACTACAGAGCTGGATGATGGCATGTTTTTTTGCGGGTCATGTTGTACTTTGCAAAAGTAACATTCTGGAGTACATATTTTTTTAATTCACTTTTTATTTTTTGTGGGATTAAATAGGTAAAAATCATAATTTTTGGCAGGTTTTTAACAGTTTTTTTTATGGCGTTTATTGTTTATTCTATGGGTTGTTACGGACGCGGTGATACTATATATGTGGGGTTTGTGTTATGATTTAGACTTTTTTGTCATTTTATATGTTATGGGGCTAATGGGCATTTTTATTGATTTAGTAATTTATTTATTGAATAACTTTTTTTCACACTTTTCTATTACTTCCACCATGCAACATGAACAAGCAATCATCTGATTGCTTGTTCATGATAATACTCTGCAATACTGATGTATTGCAGGGTATTAGCTGTGTCAGCCTATGCACATGCATAGGCTGACACTGTACCTTAAAGTTGACGTCATAGACGCCATATTACAGGCACTGCCTTCAGGCCGCCCTGGGGTCCTGATTGGACCTCAGAGCTACCATAGGAATGATTGTCGCCCCCTGAAGACAACACGGGGGGGATCGAATGTGGGGGAAAGACCCTCAGTCACGCTAATGTTAAGTCACTTAGATTTTATAGAATTCACTTCTGTATGTGTTATGTCACCTGTTTACCTAAAAAAAATATATACCCGAAATTTTGTCAAATATGACTCTTCTCATCCCATTTTCACATAAGTCAAGTTTAGCAGTTACAGGGAGAGGGTCATTCAGAAGCCCATATCTTTGGTTTTGCTTTTGGTTTTATCAGGCTTATGGCTTTGTGATCTACAAAACAAGAAATACAGGCAGCTAAAACATATTTGAAAATGGTGACAGGTTCCCTTTAAGTATCTATTTATATTTTTTATAACTGAAGTGCCTGATTATTATTATTTATTAAAACTGGAGTGGGAGAAGCAGCAAATCATACAGTATATCCCCTGTATAGTAGAAAATATGTGTATTTTTGTGGAAAAATCTTGAAAAAAAAATTAACACTAAATCTACAAGGCAAATGCTCGACAAACCTTAAAGGAAATCAACCACCTGTATATCAAGTATTGTAAGCAAACATACTTACTGGTTGGCATTCTCATCCACATCCAGGATCTGCATTATTCCTAAAATCTTGTCACTTTGCCAAAAAAAGTCTGAAAATTATGCTTCACAGTGTGTTCACAGCTCCGTCTGCTTATAATTATGCATGCCTCCTGCATGTCCCCTCTTCACCCACCCAATCCCTCCCATTTCCCTGCCTTAGAGCTGGTGATGTTGTGCGGCTCTCGGGTAGGGGAATGAGAGGGAGTGGGTAGAGAGGGATTACAATCTTCAGCAGAGGGGGAGCCCAGCTCTTGGGCAGGAGAATGGGAGGAAAGAGGTCCGAGCACCCTTTGGGAAGGACACAGGAGCGCCGGAGACTAAATAGCAAAATTTTTAAACATATGTTTTGGTGAAATAACAAGATTTTAGGACTAATGAAGACCTGATCCTAGATGTGGATGAAAACGTAGACCAGTAAGTATGTTTGCTTATAATACTCAATATCCAAGTGGTTGATTTCCTTTAAAAGTTGTCTACAATTGTTTTAAAGGGATCTCCAAAATGCACACTATGATAATGTAAAACATATCTGCCACATTCCCAACAGAAGTGAATGAAGTGTTCTGAGGAATCTTGTTCCTTGGTACCTTTGCTGTTCAATGGTCGTGCTGTCAGAATATAAAAACAGGATAGAATAATAGGTTCACTATC
Organism: Engystomops pustulosus; assembly: GCF_040894005.1. Taxonomy (NCBI): domain Eukaryota; kingdom Metazoa; phylum Chordata; class Amphibia; order Anura; family Leptodactylidae; genus Engystomops; species Engystomops pustulosus. The sequence continues at coordinate 100,314,002 of NC_092412.1, read as the reverse complement.
TGATATTCAAAACTGTGAAGGTTACACATGACCTATGAATAAATGTAAGATAATATTTACATTCTTAGATTATTTATTACTAATTTACTCCCTGTCGGCTTTGGGAGGAATGTGTACTGTTATTTCATGCTTTTACCTGGTAAATTTACATCCTCAAGCAAAGCGGCCAATCCATTCATTATTGCAGTTTCAGAAATTGCCTTCTTTTAGCTTTTCAAACCAATACTAAGAACTCCTGTAGCTTTGCCATCTCTCCTTGTTTATAGCAAGACATGGAAGTGAAGGTCAAGAGTCCTGCGGTAGATTACTAACTGTCACGATGAATTGCAGCTGGAAACTTACCAGAAATACTAAAAGCTAGATGAAGCTTTTTCAAAATTATTTACAGAATGTTGAGATTTTTTATTTTATAAAGATTTACCGTACCTCTATTCAACGTACAGTTAACAGTTTGCGCTAGGTTCCAAACTAAGCAGACACTTAGCATTAATAAAGAATATAATAGAAGTAAAAACTGTGGAGCATCACTGCTATAAATATTAAAGGCTAAAATAGCATTTTTTTGTATAAAGTAACACCACTAAGGGGGGAGGGGTCACCCCTAAAGGAAGCCTGTTTAGCGGGTAATACATGTTATGTTTCTGTTAAGCCACAACCTGTGGCCTCAACCACCCGGTAATAAATATATATGTGTGTATCTTATAATAAAAAAAATAACTTTTTATTTCATAATATTATGGTCCCAAGTAATACGGGGGATAGTCCAACCTGTTACAATAAAGTGCTAAACATTCTATCACTTAAAGCATTACCTTCTATGTATTGTCATGCTTCACTATCCCAAGGGAATCTCCTAACGTTATGGATAGTATTATGATAAACAAGTACATTTGGAGATAACTGCCTTAGTGTTTGGCTGCCGTTTCCCCTTCGCCCCGACGCCCGTTTCGCTTGTTGCTTCCTCAGGTGACGTCTCGGTAATGAAGTTTGTTATTTTTGGTTTATTTTGCCTTTTTATTGGTTACTACCATCATCATATCATTACTATGCGTCTTCTATTATATATTGCTGCATACTATATAGAAATGTATTATTGTACCAGCCACCCAGGAGTTTACTCTCTAAGTTGAGTGGTTTCCATTTGATCAGCTATACGGCTAACCATATTTTATGTTTGCATTCTCCATACATTCCCTTTTCGCCTAATGTAACCCACTAGCCTGTATGTCTTATGTGTTCTAAATTCACCAGACATGCCTGCTGGGGAAGGGGTTTAATCTACGCATCTCTGTATGTTTTCTCTATCTATTATATTTTTTGATTTTTTTTAACCTGCTACTAATGAAGACTGGTAAATTTTAAACCTTATTATAATGTGCATTCTCCTTTTTATCTTCATCATGTTAAAAAAAACTGTCTTTTGATGTGGAGACTACTATGTGCTGCCCACTCCCTAACAATACTAAATGTATAGGTTTAATGGCAAATGTTTGTACCGTATTTTTCAGTCTATAAGGCACACAAAAAAATCCTTTGATTTTCTCAGAAATCAAAGGTGCGCCTTATGGAACTGTACTTACAGACAACACATACTATATAACGTTTAAGAGTGTTTAAGAGCTCCGCGCCAGCAATATCCTGCAAGAGCCCACACTGTGCACTGGCCACAATACCCCACACTGGCTGGGCCGACACTACCACCAGCACCATAGTGCCAACCACGCAGCAATCCTCATGGGCCGCCTGAGTAAGCAATTTTACCCCTTTACCTGCCAGCCCTGTAGCGGGGAAAGAGGGATCCACAGAGAATCCCACAGGACTAACACCCTGCCTGAGGGGCAGAGGGAGACATCTTAACCCCTGCAGCATCACCCTTGCAACATTAACCCCTAACAGCCCATATTTCTGAGATCCGAGATCTGTGCACTGGAGACACGTTTGCTTGGAACAGCTGCCTTGAACTGTGCACAGGTCTGCCTCCTGCTGGTCATTCATCCTTATAATCAGGTGTGCCTTATAATCCGGTGTGCCTTATATATGAACCTGAACGTTTTAGCAGGCATTTATTGATGGTGCGCCTTATAATCCGTTGCACCTTATAGTCTGAAAAATACTATTGTGGCCACTATATTGTGTAATAAGTTCTGTTACATTTAAGTATTTAGTTTACATGAGATATAGGAAAGTCCAAGTCAGCACAATCTTATAGACCCCCCCAAAGGTTCGGGCTTGATCTTCTTGTAGATAAATAAAGTAAAAAGCGGCAGCACTCTGTGGTTCCAATTTCAAAATGAAAGGTGAACTTTATTGAACAAGTGGCGATGCTTGATGAAGGTGTTATACACCAAAACGTCGCCACTTGTTCAATAAAGTTCATATCTATCTATCTATCTATCTATCTATCTATCTATCTATCTATCTATCTATCTATCTATCTACCTGTCTACATATCTACTGTACTTGCAAATAATATTTTATTATTTACTTACATTGAGTCATTGTGATTCAATGAACCGCTGAGTGCTGGTGGTTGAACAATTCATAACCTTGATTAATATTCTGTTTGACTGCACTTGAAATAAACATTTCAGGCAGTAGCAGAAATAATCCTAATAGAAACATAAGAATTCATGTAGTGGTATGTGACAGTTTGCTAATATTAATAAGCATAAAATTAACCTTGACTCAAAAGTAGAGCTTTGAAATGCCTTCTTTCTAATTAAAAAAAGAACAGCCTTTCTTGCTGCTTCTCTCATCATGTCTGCATAAATAATGACTGGGTTTAAAAGCAATGTGATTACTTACCTATGTTCATACTTCTGTTAAATAAATATGTTCAACGTCAATAAAAATTAGTTTATTAATATATTATAATAAGATTATATTCTGCTGTAATAAAATGGCCCTGTTGGACTGTACCAATAAGGGTTTTAACCCCTTAAGGACGCAGCCATTTTGTAGCTTAAGGCTCAGCCCGATTTTTTGGATTCGGACTTGCTTCGCTTTATATGGTTTATATTTAGAAGGGATGGGGCAAAAAAATTTCTATTGAAAAATAGCATATAGCACACATCTACGAGCATATATGAAAATTCACAAAAAAGAGATGTGTATAGAAGCAAGGTAAATTTTATTTGGAACAATATAAAAACACTTAAAAACCCAAACATTGGGTACATATCACAAATACTCCCCAAGTACACACATGTTAAATAGCAAGAACAAAATATATATAAAAAGTAGAAACAGAGGTATGTAGTGATCTCAAAAATATTATAAATACTATCTACACATGCTCAGGACCAATGTCTGAATAACATGCAGAGTGCAATATAGATAAGAGGTCCAGTACAAATAAAGTGCAATAGTGATAAAGTGCAAAGACTACATTACCATAAATACAGATTAAAGCCTCGGGGAGGAGAAGGTGCCCCACGCGTATCGCCCGGCTCGCGGGCTTCGTCAGGGGATACTGACACAAATCAAGTGATATGCTTATATGTACCGGCCGTGTGGTTGCGGTCCAGCCCACCCGCCCCCGCTCCACGCTGGTGGAATGTCCGGTCATGCGCAACGCAGACCGGAAGTGTGGTCATGCGTTTCACTGATCCGGAAATGCCTAAGAAGATAGAGAGCTTGCGTTCCACAACATCCCAATAGGTAAGATTCACACCGGTTTGTCCATGTGTCTAAGAATAAATCATGTATTGGTGAACTATGACCAAGGGAATAAAATATAAAAGATAAGAAAATAAATATAAAGTGTATATGAAAGGTTGTCCAAGAAAATGGTATCAGCAGTAAAGTTTGCATATTCTGGCGCATCATATTCAATAATTATGATCTACATATAATAGATAGTATGCCGATAATATAAAAGTTAGAACGATAATAAACTGTTCCAAAAACGGCGAAGAACTATTGTTGGAACAAAGACGTCGAAATATATGTATATAAATATCGACGAATGTATGCATCGAACACACAAAGTATATTGTTTGTGAAATCGCACTTGTTAAGGAATTTAATAGAAAAAATTTCTTTAGAGTGTCTATACTTATCATCCACAGCGGCGAGAGGAGCTATTGTTAGACAATTGTTAGCGTGCATAAAGAGTATATAATGACAAAGACAACTAAGTGCAAAGAACAGGCACATATGCGATTAAAAGTGTAAACATATGGAGAAAAAAGGAAGATATACGGCGTGTATATTATCATAGTATATAAACTGTGGTGAAAAACAATAATAAAAAAATATATTATGAACGCTCAAGTGAAGGTGCATATAATAAAAGTGCTCCAGAAACGACGAGGAGCATTCCCAAACCATACACAGCCATACGCATACGGATATACAGATGGCGACAGAGTACATATATCTAATGTATAGACACATATTTAGTTAGACGTGCTCCAGACAATCGGCAGGTATGTTGCTGTGAAACAGCACATACGGTCAGTGATATTCGATAAAGAGCAAACAAAATAAAATAACTGAATTTATCGTCTACAGAATATCACTTGCAAGAAATAGTAGATGATATACTGGTAATAAAACAAAATCACAAATGAAGAAAAAAATGGACATTGTATGGTAACGAAGGTGAGGACATTATATGCCTCATAGATATATATTGCCTATAGTCAATGACTCGCTAAACACAGTGTATGACGACACAATAGAGCTGTAGGAAATAGCCTTGTATATAGCATGTGTGTTAGGTGCCTAGTGCGAAACCTTAAACGCAGAAGTGTGTAAAGCAATTCTATAAACAAAGTTGTTCCCTAGAAGGCACCAACAGAGGGATGTGAGCAAGCAGAATTGGGAACAGAGCGTGGGCTGGAGCAGGCTGGGCCACCACACAGCGGCCGGCACCACCAGAAGAAACAATGTATCAAATATAGAAGAGTAAATAAACAAAAAATTAAATACCATTAAGTATGAATCTGAATAATTAATATATGATCACATTTATATCATACAGCAGAGCCCAGAGAAACCCCAGAGTTTCGAACCCAAATAGTATGGATAGGTTAAATGTACATAAACCATAAAACACTAAGCAGGTACGGAGTAGGGTTGAAAAATTGGCAGCAAAAAATTGGTAACAAAAAATTAAAAAATTCTACACAAAGGGAAGGAGGGCCCAAGAGAGGAGGGGGGAGGGGGGGGAACCAGTATTGGCAATGTTCACCATAGATGTCTCGAAGATATTTTGGGGATAAGTTTGAATCCAGATGGACCTTGCTGGAGTGTCCATTCGGGGCCAAATTCCAAGAAAGTAACCAGTAAGTCCCGGATGAATAGAGGGTTCTGTCACCAATATTATGGTGTGATCTGTGACTCAAAAGAAAAAACATAGTGATTATGAAAAAAGCAAACAATAGTGATAAAACATAGTAGGGGACCCAGAAACAAAGGGAAAGCTAAGTAAGGGGACCAATGTGCTAAAAAAGTGTGTGATGATTAGAAAGTATATATAGTATATAGATGTATAGTGACTTAATATACACATAAAAAAGATGTGTGAATGTGAAAGACACCACTAACGGACATATACTGGCGTTCATGGATAAACAAATGTACACAATTAATTCAGGTTTTGTAGTGGCCTGTGAACAGCAACTCCTCGTTTAGTCCTTTGGGAGAAACGGTATCCAATAGGTATATCCATCTAGATTCATTCCATAATAATAGCGGAGTGATGTCCCCTCCTCTACTGTTCACTGTGGCCTTTTCTAGGCCGACTATCCGAAGACCACGTGTGCAACTCCCATGATACTGGAGGAAGTGAAGAGCTACTGAGGTAAGTTTTTTTCCTTTCTGTTGATCAGACCGGGCTTCGCTTTATATGGTTATAACTTTTGAACACTGTTACTTATCAAAGCGATTCTGAGATTGTTTTTTCCCCACATGTTGTACTTCATTTTAGTGGTAAATTTTGGCTGATAAGTTTTGCGTTTATTTACAAAAAAAAAGAAAATATGATAAATTTTTTGAAAAATTTGCCATTTTCGAAATTCTAAATCATTGCGTTTTCAGGCAGATAGATTTACCACCTAAATAAGTTGCTGAATAACATTTCCCATTTGTCTACTTTACATTTTCATAATTTCTGAAATGTCTGGATAATTTATTTTGATGTCACGCGGCTTACAAATAGAATATCGCTTTTCCGGATTTTCAGAATTGACTATTTTGGGGATAAATACAGTTTTGAATGAAATTTTACATATTTAGCATCAAAACCCCCTATATAACCAACCCATTTTCAAATCTGCACCCCTCAAGCTATTAGAAACAGCTTTTACGAAGATTGTTAACCCCTTGAGATCTTCATAGTAATTGAATCAAAATGGAGGTGAAATTTAGAATGGTCATATTGTTCCCTTATACGTTCATTTAGCACTAAAATTTACACATTTCCAAAATATAAAAAGAGAAAACCCACCATACAATTTGTTCTGCAATTTCTCCTGAGTACAAAGACCCCCCACATGTGGCCGTTACTTGTTTTATGGGGGCACAGCGAGGTGCAGAAGGGAAGGAGGGCGCTGCAGCTGCCAGGATTTTAGTTTCCTCATTGGCCCCTTTTGAAGGCTATAAAATTTTCGCTTTTTCGTTATTGGGGCCATGTGACGGCATTTTTTTTGCGGGATGAGATGCTTTTCCCATTGTTACCATTTTGGGGTTGGTATCACCTATTGTTGAAAATTTAGGAACTTTTTTTTGAGGGCAGGAGTAGAAAAGCATCAATTCTGTACTGGTTTTTTTACTTTTTTTTTTTGTGGTGTTCACCGTATAGACTAATAATCATATTATCTTTATTCTATGGGTCGATACGATTACGGGGATACCAGACATGAATATATTTTCTTACGTTTTACTAAATTTGTCAAACAAAACCCTAATGTGGGGAAAAATCTATCATTTATGTATTGCCGTCTTCCAAGTGGCATAACATTGTTACTTTTTTGGCTACGGAGCTGGTTGATGGCTTGTTTTTTGCGGGACATGTTGTACTTTGCACCAGTATCATGTACATATGGTTTTTTGATCGCATTTTATAGCATTTTTTGTGGGATTGAAAAGGTAAAAATCATAATTTTTGGAGGGTTTATAACAGTTTTTTTTTACGGCGTTTATCGTGGGGGTTCAATAATGATTTACTTTTATTCTACGGGTTGTTACGGACGCGGTGATACTATATATGTGGGGTTTGTGTTATGATTTAGACTTTTTTTGAGTTATATGTCTCTTTATATGTTTTGGGAGTTTGGGGCATTTTTAGTGATTTATGACTTTATTTTTTTATTGAATAACTTTTTTTTTTTTACTTTTATACCATGGGACATGAAGAAGCAATCTTCTGATTGCTTCTTCATGATAATATTCTGCAATACTGATGTATTGCAGAGTATTATCAGTGTCAGCCTATACACTTGCATAGGCTGGCACTGTGCCAGTAAGATGACGTCACAGACGCCATCTTACCGGCAATTCTTGCAAGTAACTCTGGGGTCCAGATCGGACCCCAGAGTTGCTATAGCAATGATCGGCGCCCCCCGAAAACGGTTCGGGGGGGCCGATCGTGGGGGAAAGACCCCCCAGATGCAGGTTAGATGCCGATCGCGGGTGTTACACTGGGGTGCCAGCTATTAGTTACAGCCGGCACCCCGTGTTTCCCGATGCCGGTTCGGCTCTGATCCAGAGCCGAGCCGGCATAGGCGCCGTGGCGGATATATCCGCCACTGAGCGCTAAGTCACTGCGCTCCGTGGCTAACTGATCCTATTGCAGAAGGCAGCACAGAATACATATTGGGGGTCATTTACTAAGGGCCTGATTCGCGTTTTCCCGACGTGTTACCCGAATATTTCAGATTTGCGCCGATTGTATCTGAATTGCCCCGGGATTTTGGCGCACGCAATCGGATTGTGGCGCATCGGCACCGGCATGCACGCGACGGAAATCGGGGGGCGTGGCCGAGCGAAAACCCGACGGATTCGGAAAAACCGCCGCATTTAAAAAAGGAAATTGTGTCGCGGAGCTTGCGCTTACCTTCATCCAGGATAGGATTGTGAACTTCGGCGCATTTCAGGGAACTTCAGCGCAGCAGCGCCACCTGGTGGACATCGGAGGAACTGCCTTGATGAATCCCGGCCGGACCCGAATCCACCGCAGAGAACGCGCCGCTGGATCGCGAACGGACCGGGTAAGTAAATCTGCCCCATTGTATTTAGTAGAGGAACAAAGCTCTGATCTAAAGCTCTGATCTAAATCCAAATTCACCCAATATTAAATGGATTGTCTGGTTGGATAAAATGGTACCAGCCACAACCCGGGACCGGAATCTAAGTGGCCCCTGGTCTTCACCAGAGCACGCTGCAAATCGGGATTGTCTTGCTGCAGCGGGAAGCCACAGGTGTGACTAGGCCCGCAGTGGCAGCCAAGGTAGGGAAGCAGGGTACCGGACACACGGTAGGCAGGACCTCGGGTAGGCAGGAACTTGGGATGGCAGGACCTCGGGATGGCAGGACCTCAGGATGGCAGGACCTCAGGGTGGCCACGGGAACACAGGACCGCCACAGGAACACAGGACCGCCTCAGGAACACAGGACAGCCAAAGGAACACAGGACACCCACAGGAAAACGTGAATACCACAGGAACACGGGAATACCACAGGAACATGGGAAACACGGAGGCATCTGGAAACGCACAGGAAACACGGAATCGTCTGGAAACGCACAGCAAACACAGGAGGCTTTCTCTTCAGTGGAATGACTTGAAGATCCAGCAGAGTGAAGGGAGGTGCCGGATTATAAGGGCATGCCGGATTATCCGGCACCAATTAAAGGGGAGCTGGCCCTTTAAATCACAGAGTATCACTGCGGGCGTGCCCTAAAGAGCGGGGACGCGCACGGGCCTAGTCCTGGATTGGAGCGGGAGCCAGGATGAGGAAGATCGGGACCAGGAGCGTGGAGAGGTGAGTGTGGGTCGAGGGGTGGGGCAAGCCACACAGTGGAACACGGGTGTACCCGTGATCCACAACATGGATCGCGGGGTCACCCGTGACACTTATTAACACCCCATAATTGTCATGACAATTCTTAAAAGGTCTCTGCTGGTCTATACTTGCTTATACTGTCTCAAAACAAAGAAACTTACAAGACTACCTTCCAAGCCAGGATTGGTTTTAATACTGTTTTAATGTAGCAACCTTCGTTCTGGTCGTGTTTAAATGCAGTTAGTAATGGCACTGTATGTATTTAGAAAGCTTGGCTCGGATACTGTATGCTTGTTTTTTGTACTGTTTCTGTGTAATACGCTCAGCTATGTTTTCTTATCTATGTTGTAAGCTTGGCTCTGGTTCTGTATTTATGCAATGACCTTTATACTGGTGTTATTTTTATGTAGCGAGCTTGGTTATGGTGCTGTATTTGTGCCGCAAGCTAGATTCTGATATGTTACATATACAGTAAATTTGCTACTTTATATATGTAGTAGTCTTAGTTTTGGTAACATATCTAACTACTAAACCTTGCTTTGTTTCTACAGACATACAATAAGCTTAGTTCTGTTATCATATTTATTTAATATGTTTGGTTTCTGGTACCATATATACTGGAGTATAAGATGAGTTTTTCAGCACACTTGGCTTATACTCTTCACTATATAAAAAAAAAAAACTCTGTACTCACCATTCCGACACCTACCGCAGGTCCTCTTCTTAATCCCTGCCTGCCGGCAGCCTCAGGTCAGTGCACACTGGTCGTGGACTGGATCAAGAAGTGGGGTTGGGGGCGTCATAATGGTGAGTACAGGGTTTACTATTTCTATGTGCTGGGTAGGGGGTGGCTGGCTATAAACAGGGGGCTGGCTATATACAGGGGACATGGGATTTGCAGGCTATATACTGGGGCTGACTGGCTATATACAGGGGGATGGCTATATACAGGGGACTGGCTGGTGATATACAGGAGCTGACTGGCTATATGCATTGGCTTGCTGGCTGGCTATATACAGGGGACTGGCTGTTATAAACATTGGACTGGCTGGCTATATACATGGGACTGGGTATATACAGCTGACTGTATATATGGGACTGGCTATATATTGGCTGGCCATATAGGGGGATAACTGCCTATACACAGGGGCTGGCTGGCTATGTACAGGGGCTGACTGGCTATATGCCTGGGCTGGCTGGCTATACACAGAGGACTGGATGGCTATATAGGGAGGCTGACTGGATATATGCCTGGGCTGGCTGGGTATACACAGGGGACTGGTGGCATATATACAGGGGACTGGCAGGCTATATAAAGGGGCTGACTGGCTATATGCATGGGATGGCTGGGTGTATACAGAGGCTGATTGGCCATATAAAGGGACCTGGCTTGCTATATACAGGGGACTGGCTGGTTATATACAGGGGCAGGCTAGCTGTATACAGGGGGCTGACTGGCCATATGAAGGGGACTGGTTAGCTATATACAGGAGACAGGCTGGCTTTATACAGAGGACTGGTTGTTATATACAGGGGACTGGCTGGCTATATACAGGGGCTCACTGGCAGGCTATGTACAGGGACTGGCTGGCTATATACTGAATTCAGGGGGCTGGCTATATACTGGATGCAAAGGGCTTGCTATATACTGGGCCAGGGAGCTGGCTATATACAGGAGACCAGCTGGCTGGCTATATACTGGGGCTGGCTGGCTATATACTGGGAGCTGGCTATATACTAGGGAGCAGGGGGATGGCTAGCTATGTACTGGTGGATGTGACCTATACATCTGGGAGCACCTGTCTTTTTACACACTGAGCATCTACACATAACACAGTGTAATGCATTTGTATGGTACATCTGTATGGTGAATAAGAGGTCAAACAAGCGATCAAGGGATTGCTTGTTGAAGCCAACCTGCAAGGAAAAAAATTTTTTAAACACTTAATATAGTCTTTTCAATTAAAATAATCAATTAAATAAATTAAAAATCCTCAAAACACCACCATTCCCTATACACATCTAATAAAGTACAAAAGAAACCCCATAAAATCATCAAAACTCCCCACATATTTGGTATTGCTGGGTCTGTAATAATCTGTACAATAAATCAGTAACATATTGGACCCGCTCTGTGAACGCTGTAAAAAAGACCTGTAAAACCTGACAAAAATGTACATTTTTCATATAACCCAATATATAGCCAAAATATTCGTTTTTCTTGAGTTAAATTGTAAAAATATATACTAATATATTAATGAGGTGTCACTGTAATCGTAATGATCCATAGAGCGAATCACCTACAACTGCAACCTGCTCCACCAGTAATAATACTACATAATACATAATACTGTATTACACCTGGTATCCGGGTAAACCGGTAAACCAGTACTGGGTCAATTACAAGCGCTGTATTGGTGATACCCTGTGTTTTTAAGACACCCTTTTGTTCATCATTTAATTTTTATATATTACTAATAAAAGTGAAGTTTTACCTCTTAGTTATGGTCACTTTGGGCTCATTGGGCTCTTGTAATGCCTATACAGCAGGTTACCACCACATATGGCGTATTGTTATACTTGGGAGAAATTGGGTATCAAACTTTATGGACCGTATTGATATTTTGTCCACTGAGAATGTGTAAATTAAAAAAAATTGAAACAAATTTTAAAACAAATTAAACCTTCCGATTTTGTTTTAACCCCTATAAAACAATCATAGGATTAACAAACTTCATAAAAGTTGTTTTACATACACTGAGTGGTGTAGTTTCTATAATGGGGTTATTCAAGGGCTTTTACTATTATTTAGGAACTCAAAGTGACCTGAAAGCTGAGCATGATTTATATTTTTTTATGAAAATATAAAAAATCGCACCAAAAGTTCTTTGCCTCATAACATCCTACAAAAATTAAAGGAGCCATAAAAACCGTTTCAACATAAAGCAGACATTCGGTAAACATTAGTTATCAAGGTGTTTTGTGTAGAAAAGGTAGAAAATTTTGAATTTGGAAAACCACAAATTTTTCTAAATTTTTGTCAAATATCCACAGTCACACAGGAGAATGAGTTGTTAGTATTGCAGGGCTCTTAATAGTCTCTGTGATAGTTATGAGCTGTGCACATGCATGTTCATCACATGACCATGGACAGATTTCTATCCACTGGAAGTAAACAAATAAACAGAGAAGCTTCCTATAGCAGGACAGCAAGCAGAGATCTAGAAAACAGTGAGGAATTGATACAGAAAGTATACTGGAAAATTGTATAACTTTTCCTTACACAAACCATGAGTTATTTGCTTAAAGTGGACCACCTCTTTAACACAAGAATTAAGAGTACGATAAGGCTTGTTGGAGTAGTACTTTGTGCAATGGGTGTAATGCATGTTTCACAATGGAAATGAACTTGCTGCTACACCTAACCTGCCAAATTCTGTCAATTGGTCTCAGGCCATTGCCTATAATGCTTGGAGACCTTTTGGGAATTTTGGCCAGCCTGTTTTTTTAATTAAACTTCCCCAGCAGACAATGGTGTAGCATATAATGCTTGTGTAAGGTAGTCACATGGAGTATCTCTTGTCCATTTTATATGAAAAAATGATAATAAAAATGGGAAAATGATAATGGGACAATATGGCTACATTTGTATCCATCAATATACAATGTATCTTTGGCAGATAAATTCAATTAAATGTGAATGCCCAGATGAGAATACCCCTTAAAGGTACAGCTATTTAAATACACATGACATTTAAGGTTCAGTTGAAGTCCGAAATTAACCCAAACGCAACTTAACTAGGGACAACCCCTTTAAGTGTTTTAAGGGATGTTGTAAAAAATGGAACAAATGCATTCATTGAGTTCATTTATAAAATTGCGTTTACTATTGCAAAACTGTTTTCACTGTGAACTGAAAGTCGGCGCCATTTTATTAAGTACATTGGCCATTTAGTTTATAGCCTCTCTCTGGGGAAACTAAAGCCTGGATCAAATAAGGCAGCTACTTCTATGCATAGAGCAGCCAAATACACTCAGAAGACATTATTTATGGCCTTTGTTTCCACCTGGTCCCAGTTATTTTTATCTTGTGGATTTGATGCACATAAAAATAAATTTCATTCAATAGACTCCTTGCAAAGACCTTTGCAGGATAAAGTACAGTGTGTATGGAAAAAACACTGAGAACATATTTAGCTGAAACATGGGAGAGCTATATATAATTACGAGTAGCAGGAGTCCATCTGAAGGTTGGGGGCAACTTGAAAGCATATTAATAAATGGATGGTTTATTTATAGGTACCAAGGAACTCATGGAGTTACCTGTTTCATGTACATGCAGTAATGCACAAAATACGTCTTTCTCAACAAAAGGCTAATACCCGCCCTGTATAAATTTCCCCAACAGGTTTTAATAGGAAAAGGTTACAAGGTGATATCTAAGCCAAATGAAGACATGCATCGTTTAAAGGTCCAAGTGCTCCATAACCCATTCAATTACATTTGATGCCTATTGTATAATCAACAGCTGATCAAGGGTAAATTTTCATGTCTTAGGTTTCAAGTATCAAATTTTTATAGATAAAACAAAGCCATGGCTTCAAAAAGAAGATTCTTTTTATTTTTTCACCATAGGGATTGAATCGTAAAGGATAGTAGTCATTGTTTACAAACTGATTTCTGATGTATAAAGAGGATTTAGAGGCTGAGCCCTCTATATACTGGGCGGTGTGTCTGCTGTATTATACAGTGATCGATGCTGTTAAACCTTTAGTTACTACTATCAAACCTGACTGTGGCACTTAAGATACAAAGGCACCAATTGGATGCAAGAGTACCTTAGAGGCTCCCATGGTAATTTCTATTACTTCCTGTGGCTGTCCAGTACAGTGTGCTGGAGGGCGGCTGTAAAAGAAGAACAATATATTATACAAGCAACTAGATCCCCCAGATTTTGAACATGAAAAAGGGTTAAAAGTTTTAATTCAAATCACCTCTTTCCTCAGTATTCATGAAAAAATAAATAAAAATATGATGTTGGGAATCACCACATCCAAAAAAGCCTGATTTAATAAAAATATAAAAATAAGCATCATTATCAGGGAGTGCTAAAATGAGAAAAAAATAGCCACTTTTTGACATTTTGCCACCAATGAAAATTTTAAGGAAATCTTTAATTCAAAATCTTTTATCCATTCATACTACAAATGCCATCTTGCTGATCTAATGACTAATGACTCTTCTGACTAATCCAGACATGATTGTGTTGTTACTTTCCATGGTCGTTTTACCCCGGAAATTGGCACTAAAGCTGTCCATAGCCGCTCCTCAGCTCCTGTTCGCTCCCCAAATAACCTATGCTGGCGTAAGATCTCCAATTGTCATCATGAAGAGGCAGTGGGCAGCAGCGGCAGGTGTATCAGAAGTGTGTCGGAGGAAGTTGATTATTCCCAAGAGCAACAGCTTGGGGGGGGGGGGCGCTCTGTTGAAATCTCACAAAGCACTTCAGAGTAATTTGCATATTTTAAAAATAACCATAGAAAGTAATTAGAGATGAGCGAACATACTCGTCCGAGCTTGATGCTCGTTCGAGCATTAGCGTACTCGAAACTGCTCGTTGCTCGGACGAATACTTCGCCCGCTCGAGAAAATGGCAGCTCCCGCCGTTTTGCTTTTTGGCGGCCAGAAACAGAGCCAATCACAAGCCAGGAGACTCTGCACTCCACCCAGCATGACGTGGTACTCTTACACGTCGATAGCAGTGGTTGGCTGGCCAGAACAGGTGACCCTGGGATAGACTAGCCGCTGCCCGCGCTGCTCGGATCATTCTGTGTCTGGATGCCGCTAGGGAGAGAGCTGCTGCTGGTCAGGGAAAGCGTTAGGGTGTTCTATTAGAATAGTGTTAGGCAGGAGTGATTCAACAAGAACCCAACAGCCCTTCTTAGGGCTACAATAACGTTATACTTTTTTTTTTGTTTGCTTGTGGCTGGGCTTGCTGGCAGCTAGTACCATATTGTGAGGAATTTGCAGGGGGACTTGCTACCGTTGTGTTTAGCTCTTAGTGACACACATATCCACCTCAAACACCAAAGTGGGAAAATTTATTAGGGGTTTGATTTCAATTAGGCACAGTCTGGCAGTTTCTTTTTATTTTACGTTTATTTTTTCATAACTCAGCGTCATCTCATCAGTGTGCTTTCATACTTGGCTAGAAAATAGCCAAAGGAGAATCCAAACGGCTTACTTACGCCTACAATAGCGTTATATATATTTTATTTCTGGTTGATCTGCTGGTGGCTGTCCTTGCTGCAGTGCATATACTAGCCAATTGTCAGGAATTTGGAGTGAGACTTGCGACCGCTATGTTTAGCGCTTAGTGACGCACATATCCATCGCAAAGACCGAAGTGGGAAAATTTATTAGGGGTTTGATTTCAATTAGGCACAGTCTGGCAGTTTCTTTTTATTTTACGTTTATTTTGTCATAACTCAGCGTCATCTCATCAGTGTGCTTTCATACTTGGCTAGAAAATAGCCATAGGAGAATCCAAACGGCTTACTTACGCCTACAGTAGCGTTATATATATTTGATTTCTGGTTGATCTGCTTGTGGCTGTCCTTGCTGCAGTGCATCTACTAGCAAATTGTGAGCAATTTGTAGTGAGACTTGCGACCGCTGTGTTTTGCGCTTAGTGACGCACATATCCATCGCAAAGACCGAAGTGGGAAAATTTATTAGGGGTTGGATTTCAATTAGGCACAGTCTGCCATTTCCTTTTTTATTTTACGTTTATTTTTTTAATAACTCAGCGTCATCTCATCTGGCATAGCAGTGTGCTTTCATACTTGGCTAGAAAATAGCCATAGGAGAATCCAAATGGCTTACTTACGCCTACAGTAGCGTTATATATATTTGATTTCTGGTTGATCTGCTGGTGGCTGTCCTTGCTGCAGTGCATCTACTAGCAAATTGTGAGCAATTTGTAGTGAGAGTTGCGACCGCTGTGTTTTGCGCTTAGTGACGCACATATCCATCGCAAAGACTGAAGTGGGAAAATTTATTAGGGGTTGGATTTCAATTAGGCACAGTCTGCCATTTCCTTTTTTATTTTACATTTATTTTTTTAATAACTCAGCATCATCTCATGTGGCATAGCAGTGTGCTTTCATACTTGGCTAGAAAATAGCCATAGGAGAATCCAAACGGCTTACTTACGCCTACAGTAGCGTTATATATATTTGATTTCTGGTTGATCTGCTGGTGGCTGTCCTTGCTGCAGTGCATCTACTAGCAAATTGTGAGCAATTTGTAGTGAGAGTTGCGACCGCTGTGTTTTGCGCTTAGTGACGCACATATCCATCGCAAAGACCGAAGTGGGAAAATTTATTAGGGGTTGGATTTCAATTAGGCACAGTCTGCCATTTCCTTTTTTATTTTACATTTATTTTTTTAATAACTCAGCGTCATCTCATCTGGCATAGCAGTGTGCTTTCATACTTGGCTAGAAAATAGCCATAGGAGAATCCAAACGGCTTACTTACGCCTACAGTAGCGTTATATATATTTGATTTCTGGTTGATCTGCTGGTGGCTGTCCTTGCTGCAGTGCATCTACTAGCAAATTGTGAGCAATTTGTAGTGAGACTTGCGACCACTGTGTTTTGCGCTTAGTGACGCACATATCCATCGCAAAGACCGAAGTGGGAAAATTTATTAGGGGTTGGATTTCAATTAGGCACAGTCTGCCATTTCCTTTTTTATTTTACATTTATTTTTTTAATAACTCAGCGTCATCTCATCTGGCACAGCAGTGTGCTTTCATACTTGGCTAGAAAATAGCCATAGGAGAATCCAAACGGCTTACTTACGCCTACAGTAGCGTTATATATATTTGATTTCTGGTTGATCTGCTGGTGGCTGTCCTTGCTGCAGTGCATCTACTAGCAAATTGTGAGCAATTTGTAGTGAGACTTGCGACCGCTGTGTTTTGCGCTTAGTGACGCACATATCCATCGCAAAGACCGAAGTGGGAAAATTTATTAGGGGTTGGATTTCAATTAGACACAGTCTGCCATTTCCTTTTTTATTTTACGTTTATTTTTATAATAACTCAGCGTCATCTCATCTGGCATAGCAGTGTGCTTTCATACTTGGCTAGAAAATAGCCATAGGAGAATCCAAACGGCTTACTTACGCCTACAGTAGCATTATATATATTTGATTTCTGGTTGATCTGCTGGTGGCTGTCCTTGCTGCAGTGCATCTACTAGCAAATTGTGAGCAATTTGTAGTGAGAGTTGCGACCGCTGTGTTTTGCGCTTAGTGACGCACATATCCATCGCAAAGACCGAAGTGGGAAAATTTATTAGGGGTTGGATTTCAATTAGGCACAGTCTGCCATTTCCTTTTTTATTTTACGTTTATTTTTTTAATAACTCAGCGTCATCTCATCTGGCATAGCAGTGTGCTTTCACACTTGGCTAGAAAATAGCCATAGCAATAGGATAGCATCGTTTGGTTTTAAAAACTAAAAAACACAAAAAAAAACTAAAAAACACAAAAAAACACAAAAAAAGTTAAAAAAAAATTAAAGTTATAACTTTTATTTTCAAAATGTTTAACCCGAGGGCTAGGGGTAGAGGACGAGGGCGGGGACGAGGGCGTCCAACTACTGCAGGGGTCAGAGGCCGTGGTCCTGGGCGGGGTGAGACACCACCTGCTTATGAGGGAGCAGGGGAACGCCGCAGAGCTACACTCCCTAGGTTCATGTCTGAAGTTACTGGGACTCGTGGTAGAGCACTGTTGAGGCCAGAACAGTGCGAACAGGTGATGTCGTGGATTGCCGACAATGCTTCAAGCAATTTGTCCACCAGTCAGTCTTCCACGCAGTCCACCCATGTCACCGAAATCGGCACTCCTCCAGCTCCTGCACCTCAGCCTCCTCCCCCCCAGTCTGCCCCCTCCCAGGAAAATTTGGCATTTGAACCGGCATACTCTGAGGAACTGTTTTCTGGACCCTTCCCACAGTCACAAACCACTTGTCCGGTTGCTGCTGAGCAATTTTCCGATGCCCAGGTTTTCCACCAGTCGCAGTCTGTGGGTGATGATGACCTTCTTGACGTAGTGGAAGAAGTGTGTAAAGAGGTGTCCGACGATGAGGAGACACGGTTGTCAGACAGTGGGGAAGTTGTTGTCAGGGTAGGAAGTCCGAGGGGGGAGCAGACTGAGGGATCGGAGGATGATGAGGTGACAGACCCAAGCTGGGTTGATAGGCCGGGTGAACACAGTGCTTCTGAGACGGAGGAGAGTCCTCGACCAGAACAGGTTGGAAGAGGCAGTGGTGGGGCCAGACGGAGAGGCAGGGCCAGACCTGGTGCATCAGCGCCAAATGTGTCAACTAGTGAAGCTCCCGTGGCGAGGGCTCCTGCGGCGAGGGCTAGATTTTAAGAAGTCTGGAGGTTCTTTAAGGAAACACCGGATGACCGACGGACTGTGGTGTGCCACATTTGCCAAACCAGGATCAGCAGGGGTTCCACCACTAATAGCTTAACTACCACCAGTATGCGCAGGCATATGAATGCTAAACACCCCACTCAGTGGCAACAAGCCCGTTCACCTCCGGCCGTGCACACCACTGCTCCTTCCCCTGTGTCAGCTGATAGTCAGCCCCCTGCCCAGGACCCTGTCACAAAAACCCCATCGTCGCCTCCACGATCCTCCACAGCATCCACCAGCGTTCAGCTCTCCATACCCCAGACGCTGGAGCGGAAACGCAAATATAGTGCAACCCACGCCCAAGCCCTTAATGTCCACATCTCCAGATTGCTTAGCCTGGAGATGCTGCCCTATAGGCTAGTAGAGACCGAGGCCTTTCGCAACCTCATGGCGGCGGCCGCCCCTCGGTATTCGGTCCCCAGCCGCCACTACTTTTCCCGATGTGCCGTCCCAGCCCTGCACCAGCACGTGTCAGACAACATCATCCGTGCCCTGACCAACGCCGTTTCTGACAAGGTCCACCTGACCACGGACACGTGGACGAGTGCTGCCGGGCAGGGCCACTATATATCGCTGACGGCACATTGGGTTAACTTGGTGGAGGCTGGGACCGAGTCTGACCCTGGGGCTGGTCATATACTGCCGACGCCGAGGATTGCGGGGCCTACCTCGGTCCAGGTCTTTCAGGCCTACTATGCCTCCTCCTCCTCCCACCCCTCCTCCACCTCCTCCTCCGAACTACCATCCGTGGGCATGGCGCCATCAGTCGCTAGCTCTAGGCACAGCAGCAGTGGCGTCGCTAAGCGACAGCAGGCGGTGCTCAAACTGCTGAGCCTAGGCGATAAAAGGCACACTGCCCAAGAACTATTACAGGGCATCACAGCGCAGACTGATCTGTGGCTGGCACCGCTGAACCTGAAGCCAGGCATGGTTGTGTGTGACAACGGCCGTAACCTGGTGGCGGCTCTGCAACTCGGCAGACTGACACATGTGCCATGCGTGGCCCATGTGTTAAATCTGATAGTTCAGAGTTCAGCGTTTCCTCAAGACATACCCCAATCTGTCTGATTTGCTCACGAAGGTGCGCCGCATCTGTGCGCATTTCAGGAAGTCCAGCACAGATGCTGCCACTCTCAGGGCAGCGCAGCGCCGCCTCCAACTGCCCGCTCACCGACTGTTGTGCGACGTGCCCACGAGGTGGAATTCAACACTGTTATCCAGAGTTTACCAGCAGCGCCGAGCGATTGTAGACTGCCAGATGTCAACTTCCACCAGAACTGGTAGTCAGGTCAGTCAGCTTCCTCAAGTCTACAATGAGGAGTGGACGTGGATGTCTGATATCTGTCAGGTGCTGAGTAACTTTGAGGAGTCAACACAGATGGTCAGTGGCGATGCCGCCATCATCAGCCTCACCATCCCGCTGCTTGGCCTGTTGAAAAACTCTCTGATCAGCATGAAGTCAGAAGCTTTGCGCTCGTCACAAGAGACGGGGGAAGAAGATTCCCTTGTTGATAGCCAAAGCACCCTTAGGTCTGTTTCTCAGCGCATATCGGAGGAGGTGGAGGTGGAGGAGGATGAGGAGGAAGAGGAGGAGAATGTTGGCGAGACACAAGAGGGGACCATTGTTGAGTCCTTCACTGTTCAGCGTGTATGGGCAGAAGAAGAGGAGTTGGAGGAGGAGGAAATGGACAGTCAGGCCAGTGAGGGGAGTGAATTCTTACGCGTTGGTACTCTGGCGCATATGGCAGATTTCATGCTAGGCTGCCTATCCCGTGACCCTCGCGTTCAAAGAATTTATTCCAGCACCGATTACTGGGTGTTCACTCTCCTGGACCCACGGTACAAGCAAAATATTTCCACTCTCATCCCTGAAAAGGAAAGGAGTGTCAGAATGCATGAACACCAGCAGGCCCTGGTGCACAAGCTGAAACAGTATTTCCCTTCTGACAGCGCTAGCGGCAGAGTGCGTAGTTCTGCGGGACAAGTAGCGAGGGAGAGTAGGCGAGCAGGCAGCTTGTCCAGCACTGGCAAGGGTAAGCGTACACGCCTGTCGACTGACAGGGCTGACAGGCTGTCGCTTATTAAGATGAATAAAGCCTGGATTTCTCATAATTTCCAATCTCCACCAGGTGAAGGAAGCTCAACCTGAATAATTTATCCACTCCTCCTCCTCCTCATTTTCCTCCTTCTCCTCCTCTTTGTACAGTAAAGCAGAGGAAACTGGCTATTTTTTGACAGGGCCCACTGGCTCTAGCTATAGTACTTTATGCATTTAATTTTTCTGGAGGGCCACCGACCCGGTCCTCTGTTTTAAACAATTTTTGGGAGTGCCACATACAGGCACTCAATCTATTCAATTTTTCTGGAGGGCCACCTACCTGCTCCTCTGGTTTGAAAACTTTTTTGGACTGCCACATACAGGCACTCAATCTATTCCATTTTTCTGGAGGGCCACCTACCTGCTCCTCTGGTTTGAAAACTTTTTTGGACTGCCACATACAGGCACTCAATCTATTCCATTTTACTGGAGGGCCACCTACCTGCTCCTCTGGTTTGAAAAGTTTTTTGGACTGCCACATACAGGCACTCAATCTATTCAATTTTTCTGGAGGGCCACCTACCTGCTCCTCTGGTTTGAAAACTTTTTTGGACTGCCACATACAGGCACTCAATCTATTTCATTTTTCTGGAGGGCCACCTACCTGCTCCTCTGGTTTGAAAACTTTTTTGGACTGCCACATACAGGCACTATCCAAATTAAATTGTCTCCATAGCAGCCTCCACACGTTGTCTCCATTGCTACCTCCAAAAGTCGTCCATATAGCTGCCTCCATACATCGTCCCCTTATCAAACGAGGTGTGTCAGGCAGAAATTTGGGTTGTTTTCATGGATTCCACATCAAAGTTGTTAACTTTGTCGCCACCCTGCTGTGTTATCCACAAAATATACTGGCAAACTTTTATCATTTACCAATATTATTTCAGCGCTTCTTGCGCATCTGTTTACATTCCCCTCACCCGCCATATCCTAAACTTATAAGAACGCTACTACACTTGATCTTATACAAAAGGTTCTTAGAAGTGCTGTTTGGGGAGTAGCCTAGAGACAGGGGCTTGGATTGGCGAAAGCTCGCCTGGCAGCGGAGCGCCAGCTCCATGCCAAGATCCAACTAACATAGTTTTAACTGCAGCACCTTTAATCTACTACTAGTTCACTGCCTCCATACATGGTCCCCTTATCAAACGAGCTGTGTCAGGCAGAATTTTGGGTTGTTTTCATGGCTTCCATGTTAACTTTGTCGCCACCCTGCTGTGTAATCCACAAAATATACTGGCAAACTTTTATCATGTACCGATATTATTTGAGCGCTTCTTGCTCACCTCCTTTGGTTCCTCTCTGCCACCCATTGGTTTGAAGCCTGAGTCCATTTAGGGTATGTCGCCATGCCACTCTCTAGCCTGCCGCTGCTGCCGCTGCCTCTGCATGCCGTCCCCTATAGTGTCAGGGTCAATTATTGGATGTTTTACATGCTATCTAGCTTCATTCTGTCACTCTGTCATGGCCATGCTGTTGCCCATAATTTTGGCATAATGGTGCGATTAAGCAGCCTCAGAGGCATCCATGCATGCTGCCCCTGCTGTTTCCTGTCCATTTCCGTGGTGTTTCCATCCTTTTCTGAGGTTCCCAGGTGTTTGGCCAAGCTTCCCTGTGCAGAGCCTTGGTCCCCTTGAAAAATGCTCGAGTCTCCCATTGACTTCAATGGGGCTCGTTATTCGAGACGAGCACTCGAGCATCGGGAAAAGTTTGTCTCGAATAACGAGTACCCGAGCATTTTAGTGCTCGCTCATCTCTAAAAGTAATATAAAAGACATACCTGAGTTAGCCAGAGGAAAAACTACCAGAAGGCATTAGTACTTTAGATGGATCATTTTGAAAGATCATAAAGTTATGCAGTTCTCAAAACAGAATCAGTAAAAATCAGTAAAAAAAATCACACAGCTCCATATACCAAAGTATGAAAAAGTTAAGGGTATCAAAATATGGTGATGTAAAGATGTTTTTTTTTATAATGGTTTCCATTTTTTAAGGTGTGAAACATAACAAAACTACATAAATGTCCTATCGTGTTAACAATAAAGGAGATGTGTCATTTGGGCCCAACAGTGAAAGCAGTAAAAAACAAGGCTGCTAGAAAATTTATCAACTGAAATTTTTGTCAACACTGTAGCATTTAGAACCTTTTTTATTTTTTCAAATAAATCTGTAAATGGAAAAATATAATAGACATGGCTTTAGGAAAGCTGGAAGACAGAAACAGAAATGCTTAAAGTGCAGAGGGCATGGTCCTGAAGAGGTTAAAAAAATCTGCAATGGATACAATTTTGACATTTATTTCAGTCTTCATATGTTAGGTAAAGACAGATGCATATATTTTCATAAGTTATTTCCATATTCAATTGTATATGCCCCAGACATCAATGAAACACAATTTGAACCTAGCCTTACCGAAAATACTATGCTAGCAGCTTATTAATACTGCAAAGATGCCAAATTACTAGCCATTTACTTACCACCATGTTTCTGAAGAACACAGTAGTGAATGGTTTCAATAGCCTTTGTGCGACAAGTTCTGCCACAATGACAAGTTCCTTCTACTATCCAAGCTAATGCGGCTACTGGATGACTGCTTTCATTGACATTTCCATTTTTCATTACAGCAATGTAAAAACTCTATTATGTTATTATTCTTGTACTATTCACCAAAGTACAGAGTAAAATAACACAGAAGTGCTGATTTAGAAAGGTATTCTGCAGCATCACGTCGCTCTAAAAATAACCTTGGAAGGGAGGCAAGGCTGTGACAGGCAATGGCTCTGCACCTAGGCATCCTGCTGTTTGAAACATTACCGAAAGATAGTTCAGCAATTAATTTCCTGTTGAAATGACATATTTGTTACATTCACAGCACGTCTGATATAGGGGAATTAGGAAAGCACTTCTAGCGGCAGGAGCACGTGTGCAGCAAAATAGCAGCCATAGCTCTTCTGCACCTTCCTCGGGAACACAGATGTATTTGCATTGTAAAGAAGCACCACATGGGAGCACAGATGTTACATAGACCCAGTCAGCCAATTATTTTTCACACTCCTGTCTTTAACGAACAGTAAACACACAGGCTGAGATTCCAAACTGTATACTATGTGACAAAAACATTTCAGTTCACCCCACCTGGGGGGACAGGGCTTAGGTCAATACAAAAGTCTATTAACATGGTTCTCTGCTTCATAACCCAAGTATTGAAATAGTTTTTACATTGCTGTGTGGCAAGGGAGTTTCTGCATCTCTGCTAGGTGGTGCCACCCATTTCATATGCTAATGAAACATGTAAGCAACCGTTTGTAATCTCAAACTTGTCCTCCTAAGCATTTAGATCTAGACACTGGTAAGAGATACTCCAGATGCACTTAAAATGTATTTGAAACACAAATCAAGTGTATTTTTTGCCATTTTGACATAGCCTTAGGGTCCTGCATCAGGCAGAACATCTTATTAAAGAGTCTATTCCTCCACCAGCTCCCCCTCACATTGTGACCCTACTCATATTGTGGTCTCCTTCATAATGTGGGCTCTTCATCACCCCCTCATATTGCGGGTCACCCCTTCCCTTCCTCTCTTGTCTTGTGTGCCCCCTCTCATTCTCCTTTCCTTGTTTCAGTGCAGTGAAAAAATAACAAACACCAGATACTCACCTCTCCCCATTCCTCAGCAGCAGTTCTCCCCTCTTCTGTTCTTTCTCTGTTGCTGCTGTGCGCCGTTGTGATGCCCGCAGTCGCAATGAGGTCATCATATCGTTCATAGAGAGCACACAGATTGGGGACACAGACACAGCTGAAGTACCAGGACAGCTGTCCCTAGAGTCCTGAGCCAACAAGTAGGCAAGGGGTGGGCCCAATGATTGGATTTGCATTTAGAAGACACAAATGCATTTGATTTGCAACAATTGCCAGTGGTGCCGGCACATAAATCACAACAACATGGTAACGTGTCTGCCATGAAGTAAGCTGTGCAGACCCCTTGGCAGCTGTTATGGCTCCTACGAGCCAAATCATTTAGAAATATACTGAAATATCAATTATTTTCATATTTATTTTGCTTCATATACAGGAGCCATATCTAAGTCCCAAGACATCAGCCCATACATATCAGCAACAATTCCATTATTAATTTAAAGTACTCAGTTCAAGTGCTTGGTGATTGATTCCCTGTGCCCTGGTCTTATGAGCTGCTACATGAAGGTCATTTTTTGGTGAATCTGTCAGTTCTTAATCAGTAGCTACTCAAGAGGTCAGCCTCTATTCAGCCAATGCTCATAGGACAGAATTGCTCCAGGAAATCAATGCATTTTCAAAGGATTTCTTGAAATATTAATATCAAACAGCCTCTGTATTTCATATTCCTTCATTGCTTTATATTGAATTCTGTTTGTTGTATAAAGTAAAGTGAAATGTGTTATTGAATTTTTAATTTGACTCTCGAAATATGAAGACAAATCAGATAATGAGATCAGTTAGAATAAATAATTCCTTGCATTGTATAGACAATAACACATGTATGCTCAGCTTCAGACAGGACAGATATGGCCACATACAGAAGAAGATAGAAGAAGAAGAAGAAGAAGAAGAAGAGATAAAAGATTATTCAAATATGATGCTCAAATGTTTTCTCCTTATGATAGTTTTTTTTTTCTAAAAAGCTTTTGGAATTTTGGACATGTCTCAAAGTCTGAGCCCTATCCATAAAGACCTGCCACCGGTTGCAGGTGTTAACCATTTACATGCCAGCATATAACAGCTGGCTGTGTATGGGCATGTAGGGTATTGGCTCTTTCAAAACATACCAATCTATCAATATATAAAAAGGGTTAATCCTGGCGGTGAACATCATAATGCAAGATAGCGCCCAAATGTCCAAAACGACACTTTTTGTCTTTTTGCAACTAATAAAAATAGAAATAAAAAGTGATCACACAGTGCCACAAATGGTATTAGGTAAACATCATCACGCCCTGCAAATAGTGACACCTTATACATCTCCATACACCAAAGTATGATAAAGTTATTAGCGTCTCAGAACATGACAAAATGAAAACATTGGGGCAGATTTATCAAGCTGTCTGGAAGTTAGAATATTTCTAGTTGCCCATGGCAACCAATCACAGCTCACCTTTAAAATATTCATGAACACTGGTAAAATGAAAGCTGAGCTGTGATTGGTTGCCATTTGCAACTAGAAATATTCTGACACATTTGGAATTTTTTTCCTGCTTCCTAGTACATAGCACACTGGAAAGTACATTTTGTTTCACAGAAAACAAGCCATCATGCTCTCATCGCAGAAAAAATAAAAATGTATGGGTTTTTGAAGGTGCAGAGAAAAAAATGGAAGCAAAAAAAAGAAGAAAGGGGCAAGTTGTTAAGACGTTAAAGAAGATCTCATCCAAATCATGTGCCATTGAGATTTGTGTAAGCCGACTGTTCCTTACACATGTCTTATGAAATCAACCTTATCTTTTGACATCCTGCTAAGTCTGCTTTGAAAAGCAACACATCCATAAGACAGCAGAAGCCTAAATTGGAGTCCACTTCAGGAGAAAATCTGCATAGGCTTATTCAAAGAGTATTGGGCACAGCATGATTTGCCCAAAGTGAACCTGGTGGCAGGATCTTTCATATGGCTATAACACTAGCAATAACTACTTAGCAATATTCTTTTTTGTTTTTATTCTCTTTATTCTACCACAGACACTTGAAGGGGGGGGGGGGGTTTAAAGCTATAAGGTATAACCTCCATGCCTGTGAGGTTATAATACAATTCTACACCAGGTAGGGTGGTGCACATTTGTAGCGGCCACCACAGTAATCAATTGCTGCCCCATCCAAGCTGATGTGTATGAGTCATCCAGCTAAGGTTAATTAACCCTGTCTTCACAGTTCAGGCAGCTCCTATGTATGTGGAATTAATATGTTTATGTACGACAGGCCTGAATTTTATATATTCTTTTTAATCAAAACCACTCAGTTCAGGGATTAAACAAGATATGTTTCTTCATCAGTGTAGCTACAGCATTCTCAAGGTATGTTTGGTTCACAATGCATAAAAACATGTGGTATATTTCCTTTAATAAATATGAAAATAAGTTTTCCAGTATGGGACCATGAAAACCACACCTATTTTGCTACCTTGTAGTAATCAGGACTTGATAGTAATCAGGAAGTTTAATAACATGATGAAGGATTAAGGACAAACCAAAACGTATATTCCTGAAGGAATAAATTTTCAACTGTAGACAGCAATGTTTCGGCATGGTAGCATCTTTTCAGTAGAGTGTAGGAACTAGTTTTGCTGAGGGAGAAATTTTTGACTAGGGTAAGGGAATAAGATTTCTTAATTATAGAGACATTGGGGCACATTTACCAAGGGCTTTTTGCTGCACTTTCTAGGCTAAAACGGCTTGCACAGGTATTTAACCCCTTAAGGACGCAGCCTGTTTGCAGGTTAAGGCTCGCAACTTTTTTTTGAAATTTGACCAGTGTCTCTTCCTGTGGTAATAACTTTTGAACACTGTTACTTATCAAAGCGATTCTGAGATTGTTTTTTCCCCACATGTTGTACTTCATTTTAGTGGTAAATTTTGGCTGATAAGTTTTGCGTTTATTTACAAAAAAAGAAAAATTTGCCATTTTCGAAATTCAAAATCACCGCGTTTTCAGGCAGATAAATTTACCACCTAAATAACTTGCAGAATAACATTTCCCATTTGTCTACTTTACATTTTCATAATTTTTGAAATGTTTGGAAAATTAATTTTGACGTCACGCGGCCTACAAATCGAACCCATAACCAACCCATTTTCAAATCTGCGCCCCTCAAACTATCAGAAACAGCATTTACAAAGATTGTTAACCCCTTGAGATCTTCATAGTAATTGAATCAAAATGGCTGTGAAATTTAGAATGGTCAAATTTTGTCGGTTATACGTTCATTTAGCCCTAAAATTTACACATTTCCAAAAGATAAAAAGAGAAAACTCACCATAAAATTTGTTCTACAATTTCTCCTGAGTGCAGCGACCCCCCCCACATGTGGACATTACTTGTGTTATGGGCGCACAGCGATGTGCAGAAGGGAAGGAGCACCCTGCAGCTGCCAGGATTTTAGTTTTCTGGTTGCCCCCTTTTGAAGGCTATAAAATTTTCGCTTTTCTGTTATTTGGGCCATGTGATGGCATTTTTTTTGCGGGACGAGATGCTTTTTCCAGTGTTACCATTTTGGGGTTGGTATCACCTATTGTTGAAAATTTTGGAACTTTTTTTGAGGTCATGAGTAGAAAAGCATCAATTCTGTACTGGATTTTTCACTTTTTTTTTTTTCGTGTTCACCGTATAGCCTAATAATCCTGTTATCTTTATTCTATGGGTCGATACGATTACGGGGATACCAGACATGAATATTTTTTCTTATGTTTTACTAAATTTGCCAAATAAAACCCTAATGTGGGGAAAAATCTATCATTTTTGCATCGCTGTCTTCCAAGTGGCATAACATTGTTACGTTTTTGGCTACAGAGCTGGTCAATGGCTTGTTTTTTGCGGGACATGTTGTTCTTTGCAACAATATCATTCTGGAGTACATATGTTTTGTTGATCACTTTTTATTGCATTTTTAGTGGGATATAATAGGTAAAAATCATAATTTTTGGCGGGTTTTTAACGTTTTTTTTTTACGGCATTCATCATATGGGTTCAATAGTTATTTAGTTAACAAGCATCTGATTGCTTGTTCTTGATAATACTCTGCAATACTAATGTATTGCAGGGTATTATCAGTGCCAGCCTATGCAGATGCATAGGCTGACACTTTGCCTTTAAGATGACGTCACAGACGCCATCTTAAAGGTAAACCCTCCAGGCTTCTCTGGGGTCCCAATCGGACCCCAGAGGTGCCAAAACAGCAATCGCCCCCCCCCGAAAATGGTGCGGGGGGGGGGGGGTCGATCGTGGGGTAAAGACCCCCAGAAGGCATGTTAAATGCCGCGGTCGCGTTGACCGCGGCATTTAACGGGTTAAACACCCGCGATCGGAGCCCACTCCGACCGCGGGTGTTAGCCGGGGATGTCAACGGTAGATTACCATTGAAATCCCGCGGCTAACGATGCCGGTTCGGCTGCTATACAGCGCTGAACCGGCATCGTCTCTGCGCAGTAGCTGTACTGCGCTGAGCGCTATTCGCGGGACTCAGCGCAGTACAGCTACGGCGCAGAGCACTAAGGGGTTAAGAAGTGTCTGCGCTATTATTGTTGCGCATGCGACCTTTTTGTGGTGCAGCTGCACTGGCCTCCATGCGGCACAAATTAGGGAATGTGCCGTCAGTAACTTGCAAATTGTGTCGCACAACCTATGTTAAAGGTGGCCAGTGTGGGAAAGCTGCAGATTCATGATTTTTGGTGCACAATCTTAGAGAATTGCCACACCCAGCATCCCAGCATTATACATGGAAATAGCATTCAGTGGAGTGCCCCATTGTCACTATACATTTTCTCAGTAATGTAACTATAAGAATCACACCAGATGTCACGCCACAGGGATAATCGACAAAATATGATCATTCTTCAGCAAAAAAAAAAAAAGAAATAAAAAGTCTCCTGTCATAGCTAACAGCTTCCAGTTGAAATTTACTCCGTTGTTTGATGGGCCCCATAGCATCTGCTATGCCTGCTACCCTGGTAGTTATGCCGTGACCCTTGCTATAACTAGGGTGGTGCATGTTCTAAGTCTGCAGTGTCTTTTGTGGGGCAGAACTGAAAACTGAAGCAGTTTTATCAGCATTTCTATCTTTGCTTTTTCATACTGTGCAGCAGAGCAGATGGGTCGTATCAGATCACTAGAGCATTGGCAAGAAGGTGTTATCCAGTTTAAAACCATGAACCTGTTTTTGTACATGTGTAATCCCCAGGATAGAAACATATGCTGAAATGATGGTGTAGAGATTTTGTAAAGAGATTTGACAAATGAATGAAATATGTTAAAATTGTAAAACATATTTGCCAAACTGTGTGCTATTAAGATGATAAACACACTTCACAAATAGCACATGACATAATTTGTCCTGAGAGGTCAATGCATTTCCTTGTGGTCTAGAATACAAATAGCAGAAAATGAGGTCTATTTCCATCCCAGTCACAAGCCGAGGATATTAAAGACAAGCACAAATGTGCCTGTGTTCCAAACTGCTAATAAATAAGAAACCAAATTATTATCAAAAGCAAATAACATTGATTATTTATGTTATGTGTAAAGGGATGTGTTGAAGTGGGAAAAATCTGAAACTTCATAGGACCAAACTGGCTTCTCCAAAAGTCTTGGAGGCCCTGGGTGCAGCTCAGGATTACCTCACATCAGTAGGGGTTTAGTGGGGCTCCCTTCAGGGGCCCAGACAGGAGGAGGCCACCAGGAGTCCAAGAACAGGCAGTCCCGGAGTTAGATAAAAGATGGGATCTGTAGGTTTGTTCTTAAGTTGAATTTGTATGTAAGTCGGAACTGTATATTTTATACAGAAAAATAGCACCATAATCCCTATTTCTTTTCTATAAACAACATAAAAATTATAGAAGAAAGCCCCATACATATAACACTATGGGGAATAGTGGATGAATAGAGACCTTCCATACATTTAACACTATAGGGGAAATGGAGGGAGGATGGGGACCTTGTATAAAGTTTCCATTATTCTCTTCTATAACGACAGAAGATAACAGATCCTGATCAGCAATAAATTGTCAATTCACAACGCAGCTAATAGTTTCTGACATCTACGAGAACAAGTCTATCCACACTGGACTAAATCCAACAGCATTTTACAGCATTTCTAAGGGTGAAATCTGTGACACATCCACAGCTGAGATGTAAAGTTTGAGGTGCCGTAACAACTGAGATGTGTATTATGATGTTATGTAGCAGCTGAGGTGTGGATTGTGATGTTCTGTAGCAGCTTAGCTGTCTTATTAGGTCCAGCGACAGTTGCCGAAATAACACACCTAGGTGGCAGAAATGTTGAAGTTGAGGATGAGGAAACTAATGTGCCTGGGGGAAACTTGCCCTGAAACTCCTAGTGGTGGCTGTAGCTATTAGTACCTTCGATATTCAAACACGTTCAAATAAGTTGAATTAGAAAGAGAAGAAAGAAAAGCGATACAAGCGCCACATGTGTGAAAGCAGTTTCTGGCTTGGTAAAAAAAAAATATATGATTGGTAATCTGCTCACCTTTTCTGGTTGTACAAGCGGTACAACTCGTATAGTAGCTTAGGTATTGTAGTGGTCTCGGCAGCTGTCCTGGGTTTTTTCCGGCAATAGAATTCGTCGGAGAACAGAGTAGTAAATGTATGGCAATCTTCCAGGCCAGTGGTGCCAATCACTCAGAATAGTTCCTTTTCATAAATGAATATCTTTATTCATAGGCTGAATAATACGCGTTTCGAGCCCGAACCGGGCTCTTCCTCAGTTATATACAGCATAGCTATGCTTTATTCATAGGCTGAATAATACGCGTTTCGAGCCCGGACCGAGCTCTTCCTCAGTTATATACAGCATAGCTATTCTGTATACTACTGAGGAAGAGCCCGGTCCGGGCTCGAAACGCGTATTATTCAGCCTATGAATAAAGATATTCATTTATGAAAAGGAACTATTCTGAGTGATTGGAGCCTCTGATAGCCTGGAAGATTGCCATACATTTACGTCCAAATAAGTACAATAGGTTAACTAGAAACAATGCCATAGGTGGCCAAAGCTTATGGATCCAAACAGGAAACAAAGGCTAGTTCATCCAGCCTGATCACATCATTACTGAATTGTACTATACTTTTCTGTTAATGCTGGCATCATTAAAACAATAAAAATACATTTTTCAAAATTTGAAAAATTCTTATATCCTGGAACACGGCCTGGAAATAGCAACCTTAAGATGTAAAGGGGGAGCTGGAATACATTTTTATTTCTCTTTCGAAGACCATGACAGATTGATACAAGAGGATTTTCAGGGACGTAATGCTTTGCAAGTTTCTCATTTGAAACCCCTAGAACTATACCTTCACCAATCCAGTTGTGAATATTGAAGTATGGTTGTTACCTAACCTGTGATATGTGTTGGTATCATGCAAGATATCAAAGCACAGGCTTTTGTCAAGAACAATAACCAAGCCACCCTTGTCAGCCTGATGAATAACTATATGGTGGTTTTGTTTGATAAAGCTTTGAGCTGACTTTTAGATAAATTGTTATTAACAAAAGGCTGTTTTGGTGATAGCCAGTGACAAGTCCGTCAGATCCTTCTCTATTAAACTCTGAAAAAAAATCAAGGGATTCAGTTCTAGCTTTTCTTGGATAGAATGATGGAATTCCCATGTGATGTTTAACCCTCGGTTCATATATATCAGAATTGACAGAGGATTCCTCCAATAAATCCATCAAGTTAAGCAAAGCATTTTGCTCAGGAAAAAGTAACCCAGCAAATTCATTACTCATAGATACCGTACATAATATTGGTATGCATTTTTATCCGCCTGGTGAATACAATTGTTCAGAGCAAAAATCTTTTAACAGTAATGGATGACCAAATTTATTAACTATACAGTCACATGACACGTCCATGTGACGATGACGTCACGCTGAGATGGGCGGTCAGCAGTTCACTGCCCTGCCCCTTGAGGGGCGGTCGTCCCCGCCATCGCGCCGTCCGGGGCACGCCCCCTGATAGCGTGAGGGGGGGCCGGTACCTACGGTGGGCAGGGCATTGGCTACTTTGCAGCCAAAAAGCTGATTTTGTCCAATCAGCTTCGGGCGAGGCTCACCGCCCACCCCACACCTCCAACCTGGTGGGTGGTGGCTTTAGTTTAAAAGCCCGGCATTTTACAGTTCGGCTGATGGCCGCTACAATGCCGTGGAGGGGATATGCTATCGGTGTGTAACCAAACAAAGCCACACCGAAAACAACGTACCTTAGCACCTCTGAGGACGCATCTAATCTAACAAATGATGCAGAAACGCATTAGGTGTTAGGAAGGGCATACTGATCAAATCCTTTAGGGTGCACCAAAAAGATTTAGCACCCACAAAAGTGTATTTAAGGGCACCTTGCTCATTCCCTGGGGGCTGACAGAACACATCAGCACCCTGAATTCAGTCGTGCGGAACTATATCACATTAGTCACGCTCCGACTTGATCCCCAATTTAATAGCCCGATAACCGGGAAATACCTCTGTACTGACTACCCCGTCTATGGACCATTTACACAAGTCCTCATTATTGGCCAATGCCTAAATTATCTGGATCCCATATCCGGAAGGGACTAGATTGCGAATGCATATACTTTTAAACATATAATTAATAAAATTTTGCTATTCTAAACGTTTCTAATTAGGCAGGCTATTAGATTCCTCCAATAAATCCATCAAGTTAAGCAAAGCATTTTGCTCAGGAAAAAGTAACCCAGTAAATTCATTACTCATAGATACATAATTTTGGGATGCATTTTTATCCGCCTGGTGAATACAATTGTTCAGAGCAAAAATCTTTTAACAGTAATGGCATAAACAAATTTATTGACATAAAGCATTTTTTGCCTTTGCCAGTTTGATACACCAATATGCCTGTTCCTGCTACTCCCCCTTTTTGCAGAAGGTGTGTGTGTGTGTGTGTGTTTGTGTGTGTGTGTGTGGGGGGGGGTATATTTGGTCAATAGATCTTTCAGAATCCGATACATCTCTGTTGGTTTCAGACGATTCTCCTTCAGATGCCACTAAACTCACATGTCTTTCAGTTCTGATTTTCACTTTTCTTTTTCAAAGTAGATTTAGGTTTACTTCTGTTTCAATTTTTTCTTTAATTTTCATTACAAACACCTCAGCAAGTTTCTGGGTACGTTTTTCTAACTCTGCCATAGCGAGGTCCAACTTGGAAAAGTTCATATGTAAAGCATAAAAATAATTAAAAACTGCACATGAAAATCCTTTTTAGTTTCCAAATGTATAGCTGCAGGAAGCTTTTTCCAGTCATCAGCAGACTTGCAGTATACAAGAAGAAGTAAGTGAAAAGCTTCCACACCTCGTCCTAGGAACACATGCAAGTGGAGCAAATCAGGAGTGCGCTAGTGGTGGCTCACTAGGCATAGAGAAGTTGATATTCCACATACTTCGAAACAAATACCACGGCACCTTGCAGAAAAAGGTTTTATTATATTTCCGTAGAAAATGATATATAAAAACAAATTGAGCTATAGGCATAGAATCAGTCTACGCATTTTGGAAAATATCCTTACTCATGGTTATATGGTTAGTGCCAGACACCATAATTAAAAACAACAAAAAAAAAACGACACCTGATACGATAATCTCGTTATTTCTGCTTTAATAATTATTTCTTGCAAAGAAACAAAGCCAAATTTGATAAATACAAGAGATATGTCAATACATGCAAAACATTGATTTAAAAAACTGCAGAACGGGTATTGAAGAAAACAGATCCTCAGCTACGGCTGCTTTATAAAAGGTAAATGGTCATTTAGTTGATTCAAATTTACTGAACACCTACATCTATTTACTGTGTGACAGCATTTTGATTCAACCTGCTTATGTTCAGGTATGTTGCTTTTGCAACTTTTTCAGACATCCACATCTGGATTTTTATGATAAATCAGGTGCAACAGTGCAAAACTATGTGGTGACAAACTTTGCAAAACGGGTGTAAAAATCACAAATCTAGGCACAATTCCACAAAAAAATTGAAAAATAAACGTAAAAAGTTTGATAAATGAACCTCCATACTATCTCCCTGCACCCTGCCACCCTTCTAAACGTGAAGGGGGAGACCAATACAATATTAAGCGCAATTTTTTTTAAGTAATAAAACACAAAGAATAACTTGACTGCAATTTAGCTCTTCATACAATACTGCACAAAATAAAGTATTTAAGGGACACTTCAGAAAGAGGTTCTTTTAAAATCTCAATACACACAGAAAATTTTGCATCAGAGTTCAATCAGTTTTCAGTCAGAGTTTGTTCAATGTCTCAGTTTTTCACGTGCGTTTTCAATGCAATTTCAATGCGTTTTTCACGGGCAGATAATGCGCGTGAAATGGACTCAGGACTGAGCTCCATGGTAATAGATGCGTGAAAAACGCATTGCACTTGCATGTGTATCAGAGTGCAATGCATCTTTGATGCATCGCCATAGACTTGTATGGGGCGTTTTTCACGCGCGTGAATTGCAAAAGTAGAGCATGCCGAGATTTAAACATGCGTTTAAAAAAAAACGTGCATGTGTGCGTGAAAAAAAATGCAAGTCTGAAAAAGCCCATTGATTGCAATGGGTCAGAGTGCAATGCAAGTTCTGCGCGTCAAAAGCACACGCAGGACACGGATGTGAAAAACACAAGTGTGAAAGGGGCCTAACTTGCAACTCACCTACATATTAAATGTCCTTTTACTATACATCCACCCAACACCCCAAGGTTCATAATGAATCAAGAACTAAGAGAGGCAGGGGGCAATACCGTGTGATGAAGTTACAGTACCTGCTCCAGAAGGATACCACCACTGTGGGGATGTAACAGGATACAATTATTTACTTTCTCCTTTTGGTTACAGTAAGGGCCTATAACTTAAAGGTGACAAAGCACATTGGTAGCGTGTAACAGATGAGTTTAACCCCTTCGCGCCGCAACATTTTTTTCGTATATTTTTCACTCTCCTCCTCCTGTGTGAGGGCTTATTTTCTGCATCACAAATTTTACCTCTCAATGACATTATTTATTATTCTAGGCCATGTACTGGGAAGTTGGAAAAAAAAATTCCAAATCTGGTGAAATTGAAAAAAAAACAAAAAAACGCATTTGTGCCACTTTCTTGTGGGCTCAGTTTTTACAACTTTCATTGTGCGCTCCAAATCATACATCTACTTTATTCTTTGGTTCGGTACGATAATACCAAATTTCTATAGGTTTGTGTTTAAATACATTTTCAAAAATTAAAACAATGTGTACGAAAAAAAATTAGTTCCACCATCTTCTAAGACAACCGTAGACAACCTAAGAGGGTATATTTTAACCATTTTATGGTACCGTATGTTTGTCTTTGCATGACACTATGTAATAGATACAGACTGAAAATATAAACACACACACACACATACACACACACCATAAGCTGCACAAAATAAATTCACCATTATGTATTAAAGGACACCTGTCATCAGGTCTCTGCCACTAGTCCTGTCACTACTACCTGTTGGAGCAGCTCACAAGGATCCCATCCCAGCCTTTATCTAGTCATTTCATACATTAATCATTATAAAATCATCTATTCTTTATCATGTAAATGAGGCTGGTCACATGGTCAGAGGCAGTGATGTCACCCCTGTTACCCCTCCCCTCTCCTCCCCCTGCTCATGTCTGTGTGTAATGTATAGTAAAGCATGGCTAGTGTGTGCTGCATCTACTGACATGCTGCATCCTCCTAATACACAGGTGAGAGACACAGACATCAGCTACACATGAATCTGACATGTTCTGCTGTAACATGGCTGCCTGGAGCTGCTTTATCTCTCCTATACACACAGACTGCAGGGGGCGTGGCTACCAGCACCAGGAAGCACATCATTATACAGGCTGTCAGTCATGCACTGGGGGTGTGGCTGTGCCTCCCACTCATGAATAGAGTGGACAGCTTGAATATGCTAATGCTTCATTGGACATTTCACAGGTCATTTGCATACAGCTTTAGGACCTCATTGCTTAGGTTTACAGGCATGTAGAGGGATAATGAAGGGATAGAGGCAATGCTCTCTAATGGCAGTTTATGAAAATATATTTGGTTTAGGGGGGTTATTTTGCATGACGGGTTCTCTTTAAGTCTTGTTTCTGTTTAAAGTATAGAATTACAATATAAACTTTTTTTCAATTCCCCTCAAATTTCTGGTTGTTGTCACTTCGCTGGATGTCAGGTGGCATATGCTCTCTTGACAGGAAAATATTAGTCCCGGACTGTGAATGCAAATCATTATTTCTGAAATACAAGAGCATCCTTTTTTTAGCGCACAGCAATCATTTTTAACTAGCATTGATCTTTCACCAACAGACATAAGGAATTTCACTGTCATTCATTGTCAGGTAAGGATTGGGAATGTAATGTAGGATATAAACAAATTTCCAACACACAGCTATTTCAATTTTGTCTTGTTCTTCACATTGAAATGGTTTCTGAAATAAGATTTTCATTTCAGGAGAGATTGGAGCGGTTTGCGGTTTGTTGCAAATGAAATAAAATTTCTACAATTTCCAACCAGACAGAACTGAATGTCACAAGTGAAATTTATAACAAGCCCTGCTAAAGATCAGATAGCTGCAATCTGCTGTATCTGTAGCTCTTTTACCCGAGTACTACCAGTAGGTATGTAGCTGGATTATTTTAAAACAACTCAAAAATGAAAACTAGAATTCTGAAAAATCACAATGTTTATACCAGAGCAGATATTAATATATAAAATTTATAAAGAATCTTTTCCCACAACTCTGTTCATCGTCCCTCTCCATGAACGACTTGGCCTTTTTTAGTTTTTTCACTTCCATTTTTCACTCACCAACTTCAAAAATCTATAACTTTTTTATTTTTCCACATAAAGAGCTGTGTTATGGCTTATTTTTTGCGTAACAAATTGCACTTCATAGTGACGGTATTTAATATTCCATGGAGTGTACTGGGAAGCGGGAAAAAAATCCCGAATGCAGTGAAAATGGTGAAAAACCACATTTGCGACGTTTTCTTGTGGGCTTGGATTTTACAGCTTTCACTGTGCGCCCCAAAGGACATGTCTACTTTATTCTTTGGGTCGGTACCATCACGTGCATACCAAATTTGTATAGGTTTTATAATGTTTTCATACATTTAAAAAAATTAAAACCTCCTGTACAAAATAGTTTTTTTTAAATTTTGCCAACTTCTGGCGCCAATAACTTTTTCATACTTTGGTGTACGGAGCTGTGGGTAGTGTCATTTTTTGCGAATTTTGATGGCGTTTTCATTGCTATAATTTTTGGGACTGTACGACCTTTTGATCACTTTTTATTAATTTTTTTATATTTTTCAAAATGCCAAAAAATGCCATTTTCGACTTTGGACGCTATTTTCCATTAAGGGGTTAAACGCAGTGAAAAACTATTATTATATTTTGATAGATCGGGCATTTTCGGACGCGGCGATACCTAATGTGTTTGATTTTTACTGTTTATTTATATCAGTTCTAGGGAAAGGGGGGTGAATTTTTAGGGTAAATTAGAATTTTTAGGTTTTTTTTATTATAATTTTTTTTTAAACCTTTTTATTTTTACTTTTCCTATTTTTCAGACTGCATAGGGTCCTCTAACCCTAGGTAGTCCGATTCGTCCTATCATATACTGCCATACTACTGTATGGCAGTATATGTGGAATTTACTCCCCATTCATTACAATGTGCAATTAGCACATCGTAATGCATGGTTAAAACGAAGTAGCCTCGGGTTTTCGGAACACCCGAGGCTACCATGGCGACAGATCGCCGTTCCCCATGACGTCATCGGGGAGCGACGATCCGCGACAAGTTGGCCAAGTTGGTGTTACCGGTAAGCCTTTGCTGCAGTATGCAGCAAAGACTTACCGGCTATGGAGAGGGCTCGGCCCGTGAGCCCTCTCCATGCACCGGGACCCGGCGCGTGCCGTACTAGTACGGCGCGTCGGGAAGGGGTTAAAGAATTAGGCCCGTTCCACACTTGCGAGTGTGATGCGATGAACTCGCATCACACTCACAACGCGTGCTGCCTGGAACGCACGGCACGAACACTGCGCACCGGGAGTGAAGTGACATGCTGAATTCACTCCCGCGGTGCAGCGTTCGGGCCGTGCGTTCCCGGCCGCATGCGTTGCGAGGGTGATGCGAGTTCATCGTATCACACTCGCAAGTGTGGAACGGGCCTTACACAGCAAGAACACATTTTGGGAATTTGTTTTATGCCATGGTTGGAATCAGAGTAAATTCCACTATTGGAGAACATACATTTTTAATTGCAGTGAAGTAAAAAAGCATCTCTTATTGCAGTTATTTTTTAAGTGAAAATCTCAACTTCTTAAAAGTAGCAGACAGGTTTATTTTATGTAAAATATCTCCCCTTAAGTCATGTGAAAATGGGCAGAAAATGATCCTCTTTTTCCAGAGACGAGTCAATGAGAACTTTCAATACCTATATCTATCTTGAATTCTATATCAGCTAGAAACCTTGTTCTGTTATCAGATTAAAAGAATTTTATTTTTCAGGTTTGTGGTTTTTTTAATATGCGGAATGGTTAAGCTGCAGATGAGGATCAAATTTCCACCTGGTTCTGTAGTTTAGAAAGAGGAGATTGACCCGAAGCTGGAAAGGTGGTTTCATTTCTGATCCCATATTCTGAGCTTTATAGTACTCAGAACCGTACTGCTACTTAAAGGGAACCAGTCATCAGAATAATAAACCACTACCAGTATGTTGAACAAGCAGTTGAACATCTTCTAGATAATTTCTTTCATGACCCAGCTTGGTGGCATCAGTCAGAAAATCTACTTTGAAGTTAGATGTATAAAGTCAGGGAAGTGGAGAGTTTAACATTGAAGTCTCCCTGACTTTGAACATCTCCTCCCATGCACCGGACTTCAGGAGATCTGATCATGTCACTGGACACAGGACCATCAATTCCAGTAAAGAGGGCATTTTAAGGCAGGGAAAGCTTGACTTGAGTGTTAAACTCTCTGCCTCATTGACTTCATAAAACCAATATAACTCCCACTTCAAAGTTGATTTTCTGGATGATTCCACCACACCAGGCCATGAAAGAAACATCTAAAAGCTGCTCACTACATACTGGTAGTGGTTTATTGGGCCAATTTCTGACAACAGGTTCCCTTTAAAAGGGAGATCCAGCTCTCCAGGTCTCCAATGAAGTAAAATCTTTTTGTATATATACACTCACCAGCCACTTTATTAGGTACACCATGCTAGTAACGGGTTGGACCCCCTTTTGCCTTCAGAACTGCCTCAATTCTTCGTGGCATAGATTCAACAAGGTGCTGGAAGCATTCCTCAGAGATTTTGGTCCATATTGACATGATGGCATCACACAGTTGCCGCAGATTTGTCGGCTGCACATCCATGATGCGAATCTCCCGTTCCACCACATCCCAAAGATGCTCTATTGGATTGAGTTCTGGT
Source organism: Engystomops pustulosus (assembly GCF_040894005.1). Lineage (NCBI taxonomy): Eukaryota > Metazoa > Chordata > Amphibia > Anura > Leptodactylidae > Engystomops > Engystomops pustulosus. Next base: position 100,274,170 of record NC_092412.1, on the reverse strand, counting down.
GACTGTGGAGGCCATTTGAGTACAGTGAACTCATTGTCATGTTCAAGAAACCAGTCTGAGATGATTCCAACTTTATGACATGGCGCATTATCCTGCTGAAAGTAGCCATCAGATGTTGGGTACATTGTGGTCATAAAGGGATGGACATGGTCAGCAACAATACTCAGGTAGGCTGTGGCGTTGCAACGATGCTCAATTGGTACCAAGGGGCCCAAAGAGTGCCAAGAAAATATTCCCCACACCATGACACCACCACCACCAGCCAGAATCGTTCCTACAAGGCAGGATGGATCCATGCTTTCATGTTGTGGACGCCAAATTCTGACCCTACTATCCGAATGTCGCAGCAGAAATCGAGACTCATCAGACCAGGCAACGTTTTTCCAATCTTCTAATGTCCAATTTCGATGAGCTTGTGCAAATTGTAGCCTCAGTTTCCTGTTCTTAGCTGAAAGGAGTGGCACCCGGTGTGGTCTTCTGCTGCTGTAGCCCATCTGCCTCAAAGTTCGATGTACTGTGCGTTCAAAGATGCTCTTCTGCCTACCTTGGTTGTAACGGGTGGCGATTTGAGTCACTGTTGCCTTTCTATCAGCTCGAACCAGTCTGCCCTTTCTCCTCTGACCTCTGGCATCAACAAGGCATTTCCGCCCACAGAACTGCCGCTCACTGGATGTTTTTTCTTTTTCGAACCATTCTCTGTAAACCCTAGAGATGGTTGTGCGTGAAAATCCCAGTAGATCAGCAGTTTCTGAAATACTCAGACCAGCCCTTCTGGTCACAACCATGCCATGTTCAAAGGCACTCAAATCACCTTTCTTCCCCATACTGATGCTCGGTTTGAACTGCAGGAGATTGTCTTGACCATGTCTACATGCCTAAATGCACAGAGTTGCTGCCATGTGATTGGCTGATTAGAAATTAAGTGTTAACGAGCAGTTGGACAGGTGTACCTAATAAAGTGGCCGGTGAGTGTATATGGCAGATGAATTACGACATGTGCAAACAAGAAGGGGAGAGACAGCAATCGGAGTCCTACACGATAGTTCATGACGTTACGTTACATGTGAATACTCAGATGGGAAAACCACTTTAAACTATTCACAGAAACACACAGCTGTTAAAAGAAAGACTTACTAATGAAACCTGTAGGTTTTTTCACATTTAGTCATCTTTTCTTTCGTATGCCAGTTGTTGCAACACTGCAATGCATCATCTCAGCCTACTCGCATAGTGTTCTGCCTTAGTGATTTAGCCAAAGATTCTGGGGCGCTCCGTTTACAGGTCTCTGGGATCATGAGAACTATGTACTGGAATGACAGCAAGAGGTACACAGGGGTGAACCTGCTCAGAAGGATTTATGGATTAGAAGTGTTCCCTACTGTCCATTGCCATGTCTAGCGAGTCTGACACTTTGCGTAGTTATAGATAGAGGACATTTGCAGGATATTGGGCCATAAGACAGGTGTCCATCTACAGGTGTATAATTATATAGAACATTGCAGAAAAGTAGGTTGTAATGGATATTTTCTCTCTTCAGGGGTGATTCACGCTTTTGTTACTGCAATAATGATAGCCAGAGATTGGGTTTGGAGACCAGGCAGCCAGTCCTATTTATATTATGGTGCGAGATGGAGTAATGTATGGTAGCACTCAGTGGGAAAGATTTATAAGGGCTTGTACAATCACTGAAACAAAGAAAATTCCTTACAAGGAATTACCAGGGATTGCAATCATTTCCCTCTTCACGCCAAGTGGGCACGGAGGATGCGTGGCAAGCAATACTGAACTGTCACTGGTAGCGCAATTCTACATCAAGCAAGGCCTGGCTTAGAACTTTACACTAGAGCGGCGGCTGTCAGATACATCAGTCGGATGGAGACTCCTAATTTATGTGGAGGGAGGAGGCTTTCATCATATGCTGGCACACTGATGCCTCACTAATAAAATTGTGTCCCCCCCCCCCCCAAAAAAAAAAACAAAAAAAACCCTGTCTTGTAACTTATCTTCCTACTTCTTCCACCTTGCATCCTCCAGCCCTGGACATATCATGACAGCACAGGCAGTGTAAAGACATCATTGCTTCAGTTCGTACCAGTGTTCATAGGATAAAAACAATGGTAAGTAGCGAATATAGTCAGTTGTACTGGGGTCTTAAAAATGCTGGTAGCATTGATTATTTGCCACATGTTTAGTAATCTATGTAGCCAGAACAGTCCACTGAGTACAAACTAATGGGTTACAGCTCTTTCGAAAGGAGACCCACTTTTCTATGACCGGGTCGGACTGCAGTAGCAGCCCCAGGTTGGAAGGTAAACCAGATTCCAAGGAAAGGAGCTTCTTTACCATTTTAAATCAGGGTAACCATGGTTTGAGATTGAAATTCTGAAGATATTTTGTTTCAGGAAGAAACAGCCACACTAAACATTTTTCATAGAGGTAATGCTGTTTATTTGTCGGTTCTGCATTTGACACATTGAATGAACATATTGCATCCCTTGGCGTTTATTTGTTGGGTAGTGATAACCAAACTACAGAAACTGTGTACATCATAAATGCTTACACAATATATGCTATAATATGTGTTTATACTGTACATTTAACATATTTCAGACATCTTTCTTACCAGTAGTTTGTTTTTATATTTGTGACATTTGTAAAATTTAACCATATATGTATTTATTTTTATTATTATATTAAAGAAAACTATCTAAAACAAGTTAACAATAGATTTACATTGTAATGCTTTTCTTCACATATATACGCTTATGAAGCTAGACTCTAGTTTATATTAATACATTACAGCAATTGTCCTGTTTCTGACACAGTACACTCTGGGTTAAGTAGCCGTTATGAAATGAATACCAGAAGAGATGTGATACAGTCTGTATAGTCAAGTCATATGTGTAGATCTGTCAAAAGAGACATTTTGGTCTGACTGTTGGTCCATACATAATGATGTGCAGCAATTTGTAAGACTTTCAACACCACATTGTAAACAAAACATATAACGTCATAGTAGTTTCCTCATGGACAAATTTTTTTTTTTAAATATTTTAATTGCTCCTTGTAATGAATGCTAAATTAGGCCAATAAGGAAAAGAAACTAGAACACAATTAACACAAACTTCCTCTGAGGGGCTAAAAGAAAAAAAACCCAGCTTAAGGCAGGATTCACATTTGTCTGTGATCAGTCCGTGATCTCAGACGTGAGACGTGCCACGAACTGGTCTCCATGCATAATATTGATATACGAGTTCTTGTTTCCCCGATATGTAGCGGGGCAGACATTGTACTGTTGGATTTGCTGCATATTGGGGAAATAAGAAATCTGAGTCATAAATCAATATTATGTACAGAGTTCAGTTCGTAGCATAGTCTACAGTCCGTGGCACGGGACTTCTCACGTCTAAGATCACATACAAATGTGAATCCAGCCTAAGTCAGTCAGTTAAAGAGAGGCTATAGGATTGGAAAAACATGTCCGATTTCTTTTAAAACCTGTACCACACCTGCCCATGGATGGGGTTCGAGATTGCAATTTAGTGCCATTAACATTAATCATTCAGATTTGCAATAACACACAACCAATGGACAGGTCTGGGATCTTGATCCACACAAAGTCCCAACATAACAAATGAAAAAGGGGCATGTATGAAAAAATGCAGCATCAGGCTAATGGCCTATAACTACAAGAGATTATACCCAAGTATAGAAGATATTAAAGAAAAAAAAAAAAACAACACACAACCTTTCACATCTTTCAGAAACACTGATACAGTGTTTTATAAAGTGGCCCTTTTAAGCCGCATTATAATAAGGAACCAGAGGAAATCAGCTCTGTGCTGCTGTTTGCAAGACCCTTAATAACAAAGTCATGGTCCAGCCAGTTCAGGTCACATAGCAAGTACAGCATCCCGCTATTAACGGTGCAATTTCTGGGTGCATCCAACACAGCTTGGCTAAAATCCACACATATGGAACTATACCATTGAGTACCTAGGTGTATATAGAGCTACTGTTTACCACAATTATTAGGTTTTCAGATTTTTTACAGATTTTATAAAATGGTACAGTTCAAGCCTTGTACACATAAATTGAAGCAAATTACACCTTTGCATAAAACAAATCATCTAAATGGGGAAGGGATATCAGATTTTCAGTGGAATTGGGCTTAATCGTGGATCTGAACCCCAATAATAAACCTGAACCCTAGTAATAATTATAGATCTGAATCGAAGCTCTTACTAAGGTATAACTGTTTACATTGTGGATTTATTCTTCTTCGTGTTCCAAACATGTGCATCAAAGGTTTCGTCATAGCTTTACTAGTTATGCAGCTGAAGGTCCATTTTATACATGACAAACATTTTGTAACAGTTGGATACAAAACCCATCATTTTGTATTTAACTGTATGGAAATGATTCCATGTCATTCTCATATAAGGCACTTTGTTAAATGTATTCATTCAATCACTCAGTGTAAATGACAGGTAGTCTTCCAGATGACAGGCACCATGGGAAGTAATTGCACAATATGTCAAATAAAAATATAATCTTGAACTCTACAAATAAATTTCTCTTTTGCATCTTTCAGAAGCTTGGTAAAGCTAGATAATCAGTTAAAATTTAAAACAAAAATTCTTTATACAGCCTTTTTCTTAGAAATCTCTAATATAATTCTTGGAACAGGTTATTTACATAAAACAGAAAACCGTTCTGTACCGCTAATCTCCTGCTTCAAAATTCTGAGGCAGGATAAATTACCTAAAAAATACTGTGCAAAGTAGAAAATATAAATAGTATCTCAAATATATATATATACACATACATGTACAAATTCATTTATAAAAATGTTGTTTCTTGCAATTCCCCATTCCCGGTGCTCCTAATTATTCTCTCTGAAATGCTGGTATTGCATCTTACGTTTACTTTTGAGTCTTCAGAAATATATAAATTAGATGGCAACGTAGAGGAATCTTTTAAAGACTCTTGATTAGCTGACATTTGCTTTGGTCTACTAGATTCCTTTAATAAAGGAGTAGAAGTGATCAAGCTCATCAAACCAATGTCCGACTGGTCCACCTTTGAGTTCCAGCACATCATTTCGTCCACATACAGAGCTTCCGATGCCATAGAAGAGTCAAGAGTAAATGGCAAGAAACCCGTAAAAGCTTGGTCATTTTCCTTCACAGAAAGGGAAGCGGTTGGATTAGAACAGAGGATGCCCACTGTAGGCACTTTTTCTCCTTCGTTGGAAAAGTACACATTTTGAGAGTCTTTACCTTGGTCCAACATGGTTTCTTTTTGGTTTCGAACTGAATGTAAGGCACTTGGAGTTAATAAGGTGGTATTCATTTGTTGTTCTGGAACAGATGTTTGTTTATTGACTAGAGATAGGCATTCGAGACGAGATTTTAAGACCTTACGACCAATTTGAACCTGTGTTGGAAACATTGTCCCTTGGATAGATTTATACAAAAACCTACAAAGAAAAAAACCAAAAAACACAAGATCACATTAAAATACCAATCTACTAGTTGAAAAGAAATCCACTGAGAAAAACACTATGTGTGGTGCAGGTATTAGCATTAGTCTTAATCTTTGTCAGAAGGAGGTCACTGTGGTCAGTCCGTCCGTCATTCATGGGCCAACCACAGTGTCAGGGATGGGACTTCATGCGATGTGTCCATGTGATGCAGAGTCCCTTCTTTCCCACTAAAAGGTGCTAAACTGTTATGATTATCTTGAGGTACAAAAAAGTAGAACTAATGTAGCTGATTGATGCTCTACAGCAGTGGTTCTCAAACTTTCTAATGCTGTGACCCCGCAATACAGTTCCTCATGTTGCGGTGACCCCAAACCATGCAACTTGCAGTAAAAACACAATAAAATTGCGGCTCCGATGGCTTTAGGCGACCCCTGTTTTTGTTCGATCGACCCCCAATGGGGTCCCGACCCACAGGTTGAGAACCACTGCTCTACAGTATCTTCAGTAGCTTAATTGATACTCTACAGAATATACAATTTCAATAATTATTAATAATAATAAAAACTTTGTAAATGGACTTGATGAAAACATCCTGCTGTTCTATGATGATGCAAGAGCCTTCATGGTACGTTCTTATTTGAAGGCTTGTATGCCTTGATAAATCTCCCCTATAACAAACAACATTGTGTTTCATCTAGGATGGGTAAATTCAATAAAGAACAACTACAAAACTAAACCTATTAATTGAAGATGATAGCAAAGGAGACAGAAAAAAAAGGTGTATAAAACCTTTAGGTTAAACCCATGAAAATTAGAGGGATACATAAAGTGAGATGACAAGAAAAAAAAAACAAAAAAAAACAAAACATAACTTAAAATACCTTGGCAACAAAGCAGCAATGGGTGACAAGAGGCAAATAAAATAAAACAAAGGATTGGCGAGGAGTTTCTGCATAGTCCAATATGGGTTTGATGGGGGATTGCATGTTGGACAGGTTGAATTGTAAATCAAAGCCACAGTGAAAAACAGGAGAATACTGAAGACAATGGAGGACACATTGATCCAAGTCTGAAAATAAAATAAGTCAATTCATAAATGTGTACAATTGATGGATTGTAAAAATAAAATATTAATAAATTTTATAATAACAATTGCAGGGGGCATCACAATAGCAAACACAAGATTACATTGTGCTCAGATAAAGATCTGGGTACTATAGAATTGCAGGCAGACAAAAGGCTAATAAAACATATCGGCACAAGTGGATCTATTCTACTTGGTTTCTCAGGAAAATTATTGGTTTATAAGATCTAAATTTATTTTTAGTAACCAACAAACATAAAAAACAATGAAAAACAAAAAGCAAAACAAGCAAGTACTGAGAGATACTTGAGCTGAGTTCACACTATTCAATGTGGGTGTTATAACTGCACATCAAGTATTAGACAATTTAGACATTAGGCATCAAGCTCTGTTCAATGTGCGCGACTTAACTAAATTGTCTAATGCTGGATGCACAGTTATAACACGCACATTGAAGAGTGTTAACTCAAGTATCTCTCAGTACTTGCTTTTGTTTTATTTTCAGTAACCAACAATCTTGAGAACAAACAAAAAAGAAAATTTAGGAAAATTATTGGTATATAATATCTGAGAAACAAAGTAGAATAAATCCACTTTTTTGTTATGAAATTTAATAAAATATATATCAGCACAAAATACACATGTAAACAGATGAAAAAAAAAACACAATATACGTGGCCTACACCACAGCGCAACATGTATTACATGCAGATTTTGCAGTAGATTCTGGGTTACACTAAAAGTTGGAACATCCGTGACAGCAATGTCGGAGATCTAAAAGATGCTCACTAAAAATGTCTGCAGTATGTGAAGGAGAGAGATGGAATTTAACCAAATCTACAGTTTCTACTAGTTTTAGACACACAAAACAAATAAAACAAGCCAAATGCTTCTTACCCAAGTTTTAGTCTCAATGCCCAAGTGCAGCATAATGGTGAAAAGAGCACATGTCACTATTGGAGTACCCCATGTGAACAAATCAATATCGGTGTCATAGAATGTCTGTATGTGGGGAAAAAAACACAACAATAATAAATCTTTACATATTCCTGTGCCACACTTTATATACTAAAGGAATGCAACTTACAAAATATGGGATGAAGAAACATATGAGACTTTGATAGAAAGCGTCAATCATGTTGCGCCAAAACATATGGGGTTTGTACTCCTAAAGAAAAAGAAACAACCATTGTAAGGTCATAGCATATGTATAGAACATCTGATCTAGTTGTGTAGATGCCACATCCAAGAACTGCTGGCCATAAACATGCCTCTCTTTTTAAAAGAGGACCTGTCACCCGATGTAAGACCACTATGAGCTGCTCACTAAAGTAAGCAGCTCCTAGCGCTACCCCAGGTGAAGCAGTGTTAATCCCTTAACGAACTGGCCCTTTTTTTAATTTCATTTCCATTTTTTCACTCCCCACCTTCAAAAAGTAATGGCATTTAAAATTCCATGTGGTGTACTGGGAAGCGGGCAAAAAAATTCCAAATTCTGTTGGTGAAAACTGCATTTGAGCCAGTTTCTTGTGGGCTTGGATTTTACGGCTTTCACTGCTAAATAACAGGTCTACTTTATTCTTTGGGTCGGTGCGATCACGGGGAAACCAAATTTGTATACGTTTTATAATGTTTTCATACATTTACAAAAATTAAAACCTCCTGTACAAAAAAAAAAAATCTTTGGGGGATTTTGCCATCTTCTGAAGCTAATAACTTTTTCAAACTTTGGTGTACAGAGCTGTGGGTGGTGTCATTTTTTGCAAATTTTGATGACGTTTTCAATGCTATCATTTTTAGGACTGTACAACCTTTTGATCAGATGAATGCATTTTTTATATTTTTCAATTGGCAAAAAGTGCTATTTTCAACTTGGGCGCTTTCATTACGGGGTTAAATGCAGTGAAAAAAACCTGTTATATTTTGATAGATCGGGCATATTCGGACGTGGTGACACCTAATGTGTTTGATTTTTATTGTTTATTTATATATTATATATTTATATATTGTCAGTTCTAAGGAAAGGGGGGTGATTTGAATTTTATGGTTTTTTACTATAATTTTTTTATTTTTAACTTTTTTTTCTTTCCTCTTACTGTTTTTCAGACTCCCTAGGGTACTTTGACCCTAGGTTGTCTGATCGATCCTACCATTTACTGCCATACTGGGCATTTTCCTCCTCATTCATTACAATGTGCAAATCATACATTGTAATGAAATGGTTAAAGCGATATAGCCTTGGGTCTTCGGAAGACCCGAGGCTGTCATGGCAACCACTCCCCGATGACGTCACAGGAGCAACGACCATCACCAAGATGGCAGCTATGCGCCGTCTTTTTGAAGCCACTGCCAAAGCGTGATGGGTGTTAGCACTATGCAGCCTAGACATACCGGCTATGGAGAGAGCTCTGCCCGTGAGCCCTCCCCATGCACCCAACACGCTATACTTCATTTAGAGGTTAAACCACTAGTTTTATTGGAACCGTGCGATAAAGCTAGCAAACACTGCAGTGTACAGCGCTGTGAATGCCGGACCAAGCTTACAGCAGCTCTGTATGTTCACAGTAGCCTGTGATATATAAACGCTAGTCCACTTCAAGATCAGTGGAAGTTTTTGGCATGACCAGTAAATAATTGATATTGTTTGTGTAATGAAAAATTATATAAAATTTTCCCATACATTTTCTGTGTCGATTTCTCACAGTTTCCTACACCTCTGCTTGCCGTCATTATATTGGAAGCTTCATTGTTTACTTCCTGTGGATAAAAACCACTCCCTGGTCAGGTGATGTCACACAGGTGCAGGGCTTGTTATAGCACAGAGTAATCAGAGCTATGTGATAGTACGAGCCAAGCATCTGTGTGACATCACCTGACCAGGGAGTGGTTTTTATCCAAGATAATGATAGCAAGCAGAGGTGTAGGAAGCTGAGAAATTGATATGAAAAATTATACAATTTTCCCATATATATTCTATTACACAAACAATATATTTTTTTGAAAGGGAACAAACTCTTAAAGGACAATCATTGGACGCCTTCCTTTTAAAATCAAAACTTAAAATTATGCTAATGATCCTGCAGGGCTCATGGGGTGTTACCAGAACCCCTCCACACTGCAGCTCCACACCCACTGGCTACTGAAAAAGAAAGGGTCAGAGTGAGACCGTGTAAAAGCCTGTGAAGCTGCAGCTCAGAGGGGGTCTAGTAACACCCCAAGGAGCACTTCAGGCTCACCATTATAATTTTAAAAAGCTTTTAGAATGAATGATGTCATGGACAACAAATATTAGATCCAGGGTCAATGACTGTTGTAATCTTCTATGAGAAAGAGTCGCTGGTTTAATATGCTTGATTTTGAAGGCATCATAAGCTACAACACCTGAAGGTAATTTCGATTGATATAGTTGAAGTGGAAAACTGAGCAAATAAATTGAAATATTAAATATGATAATTCTGGTGTGCAGTGGCAACATTACCTCCATTGTCTGTCCGCTTCTATACAGCTCCGGAACAGCTATCAACATTTCAGCTGGGAGGTCTTTATCAAGAATTCCAGTAACCAGTTGTGGAATGGATGAGAAGAGTAAATTGAAAAAAATCAGATACCACTGGTCAATCATTGTCGAGCCGGAAAAGCCACAGTAAAATTGGTACCAGAAAAGAAGTGCCACAAACATCTATAAAAAAACAAAAAACAAAACAGATGTGAGTTTTCATCTAAGTGAAGTTAAAGGGAACCTGTCACCAGGGACCTTATTTTCCCTAAAGACAGGTTGTAGAAGCCCTTCACACCTGCAGTGCAAAACTGCCGCTGCCTTTTATAAGCATTTTCATTACAATATACACTCACCGGCCACTTTATTAGGTACACCATGCTAGTAACGGGTTGGACCCCCTTTTGCCTTCAGAACTGCCTCAATTCTTCGTGGCATAGATTCAACAAGGTGCTGGAAGCATTCCTCAGAGATTTTGGTCCATATTGACATGATGGCATCACACAGCTGCCACAGATTTGTCGGCTGCACATCCATGATGCGAATCTCCCGTTCCACCACATCCCAAAGATTCTCTATTGGATTGAGATCTGGTGACTGTGGAGGCCATTTGAGTACAGTGACCTCATTGTCATGTTCAAGAAACCAGTCCGAGATGATTCCAGCTTTATGACATGGCGCATTATCCTGCTGAAAGTAGCCATCAGATGTTGGGTACATTGTGGTCATAAAGGGATGGACATGGTCAGCAACAATACTCAGGTAGGCTGTGGCGTTGCAACGATGCTCAATTGGTACCATGGGGCCCAAAGAGTGCCAAAAAAATATTCCCCACACCATGACACCACCACCAGCCTGAACCGTTGATACAAGGCAGGATGGATCCATGCTTTCATGTTGTTGATGCCAAATTCTGACCTTAGCATCCGAATGTCGCAGCAGTAGATCAGCAGTTTCTGAAATACTCAGACCAGCCCTTCTGGCACCAACAACCATGCCACATTCAAAGGCACTCAAATCACCTTTCCTCCCCATACTGATGCTCGGTTTGAACTGCAGGAGATTGTCTTGACCATGTCTACATGCCTAAATGCACTGAGTTGCCGCCATGTGATTGGCTGATTAGAAATTAAGTGTTAACGAACAGTTGGACAGGTGTACCTAATAAAGTGGCCGGTGAGTGTAATTGTGTTATAACTTACCTTGACCCTGACAAAATCCTGGGGTAGTCACAGGGGCTGGGCTTTGGTTTGGATGCATTCAAAAACAACATGTGACTTGTCTGTGTTATTAACTTCCCAATCAGGAGCACAAAGGTGGGGGTTAAGTTTTTTTGAAATGCATCCAAATCAAAGCGCAAACCCTGTGACTACCCCAGGATTCTGTCAGGGTGCAAGGCAAGTTAAAACTTTTAAAAGCATATGCTTATAAAAGGAAGAGGCAGTTTTGGAGTGCAGGTGTCATGGGCTTCTGCAACCTGTTTTTATGAGGTCCCTGGTGACAGGTTGTCATTAATAATTGTGGCTACAGATCTTGTAGCTATCACTATTTATCAAAGGCCATTTTTGCCTAATGTAACAGTTGTAATTGATTTGCTTATTGTCCTGACTTTGATGCAAGACACTTTCATTGAGTTATTTTGCCTTGTACAGTTCACTTTAACCTCTTTAATCCCCACCTTCAAAAAATGTATAAAACTTTTTTTTTTCAATTAAAGAGCTGTATGAGGGTTTGTTTTCTACAAATTGCACTTCATTAGTGACAGCATTTAATATTCCATGTCGTGCACTGAGAAAATAAATTCCAAAATGTAGTAAAAATGGTGAAAAAAAACAAAACAAAACGCAGTTGCACCATTTTCTTGTGGGCTTAAATTTTATGACTTTCACTGTGAGCCCCAAATGAAATGTCTTTATTTTATTCTTTGGGTCAGTGCAATCACGGGAATACCAAATTTATATAGGTTTTGTAATATTTTTACACATTTAGCAAAATTAAAACCTCCCGTAGAAAAAAAAAATATTTTGGAGTCTTTTGGTGCTAATAACTATTTCATACTTCGGATTACAGAGCTATGTGAGGTGTCATTTTTTGCAACTTTTGAACTTTACTACCATTTTAAGAACTGTAAAGCCTTTTGATCACTTTCTTTTAGAAAAATATTTAAAAAATTAAAATGGCAAAGAAGTGGCATTTTTTCAACTTTGGGCACTATTTTCTGTTACAGAGTTAAATGTGGGCAATAACCGTTATTTTAATTTGATAGATTGGACATTTTGGGACATGGTAATGAATAACATGTTTATAATTTTACTGTTTATTTATACGAGTTCTAGGGAAAGGGAGGGATTTTTTTTTTATTTTTAATTTCTCTTTTTTTTAATTTTTTTTCAGACCCCCTTCGGTACCTTAACCATAGGTTGTCTGTTTGATCCTACCATGTACTGCCATACAACAGTACAGATTGATGAAAAAAATTGATCTGGACAAGGAGAGGCCAATCCACCTTGGTCTCAAAAGGGTTAATCCATATTTAGAGTAACTTGAGTGTTTTTGGTCTGCAAATCCAGCAGCTAATATACATTTATTACATGTCTTGCTGGGTCCAAGTATTTTTACATATTTAATGCGTTTTTTTTTTTTTTTAAATTCCACAACTTTACAAAAAACTTCCCAGAAAACGATGGCAAGTACTTAACACTAGTATTAAGGGGCCTTTCTACAGTATAGTGAGACAAGGCAGCTTTACTAGACCAATACTTGCAATGGAAAAGAAAAAAAAAAATCCTGATTGAACTAAACACTTCAGTTTGCAGGAAATCAAAAAAGCAAACAAGAGCTCTTGAATCCTCTTACCACTTTCACTGCTGAAAAGTGTCATGTGATAAGCTGGGTAGGAAAAACCAAATCACTGCACTATATAACAAATATACTTGAAAATAATAATTTCTTACAGCATTTTTGTAGAAGAAATATAAGACCATATTTGCAAGCCGAGAATAACACCATCGACCGTGAACAAGCAGCAGCTTCTCCAAGTACCGGAACCTCGGAGCAGCGAAGTCACTGGCCATCACCGCCTGCAAGTAGAGAAAAGCACAAGGAAAATCATTACAGATTATCAATTGTGCTGAATGTTGAGGCCGACTCTTTTAGCCACTGGCCCCCTAATAAAGAATAGTCTGCCTAGTTTTTGACTGCAGAAAATAAAGCTATGCTCCAAGACTGCTGCCAACAGTATACTACACGCTGTACAGAAGTGCACAGATGTCTGCTTTACACTGTGCAATTAGATGTGAAATTTGCTGTAATGTGTATAATAGCATACAACCACAAGTCAGCCTGATCTGCTTGGTTTACAATTTGCTCTGGTAGGTGTAATGGAGTGCAAACAGAAATCAATTTTCTTTATTGAGCATAATGAAGTGCATAGAGAGGTTAATTCAATTTGTTGCATATTCAAAGCCTGCAACCATAAAAGGTCAATCATGTTTTACTCCACTTTAAAGAATGAAGGGAAATATACTCTTTTCACTGGTCTATATAGTGCTGGGATGAACTATTAAGCAGAAATATGTGATACAATCCTTCCCAAACATCACAGAAAGCAAAGGCAAGACTTTAAAAGGGATATTCCCACTAAATCACTGTTCTCAACTATACTCAGGATAACAATATAACACACTCCAATTCACGGTTATTAACAAAAATACAGCAATTCACAGATATAATGCAAACCAGTCTATCAGTCCTGTTGTATACAATTTCTGTTGCCCTGGTATCCATTAATCTTTTGGCTTCGGGTCGGGCAGGACAGCAGAGATGACTGTGTGTGATATAACTGAGTTAGCAGAGCTGACCATATTTGATATAGCTCAGATGTAGGAGAACTGGAGAGTGTCATATTGTGTTATATGCATCTCATGTCTCTCTTTCTCTGTATCAGATAGCAGTGAATGTTCAGAAGCTAAATAATTGTGTATATAAACCTGTACCGTGATACTCTAAGCGCATTGTCAACACACAGCATCTCAGTGATAGAGGAGTTATGAAGTGTCTGCTTAGAGAGCCCTACAACACTAAATCCCTAAACGGGACAACACCATTGACCCTTTAGTTTTAGGAACTGAGTGGATAGGGCACGAATGCAACGCTTAAATTTTCAAGAAGTCACCTGGCTGACGACCAAAAGAGCCCTTTTAAATCCACCAGGGCACAAAAGAAGTGTATTAAAAATTAACTTTTATTCTATATGCTTTTAAGAACAGTAACAAGTGTATTAAAACACAAGTGGACGGTGTTCACACTGATAATGCTCAGGGATACAGGGATTCTACCCTTAGAGTTATCTGATCATGCATAGAGGGGTTTGATCAGTTCCCCCCATGCATAAAGTATGAAGCCTAATCATCGGCTCTCGCCATTCACTGGGAGCTCAAAAGATCGCTTGCTCCTAGTATTTAAATCATTTGTCTAGAGTGGAATTTTGTCTACTTGCACTTTAAAAATAAAATTAACAGATTAAAAAAAAAAAAAAAATTTGTCAAAAAACAAAAAAAAAATAAAAAAGAACTTGCCTGCATTCCTTCCTGACCAGATATCCCAACACCAACATCTGCTACTTGAATCATGCTGACATCATTGGTTCCATCACCTATAAAAAAAAAAAAAAAATAGAAAATAGTAATTTTTAATAAGGAGACTCGCTGACATCTTCCTGATGAAGACCTTGATGTCTATTTCTTAAAAATTTATTTTGGAAACCAAAATTTACAGTAACCAAGAAACTATAAAACTTATACCGGAATACTTTGTGCCGTGGTTATAGCCCAACAAAAATTTAGTAAAAAGTGTTTTGTATAAATCAGTGAAACACAACAGAACTTACCTATTGCTAAAGTCATAGCTTTCAGCTTATCACGAACAAGCTTCACTACCATGCTCTTCTGTAGGGGAGTAGAGCGACAGCAAAGCACAGAGCGGCATTTTCGAGCCAAAGAAATAAATTTATCCGATTGGCTTGAGTCTAGTGCAAAGGCTAGTGTTTTGCCATCAATAACAAGTCCAAGATTTGGACTCTTTGTAGTTGAAGCAAATGAAAAACTAAAGTCAGCATTCCAAGAAAATTGTCCTTTTGAATTGTGAGGAATCTTGGACTCCACATAGTGCAAACACTGGTCAAGCAAAGCAGCACAGGCTTCCTATATAGAAAAAGAAAATAAAGTTTAAAACAGAATATTAAACAAATATTCCCTCCTGCATACAAGAACTGCTAAAAAAAAAAAAATAGCATCACTGCAGTTAACACACATATGAGAAACTTTGCTTGCAGTACAGCCTCCTTTGTGCGGTGCTCAGACACCACCTTGTTGTTTAAATTTCTCAGTTATATCAATCCTAGAATGCTTAAGCCCAGCAACACATGGGCAGCTACAAACAGTGTAAATATCCATCTCTTTGTATACAGGCAGCCAGTCTGATCAGCAGTAACTAGGAAAGGAGACTAGAAGCCTCAAGTCACCATTATATCATCTGAGGGAAAGGAAGAGATGGAACTCATTAATGAAAAATTTAATAAAGGTAACACTGGAAACCACCAGGAGCTAAAAGCTTAAAACTCTTAGGTTCCAGGGTGTGTTCTAGCAGTTCAAAGCAATGCCACTTAGAGGGCACCTACCACCCCTATAAAGGTAGAACGGGTGGTAGGTGGATGAATGGGACGTGAGGATAGCTATCTTTTAGAAAACTTTAATGCAGGCATATGTATATTTTATTATGCGGCTACTGGGGCGTGAAGTAGCCGGACATGAGGCTACCGTCGCGGCTACTCCACGCCCCAGTAGCCTCTTTACTCCGCCTACCATTAAATCTTAGGCGCGCAGCTCGTCCTAGTCCCCGACGTTCTGCGCATGCTCCGGGCCGGAGCTACTGCGCATGTGCAGATGCCGGGGGACTCGGACGAGAGCGCGCAGCTACGAGGAGCATAAGACATAAGGCTACAAGTCCCGGCTACTCCACGCCCCAGTAGCCACGTTACTCTGCACTCTGCGCGCTCTCATCCAAGTCCCCCAGCATCTGCGCATGCGCAGTAGCTCCGGCCCCGGAGCATGCGCAGAACGTCGGGGACTAGGACGAGCTGCGCGCCGAAGATTAAATGGTAGGCGGAGTAAAGAGGCTACTGGGGCGTGGAGTAGCCACGACGGTAGCCGCATGTCCGGCTACTCCACGCCCCAGTAGCTGCATAAAAAAAATTTACATATGCCTGCATTAAAGTTTTATAAAAGATAGCCGGGACGTGAGGATTAGCCCAAAAAAGGGCTATCCTCGCGTTCCATTCATCCACCTACCACCCGTTTTACAAGTCAGCATACACCAAAATATAGGGGTCATATAGGGGTGCCAGCAGAGTGAGCAGGCACAGGGCATTGCTGCCATGTCTGCATTCGTTTAAAAAAAACCAAAAAACCGCAATGGTTCGGACCTGGTGTAGTTTTGACGGGCAGCATGGCAGTCCGCTGGATAAATCAAGAGGCCTAAGCCTCTAGATGTATCTGTCGAGACATGCGTATGTGTGTGTATGTCGCGTTGTGGCCTTTATTAAAAGCTGGCGTTCCCCCTACACAGTTAATCAGTTTTTTTCTATGCAGGATCTTTAAAGTAAATCTACCAACAGGATAATGGATAAAGCACACTGACATACTTCTGGCAGGATCTGTTCTTCTTCTGGCTTCTTATGCCCTTGTTTTTAAGATAAAAAAAAGCTTTAAAAATTAGGCAAATGAGTCAAGGCTGTCAAGCTCCATTAATATATATGGAGCCTGGATCCCCTCAGGCTCATTTGCATAATGTAAAAGAGTCTTATTTTGTAAAAACCATGGAATAAGCTAGAGCAGATCCTGACAGAGACTGAACACATCAGTATGTCAGTGT
The DNA here is from genome assembly GCF_040894005.1 of Engystomops pustulosus. Classification (NCBI taxonomy): domain Eukaryota; kingdom Metazoa; phylum Chordata; class Amphibia; order Anura; family Leptodactylidae; genus Engystomops; species Engystomops pustulosus. Next base: position 100,257,172 of record NC_092412.1, on the reverse strand, counting down.
GCTTGGTTTACAATCCTTCATCCTGGTGGTAGATGTCCTTTAAGCACAATGAGCATATATCACATGTTTTCACCTCTTCAGCATTCATTCTTTGGGTTGGAAACAGTTGACACTGCAAGTTTGAAGATCAGTAATTAATTAAGAGGGAAATGAGCTTTTATTGACCGACAGAAGTACAAAATCGATCAGGCTGGCCCAGGTTTAAGCTTTAGGTGCAACTTTTGTGAACCTTTGCTTATTTATAGTAGTTACAGAAATTTGCTAAACATTTAAGCCATTACCCAAATCAGTCTGTGTAGCAGGGAGTGAATTAAGGTGATCCCTAAACAGTCACCTGCAAGGCTTCCTGAAATATATAAACCACACTTGGATATTTCTTAGCTTTGTTGTCAAGTTTGCAGCAGTTTTTATATACAGGTGGTCCCCTACTTAAGATCACCCGACCCCCAGTTAAAAATGGACCTCTGGGTGTTGCAATTAAGCGTTATTGCAAATCCTGGTTTTTATGATAATCCCTTTTTTAAAATCCAATTGTCACAGAGAGCATATAAAAAATTGGCTGGGGTTAGAATTATGAAATATACAGTTCCAACTTGCATACCAATTCAACTTAAGAGCAAACCTACAGAACCTAGCCTGTACGTAACCTGGGTTATGTACAAGATAGGTTCCTTAGGTTTGTTCTTAAGTTGAATTTGTATGCAAGTCCAAATTATATTTTATAATTGTAGCTCCAGAAAAAAAAAAAAAAAACCTTGTCCCAATGAGAATTGGATGTTCAAAATGCTGTACTGTCATGGGAACAAGGATTATAAATAAAACTGCATTAGAGACACTTTACACCTGATCATTGCAACCTGGGACTAAAGTAAAGCATCCAGAGAGCTTTGTTAGATGTCACAGAAGGGACAGAGGGGCCCATCTGTAACTAGGATTCGTCTATACGTCGGGTGTCCTTAAGTAGGGGGCCACCTGTATACCACGCTTGGTTTCTAACAACAAATAAAATCAGCAGAGGAGTACTTGATTCTTGGCAAGAGGTGCCCCCGATTATCCATTTTCAGAAGGTGATTGTACAGTACCGGTAAATATGCAAAAATACTGAATATATATTGCACCAATGTGTATTAAGACTACATCTAATAACAAATATAAAGCATACCATAGATTCCGCATTTAGAGTGATGAGATCATCATCATGATCCAGAAGTTTGCAGGAATACCCTATGTTTACAGCAGTTTCCTGTTTATCTCCAGTCAGAACCCAGATTTGCAGTCCAGCTTTACGTAGCCTCGTAATTGTATCTGGAACACCTTCTTGCAAGCGGTCTTCTATGCCTGTGGCACCTTTATGAAAATAAGAGGTCGCCTAATTAATAAGACTGGGAATAAGAGGTTGTCTAGTTTCTAAAAACAAAAAAAAACATTGAGATGAAGACACTTCATACTTTGCAAGAGTAAATAATGATACCTTGCACTCATTACATACGGCCTGGCACATCTGCCTATTACATAAACAGTATTGTAATCTCAAATATTCCTTCACAACCATTAGTGGTTGCCTGGGTCTGTATGGCTGAAGATATTCATCAGATGAAGGACCCCATTTGCATGATTCTTTCCTCTTATTATGGACCCTTTTCCAAAGTCCCTTTGTATACATAGACCTTCAGGAAAGGGCCTCATGACTGGGCAGGATTTGAAATCTCTCGTCCCGTTTTTTCTCCACCATCCTTCCATTCCCTACTTATCCCTCTCCAATGTATGAGCTAGATTGGCCTTTGTAGCAAGATGTTCTCAGGTCATAGCTGGACTTTGCTAGATCCATTTCAATTGTGGTCTTACTATTATTTAATACAAATTGGCTACTGTTCTATTACTGGACCAATGGTTACAGGAACTTTTTAGTTTTTGCCTTTTTTTTTTATTCTCAACCATTCCTTGCTTTTTAATACATTTACAAATCCTTCAGGATTTCAAATCCTTAGATTATCTGCAACCTTTACAGTTTGCTTCTATGATGGAATTCTTTCTTAATAACCAATGTACAAGATGGAAAGGCACCTTTGAAGCTGTGCTGGCCACAGAGACATATATATGGCTAGTTAAGACACAAGATACAGGCAGTCCCCGGGTTACGTACAAGATAGGGTCCAGAGGTTTGTTCTTAAGTTGAATTTGTATGCAAGTCGAAACTGTATATTTTAGAATTGTAGATCCAGAGAATTTTTTTTTTTTTTTGCCCCAGTGACAGTTGGGAGTTTTAAATTTTTTTGCTGTAATGGGACCAAGGATGATTAATAAAGCTTCATTACTGACACTGCAACTGATGATTGCAGTCTGGGACTATAGTAAAGCATCCAGAGAGCTTCACCAGAGGTCACAGTGGGCAAAGGGGTCCGTTTGTAACCATGGGTCGTCTAAGTCGGGTGTCCTTAATTAGGGGACCGCCTGTAATCACTTTTAATGTTTAATTTACTAGAAGGATGACTTCTGATTCTCAAATTTAAAGGAAACCTACCATAAGGAATCTAACATCAGAAGTAGACCTGATGGCAGATTCCTCCTGCCACCCTAAGCCCTAATCTGTAATTTAATAGCTCCGGGACCTAAGCCAACTTGTTAAAATTTACATACTACTATAATAAAGTTTAACTACAGAGACGTGGAGTACCCTAAGCTCCCAGTGCCCGGCCAGGCTGGTACACACCCCAATAGCGTCTTCAGTTAATTTACATATTACTAAAATAAAGTTTTTAACAAGTTAAATTTGGGCAGAGGCAGGCATAAGGGATATACAATCAGATCTACTTTTGATGGTAGATTCCAAATGGTAGGTTTCCTCAAGTTCCATCAGACATGACTGGTTGTGGCCTTGTTCGTGGAACAAACAGGAGATACACCGTAGTTCGTACAGAGACGCTTCTGAAACAGCCGACAGAGATGATTGTTATGTCATCTTTATTCAGCATCCAAAAATTTTAATATGGATGACGTAATTGTGTACAGTCTGTATCTAGGTTTACTGCTGCTAAAAATATGTTTGCAAGGTGGGGCAACAGCTACGCTAAATAACATTGACAGCAGAATGTTGTACACCAGCATTTTAGAATTTACTTGGGTAGAGCCCATATCTAGACCTTAGGTCAGTTCTTCAATCACTCATTACTTATTTATAGAGCACAATTAATTCCATGGTGCTGTACAATCAGTAATGGATTCACACACATTAAAGACAAGAACAAATGCAATTTCAAAACTACAAAAATCTGAAACAAGAGGGAGGAGGACCCTGCCCGGGAGGGCTCACAAGCTATGTACACCTTTATCAACAAGGTGAAAGATTACTATTAAAATAGTATTGAAACTTCAGTACATTGTGAAACTCTCGCTTATCAATGGCTGAATTGGTAGATTTGTCCCCAGATGCCCAAATGCACACAAACATGAAGGAGATTGGAGGGGTGAGCGCCCCTCACCCATCCGCTCTCCACAGAAAGTTGAGCAGCTGCCGGCCAGGTCATGGTGTGGTAAAACACAAGGGTCATAGATCTCTGTGGGGGCCGCGATCCGGCCGCCATAACGGTTTGGTGCAGGAGGCCTTACGGTCTGGCTCATTACTAAATGCATACCATCAGTTTTAACAAATACATGAAATGAAAACCAACTGTTCAGAATCTGGTTCAAAGGGGTTTCCCAATCCATGGCAGCACCAGCAAGTTTGTTTTTTCACAGCATTAACAGTACAGGCTTAAGAACACCCAACTTATAGACGACCCCTAGTTACAAACACACCTCTGGATTTTAGTAACTTACTGCACTTTAGCTGTAGGCTACAATGAACAGCTATAAAAGCTATCAAATGTTTCTGCAACTAAGCTTTATTGTTAATCCTGGTTCACATGACAATCCAACATATTTAAAATCCAAAATTGGCTGGGGTTACAATTATAAAATAGTTTCGACTTGCATAAAATTTCAACTTAAGAACCTATCTTGTACTTAACTCAGGGACGGTCTGTATACTTTTATGAAAGAAATACAAAAACACTTACCCAGCAAATGCAGATTGGTCTCCAGACGTACTGCAGATTGAAACAGCAGCTCTTCACGATTCTCTAATGAGGATTCTGCTTGTAAATGAAATTTCAACCAACAGGCGTATTCCTCCTTACTGAGAACCTGAAAGAGAAAGTCATTTAAAACGTGTATTATTTATGGCTTATACTCTACTCCTATGATAAACGGTTTGTGTTTCAACAGTACAGACCAGGATGACACCAAAATGGATTAACAACATGTTTACAATTTACTATCCACACAAGGACATTTTATTCAAGCGGAGATGGGAGTTTACAAAAATAGATTGTCCGAGAAATCTCCCATCTCTGCTTGAATAAAATGTAACCACATATATACAAGATAACCCGAGAAATGCACCTTCAGGCGAAATAATGTTGGCATTAAATCTGATATGGAGCCAGCTAACAACATTTTATAGGAAATGAAGCCAGGGAATTTCTACTTTTGTAATGCAAAAGGTTAAAAGCATTGGTGGTCATCTGCAGTTTTCAGATAATTTGTGTGGATGAATCTTCCCTATATTTTTTTTCCTGCCTATTATACACTCTCAGTATTGACTTAAATGGCATAAGTGTGTGTGGAAGCACCTTCAAGGAAATGCATTATAGATTTCCTTTTTAATAGAAACATGTAAAAAGGTGCAAAATTCATTGTGCAAGGGACAGGGAGAAAAAGGAGCTGTAACCATGACCTGTTGCCAATAGATGATCCTGTATTATCTGCTGCTACCTCTGTAAGGCTTCTGTCACATATTCAGTCACATTTGAAACACATGAAAAAAAAGTTGATATTTCTCTACAGAGAAGTAAGTACATTCCTTTTGGGTTAGATAGTAACCAATGATTTTCCGGTAGTACAAAAGGGAAGCTTAGTAAAGCTCAATTACCCATTGGGGGACATTTTCATAAAGTATTGGTGTCCGCACTGTTACCGACTTGCTCTCGGAAAGTAGACACATATTTAATATTGTGGAGCTGTGGAGATATATTTCTGGCGCCGAGACCATTTTCTGTCCCTGGGACCAAAATCTGTCCCGAGCTCCAGAAATGTGTCTAGCAGTCGGAGAACAGGCTGAGCACCCTCCCTGGAGCAGGGCAATGGCCGCTGCGGCAATGCATGGGTGGCTGACCCCCTCCAAGAACTCGTCCAGTCTTAATTGGACACCAGAAGAACAGGCAGCAGACATCCTAATGTGACGAGTGTTTTTCCAGGTACGCTAGTGTAAGCTGAGTGCTGTAGCAGTTTTGTGTCCCCGCTAGACCAAATTTCTTTTTATCTACTTCCCTTTACCGTGCCAAAAAATTTTCTAAGACACATATTAATTGTGTTGGAGTTTCCACTCTGCCAGAGCCATGCCCCTTTTCTGAGCAGAATCGAAGCAGACGGAAAAAAAGTCATTTTTTGTTGCTGCCAGCTAATAAACACATTGGAAAGCAGAACACTACATGCGGTAACACCATCGTAAAGGCCCCCCATTAAGTTTTTAAGTGCTAGTCGCTATAACGTCGAAGCTTTATTTAATAGTATTTCCTGATATAAAGAGACCACATATCAATATATAAAAAAAAATTAAAATCAAACAAAAATGTAAAAGCTGGTTTTGTTCTTCTACAATAAGCCACTTAGAAGAAGCGGTCTTCAGAATGTACACAACAAGTACAGATTTTCCCCATCAATGCTCAGTCAGAGCATTAACCCCTACGGGACACAGCATCTTTTGGCCTAAAGGACGCGGCCCCATTTTTCAAATCTGGCCTGTGTCACTATAAGTGGTTATAGCTTTGGAACGCTGTGAGATATCCAGGGGATTTTGAGATTGTTTTCTCGTGACACATTGTACTTCAAATTAGTTTAAAAATTTGGATGAAATCTTTTGCGTTTAGTTATGAAAAAAAACAAAATTTGGCAAAAATGTTGAAAAATTCTTTATTTTCAACGTTCTAAATTCTCTACTTTTGATTCAGAAAGTCATAGCACCCAAATAAATTCATAACTTACATTTCCAAAATGTCTGCTTTATGTTGGCATGGTTTTTTCAGATTCCACATATTTTACTAGAATGTTATGAAGCTCAGAATTTGGGAGCCATTTTTCACATTTTTTGTAAAATCGCCAAAACCTGTATTTAGATGGACCTGCACAGTTTCTAATTGACACTGAGAGGCCTAAATAATAGCGAGACTCGTAAATTACCCCATTGTGGAAACTACACCCCTCAACGTATGAAAAACCACTTTTAAGAAGTTTGTTAACCCTTTACGTGTTTTATAGGGGTTAAAACAAAATGGAGGTGGAGTCTGCAAATTGTAATATTTTTTCACAATACACTCATTTTGGGTGGAAAATTAAACATTTGTAATGGATAAAATGAAAAAAGGCTCCACAAAGTTTGATACGCAATTTCTCCCGAGTACACCGATACCCTACATGTGGTGGTAACCTGCTGTATGGGCGCACGGCCGGGCATAGAAGGGAAGGAGGCGCCATCCGGAGCAGATTTGCTGTCACATTGTACAGGCTATAATTTTTTTCTTTTTTTTAATGAGGACCTATAGGGGCTTATTTCTTTTGCCACATGAGATGCACTTTTCTAATACATAATTTTGGGGCATCTATAGCTAATTGGTGAGATTTAATTAACTCTTTGTTGGTGGAGGAAATGAAAATCATCAATTTTTAGGAAAATTTTTATGTGTTTTTTTTTTTGGCCGTTAACCATACCATAAAAATAGTATATTATTTTTATTCTTTGGGTCGCCACGTTTATGAAAATACTTCATTTATATATATTTTTTTATTTTTTCCCATTTTTACTGAATAAAAAGTAATTTGGCAAAATTGTTGTTAATTTTAGCATCACCGACTTACATATGCATAACTTTTTTATTTTTCACCTCAAAAATCTGTTTAAGGGCTTATTTTTTGCAAGAATGATAGCTCTTTTTAGTGGTCTTATTTTAGATTGCGTAACTTTTTAAAATCACTTTTTTAGAGCATTTTTAAAGGGCATTAATAAAAAATCATCTTTATCAGAGAGAGTTTTTTTAGGTTGTTTTTTACGGGGTTCACTTTGCGGATCTAATAACGATTCTGTTTTATTATACAGATTGTTACGGACGCAGGGATACCAAATATGTGGGGGTTTTGTGTATTTTATTCAATTGTACTGAATAAAAACTAATTTGGAGAAAATCTTATTCATTTTAGCATCACCATCTTTTTATATGCATAACTTTTTTATTTTTTGGCAGATAAATCTTGTTAGGGGCTTATTTTTTGCGAGAACAGTTGTTCTTTTTAGTGGGCTTATTTTGGAGTGCATAACATTTTTTAAATCACTTTTTAGAGCATTTTTTATAGGGTATTAATTAAAAATTATCTTTTTTCGGAACGTTTTTTGCGTTTTTTTCCTCCGGCGTTTACCGTGCGGGTCCAGTAACAATTCTGTTTTATTATGCAGATTGTTACGGACGCGGCAATACCAAATATGCGGGGTTTTTTTGTGTTTTTATGTTTTTTATACTTTATTAAGTTTTTTTATGGGAAAGTGACATTTTAGGGGCTTATATTTTTATGTATTAATTTTTTATTTATTATAATGTGTAGTGTTAACTGTTTTTGCATATTTTTACTTATACATACTTGAACTTAAACCAGTGATGCTCTGATCACTGGTTTAAGTTCAATACACTGCTCTACAATACTATTTTATTGTAGAGCAGTGTAAACTGTCTGAGCAAGCTTGCGCATGCTCAGACAGTTTACAGCCAGACCCGGAAGGGGTCTGGCTGCCATGGAGACCGGGCAGCTCCGGGGCACATGCCAGTCCTCGGAGCTGCCCGGCAGAGGATCGGATCCCCCGGTAAGCGGCACGGGGGATCCGATCCACAGCGCTTACACCCTTACACGCCGCGGTCATGTTTGACCGCGGCGTGTAAGGGGTTAACACCCGCGATCGGAGCCGGCTCCGATCGCGGGTGTTAGCGCAGGCTGTCAGCTGTACTAGACAGCTGACAGCCGCTGCTTCTGGTACCGGCTCCGTTCGTGAGCCGGTGCCAGAAGCAGGACGTTATAGAACGTCCCCGTGCGCTAAGCATCTAGCCCCGGGGACGTACTATAACGTCCTGGTGCGCCTAGGGGTTAAAAAAGGAAACGAAAATACTGAATAAAGTATATTGGTTAGATAATAGTAATCATATTTCCAATGTTAAACATTTTAAAACATTAACCATTTTCTGATGACAATTCAATCTATCAACAGAGAAAGCAACTAAAAATACTTACTCGCTTTGCTATACATAGTGTACGTAGGCCATCAACCGCATAACAGTTCAAGTAGTTTTGAGTTTTGGCTTGAATTCGTCTTTGGTACTTTCCCACAGTGCTGTCTAAATTGAAAAAAAAAAAAAAAAAAAAATACACTGTGAAACTAAGGCAAAATCTTCTGCTTGAGAAGTTAATATGGATTTTTTGATACATATAGGGAAATGGGGATTCTAAATGTGGAACACTGCTCCATGGAAAATTTATTCTATAATACTGCATTTCTGGTACCCAATAATTTGTGTGTCAATTTTAAGATCACACACATTAGAAGGAAAAGAAAAGCCAGATTGTATAATTCTGATAATGAAGAAAATAAACTACAAATTGTTGTCCCCACATCAACCCTTATCTGATCCATTGTGTGCCCTACTAGGGGATATGGTCAGTTTCATATGTATATGTGTGTTGGCAACATTGAATAATAATTTGTGCCATCCCTTAAAAATATACACACAGTTCCCCAACCTTGTGCCTACTGAGTATTACCCGGGAAGATGACTGGTCTCATTATGAAGCCATCTTTCTGCAGGAAGTACTTTTTTTGGCTTGCAAGTCCACTGCTATATGTCGGATGGCTGACCGTCCTGCTACCATCTCCCAGTGGAAGAAGCTAGTCAACCTGACCTTGCCATATAAAAATATAGTTTACAAACATCATGGCTGTCCGAATATATTCCACAAGGTCTGGGGCTCCTGGTGCTCTTCCACGTATACCCTGTTTAACGATGATAGTGCTGCAATAGGCTGATGGATGAACCTACACTTGAGGATGATGAATTAGCTATAGGCTTCTGATGAACAGACACTTGATGATGCTACTGCTATAGGCACCTGATGAACTGGCACTTGATGGCTGCCTTCTTTTGATTGGCAGCTCATTGTCTCTTACCTCAGCCTCAACAGACAGTCTGCATAGTGTATTTTGTAGTGCGCACTATGTGGGGAATTTCAGCTCTACTCACCAAAGGCAGAAAAAGTTTGAAGAACAATTTTACTGGAGGGAGGAGGCAGAGCTGGGACTTCTGCACTGCACTTTTCAACAAAGGCTCAGTGGAGCCGCTGGGGGCGGGGGTTATGCTTGGGTGAGTAATGTTTATTGTGCCTATTCTTGAGGACAGATTCCCTTTAACTAAATTCCACCCTTCTTTTAGCTAAAAATTGTTCAACTTTACTATATGCCAGGTAAGATAATAAAGAGTCCTTTACCTACATGGGGTAGATTTTGCAAATAGTATGTATTTACCTGTTTAGATTACTGAACAGAATAATTTTTATGCTGAAGTATTTACTGAAGACATGTTATGTTGAAGAACAGACCCGAATCCTGAAAATTCACAAAAAGACACCGCAGCGAGAAGTCCTGCACATCCACAGTGCACTGAGCAGGACTTGTATGGGAATGGGGGAGTTAATAATTTAAAGCCTGGGTGCTCTAGTGAAGTAGCCGGAGCACCCCAGATTAATAAGAAAGTTTTTTATAACTCTATATCTAAATTTTTGCAGCACATAGTTATAATTAAAAGTCCTGATGAACATCTTTCCTCAGGGACTACTTAATAGGACTTGTTCACCATCAACTTATTGACTCGAGTATAAGCCTAGAATTTTAATGCCTTTCAGAAGCCTCCCCTCCCCAGCAACATGCCCTGCAGCAGCCCCCCTCCCCAATGAAATGCCCAGCAAAAATAAACTCAGTACTTACCTCCATCCCCTTTTCTCTCTTGGCTTACTGCATAAGGGTGTGTTCACATGTTCAGTGTTTCGGATGCAGCTTTTGCTGTCCAAACCAGGACTGGAGTGAAAAACAGGAGGTGTAGCATTCTCAATAATATGTTCTCACCTGTTATGATCCAGACCTAATTTTGACTTCAAAAACTGCATCTGAAAAACGGTTTCATCCTAGCCTAACATTGTGGGTAGAGACAGGTCCATGCCCTCTGCCCATGTATACACTATGATGTCATCAGTGTGTGCATGGACAGAGTGCATGAAGCAGTCTCTACCCAAGTGGGGCTCTTTCAGCAAAAATTATGAAAAACTTAATACTTAAGTATATATATATGGTATATACATGTCTGTTTCCAGTACACAGAAGCACAATCCAATGGTTACAATCATGTACATTGCAGAGATGATAAATGCCACCATGTCAGCTACCCAACACCATTTGCCATCAGAGGGAATGATGGGCTGCCCATATGACTACTCTGGCCCACTAACTCTGGCCCATGCCACTGCCTTAGAGGGTTATGCTTCAGCCGTTACAGAACTTAGTGTCAACAACATAGCACAAGTGCCACATATGTGGAGAGTTGCTCAGAGGGGTTAAATCTATGATGAAGGGCTGTGAAATAGAACTTAAAAAGTGGTCTGAGTGGCTGAAAGCTGTCATTTTGCCACAGTTGACCTTTATATTATAGAAGTCAGCACAACTTACCTTTAGAACGTGGTTCAATGAGATCCAGAATAACAGAGTCTGCTCCTTTAGTGTAAACAACAACTTCATCTGTAATTGGATGTCTAACTACAATGGACATCCTTTTCCTGGTCGAGTCAAACCCAAGGGTGTGCAAGAGCTCAAAGTTTAATCTCCCCAAATTGGGCAATTCCACAGTAACCTGGTCTGCCAATCTACCAACCAGAGAAAAGTTGTATGCCCTGGCAGCATATACAAGTGCAGCTTCATCAGGACTCTCTGCTTCATAGCGCAGCTCGCCTTCATGTCCAGCTCCTGTCACTTTACTGCCCAGCTGAGAAGTCCGGTCACTCAAAGTGATCAGTGGAGAGGCGGACGGCTTTGCTTCCAGCTTGACAAAGCTACCCTCGGTTGAAGTTGAGGACAATATGCTGGACCCAAGTCTTTGCATAGATTTGCTATTGGTGAGACTCGATGAACTGCTGCTGTTTGATCCAGATGTAAGCCTGCTTGGTGTAAACCTTCGGATGAAGTCTTCAATAGTTTTAACCGGAGATTTCAGTTCAAACCGCACTCTCACCTAGGAAGATGGTAAATGTATATTTTAGCATTCACTCACATTTCTGGATTTTAAAGTATTTTATGAATCTGGGGAAACTAATGGATTTATTTGTAGGGGTCGTCTTATTAGATCATATGTGCAGCACAGAAGTAAGGCCAGGCTTGCACTATGGCAATCCGCAGCATCTGTGCATTACATTGTAACACAATGATCCTACTGGAAGCAACAGGATGTGTCTTCATAAAACTCTTTCATTGTCGATATCACAGGTTTGATTATTTCTTAAAAGGTTATTATTAATATTATTTTTTAGGATTGTGGGAAGCTACAATCCTGGAATAGAAACACACGTTTCCAAGAACTGCTGCTTCTAACTAAACACAAAGGTATGGTTACACAGATCTCCAGGGCCACTCCACACTGTATGCAGCTGTGTATGGATAAAACTGCTTGAAGATTCACTTCATCTTTTATCCACCAAGCATGTATCCCAATATGCGACATTGTTAAAAACAAATATTGATTAGGAAATCTAAAAGGCTTGTTATTGCCTCTTAGAATGTGACACTTTTATCCAGGAGACAATACAAAACAATTCTGTATGAACTCACAGTGAAAGGTGTAATGTCAAATGTAAGCGGGTCCCTCCCATATGTCACAGCCATCAAGGACATCATTGGGACAGTGGCAGCTTATGCCATGAAGTTCCCCAATCCTACCTACTAAAACTACAAAAAGAACAGAAGAGAGCAGACCTTTTCTGACCCTTTGTATTCTACAGAAAATATAATCATATGTTCACTAATGACAAAAATAATGCATTGAAGCATTTTCTGTGCCCCCACAAGTACAAGTAGTACTGAACTGTAAACTAAAGGAAGCCAAATAAAAGGGCTTTTATGTAGCCATGGAGGTTTCAGGACACAGCTGAGTCATACAGCTTCTCTCAGGTGCTCATTCTAAAGTGCGGCTACATTTACCTTCTGCCTTGGTTGATCCGGAGCAGTTACAACAACTGTGTTGCAAATAGTCAAGGCAACAAAAAAGTCAAATACATCCATCAGTTCAGGACTCAACTGGGAGAAGAGATCTTCATGGTTTCTTATTATTTTCAAGGCTTTTGTACAATCGTTGACTTTTTCTAGGAGTTTTGGGTCAGGGGTGATATCCTTTTCCTATAGGGAAAGTGCAATGCGCTTTATTTTATGAATCACGTGGTTTCAAACAAAAGAAATAAGTAACATTTTTGTCCCATAGCAATAAGTGACATGCAAATATTCTTTAAAAACCACTAACCATGGGGCTGCTGAATGCGGTGTGCTTGGAAAGGATACTAGCTTTCATAGCTTCAGCTCTGCTGCCTGTGCGGCGGTGTGTCTTGGTACTTTGACTTCTATGGACCACTTTAACACTATGATGACTGCCACTGCTGTCCCGGCGTGGGAGAGTTCCTGCTTTTGGAACATTATCCTCTTCTTCAGAGTCTATTTCCTGATAGGCAGCTAAACGCTTTGCTGTGAATTGAAATTTTGAAAGAAATGTGAATGTCAAATGTAGCTTGCATGTTAAGTTTCGTATAAGCTCCAAGTGGACTGTTCAAGATTGTTCATCAATTACAATTTACAAAACATGTCAGCCACAAACTGTAGAACTTGAGATCTAAAGTGGTCAAGTAGAACCTGATAATGTTTGTAATGACAAATCTTTATAGATAATCCCTGTAAATTCTCCTCTGAGAGCTGAATCATCAAGGGGAAAACTGTATATACTCGTGTATAAGCAGAGTTTTTCAGCACAAAATATGTGATGAAAAACCTCACCCAGACTTATACAAGAGTCAAAAAAAAAACAAAAAAAACTCACCCTCCGGCACCCGGATCCTTGGCGCGGCTCCCGATGGCTCCTTTTCGCCATTTCTTCTCTAGCCGGCTAGTGCACAAAATGATGCGGCGGTGTTGCCGCTGATATCAGCAGCGACACTGCCGCATCATAGTGTGCACCAGCCGGCAAATCCCATGCATGCGACTCTGCCGGCTATTACAGCAAAGAGAAGAAAAAAAAGAGGAGCCGCTCCGAGAATCAGGGTGAGCGAGTATTGCCTGAGGGCGAGTATTAAGCTTATTTTTTTAATGTGCTTGCCATACAGGGCACTGGCTGTATACTACAACCTCGGCTTGTACTCTAGTCAATAGGTTTTCCCAGTTTTTGGTGGTAAAATTAGGGGTCTTTGCTTATACTCGGGTCGGTTTATACAGTATGCACAATCCTTAGCCTTTTTATCTTATGCTGTGCATGAGACTTCAGATACACTGCTCAATGCAGGAGAAAGAAGGAGCCATTACAGAAAAGCATTTTTAAAGCACATTATAAAACTTTTCTTTCACAGGTTTAGTTCATTTCTTATCATGAGAGGGCTTGTTACCTACAATGTCATCTATATTTTGAAACCATAGAGGTAAACTGATGCCAGAAAGGATCTGACTGTTTGCTTTGGGATAAATTCTGGGATCAGTTGCTACTTGACGTCTCCATGTGACAGATAGAAAAGTGTAGTTTGTAGTGCTTTTCTCTCTGAAATTTTTGTGCACCAGGCCAGCAATTGTAACCTTGAACGACCAAAGGGGCAAGGCTAAAGATAGACACGATAGCTACCACACATCCAAAAAAACCATGTCATGTGCAGAGCTTACACTGCCCCATGTGGTGTCACTCATCTATATTCTAATGTATTTCATTTAAACAGTTTTATTCGCTCCAATTCAAGATCAGATCCAAAAGAAGTATAAAACTGACATAAATAGCATATATTAAGAAAGTTTAACGTGATTGAATGCATTTTATGGATGAAGGGCTACCATGAGTCTATTATCAAATGAAACCTATCTGTAAAATTTTGCACTATACACGTTCTGGAGCAGACCATTTCACCAGAGAATTAAAAACTGCTGACAGATGGAGGACAAAATAATGCACTTTTCATTGCAGAAATATTTATCGCTGCAGCAGCAGGGTCTAATAATAATGCTCTAAGCAAACATTGCCATGCCCTGACAGCGAGCGAAAAGTTAAACAGATGCCCATCTCATAGGGCGCTGGAGTGTATGTGAGAGCAACCAACAGCTGAAACATTATATTCACAGATGGCTTTGTTTTGTAGATCATCAAGGCTGCTCAGGTAGCTAAATATGCATTTGTCCCACACGCTGCATCCCTAAAGTGGGAAGCAAAATTAAGTAATTTGTCATTTAAGGTTGCCTAAGGCTTCTCTACGGTTATAGAGCGCTTCATTTATGCCAACTATCTGGTTTATCTACCACAGACAACTTGCCTTAAAGCAGTGGTCACTAAAACATTGTTTCTTTATGGACTTTTTAAAATGGTTTTTGTTACATTACGGAATGGAATCTTGTTGTAGAACTTTAGGGGCAGGGGGCGTTATTTCAAGTATTACTGAAAAACCCACATGTATAGGAAATTAGCAGTGCAGACAAGATTTAAAGGGGTTATCTATAGAACAATGCATATGACTGTAGTGCTGTGATCAGAATCCCTGTGGTGGCTGGGTAAGGTATTGCAAGCTCTGTCTCACCTCAGCTAGATGTTACAGAACCTTTACTGTTTGGGGACACTGTGTGCTTCCAGGTGACTTAGGGGGTGGCAGAAGTCAGACGCAAGCACACAATTTCCTTGTTAGAATAATAAAGAAATAAAATTAAAATTGGTTCAGTCTCTGTTCCCATTGAGGTTCACAATTTCCCTGCCTTCGACTCACCATTAGCATCATGGGAATACTCTATTCCAGAGACTGTGCATCTTCTAAATACCATTTTATTCTCCGTTAGTGTTCCAGTTTTATCAGAGAATATATACTGAATCTGCCCCAAATCTTCAGTGATGTTCAAGGCGCGACACTGAAGACGTGAATCTGTTTCTTCATCATACAGGTCCTTATCTTGGTGAATAAAATACACTTGGCAGATTTTAACAATTTCAATGGAAACATAAAGAGAGACTGGAATAAGCACCTGTTAAAAGAAAAACACATGAGATGTGCAGGGAATAAAATAGAAGTATCTAGATGGAGCTACAATGAGCGTATGAGCACAATCATGTACAAACTCTACATTATACCTTGATTCACATACAATAGGCCACATTAAAATGACGTTATTAGAGTTCGCATCATACAGCACACCATAAATGATTCATTTCTACAAACTGGAAGAACATCATTTTAATGTGACCAATTGTATGTGAATCAAATAAAAAGTATGATGTAGGGTTTGTACAGGATTGTGCTCATACTGTTATTGTATTGCTACAAAGACTTTCTCTGGTCCCAAAAGGGTTTTTGTTTTTTTCCAGAGGGATACTTTGCAAGAACAGCAAGTTGGAGAAAATCAAGTATATTTGTCAGAAGAATCTGAGATAAATCCAATTTTTTTTAACCCAAGCCTGATAGAAAGGAAATGTTACCTGAAAAACAATAATCATGGTGAAAAATAAATAAACTGCTGAAAGAAGAGGCTTGACATAATTCCCATCGTTACCAAGGACATCGAACACTGGTCTGTTTTCTCCATACTGCCATACCCAGATCGCATGACCTAGAAGTAGAGGAATAAGTTATCTCTGTACCTGGTCACGTATCGACATATATTCTTAGAGGTCGGTCTATTAATGGAAAAAGCAGAGCCTAAACCCTGAAGGAGGTCAAATTTTACCCTTCAGTACTGTATCCCCATATCCCTCCTACCATATGCCCTCACTCTATCCACATCAAGGAATATAAATTATTTCCAGAACATCTCTGGCACCATCTACCCAATTGTTATTGATGTTAAGAAGCTGTACCATCTATGTATAGATCAACATTTTCATGATATACCTTTAGATGTAAAATGAGTAATGATTTACACCAAATGAATATTTGAAAATTGTCATGAGCGACTCAAAAATATTTGAAAGGAAAAGCAGAACCTAACAAAGTCATGTGCATTTAACATGTTATACGGTAGGCTACATTGTCACCCGGTTGCAAGCCATGAAATGTAGCGTCAAGTCTGTATGCAGTATGGCCATCCAGAAATTATACAAAGAGTGAATCTTGAATGGTAAAACACATCAGGGCAGGGTGCAATTTCATTGGCTTTAGAGAAACAAATCTGTACAAATTATTTCATTTATCAAATACTTGCACAGACATGGCCGTACACCCATGAGAAAACACAAATGCCTGACTATAAATGTTCATAAAGTGGAATCCCGAAACAGAGCACATGGCTGATACAATATAGATAGGCAGGGATTATCACATGTCTGCCATTTGAACACAAAAGTCATAGCGCTGCGTTTTTTTTAAATCGATATCTAATTGGCAGCGGCCAAGAAATTTCAGAGAAGAAGAGTATCTATACCAAGATTAGTTTATGTAAAGACAACTTAAAGGGAACCTGTCACCGCTGTTAGAAAAAATTAAGTTGCGGGCAGGTTCCCATAGAGCCCTTATAGCATAAGGGCAACCTTTCTTCACCTAAAAAAATCTCTGCTCAGAAAAGAAAAAATGAACATTGATTCTCTCCCTGGTATCAACACCTCTGACGGTAAATATAATATAGAATATAATAGAATTATATACATATATAAATTGATTGTCATGCTTATCGAAATACACTATTGGGGTGAGAACAGGAACCTACCAGCGGATGTACCTTCTGGTTTTTTGCTCATTTTTATTGCAGTTTTAATTTTTTTTTCCCTGCCTTTCCAGTACACTGCATGGAATACAATTTTTTAAAAAATCGCTTTTGGAAAGAGAGGAGTACTGTAAGGCTCCAAGCTGTCACTGTGGCAAAGAGCTCTTCCAATGACATCATGGAGGACGCTGACCCTTATATAAAGATGGCAGCGTCCAGCAGCATACCAGCCACCAACCCTGGCCGTCCCAGGCAGATGTCAGCTGTGTAATACGTCCGTGAGCCCTCTCCAAACTCACACTTGTGACCACTTGAGGTATACTTTCTATGTGAGTTCATGAAGGGGTTAAACTACCAGCTCCTTCAGGTAGGGTAGGAATGGTCCTTTCTAGAATCAACTTTCTACAGAACCAGAGATACATACAGTTAGAGACAGAGGGAAATCTGAGCTGAACATAAAGATCCAGTCTCTGCCCATTTCTTTAAATTGCCTACATATCCAGGTCTATAGCTGAAAGAACCACAGGATCTAGTGGGATCTCAAATATGACATCAAAAGCATGATTCTAGGTACTACAGAACCAAAGAAAAGGCTGTCTGGATAGACGCACACCCTGCAGCCACTAAATTTGACTCCGCTTTACTTGTGGGTGTGCGATGGGGGGGATATGTCTTCTTATGAGTAATATACTGTACATCAACTATTTAAGCAATTGATATTTTTTCATTGCAAACCTTTGAGTCAGAAAAGTATACACACCTACATTCCCAGGCTCATGTCAATATCCCTGTGGATGCCATATTGTTAGTCAGCTTCCATATACATGGAAACAAAACACTACCTGACTAGTATAGCAAACAAAACAAAAACACTAAGCCCTTGTATATTCAATAGTAAAGCTTGAACAAGCTCAATGACAGCAATAGATTCTCATTTATAGCCGCTGCCTACACCACATTTCAGTACACTAAGCCGTTTGCACTTTGCATGGAACAAATCTTACCAATGGCTGAAAGCAAGCACATGACCAGGAGTATCAGCACACACCAGAAGACATCTGTATTCATCTGCCTTTCCAGCTTACTCCGTTTGTAACGTGGTCCATTGTTGTTTAACAATGCTTTCGTCTCATGACCTGCAAAAGTGAGAAACACATGATATGCATCTCACAAGGTATAACAAAAATTACTGTACAATCCAAGCCAATTCTATTCACTAGAAGAGTTTTGGCCACATCCATCTTGGGAGGTGTGAATAAATAACAGCCCCGACGCGTTGGACATCACAACTGGCGCTCTATAGCCGCTTTTTCCAATTCTTTTTTTACAGCGATCCTGGCGTGTCAAAGTTAATGAAGACCAGCATCAGGTAGTTTCACTACCACATAGTGGTAGATTTCCTTTAACGTTCATATGCAAGAAGCCTTACATAAACGGCAATGCAGTAACAGGCACTTTACTTTCAAGACATCTGTATATCTATATACAGATATAAATGCTATAGATCACTGGTGGCGAACCTATGGCACGGGTGCCAGAGGTGGCACTCAGAGCCCTTTCTGTGGGCACTCAGGCCATCACTGCAGGACAGTGACACTTTTAAAGTGACACTTCATTGGCTGTTTGGAACTGCGGGAAAAGAAAGAAGGTGTTGACAGAACTGCATTATCTTTGAAGGTCGTCCTGCTAGACCCACCATTGTTCCTGTACAGAGAGACCCTCGGGAGAAGCTATTTGCCCTCTTTCTTTCAACTGTATTGAGCACTCAGTATCTAAAAGGTTTGCCATCACGGCTATAGATCAATCTATCCATCTGTTAAATCTATAGAATTAATTTCTACCTGCCTATCCATCTCTCCCTCTATACCTCACATTTATTTATAATTCAATCCACCATCTATCACTGTTACTTACGATCCGTCCCCATCGACTTCAATATAAAAGATAACTTAATGACTAACTGACCGTAACGGATGACATTACCTGTTATAAATAAGTTTTTTTTTAACAGAAAACAGTAGTTAAAGCACTGACATTATTTGTGTCAAAAATAAATAAAAATGGATGATTGTCTAACAGATGACAATGGATGACATTGAAATTGAACAGATCAGTCATAAATCCCATTAAAATCAATGCAATTTTTTTTAATTTAAGAAGAAATCTGAATGGTAGTGTGAACTGAGCTTTGTAGTGAGAAATCGGGCAATGGATTTAGATTTGCAGTCTAACAATTTTACTTTATATAGTAGATGAGCAGCTCTAACTACTGGAAAAACAGTACCTGCATAGACAACTATTCCAGAGACAACTTCTGTATTTCTAAGAGTACATCCTCGCAACAGGAGGTTCTCCTTGTAGAGACCAGATTTTCTACCGTTTTTATGGACCCTGTAGGAAAAAAAAAAAAAACCAAGACAACTAATCAAAAAGAAGCAAAAGCAGTGAACTCATATGCTACATATGTTCTAAAACCTCCCATTAGATTATACTTTGTCTCATAGTCGCGGGTGATATCTTGAGATAATATTGAACACACATACAGAAAGGAATGATGATGGCCAATATAAAGCAGTCATTGCTCGCTTGTTTTTCCTGTTTAATTAGCTGACTAATTGTAATAACTGACAGCATATACTGGAAGCTGAGGCCTTCGAAGTGGAAAGATAATACACATGAATAATCATGCAGATGCTATTAATTAATTTGTTTTGGTTTTCACACTTCTAATCTCTATCCACAAAAGCCATCCCTGATTTTACACATATCTATAGCACTTTTCCTGGAATGAGCCCTGTTTGTGATTAAACCCACCATCTACAATCTCTACTTTCTAACAATGCCCCTATTATGTGTTGGCCCTAGAATCTAAAAAAAAAATATTTTAGGCTCTCCCCTCCCTATGCAATTACTTTATAGGACAATCTGTACAACATTTGGAGCCAGTGCATAAACATTCACCGCTTCTTGGGATAGGTGGAGAACACTATGAAGAATCCCTGACAAAATTTGTAGTCTGTGTCCAGTGAAGAAAATACCCAGCTGATAGAAATGAATGAAATACGACCCAAAAACTAGGAATTATCTGACATCCCTATAATCAGACATGCTCAATAGAAAATTAGTTTTTGTGAATTATTCTATTTTTCTTCATACCTTTTTATGCAAGGTCTTTGGGAGAGATTGCACTAAGAAGAATGAAAAAACTCACAGAATTCTGTGGTGCTCCTTATACAGCAAGTACAACCCAAGCCAATGTGTAAACATTTTACAAAGTAACAATTTGAGGTGAATAGCTTTTATGGTGAGACGAGTCCAATACAAAGGGGATGTAGCACCCTACTTACAAACCTTTGGCATCTACACATTTTTATAATAAGCAAAGGCTCCACAATAGCAAATATAATGCCCTAAGCAAATGAAGAACCCCTATTTGGTCAAATGAATTTACAAAACAACTTAAAAAGGGGTTATCCGAGAGCATCAAAATTACCTAACATTTACTTACCTTCGCAGTCCCTCCCAACGTCCCACGCTGCCATCACTCCAGTCCATGCCCCATGTAAACAGGGTCAGGGAAATTGCTCTGCATTGGTATTGCGGCCGACCAAGGTGGCAAGCCACACCACACCATTGGTGGACGTGGCCACCTTGGTCAACCGGAAGCTGAACACAGTGTGGCTTCCACGCCCATGTTTTTCTTACATGGGGCATGGACCGAGTGAGGGCAGCGCGGGACACTGGAAGGGCCCGCAAAAGGTAACAAACATTTTTTTTTTTTTAAACCAGCCTCCCCCCACCACCAATAGGTTTTTTGTGCTCTTTGACAACCCCTTAAAAAGGAACACCCTCTCCAGCTTTTACACCACTAAACTACTTTCCAATGTAAAAATAGCTAAAATGAAAAAAAAAACCATAGTTTTTGTTACAATCTAATTTTTTTCCGCTGATAGCACATTGTAATGAAGGGGTTAAAACGAGACTGCCCCGAGTCATCGAGAGACCCGAGGCTGTCATGGCAATTGATCGTCGCTCCCCGATGACATCATGGGGAGCGACGATCCTTGGAAAGATGGCGGTGCATGGGCGGGAAAATATGCAGCAAAGACTTACCAGCTATAGAGAGAGGGCTCAGCCCGTGAGTCCTCTCCATGCACACGCACCCGGCATGTGACATTATACTACGTCACATGTAGGTAAGGGGTTAAAATCAAGATTTCAGAACTTAAACCTTGTATTTCTCATGAAGAAAAACCCCACTGGAAATAAAGTTGAAAATTCTGTGAAGAGATTCTGCAAGAAAAGAATGGAAAATCCTATACATGAATAAAATACTTACATGTATCCACGAAATCTGCTCAGGTCATTATTTGGTTTCTCACATTCAATAACACTGTTAAACTTCATAGGATCAAATTCCTGGAAGAAAAAAGGAAGAGAAAAGCTGTTCAGCAGGGAAGAACACATGCTTGTATAGGAGTGAGCTGGTTTCCGCTGTATATTATCATGTCTAGGTTTCCATATTTAAATGCTGTGTAAACAGAAGGACCTGAAATAGGAATTGGCAGCAGGAAATGCCATTTTTGTACTAGCCTTCCCAAATCCCAAAGGTAAAAAAGTACCAGTCATCTAAAAGTATATCAAGCCCATATGCTACTCATAGGCAATTTGCAGACATTTTTCTAATAGTACCACAAAAACATAAGATGTATGGCTTTACCCTTTATAAAGCTTTTCTTTCTCTGCAGATTTTTTTTTTTGGATGAAGTTTTCATCATAGGTCTTTCAGGCCAAAAATAACCCAAATCGATAGAAATAAAAAATTTTCACATTTGCACCACCATTTATAAAGCGTAGCATAAGGAAAGGAGCTTCCAAATCCCTTGAGTCCCTCAACATTGTAGCACTAATAGAAGGAATTCAGAGCTGATCACAATTCATTATAATCCAGGCAAGGAATAAAGATGAAACTAGTTAATCCCATCTGTGTAGTACTGAATTGTCACATTTCATAAGGCGTAACTAGGAAATATGGAAGCTATGCTCTCACTGGCTGCTGACGTTGGCAAAGTCATACTAGCGTTACCACATTGTGGGACTTTATCTGATTCTCTGAATAACTGCTCATTTTACTAACACGTACAGCACAAAATGCTGATATGGCGCGTAGCACACCAAACCTGTATCCTGGGATTTACACTGCAAAGACTTTCCCATGGAACAAGTAACACAGAACATTATGTCTAGCGGTGCTGCCACTTGTTTTCAAAGCATTTTGCCTTGTAGTTTTTACATTTCTTGTCAATCAAGATTTAAAGAAATTCTACCATCAAAAACCAGCCCGAACCAAACCAGGGCCACTTTCAAACAGATCCAGGCACTGTGACGGTGGCCTCATTTCTTCTAACAAACTTTTACAATTATGCTAATGAGTGCAAATGGCTACTAGGGCTGTTCTCAGGGCCCCTCCGTACTGCAGATTGACAGGCTCCTTGACAAGTCTCATCACAAACTGGACAGAGTCAGTGTGTGGGAACAGTAGAATTCAGTGGTTCATTTAATACAAAGAACAGCAGGAATTGGTGGTAAGGTCAGCTAGTATACACATTGTGCCTAACTGGCACTGTACCCACATCTCAAAACACAGCTATGCCAAGTACACATCAATACTGGGAAAACACTCACAGCCTACACTATGTCACTCTCCAGAAGGAAGCAGGATAATATAGAGCTGGATGGTCTATATCAGTGATGGCGTACCTATGGCACGGGTACCAGAGGTGGCACGGGTGCCAGAGGTGGCACTCGGAGCCCTTTTTGTGGGCACCCAGGCCCTCACCCCAACACAGAGTCTGCCAGCTAGGACTCAAGGTTTTCTCCTGTGATCCAATAGAGCCCAGGACGTGTCATGCTCAGCGCTATTTGGCTGCCAAGACTAAAGGAGGCGCAAGAAGGTGTGGATAGAGATGGATTGTTATTGGAGCTCCTGCTCTGGGTCCCCTGATCCTTCCTCTTCAGGGCACCCTGGAGGGAAGCTACAATCCAAATTTCTCCATCTTTCTATTGTATTGGTGAACTCAGGACGCCAATACGATTAAAACCTGTGATACACCAGGGATCAATCACTTACTGCTTAAATTGTCATGTTGGCACTTTGCAACATATAATTGGGTTTTGGTTGTAGCTTGGGCACTCTGTCTCCAAAAGGTTCGCCATCACTGGTCTATATGGACATGAATGTAGCCGAAATGTGTACAATGTATATATTCATCCACAGGATAGGATATAAATGTAATAGGTGACCCCCAAAATCCACCAGTCCCCCCGACCAGATCCATACCATCAGGGATTCCAGATTTCAGCCATCTGGTAAGACTTATGAAACCCAGAAGCCCCTAAGTTGTGATGTACATTTGGTGAACTTGTGGTTTTTAATCCTATGGTTTGCTGGGGTCTCCGGGGACTGCCAACGATCAAACATTTATGTCTTTTCCTGTGGAAGGTTGAAGGTTATTAATGACACTTAATCAAATTTAAGGGCAAATCCTATCCACATTCTGTTTAACAAGCCATCCACCATAAAATAGAATATTGGACAATGGCTAATCTGCTGCAAACCAATTCAGAAGGTACTCCTTTGCGACTAAAAATGCTTCTCAAATAAGATGGGAGGAGTACTTCTACTCTGCTGGAAATAATGTAGTGTGACCACTGGGCAGAACGCATCTTCAACCTGCAACTCCACCCATTACCGACCCTCACTTATTAGGACGTTATCCCCAGCCCACAGGATAGATGCTAACTTCCCAAGTTGGACAAGACATTTTAAAGGCCTCTTGGTCCAAGATCTGATAAAGGACCACAAGATGGAATCTCTGCTGTGTCAAGCAGCAAAGACCCATCTCCCAAGCGTATGCCAGCTCTAAATTTACAGCCACTGCTGTAACACTATGTAAATCACTTTTTATTATGAGCAGCCAAAACCCATTGAGACAAGATGAGACAAGTCAAAACCAGGAGTGGTGGAACAAAGCTATAATTCTTTCCATTATACCTTATCTCAACACCTAGTTTTGGCTCACTATAACGGATGCAAAAAACTGATTAAATAATGAGATGTGAACTGACCCTAAGGCTACACAAGTCTTTGGGACACTGAAGTGTTCCATGTTTGTTGTATCTCTAAAATCTTTGCAAATCTGATGTACACTTGCAGATATTATGACTTAAACCATGGGATTACTATTGTCTAAGGAACCTGAAGGAAGGGAGTGAACCCCAATTAACAGACAAAGGAAATCAGAGGTACACAAGAAAACGTCCTCACAGCTTAGACATCACATCCTCTTAGGAGAAAACATTCCAGGTCTGTTTTTAGACTTTATATGGAGCCTGAATAAATTAGAAGGGAAGGTTCAACATTCCCCTGAGTACATATTATTTTTTCTCTGCACCAGAAGGCATCCGAGTCCCCAGATTAAAATAGAAAAATGGAGACAAACCTGATAACATTCAGAAATGATAAATACGCCTGTCCGCGTGCTCAAGGCTCTATCCTGATTTGGCCACTTCTAAAAATATTCAAGGGGTATAAAGCGTCTCACTCCTGCAGCAGAAAAGAAATCCTTCAGGTGGAAAACTCCAGCAGCGGAAAGCACTATATATTGAGACGGGCATGTATTCAGAAGAGAACTGGCAGGTCTGAACACTGATGCAGTGCACACAGGGCACACATTCACTGAGTACACACAGACGGAAGACTAGCAGAAGATGTGAGCAAAACATTCCATGTGCAGTAATGGGTGCGGTACCAAAGTACTTGCAATACAGAAAAGGCATTGAGCGTCTGCTCACAATGCAAGTTCTGTTTAATAGTTCAGTAAACTCCAATTGCCTGGAATGTAGCTAGGTGGGTCACAGTAAAACCTGATGTTTTGACAACAGCAGAAATACTCTGTCCCCACTTGTTCTTTTCATAATCATTAAAAAAAAAAGTACTATCTAGAAAAAAATGAAGATGTGCTATCACATTACAAAACCTGTAAAGCCATTACAACTCAGATTTTCCACCAGTATTCCATGCCCTGTTTTGACTGCATGATGAAATTTTTTTTTTCTTGCTATTGCTTATGTAATATCCTTGAAATACAAAGACTGTTAAAAAAAAGCTAAAAATACATTGATGGAATGACTTTCCTACCCAATATATAAATGGATCCATGGATTACTTATAGAGCATTTTATTTTTAAGGCTAAGCTTTGTGTTTGATTATCATTTCCTGAATGTTAGTTACTTTCCAGTATAATAGAGTGTAATATAATAAATATTTCTTGTAAATTACAGAATTTAACAAACTACTTACTCCTACAATTCTTGTAGACTAAAGAGTGTTTGTCACCAGGTGAGGTTCCTGAAACGTGCTCTCGTGCAATGAAAAGTATTGGTGCCATTGTTACTGAGACCTGCTGTGCACAGCCAGATTATTATGTTTAGGAGTAACAAAGCAGACATCAAGGGCTACTCCCAAATATCAGCAGGCTCCCAGTGGTCCCCAGCCCTGCATTTTCCATTTCTAATCACTATTTCAAATGTTTTTTTTCTGTAAATCCACTTTTATCAGTAAATAAATGAAACAGTGTAGGAAAAACACACAAAACCAAAATAATGATCAGAAACAAGAACACTGCCAAAAAGGAAGACCCTAACATGAGAATCTACAAAACAAAATTCCACAGCTGACAAAACATGCCATGGATTATAGACATTAAATAATAGGGTGTAGACATCTAAAAGGTGAAGACATTGATAGTTTTCACTTCAGATGTTAAAAGTTATTGATTCATTGAGTTTGAATGGCAAAGCTGTGTTCAGACTTCATTTTCCTTCCATTGGAAGGATGGTGGCACACGCACCGCTTTGTCTGCGTTTGAAAACGCAAACAAAGCCGCACCCACCGTTTTTTCAATGGAAACGCCTGCGATCGGGAACGATCGGGCTCATTCCCGATCACAGGCGTTTCCATAGAAACGCCGATGTGATCGGGCCGAAGTCTGCCCCGGTGGGCGCGGCTTTGTCTGCGTTTGAAAACGGTGCGTAAGCGGTGCGTATGGCACCAGCCTTAGGATGCATCAGGACGATTCCCGGGGTATCCTAAAAATGGATGGCTAGAACACATATCACAGTATGCTTATCCAGTGGAACGAGTTGAAGTTTGGCTCCTCCCCGTTTTAATAAATATTAACAGAATACATTAAAATTTTGTGTGTCATATGTCACAATTATATTTGACATTTCTCATACAAATACATAAATTTGACAACCCCCCCCCCCCAAAAAAAAAAAAAAAACCCAAAAACAATATTGCTTCAATGACCATCAGACAAATTCAAGTGCTTTATTATACTAAGAAGAATAAAATGGGTTTTCTTACCAGCTCTGAAAATTGCTTTACAACTTGTCTTTGTTTAAGGTTGGTCTCCCCATCCAGATTAGCAGTTTCTATATGACAGAGCCCATCTGGATCACTGGATGAGAGCAGCAGTATGTCAGCAGGGATGATCTCATTGCAGCGCAGCTGTATAAAGTCACCGACTTGCACTTCTTTCCAGAATTTCTCCACATATTTCCTTTCAATCCTAAAGAAGTCAAATGTAAAAAGAAACAAAAGTCTTTAGATTCACAAAGAAATGCTCTGTACACTACTAATATATACAATTTACATTCAATAATAAACACATTTAAAATCAGAAAAAAAAAAATGAGCCATCAACAAAAATTTTTTAACTACGGCCGAGTTTCCACCAGCGTTAATAGTTCCTGGCTTTCTAAAATAGAAATAGAATCTAAGCATGGATAGTAGACAGAAGATCTTCCCTTAAGTATCCATTACTACTGCCTGGCATGCATGGGAGGCTACCTGTTATGTATTATGGAGAAAATAGTGCATCCACTTCTCTAAAGACTCCAGCAATGCAAGTCATGGAATATCACACGTCTTTCTAGGTACAACTGCACAGTCTACTGCTATCAAAGAGACAACTACAGAGAAAAAAAACTGGTTGCAGTCACAGCATTCTGACAATAGGTAGATACAAGACACTACACTACAAGATGTAAACACTAGTCATTTTAATGGCCACTTTTGGCAAACACTAATGTGAGATTTTGCTGTATTGTACAATATTAAAAAAAGGAACACTTATTTATATTCAATATGTATGCAGTTGCACAAAATGTGTCAAGATGTAAACATTCTTCTACTTTCTAATACAAATATAAAAACAGTGTATGTTTAATCTTTTTGAAAGACTAACAGAGAGAAATGATAGAAATCCCCCTCCTTTTCTACATTTCATCCACACATCTAGTCCACATGTCCGCCATACATTCCTCTTATCCTGCCGTTTCCTTCGTGGTTCCTCTGCCTCTCAATGCGTCTGCAGCGTCCCTAGTAACAAGTACGCCGATATTGGAAGTGGCACAGCAGCGATACCCTTTGCCAGCGAGTAAACAGCTTTGCCAGCGAGTTAGCGCCATTCCTAGGAGTACAGCAGTACTATTCGATATGCTATGTGTCCTAGTCTTTACCACATTGGCCGATTATGTATGCAATTTGGCCTATATACCATCATACACGGTTTTGCTTTTCCTATATTGATTTGCATCAAGTCTGCCTGTTCACCATGAGCAAACTATATACAATGTACGCTTAATTATCTCATACCGTCACTACATATACCTTATATGTTGTGTACACATATGGAATCTATTAGCGGTCTTGCGACTATGAATACATGTATGTCATTATTTTTACTGATGATACATTTTGTTTTCATATTTCAGTGTTTGATAAAGGCTGTTATATCAGCCGAAAACGTTCACATGAAATGTAGGCCATATGTCCTAATAAAATCCCTTTTCAGCATACTGGAGTGCTCAGACTACTTTCTGTATAGATATTTTGGAGATGGATCCCTAATCCTAAAGCACCCACCCTTATATCTGATGTGCATCAATACCTATTGAAAAAAGTAGAGAGGAATGACAGGTAAAGGTATGTGTGACCATCATATGGAAACGGGTATTCCGGGAATATGAACGTCTGATACAAAAACCCATGATGCTATAAATAAATGTATATAACAAAACTCAAGTGTCATTAGTTACAAAATGGAGCTTAAATAGTTTGATTTTATGGCCTCTTCAAAGTAGGTGAAGTTATAACCAAGATGGCCGCCACTGGAAACTACAAGTTCCATGATCCTTTAGTTCTCTGTAACTCCTCCTACGTCTTATTTTCTGGCCCAGTGATGATGTAACAGACTGTCCTGCCCTGTTATCATAATAATGATGTGTAACTGCCATCATGGCACATCACCACAACACTGGCCATACTGGATGCAATGGAACCAACCGGCTACAGCCAAAATTAGTGGAGCTCACATGACCTGCCCAGACAGGTGCAGGACATGTGATGTGGACATGTGACCAGTGACCACCTTCTGTTGTGTGTCTTCTCCGTGCAGAGGAAATTAACGGACTGATTAAAGGGCGAGTACAGTTTTAATTTTTCATTACAGTCTATGTCACCAGCATTTTCTCCAAAGGGGGGCACAGTTTTAAATAACTAAATTACTTATTAGCTTATATTTTACTGACTCATTTGTATCACCCTGAGCTGGTGCACGGCATGTGCTGCTTAGAAGCCCTATCCAAAGTGGTAGGTTTCCTTTAAAGCATGTTGAGCTGCTTTGGAGGAGTGCACAGAATCATTGGAGGTCCTACTCCAGGATTCTAGCTGTACTTGCCCTCCTACTGTCAATAGTATTGGTGTTCTTATATGCAGATATGGTTGAAAGCTGTGGCAGAGCAGGGAGCAGAATGTTACTGTTGAATTTGCTGTGTTGGCACTTAATAAATAACTTGGTTGCAGATTCGGCACTTGATTTCCAAAAGGCTCACCATCACTTTTTGTAAGAATGAAGCCATGTTTTTCAACCTTTGGATAACCACTTGTTCATGGTGGAACAGGAGCTGCAGTTATGGTGTAGACTTTATTTTCTAGTGAAGTTATTCAGGGTGTTAACTTTAACTATGACTCCACAACTTCAAGGACCATGGAGAAGCACAATGTATATGTCTTATATGTGTTATTAATTCTTAATGCCCAACAGCCACTGAACAGCCACTGAACCACAACCAAACATAGTACCCATCAAGGCTACTACCTTTTAAGTTCGGTAAATACTCTGTAATTCAATAATAAAGAAGAGAATCTTTACTCAGGTGATGAGTCTGTGTGCGATTCCTCCCATGCATGCATTACCTACTCTTTATCCAATTTTCAGCAAAGTTTTATACATACACAGTGGCTCAGGGGTTCAAGTGTGTAATTCAAGACACCACCACTTCTGGAACAAGCTGCCAGCAGTGAAACCGAGGGGTCCAGTAGATTTATTTTACCACCATACAGTTTTGAAGCACCTCTTATTTTGAACTAGGCAGCTTTTTTAACAGGATTACAAAAAACAAAACACCATTTAGACAGGCAGACAGAGTAAAGCACCAATATGTGGCTACAAAAACATGTACATTCAAAAAAAAAAAAAAAAAAAAAAAAAAAAAAAAAAAATATACCAATGAGACAGAAGTGGAAAATATTTAATAAATATTTAACAATAGGCGGAAAAATTACATATTTATCATGGCTACAGAGACAGGTTCTACAACAATGAATAGGGCTTCATCTGCTGCCCCCTACCAGACCACAACTGTTAGATCAGAGTAAAAAGCACATTGTTCTTGCTGTGAGGTACAATGGAGTACAAGCTAGAGCCAAGTACTGGCTGATAAAAGGCTGCAATAAGTAGTTTCCTGATTGTTCTATTACGACCAACACAAGTGGCTAGCTCTATTCAGTGGAGGCTGCTGCTGGGAAGTTCAGATCACAGTCAGGCCACCAATGGCACCAACAATATGGTGCCCAGGAGTATAGAGAATCACACTCTGCGGCTCACACTTACAAGCTGGCTTCAGAATGCATGTTAGCGGGGGGATAGAAGTTGGATGGGCAGGCAAGTTTCCAGAACCATTTCAAAAGTTAGTAGAGGCGGCCAAAGCTTTTAGGCAGTTATCGGCCCTCCTTACCATGTTTGGAGGCACTTTCTGATAATTAAGAGAAAGGCTTGGTGGGGCTACAGGCTGTTAAAGGGAACCTGTCAGGCAAATGTAGCCCCCAAACCAAAAGGTCCTACCTTATTTACTGTAGTGTGTTCTTCAACATGAGGATATTAAAATAAGTCAGTTGCTCCAATGAATTATAAAATAACCCCCCCCCCCTCCCCGGCTCTGCATTGCAATCCTGTGAATTGAGTCAGTTGGGTGTTCCTGAGCTGTCCTGCAAGACCCCCTTCCTGCTCTGGTAAACACGCCCCCTGCGCACCTCACACTAACCTGCAGCTCAGTAATGGATGTGAATGACAGGTGCAGGAGGCAGGGTGTGTACATACCAGAGGAGGAAGGAGGTCTTGCAGCCTGACTCAGGACAGCTCAGGAACACCCAGCTGACTCATTCACGGGATTACAATGCAGATTGCCAGGTTCAAGAAGAACAGAACAATCAATGACGCGCATAAATGAAAACGCAAAAGAAGCGAATCAGAATTTTCAATGGACATACAGCTTGAGATCAAGTCTTTACTCACTAAAGTGGGAAGGATCTATGGAATTGAGTTTTTTGATGAATATTGTAACATTCTAATACATCAATTTATGGTTACATTCTTATGCATCTTGTTTTCTTGCACTATCATCAGGTGGTTATAGTCAAGCAGCATGTTATAGTCAAGGAGAAGCTGAGCAGATTTATGAAAAGTCTTGAGAAAATATTAGATTTTTTTGCTCATTTTATGCTAAAAAGTCAAGGAGGCAGTGCTATTATTGCATGCAGAGGTGGCTGCCACTCAGACTGACGCAAGTAGGTCTGTCTGTCCTGCGACTTCATGGATTTAACTGTAATGCTTCTTCTGCAGATTACATTAAATGGTCCAGTTCCCCTTTAATGTAAGCTGATCAACTTTCCAAGTAGATGAGATACAATGTATCTGCCATTCACCATCATTGTGATGTGTAAACATTACAAGAAAGACTTCAGGGGAAATAGAGCAGGATAGATGAAGAGAATTGGTTCTATTCTAACAATATCGGTTTGTGTTGACAGTAAACCTAGATCCGTAAACTTTAGGTGCTCTGCAAACCAAGTCATTCACATGAACATTGTGGTGATAACTATTGCAACCTCAAAAAAAATAAAAAAAAAAGTGCTAGCGTAATACTTTTGTGATATGTTGTAGCATTTTCACTTCTTGCCAAGCACCAGGTGCAGGTCTTATCTCGCTCAGTTTATTTGCACAGAAATCATTTTCCTACCAATGTGGCAGGGGATTTACAGTAAAATATTTACTGTACCTAGCAGAAATGATTGAATCATTCATCGAAAACTAATCTCGATAACAAATTTCAATACTTTCCTACCAGCATTTCTAACAATATTTTTGTATTTCGACTTGCCCGTGACAGATACAATGTAATATTTGTTTTCATATAGTCACGTCAGATGATGTGTGGCAGGAAACAGACGGTACGGTGGCTCACTGGCCAAATAATCCAACTGGAATGTGGAGATTTCACAAGAAAACAATGTGGGATTGCTGAAAGGGGTTGGGAATAGAAGTCACATGTAAAACTGGAAACAGAAGTCATCTTTAGCTGACAAAAATCAAGCTACAAACAAACCATTGGTTCAACAAAAGTGTATAATAGGTGGTGTTAGAAAAACACCATCTCATAATAAAAGTTGTATATCAGATTTTTTTCATTACTTAAAACGGTTAGATAGTGTAAACAAAAAAAAAAATTAGATATAATGAAAATTAACTGATGGTCATTTGGTTTTTTTTGCGTTTCCATGTGTCACTTCCCATCTTTAAAAATCCATAACTTTTATTTTTCTGTTTCCAGAGCCATTTTTTTCTGCCTAACAAATTTTACTTCCTAGTTACAACATTTTATATTCCAAGCTGCAAAAACAGCATTTCTAGTGAACACAAATTTTTATTTTTTTCTCTGCATGTGTCAGAATTTATTCCTTGGATTAGAATGATCACGGGGATATCCATTTATGTAGATTTTATTAGGTTTTAATAGATTGTAAAAAATTAAAACCTTTATTATTTTGCCATATTCTGACAATAACTTTTTCATACTTCAACGTATGGAGCTGTGAAAAATTTTTTTTTTTGTGGGATGTGATGAGGTTTTCATAGCTTCCATCCTGTGGACTAGATGACCTTTGAAACACTTATAAAATTTGGCGGAAGTGGCGTTTCGAACATTTGGGTGCCATTTTCTGTTACAAGGTTCTCCGCCAGCAACAACAGATTTTATATTTTGATAGATGGGACACTGCAATACTTAACATGTTAATGATTTTATTTGTTCAGCATTTCATGAAGGGCGGGGAGGTTGAATTTCTAAGTTTTTAACATTTTTATAATTTTTTTTAGTTAATTTTAAGACCTTTAAGGTTACTGCAACCCTGGTCTGATTGCATCTACCATATAATGTAATGCTACAGAATTGCAGTATATGGAGAAATTTCACTGGATCTATGACAGAGTGCCTCAGGCTCACCGTTATAGATTCTACTAAATCTCAGGCCCTGGAGGCTCATACAGACTCCAGGGCATCATAGAAACGATAAAAACAGACAGTCGCTCCCTGATGAGGTCACAGGGAGCGACGCCCCATTCCAAGATGGCGGTGCTCACGCTCATGTAAGTGAGCTCAGCTTGTGAGCATATATCCTTAATTGCATTATGATGAACATCCACAACATGAATTCTGGATGTTTTTCTTATTTTTAATCTAATTGGCTTAAAGAGGACCTGTTACCCTTAAAAATCGGCACCAAAGTAAGCAGCTCCTATTGCTACAACAGTCCCAGCAGTGTTACATTGCTAGCGTTATCGGAAACCTCCGATAACGCAAACAAACACTGCTGCGCTGTAAACTAGAAACACCGGACTGCATAATGCAGCAGTCACCTCCCCTAAACCCGCCCCCTCATTAAAACAGCGGACCGTTTTGAGAGCAGTCCAGCATTTCTAGTGCACAGTGTTTGTTAGCGTTATTGGAGGCTTCTGATAACGCTAGCAGTGTAACACTGCTGGGACTGTTGTAGCACTTGGAGCTGCTTACTCCTTAGTAAACAGCTCCTAGTGCCGTTTTTAAGGGTGACAGGTCCTCTTTAATAAAAAGCTGCCAGTTGCAAATTCTGATTTGCTATACAGCAGTCACCTCCATTTACATCACAGACAGGATAACAATAGAAGATAACTACTCTATAGAATAATTCTGTTCCCCTACTGATAACATGTTGACAAATCCTATCTGTACTTGGCACGCTTACAGAGCTCTACCTAGACCTCAATGAGTCGACACAAAGTCCGTTGGTTCCTATAGCCATTAGGCTGTAGTAAATGCAGTTTCTAAAACTCCAAAAATATTGACCATGCATTGGCTGACAGCTAAATTGTGCGAGAGGGAAAGGGTTAACTATAAGTTGTAGTTTCCACTATTTTGTTTAATAAGCAGATAACCAAAAATAGTTAATTTGTATGAATCAAAGAGGAAATCCCCCAGTAAATATTTAGACATTATTGGAAGAGCACTGGACGAAAACAAAACTCTACCAGTTTCATTTCACATCTACAGTCAAAAGCAGAAATCCTATGATTACAGCTGTTGGCTGAACACACCATCTGCTGACAGCCACCCCTTCACATCACATAAATTACTTGGCCTGAATGGGTAGGAGATAAGATCCTGCAAGCCAATAACAAAATAAAAGGATCGGGCATGGTCAATTCCAACTGTCTGATCCTTCTGTCCCCAGAAATCTAATCAAGGAACTGTTGCCTAATTCACAGGTTTAGATTTTACACAAACCTTCTCTTCCCAATAACCACATAAATTAAGTACAAGAAATAAAAATAATAAAAAACACAAAATAAAAACAGATGAGAGGGAAAAAAGTCACATTTAAATATCTCTTCATTTTTTATTACTTTTTTCTATTAATTGAATTTTTTATTACTAATTTCTATTAATTGAATTCAACTTAAGAACCTATCTTGCACATAACCCAGCGCTGCTTGTACATATGTTTTTGTTTATACTGTACTTTATGTATGGAGCCATTTAAAGATAACACCCACCTGTTATCAGAACATGGCAATAAAAAAGTTCTGTTTTCCCACCAGGTTTAAACTTTTCCATTAAGAGGAAGGCATTGTCCAGTACATTAAACTGGATTTTTAGATGGTGCTACTAGGATGAACATTATGGGCTTGTGAAAGGGCTGTGGAAGTAAGGGGATACCAGAGTTGTGCTATTTATTATGAGGACAACAATATTACTTTGTTCTATTATAACCTTCCCTTCATAATTAGTTGTTTATGCAGGAAATCTTACTTGGAAACACAACGTTACAGGATCCATAAGTTATCGCTACTGTGGGTTGCTAGGATTGAATTGGCGATATGTAATGAGACATAAATCACATTGCACACATTCCTGCTTCCTAACACCTTGCTGTAAACGTCTCTCCACCAGACTTCCTTCAGTTCCGCTTTCACACAATGATTAGTTTTCTATGAAATCCTGTTGACATGTGTAGCTTTTTTTCATTTGCAATTTGTTTTTCCGTTTTTTGCTTTGTTTGTATAAGCATTGTATATCTAACAAATATAGTACAAGACACCCTGCAGTCACATGTTACTAAGTCAATCTTACCTTCTTCTCTCACAGATGTCTCTGAATACAGACAACATGCAATGAAGAGATCAGAGTTATAATAAAGCACTTCTCCAAATACATCCTAATACTTGAATGTGTGCTTGGTTTCAGGCTTGGCCAATGCATAGTTTATTTTATAGATCAGCTAACAGGTGGTGGGAAGGGGGAGGAGGCTTAACCTACTGATATGAATTCTGCCCATAGGATGTGGAATAAAAAAAAAATTGCAAGTGTGAACACTCCAGGTTTTCTTGTTGCCTTAGGATTTTCAGTTTGTGTAATAAAGCAGTCCCCTCTAGCCACCAGGTATAATACCTTCTGGAGACAGTTCTTGTTTACACAACAGGCAAGCAAAGGCCAGCTCTTCTATCTAGTGGAGGGGGGGGGGGGGTATCAGCAAATGGGTTCTACAGAGGAGACGGCTGGTTTAGGTAATCCACAAACAAGATATTGTCTGTTTACAATCTAGCTCCATTATCACAGGGACCAGATGAAAGCAAATTCAATATGGCAGATTTACCAACCCTGCAGGAGCGATGCTATATAAAACCAGCCATTGTGAATGTGTGCAGCTGAATGGAGATGTGGTACAACATATAACCTATGGACAGATGTGGCGCCGTTTCTGGAAGGAAGCATTTTTGTTTTTCTAAACCTGTATAAACCCCTTTAACGAAAACCTAAAAGAGCATTTCAGATAAGAGGAAAAGAATCCCCCCATCCCGTATTAACCCTTTACATACATATATACAGGTACATCACTAGCTACATGTGCAAAGGAGCAGTGCCCATAAAATGACCATGGTGGACTAGATGAATGATTGACCAGCATCATGGAGAGACATAGCAGTCCCTTCAACCACCATGATGCAATTGGGAGCAATTATGGCTTCTGTAGCTATAATAACCAAACTATGTTCGTCATGGCCGATATCCAGCACCAATCTCCAGACGGTGAGACTAACTATTAACATTAACATTATACAGTAACACACTTTGGTTGTTCAGGCCTTTTATATGGCTGAAAACCCCTTTTAAAGGGGTTGTATCAACTTTGGGGAAAATTTCCGATCTTGAGACAGACCCTTTAGCAAAATCCGAAACAATATTCCACCATGTGAAATCTGTTAAACAAGACAGGGCATAAGTGTCAAAATCCACAGTGGGAAAACCTGAGATGCAAATTTTGACATGGAAGATCTGCCTTGTCCGCCTTGTAACCTATAAATCCACCATATGGAAGTTGAGACTAAAACAAGAAATAGGTCACAAAGCAAAGTAACAAAACAACACAATATATAAACTTTCACTAAGGAGGCTTTACAGCCAATTAATTCCTATAGAGAATACAGTCCTACAATAAGAATGTGGAACCCGTTAACACTTTACTTGCAGCATGAAAAAGATAATTGTGTTGCTGTACTAAACACGGCCATTGGCAATGCTGGAAAAGCTTTCTAAATCTGCCAAGTTCCATTTGGATCAGAGAAATAGGATGGAATTTAAGAGTTGGCGATCGCAGAGCACAGGCACACTCGCTTGGACAACACCATGGGTGTAGAACGAAACGTTCCACTGGAATAAAGCAATGTGAAGCAGATGTAGGAAGCTACTGTGAGGTCTCTGCCTCTCACACCCATCTCATACCAAGGAGAACAAACACAATAGGGAAACCCTTTATTATTGTAGCGCCCAGAGCCTGTGTCTGCAGGCTATGGGATCTTCAGAGCGGAGGATTTTCAGGACAGGATGGGAGTGACACTACACAATAACCTACACGTGCTGAATGAATGACCCTGCCCAGCCAATAAAACAAACACTGTCTGGCCCTAGTAGTACATGATAATGAGGTTAGCGAGGATGCAGAGGGGCCGCACTGCCCACATCCCTCCCCTCCCTACTATGAATGGAAAGTACAGTGCTAAGATGCATGCCTAAAAACGTGGCAGACTCTACTAAGAAGCTCCTTGTCTCCATGCTCACATAGAGGCGGACTGGGGTGGGCTTTTGTTTAACCCCCACACATCTGAGCATTACTGAGCGCTGGATGTCAGCTGAGATGCATGTGAGTCAGTATGGAGCAATGCCTCTCTGTAACCCGGCTGTGTCGCAGTATATAGACGTGTACCGTGTTCCCACACTCGTCACAGAGCAGTGCAATGCCAGTCCTTACCACAGTCCTATCATGTCACCCTGTCATACCAATGCTTGACTGCCTGATGTATCGCAGAAACTTTGCACCATAACACCACTGCGTGTTGGTCATTTTCTGGAAATCAGGAATATTTCTAGGGAAGAGATGCCTCATTACTGTTATGTCATTTTTTTGTCTTCAAAATGTCTCCCAACTGTTGCATCTGCCAAGTTGCGCCAAATTTGTGTTTTTTTAAAAATCTGCTCCACTTGTCATTCCATACAACCTACTCCAGATTTGGGGCTCATCTAGCCATTAGGAGGGCCATGATCTGGACCCATAGACTTCTATGGCTCCCAGTGACGGTACGAACACGGTGTGTCACAGTAGCGTCACCAAGTCAGGCACCTGCACTGAAAAATATAGGACAGGTACTATATTTTGGCAGATTTGGCCTATGGAGGGAGAAGGGATGAGGAGATCTGGGCCTGGGTGTGCACATAAACCGTCTGAAGGCACCCATAATGTGTTAATTCAGTTGTGAGAGAAATGTATACACTATTACATTACTCTAAATACACTCTAGTCCCTCAGTGACACAAAAAAAACAAACAAAAAATGAAACTAGTTGCGCCAAATTATTGACTTTTAAATTTAAAATGTCACATATTTACTGCTTAACACTTCATGTGCCAGATTTATCAGGCTACTATAGTAAAGCTGGCAAGCAAAAGACCCCCAGTGACTTGTGACACTGTGGCACTTCTGAACGCTGGCCATATCTTCCAGCGGTCCCTCCTGGCACTCCCCTCTCATGGTAGATGCCGGCGGTGACCGTAGCGCAAGCCAGACTCTATGGTGCAGCATTTCACAGGTACAAGTCCAACCTGTCTCTATCAGTCTTGCTGTACACAATTTCAGTTGCCCCTAGACACGACCCCGTAGCTTCTGTCTTAGGGTCGGTTGGCAGGGAGCTCAGAGACACCGACTACCTGTCAGCATTACCTGTCAGCATATGGTGAGCAGAGTAGTGATGTTAATTCCGGCTCTTCTTAGTGCGCTGGATCATTAGGCTACACTCACCAAGAGCCGACACTACTGGCTCCCTAACGGCTCCATATTAAAAATATAATAGAAAGCCGCAGGCCTGTCATTCACCCCACACCACTTTTATCCCCGTTTGTATCGGGTTAAAGGGAGTGTGGTGAGCAGGTTAAGGGGCGGGGCTAAGTGAGCCCTTTGTGCCGGCTCGTTCATGAACAACACATCACTATGGGCCCAAAACCACAATGAGATAAGTGATCTGGGGGAAGCAGGCACATATCTGTGAGATGTAGCAGAGCTCACAGTGTAAAAGTCTGTCAGCCTCTGTGTAATCATCTCTGATCTGTCTCCTCTCTTTTTCTATGTGTTAGTACAATGTCAGAAGCCAGATGAAAAGTGTATATACACACACACACACACACACACACACACACATTGCCAGCGCACAGAACTAGATGGATTATTCTGTGTCTGCTTAGAGAGTCCCGGCCCACACCCTGGGATTTTGCTCTGAACAGCCTATAGCAGTGATGGCAAACCTATGGCACGGGTGCCACTCAGAGCCATTTCTGTGGGCACCCAGGCCATCACTCCAGGACAGAGTTCACCAAACAGAGTTCACCAAACAGGACCAAGGCAACTTGGAGAGAAGCTACAATGATAGTCTGAATTTGCCCTCCTTCTTTCAACTGTATTGATGGCCTCAGGCGGCCGAAAGAAGTGGAAGAACGAGGAGCATAAAGTTACTGCTCAAAATGCCACATTGGCACTTAACGGTAAATAAGTCGATTTTGTTTGTAGTTTGGGTACTCTGTCTCTAAAAGGTTTGCCATCACTGGCCTAGAGAGTGACAGGAGCTAAAACAGCAATAAAACTGAGTAATTTGTAAAGTAAGGGGATAAAGTGATCTTTATTGTAGTAACATCACTAGGGGATTGAGATGTAAGAATTTTCTGTCGTGGGAAAACCCCTTTAGAGGACATTACCACCAGAATGAAGGATTGTAAACAAGGCACACTGACATACTGGTGTGTGTCTCCCTCTGGCAGGATCTGCTCTTCTTTAAGCTTAAGACCTTGTATTTACAATAATTCACAAATTATGCAAATGAGCCTCAGGGGCTCCAGGTCCTATAAACATCAATGGAGCATGGAGACCCAAAGGATCATCTGCATAATTTTAAAAAAATCTCTTTTCTTACAAAAAAAGGCATAAGAAGAACAGAGGGGGCACACACCAGTATGTCAGTGTGCTGTGTATACAATCCTTCATCCTGGTGGTAGATTTCCTTTAAAAGTGCAGTGCATACAGAGCCTAGCATCAGGGTGCATGTTTATTCACAGGACACATACAGCTACCAGAGGACACGGACTGATGCATCCCCTAGTGACCCATCCTCATTCAGAAGCATGACCCCCTAACTAATCACATGATGGAAGACATATTTGCAATGATTACAAACATGCATATAATGGTGAAGGAGGTATTATCAGGTCATGGTGCTGCCTGTAAGCCTCACCATCATCCAACTGACCATCAGAAGACCACATCAGCTCTCCTACACTCATTACCAGCAGGCCAGAAGTAAAGGACATCTACCATCAGGTATAAGGTATATCCACCATCACAGGGTAAAGCTGATGGAAGATGTCCTTTATTCCATATCCATCTCAGCCCCGGCCCCGCGCCAGTGGGCATCAGCCATGCCCTGGCAGTACCCACCTGCAGTAGACCAGGCAGTCCATGTGGTTGATCTCCTTATCAGAGCGGTAGCGGCGGTAATCCTCCCACAGGTCTTTGATGGCGGTGACGGCCAATATGAAGAGCACCGGGGCCAGCGCCAGCTCGGGCTTGAACGCGTTGACGGCGGGCACGAAGTTGAGCAGAGCGATGAACACGAAGTAGACATTCGCCAGGCGGTGGAACTGCTCGAACAGGTTCTTGGGCAGGAAGGAGAGCGCCGTGTACTTGGTGGTCTTGATGGAGTTGCCCGCGTACTGCCGGTTGGGGTTCTCCGCTGCTGTCTTGCCGGTCGCCTCATAGAGCAGGTTGGAGCGGACGCTCCTCGCCTTGTTGTCCTTCTTGCTCTTCCTCCGCTTCTTCCTCCTCCTCGCGGTGCCCTGCTCCTTCCTTGCCACCTGGCACTTGGGGTCCCCGTCTCCTCCGGCCGCCGCCTCCATCCTCCACGACTCTACACACAAGTTACTCTCCCCGCATGTCCCTCGCTAGACACAGGCCGGCCGCCTCTCATCCTCCGGCGGCGGGAGGTCGCATCACCCGTCTCTTCGGGAACTTTTTTTTTTTTTTCTATCTGATATTTTAGGCTCCCGCTTTGAACTTTCGTCTCCAAACTTTTGAGTGTAGCAGCAAGCCCCGCCCCGTGTCTCCTCCCCCTGTGTGAGCTCCGCCTCCGGTGCGTGTCACCAGCAGCAGCAGCAGTCCGCTCAGTTTCCGCTCCTCCACTGCTCAGGGACTGGAAGATGGGGGAGGTCATCGTATCTCCGTATCATCGCCATGTCCGCCGAGGAGGACGCAGCATGGGCGGACAGTCTGGAGGAATGCACTATATCATTGCCTGTCCGGACATACCTCCATATCTCCCCCTCTAATAGCCACACAATGTATAATGTCCCTATCGTGTGCCACCAAATGGGTAATGTCTACTATGTACTACTATGGTATAATGCCCCCATATCATTTATCCTAATTTCACCTACTTCCTTACAGATGTACTCTCACATATAATCACCTCTTTATTTAACCTCCCACCTATAATCTACCTCAGTCTTCTATAGCTCCCCACTGATGCCCAATCTTCTGTTTGGTAGCACTTTTAGTTATGCACATCCCCCTAGTTATAATGCCCCCTCACATTGTGTCCCCCCTCATTCTGTGGCTACCCCTTCCCCTCACATTGGTGCCCCCATTCACAATGTGGTTCCCTCCACCTTTTATTGTAGCCCCCCCTCTTTCCATGTTGCTACATAATAAAACATACTTACCTTTCCTCATTAGCTCTCAACAGTTCTTATTCCTCCTCTGACTAAACTTCATGCATCTCTGAAGCCGGCAGGCGTGAAGATGTCATCACATCATTCCTGCTGACCTCTGCCGCATGCATTTATCATGGCTTGTATGCCAGCTTTCTGCAGTACAAATCATGAAAAGTCCTGACTCTTGACAGTTAAAAGGCATCCTTCAGCACTCTAAATTTGTGTCATGTTTGTGGGCTCAGTTTTTACGCCTTTCACTGTGTGCTTCAAATAACACCTCTACTTTATTCTTTGGTTCGGTACGATCAGGGTGATACCAAATTTATACAGGTTTTATTGTGTTTTCACTACTGTAATTAAAACATTGGGGCAAATTTACTTACCCGGTCCATTCGCGTTCCAGCGGCGGCTTCTCCGCTCTGGATTCGGGTCCGGCCGGGATTTAATAAGGTAGTTCTTCCGCCGTCCACCAGGTGGCGCTGCTGCGCTGAAAGTAAACTCATCGCGCCGGAATGCACCGAGCTGGACCAGGTGAAGGTAAGCGGTCCTTATGCGACACATTTTCGGTTTTTAAATGCGGCGGTTTTTCCGAATACGTCGGGTTTTCGTTCGGCCACGCCCCCCGATTTCCGTCGCGCGCATGCCAGCGCCGATGCGCCACAATCCGATCGCGTGCGCCAAAATCCCGGGGCAATTTAAGTACAAGCGGCGCAAAACGGAAATATTCGGGTAACACGTCGGGAAAACGCGAATCGGGCCCTTAATAAATGACCCCCATTGTGTACAAAGAAAAAACCTTATTTTGCCATCTTCTGACCCTAATAACTTTTTCATACTTTCGTGTACAGAGCTGTGTAAGGTGTCATTTTTTGCAAAATGAGCTGACATTTTCATTGCTGCCATTTTGAGGACTGTGCGACTTTTTGATCAATTTTTATTAAATTTTTTTATGCCATGTAAAACGGTGTAAAAGTCATGCTGGGCACTATTTTCCGTTATGGGGATCACCTCTGGGGAATAACCATTTTTATATCTTGAAAGTTCTGGCATTTTGGGACGCAGCAATACTTGACATGTTTGTGATTTTTACTGCATACTCAGTTTTTTATAGCAGTTCTAGGGAAAGGGGGGGGGGGATTTGAACTGCCGGCAACAATCAAGGGGTTAACACCCGCAATAGGTATAAGCCACAATCTTGGGTGTTAGTGATAGGTGATTGATGCAGAAAACCCTATGTCTGTATGACGAGGGCTCCTCTCGTGAGCCCTATTCATACACCCTTAATGGCTCACTGATGGATTTATCCCTCAGTGAGTGTGAAGGGGTTGATTACAGTTCTCTAGCACCAATTCCTGCAGGATACAAACACAAAAACTTCTTTACACACATGGGGAATACATATGAGCTGGGCATACGTCATGGCCTGCACAGCGTGGAACTACTTAGTAACTTGCAAACCTTCGGTCATGGAAGTTCGCAGGTAATAGCGAGGCGCAGGCGCCACTGCCCGCTTCTCCTTCATGCCCTCTTGGCATGGAGAAGGCGTGAAGGGCAAAATAATCGCAATGCCTAGTGGTTCTCAAGCCACTGAGATTATTTCAGGGCTTGTACATCACAAAACTGACACACAAGTCCTGATAAGTGTCTCCTGTCACACACTGACCTCTTCGATTTGTATGATGTGAGTGGAAATGATTATCGGTTTAATCTAAGAAGAGAATTAGAGTTAGTAAATGTATGAATCCATGATTATGCTAAACTAATTAAAAGGTCTCGTGTATGTCTGACAATTATTTCCAAACAGGTCAATGCTAGGAGGAAAATAAGTTGATGCTTCACTCATTTCCATCCACAAAACATTCACAGGCCATGAAATAATAGTCTGACATGTTTCCAAGTTAGATTTAGTTTGAAGTCCTTAGAAACTAGTAACATGTTCATATCACAGTTTGTTGCCAATTGCTTGGGTCTCTAACATCTGTTTCCATTTCAGCATCTTCAGAAAAGATTTACATAATAAAACATGCTAAATATATTTAAAATGTGTAAACCCCAATATGTTTAACTTGAAAAGGTTGTTCATGTTTAAAGCAGACCAATGTCAAGTCTATTTCCCTTAGATTTATACACTGGATTTTGAATCCTTGTTATCTAAATACTCCATGACAGAATACAAATAACAATTGAATCATCTTATTAGAAATAAATCAAGGAATATGATAAACACTAAATGTAAACAAACAATGGGGGTCATTTACTAAGGGCCCGAATCTGTGTTTTTTCCGACGGGTTATCCGAATATTTCCGATTTGCACCGATTTTCCCAGAATTGCCCCGGGATTTTGGCATACGCGATCGGATTGTGGCGCACCGCCGGCGGCATGCATGCTGCGAAAATCGAGGGGCGTGGCCGTAAAAAACCCGAGGGATTCGGAAAAACCGACGCATTTAAAAAAAAAAAGTGTCGCTTGACACACGCTTACCTGCACCCAGCGGAGGACAGTGAACTTCCGTGCACTCCGACGGACTTCAGCGCAGCAGTGACACCTGGTGGACATCGGGGGAACTACCTTAGTGAATCCCGGCTGGACCCAAATCCTCTGCAGGGAACGTGCTGTTGGATCGCGAATGGACCGGGTACGTAAATCTGCCCCAATGTGTG
Source organism: Engystomops pustulosus (assembly GCF_040894005.1). Classification (NCBI taxonomy): domain Eukaryota; kingdom Metazoa; phylum Chordata; class Amphibia; order Anura; family Leptodactylidae; genus Engystomops; species Engystomops pustulosus. The sequence continues at coordinate 100,213,399 of NC_092412.1, read as the reverse complement.
CACATTGGGGGAGATTTTTTTTGGTGTACAATTTCTGAAATAATCGCAATTACTTGTGAAACGCCTGTAATTGCAATTATTTTCCCACTATTAATCTAATTTACTGGCGTTTCGCTCAACCAGTGGTTGTGGTCTAAGCCTCCTGATCTACCTGCCAGACAGTGGACCCACAAGCGCCGGAGTATGATAAAATCCCCTCATTATACTCCGTGCCATATAGAATCTATTAAATCCTAGAAGACTTTATGAAGTTATGCTGAACTCCGAGATAACAGTTCAGTTACAGGAGTGGTGTAATTCCAATGTGTTTTCTTACATAGTGTTAAAAGATCATATGCTCATCATGTTCTCAGAGAACAAAGAATTGCAACTCCCTATTTATTTACCCAAGGGCATTCTAAGGCATTGTAGGGGCCTTGGGTCTGGAATAAAATCTAGGTGTTGCAGCGGGTCACATGTCGTCTTTTGTTCTATACAAATGATAAACACAGATGAACAGCACTTGACTATCTTTGGCTATTACTTGCTTTATCTTTGATAAGTGTAGTGGGTACTTATAACACACAGGTATGTATGACACATACTATGTGAGGAGGAAAGAAAAGGAAAGCAGTATGTGGGGGTACAGTACAAGTCAGCCAAGCACATCTAGAGGCTGCACCTACAAGTAGTGGACATAATTCCACCATGGGGTGCAAATCTCAAATAATTTGTAATTATTTTTTGTTGTTGTGGAGGATAGAGGTGAACCTGTCATTTACCATGTACCAGTTCAGCCAATGTTTTTTCTTGTCTGTGTAGCTACAAAGTAGAATTAGAGAAGTTGCTGAGAGGTGTGGGGAAAGCTATGTATGTTCCAAATAAATAATGTCTTACTGGGACATTTACAAAGGTTGTGCCCTGTACCAGAGTAAATAAGGCTATATACCTTGACTCATAGGTGCTTAACTCTAGGGCAGTGGTGGCGAACCTATGGCACGGGTGCCAGAGGTGGCACTCAGAGCCCTCTCTATGGGCACCCGCGCCATCACCCCACCACAGACTTTGCCAGACAGGATTCAAGGTTTCTTGAAGTCCCATGCAGCCCAGGACCCTTGAAGGAAGCTACAATGATAGCCAAAGCTTTTTCTCCTTCTTTGTACTGTATTGGTGTCCTCAGGTGCCTAAACAATTTAAACCTGTGACAGAGCAGGGGGTAAAAGTTACTGTTTAAATTGTCGCATCGACACTTTGCGAAAAATATGTGGGTTTTGGATGTAGTTTGGGCACTCGGCGTCTAAAAGGTTTGCCATCACTGCTCTAGGGCATGACAGTCAAACATATTCCCAAAATATGAGCAATTAAATGGGTTCCCGCCACTTAGTGAGAGATTCTGGTGGACCCCACTAAAACAAAACGTTAAAAGAGCTGTCTAGCATGAATGTTTTCTGACTACTTTTGCATCTAGATTCCCAGAGGCCCTACCTCTCGCTTTGTGATATATGATAACTATTGTCAATTTTAGAATACACAAGGCCAAATTAAACCTATGAAATGAGGCCTCTGGCATTGGGGACAATTCAAGCAATAAGGTTTTAACTGGTTATAGCTTTGGAATGCTCTAACATATCCAGGGGATTTTGAGATTGTTTTTTTGTGACATATTGTACTTCGAATTAACTTAAAAATTTGGATGATATCTTTTCAAAGTTCTCAATTCCCTACTTATGAAGCAGATAATCACAGCACCAAAATTATTTCATAACTTACATGCCTGCTTTATGTTGGCATGTTTTTTTTAAATTCCACGTTTTTTTTCTAGAATGTTATGAGGCTCAGAATTTTGGTGCCATTTTTCTCATTTTTTTTATAGGGTCCTGCTCAACTTTCAAATGACTGTGAAAGGCTGAAAAAATAGCAAGACTCGTAAATTACCCCATTATGGACGCTACACACTTTAATGTATGAAAAAGCACTTTTAAGAAGTTTGTTAACCCTTTAGGTGTTTTATAGGGGTTAAAACAAAATGGAGATGCAGTGTACAAATTGTAATATTTTTGGACAATACATTCATTTTGGGTGGAAAATGAAACATTCGCAGTGGATTAAATGAAAAAAAGCTCCACAATGTTTAATACCCAATCTATCCCGACTATACCAATACCCCATATGTGGTGGTAAACTGCTGTATTGGCACACGGCCGGGCATGGAAGGGAAGGAGCACCATCCAGAGCAGATTTGCATTGTCAAATTGTACAGGCTTATTTTTTTGCCACAAGAGATGCACTTTTCTGGTACATAATTTTTGGGCATCTATAGCTAATTGATAAGATTTTATTAACACTTTGTTGGTGGAGAAAATGAAAATCATCAATTTTTGGTAAGATTTTTTTGTTTAGTATTTTTGGCCATTTACCATACCATAAAAATAATATATTATATTTTTGGACTATAAGATGCACTTTTTAGCAAGAAAAATTCCAGCACTGCCAGACCCTCCTGACCGCTGTAATGGAGATCGGGTGATGCCCTGATATAGAGCTGCATCTGATCTCCCAGCGAGGAGAGCCTCCGCACTGCTCTCCCCTCTCCCGGGTGTCCGACAGGACCTGCGGTGACATCGGCATCATATGACTGATCACATGCTTCTTACATCACCACAGGTCTGATACTGCCATGCTGCGCTGGGACAGGGTAAGAAGAAGGAGGGAAGGATTCTGTAAGTGTGTAGTACTTCCCAGTGTGTTCCTGGCTGTGTATGTATTCAAATGTGTAGTACTTCCCAGTGTGTGCCTTATGTGTGTATAGTAGAGCTGTGTATGTATTCATGTGTAGAGTAGTTCCCAGAATGTTCCTCATGTGTGTATAGTAGAGCTGTGTATGTATTCAAATGTGTAGTACTTCCCAGTGTGTGCCTTATGTGTGTATAGTAGAGCTGTGTGTGTATTCATGTGTAGAGTAGTTCCCAGAATGTTCCTCATGTGTGTATAGTAGAGCTGTGTATGTATTCATGTGTGTAGTACTTCCCAGTGTGTTCCTTATATGTGTATAGTAGTGATGTGTACTTATGCATGTGTATAGTACTTCCCAGTGTGTTCCATATATGTGTATAGTAGAGCTGTGTATGTATTCAAGTGTAGAGTAGCTCCCAGAATGTTCCTTAGGTGTGTATAGAAGAGCTGTGTGTGTATTCATGTGTAGAATAGCTCACAGAGTGTTCCTTATGTGTGTATAGTAAAGCTGTGTATGTATTCATGTGTAGAGTAGTTCCCAGTGTTACTTATTTGTGTATAGTAGAGCTGTGTGTGTATTCATGTGTGTAGTACTTACCAGTGTGTTCCTTATTTGTGTAGAGTAGCTCACAGAGTGTTCCCATACCTCCCAACCGTCCCGTTTTCAGCGTGACAGTCCCGTTTTTTGGGCTCTGTCACGCTGCAACGGGCGACGGAGAGGATGTCCTGGGCCCCTCCCACTTTTCCCGATTTGTCCCGCCTCCTCCAGTCCCCCTAGTTTAGAGCTGCACAGCAGCCAAGGCATGGGGGCCAGGAGGAGGTGGGACCAGCCCCTGCTACCTCCTCACATGATGTCTGCACCAATCATGTGAGGAGCGAGCTCCGCCCCCGGCTGGCCACTCCCCCTCCGCGAGTCATTCAGACTCCAGCCCGGGAGAAGTAGAATGATTGCAAGTAAGAGACTGAGGGGACAGGGGGGGCCACAGGAAGAGGACAGTGGGGCTGGAGGCTACAGAAGGAGGACAGGGGGAAACAGGGAGAGGAGCCAGGAGGAGGATAGAGGACAGGGGGGGCTGGAGGCTACAGGAGGAGGACAGTGAGCCACAGGCAGAGGAGCCAGGAGGAGGATAGAGGACAGGGGGGGCTGGAGGCTACAGGAAGAGGACAGGGGGCCACATGGAGAGGAGCCAGGAGAAGGATAGAGAACAGGGGGGCTGGAGGTTACAGGAAGAGGACAGGGGGGGCTGGAGGCTACAGGAGGAGGGCAGGGGGCCACAGGGAGAGGAGCCAGGAGGAGGATAGAGGACAGGGGGGGCTGGAGGCTACAGGAGGAGGACAGTGGGCCACAGGGAGAGGAGCCAGGAGGAGGATAGAGGACAGGGGGGGCTGGAGGCTACAGGAAGAGGACAGGGGGCCACAGGGAGAGGAGCCAGGAGGAGGATAGAGAACAGGGGGGCTGGGGGTTACAGGAAGAGGACAGGGGGGGCTGGAGGCTACAGGAGGAGGACAGGGGGGGCTGGAGGCTACAGGAGGAGGACAGGGGGCCACAGGGAGAGGAGCCAGGAGGAGGATAGAGAACAGGGGGGCTGGAGGTTACAGGAAGAGGACAGGGGGTGCTGGAGGCTACAGGAGGAGGACAGGGGGGCCACAGGGAGAGGAGCCAGGAGGAGGATAGAGAACAGGGGGGCTGGAGGTTACAGGAAGAGGACAGGGGGGGTGGAGGCTACAGGAGGAGGACAGTGGGGCTGGAGGCTACAGGAGGAGGACAGGGGGCCACAGGGAGAGGAGCCAGGAGGAGGATAGAGAACAGGGGGGCTGGAGGTTACAAGAAGAGGACAGGGGGGGTGGAGGCTACAGGAGGAGGACAGTGGGGCTGGAGGCTACAGGAGGAGGACAGGGGGCCACAGGGAGAGGAGCCAGGAGGAGGATAGAGGACAGGGGGGGGCTGGAGGCTACAGGAAGAGGACAGGGGGCCACAGGGAGAGGAGCCAGGAGGAGGATAGAGAACAGGGGGGCTGGAGGTTACAGGAAGAGGACAGTGGGGGCTGGAGGCTACAGGAGGAGGACAGGGGGCCACAGGGAGAGGAGCCAGGAGGAGTATAGAGAACAGGGGGGCTGGAAGCTACAGGAGGTGGACAGGGGGGGCTGGAGGCTACAGGAGGAGGACAGGGGGGCTGGAGGCTACAGGAGGAGGACAGGGGGCCACAGGGAGAGGAGCCAGGAGGAGGCTAGAGGGCGGGGGGGCTGGAGGCTACAGGAGGAGGACAGGGCCACAGGGAGAGGATCCAGGAGGAGGATAGAGGACAGGGGGGCTGGAGGCTACAGGAGGAGGACAGGGGGCCACAGGGAGAGGAGCCAGGAGGAGGATAGAGAACAGGAAGAGGATTGAGAACAGGAGGAGGCTGGAGGACAGGAGGATGCTGGAGGACAGGAGGATGCTGGAGGACACAGGAGGAGCTGGAGGACAGGAGGAGGAGGCTGGAGGACAGGAGGAGGAGGATGGAGGACAGGAGGCGGCTGGAGGACAGGAGGAGGCTGAAGGACAGGAGGCTACAGGAGGAGGCTGGAGGACAGGAGGCTACAGGAGGGGGGCAGGGGGGGTGGAGGCTACAGGAGGAGGACAGTGGGGCTGGAGGCTACAGGAGGAGGACAGGGGGCCACAGGGAGAGGAGCCAGGAGGAGGATAGAGAACAGGGGGGCTGGAGGTTACAGGAAGAGGACAGGTGGGGTGGAGGCTACAGGAGGAGGACAGTGGGGCTGGAGGCTACAGGAGGAGGACATGGGGCCACAGGGAGAGGAGCCAGGAGGAGGATAGAGGACAGGGGGGCTGGAGGCTACAGGAAGAGGACAGGGGGTCACAGGGAGAGGAGCCAGGAGGAGGATAGAGAACAGGGGGGCTGGAGGTTACAGGAAGAGGACAGTGGGGGCTGGAGGCTACAGGAGGAGGACAGGGGGCCACAGGGAGAGGAGCCAGGAGGAGGATAGAGAACAGGGGGGGCTGGAGGCTACAGGAGGTGGACAGGGGGGGCTGGAGGCCACAGGAGGAGGACAGGGGGGCTGGAGGCTACAGGAGGAGGACAGGGGGCCACAGGGAGAGGAGCCAGGAGGAGTCTAGAGGGCGGGGGGGCTGGAGGCTACAGGAGGAGGACAGGGGGCCACAGGGAGAGGATCCAGGAGGAGGATAGAGGACAGTGGGGCTGGAGGCTACAGGAGGAGGACAGGGGGCCACAGGGAGAGGAGCCAGGAGGAGGATAGAGAACAGGAAGAGGATTGAGAACAGGAGGAGGCTGGAGGACAGGAGGATGCTGGAGGACACAGGAGGAGCTGGAGGACAGGAGGAGGAGGCTGGAGGACAGGAGGAGGAGGATGGAGGACAGGAGGCGGCTGGAGGACAGGAGCTACAGGAGGAGGCTGAAGGACAGGAGGCTACAGGAGGAGGCTGGAGGACAGGAGGCTACAGGAGGGGGACAGGGGGGGTGGAGGCTACAGGAGGAGGACAGTGGGGCTGGAGGCTACAGGAGGAGGACAGGGGGCCACAGGGAGAGGAGCCAGGAGGAGGATAGAGAACAGGGGGGCTGGAGGTTACAGGACGAGGACAGGTGGGGTGGAGGCTACAGGAGGAGGACAGTGGGGCTGGAGGCTACAGGAGGAGGACATGGGGCCACAGGGAGAGGAGCCAGGAGGAGGATAAAGGACAGGGGGGCTGGAGGCTACAGGAAGAGGACAGGGGGCCACAGGGAGAGGAGCCAGGAGGAGGATAGAGAACAGGGGGGCTGGAGGTTACAGGAAGAGGACAGTGGGGGCTGGAGGCTACAGGAGGAGGACAGGGGGCCACAGGGAGAGGAGCCAGGAGGAGGATAGAGAACAGGGGGGGCTGGAGGCTACAGGAGGTGGACAGGGGGGGCTGGAGGCTACAGGAGGTGGACAGGGGGGGCTGGAGGCTACAGGAGGAGGACAGGGGGGCTGGAGGCTACAGGAGGAGGACAGGGGGCCACAGGGAGAGGAGCCAGGAGGAGGCTAGAGGGCGGGGGGGCTGGAGGCTACAGGAGGAGGACAGGGGGCCACAGGGAGAGGATCCAGGAGGAGGATAGAGGACAGGGGGGCTGGAGGCTACAGGAGGAGGACAGGGGGCCACAGGGAGAGGAGCCAGGAGGAGGATAGAGAACAGGAAGAGGATTGAGAACAGGAGGAGGCTGGAGGACAGGAGGAGGCTGGAGGACAGGAGGATGCTGGAGGACACAGGAGGAGCTGGAGGACAGGAGGAGGAGGCTGGAGGACAGGAGGAGGAGGATGGAGGACAGGAGGCGGCTGGAGGACAGGAGCTACAGGAGGAGGCTGAAGGACAGGAGGCTACAGGAGGAGGCTGGAGGACAGGAGGCTACAGGAGGAGGCTGGAGGACAGGAGCCTACAGGAGGAGGCTGGAGGACAGGAGCCTACAGGAGGAGGCTGGAGGACAGGAAGCTACAGGAGGAGGCTGGAGGACAGGAGGCTACAGGAGGAGGCTGGAGGACAGGAGGCTACAGGAGGAGGCTGAGGACAGGGGGCTACAGGAGGAGGCTGGAGGACAGGGGGCTATAGGAGGAGGCTGGAGGACAGGGGGCTACAGGAGGAGGCTGGAGGACAGGGGGCTACAGGAGGAGGCTGGAGGACAGGGGGCTACAGGAGGAGGCTGGAGGACAGGGGGCTACAGGAGGAGGCTGAAGGACAGGAGACTACAGGAGGAGGCTGGAGGACAGGAGCTACAGGAGGAGGATGGAGGACAGGAGGAGGCTGGAGGACAGGGGGCTACAGGAGGAGACTGGAGGACAGGGGGCTACAGGAGGAGGCTGGAGGACAGGAGACTACAGGAGGAGGCTGGAGGACAGGAGGAGGATGGAGGACAGGGGGGCGCAGGAGGAGGACAGGAGGCTACAGGAGGACGCTGGAGGACAGGAGGCTACATTATGAGGAGGATAGAGAACAGGGACCACACCATGTGAGGAGGGGTGCGGGTAGGATACAGATAATATTATGTGTAAGTTTGGGGAGATAAATAAAAGTGGAAAATGAAATGTAAAGGGAGGATAAAATTAAAGATGGGTTTTATATGTTGCAAATTTGCATTAGGGGGCATTAAACGGGTCCATGGGGGTGGGGGGTGGCCAAAGTAAGAGGCATCATACAATGTGGGGACCACGAAGGTGGATATTATACTATGCTTGTGAGTGGGACAATGGGCGTGGTTTAGAAAAGGGGGAGGGGCTTTTGTCCCTCTTTCTCTCGTCCAAAAGTTGGGAGGTATGGTGTTCCTTATGTGTGTATAGTAAAGCTGTGTGTGTATTCATGTGTAGAGTAGTTCCCAGAGTGTTACTTATTTGTGTATAGTAGAGCTGTGTGTGTATTCATGTGTGTAGTACTTCCCAGAGTGTTCCTTATTAGAGATGAGCGAGCACTAAAATGCTCGGGTACTCGTTATTCGAGACAAACTTTTCCCGATGCTCGAGTGCTCGTTTCGAGTAACGAGCCCCATTGAAGTCAATGGGAGACTCGAGCATTTTTCAAGGGGACCAAGGCTCTGCACAGGGAAGCTTGGCCAAACACCTGGGAACCTCAGAAAAGGATGGAAACACCACGGAAATGGACAGGAAACAGCAGGGGCAGCATGCATGGATGCCTCTGAGGCTGCTTAATCGCACCATTATGCCAAAATTATGGGCAACAGCATGGCCATGACAGAGTGACCGAATGAGGCTAGATAGCATCTAAAGCATGCAATAATTGACCCTGACACTATAGGGGACGGCATGCAGAGGCAGCGGCAGCAGCGGCAGGCTAGAGAGTGTCATGGCAACATACCCTAAATGGACTCAGGCTTCAAACCAATGGGTGGCAGAGAGGAACCAAAGGAGGTGAGCAAGAAGCGCTCAAATAATATCGGTACATGATAAAAGTTTGCCAGTATATTTTGTGGATTACACAGCAGGGTGGCGACAAAGTTAACATGGAAGCCATGAAAACAATTCAAAATTCTGCCTGACACAGCTCGTTTGATAAGGGGACCATGTATGGAGGCAGTGAACTAGTAGTAGATTAAAGGTGCTGCAGTTAAAACTATGTTAGTTGGATCTTGGCATGGAGCTGGCGCTCCGCTGCCAGGCGAGCTTTCGCCAATCCAAGCCCCTGTCTCTAGGCTACTCCCCAAACAGCACTTCTAAGAACCTTTTGTATAAGATCAAGTGTAGTAGCGTTCTTATAAGTTTGGGATATGGCGGGTGAGGGGAATGTAAACATCTGCGCAAGAAGCGCTGAAATAATATCCGTAAATGAAAAAAGTTTTCCAGTATATTTTGTGGCTTACACAGCACGGTGGCGACAAAGTTAACAAGTTTGATGTGGAATGCCCTGTAATAGCTCTTGGGCGGTGTGCCTTTTATCACCTAGGCTCAGCAGTTTGAGCACCGCTTGCTGTCGCTTAGCGACGGCACTGCTGCTGTGCCTAGAGCTACCGACTGATGGCGCCATGCCCACGGATGGTAATTCGGAGGAGGAGGAGGTGGAGGAGGGGTGGGAGGAGGAGGAGGCATAGTAGGCCTGAAACACCTGGACCGAGGTAGGCCCCGCAATCCTCTGCGTCCGCAGTATATGACCAGCCCCAGGGTCAGACTCGGTCCCAGCCTGCACCAAGTTAAGTGTAGTAGCGTTCTTATAAGTTTGGAATATGGCGGGTGAGGGGAATGTAAACAGATGCGCAAGAAGCGCTGAAATAATATCCGTAAATGGTAAAAGTTTGCCAGTATATTTTGAGGATTACACAGCAGGGTGGCGACAAAGTTAACAAGTTTGTTGTGGAAGCCATGAAAACAACCCAAAATTCTGCCTGACACAGCACGTTTGATAAGGCGGCCATGTATGGAGGCAGTGAACTAGTAGTAGATTAAAGGTGCTGCAGTTAAAACTATGTTAGTTGGTTCTTGGCATGGAGCTGGCGCTCCGCTGCCAGGCGAGCTTTCGCCAATCCAAGCCCCTGTCTCTAGGCTACTCCCCAAACAGCACTTCTAAGAACCTTTTGTATAAGATCAAGTGTAGTAGCGTTCTTATAAGTTTAGGATATGGCGGGTGAGGGGAATGTAAACAGATGCGCAAGAAGCGCTGAAATAATATCCGTAAATGGTAAAAGTTTGCCAGTGTATTTTGTGGATAACACAGCAGGGTGGCGACAAAGTTAACAACTTTGATGTGGAATCCATGAAAACAACCCAAATTTCGGCCTGACACACCTCGTTTGATAAAGGGACGATGTATGGAGGCAGCTATATGGACGACTTTTGGAGGTAGCAATGGAGACAACGTGTGGAGGCTGCTATGGAGACAATTCAATTTGGATAGTGCCTGTATGTGGCAGTCCAAAAAAGTTTTCAAACCAGAGGAGCAGGTAGGTGGCCCTCCAGAAAAATGGAATAGATTGAGTGCCTGTATGTGGCAGTCCAAAAAACTTTTTAAACCAGAGGAGCAGGTAGGTGGCCCTCCAGAAAAATGGAATAGATTGAGTGCCTGTATGTGGCAGTCCAAAAAAGTTTTTAAACCAGAGGAGCAGGTAGGTGGCCCTCCAGAAAAATGGAATAGATTGAGTGCCTGTATGTGGCAGTCCAAAAAAGTTTTCAAACCAGAGGAGCAGGTAGGTGGCCCTCCAGAAAAATGGAATAGATTGAGTGCCTGTATGTGGCAGTCCAAAAAAGTTTTCAAACCAGAGGAGCAGGTAGGTGGCCCTCCAGAAAAATGGAATAGATTGAGTGCCTGTATGTGGCAGTCCAAAAAAGTTTTCAAACCAGAGGAGCAGGTAGGTGGCCCTCCATAAAAATTGAATAGATTGAGTGCCTGTATGTGGCACTCCCAAAAATTGTTTAAAACAGAGGACCGGGTCGGTGGCCCTCCATAAAAATTAAATGCATAAAGTACTATAGCTAGAGCCAGTGGGCCCTGTCAAAAAATAGCCAGTTTCCTCTGCTTTACTGTACAAAGAGGAGGAGAAGGAGGAAAATGAGGAGGAGGAGGAGTGGATAAATTATTCAGGTTGAGCTTCCTTCACCTGGTGGAGATTGGAAATTAGGAGAAATCCAGGCTTTATTCATCTTGATAAGCGTCAGCCTGTCAGCGCTGTCAGTCGACAGGCGTGTACGCTTATCGGTGATGATGCCACCAGCTGCACTGAAAACCCGCTCGGACAAGATGCTAGCGGCAGGGCAGGCAAGAACCTCCAAGGCGTACAGCGCCAGTTCGTGCCACATGTCCAGCTTTAAAACCCAGTAGTTGTAGGGAGCTGTGTGATCATTTAGGACGATGGTATGGTCAGCTACGTACTCCCTCACCATCTTTCTGTAAAGATCAGCCCTACTCTGCCGAGACTGGGGACAGGTGACAGTGTCTTGCTGGGGTGACATAAAGCTGGCAAAAGCCTTGTAAAGCGTACCCTTGCCAGTGCTGGACAAGCTGCCTGCTCGCCTACTCTCCCTCGCTACTTGTCCCGCAGAACTACGCACTCTGCCGCTAGCGCTGTCAGAAGGGAAATACTGTTTCAGCTTGTGCACCAGGGCCTGCTGGTATTCATGCATTCTCACACTCCTTTCCTCTCCAGGGATGAGAGTGGAAAGATTTTGCTTGTACCGTGGGTCCAGGAGAGTGAACACCCAGTAATCGGTGCTGGAATAAATTATTTGAACGCGAGGGTCACGGGATAGGCAGTCTAGCATGAAATCTGCCATATGCGCCAGAGTACCAACGCGTAAGAATTCACTCCCCTCACTGGCCTGACTGTCCATTTCCTCCTCCTCCAACTCCTCCAACTCCTCTTCTTCTGCCCATACACGCTCAACAGTGAAGGACTCAACAATGGTCCCCTCTTGTGTCTCGCCAACATTCTCCTCCTCTTCCTCCTCATCCTCCTCCACCTCCACCTCCTCCGATATGCGCTGAGAAACAGACCTAAGGGTGCTTTGGCTATCAACAAGGGAATCTTCTTCCCCCATCTCTTGTGAGGAGCGCAAAGCTTCCGACTTCATGCTGACCAGAGAGTTTTTCAACAGGCCAAGCAGCGGGATGGTGAGGCTGATGATGGCGGCATCGCCAGTGACCATCTGTGTTGACTCCTCAAAGTTACTCAGCACCTGACAGATATCAGACATCCACGTCCACTCCTCATTGTAGACTTGAGGAAGCTGACTGACCTGACTACCAGTTCTGGTGGAAGTTGACATCTGGCAGTCTACAATCGCTCGGCGCTGCTGGTAAACTCTGGATAACATGGTCAGTGTTGAATTCCACCTCGTGGGCACGTCGCACAACAGTCGGTGAGCGGGCAGTTGGAGGCGGCGCTGCGCTGCCCTGAGAGTGGCAGCATCTGTGCTGGACTTCCTGAAATGCGCACAGATGCGGCGCACCTTCGTGAGCAAATCAGACAGATTGGGGTATGTCTTGAGGAAACGCTGAACTATCAGATTTAACACATGGGCCAGGCATGGCACATGTGTCAGTCTGCCGAGTTGCAGAGCCGCCACCAGGTTACGGCCGTTGTCACACACAACCATGCCTGGCTTCAGGTTCAGCGGTGCCAGCCACAGATCAGTCTGCGCCGTGATGCCCTGTAATAGTTCTTGGGCGGTGTGCCTTTTATCGCCTAGGCTCAGCAGTTTGAGCACCGCCTGCTGTCGCTTAGCGACGGCACTGCTGCTGTGCCTAGAGCTACCGACTGATGGCGCCATGCCCACGGATGGTCGTTCGGAGGAGGAGGTGGAGGAGGGGTGGGAGGAGGAGGAGGCATAGTAGGCCTGAAACACCTGGACCGAGGTAGGCCCCGCAATCCTCGGCGTCGGCAGTATATGACCAGCCGCAGGGTCAGACTCGGTCCCAGCCTCCACCAAGTTAACCCAATGTGCCGTCAGCGACATATAGTGGCCCTGCCCGGCAGCACTCGTCCACGTGTCCGTGGTCAGGTGGACCTTGTCAGAAACGGCGTTGGTCAGGGCACGGATTATGTTGTCTGACACGTGCTGGTGCAGGGCTGGGACGGCACATCGGGAAAAGTAGTGGCGGCTGGGGACCGAATACCGAGGGGCGGCCGCCGCCATGAGGCTGCGAAAGGCCTCGGTCTCTACTAGCCTATAGGGCAGCATCTCCAGGCTTAGCAATCTGGAGATGTGCACATTAAGGGCTTGGGCGTGCGGGTGGGTTGCACTATATTTGCGTTTCCGCTCCAGCGTCTGGGGTATGGAGAGCTGAACGCTGGTGGATGCTGTGGAGGATCGTGGAGGCGACGATGGGGTTTTTGTGGCAGGGTCCTGGGCAGGGGGCTGACTATCAGCTGACACAGGGGAAGGAGCAGTGGTGTGCACGGCCGGAGGTGAACGCGCTTGTTGCCACTGAGTGGGGTGTTTAGCATTCATATGCCTGCGCATACTGGTGGTAGTTAAGCTATTAGTGGTGGAACCCCTGCTGATCCTGGTTTGGCAAATGTGGCACACCACAGTCCGTCGGTCATCCGGTGTTTCCTTAAAGAACCTCCAGACTTCTGAAAATCTAGCCCTCGCCGCAGGAGCCCTCGCCACGGGAGCTTCACTAGTTGACACATTTGGCGCTGATGCACCAGCTCTGGCCCTGCCTCTCCGTCTGGCCCCACCACTGCCTCTTCCAACCTGTTCTGGTCGAGGACTCTCCTCCGTCTCAGAAGCACTGTGTTCACCCGGCCTCTCAACCCAGCTTGGGTCTGTCACCTCATCATCCTCCGATCCCTCAGTCTGCTCCCCCCTCGGACTTCCTGCCCTGACAACAACTTCCCCACTGTCTGACAACCGTGTCTCCTCATCGTCGGACACCTCTTTACACACTTCTTCCAGTACGTCAACAAGGTCATCATCACCCACAGACTGCGACTGGTGGAAAACCTGGGCATCGGAAAATTGCTCATCAGCAACTGGACAAGTGGTTTGTGACTGTGGGAAGGGTCCAGAAAACAGTTCCTCAGAGTATGCCGGTTCAAATGGCAAATTTTGCTGGGAGGGGGCAGACTGGGGGGGAGGAGGCTGAGGTGCAGGAGCTGGAGGAGTGCCGATTTCAGTGACATGGGTGGACTGCGTGGAAGACTGACTGGTGGACAAATTGCTCGAAGCATTGTCGGCAATCCACGACATCACCTGTTCGCACTGTTCTGGCCTAAACAGTGCTCTACCACGAGTCCCAGTAACTTCAGACATGAACCTAGGGAGTGTAGCTCTGCGGCGTTCCCCTGCTCCCTCATAAGCAGGTGGTGTCTCACCCCGCCCAGGACCACGGCCTCTGACCCCTGCAGTAGTTGGACGCCCACGTCCCCGCCCTCGTCCTTTACCCCTAGCCCTCGGGTTAAACATTTTGAAAATGAGAGTTATAACTTTAATTTTTTTTTTTACTTTTTTTTGTGTTTTTTTTTTTTTGTGTGTTTTTTAGTTTTTAAAACCAAACGATGCTATCCTATTGCTATGGCTATTTTCTAGCCAAGTATGAAAGCACACTGCTATGCCAGATGAGATGACGCTGAGTTATTAAAAAAATAAACGTAAAATAAAAAAGGAAATGGCAGACTGTGCCTAATTGAAATACAACCCCGGGCCCTAATAAATTTTCCCACTTCGGTCTTTGCGATGGATATGTGCGTCACTAAGCGCAAAACACAGTGGTCGCAAGTCTCACTCCAAATTGCTCACAATTTGCTAGTAGATGCACTGCAGCAACTACAGCCACCAGCAGATCAACCAGAAATCAAATATATATAACGCTACTGTAGGCGTAAGTAAGCCGTTTGGATTCTCCTATGGCTATTTTCTAGCCAAGTATTAAAGCACACTACTATGCCAGATGAGATGACGCTGAGTTATGAAAAAAATAAACGTAAAATAAAAAAGGAAATGGCAGACTGTGCCTAATTGAAATACAACCCCGGGCCCTAATAAATTTTCCCACTTCGGTCTTTGCGATGGATATGTGCGTCACTAAGCGCAAAACACAGTGGTCGCAAGTCTCACTCCAAATTGCTCACAATTTGCTAGTAGATGCACTGCAGCAACTACAGCCACCAGCAGATCAACCAGAAATCAAATATATATAACGCTACTGTAGGCGTAAGTAAGCCGTTTGGATTCTCCTATGGCTATTTTCTAGCCAAGTCTTAAAGCACACTACTATGCAAGATGAGATGACGCTGAGTTATGAAAAAAATAAACGTAAAATAAAAAGAAACTGGCAGACTGTGCCTAATTGAAATCAAACCCCTAATAAATTTTCCCACTTTGGTGTTTGAGGTGGATATGTGTGTCACTAAGAGCTAAACACAACGGTAGCAAGTCCCCCTGCTAATTCCTCACAATATGGTACTAGCTGCACTACTAGTGCCAGCAAGCCCAGCCACAAGCAAATAAAAAAAAAAAGTATAACGTTATTGTAGCCCTAAGAAGGGCTGTTGGGTTGTTGTAGAATCACTCCTGCCTAACAGTAAGCTAATAGAACACCCTAACGCTTTCCCTGACCAGCAGCAGCTCTCTCCCTAGCGGCATCCAGACAGAGAATGATCCGAGCAGCGCGGGCAGCGGCTAGTCTATCCCAGGGTCACCTGATCTGGCCAGCCAGCCACTGCTATCAACGTGTAAGGGTACCACGTCATGCTGGGTGGAGTGCAGAGTCTCCTGGCTTGTGATTGGCTCTGTTTCTGGCCGCCAAAAAGCAAAACGGCGGGAGCTGCCATTTTCTCGAGCGGGCGAAATGCTCGTCCGAGCAACGAGCAGTTACGAGTACGCTAATGCTCGATCGAGCATCAAGCTCGGACGAGTATGTTCGCTCATCTCTATTCCTTATGTGTGTATAGTAAAGCTGTATATGTATTCATGTGTAGAGTAGCTCACAGAGTGTTCCTTATTGTATATAGTAAAGCTGTGTGTATTCATGTGTAGAGTAGTTCCCAGAGTGTTACTTATTTGTGTATAGTAGTGATGTGTACTTATTCATGTGTGTAGTACTTACCAGTATGTTTCTTATTTGTGTATAGCAGAGCTGTATATGTATTCATGTGTAGAGTAGCTCACAGAGTGTTCCTTATGTGTGTATAGTAAAGCTGTGTGTATTCATGTGTAGAGTAGTTCCCAGAGTGTTACTTATTTGTGTATAGTAAAGCTGTGTGTGTATTCATGGTGTAGTACTTCCCAGAGTGTTCCTTATGTGTGTATAGTAGAGCTGTGTATGTATTCATGTGTGTAGTACTTCCCAGAGTGTTCCTTATGTGTGTATAGTACCGCTGTGTATGTATTTGTGTGTGTAGTACTTCCCAGTGGGTTCCTTATGTGTGTATAGTAGAGCTGTGTGTGTATTCCTGTGTAGAGTACTTCTCAGTGTGTTCCTTATATGTGTATAGTAGAGCTGTGTATGTATTCATATGTATAGTACTTCCCAGTGTGTTCCTTATATTAGATGAAGCAGGGCTGTGTGTGTAAATGTAGGAATGTAGCAGGGCTGTGTGTGCAGATTGATACACATACCAAATATGTGTGTGTGTGTGTGTGAGGGGGTTGTGTATTTGAGTTTTTTATACTTTATTCAGTGTTTGTGTGGGAAAGTGACATTTTAGAGGCTTGTATTTTTATTTATTTATTTATTTTAATGTTTTAAACTTTTTCTTTAAACTTTTTTTTTTTACTTATACAAACTTGAACCAGCGATGCTCTGATACATCCAATACATCCCATGCTTGACCGCGGTGTGTAAGGGGTTAACACCTGCGATCAGAAATGACAAAGGACATATATGGGAAAAGCTCTGAAGAAGGTAAAAACTACTCTTTTTCTTATGATTAAAACATGAACAAAATGCCACCTTATTATTGCTGAGTAGTGGCAGTGCCAAAGGTTGGACCTCCCCCAGTCATATATTGAATCTCTGCAATGCATTTAGAAAATCCTCAGAACAATTCAAATTCAAATGTTTTCAAATTTTATGTTTCATTCCATCATTCCTCAATACCTAATAATGAAATAGATATCAGGTGGGGGGGAATAAGTTTCTCCTGTGCAGAAACAGGTCAGGTTTCCTGCTCTCTTCTTTTTACAAGAAAACTTGTAAAAAAATCAATCAATAAATAAAAAAAATGGAAATGTCTTTTATGACCTTATGGTGGACATATAAACTAATAAAGTAAAAAAAAAAAACATGCACATACAAGTATAGATTTTGTATGTATTCAGGGAAATGATGTCAACATTAACATAATAATTAGCTTGAGAATGGCTGCATAGAGTCAGCCGAAACGTAGCACTAACCACTGTTGGAATAAACATTCACTATTTATCTTGGAGTGCTGCTTCCTTCCTTGGAGTTTGTAAACATAATAATTAGGGTATAGTATTGTGGGAGATTTGGCCCAGTAGAGACCGTGGTAGCGGGCTGCTGTGATGCAGTTCAAGACAGTGACACCAAAGTACAGTCCAAAACAGGTCTCGCCTGCGTTTATTGCAGCAGCAAAATAAAACAGCCTTTACATTCAGGCATTAAATAAACAAAAATCCTACCCGTCAGGGTGCTAACTATACAGGTGTTCACTAACTCACCACTATACAAAATCACTTGGCTGCTCCAGGCACAGAGGTCAGGGCTGTGTGCTCTCCAGCCTCCTTCCAGAGAGAGACAACATTCTGAGCACTGCTGAGCGGCTTTATTAGCCTGATTGGCTGTTCCCACCACCTGTGTCCAAGGTGCTGGACACCCAACCTCAGCACTAAGGCCTTGCATAATAGCAAAACCTAGGGGAAACATACCGCCCATCCACAGTTAACCCCTTCAGTGTCTCACATACCCTCCCCCTCTGTTTGACCCTGTGGGGGCGAACACTTTTGGCCATCAGACAGTGGGTACGAGACAGGGCATCGGCATTCCCATGCAGCTTTCCTGCTCGATGTTCTACCATGAATTTGAAATTCTGCAACATTAGGAACCACCTTGTGACCCTGGCGTTCCTCTCTTTGGCCTGACTCATCCAGGTGAGGGGAGAGTGATCGGTCACCAGTGTAAACTGTCGCCCTATCAAGTAATACCTCAGGGATTCCAGAGCCCATTTTATCGCCAAGCACTCCCTCTCAACTATACTGTAGTTCTTCTCAGGAGGTGTGAGCTTGCGGCTCAGGAATGTCACAGGATGTTCCTCACCCTCCACTACTTGGGAAAGCCCCTAAGCCCACGTCAGAAGCGTCAGTCTGCACAATAAAGGTCTTGGTGAAGTTAGGGGTGATCAGTACCGGTCCCTCGCACAAAACCGTCTTAAGTCGCTGAAACGCCCCCTCAGCCTCTTCACTCCACTTTACCATCACCGCCCTGCTACCCTTGGTCAGGTCAGTCAGGGGTGCCGCTATGGTAGCAAAATCGGGGATAAATCGGCGATAATAGCCTACTATGCCTAGGAAAGCCCTCACTTGCTTCTTGCTCATAGGTCGTGGCCACTGCTGGATCGCCTCTACTTTATTTACTTGGGGTTTGATGACACCTCGCCCAATACGGTACCCCAGGTAACGGGCCTCTTCCAGACCCAGAGCACATTTTTGGGGGTTCGCTGTCAACCCTGCTGCCCTCAGGGAGTCTATCACTGCTTGCACCTTGGCCAGGTGACTCTCCCAATCGTTACTATAAACTATGATGTCATCCAGATAGGCCGAGGCATATCTCCGGTGAGGTTTTAGCACGAGATCCATTAACCTCTGGAATGTGGCGGGAGCCCCATGTAGCCCAAAGGGGAGTACCACGTACTGAAAAAGCCCATCAGGAGTAACAAAAGCGGTCTTCTCTTTGGCCCTGTCAGTAAGGGGTACCTGCCAATACCCTTTCGTCAGGTCAAGGGTGGAGAAGAATCTAGCCTGTCCAAGTCGTTCTATCAACTCGTCAACCCTGGGCATGGGATAAGAATCAAATTTGGACACCTCGTTCAACTTCCTAAAGTCATTGCAGAACCGTAGGGAACCATCAGGTTTGGGAATCAACACAATAGGACTTGACCAGTCACTTTTAGACTCCTCGATAACCCCCAGGTCTAACATTTGCCTGACTTCTTCGGATATGGCAAGCCGGCGCGCTTCAGGGACCCGGTAGGGTTTTTGGTGTACCCGGATGTGGGGTTCGGTTATGATATCATGCTTGATGACTGAAGTACGTCCCAGTAACTTAGAGAACACATCCACATTTCGGAGCACAAACTCCTTCGCTTCCTGAATCTGGGCCCTGGAGAGGGACTCCGAGATCCGTACTTCAGGCACCTTGGCATCGGGTACACCTACCTCCGGTGTCCCCTTCTTGGGGACAGACACTTTTTCTACTCCCACGGCCATCAGGGACTCTCTTTCCCTCCATGGCTTTAGGAGGTTCACGTGGTATATCTGTTCGGGTTTCCTCCTCCCCGGCTGAGATACCTTGTAGGTTACCTCCCCTACTTTCTCCATGACCTCATATGGTCCTTGCCATTTTGCCAAGAACTTGCTCTCAACGGTGGGCACCAGAACTAGCACTCTGTCGCCTGGGTTAAAGGTCCTGAGTCTGGCTGACCTATTGTAGACCCTAGACTGGGCCTCTTGTGCCCTTGTCATGTGCTCCTTTACAAGGGGCATTACCGCCGCTATGCGGTCCTGCATAAGGGAGACGTGTTCTATCACACTACGGTGGGGGGTCCTCTCCTGTTCCCAGGTCTCCTTGGCTACATCCAAAAGCCCACGCGGGGAACGGCCATATAACAGCTCAAAGGGTGAGAAACCCGTGGAGGACTGGGGAACTTCACGTATGGCAAACATCAAATAGGGCAACAAACAATCCCAGTCCTTCCCATCCTTGCTGACCACCCTCTTTAGCATCCCCTTCAAGGTCTTGTTAAACCTCTCGACTAGGCCATCTGTCTGAGGATGATACACAGAGGTGCGGAGCTGTTTAACCTGCAGTAACTTACACATCTCCTTCATTACCCTAGACATGAATGGGGTACCCTGGTCAGTCAAGATTTCCTTGGGGAGGCCTGTGCGTGAGAATACCTGGAACAGCTCCTTAGCAATATTTTTGGAGGAGGTGTTCCTTAATGGAATCGCCTCGGGATACCGCATAGCGTAGTCCAGGATAACCAGGATGTATTGGTGCCCCCTTGAGGATTTGACTATGGGGCCAACCAGATCCATTGCAATCCGTTCAAATGGCACCTCTATGATTGGTAGCGGGACCAAAGGACTCCTGAAGTGGGACACCGGGGCAGTAAGTTGACACTCAGGGCAGGAGCTACAATACCGGTTTATCTCCTCCCACACCCCGGGCCAGAAAAATCTCTGCAGGATCCTCTCCCGGGTCTTCTCAGCACCTAAGTGCCCTCCCAGCACATGTTTGTGTGCCAACTCTAGCACCAGCCTACGGTGAGATTGGGGTACTACAAGTTGCTCAACCTCCTCACCCGGTATCTGGTCGACCCTATACAACAGCTCCCCAACAATCACCATTCGGGGGTATATTTTGTCAGCCCCTGGTATTTGGAGTACCCCATTTATCACCTTAACATTCTCCCGTGCTTTACACAAGGTAGGGTCCTGTAGCTGTGCAGCCCCAAAATTCTCACGGAAAAACTCAAGGTCCGGCATGTCGGCCACTTCCTCGTGGCCCTCGACCTCACCAGCTAGGACCTCTAGGGGAGAGAATTCATCACATGGGGTCACCCCTACTGCTGGTGTGGGTACATCGGCCTCAAAGGGTTCAGGGGCCAAGGCCGGACATACCTGGCGTCCATTATCTGCAACAGCACCTGAGGTGGGTCTTCGTCTCCAGAGGTCCCAAAACACCGGTAAGTCTCTGCCGATAATAGCCTCATGAAACAGGGTCCCCACCACCCCCACTTCATGGGTAATAGTACCACAAGGTGTATGTAGGTTGATGACAGCAGTGGGATATTCGCGAGTGTCCCCATGTATACACAACACTCCCACTTTACGCCCACTGTACAGTCCAGGATCAACCCAAGTTCCCCGCACCAGGGTAACCAGACTCCCTGAGTCTAGCAAGGCTTCCACCGTGTGACCACCGATTGTGACCATACACACTTGGGGTTCTGCATCCGTGACTGACTCGGCAGCCAGAACCGGCCGGGCAAACAGTGACATTCGCCGGGTCTGGTTGCAGTCCATTGGCTCCACTGACAGGGGACAGTTGGCAGCAATATGGTCCATTTCATGGCATCGCCAGCACTGGATACGGCTATGACCTCTGTCACGAGCCTCACTGGGTTTCTGTGTATCCAAGCCCCCCAGTGTACCCCCCCCCAACCTGACCTGTTTCCCTTTTTCTGCAGTAGCAGTCCTACCAGATGGTTTAATGGCCTTGTCACTGGCACTGCTTCGTGTGGGAGGGATAAGTAGAAGATCCTCCGTAGTCCGATATCTCTCTACTAGGGACACGAGTTCCTCAGCATTTGTGGGACCGGCCTGTCCAACCCACCGCTGGAGCCGAGAGGGCAGAGAACGGGTGAACTTGTCAAGAACCACTCTCTCGACCATCTGTGCTGGGGTGCAGTCATCGGGTTGTAGCCACTTCCGGACAAGATGGATCAGGCCATGCATTTGGGAGCGCGGGGGTAGTTTTTCAGAGTATGCCCACTGGTGGACCCGGCTGGAACGAACTTGAACGGTGACCCCAAGACGAGCCAGAATCTCCGCCTTTAGCTGGGGGTACTCACGGGCCTCCGTTTCACTCAGGTCGTAGTAGGCCTTCTGCGATTCGCCTGTCAGGAACGGCGCCAGGACATCTGCCCACTGCTCAGCTGGTAACTCCTCTCGCTCAGCTACTCGCTCGAACACAGTGAGATAAGCCTCCACGTCGTCGGTCGCCGTCATCTTTTGTAAAGCCTTCTGCACTGCAGCCCGTGCGGAATGCTGGACAACCGGGTACCCTTGCAAACCAGTATGGGACCCCTCAGTAGTCGTCGCTTGCGGTGCTGCCATAACGCCAGAAAACTTTTCCATCATCAGCTGGAACATGGCTCGGGACTCTTCCTGCTGTTGCTGTAGCATGGCTCGGGACTCTGCCTGCTGTTGCTGGAGCATGGCTTGCTGCTGTCGGGACCTCTCCTCCTGCTGCTGGAGCATGGCTTGCTGCAGCTGTCGATTAGCCTGGGACTCTTCCTGCTGCTGCTGCCGATTAGCTCTGGCCTCCTCCTGCTGCTGGCGGGACCTCTCCTCCTGCTGCTGAAGCATGGTCTGCTGCTGCTGCCGATTAGCTCTGGCCTCCTCTTGCAGGTATTTAATAAAGTCCTCCATCTTGGCTTTATCCTGCAATTTGCCTGCTGCTTTCACCCAGGCCATGCAATGTTGCAGGATGTAGCCAGCCTTTCAGGTGTGTGTCTTTTTGAACTGCCCGCATCCTCCACCATATGTGGGAGATTTGGCCCAGTAGAGACCGTGGTAGCGGGGTGCTGTGATGCAGTTCAAGACAGTGACACCAAAGTACAGTCCAAAACAGGTCTCGCCTGCGTTTATTGCAGCAGCAAAATAAAACAGCCTTTACATTCAGGCATTAAATAAACAAAAATCCTACCCGTCAGGGTGCTAACTATACAGGTGTTCACTAACTCACCACTATACAAAATTACTTGGCTGCTCCAGGCACAGAGGTCAGGGCTGTGTGCTCTCCAGCCTCCTTCCAGAGAGAGACAACACTTCCAGCTCTGCTGAGCGGTTTAAAAAAAAGACTGATTGGGCTGCTCCCATCACCTGTGTCCAAGGTGCTGGACACCCAACCTCAGCACTAAGGCCTTGCATAATAGCAAAACCTAGGGGAAACATACCGCCCATCCACAGTTAACCCCTTCAGTGTCTCACAGTATATAATCAAAATGTAGTGCTATGTAATAAAATATGCATGTGGTTCAGAGAGGGGAACTGTATAGTATACAAAAGATTTAGAGTAATATATTTATTATGAATTTTAGGGGACTATGCATTATAATTAAGGGGGGGCACACCATATATTATTTAGACTGTAGATTTTACATTTTTTCAGGGATATGAGGTAATTAATATAATGATCAGGGTATAGTATACATTATAATATTTCAAGGGGTCACAGTGTATGTTTCACATGTAAAGTGCACAGATTGGTCATTTCTGAAGAGTACATATTATTTAGGAGCATAGTTGTCATCCAAGCCATATAATATTGTAAGTGACTGCAATATTTTTTGGTGTGCAGTATGGAGATGTGCTGCATGGAACTGAAGTCATCAGGAGACTAATTCTACAGCGATAAGTCATGGCTGGTAGATGTCACCGTGGAGTTCTAGACCTGATGATGCAGATTCTCACCTGTACATTTCAAGATTAAACTTCTAGCTGTGTCTTATCTGTACTGTAGTCACTGTTAAACCTTCTGTTGTAATAGACAACTCTCAGCATGTGTAGTATCATCAAGCCAAATATGCCTTCTGAATGGCTATCAACAATATATGAGGGTGCTATTAGTTGTCAGTATTTTTTATTGAGGTGTCGGTGCTTTTACATGGTAAATTTACTGGACATGATGTTGTGGAGTGTTAGAGGTAGCTTGCTGCATTAATTTTTAAAAAAATATTTAAGAATGATGGGACCTACAATCTTTATACAGCCCAGTGCCCATTTTAGACTTAATCAACCACTGATCACAGATAGACTCCAATCATGGTGTAGAAACATCTTAAATATGATAAAGAAGAATGGGAAGCCCCCGGAGCATAGATTTTACAGTGTCATTGCAAATGGTGCAAAAGTTTAGGATTGATGTTTTTTTCAGGTTTCAACATAACAATGTGAAAAAAGTTAAAACGTTTTAAAGGCAACTTGTCATTAAGAAGAGGCACAATAAACCTTACTCACTCCTCAATGTGCATTTGTTGAAAAGTGCAGTACAGGCATCCCAGCTCAAATCTGCCTCCTCCTAGCAGTAAAAATCACTCCCCAAACTTCTTCTGCCTATGTCTATGCTGGCTCCGTCCATCGCCGATTGGCTCTGCCCATTGTCGTTTGGTCTTACCCATTACAGGGTGTGTGAAATGGTGACAAGATCTGCAGTTTCCCCACCCAGTGCTCACTGCTTAATATACCCTGCAGTTAGAGGGACAGCATTCTGGTAAAGACAGGAAGTGGAGAGGGAGACGATTTCCTGTCTGCTCAGAGACACAGAGCTGTCAATCAAAAGAAGGAGGCAGAGTTCACTGGCAGCTTGGAGAAATCGTGGTTCTTCTCTTCAGAATTGACTTTTATTGTCAGAAAAACGGCTGTAATTAAGTTACAATGCCTCAGTGGTAGATAATTTGCAGGTGACACGGGGGGGGGGGGAACCTTTAATCCTTTACCAGCAGGTATTACTAGTGTGTATTACTAGTGTGTATTACTAGTGTGTAGTATATGTAGTGTACTGCAGTATGCCAGTATACGGTAGGATCAATCACACAAGTACCCTAATGGGTCTGAAAAATAGTAAAATTTAAAAAAAAAGTAAAAAGAAATTACATTAAAAAACCCAAAAAATTAAAATCACCCCCTTTCCCTAGAAGTCATATAAATAAATAGTATTTAGGTATTGCCACATCCCAAAATATCCAATCTATTAAAATATAATAACAGTTTTTCACAGCATTTAACCCGTGATGGAAAATAGTACCTGAAGTCTAAAAGGGCATTTTTGCCATTTTTAAAAATGAAAAAAATGCAATAAAAAAGTTATCAAAAGGCTGATCATTCCTAAAAATAGAAGCATTGAAAACGTCATCAAAAGTCACGGCCCGAATGCTGCACACAGGGACTGAACTGACATGCTGAGTTCACTCCCGGTTTGCAGCATTCGGGCCGTGCGATCCGAGAAGCATGCGTTGCGAGTGTGATACGAGTTCATTGCATCACACTAGCGAGTGTAGAAGGGGCCTAAGTTCAGTTAGAGATCACGTGACCCTCCCTCTGCAGCCATTTTATGGACAAGAATCTCTGGCTGATGAGGTAAAAGACCTCATCAGCTTCACTTTACATATCAAGAAAGCGGTGCAGAAATTTCAATAGATGTATATTGGTAAATAACTTAAAGAGGACCTGTCACATCTAAAAACAGCACTAAAGTAAGCAGCTCCTAATGCTACAGCATATGCCGCAGTGTTACACTTCTAGCGTTATCGGAAACCTGCAGCGCTGTACAATAGAAAACGCCCTATCGCGATGTAAGCGGTTGGGTGTATTCATGAGGGGGCGCCAATAATACGCTGGTGCTGATAAGTCTCCTCCTATGATTTCTCCGGCTGTTACTGCAGGATTTGCCAGACAGGTGTCTTCAGCTCCTTGCCACACATCTCCACACTGTGTCCCTAAAAATATCACAGTTATTTGCAGTACAGTGTCTCCTGGATAACAACTTTGTCCCATACTGTGCTGCTAAATTATACTCCATGTAATTGAACACGCTTCCATTTACATATACCTAATAATACACTGTGACTCACACACTCACTATATACAATAGTATATAATAAATTCCATTAATTTATTATTTTGTATCCCCTGCACAAATACATATCTTACCCACTAAAAATATTTATACACCGCACCCACAATTTTTTGTAAAGCATCGACATAACCCTAATTAATTTATTAATTTGTAAAGCACTCCTATTTGAAAAGTAACAGCATCCCCATATTTATACATACATAATGGAAAAAGGTAAAGGGCAGCACCTGTATTAAAGCTATACCTGGGGTGCAAAATTCCAGAGCCTTGACATGGATCCACAGTAGACAAATTAGAAAAAAAGTGGCAGTTAAAATTTAAGGTACTTTTATTCCCATGTGTATATTTAGAAGCTGGGGTACTGTTACTAAATATAGGAATCTGGGGGTCTTGCTTACCAGTAAAAGAAATAATAATAATACAACCCATACTTGCCTCCCAGCTGCTGGCAGTCCACCAGCCTCCTCTTTTTTTGAGAGACGCAGGTTTTCATGATGGCATGATCAT
Source organism: Engystomops pustulosus (assembly GCF_040894005.1). NCBI lineage: Eukaryota > Metazoa > Chordata > Amphibia > Anura > Leptodactylidae > Engystomops > Engystomops pustulosus. The sequence goes on along the minus strand of NC_092412.1, from coordinate 100,187,664 downwards.
GAGGTGGCCTCTGGGCCGATTGTGGAGGAGGTTCTTTTTGCAGTCCTGCATTTTAGTGGATATACATATGTGATCAGGACAAGCCCCTCCATATTCTGAAATAATTGCGTTTCAAAAATGCAATTCAACCGAAACACGTGAAGACAGCCTGCATGTCAGATTGCAACTTTTTTTCGACATGGTATCTGACCACCGGCTTCTTTTTGTGTTCTATTTAAATAAAATATATATTTTTTTCCTATTGTTTCACTGTTGAGAAGATCTTCTTACGGTAAATGCATATAAGATCATCCAACGGTAAAATGTATTATTGAGAGTTTATTTGAGTGTTGAAAATATTTACACTAAGAACTGGATGTTGGCTTTTATTCCATATATTTATGGGAGGTAAGCCACACACAGAATGTTATAAATCAAGTATGTAAGGTCAGCTTCCTGGAATAGGATTGTCTGTTTAAACTTGGCAAAAATATGCATATTTTGCTATGTTAGGTATTTATCTAATATGAGATTACAACTGTCAGTAACCTGTTATTCTGAACTGTACCCTAGCCTTATCTTGACTCTGTCCATCCCAATCTGCTAACATACCACTTCTGAAGTTCCCATCACCACCCATTATTTGATCCATACCCTGGGTGTGGATCTAAAGAGAAACCAGAGAGTCACATGTAGTGCTTAATCTACCATCACAATCAAGCATAATAAACAAGGGACACATACTCTTCGAATAATTATTATCTATGACCTCCTTCATTATAATTTCAACTTTTAGAAATATGGTAATGAAACACAAAGGCTCTGGGGTTGTTACCTTTACACGCTGCTTCACTTTCTCCCCCTCTGCATTTCTGCATACAGTGGGGGGGGGGGGGGGACACCTCTCCTTTCACACTGCAATAGCTTCCACACTGCAAATGATTTTAGAAGGAAGGAGGCCATGGATAATAAATGTTGTCTGGATTACGTGCCCTATTTTGATGGTAGATTTCTTTTAAAAAGCACCAGATTTTATGGACTGCTAGGACTACTACTGAGGCAAACTGCACAGATACACAGTCTTCAATTATCTGGTGCACTGCGCGGTAAGTGTGCACCATTTTTTGGTGCACCTTTAATATACAGTGTATGCTGTATTAAATGTGTCCCAAACTCCGATCAAGCACTAACACACCCCTTTAGGTGCACATTTTTTCTGTCTAGATGGATACAGTGCAGCTGCGACACTTGCGCAGACACTTTATAAATACATGTGCAAGCAGATGCATGTTCTTTAAAATGCAAAGTCAGACACAAAACTGGCACAGCCAGTTTAATATATCTAGGACTTTGAGTACAGGCGGTCCCCTACTTAAGAACACTCGACTTACATACGACCCCTAGTTACAAACGGACCTCTGGATATTGGTAATTTATTGTGCTTTAGTCCTAGGCTACAATGATCAGCTGTAACAGTTATCAAAAGTGTCTGTAATGAAGCTTTATTGTTAATCTTGATTCTTATGACAACCCAACATTTTTAAAATCCATTTGTCACAGAGACCAATTCTATGCCTACTGGGAAGCGGGAAAAAAATTCCAAATGCATTAAAAATGGTGAAAAAACGCATTTCCACCGTTTTCTTGTGGGGTCATATATTACGGCTTTCATAGTGCGCACCAAATGACATATTTACTTTATTTTTTGGGTCGATGCGATCACGGGGATACCAAATTTGTATAGGTTTTCATAAATGTTTTTTCATTTTGCCATTTCTGCCGCTAATAACTTTTTCATACTTTGGTGTACAGAGCGATGGAAGGTGTCATTTTGTGCAACTTTTGATGATGTTTTCAATGCTACCATTTTGAGGACTGTACGTCCTTTTGATCCCTTTTTATTGATTTTTTAATGTTTTTTCAAAATAGCAAAAAGTGTCATTTTCAACTTTGGGTGCTATTTTCTGTTAGGGGGTTAAACACAGTGAAAAAACGTTATTATATTTTGATAGATCAGGCATTTTCGGACACGGTGATACCTAATGTGTCTATGATTTTTACTGTTTATTTATATTTATATCAGTTCTAGGGAAAGGGGGGGGGGTATTTGAATTTTAAGTATTTTTTAATATAATTTTTTTAAACTTATTTTTATTTTTACTTTTACTGTTTTTCAGACCCCCTAAGGTACTTTAACCCTAGGTTGTCTGACTGATCCTACCATATACAGCCATACTACAGTATGGTAGCAAAGGGGATTTTCCTCCTAATACATTACAATGTGCAAATCGCACATTGTAATGAAATGGTTATAATGAGACAGCCTCGGGTCTTCCGAAGACAATGAGTGACGATCGTTGCCCATGCGCCGCCATCTTTTTGAAGCTTTGCCGGCGGCTACCTGCGGGATAACACGCAATCGTTGTTAACACAATAGTTGTGCAATATGCAGCAAAGACTTACCTGCTATGGAGAGGGCTCAGTCAGTGAGCCTTCTCCATGTACCCTTACTATTAAGGCGTGCATTGTTAAGGGGTTAAATATTTGAGCATAATCTCTATGTCCCATATGGACATATTTCTAGGGACAATTGGTCTTGATGCAATAACACCTTTAAATAATCTCAAATATATCTTGTTTTCAGTTCGAGTTGGGATTATAATGTTAAGCGCAGAGTATATGGTCTTTAATGCATTAGAAGCAATACCTGATCTATGTGTAACTGCTAAGAAGTGTAGTGTTATCCGAATTTTGCACTACTTTTTTGGTTTTCCATGTATAAAACTCCTGAATAATAGATGTGTATCTGGAGCGTGTTTTTGGTATCAATGACCAATTTAGTAACTCGCTTGTCTGCTCTGTTAATTCTGTATATCTGAATAGCCTATTAATGCTGTAATCCACATTAATTACGGAAGTTGCTGTAATAGGTCCGATGGACCCTGCATGCAGTCTGCTGTGATCCCCAGCGGGACTTTCTTGTATATGCGCATTTTGCATAGTTCTCGGTCTGGACTGCCACACTGGGTAAACTAGGACTAACTGTGAAATCTTCTCCTCCTGAATTTTCTATAGCGTATGTGGGATTAAATTCGGGGGTGGAAAGGCGTATAGGTTGTGGAGACCCTACCACTCAAATCAGAGTGCATCCACCCTCCAAGCCCTCTGAGACCATGTTCTTGCTACAAAAACTTGAGTCTGTGCTCTTGTCTCTGATGCAAACAGGTCGAACTGTCTCTGATCATTCTGTCCGGTTAATTTGCACAAAATTGTGTGACATTAATGCAAGCGTTGTCAAGGACAATTTTTGTCGGGACATTATGTCTGTGATATCCCTTGATTGACCTGGAACATATTGGGTTGTCAGATCTATGTTTCTCTTTATTGCCCATCTCCATAATTCTAGGGCTTCCAAACATAATTTCCCCCCATTTTTGTTCACATATGCTATTGCTGTCTTGTTGTCCATCTGGAGAGCGATGAACTGAGGGGGAATGGTATCTTTTATTATGTGGAGGCACGCTAATCTCGTTGCTATCAACTCTAGTATGTTTATGTATAATTTTTTCTCTTCATCTGTTCACACTCCCCTTATAGTGCCCCTTATAGTGCCTCAGCCTGTGAGGGAAGGGTCTGATGTTATTACCAGATCTGCCTGTGGGGCTCTCCAACTCCCTTCTTACTGAGTGTGTGAGTTTACTCTTTTCGTTCCTTTCTATTTTTCTCCTTAACTGGGAACTAGCACCTGGTGGGAGCTATCTTGAACCCTGACTGCATGGCTGCATGAACTTGCCGATTAAGGCTGCCATCTGCCTCAATGTGATTACCAGTCTTTCATAAAACTTGTGTGCTAGCCCCTGAACCTCTATCCATTTTAATCTGGGCACGAAACATACTTGTATCGATGCAAAACCCCAAGAAAGGTAGAAGCCTCTTGATGTATTGGGCTGCGCAAGAGCAGCAGCGTATAATAAATAACCCCCAATGTATCTGACATATAGACTACGGTGTATCAGTTTCTCCTATACAGTTGATAATTGTGGCTGATAATATATCTATTTTTTTCTCTAATATACCGTACGTGGCAGTTTTCAGTATATTGTGAGGAATTCTGATTTTGAAGGTGATATCTATAATGACATTTGCTCACATAAATTCTGCTGCTGATAAGAAAGAAGACTGTTCAGAGACAACTCTGAAATTCCTTCTATGTTGATAAGTACAAAAAGTGATAAATCAAGTAAAATAAAATCATACCAGTTTTGAAATGTTGTGCAAAACCTAATAAGCAGACTTCTGTGAAATATTGGCTCAAATTCTTGCATAATTTGCAACTACATAAAAAATGTTGTACATACTGTATGGTTCACGGGGCACAAGTAATGGACTTGCAGTGTGGCCGCCACAAACATTCCGGTGGCTAATCTACTGCATAGTACAATAATAACAAAGAGGCAAATAAATCTGATTTACACTGTACAATAATATGCAGAACAAAATTGACTTGTACTGTGGTTTGATTTAAAAGAAAACACCTGTAGGGAAAGAGACTGCCAAAATTGGCTAGCATTGCAAAGCTCAGCACTCACTCCAATGTTGTCATAAGTTATTTTTTCTACACTGTGCGGATGAGATTTGTTTTAGTCTCTTATCCCACAAGAATGGACAATAATAAGGTGTTTCACCCTGAAAACAAGTCACCATCACAGAACACGACATTACAGACATCACAATGCAGAAAACCAAGCTGAAACTGCCACCTCAAAAGACACCACGCAAAAACGGGATGGAAACGGAAGACACAGGAGTTCTATGGGAAGTCATGAAACGCAAACTCGTCCTGATAAAGGACTGGAAATTAGATTTGTGTCTTGCCCACTGGATGCATGCACGGGGCAGTGGAAACAATGGCTCATAATCATCAGGTGCACTGCGCCATGTCAGTGGTGTACAAGCCCTGAAATAATCGCAAATGCTAGCTTATTGCTAGCACTTGTGATTAATCGGACCAATCCGCCATCCACCTGTGAGGTGTGAAGGGGGGGCGCGGCCAGCTGAGTGGCCTTACGTAGAAATAAATGCTGCACAGGACCCCTGCCGGATACATCAAGAGGCAGCAGCGGGGGAAATATTTAAAAAGTGAATTGGTTATTACAGTATCATCAGTTGTTAGTAATAGTCAAATATAATACAAAGATGATTTACAGATATGTTATGGATGGAGAGCTCTAACAAATTAGACAAAAAAACTGAAAAATTAAAAACTCAAATCACCCCCCTAAAAGTTCAAATCCCCCCATTTCCCTAAAACAAAAAATAAACATAATCATGAACACTTTAGGTATCCCTTCGTTCCAAAATATCTGATTTATAAAACTATAAAATTATTATCCCATGCGGTGAAAACCGTAATGGAAAATAAAGGCCCAATGTTCAAATCATTGTTTTTTTTCGCCATTTTTCCTTCAATCACACATTTAATAAATGTGGCCATGCTTTACAGTTCTTAAAATCAATAAAAAGATCTTGTCCCACAATAAAATATGGTACCATATACAGCTCTGTACACTGAAATATAAATAGTTGCAGGTGTCAGAATATAGTGATCCACATTTATTCATAAATGGCTCTTAAAAACATACAACATATTTATAGTTTTATTATCTCCATGATCTTATTGACCCCCCAGAATACAGGGAATGTATCTTTTGACTGCACAGTAAAAAATCTAAACATGAAGCCTGATTTTTTCTCAATATCACTCTATTTGGGTTTTTCCCCCCCAGCATCCCAGTACATTGAATGTATGTTCTTGCAAATGGGAGGAGGGGAATAAATAGTGGGAATTTAATAAAAGAAAAGAGGTTAAAGCAGTATAAAAGCTTGTGTCCAAAGAGAAATGTATACAAATTTAAGTGATGAATTTACAATATCCAATGTAACTGCTGACATGGATTTTCTGGAACTGTATTAGACTTATATAAAAGTACATTTTAGCAATGATTTAGGGCAAACTATTGTATTTTAATTACACAAGGTCAATCTTTTTATAATACATGGAGCATGTTTTTCGACAAGTCATTTTTAAATCTTGCTCCAAGAATAGCCATTTAAATTGGGTTCACGTTGTGAGCAATCGACAAACAGGTAAATTTGGCAGCCATCTGGATTGCATAGTTTGGCTGTCAAAGTGTTTTATTTCTAATCTTGGTAAAGAAAACTTGGAAACTTTACAAAAATGTGGAAGCATTAAGTAACTCGTTCTGCGTAGTATTTTATTTCTGGCTTAAAACATTAATTTACTCCCACAGTTTTTGTTTGAGTTACCTGAGGAAAAGTTAGGTGATGCATCTATGTTTTAGCATTGGATTTAATGTATTTTATACACTTAATTCATGAAGTATGGATGTTTTTCCAACTAAAGGGAACTTGTTGGGCACATTAAGCCCTCCAAACCGAAGGTCCTACCTCATTTTCTGATGATATTGAAATGAGTCAGCGGCTCCTGTGAATTATAAAATAAACCCCTACTCTGCATTGTAATCCTGTGAATTGAGTCAGCTGGGTGTTCCTGAGACATTCATACCTCTTTCTGTGCTGCAGCTTAGCAGGAGGTGCTGCAGCCTGACTCAGGACAGCTCAGGAACACCCGCCTGACTACTATGCAAACTTAGGGTTCATTTTATAACTCACAGGAGCCATGACTGGTTCGGAGGGCTAGTGCCTAACAGGTTTCCTTTAAAAGGGTTGTGTCTTGACACAGTTTTTTTTATTTTAAAAGCTCCCAAAGTGCTTTAAATATTGGGAAAACATATTAATAATGGACACATTGGGGGTCATTTACTAAGGGCCCGATTCACGTTTTCCCAACGTGTTACCAGAATATTTCCGATTTGCGCCGATTGTACCTAAATTGCCCCGGGATTTTGGCGCACGCGATCGGATTGTGGCGCATCGGCGCTGGCATGCACGCGACGGGGGGGGGGGCGTGGCCGAACGAAAACCTGACGTATTCGGAAAAACCGCCGCATTTAAAAACCGAAAATGTGTCGCTTGGGAAGCGCTTACCTTCACCTGGTCCAGCTTGGTGTATTCCGGCGCGTTCAGATGATTTTCAGCGCAGCAGCGCCACCTAGTGGACGGCGGAGGAACTACCTTCATAAATCCCGTCCGGACCCGAATCCTGTTCAGAGAACGCGCCGCTGGATCGCGAATGGACCGGGTAAGTAAATTTGCCCCATTGAATTGAATGACCTTTTAATTTGTTTTATTGATGCTTGATTATCCTCTCATGTGTGTTATCCAGAAACCAATGTGGAGGGGCCTAGGAAGTGCATGCTCAGCAGTATTTCCCAGACTGCTTTGCAGCTGCCTCTCTATCATTGGCCTTCCCTCAGCTGTGTGCCCAATGCTTGTAGAGTCTCCTGGTATTGCTGCAGGTAGTACAGACTTCTGCACCCCCTTCAGACAAAGTTGTTTCTTCTGGCCGACGTGTCCTTACAACGTTTATCACAGATGTATCCCACTGTATGCCTATACCCTATATGCCTATACAGTTGGATATGTCGGAGTGTACATCGGAGTACCCTCGAAGTTTACATCGACAGCAGTTGTCGAATGGCTGCTGCCGATTAACGGGGCATTCCCCCAGAGATGTCATTGTCCTAATATAGGCAGTGACATCACTGGCTCCTCCCACTGGGGGGGGGGAGATGCATTACGCTGCATCTGCTCCCCATAGCTGTCCATTGCTGCAGGATGAAAAGATGTAGCTTGTTACCTCTTTCCATTCTGTTTTTTTTTGGCATATGGGAGGCATAGTGGCCAGAACGAGGAAACAACTATGCCTCCGTCTTCCACTATTTGTCAATGTACATGTTAAGTGTATATGTTGGGTCCTTTCCCGACATATGCGCTTAGCATATACATAAAACGTGGTGTGAATCCAGCCTTACCTGTTTTAGGAAATAGGCATATAGGTTTTCCAGGATGCGAAAAGGAAAGCAATAACTCATTTTGCTACCTTAGACAATTTGGAGACCTGGGGCCTTTAGCAAATAGACTACCAGTCAGTACTTAGTATAATATATACACCACCAGTCAGTACCTAGTATAATATATACACCACAGTCAGTTCTTAGTATATTATATACACCACAAGTCAGCACTTAATATACCATATACACCACCAGTCAGTACTTAGTATAATATAAACACCACCAGTCAGTACCTAGTATAATATATACACCACCAGACAGTAATTAGTATAATATATAGACGACCAGTCAGTACTTAGTATAATATAAACACCACCAGTCAGTACCTAGTATAATATATACACCACCAGACAGTACTTAATATACCATATACACCACCAGTCAGCACTTAATATACCATATACACCACCAGTCAGTACCTAGTATAATATATACACCACCGGTCAGTACTTAGTATATTATATACACCACCAGTCAGCACTTAATATACCATATACACCACCAGTCAGTACTTAGTATAATATAAACACCACCAGTCAGTACTTAGTATAATATATATACCACCAGTCAGTACTTAGTATAATATATACACCACCAGTCAGTCCACAGTTTAGTATATACACCACCAGTCAGTACTTGGTGTATATATACTATACTGAGTACTGACTGGTGACTTATATACTATACTGAGTGCTGAATCATGACATATATACTATGCTGAGGACTGACTGGTGACGTATATATACTATACTGAGTGCTGACTGGTGGCGTATATATACTTTACTGAGTGCTGACTGTTGATGTATATTTACTATACTGAGTGTTGACTGGTGACATATATACATACCTTCCAACCGTCCCGTTTTGGGCGGGACAGTCCCGTTTTTTAACCCTTGTCCGCCTCCACAGGCCGTTAAGTGAAAGTCCCAGTTATGACTGCAGTGTCACGGATTATTCCATGTTGTCCCGCCCCCGAGTCCCACCTCCGTCCTGGTTGGGATACAGTGAAGCTAGGGGGCGAGGTGCAGCGCCCTCCTCCTCTCCAGCTGCCGCATTGTCTGCAGCAGGGCCGGCACCTCCCCCATCTCCTCCCCTGGGAGGCAGAGCCCTCCCTGTCCTCAGGCTGCCATGGCCCCCACAGGTCAGTGCAGCCACATACCGGGAGCTCCAGTGTCTCTCAACATGGATGGATGCAGGGTAATGGAGCAGCAGTGCAGAGTGTGTTATTCTCTGCACTGCCCCTACACAGCAGCCCCAGGGGATCATCAGCCTTGGTGCAGGCAGGAGCTCACCAGCTCTGCTACCTCTTCCCCTCCGAGAAGCAGCAGCTCCCTGCCCCCACCTCCTCCTCACTGAAGTTCGTCTGAGCCCGGGGAAAACAGATGAAGCAGTGCCAAGTGTGTGCAGCTGCTGCAGTGTGATGACAGGTACTCTACAGTGACTGCAGGCAGCAGCTAAAAGGTTAAACACTTCACTTTCCCCCATAGACCCCCTGCCTCCATCCCTAATCCCCCAGTGCCCTTCTAATCTGTTTTTATTTATACTTAATAACTTAAAAGGTGTTTTCCCACAAATACAAGTTAGGCCCTATCCATAGGACAGGGCCTAACCTGCTGATGTGTGGGGGTTTCAGTGATGTGACCCCCACAGATCATGAAAACGAGGGGTCTGTTGGGGTCCACATGAGGTACATGTCATCACTCTATGAGCAGAATGGTCATACACGGCCACCTGCTCCATTACTCTGATGGAGCGCCCAGGAGTCCAACGGAGGTACGTAGGACCCCTCGTTTTCATGATCTGTGGGGGTCTCATCACTGAGACCTCCACTGATCATCAAGTTAGGCCCTATCCTGTGCATAGGGACTAATTTGTATTTGCAGGAAAACCCCTACAAGGACTTGGCCCTTTTTAATTTTTACGTTTCCATATTTCACTCTCCACTTTCAAAAATCAATAACTTTTATTTTTCCATGTACAGAGCTGTGTTTGGCCTGTTTCTGTGTAACAAATTGCACTTCCTTGTGACGGTATTAAATATTCCAGGCCCTGTACTGGGAAGCGGGAAAGAAAATAGGACACCTCCCCTTTACTCTTTAGTTTGGTACAATCACAGCAATATCATACTTATATAGATTTTATTATATTTTAGCTCTGGTTCTGTAGCAGCAGAGGTGTGTAGAAAGATGTTCTGTGGCAAGACAGGTGTGTATGTAGTGGTTCTGTAGCAGCAGAGGTGTGTATGAATTAGTCCTGCAGCAGCTGAGGTGTATGTAGAGATTGTGTGGCAGCAGAGGTGTGTAAGTAGAGGTTCTGCAAAAGCTGAGGTGTATATGTAGATGTTCTCTGGCAGCGGAGGTATGTATGTATTATTTCTGTGGCAGCTGAGGTGTGTAAGTAGAGGTTCTGCAGCAGTGGAGGTGTGTATGTAGAGGTTCTGTGGCAAGGGAGGTGTGTATGTAGCGGTTCTGTAGCAGCGGAGGAGTGTTTGTATTAGTCCTGCGGCAGCCGAGTTGTGAATGTAAAGGTTGTGTGGCAGCAGAGGTGTGTATGTAGATGGCAGTGGAGGTATGTTTGTATTATTTCTGCGGCAGCTGAGGTGTGTAAGTAGAGGTTCTGCAGCAGTGGAGGTGTGTATGTAGAGGTTCTGTGGCAAGGGAGGTGTGTATGTAGTGGCTCTGTAGCAGCGGAGGTGTGCATGTATTAGTCCTGTGGCAGCTGAGGTGTGTATGTAAAGGATGTGTGGCCGCAGAGGTGTGTATGTAGGTGTTCTGTGGCAGCAGAAGTGTGTATGTAGCGGTTCTGTAGCAGCTCCACTACTATATATATACACACAAATACATATATACACATAGAGGTGTAGAAGAGGTGTAAAATTGGTGGGAAAACTATATTTATTCCATTTTTTTTACTTAGTTTGCCGCACAAAAACGGTTGATAGGTGGGAGTTTGGGCAGTAATGAAGGGCAGTAATGAAAAGTATCACGAAACTCAATACCGATACTATCAAGAAAATAAAAAAATATTACCTGAATGTTTAGGCTGTGGTCACATGGAGCATTTACATTGCGCTTAGAAATGCAATGCAGACGTCTGGGAGCGGGGCTCAGCCTGATCGCATTTGCATTTCCATTGAAACACATGCGATTAGTAACGGTCACCAGTGATTTGCAGGTCCAAGCTTGAGTGCTTTATGACAGTGTAGTATATGTATTGTAAAGGTTATCCTGGCAATGTTAGTATAAAATAGTAGACTAAATACAGTCTTGAAAAAAAATGGATGGCATACAGACGTGAATAAAATGCACGCAAACACAGGCATCACGTCCACATTTTTTGCATATGTGCAGCAGACACGCCCGTCTGAATGACACCTTGAATGATCTGTTTTTTTTTCTTATACATTTTTATTAATGTAATTTTATTGTATTGTGTGCTTAAAAATAATAATAATGTGATGATATAAAGAGATATCTCTGAGAAGATGTTCATCTATATACCAGTGTATTCAGCCTGTGTCACAGTGAAACTCTTAGTTACATAAAATCCTCCCATAGACAACCACTAAGCCCATAGCCAAGTGGATAGAGGCTCTGTCCTGTATCTCTATGGAAGGTGGAGAATGAAGGTTGTAGGTTCAAATCCTGGGCTGGGCTAAAAAATATTTAATTGCATTGTTTAGAACCTTGTGTCTGGGGAAGCCCTGGGAGATGTGGAGCCCAATATATAGACAGATGGTGATATCTCCCTGATGACTTGGTCCCTGCTCTGCTGCTAACCTGACATATCTACAGAAAGGATTCCTTGTCTGAAGCCTGCTCTGTGGGCTCCCTGGGAGATGTAGAGACCATGTATGGATAGTTCTGATATTACTCTGATGATGTACTCCCTGCTCTTCCGCGAACCTGACACATCTCTCAAAAGGACTTCCTGCCCGATATCTTCTCTGGGGAAGCCCAGGGAGAGATGTAGAGACCATATATGGACAGAAAAGTGATCTCTCCCTGATAATGTGGTCCCTGCTCTGCTGCTAATCCGACACATCTCTCAAAAGGATTCCCTGCCTTTCTGCTCTGAGGAATATATAAATGTAATCAACAGTAAAAGTCCTTCCATACCTCTGGTGTGACCCTAGTGTACAGTGAAACTGCATCAAAGAGCAACGAGTGTCTGTAAGTGCTGATCCAAAGGACACTTCAGACGCTTCTTGCTCCAGCTTGAAACAGAGTGATGTGGCCGTGGAGCTTGCTAGGCAGGTCGCCGATCATAGACCAGCGGCGCCATGTTTGAAATTTCAATCCTTCTGCGCACGTTCGGCCAGAAGGATTGCAGAAGAGGACGGAGACAGACGCTATAGCAGGGGGTACTACCAGTGATGTTAAAGTAATTTTTTACAGTAAGGAAGCATTTTTTTTTTTTTTTTAATAAAGGTCATAACAGAAAATAGCATTTGCAATGCATGTTAATGTATTATATAAAAAGTTATGTTATATGGTGACATAACCCCTTTAATTAATACTGTATAGTGACAGCCAAGCTACCATCAGGGTAGTACCGTGTGTCCCCGAAAGTAAGACAGTGTCATACATTCTTTTTACCCCCAAAAGTCCCACTATGTCTTACTTTTGGGGTATGTCTTATATTAGAAAAAGTTAAGGAAACTTTACATGGTGCATTTTGTGAATTGCTTACTTGATACCGTAATGGCGATCGGATCAATTCCTCTGCGGTGCTGCGTAGAGGTGTGGCTTCTTCTTCCTCATGGAGCCAATCAGAGGGGACACCAGCGGCTGCACATGAGGGCACTGAGGCTGCGTGTTTTTGTATGTTGTCCATGGTCCTGATGAACCACGGACAACTGCTACTCCCGCGGCCTCCACATCCCTCCACTCATTCCACTCCAGATCCGTCCGCATCCCTCTCTAACTGTTTGCATCCCGCTCTAACCGTCCCCATCCCGCTGTTAATGTAGCAAAAGGTACCGGTACTATGGCTTATATTTTTCCAAAGCAGTTTACTATGTCTTACTTTCGGGGTATGTTAGCCAATCCCCCTAAAACCCCCACTATGTCTTACTATTGGGGGTGTCTTACTATCGGGGAAACTATCGTATTTACCGTACTGCTGCACGGTGCCTGCTACCCATTACTTTAGTACTCAATGTGTCCATAACAGACCACTGTAGAGTAGTAGTCAGGAGATAACTATAATAATCAATCGAAACGATGCATGTATGGGGTGCTCAAATTTCTGATGGACACAGCAAAGGTGCCATGCACTACTTTGGAAACCCGTTGTACGCCTGTAAAAAAAAAAAGGTATAATATGGCCATGTGCATGGAGTTATCTCCAGTGGTATCTCTAGACATCTTTGTAATATTGTTCCTAAAACAGCTACATAATGATTTTTGTTAGTAAAAATACATGATAGTTTTCCCTCAGTTCTTCACATTTTTCTTAGAGTTAACCTAGCGCTTGCTTGAGTTATAAGATGGTAACAGGCCCCCTTGTGGACATAACAGCACAACAGACAAACAGCAGATTTCTGAAAGTGAAGTCTGTATCTCACTTCTGTTAAATATTTATTTAAAAATCAATCATTGTGTAGTAATGTTTTCACTATTAATATCTTCACTTTATAAATGTAATTAGTTTTATTTCTATAAAACGCTTTTGCTAAGGTTGCAGCTAACTGATGGTTTATTGCAACTATATTTGTATATTTTATAAGCTCGAATAGAATTTAAAGCAAACTGGCACGGTTAGTATAACACATTATTACTATACAAATAAGAGATTTTCTAAACAGAATATACAACGTAACGGTAGAGTCTGCATTTGCATTACTGCAATAATAAGAACAGGTTTTTATTGAATAATTACTTATACATGTTGGTGGGTCTAAGATTTATCAGTAAGAGTATTTTTATCATGATATAATTTGATTTTTGCATAACTGAAGACAGATACATTAAAAGTAGCCACATTTATTTAGGGAATGGGGCTAATGAGATCTGGAGGGGCGCACATTGTGGTGGAATGCAAGGACTCCTAGACTAGGAGACACAGGATTATGGTCTGTATCCCATTGTATGCCGTTTAAAGCTGTGGCAGAACAGAAAGCACTAGACTCTATGCTGTGACATTCAGCAAATTTATGAATCATGGGGCAGGTGTTACAAAAAAGTGACATTGCTTTAGTTTTTGACACTTATTTAATAGGGACTACATACCTAACTAGATTAAGCAGACTTACATCTAGTATCTAGAATCCAGGGTGGCCTAATTTGGTTTTAAAGGACATCTACCATCAGATTTACTGATAGTAGTGGTCCCAAAGTTACATGCTCGTTGTTTAGGTTAGGGGATGACTGTGCTTTTTGTAGGGCCAGGAATGGCTGGATAATCATAAAATAGACTTTATCAAAATATTCACTATCTACGTCACCCAAGCCTCTCTGCTCCACTGCCACGCTCTCTCCGTGTTCAGAATGTCATGAACAGGGAGGGGGTGTGCATATATTAGCAGGCGATGGAGCCTGCAAACAAACAAAAAAGAAAGATAAAGGAGTTGTAAATGTAACTGGGTAATGCACCTTAGGTGACATCACACTCACATGACATTAAGTCCTGAATGCTGAGAAAAGGCACTGGACATGGGGAGGGGTAGGCAGAGCAGGACACCCCCCACTGATGCCAGGTAATATAACATAAAGTTGATTTATGGGGATGTGAGGGAAACAATTTTTAGCTAAAAGAAGGCTGTGAGTTAGTTAATAGGGCTCTATGAGAATTTGTCAATAACTGTATTTGTGAAAATGAGGTGACAGGTTCCCTTTAAGTGTTTGGTAGTTTAGTTACTTGTATACAATCAATTTTTTTTGTCTGAACACCAAGAGTCATGTAAATAATGTAAAGGTTGGATTTTTCTTTAAAATATTTCATTTCCCCCAAAGATTAAAAGAGCCACAAGTATCTAACAGCAATTAGGGCACATTTACTGTCTACTACTTACAAAGAGTAGACTCTTAAAATGTTTGAGTATATAGTTATACCATTTATTACTTGGCCTAGTTGTTTCTCATATTTTGCCATAATTTTGGTGCATGTTTAGCATCTTCAACCACATACTCTTGGCAAGCCATTCTCCATTCCACCAAGTCATGTCTCTCTGTTGGGCAAAGTGTGTGTTCAAAAAAACAAAAAATGTAGGGGAAATCTGGCATCAAAATCAAGGAACACTTGCTCATAGATCCAGGCACTGTAGCTGTGGTAATCTTCTTTTATTTATTTTCCATGGCCTCCTTACTTCTAAAATCCTCTTTTAACCCCTTAACGCCGTGTGACGTATCTTCACACCACACGTCGACTGTGGGTATATTGCAGCAAACACCCACCGGTCACACTTGCGGTCGATGCTGGAACCAGTCGCTGGTGTTAATCCTTTAACTGCCTCCGGCAAAGCAGCCAGAGTCATTTAAATACGATTGCTGCCCCCTTTGAAGTCAACGGGGGCGGCAATCTTTTACAATGACAGTCTTGTTTTATACAAGGACACGAGGCCGTCCGATTTTAACTCATTTATGTGTAAAATCCACATATACGGTAGGATCAATCAGACAACCTAGGATGTATGGAAAATAGTAAAAAAGTACAAATAAAAAAAAATAAAATAAATAAATAATAAATATAAATAAACAGTAAAAATCCTAAACATGTTAGGTATTGCCTTGTTCCAAAATGTCCGATATATCAAAATATAACAATTGTTTTTCCTGGTGTTTAACCCCCTAATGGAAAATAGTGCCCAAAGTCGAAAATGCCACTTTTTTGCCATTTTGAAAACTATAAAAAAATTAAATAAAAACTTCTGTACAGTCCTTAAAATGGTATCAATAAAAACACCATCAAAAGTTGCAAAAAACTACACCACACACAGTTACGAGTACCAGGGTATGAAAATGTTATTAGCTGCAGAAGATGGCAAAATGAAGAATTTTTTTTTTGTACAGGTTTTAATTTTTGTAAATGTATGAAAACATTATAAAACCTATACAGATTTCTTATCCCCGGGGACAAACCGACTCAAGGAATAAAGTAGACATGTCATTTGGGGTGCAAAGTGCAAGAAAATTGGGCAGATTCATTTTTTCACCAATTTGACTGCATTTGGAAATTTTTATTTTCCTGCTTCCCAGCACATGGCATGGAATATTAAATAAAGTGTAATTTGTTACGCATAAAACAAGCCCTCACATAGCTGTCTACATTTAAAAATAAAAAAGTTATGGATTTTTGAAGGTAGGGAGTGAAAAATGAAAATGAAAAAGGGCCTGGTCGTTAAGGGGGTTAAAATGATGCTAATTTTAGCATATCTAGAAACTTCCTCTGCTGTAGAGAGATTACATCAGGCAGAGGGAGGGGCAAGTACTGAGGGAGCAGAGTGATAGCCTGTGAAGCTGCAGCATGGAGGGGCTCTGGTAACATCTCCTTGAGCCCTTTTAATTTTAAAAGTAAATTTTACAAGGAAGGAGGCCATGGATAATAAATATAAGATTATTTCCACAGTCACAATGCCTGGAGTAAGTGCCCCTGGTTTTTAATTCTTGATTTTAATGGTAGATTATTAAAAATTCTGGCACATTAGTAAATGTAAAGGAAAAAAAGCAATAATGGTACATTCAAACATTTATAAATGTCTCATGTCTTTCTGTGAGTGATACAACATTATTAAAACTATTTTTCTGACTTGCAATTCCGTTTTCTATTCCCTTTCATCCACTTATCCCTTTTCATCCAAATATCTATTGTAATAGAGATGAACTGAGAAAACTTTTTAAGCAGCACTTACGCCATTTATGAGAAAATTGATTTTTTATATTAGATCCTTTAATGGTTCACTTGGCTGTAAATATCCAGTCACAGTATACTTCATGTCAATTATTGAGTAATGTCTATATGTTAACGTTACTAAGTATGTAAATAGTATCTGGTGTATCTCCATTAAATTGGGACATAAATAAGTTAATTCAGTATCACTTTTAGAATATGGCTTATTATATAATTATTATTATCTCCTCTTTCTAATTTAAAATTAGATTAAAGTATGTACTTAATATCTTATACAATTTTAAAGCTTTTTAAAAAAAAAAATTTCCAGGAAAATAAAATTATATTTATTACGGCTAAACATGGTGGTCTAAACAGAAAAAATTGTATTTACTCTATGGACTATTGGTCCAGTGTCTCATGTGCTGCAAGCCATGCACCCCATTCAGGGTAGATACATCAAGAGGCTTAGACCTCCTGATGTATGTGTCAGGCAGGTACAACCCCAACCTGGCGTCGTTTTACTTAGAAACTTGCAAAAATTCAGCGGTAAATATTCACAGGCATTAGTGTGTGCACAGGCATGGGGCCGGAACAAATTTCATGGAGGTGACGTAGTCACAAGACTAATTGCAATTTCTTGCAGTGCGCAAGGAGTCATCACTAGTGGGGATATAAAATGGAAATACTTTATGTGGAGCACAAAAGAAAGCATCCTTACTGAGGTGGTGAGCACAAAGGGGGGGAGTTTATGTAGGGTGGCTATCCCTTTTGTCCGCCAATTGGTACTTTGTTGTCCTCCCCATGTTTTCAACATTAAACCTAATGACAGGGTCCCGTAGAAGTCTTCATACTGTTCCCCTATGCTTTTATTGTACAGATATAGCTAAAATCCCAGCCAACATCTCTCTCAGCACCCTCATTTCCTGCTCCCTCATTTCCCACTCCCTCAAGAATAACCTTCAGTCGAATCAACCAACATCTCCCTCAGCTCCCTCATTTCCACCTCCCTCAAGATTTTTCTTCAGCTGTGTCAATTAACGTCTCCTTCATCTTCCTAAGGAATGAATAGACTAAAAAGGGCATGCAGGCCTGGTGGCAGCTATGTTTTTAAAACTGATATTAGCTAGATCTGAACTATGGATAAAAAGCACAGTATGAAGACTTCTGTGGGAACGTGTCGTTAGGTTTGATGGAAAAAACCTGAGGATACATTCTCTTTATGTGAAACATCCTGTATTTAACTTTAAAATGAAGTTTAATTAAAAGCTTGAAATAGGCATGCATAACCTTTTTGGAACTTTGCAAGCTACATTTTCTGAAGGATTATACATGAACACAGTTATATAAATGCAGTCACTGACCCATTTCTTTGATTACTAAACAACACATATCGGGGCACATTTACTTACCCATCCCAGTGGAGTTCACAGAAAGTGCATTATTCCGACGAGAATGCACTGTGCCGCGATTCACTAAGATTGTGCCCTCAATATCCTACATGTGTCACTTTACTCGTTGCAGAGCCGGCAGAGAAGTGTCCTTGTGCTTTGCCCACTGGTGCACACTATTATGTCAGCAGCAGCACGTCATAGTGTGTGGCGACGGGCAGAGACTCGTCCATGCACTCTGCCCATCGGCACACAATATGACGCACCGCTGCTGACAGCATAGGGACACATTTACTTACCCGGTCCATAGTAGTTCCCGAAAGTGCATTTTCCGACAATGCACTGTGTCGTGATTCACTAAGATGGTGCGCCCGATATCCTGCATGTGTCGCTTCCCTGCTCAGGTCCGCCGGAGTTCACCATCTTCTTCCCGGTGTAGGTAAGTGCATTGGATGTGACACAATTTGAATCTTAAATCCTTCTAAATCCCTGTCACAGCGGCACAAATCCCAAAAATGTTGGGAAGTCCGGTGGAAATGCGATCTGTGGACCCTTAGTAAAAAGTGTGCGCCAGCAGGCAGAGCACATGGATGCATCTCTGCCTGCTCTGCTGCTAGAGAAGAGAAGAAGGCAGAGTATCCACAGGAAGCATCGGGGAGCATTGGAAGGTGAGTATGTAAGTTTATTTTTTTTTTACACCGTGGGGCTGCAGGGCATTTCATTATTTGAGGGGCTGCAGAGCTTTTCATTAATTGGGGGCTGCAGGACATTTCTTTAGGGAGCTGCAGGGCATTTCATTAATGGGGGCTGCAGGGCATTTCATTAATGGGGGGGTTGCAGGGCACTTCATTATTGGGGGCACAAAGCATTTCATTAGGGGGACTGCAGAGCATTTCATTAATAGGGGGCTGCAGGACATTTAATTATTTGGGGACCTGCAGGGTATTTATTTATTGGGGGGGGGGGTGTTACAGGGCACTTCATTATTTAAGGGTCTGCATCGGCATTTCATTATTTTGGGGAATTAATCTGGCATTTCATTATTTGAGGGCTACTGCAAAGCATTTGATTACTATGGGGGGCTACTGCAGGGCATTTCATTACAAGGGAGGCTTCTGGGCATTACATTACTGAGGGAAGCTGCTGGGCATTACCGCGGGAGGCTGCTGGGCATTACATTACTCAGGGAGGCTGTGACCAATGCATTTTTCACCCTACGCTTATACTCAAATCAATAAGTTTTCCCAGTTATTTGTGGTAACATTGGGGGTCTTGGTTTATACTTGGCTTACACTCTCTTATACAGATTAGTTAATTCTAGAAGACATTGTGAGATGCATTAACCCCATAGACAGTTATATTTATGACCTTGTACTGTATTTTATAAGACACATCACATAGTAATTAGTATGCCCCCCTTCTCTATCATTGTTGTTGATGTAGACAGAAAGAACCTGTAAGCATTAATGCAGATGCATTCTGTGGTCAATACTGTCCATTACCTAATCTAATGGCTGTGAGCTTTTTCTAAAAAGTGCTAAAAGTAGCTACAATCGATGCAGTAGATAAGAAAACTGAGAACAAACTGGTGTAAAAATGTTAATCCTATTTCTGCAAAAGAAATTTGTACAAAATATGACAAATATGTACCCAGCTTAATTCCTTCAGAATTGTCTGCATAAGTAAATATTTATAATAGTCTCTTTAAAAATATTTTGGCAGTGATGGAATCATGTCATAGGAAAGAAGGCCCACTGCCATGACACATATCCGCATGCGCACTTTCTTCACATATCCCTGCCTTGATCTCAAATGAAAAAAGGACAGAAAGAAGCCATCGCACAGCAGTTCAAGCACCTAGATCAGATTTTGTCAAACTTCTGTTTGTATACAGTTTTTCGGGGAGATATTTGTTGCAGAGATGGTTTGTTGGCGTTCTTCTAAGCCACAATGATAACAAAACAAATCTCAATTCTTAAGTCTTAATAGACATGAACAGCATCATTGAAGATGCCCAGTAGACAGACCTAGGCAATAAAATTTGGGGAAGTCAAAAGGCAGACAGACAAACATCTTTGACCAGAACCAGAGCACCTTACAATAGGATCACAAAAAGGGCAGAAAGGTCATAGCATGACAGTAGAAAGAAACATTTGCAAACCAGTATCCGATTGTAAATTGCAGAGCAGGAATATAATAAAACGGTGGAGAAATGTTTACTGAATGAAGAAATCTTAGGCACTCACCACAGAATTAAACACGGATAATTGAATATCCTGCCTTTTGTCTTCTTAGAACCCATCAATATCCTTTCGCCATTTATCTAAGGACCTGTCAAAGGGCTCGAACCCAGGAAGTGCGCAAGGCATATACATTAGTAAGAGGCTTGCAATGACCTGGAGAACTCAGGAGATCCTCCAATTTGGAGAATGCCTTTGCATGGGGCAGAATCTGAAATTACACCCATAAGGCATTTTACAATTGAGTGTAGTGGCTGTAAGCAGATTCTGGGTCCCCAAGTGGCAGTTTAAGTCCATAAACATCAGGAACCCATCCTCCGCCCTCGTCAATTGACCTAGAAACTTCAGACCACCTTCTACTCATATGGAAGGACCAGATAAGGACTGAAAGTGTAGCAGCCAGGGATTACACCAAAGCTGGACTCAGTGAGAGTAGAGTTCATCATACTGGAGACCCTGAGCATGGACAGCCTGACATTCCCTCATGCAGTGTGGATTGGAAGCAAGAGTACAAGGGGAGTTGTAGTAGCACAACACAAGTGTCTGTATACAAACATTTAAAGGCGCTCACCAGGTACATCACTGCGATACCCAGATCCAGGCCTCTCCACCAAGCCGTGAAGACTGAGAGACCAGTGAGTAGTAATAGTACATACTGGATGTTACCATGAGAAATTGTGAATTGCCTGGAAAGACTACATCTAATAATAAAAGGACCATCATCTTAGGAAGCAGCACTGGACTCATGCGCAGGTAAAAGATTATCTTTAAAAAGTTATGGAGTCAGGAGTAGTCAGCAAGATTGCAAATAACCAAACACCCAAATACTTAAACATGGAAACAACTGCCAGGGGGACTGGTACCTAGGAAGAGAACAAAACCAGGATCAAGATTGCAGTGACATCACACCAGGGAGAGGAAGGGGTGAACCCGAGGAGGAGGGCGAGACAGTCTAGCAGTCCATGAAACTGCAGCATAGAGGAGCTCTGGTAACACCTTCAGAAGGTCTTCAGGGTCATTTGCATAATTTTAACCAATTAAGGATGCAGCCAGTTTGCATCAGTGTCTCTTGGAGTCGTAATAACGTTTTAACACTAACTTATCAAATTGATTTTGAGAATGTTTTCTCGTGACACATTGTAGTTCATATTAGTTGTATCATTTTGCTGATTGGTCGGGCTTTCTTGGGTTAAAAATTCAACTTTTTAGGAAAAATGTGAAAAAATTTTTTTAGAATTGTCTAACTTTCAAATGTTCTAGTTTTTTGATAAAAAGTGAAACCACCAATTTTTTGGTAGAAAACTTTTTCCATTTCTCTTTTTTAATGTTTGCTTATTTTTTACGAATTTTAGAAGAATAGTTTTAGTAACAAGTTCTCAAATTGCATGCACCACTACCACCTCCACACATGGCGTACACTACTACATACACCGCGGGCACTACTGCAACCTCTGCATACAGCGTGCTCTACTTCATCCTCCACACACCGTGTGCACTACTCCTACATCTACTATCACAACACACTTACAAATGCAGTTGGGGGAAGGGAAAACAGACAATAGGGGCATAACGCGAGGAAAAACGGACAGTGGTGGGAATAACGCAACGGGGGTGGGGTGGGATAGTTATGCAACAGTACCCACAGGACAGGTATCTCTCCAACACCTCCAAATGCAGAATGGTGGTATTGGAGAGCGGAAGATCTGTCCTAGCTTACAATACATGACACAATCATCATGACATAGATCAATCATGACATGAAATAACGGACGCAGAGCACTAAGGAGTTAAAGGTTGATTTTAGAAGTAAGGAGGATAACTAATGTAAGAAGATTTCATAGTCACAGTGCCTTAATGTATGAGCAAGTGTCCCTGGTTTATCACGCTTGAGTTTAATGGTAGATTTCCTTTAAGACCCAGAGGGACTGTAATCTCCTCTACAGCAATTTCCTGGGAGGATGAGAAACTCCACAATAGCAGGTTGGTCAGGAAAGCCTCAGCAGCCTATCTAGAGGCAGGGTAGTGAAAGTTGTAAAAAGTGATATAAAGTCCCAAAAAACTGAATTAATAGTTCTTGGAGAAACTTACATTGAGCAATCTGCAGAATAATCCAGGGATTGGAAGTACACAACCGTCATGCAAACAGATGTGCCATCAGTTTCCCATTTTTATCACAAATTTCAAAGACCAGGGCCTCAGCCACAAGAAGATGCTACCTGGTTTGTTCCTTAGCCAGGAACAGTAATCGCTGTTGAGTCCAGGGTTGCTTGGTGATAGGCTCAGGATTATCAAGAAAGGCGTTCTCCACCTACTAAACTGCAAAGATCTCCATATACACGTCTTACCGTGGCCTTATAAGCATCCTACTTCAAGGGATTAGGGTGATCTGAATTCTGTGCCCAGTACGTTCGCTCCATGAGGCTCCTGAACTTGAGGATCCTGATCAGATACTACCAGGTATGTTATCCAAGCAGGATGGTGGTACCACAGGCAAGATTCCTGATGATTTGAGGTGCCTCTTGGACACTGCTAGGAGGAGGTTCTCAGAAGCCCAAAGTTATATGCACTAAAATGAAGAAGGAATACTCTTAGTCTGAAAGACACTTCCACAGCCAGACATCAGTCAAGCTACATTTACAAGGTTTTAGAGACAGATACATTTCTTTACAATGGTGATGCATCTACAATGCTTTCAAATGAATGTAAGAATATCAGGACCTATAACATTTAATGCCTACAGCATTATGTTGCTTTTTCTTTGAATAAAGACTCTTTTATGATACCCGAAATCAAGGGCCACCTATAGTAAATTCAGTAAGCACAAACTATAAGTTTAGAGTATACATATTGATGCAGCCACATATGATTTCTTTATTTTTATTTTTGCACAGTAACTTATACCATTTTAATACAGCCTACTCTGTACTCCCTGAAAATAATTGTGCCATGGATTGTAAGAATTTATTATGCCTTTTATGCCAGTTTCTTTTGTTAAAGTGTATGACAAAAGCTGCTTATTTCAGCACATTTGTGCCCCTCAAACAGCTACCCCAAATAGGGCTAAAAGGATTTCTTTTTGTAGTTTGCACCAAAAAGTTAGTGTACATTATAGCTGAACTTTACACCAATTCCTTGAGTGGACAAGGAACCCATTATGAGGCTTAGGCCTAAATTAGAAACTTCTTAACAGGATTGTTATGTGTCTCAGATGGGCCATTGATATCAGTGGTGGCACAATCTTATTTACTAACTAATGATTTGAAGTGGATTTTCTCAGGGCAAAGGGATCGTTTCACAGAGGCATAAAATAGCATAAGGATATATCTATATAGAAATATGGTATGTATACATCTATTTCTTTGTATTCAGATATACTGTATATGCTTTCTATGAAAAAGATTGTTATTGAGGCTGAGACAATACTCAATATAATAACAGTTAAACTTGTGAATTTCTACTTAATCTTGCCTTTGATATTATGGTCCTGAGTTCAAATCTCATCTGGAACTGATCACAAAAATCTCAGGGGCATTGTTAAGAGTTGAGAGGAGACTGTCCTCGAAAATATACGCCGGAAGGCATGTCCTGCTTTTTTGGAAAAAGATTTTTGTTAAAGGAAACCTACCACTTGGGATGGGGCTTATAAGCTGGACATGCCGTGCACCAGCTCAGGGTGAGTTGGTGCCGGCGCTTTTCTCCATTATGTTTTTAAACAGTTTTAAAGTGTTTTAACAGTTTATTAATGTTTATATCCTTACTGGCTTTCCCGCACCGGGGTCCGCGCTCGGCGTACCATGTGCGCTTCCACTTCCTATTCAGATGCACGCACGGTCGCGCGCATGGTGCGCCGAGCGTGGACCCCGGTGCGGGAAAGCCAGTAAGGATATAAACATTAATAAACTGTTAAAACACTTTAAAACTGTTTAAAAACATAACGGAGATAAGCGCCGGCACCAGCTCACCCTGAGCTGGTGCACGGCATGTCCAGCTTATAAGCCCTATCCCAAGTGGTAGGTTTCCTTTAAAGGCTGAAAAACTTATGTAAAATGTAAAAGTAATTACATTATAAGGGAAAAGTACTATCAATCTGACCTCATCAGTGTGCAGAGACTTACTCTACTAGCTACAGACTGATGAGGTTTTTAACTGGGAGGCATATAGCAGTGTGTGTTATAGGTAAGTTAGCAAAGCTGAGAGTGTGTTTTATATCCATCTCATGGATCCCATCTCTTAACTCTCTTATTCTATGCGTCAGATACTAGTAGAATTTTCAGAAGCTAAATGAAAGTGTAGATAAACCTGTACCATGATAGTCTAGGCACATCAGCACCTCATAGCACAGAGGAACCATGAAGTGTATGGTTAGAGAGTCTAGTTCACACTCCGGAATTTTACACTGACCATCAATGAGTAATAGGAGCTAGAACAACAATAAAGCTGAGTAAGATTGTAAGATGGTAAAAGTAAGAGGGTTAAAAAATATCTTTATTGTGTAAAGATCACTATGGGGTTAAAATTTGAGAACGTTCTTTCATGAGCAAATCCCTTTAAAGCAGGTACATAATCTAGTACAAAAATCCAATCTTTATTGATATCATTTGAAATTCAAAACAAAAATCAATGTTTAAAAGCACCCCATTAAAAGAGACAAAAAGCCATAACAGACATTTTCTGGAAAGGGAGACTATTGTATAAATTGTAGGCCCTGGTATCATATAATAGTCAAGCGTATGCCATTTATACAGGGAACAGGTTACATAAGGATGGAAACATTAAACAACCTGAAAAATCCCATCAAAAATCCTTGCAGGCTATCACGCCAATGAATACCCACCAGAGGGCATGCTCCACAAGCCAGTGACACACTGTCCGACACATACATTTCAAACCCTGTTTCGTCAGGGGGTGCTGCCCGGAGAGTGTCCCATAGGGGATTAATTGCTGCAAATCGTACCATTTGATGGCACATGACAGGAAGCCTCCACAACCTCAATCTCACTATCAGCTTCACGGGTTTTATATTGCATATAGTGCAGCACTATAGTCGCACAACTAGCAAAAATTTTCTGTGAAAGAAATATGGAAAAAAGTGTAAAAGTGCGGTATATGATAGTATAAACTATGAATAAATAAACTGCATAAAGTGATAAAGTGTTCAATATAGTGCAAAGTGAAATGCTAAAAATGGAAGTAAAAATGCTATAACTGGCATGCAAAAATGACTAAATTAAGTTAAAACAACAAAGTGAAAAGGGAGAAAAATTTTTATTACAAAAATTAAAATATCATAAAATTTCCACAGCCATAAAGCTCCAAGCCTACATGATATATCCATCACAATTCCTTATGTAGTAACCAACAAATTAAGTCCACGTTTACAAATAATAGATTCCGTATCAGGCTGAAACCGGATTCAAATCCCAAGGCCAGCACAAAGACCTACGCCATGCATGAAAGTGTGAAAAATTATAACTCCACCACCTAAAATACAAAAAAGATCAAAAGATCAAAATCTAACACATAATAAACAACTCAATCCTCTGGTGGGTATTCATTGGTGTGATAGCCTGGAAGGATTTTTGATGGGATGTTTCAGGTTGTTTAATGTTGCCATCTTTATGTAACATGTTCCCCTATATATAGCTTAAGCTTGACTAATATATGATGCCAGGGCCTATAATTTATACAATAGTCTCCCTTTCCAGATATTGTCACTGTCCGTTATTGTTTTTTGTTTTTACATGTGTCTCTTTTAATGGGGTGTTTTTAAACTTTGGGGGGGGGGGGGGATTTATCATAAGAGTGGCTCCTAGAATGACAGTCTTTGAAGTTTCGCTGCAGTGAAATTCATTTAAGTGGCTTTGGCCCTTAAAAAATCAGCTTGCAGTGTTTTTTGCATGAAATGTCGCTAAAAACCTAAACAAAAGTCGCAACATAGACCAGGGTGGGGACTGGTGTAAATTTGCGCCCAAACTTACACCTAAATGGAAGTTTGCGCCAAATTGCAAATCATGAATTCAGTAGTATTGTGAAATCTTGTCTATATAAATAATGGATTTGGTGCAAGCAGGGTCTATGTCAAAGTGACTTTGCACTGTCCAATGTTCATTTGGCACAAATTTGCAAACAATTTTCTTTTTCTGGACAACCTTTTTAACAATGTACTGAGCATTTGCAGCTTTTGGCATTACAGGTTATTGAATTGCTAACATTAGGGAGGGGTTGACTGGCATCAGGTGGACATCAGGTTTTCTCAATTGGTGTGGTTCCAGACCCTTTTTATAGAACTATATTAGTAATTTATTTTGGCAGATCTTATATCTGTTAGGTAAAACACATTTCAAATAGAATATAAAATTCTGTTTCCAACCTAGGTTCTATAATTGTGTTAAAATGAAAAGCTATGCAGCCAATGTGTCCTTTTTTTTACAATGGTGTAGTATTTCACTGTTGTGACATATAATCAATACTTACTTCACCAGCCGGTTTGCTGGAAGCTTTATAGGGATGTATCGCTGTCTATATCTTTAGTGAATGTGATGAAATTCATTTGGTGTATACCTGTGTACAACAGATGAAAGATAATCCAGTCATGAGGCAAGGGATTTATGTTGCTTGTAAATACCAGAGGAAAAAACAATCCTTACCCCAATGCATCTCATCTTCATAAATATCAATATCAATTTTATTAGAAGCGAACAGCTAAACTGTGTTGCATTATCATTTTGCCATTTATGTTACTGCTATGTTGTTTGTTGGTGTATATGTTATATTGAAAGCAAACTTTTTGTAGTGCATTTATTGTTCATATTTGGCAATTAGTTAGAGGCTATTTGAGGTAGATGAACTATTGGGGTCCTGGATTTACTGTTGGGGTACTATTCCTGTGTTCAGTCTCATCAAATGAGAGGGTGAGTTTTCTAAATGGCAGTAAATCTAAATCTAAAGAAAAAAGGCAAAGATCTAGCACCAGTAATATGAAACTTGAAACTTTTTATTTTATTGATAAATAAAACAACATTTCTTCTTTTGGCATCAAGCATGTCCTTAATTTTTAACAAATTTTGCTTCAATGTTTAGTGTTTCTGGTCTTTATATGACCTGAAACAGGGTTTGATCAAAAAATAGTGGTCATCTGCATGTAAAATTCCAGACATTTATTTCTAGTTTGTATTTCTTGTTTGCTGTCCTCTTTGTGCTGGTGGATATAGACCTAGCTGCTATGACTCCCTGCCAATCTTAACAATGGCCAGAATTGTGGAATACTCTCAAATCTGGCAAATCCTGTGGACACATTCTCCTAGTTGGGCTCTGGATCTCTGCACCTCCTCCAGAGTGACCCTGGGCCTCTTGGTAGGTTCGCTTAGTGCTCTCCTTTAATTGGGTGTCATAATAGTGGACGGCCATGTCTTCAAAGGCCAGCACATGTGCCATACACCTTTCAATTTGAGATGATAGATTGAACAATGTTTGCCCAATTTTTTAAAAACCTAACTGTGCAATGCACTTTTCCATAACTTTACTCCAAGCAGTCTGTTGTATTCCTTTTAATGATGATGTTAGTTCACTAATGTTCTCTGTTCACTAATGTACATAATAATGGTTAAATAACATGCAGATGTACACTATTTACTAATTAGATTCTAAAGGCAACTGGATTTTTTTAAGGGATATCGAAGATGAATACATATTCATGCCTCAGTTATTAATTATCAAAAATTTAGGAAAACATGGATCATTTTCTAAGCAAATATTTGATACTTTGTGTTGCTCTATCCCATTACATTTCAATAAAAATTAAGTTTATAAACAGTTTTTAACCCACTGAATGAGGTGCAAAACCATTTTTCTGGCATAAAATATGCTACTATTCTGGTGCATTTTGCTTCTCCCCCACTGTATTGGTTCTAGTCTCACGCGGTAGACACACAAGTTAATGCCTGCAAATTGGAAAGATTTGAAAAGCAAGTCACTGTAAATGAATGTGACTGGGAGCCATTAGCCTTTCCACCCTCCCAGGTCACAAACAGCAGGAAGTTTTAGTGCTTTCTGAAATTCACAATAATCCTCCAGTTAAGGAGGACCTTTTGGGTTATAGATGTATAAGTGATTTTGAGCTAAGCGGGAGTTACCTGCACAGAAAATCAAGCTGAGCAGTGGTGGGAATCTCACTTACCATTAATGCATGGGATGATTTATACATTCATTATACCTTATGATTTGAACTGCCCAAATAGGATACAGATGCCCATATTAATCAAAACTAGTGCAGTCTGCACTATGTGCAGTTTGCCTTTGGAGTGTGCAGAGTGCGACAGATTAATCACAGTCTTCATTAATCTATGGCCCCCTGCACGGCTCTGGAAGGGTGCACCACATTTTTGTTGCTCTTTGTTCATGCTGCAGAATTGTAGCGCAGAAAGAGCTGTGAAGCACATCAATAAAAAAAAGGGTGTAAACTAAGACACACCCTTCTAGTTCCACATTTTTTTCGGTCTTGTCCGGCACAAGGCAGCCATAACACAAAACTGGTTTAGACACTTTATAAATACCTGTGCAAACAGTTTGCAGGTTCTTTTCAGTGCAACGTCAGACAGAAAACTGGGACAGGGACCTGTACTTAAATTAATAATTAAGGGGGGTAAAATAATTAGAGGACACAATATATTAATGAGATAACACTTACATTTAATATATTTTGAAACACATTATCAACACATATTAGTTTTGTAAGAAGTAATGTGTTTTGCATTGTTAATAATTATTAGTAATGTTAAAGCTCAAAACACATGTGTGGGACATTGTTATCCAGGTGACATTACACTATAAATGACTGTGGTATTTTTAGAGACACAGTGTGGAGATGTGCTGCATGCAGCCGAAGACATTTGGCATTGGTATCACCAGCGATGGCCGGGGGAGTCATAATGAAGTTCTTTTCCTGATGGAGCAGATCATACCCTGTAAGGTCCTAAATGCCACTAATGATTACTTGCACTCACTGATATTGGAGTGTGAGACATCGTCAGCCTGTGTAGTGTCATAGATCTGCTGGTGCTGTGTGGGAATGTTCTCGAACATAAATTGGAAATTTATGCAGATAAAAACACTTAAAAACCAAAGTCTGGACACAGATAAATGAAACCCAATCTCAGGAGATGGTAAGGTAACAAAGTATATACAGTATTGTATGCATATGACACTATCTTATACAAGCTAGTAAGTTATATTCCATTTGTATACACATAATGTAAAATCAAAGACGAACAGATATATAATGCTAATATGCTAAAGCCATATACATGTTTAAAGGTACCACATTAAAAAGCATGAAATGAAGTGATATAGCTAACTACATTACCATGGTAGTATAGATCTGAAATACCAAGTCCGAGGGGGAAAGAAGAAGGAACCCCCCCCATGTATCGCCTGGTATACAGGCTTCCTCAGGGGCCACTAATATCACTTTCACTTTCAACTGATATTGGAGTGTGAGCCTGTGTAGTCAGTGATGTAGCTGCTTTTTTTGTCTGTGAATTCATTGGGTATAGAGGGGGGGCATTTTAATTTTCACGTGAGGCAGCAGAAAAGCCAGAATCCGTCCTGTGTATAACGCAACAGAGACTCCCTGAGAAGAATGGAGGCCACTTAGTATGTTGATTTTTTATACATATGCATTTATAGTTACATTTTGTTTTCTGGGTGGGGATTACTTTAATTTTCCATAGACATGCATGTATTTATGGATAAAGCAGCCTACTAAATGTGATAGAAAAGCTTTCACAGCCTCAAATCCCTCAGTCTCAGCCTTTTCACCTCTATCGTTTCCAAGTGTAATGTTCTAATAAAGCAAGAGGAAAATCAGTTGTCTGCAGTGTTGACTAGAGGCAATATATCCTGCTTCAAAGGGATATCAGGCTAGCTGGGAACATTCTGCACACACTGTACCTGAAGATTTCTGAAATGTTATACATCCTACTTGAAAATTTCACTTCACAGATTAGTGCCCTTAAATATATACTTTTAACAGTTCAGATGTTACTCATGGATTGGTGGCAGGTAATACATTTCATATTAATGGGATGGTATAATATATATGCTAATGTTCAATCCACCGGGCAAGAGAAAAACAAGCTGCTGTATAGCTGAAAATTGATCTCATTCACTCCATAGGAATAAAAGTGAGAAAAGATAGATGGGCTAAAAATAATAAATGGAAAGGAACTACAGCACAAACAATCACTGTACCAATGTCGGCATGCTACACAAGATAGCATTATGTAAATCACTGACAACATGATACGCATTAAAGGGGCAGTGTAAGATTTATACAATGTTGCTCAGGTGTTCCCCATTTATTTTTCACTGCGTAACAATGATGGAGAATATTTTTTTTAGGTGCATTCACATGGCCGTTCTGGGGGCAGTGATGTGGTCGCATAATTGCATCCAAATCACAGCCCTCGTAGACCTCTCGGTCACGGCGTGGCGAGAACACAGTGCCGTCTACCTATGTAGGGAGGAAAGATGAAGAGCGTTCATGCCTCCCACCTCTTCTTTCTGGCCCTCCCTCAGATGGGATTCGGTCTGGGTGAGCAAACGGCCATGGGAATGAGCCATTAGTTCTGTATTGTGCTGTTTCTCACGATATTATATGAATAGAATCACAATTGGAATGTAGGCCGATATTTAAAAGGAGAGAAAGTATAACATACACTCCTTTTATTTCAATGCTATTCTGGTTTAGGCTTATAAAACGCATACATAACGCTTACATAAAACCCACCATATGAGCCATTTCGCCATTTCATGACATGACAAATCCCCATTATGACATCTCTATGGCACACATTTACTAAGGGCTTTGCATTATTTTTTTGTCAGACTTTGGACGTTCTTTTAGGTGGGGAGCTATGAGGCAAAAACAGATTCCAAAAATTAATAAAAGTAACAAAGTTTATTATGTATCAGGTAAAAACACATAACCATACATAGACAATTAAAAGAAATAGTATGACAGGGTTACAGAGTAAATATACAGCAGAAAAAGAAAGCAGTCATACCCGGACATAGCAAATTGCACAGAGGTTAAGCCAATTTAGATGGGCTGGTATATAAAGAATGTGCATCTATACAGGGCATAGAAGAATGCACTCAGGTAATGGCATAGCAGAAGCTCATGCCTGGTAGGAGCCACTTTAAGGCATATAAATACCAGTCCTTACCGTGTTGGTGAGTGAGTGTGCCAGAGGTCCGGGGATGACTGCTGCCCCAACGCACGTTTCGGCTCCTATTGAGCCTTCGTCTGGGGGTGGCGTCTTCCCGGTGCCAAGTCACATTTAAAGAGGAGTTTGACCAATGGGGTCGTCTTTGCTCGTGATATCGCGAGAATCCGAGTCACATGATCGCGATGTCTTCGCGCATGCGCGGTTAGATAATGTTTTGCCGAAATAGCCTGTCTCCGCGCATGCGCAGTTTGCCGTACCCGTCGATCGCACATCCCGAAAAAAGGTTGAACGTTCAAGAACGATCTTAGGTGTCACGGGTGCTCCCGCGATCCCTGTCTCGGATCGCGGGCGCATCCGTGCACCCCCGTTTGCCCCCGCTGCAGGCCGGTCAGTGAACTCACCTCTCCCGGCTCCTGCTCTTCCCCGGACTGCCGTGCGCGCGCGTCCCCGCCTCCTAGGGCGCGCGCGCGGCTCCTGCCGAAAATTTAAAGGGCCAGCGCACCGCTAATTGGTGCACTGGCTGAACCTCACCTTTAAGAATCCTGCCTCTTCCTGTGTCCCCTGCCGGATCTTTGTGCCTCATAGCCTTAGAGAAAGCTTCCTAGCGATTATTCCTGCGTTCCTGTGTATTCCTGCGTTCCTGTGTATTCCTGCGTTCCTGTGTATTCCTGCGTTCCTGTGTGTTCCCGCTCCTGTGTGTTCCCGCTCCTGTGTCCTGTGTTACCCGAGTTCCTCCGTGTTGCTGTGTTCCCGTTCCCACCTGCCTGGACCTCCTGTTGCTGACCCCGGATTTGGACCTGACGTTGCATCTCTGCCGCCTGCCCTGACCCTGTGCCTGGACCTGTCTACGAGATTGTCATCCGCTAAGGTACCTCGACCTCGGCTGCCACCGTGGGCTAGTCACACCTGGGAACGACCTAGTGGTATCCTGCCGCAGCAAGTCCAACCCGCTTTGCGGCGGGCTCTGGTGAATACCAGGTGCCGCTAGGCTCCGGTTCCGGGTGTTGGCTAGTTACATCTCCCGCGGTGGTCCAGAGGATCCACTGATCCTAACAGTAAGATCCGGCCATGGATCCTGCCGAGGTTCCGCTTCCCACTCGACCAAACTTTGCCGCCATAGTGGTCCAGCAATCCCGGGAGATTGCCGCTCAACGCGAACAGCTGGATCAAGTCACCTCCATGCTGCAACAGCTGCTAGCCGCCCAGCAACAGCAACAGGTTCCCGTGTCTGCTCCCGTGGCTCCTGCAACTCCAGTCTGCCTTCCTGTTGCTGAACCACGACTACGGCTGTCTATGCCCAGCAAATTTGACGGAGACCCCAAACAGTGCAGGGGTTTTATTACTCAATGCTCCCTACAAATAGAACTTATGCCTTCGCAATTTGTCACGGAGCGTTCCAAGGTGGCATTTTTCGTCAGTCTTCTCTCTGGGAAGGCCCTGGCCTGGGCCACTCCTCTTTGGGACAGAGGCGACCCGGTCACGGCTACTCTTGCGGCTTTTCTGGCGGAGTTCCGGGCTGTTTTTGAGGAACCAGCACGGGCTTCTTCTGCCGAGACTGCATTGTTGAATCTGCGCCAAGGCAACTCATCTGTGGGGGAGTATGCTGTTCAGTTCCGCACCCTGGCCTCTGAACTTGCCTGGAACGATGCAGCTCTCATCGCCACCTTTAAGAAAGGACTCTCGCCGCAGGTCAAAGATGCGCTGGCGGCTCGGGATCTACCGTCAACTCTGGGTGGTCTCATCACACTGGCCACTCGGATAGATGTCCGGTTTAAGGAACGCGCCGAGGAACTTCGCTCTGAGCATCCTCAAGTTCAGGTAAGACGTTTTCCTCGCCTCGCACCTGCCTTCCAAAGACCGCTGCAGCCTCTGCCTGTATCGTCTGCTGAGGAACCCATGCAGGTGGACAGAATACGGCTCTCTCTACAAGAGCGTTCCAGAAGACGACAGGAGAACCTATGTCTGTATTGTGCCAGTCCAGGGCACTTCATCGGGACTTGTCCTGTTCGTCCTCCACGTCCGGGAAACGCCAGCACCTAGGGCTCTTGGGAGAAGCGTCCCTAGGTGTGTGCAAAGCTTCTCCACGTCTGATTATTCCTGTGCTCCTCAGCGTAGACACCGGCACCCAGATTCAAGTTTCCGCTTTCCTGGATTCTGGCTCTACAGCGAACTTTATGGACGCAGCCCTGATCTCACGGCATCATTTCCCAGTGGTTCGTCTTGAGAAACCATTGTCCATTGCCTCAGCCAGTGGCCAGATTCTTTCCGTGCCCATCCGGTTTCGCACGGAACCCCTGCTTCTGCAAGTTGGAGCCTTGCATAAAGAAAGACTTTCTTTTTTTGTACTACCCCAAAGCACTTCCACCCTCCTGTTGGGTCTCCCCTGGTTGCAGCAACATGCCCCTGTGCTGGACTGGTCCTCTGGGGAGATTCTCCGTTGGGGCCCGGCTTGTTCTTCTCATTGTATGGATGTCCCTCGTCCGCTCCCTGTCTGGACTTCCACCTTGTCTCCCAAGCCCCTGGAGGGGCTCCCCGCGCCATACTTGGATTTCGCAGATGTGTTCTCCAAAAAACAGGCAGAGACTCTTCCTCCACATCGTCCTTATGATTGCCCCATCGACTTGCTGCCCGGCTCTTCTCCTCCACGGGGTCGGGTGTACCCGCTCTCAGTACCCGAAACAGCCGCCATGTCTGAATATATTAAGAAAAATCTGCAAAGAGGTTTCATACGTAAATCCTCCTCTCCAGCTGGCGCAGGTTTCTTTTTTGTCACCAAGAAAGATGGCTCTCTTCGCCCCTGTATAGACTATCGCGGTCTTAACAAAGTCACCGTTAAGAATCGCTACCCCTTGCCGCTGATCACGGAGTTGTTTGATCGTCTACGGGGCGCGAGAGTCTTTACCAAGTTGGATCTTCGTGGTGCCTACAATCTTATTCGCATCAGGAAGGGTGACGAGTGGAAGACTGCCTTTAACACCCGTGATGGGCATTTTGAATATTTGGTTATGCCCTTTGGACTTTGCAATGCACCAGCCGTTTTCCAGGAATTTGTTAATGATATCTTCAGGGACTTATTGTACAGCTGTGTTGTGGTTTACCTGGATGACTTCCTCGTGTTTTCTGCTGATCTCGAGTCCCATCAGTCCCATGTACGGCAAGTGCTCGGTCGCCTCAGGACTAACCATCTCTATGCCAAACTGGAAAAATGCCATTTTCATCAAAGGAGCCTTCCATTCCTTGGCTACATTATTTCCGACAGAGGCCTGCAGATGGATCCTGCTAAACTATCTGCAGTTCTTCAGTGGCCACGCCCAGTGGGACTGCGTGCTATCCAAAGATTCCTGGGCTTTGCCAATTATTATAGGCAATTCATTCCACATTTTTCTTCCCTGGTAGCTCCACTGGTGGCGCTAACAAAGAAAGGTGTCAATTCTCGTCTCTGGCCCCCCGCGGCTGAGGAGGCCTTCACGAGATTAAAGACGGCATTTTCCTCTGCATCTGTTCTTACCAGACCTGATACCGAGAAGCCATTCTTTCTGGAAGTCGATGCCTCTTCCGTAGGAGCTGGAGCGGTTCTTACCCAGAAGGGGCCTAGGGGCCGAACTCTCTCCTGTGGCTTCTTCTCCAAAACATTTTCCTCCGCAGAGAGAAATTATTCTATAGGGGATCGTGAGCTTCTGGCTATCAAGCTTGCCTTGGAGGAATGGCGTCATCTGCTGGAGGGAGCTCGATTTCCAGTCAGTATTTTCACGGACCACAAGAACCTCCAGTACCTGCAGACAGCTCAACGGTTGAACCCACGTCAAGCCCGGTGGTC
The DNA here is from genome assembly GCF_040894005.1 of Engystomops pustulosus. Lineage (NCBI taxonomy): Eukaryota > Metazoa > Chordata > Amphibia > Anura > Leptodactylidae > Engystomops > Engystomops pustulosus. Next base: position 100,152,183 of record NC_092412.1, on the reverse strand, counting down.
CTTATTCTTTTCCCGTTTTGACTTCCAGATCCATTTTCGCCCAGCTGAGAAAAACATCAAGGCTGATGCCCTGTCACGTGCTTCCGATGTTATAGGGGAGGACTATGCTCCGAGACACATCATTCCTCCAGAGCGGCTTGTGCTGGCAGCGCCGGTGGACCTTCGGCAATTACCTCCTGGCAAGACTTATGTACGACCTGGACTTCGAAAGAGGATCCTGACCTGGGGACATTCTTCTCGAGTGGCTGGGCACCCTGGGGTGCAGCGCTCTGTGGCCCTGATTTCCCGTTTCTATTGGTGGCCTGATTTGGTCAAGGACGTTCGGGATTTTGTGCGGTCTTGTGCCTCTTGTGCTCGCAATAAGCCCTCACGACAAAAACCAGCTGGTCTTCTGTTGCCGTTACCCGTGCCTACCTGCCCGTGGTCTCACGTGGCTATGGACTTCATTACTGATCTGCCGCCATCATCTGGCAATACCGTTATCTGGGTGGTAACAGACCGCTTCTCTAAGATGTCCCATTTTGTCCCTCTGCCAGGTTTGCCTTCAGCTCCACGTCTTGCCAGTCTCTTCTTCCAGCACATCTTCCGGCTTCATGGCCTTCCCCGGCACATCGTTTCTGATCGAGGTGTTCAGTTCGTGTCCAAGTTCTGGAGATCTCTGTGCAATCAGCTGCAAGTGAAATTGGACTTTTCCTCTGCCTATCATCCTCAGTCCAACGGCCAAGTAGAGAGGGTGAATCAAACTTTGGGATGTTATCTCCGCCACTTTGTGTCCGCTCGTCAGGATGACTGGGCTTCTCTTTTACCATGGGCGGAGTTTTCCTACAATTCCCTGGACTCCACTTCTGCTGGTTCTGCTCCCTTCTTTATTAATTACGGACTGCACCCACGGCCTCCTCTTCCGTTACCTGTGTCTGCAGATGTTCCTGCTGTGGAGGACTTGGTACAGGATCTAAAAGCCATCTGGGAACAAGTCCGTACCTCATTGCTCCAAACCTCTGCCAAGACCAAGCATCAAGCGGACAAGAAACGTCGGCCTTTTCCTGTCTTAGCTCCTGGTGACAGGGTCTGGTTATCCTCAAGGTACGTCCGACTGAAGATCCCTGGCTACAAATTGGGACCCCGGTTCTTGGGTCCATTTGAAATCCTCAGTCGCATCAACCCGGTAGCCTACAAATTGCGGCTGCCTCCTAGCATGCGCATACCCAACTCCTTCCACGTTTCCCTCCTCAAGCCAGTCGTCTTAAACCGCTTCACCCAACAAGTTCCTCTCCCTCCGGCTCCACAAGCGGACTCTACTGATGTCTTCGAGGTGAAGGAGATCCTGGATACGAAGACAGTGAGAGGTAGGCGGTTGTTTCTGGTAGACTGGAAGGGATTTGGTCCTGAGGAGAGATCTTGGGAGCCAGAGGATAACATCTTGGACAAGAGCCTGCTCCAACGTTTTCTCAGGCCCAAGAAGAGAGGGAGGCCGAAGGGGGGGGGTACTGTCACGGGTGCTCCCGCGATCCCTGTCTCGGATCGCGGGCGCATCCGTGCACCCCCGTTTACCCCCGCTGCAGGCCGGTCAGTGAACTCACCTCTCCCGGCTCCTGCTCTTCCCCGGACTGCCGTGCGCGCGCGTCCCCGCCTCCTAGGGCGCGCGCGCGGCTCCTGCCGAAAATTTAAAGGGCCAGCGCACCGCTAATTGGTGCACTGGCTGAACCTCACCTTTAAGAATCCTGCCTCTTCCTGTGTCCCCTGCTGGATCTTTGTGCCTCATAGCCTTAGAGAAAGCTTCCTAGCGATTATTCCTGCGTTCCTGTGTATTCCTGCGTTCCTGTGTATTCCTGCGTTCCTGTGTATTCCTGCGTTCCTGTGTGTTCCCACTCCTGTGTGTTCCCGCTCCTGTGTCCTGTGTTACCCGAGTTCCTCCGTGTTGCTGTGTTCCCGTTCCCACCTGCCTGGACCTCCTGTTGCTGACCCCGGATTTGGACCTGACGTTGCATCTCTGCCGCCTGCCCTGACCCTGTGCCTGGACCTGTCTACGAGATTGTCATCCGCTAAGGTACCTCGACCTCGGCTGCCACCGTGGGCTAGTCACACCTGGGAACGACCTAGTGGTATCCTGCCGCAGCAAGTCCAACCCGCTTTGCGGCGGGCTCTGGTGAATACCAGGTGCCGCTAGGCTCCGGTTCCGGGTGTTGGCTAGTTACATCTCCCGCGGTGGTCCAGAGGATCCACTGATCCTAACATTAGGTAAGTTGCTGGGATGTTTGAACCTGCCTGATTGTTGTATTTTAAAGTGACAAGTGCTTTCAATCACATAATCTGTTGGTACACATTTTAATATACCTAAAACAGAGTGTCAGTGTTGCAAAATTACATATTATTTACAATGTGTTACCATTAATCAACTGGGACATCATTGTCATATTACAAACATTAATGTGGATTATTATTTCAGTCACATTTCATTACTAATATAAGAATTTTTTTTTTTTTTTTTAATTACAATTGATATTAATGCAGCATATTATTAAACAAAATAGTTTATCGTGATACCCCATGGATGTGAGTGCACAGTGACAAATAAGAGAGGAAGTGAGGGGAAGTGAGGGGAGTGAAGTGCAGTGAGAATTGTGAGTGGGAGTGCAGAGGACATTTATGTAAAAGTTGGTGCTAACAGATAGTATATATTTATATTATTATACAACATACCAAGACTAGCGATGGATAATTTTTATAATACTATTAATAAATACAGTTCTCTCATCATGTTCGATAATACTGGTTACCATTACGATTTGTCCATCAAGGTGTAATCTCAGACCGTGCCAAAATTGGCAACGAGATTCTTTGGTCACACGAGTATAAACTCATCTACTCCTCAGAAACAGATGTACCGGGAAAGTATAACAAATGTCTGTCTCTTGACATATAGAGATCTGAAAGATTTTTTTTGGAAAGAAAAAGAAGAAAATTCATTACACATATAAAATGTCAAAGATTAAAATGAGTCCTACAATGGTGGACGCCAAACATGCTAAGAGAACGCGATGCAGAAACTTATGGAGCTAAGGATAAGGTTGGTATTGGTGAATCATTGGAGGAAAGGGGCGAAGCTAATGGTTTCATTCAAACCTTTGGGATGAATTGTCTCCAGGGTCCAGATCCACCTCGTTTCACATTGGGCCAGTTTCTTTTTAATTGAGCCGCCTCTAATCCCAGATATAATTTTATCTATCTCTCGGACTTTTAATAGTCCTGGGTTGGAGTCATGTCTCAACTTAAAATGGGCGGCTACTGGTTTGCCTTCGGGGTCGAAATGTGGATCGGACGTGGCTCTAATGTCCCTCATATGCTCTCTTATCCGGATTTTTAGTGCCCTCGTCGTCAAACCTATGTAGATAAGATTGCATGGGCATGTCGCGTAGTACACCACTCCTTTTGTATTACACGTGATTGTGTGGGTAATTTTAAATTCCTTATCACCTGCTGAATTGGTGAAAGTAGTGGCGCATTCCATATTGGGGCATGCTACGCATTTGCCACAGGGCTTACATCCCCATGGTGGAGGTTTCGCCCCGAAAATCGTCTGCGTTTTTCCCGAGTCGTAGTGACTCCTTACTAGATGGTCTCGTAAGTTTTTGGATCTCCGAGCTGTCACAGCGGGGTAAGGTGTGATATATTTTGATAGGGTTGGGTCACATTTCAAAATTGGCCAGTATTTCTGCAATATTTCTCGCATTTGTGGCCACTGTGAATGGTACGTGGTGATATATCTTACCTGTTCAGATGTTGTTTCTTTCCTTTTCGGTACTAATAGGTCTTGGCGTTCTGTTCTTTTCGCTCTCCAATATGCTTTTTTGATCACTCGGTTGCTATATCCTCGTTGCTGAAATCGTGACCATAAGTCCTTCGCATGTTTCTCAAAATCTTCGTTTGTCGAGCAATTTCTTCTAATGCGCAGGAACTGGCCAGTCGGGATGGCTGAAATGGTTTGCTTTGGGTGCGAAGAGGTAGCGTGGAGAAGTGCATTTACTGAGGTCTGTTTCCTGTAGACTTCTGTTTGTAGAAAGCCATCGGGGTCCCTTCTTATGATCACATCTAGAAAAGGGATACTGATCTTATCAGCGCTATACGTCAGTTTAATGTTGTACGAATTAACATTCAATCGTTCAAAGAAGGTCTGTAATTCCGTCGTGTTGCCCCTCCATATGATCAGGATATCGTCGATGTATCGAGCCCAAAAGAGGACCCGGTCCATCGCGACATCCCGATCATCACCCAATAGGTCCCTCTCCCACAGCCCCATAGCCCCATTTTGCCTCATAGCTCCTCCCCTATTTTGTAGGGGTAATATAGGTTCTATAAAATTCATTAGCATATGGGAAACCGATCCTAAACTGGTGCAACTACCTGTACAGCTGCTGTAACTATATGTATAGTCATCTCTGTACAATTTCTGTTTTCTACCTTCTGTCACACGTTCTTTTAGGTGCAAAACTGCTTGCACAGATATTTAAGAAGTGTCCGCACCACATTTCTGTCACAATCTGCCGTTTTTATTGTGCTGCACTCTTCTTCACACGGCACAAATTTCTGCACTGAAATGGACAATCCAGTGCTCAATCGGTGCACCAAAAAAGTGCACTCTGTTGGAACTGTGCAGGGGCGCACTCTGCACTATATACAGGCAAACTGCACATAAAATCACAATGCTATTACAGTATAACATCACAAAGCCCCATTGTTACTTGCAGGAAATCTACCATCAAAATCAAGCATGGATAAACCAGATCCACTTACTCATGGATTCGGGCACTTTAACTGTGGTAATCTTTTTATATGTTTTACCCATGGCCTCCTTTCTTATAAAATCAACTTTAAAATCAAGGGAAAAACCAGAGCCACTCTGAGCTGCAGCATCTCTTAGCACTTCCCCCTCCCTCTGCCTGATTTAATCTCACACAGTGGGAGAGGGTAGTGCTTCTGCACATTGTAACAACCTGTGAATCTGCTGCACGGAGGGGCTTTTGTAATGACCCAAAAAAAAAAACAAATGGCAAATTTCCTTTAAAAATACCCCACTGTGACATCATAGTGCCCATTATGAAATTATGCCTGTTTTGTGACATTAAATTGGCCATGATGACTTCACAATTTACCATTGTGACATCACAATGACTTATCATATCATATGGACTTCTATGACATCTCAATGCTTAATTATGACATTTGCAATGTCCCTTTTTTTCAGGGACTGTGGGGAGGGGTTTGTAACCAGGGAGCCAGTCGCTGGTTTAAAAAGTAGGGCACTACTGCATTATGACATCACAATGTCCTTTATGATTCTATAATGTCCATTGTGTCATCAGAATGAAGTATTATGATATCAATAACATCCGATGACAGGGGCAGAGGTAGAGAAGGGCAAGGTTGCAGTTCATAATTAACAAAAAATGGTGCAGAGCCCATGGATGCAGAGTCCAAGGATTTGTAAGAGAACTCCGCCCATGGCAACAGAGTGGACCAATCGTCCTGACGGGCAGAAACAAAATGGCGTAGATAGCAGCCCAAGGTCTGATTAACTCTTTCCACCTGTCCATTAGACTGGGGATGATAGGCGGAAGAGAAGTCCAATTTTACCTGAAGTTGTTTGAAAAGAGAACGCCAGAATTTAGAGACTAACTGAACCCCATGGTCAGAGACAATGTGCTGAGGAAGTCCATGGAGTCGGAAGATGTGACGGCAGAACTGTCTCGCAAGACGTGGAGCAGATGGCAAACCTGGCAGAGGAACAAAATGGGACATCTTTGAAAAACAGTCAGTCACCACCCAGATGACAGTATTGCCTGATGAAGGCGGTAGGTCCGTGATGAAGTCCATGGCCACATGAGTCCACGGACAACTGGTTATCGGCAATGGCAGAAGAAGACCAGCAGGCTTGAGATGTGATGGCTTATTCCGGGCACAGGAAGCACAGGAACCCGCAAAGTCCCGTACATCCTAGGCCAGATCTGGCCCCCAGTAGAATCGGGAAATGAGACCGATAGAACGCTGCACCCGAGGATGCCCAGCCACACGAGAGCAATGTCCCCAAGACAGAATCTTCCTCTGTAGCACAGGTCGTACGTATGTCTTGTCAGGAGGTAGTTGACAAAAATACACAGGCGCAGCCAGTACCAGTTGGTCAGGAGGGATGACATGCCGAGGAGCCGGTTCCTCTTCAATGACATCTGACGCACAAGAAAGGGCGTCAGCCTTGATGTTCTTCTCGGCCGGACCGAAGAAGAAGAGTGACCAGCGGTCTTAGAATTCACCGACTGTACCATGCCATTTCTAGTACAGATCGACACCATTGACTGTGATAGTACTCCACCTAGTAAACTGCCAATTATTCGAGCCGTGTAGCATATGCAGCCTTACCTGTACAGGAAGTAACTTCACCTCAGAGAACCATATGTCAGTTTGGGAAATATGGCCTTGTTTGTAGGCTTGCTGAAGATCATGACATCTGACTCGGTAGTGGAGTCCACCCTCAGAGGCTCAAGAGGAATTGTCTCACCTTTAGTAGACTCATTGGAAGCAGTTTTTGGAACAGCCCTACTTCCAAAACCATTTTAGCAGACATATAGCACCATAATTTCATCAGGAAGGAATTAAGGGAGATATGCAGAACTAATAATGATAATGGAAAAATAGATGCTGTTTGGTCTCCAAACATTCTGGAGGACTGGCTGGATACAATGGCACCAGTATTGCTGCTCTGTGACCTTCTATTGAGGAGTTCGAACCAGGGGGATGAACACTAGAATCCTCCCAGGGGTGGGCAGGAAGTCTCCAACTATGGGTTTAGAGGAAAGCATAATAGACCAGTAAAACTTACTAATGGATCTAGGCACCGTGACTGTGATAATCTTCTTATTTTTGTTATCCACTGTCTCCTTCCTTCTAAAAATCATCTTTTTAAATTATGCAAATGAGACTGAAGGGCTCCTGGGGGTGTTAGCAGAGCCCCTCAGTACTGCAGCTTCATAGGCTGTTATACTGTCTCATCCTCCCTCTCTGATCCTTTAGCACTTTCCGCCTGATGTAATCTCACTATAGTAGAGGAAGTTTCAGTGGGATTGGGATGTGCTCCTTGTATACTGTAAAAGTCTGTGAATCTGCAGAAACCAAGGGGCCAATCAGGCTCATTAGCAATTTTCAAAAATTGATTTCAGAAGGAAGGAGGCCATGGATAACAAATATCAGAATATTACCACAGTCATGCTGTCTGAATCCACGAGTAAGTGTGCCTGATTTATCATGATTGATTTTGATGGTAAATTTCCTTTAAATTCTCCATAAAGTTGAGGAAAGCTGTAACCCACTCAGGTTATGATTTGCAAGGTGTTGAACTGCTTGACAACATACTGCTGACATTTTCCCTTTAAGGAAAGGGATAAGACACAGGGAATTTAGACTTGGTGCAGATCTGATCCAGAAGCCACTGAAATGTAGAAGTTTTAGTGTATTTTAAATGCCATGATTTGGAGAGGTTTCTGTAAAAATCTTTACAGAAATTGGTTTTATCAGCAAAGGTGAGATAGCTCTTTTTTATCTGAAAGAAAACAACTGCTTAGGTGTTTTTGCAAGGCTCGGTAAATACTTGGCTACTCATCTGCAGCTTTTTCCAAACAATCATAACTCATAAATTATTATGAACATTCCTGTTTAGAAGATTTATGCATGGTGCCAGCATGTACCAGGCGTAATTGAAAGAAAATCCTATTATGGTGCCAAGTCTGTTATAAATGATATAGTATGGCTTTCCACTTACACACAATAGAGAGCACAAAAACTGCAGTCGAAGTACTAATACTTTATTGTCTGACTAGACCTGCATGGAAATAAGTGCTGATTACATGCAAATACTAACTGTTCAAAGAAATGGATTTTTACAAACTTTGTAAGTAAATGCAGCTTACTCTATGTTTAGTGCGCACTACACATTTTACTGACAGCAAAGCAGACCTAACGACATTACTGTAAAAGTATATATTACAAGAAGTCTTCCATGAGAAGAGTGCAAAGATGAAATACAGCATAAATACCATTAACCCATAAAACTGAAGCCCTTTTCCACTTTTGCATTTCTGCATTCAGCACATCTAAAAAACCCCAACTTTTTATTTTTTTGTTTACAGAACCATTAAGGGATTTTTGTTGTTTTACCATGTGACACCATGCAATGTACTAATTAGTTGGAAAGAAATTCCAAATATTTGCCTTATTTTTCCAACTTTCACTTTGCATACATTTCAGGATCAGTGGTAGTGGATCTTCTGTACCACCACGTATGTTGACGTAAGCCGACATCTGGGATCGGAGTCTAAGTGGTACCTGGTTTTCACCAGAGCTTGCCACAGAAAAGGTCGGACTTGTTGGGGGTGGTACTACCAGCTCATTCCACAGGCATGACTTTGTCCGCGGTGGCGGCCAAGAACAAGTGCAGAATTGTAAGGCAAGGTCGTGGTCGGGGACAGGCAGGAGGTCGAGACAAGCAGCACAGGATCAGAGTCAGGGAGAAGGTCAGGAAGGGCAGCACAGGAGTGAGGTCTGGAACGGAATCGAGGTCACAACTGGAAATCAGGATAATTGCACATGGCATCAGACAAGCTTTCTCTAGGGCAGTGATGGCGAACCTTTTAGGGGCCGTGTGCCGAAACTACAAGAAAAAGCTACATATTTTTAACAAAGTGCTAAATGTGAATTTAAATTAACTCAGAGGTTTCAAACGTATTGGCGTCCTGAGGACACCAATACAGTAGAAAGAAGGAGAAATTTGGATTATTATTGTAGTTTCCCTCTAAGGTCCCCTTAACAGGATGAATCACAGGTCAAGGAGAAGGGCCTACAATGATAATCGAGCACGGTCCTCATCTCCTTGTTTCAGGTCTTGAGTCCTGAATGGAGACTTTTGTGCTGGGTGATGGCCTGGGTGCCCACAGAGAGGGCTCTGAGTGCCACCTCTGGCACCCGTGCCATAGGTTCGCCACCACTGCTCTAGGGCTATGAGGCACAAAGATCTGGTAGGGAACACAGGAAGGGGCTGTGAATTTATGAGAATTGGTAGCTGGCCAGAACCAATTATTGGTGCGCTGGCCCTTTAAAACTCCAGAAGCAGACTGGCGCATGCCCTGGGAGGTGGTGAAGTGTAAGGAACTTCCCAAGGAGCTCTGAGACTAAATTGTGGCAAGGCACAGATCTGGCCAAGGTTACAAAAGATTTCTGAAGATTTCTGTAGCACTCAAGGTCCCTAAGAGCACAGTGGACTTTTAATATAAAAATGTGTCATTAGAAAGGTAATTTGTCCCACCTAAAAGAATCCCCATACATCTTTGTAAAAAAGGATTAGAAAATGATAGCTTTTTAAAGCAGTAAGGAAACAGAAACATAAAAAACTTAAACAGTCAATGGCATAAAGGGGTTAAACAGTGCATTAGCAAGATATATTAAAGATAAAGAATACTTTGAGGGTCAATAGTAAGTTTCCAGTCCTGTTTTTTCCTGCCTTAAAGGGGTATTCCAGGAATACGTCTAATTCATATATAAATGGGTCCTTAAAATACCAGCTAATATGTAATTAGTTGTTATTTAACATTTTGCTCCCCTTAGCAGAAAAATTCGGGTGACATAGACTGTAATGAAGAATTAAAATGCTATTGGCCCTTTAACCAGTCCCTTGATTTTCTCCGCGCGGAGTAGACACAGGGCAGAAGATGGTCACAGGTCCCATGTCCACATCACATGTTCTGCACTTTATTGTGATTATCACTATATTTGGCTCTACTCGGTTGGTTGCAGTGCATCCAGTATGGCCAGTGTTGTGGTGGGACGTCATCTCAGTGAGGTAATGTACAGTTCCACATCATTACTAAGGTAACAGAGCTAGACTGTGTCAGTACCTGTCCAGCAAACCGCGCAACCACAAGCAGGCTTGGCGCTAGCTGTCAGACTAGGTAGGTGGTGGCAAACTCACCCTGCAACGTCCCTGCGGGCTAAGACCCTGCCTAAAGCAGATAGACGATACTGAGGGACAAACAACAGATACAGACAGACAAGCGGAGTCAAACAAACCGGGTCAAAACCAAGATGGCGGCAAAGGTACAGAATCGTATAGCAAGTAGAATGGTCAGTAGGCAAAGCAGAAGACAATGCACAGAACAGCAAGAAACACAATGGCAAGAGCACTAAATACACAGATAGACTGCAATAACCAGCACCAAATGAAGGGCTGGGCAGAATATAAGGCAGTAATGGACACTACCTCCATCACTGACTGGTTCAGTCCTCCATCACTCAAGCCGCAGCAAAACTGCAGGCAAAACGAGTACAAAGACACACCCAGCTTTCCCAGGATCAGAAATGGAGCTGTCAATCACTGGCAGCACTGGGTGTGGTTATACAGCAAGAAGACTGAAACCTGATACCATCAGAACAATTTGCAGACAGTCTGACAGACAGTCTGTTACATCATCACTGGGAGCAGAGCATAAGCAGGAGGAGGAGTTACTGAGAACTAAAGGATCATGGGACTTGTAGTTTCCAGCGGCGGCCATTTTGGTGATAACTCCGTCTACTTTCGATAGCCCATAACTTTTTGTGAATAATAAAATCTACCAATTTAAGCTCAATTTTTATGATTAATGACATTGAGTTCTGTTATATTCATTTATTTATAGCATTGTGGTTTTTTTGTATCAAACCAAATTCCCGGAATACCCCTTTAGTTGCTGCTCCTGAGCTGTTATTTGGCCATGTGAATAAAGAAGATACTTTTTACCAAAGCACAAAGAAGATACTCTTTACCAAACGTAAAGGATGCAAGCAAAATAATAAAAAGCATCTTTATATTAAGTATTATCCTGCAAGAACACAGCTTAAGAAGAGATTTATCAATCAAAGGAATAGTTTAAAAGTATTACCATGAAGTGCAAAGAACATGTGGAGAAGCAGCAATCTTGATGCATCATAAAATAGCTGATAATACTGTATGATAACTCCCAGAAGTAATCAGGGTCATCTGTACAATACCATCAGATATGAGCCCCTTGGATCTTACACACATCAGCATTACAAAGCTAGTAGGATTTGCAAGTCAATGATAAGGGTGATGCTATTTCTGTAAGGCTGCATTCATTCTTACAAACTTTTAATCTATGTCACTACAATTAGAGGGTAGCTCATCTGTAGAAAAAAACATGTAGAGCTTGTGTAGCTATGTTCTCTGCATTAATTATTTGTGACAAAAAAGTTGCCATATTTTTTAAAGTGGAAGAGGCACTGGGCCATTGCCCCTATGATCCCTTGAGTCCATCACGAAGCTCAGCAAGATTAAATTTACCAAAGAAGAGGTGAGAGGGAGAGGGGAGAAGGCACCATAGCCAGGAGATTAAAATGTAACTTTTATTAGTAATATATTAATAGATTGACAAACAAAAAGAGATAATGTCGAGACCTAAAAACACAGGAAATCCACCAATGGAGTGTAATGATTCAGCTAGAACTGGTCTTCCTGGGTAGCCAGACTAGCAGCCGAATCTGGACAAATATAGTGGTGTACTTGCAAAGTGCAGTAACCCAAAATTGAGTAGGGCAGATTGCGGTGGGAGATATGCGTATGCTGTGACTATTACTCCACAATAGAGTCTGGACCACTGAAAATGCTAGTCGCATCCTATCCCTAAAGTAGCAGGGTTTACTCTCGTTCAAATGATCCAGGAGGTTCTAGCTGTTATATGTCAATTAATAAACGCATAAACAGTCCTGCATAGGGCCAGGTACAGTGGTCTAGATCACATGAACAGGTAAGGTAGCCTCGAAAACACGTCTTGAATTGACTGGTCGACCCACAGGGACAGTAGGTAGCTACAGTGGTTCGATATAGCATGCATCAACACCTATGCCGTCAGCAGGTCAGGCCATCAGATTGTCAGCCTTGACATCACACTTTTCTGGAGTCACACACACAGATTGTTAGATTTTAGTTTTGTACTCCCACTGCAACACATGCACACCACACCCCCTCCTAGTCTGCCCACGATTCTAGTCCAAAGTACTCAGAGTCATACACATAGTCGGTGGATCCTGCTATTTAAAACTTATTGCCAGAAGCCCCCCAATATGTTTCGCCATTCGCACAGCTTCAGCCTTTAATCTAGTTTATAACATGATCTCTGTGGGATTTCATTTGCTGTAAGTATGAAGAATCAGATCTGATATTTCCACAGGCTCATTAGATATATAGTATCCTGTATTAGAGGACTCAAACTTGTAGGTGTTAATGGGCCATCGGGTAATGGATACTTTATGGTTCTTCACATTTTCAGTGACACCCTTATCAATATATGCACCAATTTCCTATTGATTTTAGTACATCTTTTGATTTCATAGTAATTAAACTTCACTATAAACAGAGATTTGCAGTTAGTAAAGTCTCCGTTTAAATTTATAAGTCTCATAAAACTGCCTCACCCGAAAATGAAAATAAAGTGCTAATAACCAGTGCAGAAATTTAATTAAAGAACAAATCATCTGGGCAAATGAAATAGAGAAGCTTGTTGTAGAGCTGTTTCCAAACTCTTTATGTTATTAATGGCGAAGAATTATTTACAGCTTTACTTTTATGGATTGTCGGCTCTTTAAGTAGAACCTCAAATGACTTTGCACCTAAATCTTGTGACCACTACAAATCCAACTACATTTATTTGCAAGCATGAAGTGTTTTAACTAAACATTGTAATGTACTATTTACTAATTTCACTACCCCCTGTTTAGGAGCTTTGCAATATAAGTTTCGCCATACAGTAACATTAGCAGATCATTTAGATACTGCAAGAGGTTGTGACATGGGTGAAGAATTCATGGGATCACTAACCAATGCATTGAAAATGTGCTACAAGCAGCTACACGGACTTGAAGTGCTAATTGCTAGACATGACAGACTGGGGCCAATGATTGTAATAGAATTGGAGTCACAAGAAAGTAATCAAGGAATTCAGAGTTTGGAGAGTTAGCGTTGTTGAAATGTTCTTTAACCCCTTAGCTCTCCGCACCATAGTTGTACTGCGCTGGGCCCTGTGAATAGCGTTCAGCGCAGTAGAGCTATGGCGCAGAGATGATGCCGGTTTGGCACTGCACCAGAGCCGGGATTGGGGGTCGCGAGATGTCAGCGGTAATCTACCGCTGACATCCCTGGGTAACACCTGCGGTCGGACTGGGCATTTTACCTGCCTTTGGGGGGTCTTGCATAGGCTGACACTGATAATACCCTGCAATACATCAGTATTGCAGAGTATTATCATGAACAAGCAATCAGATGATTGCTTGTTCATGTCCCATGGTGGAAGTAGTAAAAAAGTTAAAAAAAAAATGTTATTAAATAAAAAATAAGTTTATAAGTCAATAAAATTGTCCGCAACAATTCGTAGAATAAAAATAAATAATTATTGAACCGTACGATGAACGCTGTACAACAAAATTTTAAAAACTTGCCAAAAATTACCTATCGAATCCCACAAAAAATGCAATGAAAAGTGATCAACAAAACATATGTACTCCAGAATGATACTGTTGCAAAGTACAACATGTCCCACAAAAAACAAGCCATCAACCAGCTCTTTAGCCGAAAAAGTTAAAATGTTATGCCACTTGGAAGACGGCGATGCAAAAATGATAGATTTTCCCCCACATTAGGGTTTTATTTGGCAAATTTAGTAAAACATAAAAAAAAAATATTCATGTCTGGTATCCCCGTAATCATATCGACCCATAGAATAAAGATAACATGATTATTAGGCTATACGATGAACACGAAAAAAAAAAAGTTAAAAATCCAGTACAGAATTCACGCTTTTCTACTCGTGACCTCAAAAAAGTTCCTAAATTTTCAACAATAGAGGATACCAACCCCAAAATGGTAAAACTGGAGAAAGCATCTCGTCCACTAAAAAATGTCGTCACAGGGCCCCAGTAACAAAAAAACAAAAATTTTATAGCATGCAAAATAGGCCAATGAGGAAACTAAAATCCTGAAAGCTGCAGGGCGCTCCTTCCCTTATGCTCCTCCTTGTACGCCCATAAAACAAGTCATGGCTACATGTGGGGGGTCTCTGTAGGGTTTTCTCTTTTTATCTTTTGGAAATGTGTAAATTTTAGGGCTAAATGAACGTATAACCGACAAAATTTGACCATTCTAAATTTCACCTCCATTTTGATTCAAAGACTATGAAGATCTCAAGGGGTTAACAATCTTCGTAAAAGCTGTTTCTGATAGTTCGAGGGGTGCAGATTTGAAAATGGGTTGGTTATATAGGGGGTTTTAATGCTAAATATGTAAAATTTCATTCAAAACTGTATTTATCCCCAAAATAGTCAATTCTGAAAATACGGAAAATCGATAATCTATTTGTAAGATTATCAAGACATTCCAAAAATTATAAAAATGTAAAATAGACATATGGGAAATGTTATTCAGCAACTTATTTAGGTGGTTAATCGCGATGATTTCGAATTTCAAAAATGGCAAATTAAAAAAAAAATTATCATATTTTCTTTTTTTTTGTAAATAAACGCAAAACTTATCAGCCAAAATTTACCACTAAAATGAAGTACAACATGTGAGGAAAAACAACTTTACAGCACTGGGTGTAATAATTCAACTTTGGCTGAGACAAAGCCCAGTTACTGTCAGAGCATGCATATATGCAACAAGCAGCAGTGCATTATATGCTTTGAGTCCTTATCGTTTGCATACAAGGGATGAATGAAACCTTTGTTCCAAAAATGTGCACCTAGCTGTATGCCTCATTACAATCAGGGCCGGATTAAGGTTGGTGGGGGCCCCTGGGCACAAAATCTGGTGGAGGCCCCACTGAGTGCAACGTGCATACACGTCCTCCTGCTCAATTTCCACTATCCCAGCAGTAACACAGCTACATACAGCTGCCTCATTTAAAAAAAAATGTCTTGCGGAGCTTGCACTTACCTTCACTCAGCCCGGCTCGGTGTACTCCAGTGCGCTGTGATGCTTTTCTTCTTGGGGAAGATATACTTACCCTGTCCATTCGCGATCCAGCGGCGCGTTCTCTGCGCTGCATTCGGGTCCGGCCGGGATTTATTAAGGCAGTTCCTCCGAAGTCCATCAGGTGGTGCTGCTGCGCTGAAGTTCCCTGGAACGCACTGGAATACACCGAGCCGGGCTGAGTGAAGGTAAGTGCAAGCTCCGCAACACATTTTTTGTTTTAAATGCGGCGTTTTTTTCGAATCCGTCGGGTTTTCATTCGGCCACGACCCCCGATTTCCGTTGCGTGAATGCCAGCGCCAATGCGCCACAATCCGCTCGCGTGCGCCAAAATCCCGGGGCAATTCAGGGAAAATCGGTGCAAATCGGAAATATTCGAGTAACACGTCGGGAAAACGTGAATTGGGCCCTTAGTAAATGACCCCCATTGTGTAGCCATATTCTCATTTATAAATGAATGGCTGTGTGCATATCTGAGAGTGAACCTTCTTTGTTGGTGTTGTGCGCATGCGTCGGCGGACTTCTGATCTCGGGCTCTGTAGTCGCACAATGCACGTGATCTCTGACAGTGACACATTCTGTCACATGATCGGATCACGTGATTGGCGCGGCCCTTGTGCCGGAACCGGAAGTGGCGCCCACAGCACGCGCCCGATAGAAGAACACCATGCTTGTCCATCATATACAGGTGAATATCCCCGATTCCTATTGGTCCCAAAGTCTTTTAAATAGTGTCCCTTGTCTGATTACCTTTACCCTCGGGGTGTCATCCACCAGGGAGGTTGTGATTTCACTGAATGTTTACTTATGCATCATTATGTTTAGTCAGATATCAATCTGTCTGATCGGATTTTTCTCCTGTACTTTTTTCCTGGCACTTTAAAATTACCCTATGTAGTCCAGTAATTCTTCAATGCTACTCCTTATACTTTGCCTCCCTGATGTATGTACTATTTCTCCAGCACAAGCTATCACTTCTGTGCAAACCTTTTTTACACCATGAATGTTTTTGTAAATTTTAATATGCATCTTCAATAAATTTTCATAATTTTGTTAAACAAACATAATGGGGGGTCATTACTAAGGGCCCGATTCGCGTTTTCCCGACGTGTTACTCAAATTTTTCCGATTTGTGCCGATTTTCCCTGTATTGCCTTGGGATTTTGGCGCACGCGATCGGATTGTGGCGCATCGGCGCTGGCATGCACGAGACGGAAATCGGGGGGCGTGGCCAAACGAAAACCGACTGATTCAGAAAAACCGCCGCATTAAAAAAAAGGGTTGCGGGACTCGCGCTTACCTTCACTAGGTATAGGCCGGTGAACTTCAGGGCATTCAAGCGGGCCTCGGGGAACTTCAGCGCGGCAGCGCCACCTGGTGGACGTCGGAGGAACTACCTTAGTGAATCCCGGCCGGACCCGAATCCACCACAGAGAACGTGCCGTTGGATCGCGAATGGACCGGGTAAGTAAATCTCCCCCATTCTGTGTAATTCTGGCTTTTGTTCTTAGATAGGTAGTATATATATATTGTATATATTTTATAAAATCTATTTTATTCAGTAATTATTGATTGTGAATAATTCCAGCCTTGAGATAACACCTCTAAATGAAAGTTGTATACATCAGCGCAGTCAGATGCCCATGGAGCCATGTTTAAATTATTGACTCACATTCACCTTCTCAACTTGTCACAGAAACACAGATATGTGCAACTCAAACAGCCTGTCAAATCTATCTCTGGAATAATCAAGACTACAGAAAATATGTGCAAACTTATCACCTCTGCTCCACCCTGATGTATATTAAATTGTGTTTTGAGAAATGAGGGCTGGGATTTTAGCTTACACAGTGTATATGGCTGTACGAGTCTCTCAGGACAAGAGCACCGAAACTTTATATTGCTTTATTTAGCTGTCTAAGGAATATATCAGAAAACCAGCAACTGAGCGCTGTTCATTTTACCATCTAGCTTGCTTGTCAGCACAGGTAATGAATTATAGACTTACAAATTTGTAGTTTGTAGTCACCCTACATGTAGAGGGAAGTGTCAATGTCCACAGTCGATAAATATTAATTCCGAGACATTGAGTCACAGTAAAAATTCGATCTTACTGAGGAAATATGAGCCAGCATTTTCACTTTCATGTAAATGGCTTCTGCAAGGCCACTAGGTAGGACTTAAAGAGGAAATTTGTCACATCCCTAAATAAATGAATCCAGCCTACATTAATTTCTACAGACCCTCATTCCAGAGCACTTACTTATTTTGTAATGCCTTTGTTTTTCTGTTAAGAACCCCCATGTTTTTAGTATGTACATTAAATATGGTATTATCCCCAAAACAGTGCTACACTTGTCATTGGTTTGCGTCACTTAATGTTACTCCCTTTTCATGTTTTTATTATTTTGAACACCTACTGTATAGTAAATTCCAAAGGTAATTTTACTGTTCAATAATTTCATTTTAAATTGATGTGATATATAAAATACAAACATTTTCCTTAAAATGATCCTCTTTAGGTCATATCTTTAACATCCAATCTATGAGAATCAAGCAGTCCCAATGATAATCTGCTTAAACCATGGATGACATGTTCGGTTTCCCAGGACTGTGACATCAGTCACATGACCTGTATGCAGCTTAGTGCTTATAAAATAAATGGAGCTGGACTGCAATATCAAGCACAGCCACTATACAATCTATGGTGCTCTGTAAGGAGAAAAGGGGCCACAGTATTCATCTGAATGCTGTAGTTTGTCACCAATAAATCAATGATCTTAAACAAATTAAGGGTGGTGGGGGTCCTCCCCACAATTTTTTTCAGTAAAGTAAATGTTGATAGTAATCTATACAGCACCCCAGTAATAAATATATACAGCCCCCAGTAAAAAAAAGTGTACACAGCTTCACACTAATACATATATATGTACAGCTCCCCAAGTAATACATATATACAGCCCCCCTGTATTATACATAATATATATACACTCATCGGCCACTTTATTAGGTATACCTGTCCAACTGCTCGTTAACACTTAATTTCTAATCAGCCAATCACATGGCGGCAACTCAGTACATTTAGGCATGTAGATATGGTCAAGACAATCTTCTGCAGTTCAAACCGAGCATCAGTATGGGGAAGAAAGGTGATTTGAGTGCCTTTGAACGTGGCATGGTTGTTGGTGCCAGAATGGCTGGTCTGAGTATTTCAGAAACTGCTGATTTACTGGGATTTTCACGCACAACCATCACTAGGGTTTACAGAGAATGGCCCAAAAAAGAAAAAACATCCAGTGAGCGGCAGTTCTGTGGGCGGAAATGCCTTGTTGATGCCAGAGGTCAGAGGAGAATGGGCAGACTGGTTCGAGCTGATAGAAAGGCAACAGTGACTCAAATCGCCACCCGTTACAACCAAGGTAGGCAGAAGAGCATCTCTGAAAGCACAGTACGTTGAACTTTGAGGCAGATGGGCTACAGCAGCAGAAGACCACACCGGGTGCCACTCCTTTCAGCTAAGAACAGGAAACTGAGGCTACAATTTGCACAAGCTCATCAAAATTGGACAGTAGAAGATTGGAAAAACGTTGCCTGGTCTGATGAGCCTCGATTTCTGCTGCGACATTCGGATGGTAGGGTCAGAATTTGGCGTCAACAACATGAAAGCATGGATCCATCCTGCCTTGTATCAACGGTTCAGGCTGGTGGTGGTGGTGTCATGGTGTGAATATTTTCTTGGCATTCTTTGGGCCCCTTGGTACCAATTGAGCATCGTTGCAACGCCACAGCCTACCTGAGTATTGTTGCTGACCATGTCCATCCCTTTATGACCACAATGTACCCAACATCTGATGGCTACTTTCAGCAGGATAATGCGCCATGTCATAAAGCTGGAATCATCTCAGACTGGTTTCTTCAACATGACAATGAGTTCACTGTACTCAAATGGCCTCCACAGTCACCAGATCTCAATCCAATAGAGCATCTTTGGGATGTGGTGGAATGGGAGATTCGCATCATGGATGTGCAGCCGACAAATCTGCGGCAACTGTGTGATGCCATCATGTCAATATGGACCAAAATCTCTGAGGAATGCTTCCAGCACCTTGTTGAATCTATGCCACGAAGAATTGAGGCAGTCCTGAAGGCAAAAGGGGGTCCAACCCGTTACTAGCATGGTGTACCTAATAAAGTGGCCGGTGAGTGTATATATATATATATATATATATATATATATTCCCTCAGTAAAACATATATACAGCCCCCAGAAAAATGGGCAGAAAGCCTGTGTGTTCCTTGGTCTAGGTCAAACACTATAATCCACCTTTGGGTGGTCTAGTAGACTCTGTCATTGGGAAACAAGGTTGTTGACTGCCAATTCAGCAAATGTGGACAATATTTTAATACAGATAAAGTAGAAAAAACATATTCAGCTCACTTTTAATTAAATATATTACTTCTAGCTTGGCCAACCACTATCTTACTACCACATGTAGCGGTTGCTGTAATGAGGTTGAGAACAGCTTTGACATGTGGTTAGACGGCACTTCAAATTGATTGTAGAAAAACTGCAGTGTTATCTCCAACATATACAATTGTTTCCATACATAATCCATACATCATCCATAATATATTTTGGAATCACTGGCTCCTCGGATATTGTGTTTGTGGTCTTGTCTTAACTCTGTGTGCACATTTGAAGTTATCAGCAAGAGTGACAATATGATACTACACCATGGGTGTTCATTTTTTTTCGTATGATCAATAATTGTGTCAAACGGAATGCAGTGACAGGTTAAACAATTTGTTTCTACTAACACAGCCCCATGTATACATGCCCATTGAATACTTATTTGTTAATTGTTTTTAATGCCTTGAAGTCTTTCTTTAAGTCAACCTGTCATAAGGCTTTAGGCCCACAGGCTGTTACCAACCTGTTATGGAAGGTGGTGACAGAATATTTTAGGAGACCTATGATTGCCAGAAAGGAAACTTTGAGTGTCACATACAAACAACCTAATGAGTCACAGGGGCGGAAAAAAGTCATGCTAGCTCGATACCTCCTGGCTTAACCAATTTTCCATAGGGCATCATTATTAGTTACCTTCAGTAACTGCCACTCAGACGTGAGAGAAAATACCTGAACTATGGGATGTCAATTAAGCCAGGAGAGGAAATCCTAGCATAATGTATCTCCACCCCCTGTGATTGCTTACAGGTCATTTGTGTGCAGTTTCCAAAGATATTTCTGTGTGATGATAAATCTCCAAGACCAAGGACATCATTGTGACCCTGTCACTGTCATGGATTCCAGGTTGGTGGAAGTTTATGGGCCTAAATCCTCATGACATGATGCCTTTAAATGGCCCCAAGTGCCTTCTAAACATAATAATACCTCCTGAGTATCTGCTTGACATAATAATTCCCCTGACAGACCAGTTGAAAGAACAAAGGCCCCTGAGTGCTCAAAGTAATAATTTACAGAGTGCCCACTTAAAGTGATAATGTTACCTGATTACAATGATGAACATTAATATTGACCCTGTAACTGCAAACTGTTAGGAAACATTAACATGCTATGCAACAGACTTTGATATCAGTGTCAATCATGTCTGTATTAAATATTATTATAGACATTTACAAGCAGCCATATGTATTATATATACATTTATAAACATTTATGTATATATATATATATGTATATATATAATATATAATATTACTTGTGATTTGCATATATGACAGTGTCACATATTCTAAAATGAAGTTTATATGTAAAATACTGTACACTGTTCAATATTTTACTTTTATATAGAAGATGTGACACAAACTGCACATCCTACAATATGTGAATCTAATTTTTTTTATATATTGATTGCTTTGCATCCTTATAACTGTTGTCATAGAGTCCTATGTATTAAGATTTAATGATTTAATGCTATTTGAAAAGTCATCATTTTCCAGTCTCTGCACAATTAAAATGAAATACAGAAAGAAATCAGTGCAATAAATACAGGATTCCATATGATTAAGTCGCTTAATCTTGTATGTTACCCCAGACAATGATATATGGAACTCCATGGTTATGTCAACTGGATAATCCTTTCATTGTTTTTATGTATTGATAACCATCTCTTCTGAAGCTCTTCACAATTCCCTCTAGATGCAATAGCCTATAAATTAAGTTGTGGACAGCACTTTGAGAACCTCTAACAAGGTCAGTTGATTTGTTCCATGGCCTTTTTAGCTGATGTCAGCAATAGTTGGGTTGTTGAAAACAGGGCCAGTATATATGGTATAAAACCGAAGTATTTAAAACTCTTCATGATAAATCTTACAAATAATAGACTAATACCCAACTGATCACTGGGCTGTTTCAATACAACCAATATACATTCTAACTTCTGATTTACTTTTTATGTATATGCTACTATAACATTCTACATTCTGCTGTGATGGGAACATACTCTTTCTGACCTAGAATACAACTGCAACTTTTAAGAACATATTTATAGCCTCTGTGTTGCTCAAATAAGGTCCAATGGGGTTGCTAAGTTGCAGATGTAAGATTTATTAGGGAAAAATCTTTATCAAAAAGCAAAGGTCATGCAATGTATAGTAATTATGGAGTAGTTGTAGCTGCTTTTAAGTCTACTATCTCCCATAGGGATTAAAATATGCAGTCAGCAGGTTGTAGAGAAATTCACTGAGATTTCCAAACCTTTATTATACCTTTTATATTATTTCTTCATTATATACTTCATAAAACATTTCCATTTTAATAGTATACTAATGAGGCATTCAATGTGTGTTCTGCACCCCCAAACACTGCTATTCCTGCCTCTCCATCAGGCAGCTATGCTACTGCAGAGAACTGACAACACTATGTAAGATCATACAGCAGGACAAGTCTAGTGCAAAATTACAGTAATATATGTATGGTGTCCATACCACAATTTAAAGCGAACCTGTCACCACACTAACTCCCCAAGCCTATGAGCAGTACCTTCTTCTGTAATAAATATATCCCCTGGAGGTGTTTTTAGGTTGCAGCATGAATGAAAAATCATCTTTTATTCTTTAGTATGATGCAGTAGGGTAACCCGCATCCTGCAATCAGGTAATCCCACCTTCTGAAGTCAGGTAACCCCATCTCCTGCAGTCAATTTACTCTGCCCATTCCTTGCCTCTGGCCCAGTCCTGCCTCCTAGATCTCCAGATATTACATCACAATTAGGAGGTAGGGCAGGGAATTCAGATGCATGGAGTGGGCTGAGCAGACTAACTGCAGGAGGTGGGGTTACCTAATCACAGGAGGTGGGGTTACCTGACTGTCTGACTGCATCCTACAAAACAATAAGAGATGATTTGTCCTTCATGCTGCAACCCAGAAATATAAAATATCTTCAGGGGACATACATATTATAGAAGAAGGTACTGTTAGTGGGCTTGGGGGGGGGTGGATATGGCTTCAGTTTAATACCTCTTAAGGTATGTAGAAATGGTAAATAAACTTAGTTCATTGTCCACCCCCTCCAATCCCCCTCCACTACGGGTTTGGCAATAGGTACTAATGTCCAGCTCAAGTCTCAGTCCAATAGCGAAATCCCTGGCAGTGCTGAGGCATAAGACCACATAATCCACATACCGCTCCAAAGCAAATATACATCAGATGAAAAGCTTTTATTTTATGTACCTCTTGAATTTAGAAACTACGTACTGAGCATGACGGGAAACGATTTGGAGACAAATTGGAAATACCTCACAGCTAATCATACAAGCTTGTCACAACTGTACCTGGTCACCAGAGCAGTGATTCTGTTTTTCTGTTTTGTGTGTGTTCTTTGTGTATTCCAATCTGACGTACTTAGACAATTGATTTGATATTATAGTTCTCCAGATGTAGAGCTATATAAATATGAACAGATCTCATAATCAGATGTGATAGGGCCGGATCAAGATTGGTGGGGGCCCCTTGGTTGCAAAATCTGGTGGAGCCCCCTGACCCCCTAACAATAACAATATACAGCTCCCTAACAATAACTATATACAGCCCCCTAACAATAACTATATACAGCCCCCTAGCAATAACTATATACAGCCTCCTAGCAATAACTATATACAGCCGCCCAGTGATCACTTTATACAGCCCCCAGTAATTACTATATAAAGCCCACCAGTAATCACTGTATACAGCTTCCTACAAAAACTATATATAGTCCCCCAGTAATCAATTTATATGCCCCAGCAATTACTGTATACAACCCCCCAGCAATAACTATATACAGCCGCCTAGTAATCACTATATACAACCCATCAGTAAAAACTATATACAACCCCCTAACAATAACTATATACATCTCCCAGTATTCACCATATACAACCCCCCAGCAATAACTATATACAACCCCCTAGTAATCACTTTATACATCCCCAGCAATAACTATATACAGCTCCCAGTTATCACTAAATACAGCCCCCTTACAATAACTATATCAGTGGCATAACTACCGCTAAGGCTGCTACAGGGCCATGAGGTTAAGGGACCTGGGGACGCCGAGTCATTATTTATTCATACCATGCACCCTGTCCACTCCCTGTCTGTGTCCTGGATTGTTCCTAGCCCTGGCCCGCCCACTTCTGTGTCGGCCTGGGTCCCACCTTTTCTTCTTTGATGATGTGATGTGATGTCACGTGACCCTAACCCTGTTCATGACGTGTGCTGAATGGAGGTGCTGAGCTGCTTGACGAGCTGCTCGAGAGAATCCTTCATCTCTCCAACTCCTAGTAAGTCCCTCTTCCTTTCCTTTACAAGAGATCAACTCTGGAACCATTTGGAGGTGAGTATAATAAATACATGTACCATTATATGTATCTTAGATTTGTATATATACAGTGTATATACACACACATGCATATAAGATACACCTGTGTGTGTGTGGGTATATATATATATATATATATATATATATATATGCTGTTTGTGTGTGCATATGCTGTATAGTGTGTATATAAGCTGTGTATGTAAATGCTGTATATACTGTATAGGGGTTATTTATCATTATTGTGTGTATATGCTGCATGATGTCTATATATTGTATATATGTGTATACAGACGGTCCCCTACTTAAGGACACCCAACTTACAGACAACCCTTAGTTACAGACAGACCCCTCTGACCTCTGGTGAAGCTCTATGAATGCTTTATTATAGTCCCAGACTGCAATAATCAGCTGTAAGTTGTCTGTAATTAAGCTTTATTGATCATTCTTGGTCCCATTACAGTAAAAAATGTTTAAACTTCAATTGTCACTGAGGCCAAAAAATTTTTTGTTTGGTTCTACAATTATAAAATATATAGTTTCGACTTACATACAAATTCAACTTAAGAACAAACCTCCGGATCTTATCTTGTACGTAACCCGCGGACTGCCTGTATGTAGTAAATATACACTCATCGGCCACTTTATTAGGTACACCATGCTAGTAACGGGTTTCACCCCCTTTTGCCTTCAGAACTGCCTCAATTCTTCGTGGCATAGATTCAACAAGGTGCTGGAAGCATTCCTCAGAGATTTTGGTCCATATTGACATGATGGCATCACACAGTTGCCGCAGATTTGTCGGCTGCACATCCATGATGCGAATCTCCCGTTCCACCACATCCCAAATATGCTCTATTGGATTGAGATCTGGAGGCCATTTGAGTACAGTGAACTCATTGTCATGTTGAAGAAACCAGTCTGAGATGATTCCAGCTTTATGACATGGCGCATTATCCTGCTGAAAGTAGCCATCAGATGTTGGGTACATTGTGGTCATAAAGGGATGGACATGGTCAGCAACAATACTCAGGTAGGCTGTGGCGTTGCAATGATGCTCAATTGGTACCAAGGGGCCCAAAGAGTGCCAAGAAAATATTCCCCACACCATGACACCACCACCACCAGCCTGAACCGTTGATACAAGGCAAGATGGATCCATGCTTTCATGTTGTTGACGCCAAATTCTGACCCTACCATCCGAATGTTGCAGCAGAAATCGAGACTCATCAGACCAGGCAACGTTTTTCCAATCTTCTACTGTCCAATTTCGATGAGCTTGTGCAAATTGTAGCCTCAGTTTCCTGTTCTTAGCTGAAAGGAGTGGCACCCGGTGTGGTCTTCTGCTGCTGTAGCCAATCTGCCTCAAAATTCGACATACTGTGCGTTCAGAGATGCTCTTCTGCCTACCTTGGTTGTAATGGGTGGCGATTTGAGTCACTGTTGCCTTTCTATCAGCTCGAACCAGTCCGCCCATTCTCCTCTGACCTCTGGCATCAACAAGGCATTTCCGCCCACAGAATTGCTGCTCACTGGATGTTTTTTCTTTTTCGGGCAATTCTCTGTAAACCCTAGAGATGGTTGTGCGTGAAAATCCCAGTAGATCAGCAGTTTCTGAAATACTCAGACCAGCCCTTCTGGCACCAACAACCATGCCACGTTCAAAGGCACTCAAATCACCTTTCTTCCCCATGCTTCCCCATAATTTAAAATTCTTTAGAGATGCAAGAATTTGACATTTTTATGAAACGGCGGCTGGCAGAGTGGGTGGCCTACCCTGTGCCTGGGTACTTTTTAAAAACATGTGAACGTTGTTCGTTTTTCCACATTTATTCCTGAACAAGTAAACAAAAACAACAAGTATTCAAATGTAATCATCTTCATATTTTGAAACATCGTCATAACTCTCATAACCCTGAATTTCATTTTGGATTATTTTGTTAAACATAACAAATAGGTTTAAATTAAACGGGTGTTCTCATCTGGGCACTCACATTCAGTTTCATTAACCCCTAGGCGCACCAGGACGTTATAGTACGTCCCTGGCACTACATGCTTAGTGCAAGGGGACGTGCTATAACGTCCTGCTTCTGGCACCGGCTCACGAAAGTCGCGACTCCGATCGTGGGTGTTAACCACTTACACGCCGCGGTCAAGCATGACCGCGGTGTGTAAGGGTGTTTGCGCTATGGATCGGATTCCCCGCACTGCTTACCGGGGGATCCGATCCACTTCTGGGCAGCTCCGAGGACTGGCAGGTGCCCCGGAGCTGCCCGGTCTCCCTGGCAGTCAGACCCCTTCCGGGTCTGACTGGAAACTGAGCATGCTCAAGCATGTCAGACTGATATACTGCTCTACAATAAAATAGTATTGTAGAGAAGTGTATTGAACTTGAACCAGCGATCAGAGCATCGCTGTTTCAAGTATGTATAAGTAAAAAAAAGTGAAAAACACTGAACACTACACATTATAATAAATAAAAAATAAATACATTAAAATATAAGCCCCTAAAATGTCACTTTCCCATAAAAACACTTAATAAAGTATAAAAAAACACAAAAAAACAAATCTGTATAATAAAACAGAATCGTTACTGGACCCACACGGTAAACGCCAGAGAAAAAAAACTCAAAAACGTCCCGAAAAAGGATCATTTTTAATTAATACCCTATAAAAATATTCTATAAAGTGATTTAAAAAATGTTATGTACTCTAAAATAAGCCCACGCAAAATAGCAACTCTTCTCGCAAAAAATAAGCCCTTAACCAAATTTGTCAGCCGAAAAATAAAAAAGTTATGGTTATTAAAAGATGGTGATGCTAAAATGAACAAGATTTTCTTCAAATTAGTTCTTATTCAGTACAATTAAATAAAATACCCAAAAACCCCATATTTGGTATCCCTGCGTCCATAACAATCTGCATAATAAAAAAGAATCATTATTAGAATCGCAAAGTGAACCCCGTAAAAAAAAAAAACCCCAAAAGCTCCAAAAAAAAGATACATTTCAATTAATACCCTATAAAAAATGCTCTAAAAGGGATTTAAAAAATGTTATGCACTCTAAAATAAGATCACTAAAAAGAACAATCCTTCTCACAAAAAATAAGCCCTTAGACAGATTTGTGAGGTGAAAAATAAAAAAGTTATGCATATGAAAGGCGGTGATGCTAAAATTAACAACATTTTTGTCAAATTACTTTTTATTCAGTAAAAATGGGAAAAAATAAAAAAATCTATATAAATGAGGTCTTTTCGTAATCGTGGCGACCCATAGCATAAAAATAATATACTATTTTTATGGTATGGTTAACGACCAAAAAAAAAAAAAAAACATAAAAATTTTCCTAAAAATTGAAGCTTTTCATTTCTTCCACCAACATAGAGTTAATAAAATCTCACCAATTAGCTATAGATGCCCCAAAATTACGTACCATGAAAGTGCATCTCATGTGGCAAAAGAAATAAGCCCCTATAGGTCCTCAATAAAAAAAAAGAAAAAAATTATAGCCTGTACAATGTGACATAGCCAATCTGCTCTGCATGGCGCCTCCTTCTCTTCTATGCCCTGCCGTGCGCCCATACAGCAGGTTACCACCACAGATAGGGTGACTTCCTCAGGGGTAAGTGTGTTACTTACTTACCCCTGAGGAAGTCACAAGTTTGGGTGACGATACGCGTGGGGTCTGCCTTACTCCCTCCTCCCCCTTTTGGCTGCCCCTGCAACCGGTTCGCATTAACCTGTCACTCTCCTACTCTGGGACCACCTTTGGTATTGTATGACCAGGTTCAGGAACAACTTCATTCATGCACCTTATCTGCACAGGCCACTTTATGTACCTTGTTTACTGATTGTTTATACATGAATTATTATTGAGTATTGTACCTGTGTGTGGATATTAGATTGACCAACGTGGGATAGGGAGTATTTGGGCATCACTTGCCCTTGGTAGCTGTATACATCCGTTGGATATATTTTTTAAGTGTTTTTAATCTTTTGATTGTCCTGTATGTATAGTTACTTTATGAATTAATAAACTTTGTTATTGTTATATCCTGTATACGCATCCACCTTTGTCTTTTGTTGTGATTATCCAGTTCCAATAGGCCCACCACACACAAAGGTAACTAACTTACTGAACTGCTGTTACTTTTAGTGTTACCTTGTATTTTGTACTCTGTGTAACTATATATATCTCTACTGTCTGTATTGTTTTGTCTAGTGTGCCCTTAAGGCAATTAAGTATAAAATTTAAACTGTATTGCTCTTTTATCCTGATCCACAAATCCCCACGTCTGAGTTTTGCTTATATACATGCTACTGGGTTGGTTCCTCACCCTATATACTCTCGTTATGGAGCGGGCTTATATTAAAGGAGAACTGGTGGTGGCATCTCAAGGTTGATAAGATTCTGTCTCACTGAGGCTAGTGAGAGGGATGTTGTAGCCATTCAGGGCTGTGATTTATTGTTGTGCCATATCCTGAAGTTGTGTGGACAACTTTAAATCACTTCCTGCACCTCTCAGAACCGTGCGTTCTCGGAGTGTCTATAAAAGGATAACTAAATCACCTTGTGTACTCTTCAGGGGTCCGGATCGGCGTGGTTTCCAACAGACTATGTTGACCCACATAGCTATTGTCGGAGGCGTGGTCTGTTTCCAAAGTATCGGAATGCAGGACCGGGCCGCCATTATTAGGAATCATAGCAGGGAGCACTTGTATGTTTGTGCCAAAATGTCACAATGGTGGAGGATGAGGAGAGGAGGGTCCAACTTTATTGAGTTTCCACAGACTAAGGAGATAAGACATTGTAGATCCTGCCAAAATCGGGTAAGAACCCAACATGACCAAAACACTTGGAGGAAAGATCCCTCTTCCTCTCCCCATCTCCAGCATGTGGAGGGCACTTGTGGAAAAATGGTTTGTAACCTGGTTGGAACCATGTACCATCAGGCCACAAGTTTATATTCTCTTCCTGATATCATGAACTCACTGAAGTGCTGTGACATAACTCAAAGATTTGTGACTTCTGTTCAAGTGTGAGAGAGATGTTCAGGTCAGTTTCCCATTGCGTATCAGGCAGAGATAGTAAATACCAGTATGCAGAGGAGAGCATATGATGTCACGCCCCCGTGTTGGTACAAAGGCCTTCTAATGAGTTTCGGTTTCCGGAGGATTGACAACAAGGGGCCAAGGAAGTTAAATAATGCCGCAGCTGTTGGGCTTTCCACGCTCCTAGTGGGCAGGGGTCTGTAAGCTCCATGAGTTGTTGAGTTGTCAACCATGCAGAATCCCTACTAAAGTGTTCTGCTCTGAATTTACCTGCCCGTCTCCAAAAACATGTCCTCATATCCTGGGAGGAAGTCAGGGTGGCCTAGTATTGGAGTTGGTGGTGAGTGCTTGGTCAATATCCTTTCCCTAACTGTTTCTGTCTGACAGTAGAGAATGGTCGCTCCTATTGTGGGATGTGGTTTTAAGACTATACTCCTTTCGGGATCTAGCCATGATAGTAGAACTTCTGGGTTTTTTGATATCTTCTACTTTGCCTCTCACCATTCAGTGACATTTTTGGAAGTATAATATACTTTTATTATGTTGCCATACTTTAACACAGGCTTAAAGCAATGCAAAAAAAACAATCTCCACCTAAGCAGGCAACTCTCATTAATTGACTGACTAGTGAGTTTGCTGTGGCCATGAGCTGTCTGCATACTAATTTACAGATATAAATATAAAACCTCACAACTTGATTCTAATGGGTTAAGGTAAGGCATTAATGACTATATGGCACAAAAAAGGTAGGCTTTTAATGACTGGATGTCCATTTTAATTTAATTTTATCATACCACTTGAGTCATGTGTCTAGGGAAATAGAGTGTTCAAGTAAACTTCTATTCTGAACGTAATTGGAAAATCAAAATGCCATCATTGAATTAAGCAATGCATAGGAAATGTTTTAAACACATTACAATAACTAATGTAATATAACTGCCCATCAAAGGCATTTTATTGTGCAATGTAAGTCATTTTTATCTTAGCTCATTGTCTTCATTTAATGTTTTAACTTTATACACTTATATATTTCTATTACTGTATAACTACATCAGTTTCCAATGTCTACAATCCCCTACTAGTTGAGCATTAGACTTCTCCAATACACTGTAGATTTGGGGTTAATTTAATCTTCTAGTTTTCTTTCTTTTGCTGTGTGAGTGGTACATCTTCTACGGAGCTGCCAACTTTTAATTTGATCATAAACGTGGATGGTTTCATTGCAGATACAGGTCAAATGATCAGAGAGTTCCTTTTATTGGTGGATCCTAAAATGGTTACTGATTCTTACTGGGGAGACCAAGTGGGTAAATGATTTGATGATAGACATTGATTCCCATTTAGATGGAAAATACTACCCTGAAAGTCAATATCTGTTCTCTGAAACATAAGTAGTGGTAAAAGTCAAACTAGACACCTACAGTATTTGTACATATCATCGTTTATTCTTCTTGCCCCTGGTCAGTACAGACTGGGGCGTAGATTGACTGGATTAGATGTCTGTATTTCAATGTTTAATATAAAGGATCTTCTGGGCACCAAAATAAATTGCCAAAAAGTTATTATTAGATCCCACTTTGAACAGTCTCCAGTTCCATTTCTTTGAGTAAAGTAGTATTGTTACTTGCATTATGAAATGATGATGTAAAGGAAGGGCTTCTCATTGAGTGCAACTTTGATGATCTATGGATTCCTAAAAATGTAATTCACCCCTCTCCCCTCTTTGCTGATTTTTTATCTACATATGTATGATTTGGTGGATGTCCATCATTATGTTTTAGTCCCAGTCAAGGCCCTGCATAAGCATGATCAAGAGGGGAGGGAGGGTGAAAAGCCCATTAACTATAGATGACTTTAGGCTATAGGACTGATTCTGCCGCATTGCTTGTCTGTGTAAAGTACATTTACTCAAACAATACTTAAATGGCAACTGTCATACAAAATTGGCCTAGTAGACCATTACCAGTATGTTGTCAAGCAGCTGAACAGCTTCTAAATCACGTTTCTTTCATTTCTTTCATGGACTGGTATGGTGGCATCATCCAGAAAATCAACTTTGAAGTGAGGTCTAAACTACTTTTATGAAGTCAAGGAGGCAGGCAGTTTAACACTGTAGTCAAGCTTTCCCTACCGTAGAATTCCCCCTTCATTGTAATAATGGTCCTGCATCCAGGGCTACTATTCATAAGATCTCCTGAAGTCTAGTGCATGATGTAAATTACATGGGAGAAAGTGTTCAGAGACAGGGAGAGCTTAAACTCTCCACCTCCCTGACTTTATACATCCAACTTGCATCTCACTTCAATGTTGATTTTTTGGAGGATGCCACCACACTGCGCCATTATCACCAGGAGACCAGTTTTTAGCACCCCCAGTCCTCACAGAGCATAGTACATACACTGATTTTTTACAGGAAAAAAGATATGTTACATAGTACCTTTCAATAGCATGTGCTGTGTGACTAGGCACTAGGCACCTAGGAGTGGCTGTAAAGGAGAAGTTTCCCCTCCCCACCCTTGGGAAACCACTCCACCATGTGTCCTTTTCAAATATATGAAAACGCCCATCACTTGGCTTAGTGATGCCCCCTGCTCCTCTACAGCCACACCCGAGTGATGGGAGTTATTCATTTATTTGAAAAGGACACATGGAAGTGCGGTTTCCCAAGGGTCGGGGTGTGGGGGAATGCTCCTTTACAGCCACTCGCAGGTGCCTAAGCACATGCTAATGAAAGGTATTATATAACATTTTTTTTTTTTTTTGTAAAATCTTTTTTTTATACAAAAACTCTTTGGCAGTAAACACTACCAGTATTTTTTCAGGCAGTTTAACAGTCATGTTACTCATGCAACCTAGATATTTTCCTAGATAGTAACCACTAAACACTATAGGTGAGCCTGGAACTCCTTGGACCCACAGGAAGTCATTGTTATGGCCCACCATTCATGTACACAGAACATATCCTGTCCACTTGTAATTATATTAAATTAAGACCATTGCAACTCAGGATATGGAATCTAAAAAAAGGCTAAGGAGCAGCACCGCGTTTAAAAGAGAAAAACTCGGGTGCAGGTCTTCAGGGTCCAGTGCTGGCCCGTACAATCAAAGAAAAAAGATAATGAAGCAGCACTCCGTAGATGTAGTAAAGTGAATTTATTCCACCTTCATGATGCGACGTTTTGTCTATTCAATCAAGACATTCTCAAGCAGGATATCATATAACTTTACACATGATATGTGCATGAACTAATATGAAATAGATCCTAGTGGCAAGTGACTTGGTCATGAGTCAGCTGGAAGTGAGATCATCTGGATCATTGGGATCCATTGTGCTATCTGATCTTTGACTTCTTGTGAATCTCTGAGAAACCAATTTAAATATGCTAAAAGAAAATACATGCAGGGTTGCTATTCAAAATGTGAAAAGTTACATTTTTTGTTCTTAGATTGAACAAGTCATATATACAGTTTGACAAATATATTTTGGTATGAAACGAATGGGACGATAACAAAGAACGGAGTCATGTGTATCTTGGATCACATTTTCTCATCCAGGAACAAACAACATAATTAAAAATATAGTTTGCAAGATCAAAGCAATTATAGCTAGCCATGTTACAGCAATCCATCTGCACTCATCTGCCAATATACATTAAGTCTGCCAAGCACTTTTTGGCTCATCACTTTCTGCATTTTGTAAGTTCATTTAATTAGTTCCATTTCAATGGACAAATTCTCTGCTTAAGTCTTGAAATCAACGTTGCTGCTTCACTTCCATATTGCTACACCTAGCTATTTAGATAAAACACCCTGATTTACAATGAACCTTGACAATACAATTCTAATATGTGTCACATTATAGTTAATAAATAAAATCCATAAATACGGAGACCTTATATGATGAAGATGTTTCTACAGTATAAAAATTCTCTATTACTCCCAATTCTACTTAATTCATATGTATTTTAAATACAGTAGCTTCTTCTCAGTGAAGACCTCTGGCACTGTTCGGGAACATCAATAGACTCAGCAAATCATGTTACACCATGAAAGTTAGGATCCCAGGAACCATCCTTTATTGATCAGATATTCTGAATAAAAGAGCAAGGTGGAACAAGTATGGGTGATTCTACATTACTAATTATATTTTTGTAACTTTTGTTCTGACAGAACTAAACCGATTTTGCATTTTGTGCTTGCCTCCATGGAGGAAATGTAATAATAAATTAAATGTCAAC
This sequence comes from Engystomops pustulosus, assembly GCF_040894005.1. Lineage (NCBI taxonomy): Eukaryota > Metazoa > Chordata > Amphibia > Anura > Leptodactylidae > Engystomops > Engystomops pustulosus. The sequence goes on along the minus strand of NC_092412.1, from coordinate 100,119,017 downwards.
TTTTATATGAAGGTTTCCTTAAATAGTCACATAGTTAGTAAGGTTGAAAGTAGGCACAAGTCCATTCTATATGTATACAGTGTTGATCCAGAGAAAGGCAAAACCACATGTAGGACAGATGCCAACTATTCCATATCAGGGGAAACATTCCTTCACAACTCCAAATGTGACAATCAGAAAAATATATGGATCTACATTCCAACTCTGAAAGAAACCCAAGAGACATGTTGTGACCAAGTTTAATTGAAGTTTTCTAGTTCACACTGGCTTCCTTCCATGGTGATGACTGTGGAGTTTTAGGGTCATAATCCACCTCAACCGACAATCTAAAGTGAATGGGGTTTTTCATCCCAATCTTTTGTACTAGCCACTACAATAGCAACTTTCTCCATTCACTATAAATGAACTTTTGGTCAGTCATTTGTATGATGGATATCTAATGTACCGTATACACTCGAGTATAAGCCGACCAGAGTATAAGCGGAGACCCCTAATTTTAACACAAAAAAACTGGAGAAACATATTGACTCAAGTATAAGCCGAGGATGGGAAATGTATGGGTCAAAAAAAAAAAGTGTACTCACCTTCTGACGCTCCCCCGGCAGGTCCTCTTCAATACATCGCGGCTCCAGCATCAGCTCAATGTTTCCCCATGCCCGTCGCAGGCATCGTGACATCAGCAGGCATCTCTATATATCATGGTAGGGGCAATGTATTTTATGATTAGGTTCCAGGAAAGTATTTATACAAGTAGACACAGACTTTAAAGGAAATCGGCCATGAAAATAAAGCATGATAAACTAGGGACACTTAATCACAGAACCAGTAAACATGACTGTGGTGATCTTCTTATATTTCTTATCCATTGCCTCCTTCTTTCCAAATTCAACTTTTAAAATTATGCATTTCAAAGTGAAGAAAAAATAAAATGGAACACACCAATGTCCTTCTTGTTTGTTCCTTTATTAGAAAAATACACACATACTAAAATGTGTACACGGGAAGGGTAGGAGACATGCATGACATCACATGGTTACAAGTTAACTACAGCCTTTTCACGCTCAAGGCACTTCATCTGGTTACTTGTGTGAGGAGGAATGAACAGTGCAGTGTATTAAACCCTCAAAAACCACTCCTTCTGCCACTAGTGAGACACCCATTGGCTAACTATGTTCTCCTCATTGGAGTATTGAAGTGTCTGTCATTCTGTGCATGGAGATGTTTAATGGTGCAATCTTTTGCACCTGTTAATTAATGCAGCTCCTACCTGGGAGATCATCAAGCCCTTGTCTCAAGTCCGTCAAGCAGGGATGGAGTGGTGTTGGTCTTCTGACTCATCCAAGACGGGCATGCACAATAAATGCTGCTCGATCTCCGTCTCAGCAGCAGGATCCCATCCATCTCTCCTCCCTAAAGGCTTGGGTGCCGGGATGCTTTCTCCAATAGGTAATGGAGTGTGTTCTGTGAGTTATTTTTTCTTCATTTTGAAATGGACATTACCTTATGTTTTGAAAAGAACAACACCACAGTATCACAAGTCTTGGTATGAATGATAAAAAAAAAGGATTTCTACAAGTGTTCTGGAAAAACATACACAAATACCCACAGGCAGGAGAAGTGACCACTCAGTACCCTATTCTTTTTCACAAGTATGTATTTAAATTATGCAGTCATTTACAGAGCCTCTCTGTGCTCTGGCTTCACAAGCTGTTACACTTTCTCACGCTCCCAGTCTTCCTTCAGCACTTCCCCCTCTCTCTGCCTGCTGTAATCTCTCACAGTGGGAGAGGAAGGTTTTTTTTCTACCAAGTTGACAGGTGATCCCCCCTTTAAAAACAAAGAGACTAACCTTTTCCTGTATCTGCCCTGAAGTTGAGTCAAATTTAGGCTGCCCACAATTCCCATGATGCCTTTTGTTTTCTCATGAGGTAATTTGATATTAAATCCAGCGATATTCCTCCAACACTGCACAGTGGATATAAAGAATATATATAGTAAATAGCCTGGCAGCTTTCATTATATGGAGGGACATATAGAATATAATAAATAGTAGTAACCAGCAGTGAAATAGTTACATGACATTTAAAGTCTGTACTGAGTGAGAACTAAAGGTCAATTACTTCTCTGTTTTGCAAAAGTGTCCAGAAAGTGTGCTAAATTATAAATTTCTTGGCAAAACTAATGGAGAAAAAGACTTGGAGATATTGGTGGATTGTAAACTCAATTGTATTGATCAGTGCTAGGTGTCTGCTGCTAAAGCAAATAAAATCATGGGATGTATCAGGAGAGGAATAGATTCTCACGATAAGAACATAGTTTTGCCCTTATACAAATCCCTGGTCAGACCACACAAGGAATATTGTGTACAGTTTTGGGCACCAGTGTATATAAAGCACATAGAAGAACTGGAATGGGTGCAGAGGAGAGCAACCAAGATTATTGGGGGAATAGGGGTCATTCAGAGTACAGAGATCTCTCCAAAGATCTTTTTATACCTCGGCCTGTGACCAGGACAAGGGGGCATCCTCTACTCCTAGAGAAGAGGCAATTCTACCATCACCATAGACAAAGGTTCTTTACTGCAAGAGCAGTGAGACTGTGGAACTTTCTGCCACAGGAAGTTGTTATGACTAATAATTTGAATATGTTCTAAATGGGCCTGGATGCCCCTCTGGGGAGCAATAATATCACATAGTAAGGAAATAGAACTTTTTGTGAATAGTTTCTGTTAATCCAGGGAGTTATTCTGACTGCCATATTAGGGGTCGGGAAGGAATTTGGGCCAATTGGCATCAGCCTTATAGGGTTTTTGTCTTCTTCTGTATCAACACAGCATAATGTAAAGGTTGGACTTGATGGACTGATGTCCCTTTCTATCCTTTTACTATGGTACTATGGTTTCACAGGGTTGATCAGCATATCCAGTAGAAGCAGCTACTTCACAAATAGGCTAAACTGGGGAGGATAGCAAAGAAACTGTTGGATATAGTTAATTAATGTAATAGACAAAGTTGTTTTACATCCCAGGATTAATTTGCGCTTTAAGAAAAAGAATTCACATTTCAGATTGGTACAGATAAAAGCCATCTATGCTGAATTGGTCAGAATGACCTCTTTAAACATACCATTAATATTTGCAGACCGTTTTTAAACTCATTTTAGCGTATTTAAATAAAACAGGAACATGAAGTCAGAACAGGAAGATGAGGGTACAGTGTAAAATGCTGATAAAGCAGGTCAAGTTGACATCTGAGAAAAAAATCACATTTTTATTTTGAGAGAGAACAAATACAAATTTGTAAATTGCACTAACATAATCAATATTTTCAACTAATAATGTTTTGCTTGGAAGAGGAATTTGAAAATTAATTGGTTTTATCTGTTTCATTTTGCGAGATCTTTGTAATCTGCTCCACTTCTAAGCGGGAATAGCATATGAATAATAGAGAAATAGTAAATGATAAAAGGCCAGATGATGCTGCAGTATCTCAGCATTCCCTTCCTGTAATTGTAGTACGTACTCGGCACCTGTTCATTATTTTGCACCCTTGAACACGGGAGGTTAGCTTCCTCACAGAGTAAAAATCTTTTGGCCCATTAAAAAAGCATCACCAACAGAGGCAGGTATATAGTTTTCCTTTCTCTGCATTTCTTTCTGTCAGACAAAAAGGAAGCATTAATGACTTCACGTTCATATTGTGTATCCTCCAGAGAACAGTGCACTTTTCTTAGTTATAATACAGTGCTAACATTTTAAGCATAGTGGGTCACAGCGTGGCTACCACTTCCCATACTAGGGGCGCTAATACATTACAGCTCTGAAATAATCAGAATAACAGTGGAGCTAATCATTTCTGCTGACTTTCTTCTGACTAACAGCTTTATTAGAGGCAAGTTAAGTAGCACTGGATTCATGAAGATTTTATGACCACAAATTATTCATTAGACATTTGGGCATTTGTACTGAGCCCAAAAAATATTGTAATAACAAAACTGCCAGGATTTAAAAATGAAGGGAAACTCTCAAATCTATGGCTTTAATCTGATGTTGGCTACATACAGAACTTATCATCAAATGCTGTGCCAAATCATGTTACAGGATAGTAATCATGTTCACTGTAACACTACAAGGATGATGTACTGTACGTGTACTGTACGTAGTGCACAAAACTGAATAGTAAGCATTCATCTCATAGGATGCAGTGTCTACAGAAAGTATTCAGGCCCCTTAAATTTCACTTTGTTTCATTGCAGCCAATTGGTAAGATCAAAACAGTTCTTTTTTTCTCATTAATGTACTCTATATCTTGACAAATAAAAACTGAAATGTTGATATTTTTGCTAATTTATTAAACAAGAAAAACTAAAATTACACATGGTAATAAGTATTCAGACCTTTTTCTCAGTTTTGGGAATGATGTAACAAGTTTTTCACACCAGGATTTGGGGTTCCTCTTCCATTCCCCCTTGCAGATCCTCTCCAGTTCCCCTATTTTCACATCTCTCCAGAGATGCACAATTAGGTTAGGTTAGGGCTCTGGCTGGGCCGGTCAAGAATGGTCACAGAGTTGTTCTGAAGTCACTGGCCCATTCTGAGGTCCAGAGGACCCTGGAAGAGGTTTTCATCCGGGATCTTTCCTTTAATTGCAACCAGTCATCCTGTCCCTGCCCCATAGCATAATGCTGCCCCACCATGCTTCACTGTTGGGATTGTATTTGGCAGGTGATGAGCAGTTCATAGTTTTCTCATCTCACATACCGCTTAGAATTAATACCAAAGAGTTAAATCTTTGTCTCCTCAAACCAGAGAATCTTATTTCTCATAGTCTGGGAGTCCTTCATGTGTTTTTTGCAAACTGTATGTGCGCTTTCATATGTCTTGTCCTAAGGAGAGGCTTCCATTGGCACACTCTGCCATTAAGCCCAAACTGGTGGAGGGCTGCAGTGATAGTTGACTTTGTGGAACTTTCTCCCATCTCCCTACTGCATCTCTGAAGCTCAGCCACAGTGCTCTTGGGGTTCTTCTTTACCTCTTTCACCAAGGCTCTTCTCCCACAGTTGCCTAGTTTTGCTGGATCTCCAGGTCGTGGAAGAGTGGTGGTTGTCCCAAACTTCTTTCATTTATGGATTATGGAAGCCACTTTGCTCTTAGAAACCTTGAGTGCTGCAGAAATTTCTTTGTAACCTTGGCAAGATCTGTGCCTTGCCACAATTCTGTCTCTGAGTTCATTGGGCAGTTCCTTAGACCTCATGATTCTCATATGCTCTGGCATGTACTGTGAGCCAAGAGGTCTTATATAAACAGGTGTGTGCCTTTTCTAATCAAGTCCAATCAGTTTAATTAACATAGCTCGACTCCAATGAAGGAGTAGAACCATCTCCATGACAATCAGAAGGAAAAGGACAGCATGTGAGTTAAATATGAGTGCCTGAAGGGTTTGAAGTCTTAAAATGGTCTGAATACTTATGACCATGTGATAATTCAGTTTTTCTTGTTTAATAAATTAGTAAAAATATCTACATTTATGTTTTTTTCTGTCAAGATGGGGTACAGAGCGTGCATTAATGAGCAAAAAAAACGTTTTTGACCCTAACAACTGGTTGCAATGAAACAGAGTGAGAAATTTAAAGGGGTCTGAAGAATCTGTACCAAATGTATAATACCAAACACTTTTGACTCAGTAGTAGCTCAACCACTACACAAACAAATAAGTAGCTGTTTGCTTCCTGTTCCTGTTAAATTTACTGCTGTTTATAGCTGATAGGTGGTAGTGCCAGATGTCACACTACTAACAATCTGATATGGATCCGCTTTTAACCAGTTCCTGACACAGGACAAGTATGAAGGACTTCTCACAAAAGGATGAGGAAACTTGTCAATAAGATCATACTGGTACTGCCATTATGCCAGCTCCTTCAGCAGCAGGAGACCAGCTGTTATACACAGCCTGTTCCTATCAACACCTGATCTCTTTGTGGAGGGCAGTTTAACCCTCCACAGATAGGGAGACAGACACAGTGAACAGGGTTCCCTCAAACCCCCCCACCCCAGGGGGTTACCCTGGAAGCCAATTAGGTCAAGCCCAAGACTGGGTTTAATAGGCAAAAATAAGTACTGCAATGTATGAGGGATCATGGTATCCCAAGTGCAAGTCCCCTAGTGAGACAGTACGAAAAAGGGTACAAAACAAGCATAAACAAATAAGTTAATAAATAGTGTGCAAAAGAAAAAATAAATAATTAAAAACCAAAAAATGGTTATCTAGAATGACCTTGACTAAGAGAATTAAATGTTAAAATACCTTTTCTGTGAAGGGTATAAAAATACATTTTTTTTTTCAAAAAGTACCATTGCTTCGTCCCTCCCGCAAAAATAAAAAAAAATATTAAAAAGCAATTAAAAAGTCAGATGTATCCCAAAATAGTACCATTTAAACACTTATCTTTTCCTGCAATAAACAAACCATAATAATGCTACTTTGAATAGCTATTTTGAATAGTAAAACATAAGAAAATCTTTCCTACTGACCTACAGAATAATACTGTCTTCTGAACTGCGCAAAAACAGCCATTTATTAAGTTATCTTGTATGTAACCTGCCTGTATAGTGTTGTGACCTGAAGTTTTTTTAGGCCTTAAGATGTTGCCATGCAGATATTAGGTCTTGTCAAGTCTTAGGTCACAGAGGTCAGACTCCCTCAGTAACATCCTAGTCAGATCTTTATCCCACTGTGAAGAATCTGAGACACTAAGGTCTTCATGGTCATAAATGCACCCTCAGCTAACAGACACACATGTACCGTTCATGGTAACATAATCATGTCTCAATACCCTCAGGTGAAATTTCATTTCAACATATAAAGTTTATAGCTACTGCTTCATAGAGAGAACTAAGTTGACATCACCCCCTAAGGAATCTATTGTTGAGTTTGATGGGTTAATGGGAAACTTATTAAATCCACACATCAACTATAATGTTATAACCGCTAGTGCATGACTCTTCAGTAACACATACACTGTTGTGCCTGACTGTATATGGCAAACACTATGCTTTGAAATTAAAACATTTTTATTCATGTAGTATAAATTAAAGTAATATTTTGCATATTTATTTCTTTGAGCTAGGTTGCTGTAGTCAAAATGTTGTATTTCTGCAAATGCATCACAGATGGACAGATTTACCCAAAGTGTTTCAAAATAAGACTAGACATTCTCATACTGTACTGGATTTATCACTGTGTCTGATGCTGGATGATGAATGTGGTGTAGTTTTATACCGTGTTGTTTTAATTTGCAAAACTCCTATTTAAAACAAAGCAAATTTTGCATACATTTTGGTGCCAAGACTTTTGCCTACAAAGCCACGCACTTTGGAGGCCATTACCAATTTGTTATAAACAGATTGATAAATCTGCCCTAATGTGCCTTTTTAGATGTGTTACAGGTAGAGATGGGCGAATCGATCCTAACAAATCAGAATTAGTTCCGAAATTCAGGAAAACTTTGATTCGTCATGAATCCGAAGTTTCCATTGATTGGTGAGAGGGAATTCCGACCACCCCCTTCCAGTGGGCCTTTCTAAAAATAATATGTAGCCAATTGCCGACGTCATATTCTGTGCACAGCCAGTGCTCACGGATGTGTCACTGCCGGCCGGACTATATAGAGTAGTGGAGCTTCGGGGGAGCATCGGAAAGGTGAGCTCATGGTTTATTATTTTTATGGGCTGGCTGTATACTGGGGAGCTGGCTGTATACTGGGGGGGCTGACTGTATACTGGGGGGCTGGCTGTATACTTGGGGTGCTGGCTGTATACTGGGGGTTGGCTGTATTCTGTGGGCTGGCTGTATACTGAGTGGGCTGGCTGTATATGGGGGGGCTGGCTGTATACAGGGAGAATGGCTGTATATTGGGGGGCTGGCTGCATACTGGGGGGCTGGCTGTATACTGGGGGGCTGGCTGTCTTATATGGCATAGTATGACATAGTAGTTATATTCTTGTACATAGGGGGTAGTATTATAGTAGTTATATTCTTGCACATAGGGGCAGTATTATAGTAGTTATATTCTTGTACATAGAGGACTGTATTATAGTAGTTATGTTCTTGTACATGGGGGAAAGTATTATAGTAGTTATATTCTTGTACAAAGGGGGTAGTATTATAGTAGTTACATTCTTGTACATAGGGTGTAGTATTGTAGTAGTTATATTCCTGTACATAGGTTGGCACACCATGGTTGGCAGCAAGGATGTGGATTGGAGGATGAGGTATTATATCCTGTACACCCATTGGGGACATATAGGTCAATATAAGGTTGCTGGGCAACTGTAGGAACCTTAGGCTATTGGCACTCACGACAGATGGGCAGGGTTGGTATCACCCAGAAGTCATAAATACCTACCTTAGCTCCTCGCACAAATCAGGTGTACCTGCGAAACGCTGGGGTACCGGTGAAACGTGGGGGGGGGGGGGGGCTCTTGTATGGTTTTTAGAGAGACATGTTTGAGGCTATTAACTTGTGAGGTCGCGGCAGAGATCCACAAATTGAGTAGATACTCACCTCCAAACGCTTACATAGGAATGATAGTATTGAATGATGTGAATTTTAAAACAGTAGAGTGTGATAGAATAAGTTGTGGGGTTTTTCACTAGTTAAATAAAAGTTAAGTTTTATGCCTGACTAATAGGGCTTTTTTCTGTATTAGGACAGTTTTGGGGTAATCACCCTGTCCTAATAGTCCCAAAATCCCCTGCCGATAGGGGCTAGCTATTCTCTGATGACATAACAGAGTAATGACTGTTTTTTTGTCCAACACATTAAATTTTGAACAATTTTCAGCTGAAGTTAATCAGTTTTTTTCTAAAAATAATATCCAATTTTATCAAGGGGATATAGACACAGCATTTAAGGAACTACAGAAAACCTATAAACAGCAGATTAGAGCTTGGTGGGAAATAGCCATCCTAGAAACATACCTGCAACAAAAACTGATCTTTAGAGGGCTTAGGATCCCGATCAAACCAAATTCACACCAGGAGGACTCTGATTTCATGAGAGGTTGGGAACATATCCTTACGGATTGCTCCCTTCGTATGATTAACTATCTCCTTGAATATGAGAAAAAGCATCTTGAAGTAGTCAGCCGCAAACTCGAGAAAGAAATTACTGATATTCAAGATTTTTGGCTAGAGAGATTAAAGAGATTGGGATTTTGAGACTGGTCATATCTATAATTGGAAAGGTTACAGATCTACTAATATCCGGTACACTAATATATCAGAGTCAGAACAATAAGAATCTGATAGCGGGAGTGTTACTCATCATCAGAGAGAGGGAATTAAAAGAAAGACCCTACCACGAAAACCATATCATACAGATATCGGACTCTCTGAGAGCTCCTCAGGGGCCATCTAGTACTGAATCAACATGTTCCAACAACATAAGCGCTTGATCGTACAATTCATTATCCTCTACTGGCTATGTAACTGCGCCTCTAGCACTATCTGAACCTACAGCCACAATCAATCCTCCCAACTCAAATACACCCAGTCTAACCTCGATAAATACTGCAACTACCATACGAGCGAATGTATACTCGGCCAACCCAATTTCATTGTATCCACTTTTTTGGGCCTACAGGGCTTGACGTCTCGGGGCCCAACAAAATCATAATACACAAGCCTCTACCAAGGAACGATACTGATGATGATATATCTTTCAGGTTATCAACCTCTCCAGTCAAGTCCTCTCAGAGGCACAATTTGCTTTGTTGGAAAGGGGCCTTTGATTTTCCCCAGTGTCTCCATTAGAGATGGGCGAATCGATTTGAATGAAGTGGAATTTGATACGAATTTCACAGAAAATTCGATTTGTCACGAATCTGAAGTTTACGCTGATTTGTGGGAACTAAGTTTTCCCCCCTCTTTTTTAGCTAAATGGACGTGAGCACAACGTGTTACATGGGGCAGAGAACTCTGGGAAGGAGAAATGAACACCCTTGATGACATCTGCAGATCTGCAAGCCAATCAGCGACCGACAGGCTTATGTGATGTCAGCCGTTTGCAATCTCAGCATTTCACACTGCATGTGCTGACTGTAGTGTCTAGCTGCTTTTACTGTACTGTGCTGTAATGATTTCTGCTCCTCTCCCAGGGTGTGTGTTTAGGGGAATCTGTATACCCCAAATAGCAGTTCATTTTTGTTATTCTTATGCAAACAGCTGCTGTAGTGATTTCTGGACCTCTCCCAGGTTGTGCATTTTGGGGCATCTGTATAACGCAAATTCCAATACTTTTTTGTTGCTAAGGTTGAGAGCAATAAATACGTGTCAAATCCACGTAGTTTATAGAGTGATTTTCGCTCCAATTACAGGGTGTCCGTTGTGGGGTATCTGTATAAGGCTATATTCACACTGCCATTGCCCGCCCGTACCGTATCGTAGCGGGCAACGGCAGTGTACGGGGAGAGGAGGAGGAGGTGAGCGTAGCTCACCCCGCCCCTCTCCATAGGAAGTAATGGCGCACGGCGCCGTACTACGGAGAAAGATAGGACAGGTCCTATCTTTTTCTGGGTACGGAGCGGTACGGTGCCACACGTGTGCTGCACCGTACGTACCGCTCCCGTAGGGCGCCGTGCACCCATTGACGTCTATGGAGGACGTATGTAGCCTGACACAAATCTCAATGCTTTTTTGTTGCTAAAATTGAGAGCAAGAAATAGGTGTGAAATCCACGTAGTTTATAGAGTGATTTTCGCTCCAATTACAGGGTGTCCATTATGGCATATCTGTATAATACAAATTTCCATACTTTTTTGTTACTAAAGTTGAGAGCAAGAAATACATGTCAAATCCACGTAGTTGATTAACCACTATATCACACAGAAAGTTGGCAGGTGGAGCAGGCAGAGGTCGCAACACAGTAAGCGGACGTCGCAACAGTGGTGACTCTGTGAGGTTAGAACTGCCGTTGTCATCTAGCGGCAGTGTGTTGATCAACAACCCAAAGGTTGTTGATTGGTTGACTAGGTCATCCAATTCCTAAAATATAACATCTGACAACCCCAGCCAAAAGTCCATGGATTCGTCAGATACAATAATTAGTTGTATTGGCCCAGGAGCAGGTCACCTGTCCTCAACCAGACTCTGTCCTTTCCATTTCCCTCAGCTAGAGAGCTATTAGGTGGTCTGGGCTCAGCGCCACTATAGCAAGGACGAAGTGTTTGAGGACAGTCAGTAGGTGCTTGGCAGTGAAGAGATGGGACAGACATCCGCTGCTTTGTGCAGTAGGCAGGCTGTGCATACTGACACCGGAGAGGAGAATAGCAGTGACAGGGAAATGCAAATTGACGATGTAGCCGATCGCACTTGGGAGCCGGGTGTAGCAAGGGATTCATCATCATCGGGTGAAGAGAGTGTCAGCTTGCGCGTCAGGCAGCGGAGCAGGCAGCAAGTCGCTACTGTGGCCGTGAGTCAGCAGGGTGGCAGCAGTGCGAGGATGTGAGCCAAACAGCAACGAGATCCAAATCCCGATTCGCAGGTCCAAGTAAACAGTGGCTAAGGGGCTCAACAAGGCAGCAGCGGTAGCAGTCACTCAGGGGTATTCTCATTATGGCAAATTAATGTTATTGTTCGTATGATGAAAAATTATACACTTTTCCAATGTTCTTTCTGTATCAATTCCTCACACTTTTCTAGATGTCTGCTTGTGTTCATTCTATAGGAAGCTTCTATGTGGACAGAAATCTGACCATGGTCACACAGGTGCGCAGCTCATTAGTATCGAGAGTAATCAGAGCTGTCCTATAACGAGCCGCACACCTGTGTGATCATGGTCAGATTTCTGTCCACTGGTAGTAAACATAGAAGCTTTCTATAGAATGACAGCAAGCAGAAATCTAGAAATCCGTGAGGAATTGATACAGAATGTATATTTGAAAATTGTATAACTTTTCATCATACAAACAATAACATTTATTTGCTGAAATGAGAATAGCCCTTTAAATGTGAAGAATGGGTTACCTGTGTAAATATAGATACACAGCCACTTACATTGCAGTACTTTTTATAGCAGGTAACTTTATAGGGTATGCAAAGGCTGCAATTCACCCTTCCTATATATAGGGAATTGGATTTCCAGGCCACAAAACTAAAGATTACATTGTGTGGAAAGATTACATTAGGGAAGCCCTCAACCTTGAAACCTGGATGATCAAACATTAGGAAGTAACATTGCACCTTTGTTCAATGCAGAAGCTGCACCATGTCCATGCACATCTACGTGACTTGGAGGAATATCCAAATGTAAATACAACATATACATTGTTCAACTTGTTTCCAGCTCAGGCTTTTCTATCCTATTTATGTATTCTAGTAAATTTTTCCTGAAATGTAACAATGAAATCATTTCCTGAAATACTTACAGACGCTCCACAAGCAGGAAAACGATGGAGTTCTGGTCATGCCAAAACCTACGCAACATGAAAATTGGAGGGCATGGATGACACAGGACTGGCTGATCAGTCAAGTGAGACTAATTAAGTGAGATCTGCTAGTCCTGGAGTCCTAAAGTTATCTGCTCTGCATTGCAGTGCTGCTTGGCTTGCATGCTGTTTCTAAGCAGTTTTATTAGTACAGTACTGTGTTCCAAAATCGCTGCTAGGAAATCTGACAAGATCCATCAAAAGATGTGCGTGTTACTTGGAGCAGCTGGTGGAAATGAGCGGTTATTAATTTTATTATGTGTAATCATTCAGAAACATTTGGGTAAGAAACAGAAAATAATAAGATGGGGCACTATGAGAGAATAACAATAGGAGAGCTGGATGCACAGAAATGCTATTCTACCAAGTATATCACAACATCACTAATTATTTGAACACTGTTTGTACCAACATAATGTTTTTATTAGACATGGTGTCTACTTGTCTAAATTACTCTTTTCTTTGATATTGAAATGTAATACTAGATGTCTTTTTTACATAATATATACAGGCGGTCCCCTACTTAAGAACACTCGACTTACATACGACCCCTAGTTACAAACGGACCTCTGGATATGGGTAATTTATTCTACTTTAGTCCTAGGCTGCAATGATCAGCTGTAACAGTTATCACAGGTGTCTGTAATGAAGCTTTATTGTTAATACTGATTCTTATGACAACCCAACATTTTTAAAATCCATTTGTCACAGAGACCAAGAAAGTTCTGGCTGGGATTACAATGATAAAATATACAGTTCCGACTTACATACAAATTCAACTTAAGAACAAACCTACAGACCCTATCTTGTATGTAACCCGGGGACTGCCTGCATATATATATATATATATATATATATATATATATATATATATATATATATATATACATATATATATATATATATATACATATATATATATATACATATATGGGGCCTGATATTTGGGGCCTGATATTGCACACATATTTGTGTGCAGGTAAGATAGGGATTTTTATGCAGGGCCCCAACAGCCCTCTTGACTTTTGTAAGGTGAGTCCTAATCAACCCTTTCATGGTAGTCCTGGTACCAGGAACTTGAACATAAAAACTAAGACACACGTCAGTCTCTTAGTGTATGTAAAGATCTCCTCCCGTTTTAATATCTCAAATGCATAATATCACAGACAGAAGAGTCATCAAAGGGGTGTGAATAGTATACTGAAAAGCTATTGGTCATCAGCACATTCTGGGGAAAAAAATTAATTAATTGTGCTCAATTCTCAGGAACCTTGTACACAGATATTGTTTATATTATCAAAGGCTACAAAAAGTACTGAGAATGTCTCTAGAAGATAAACAATGCTAGACAACAAGATAAGAAGGAGAACAATTATGTATAACTAGTGTCAAGGAGAAATCCTTACAGGCAGACTTTAAATAAAAAAAGAACGGAAGTTTGAATTATGAATTTAACTGGACAGTGGTCAGCGAAAATGTCTGCTGTATCTAAGATGGCAGACAGTAGTCAAGATGGCGTCCGAAACCAGTGCAATCTCCTTAACAAGGTAGCCTCAGGGCTCTTTCACATTGGCATTTATGCTGATCTTCAGTTGCATCCGTTGCATTTTTTCTCCATTGTGTTTTTGCTTTCTTTTTGTCTCCACATACGCAAAAACAAAAAATTTCACTTAGCAATAAACACTATGGTAGATTATCAAGTGCTGGTGAGCCACTCTATAGCATGGCACTGCCCCCTCCTTGCCCACTTGGGCCATGGATGAAAAATATAAGAATATTACCACAGTCACAGTGCCTGGATCTATGAGTAAGTGGCCCTGGTTTATCATGATGGATTTTGGTTTTCTTTTAACATGCAGCTGCAGCATATGACTTTCTACTGGAAAGGCTTTACTACTTGAAATCAATTGTAAAATCAATATTTTATTCCTTGCAGAGTAAGTTATCAGTGCTTTGTATCGTATGCATTTTCATTGTTTAGTTGATTTCGATAAAGGCTTATGTGTGCAGTAGGTTTTCTTTCACTGATGGCTGAGAACCAGATGTTTTTCCTTCTAATTAATGTAAAACATCAGGTTTTTTTTGCGAATGGATCAACAGATTCAGATATAATACTGACACAAAATGAAAACAGATACATTTCACATGGATGCAGAGCAGAAACTCTTTTGATAATAAGTGCAATGCTCCATTTTCCTAGATTAGATGCTTACTTGATTTTCCTTCACCCATGGTGGGGAATGTATCAATCTGTTTCTACAAAAAGATTTCACATAAGATAAAGATTTTTCATATGAGAAAATTCTATCACTTGGCTCATAATAGAATATATTTTGTTGTAACAAACACTCAATCAAGTTTAGTGTTAAAGATTAATATGTTAATTTCACCTGAAAATACCTGAACTGCAGTTCATATAAATGACATTGCGAGTAAGTTTGTCCAGCAGGGGGAGTACTGCTCCAAGTTAAAAAGCTACTTATTATAAAGTAAATTTAAGCTATAAACTGGATTTTCACTTAACTCATATGCAAGATACAAATAGGTAGAAAGACATTTGAGGTCATTTGCAAACGTTAAACACAAAAGACTGCACTGCAAATTACATTCTTGTAGCTTATTGCTGTATGAATGCTCCTTCATTTATGGGAAGCACATTCATTTATGGTTTAAAGTAGAGCATCTGCCTGGCTGCAAAAGTTTTTCTAATGAGACTTCATGCTGAATGCAGAGTATCTGCTAACAGATTTTCTCAACTTGAAGGTAAAGCCTGAAATAGTAAAAAGGGAGGTTTAGATTTAGGGAGGAGGGGCATTATGCAATATATATATGTATTTGTGTACACAAGTATACTCATACACACACATATACTCATATACACATACACTCATATACACATACATTCATGTATACACTCATACACACACATTTATGTACACATACCTACATTTATAAACTCATACAGCATATACAAATGCATAAAGGATATATACACATCATGTACCCTCATTCAGTATATACACATGAAATACACACATAGGGCCACATGTATCACTCATTTTTTCTGTTGTTTTTGCGCCTTTTCATTCAGACACATCGTTTTTGCGCCATTTTTGTGACTAAACGCCAAACTAGCTGCGCTACAAAAATAACCAGCTTTCCCTCATTTATCCTAGCAATCCAGATGTTTTGCTGCACCTAATGATATCTATCACTTGCGACTTTTCATTTAGGCGCAAAAACGGGCGCAAAAACACTCCAGCCCGAAGGTGGCGGTAACTGAGAAGAAACACTGAGCCCCTTTGCAGAACAGCTAATTTCTAGCAGCAAAGAGATGAGACATGAGATACTCTGCAGACAGGAGCTGAAGACTTTATTTACAGTTCATCACCTTCTATTTACAAAACATTCTGCAGAATCCTCAGCTCAGAGCAAGAGAGCTGAGAACTTTGCAGAATGTTGCAGATACTACATACAGGTGTCCCCTGTGTAATTCTGTACAGTATCACCAGTGTCTGAGGGGGATACTGTGCAGAATTACAGGGGTGCAGCAGGAGACCAGCACTGGGGGATCCCGTCTAGGAGAAGCCCCTGCTGAGGAGGTAACTGGCTGCAGGGTGTCAAACACCTGGGTGCTGCTGTGAGTGTTATCTTCATTCTGGGATGTGGGAGAAGCAGAGAGGAGCTTGTGAATCTAACATTGCACCTTAACTGCGCCAAAATTGTGCCTAAACTGGGGTAAAGTGATTAATTAAAGGCAGGAAATTAACTTATCACAGAAATATCACCTCAAGTTTTAACCATAGCTTATTGGTGTGCTACACTTCTAAAAAAAAAGAGTGTGTTGTTGCTAATGTTTTGCTCCATAGTTCCAAGCCATATATGAAAGCTTAGTTAATTTTTCCCTTTCCCCCAAGATGATATAAAACCTAGATATCCCCTTTTTGCATTGAGTAGACTCCTGCAAGCATTGTATTACCGATTTGTTCAGAGTTAGCTCTATATTTTTCCTTGGGGTAATTGTCTGGATGAAGTGAGATGTGTAAATGTGCCAAGTTTCCCTTCTGTGGTTATGTCCAAAAAATTTTTTAGGCCTAAGGTTCGCCATTGTGATGGTTTAAGGTTAGGTACATTATATACTAGGGATACTAGTGGTATAGGTGACATTGGAAAGTTTGTCTTTTCTTTTGATGTCGACAATAAGATCTGCCAGGTGTAATTTTCTGGGATCCAGATTTGGTTTATTATAAGTAAATGTGGAGAGAAGTTTTTACTATAAACTGTTTCTATGTTCAGCCATTTTGTGTCTACCGTGCTGTCATCCCAGTATCTAGACTGATCTAAAACAGAGGCTAGGTAGTAATCTTTCATATCGGGTACCCCCAGACCTCCCATTTCTTTGGTTTTGTTAATATATGGAGCGCTACTCCGGGTTTATGGTCCTGCCATATGAATTGTCTGAGCTGGCTGTGAACTTTGGTAAAAAAGGTGTTTGGTACAGGAATGGGAATGGTTCTAAATATGCAAAGATACTTTGGTAGTGTCATCATTTTAAAAGTCGCCACTCTCCCGCACCATGATAAAATAAATTTAGAGTAATCAGTCAGCTGAATATCTATCAGCTCGAGGTAGTTATTGTGGTATAGAAAAACTGATGGGAAACTGATTCTGTCCCCAAGTACGTAATGTGATTCGTCTGCCAGTGTTTCAAATACACAATGTAGTGATCTCTGTGGATTGGTGACCATCAAACTGATGTTGTCCGTGAAAAGTGAGATTTCGTGTTCCTGACTGCCCACCTGTATTCCTGAAATCTCTTTTTGTTTCTGCTAAAGGCTCTATCGAGAGCCCGAAAATGATAGGCAAGAGGGGGAAAAGCATACCATTCATAAAAACCCTAGCTGACGGATTAGAGTGTAGCGCTTTGATGGCCATGAAAAGGCAAAGGCAGGAAAAGTGTCAGCACCCAAATTGAGTGACAAAAACAAAAATTTTGAGTGTCGGAAAAATGCTAAATTAGGGTTTACATAGCAATAATGATAATGCCTGTTATATTTAGTCAAAGTGCTAACTGCATTTAAAAAGGAATATTGTTATAAAGAAACATTAAAAATCACAGTCACATTTAGAAATAATAATAATAAAAAAAGTGCTCATGATTCTGTCCTGATGGACGTTTTCCAAGTTACCGTAAATTATTGTTAAGTTGAGTACACTTTGAAAGATGGTATTCTTTGTGGCATGTTTGTATAGTCATAGTCATCTGTGCTTTTTAGTACAGCTGAAGCAAATATATATAAACATATACTAGTCA
Organism: Engystomops pustulosus; assembly: GCF_040894005.1. Taxonomy (NCBI): domain Eukaryota; kingdom Metazoa; phylum Chordata; class Amphibia; order Anura; family Leptodactylidae; genus Engystomops; species Engystomops pustulosus. The sequence goes on along the minus strand of NC_092412.1, from coordinate 100,101,219 downwards.
AATGTATGACTAAAGGAAAATGTAAGTGGATGTGCCTAGTAGAAATTAGTGGTTAAATTAATACCCCAATGCAGAATGTGGTGCAAAACAAATGTCAGGGTTAGTGGCTCTAGCGTGTTGTGTACAGTATATGTATCTAAATGGTCTATACAGTATTCTGTTGTACATATGCACGTGCTATTTCATTGCTGTACAATGAAGTAAAGAAAGGGGTACATGCTTGGCCGTCTATACGAGTCCAGTTGTGTATATTTGAATGGGCCCATGAAAGAAAATTTTCAAATTTCACTCCCCTAGTGATGTTTACACAATAAAGATCATTTTTACCCCCTTACTTTACAAGAGACTCTCTAAGCAGATCCTTCATGATTCCACTGTGCTATGAGATGCTGTGTGCTGACAATGTGGTAAGATTATCAGGATACAGGTTTATATACACTTTCATTTAGCTTCTAAACATTGACTGTCCATTCTTTGAACCGCTTGTTTCAAGGCTCCTAGGTACCTTCATTTCACATTTTATCTTCACTTTTAAGTATTTTGTTTAATGAATATATATGGGATTTACAAAAAAGATACTGGTTCATGTGCTTTAGTAGGTATATACATTTTAAAAAGTATTAACAGTAAGTGAATAAAACTTGTTCTGCAGTGTCATTTGCAATCAAATCATAGACACATTTTAGACGATGTTCCAGATCCAACCTAAATCCTCTCACAGGTGCATTTGTTTCTGTGTTGAGCTCCAGCCCACTTAGTTCTCAGTAATGCAGTATATTGGCTCCAGTTAGGAAATTACAAAATCTGGAATTAATATTTATGCAGGTCAGTGGGTGAAGAGAAAAAACAATGGAAAACCAAAAAAATATACATTTAAAATCGAGAGCCAGGGAACATTTCTCTACAGTATGTAAAAATAAGCTGCAGCATTGCAGTAATTAAATGTTATCAAATGTGACTGGTAATCTATAAACTGTAAGGAAAGGGAATATAGTGCAGCCCAAGGAAACTTAGAAAGGCATATAAGATTTATCACTGAGACATTCTGTCACAAAAATGGCTTAATTAGTAATTGGATAGAAAATTCTCTGCATCACAAATCCCATATGTATAAATTAAGTTTTATAATACTATACTATAGGAAACTGTTTTACGTTTGTGTATGTAAGGCTTTTCAATGCTACAGATTTTGATCATATTTCATTTTTATTTTACTGCAACAAACCTTTGGCCCTTATCACACATTAATTTTGGATGTATGCTACCTGTTATTTCTACAGCTAGAACCCGTCCCCATTTAGTTCCATGGGCTTATGCGCACTGGTGTGGATACACCGGCCCCTTGTAGGCCAAATAGTTATATAGCAGGTCCATTTATTATTGTTGTCATAGGTGCTCAACTGGTGATGACATGCAGGCCACAAATAGCTATCCACAGGATTATTATTTGCAGAACTGCAGCCAGAAAGCCTTACGCAGCTATAATTAAAGGGGTATTCCCACTTCAACAAGTAATGGATATTGTTTGAATAATGAAAAGTTATGCAATTTTCTAATACAGGCGGTCCCCTACTTAAGAACACTCGACTTACATACGACCCCTAGTTACAAACCGACCTCTGGATATTGGTAATTTATTGTACTTTAGTCCTAGGCTACAATGATCAGCTGTAACAGTTATCACTGGTGTCTGTAATGAAGCTTTAGTGTTAATCCTGGTTCTTATGACAACCCAACATTTTTAAAATCCAATTGTCACAGAGACCAAAAATGTTCTGGCTGGGATTACAATGATAAAATATACAAATTCCACTTAAGAACAAACCTATAGACCCTATCTCGTATGTAACCCGGGGACTACCTGTATACTTTCTGTATCAATTCCTTATTGTTTTATAGATCTCTGCTTGCTGTAATTCTATAGAAAGCTTCATTGTTTATTTCCAGTGGATAGAAATCTGACCATGGTCACAAAGGTGCACGGCTCATTATATCACACATCTGATTATTATCTATGATAACAATGAGCCGTGCACCTGTGTGACTATGGTCAGATTTCTGTCCACTGGAAATAAACAATAAAGCTTTCTATAGAACGGCAGCAAGCAGAGATCTAGAAATCTGTAAGGAATTGATACAGAAAGTATATTTGAAAACTGTATTATTTTTCATCTTACAAACAATAACATTAATTTTCTGAAGTGGGAATACCCCTTTAAATATAGTTTCTTTTTACAACACAGAGCATGCAAAACAATTCTGTAGAGTCAAAGTAATGAAGTGGTGCCTGGTCCAACTCTGCAATTTTAAGGCATGGCGGACACAGTGCTGTGTGGGATAAGCAGTTCTGCGTCAGGTCTGACAGGAAAGCCCTGCTTACCCACTCAGCCGATGGCACACTCCCCTTCCCATCTTAAATGTACTCAGGATATCAAAATAACACATTCTCTAATTCACTGTTATTAACAAAAATACAGCATTTCACATATATAAGTCCAACCAGTCTCTATCAGTCCTGCTGGATCTTCAGACATTAGGGTCGGCAGACATCTTGTTCTTCTGTCTGATGCTTCACTGAGCTCTTCTCTGCAATAGCCCACAACATTGCATTCCAGGATGAGCTCACACTGATACACACTGACTTCCTGCCGGCACATGAAGAGGGTAACACTACAGACAGATAAGGTCTTTATCCAGGGAAAAGGGAGGGAGGCATATAGCAGAACTGACGGTATGTTATGGCTGTGATAGTAGAGCTTAGAATGTCATTTGTAATATGCATCTCATGGATTTCATCATCTCTCATCTGTCTCATCTCTCTTTCCAAGTGTCAGATACTAGTAGAATGTTCACAAACTTAATGAAAGTGTAAAATAAGACTAAACAGACTTACCAATGGGTTTTACCCTCTTGTGTATTTATGACATGTCCTCAAGATATACCATAAATATATCCTGAACCTACGTTATCTTAAGAATTGAGGTCCACAGATCCTCTTCAGCAGCTGGACCAGATGCAGAGTTTGCTGTACATGTGCTAAAGTGTGAAGACACAGCTATTGTCTGCATTCCCATAGACCTCAATACATATAAGTTTGTGGCTGCAATTTTTTTAAAATGAGGAAAAGTTCAAGGGGTATGAAAACTTTTGTGACCTACCTCTCTATATATATTTATGGAAGACTGTCAGTCACTGAGCAGAAATATATGTGAGTAAATGACAAATTACCGTATATACTCGAGTATAAGCCGACCCGAGTATAAGCCGAGACCCCTAATTTTACCACCAAAACCTGGAAAAAACTACTGACTCGAGTATAAGCCGAGGGTGGGAAATGCATTGGTCAAACCCCCCCAGTAGTATACAGACTGCCAGCCCCCAGTGGTATACAGCCTGCCAGCCCCCAGTAGTATACAGCAGCCCCCTAGTAGTATACAGCAGCCCCTAGTAGTATACAGCAGCCCCTAGTAGTATACAGCAAGCCCCTAGTAGTATACAGCAAGCCCCTAGTAGTATACAGCAAGCCCCTAGTAGTATACAGCAGCCCCTAGTAGTATACAGCAAGCCCCTAGTAGTATACAGCAGCCCCTAGTAGTATACAGCAGCCCCTAGTAGTATACAGCAGCCCCCTAGTAGTATACAGCAAGCCCTTAGTAGTATACAGCAAGCCCTTAGTAGTATACAGCAAGCCCTTAGTAGTATACAGCAAGCCCTTAGTAGTATACAGCAAGCCCTTAGTAGTATACAGCAAGCCCTTAGTAGTATACAGCAAGCCCTTAGTAGTATACAGCAAGCCCTTAGTAGTATACAGCAAGCCCCTAGTAGTATACAGCAGCCCCCTAGTAGTATACAGCAGCCCCCTAGTAGTATACAGCAGCCCCCTAGTAGTACACAGCAGCCCCCTAGTAGTACACAGCAGCCCCCTAGTAGTATACAGCAGCCCCCTAGTAGTATACAGCAAGCCCCTAGTAGTTTACAGCCAGCCTGCCCCCACGGCCCTTAAAAAAATAAACTTATATACTCACCCTCTGATGTCAGCGCGGCTCCCCGATGTCGGCGCGACTTACCGATGTCCCCGATGTCAGCGCGTCCCGTCTTCTTTCTTCTCCGCGGCTCCTCTTCATTCTTCCGGCATGGACGCGGCCATCTCTTCTTCTAGCAGGCACATACTATGACGCGGCCGCTGCTGACGTCATAGTATGCGCGGCCACTAAGAAACCATGGCCGCCTCCATGCCGGAAGATAGAAGAGAGAAGAGGAGCCGCGGAGAAGAAAGAAGACGGGACGCGCTGACATCGGGGACATCGGTAAGCCGCGCCGACATCGGGGAGCTGCGCTGACATCGGAGGGTGAGTATTTAAGTTTATTTTTTTTTTAAGTGGGTAATTTTTTTGTTATAGACTCGTGTATAAGCCGAGGGGACGTTTTTCAGCACATTTTTTGTGCTGAAAAACTCGGCTTATACACGAGTATATACGGTATACTGCATCTTTTTGCTAAAAACAATGGGAGATTTATCTTTTCTCTTTCTTGTGTTACTGTTAGTCTAGTTCCTTTTTTGTCTTGTTTCTTAGTCTAATTTGTGTTAGGTGTGCCTGATAGTATAACATTGCTGCATGGTGTGGAGAATGAAACCCTATTTTAAAAAGTCAGAATTGTTTGTGCAACATAGTTGCAAAGTTGGTTGTCCTGCTTCTTCCTACCGAGTTCAGTCCATTGCAGAAAAATGCACAAAAAAGCAAACTGCGCAAAAATGTGTGACTTTTTTACATTAGCATTCGAAAGGAAAATAGAGATAAATTTCCCTAAATATAGTTATTTGCTCAGCTCCTTCTGCTCTATAATATTACTAAATGAATTGTTACAGACAGTAATTATATTTAGGCTAGATGACATGTAGTGCCCCTCCTACCAATATATGGTGACCAACTCCATCAGAGAATATCCAAAACCAAGAGCACACAGAGTATTATGGTCCAACAAATCAACTTTTATTTAAATAATTCCATAAAAGAACATATATCACAAACATTGCATAAAAACAGGTCAAGAATACTCCAAATAAATATATTGCCATCAGATTAAGGGCACATGTAGGAGTATACCTCTAATTGTATAAGTGCACAGTGCACGTAAACTTTATGAGTGGGTACTCGTTTCTAGGGATAACACTATCAATACATCACAAAGATGGTGAAAAAGGAATAATGTCCATATTTAGTTCATCTTAGTATCCCAATAATGAACTTATTGCACATACCCATTCAAAACTCCTAGGTCCCAGTTGTGGTCAATTTCTCTAACACGTGTTTTGCGCTACCTCCACTTCCTCAGGAACATAATGGGGCAGATTTATCAAGCAGTCTGAAAGTCAGAATATTTCCAATTGCCCATGGCAACCAATCACAGCTCCCCTTTAAAATATTCATGAGCACTGGTGAAATGAAAGCTGAGCTGTGATTGGTTGCCATGGGCAACTGGAAATATTCTGACTTTCAGACTGCTTGATAAATCTGCCCCCATATGTTGTCTGTGGATTGCATTCAAGTTTCATGGCAAAGTTTCATTCATTGTTTTCTATGAATGAGACAAGTTCTAGAATACATAGGGGCACATCTACTTAGGGCTTTGCGGTAGTTTTCTGTCATACTTTGCACATTCTTTCTAGTGCAAACTGCTAGCACAGGTATTTAGGAAGTGTCTGAGCCACATATGTGTTACACATCACCGTTTTGTGTAGTGGCTGCACTATTCTTCATGCGACACAAACTTCTGCACTGGAAGGGACGTTCCGGTGCTCAGTCGGACAGTGCACCACATTTATCATCCACAGTTCGATAAAATTGTGTCGCACACCCCAATGTTAAAGGTGCACCAAAAAAAAGTGCAGAGGGCACAGCATAGAGGGTGTCAGATTTATGAAGAATGTGCGTCAGAAATCCTAAATCTGGCAAATTACACAAGTAAACTGCATGTAGAACAGTTTGCACTGTTCTTAGTAAATGTGCCCTTATATGTGTGACATTTTCTGACTAGCATCTATTGAACTTCACTAAATACTTGGAAAGACGAAGTCAGCTTTTCGCCTTGTAAACAATCCCTGTCTGCCTCTTATCTATGTGTTCTGTACCAGTCCAGCACATGTTTATTTCTTATCAGGCCGCAAGCTTTAGACATCTTTTAGTTTTTGCAGACAGTAACAATAAATTTCTATGTTCTAGCTGGTAACCTTTGTGCAATTGACTCAGTTAAATGCAGGGCTGTTTAAAGTCAGTATTCTTTCAAATAAACTTTTTTTTCCCTTTATCTAATGTACTATGAGTATAGCATACATTGCACCCTAAATTATTATTTATGAAAATATCTATCTAACTGTTAGGTCATCAAATACAGTAACACGTAACGTTAGTGCTGTATTTACAATGCAGGACCAGCGTATGGGGACCGGCCTTGGTTCTAACGCATTTGGGTTCTGATTACCGATCGCATGCGTTTCCATAAAAGACGTGTCACCGCACCCTCAAACTGCCTTATGGTGAAAGCATCCAAACCAGTATGCGTATAATAGAGCATGAATTCTCAAATGGGTGGCTAAGGTCGAAACGTGGACCTCAACTTCTAGTAAGCTGGAGAAATGCTCCTCTCCCTCCTGACCCTGGACAGATGTTCTTGATGGCACTACTCTTGGAAATGCTTATAAATATTGAAAAATTTTACAGTGTGTCTCAAGTGGGATTAAAACTAAGGGCATTAGTGATTAGCACTACAGCCTTGCATCGCTGGGGTTCTGGGTATAAGTCTCATCCAGGTCAACATCTGTAAAGAGTTTATATATTCTCTACGTGTTTGCGTGGTTTCCTACCACTCTCCAAAATGTACTGTTAGGTTGATTAGATTGGCAAGCTCTGTGCAGCGCTGTGTAATCTGTGTGCGCTATATAAATAAAGGAATTATTTTTTTTTTTTTTTTGGTAGAGTGTTAAAAAAATACAATGCATGTGTTCTTTGTTATTAAAAAAAGCAGGCCTTTCTTTTTTTGTAAAGCCAGCCTTACAATGGGAATACAAAAAAGCTATAAAAAAAGGTAAATTTGAAAATGGATTTTGTAAAGTAACAAAAAAACTTAATAACCACATCTTTTATTCTTGCCACGCCACGTAGATGGCCAAGCATGTTATTGCTGCGGACATTCCGTACACAAAGATAATGTACTGTACAACTGACTTTCTTATACCTACTTGCAAAGTAATGTGCCTTATTTCAACCCTTATTAGTGCACATCCACAAAAGTGGACCACTACAAAAAATAAATGAGTACCCCTGTAAAAGAGCATCAAAATATTCAGCTACAGTGCCTACAGTAGAATAATAGAGTTATTTACAGGGCTCCAAAAGGGCATTCACAGAGACTGTTTTACTATATGGAGATACTTCAGCACCTGTGGAAACCTACAAATATTAGTCTAAGGCCTCACTCATATGGCATGTGCTCATACTGATCGGTTCCCGGGTGTAGCACATAGGCGAGTGCAGAAGAAGGGATGATGTGCTTCTCACCCCTCCCCTCTCCATTGAAAGCCGGGCTGTTCTCCGGCTTAGATACAGTACAGAGACACTATGGGGGTAATTTATCTTATCTCTGTTTGTTTTGGCTTGTCGTTGCCAGTCTCTTTTGTACCTACTGCGTTGGTAATTTATCAAATGTCTCAAAAATGTCGTACAAATGTCTCAAGTCACTGTTTTCCAATTTCCTTAATTATATGTTCGGCTGGAGTTTTTTGCACCAAGAAATGTCGCAAATTTTGGACAAATTGAAAAGATAAATGTCATTTGCTACATTTAGCACATCTGGAATAGAAAATAAATGTGTCTTGCCGACGATAAACTAATGTCCGGTGGACTTCAGTGCACATTACAAAAATTCCCTCTATGTGCTCACCGCAGAGTGACCGGGTGCCATAGACTTTTGTTGTGGCGGTGATCTGGATGCAATTTGTGTGACCAGATCACGGCCACAATTACGGATGTGTGAATGGGGCCTTACTAATAGATGCAAAATTAAGACACATCCCTTTAAAATCAGAAAGTTACAGTGATAACAGTATAGTTTTTACAGATCCCAGACTATTGGATGCAATTATATCTTGCTATTGTTGAAAAATGAAAAGGCAACCTCAAATACACAAACTGCTATTGACATTCCATTTTACATACTTTGAAACAGACCAAAGGCTTTCCCAATTGATTTTCTTGCCTCAACAATAGTTTGAGTAATATCTCAATATGACTAGTTATTTCACAATGATTTCTTCCCATCTGCCAGTTACCTGGTGATTTATTATAGGACAGTTTCAATAATATCCCTTCTCTCAGCAGTCTGGATATATTTTGTAGAGTTAAATATTTCAATTGTGACTTGTGAATATTTACTTATATTGTATGTGAAAGGAAATTACTTTAAATTTACAGTTACTTTTTATTAAGTGCGAATTATGTATATAAGCCATATGGAAGAAAATGTTTATCATTTCATAGGTGTTTTTTTCATATTTGGTTTTCATTGACTTATGGGTTAAAAGATCCCCCGATGTGTATGGTTTTGGTATTACCTGGCTTTAGAGTGGCTACTACTTAATTATTGCATGCAGCCACACCCATCTTGGCAAGTGATTGGTTGGGTAGGTCTTTCCTGGCTTTTTAATGGAAAAGATCCCAAACAGGATCCCAAATAGGATATTACTGCAAGGGAAATACATATATCTGTTCATGTATTTCTTTTGACCCATTATGAGAGATTTTAAACCCCCTCCATACACACACACAAATTACTTAACACAGTTTTCACACAGTGTCAGCCACAAAATAGTATTCAAAATAGTTGTGCTCTGGCGGAACCCTTACAGGGTTATTCAAGGATATCTCCTATTTATTATCTATTCTATATGGCACAGCACTGTATCCTATATCAGGGTGGGCTCCAGGATTGAGTAGGCCCCTGTGTGACAGAGTCACTAGGCCCCTTTGTAGTGAACATTAAGAATTCAGAAGATAAAAGAGTCTCCTGTTCTCTAAAATATTCCCTAGTTTATTATATCAAATAGCCCCTTCATGGGTATTTTATATAAAGCCCTCTTCACCCTCATGGTTTCCTTATATTCAGCCTTATCTGGGCCAACAGCAGTTCTAGGCCTTGGCACTAGTGCTGGCGCCGGCCGTGCCCTTTATGATGACTGTTCTTGATATTGCAAGTCAGCCCCGTTCAATTTAAAGTGTAACTGTAAAGTTATAGTGATTTTACCAAATTCTGATGTGATTTCCCCTTTCAAAACAAACAGAACGATGCCGTATTGTGTTATTCAACCTTTTCTTTCCAAAGTTATGGCATTTTTTTTTAAGTTGGCCTAGACTTAGGTCTTCCATGGCAGCTTCCATTACATGGATGAGCAAGGAACATGTTATAAGTGGTAGAAATCATTACTACATTAAGTGTATTATCTGTGCTTTGTTAGAACTATGGGTTAATAGCTTATCTACACATAGCTTACATTGCCGCTTACAAGGTGGCAGAAGGGCTGCAGCATGAGGAGAGGAGAGAGAAGGAGAAAGTTCTGTAGAATCACAGACTGGGGTGGAGAAACTGATAGGGATCAGGAGAGCTCTTGTACCTCACTATTCTGTGCAGGAAACATCTGTATCCACAGTCTTGAACACATACATCTCACATGACCTAATTCTCTGTGAGCAGAGAGCATCAGCTCCTCCCCTCTTAGATTTGTTTATCAGACAGACTCCAGGCCTTGTCAGAACAGGAAGTAGCGATAGGAAAGCTCTTTTTAGACTCCGCTTACCAAGAAGAATCAGCTCTTCTGGCTCCTGAGTGGCTCCCTATTAAATATAAAATAGGAAGCTTCAGTCCAACCATTGACCAGGTGAGCTGATTAGGGGCGGGTAAAGTAAGCTATCAGCTCTCTGAGGAGAGCCTTCTCCACGTGAAAGAGCTGGCTCTTCGCGCCGGCTCGTTTGCGAAGGAGCCATCACTAACAGGCAGCAGAAGGAGCTATTGCAGCACTGAGATAATCTGAGGGGTATAACAAAGAAACTACTGGAAATCGGTAATAAAGATAATTGCTCAAAATTGTTCTACATGCCATGAGCTATTGATTTGTGAAAAAGAAAAACTTTATAGTTATTCTTTAATGCAAATGAACTGCAAAGGAAACATGAAAGACACATGAAGCAAAATAAATACCCACTGGTGTCAGACCAAACCAATCTGATATTGATAATCAATCCTGTACTTAGTATACATGTAGTTCTATAGATAGTTGATCATAAACCCTAAAACACCCTTTTAATCATTGCAGCCTTCATTGATTACCATAGCATTTAATTTCTTCAAATTATATATATATATATTAATGTTTGGTAAAAAGAAAATGAATAAAAGGGGATTTTCAAACTTCTTGATGTTTACAATGTTGCATGATTGTGGTTTAAAGATTTTTATAGAATTTTATTTCCGTGACAAAACCCATTTTTTATATATAACCCAACTTTTCTTAAGTCTGTGGGTATTAGTTTGATAGATAGGTAGTGCCTAGTGTGACAAGCAAGAAGATAGTAGAACCTTCGAACCGACAGCTTATTGATTGTTTCAGGCATTGTAAATTAATATTTGTCTATGGTTGGCTTTGATTGAGAGGGCAGTTCTCCATAAAAACTAGTCAGACTTGCTCTCAAATCCTTCTGTGAGATTTACAGTACAGTAGATAACTTTTTTTAATTTACAAGTTCACATATAATGCACTAGATATAAGGAAATTAGATTTGTTATATTAATGAGGGTTTTGTATATGATATTTTGTAAATTTATATGACGTTTACTTATAACATCTGGGTATAGGCAGTGAACTGATGTATATACCATACAACAAATTATTATATAAAAAAAGATCATGATATGTGATGAATGCAAGATCTCTGGGAGCTTCACCATTAAGACCCATAGGGATCCTCTCTAGCTGAACCACTAAGGAGACTTTTTTTATTGAATGGGGGTCAAGAATGGGGGACTTTTAAACACAGCAAAACAGAATTGCAGAATGGTCAGGAACCATGAAACATGAAATTAATATGGCCCAAAAAATTCAACATTTGAGAGGGAAGAGGTACAGAGGTTGATGAAGCATGTGTGCCTCATATAGTTTTGAATTTCTACATCAACACATACAGAACAAAGAAAATAATACACAATAGATGACCACAAGTATCTGGACTTGAAATTCTATTAAGTATAATAAATGGATTTGGTCTTATTTTTTCCTGTTTTTCTGTTACCTCGAAATTATATCTGTTTTCAAAATGGTTAAAAACATGAGGTCAGCATGATGCTTGGGGTGAATCATATTTGACATAAAATATTCAACCATACATTGCTTTTAATTGTTATAGACTTTTGAAACTTGTAATTGGGTGTACATAAATGTTATTAATTGCCAATGAAACTTTATGGGAACACTGTTGACATGAAAGACAAAATGGTCAATGGTCAACAGGGACGTGAATGGCCCGGCTCTCCAGAGACTATAGCTAATCTCAAACCTGATCTAAACCGGTCCAACCTGGTGGAAAAGGGTTCTGGATCTACAAAGAGGCCAGAGCTGGTGGGAAGGAGGGGGACGGGGGATATTAAGACTAGTCCAGTCTTAACTGGACCAGTCTTAATACATTCCAATAAGTGTGTTTTATATATCATATACAGTATATACCATATGGCATGATAGAATGTGTAGGTAGACTCTGTACATAAACCTATGTTAGGTCACATGCTCAAAGTATTTGATGATATATAATCCTTTCCTTTTTTTTTGGGCCGGGGGGGACATTCTGGTAAAATAATTGTTACCTGACCACTCAATGATAAGTGGCAGTGCTCCATGTGTACAAGATGGCAAATCTACTTTGCTGAAAGATTACACTTCACAGCAAATATATTGGGGGTCTTTATCTTACTTTCCCCATCTCTGAGCTCTTTTTGTGCCTTTTGTGAGTCTATTTATTGCATCTCATTTCTCTTTGTGTTTTGGCTTTTTGTCAAATGCTGTTTTTTTAGCCTTATTAGTTGCAAATTTAAAAAAAGGTCGCAATTTTGTTAAAATCATACCATTGCCTTTCCTGTAATTGTGCAGTTATTTGCGCCCATAAAGGCGCAAATCAATTTTAAATAAGGCACAAATATCCGGAATCAGGAAAAATACACGGTGAAAACGGGCAAACTCCTTGAAAAGGAGGCAAAAAATTTTGAAAATACCCCAATGTGCTAAAAAAGTCACTAAAATACAACTAAAAAAGGCACATCAGATTAAGATAAATCTGCTCCATTGACTTGAATGTTGAGTGCTTGATCCTTGTTTGTGTGATAATTGTCTAATGTACAAATCACTGTTACAGTATATCCTTTCTCACTATTCGTACCACCATCGTTTGGATAAGGCATGACGCATTCATTTACAATTGCTTTGCTAATTTTCATCAGATTCCAACCTTCTAATGCAGACTTTACCTTCCAATATTGGTAAATTGGGTATTTTGGCTTACACAGGGCATTGCATCCAACCTCCCAATCAGAATTCAATGACATACAGCTTTGAAGACCTTCTACAAGGTCTAAGAAGAGTGTCCAGGAACACTTAGGGTGCGGTCACACGTCGCGTTTACCGCATGCGTTAAAAAACGCATTGGAATAGCTGGAGAGTGATTTGCCTAATTAAACACCTCTTAACACTTGTGTTTACAAAACGCATGCGTTAACCGCGATGTTAACACATGTGTTAACAATGCGTTAACAACCGCATGCGTTAACCGCGATGTTAACACATGCGTTAACAATGCGTTAACGGTTGCGTTTTGTAAACACAAGTGTTAAGAGGTGTTTAATTAGGCAAATCACTCTCCAGCTATTCCAATGCGTTATTAAACGCATGCGGTAAACGCGACGTGTGACAGCACCCTTAATCTATAGGCAATTTAATAAATTAGTGTGAATTGCAGCATTACTGAGTAAATTGGACAAGGTAGAGGATTTGTGAGACCTCACTACTTAAAAGCAGCACTGCAGTCAATGAAAACCCTATATTTTTCTCAGCTAGTGGCAGAAGCAGCCTCTGCAAATCTCATATGTAGAAGCCATTAGTTGAAGCGTGTTAGCTACCAAAACCATTATACAAATCCAGGCTAAGCGTGTGTGTTATATTATGCCCATAGCTTCAATCTCCAGGGAAACTATTTATTACCTGAAACGAAAAATGAAAGTGAACAGTAAATTATGGTAACTAATGAGAAATTAGCTTTCATTTGACAAGGCAGACGTATTAACATAAATGTCAGAATGCACGACACCTAAACATGCAGTTTCCTAATGAACAAACCGTTCCATAAAAATCTATAATAACTATATAAAATATGTAGCATGTAAAATATAAATGCAAAACAAAATAATAAAAGTTAACACAGTAAATACATTAAACTGAAAAATTGATACAGAAAGTGTATTGAAAAATGTTTTTGCTGGACTGTGCTAAAAGTGAACAACCCATTTAAGGATTTTTTTTCCTGAACATTCATGAAAATAAATAAAGCTTTCCTTTGTAGGTTTTGCATTCCACTAAAAAATATGACTTTAAAGGAAATCTATAATCAAAATCAAGCATGATAAACCAGGGGAACTTAATTATAAATCCATGCACCGTGGGGCTGATTTATAAAGCATTGGCGTTCCATGCTACAGCATGGAGGGGCTCTGGTAAAGCCACCCAGAGCCTTTTTAGCTCATGAACATAATTCTAAACGTCTATTTTGTAAAAAGGAGGCCATGGATAAGAAATATAAGAAGATTATCACAGTCACTGTAAACAGTAATTCTTTCCTGTGGATTTGTACAAAATATGGTTCATACTTTATAAAAAATAAACTGAGGGAACCAAGAGGTGTAATCTGCAGAATTTTAAGAATACATATTGTACATAAGGAAAAAGAGAAAAGAAGGAATTATGTGTGATAGGGATACCCTATAAATTATAGTTCAAGTAGGATATTCTTAGTCAGCATTTAGGACATCATTTGGTAACAGGCCTTCAAACGTACAAAGGAATCAAAGGTTTCTTTGCATGAAGTGTATTATGAAACAGCACAAACACTAGTTTACAATCTTAACCTTAAAAAGTATCTGGCAACCTATCTGTGTCAACATAAAGGGGGATATTTAAGAATGACTAAATATTCCTGATGCAATGTGTAACAACACACTGAAAAGTAAAGTAATATCTTTCAGGGAAGATTAGTTGAGCACATACCATTGTAAAGACTATGTGTGGTATATGCCTATTCTAAAGTGTATAAAAGACAACTATCTGTTCAAATAAAGTGTCCTTTTTCCGTATATACTCAAGTATAAGCCGACCTGAGTATATGCTGAGACCCCTAATTTTACCACCAAAAACTGGGAAAACCTATTGACTCAAGTATAAGCCGAGTGTGGGAAATGCATTGGTCACAGCCCCCCCCCACAGTATATAGCCGGCAAGCCCCCAGTAGTATATAGCCTGCCCCCTGTAGCATACAGCCAGCCCAGCCAGCCCCCAGTAGTATACAGCCAGCCCAGCCTGCCCCCTATAATATACAGCCAGCCCAGCCTGCCCCAGTAGTATACAGCCAGCCCAGCCTGCCCCCAGTAGTATACAGCCAGCCCAGCCTGCCCCCTGTAGTAAACATTCAGCCCAGCCTGCCCCCTGTAGTATACAGCCAGCCCAGCCTGCCCCCAGTAGTATACAGCCAGCCCAGCACACCCTCAGTAGTATACAGCCAGCCCAGCCTGCCCCCAGTAGTATACAGCCAGCCCAGCACGCCCCCTGTAGTGCACAGCCAGCCCAGAACACCCTCAGTAGTATACAGCCAGCCCAGCCTGCCCCCAGTAGTATACAGCCAGCCCAGCACGCCCCCTGTAGTGCACAGCCAGCCCAGAACACCCCCAGAGAGGAAACATGGCCGCGCCCTGCAGGATGTTATCGAAGAAAGAAGACAGGTGCGGAATCCAGAAGAGGAGCTGCTTTGCCATCAGGGAACCGCGCTGCGCATAATTATGGAGAGAGGAACGGCACAGCAAATGAAAGTATATGCACTAAGGCCAGATGTATTCAAATAAACACTCAAGAAATGCACAGAAGAAAACGTGATGCAAATATATGGCCCAAACAACAAATATTTCATTAAACAAGTTTATTGTAAATAACAAACAAGAGACACATACAGAATAAAATCACTAAAAAGTGCCGCAGTACAGCACATAATCCCCCAACGGGGAGGGGAACCAAGTCCCTATCCCAGGGACCACCCACACCCCAACCTCACAAACCCTCTAGTCACCCCCACAGAAATTTCATAACATGTAAACCAATCCTAAAAAAGTAATATATGAATGAGTACAATACCTCAAAAGGACAATAAAGGATGAAGTGATCCAAGAGCAGACCACGGGTAGAGTGAAGCAGATCAGACAGGGGGAGGGGGAAGGAATGGGGTGTGGGAGAAAGACCCCACGCGTTACGTCACGCTGTCATGACTTCCCCGGAGTATAAAAGTTTATTTATTTTTTTTAAGTGCTGTATTGCTCTATTGACTTGTGTATAAGCCAAGGTAAGGATTTTCAGCACATTTTTTGTGCTGAAAAACTCGACTTATACACGAGTATATACAGTAACTTCGAGTCTGTGCTGATTGTATGTCGCTTGTGAGCTCCAATAAATATTTAATAATTCGGCTCCCGTCCAATATACCCACTGCACTGGTCGACTTGAGACCAGACCCCACATGTGGAATGAAGGAATATAAAGGTGGATGAGGGACAGAGAGCGGTGGTGAACATGTAATCAATGAAACTGTAAGGCGATTACACATTGAAGGACTGGGCATATTCAAACCATGGTGTTGAACATTACCCAAAACTTGTTATCAATTTCGATAGTGATGAGCTTCTTGTTATTCTTGTGAAAGGTCACTTTTTGGGAACTTTTTAAATGAGCACTGAAGTCTACCGGACATTTGTTTATTGTTAGTAAGACACATTTATCTTCTATTGTAGATTTACTACATGTCGTAAATGACATTTATCTTTTCAAATTCTCTATAATTTTCAACATTTTTTGGTACAAAAAACTCCAGACGAAACCATATTTAAAAAAATATATTTTAGAAAATTGAAAGAAGTGACTTGAGACATTTGTGTGGCATTTTTGAGCCCCTGTAACAAATGTCGCAAAAAGAGATCTAAAAAAAAGAACATTTAAGACAAGAAAAAAGGTGAGATTGATAAATAAAGTATCAGACTGATAAAAGACAAAATAAGATATATAAAGACCCTGAAACATTGCTCTGTATATATCTAGTCATGTTTTAATTGTTAAGAGATTGAATTACAGGTGACCCTAAACATTTAGTTTTCTTTTAGCTAAAGTAAAGATAATTTGCATGCTTCTGGTTCTACAGATTTTTATCTAAAAAGACCATAGGATTGCATTTTTAATTAGACTCTTTTTTTGGATATTACTAGTGGTCTTGCTTTGTTTTTTTAGGTATGAAGTGGTTTTTCCCAGACTGTTTGAATAAATTCAGCTGAAATGAAATGGAATTTCAATCACTGTAGCCCATTTCATTCTGTAACCAAAAAAAGGTATGATGTGTAAAACTAAGTTTCTCTCATACATGATAGAGAGCCAACAGGTGAAGTTACAGTACTGGAAAAACTATGATGGCTGATTGGGATTTTTTCCAACTCTCGTATTCCCTATCAGTGTACATGTACATACAGTTCCTTGTCTGGGCATTTTTTTGTCACGATGATCCAGTGAATATTTAGATTAAAGCGTAACTGTAAAGTATAAAAACGTTTGCCTAGCTCTGCCAAAATAAGCATTTCTCTAATTTACACTCATTAGCTCTCTGCAGCCAATATAGGGCTCTCTGGATAGCTGGCTTGATTGGGTTGCCATGTGATTCTATAGCTAGAAGGAGGAGAGAAGAGGAGGGTGGAGGGAATGGTTACTAGCATATACACACTCCTGATCAGTAAAAGCTCTCACAGCTCCAGGACCTAAGCACATGCTTACTAATCACATGCTTGAGGTCATCCATTTACATAGGTTGAATAAACTTTATATGTAAAGAACTGAAATGGTCATTTTTGAATTTGCAGAGGTCACATTCACAGAAATCAAAAGGTATTTCAATCCAAAACACCCTAACAGGCCAAGTTACATGGTAACATAGGGGCTCTCCTTTTATATCACCTGCACAATTCTTGCATCCATTGAACTTGTGAGTTTTTGTAGAGTTACTGCTTGAATTTCTTTGCATGTTGTCAGAATAGCCTCCCATAGCTGCCATTTTGATGTGAACGGCCTTCCACCCTCATAGATCTTTTGTTTGATGATACTCCAAAGGTTATCTATATGGTTGAGGTCAGGGGAACATCATGGCCACACCATGAGATTCTCTTCTTTTATGCCCGTAGCAGCCCATGACACAGAGGTATCATTGCAGCATGAGATGGTGCATTGTAATGCAAGAAGATGATTTAGCTCTGGAAGGCGCAATTTTACTATGCAGAGGTCACTTTCACACCTTTAGTAACCCTAGAAAGGCCTAAAAGCTCTCGCCCCCTGAATCTGGGCCAAAACATGATTCCGCCACCTCCTTGCTGACACCGCAGCCTTGTTGGGACTAAAATAAGCAGCTCCTAGTGCTACAACAGTCCCAGCAGTGTTACACTGTTAGCGTTATTGGAAACCTGCTCTGCACTGTACATGACATGCGGTAGTCACCGCTTGCCTATGGAGTTAGTGGGGCGTTCCAGGGAAGAGACATCGCCTCAGAACCCCCTGATGAATACGCCGGACCGCTTGAGAGCGGTGCTGCATTTCTAGTGTACAGTGTCTGCCAATGTTACCAGAGGTTTAAGCTGTTAAGACTGCCTTAACAAATGCATGCATCAAACAATATGTTAACAGATGTGTTAATATTATGTTAGCAAACAGACACGTTAACACTATGGATTTTGTAAACACAATGTTAACAGCTATGAAATCAGGCAAATCTCTTCTTCTCAGCTGTTCTGATGCATTTTAAAATGCATGTGTTAATGCCACATGTGAACACACCCTTAAAATATATTTTTCTTTGTGATGTAGTAGACTCCCATATGACGCAGAGCTCCACTGCCTTTCTCTGTACTAGATCACTGTACTAGAAGTAACACTGATTCTGTATCCTGATTGGCTGAGCAATTTGTGCACGTTCATGTGAATACCCTTAGTGCTATCAGCATCACTGCCCATAGCTGATGTCACAGCCAGGAAGTCCCGCCCACTTCAGGAAAACTTGACAGTGTTTTATAGATGGCTACATATATCTATTAGCCCTATACCCCAGCCTAGAAGCCTAGAAGAAGCTAGAAGCATGATACTGTATTGATGGAATTGTTATCAATTGTCTCTCTTCAGCTGTGCTAAAACAATTATTTTGTCAAGTAACTTAACAGTTACGCTTTAAGTATAGGTGTCAATTTAACAAAATGGTCTGAGAGATTCCAAATTCCAGCAGGCTGCCTGCGTACATTATATCAGCTTCCAAAAATGCTGCCTCTTATCAGATCATAGAAGTCTATGTTATCACTGCACTGATAGCAACACTTTACTTTATTCTATATTTATTTTAATTACGTTTCAATCTGTTATGTCAGATATCTCTCCTGGTTAAGTAAAACACTGCACCTGTCTTATCCCTATATCTGTTGGTAATTCCTACAAGTGGATTTCTGTTCTAGATAAATGTATTAATATTTACCACTAGCAGGCATATTGAAAAAGAGCTCATGTGCTTGCTTCATGTGCCTGGAGGCTCAATGCCTATTAGCAGAACTTGCCTTTAGCTCCCTCCTAGGAAGTACGATAAAGAGCACTCTGGGAAGCAGTGGAGGCATTGTTAAATGAAAGAAGAAATACAAGTATCAAAGGTACAGTACACGACTCCCACCACATTAAAACTTTCAAACATAGATACACAAAACCCAAGAGAAATCATCTAAGATTTAGAATTTTTAATGAATAGACAGATTAGAGATTAAGTTGTCAGCTGAATATGAGTAACATTATAAAAATATATAAAATATAGCTAAAAATATATAAAGAAGTATGACCATAACTCAAAAATGGACATAAAAAAGTAGCACTATGGAAAACAATCTCACCAATTTTCTTTTTAATTTATAAAAAACAGGTAGTAATAGATGTCACTTTTTATAATCGGTTTTTAAACTTTTGATTTATTTTATTGTCTGCCATTGATACGGGGGCTACCATATTTGACTAGCATTAACATACACTGGGATTAGAGCTACACAGCAAAACACTACTGAGGAATGACTCTGTCATTTGTTACTGCACTCTATTATATCAGTGTACTTGGTGTTTATTTAGTAATATGGTCTGAGCCGAATGGCCATAGGCAGAAATAGACTGTAACTGACTGCAGACATTTGTGTAACTTTCATTATAGCAGCAATATAGACGCTATAGGAGGGCCTAGACCCCCACATTTATTTTCAGTGGTCATATCTATGTTTGGGTCTGATTTTTTTTGTGGGTTGAACTAAGGTATTTATTGCCTTTATTATGTCATTAAAAATAACCTTGCGTAAGTATCATGCAATGAAATACTTCAATAATACAGTGTAATGTACTTTTACTAGTATTTGATGATAGGCCAGGGGTTTTTAACAGGGCCATGTTATAAATGTGAATCTCTCCGTATGTTGAAAATGTATCACAGACAGAGGTTGTACTAGAAGTCTCTCCCCCTGTTTAACGGATTTCATAGTCCTTATCACTTAAACGTCAGGCTTGAATAGAGGCAATGTAAGACTATGTTGTTTTGAGAACATGTTCAGCTTACGTATACACGAGGAAAGCTTCTTGCATTCTTAAATATAATGGCAGGTGGAGATCTCCTTTGGAAAAGCAAAGTGCTGTGCTTGTAATCTAGATTCCTGTTATAAAAAGGGATACATTCAGTAGAGGCTATAATAGCCTACGGTGGATGAAAACCACTGTATAGCATCCATCCACAGCCTCTGCTGGATGTACACTGTGGGTGTATCCTGAGTGATATCCAAGTGATGCTTGGAGTAGATAGGAAGATGCAGGAGCCAAGAGTGAAATCCAAAGGATTATTGAATAATGCTGCACGTTCTTCATTAATCAGGTGCACCCTGCATTGCTCAGGAAGTGTACACCAACTTTTTTTTGGTGCACTTTTAACATACAAGAGCTATTATAAATGTTGCACACTGTCTGAATCAGCACCGGAATGGCCTTTTAGGTGCAGAATTTTCTGTCGTGGTGGACATAGTGCAGATGCGTTTACAATAACGAAGGGCAAAATCAATAGCATTGTGCCTGTGATTTCACAACCCTCTCAGGTAAGAACTAAAGGGTGGGGGGCTCTGTTCCACTGTGGGGTCAGTATAATTATGTTCTGCACTAGGAAGTTTTTTTTTTAATATTAAAAGTAGTCAGAATGCCTTAAGAAACCTGACAAATTCCTCAAAAGAAAATGTGTACAGTGACTAAAATTATATGCACATTATAGTGAAAATGTGTTATTTTTTTCTGTCTTGAACATTAAAGAATCTGCATATGAATATGGAATTTGTAATACTAAATATTATTTATTGAGAGTTGAGCAATTTTACTATAGATTAGTAAATATAACTCTTGTACTTACTAGTTTGGTGACATTTTCTTTACATTGGCTAATTAGTAACACAAGACCAATTGGCTACTGACAGGGTAATGTAACACATTAATAATCTCATCAGTAAACAATGGGACATTTCATTCTAATTTTGAAGAAATTTGAACAGAGTTCTGGGAATACCCAAATACACAAGAGAAAAAGCTAGCTTGCTTTTGCCAGCCTCTTCATTATCAATTTGCTCTTCTTTTATGTCATTCTTGTTCAGGTTTACCTTACCTCATTCTCATAGTCTCATTACATTTAGTATGAAGTAGTAATTAGATTCGCCTCCCAAAAGGCTTTGTGCATGAATAATCATAATGTGTCCATTTCATGCCAATCTCTTTCTCTCTAACACAGTGGCATCAGGAATATTCAAAGCTGATCGCTGACCCACTTTTTGTCTTTTATTGTGTTGGATTTTTAAATACAGCAATGAACAATTCCAAAGGTAAGTAAAAAAGTAAAATAGTTTTCTTTGTTAATTTGGTTATAAATACATGAAATACATATTGTAATGTCTAAACAATAGTGTTGGCACTTTTCCAACCATCTAGCACAGAAATCATTGGTACTAGTATTGGCTGTGAATAATGCAAGGGTATCTGCCAAAAACTCCCAGTCCCAGATAAAAGCACATAGCATACTCACATAAACAGCAGTGAAGATAGTGTCCCAACCATCCGCCATACACAACACCACAAAATACAAGACACACATTGCCTAACAGTGTCTTAACACATTGCAAAGCAAAAAGCTTAGAGATAGCATCAGAAACTATTCCAGTGGTTAAACATGTGTTTCCCCGGCTGGTTTCCTGAGGCATTGCCTATAGGCAAAGTTTTTATAAGCACATAACAACACTAAAGGGCAAGTCTGTGTTAAAGGTTATACAAAATGAGCTATATCTATCACATTGTGCAAAACTGATACATTTTGAACATCTTGTGCCTGCCTCATAACAAAGTCTAAATGTTAGACAACATTAATAACTTAGTTAGACAGTTACAGTTCATAGAAGGTTGAAAAAAGAAGCCTAAGATGATTTGGAAAATAGCAGAAACCAATTTTATAATTAATCAGATCCAAAGTGGAAACATATCCAGTGCTAACAATAATCAGATAGCTGGGTCAACACATTACAAGTGTATCAGTACACATGTATTTTATAGTCTTCAAGGAAGATATCAAAAGCTTTTCAACACTCCTGACACTGTCCCCATTATTACATACTGCAGGAGCTATCCCATAATTTTTACACTTCAGATGAGTAATACTTCATGATGAAATTACACTTCAATTAACCTTTATACAGTGATCACACAACACTTGCTTCTCTGGAAGACATGCCTTTACTTATATCAGACATTTCTTATATGTTGGTGACTTTTGACATTGCATACAAGTCCCCACTATAGACCTACCCATTAGTGATTATTAAAGAGTAACTGTCATTTAAAAAACATTTGATATGTTGTAGGGCAGGCAATTTTTATCCCTTTTGCAATTGGATTAGTTACCCGAATCTTGCTCCTTTCACTGCTATTCAACAGCCTCCCCCCTGCTATCAGCCTCTCTCAGTGATTCCTCAGATGGCTGTTGCTATGCACTTCCCGTCCAGACTGGGCTGAATTGGAGTGAGAATATACATGTGAGATACAACCTCTCTCGTCTCTGCTTTCAGCTGATTTCCTTGTGGCTGCTACCAACATTTATGTGCTGCTAGGAGCCCTAACTAATGTAGTAGCAATGTCTCACTGTACACTCCCTGTCTCTACTTAACTAATGTAGTAAATATCTTTCCCTGAACACCCTCAGCTTTCCCTACACCTGTATATAAACAACAAATCTCCCCTCCCCTCTTACTTCACGGCAGCAGAGATCACAGACAGAAGAGAGAGAGAGAGCTGTGATACACGGTGCCTATGCAAGTCTTCAATCTTTCCCATGTGCTGTGCTGCAGTTTTATTAGAAAGATAGATATATATGCAAAATACTTTGAGGAATGATGCCGAGGGACACCTAGAGCAGAAGTTTTTTTTTGCTCAAAATGACAGTTGCCCATTAAAGGTATAAATTGTTTGACCATTCATATACATATTATATAGCATTTATCAAGATGAATAGGATGTTTTTTTTAGCCATTTTACACAATGTGAAGGATGTGACCTATCTTTAGATTGTAAGGGACAGTTTTTCTCTAAATAAAGGGAATGCCATGGGACTGTCTATTTCTGGCAAATAATTTCCTTAGCTCTAGAAGGAGATTAAACTTTGAGCTCACAAACTCCTCCCGAAATCCGCCGAGGTTCCCCGGAGTTCATTGTCTTCATCGTGGTGCATGTGAGTATGGCCCGTGCGACCAATTTTTTTTTTTTAAATGCAGCGGTTTTTCCGAATCCGTCGGGTTACCGTTTGGCCACGCCCCCGATTTCCGTTGCATGCATGCCAGCGCCGATGTGCCACAAACCGATCACGTGCGCCAAAATCCTGTGGCAATTCAGGGAAAATCGGCGCAAATCGGAAATATTCGGGTAACACGTCGGGAAAACGCGAATCGGGCCCTTAGTAAATGACCCCCAATGTGTCAGAAGTAAATACATCTGAATAAAGGTCCACAAAAGTAAAGTCCACAAATCTGTACATATAATTATATCTCAATAAACATATGTCAAGACATGTGCATATTTTCTTGTGATTCGTGGTGGAATCCTCTTGATGTATCGTGCTGCGAACTTGCAGCGGCGGGGCTATCAAACTCTGGCGCACAAGCGACAGCGTATGATAAATATGCCCCATTAACTCTGTGTGAACTCTGTATTTGAACATTTATGAATTTTAACAATAATTTTGATGTAATTGAAATTTTGTTACCTTTTAGTTGAAAAGGTAACTCATGTGCCAAATCCAAGTGCGTGTCATTTATGGACCAATGAATGTAGTTACAGTGTTTCATACTAGTAGCATGAAGGGCATTTGATTTTTTTTTATATATTGTTATTGTAATATTTAAAACATTCATTGTAAAAAATAACCCATTTTTAATCTGTAGGATGTGGTGTTTAAACATTTTGACTGTGGATCCAACCTCTAGAACCTCTGCCAATCCCCAAAGAAAGGAACAGAAGTCCCCTTGGCATTTCTTCTTTGCAGCAGTGCTTCCAGCATTATTACTCATATGTTAGACTGGATGGCAAATATTCATTAGTCACAGATGTGAATATTGGAGTGCCGTACCAATGGAAACATAAAAGGTTAATATCAAAGAAATATCTGCATGTCACTTTAAACCTTCCATCAGACGTACAGTACTTTAGCTATGAGGAATTGGGTTAGGGATACAAAAAACAGGACAAGGTCTGAAAAGGTTAATGTGTTGATATAGTCTTGAAGTGTCTGTATTTTGGGTTAATATGTTATTGATTGTGTTTGTAACTGTCCTCTATATTTCACAGCCTTTTCTTTGTAACTTCTAAAGAAAGCTTTTAGGAATGAGCTAAAATGAATGTTTTGCAAGGCTCATCAATTATTTTCATTTTCCCCTGTGTTTTTTTTTTTTAAAAAGAGAATGAATGACAGACATATCCTATAATTGCCATTTTCTCTAGAAATGTCATTGCCTTTTCGGCATTATATTACATTTTTGTGACATAGTTCTCATCACACAGAATTCTATGTTTTTTATTTATTCATATGAACATTTAAAATGAATAAAAAAGTAACAATAGTAATTGTAATATTAATACACCAGGGCGATCACATATAAAACATGCAATGATACTGGAATCAAATTGCTGAAACTAAGACTCTATTCACATTTGCATTACTTTCAGTTCTGCTTTTAGTGTACCATTGTGTTATCTGCTGCAGAATTATTATCCTCAAAAAGACCAACATAAACCTAACATATCCCATATCCATATTTTTAAGTCACTGGGAGACATGTATGTTTATTTCTGTTAGTTTTTGTGACTTTTGTAGTTTTTTCGACTTTTCACTGCAAC
This sequence comes from Engystomops pustulosus, assembly GCF_040894005.1. Classification (NCBI taxonomy): domain Eukaryota; kingdom Metazoa; phylum Chordata; class Amphibia; order Anura; family Leptodactylidae; genus Engystomops; species Engystomops pustulosus. The sequence goes on along the minus strand of NC_092412.1, from coordinate 100,076,372 downwards.
TTTCGCTGTTGTTTCTCAAGTACGCCTTGGTCTGCACCTTGGTGCAGTGCCTTATGCATCTTTATTTTCCAGATGTTCCGTGCGACTTTTGACTTATGTATAACTTTTTTTGCTTATTTTTGTATTTTTTTTCCATAGACCCTGTTTTAACTTGTAAATTGGAATAATTAACCTGTTTTTTTTAATTCATACATTTTTGCATTGCATTGCTTCCTTCCTTTCTCTTTATTTATTTTTTTCTTAATAGAATTATGTCCACAAACAAAATAAAGAAAACACATAAAAAGAAACATTGCATGACATACAATTACGGTTAAAAAACATGACCGAAACAAAAGAAAACAAAATATATCCCCACTCCACTACCTCTGGTACCACAACAATATACCCACAATCCCCTATTTCATCTCACCTATTCTTAGAGAGAGTGCTAACCATTACTAGTCATTGTTTATTATCTGAGAGAGTGCTATCCGCTGCTAGTCATCGTTTATTATGTGGGTTCTAAATGTTTCTGAGTTTCTGAACTCTAACCAAATTTGACACGTTACTTTAAACCCATCGATCCTTTAACTAATGATGTCAATTCCTCCATACATCTAATCTCATCTACTTTTGAATAGCAGAGACACTGATGGTATTCTTGATTGTTTCCACAAGGCTGGAATGCATAGTCGTGCTGCTAACAGGAGATATCTCAAAAGAGATCTCCTATATTCATGTCTTGAAATTTCACAAGGCTGAAGAAGAACAAACGCTGGATTGAAAGAGAAGCTAATATGTAGCTTCTGTTGGATTATATTACGGATTGCTTCCCAGAATTATACTATCAGAGGCAAGACCAAAAAATTTGTAGTAGGGAACCTTTTTGCTTGGTTACACCTTCAACATGTCAAACTAACTTCTGGGTACAGTTTGTTAATTTTAGTAGGTACTGTACTTGATACCACCTTGAAATTATTTTATAATTACTTTCTTGAAATCTGGAATTAGTTAAAGACATGTATGAAAATTCAAAAATATGTTCCAATTGTTCATGTGATATATTAACTTGTAGGTCCTGTTCCCACCTCGAGGTAAAAGGCTGCAATGTGTAATTATTACATCTTAGGAGCATACCATAAATCCTGGAAAGGGAATGTCGCACTTGATCAGACCCCACACATAATTTTTCAAATTCAGTGGTTTTGACTTCAAAATCCTCTGGTCGTTGGAGTGAGTCTAAAAATGAACGTAAAAAAATACATCTCCACGACATCAATACAGACACCCCCCAGTTTTCAGATATTTCACTTTAGACTAAAGTGGGAAACTTTATTTATCCCTACCCTGTTCCAGTTCCTACGGACTATATTTTCCATCCCAAAAGAAAATCTCGGGTTTCCCAAAATAGGATACATTGAAGACAATATGGGGATAAATTTACCTATAATCAGGGAGGAGTGGCATACTTGTAGTGTTGCACCTATCGTTAAATGCTTGAATGGCTGAGTTACACTTTCTTTCTCCAACCAGGGGACATTAGAGAGGGGGCTATTGTTTGTGATGTTTGTTGTTCTATTGTCATCCATTTTTTATTCTTACTGTTCTTACACCAATCTACTACCCTAACTAGATGTGACCCTTTATAATACATTCTAAGATCCGGAAGGGCCAATCCTTCTCTATTTCTTAGTTAAATATTAAAAGAAGAAAACAAATTTGAGCACATACAGAAGAACTCATACATACGTTGAGGATAAAAATGGAAAAATTTGGAAAAAAAAAACAACCCCAGATAGTAGTATGAAGTATACTACTATAGAATCAATATGCCATTCTTGAAAATGAAGTCTTTTTTAGGACAAAACATTTCAAGACAGCAGGACTGAGAGAAAGGTAGAAGATATAGAGATTGTACGTGGCACCAGACTCAAAGGCCGAGGACAAAGGCACAAATAAATCAAGGCTATAAACATGCACAACAAGAAGAAAATAACATAAAATTACATAACAAGTACAGGTGTGATTTGTCTGTTTAAAAATATAGTGGACAGACAGAGTCCAGTGACATCTAGTTGTTTTTTTGGAACTTTGGAGGACTTTATTTTACGTGAATAGCCCATAAATTGGGCATTGACGTGGTTCATTATAAGCGACTGCACATGTGTTTATATTCTATGAGCCTGGGCCAAGGCTTCACATATAGTTTATGAATCTGCAACTATAATCACGGCCTGGCTTTTGCATTGTTTTGTGCTGAATTGCATTTTATTGATTTTATAATATTTTCTTAGTGTATATATGTGAAAACCCTAGTATCTTGATTGCATCACGCATCATGTAGGTGATTGATGTATTTAAGGTGTATTTAAGATGCATCCACAGATGTACTGCTAAGAAGATTAGCCACATTTGTGTTGACAGCACGTGTGTATTTAGCATTTGGTTTGTAGTGTATTGTATCTTAGACAGTGATTGTACATTTTTATTCAATAGAGTGTGGTAGTGTGTTTATTCTATTCATTTTTCCCAGATATTTCTATTTCTTCACCATTTCACACATGACCTTTACACGCACACCTTCCATTTTGCAGGCTTTGTATTGTATTTTAGTGCCATCTTGTAGTAAAATATGAATATATATATTTTAGAGCAAGAACAAGGACATGAGGATTTGTGAATCGAGATAATGGAATAACCCAGGTTAAATTTATATATTTAATTCCCATAAGGGGATGCTAGAAAAATATAATGCACAATCTGGCAAAGTGATGCCCTAGTTCCTAGCCATATCTGTGATTTGTCAGGGGGACAGCTGGTAGCGTCAATTTGCCAGATTGGCTGTATGGTCACAATTTGGCAATATGTCTAGTAATGCACTCGAACCCTGCATTAAAATTAGGGTATGGTCATCTCTAGTCTTAAGGTTTTTCTAAATGAATGACGTGATCTTCCACAGAAGAGAATACCAACACAAAGTGCTTCACATGTTTTAAGGGCTATGTTACACCAAACCAATTGCTAGGAGGATGTTAGAGTCCCTCCCAGTTCACTGAAATTTGAGAACCTTGAAATAATTAGAACTCCTCAGTGGAAAATCATAGAGCAACAGTTCTGTCTCAAGTGGATCAGTCAAGGCCTCCAGTTTATTTGTAGACTAAATATGACTTATCTACTATGCATCCACTGACAGTTGTACTTAATTCCTCATCTAAGGTCTCCAAAACTGACTATGACCCTGGTGGGAATCACCCCATTTTCCTGAAATGTAGAAGGTATCTAGGAAACACCATAAATTCATAAGTTATGTCCCGGGTTATTTTTAAAGTTTTGACGGGAGCTCTATAAAGACAGTGGATACCATCAATCTACTCTTTGAGGCTAGACTACTGGGGTTTTACAGCTTGCCATAAGATGACACTGGGGCAAAGGATTTTCTGTGTGATACACTGATCTACATGAGAGAGCAGACATGTTATCCCCTTGCTGTATACTCCTATACTCATCACGGACAAATTATACAATCTATTTATTAAGGTGTTCAGCTCTTCCTGCTCTGTAATAAATATGTGTCCAAGAATTGTTTGTCGGGTTCAAGAATTGTTACATTGAAGATCTGAAGAGAACTTTAATTGGATGCACAAAAAATAATCTGCTGCTATGGAAAATGGCAACATACAAATCCACATTATTTATTATAGATATTTTTAGTGGTCACATCTCAGTGAAGAAATTGAAATTAAAAGCACTGAGAATACTCAAGGTTTGATTATGTTATTTATATGTTCCAAGGTCTACAGAGATAGACGGCAGAGGCAGTGTCTGGAAACTCAAGGATCATCAGTCTCGTGGACTGAGTGATTGGATGAATGTGTTTCTCATTCGCAATTCAGAATAGTACTTGAATTAATATGTGTGTGACAAATTCATACACTTTCACTGTAATAAATTGGTCACTTTACTTGTACAGTCACCTATATTGAACTACTGACATTTTGACATTGTTGAGTTTCTCTACTATAAATTTTAAGATAGAGCAGCTGCAAGATGAGACATGACACCTCTGTTGCTGCCAGGTTCTTCTAAATATGTATCTGGCAGCTGTATTGAAATAGAACTGCCAACAAAAGGATAAACAGATGGTTAGTTATATAGTAGAGTTGCGTTTCTATGGTACAATGACATAAGGGCATACTTTCTGGAGAGTTACTTCTTATTTAGGTTAACCTTTTCTTCTATATGCTTATCAAAATTTATATCAAGCTAGTCTTTAGTTATTTTTATTCTTATAGAGGATGATATTTAAAAAATGGTTGTAAAAAATGTTAAAGTAGTTAGTTATCCAATTTCAAATTCCAATTTTAAATTAAAAAATTGAATTAATAGAAATATGTCCTCTATTTGAGATCTTTTAATATTATTGGTATTTTCAAGAAAATATACAATCCAACATTTTGCAAAGGACATAATAAAACTGTAAAACCAACTTACTACTGTCCATATTGATACCTGTAGTCTTTAGCTGCAGTCCGTGGTAGGATATTTTAGACGGTTTTTCAGTCAGTTTTCAGTTTTAATTAAACTGAGTAGAAATAAAATTAAACCAGTAACCAAGTGTAATGCGATTATAGGGAAAAAACACAAAATATCACCCAAGTAAACCACATAGGCAGGGGATAAAGAAAAACCTTAAAGCGGTATTCACAAAGACAAGTTTCTTATATGTACTCAGGATAAGATAATAATTCTCTAATTTACTGTTATTAAGAAACATGCACAGATATAAGTCCAACCTGTCTCAATCACCCCTAGACACGACCCTTTAACTTCTGACTTAAGGTCAGGTGGCCACCATCTTCGATTACTGTGTGAGATTGTGCAGGTGACATTTCTGTCTCTCTTTGCTCTGTGGCTGTAGCCACGCCCCCTGCATGGAGCTCAGAGACACATACATTGATTATTCCTGCCAGGAGATCGTGAGCAGAGAGAGAGAGGCTACAAACTACAAGGAGATAAGTGATCTGGGGAAAGGGGGAAGGCAGGCACATCTCTGTGAGATGTAGCAGAGCTCACAGTGTAACAGTGTAAAAGTCTGTCAGCTTCTGTGTAATCTCATGCATCTCTGATCTGTCTCATCATCTCTGATCTGTTTCATCTCTCTCTTTATGTGTCAGTGTGTTAGTACAATGTCAGAAGCCACATGAAAGTGGATATATACATGTACCCTGATAATCTAACCACATGGTTACCCCACAAAACTAGAGGGATAAAATGTGTCTGATTAGAGAGGCTCAGCCCACACCCTTGGATTTTATACTGAGCAGCTTAGAGAGTGATAGGAGCTTAAACAGCAAAAACACTGCGTAACAATGTAAAGTGAGGGGTTAAAATGATCTTTATTGTGTTAATGTCACTAGAGGTTTGAAATGTGTGAATTTTCTTTGGTGGGAAAACCCCTTTAAGCAAATCATAGTTTTAAGAATGGGATGGTTAAAGTCTAAAGAAAATGAAAATACTTCATATTCTCTGCCCAGGCACAATCTCCTGTGTATGTTTATGCAGTGTACATTTTCCAAATAAAATGCAATGTGTTTTGTCCTTGCTTGCAGATAACTGATTGATAGTTGAAAAATAGAAATTGAAGCATGGTGAAGGTCAGTCTGTCTATTTAATAGTAAAGCGGATCATGAGAATCAGGAAACATCTCTGGAACTTACGGAATTAATGGAGCATAGACAATGAACCCATTCTTCTGTGTCAGGTAACTTGAAGTACAAAATGTTCACCCTCAATTATGCTTACAGTACAGAGATCTTGTAGTAAGTGTAAAAATAGTACATGTTTCATGTCAATTGATAAAGTGGACTTAAATCATTTGAACGCATATGCATTAGACAGAGCTAGAAGCATCTGGCGGATTGGAATATTACCATGGATGTTTAGCATAATGTAGACTCTATGCTACCAGGCGAAATAAAACATGATAAACAATCATAAAAACGGTGGGTTCTTATGTAGTTAGAATTTTAAGGTGATAATGCATACACAATAGTAATGTCATAATAACAGAGAGCAAGCAACACTGAACTCCCCCTCAGCTAATCCTTTTATAATGCTATAAAAGCAATACTAATATTGACTATCAATGATTTTGACTCCATTATCTAGTAATTTTGGCCATACTCTCACATTTTTGTAATTTTGACTTCAGGATGTGGTATTTTTTAAGAATGTTTCTGGAAAAACTACTTTTGTAAAGTGCTTATTTTATTTGACATGTGGGTCACTCCAATCCCAATGTTACAGTTTTAAAACCATAATTTTATCTGTCTAATTTCTAAATGTCATGAGTAATGATGAGCGAGTTGGTCAAAATTCTGGTTTGACGGTTCCTCTGAATTTCGCGACAGAATTCACTTGGGCCGAACTTTGACCTGAACACGAACTCAATTGAAGTAGATGGGACCCACAGTTTAACAACCAAAAAGGGCTGTATAATAGGGCTAGAGTGCTGAAAAATTGTGGCAATAACAAGACGGTTGTCCTGTCCACAATAGGCTAGGCAGTACATAAGTACTTATGTAAAAAATAATTTATGTTAAAAGTGATTACAGGTACTCTGACCCAGTTTGTTATTCTTATAGCAGTAAAATAAGCAATGAAAAAACCACAAACTCGTTCTTTCCACTACGGTTAAAGGCCCTCTGGGTGCTCAGACCCAGTTATTCGAATGCGGAATTGAAGCATTTTTAAATTTAAAATTCCATTAATCCAGAATTGAAAAATTTTAATTGGAAGTTCCATTATTTCAGAATTTAAAATTTTTTGGATTTGAAGTTCCATAAATCCAGAATTTAAAATTTAAACTTGAAGTTCCATTAACCCAAAATTGACATTTTTTTTTTAATTTAAAGTTCCATTAATCTGGAATTTAAACATTTTTGAATTTGAAGTTCCAGGAATGCTAAATTGAAATTTTTTAAGTTGATGCCCCTGGAATACAGAACTAATTCAGACATTGGCAAAATTGCATGGGATCTGTAGAGAGGTGGATCCTCTTGTCACTGATGACACCACCGGTGGTCCTGAACAAGCGCTCTGACAGCACCCTTGTCACAGGGCAGGACACTGCCTGCAAAAAATTGAACAGGGAGGAACCATCACTACTAGTACTTTGTTCTCTACCTGTTGGGACTACCTGCAGGGTAAAGTAATGAAGGTTGGGAACTTCATGCTGTAGGACAGCCATCAGATCTTTAAATCCACTTGTCTCCACTAGCCTTAATGGGAGGGCAGCAAAAGCCAGCAATTTGGAAATGCGACCCATTCAAAACCAGAACATTCACTTTCCCTCCATGATCTGGGGGACGGAGCGCTGAACCAATAATGGGGATACGCTTCTTGGAGGTTGTGCTGCTAGTGGAAGTAGAGGTGGTGGCGTCATCACATCCTCCCTTAGCGGCGAGACAGGTAGCCTTGTGACTATAAAGCTGGTGGAACAGGTTGGGCCAGCTTCAGCAGCAGGGGGGGCATTAGAAGTTTACACTGCAGCTCATGCTTAGTCTGCAGATGCCTGGTCATTCATGAGGTACTCAGATTGTTTAAGCTTTGACCACACTTTATGAACTGATGGCACAGCCTACAAATTGGTTTCCTGGGTCCTTGTATGCGCAGTAGCAGTTGGCAACATGGCTATAGACTGCTGCACCTTGGCCCCCATTTGCCTGTTCTGCCAGCTGCCTTAGGCTTCCTGGTCACCACCTTTTTGTCCAAAGTATCACTGCCTTCTACCCATGTAGGGTCTAGGACCTCATCATCGCTCCATGCTTCTTCCACCATTGAGCCAACACAGCTGTCCTCCTCCATCACCACATTGCAGAAAGCCACAGTTGTTGGCAGGTGTTTCATTATCATCATTGGTCTCTTCTGATGGTCCAGTACCCACACTCTCATCCTCCAATAAACATTCTTGGGAATCTAACAACGGTATGGGGGACATGTATCACTCCTATTGCTTTCTTTTTTCTTTTTTTTTGTGAAAATTTTAGCAGTTTGAGACTTTTTAGTTGCAGAATCAAGCAGCGTACCAAAGTTGGCTGCCTCAAGGATGTAATGCAGTGTGCATTATTATCAAGGATGGAATGCAGTGTGCTGTATATATATGTATATATATATATATATATATACACACACACACACAAAAATAGAGGTTTGAAGAAGCTAGGGGTGTGATGTGGTTTTCATTTGACGGCCACATGCCTGACTTCATACAGTATCTTACACTAACAACTCTATAGTAAAGAAAAAGTTTAATGTTTTTGAGAAAGTCATAGAGTTCTGTAAGTGTACCCAGGACTGGAATTTAGACTTATTAATAAATACATTACCATGTATGAGGGAAGTCACCTTTTATAGTTCTAATTATGTTTCTATCAAAAAAGATGATTCTGCAAAATATGCTAATGTCATTCCCTCAAGCAATTTATCAGTTGCATCTTTTAATAACTGTGTGACTTTGGAGTCATTCCACTACATTCACATTTAGTGTAGGGAACACTTATTTTAACCACTTAGCGCTCCCCGCAGTAGTGCTCCGTCTGCTGCGGTTAATGCTCAGCTCTGTACTAGTATGGCCCTGAGCCGACCTTGTTTCAGCTCTGCACTGGAGATGAGCTGGCAATGGGAATCGCAGGGTGTCAGCTGTAATCTACTGATGACATCCACGTGTAACACCCGTGGTCGGAGTGGGCGCTGATTGCAGGTGTTAACCCTTTAAATGCTGCAAGGATTTATCCCCTGTACGATCAGCTCCCCCCCTTTCTCTGCAGCATGCCGATCGTTGCTATGGGATCCCTGGGGTCTGAGCTAATACCCCTGGGCTGTCCATAGTAAATGCCTGTAAGGTACTATTACATACAGGATTTACAGGCAGTATGTCAGCCTATGCATCATTATTATTGCAGGGTATTATAATGAACAAGCAATCAAATGACTGCTTGTTCATGTCTCGTACTGGAACAAGTAAAAAGTGAAAAAAAAGTGAAAATAAACTAATGAATGAATCAAAAACCCCACAAAACCCTGTTACACATTATACTTACATATACAATAAAAAGTTAAAATCACCATACAAACCCCACATATGAAGTATCGGCACATCCGTAATGACCCGTATAATTAAACAAAATTATTATTATATCCGCACAATGAAGGCCGTAAAAAGCTTTTAACCCCTTCCCGCACCCTGACGTGATTCTACGTCATAGGATGCGGGTAGTTCCCGCACCTTGACGTAGAATCACGTCATGGCGATCGCCCGGGCTCAGAAGCTGAGCCCTTGCGATCACCGCGGGATCCCAGCGGTACGCGGTAGCTGGGATCCCGCAGTAACAGCCGGGATCGCGACTATCGCGATCCCGACTGTTTAACCCTATAGACGCCGCGGTCATAGTGACCGCGGCGTCTATGGTGTATCGGCGCGACGATCGGCACCCTCTGTGCAGGGCACGGAGGTGCCGATCGTTGCCATGGCAACCCAGAGGCACGATCAGGTCCCCTGGGCTGCCTATGGCAGCTGCCTGCTAGGATCGTGCACTGTGCACGATCTAACAGTGCAGCAGTCAGCCTATGCAGAATGCATAGGCTGACTATGTCATATGCTGCAATACATTAGTATTGCAGCATATTACAATGAACAAGTGATCAAATGATCACTTGTTCATGTCCCACCCTGGGACAAAATAAAACAGTAAAAAAAAAGTTTAAAAAAAAGGTGCAACTAAAAAAAACTTATTTAAAAAGAATAAAAGTCCCCTTAAGTCCCGTCCCATGCAGTAATCATATAAAACATAAAAAAAGTGAAAATCACCAAAAAACCCACAACATATTGGGTATCACAATGTCCGTAACAACCCGTACAATAAAATAAAATGGTTACTGAACCCGTACGGTGAACGCCGTAAAAAAAAAACACAAAAAACCTCACAAAAATTATTACATTTTCACATCTGACCGCATAAAAAGTGCATAAAAAGTGATCAAAAAGTAAAATGTACCCCAACATGATACCAAGAAAACGTACAGCTTGTCCCGCAAAAAATAAGCTCTAAACCAGCGCTGTAAACAAAAAAATATAAATGTTCTGCCCATTGTTACATGGCGATACAAAAACAAGTAAATGTCTCACAAAATGAGTTCTATATTCTGCAAAACAAGTTAACCATAAAAAAGCCATATAAATGGGGTATTGCCGTAATCGTGATAACCCATAGAATAAAAATAACACATTATTTTTATGGTACGGTGAACGTCCGAGGAAAAAAATGCTAAAAACCATAAACAAGAATTAATGATTTTTTTAACCACCACCAAGAAAGAGTTAATAAAATCTGATTATTGGCTATTGAGCCCCCCTGTAAATGATGTACCTGAAAAGTGGATCTCATCCACAAAAAAATAATCTCCCATATATCCAAATTACAAAAAAAATAAACATTTTATAGCCTGTAAGATGTGACATTGCAGATCTGCTCTGAATGGCGCCTCCTTCCGTTCTATGCCCGGCCGTGCGCCCGTACAGCAGTCACCACCACATATGGGGCATCCTCATACTCGGGAGACATTGGGTATCAAACTTTGTGGAGTTTTTTGTCATTTAATACTTTGTGACGGTTTAATTTTTGGCCAAAATGAATATATTGTCTAAAAAAATGACAGCTTGTAAATTAGACCTCCATTTTGTTTTAACCACTGTGAAGCATCTAAAGGGTTAACATACTTCTTAAAGTTGATTTTTTACACATTGAGGGGTGTACTTTCTAAAATGGCATAATTTATGGGGGTTTACTGCTGTTTAGGCCTCTCAAAGTCAGTTAAAGCTGAGCAGGTGCCTCTAAATAAGGGTTTTGGCGTTTTTCATAAAAATGAGAAAAATTGCTCCCAAAATTCTGAACCTCCTAACAACCTAGAAAAGAGAGGGGATGCATAAAACCCTATGCCGATATTAAGCAGACATTCGTGAAATGTTAGTTATAAAGTTACTTGGGTGCTATGACTATCTGCCTGAAAAGCAGAACATTTTGAACTATGAAAATGAAGAATTTTTAGAAATTTTTGCCAAATTTAAGTTTTTTTCATAACTTAACACAAAATATATCATCAAAATTTTTCTATTACTTTGAAGTACAATGTGTGACGGTAAAACAATCTCAAAATCCCCTGGATATGTTAAAGTGTCAAAAAGTTATAACCTCCTATAATGACACAGGGCAAAATTTTAAAATCAGGCCTGGTCCTAAAGGTCTAAAATGGCATAGACACGAAGGGGTTAAAAAAACATGCTCAGTGTGTCACATAATACAGTGTAATACATCTGTATTAGGTTACATTCACACACATGTATGGGGGACGTATGTACGGCCGATATACATCCCTTATATACTTCTATGGGCTCACGGCCCTGTACGGGAATGGTACGGTGCAGCACACGTGCGGCACTGTACTGCTCCGTAGCCCGGGAAAAGATAGGACATGTTCTATCTTTTCCCGTGATACGGCGCCCTGCACCTCTCCCCTGCACCTCTCCGCAGCGCCGATGTATGCCCGCCGTACTACAGCCTCTTAAAGTGACTTGAAATCTAAGCAGGTCCTGCAAAAGCGTGATTCTGTGTTTTTTATGAAAATTTGAGAAATCGGACCGAAAGTTCAAAGCCCCATAACATCTTACAAAAATGAGAGAATGCATAATAAACCATGGAAACATAAAGCAGACATCCGGTTAATGTTAGTTATCAAGTTTTTTTTGTTGTTATGACTACGTATGGAAAAAGTAGGAAATTTTTAATTTCAAAAATCGAGACTTTTTCCAAATTTTAACCAAATATTTGGGTTTTTTTTATAAATAAACTCAACACATACCGCCAACATTTTTAAACTAACATTAAGTACAAAGTGTCACGAGAAAACATTTTCAAAATCACTTGGATATGTTAAAGCGTTCCGAAGTTATAACCACTTATAGTCACACAGAGCAGATTGGAAAAAATGGACCATGTCAGGAAGGTGAAAAGTGGCTACGGTGTAAGGGGTTAAAAAACTGTATCAATACAAAGATGGTACTGTTGTAAAGTACAATATGTCCCACAAATAAAAGCTGTATAGCTATATAGACCAAAAATTAAAAGAGTTATGCTACCTGGAAATTGGTGATGCAAAAATTATAGATTTTTTTCCCCCACACAAGGTTTTATTATACAAAATTAGTAAAACAAAAGCAAAAATACAGACATTTGGTATTGTGGTAATCGTACTGAGCCATTGAATAAATTTAGCATATTACTTAGGGTATATGGTGAAGACAAAAAAAGTTAAAAATCAATTACAGCGTTGATGTTTTTTTCTACAATTCCCCCACAAAAAAGTTAATACATTTTCAGCAATAGGGGATAGCCACTCCAAAAAATGCATCTCCTCCTACAAATAAAGCATGGCATCATTTACGGAAAAACAAATATTTTATTGCAAAAAAGTGCCTCCTGAACCAACTAAAAACCACTTCATTTTATAAGGCAAAACTGGCTATTGTAGGGCCCTCCCCTTCTGCACCTTGCTGTATGTCCCCTACAACAAGTAATGTCTACATGTCGGATGTCTCCGTACTCGGGAGAAATTGCATAACAATAATTTTAAGATGGGTTTTCTATTTTCATCTTTTGTGAATGTTTACATTTTAGGGCTAAATTAACACATTACCGACAAAATCGGACCATTCTAAATTTCACCTCCATTTTGATTTGATTACTATGACAATCTCAAGGGGTTAGCAATCTTCCTAAAAGCTGTTTCTGATACTTTGAGGGGTGCAGATTTGAAAATGAGTTGATATATAGGGGGTTTCTAATATTAAATATTACAAATTTCCTTAAAAACAATAATGATCTCCAAAAATTAAAATTCTGAAATCTCCTTGAAAATACAGAAAACCAATGTTCGTCACCTGACATCAAACTAAATTATTCAGAAATTTGTATTAGAATATTTTTCACATCTTCATACAAAACCTACCCCTTGCTCATTACCTTGTGGTGACAATAAAATATGAACACAATAAGCTGCATATAAATAGCACTTTTCAACATTATAATAGATGACTATTGGGATACACCTTTCTAAACACATTTATGGGCTATTTTAGAATTCTCGCAACTGCCCTACAAACCCCCACCTTGGCCATTATCCTGTGGTGACTCAGTAATGAGGCTCTCTAGACCATTGTTACATTGTGGTAGTACATTAAAAAAACAATAAATTGAACACAACCCTACATAAAAATGCCACCTTTCACCATCGTAGTAGATGAATATTGGGATACACTGTTCGAAAAACATTTAAGGGCTATTTTTGAATTCTCCCAACTGCCCTACACGACCCACACCAATAAATCATGTTTTAATAATCCAATATGGCATAAACATGGTTTAACCTACTTGTCCTCTCAGCTTGTTAGTTACTTTATGCAATATTTGTCTTTGAGATCCCTCTCAGGTAAAGTTTTAGCATTATTACGCAGTTTACAGGGATTTAGAGGTAACAATTAAGATAATTAAAAATCAACGTAATACACAGCCTCATTTGCTGTAATATGAATCTTGGCTGTGGCAAGGTGGCCAACATCTGCACATGTGTTTAGCTGTGGTTTATGATATCCAGCCTGTCTGCATAATTTCTAAATTAACAGCTGTGTTTCATTCCAGCCCCAAATATACTCTATCTTCCCGAGTTTCTATCTAGGCAACCAGGTGTCTAGAAATACTGAACCAGTGTGTGTGGGCTGCATCTGTTCTCCTGAGCATTGGCAAATAAGTCATGCATGTTCATCAATCATAATTGTGCCTAGTGTAGTCAGCAAAGTTGATCTGAGACCTTGTTTTTAGCATAATGCAAAAATTGCTTAAAGGGAGATCTGAATACTTGTCATAATTCAAGTCACTTATATAAAGCCATATGAGCTGCTGTTATGTCAAATGGAGATGTTCAAGCAACATTTGTGAATCTGCTGAACATAGCATTTCTTGGGCACCAGTCAAAAATCTTTAGGTGACATTTCATCTGGTTATTTTTGAATGCTCTGGTTCACAAGTAAATTGTTTTCATGCTTGGGATTCTGTATACGACTTATCTTGGTCAGAATCTTTCAGCAGTAATTAAACACGAAATAAGTAGCAACTCTAATACACGAACAGTTAAAAATCTCCATTTTACAGTGTCAGGCTTATAAACATTAATTCGAAATAACTACTAAAATAAAATTACTAAAATTATCCCATTCTTTTCTCTTTTTTGCACTTCTTTTTGTGACTTGGGCACATTGGTAGATTTGCGCTTTTTTTGCAACTTCATCACCTGCCCAGCAAAGTTTACTTTAACCAAGTTTTCCAACATTGCAACTGATTCACTTTTGACAATCATGTGACATTGTTAAGCTGCATTTACACATTTCAGTTCAATTGTGTTTTAAATGTGAATCCACCTGAACGGGGAGGGACTTGTCCCTATCGCAAATGTGCTGCAACTGAAACCAGTAGTGTATTAAAATATAGGCAGTTTGGGTAGTATCCCAGGGCCCAAGCCTTCTAGGTGGCCCATGGCCACCCAAACCACCCACCAAATAAATATTATACTCAGAAGGACCTTTACCCATGAAATCCTCTCATAACATCTGTTCCTGCTATCAATTCACATGCTTTCGATACATATGAAGGTTCTACCATGGATCTGAAACCACATATTGAAAGCGGGCAGAAGGGACACATTCTCCATTCCCGAAGAAGCTTGATTCTAGTACTATATGTAGGAAGTAATTCCAGACTTGTAGGGGCTGTAATATTCATACAGCCCAGGGCACATGTCTTAATCCACATCTGACAGAAACATGAGATTGGTAATGAGCACAACATGTTTTCCATGCAAGAACGGTAAAAAAAAACCAATAACAATCTCCAGATAAAGCTTTGTAGTCCACTGTAGCCTTTATACAGTTTATCTCTTCTTTTTCTGTCTGTAATTAGTGCCCCTGAAATCAATTATGAGAGAACAGACAGATAAGGAGAGTAGGCTAAAGCTTCCAAGGAATCAGCTCCTTACAGACCTGTATAAGAATGAACTATAATTCAGCTCTGTGAGGATCAAAGTGGAATAAAAGAGATACGTTAAATCCTTTTTTGATCTGTAGGGAGTTAGGGGGTTCTTATATATTTATTCAGAGAATAATAAGAGAATTAATTCAGAGAATAGGATGTCATGCAACTTGCATGTATCAAAATAACATTTTCTTACCCTTGATATTCGTTGCAAATAGTCGTTTGTTGTGGATGAGGGCATTTTCCACATTACTGCAGTGTCTAATCATGTCTGTCAGTTTCTGTTGAGAAGCAGCTACCACATTTTTCTCTGTTTCCGTTCACTAAAAAGACATTACCTAAGAGTTGTGTGTTTAGTGAGGGTCACATTACTGATGCCGTGTTTAATTGTATTCAGTTATTTTATGGATGCATTACATTGGACTGACTGGACTAGGTGCTGTACCGTTTTACAGCATAGACATAGGTAGAATGTGTGAAGAATTATTAATACATGTTTATCGCAGCCTTTCTGATTATATTAACACATAAATTAAAGTTAGCAACCTTATTAACTCATTAGAAACAGTAGCATCTCCTCATCAACTCCCTCGGCGTGCAACTACTACCAATGCTGCATTCAAATTGCATCAGCTTATCCTAATGATCTATTGCCGTAGATACTAATTGTCTTGTTGTAAATAACATATAACCTTGTACATTAAATGTGCATTATACATGTACATGTACTGCATGCAAGTCTTCAACTCTGCATGTTTCATACAGAGCGATAATATTTTGGATCATAGAACAGTTACCATCCATTGAGCTGAAACACTTAAATGGCGGCATCACCTGGAGGTGATCAGGAATGGGGTGTATGATGGACCTGTCATTCACCTGTCCAGGGAATAAAAGGGAATAAGCAATTTTATAATATGCTGCAATTCGGTACTATTGCAGCACATTCTATGAGCAGGCTGCCGTCTGTCCATTACTCTAGTAACCCTTGCTTGACAGGGTTGGGCTACAGAGGAGTTGAGTCTAGTTCAATTGGTCCAAAAACAGTAGCAACCTAGCCACATTTTACACACACAAAATAGTGAGCAGAATTAACAAGTTCTAAGCCTCCTTCTGCGGACAGAAGACAATGCTGGCATTGATGTTACAACCAGCTTTCTAATGCACAGCTAGCAATTTAAACACTTGCAACCCCCATCTTAAGCCACCTAGTTGGTGGGGGTGGTGTGGTCTAAGCCAGAGCGAGGACACGCCACCATGGGGAATTTGGTATGGTTTGTGTTTAAGATGTGGTATAGAATTCTTCTGATGTATGATATATGAAGAGGCTGATGCATGATGTGCCCAGTAATGATAAATCCCCCACTAAGATATTCCACTGCCTCAATATGTCTGATCTATCAAAATAGAAAAATAGAAACATCTCATACACTGAATGCTGTCACAGAAAAAAAATGGAGCAAAAAAATGGAAAAAAGGTATAATTTGTTACTTTTAATAGTTTGTCAAAAGTAATTATCCCAGACACCTATTAAAGCTACCAAATTTCTTTGTACCTTCATCCATACTTAATTCCCCAAATTTATTTTAATGATATTTTTTGTCTCAAAAAAGTCTTACCTGAGAAAAAAATTGGCTCAAAAAAAAAACGGACAACCTGGTGATAAATTCCACCAGTATCAACTATTTCTGAAGTGAAGTCAGTTGGGCTATGTCTGTACTAGTTTTGCTATTCTAGAGGTTGGAATGTTTGTACACTTTTCGCAGTTGTGCCATATTACTTCCATTTATGGATGATGGATTGTAGAATGCTCCGCGAGATGTTGAAAGCTTGCAATATTTTCTCCAGACCTTACCCTGAAAAACATTTTGCCACAACTTTATCCATGAGCTATCTGATGTGTTCCTAGGTTTCCATAAAGTTTTCATGAAGTTATATTCTGTTACAAACCTCTTAGGCCTTCACAAAACAGCTGTAGTTATAATGAGAATAAATTACATACACATTTACTCTCTTTATTGAGTAGTTGATTTCTAGTGGCAAAGGGAAAAACTAGAGGGGTGAAAAAGCTCATATCATTTTCTTTACATTTCAAAAATACTGTATACAACATTTTGCCCTTCCACATAAATATTAAGTGCGGGGCTGTTATGTTTGAAAATCAAAATAAATTTTAAAAAAAAGGGTTTGAATTCCTTTGCAACCTACTCTTTGAGTGAACTAATTATTGCATTTATTAAACAAATAAGTATATTATAAATAAATAAAATCACGTCAATATAATAAACTGATATCTGTCATAGGTTAATGAATGGGCTAATTGACTCTACATCCATTACACCTCATTTTATGAAAACTGCGGTTAATTGTTTTCCCTCAATCTTCATTATTTTATTGATTATGGTAATGTCATAGACTAGCTGTTCACTCATCTGCCCTCTCTCTCTGCTGAATTATAAATTGGCTGACATGATAGTTTGTGAAAAGTCATGTTAAAGGTTGATCACAAAGCTTTCTCAATGACACGTTCAGTGCAACCTTTAATTATTTATTTGTCACTCATAATTTTGCTTGCTTTTGAAAGGAATACAGATTAACATTTTTGCACATATAGATATATTTGTTATAATTTGGCAAGATTTGAAAAAGATGTGGATTCAGATTAACCTCTTAGCGACCCTTGTTTCTATTTTCCACTTCTTATCTTCAAGAATCCATAACTTTTCCATTTTTCTGTACAGGGCTGTATAGGTGATTGTTTTCTGTGTAACAAAATGTACTTTATATTGTCAGTATATAATGTCCCATGCTGTGTACCAGAGGGCTAGCAATAGATTCTAAACGCGTGGAAACTCATTTGTGCCATTTTCTTGTGGGCTCTGTTTTTACAGCTTTCATTGTGTCATCCAACTGACTACCTATTATTTTTTAAATCGGTACAATCTTACATTATCATTAGAGATGAGCGAGCACTCAAATGCTTGAGTGCTCATTATTCCAGTCGAACTTTTTCCGATGCTCGAGTGCTCGTTTCCAATAACGAACCCCATTGGAGTCAATGGGAGACTCGAGCATTTTTAAGGGGACCAAGGGTCTGCACAGGGAAGCTTGGCTTAACACCTGGAAACCTCAGAGAATGATGGAAACACCACGGAAATGGACAGGAAACAGCGGGGGCAGCATGCATGGATGCCTCTGAGGCTGCCTAATCGCACCATTATGCCAAAATTATGGGCAACAGTATGGCGATGACAGAGTGAGGCGAGATAGCATCTGAAACACCCAATAACTGACCCTGATACTATAGGGAATGGCATGCGGAGGCAGCAGCGGCAGGCTAGAGAGTGGCATGGCGGCATACCCCAAATGGACTCAGGCTTCAAACCAATTAAAAAAATTCCTTTTGGCGAGGATAACGTGTATGTATCAGTATTTGGCCTGGTTATGGCAGCAGAGTGGAACCAAAGGAGGTGGGCAAGAACTGCTGAAATGATTTCCTATGTGAACAAAAGGTTGACGGTATATTTAGTTGATAACAAAGCATGGCGGCTACAGAGTGACCAAGTTCCATAACTTATCTGATGAAACACCCGAAAAATGAGCCTGACACAGATCGTTTGCTAAGGGAACGACATGTGGAGGCAGCTATGGAGACGACATTGGAAGGCAGCTATGGAGACGACATGTGGAGGCTGCTATGGAGACAATGTGTGGTGGCAGCTATGGAGAGAACGTGTGGAGACAGCTATCGAGATGAAAATGCGGATTACTGAATGTCCCGGTACTAATGGGAACAAAAAACCGTATTAGAATGCGCCACACGTGACGTACAGTACGCTTCACCGGCAGAGAGAATGTGGATTGGGATTTCTGCAGACTAGCTTGCTAAACAGTAGCAGGCAGACTAAGCTGGATGAAATTGCATTTGCACCACTGACAGCACACAAAAGGATTTTGTGCTGGGACTTTCACTTTCACTTTTGAAAAAAAAAAAAATCGCTGCAAAACTCATCTCTTTATGAAGAGGGCTCAGCCCATGAGCCCTCTTCATACACTGTTCATAGCTCTGTGGCGGATATATCCGTCACAGAACGTGAAGGGGTTAATGGAGCAGAACAGTTATGTGCGGCAGTCTGAGGAGCGGCAGTTTGGGGAGCGGGAAAACCTCTTTAAAGGTGTTGTTGCTTTCTAGTTTGCCATTCCATCAAAATCATAGTGGTGTTGACGAATGATAGTTTACAGTGCCATCAAAATCTTAAAGGTGTTATCACATTATATACTAAAATTCCTTCAAAATCTTAAAGGTAATGTCAAATTTATAGTTTACAGTTCCATCAAAATCTGGTGCTGTCACATTATAGTTTTCCATTCCATCAAAATCTTAAAGGTGATTTGATGGAAAATTAAAATTTTTAGTTTTTTTTTACATTTGCTCACCAAGCAGGTCCAATAATGTTTCTGATTTATTGTACAGATTGTTACACATGCTTTCATGATTTTGTGTTTTGTCGCACTTTGTAAGATGTATATTGGAAATGGTGGTGTTTAGGGGGCTTTCACGGTACCATATATGCACAAAAAATGTGCTGAAAAACCTTAAACTTGGCTAGTCTATGAAAAAATTGTGTACACACCTTTTCAATGCCACCCGCATGTATTCTTCTGTCTTCAGTTCTGGCTCCAGTTCCATCTTTGGTTTCCTGCGTGGTCCCATTGCACACCCCATGATGGCAGCCACTTGCTGACATCATAGTGTGTGTACCACCAACGGCACACACTATGATGTCGGCATGATATACATCATGGTATATGCGACAGGACCGCACGGGGAGCCAAGGACAGAACCAGAGTTGAAGACCAGAGAGGACCAGCGGGGGAGCGGGGGGCGTTGGAAAGGTGAGTACACAGTTTTTTCATATACTCGAGTATAAGCCAAGTTAGGGTTTTTCAGCACATTTTTTGTGCTGAAAAGCTCGGCTTACACTCGAGTATATAAGGTACCGTGAAAGTCCCTTAAACACCACCATTTTCAATATGCATCTACGACAAAACACAAAATCCTTTTTTGTGGTGTTATTTGACTTTGGGAACAATCTATTGAATCTAGTGGGGGTACATTGTGTCCGTGCCCCCTAAAACTTGTATCAGTGTTTACTCTTCTCTAGTTGCAAATGTTATAATACTTTTCTTGTCATAGAATAAATCTTCACATTTTTACTTATGCCTGTGTGTGTGTGCTATGGTCTCATTGATCAGCAACATGTGCTTGTGATGATGTCACAGGAGCTAGGTTCCTCTCGTTCATCTTGCTGATTGTAGTTCTTTTTAGAGCCTGAAAACATGGTTGCTAAAAAGATACTAAATGGGGACTGAGGGGCAAATATTAGGAGCAGACTGAGGGAGCAGAATTAGTTTTTTTTTTTGCACAGAATGACGGTTACCCTTTAAAGTCTGTCACAGAATTGTACTTGGTTATTGCTACACTTTGAATAATCTTATTTTGCAGTTATTCTGTTGAGAATCTGCTAGTGTTTTTGGGATCATTGTCCTATTACATGACCTAGTCCTGGCCAAGCTTCAGCTGTTCGATTAGATGATTTCATTTTTGACTATATAATACATTGGTAGAATCAGTGCTCAAGCATGCCATGCACCCCTTCTCCATGCACCTTGAGAGGATGCTGTAGATGGTGGAAGAAGGCAGAGCTGCTTATTGCTGCAGGAATCAGGAATTCCCATTCTACAACATAGCTGGAATTCCCTTGCAGATTCCTTTGTTTCTGCCCTTGCAGATTTAGTCAATACTTTGTGACACCCCAATCAGTGTCATCCACTGTCCATGGAATGGGGCTCAGAAGGCATTATTTGTATCTTGTTCCTCTCTCAACAACTGCAGCGTGAACACAGGTTTAAGCTGGCTATGCTGTTTAAATTATCTAGCACCACACTGTCTCTTTCCTGCAGCTCTGGTTCATCGTTAGTTAACCTGTAGTCATTCACTGCTTCTCACACTACTCACCTGCTCCCTGTGTTGTCTGGACCTCTGAGTTCTGGCCCAATCAATATTGAGGCAGAGGCTCTGAGATCACATGAGAGTCCTGCCCACCCTTCCTATAGTTCTAACTTAAGAGTTCTTTTGACTCTTACCTATTCTTATCTATTCAGTATATTTATACTGTTTTGTCTTTGTCTGTGTTTTGCACTTTGGCACAGAGAGGGACTGCCAACCAGTTACTCACTGTCGCCTAGAATAGTTCATGTAGCAAGGTAGGGCGAGATTGGTGAGTTGAGACCAAAGGCTCACTGTCTTGACTTTTTCTATTCCAATATGCAGTCTATAAGCTTGGCCAGGAGTAGGTCATGTAATAGGACAATGATCCCAAAAACACTAGCAGATTCTCAACAGAATAACTGCAAAATAAGATTATAAAACTTCCACTACTTTCAGTCATAAATTGAAGTATCATTTATACTTAAGAAAAAGGTTTTCTTTTCATGAGATCACAGGCAAGACATATGAGAATGTAATGGTAGGGCAGCATTACAGCGTGGCGGGCCTAGATATTTTAATAAAACCTGTCCATTTACTGATGACTCCTTTATGTTGGAGGCATAGAAAACCCCAGAGAATAATCTTCATTGCAAGCTCATTGACATAATTAAAATATACTGTACTCCAACATTGGCAATAACATATATATTTATATGGAAACACTGTTTAAAACTGAATGTCTTCCTCTGTATTTAGTCATCTGTATGCAGATGTTTAATCTGAATGATCCTATAACTTTTGAGATCTTGGAAAATAGAAAAGTATTGCCAGTCCTTGTGCCTTGTTGTGCCACTAGGTATAACTCATTCATGCTTTAAATAGTTTTCTTTGTTGAGGGGATTTTGTGCTCAGCAATTACTGCTACTCTTGCACTTTACAATTATGCTTGGTGTTATTCCTACAACACCTGGGATTTTACACTAATTATCTTACAGTCATTTAATTTGGCTTCTCAGCAACTATTTCTAAGGTACAGCATTCAGTCACTTGTGTCACTTGTTTGCTGCTGAAGGCAAAAATAAAAAATATACCATTGAATGCACAGTGCAGTGTGCTTTGCTAAACATATTCAGACAGCCTCTCTGTGCCAAGAATTTTCAGGCTTTCGTGCACAGTGTGGGCGCTATCTAGGTCTGGATCATTTGTGCAATGTTTAATTCACCAGCCTGACTTCTTTTAAAGAGATATTAAAGGAAATCTACCATTTGTTTTTATGCATTGTGAACCCAACATACCTTGAGAATATTGTAGCTACACCGATGCAGATACATATTTTGGTTAATCAAGTGGTTTCGCTCACAAAACAATTACAAAATTCAGTAGTTTGGGAAAGCTGGATGCAGACTGTCTTCCATGCATAAAAGAGCTGCCTTAACTGTCCAGAGAGGACTAATCAACCGGAGCTAGAGGACTCATACACAGAAGCTGGGGGATGGTGCAGCAATTGATTACTTCTGAAATTCAGTGACAACACAGTGATGATGTATTCTCAGCTTATGCTGGGCAGGACGAGGCCGGAGCAGTGCATATTTAGAGTGAGGAGAAGCACCGGGGCAGCCATAGGAGCGACGAAGCTGAATTTTTATAATTGTTTTTTCAGCAAACTCAGTTCAGGGATTAAACAAGATATTTTTCTGCATCAGTGCCATTCTTAAAGTACAGTATGTTTGGTTCATAATGCATGAAAACGAATGGTAGATTTCCAATGGACACCAATAGATTTTAAAACCTTTATCATGAGGGTTTCTGTTGTGTAACTGACATAATAAAGAATAGAACATACATTCTACGTGAGATCTTCAGAAATGTTGTCAATCCGTGACAACAAATGAAAGCTAGGTAATAATTCAAATATGTCCCAAAATTTAGAACAAAATTTTCTGCATAGCTTAGTAGTAGTCTCTGAAGAAAATGTATATATAATGCGGCAAATGTATAGGCGTACTTGGTTTTTTAAAAAACTGGATGCATAGGAATAACAGTTACATAAAAATGCATCTTTAACTACACAATGGACCTTGCACAACCCTAAAACCATTTATATCAAATACACTCACCGGCCACTTTATTAGGTACACCTATCCAACTGCTCGTTAACACTTAATTTCTAATCAGCCAATCACATGGCAGCAACTCAGTGCATTTAGGCATGTAGACATGGTCAAGACAATTTCCTGTAGTTCAAACCGAGCATCAGTATGGGGAAGAAAGGTGATTTGAGTGCCTTTGAACGTGGCATGGTTGTTGGTGCCAGAAGGGCTGGTCTGAGTATTTCAGAAACTGCTGATCTACTGGGATTTTCATGCACAACCATCTCTAGGGTTTACAGAGAATGGTCCGAAAAAGAAAAAACATCCAGTGAGCGGCAGTTCTGTGGGCGGAAATGCCTTGTTGATGCCAGAGGTCAGAGAAGAATGGGCAGACTGGTTCGAGCTGATAGAAAGGCAACAGTGACTCAAATCACCACCCGTTACAACTAAGGTAGGCAGAAGAGCATCTCTGAACAGTACGTCGAACTTTGAGGCAGATGGGCTACAGCAGCAGAAGACCACACCGGGTGCCACTCCTTTCAGCTAAGAACAGGAAACTGAGGCTACAATTTGCACAAGCTCATCGAAATTGGACAGTAGAAGATTGGAAAAACGTTGCCTGGTCTGATGAGTCTCGATTTCTGCTGCGACATTCATGCGTCAACAACATGAAAGCATGGATCCATCCTGCCTTGTATCAACGGTTCAGGCTGGTGGTGGTGGTGTCATGGTGTGGGGAATATTTTCTTGGCACTCTTTGGGCCCCTTGGTACCAATTGTGCATCGTTGCAATGCCACAGCCTGCCTGAGTATTGTTGCTGACCATGTCCATCCCTTTATGACCACAATGTACCCAACATCTGATGGCTACTTTCAGCAGGATAATGCGCCATGTCATAAAGCTGGAATCATCTCAGACTGGTTTCTTGAACATGACAATGAGTTCACTGTACTCAAATGGCCTCCACAGTCACCAGATCTCAATCCAATAGAGCATCTTTGGGATGTGGTGGAACGGGAGATTCGCATCATGGATGTGCAGCCGACAAATCTGCGGCAACTGTGTGATGCCATCATGTCAATATGGACCAAAATCTCTGAGGAATGCTTCCAGCACCTTGTAGAATCTATGCCACGAAGAATTGAGGCAGTTCTGAAGGCAAAAGGGTGTCCAACCCGTTACTAGCATGGTGTACCTAATAAAGTGGCCGGTGAGTGTATATGCCGACACACAATATGGAGATGCATATGATACAAAGAAAAAGGAGTGTGTGACACGGCAAGTTAATACAAAATGCTGTACTATACTATACTATGTGTAGGATACATGAACTTGATACATTTTTATTGTTTTTATTGTGTCTACCATTTCCTTGTTAGAGGCAAGCTTTGCTTAAATAAAGATTTACTTATTTTGTATTAACTTGCCGTGTGACACACTTCTTTTTCTCTGTATCATATGCATAAAAATGCATATTTGCATACAGTAGGATGACTTGGTACCGTAGATATATAATATGTTTTACATAACATAAATTTCGTTTTTCCACAGTCACAGTGTTGCAATCAGGAAATGCTTCTAGATGATGGAATTTATGGATTCAACTTTTTGCTGAGATTTTTATGTTATTTTTATTAAGCAAACTTAATGAAGACATCTGTTCATGCTCCTTGTTTTTTCTAGATCTCATAAAGTCTGTACCATGTTGAATTTATGCCCATGAATATGATCTACAATAATGTTTATTAGAGATGAGCGAGCACTAAAATGCTCGGGTACTCGTTATTCGAGACGAACTTTTCCCGATGCTCGAGTGCTCGTCTCGAATAACGAGCCCCATTGAAGTCAATGGGAGACACGAGCATTTTTCAAGGGGACCAAGGCTCTGCACAGGGAAGCTTGGCCAAACACCTGGGAACCTCAGAAAAGGATGGAAACACCACGGAAATGGACAGGAAACAGCAGGGGCAGCATGCATGGATGCCTCTGAGGCTGCTTAATCGCACCATTATGCCAAAATTATGGGCAACAGCATGGCCATGACAGAGTGACAGAATGAAGCTAGATAGCATCTAAAACATCCAATAATTGACCCTGACACTATAGGGGACGGCATGCAGAGGCAGCGGCAGCAGCGGCAGGCTAGAGAGTGGCATGGCGACATACCCTAAATGGACTCAGGCTTCAAACCAATGGGTGGCAGAGAGGAACCAAAGGAGGTGAGCAAGAAGCGCTCAAATAATATCGGTACATGATAAAAGTTTGCCAGTATATTTTGTGGATTACACAGCAGGGTGGCGACAAAGTTAACATGGAAGCCATGAAAACAACCCAAAATTCTGCCTGACACAGCTCGTTTGATAAGGGGACCATGTATGGAGGCAGTGAACTAGTAGTAGATTAAAGGTGCTGCAGTTAAAACTATGTTAGTTGGATCTTGGCATGGAGCTGGCGCTCCGCTGCCAGGCGAGCTTTCGCCAATCCAAGCCCCTGTCTCTAGGCTACTCCCCAAACAGCACTTCTAAGAACCTTTTGTATAAGATCAAGTGTAGTAGCGTTCTTATAAGTTTGGGATATGGCGGGTGAGGGGAATGTAAACAGATGCGCAAGAAGCGCATGATGCGCATGGAGCTGGCGCTCCGCTGCCAGGTGAGCTTTCGCCAATCCAAGCCCCTGTCTCTAGGCTACTCCCCAAACAGCACTTCTAAGAACCTTTTGTATAAGATCAAGTGTAGTAGCGTTCTTATAAGTTTGGGATATGGCGGGTGAGGGGAATGTAAACAGATGCGCAAGAAGCGCATGATGCGCATGGAGCTGGCGCTCCGCTGCCAGGTGAGCTTTCGCCAATCCAAGCCCCTGTCTCTAGGCTACTCCCCAAACAGCACTTCTAAGAACCTTTTGTATAAGATCAAGTGTAGTAGCGTTCTTATAAGTTTGGGATATGGCGGGTGAGGGGAATGTAAACAGATGCGCAAGAAGCGCTGAAATAATATTGGTAAATGATAAAAGTTTGCCAGTATATTTTGTGGATTACACAGCAGGGTGGCGACAAAGTTAACAAGTTTGATGTGGAATGCCCTGTAATAGCTCTTGGGCGGTGTGCCTTTTATCGCCTAGGCTCAGCAGTTTGAGCACCGCCTGCTGTCGCTTAGCGACGGCACTGCTGCTGTGCCTAGAGCTACCGACTGATGGCGCCATGGCCACGGATGGTAATTCGGAGGAGGTATACTAGGCCTTTGAGACCTGGACCGAGGTAGGCCCCGCAATTCTCTGCGTCGGCAGTATATGACTAGCCCCCGGGTCAGACTCGGTCCCAGCCTGCACCAAGTTAAGTGTAGTAGCGTTCTTATAAGTTTGGGATATGGCGGGTGAGGGGAATGTAAACAGATGCGCAAGAAGCGCATGATGCGCATGGAGCTGGCGCTCCGCTGCCAGGCGAGCTTTCGCCAATCCAAGCCCCTGTCTCTAGGCTACTCCCCAAACAGCACTTCTAAGAACCTTTTGTATAAGATCAAGTGTAGTAGTGTTCTTATAAGTTTAGGATATGGCGGGTGAGGGGAATGTAAACAGATGCGCAAGAAGCGCTGAAATAATATTGGTAAATGATAAAAGTTTGCCAGTATATTTTGTGGATAACACAGCAGGGTGGCGACAAAGTTAACAACTTTGATGTGGAATCCATGAAAACAACCCAAATTTCTGCCTGACACACCTCGTTTGATAAGGGGACAATGTATGGAGGCAGCTATATGGACGACTTTTGGAGGTAGCAATGGAGACAACGTGTGGAGGCTGCTATGGAGACAATTTAATTTGGATAGTGCCTGTATGTGGCAGTCCAAAAAAGTTTTCAAACCAGAGGAGCAGGTAGGTGGCCCTTCAGAAAAATGAAATAGATTGAGTGCCTGTATGTGGCAGTCCAAAAAAGTTTTCAAACCAGAGGAGCAGGTAGGTGGCCCTCCAGAAAAATGGAATAGATTGAGTGCCTGTATGTGGCAGTCCAAAAAACTTTTCAAACCAGAGGAGCAGGTAGGTGGCCCTCCAGTAAAATGGAATAGATTGAGTGCCTGTATGTGGCAGTCCAAAAAACTTTTCAAACCAGAGGAGCAGGTAGGTGGCCCTCCAGTAAAATGGAATAGATTGAGTGCCTGTATGTGGCAGTCCAAAAAAGTTTTCAAACC
This sequence comes from Engystomops pustulosus, assembly GCF_040894005.1. Classification (NCBI taxonomy): domain Eukaryota; kingdom Metazoa; phylum Chordata; class Amphibia; order Anura; family Leptodactylidae; genus Engystomops; species Engystomops pustulosus. The sequence goes on along the minus strand of NC_092412.1, from coordinate 100,048,988 downwards.
AGAGGAGCAGGTAGGTGGCCCTCCAGAAAAATTGAATAGATTGAGTGCCTGTATGTGGCACTCCCAAAAATTGTTTAAAACAGAGGACCGGGTCGGTGGCCCTCCAGAAAAATTAAATGCATAAAGTACTATAGCTAGAGCCAGTGGGCCCTGTCAAAAAATAGCCAGTTTCCTCTGCTTTACTGTACAAAGAGGAGGAGAAGGAGGAAAATGAGGAGGAGGAGGAGGAGGAGTGGATAAATTATTCAGGTTGAGCTTCCTTCACCTGGTGGAGATTGGAAATTATGAGAAATCCAGGCTTTATTCATCTTAATAAGTGTCAGCCTGTCAGCGCTGTCAGTCGACAGGCGTGTACGCTTATCGGTGATGATGCCACCAGCTGCACTGAAAACCCGCTCGGACAAGACGCTAGCGGCAGGGCAGGCAAGAACCTCCAAGGCGTACAGCGCCAGTTCGTGCCACATGTCCAGCTTTGAAACCCAGTAGTTGTAGGGAGCTGTGTGATCATTTAGGACGATGGTATGGTCAGCTACGTACTCCCTCACCATCTTTCTGTAAAGATCAGCCCTACTCTGCCGAGACAAAAGCCTTGTAAAGCGTACCCTTGCCAGTGCTGGACAAGCTGCCTGCTCGCCTACTCTCCCTCGCTACTTGTCCCGCAGAACTACGCACTCTGCCGCTAGCGCTGTCAGAAGGGAAATACTGTTTCAGCTTGTGCACCAGGGCCTGCTGGTATTCATGCATTCTCACACTCCTTTCCTCTCCAGGGATGAGAGTGGAAAGATTTTGCTTGTACCGTGGGTCCAGGAGAGTGAACACCCAGTAATCGGTGCTGGAATAAATTCTTTGAACGCGAGGGTCACGGGATAGGCAGCCTAGCATGAAATCTGCCATATGCGCCAGAGTACCAACGCGTAAGAATTCACTCCCCTCACTGGCCTGACTGTCCATTTCCTCCTCCTCCAACTCCTCCAACTCCTCTTCTTCTGCCCATACACGCTGAACAGTGAAGGACTCAACAATGGTCCCCTCTTGTGTCTCGCCAACATTCTCCTCCTCTTCCTCCTCATCCTCCTCCACCTCCACCTCCTCCGATATGCGCTGAGAAACAGACCTAAGGGTGCTTTGGCTATCAACAAGGGAATCTTCTTCCCCCGTCTCTTGTGACGAGCGCAAAGCTTCCGACTTCATGCTGATCAGAGAGTTTTTCAACAGGCCAAGCAGCGGGATGGTGAGGCTGATGATGGTGGCATCGCCACTGACCATCTGTGTTGACTCCTCAAAGTTACTCAGCACCTGACAGATATCAGACATCCACGTCCACTCCTCATTGTAGACTTGAGGAAGCTGACTGACCTGACTACCAGTTCTGGTGGAAGTTGACATCTGGCAGTCTACAATCGCTCGGCGCTGCTGGTAAACTCTGGATAACATGGTCAGTGTTGAATTCCACCTCGTGGGCACGTCGCACAACAGTCGGTGAGCGGGCAGTTGGAGGCGGCGCTGCGCTGCCCTGAGAGTGGCAGCATCTGTGCTGGACTTCCTGAAATGCGCACAGATGCGGCGCACCTTCGTGAGCAAATCAGACAGATTGGGGTATGTCTTGAGGAAACGCTGAACTATCAGATTTAACACATGGGCCAGGCATGGCACATGTGTCAGTCTGCCGAGTTGCAGAGCCGCCACCAGGTTACGGCCGTTGTCACACACAACCATGCCTGGCTTCAGGTTCAGCGGTGCCAGCCACAGATCAGTCTGCGCCGTGATGCCCTGTAATAGTTCTTGGGCGGTGTGCCTTTTATCGCCTAGGCTCAGCAGTTTGAGCACCGCCTGCTGTCGCTTAGCGACGGCACTGCTGCTGTGCCTAGAGCTACCGACTGATGGCGCCATGCCCACGGATGGTAGTTCGGAGGAGGAGGTGGAGGAGGGGTGGGAGGAGGAGGAGGCATAGTAGGCCTGAAACACCTGGACCGAGGTAGGCCCCGCAATCCTTGGCGTCGGCAGTATATGACCAGCCGCAGGGTCAGACTCGGTCCCAGCCTCCACCAAGTTAACCCAATGTGCCGTCAGCGATATATATAGTGGCCCTGCCTGGCAGCACTCATCCACGTGTCCGTGGTCAGGTGGACCTTGTCAGAAACGGTGTTGGTCAGGGCACGGATGATGTTGTCTGACACGTGCTGGTGCAGGGCTGGGACGGCACATCGGGAAAAGTAGTGGCAGCTGGGGACCGAATACCGAGGGGCGGCTGCCGCCATGAGGTTGCGAAAGGCCTCGGTCTCTACTAGCCTATAGGGCAGCATCTCCAGGCTGAGCAATCTGGAGATGTGGACATTAAGGGCTTGGGCGTGCGGGTGGGTTGCACTATATTTGCGTTTCCGCTCCAGCGTCTGGGGTATGGAGAGCTGAACGCTGGTGGATGCTGTGGAGGATCGTGGAGGCGACGATGGGGTTTTTGTGCCAGGGTCCTGGGCAGGGGGCTGACTATCAGCTGAAACAGGGGAAGGAGCAGTGGTGTGCACGGCCGGAGGTGAACGGGCTTGGTGCCACTGAGTGGGGTGTTTAGCATTCATATGCCTGCGCATACTGGTGGTAGTTAAGCTAGTAGTGGTGGAACCCCTGCTGATCCTGGTTTGGCAAAGGTTGCACACCACAGTCCGTCGGTCATCCGGTGTTTCCTTAAAGAACCTCCAGACTTCTGAAAATCTAGCCCTCGCTGCGGGAGCCCTCGCCACGGGAGCTTCACTACGTGACACATTTGGCGCTGATGCACCTGCTCTGGCCCTGCCTCTCCGTCTGGCCCCACCACTGCCTCTTCCAACCTGTTCTGGTCGAGGACTCTCCTCCGTCTCAGAAGCACTGTGTTCACCCGGCCTATCAACCCAGCTTGGGTCTGTCACCTCATCATCCTCCGATCCCTCAGTCTGCTCCCCCCTCGGACTTCCTGCCCTGACAACAACTTCCCCACTGTCTGACAACCGTGTCTCCTCATCGTCGGACACCTCTTTACACACTTCTTCCACTACGTCAAGAAGGTCATCATCACCCACAGACTGCGACTGGTGGAAAACCTGGGCATCGGAAAATTGCTCAGCAGCAACCGGACAAGTGGTTTGTGACTGTGGGAAGGGTCCAGAAAACAGTTCCTCAGAGTATGCCGGTTCAAATGCCAAATTTTCCTGGGAGGGGGCAGACTGGGGGGGAGGAGGCTGAGGTGCAGGAGCTGGAGGAGTGCCGATTTCGGTGACATGGACTGCGTGGAAGACTGACTGGTGGACAAATTGCTCGAAGCATTGTCGGCAATCCACGACATCACTTGTTCGCACTGTTCTGGCCTCAACAGTGCTCTACCACGAGTCCCAGTAACTTCAGACATGAACCTAGGGAGTGTAGCTCTGCGGCGTTCCCCTGCTCCCTCATAAGCAGGTGGTGTCTCACCCCGCCCAGGACCACGGCCTCTGACCCCTGCAGTAGTTGGACGCCCACGTCCCCGCCCTCGTCCTCTACCCCTAACCCTCGGGTTAAACATTTTGAAAATGAGAGTTATAACTTGAATTTTTTTTTAAACTTTTTTTTGTTTTTTTTGTTTTTTTTTTGTGTTTTTTAGTTTTTAAAACCAAACGATGCTATCCTATTGCTATGGCTATTTTCTAGCCAAGTATGAAAGCACACTGCTATGCCAGATGAGATGACGCTGAGTTATGAAAAAAATAAACGTAAAATAAAAAAGGAAATGGCAGACTGTGCCTAATTGAAATACAACCCCGGGCCCTAATAAATTTTCCCACTTCGGTCTTTGCGATGGATATGTGCGTCACTAAGCGCAAAACACAGCGGTCGCAAGTCTCACTCCAAATTGCTCACAATTTGCTAGTAGATGCACTGCAGCAAGGACAGCCACCAGCAGATCAACCAGAAATCAAATATATATAACGCTACTGTAGGCGTAAGTAAGCCGTTTGGATTCTCCTATGGCTATTTTCTAGCCAAGTATGAAAGCACACTACTATGCAAGATGAGATGACACTGAGTTATTAAAAAAATAAACGTAAAATAAAAAGAAACTGGCAGACTGTGCCTAATTGAAATCAAACCCCTAATAAATTTTCCCACTTTGGTGTTTGAGGTGGATATGTGTGTCACTAAGAGCTAAACACAACGGTAGCAAGTCCCCCTGCTAATTCCTCACAATATGGTACTAGCTGCACTACTAGTGCCAGCAAGCCCAGCCACAAGCAAATAAAAAAAAAAGTATAACGTTATTGTAGCCCTAAGAAGGGCTGTTGGGTTCTTGTTGAATCACTCCTGCCTAACACTATTCTAATAGAACACCCTATCGCTTTCCCTAACCAGCAGCAGCTCTCTCCCTAGCGGCATCCAGACACAGAATGATCCGAGCAGCGCGGGCGGCGGCTAGTCTATCCCAGGGTCACCTGATCTGGCCAGCCAACCACTGCTATCGACGTGTAAGGGTACCACGTCATGCTGGGTGGATTGCAGAGTCTCCTGGCTTGTGATTGGCTCTGTTTCTGGCCGCCAAAAAGCAAAACGGCGGGAGCTGCCATTTTCTCGAGCGGGCGAAGTATTCGTCCGAGCAACGAGCAGTTACGAGTACGCTAATGCTCGATCGAGCATCAAGCTCGGACGAGTATGTTCGCTCATCTCTAATGTTTATGTCTTTTATTATTAATTAGTATTTTACAAGTTCCTCATTTGGATCAGCAAAACGTGCAACAATAAGGCAATGACCTGCCCCAATGCATTTACTGTAATGTCTTTCATAAAGATCTGCTGTTTACTCCTCTAGTATTTAAAATGAATATCTGTATTTGACCTTTTGAGGCTTGAATGTTTATGGAGGTGAATGCATAATAGCTTAAGGCATAGTGAAGACATAAGGGCTTGATGCTGCGTTACAGAAACTGCAAACAATTACTTAATTAGGGTAAGTTAGGAAGATCCCTTTAAAAATTATACTTGCAACATGTAAACTAAAATAGAGAAATATCTCCCAGTGTTTATAATTTTATAACTATTGAAAGTTACTCCAATAAAAAAAAAATTCATCTAATAATTCACAAAAATGGCACCCATTGGCCCACATTTATCAAAAACAGTGCAAACGGTTCTTTGTACAGCTTTCCTGTGTAGTGTGAAGGATGTGCCATATTCATGAATTATGGCACACGGTCTTCATGAACCTAGCTCTCCCTGCACTGCTTCGACAGGGTGCACCAACTTTTTTTTTGTGGTGCACCTTTAACATAGGGCAGTGATGGCAAACCCAAACTAGAACCAAATCTACTTATTTAAATGCAAAGTGCCAACATAGCAATTTAAGTGGTAACATGTTGCTACCTGTTTTCTCAAGGCTTTTAATTGTATCAGCGTCCTGAGGACACCAAAACAGTTGCAGGAAAAAACTGAAATTCAGATTATCATTGTAGCTTCCTTCCAGGGTCCCCTGAACAGGAATAATTGTGGTGACCATAGCAGGAGCTCCCATTATAACGCAGCCTTGTCTGCGCCTCCTTGCTCCTCCTGTAGTCCCAGGCTGCTAAGGATGTGTAGCTTTAAAATAGCACTGATCATAGCACATCCTGGTTGCCCAGGAACTGCAGGAGGAGGTTTTGAGTCCTGTCTGGAAACTCTGTGCTGGGGTGATGGCCTGGGTGCCCACAAGGAGTGCGCCAGTGCCATAGGTTTGCCACCACTGACATAGGGTGTGTGACACAATTCTGTCGGAAACTGTTTGATAAATGTGGCTTACAGTCCGACTGTGCACTGGAACACCCCTTTTTGTGCACAATTTTATGCAAAAAGTCTTAAATACAAGAATGGGAGAAAGTCTGACAGAGAACTGACGCACAGCCCTTAGTAAATCTGTTCCATTGTGATACTAAAATGGGCAGTCTGCTGAAATACGTTCATGTGTCCTTCTCTTCATTTCTTCCTTAACACTTTTATCAGGTTTTACAGCATTCATTAAGTAACTTCAGATACGTTGACTTTCTATGATGCCGAATCAGAAGAAGATTGTATCCTGACCTTGCATCCTTAACCCAGGTGACTCCATCTCACCACCTCTGAGACAGATTTACCTGATTCTGCCTTAAACCCGTGACTCTTAAGAGTTTAAGAACGGCCATACTTTTTTTTACCAAGAAAATATGTGTGGTCTCTCCTACCCCAGCCTGCTGGAACCGTGGAATCTAATCAAAGTGCACTCCAACATCTGGCTTCAGATAAATTCAGGAAATGAAAACAAGAAAGTAGTTGCGGCACATCCAAATACAATCAAACAGAGTCCCCCACCAAAATCCTCCCTGAATATCCAGCCATTTTCTTGGAATACGGTGCCTTTCTAACTTCAGTGTAATAGTTTTTGATTGAACTATGCATCTGTCCTGGTGTACTTATCTTTTGGGGTGTATTCAGTCCTGATGCTAATCATTATTCTGGGCTTGATGCAATAAAATAAAAAAATTTCCTGAGTGAAAAAAAAAAAGAAAAATCAAACAGATTTATTCTGCATCCATTAAAAGCATATACATGGTATGCAGGAGGTGTAGATGCAATACCTACGTGTTTCATCTCTATTCATTAGTACTGTATACTCGGGTATACTCGAGTATAAGCCAACCCGAGTATAAGCCGGGGCCCTTAATTTTACCACCAAAAACTAGGAAAACCTATTAACTCGAGTATAAGCCAAGGGTGGGAAATGCATTGGCAACAGCCACCCACTATATAACCAGCCAGCCCCCAGTAGTATACAGACAGCCGCAGTAGTATATAGCCAGACAGCCCCCTTTAGTATATAGCCAGCCAGTCCCCTGTAGTATATAGCCAGCGCCCTTTAAAATATAGCCACTATGATGTAATCTGAGGCGACACAGCCGCATCATAGTGTGTGCCGGCCGGCAGAATGCATGGCCACAAGAAAGAAAAGGAGCCACACGGAGCACCAGTGAGCCGCGCCATGGGAGTGCCGAAAGGTGAGTATGTAACTTTATTTTTTATAGATGTATAAGTTGAGGTGTGGGGTTTTAGCACATTTTTTTGTGCTAAAAAGCTCTTTTTACACACAAGTATATATGGTAATTGCATACATTTTCCTGTTTCTTACAGGGAAAATTTTAGTTTAAACATTAAAAGAAATATGCGTATGTTACTTAATTCAATTAGGATGTGTAAAGATATGATGTATGTAATAAAATAAATCAATACATGATGACAAGTAATTCTTAGAATACATGCCATTTGGATATCTGCAGTTTTAATGCCAGAATCCATAAAGCTACCCTTATGAGGAGGAGCTTTCTCCAATCACCTTGTCTGGGTGGACAATTAACCCTCTCAATACCACAAAACAGAATAAGAAAAAACTCTTGTTGTGTACCTCAACAAAATGTTTTGCTGTCCCGGATGCATCATCATCACCATTTTTATGTAAAGTATATGCTGTGTAATTTTTGCTTCTGGATCGAGCAACCCACGTATATGCATGTACACAATGTGCAACATATAACATACACAACATGATGTGTGTCACAATTGAGGAATGTTTTGATATTCTATTTCCTTCCTGCCTTGATCAGAAATTGTAATGTTTTATTATCAGCCTAGGCACACATATTGCATCGATTACCACCACATTTGTGAAAGCCCTCATAGATAACCATGTATTGTTAACAGATTTTTTTATTTATAATGACACTAGAAGACAAAGCATGTTCTAAGGTTCTACCTCGTTTTGCAACACATCTATGTCAGTTTTCTATTATATCACAAAGAATAACATCTTAATTAAGAATAGGTGTACAGTATATTTCTGAATTATTTTTTTAAATGGCTGGGAATTGAAGACTATATGGAGTACTAAAGGTGGGTAAATCTTGTGGGTATTTTTTAAATATTTATTTCTATTTTCCACTCAAAGATTTTTCCTATCTATTGATTTTGCTTTTTTAAAACCATTACTCACTAATGTTTTTGAGTATCCTCTATTCTTTAATTTTTTTTGATGCTCACAGTTTGTTCCAAAAAAACAGTTTAATCGGAACAAATGAGTTTAGCATATAAAAATGTTGCATAGTTGATGGCCTCAATGGTGTGGGAAGTGGTGTGGGAAGGATGGCAAATAGAGGCTGATGGTATAGAATTTCCTGCTAATGGTATAGTATACATACTAGATGTAACATAGTTGTGATCCAAAGTGGCTGATAAACCAATATCCAAAAAGTGTTTTGGCTTTGTCATGTCATGTTCTGGCATTAAACTACAAATATCCAAATGGCATGGATTCTAAGAATAACTTGTCATACATTTATTGATTTATTTTATTACATATATCATATCTTTACACATCCTGATTGAATGAAGTAATATATGTATATTTATTTTAATGTTTCAACTAAACTTTTCCTCGTAGGTAACCAGAAATGATGTATGAAATTGGCCAGTTGTATTTGTCTGTTATATATTAACAAACAGTTTGATTTTATTATACCATGAGTAAGACTCGGGAATAGAGCTGAAACACATAGGTCTTGTATCTACACCTCCTGTATACCTTATATGTGCTTTTAATGGATGATGAATAAAACATTTTGATTTTCTTGTTTTCTTTTCTTTCTTCTAATTCACTATTATGACCTGGTTAGTTAAACTGAACCTGTCACCAGGCTTTTAGCTGGTGACAGGTTCCAATAGCCTATGCTATGGTGATTTTAAACATACTTAGTTTATAGTTTATTTTATTATACCTGGCTCCCTGCTAGAAGAATGTGGTGAGTTCGGGGAGTGGCAGCTGGAGTCTGTGTGTCTTTGTGTCAGTCTCCTGTGCTCATGCAACTCCCTTCCCCACTTCATGTCATGTGCATTGAGCATGCAGGGGAGGGAGGTGGATGGTGTGGAAGAGTTGAACAATGCACAAGGGCACAACAGGCTGCAGATGCCTATCACCATATGCTGCTTGCAGGGAGTCAGGTAATGTAAAATAAACTACTAAAATGATTTAGAGTTCTGAGAAAGGCATATTTAAAATCAGCACAGATTACTTGTGATAGGTTCTCTTTAATGCCTGAAATAAGAACATTTTTTTCAGGTTCAAATTTAGCTTTTAATGAATACATTGCTCCCATATACAGCTGAATTTTTTTCCAAATACGTATTCATACAAACTAATTTGTCTTCTACAGCCTATAGTTTTTGTTTTACTGTAAATGTTGGTCAATTTGATGATTTGTATAACTATTAGCCATTGGCAGACAAAACAGCCCATATCCGGACACAAAAGAATAATTTAAAATGTCACTTTTATTTATCAGATTGTAAAAGCAATACTAGTGGGTTTGTATTGCTTAGTGCTCAAACGGGAAAGTGTTTAAAAACACAATGTAATGCACAGTCCCAGTCTAGTCAGCTGGACTCTGTTCCATATACAGTGTCGTTAGTTATGATTCGGACAGAGACAGTTGGGCAAATTTAATTACCTGCCTGAGTTGTGATCCTTGAGGTGCGTTCCCCGACGATGATGCACTGCGCCAAAATCCACGTAGATCCAGCGCCCGATATCCTGCATGTGTCGCTCGCCACTCAGTTAAAGGGGTATTCCCATCTGGGCATTTACATTTAATTAAATTCATTTGCCAAATGTAAACATTTTTTCAATTGGATGTTAATAAAAAAAAATGTTCCTGTGTGAAGATCATTTCTCATAAATGTAGTCATGTTGTCTCTTAGAAACAAGATAGCTTCCTCGGATACGACCACTTCACACTCTAGCAAAGGTGGCCAGCGGTGCGCTATAGAGTGCCCCCGGACATTTTATATACAATAACCTTTTGTTTCTTTGTGCACTCACTCCAGCAGAGGTGGCCGTATCCGAAAAAGCTATCTCGTTTCTAAGGGACAACATGGCTACATTTATGAGAAATTATCTTCACACAGGAACATTTTTTATAATAACATCTAATTGAAGAAATGTTTACATATGGCAGATTTATCAAACTGAATCTGAGTGCCTAGACGAGAATACCACTTAACCTTCTTCTTCCCAGTGCATGTAAGTGCGTGGCTTGCGACACAAATTTGAATGTTAAATCCTGCGCTCAGTCTGAATCCGTTGGATCGGCCAACGGCCTGACCCCTGATTTGTGCTGAGTGAAAGCGATTGCGACACAATCTGATAACGCGCAATACAATTCCCAGCGAGATCCACGAAAAGTCGGAAAACCCGATGAAAATGTGGCCGCTGATTGTGTGTTGGCCACAATTATGACCGTACTATACAGTTAAACCTTCTTCATCAGGGATCTGGGCTAATAATGGGCTTAATTAGCCCAGACCCCTGATGAAGCCAGTTTAGCTGGCGAAACATGTCGGGGGGCTAATATCGTATATTTTTAACTAGCAGGGTTATGCTACTTCGTCTGTCAGTGTGATATATTGCACATAGAGACCGAGAAGTGGGAGGTATGAAGTGTGTTCTATTTGATACATAGGGCTAGACAATGCTACTCTAAATCTCAGCACCTCCATCTATATAGCCACATGTGGTCGGAGAAACGATTAGTGTGATCATGTAACTGTCTGTATAGGACGGTCATAATTGTGACAAACACACAATCTACGTACACACTAGGGCCCATTTAGTTACCCGGTCCAGTCGCGATACCGTGGCACGTCCGACGCTGATTTGGGATTCACTAAGGTCGTGCGCCCGATATCCTGCAGGTGTCGCTGCTGCGGAGTTCACCTTATTCGTTCCGGTGCATGTGAGTGCTTGATCTTTCTTTTTTAAACTTCGCGTTTTTTCTGAATCCGTTGGGTTGTCTGACGGCCACGCCCCTGATTTCTGTCGCGTGAAAGCCGATGCGACACAATCCAATCACATGCACTGTTTTGTCTGCCAATGGCAGTTCTGTTAAACAAATTGAGTTAAAAATTCCTGCCAAGACACTAGGTCTGTTTCTATGTAATATTTTTTTTAGGCAGTATTTGGTTTCAAAACCAAATCCCCTCGTAACTGCTTTAAATGTAAATGCGTTAAATAACACATACTAGAAGGATGGTATTTTGAGCAGTAATAATCTCCATTTGAATCCATTTAGCTGAATTCTTAATAAACTTATAATAATTCTGCTAATAAGAATTCCCTGAGAGATAACCTTGGGCGGTAGTACTGTATAAGAAAAAAAAACTACATACAGTAGTTAAAAAAAACTAAGAAAAATGTTCACAACCTATAATAATTACTGTGATAATATTTAAAAGGAAAAAAATAACCTTCAAACAATAAAGTTTTTTTTTTTCAAATAAAACTATATATAAATAGTATGAATATAATAATATAATGTACAGGCAGTATAGTCCTTCTTACACTAACACTATTATGTAATGTATGTTGTATTTATTACAGCTGCTGCCTCTGTATATGCCCTTAGTTCCTTTGAATCTCTGACTGTTGCCATTTTACTTCAGTACCAAAAATATATTAACATTGCTTTCTAACCTTGCTATAGATTTATAGGAGCAAGGGCTTAGGTTGCCCTCATGATCACTGTAAGTTTATTGCACTAACAGTAAAGGAAATATAACTGAAATAAATTATTACTTTTAGGAAGGAGTAAACAGGTTCACACAGGGTTCAACTGTTTTTTTCGGATAGTTTGAATATAGGCTATAAATCAAATGTTGTGTATTGGTATTAGGTAACAATAAGAAGTCAAAGCACATGGGATGTGATGGACTGAAATGTAGAGCCAGAACGCTATGGCGGAACATGCGTATAATAACTTACTGAATGGACAAGTATGGAATTTTATTTTATTGTAGATGGAATTCAAAATGTAGTGTAACTGTGTAAAGGTGAATACATAAGAATTGCATGACTCTATGGCTAAATAATAAGACCTAGATCAACTAGGATATATCCAAAATAATATAGTTTTTTTGATAAAAAATAGCTTGAGCTTGCCTGAATAATTCTTAATTTCTTTAGCCACATTTTTATAACCAACTATTAATTTAAAGGGCATATGTACAGGAATGTGCAGGAATTTGAACAAAATACAAGTTCCTTATTTAAAGAAAATTGGAAGACCATAACCTTCTTTATGGCATGAAATTCTCAGAACTCTTGAAATTGACTCCTTCTCTACAATTCTTGCTCATTGTTTTCTTCTTGAGCTAATTTCGGCAGCTCAGTTCTACTGGCTTTGAACCACACCTAGGCGGAATGTAAGTCACTAAGCTGCAGGCATGGCACCCGGTCACTCCATTTATACCTGACAGCTAAATATAATTTTGCCTGTTATTGATTCTGTATAAAGAAATGAACCCCTCACAGACATGTGACGTACTATTATGTCACATGCCGGTTGTGGGTGTATGGAGATGGCTCACGGGCTAAGCCCTCTGCATACAAGGTGAGCATTTGCATATTGCAGCAAACACCCACTGGTAAGACCGGAGGTCGGTGCTGGCTCTGATCGCGGGTGTTAATTCATTAAATGCCTCTGGCAAAGCTGACGGATGCATATAAATCCTGGTGGCACATGGGTGCCGCCATCTTGGATACATTTGCCGCCCACTGTGAGGTCATCGGGAAATCTGGTGCCATGACAGCCTCGGGTCTTGTTTTAACCTATTCATTACAATGTGCAATTTGCACATTGTAATGAATGTTGAGGAAAATCCCCATATACTGCCATACTGTAGTATGGCAGTATGTGGTAGAATCAATCAAATAACCTAGGGTTAAAGTATCCTAGGGGGTCTGGAAAATAGTTAAAAACAGTTATTCCAGGCGTTTAACCCTCTAACGGAAACTAGCACTCAAAGTCGAAAATACCACTTTTTTACCATTTTGAAAAACACTTTAAAAAAATCAATAAAAAGTGATCAATAGACAATACAGTCCTAAAAATGGTAGCATTGAAAATATTGAAATAAATCTAAAAAAATTAAAACCTCCTGTACAAAGTAAAAATCTTTAGTTTAACATCTTCTGGCAATATTAACTTTTTAATACTTCGGTGTATAGAGCTGTAGGTAGGGTAATTTTTGGCAACTTTTGATGACATTTTCAATGCTACTATTTTAAGGACTGTATGGCCTTTTGATAACTTTTTATAGAATCTTTAATATTTTTCGAAATGGCAAAAAAGTGGCAGTTTCGCTTTTTGATAGATCGGACATTTTGGGATGCGACGATACCTAACATGTTTATGATTTTTTAGTGTTTATTTATATTTATATCGGTTCTAGGAAAAGGGAGGTGATTAGAATTTTTATGTGTTTTTAATATAATTTCTAAAAACTTTTTAAATTCAATTTTTACTATTTTTCAGCCCCCCCCCCCTCGCCCCTGGGTGCTTTGTGTGATTGATCCTACCATATGTAAATGGGGATTTAATACATCATCTATTACAATGTACAAATCGCACATTGTAATACATGGGTTAAAATCAGACAGCCTCAGGTCTTTGTATGACCCGGGGCTATCATAGTACCCACCTCCATAAAATTCAGGGTTTGGAGAGTTTTAATGATGTTTCATAAGATGATGATAGGACTTTCTTTGAATAAATGTTGCTTTTTGCTAATACATTTTTAATGGAATTCAGGGTTTGGACAATTATAAGGATGTTCCAAAAGTTGTTGACATTTCTTTAAATAATACATTTTGCTTTTTCTTCACAAATACCAGAATTGGTAAATGTACCATAGATAATTGTGCAAGAAACTTGTCCCAAAAAGTTTGATGTAATTCAGAGTTTGGCTGGTTATGCTGATGTATGTGGTGATATCACTACGGTATATTAATTAATGTTGATTTTCTTTTATCAACAGTAAATGTGAATTCTTGCACATAGAACAATATGACATGCCCTGAAAATAAGGCCTAGTGTGTCTTTAGGAGCAAAATATATGTAAGAAAAAAAAGTTTATCTAGGAGTGTCACAGAGATCTTGCACTCTGAGACCATATGCATGCTCTGTGGTCCCGATTGCCTATGGATTACCGGACAAAATAGCTTTGTGCTTAGCATGGACCTGGAGACTTCAAACTCTCAGCAATGTAAAGGTATGACCTGGCTACCAAAGCTATACAGGCGGTCCCCTACTTAAGGACACCCGACTTACAGACAACCCATAGTTACAGACAGACCCCTCTGACCTCTGGTGAAGCTCTCTGAATGCTTTACTATAGTCCCAGGCAGCAATGATCAGCTGTAAGGTGTCTGTAATGAAGCTTTACTGATAATCATTGGTCCCATTACAGCAAAAAATGTTTAAACTCCAGTTGTCACTGGGGCCAAATTTTTTTTGGTCTGGAATTACAGTTATAAAATATACAGTTTCGACTTACATACAAATTCAACTTAAGAACAAACCTCCGGAACCTATCTTGTACGTAACCCGGGGACTGCCTGTATAAGGGATTTTACTCTGTGGGGCAAAATGTATGACGACATGTATACATTTGTATCATTTTTCTGTATAAGATAATTGTTTTTAAAATTGTTTAAAAAAGCTAAAGGAGTTTTAACTTAATTTTTAAAAAAAGATATGTGAGTACAACTGAATAGTGAATTGAATACACTATGGGCTGCTCTATGCATGTTTATTATTCTCTGTGGAAAAATACACCAAGGAGGAAAGAAAAACGCATAGTGGGGATGTATTGACAGAGAATCATTTTCAACTTGTGGTTTGATGTCAAATTGATTGTTAACTATAGATACATTTGTTCTATTAAGTATAGAAATTAAATATTGAGAATGTTTTATCGAGGAGTCGAAAATTTTTGGGTGTAGAGCATCAGTAACCCAAAAACTACAGACTCCACACTGCTGTAAAATACAGATGACACCTAACATGTACAGAATAGAGAGGTCTCAGCTGGGGGGTCTGGACAACAAAATATAATTTTACATTGGTCGTGAGGGGGGGATAAAAATATTGGTGAGAACATGTGGTTTGGATTATGCTCAATGTTACAATAACTGAACATATTTGACAATCTTTAGAACATAAGTACTAAGGTAGACAAAAATTGGAAAGTGCATCTCTATGGGAAGCTTTGTGGACATAAGTCAGAATTTTGAATAAAAGTCTAAAGGAGACAACCAATGCAATTATATCACATACCAGATTTATTATTACATGACCAGTGTTTCTGAAGCAGGGTTCTTAGAAATTTCTCACAAATAGCAAGAGACAAAAATAACTCATGTCCCCTATTCAGTGAGACCTCCTTATGTTCTCCTCTCTCTTCATGCCCCCCATGCTCCTCTCTTTATTCAGGCAGCCCCCTTCATGCCCCCCATGTTCTCCTGTTCATTCGAGAGAGGCGTAGAGATCACAACTTCTGTGACAGGCTAAACTGAGGAGGATGTCTGCTAGATAAGGATAACTAAAAAAATGCAAAGTTGTCCTACAAGAAAAGAGATGTTGTTGTGTGGAATTCTTTTTTTTATAGGAGGGACAGTTTAAGCGTCTTTAAGGCAGAAATGACACAAGGGTTTTCCTGTGAGTGTGGGACTATGTGGGGGCCACAGGTTGACCAGTCTAACTCATGTGCAGGATATTTCTACGCCTGGTATACAGGATAGACACAAAAATAAGTGTGTATGGGAATCCTGCCTATTTATTTGAGACTTTGTAGAAAAAAAGCATTGAGTAGCAAACAATGTAATCGCTTGTGTAAAAGGGTTGGATTAGATATAATTGCATATCATTTACCATGATTTTTGGGATATTTATATATAAAATACATATGAAAGTGCATACATTGCGCCTCTGGGTTATTCTAATTACAGTATTACACTGTCTATTCTTATTACATTTGAGCTTTCCTTTGGCTCATATATAATATATTCTGATCAATGTTAATCAAGATTATTATTTAAATAAATTATTTCCAGGAGACAGTCCAGTCAGGTACTCAACATGATATGAAAGTCAATACCTAAAGGGAATGATTGCTATCCATTTACTCTTCTTAGTGTCTGCTGCTTTCACCTCTGGGGCAGAGCTGTGATCTCTTAGTATGAGACACAATCAATTTATGTTGCTGCTCTCACCCTCCTTCTATACAGTAGCCTATGCCTGGTCTACAAGAAAACTCTTTTTGGGGTGATGTATAATAGTAAGCACATACTGAGAAAATAAGACTAAGGCTTCATGTGCACAATAGTATGCTTGCTTGGGCTGTAAACCAGGGAGAAGGTTAGCGCACCACTGTTCCTTGAATAGCTTTGTACTATGTGAAGTTTGCCTGTGTAGTGTGCAGAGGGCACCAGATTCCGGATTTCTGGGGCACGTTCTTAATGAATCTGCTTTGCTCCGACAGAGTGCACCAACTTTTTATGTGCACCTTTAACATGGGGTGTGTGACACAATTATGTCTAGTTGCAGTAATAAATGTATCACAAGTTCCCACTGTGCAGTGGAACGCTCCTTTATGTCCAGAAATTTGTGTCACGTCGGGTACAGTGCAGGCAGTTTTCACTGAAAAGAACATGCAAAGTCAGACAGAAAACTGGTGCAGACACTTTAGAGATACATGTGCAAGCGATTTGCACATTCTTTATAGTGCAAAGTCAGACACTGTCCCAAAGGCTTAAATAAATGTGGGCCCATGTATGTAGTATATCTCTAAAAATCTGAATTTCTTGTATGTACAATGCAGCAGATGAGCGACACAGAAATGGGAAAGACTTTAATGCTTTTATTTAGTTTTTATTTATTTTATAATGAACTGTAATAATAATAATAATTCCTTTATTTATATAGCGCACACAGATTACGCAGCACTGCACATAATCTAATCTGTATTTTAATTACAGGCAGTCCCTGGGTTATATACAAGATAGGGTCCATAGGTATGTTCTTAAGTTGAATTTGTATGTAATTCGAAACTGTATTTTATTTTATTTTAACTGAATTGTAGTTCCAGACCAAATTTCTTTTTGCCTTAGTGACCATTGCAGTTTCAAATTTTTTGCTGTAATGGGACCAAGGATTATCAATAAACCCGCATTACAGACACTTTACAGCTGATCATTGTAGTCTGGGACTAAAATAAATCATCCAGAAAGCTTCACCAGGGGTCACAGTGAGCAGAGGAGTCTTTAACTAGGGGTCATCTTTAAGTTGGGTGTCCTTAAGTAGGGGACCGCCTGTATTCTATTGTTCTTTTACAGCTGTGTGGGGCGCATGATTTATGTACAGATACCAATAATAGTGATCCAATAGTACAGTACACTGATTTTCAGTAATGGATTTGGGTAAAAAACACTCTCCATGACCATGAGACATCATGACATCATGAAGGTCCCTAGTAAATGCCCAAATAAGAGTACTGAGTTCTAAAATATCCAGTGAACATTGATGATTTTACTTCCCTGGCATAGTACAACGTTGGGTTAGGTCAGCACAACCCCTTCAATGCTACTCCAAACAATTTTGTACAGTGCAGATTCATTTATTTGCGTTAGGTGGTAAAAAGTTAAAATTGAAAATTATTGCTTTATTCAATAGTTATCATTTACAGAATGGGTAGACAATGCATGCAAATTATTTAGAACTTGTAATAAAGTTGAGTTACTAGGCTGTAAATGTCATAAATCCCACATATTATTGATTTGAAATGAGCATTGATAGCTAATGTGATATTGATTATTGAAAACTCTTCCACCTTTTCCTTTTTTCAGAATAATCAAATGCTATTGCCTCTGATGTAAACACTACAATAGTATAACTAGCATCGGTCACACTTCTGTATACAACATCTTGTATTACTCTTGCTGTCGGAAATGGCATATAAAATATAATGAAGCCTGAAAGGGGGTCAATGGGGTTAGTCACAAACGTACAGCATTTGTTTTATCACCTTTAGCAACAGAAGCTGCAATACTAAGTCCTATAAGAGTAGGGCATCATCCATGTGATCAATAGGAGGTGGTAGGATTTCAGCAACCAAAAAATAAGTGTTCCCCCTTCTATTTATAGATACATATAAATATAGTTGTTGCTTTATATTTTCGCTCAGTAATGTCCTGGTTAAAGTAAATGGATAGGCAAGTCATGTGAGAAAAGATTTATGCATTGTGTTTGGTGCATTCTCAGATGGCTGTATCCCTGTTCTATCCCTTTTTTATTTTTAAAGAAAATCTGGGTTGCAGATGGCAGATTAAAACGAACAAGCATTCCCTCCTGACCCAGAGTCATCTGTTAACCTTATTTGATCCTCTGTCATCTTCTCTACTTATTGCCTTGCTGATTATTACTGCATTACTTCACTGCTCCAGGGATGCCTTGCATACATATGAGTGATTATGCAGGATGAAACTAAGCCACAGAAGACAAACCATTTTCATTGCAGATACACGTCCTGCTGTTTTTAAACCTCACTAATTTTATTTTACTGCCCAGTCAGTGCTTCATTTAGCAGTTTTAACTTTGATGTTCCCCTCTGGGTCCACAAGATCTATTCTCCCCAGTCATGCATTTTATATAGATAGTTTTTGTCCAGTAGACATGAAATAACCTGCTAATTCTACCAATTACTGGTGAATAGATGAACAATCATCAACCAACACTAGCCAGAACTCATCGCTGGTCAAATATGGACAACTAGTGGCTTCATTTCTGACTCATATAAAGTAAACACATTTTAGTATTGAGTCTTGTAGAGTCCTGTAAAGTATTCCAGGTAAGTGATGTTGATGACTAATTTAATGATGACCATAAAGAAGCCTTTATGGACCCTATACTCACTCTGGCTATAAATCAGGAAGGCTCCGTAGTCTTCTTTACAACTGCACAAAAGATGTCCTCTGCAAGCCATTATAGCATAAAAACTCTTTACATTTATTTTCACATCTCCGTAAAACAGTGGATTATACATCACCAAACTTATTTTAGTTCAACATCTATATTCACATGGTAACATATTTTAAGCACAGCGTCCCACTGTCCATGGGGTTACACGGAGTGAGCCGCAACGTTTCATAGGTAGCTCCTCATTCCCTTGTTTTACTGAGATGTGAAAATAAATGTAAAGAGTTTTTATGCTGTAGGCTTGCAGATGAAATTTTTTGTGTAATTCACAGAACAGGTCACCAATATTAGATCAGTAAGGGTCCAACACTTGGTTTCTTTGATCTCCTATTAACTATTAACTGCTAAATGAAGCACGGTACAAAATACGGTACAAAAAATCTTTTCGATTACTTCTGCATATTTTTTTTCCATGTGAATAAAATTCTTAAAATCTTGGCTCCTACTGTAAAATTGTTGGATTTTCTTTTTTCGGAAATTATGCATAAGTTCAGTCTTGTGGAAACTCCTAGACTGCTTTTAGTCAACAGACACCAATCAACTGCTATCATGATAACCTCTACATTGTTACCCAGCCAATTATGCTATATTTTTATAGAAATTCAGTGGTTTCTAGGTTAGGTTGAGCATAATTGTAGTCTTGTTGTGGCTTGTGGCTGTAATGTAGATGCTAAAATAATCAATATTACAATCATATAAATGATTGGCTGTGTGTGTATTCAACGGATACAAAATTTGTGTAAATCCGTGCATGAATGTGTACCATAAGTGATACTTATGACAATTGTTATATGTAATCAGAACAGCTGTCATGCATTGACATATATGGTATAGATATATGGTATATATGGTATAGATATATGGTATAGATTCCTCTGTTAAACATTCAGAGAAGATTCAGTACTGTACATGTTAAATATTTCAATGATTGGCTTATTTTCTTTAATAAGGATCATCATAAGGCAAATACTATCATCAAAATTCCAGAAACACTATGATTCCATGAGAAACATGTAGGAGTTTTAATCATTTAGTTGCATCACCAAGACAATCAATAAAACGTATCAGGAAATGTCATCCAAGATCACATGTGACTAATTGCCAGTCAATAAGAGCTGTCTTCTTATATCCTCCTTTTGTTAAGAAATAATTTAAGCTTAGTAACTGTGAGATTCTGTCTATTCAGATGCGTATTGGTGTTAAAATAAATTTACACAGCCAACAACTTTTCTTATCTAAGCTTCAAATCACTGATTTTTAAACATTGTTTTGAATGTTTTTTTAAACGAAATAATGCTAATTATAATTATAGTTGTTATTTTACTAAATATGTAAATAAGGCATAGAAAAAAAGAAGAGGTAACATCCCCTGTTGACCAGAAAACTTATTTGCATAAACATAAAAACTGAACTCTTTTTCTGAAATGAGAAATGAAAGTTGGCTTTGACAGTGCTGTATTTAGCATTGGGGTGATTTGAAAGCTGGCAGACTCCCTAAATTCAGAATGGAAAAGGATAGAACATTTATGAGCAATTATTTACATTTGCAAACACTGATATCTGTCAAAGACACCTAGATCTAAATGTAATAGTTTCTAAACAATATATATATAGTAATATATAGTGTATATATATATATATATATATATATATATATATATATATATGTATATATACTCTGAGATCAATGGTGTTTGAAACAACCATTCACCAGATACATTTACCATGTATGGTCAAAATAATAGGGTTATTTCCCATTTATTGGCCCAGGGCAAAGTTATGTCTTTTAGCTGTAAAAGGACACTTGTCATCAGGTCTCTGTCACTAGTCACCTCTACCTGTTGGAGCAGCTCACAAGGATTCCATCCCAGCCTTTATCTAGTTATTTCATACATTAATCATTGTAAAATCATATTTTCTTTATTATTAAAATGAGGCTGGTCACATGGTCAGAGGCAGTTATGTCACCCCTGCTCCCCCTCCCCTCTCCTCCCCCTGCTCAAATCTGTGTGTAATGTATAGTAAAGCATTGCTAGTGTCTGTGCTTTATCTGCTGACATGCTCTCCCTGAGACACAGACATCAGCTAAACAAGTACATGATATGTTCTGCTATAACATGGCTGCCTAGAGCTGTTGTATCTCTCCTATACACAGGCTGCAGGGGCCGTCAGCACCAGGAAGCACATGGAGGAGCCATTACACCATTATACCTCATATCATTATTCAGGCTGTCAGTCATGCACTGGGGGTGTGGCTGTGCCTCCCACTCATGAATAAGCTGGACAGCTTGAATATGATAATGACTCATTGGACATCTCACAGGTCGTTTGCATACACCTATAGGATCTCATTGCTTAAGTTTACAGGCATGTAGAGGGACAATGAAGGGATAGAGGCAATGCTCTCTAATGGCAGTTTATGAAAATATATTTAGTTTAGGGGGTTATTTTGCCTGATGAGTTCTCTTTAAAGGGATTTTGTTGCCAGATTTTACTCCATTGAGATATTCTTTCTAGAATTCACTCATTTATGGAAATCTCATCCATTTACTTATAAAATAATATCAAGTTTAGTAGTGTCAGTGTGTCACGGCGAGGGCGCCGCCACCTCATCACGTGACGTGGGGTGCAACTGTATGGGTTAATTTAGCCTAAACAAAACAACAGGAGAATCAGGAAGGGAGAGAGAAGGGAGGTGAAGGTATCAAACCTATATACCAAGTAAGTCCAGATCCATGTGGTACGTAATAAAGTGTGGGTTGGACCGGTATGGTAAGTAACACACCAAAGAGAGGCTTCCCATGAGCATACACAAAAACAAAAGGTACCCCTTTAAGGAGGGACAGGGAAAGAGGGGTAAAAGGAAGCACTATGAAAGACCAAATTGAGTCTGAATAATTGCAGTAAAAAATACTTTATTAATGTCTATTTAAGACATAATGATAAAAGCAGGATGAGAATCCTCAGACAATGCTGAGGGGGAATGACAGTGCAAGGCGGCGACAACAAATGAGAAAGTCGTCACCCTGGGCAGACATAGGAGGAATTACACATGGACAAAGCATGCACATGTAATAGGTAAGGACAGAAGGTACATATAATGAAGGCAACAGGTGTAAAGTGGCACACAGCTGCTAACATGCATAAACATAGGTAATGTGCACAAACAGGTAGAGATAATACCTTACCAATGAACAAAAGGATAGATGAAGTGAACCTCCACTGTCCGGGATGACGATATCCCCGACGCGCGTTTCGGCTCGTAACAGAGCCTTCGTCTGGGGGTAGCGTCATTCCAGTGAGGGGAGTGTTAAAAAGGAACAGTCAACCAATGGGAGCCCCTGTCATGTGTGGGGGCGGAGCTGAATGGGTCACGTGACCGCTGTTGTGTGTGGGGCGGAGCCAAATGGGTCACGTGGTCGCTGTCATGTGTGGGGGCAGAGCCAAATGGGTCACGTGATCGCTGTCATGAGTGGGGGTGGAGCCAAATGGGTCACGTGATCGCTGTCATGTGGGGGGGCGGAGCCAAATGGGTCACGTGATCGCTGTCATGTGTTGGGCGGAGCCAAATGGGTCACGTGATCGCTGTCATGTGTGGGGGCGGAGCCAAGTGGTAGTGTGATGCGTCACATGGTAACCAGTCACGTGATCAGTGATCACGTGTATCTGGCGTAGCGGTATTGCGCAACAGCGTGTAAATGCAGGGAAGCAGAGTATGTATTGTGACAAGCAATGGGTAAATTGAACACCATTTAGTGCAAATACATGTGTTACAAGAGATTTGCAAAGATGCATGCGTAGATGTATAAAAACTTGATTCAATTACATTAGTATTACAATAATAGTGTTAAAGCCTGCATACAAAAAACTTTAAAAAGGGGGTTCAAAACATTATCCCAACATGTATTTATGGCT
This sequence comes from Engystomops pustulosus, assembly GCF_040894005.1. Lineage (NCBI taxonomy): Eukaryota > Metazoa > Chordata > Amphibia > Anura > Leptodactylidae > Engystomops > Engystomops pustulosus. The sequence continues at coordinate 100,026,216 of NC_092412.1, read as the reverse complement.
AAGGTGCCAATTAATACGCATAAAACATACCATACAGGGGATACCTATATAAAAATGGATGGTAACATATACAATGTAAGGTTCCTAAGAATGAAATGAAAAACATGTGATAATAATGAGATCGCAATTTTGCAGTGATACCATATTATGAATCATGACGGCGGTGAATTATGACTACCAGCATGGTAGAGTATATGTGCAACAACATCAAAAAATTTGTGATAATACAAGGTAGTGAGGTATTGGGCACAAGTGAGGACAGGGGGGCGTGAAGGTGAGGAAAGCACATGAAGGGAACACAAAATGGGAAGGTGATATAAGAATAAAACATAATAGTGTAATCTGTTGGTGAAGATTTAAATCTAGCCTACTCAAACTTGCGCTCACCTTTCACTCAGGACACAAATTGAGCATAAATCACACCTCATACAGCTCCAGCACCAGACCGCTGCCACCACTTACTGCATTTATACTGGGACCAATAAGTATCCCACTCTACATCAACTCTTCCTTCTCAAGCAGTCACCTTATCACACCACTAGACATGCACACTCAGCACTTCAGCAGTAACACAGCTAACCACACTTCACAAAGCTATGAGTTCGCAGAGCATACAGGGACCAAAATTAAAGTGCAAATCTTTAATTACAAAAAGTTGATCAGTGCATAAAAAGATATTAAAAACAAAAGAATTACAAAATAAAAGGACACAACACGGCAAAACAGTTATAAAATAAAAAGGGAGAAACATAACAGAAACTTACAACTTAAAGTAAATCCTGATTCCCTGGAGGTGGGAGAAATAAGGAACACACTCAGCTTGTCAAGCAGCCCCCAAAATGTGAACATCATTTCCTGTATTTCATATTGTTTTATATCTTCTCAGTTTGGTTCAGGTTTCAGAACCTCCCATTCATTAATTAGTCCAGAGGGTCATTCAGGATTGGGCAAAGTGTTAATGAAGGGGGAGAGTCCAGGAATATTAAACAGTTCTTTGTTTCTAAATCCACATGTAGGGATGGGGGTAGGTGCAGAGGAGAGGTGACCAAATGGCTTTTGAGGTCCCCACAGAACATTCTGCAGGTCAGAGTTTATCAGGTTGTAAGGATCTCCAGGATGTTGTAAAGGAAGCCTGGATGCTTCAATAGACGCCACATATTTCAACAAAGTTTGTAATTGCCCTGTAGTTAAACAAATCTTATACATCTTATACATGATATCTCCTTGACACAGTGGATGTGTCATTTCAGATGCCCCTATCTTTTGTTCTATAGTACCTATCAACATTTTTTTGTGTCAGATGAGAATCCAGTCTTTTAAATTACATCAGGCTAGTTGTTCTGTGAGCTACAGACAGGGCCATTATCACATGAAGATTTGTCCGACTTGAGTCCTGGGATCGGCCACTAGGTGGGACCTGAGATGCAAGGCCTGGGATGAGAGGTAGGGGAGGATAGATGATAGGGCGACACCCTCATCTGCCACCGTGGGGGCTCTGTTCTGGCCGTCATAATTTTTGTGACCCAGGGGGTCATAGAGAGGCATGGATGGCAGCATTCGCTGGCACCCTGGAGCAGAAAAGTGCTAGAGAGAGAAAAAGCTGGCTACAGGTATTTCCGATAGGTGAGTATTCATTTTATGTTATATGAAATTAATTAGGGGTGCTGTGTGTAATTAGTTCAGGGGGTGCCGTGTATATTATAAATTGAGGGTGCTGTAATCATTAATTTAATTCATTGCAAGGAATTTTATATAGGAGAATACATTTATAAAGCGCTTATATGCAATGTGACAAAATAGTATAAAATGGGAAATTAAAGTGTGGTGGGCCAAAAAATCTTGTCAGTCAGGAGCCACAAAAATTCCTAATGTGGCTAAACTAGATCGAACTAGATCTCACATTTTCAACTATGCCTTTAACTGCTTGTATCTCTGGTTCGGTAGCTCACAGAATTACAATCCTGATGAGATCTGAAAGATAAGATTCTCATCTGCAATCTGATGCAACAAATTTTTCTAGTTTCTATAGAAACACAATTGGTATATGCACTAATACTAAAGTAAAGGAAAGTACAAACACTTCATATGCATCAATCCTATTAGATTTGTGAATAATGTTACATGTGTTATACTACTTTATTTCCATCTAGAACAGACCTTATAGCAAGAACACATTTCCAACTTTCCAACTTTGTAATTTATTCATGATATCCTGGAATTTGCAGTGTAATGATTTCACTTTGTCTGTCATCGCGACGCATAGGAGTTTATGGTCCACGCATTTTCATCCTGATGAGAATTTTAAATGGCAAAAGTGAAGTGTAAAATACTTCGAAAAATGTACTTGTAAAACACGACATAAGCAGCTAGAATGAAGCAAATTCAGAAGATACTGAATAATGCATGCAATAAGTATTGTATTCAAATGAACAGCCTTCTGGGTTTGCTAGCTATACTTATACTCAAATGGCAAACTTTTCCTAATTCCCATTCTCCTAAGAGTGGAACACCAATATCTTTATTTAAGGTTTATAGGAATAATTGTGGGTGGGAATGCTATGTTCATGTAAAGTACAATACCTCTTTGCTATTTTTTTGTACTTCATGTGAAACAGGCTTGGCAATTATTTTTACACCTTGGCCAAACAGAAAGACATCAAAATTGAAAGTGAATAAAACATTTTTATTGGCCTGTGTAACAATGTTTGCCTTTGTCCACTAAGGTCTCAACAGATCAAAGTGTCAATTTACTTACCGTATATACTCGAGTATAAGCCGAGTTTTTCAGCACAAAAAATGTGCTAAAAAGCCCAAACTTGGCTTATACTCGAGTGAAAAAAAACCAAAAAAAAACCCTCACCTCTCCGGCGCCCCGGCAGGTCCCTGTGATGTCGCAGGCCCTGTTGTCAGCGGCCGCCGCTGGAATAGTATTGTGTGTGCCGGCTACCGGCACACACATTGATGTCAGCGGCGGCTGCTGGAATAGTATTGTGTGTGCCGGTAGCCGGCACACACACTGATGTCAGCGGCGGCCGCTGACGTCAGAGGTGTGCACTGCACGGGATTGCTGCTGACTGATGCATCACACAGAAGACCTCCCGGGGCGCCGGAGAGGTGAGGTTTTTTTTTTTTTTTTAATCTAATGTCTGTATAACGGGGCGGGGGAGTGGCTACATAACGCGGCCTTTTAGGTATAGTAGATCGGGGGGGCCGCCTGCATTACGGGGTAGGTGATGGTTATATACTGGTATACGGGGGCTGGCAGGCTATACAAAGGTAGGGCATGGGCTAGATGGGTATATACTGGGGCACGGACTGGATGGCTATATACTGGGGCAAGATGGCTATATACTGGGGCAAGATGGCTATATTCTGGGGCATGGGTTGGCAGGTTATATACTGGGGCAGGGGCTGGCAGGTTATATACTACAGGGGCTGGATGGCTATGTACTGGGGCAGGGACTGGCCGGTTATATACTACAGGGGCTGGATGGCTATATACTGGTGTAGGGGCTGGCAGGCTATATACTACAGGGGCTGGCTGTATACTACAGTGGTTGGTAGGCTATATATTACAGGGGCTGGTAGGCTATATACTACAGGGGATTGGCTAGCTATATACTCGGGGGGGGGGCTGTGACCAATGCATTTCCCACCCTCGGCTTATATTCGAGTAAATAGATTTTCCTAATTTTTGGTGGTAGAATTGGGGGCCTCGGCTTATACTCGGGTCGGCTTATACTCGAGTATATATGGTACTTTTTGATTTTATTTTTGTTTTGTGATTCTATTTGACAAACTCATTGGGGGGAAATTTTAATACCCCTGCCGGTAGGAAGCAATACCTTGTATACGGGAGAGGAATACCTTGCACCGGCCTACTTTGCAGTGCACTAGCAAATAATTAAGGGCTTGTACGCCAGAAAACTGGCATACAATCCCTAATAAATGTCCCCCACAGAGTTGACTTCGTTAGTCTGTTCCATACAAAAGTTGAAACAATAGGGCATGCCCCAAAGTTTATCAGAATGGACACATGGATCCATTTATAAAAGCTACTTGGTGCAATAGCCATAACTGGAAATGTGTAGTTCAATTATGTAAGACTATGACTACGAACACTTCAACAAACAGTAGGAAATGATTCTGGTCTGTAATATGAAGTTATACTTGAATAACCATTGAATGACCTGTCCTGAAATTGTCAACAGCTTTTACACCATTAAACTTAACAACAACCTCGGGTGGATAATAAAATATTTTTAAAATATCACATCCAAAGTAATATGCAAATTAGATTAGACAAGCCAATTTACACCAGAGAGGGTAATGTAAGAGGGTAATGATGACAATTCTTTGGCGGTGCCCTATAGTTGGAAATTTGGATCTTTGCTTGCAACTCACACTCCTAACAAAATGTTTCAATCTCTGTATCAAACAGAACCACAACCAATGCAGGTTGAGAGAGGAGATTCTCATTTTTAATATGATTCCCAAAGCATAGTATGAGCTGCTGTAGAGTCAGCGACTCATCTCAGGCAAAAATTCACTATGCTTAGCTCATTTACATAGGAGATTGTTTTTCTTGGTAAACAGGCAACTTTTTTACCTAAATGAGAGAATGCTGCAAAAGACATTTAATACATTTAATGACAGGTGACAGGTTTCCTTTAATAAGCTAAAACACTTTAAAGTGTTTTGCTGATGTGGTGGTTTAACATACATATTATTATTTTTTAACACATTAAATTTTTACTGGGATTTTTATTTTGGATTAACTTTATAAAAAGTAAAAAAAATATATAATTTAAAAAATGTGTTCTATGTTGAGTTGTTTTAAATAAACAATATGTATAATAGGGAAATAGGGGAATGGTTTGAATTTTTTTATTTGGATATTATTTTGTGTTTGTGTTTTATTTGTTACATAGTTTGTCCCCCAGAACATCATTTAGGATGCCTGGGAAAATATCCACTTAAAACTAGCTTTCCCCAGACACAACTCTGCACACCCAAAACCAACAATTTCATGTAGGGCCAACTCCAGGTTTAAGTAGGTCCTCTGTTCACTACTTTACTTGTTATTGGCAGGTGAGCTCACACAATTTGATCAGAAATAATATCAAATGACCCATTTACAGTATATAAACCATCAGAGTGCCATAGATAACCAAGAGCCGGTGCTCAGGTACACCAGCCTCACATAGACTTTGAATAGAGCAACAGGATCCATTTTTGACCAGCTGCTCCATCAATTAGTATGAACGATACTGCTGTTCTTGTCATTGGTGAGTCTCAGTGGTCAGACTGCCACAGATCAGGTTGTTAACCCCAAGTCACAGTGTTGGGGGACAATAATTAAAGTAGAACCACCCCTTTAAATGATTATATACATTTTCACTTAAAGGAGTGTGCTGCTATTTCTTGTGTAGTAAAAGAAATAAAAACAAAACCTGCACATTCACGTACTCAATACATCAAATCATTTAGTGGCATTAGACAGTGCATTTTTTCTTGCTATTTACCAGTTTATAAATAAAACAATATAGAAAGAATGCAAATTGTAGTACTATAGCTTTCAATAAATACCCGAGTCAAGAGTTCATCAATACATGAAATACATAAAGCAGGCTCTATGGTTATTATTTTCTATTGTGTCATTGGCTACAAGGGTTTTCTATTTGTCATTTTCAACATTGTTAAAAAGCGCACACATAGGAAACCAACTCATGACTGTGTTTATTCTTCAGCATTCAAGATGTTTTGATCAAACCAAAAGATATCCGAGTTTGATCATCCATGAAGTGGAGTATACACCAGCTACTTTAGGAGGGCAGGATAACAGAGCCTTTAAGCCGTTATTATATAACAAAACCCATCTTGTACTAGGTACTTGACTGCTCATGCATCAGGATCCTTTGGAGTGAATTCTAGCCGCAAGGCCACTTATACTACACTCCAGAGTTGCAGTCCCTGCTCTGCTTTTGCTGTAAAACAAAAAAACTATTGTAGTATATTTCTGCAAGGAAAACCATAATAGTGTCATTTTAAACTTGAAGATACTTGTCAGTAATTTTTATGGGGAGTGGGGGTGCTTCATAATGGAAGCAGTTACATGGTTTTGATTTTACTTTGCAAGAGCAATGAAAAGAACAAAATGTCATAGCTAGCTTTCCAATTAACTGTCAATGATAAAAAGGCCATATTGGGACAAAAATATCATGGCAAGATTTATACTAACCTGATACTGGTGTTTTTTCCCTTTCTTTTTATTATTATTCTGGGGCACATTTCTTACCCAGAGTTCATATAAAGAGCATTGTCCTTCTATAATGCACAGTACTAGGGCTTGCGACACAATTTGAAAGTTAAACGCTGCGCACAGTCCGAATCAGTCGGACCGTCCGTCAGCACGCCCCCTAAATTGTGTCGCGTGGAAGCCAGCGCAGCTGTGCCACAAAAGGGTCGTGTGCGCCAAAATCCCAAATACAGACACTTCTTAAACACCTGCGCATTTCTTTTATTTTTGGTGCATTTGTCTATTTGCTCAAAAAATAAACAAGCTCAAAACCCAAAAGAAAAAATTGGGCAAGAGCCCAAAAGCCCCAGATTAAAGATAAATAACCCCAAATGTGTTTTGTAATGGTTAGTCAGGCAAGTAAATGGATCCAGCACTGCAGATCTCTTAAAAGACTGAAACATTTTTCTACTGTCTTTCCATATCTGGATCATATTATACTTGATGATTGAACTCTCTATTAAGATTATACTATCCAAGGACTGACTGTAAAGAGTTAAGTTATTATCATTATTTTATCATTGGATACAGGACACAAATCTGATTTACACAAGTTTCTTAAATAAGAATAAAAGGCAAGGATAAAAAAGGATAGATTTATTCAACAAAGTATATTATTTTACTGTTATCCTCAGCACTGTTGATGTATCCAATTTTGTTCAAAGTTTAGTTTGGCTCTCAGTATTTTAGGCAGCTTTTCTACAGGTTACATACCCCGAATCTCCATATATATACTTAACAAGCTTTGGGCTTAGTCTTTAAGATCTTTCTTTAATGTTAATTGTAAAATTCCATAATGAATTTTGGGTTTTTAATAAAAAATGAATGCTGGTTTTCTAATTTCACATTTAGCATATAGTGACAGTATGGTAGATCTATTAACCTCATATTATTCTTCACCTAATGTTTTATTCATGATCAAGGTTCACCTCAGAATTAGTGTATGAAAATGAATGTTAAAGTTTTATAAAATTGCCATTCCTAATACTAAAATCGATTAATTTTTCATAATTCATAAAATGTCATTAAAATCATACTAGGGAATAGTAATACAGAGCCATACAGTGATTCTTCTTTTCTGTTGCTTAAAAGTTTTTTTTCCCATGGAGGTTTATACAGTTTTAACATTATAATAATTACTGAATTATTATTATGAAATGAGCCACCAATGAGCAGCTATTGATCCAAAATGATACTGAAATTTTTACCACTGGCAATTTGTAACCAGAAGCTTATCCCCATCCCCACAATCCATGATGATTCAGACCCTGAAGGTAATCAGACTATGGGCCAGCCAACAAGTTAGGTTGTAACCATAGACTATAATGTAGCTTTAGGAGTCATGGAGGTTGCGGCAAAAAGCTTCCCAAGCACTATAATTAAGGCTAAAACAACAATTGTATCTGCATGCAATGTAATCAGAAGGGTGGAGGGCACAGGAATGCTGGCACGCGTTTTCATTTAAAGAGGACCTGCCATGCCAATTTGGGACCCAAATGGACCTGTGGTTTAGGCTCCCAAATCAGTCTGTATCAAGTATCTACATGGCCCCATGTAAAAAAACATTTCTACTTGCTTATATTCGAGTCTCGATGAGCAACATCTGACTTGAATCTGCAGCTGTGTCAGCTCGTGCCCGTTCGCGGGATGCTGTGTGAGCTGGGATTAGTCCGGAGGTGGTAGCGGCAGCATAGCTATTTTTGTTACAGTGTGTTGGCCTTAGATCCGGCTGACAAACACGTCAACAGCACAGAGCGCGACAGCAGTGCCTCCCTAGGCAATCAATGATGCTTTGTTTACTTCCCCCTGATTGGTGAAGATAGTCTACATCTCAGCCAATCAGGAAGTAGTAAAAAAAAATAGAGGAAGGAGCATGGCCTTTCTGTCATGCTGTCAGGAAGGAGACGGTGTGCTCAAGGAAGAAGTCATCTCAGAAAGTAAGTCTATAAGGGTGGGGGGCCAGGAGGGCAGGGCTATCATGGAGGGGGGCTCGGGGGTGGAGCAGGGTAGGGCCTAGCTCTTTTTTTTAAGTGATTGGGTGAGGTAATAGGCTGGCATCCCATGTGCACCAATATGGGAGCAGCCTCCCTTCACATGTCCCTACACAGATATATATAGATATTTTTATAGTCTGTATATAGTCTGGCACATGCAACACACCACCACCGCACCAACGACCATGGAAACAGGGCACACACCTCCGGCTTTTTATGTATTGGACTGATTATGAAAATATGGACCCACATAATTTTTTTCTAAATTTCTGGCCCAAAAATAAAAATAAAATTACGTGGGGTTGTCCATATTTTCAAAATTATCCTGATACAATAAAACACCAGCAGCCAGCCATTACTGATCTGGGATAACCCACTGTTAGGGGGCTATTCCACCGCAATATTAACAGTCTGCAGCCGCCCCTGGACCTGACCATCATAGATATTCAGGTGCTGGTTTGTACCTGGTTCTTTCAAGCACCCCTGGTGGCGGTGGGTACCGGGGTAATGGTATGGGTGTTATTGTATGCCATCTTTTTATGGCAATTTTACACTAAAGCCAGCCCTTAGTAATGATACCATCAACTAGACAGAACCACTACCATGCCAATTTATACTAAGTGACACATAAAAACAACAAATCTGGGCAACACCTTTAATCATAAAGAAATATGAGAAGGAAACAGATTAGATAGATAATATTGATGATAATAGAATTGTTACCCATATTTTACTGTCCGACATATATATATATGACATTTGGTCGGTTAAATAAATCTAATTGAATAGCCTGAGTAGCATTTCATATCTAAACACTGTATTAAAAAAACATAAGTTAGCCTATAAAGTATGTGAGATGAGTATTAAATTGTGTATCTACTTAAAAAAGTCAAGAGGAATTCATTTGATATCATCTTTTGTAACTTTCTTTCCATTTTAGACTTTCTTATTGTAGCAACTATAAAAGAAAATCAATTTACTGTGGTAAGGTATCTTTAGATGAGGAGTTTTTTTTTCAGAATTGATACAATTTATGAAGGCCTTCCATTTATACAGGTTCAAGAAATTCCTTGAATTTGTATTCTGCTAAAGAGATTATACCAAATAAATCACAGTCCTAACATTGCTTGAGTTGTTTTTAATTCACTTGACTTATCTCTGCCTCTTTATCACTAGGCAGTGTTATATATCACAAAAATTCCATTGCATTTTATCAAAACCGCTGGTACCAGAATCTGTGGAACTATATTTACAGCCATGTATCAGTTTGGGACAAAACAACTCTAGCTTGTAATAAAAAAATTGCCATTTTAAGGAAACATTTCCCTCTAGTTCATACTTTAGTTAAAAATTTATTATGTACTAGCCTTCTTTTGGCCTTCTGTAGCTGCGTCATCCTCTGTCCGTAAAGTACAACTGAGGATGCTCTAAGAAGTATAATTTTGTTCATTCTGTCCTTAGTAGTCTGAACACTAGTTTAATGACTGACAACACTTGGATTGCAATGCGGCCTGGAGCAAGGTAATGTTGAGTGGACCCAAACCACAAAATTTGGGTTTGTACATAACTTTGCCTGGTCATGTCCCCCGGCCCCAAACTTATTAAGCAGGCAACTGCCACTTTAGGGAGGATCAACACTCTCTGATGACGTCAGTGTTATTGCTGTTGCGTGCCTGACCACATTGATTCAAATGCCACCAGTGACTTTGTTGAATCTGAATTTTCACAAGTCCTCTAATTGCTACAAGAAAACTTTTACTTTTCACATCTCCCCTCTTCCAATTAGGTTTTTCGAGATTCTCTGAAAACCCCCTTAAATTACAGTGAAACGTACAATATATTTTCATGCTACTAGAAAGTGTAAATGATCTTCTAACAAATATTAAAATGAAAAATCCTCGAATATGAACAGTTTAATATTTCCACTAGCAAAATGCAACTTGAATCCTAAACATCCCCTTTTTCAGGGTATATAATGTATGTGAGTACACATTTGTATGCACGTATCATCACAAAGCTTATATTCCATGAACTGTTATGTTTCGGTCTTTACATCTCACATCCTCATTAAGTAAATCTTCTTTGCAAAATAAAATGATAGCAGGGCAAATTTAAATAAAAAAATATTTCCGCAGAATAATGTGGCTTGAACGGTGGAGGTGAAATGAACTGAAGAGTACATGCATTGTGTCACACTGGGTGAAACTATTCATTTTATTTTCTCTGCAGTAAGCAGATTGTGCTGCTGTTCGCTGTTGTATCAAAGTGATACCTTTTTGGAAGCAGTCATAAACCTTTGATGCTCTCTCAGCATGATACCTTTCCTGAATACAGAGCAATGTTATCATTTTGTCATTTGTGAAAAATTCCCTTGGGTACTGAAAAGATAGACTGTACTGTGTAAATAAATTCAAAATACTTGCAGTAGCTTTTAGAAAGTAGAGCAGGTGTTGAAATATGGAAGGGGATATACACCAATCAGTCACTACTATTCATGTATGTCATTTCATAACATTTATTTTTACTAATGGTCCCTCATTACTACTTTTTTCAGCTAACTCTGTAATGTGTTATTTTGTATCTATACAGTATGTAATTTAAGGGGTAGTCCAGTCATAACATGTTTGCTCGATCCACAAGATAGGGGATAACTTGACGAATGGTGTTTGGACACCCATGGATCACTAGAATGGGCTCTGTTGTGCTCCCATTGTACCCAAGGGAATGGAATGGCAGGTAGGACATTGTCTCGGCTATCTCCTTCAACGCCATAAAATGAATAAACAGCCAGGCACATGTGCGATTGGCTTCTCTGTTCATTTTGGGTACAACAGACTACCCCACTTAGCAGCTGGAGAAAGCCTTTAATAATCTGTAAAGTAATGCAGAATATTTTGGTCTTTATATAAATATTTTCATGGTGTATGCTTGAATAATAAAAGCGCAGGTTATTAAGTAGGTAGCAAGTTTTTTTAAACAGCCATATTGTGGAAAAAAAAGACTTAGTCATTTATCAAATTTGCTCTTTCTATATTAAGGATCAGTCATTTAGTCATGGAAATGATCCTATTAGCAATTACCAGCTATAGTATCTTTGTGTATATGGCTGCCCTCAGGACTATATGACTGTTTCTTCTATTAAAAATTAGTATACATAAATGAATACATTAATAAATACAGGTCACAATTAACCTTTTCCATAAACTTTCAAATTGTGTCGCCAAAATCAAGCAAGAAGGTGAACTCGGGCAGACCTGTCGGGAAGCGACACATGCAGGATATCGGGCGCACAATCTTAGTGAATCGCGGCAGAGTGCAGTATCGTCGGACAATGCACTTTTGGGGAATGCATCAGGAGAGGTAAGTAATTGTGCCCCAATGGGGATTATTTATCATTATCATTTTTGGAGTCAGATTCATTCTTTGACCCTTTAATAAATGTTCTTATTCTCCACTTGCATTCTGGGATATTTCTTCTAAATAATGCATAAAAAATGCATAAAACATACATACACCAGCACCAGGGACTTGAGTGACTTTTTAAAAAAAAAAGTCTCAAGTCATAAAATTGGCAGTTCTATGTTTATGTCAGTATAGTGAAGTGGTGAAAATAGTCCTGCACTACTTTAAGCAGTGAAAAGTTACAAAAACCTCAATAAGCCACAAGTCCAGCAAAACCAATGATAAAAAAACTCCCAATAAATAAATAGTATATAAAACTGCTCAGCTCCTCCTGCTCTATTACATGCTGCATAAAGATTAACCTCTTATGGACACCGATCATTTTCACATTTTAGGACACCAAGTTTTCAATCTGCCATGGTACTATATGTGTTACAACTACGGTAATCCTAAAATGATTGACAGACTCTTTGCAGGAGAAAAGGAGAAAACACACCTTAGCTTTTGTTGTGCAGTATTGTGTCAGTACCCCACATGTGTAAGTAAAAAACTTTAGGAGCACATTACAGGAAACAGAATGGAATGATAATAATCTTTATTTATATAGCACCATTCATATTCCACAGCGCTGTACAGCTCATAGGGTATATACCGTATATACTCGAGTATAAGCCAAGTTTTTCTGCACAAAAAAATACACGAATCTAGAAAAAAACAAACCATGTACTCACCTTCCGACGACTCCCCGGCAGGTCCTCTTTGATCGATTGATGCTCCAGTATCTTCTCCGTCTCCCCGTGCCGTGCGAAGCAGGGATCGTGACGTCAGCCACTCGCTAACGTCCTACTATGTACGCCAGCATCAGCACACAGTATGATGTCAGCGAGTGGCTTACAACATGATCCTTGCGATGGATGGCTACATACTACAGGGGCTGGCTGACTATATAGTACAGAGGGCTTTCTGGCTATATACTGGGGAGGCTGTGACCAATGCATTTCCTACCCTTGGCTTATACTCGAGTTAATAGGTTTTCCCAGTTTTTGGTGGTAAAATTAGGGGTCTCAGCTTATACTCAGGTCGCTTATACTCAAGTATATACGATATATAAAAAAGTAAGACATTACAGATGTCTTATAATATTATATAATAATCAAATGAAACAATTGAAGTAAGGTCCTTGCTCACCAGAGACAATGAACCAGTCATCCTTTAAGGTGGCAGTCTCCAACCGCCAGGTCACGGCCCAAGACTGTGCTGTGGGCAAAAACTTAAACTTGAAAAAAAAGTTGGTACTTACCTCCGGCGCTTCTCTTCACCTCGTGGCTCCGACTTTACCTCCCCTCTTGTTTCGGACAAAGGCACATCTCTGCCATCTATGTGCCGGCAGACAGCAGAGACATTCGTCTGCCTGGAACTAGAGAGGAGGTGAAATCGGAGCAGCTAGGGAAATTGCGGTTAGGAAAAGTGTTTGGCCTGCCTGAAACAATGGGTTTTTAGGGCACATTTGAAAGTTTGGTACGAGAAGGGAAGGAGTTCCATTGAGCTTGATGGAATAGCTTTCAGGTGCCATAGCAGGTTTGAAAAGTTCCTGATGTACCAGAACAGTGCAAATGACCCTAATTTGAAAGTACACCCCTCATAAATTTTATCAATCATTATATTGAGCACTTTAACACAACAGATGTTTCATAGAAAGCATTAGCACTGGTTTGTATGAAGGACATTTTTTATTCCAAAACACTTTGCTTTGGTCCCAAAATTGATATTTGTAGAAGGGGTTTAAGAGAAACAGCATCTCCCAGTTTCTCTAGAATGCTGTAATATCTCAAATGGGGTCAAAAACTACTGTTGAGGTGCCCCAAAGTGCTAGGATGGTAAGGAATGTCTATTGGCTCTTGGAGGGAAAATTTTGCTGGAGCAGATTTCAGGTATGGAGCCCTTAAGATAGCAGGACTGTAAAAACCTCCAAAGAGTGACCCCCTTTTGGAAACTAAAACACTCAAGGAATACAGTAAGAATATGTTTGAGGTTGCAAAACCTCATTGATTACATTTTATAAACTTTTAAGGGGGGGGGGTGCAAGATCATATTCTGTAATAGATTTTTATCTCTATCTTTAAAAGGGTATTCTAATGAAGACAAGATTCTTAAATATACAATAATTTGCTGCTATTAACAAAAATACAGCATTTCATATAATTCCAACCTGTCAGTACACAATTTTGCATTTTTGTTTGGTTAGATGCACAAAAAACATAAGTTTTGGTGTGTCTATTTTTTGTATTTTATTTTTTTACAGCATTCCCGGTTCATAAATTATTTTATTTTATCGTACGTGTAGATAAAGACAGTACCTTATATGTACGGTTTGTGTGGTGATTGTAATTTTTTAGGTTGTGTGGGTATTTTATAAAATATGGGGCATTTGGGGGACTTTTATTTAATTTTTTTTGGAAACTATTTTTTACTGTCCCACTCTAGGAATTCACAAGTGATTATGTGATTGCATGTGAAGGTAATGCACTACTGTATTGTTGTATGGCAGTGTATTAGAACATTCAACCTATGCATATGTAGGATCTAGTAGGCAGCTACAGCTGGCAGTCAATGGGTCTTTCGTTTGACCCCAGGGTTGCTATGGAGACAATGGACATCGCAATGGGCAAGGGCAGAGGCCTTGGGGCAGACAGCTGGTCTCCTGCACGGATTTTACTGGCTCTGCTTCTGAGCTTGTGTGATCACAAGTTGTAAATAGCATTTTGCTAGGTGACAGATTGATGTTCTATAATAGCAGATCCAAATAGACTGATATGTAACCCTAACAAGTTCTTCGGTCAATGTACCTTTCTTATGCACTGCGTTAATTACTTTACTATGTTTCTTCCACGAAAACTTATTTGCACAAAAAAATCTGAGGTTTAGATATAAAGAATATCATGGGGCATGTGCCATTTAAACATTCTACAACCTGGGACCAATTAGGGGATCAACATCTGATCCTGTCTCAGGAGGACAACCCCCGCCCATGGAGAACCATTACAGAAAAATCAAGTTTTTAGAATGATAATTTTAGTAGATGAAAACATCCCAAGGTGGTTTCTAAAATACAGAGCAAAGTATATTTTGGTTGCTTGTGAGTATTGTTCATACCAAAATCTTGTACAAGTGTATAATTGTAATAGTAACATTAATGATATAATAGGCTTATTATGTCGGCACTGTGTTTTTTTTTATCAGGGATTCTAAGGGATTCTTTACCAAGGCAAAGATGCTTTGAGAAAACATTAAAAAACAAAAATATAACATAACAAAAAACAATTATAGTAAAAAGATTATGTAAAATCAGCTACAAATGCATCTTAGCTGTCTGTCATAAGTAAAGGGATCCACGGATGCCTCTTAAAAGACAAAAGAGATTGAAATGCTGATATATAGATCCATATTTCAGGCTCACAAGTGATAAAATAGTTCTGTAATAAGAATATTGTCATTCACTTTAACAGCACTGAATCAAAGTTTCTCATGTACTCTTACCAGAGCAGTATGAAATAAATCAAATTAACATTTACTGTTGAACTTTATTGCCTGGAAAAGAAGTTGGTGCTGTAAGTTGTTCCAAGACATGTTCACGAACTTGACAGAATATTCTTTTAGCTTTTGGCTGTCTTAGGCTCAGTTCAAATTTGCGTTCTGCAGGTTCAGTTCCTACTTCCATTATGAATTATACTGTAATTGGGTTCTACTTTTTCTATGTTGGATATACCGGGTTGCTCTTGCCTGCTGTTTAAAAGGGGAAGCAGGAATATCTTGCATCAGAAATCGCTATTATGCAAGAAATTCTGTTCATGCAGTGTGGGCAGCCTGTTCAGTCAGTGAATACAGGCCCAGCAAAGCTATGTGTCTTCCCATTGTTGTCTATGGGTCTCACGCTTTTGCAGATTGCATTCAGGTGCATCATTTTTTTGTGGACCAATTATTCATTCTGTTGCTGAACAGAAAATCATTACTTAAAAAAAGTTTATATAGAGGCAAGATGACAATTACATCATTTAAGTCAGTCTACAGATGACACACGGACCGTTTTGGCAGACAAGGGATTAAAAAACTGCCTAAAGAAGGGACCTACTATCTGGAGTTTCTGGACCTAGGAAAACAACGTTCATGTGAAAGAGGCCTTCAGCTGTATTTTTGTTCATGACTAAACCCAAGCAGTGCCTGGATTTGGACTATTTCCTCTGTGTCACTGGGGGATATCTATCGGGCTTCACATTAGTGGCTTTTACGGTGGCTTCAGTGGCTTCACATCAGTGGCCCTCAAATAATCACAAGTACTTGCTTAGGCTACATGCACACAATGTATGCCAGCTGTACCGTAGTACGGCGGGCATACATCGATGCCGCGGAGGCGTATACAGCGTATAGGCATATACAGCGCATGGCACCGTATTCCGGTGTGCTGTACTGTACCGCTCCCATACACGTATAGAAGTGTATGGGGGATGTATATTGGCCGTATATATGATGGCTGTATATATGTCCCCCATACTTGTGTGTGAATGTAGCCTTAGAGCTGCGTAGGCCTCTTGATGTATTGGGCTGTGCCGGAGCAGCGGTGTGCCTATCATATGCCAACTCCACTGTCTCTGTCTATGAAAGCCGAGCTGTCTACCTGGTCCACACACTAATCTGCACTATGGTCATCTGCCTTGCGTGAACTTTTCGATTCACTTATAATTTGTTGTCTTTCTTTAAATTTCCATCTGCATCCCAAAGTCTTTGATAATTGGTGCCAACATTGTGTAAATGTATTTCAGTCAGTATTATTAGTATATTTATAAACACATCCTGACACAGTGAATTAAATATGATTAGGACTATTTTTACATTTAGGTACAATTGTTTCATATAAAAACTCTTATTTTAAGGTTCTCTGTGTGCCAGCTGCCTGTTGATCCAATCAAAATGATTGTAAGACAATGCGTCATGAGTATGCAGGGGGCACAATTACTATTTTAGAATGAATTAATCCAAAAAGGCCCAAGGCAGCACAAACAAATAGAACCCTGCCGTCAAATACATAAGCAAAGCCATAGAAAACTGACTGTGCAAAATTCATTTGGCTGAATTAAAATACATGATTGTACAAACAGGCACTATGAAATTTAACCAGTAAGTACATAGTACCATAGTAATTAAAATAGTAAATGTAAAGCAGAGCATATAAATTTGTAATCTCCGAGGATGATGAGCAATTTATCCAGGAAAGGATTCTCGACTTTCTCAAGGATGCTCGCTGGTTATGATGATGAATGATGTGCTCAGCAAGGCAAACTCAACTTCAGCAGAAAATTATTGATATGAGACACTGTGAGACCATTACCATAGTTCGTTCCAATTAAGCTATAACCATCAATGCATTTCTCTATTAAAAGCCTAGTAAAATAATGAAGAAAAATAATCAGAGCTGTTTTAGTGATGAAATAAAGATTGCTTACTCAACAGTTCCACTGCAATATTACAGTGATGCAGGATGTGAAATTGACAGCAAAGAGTATAGACAGAAAGGTTCTGCATATTCCAAAAAGGGAGATACTTGATTAGACAATCACTATGTGTAATACTATTTAAATATATAACATCCTCAAAAAATGTGTAAACACATTAGTCTATTTTAGCCTTGGCTAATAGGGAAAATCTAACATGTTCAGGATCTGACTGTAACATCTGTGCCCATGTAAAGTATGGCAGTAGATGCACAGATGACTGTTACTTTGTACTAAGTTTGCATTCTGTCCTGCACTAGTGTGATCACTCCACTCCTGCCTTCCTAATTGAATTCCAATGCACCTTTCTGTCTTGTGTTAACTTTGTTCTGGACTCCAGACAGTTAACTAGCTGTGATGGACAGTTGCCTCCTCCATTCACAATCCTTTCCTGATATTCTGGATGACAGTTAACAAATCCAATCATTTTCTTGATTCAGACTTTGATATCTCATAAGAGGGTAGTTCGGCCTATTCACAGTGATAACTATCTTTCTTGAAGCCTTCTTTGGAGCTTGTTAGTGTGTTCTGGACTGTCATTTTTTGGCTTTTTTAATCTATGCCTCTGACGGTCTGTTTGTCTCTTGTTTCTGTACTGCATTGTCCTCTTGGACAATGCAGGCACTATTCTTCTGTGCTTGTATTATCCTGTTTGGGGTATTGAAGGGACAAGATTCGGGGATGACAAACAAGACAGTAAGCCCTAAACTGAAGCCCAAAAATGTCACCTTCCTGCTTACTGGGTCCACCCTAACCAGTGGCCAGTACCTGGTTGACCTTCCCTTCCTATTGCAAAGTGAGGACAAGAAACAAGACTTACGAAACAATAAAACAAAGTGAGGTCAGAGGTCTGGGTCACTGCAGAAATAACAAATACGGCACAAAGTCAGAATACAAAGGGGTAGTTGGAATACATAAGCATAGTGAAGCACAGGTCCGGCATCGTAACACAGTGAAATATAGGACATGTCCTATATTTTGTCATGTTGTAGTGAGACAACGTGTGCTCAACGCAAAGTGACCATACGCCATAGGCTTCAATTAGGACCGCTATCTGGCCACAAATGATATGGCCCCCATTCTGGGCCTGTGACTGTACTCTAACTAATAGCAACTGTAATAAAATAGGTAGAAAATCTTACTTTTGAAGTAGATTGCTTGTCAATTTTTGTCGTCTTTAGGAATCAGTCATGAGAGAATATATTCAGACATTGATTATCCATGTAACCACAAATCAATGTGTCTATTTTCGCAGACATCTTTCTGAATATTTTAGCATCCCTTAGATCAGCATCTATACCATATAACAGTTTATTTGGCTAAATTAAACACTTCACCTGGAAAATATTCTTTCAGAAATACATTTCTGAAAAATGCAATGTGCTTCATAAATATGGGCAAAAAATGGGGCGGTATTTTGTTGCCTCTTTAACCTACAGTATTTACATACTTAAGTTATAGGTATCTGTTTTTCTTTGAGAAAAAAAAAAGATAAGCACTATGTCAAAGAATAAAAAGAATGCTAAACCTCCCAATGTTTGTCTTTTTGGAAAACAGTTTTTTATAAGTACTGTATCATATAATATAATAGTTTCACACCAGTATGCATGTTTTTCCCATTGTTGTGTGGCATTGGACGTAATATGTTTGTGACTATGTATCTGTGACCAGTATGAGGAAATAACATCTTATGTACTGGAAAAAAAAACAAAAATAATACCGTAAATATGTTTCTAATGTGTTTTCTAATATAATAATTATGATAATAATTATTATAATGATAATAATAATTTCTTTATTCAGATAGCGCACACAGATTACACAGCACTGCACAGAGCTTGCCAAATCAGTCCCAGTCCCCAATGGGGCTCACAATCTAATCAACCTACTTTAAGAAATTATTCTTGGTCGAGTTCCCCTTACTAACAACTTTTCATCATTCTTTTCAGATAACATTAGCCGTTGTACCATGAGTCTATGGAGGCTAACAACATGCTTGGATCTGATCTCTCTGTGTTTGTTATATACTGCCCGGCTATAGTCCTCTATTGGCATCATTTCTAACAAACATCTTATCAACCCATGTTCAGTCCTTCTCAGTGGCAAAGCTAGAGTTTCAGCACAGGGGTGGGGGGCACATACATCTGAGTGGGCCCCCAAACAAATGCTTTTAACTACATTGGCACATAATACTATTTCAGTGCTTCTAGCATTCAGCAGGTTCATGAAGCAGAAGAACGCTGTGTGTTCTGTGAACTCTGCCCTTTTCACAGCGTCATTGGGGGTCATTTATTAAGGGCCCGATTCGCGTTTTCCCGACGTGTTACCCGAATATTTCCGTTTTGCGCCGCTTGTACTTAAATTGCCCCGGGATTTTGGCGCACGCGATCGGATTGTGGCGCATCGGCGCTGGCATGCGCGCGACGGAAATCTGGGGGCGTGGCCGAACGAAAACCCGACGTATTCGGAAAAACCGCCGCATTTAAAAACCGAAAATGTGTCGCATAAGGACCGCTTACCTTCACCTGGTCCAGCTCGGTGCATTCCGGCGCGATGAGTTTACTTTCAGCGCAGCAGCGCCACCTGGTGGACGGCGGAAGAACTACCTTATTAAATCCCGGCCGGACCCGAATCCAGAGCGGAGAAGCCGCCGCTGGAACGCGAATGGACCGGGTAAGTAAATTTGCCCCATTGTGTCTCCCCCATCACCTGTATCTCCTGCTACCTTGGAGCTCCCAGCGCACACAGCTTTCTTCTGTGACTTATTACTGCAGAATTTGCCACCCTGGTGGCTGTGACAGAGAACATAATAATTATAATTCTATAATTATAATTCTTTATTTTATATAGCACCTACAGATTACACAGCACTGCACTTGCCAAATTGGTCCCTGTCCCCTTGGAGCTCACCTACCAGTAGGTTTGGAGTATGGGGGGAAACTGGAGGACCCGGAGGAAACCCAAGCAAACTGGAGAGAACATACAAACTCTTTGCAGATTTTGACCTGGGTGGGATTTGAACCCAGAACCCCAGCGCTGCAAGGAAGAAGTGCTACCCACTCAGCCATCTTGCCGCCCTTGTTATATACTGCCCGGCTATAGTCCTCTAACATCTCCACACTCTGTCCCCTCTGTCAATATAATATCCTCTAGATCAGTGATTTTCAACCTGTGTGCCGTGGTGAACTTTTGCCTGAGTATATGAACTGTTGGCAGAATACTCAGCATATGAGCTGGTACTTTTAGGACTTCGGCAGTATACTGCATATAACAATGAGAAATGTAAAATGAGAAATACTATAGTCATGAGGCTGGAGTACTACAAGTACCAGCTCATATGCTGATTATATGAGCTGGCACTTGTACTCTGGCCTCATGGCCATAGTACTTCTCATTGTACCCCTTTATTTTGCAGTATATGAGCCACATAAATATCAGCACCATATACTAAAAACAGGGAGAACTTTTGAGGAAGAGCTCCGTGTGTGTCTTTCCACCATTCCTGCCAGGATATCCCTTTTGTGTTTATCGAAACAGGCCCAGGTTTCACAATGAGTGGGTAAAATAAATTTAAAATCTATATTATTAACTATATGTATTATATGACTGTTTTAGTGTCATTTTGTGCTATTTTGGTTGGTGGTGTGCCCCAGGATTTTCTAAGTATAAAAAGTGTGCTGCGGCTCAAAAAAGGTTGAAAATCACTGCTCTAGATAACAGCTAAGTGCTCCACAATGTGCCCCCTGCATATACAGATAATACACTGTGAGCCCTCAATATATTATAATATATACTACCGTATATTTCACCCTCATTAATTCATATCCTACACATGCAAATCCTAATTAATTTAGATAACAGAGCATCCCCAGTAAATATGTAGCCCCAGCACATGCCCCCCACTATTTATGTAGTCCCAGGCTTTAAGCACATGCCCCCTCAGTAAACAAGTAGCCCCCCCACATCAGGAAGAAAAAAAGGGGTTTCCCAGCTCACCTCCAAGGTCACGTTGAAGTCGGCACGGAACCCGCCTTGTTTGCACAGGCAAAATACTGAGAAAAATAAATTTGATGGTCCAGCCAACAACGGTGATCTTTCAGACTTTTATTTCGTCAAATTTCATTTATCCACAGTGTTAATCCATAGTTCCTACGCGTTTCGAACGAACTAGTCGCTCTTAGTCATGGAACTAAGAACTAGAATACCCGACGAAAGTAAATGAGCCCCTATGTCTTAGTCTGCCTCAATATGTCAATGTATACACTCAGCATATATGTCTGGAGCTTTGCCATTGTATACACTGAGCATATGCAAGAAAACTATATGTGAATCCAACCTAATCTGTACATCTGTAACATTTTAAAAGTGAGAGGAGAAACTGTTTATGCTAAAACTGCTAAAATCAATTAGGAGGGTATTGTCTATATTTCAATGATGTCTGGGAGCTCTTTTTTGTGAGTAAACTATCTAGAAACTACTATGCTCAGAGCTGGATACATAAACACAAAGTAGATCATACAGAAACCCACAGTCTGCCTGAAATTCAGATCTGCCTTATCAACAGAGAAATAAAATAGTGGGGCAGCCTGTTTTGTTTATCAGCGGTTGTCATGGTTTAAACAGCAATCAATTGAATAAAATTTCCTGATAGACGCACACTCGGCTACTGCCCAACTCTCAATTTTTGAGAGTATAATCAAGACTTTTAATATTTCTGGTGAAAAGCTTTATTACACTAGTGGGATCTTATTTCCTATACAGAGGAGTGGGCGATTTGTCGTGGTAGGAGTGATTGGAATCCCGGTACCAGTTGTATGTTTCACATTGGACACATTGCAGGGACCAGGATCATCCAGATGGATGCATCAGCATGGACATCTAGCGTAATTCCCCTTGAAGAAAAAGAAAGAACTACCTCTATTCCAAAATGCAGAACTGAGATTCTAAGGTACTGTTTATTGCCTGCTTAATTTAGTTATCACTAATGCACAATGAAGCAGAGGATATTGTCATTGTACCTTTCCTCTTGACAATGTGGAAGGGGCAGGGTCACTCAGTTATATCCAATGTACTTTTCAAAGCCAGTGCTGGGGAATAAAATGGATGGTCCAAAAGATAATTTCAGAACTTGGCTCATAATTTTACTTCCTTTTTAGATTTTTTTTTCCTCTGAGTCGTCTTTAAAGATGTCCTTATTCTGGTGTCAGCTCTCTTAAGTGAGAAACTATCCTTCGATAATTAGGTATTGTTGCCAGGGAGTCCATTAGTTGGTTTTAGTGCAGCATTGTAACACTAGAGAATGATTTTCCTTATATATAATTTTATTTTATGCTTTCTCCAAAATATATGTACATAAAAGGGAGATAATGTAAAATCTTTTTTGCATAATGGATGCTGTAAGATAATAGAATCTCATCTGTGAACTGTGCACACAGGGTTTGTATGCTATAACTACGGAGATGCATAGGTTTGCATGAAATTTAGAAGAACAGAAGAATTTGTTTTCTGTAATCAAAGTTTTTACTATAAATGTGATAAAGCTGGCTTATTGCTATGGTTTTATTGGTTTTAACTTCCATAACCCCAGCATTAATGGATTTCCATGTAATGCATGGATGAGAAACATTTAACGTTCAGTGAGAGCAATTCATATGGAACTGTGGAGAAACATCTTAAGTTTTTATGAATGGATGTAATGAGCTAAAGGGAACCTGCAGCCATAAAAATTAAACATGTATGTTTTAGAGCATGTAAAACATGTATAACAAAACTCTATATCAATCTGCTGAGCTCTTTCTGCTCTATAACATGCTGTCTAAAGATTTATATTTCATTCATTCTCTTAACTTGTGATGACCAGTCCGGTCTTCTCAAATGTGCAACTGCCTAGAGCAGTGGTGGCGAACCTATGGCACTGGTGCCAGAGGTGGCACTCAGAGCCCTTTCTGTGGGCACTCGGGCCATCACCCCAGCACATCAGACAGAACTCAAAGAATCTTCCTGTAGTTCCAAGCAACTTAAAAGTTACTGCTTTAATTTTTGGTTGGCACCTCGCAATAAATAAGGGGGGATTTGGGTTGCAGTTTGGGCAATCGGCCACTTAAAGGTTCGCCATCACTGGCCTAGAGAAAATATATCATAACAAAGCTAGTAAAAAATATTAGGTATGGAAATATTTCTAGTCTGTGGAAGTAAACAGAAGAGATAACATTACAGCCAATGTACTGTGATAACATTCTAAGGATATGTAAATAACATACCCTAAAAATAAATGAGGAGATGATATCAACACTATAGCTGATACAGAAGCTTCTATAATTGCTCGCTTTTCTTGAAGACGACTGTATTGCTGGACTGGAAGTTAATATCTCTGGAGACTTTTGTTTGGAAAAAATAATTGCCTTAGAGACTAAATTGGGGAAACAAAGCTGTCAACTACATGGTTAGAATGGAGATTTATCTTCTGGTATTCTTCCAAGCTATGCTCACCACGTACACATCAAATAAGTAATAATATTGTCTCTAATACAGCTACTTTGTTCTTTAGGAACTAACATATTTAATTTAACTATTTCTGAGATAGGGCAACTTTTTTATTACATTTGGTGTAGGGACTTCTAAGGGTTAGTTAGTGAGTCCATGTGATCTGCTCATTATTTTAACACAAATAATCTTTATTTATATAGAGACATCAAATGTCATTACAGATAAAGTAGAAATAGTAGTAGTGTAATTTGGGACAAAATACTACAGAGTAACTACTACAGGAGTAACACGTTGTAGTTCTAATGGCTCCTACATTATTTTTAAATCCTGAAGGTCACATTAGAACCACACAATGTGCTAGAAATATACTCTAACTTTCTATTAGAAGATAAAAAAATAATAAAAAATCTTACTCAATGATTGGAACTAAATACAATGTTACTTGTTACTTTAGGAAGATGAATTTAAAAGTTGACCATTCTATTCTATTTTTTAATAAACATGGTTGCATTATAAATTGTACTAAATATCTTATTTGTACTAAGTATATTCTATTTTACTGTAGAACAAAGCAGACAGAATTACCTAGACCAGATGTTAACAATTTGAAAAACTCTGACTTTATGACAAAATGATAACTATAGAAAAAATAGTTTGGGGGAAATGTATAAAGCCTTGTTCAGTAGTTTTCTGGGTAACAAGTCTTTTATAAAGAGTCCCATTTACTTTTGATGGAAGTGGGACTGTCAGGAGGTGGACAGAGGCATGAATGCTATGGCCCGCTGTATTTACAATAGTCTTTTCTAGAGAACCAGTGGAGGCTATGGCTAAAATCTCCGCCAGGTCACCTTGTCTAAACAGGTCAAACCTGGTTTAGATCCCATCAGGACCTATTAAGAGGTTGGAGATGTAGGACTTTATGGGCCAGTGGGACAGCAGTCTTAATAACTTCCCCCATATAAAACTCTATGGGTTAATGAGAAGAGCCAAATCTTTATTGTATTATTGCTTTATTGTCTAAAGTACCCAATTCTTCATAAGGGGAAGACACACCTTATTGGATCCCTAGGGTTCCTGGGCCCAGGAAAAATTTCATCCTTCTGACCCTCTCAAGTTACGCCCCTGTTTATGTCGTAAAGCAAGTAGCTGTCAATGTCTAGAATAAAACCAGAAAATTGGGGTCTAGAAATGATATAAAACAGCATTAGAAAAGATCAATGTGTGGCCCATCTTGCTGAACTGATCTAATCTGCTTCTATTTGATCCATTCAAACTGTAAAACTATTCAATATTTCAATATTGCAGATGATAAACTAAATATAATGAGTAACACAGAACAGATAATATTATACATAGCTGTGGATAGTATTAGGTTGAGAAACTACACTCATTGCTATAACTTGGTGGATAGTAAATTCATATAGAAGAACCTATGCCAGATGCCTGCTGCAATGTCACATATAATTAAGAATGAGGCTTTGAGAAATGATATAAAGACATCTTCTTAACCAAATATATATATTGCTATCCAGTGCACCGAGTGCCACCTATAATTCTTTCTTCTGGACGAGAGGTTTACAGGTAAACTTATTCCAAGATACACCGTATATGACAACCAAACAACTGAACATTTTATATACAGTCTGTTTAATAAAAAAAATCATTCAACTGGTAAATAGTTATAATTTTTTTGAAAGCCAAAACATACTGAAAAATATGTATGATAAAATGGACATTTTGTAAGCAATTAAAACAGAAAAAAGTAGTTTATGATTTAACAAAACCAAAGTGTAATCCTGCAAAACAAAGCAAACTCTGCATCCATAACTGATCACTTTTCTGTCTTCTGGAACACATCAAACATATCTCTAATTTATCACAGTAATGAAAACAAATCACTAAACATTTGTAAAAGGTGTGACCCAACAAGACAGTGCTAGGTATAGCTATGAACGAATACATTGTACACAGCAGTCATGATGTACAAGGTAAGCTCACTAGTTCTTGGACTGTGGCTTATACTGAATTTATTATACAAAATACTATGGTAAAAGGCTTATTGTTTAGTTTCTTATTTGAAGTAATATAGATGTGTTCTAAAATTGACCTTCTTGCAAAACTACAAAAATAACATTTTTACTATGTTGGTGATTCATGAAGGTCTACTCATACTTCAGTCCTTTTTGACAGAAATACCCATTTCCGTAATTTACCATTTTTATTGTGCCATGGATTCTTTTATGTTTCCCACACAAGCTGAAAGGTCACCTCAAGGTTATGACAAGAGGTGCAAGGGAATCTATATAGTTAAATTTAGAAGGAAAGATATATCGGCATGACATGGGAAGAGGTGACCTTTATTACAGTAATGGCTGAGCTGGTATTGCTATATGTCCTATAGACATAAATGGGAAACAGCATAGCACAGTGGGTTACAATGTTTCAGTAGATCATCATTTACAAAAACAGCAGGAATGGTTGTGCTATACCATATCTATAACACCTATTTACTTTCATAGGGGTGATTGATATTGCGTTGCACAGCCAGATTTTTGTTTTCTTTGCAGTCTTTGGCCCCTATGTTCCACTGGGTATTCCCAAATAAAATGTCACCACATTTTCACAAATATAGCTAGTGACAGGTTCCTGTAGAGCCTTATTGACAAACTGACAGCTTTCTTTGAGCTAAAATTTGTTTGCTTCACATCCCCATAAATCAACTTTATATCATATTACCTTACATCAGAGGGGGCATATCTCAGTCAGCCCCTCCCATCTACTCCCCATGACTTCTTTCTATTTAGCAGTTTATGTCATGTGTTGAGGTCCTGTACCCTTTACATTTGCAAAATGTACCCTATGTATGCCTCCATTGATATCTTCTACTCCTCCCCATCCTCCATGGAAGCTACTGTGATTTCATACTGATAAATACAGTGCAGTGCGAGTGCAGTTTACAAATGTTAGGAGGCTAAAGGTCCTAAAATTATATGATATTAATGTAACGCAAGGCAGAGCTGTCAGTCAAAATAAGGGGGTATGGTTTACTGGCAGCCCAGGAGAGAGGAGGAAGAAGGGAGTCAAAGCCAGAAGACATGAGTCAGAAAAGTCAATACACAGCTGTACTGTATTTGTTATAAATTGTAGCCATCATGCCAGTGTAAAGAGAGCATAAAACTTTTTAAAAAGCATAAACAGAAGCAAATATTGTGGTGAACAATAAAATTAATTAAAAACAGATCATGTGTTAAATTTAATTTTATTCATACTCCAAGCAGTAATATACTATAACTGAAATAGGAGAAGAGAGACTACATTCCTAATGTCAATAACTAATGTTCATCCACTACTACAGTTCCCAGCACTGCATTTTATGCACCCTACACAAAATTAAAGAAACTTGTAAACCAAATAGGTAACTATACATGGAAATAAGTAAAATAGAGAGGGAGAGAAGGTTCTGAATATGGCATGTAGGGATTTAAGGACAGGAAAAAGTGACATGACAGCTAATATGGCTTACTATGATTGGTAAAGGATAGCTACTGATTGGAAAGTGGAAAAAAATAATTCCAGTAAGACTGTACAGCAATTGAAAATAACAAGGATCCATTGTGCTTAAGGCACACTATTGTAAATGGGCTAAAATGTATTTCCTGCCATGGAATGTACTCTTAGACAGAAACAGTTTTCTGTTATTTTTGTGCTTTCGTACAATAATGTAATTACATTTGTACCTTTTGTATAAAGCTATCAAAAAAAAATCAAATAAATTATGTAGACAAAGAAATGCCCCCCTGCAGATGGCACGGATGTGTATGTGGACTCTTACAACTTTATGGCATATCTGGATGACAGGTCCACATATGCATGTCATGAGTTCTTTTGACAAAATTGCATAAATCAATATTGCTGAAGATAAGCTTTGTAATATACATTATTAAAGAAATATGTTTCTGTGCCCTTATTTTTCCTCTTGCTTCCTTACTTCTTTCTTTAAACAGTTTTCAGATTAAAATGGTGAAATATATTAACTGAACAGATTAATTTGATTTTGAAGGGGAAACCGGTTCAATAATTGTGGCTCACCTTTTCAGTTAAGGTCTTTTACATGTTGAATTAAAAAAAATGCACATAAAACATCATCAAAATTGTTTACAATGCAGTATAGATGCTGTGTGAACTGCAGTGTATGAATGGATGCTCGACTGGACAGGCCTCACATGGCTTCCAGATATGCTGCTCGCTGCAGAAGAAAGAGCAAAAAAGGCACAGAGATGCTGCTTTCCTTAATGAAGTATATTAAAAAGTTAACTTTGTCACCTGAGATATTCTTTTCTGAAATAGAAATAAATTTGCCCCAAGGTTTAGTTACTCTTTCATTTAAAATCTCTTTATCAATAGTCTAAAATCCTGTAAACAAACAGCATCTTACCTCAAGTCTTTTTTATGTTTAAAAGTGCCTTTTGATGTGTAAATAATAGGGTATGAAAAATAGACAGCATTGAAAATTGAAATTAAACCATGAAATACTACTTCCTATATTAAAGGGCATCTACAACCAGGATGGAGGATTGTAAACCAAGAACACTGACATACTGGTATGTGCCCCCTCAGCAGGATCCACTCTTCTTTTATCTTCTCATGCCATGTTTTTTATAAAAAAAAGTTTTTTAAAATTATACAACTGTGTCTGAGGGGCTCCAGGCTCCATGGGTGTTAATGGAGCCTGGAGCCCCTCAGGCTCATTTGCATCATTTTTAAAGGATTTTTTTCTTAAAAACAAGGGCATAGGAAGCTTAAAGAAGAGAAGATCCTACCAGTGGCGGCACACACCAGTATGTCAGTGTGCTTGGCTTACAATCCTTCATCCTTTTGTTAGATGTCCTTTAAGAATAGTTTGTGTCAAGTTGGAGCACACCTTTAAAAAATGTATTATAAAAAACACAATTAGAGGACATTTAGGCGCTAAATCTAAATTAGATAAACGTAAAATTATTTTTCACTTTTACAACAGAGAACACTAATAGTATTGGATGTAAGTGATATAAACATGGCTTAGAAAAAATATATATCATCTTCATTTTAGAAATAGCAAGATTAGATAAAAAGTAAATAATAGTAACGTTTCAGAAATTGATGCAGCTTAATCACCAGTCTAAAAAAATTTATATTTTCTTTCTGGGTGAATGTCAATAGTTTGAAATAAATGTTTTAATAGTTTTTTTCTCATTTTCGTTTGCATAAAAAACAAATTTGTCATCTTAAAGTTGATATATTGTGCTATAAAGCATATGTGATTGTACCATGCTAAATACTGGATGGTTTCCTTAATACTGAAATATGTAGAAAGTGAAGGGTATATAGCTAATTGTGCTAGCATTGCATTTGGAGTTTACGTCTAGAATGTTAGACAAAGATATGACAAAGCATGCTGTCACAATAGCAAGCACAACGTAAAATACATTGATAAATCATAGGTATATATGCATTCTATGTAAATACATTTTTAATTTCCATGCAGTGTAAGAACAATGCTTAATAGGGTGATTGGACTTTTAAATAAAACACAAGAAGATGTTACACAGTAAATATCCTGAGATTCTTCAGTTCCAGTGTTTCAACAAACTGGAGACAATTTACTCAAAATTATACTGGGTAAGAATGGCATGTGCCCCTCTTGGCACTCACTGTCCATGTCAACATTTTTGCAGTGAATAATTCATTAAACTACACTAAAATAATATAAGGGTGAGTTTAAATAAAGAATAAAAGATTTGTTGAATGCCACCACTTGATATGATAGGGGTCATTTATAAACCAACCAAAAAACTGTAATAATAAAAACACTGGTCTGTCTCTCATTCTCAATTAAAAAGCCACAGCACCAAATCATTCTAATATACTCCTTAATAACTATTAATAGAACCAAAGTCTTTTTCCGACCACCAAGTAGTAAATGTGCCAAATCTATTGAAAGATGTCTAGTAAAAACTGTTTAAAAAGACAGCAATCCAGTATAAAAATATTCAATGATCATTTTGATATCTCCACTGGTATTTACATGAAGATGGTCTATTTTTATCCCTGGTGATGTTAGGCAACGTTAATACCTGTCACTCATACTGTGCCTTGTATTGATTTCATACAACATGAGGCTCTAAAGGAGGAGTGGTGTCTTGTTGTATTCAGTTCAGTTGGCTGTAATGTGGCATTAAGGAGGATTTCAGGTCAATGAAGGTAGAATAAAAGGACTGTTCTTGGATAAAAAAAAAAAACTTCATAAAACAAAAAGAAAAACAAGTTCTCTATCAGGGGAAAAGTGAATTTATATATTAAATGCTAAATAACATGTACATGGTATATTGAATATACTTTTGGGCATCCTGTAATCTATTAAGCAGCACAATTACATCCCAAATTTTTAACCTCATTTTGTTTGCTACAATTCCTTCTGACCTTAAATATTTTGTGTCATTATTGCAAAGATTATTCATTGTGGGGACCTACCTGATGTGTGATATTTGTAAAAGCCTCATAAACTCACAATAGATTTGGAATAATAGGGCCCAGTATAAATGTACACATCCCTATTGAAAATAGTTACCAAGCAGCCTAAAAATGAGCTCCATAAATGTTGTTTGATAAATGACCACCTCTGTGCTTTATAAAGCAGGGTTGAAATGAATCTTACACCAAGTTTTAATTACAGCCTATCTAGGTAGAAAAAATATACTGCTCTGTATAAGGTGTATATAGAAACTGGAATCCAGCGATGGGTAAAAGATCAGTGCATTAAGGTGGATTCCTAGGTAATGTTGACATGTATCATTTCATGTGCCATTATACATTTTTAAGGAGTGATCATTGAGGGTGAACAAGAACTAGAAAACTGTAGTAATGAAAAATGTCCAAACAAATAAAACAAAAATAATATATAAAACAAAGTACAGTTGTGTCAAAAACCATGGTGGTTGAGTAATGAAAGTGAATAGAAAAACATATGGTGGTTGAAATCCCATTCTTGTAGTATCAGAAAAACGTTAAAAGTGTATCTCAAGCAATAGTTCAAATGGCATGTCCGTCTTTCACGGAAGATCTGCATTGTTAAAAGTTGAAAAATGATCTGTCTCTTTTCATGTCCTTTCATCTTATGTGAACACGTGTGAACGTTGTGATACCCGTGCACATACATTCATATCAACATAGCATCTGCTAGTTAATTCTTTCCAGCTCCACCACATACAGTTAACTACTACCATCAAAAGTATAGTCCATCAGTTAACATAGTATAACCAGTAGATGAGGTTGAAGAGTGAAAATGTGATAGGGAATATCATTCTTGACCATCTGTCTATGGCATTAACATCAGTCAGATCTGGGATTTTAATTTTTAACTGTGAAGATCTTCTCCGTAGATGGTTCTTTTTGCCATGAGGAGCAGTTCTGTCCATTGCACGGCGCCCAAATCCATCACGAGTAACACTCTGTTTTCTGTATTGAATTCCTGAGTTATCGAAAGATGTTGTTGAATTTCTAACATCCGTGACACTTGTTGTAATTTCATTGCCAGTGACTTCATTATGAATTTCGAGTGTTGTGAGCAATATATTACCATGGGCATCCACCTAAAAAAAAACCCCAGTAATTAAGTTAGTGGATAATGTAATAATATAAAACGTTATGTTATGTTAAATAATGGTTTCCCACTGAAGTAGTGTATTCTTGGAAACTTATTAACCAATGCAGTCCAGCTGCTAGGTCCTGAGAAAGAAGGTTGCTCATTCTTTCACTAATATGGCTACCACTGTGATGCATCGAGCCACTCATTGCGTAGGGACCAACAATATGGTGCCAAAAATGATCTCTGTATTTTTTTTTCTTAAAATTAAACAGGGCTCCCTGCCTGTTTATAAGTTATGGCACATCCTAGTGACCATACTGATTTTTTTTTTGTCTTTTTTGGTCTAAAAGGTATTTACACTCATGACTGATGTTCCTTAATTCCACACTGTAAGGTGATAAATATTAGCCTGAGAGAAAAATTACCTTCCTTGGTAAAATGCTTTTTATTTGCAGACTCAGTTCATGGGTGCATAAACAAATTATACTGCACGCACTAAATGTTTACTGTGCAGCAATGCTGCCAGCTGCATATAGAGAGCTATTTCTTTTCACTATTAAATTTCATTGGTTTGCTATTTATAGATTTTATGGAACAACTTTTTCATAAGAAACTTTTCTCCATGGTTTGGAACTTGACTGGATGCAATGATTATTTATTACTAATTAATGAAATGGTGGCTAGTAGAGGTGCAATGTAACAATTGTTTACGCAACCAAATCTGGATGGAATTTGGATAACATACATACAATACAATTTAGAATGGTCCATTAGTGTCAATACCAGTCTATGGGGCACATGTACCTTTGTTTTGGCTTTCTCTTGTGTTTTTTGACAGTTTGTGGTACATGTGCACTTTTGAGACTAAGACAACCTCCCTTCAAAGTTCGCCTTGGTCTTGCTTTCTGCACTGTTCCCTACATTATAACTCTTAATATGAGGAAGTTGCAACTTTTTGAACAAGCGTCTCAAAAAAGTTTCAAATTTTGCGCAAATCCATACATTCTCTTGCCAGGCTTAGGAAACCTCAGAGCCATTTGTGATTTTAGGGGGACTTTTTTTTGCAGCTTTTATAAGAAAAGATGCAAATGCCCTAAGGAACTAAACTCTTAAGATACATCTAATCAGCAGTAAAGGAGAAAAAGAAAAAAAAAATGCCAGAAACACAAAGCCTTATGTTAGCAATCAGTGACAACACATGGCCCATGCAGTCTATTAAGGACACAATTTGATAATCTCAGACAACCCCTTTAAGGGATTCACTTCAGTACCTACAACCCTAGAATTAAAGAATTGAACTGCAGCCATTGACTCGTCTATAGGAAATATTGAAGTATTACATTTCAACAGTCAGACAAGGGAGGCATCCATCAATGTTTCAGTATAGATTTTACTGAACTGAACCTTTTTATTTATTGTTTTCTCTTATCTAATATAAAAATGTATATATTTTGTGTACCTGTGCCTTTGGAGTTCTTCGAAGAAACCACTGATGATCAGGCAGGCATAATTATTATTCACCATTTATTTCTGTTCACTGAGCATGCCATTCAGATCCTGTGTTTAGCTGCTGAGTTTACAATGCTGACAAAATTGTCAGACCTGAATATGCCAGGCGTAAAGCATACACTATTTTTCCTTCTTATCAGACCGGAACTGATTAAATAAATGTTTCAACAATATTATTATTAAATGATGGAGCCAGGCACACATGGCGAACTGTATGGGAACACTGACTATTGACTAAATTGAAATTTCACTGGAGTGGCGATTTTGTTTACCGCTGCAAAATGTATGTGTTCAAATTTATTACAGGACATGTTTATTTACAAAGTGCATAGAAGGAGATTTCATGCGATTAACTCAAGATTGTATCCTGTTCCTGTTCACGAAGATGGCAGCACAATTTATGATTCCCACAGGTACATAAGTGCAGGGGCTGATTGATAAATTAAAGTGGCCCTGGACAAAAATCAAGAAGGGGCCTCATGTTGTGGCTTGGTCCAAATTGTTAGAAGGAGAGCCAACATAAGTGGGCAGGGTTAGTAAATAAAATATAGCCACATTCATGGTAAGTGGGCAAATGCACAAATGCAATGGTGACATTCCTTTTACATACGTAATGAGGTACTGCAGCAGCTTAGGTATACATGGGGGTTACATGAGTACATTAGTAAAGAAGTGCGATAGATGTTATACTTGAAGACTGTATCTATGCTAAAGACTCCCCAAAGGATACCTAGTACTTTGTTTATACAAGTGTCATGGCGTAAGTTATTAAGCTATGATAGATCCTGCTGACTTCTAATTTGTACTTCAAGTTTAGTCAGATGTCTGTTTTTGTCATATAGTTGAAAACAAAACATAAACGGTATGCTTTCTTGACCCTAAAAATTAACCTGTCACAATGGACCATAACAATAATGAAATCGAGCCTTATGCTCACACTGTTTCTCCCAGTGCAGTCCACAGATCTTTTCATTTCTAGCAAACTCAAAATTATTATTTTAAATCAACATATTCTGCCATACTTTACAGATCTAAGACTACAATAGAAACACAGAAGAAAATGTGACTCAGCCTTAGAGAAGGCATCACATTAGGGGGGAGGGGTAGCCTTTTGACTTTAATTATTAGGCAGTGTGAGATTCATTTAAAAATTTCTGTTATTATTTTTTGGTGAGAGTCCAACACCCAAAAACATTACTATTAACATTATTACCAAGGATATTCAGCAGTCTGAAGCTTTTCAATTTGCCCATTTATCAAAAATGGAAACCTCTAAAATGCTCATTGTTGCCCTGATTCACTCTTGTCTAGACTACTGTAACTTTCTACTTCTGCTCACTAAACTCTCTCCCCTCCAATCTATTCTCAATGCAAGCAGCCAGGCTTGTCTCTCAGTCCAAACGCTACATGGATGCCTCCAGTTTGTGTCAGTCACTGCACTGGTTGCCTGTCTCTTTCCGAATAGAGTTTAAAACAATAACCCTCATCCACAAAGCTCTGCATAATGCTGCACTTCCCTACCTCTTTTTTCTCAACTTATCAGACTAATACCCAATCTCCAAATTTTCAAACATGCTCTTGAAACCCATCTCTTTAGGCAAACCTATCACACTCGCTAACTTCATGAAATTTCGACTCTCTCTTTACTAACCCATCCTGTATCCTGCTCCTGTCTGTTATCCGGCAAGCAGCAGATACCAAGCTCTAGGCTTCTCTGCAGTCCCATTGACCTTGGACCTTGTA
This sequence comes from Engystomops pustulosus, assembly GCF_040894005.1. Lineage (NCBI taxonomy): Eukaryota > Metazoa > Chordata > Amphibia > Anura > Leptodactylidae > Engystomops > Engystomops pustulosus. Next base: position 99,991,614 of record NC_092412.1, on the reverse strand, counting down.
TCTTTTTATACCTAGGCCTGTGACCAGGACAAGGGGGCATCCTCTACGCCTAGAGGAGAGGCGATTCTACCATCAACATAGACAAAGGTTCTTTACTGTAAGAGCAGTGAGACTATGGAACTCTCTGCCGCAGGAGGTTGTTATGGCGGACTCTATGTACATGTTCAAGATAGGCCTGGATGCCTTTCTGGAGAGAAAAAATATCACAGGTTATGGGGATAAAACATTTATTTAATTCTTAAAGGTTGGACTTGATGGACTTGCGTCTTTTTCCAGCCTTACATACTATGATACTATACTATACTATGATATGATGGCCGCCATTATTTTATTCTGTTTCTTTATAATGAATGGCTGGACCATTATACAAGCTCTTATACCTCTTGTGTCACCCCCTTATTCTCAGACTGTAAGCTCTTGCGAGCAGGGTCCTCACTCCTATTGTTCCTTGTGACTGTTTGTACTCCGTAATGTATTATTTTATTTGTATATTTCCCCTATTATTTGTAAAGCGCTACCAGATATGAGGGCTCTATATAAATAAAGTGGTTGCTGTTGGTAAACAGTGAACAGGCCAGTGTTCATCTGATTTATGAAGTATCTTCAAACTAATCTGCTGGGAGGGGACTGATACAATATTAATAACCTATAAAATCCAGTATTATAAAACCCGGAAAAGTATTTTAATTATTTGAGACAAGTAGACTTTTTATAAGAAAAAAGTTGCACAAAAGTTTCAAACTGTTCTGCAACTTGTTCCAAAGTTTTTCCTGCGCCTGGTAGGGACTGGAGTTTATTTGTGATTTTTTAACCTTGATTCGCTACAAAATTCACACAAGTTCACATCTGGATTTTAAAAATATATCAGGCGAAACACAGAAAAATTTTGGCATAACTAATTTTGCAAGACGAGTGGAAAAGTCTCTCATTTAGGTACAAAAAATATCAAATGTTCAAAAAAGTAGAAGTAAAAGAGAAAATTCTAAGATAAATTAACCCAGTTGACTTATAGGCACATATGGGCACATTTACTTAGGGTTGCGAGCTGCACTTTTGTCGGACTGTACATGTTCTCCATGGCTAAAACGGCTTGCACAGATATTTAAGAAGTGCCTGCACTGCGATTTTGTCACATGCAACCCTTTTGTGGTGCAGCTGCACTGGCTTCCATGCAACACAAATTAGGGGGCGTGTCATCGGACTGATTTTGCCCAAGCGCCTTATTAAACTTTCAAATAGTGTTGCACCACAAAAAAGATGTTGAACTCTGTCGGACCAGTGTGGGGAAGAGACAGATTAATGATTTCAGGCGCACAATATTAGTGAATTGTCGCACACAGCATTACAGACGGAAATAGCACTTTTAGTGAACTCAAGTGACCTTGTAAGTAAATGTGCCGCATTAACTGTATGGGGGGGTTATTAATCATTTGGCAGGCTGCTTGTCATAGTTCTTTGACTGCCTTTGGAGCTCCACTGTCAGATTTAAAGTGGTCTGGGCCCTTTAACAAATCTCTCTGCACTGTCTGGGATTTTTTTTAAATTATTGCAAAATAATCGCAAAAATAATTGCGGCAGCACATATGCTAGCAGGGTGAGTTTGCAATTGAATGAATGATGAATTTGTTGCACCATTGGGATTAAATTATGAAAAAGATAGCAAAAATAAAACAATGCGATTAATTTGCGCAAAACATAACAAAGATTGACCAGATTTAAAATTATAAATGTGGCTCTGTAGCTCAAGTATTAAGTATTGTTTTTCTGTGTTTTGTTTCCAAGTAAAACAATATATACATTATTGTTAATTTTAATGTAAATGCAGTAAAAAAAAATTTTTTTACCCGATTGCTTTCAAATTTAGAGCGGTCGTTGTTTGCCTTGGCGGTCTTCTCTGCAAGCTTCTTTTGCATCTGTGGGCCTCTTCCAAAAAATATGTAGTTGACAAAGGCATACTCAAGCAAGGCCAAGAACACAAATACAAAGCATCCCATCAAATACATGTCAATGGCTTTAACATAAGGGATTTTAGGCAATGTCTCTCGGAGATGAGTGTTGATAGTTGTCATAGTCAGTACAGTGGTTATACCTGAAAATTAAATGAGATATATACTAATGTACAAAAGATACATGGTGGAGTTTCAGATGGCAGGAGCAATTCATGCAGGGTGACATTCACCAGTATAGCAGTAAAAACGTCCGTACAGGTCAGAAATGTACTGATAAGAGAAGAGTGGGATCTATAATAAAGATCAAATTAAACACCACTTTTACCAACCAGAACAAAAGGTTATTTTTTGTTTTTTTCCAACTTTGCCATAATGACAATTCTCTATCCCCATTCTTGTAATGCAGACTCTTTGGAGATAGGAGTTCAGGGCCTACCACTTAATATGAATGTCGATAGGAGGGAACCCATACATGGCTGGGCTCCCCTCTATTCCAGGATCCTACAACTGTCACATGATCTGTCTAGGGTATACAGATCAGTAAAGAATTTGCATCACTGATCATCTGACTCCTAAAAAATAATTGATTTACCTTCAACAAACCATATACTACTCTGCCTTGGGTGCCCGCTCCTCTGTATGCCAATCATTGAGTTTATAGCCCTGAATAGTACTAAAGAAACACATTAAAAACTGAACCAAAACTGCAATGTGTAAAAAAGGCATAAGAAAGAAACATATTTTCGACATATAAGTCTATTACATAACTGTTTAGACATTGATCTTTCTTATGTGAACCATTTATTCCAAGCTCGGCTTAAAAATACATTCTGTTCCGCTGTTACTTGTCACAGTGGAAATGAAATAAAGCACAGCCAGTACACAGTTTACATGTAGCTCTATTTTTTTTATAACTGATCTGAGCTGTACTGGTACAAATTTTTCCTATATAATAAACATGAAATATAAAGCACAAACTTTATGAATTTTTATAAAAATATTAATCACGTAAAGAAGTACTGTGAAGGGCAAATACTCTCTCATTCACACGAGGCAGTAAAATGACAAATACTACCACCAGGGACTGTTGACATTAGGACAATATAGCATTGCATTTTGCTAATGTTGGTATTATTTATTGTATAGGTACTTCCATTGTAAAGCTGTCACTGAAAATGTAAACGATTCTACCCAGCGATGGCATTTTGTTAGCTTTTATTGCGCTGTGTTTTCCAATCAATCTGTCACATGTTGGGAAGTTCTAATTCAGTTCATTCAGCACAGTGAGAAAACTGAATTTCTAAATATTACTGCTGCACAATCTTGCTTCTGCAAGAAATGACCAAGCTGAGCTAGAAGTATTAAATATATCAATAATTCTAACTCAAGGTTGAAAGGGAACTGGTATATTATGTATAAATCACTGAAATGGCCCAGAAGCAGAAGAAATTAAATGCAAGTCTTTGCTCAAAGACGGATCCACAAATGAACTGCAGGGGTTAGAGCAAAATATAGATATGGTAGTTGCGTACAACATCCTTGACTTTGAATTTGTTATGCATCCTGCATGCTAAAGATGTCCTCTCTGTTTTATGTTTTAGTTTTAATATGCCTCTATGAATAATATATTTTAGTCTTGAAGGCATTTTGCAACAATGAATGTTCACAAAAGATATCTGGTATCTGGGGGGCCCACCACTTGTACCCCCATTGATCACTACAATTGGGGTCATGAGCCCTTTGTTCCCTTGCATTCACAATGTCACTTGTGCTCTTTGAGACTGCTGGAGACAGTCAAGTACAGCACATTGCTATTTCATCATCCTTTAAAGGAAATCGACCATCCAAATCCATCATGATAAACCAGGGACACTTACTCATAGATCCAGCCACGGTAACTTCAATCTTCTTATATTTGTTATCTATGGCCTCTTTCCTTGTAAAATACACTTTTAAAATTATGCTAATAAGTCTGAGGGACTCACAGATTCACAGGCTGTTTACAATGAGCAGAATGTGTCTAACCCCTCCCCCTGCTCCCCCCACCACCCCTCTGCCTGTGTAATCTAGCAGCAGCAGTAAGTAAAGGGGAAGGATAGACCTGCTCTACTCATTGTAACAACCAGTGAAAGACATCACTGAAGTGCTCTTGAAACACCCACCAGAGCCCTTTAGGCCCATTGGCATAATTTGAAAGCTTTATTTTTTGAAGGAAGGCCATGGATAACTAACATAAGAAGCTTGCCATATTCATAGTGCCTTGATCTATGAGTAAGTGTCCCTGGTTTATCAGAATAGCTTTTGTGGTAAATTTATTTTAAATGAAGCAGTAGGGAACATGCTTGACCTTTACTGTATTAAATCTTCTCCAATGTGGACATCCAGCAACCAGACATTAATCAGCTTTATTGTAAGTAGGTTACTAATGTTAGTTATGGTTAAACTTCTTTACAGTAAATTGTACAAATATCAAAAGTTAGTGGTAGTATTAAAAGTATTAAATACTAGGGAACCATAAAAAATTTAAATAATCGCCACTCTTCCTCCAATTTATTCCTTCTCCATATACTCTAAATCTCCTAAGCCATTAACATTTATATTTTTATGGAAACTGACTTTCAGGATAAAAAGAATTACTTGTCAATGCAAGCACCTTGCTCATACATAAGGTAGCAGAAAACACCTCTATCCTATACATCCAGTTTCTATGCCCTATATTGCTTGATGTTAGGAAGTGTGAGGTGAAAACATTTTGCATACAGTACATGAGATGTATCAACACTAGTTCAAAAGTAAAGCAGCCATTAATTTTTAAAGTCCTTTAGAAAATGAAAGCAGAATTGGAATCTGGACCGATTCCTTCACTTTGGTGTTTATAAATTCCCTATGTAGATGTTAAGGAGTTCTACCAGCAGTTGTGATGATACATAGCTGATACATCACTACCTATCTGTAGTATAGTAATAGCAGCAGAACTGTGAGAAATGCATTTATATTCCAGGATTGTAGCTGGACAAAGTGTACTTTGGTGCACTCCTGTGTGAGATGTCTTCACTGAACACATCCCCTCCCCTCTGTTCTGAGTAAGAGCAATATCAGGCTTCTGTTTAAATAATATTCACAGTCCTGCCTCTACTAATATACATGAATGCTACTTAACACTGTCTAGAGCATTGTACAGACAGAACTGCTGATAGACTCCCTCTAACAGTAAACAGTATTCAGTAATTGACCAATAGGAAATAAAAGCTACTTCTTTTATTCACTAGTGATGAGGGGATCCATCAGTATTTAGGTCCGATGGGTTCAGCCAAACCCGGACCCGAATACAAACAGCCTTGATCTGTGCTAACACCGATTTTGGATGTTATTCTTTACATGCTTAGGAATGCTTTTAAAGCTAGCTGAGACATGTAAGGGATATAAATCTGTGCTGTTACCGCTGTGGTTGGATGAACTTCTGAGTTAAGTTCGGCTTCCTGTTCTGTGGACCCGAACCTGGAATGTTCAGTACAAACCCAAACATCGCAATTTGAGTGCTCATCACTACTAATCACTACTATATTTTCTCTTAAGATTTTTTACACCGTAAAAAATTTTATTTGTTATTTTCTTTTTAATTTTTACTGAAACTTTACTGAAAGATTTATTGCTTTAATATGTAATCACCTTGATGGTCAAGGACTGCTTTTAAACACATGAAAAGAGAAAGCTTTTATTTACAATAATACCATACCAAGGGCAACTCTTGCTGCTGATGCATCATAGTTGATCCAAAAAGATACCCAGGATAATATAGTAATCAAAATAGATGGCATATATGTCTGAAGTATAAAGTATCCAATATTTCTTTTCAACTTGAAGCTCAGGGAGAGTCTTGGATAGGAACCTACAAAAATAAGAAAAATTAGGCTTTATTGTTGCTGGTGTTGAAATATGGGACCTCAGAATCCATTGTTTATAAATATTTAAACTAACAAGTTTTAACAATGAACAAGTATTCCGAAACAAGGAGATGAATTAGTTCTCTTCACTGAATGCCTGTCATAGCAACTAATCTCCCAGCATTCTTCAAGTTAACAGCACCTAGGAATAAGATAAATGTGTGCATATGTTATTTCATTATGGTCCTGCCATTGCCTTCTCATAAGGAAATATTGCATCTCACCAAAGAGATGCTACTTATTTAAAACATTTGCCCAGAGAAAAATGTGCACTGAGCATGACTAACATCAACTAGTCAGCCTCGGAGCAACTTAAGGGTATTTTAACACGATACAGCAGTTTCATAAATACTCTGGTTATATTTTAACAGACATCTGGCACTTTATACAGAAAGCAATTTCCAAAGTTTGAAATGAATTGAAATTAAGGAAACTGTGATTTATATACTGCAAGGTTTTTCTGCAGGACTGCATTTGAACATATTACAGTAAATTCTGTAAGTGTGCTGCTCACATGTACTAAGAATAATGTGCTACACTGACTTTAATAAAACTATATGTTACAAAAATGCAGTTTTTTTATATTTAGATGCCATGGCAAGTCCACAAAAAATGGTATGTGGTCAAAGATAGTGTGTCACTGAACAAAATAACTAAATGTATCCTTTCAGCTCAAATTATAGTTGTGATCAATGTCAACAGTAAAGTATGTGATGTAGTCTGTCTCCTCACTGGATTAAGTTGCTGCAATCATCCTCTCCCTTACCTCTGTCTTCTCAGCCTGGCTACTGTGTATCTGTCTACCACAGTTATACATGGAAGTCAATACATTGGGAGAAGAGAGCAGATACTGTTTATCAGTCTACCACAGTCTCAACGAAGCTCTAAATAATCCTGAAACTTCTGAAATTATAACACTTTCCCAACTCGCCAATCACTACCTTTTCTTTAATCAACCTTAATGAAATTAGTATTCCTTATTTACTTGGCCAGTAGATTATACCCAGAGCTGTATTCTTCTGACCAACCTTAGTATTAATGTCATTTATCTGGTATATCGCTGATTGTCAGAGGTAGTTTATGTTGCACCCACACTGATAAAATATTAATGATCTACCCTATTAACCCTCATTAATCTACCCTCATTAATCATTTTAAACCGGAAAACCACTTTAATGGCAAATTGTAGAAAAGCAAATTAGAAAATCGCCAAACCCTTAAACATTGGCTCATCACTGGTTCCATTTTTTTTTAAATGAATGACATACAATATTAATATGAAAGAGGGCAATTCACCACCTCCAGCAACTCCTAAATCTATTAACAGGTGCAACAGGTCCAGCCTGGAACTTTCTAACATTCCTGGGTGCAACATAACATGTAGGCTCTCTAACATAAGGTGGGTGGTCCTGGACAGGATTAGACAACATAGGCAACAACACTTGATGGTAGAGAGCTTGATTAGCATATATGTTGCTAAAATTAATATCTGTTATTTCCTAGAAACAGGGCAAGCTAGGGAAAAATCCCAACTAAGCTATAAACAATTGAGTGATGGAAGGATTTCAAGTTTGTCGAGGCAATAAATGATATTCCTAAAGTGACATTAATGAACAATGCATTTTGGAAAAATAAGTCAGAGAATATGGCTTAGTAATGAACAGGATAAGTAATAGTGAAAATAGTAAAATGAGCCTGTTAGTAGATTACAACTGAAAAAAATATGAATAAAGCCTCACAAACTATCAAGCTTGAAAACCAAAATGCCTTTATCACCTTTAATGACTTACAGTAGAAATCACCACCTTCAAAGTTGGCTAAGAAGGTAGTTTAAATCTTTTTGATAATAAAGCTCTACCTTGACCCTTGTTCCCTACCTCGTTCCCTTGTTCCATTTGCTTGCTTCCATTTCCCTAAAAAAACAACCCGAGAAACATGGTCATCTGGCAATGTCCACTGACGGTTCCTCTTCTCTTTGAGAAGTTACAATACAGTTTCCAACCCCATCACTGGACTGAAAGTGCGCTAACAAAAGTTTCTAATAAACTAATGCCAAGGCCAAGCAAGACTACTCTGCTGTTCTCTGTCTTGACATACCCTTATCCCATACTTAAAGACTCATGTCCAAGACCTTACTACATAATGCTACCACATAAAATCCTTTCTCATCCTGGTGTTTACTAAATTGCCAGTTCCTCATCATCTCCTACTTGGACTACTGCAACATTCCTCTCTGTGGTCTTCTTTTTAACAATGTAACAATCTTCTAAGCCCTTATGCGGACTAATCAGTCTCTCTCTCTCTCTTTGCCTCTACTCTCCATTGGTGACCCATTGAAAAATTAGTCTAAATGACCTAGTGTATACATTCGTCCACAACCTATCCCCACCATATATCTTTACCAGACTTAACCAGCAAATACCAACCCACAGATAACCTTTATTTTGCACAAGATCTTAAGCTTTGCTCTTCTATTATTAGCTCATCTAAAAAAACATATACAAGTCATCTCCCATACATTTACAATACTATGGAACTCCCTACCAAATCAAGACTACCCACCACATACCAATTTTTTAAACATAATATAATAAACCAACTGTATAGAATTTCCCCCAATACACAATAATCCCACTGCTATGATCCTTTACTGATGTTTCCATCCGATATAATCTGTGAACATGGACATGGTTTTACTTGTGCCCTCTCAGTCTAGCTCTGAGTCTTAGTACTTATGTAAGCTTGTTTTTAAGTAATGTATATGGATCTCTTTTCTATTGTATAGAATCATGGAAGTTATGGTGCTCGTTAAATAAATAATGATCATAACATTGTGTCCTAAGACATTATTATGTATGTTAAACCATAGGACCTCATCCCTTTGTTTGAAAAGAAGATAACAAGAATTAGGTTTAAGCATGGGTAATGGACTTGGTAAAAATAAGGCTCTATATAAAATGCGGCCTGACCCAATTCAGTCTTCACCCCATGAATCTTCAGCAAAACTAAGATAGAGTAGTAGCGAAGCACATTTTATGTAGCAATTTCAGTGTAGCTATAGCTTCTCTCTGTGTATGGCTGTAAAAGGTTAGCACTGCCGGACTTAGCTAGCCATTGAAGCACATGATTAATTGCTATCTCTGAAAACGGTAAGGTTCTATTTTCCCTTAGGTCATTATGATACAATAGTAATCCTCTCTCTCTTTCTGTGTTATGTAACCTAGAAACTCACATCATCTATTTGCCAGGTTCCACTGCAATCAACCATTTATCCTAAAAGGGAAACAATGCCCAAATGATAACTCTTCTCCTTCTTGTTCTATAACAGAGATGATGCTATCACTGTATGCTTAGACGTAAAAAAAGAAAAGTAAAACTGGTAGAGTAGTCTTAAATACAACAGTATACTCTTTTACATTTTATATTTATTGGGATGATTATTTAATTGAGTAAAAAATACTTAAGTTAGTTTTTGTTAAAATTATTGTTTTAAAAAATGCTTTCATATCCCTTCTTCTTTGTGTTTGATATGTACTTCTATATGCCGCAGATATTTTCTAATATCCACAGCGAGATGTAAGTTTAAACAGCTCTAGCTCCTAAATAAACGCACAAGTATGAACATTATTATGTAAGGTATATAAGTTTTATAAGATTTCCAGAGAATCCATCATTTAAAGGGGTTGTCCGAGAGTTCAAAAAGATCAGGAGCCGGCCTGGGGCACGCTTTTAAAAAAATTAAACCTGTACTCACTTCCTCCGATGATACTGATGTCCCATGCAGTGGTCCATCTGATCCGTGCCCCTGTAAACAAACAAGCTGTGCTTCCAGCTGGCCAAGATGCCCGGCCTCTCCCATTTGTCACCATATCCCAGCCTCAATACAGTGCCGAGAGATAGGAACAGATGGGAGTGGCCAGCTACCTCGGCCGGAAGCTCCCCAAGCACAACTCCTGCGCCCCTGTAAACAAACGGGCATGGATCAGATGGACCACGGTACAGGACATCAGGAGCGATGGACAACCCCTGTAAGTAAAAAATATGTTTTTATATTTCGACAATTCTTGAAAACCTGTAGCCATGTCTCCTGGACAAATAGTTTTTTTCTTTTTATGCGGACCAATATCTCTCAGCACTGCCAAATTATACAATTATTTACTGGACATTCATGCAGAAAGATAGTGTAAAAAGAAAAAAAATGGTGGTACCAATAGGCATGGACCTGTCCCAGGATACCAGTAGGCATGGACCCGTCCAAGTGCACCAAGAAGCTAATTTGCCTAAATATGAAACTGAATTTACACCAAAAGGAGATATCTCTGGGAAGCAGTGAAGATATATCTTTAAGTGCTGTTAATTTAAAGGGGTTGTTCACTTTCAGTAAATAATTGGTATTGTTTGTGTAATGAAAAGTTGTGTAATTTTCTAATAGAATTTATGTATCAATTCCTCACATTTTTCTAGATCTCTACTAGCTGTCATTCAACAGGTTAACTTCAGGTTTAATTCATGGTTTACTTCTTTTGGATAACAAGCTTCTCATGGACAACTCTGATTATTTTCTGTGATACTAACATGTCACACAGGTGTATGACCTGTGGCCATGGACCATCATTGTTATCCACAGGATATCAACAATGAAGCTTCCTGTTGAATGCCGAAAGAAATCTAGTAAAACAGCAAGGAAATAATACATAAAGTATACAATAACAGCTACCTGTTGAAGGCTGAAAGAGATCTAGAAAAACACTGAGGAAATGATACATAAAGTATGTTGGGAATTGTATAATTTATCATTACTAATGGCACTGATTGTTTTGCAATTTTTGATGGCACTGGTTCTATAGAATAGGCAATAAGTTCTAACTGAATGATTGTCCGTATCCCTTTTAAACTTGGAACAATCCCTTTAATGAATTATTATGGCCTTAACAGAACCACAATAGTAAAATTATGACCAGGCATTTAAACTTTTTTGCAAAAAAATGTTAAAAATGCATAAAGACCATAATACACAATTTAAAACTGTAAATATTTAATAATCATTTATGAAGGTTCTTATTTGTCTTAATAAAGTGGAAAATATATTGTCCTATGTGGCAGGCAATAACTTCAATAGTTAATTGTAGTTTTTAATTCATTTATAATTAATAAAGTAATCTGAATGACATTCCTTCAGTTATGTGGACAATGGTTAATTTTTTATAATGTAGTGTCTGTTATAACTTCTACTAAAAGTCCATTCTGGCACCACTGTCATCATTTACATGCAACTTTTTCAAATGTCATGTGTTATTAAAAATCTTTGGAATCTAGGCAAGCTACATCAAATTGCCAAGCATAATTGTTTAGTATCAGTTTATCCTAGTGTACCAATAATGTTAAGTGCAATTATAAAACTAGCACACAAAAAGAGATTTGATATATTTTAAAGAATATGTGAATAACTTTAAAACTCTTGACATATGTAAAATTACTGCTAAACAGTAATAGCAATTCACACGGATCTTGCTTCTGCTTACAACTGTATTAAAGGAAACCTACCACTTACAAGTGGTAGGTTTAGACACATATACATGGCACCAGCTCAGGGTGAGCTGGTGCCAGATCATATTTTTGTTAGGGAAACAAAGCCCCTATTGCCGTTTTATAAGTTATATTAACTTATAACTCGGCGCACCGCACTTGGGCACGGCGCACCATGCGCGTGCCCGTGCGTGCGCCGGATTCTAACGTGCTGGAGAGGCGGTGATGTCACCGATCTCCCCGGCACACGCGCGCCTGCGCAACTTAGCACGGGGAAACAGGGCGTGCTAAGTTGCGCAGGCGCGCGTGTGCCGGAGAGCTCGGTGATGTCACCGGCTCTCCAGCACTTTAGAATCCGGCGCATGCAAGGGCACGCGCATGGTGCGCCGTGCCCAAGTGCGGTGCGCCGAGTTATAAGTTAATATAACTTATAAAACGGCAATAGGGGCTTTGTTCCCCTAACAAAAATATGCTCTGGCACCAGCTCACCCTGAGCTGGTGCCATGTATATGTGTCTAAACCTACCACTTTTAAGTGGTAGGTTTCCTTTAAAATCTTTTTATATTGCATCAATACAGCAATATCAAAATAGGTCCATCAAATAGTCCATTAGACTTACTGAAAGTTCACCATAAAGGATGTCCGCCTTGGACACATTCCTGAAGGTAGAGGGGTGATAGACATGTGAAACGCTGGCTCTGGCTATGTTTTGGGGCTCCATCAATCATGTACTTTACTCTATATGGCTGCCATTTGTCTTATCACATCTTACTGTGTAGAACGTAAAATTCAACACCTAGGTAATTATAAACTCTTTTTACTTTTTTGCAATACAGTTGGACTATTATGTCCATAGACTATGCTCTCCTGTGGATAACCAGAATTTTTTATTAAAAAAAAAATTGGAGAAATTGCAACTAATAATTCATATATAAAATTACATAATAAAAATAAAAAGTCTAATCTCTTGATTACTATAATATTTCCATATTTATTGGTTACAGAAAAAAACCTACAAAAAGATTGGTTAATTGTGTGGTGCTAATGTGTAGTGCTACATCCAAGGATCTAATAACCTTTCTTGTATCTCTCATAGGCAAAAGGTCCCAGTGATGAAGGTGTAACTCTCCACTGGTGTTCTATGTGGGCTGCCTAGTGCTTGTTTTCTGTGTTTACTCTCAACACCTCCTAAAAACCAAGTCAAATTATCTGGATAAGTATTCACAGAAATAATCCTAAAGGGCAATGATGTGCCCTCTATCCGACTCTATCAACTGGGTAAAATGTCTTCAAATGCATCATAGAGGTATGTCCAGCAGCCAATAATTTTCAATGCATTTCACAAAAGTTGGCAATTAGAGACTAGGCAGGGGAAGGAAGTACTTTTAAGTTTACATGTGGCAAGACCCAGTGTCTCTTCAGACCACATTGGTAGTAATTTACATATTTGCCATAGGTAGATTTGCATTTTATCTTAAAGCTTTATTCATCAATGAGTGTATGTCAACAAAAACAAAACAATACTTCAGCAGGCAGCTACAAATGTTTGTGTCACAGGATTACTGATGCAAAAAACTATTATCTGGACACCAATGAACCAGTGACTATACCACCAAGAAGAAGTGGGGCTTTGTCATATGAAAGTCTGAAGTAACACAGTGGGGGAAACGGAGGGTTTTCACCACGTCTGATTTCTTCTACTTCTTTTTGAGACTCTTTTGCACTGTTACATAAAGGGTAAATTATTTCTGTAATTACAGTTGATTATGTTTGAGAAAAAGCCCGAGAATTCTGTAGGTAAAACATCAAACAACAAAAAACCTTTGCACTGTGTAGGATGATTTGTTGGAATGAGTCACGGTTTAAAAATATGTAGTAGCAGACCCTGCCGTTTTGGGAATATTGAGCTTTCCGTGTGACTTTAACAACAATAAAAGGTTTCAGGGCTCACACAGTTATTACAAAAAATGAGTCAGAGGCTCATAAAGGCTTGATATTTACATGAAAGAATACAATGTACAAGAGAATAAAACCACATAACACTTACCTGTAGCAAACACAACATTCTTAGAAACCAACTTGTGATCCATTATAGAAAACTGAGGGAGCTCTATCCTCTCAACCCCTGTTACTGCTTTATCTCCTCCTCTCCAGTAAAACTCAATGTCATCTGTTGTGTAGCCATCTATAAAAACAGAGAAAAAATGTATTTTATGCTTTTATTATAAAATTGCATAGTGTAAATATAAATATAAAACTGCTTCTCTAGATACTGAAGTGGATGCAATATGTAGGATAATGTCTATTGCTAATGCTATGATTGGATACTTACATCATGACAATAGTCATGGATTATACAGCCAGACAGAAATTTCTACTTTTCTCCCACTAATTCCACCTCCAAGCCAAGTGGACATGGAGTAGGTCATTCTGGACCATGTCCCTGCCTTGAGGCCAAAGTCTCTTGGTATATCTGGAGTGACCTTAGGGGATAACATCAAGTGCTGGCACAAGATGCACCAGCACATGATACATTTCCTGCCCAAGACTGTATTGATAAAACCTTATGCATTTTGGGAGATGGTTTGAGGGTTTCCTCCTCATCCAGGCCTGCCTTGTTTGCTGCCCAGTCACGCCCACTTCTTTGGTCCCAATATTTCCAGTCCAATGTCTGAATGTTGATATTTGGAGTAGGTTTTTTCATACAATATAGGATGTGGTAATTAGTGTCTCCCTCATAGTAGTTATAGCAGATTATAAAGGGGGAAAGCAGAATCTTGATGTGTTTAAAAATTACCAATTTCAAACATCTGTGCCATCATGTCCCCAAAATAAGTTGGAAAATATGTGTGTTAAAAAGTAATAGTAATAGATTACTATTAAAAAATTAAAAAATGTATCAATACATAAACCTTCATCCATCTACTGCTTAATAAAAACATTGTGGGACACTTGCTGTGATTTTCACTGACATGTTAGATTGTGGCACAAGGGGTTAATGAATTGGCGCACAACCCAAAAGGTTTAGAATTGTCTCCATATTCATGATGATGAAATACAACTCCGTAGACTATTGTACACCAAAATTTGCTCCAAAAACAGTGTTGGGAAACTAGAATAGTAGGAAAAGTGTTGGGATTTCAAAGCTGCGCCCAAATTGTGAGCCCAAAAAAAGAAATAGCATGGGTGCAGCAAGGGAAAAAAATACTGCCAGGTTTTTTTTGGAAAGTCAATAATAAATGCTCCCATTGTCCCAATAAATGAATACATATCTTACTAAATAAATGTGTTTCTTAATGATTTCTTAAATATGTATTTATTATTCATTAGGGTTCAAAGAAAACGAGATATTGCTCGATATTTCAGAAGAATAAAGAAATAGATTCTTTGCAAAGACAAATTTGCATTGATAATAGGAGGGTTTTCCTTGGTCCCTGGGGGAGACTACTGAATGGTCACTCATGCATATTAAAACAAATTGAAAGCAAATTGCATCTTACTATTTTCTCTATTCAAACAGAACCTGATTAAAATGTGACCATTAGTTCTCTTGTGTTGCTGATATGCACCCAAGCAATGGCTAATCAGGACAACAAAAGAAAGAGGATTAACTCTTTACTGTTTGAAATACTGGGAAAATCATCTTATTCCAAAATCATCATCATAGGTTATAAGAACGTCTCCTAAGATAATACGTACAGCTCTCTATTTCTAGAGTGCAGTTCTGCTCATCCAGGGGATATCTCCGTAAATCCATCATACATGCAGCTGTTGTTGTTATTCTGCAAAACATAAGAAATTGAGATGTCAGAAATCAGGTTATAGCTTAAACGTTTTTGTTCAAAATTAGACAATTAGTTCAGGAAACTATGGAAATACAACAATTAAAATAGAGAACCCCGTATGTGGCAGATACCAATATGAGTTCTATTTATTTTTGCACAGTGCAGCACAGCGCCGGACTGGCCAACCAGAGGACTGGAGGATCCTGTGGTAGGAAGCGATTTGACCAATGGGTCATTTGACCACCAGGTCACAGTCTGATCAGGGTACAGACCCTCTCATACATGCACCAGTATAAAAACAGTTTAAAATAAATTAGCAAAATAGGAATAAAATTTGCTTTGTTGACTATATCAACCAGTCACAGAAGAAAAAAACTCTAGGTATTAGGTTATAGGTAGCAGGAGTTTACCATTACGGTTTAGCATTCATAATGTGTGGTGCTGGTAATCATCATGGCCCTACACCATTATAATATATTAACAGTAAAAATTTGAAATCTAAACTGCCATCTGCTCCTGGATCCCTTGTCCATGCCCACATGCTCCAGTCCCTCCCTCACTCTCTCCAGGGCCAGTTTTAGATAAAGTGGTGCTCTGGGCAAAACTAAAAGCAGGGCCCCAAAATAAAACTATTTTAGGAACAGTCGCATTCAGTAAGAGACTCCCTTTAGCCCTGCAAAATAATGATAACACTTTGTAGTTTAAAAACAGTTATTATGGGAAGGCAATCTGTAATATGGGACTGTAGGAGAATTTTATCGTAGATAGACAGATGATAGATGGAGGTAAATTGATGATAGAAGGAGAAACATTGGAGGTATATTGATGATAGAAGATAAATATGAAAGATGATAGCTTTATAGATGCATACATATTAATTATATACAGATAGCTAGATAGAAGATAAAAGATAGATGAGAGATAATTCAAGAAATTGGCAGTACCCTAAACTGTAGCATAAAGCAGGGTGTCTTCATTCCAAAGTGCAACGTTTTGGTGGATGACCACCTTTTTCCAGCACAGTGTATGTGAATAGCAACCAAACAGGGGACACATGACACAAATGATAACCAAATTTAGACAAAGGGGGTACCCCACAAGGGTTTTGATGCAGAATAGGGTACTGGCTCAGAAGAAAAACAGGAAAGGAAACCAAAGTAAAGACATAGCCAAGTGTAAGAATTCCATTCATTTCCACATATTATGACACCAGCAATAGAATTGCATATATAGTCAACAACCATTGGATAATCTTTGTCCCAAGACCAATGATACATGCACAGGGGGAATCTGGCTCAAGGACGAAACCGGGTTATAGTAAAAACATCAAATCTTCTTTATTGAGGCATCAAAAACTTCACATATATGTGCGAAAACAGAGGGAAACGCACGGCCACAGCTCATGGTCTAAGTGTTTCGTAAAAAATCCTTATTCATGACAACACATTTATATATATAAAATCGGGATAAGCAAAAGCAAGAAAAGGTGGTCATCAAATAGACACAAGCTGCCATAGAGAGAAGAAAAAGATAAAACTATATTCAATTTGATATATCATATCTTGCCTCTTGTTCAAACCATGCAGCATTCTTGTGTCAAGAGAAAATAACCAAAAACTCTCTCTATTCAACAATTTACTTTTATGGTTGCTACCTCTTCCTGTTTATTTTAATAGTTCTATGTTCTATAGCAGCTACGGAAAAATCTGTACAATTGCCCTCATGTACCGTTTGAAAATGTTTGGATGGCATGGATATATGTCCCAATTTTATATATATATCGATTTTAAACTTGTGTGTGTTCCCTTTAACAAGAGAAGTCATGTGACCATAGGTGCGGGTGATTTGTACACACCTGCACACACATTATACTAGGTCATGAATATGGATGTTTTCCAAAACACGTAGACCGTGAGCTGTGGCCGTGCGTTTCCTTCTGTTTTCACACATATATGTGAAGTTTTTGATGCCTCAATAAAAAAGATTTGATGTTTTTACTATAACCCAGTTTCGTCCTTCAGCTAGATTCCCCCTGTGCATGTATCGTTACTCCAACCACATGGTTTAAATATTGAATATAATTTGGGGAGCATAATATAATTGAGTGTGTGATATGTGAGTGGCTAGTACCATGCATTCCTGTATAGCCATGAGGATCCCCATAGAATAGTCAATTCATCTAATATATAAAGCTGAGTGTATGTGTATGTATGTATGTATGTAGGTATGTCCGCTAAAGGAATCTGCGCCGTCACACGGGGAGAGTGAGAGGCAGAGATACAGGTGGGGAGAGTTAGTGACTGAGTGAGGGACGGTCAGTGGGTGTGAGTGAGAGACAAACAGGGAGAGTCACGGAGAAACAGACAGGGAGAGTAAGTGAGTAACAGACAGGGAGAGGTAGATGCATAGATAGATATATATTATTTTTTTGTTAACCAATTCTATTTTGTCATAGCTAAGTGCAGTTATTTACTATCCCGAGCAATGCCAGGATTTACAGCTAGTTACAAATAAAGGGGTAATGCCCCACTAGTGGTTACAGTATACTTATACATTTGTTTTTTCTTTCTCTTTCAGATATTCAGTATTTTTGTGGAACCCCCATCGGTTGGACTGACAATCCTATTCGCCTTTTTTTATTTTCATTTTTATTGTTCTTCTTCTGGGCACTTTTCTTCGGACCACAAAATGGGAAATTCCATGAAGGTATGTGTGAGATTTTCACCCCAGCCTGTTGTCTGGAGAATGGAGCTGGTTGAGACTACGAGGACCAGAGGATGTTGGTCTTAAGGACTAACTCTTCGATCTTCATGCCTCTCATGCAGTGGGAAATTGTGGAGTTAACTTTTTGGCCACACACTTGCACCCAGCACCTACGGACTATGGGTATATAGGTCACATACATATGCACTCAGCACAAATCTTCATTGGTCTCCTAATGGGTCCTGGCAGAGTCTGCCCTTTTACAAGATGGCCACTGCTGCCTATAGTGCACTATGTACGCATGCGCCAATTTGACACACAGAGCAGTCCAGACCCATTTGCAAGTGTCATATTGAGATCCTGTCTTCACAATACAAGTGAGGTGTGGACACTAAGCACTTCCTGTTCACTATTGAATGCTTGGCGCTTATACACAAGTGGCCACCCGCAAAAGTAATTTTTTATGCATGACGTGCTGAGAAGTAGGGGCGGTCCGGACACCGGTAGGAGGGGATGGACTGTCTTTATTATGTTCTTTGCACTACTACTATAATTAATTAAATGACATGACTTGTCACTGTGCACGTTGATATATGTACACTGCTGATTTACTGTATATATAATGATATTTAGAATTTGCCTAATAGTTTCACTTATTGCATTATGTTTGATTCCAGTTCACATACAATATGATAGAAGTAGATAGAATATATATAGATAAATAGATAAGTAGATAAATAAATTGTTAGATAGACAGATATAAAAATAGGAAATAGTCACATTATAGAAGATAGACAGATAGATGATAGATGTGTGTGTGTGTATATATATATATATATATATATATATATATATATATATATATATATATATATATATCATCTATGTGTATATATATATAGACAGGAGATAAATGATAAGCATTTTCACCCAGGCATTCAACCAAGGGCTATTAAAGGGGCAATACATCCTCTGCCCACAAAAGTCCCACATGCATGGGGCCCCTTTAGAACTAGGGGCTCTGGGCAGATTTCCAGTTTTCCACCCCTAACGCCGGCCCTGAGGCTCGTCACACAGAAAGCATTTCCTGTGCTTGCGCGGTGAGCAAGATCACTCTGTCATGTGTGCTGAGATGAGAAGACGAGGCAACTAACTGAGGGATCCAGCTCACTGCGCAAGGAAATGCTTACTGCGATGAGATGAAGTCAGAGATGGGTGTCAGCATAACAAGCCTGCTGGAGGGTGAAGGAGGGAGACGGCAGTCTCCAGGAGCATATGGCAGTTTACATTTCAAATTCCCCCTCGGGACTCGATACCGGCAGGGAGCCAGGTGAGCTACAGGATTGTAACAAAACTGTACTTTTCTGAAATATAACAAAGCACCTTTACAATCTTCATGTAATGACCTTTGAGAGCCTGCCCTTTGTGAAAAGTGGGCACCATGGTGACAGGTTCCCTTTAAGTTCTGACATTCAACCATGAGCCCTTAACATCACAATCTTGGTAATTGATGTTCAACATCAGATTTTCACATGCAGTAAGGTATTATTTTGATTAGAATGCCTTATTTCCCATTAGTTAAACCACAGTTATTCTCCACAGTTATAAAACTATAAATTCATAAATCTAACTTCAGGCAAAACTTATGCAAGAGTTAAAAAGACATTCTGCAGGGTTCACAAACTTTGTGACACTACTAAACATTTCTATTAACTTTTATAGTCGCCTTTTATAAACTGACAAGACAACTAAGCTTCATTAGGCAGATGCTGTGACCATCTGTCTTACACTTTGCATTAGATGTCACAAGACTGTGACCTCTTCATTTAGGAAACAACACTCATGTCTCGCTATTATTAAGCAAATATATGCGCAGTGTCAATTAAAATGTATAAACAATGGCTGCAGGTTTCTTTAGAGATTAATCTTTTGTTTAAAATTGCTTTGTGAGTTCTGTATTTTATTGCAGAAATAAAAGCAGAAATGAAATTTGAATGTTAAATTTATAGACATCAGCATACATAAAACATAGTCTATTATCTAAATTAGAAGATGAAATTAAAATACTGGAAGCTGACATTACATTATAAACAAGAACATCTGTCATGCAGAGAAATGGGGCTTTCATTTCATGTGATTATAAAATACACATATTCATATACCAGTAAATTGTAATAATTAAAAGAAATCTAAAGACATAAATATAGACTTTGTGACAACAAGAAGCAATAATGTCGTATACTTCTCTTGTCACTAATATTTTGTTTAAGTTTGTTCTATGATAATCTTATCTACTACAACTATTTTGTAGGCCATATTTTTAAAGGGATACTGTAAGGGCCATTTGGGGCACTAAACCACCCACAGGTCCTTATGGAGTAGTTATGGAGTAGTTTTTCCCTCTGGGCCCACAACATAAAAAAAAAAAAACTTATGTAATAACTTCAGTCCGGTACTCTCAGTGTTTGTGCAGTGATGGAATGAAGCTACTGCAGTCCACCGCAGTTTCAATGCGCATGCGCTATAGAAATGGTGCATGTGCAATGAAGCTTGGTTGCTCTACTCTGATTTCACTGAATTACTTTGTAGGCTGTAGGAGCAATAGAGATGCACTGAATGACTTCGTAGGCTGTAGGAGCAATAGAGATGCATCTTATAGGTCTCATCTCTAAAAAGGGGTGTACCAGTACTTTGCTGCCTAATGCGAATTATAGAAAGTTGTCCCCCTACTGGACAAAGAGTTACATACTGTGCTTAGATCTAATAATCAATTAGGTTACTCATGGATCATAAAATTGATAGAGAAGCCGGTCACACATGCTCCCTGCCATATAATGTGCCATTTCCAGCAGCCCTCAGTCTAAGATGTTCCCTGTCCTGCAGCTGCCCCCTTTTCTGTAGAGCCCCCAGATACTATATAAGAAGGGGCTACAGAAAAGGGGACACAATAATACCCCTTTTTCTGTAGCCCTCATCTCCGTACCTATAATGTCCTATTGTCTTTGGTCTTTTCACTATAAGTAAAAAATAGTAAAGTTATTGATTTTAGTACAAGCCATGGGGTAGCAAATACAGACGCTTCTCCTTAATTAAATGTCCAGCAGCCATGAATGAAATATCAAGAGTCCCTTAACACCTTGCCGACCGAGGACGAACTATATCGTCCTCGCGCGGCATGGGGTGTATGGAGCTGAGCTGAGCTCTCTCCATAGACAGCGGGTAACGGCTGTATAAAACAGCCAACACCCGCCTGTCACTGCTGCGGTCGGTGCTGGCACCGATCGCGGCAGTAACCTGTTAAGTGCCGTGGTCGAACCCGACCGCTGCACCTAACTTACCGTTAAATGCCGGCCGCCATCTTGGATGACCGATCGCCGCCTCCTGGAACGTCATCGGAGGGCGGCGATCAGTTGCTATGGCAGCCTAGAGTCTCATTGAGAATCGTAGGCTTGCCAGGTGCAATGATTTCTAAAGCCAGCAGAGGGCAAGCTATTAGAAATCATAGGAAAATTGGTATGTACTGCAATACAGTAGTATTGCAGTATATAGTATTAGCAATTGGACCCTGCAGGGTTAAATTACCCTGGAGGATCTAAAATAATGGTAAAGTTTTTTTTTAAAAATTTAAAAAAAAAATAATAAAAAAAAGTAAAAGTTAAAATCCCCCCCCCCCTTTCCCTAGAACTCATATAAATATAAATAAACAATAAAAATCATAAACACATTAGGTATCATTGCGTCCCAAAATTTCTTATATATCAAAATATATTAGCAATTTTTCCCTGCGTTTAACCCTGTAATGGAAATTGGCGCCCAAAGTCGAAAATACCACTTTTTTGACATTTTGAAAAAAATAAAAAATTCTATAAAAAGTGATCAAAAGCCCATACAGTCCTCAAAATGAAAGCATTAAAAACGTTATCAAAAGTCGCAAAAAATTACACCACCCACAGCTCCGTGCACTGTACAGAAGGTTTTATTTTTTTTAAATGTATGAAAACATTATAAAACCTGTACAAATTTGGTATCCTCGTGATCGTACCGCACCAAAGAATAAAATAGACATGTGATTTGGGGCACTCAGTGGAAGCTGTAAAAGCCAATCACACAAGAAAATGGCGCAAATGCGTTTTTTCATCATTTTCACTGGATTCGGAATTTTTTTCCCGCTTCCCAGTACACGGCATAGAATAATAAATACCACAACTATGAAGTTCAATTTGTTACGCAGAAAACAAGCCCAAACAGAGCTCTGTACATGGAAAAATAAAAAAGTTACAGATTTTTGAAGATGAGGACCGAAAAATGGAAATGCATAAATGAAATAGGGCCACGTTCCTAAGGGGTTAAAAAACAATTCTATTCTCACCTCTGGCTTCGTCTTCCTGCGGCTCCTTCATCTTCTCTTCCTGGCAGCGCTCTGCTGGTGCCAACGCTCTATGACATCATGCGGCCGCGAAACTGAATGCCATCATAATGTGTATGCACGAACAGGGAGGAAGATGAAGCCGAAAAGAGAAGAAGCCGAACGTGAGTACAGAGTTGTTTTTTATGGGTCTCTCCCCTTGATATTTCATTCATGGGGGGAGGGAGTGAGGGTTTTTTATTTTTTACATTTAAATTCTTGGACCACGGCCAGCACTGGTTTACCGATGGGGAGGGGGAGGAGCACTCCTCAAAAAAGACTCCACCTTTGTCAACCAGCAGGCGGCTGATTGCTTATGGGTGGTGCACGCCTGTCTCTAAATAAGTAAAGGGTTATTTTCTTTTATAGCGGCGATCGAATGTGCTGCAAGGATCTGTAGTTGATTTGGTGTCCCAAATCACTCTGACATGTTCTCTATAATTGTCTTCAAGCAATGTTAGACAGACATTCTTACACTGTGTAAGATTTACCAAAGTGTCTATTGCTAGATATGGTGCAGAGTATGACTGTCTAGTCTAATTTTGCCCCAACTAATACTTGGCTTTGTTTCCACCAGGAAATGTGCCAATATGTTGGTGCTTGTGCATTATATTTAATGAAATTTAGGTCCATGCCTTTTTGCTGAGAGGCCAGAATAATACACAAGACAAAATGGCTTTTGTCACACAAAATATAGAAGTGTCTTAAAACTACCCCAAACCCATAATAAATGTGATTCAAGGCATTTGAGATTGATTTCTGGCATACTCAGATTAATAAATATACCCACTATGTCTAATGTGCCCATTACCTAGCACTATCCAGACATATGATAAAAGTCTTCAACACTTCAACATGTACAGGATAAAGAAAAGTTTTCTTTCCACTGATTTATCCTGTCCATGTTGAAGAATTCAGAACTGAACTTTGTCTCTATAAGTTTGAGCACCACCTTTGCAATTATAAAGCTGCATCATCACTCTCCTAAGAGTAAATACACTCCATTCACCATACCTCTTTCATATGAAGGTCCTCAATAGTGTCCCTCTATACTTTCTCATACTTCTATATGATAAAAGTCTCTTTTTGACTGGTAATTTTAAGTATCCCATTGTTTTAATTATTAAACAAATTAGGAAAAAGATTTACATATTTACAAGGAGACAGCCAGAGACCCTAGGGCAGTGGTGGCAAACCTATGGCACAGGTGCCAGAGGTAGCACTCGGAGCCCTTTCCCTCGAAGGTTTTTTATGACCTCATGGGGGGACAAATTTCCTTAGTTTACATATTTACTTAGTTTATCATACCAAACAGCCCCCCCAATGGTCATTTTATATAAAGCCCCCTTTATTAGATACACAACTCTCACCCCATGGATTCCTTATGTACAGCCTTATGTGGGCCCGCCCCCCCAGGATCACTGAGCACTGACAATTGCCAAGGTATTCCCAGTGTTCGCGCTGGCCCTGCATTACAAAGAAAAAATATTTTTCACCAGTTTTTGTAACCCCCAATAAAACTAAAACTTTAACTCTTTTTATTTTTAAGTATCCCTGCGTGTCATGAAAAAAATGCAGCAAAATTTTTTATGGTATTCCACAAAAAAATAAAGTTCTAACCCTTACACCAATAAGTATGAAAATTTGTTAAAAATAATCCAGTCAATAAAGACTTTTAAGGCCTGTTCACAAAGGGGTTAAATGTTTTCTAGGTCATACACGCTTGTTTGTAAACATTTCAGATGTTTTCTCGAAATTCTCAATACCTCCTGTATAAAGCGTTGTTATGGAGAGAACGATATGGTCATAATGTAAATGTCATGATCTCAAGAAAGAAAGGAACCACACTTCTTCACAGGGTCCACATTTGAGATAATTTTACTAGATATCCAACATTGAAAAAAAAGTAAAGGAAGTTGAGAATCAGTACTCCAGATTGGCAACTACAAAGAACTGTGCTTTCAGCTCTCTTCACTTAATTAGTTCTGGTGCCAGTGGCTGCTGTTAATAATCACTTGGGTTGATTGCATTAGGCCCCCCACTCTCCTTATATTGATCACCTTGGCATATGACTTGTCATATGTAAAAGTCATAAATATATTTAACCTGGGAGGTCCCTCTATGTATATCACTTGATTTTAAGATGGATGGGAAATATCTTTAAACCCTCAGGGACCCCTCCCCCTACCATGTATGTAGATTATTAAATCTGATGATGCATTGACAATGTATGTCAACACAAGCCACTGTAATATATTTTTTTTACTTTTTATTTACAATGGACCCCGTATGTTATATTGGTGACATCACTGTACATTCCATGAAAAATATTTGACACTTTAAAAGAGGTTAAGGGTCATATAGATACTTCTTTTCATATGAAGCAATTTACAGATTCCTGTGATTGAACAATTCATGGCCATCATGTTTACCAAGTGCCTGAATAGAATATTCCTTCTACTCACATGAATAAAAAAGTAAATAAAATAGAATAGAGTAAATACATCTTAAAAATAGAGGCAGTCCCTGGGTTACATACAAGATAAGCTCTGTAGGTTTGTTCTTAAGTTGAATTTGTATGTAAGTTGGAACTGTATATTTTATCATTGTAATCCCAGACAGAACTTTTTTGGTCTCTGTGATAATTGGATTTTAAAAATGTTGGGTTGTCATAAGAACTAGGATTAACAATAAATCTTTATTACAGACACATGTGATGACTGTTATAGCTGTTTATTGTAGCCTAGGACTAAAGTACAATAAATTACCAATATCCAGTGGTCCGTTTGTAACTAGGGGTCGTATGTAAGTCGAGTGTTCTTAAGTAGGGGACCGCCTGTATATAAACATACCCTACCTTTGTTCTATCTATCTATATCCTATCTATCTGTGTTGATTTCCTTTTTTTCTAGGTGATCCTTAGCGTTTGGAGATATGTTTCATTGCTTATCATATTTATTTTTTTTAAAATTTTTTATTTTATTTTCAATTAACACAAAGTATACATACAATTAACCTTGCCATTTCAATACAATTTGACTTTGCAGAGTCAGTATCATATATATCAATATTTATAGGTACATCTTTGAACATTTCACTCTGGAACATGACATCACGGGTTGTTACAATCACGCCCCTGCTTCTTTTGATACCCCGCCAGTCAAGAAATATAAGGTTATACGCTATTGTATTGATACATTTAGTTTACAACTACAATGATAACAATTTGAGAAATAAAACATGAAAAACAGTCCCTCCCTTCCCCTGTGCCTGCATGCTGTCTCCGTACCATCCCCCAGCATCCCCGGTCGCCGCTTTGGATCTTAAGCCCTCCCAATCTACCTCTAAGATCCTCTTGACAATACCATTGAGTATATTCAAATGGAGTCATGAGTGAGCCTCATTATCATAATTTTACAACAAAACCACTCAGCTCAGGAATTATACAAGATGTGTTTCTGCATCAGTATCGCTACAGCATTATCAATGTAAGTTTGGTTCACAATTCATGAAAACAAATGGTAGATTTCCTTTAAGTATTGAAAGATGTTTGCAGCAATGGTTACTTGGATAAAACAACGACTTCTTCCTGTTCACACCTTGTTTTTTGGATGTGTTCAGTGTGTCTAACCCTGAAAGGCTCATGGTGTAGATGCTGAACGTGAACATATAATGGCAGGTGGGGGCATACTCTTTTACTGCATCTGTTCAGGATACATCACATTCAGTAGGTAAAACAAAAATGCTGACTGTATGAACATATAGTAATATACTTGGCTGCCCTCTATTGTAAGAATATGTCAGCAATCCTAATTTTGCACTCCTCCTTAGTTATAATTACTTCTCATAAACGCTAAGAGGGATATTTTTACTCCTGTATAGGAAAACAATGGCAGAAAAAAAACTAGTTTGAATTGTGGTGCTAGCTATAATAGGTTCACCTGCAGGATCCAGCACTTTAACCAAAAAATAGAGCTCTGTTCAGCACTGTACTTTCCATCAAAAACAGTCAAATCTGTTCCTCTCATAAAACCTCCAACGCATATGTGAACAGAGCCTAAGCCAATGCATTTGTACACATAAAAGGAAACAAACAATAAACTTGCTCAGTAGGGGCATGCAGATTAGTAGGCGTAGGAACATTTTCACAGATGAATATTAACAATTCTGCTCAAGCTTTAGTTATAAGCAGCCAGTGCATTAACCTCTTTGTTGTAAGCCTGATTGTTCTGCAAATTCTTTATGTACAAGATGATAAACTATAAGGGTGAACTATGCAGAAGAAAAGCACTTATTCAAGGCACATCTCATGGTACATACAAATAAAGCTTGGTGCATACAATTAAGCTAATATACAAAATTAGAAATATGGTATAATATAGTAAGCTCACCTAGCTATCTAAAAATGCTGGTATGCAAATCAAGACACGCTGTTATAAGATGACACGAAACGTATAATATAATAACCTGGAAGTGGGAGGGGAGACAGTGGAAATAACCCTAAACATGTGGCAAAAAGTGGCTTCTACAAGCCATCTGGGATTGTTATTTAAGTGAGAAAGAGAGTACTGTAGAGTTTTACCGTATCTGCTTGGTGCTCTGTACGATAACTCAGAAAATTTAGATATCTTGTCCAAAGTACTTATAAAGAAACCACTTTTTAAATGATAGCCAAGCAAGCATGGCTTACAACCATAAACCCCACATCTTTAACCTACTGCCATAGCTCATGAATATATATAAAGGCAGTCCCCAGGTTACGTACAAGATAGGCTCTTTAGGTTTGTTCTTAAGTTTAATTTGTATGTAAGTCAGAACTGTATAATTTATAATTGGAACCCCAGCAAAATGTATGGGTCTCTGTGACAATTGGATTTTAAAAATGTTGGGTTATCATAAGAACCAGGATTAACAATAAAGCTTCATTACAGACACCATAGATAACTGTTATAGCTGTTTATTAAAGCCTAAGGCTAAAGTACAGTAATTACCAAAATACAGAGGTCCGTCTGTAACTAGGGATCGTCTGTAAGTCGGGTGTTCTTAAGTAGGGGACCGCCTGTACCTGGACGAGGATGCATTGCATGCTGGGTACATAGATGATGTACTGTATAATTCATGTGGTAGCCAAATTAGCTAGTCTACTCTCACTAACTGGCTTATACCTTCATTTGTCCATACAGTTTCCCTAAAGAGTCAGTACAGTATAAGATCATTGTTCTTCTCAATCCTAAAACTCACAAAACTGACTACAGGCGGTCCCCTACTTAAGAACACTTGACTTACATACGACCCCTAGTTACAAACGGACCTTTGGATATTGGTAATTTATTGTACTTTAGTCCTAGGCTACAATGATCAGTTGTAACAGTTATCACAGATGTCTGTAATAAAGCTTTAATGTTAATATTAAATCTTATGACAACTCAACATTTTTAAAATCCAATTGTCACAGAGACCAAAAAAGTTCTGTCTGGGATTACAATGATAAAATATACAGTTCCGACTTACATACAAATTCAACTTAAGAACAAACCTACAGACCCTATCTTGTATGTAACCCGAGGACTGCCTGTACTGTCCTTTTATCTCCATAATTTCATAGAACTGTATCCTTCATTCAACAGCTGGTTTGAAGAGGCTAAAAAATGTAAGCACAGGAGAACACCACAGTAGCATATAAATAAAGATGACAAGCTCATTCCAAGAGAGGAAGTGTAGGGACCTTAACTTCCCATAAAGAGGAAGGAGTAGGTCACAAGCATTCCTTAGATTTGGATTGAACCTATCCATTCAATATTAAACCTATTTGTTCAATAACCAATATATTAAGATAGCATGTTTAAAGGGAACCTGTCACCAGAAACATGGCTGTTAAACCCCCAAACATACCTTATAGTATGCATTAATTATTGTCCAGGCATTTGCTTATAATGACTCTAAGCCGGCCTCATGCTGAAATATCAACCTATAATCATGGACAGGTAGTAGTGTGGGTGGTGGGGTTTGGGGTAGAGAAGTCGAGCATTCACCCACCCTCCACGCTGCTGTGTCATGAAAACCCCACCTACTGCTCTCCCTTGATCAGACAACTGCCCTACCTCCTGCGCCTCCCAGTCCCCTTGCACTCTCGTTTCCAATCTCGGACATGCGCAGTGTGCTCATTATCTCCTCTACATCCCTGTGTGTATCCGGAGGGAAAAACACACTGCGCATCAAAGTCATGCCTATTATGAATGTTACTGTTAAACTTCTGCAACTATTTGAGTAATACACTATAGAATCACAGTGTTATACAGATTTAGAATAGGATTGTCTATTTTTTCCACAAACAGTCATCCATGGGCTGTGCCTGGTACTGTGGCTCATCTTCTTTTCAATAACAGGAATGAGATTCAACACCAGAATCACTCCAAAAACATAGATGGTGCTGTTTCTGGAAAAAGCATAACCTTATTTTAATCCCGGATAATCCAAATCACCTGCATCCTAGGCTTTACAGGGAGTTACAGGACATATTAAGGTTATTACATAGACAATTCCTTTCGACTACATAGGCTGCCATCAGACCTTCTTAACACTATAGCTGATTTTCCTTTGATGAACTTAGATGACATCTAGCTCTACAAATCCACGACAGAGTAAGTTATTGCTGCTTCCTGTACTGATGCACATCATGCAGTTCCCACCAAGCACTGCTTAGTGCAGAAATCATTTAGTAGAGAACACTGAAGAATAATCATAAATATTATCCCTATCAGCCCTGGTAATAAATAGCTTAAAGCAAATATATCATCAAAATAAGCTGCCCTGTATAATAGCTACATGTTTGTCAATTATTCATAGACTTACAGAGGAACCATGCAATATAGTCTGCTAAGAAAAGATGTGCCAGAATTGTTGTATTTGGGGGAATACAGGTATATATTGGATCTCATTAAGGAGGATTTCCCAAGACTCAGACTATAAAGAGAACTAGGCACAACTAGTAAACTCAAGTAAAAAAATTCTAGCTGACATTACCAGATTAAGTCATTTGTATTTCATATAGTGTATATACTATCAACATTTTATATTGTCTTAAATATGTTATACATTTAATTATTATGTATTCATGTTACTTTGTTCTTTTTAAAAATGTTAACTTAGCTGTAACAAAATATTTTCCCTGTTGGGGATTATTAAAGTTTGTCTATTTATCTATAAAATATTACATTTATACTTTTTTCTTATATGTTGAAAATTCTCCATTTACTTACAGAAAATCCTCCACAAAGTAATATGTGAATGCACCGGAAAAGTAATATTTTGACTGAGATAAGTCATGCTCAGAGGCTGGAAGGGCCCTTTGGCTCGGTAACACATAGGACTACACTTCCAGTGTCATTATAAAAAAAGAAAATCTCAACAATGTGGGCAGTTAAAAACATAATTGGGAGTGTGAATTGTATTTTTGGAGTATCCAAAGAGATGTCACCACTACAGCATTTGTATACAAACACAGACCATCAGTGGTGGGGGCTGCCATAATAATTAAATAATAATAATTCCTTTATTAATATAACGCCTACAAATACTGCAGCACTACACAGAGTTTGCCAAATCAGTCCCTGTCCCCATGGGGCTCACAATCTAATCAACCTACCAGTATGTTTTTGGAGTGTGGCAGGAAACCAGAGGACCCGGAGGAAACCCACGCAAACAAGGAGAGAACATACAAACTCTTTGGAGACGTTGATCCTGGGACTTTATGTAATGCTAACCACTAAGCCAACGTGCTGCCTGTAATGCCATGCTTAAACCCCATCTGCTGCTTCTCCGAAATTTGTTAAATATGGTCAACCTCTTCAACTTTTCAGTGAAAATATTGGGACACATTTATTAAGAGTAGTGCAAACTGCACTAAATGCAGTTTTCCTGTGTACATTGCAGGGTGCGCCACATTCAGGATTTCTGGCGCCCGTTTTTCATGAATCTGGTGCTTTCTGCACTGCCCCAACAGAGTGAGCCAACTTTTTTGTGGTTTACCTTTAACATAGGGTGTGCAACACAATTCTGTCAGACTTTGCTTGATAAATTTGGCGCACGGTCCGACTTAGCACTAGAATGCCCCTTAATTTGTGCTGCATTATGCTTAGTGCAGCTGCACCACAAAAGGGTTGCATGCGGCACGTTTGTGGTGCAGATACATCTTAAATACCTGTGCAAGCAGTTTGCACCAAAAAGAACATGCAAAGTCCGACAGAAAACTTGGACACAGCCCTTTGTAAAAGTGCCTCAATGTTCGCACATTTTATTACTCTTTCCTATGGCCTCTTACAAGATAAGAAAATACAGTATGAACTTATATTTGTTCTCACACCTGTACCAGTGTGGTGCTTCCTATAAATGTTGGTTTTTGTGAGCATAGAATCATTTGGTTGTTTTACAAAACCCCCTGTTGGACAACTTTATTAATGTTCTTAAGCCAATTTTTAAAATGATTTATTGGGAAGACCAGTTTAACCACACAACCTTTTTCTTTTAACTCCTGCAGACCTTGAAGTAGAGGTGTAACTTGAAGCTGTTAGGCACCAATGCATAATTTATTATTTATCATAATGGTTTCTATGATTTGTAGAAGAAACACCTGAGGGCCCCTTAGAATTGCACCCTCTGTAACCCGCACCCCTCCCCAGCATTCTTACTGATATTCTTTTGACCTGTATTCAGTTGTTACATTAAATATATCTATTGTAATCCTCCATGAATTTCACATGAAAAGGATCTAATAACAAACTCTAGTGTTTTTTACTTGACAATCTTAAATCAAATACAAAACAAAAATATGAGTAGAATAAACAATACGTAAAAAGCATAAGGACAATATTCCTGGAGAAAAGAAACAATAATCATTCTAGAAGTCATAGAAACTTTGACCTGATTTTCAATTTTCTATGTTATTGCAATGTTTCATCATTAGAGATAAGCAAATCCAATGGGATTTGGGTTTGATGTTTGTGGTTGGCTAATCTTTAAATACCAGCGGCAGTGTAGCGACAACTCAATACAGCTGGCGGCTTTGCCGACGGCATTTAAAGAGTTAACACCCTAATGCATTGGGGTTCAGTTCCCCTCATTTGTATTCAATATAGTTTAAAGTATTCAATCATTTAAAGTCTTGCTTACCTTAAACCATATAAAACTGTCCCATCAGGATGAAGGCGGATCATTCGATTTTTTACAGTAACACCATGTACAAAAGACTTTTTGTCATTTAGAAAATAAGTGTCAGGAACCCACAGCTGATCCGCAACTCGGTTGTCAAGTGTGAGGTTGAGAGGAATTCCTGTATAAGCTAATCTCTTGTCCCTCCAGTATTGCTGAAAATACATTGTTAAGGTATAATCCTGTGGAGAGAAAAGATAACATTTAAAGCACTTTAATATGAACTTACATATTTCCTAATAGTTATTACAATTTTCCAAACTATACGTGCTGTTGCATCTTATAATGAGTCTACTAGCTACTAAATCATCACAGAAGATTTAATAAGTTTTCCGAACATATTTTTCCTGTTTCCCAGCAATATGTTATTTTAGAGAAAATTCAGTTTTTCCCTTTATTTCTATGCCTCTCAGCATAGCCAGAGATTGACATCCTAGGTGAAAAATGGAATAAAAGAATAACAATGGTGCACTAACACCCCTGGTGCACCGAGAAGATGACTGGGTAACAGAAGAGGTACGATATGTCAGAAAATGCTCTACACAATGCTGTTGGTACTATTCCGAATGACTTTTGCCTGCAATTTAATAAAGATTATCTGCTGCCTAAAAGTATCTACAAAGGGAAAAGCAAATTGGGAGAGACCTGTTAGGCCAAAACAAGTGAGAAGACAATTATTTCCAGTTTTTTCAAAAAATGTTTAAATATATTTTTTGTGAACTGTTGCAGTGTTTTAGACTACATCACAATCCTTCTTAATAAGGGAGCATTTTCATTTGGCACGTGGTAATGGCAACAAAAAATCCTCTGGATGGTTTTAAAGGATACAATACAGCCAGATATATACTATATACCTTATATACTCGAGTATAAGCCTAGTTTTTCAGCACAAAAATTGTGCTCAGAAACCCTAACTCGGCTTATACTTGAGTCAACTAAAAAAATAAAGACAAAACTCACCTTTCTGACGTCACCCATAGGTCCTTTTCTGTCTGAGACAGTCAGACAGAAGAGGACCTATGGGGGACGTCGGAAAGATGAGTACAGTGTTGTTGTTTTTCCTACTACAGGGGTTGGGCAGGCTGTATACTACAGGGGCTGGCAGACTATATACTGGGAGGCTGTAACCAATGCATTTCCCACCCTCGGCTTATACTCGAGTCAATAGGTTTTCCCAGTTTTTTGTGTTGAAATTAGGGGTCTCGGCTTGTATTCGGGTCGGCTTATACTCGAGTATATACGGTACTTTAAGATAGTAATGAAAATTCAGAAACTGTTTGTGTTGTATTTTTTTCAGTTGTAAGTTTCTTTGATTTTTACCAATATTCTGCTCAAATATTAAGATGGTTCCTCCTGACCTTGAAACCTAAATGATGAGTATTCACACCCATGGGCATGTGTAACAACAGCAAGGTTATGACAAGGCATAAAGCAGCTTGCTTAAAGGGGTTCTCCGCTCACTATATGCACTTTTCTTTTTTTAAACTGACCCGTTCTTTTGCATTTATTATAGTTACACACCCTTGCCCAACTACCCTGGGCTGTATATTTCTTTTCCTTCACTTGTCACTTCACAGCTCACAGCCAAGATGGCTGCCCCCATTCTGCTAAAAGATTACATCTCCTACAATCCCCTTGGTCAGCGTAGCTTCTTCACACAGAGAAACGTGCAGCCACAACCCCACAACAAGTAGCCGACTGCACATGCCCTACTGGACAGCAGAGAAAGTATACAAGTCGATTCTATGGAAATTATAATTGTAGCAGGAGCCTTTGATTTCATGAAAAGGGGGGAAGAAGATTTCATTACACTGAATTAGTGAAGTGGCAAGTGTGGCGAGATAAGGTATAGTGAGGTAAATCTTTGTCAGTGGATAGCCCCTTTATTCTAATGGATGGATGTATACTCTATGAAGTACATTGTTAAAACCTAGCTTTTATTGTCCAACAAAAAATTCCGATAGAAACATTCACAATAATATGTACAATACCATCCAATTTCATAGAGAATCATGAATGCTTTTAATTTCTTACATAAACACTAGTAAAAAAAATATTTTATAGATTGTCTAGGAATTTACAAACCCGGAAAATAAAATATTGTTACTTCTAATCTACATGACCTTTTACACAATATTCAGGCTTACAATGTAATAGCCTTGACCCTCATTAAAATATGTTTCTATTAGACAGGAGGATTAGAATAAGTTGTAGTTCTTTGACATATGGTGTTAAGCACTAATGCCAGACTTACTACATAATTACCATTAGCTCAGTAACAATGACCTTTCCCTGCAGGATTCTTAGAATAAGTGGAGGTTCAGTGGCTCACAATTATTATTCTAAGGGGCTTCATTTATCAAAGTGCCTAATGGGAAAATAAGGCTGTTGCTTATAGATCAGATCCCTGCTTTAATTTTTTTTTAAAGTATCCATCTCTGTGACTTGCCATGCAAGTGGGACCTTTAGCTGTTGTTAGTGGAGAGGTGGCTCTCTCTATTCACTTTTGTGGCAGTCCAAAAATAGCAATGTCAAATGTACTTTGGTTTCCTAGTGACTTTTAACACAGCTTTGTGTAGATAGAAGAGGATTATACCCCCCTCCCCCTTCAAAGAGCTTCTATGCAGGCAAATATTGCTGTAGTAAGAAAGGAGAAAGGTCCATAATAACCAAAGGAAATTGAGAATGAAGAATGTTTCTCTGATCAGATATATTACTAATATCTGTAATGTAGAAATACAGAAAAGTGGAGCAGTATAGTAATATATAGTAGAAGTGCTAGTAATATACTTTATATTATTCTTAGAGAGCGACATACAATGTTACCTTCCAACGTGGAGTAAAGAGTACACATATGATTTATTATCTTAATTTATTATTATGTCCACTTTTCCAATATTTTCTAGGTTTCCAATATTAATCACATATTCTCTATATACAATTTCTGCAACTCATAAGAAAAGTCCAAAAGTTCATGAGAGAACTAAAACAAATAAGAAAATAAGTCAGAGCACTGAGATCATATAAGCCCCATTACTTATTTTCTAATAATACCTGCGGAAAACAGTTTCTGTCTGTGATACAATTCACCTAAACACACACACAGAAAGAAAATAGATAAAATCCACTTCATTGTAAGTCCAAAACATAAAAAATGTCTGCTCATGTGGACTCATGTACTGCAAGTAGATAAATCAATCAAGGGTTTATGAGAAACAAGCAAGCAAACAAACATATTGGAATTCACTTATAAAAATACAAGTGTAAGCCCATGGGAAATAAATATCCCTTCTATAATCTTGTTAGTGGCGATGGCTAGTGCACTTTTATTGGGAAAGCTACAATGTTGCCCGTTGTTATATAAATTGTTAAATCATCCAAAACCACAGCAGGTTCTGCTGCAAGAGAGCAGGTTAATGGCAATGTTGAGTGGTTGCAGCTTCTTAAAGACATAGGGGCACATTTACTAAGGGTCGCACTATGCACATTCTTCATGGCTAAAACAGCTTGCACAGGGATTTAAGAAGTGCCTGCGCCGTGATTGCGTAGCATGGCACCCCTTTGTGGCGCAGCTGCACTGGCATCCATGGGACACATATTAGGGGGCGTACCGTCGGACAGTCCGACTGATTCGACCGAGCTCCAGATCATGAATCTGGCTTTGCATAGCCTTTCACTAGCAGTAGTTTTTTGCTTATGCCAGTATAGTGAAGTGGCAGGAATAGTCATTTGTGATTTTTAAGCAATGAAAAACCCCCTATACAACTTTTTTCTGTCAAAAAAGCCCAGCAAAACTAATGATAAATGTCCCCCATTGTACTTAATATACATCGTAAAGCCTGGGAAGTAAACCAATTTATTGTAATTTTGAGCTTGGCACAGAACAAAAGAAAAAAACATTATATGCTTAGATGTAAGACAAATGGACAACTATTCAGTCCACAGACGTGTCAGCAGAAAACAAAGTTTTAGGGGCACATTGATCATATTGATCATGTTTGGCTATTTTTGCGCCGGGGTTGATCCTTTCCTTGTCTTGTGATTTATGATTAATCTAGTTTTGCCTTATTAAATCTGTTTTGGAATTGTCACATGTTCGATTCATTTGCGCCTACTTTGTCTCAAATTATTCCCCAACGAAGAAGATCTCATTTGTGACCAATAATGAAGCTAAATTGAGAAAAGGTGACAGAACATTTAGGCTTCATTTTTGGACAAAAAAAGTAACTGCTTGTTCAATGTCATGACGAGATTTTGTTGTAAGTGCAGAGACTGAAAGTTAAAGATTTCTAAAAAAATGTCTTGCTCAAATGAGTCTTTGTCATTTTTATTATAATGTATTAGAAATGGAGTCTGATAACATTTTCAGATCTGGACATTAGGATAAGACAATAATCCCACTCAAAAAGATGACATCCTATAGAAACTGCTGAAGTATTTTTCATGTTGCATAGAGTTTATTTTTCATTTGGGAAGCAAAGACCTTTCTTTCCACCAATGAAAAGGGAGAGTTTTTTTTCAAGTGCACCTTCTCAGACCAAGTGTATTTTTGTGACTTTTTTGTGACTCAAAATAAGTCCTAGACTTTTGTTTGCACCCGAAAAAGTAGCAAATTAGAGATAATTTGAACAAAAATTGTGCAAAAAACTGCAAAAATTATGATCAATGTCCCCCTTAGTTTTAAACATATTTTAGGAATTCCCCCTATTTTCTGTCCAAGGTTATGGGTGCATTTTTTTTTTACTTCTGAACTATGGATCATTATGCAGATTTGGTTTTTACTATAATTTTGTATATTGCGCATATATTGCTCTAGTCTACCTTTGCACCTCCTATTAGATCACCTAGTTTACGGCAATAAATTGCTTTTTAGATTTGCTGCATCTCTTTACCAGTAAGCCAAACCAATTTTACATACATTTTACATTATCTTAAAAGTGCTCATCCACTTTCATCCAGAAAGTCCATTAAAATGGCCCAGAACACATTGGGTGAAATAGGACCAGGCATGTAAAATTGAACAAGCCGGCTATTTCTTTGCTCTGATCAAATCAGCATAGCATTAGTTTACTGTTTATGAACAATCTAAGCTTTCATCCATCCACACCCTTTTGCATTGATACACAGCTTTAAAACCATTGGTGGGCATATATCAAGGCTGGTGCTTTTGCCCCATTATCCCTGTACATGTGTGTCTAATATATGAGGAGACACAGTGCATGGCTCACTACAATTGGGTGGTTTCACATTGGCGCATCAGTTGCGTCTTTGTTTCCATTGTCTCTGTTTTGCCTCCGTTTTGTCTCTGCGTCAGCAAAAAAAACGGAAGGTTTAACATTGCTTTAAAAACATAACACCTGGTTTCCCAGCCTCATCAGTAAAAAAAACTGACCTATCATCAGTTTTATTTGTGAACAGATAGACTTCTATTGCCTTCCATGACCCGCATCTGTGAAAATCGAAGGACAGGTTTCAAATGCGCGCCTGATGTCCGATCCCACCGCCCTCTCCTACGCGGTCCACTTCACCTTCACCTGCTGCCGAGTCCCGACCGAGTGACATCCAGCTGGGGTGAGTAGAATTGCTACATATGTAAATGCATGTATATGTCTGTGTATGTATGCTGTATATACTGGATGTGTGTGTATATATGCTGTGTATGGTGTATATATGCTGTATACCAGTGTGTATGCTGTATATACTGGATGTGTGTGTATATATGCTGTATATCTGTGCGTACGTGCTGTATATACTGGATGTGTGTGTATATCTGCTGTATATCTGTGTGTATGTGATGTATATACTGGATGTGTGTGTATATATGCTGTCTATCTGTGCGTATGTGTTGTATATATACTGGATGTGTGTGTATATATGCTGTACAGCTGTGCGTATGTGTTGTATATACTGGATGTGTGTATATGCTGTATAGCTGTGCGGATGTGCTGTATATACTGGATATGTGTGTATATATGCTGTATAGCTGTGCGGAAGTGTGTTGGTATTTTAAATTTCAGTTTTTTTAATGTCGCTACATAAGTTCACTGTTAAGGGGCCCACTGAGGCTCTATCGCCCAGGGGCCCACTGAAACCTGGAGCCGGCCCTGCCTAGTTGGTTCCATTTTTATCCCACACCCCTTTTCTGACCTTCGTAAATGACCCCATAGTTTTGTGTACATCCTGTTAGTCAAGAAAGCTCTTACCGGATAGTTTCATAGTTAAATAAACATTAAAATATCTATCTCCGAAAGAACAATCCGTGGGTGGCTCTGCCTCGCTGATCTGACACTTTTTAAAACCTTCATATCCTTTCTGTTAATATGTGAATGCTGACTTCAGCTGCTGGGAGGCAGGGATTCCCAAAATGAGTATTCAGCAGTTACAGCTGGAGGGAGAGCTCCGGAATGGATATGGAAAGTGGAGAGGAAGACAACACTGGAAAGGATGAAAATGAAAGCCTCAGATGACCAATTTTGTACCTCTCTTCTAGCCAAAGATTCCTTTCAAGAAAATGGAACAAAATCTCCTGAAAATTTAGAGAAGACGTCTATTCATATATTACAATACTTCTACTTACTTTAGTGTGTTTAGAGTGTTTAAAAAAATGCCATTTATTTACTATGTGCACATACTGTTCCATTTTAATTATGTAATATCACTCTTCCCTAAAATTTTAATCAATAAATCACAGTCAGCAATCATGTTTGGTAAATAAATTATATCAAAATGTGAATGGTCCCACAACCAATATATTCCGTTTTACCGAATGAGACTTTTTGTTGACAGCAGAAAAATCACAATACATAGTCTCAGATTGCATAGAAACCACTTAAGCTGTGATTTAGGCTCTTTTCAATTAGAGAAGATGTTCCTTGTTGTTAAGCCCTGCAGAGACATTCTTGCGGCACACTAAACACACAAATGAGAACAGTTCCAAAATGAAATCTTGCAAACTGTTCAAATGACCTGAAGGTATCAGATTGTATAAACTGTTATATCTTACCTATTCACAGACTCTTATATGAAAACTAACACATAAAAGATTCGGAGATAGAAAAAATATAAGAAATATATAGAAAACAAGGCTTTACATCCATTAATGCTTTGCATCTCTGATATCACGTGTTTGGATCAAGTCTACTAAAATGAAGTAATATATTTTGTACTGTGCGATAATACAGCCGTAAACAAAAGATTTATAAAGGTATTTCCATTTCTCCAGCTCTGGGACCTGTCTCTTTGCTGTAGTATACATGGCTCTATGGCACACCAATTTCAGCTTCAAGAATAGCCAAGCTGGGGTGGCCCTATATCTGTTGGACACTATAGAATACAGTATTACGTGTGCCAAGTGAATTAACGCTTTAAAGGTAGAAAGAGCTCATAAATATTGTTAAAAGCCCCTTGGACTTTGTTGTCATGCCTTGTCATAGGTGTGGGGAGACACAGGTAGTATGCATGAGCAGGGGCGTAACGATTAGGGCAGCACGGTGGCTTAGTGGTTAGAATTACAGCCTTATGTATGTTGGTTAGCATACATGTGTATGTTCTCTCCGTGTTTGCGTGAGTTTCCTCTGGGTCCTCTGGTTTCCTCCCACACTCCAAAACATACTGATAGTTTGATAAGAGTGTGAGCCCCATTGGGGACCAATTTGGCAAGCTCTGTGTATCGCTGCATAATCTGTGTGCGCTATATAAATAAAGGAATTATTTTTATTATTAACAACAGGGGAAGCAGCCGTAGCGGCCACTATGGGACCTGCAGTGTCCCGAACATTGTGCAACATAATATGTATATAACAGTGCACATCTTCTACAGTACACAGTTGAGCCAGCAGCACAGATAAGAAATGTGAGGTGAGGGGACAGCAGAACTAGGAATCTCTCATCTCTACTTACTACCGTCCACTTCACCCATGTGGTCTGTAGCTACTGCTTAACATAAAATCATATCTGCGGCCTCTGACACCCCCCATGGATAAAACTGGCTGACAGTCAGTATTTACATGTGCATAATGTATGTGTGCATATGCTGTATGTATATGTGTGTATGTATATGGGGTACGTGTGTGCATATGCCGTTGGTATGTTTATGCGCTTTATGTATGTGTGTATATATATACTATTGTGTGTATGTGCTGTATAGACTGTATGTATGGGTGTATATGATGTATTTATGTGTGCATGTCTATATACTGTATGTGTGTGCTATATGTATATATGCAGTATGTGTGTATATTGTTTGTTATATTGTATATATGGTGTATATACTGTATGTATGTGTAAATACAGTATGTGTTTATACTATACAGTATGTATGTATACATATACTGTTTGTTTTTATGATATGTATATACTGTATGTGTGTATAAATGTGTGGTTGTGTACATACTGTTTGTGGATATACTATATACTATACTGTCTATATACTATTTTTATGAGTTTTTAAATGTATACATAAGTACATCAATGTATGTATAAGTACACATGTATATATGTGAGTGTAGAACTTGGTGTGTATATATAAGTATATAAATGTGTCTTTATCTGGGTGTATAAATGTGTGTGACTGTATAAACCTGTGTGTGTACAAATATGTATATATATTTTTGAGAGGAAAGGGGCCCAATGCAGAAGTCTGCTTTAGGGCCCAGCCTGTCCTATTTACGCCCCTGTGCATGAGACTCATATAAATAGATCCATGCTCAAGACTATTCTGGTGTCATGGCACCACCTTTCATGGTACATGTGTTTTTCAACATTCTAATATAAAATTGGCTACGAGACAAATGACACCCCTCATCTACCATCAAAATCAAGCGTGATAAACTAGGGGCACTTATTTATAGATCCAGGTACTGTGACTGTGGCAGTCTTCTCATATTTGCTATCCATGGCCTCCTTCCTTCTAAAATACATTATTAAAATTATGCTAATGTCCCAGAAAGACTATGGGTGTTGTCACTTGAGCACCTACTCCATGCAATAGCTTTACGGTCTGTTACACTGTCCTTTATTCTTTGGGACAGCACAATCACAGGGATACAAAATCTATATAGCTTTCATTTTTAACACATTTTTAAAAAATTAAAACTTTCTCTACAAAAAAATGTCTTTATTCCACATCTTCTGACGCTAATAACTTTTTCATCCTTTGCTGTACAGAAATGTGTAAGGTCTCATTTTGAGGACCTTATGATAATTTTTTATAAAAATTTTTTATGTGTTGAAAAATGTTAAAAATGCAATTAACAGAATTAACCATTTTTATATTTTGAATCGAACTTTTGGGATGCAGCGATACCTAACATATTTATGATTTTGTTTCTTTATTGTCAGTTCTTTTTACTATTTTGTAGTCTCCCAAGGGTAATTTTACTCTAGGGTGTCTGATTGCACCTACCCTATACTGGACTGCTACTGTATTGCAGTATATGAAGAACTTGCTATAGATTTGTTAATGTTACTGATCTTCAGCAATGCCAGATACTCCAGACTGCCATGGCAATGATCATTGCTCCCCGATAAAGTCAAGGTCTCCAACTTTTCCTGTTTCATGTAATCTCACTGTATGATGTAATCTCACTGAAGC
Organism: Engystomops pustulosus; assembly: GCF_040894005.1. Taxonomy (NCBI): domain Eukaryota; kingdom Metazoa; phylum Chordata; class Amphibia; order Anura; family Leptodactylidae; genus Engystomops; species Engystomops pustulosus. The sequence goes on along the minus strand of NC_092412.1, from coordinate 99,950,503 downwards.
ACAGGATGTTTCAGCACTCATTGGGAGGGGGGAACTGCTCCTGCACAGTGAACCAGCCTGTGAACATACAGCACGGAGGGGCTCTGGTAACCACTCAAGTAGCAATTCAGGGTCATTAATATAATTGAAAAAGTTGATTTTAAAAGGTAGGAGGCCATGCCCGCTAATCCGGCAATACGTCTGGGTCAGACAACCGAACCAGAACTCTGAACGCAACCATTGGTTCTGCTCATCTCTACTAAATTGCCATGATGGGTAATTACTATTTGATGCAGTTCTTTATTACCCTTAATCCTTAGGGCTAAATAGGTTTTAGAGAAACATATGATTAGAATGTCAGATGCTGAAGCTTTTGGAAAATATAAAACGAAACTGTGAAATTGGTCCATGGCTATTGATATTTACCAGGGGTTTAATGATCCAAGAACTTCCTCAATACACACACACACACATACATATATATATATATACACTCACCGGCCACTTTATTAGGTACACCTGTCCAACTGCTCGTTAACACTTAATTTCTAATCAGCTAATCACATGGCGGCAACTCAGTGCATTTAGGCATGTAGACATGGTCAAAACACTCTCCTGCAGTTCAAACTGAGCATCAGTATGGGGAAGAAATAGAAGAGAAGGCAGCAGCACTCCGTTTTCCTAGTTCAGGATATATTTATTCACATGTGGATACAAAGCTACGGATAGCCCTTATATACAGGGGTTCGTATTTACGGATAGCCCGACTACCTGCGCTATATATGACACTGGTCCCTCTTGTGCCTGGTGCCGACAGCCTACTTGCCAGTCCTCCGTTGACATGCAGCGCGGATGGGTCCCCGATCACTCTTGCCCACTTCCACGATGGCCGCCAAAATACCAGACGCGTGATTATCGCGAGAGGTGAGACTCAGACGGTGTATGGTGTCATGCTGCCGCAAGCGAGCGATCGCGGAGCGGCAGCGGACACATCCGGAGCTATCCCTCGCCTGGTTGGTAAATATGGCCCTCTCTTGGCAGCACAACTGAGTGTTATACATGTGGGACCCCCAGCCTTCACTTACACGTTCTGTTTGGGTGTTGCCACGCAACCCGCAGATATGCGCAGATCGCATGTTTAACAAAACTGAGACACCGGCTGTACATAATGAGTGTTTCCCCACTTATTTTTCAGACTATGTCACTAATGTACTTTTAAATATTTGTATAAGTATGATGAGCATGGATTTTGGCACATTTATTGTATATACCTATGCATTTTCACCTTGTTAATGTCACTGATGACGTCACATCCTGCGGGGGATTTAAACCCGCCATGTAACACCTGACTTCACTGCTTGAAAAAGGCTACATTGAGCTAGCCGAAACGTAGCTTTGTATCCACATGTGAATAAATATATCCTGAACTAGGAAAACGGAGTGCTGCTGCCTTCTCTTCTACTTCTATGCCACTGGGTCTTGGGTCAGACCAAAGCAGTCAGCACCCACACGGAATCCCCTTTGTTTCTCACAGTGCTGCCTACCTGTTCTACACTTGCTAGTATGGGGAAGAAAGGTGATTTGAGTGCCTTTGAACGTGGCATGGTTGTTGGTGCCAGAAGGGCCGGTCTGAGTATATCAGAAACTGCTGATCTACTGGGATTTTCACACACAACCATCTCTAGGGTTTACAGAGAATGGTCCAAAAAAGAAAAAACATCCAGTGAGCCACAGCTCTGTGGGCGGAAATACCTTGTTGATGCCAGAGGTCAGAGGAGAATGGGCAGACTAGTTCGAGTTGATAGAAAGGCAACAGTGACTCAAATCGCCACCCGTTACAACCAAGGTAGGCAGAAGAGCATCTCTGAACGCACAGTACGTCAAACTTTGAGGCAGACGGGCTACAGCAGCAGAAGACCACACCGGGTGTCACTCCTTTCAGCTAAGAACAGGAAACTGAGGCTACAATTTGCACAAACTCATCGAAATTGGACAGTAGAAGATTGGAAAAACGTTGCCTGGTCTGATGAGTCTCGATTTCTGCTGCGACATTCGGATGGTAGGGTCAGAATTTGGCGTCAACAACATGAAAGCATGGATCCATCCTGCCTTGTATCAATGGTTCAGGCTGGTGGTGGTGGTGTCATGGTGTGGGGAATATTTTCTTGGCACTCTTTGGACCCCTTGGTACCAATTGAGCATCATTGCAATGCCACAGCCTACCTGAGTATTGTTGCTGACCATGTCCATCCCTTTATGACCACAATGTACCCAACATCTGATGGCTACTTTCAGCAGGATAATGCGCCATGTCATCATCTCAGACTGGTTTCTTGAACATGACAATGAGTTCACTGTACTCAAATGGCCTCCACAGTCACCAGATCTCAATCCAATAGAGCATCTTTGGGATGTGGTGGAACGGGAACGGGAGAACGGGTATGTGCAGCCGACAAATCTGCAGCAACTGTGTGATGCCATCATGTCAATATGGACCAAAATCTCAGAGGAATGCTTCCAGCACCTTGTTGAATCTATGCCACGAAGAATTGAGGCAGTTCTGAAGGCAAAAGGGGGTCCAACCCGTTACTAGTATGGTGTACCTAATAAAGTGGCCGGTGAGTGTATATATATATATAGTAACATATAAGTAATTGAGTCTAAATTATCATACATTTAGAGATACATACAATGGGGATAATTTATCATTACACTGGGGGACTGCGACAGTTTTATGTCTGTCTTTGGAGTTATACTGAAGTTAGATTCATGAAAGTGGCTTTGGCCCTTGATAAATTTGCTTTGTGGGTTGTTTTCGACTGTCACATGAAAAGTCGCCAAAAAACATTAAAAGTCCCAACATAGACCAGGGTGGGGACTGGTGGAAATTTGTGCCAAAACCTGCACCTAAACTGAAATTTGCCATATCAAAAAAATCATGAATTCCCCCGTATTGTGGAAACTTGTCTATACAAATAATGAATGTGGTGGAAAGTGACTTTGCACTCTCCTATGTTCATTTGGTGCAATGGAAAGTTGTAAAACAGCATTTTTTACCACAACTGCGCCAAATCAATGGCAAACAGATAAAAAATGATAAATTACCCACAATATATTGTATATACATATGAAGAATTTAATGACACTGAATGACAACATTAAAAGGCAACAATATCAATTGACTTACAGTCAGAGCCATAGCATTATCAAGAACTGCAAATGGAAGTTAAAGTTAGAAAAGCACTTAAAATAAAACCGTTCTAAGCGCACCACAAGTTACAAAAGATCCATTAATATTTAATGTGCTATGGATTATCCATTACTCTTGTTCAATTGTTCATAGGTATGCACTGCCAAGCATACAGGAATGTCTGTACAGTAGACTTACAGACATATACAATGGCCTCAACATTTGCAGTATTTAGCAGGAAGTGGTTGGGCAGCTGATATGTTCTAGTACAAATATAGGCAATTATGACCAGATAAGTGATAAAACTATTTTATCACTGTGAAACAAGTGCTAGACTATAATGATAAAGCAATGATAAAGTAAGTAACTCTGTAAGGGAAGAATCAAACAGTAGTTATTCTTTTTCTTATCATTTAAGGATAAAATATGCTATAAATATCAATCTAAGAAGTTTGTACAGTGAAGAGAAAAAAAAAATACACTCAATATGAATTCACTGGTATTATATATCAAGACATAATAAAAAAAACAATTGACCCTAAAATTTGGTTACTACAATTTGGCTGACACAATTGAACTGGGTCATTATTTATTTTACAAAAAGTAGGGCTAAATTTACAAGTAGTGTCTGGAAAAGTAAATAAATCCTTAATGCTTCTGTAAGAATTAAAAAGGTATTTAGAAGCTAGGTGCTTCTAAGTAAATAACAAAGCAGAAGGACACCAGAAAAGATCTTAGAGAAGCGAATCATGCTGCCTTATGTTGGTCTAGCCCACATGATCCTCTAATATGGCTTCTGAATTCATCAGAGTAACTGCTTATAAATAACAGTCATGATCTCTATGCTACCCTGAACCAACACACTGATGGCTGCATATCTATAAAAGACAGCTTCTCCCGAAGAGTTCAAAATAATAAAGAGAATAATAAAGAGAATGAAGCATAAAAGGCAGAAGATATTTTCCTTTTAAAAATCCATTCCACATTTTATCTTGCAAGAAAAAATGTAGAAATTCTGAACACAAACGGAGATTGGGTTTTTACCCTAAAATCATTGGTGTGTACCATAATTTCTCAGACATTCCTACTAAAACCAAAAACTTAAAACTCATACAGATCGACATAAAATGTCACCTAATATCGGATTAAATTATTAGATCAGATTGCAAAAAACACTTAGTTATCATGTTTCCTTCTTATGCAGGTTTCAAGTCTCTGATGAGATGATACAATCAGTTACAATGAGTGATCTCTTCGCTGAGATAACCCATAGATATATTTCCATCTTTAATGATGTTGAGTGATATCCCTACTCATTTATGTCTTGCAACATCTGCTCGACGAAAATGTAAGCAGCTGTTTCTAATTATTACCTTTCAGTGCTTTCCTTGGCAGGGGTGTGTAGCAGCCAAAATAAGCTCCAAAGTGAATCACAAAGCTGAATGCCTCCTAACAGAACACCTCACAACTTGTTATTAATCATAAATAATGCATTCAAACAACACTGGCAAAATAAAATTATATTTATACTAGCAATTAAATAAGGCAAAATCACATAAGGCAAAATCACATAAATTCATTTTGGCTCTCTGTAGGCTACTACATAAGTATATGATGTCTTATTCAATATACCATTAGGCATACAAGTCACAGATCAGTCCAGGTATATGGTAATTATAGGATTCTGTGGACTATGAATAATAACAACAGGGACAAATGCTTTACTTCTAGGGAGAAATTATATCTAAAAAATGGCTGTCCGTTTTTAATCAATGCTTTTCAATTCATTTTCAGGATTAATTTTTTTTTCAGGATTTTTTTTTCAGGATGATGAAAAATTGTCTGAGAATTGAGGGGATTTTCTGATGAAAACTTCAGACCATGAAATAGGAGCTTTTGTTTCATTGTAGTAAAGTGTTTGGTATGTGAAACGCGCTTTGGGATGCCTGTCATTATCCCCAATAGGATAAGCTTTCATGAGTAAGTGTTGTCACTATATACTTAGAATGATCCTCCATTGTGTCCAATAGTGGTAATATCTGAGAATATGTATATAACCTGCTCGTTTGGCTGATTTTTATCAGGCTTAAGCACTATAACTCGTTTGGAGTCATACTCTATTTAAATATTTTTATACAATGGTGTATGTTATTTTTAAGTTGATATTTAATTAATTGCATCTTTGACCACCTTGATGATGCCTTTGTTCTTGGGTTTTGCATAGTATTAAAGTTTGTCTATAGAAGTGTCAACATTTTACAGATTCTCTACCCAATTGCTGTTAAGGTAGAGAAAGAACTACAGGCCCTGAGCTACCCACAACCCTTGTACCTGTCTACATACTACGCTAGCCCACAGGGGACAACTGGACGACACTACTCTGAGTAAACATAAAAAAAATAAACAGATAAATCAGACAGATAGACAGACACAAGCAGGAATCAAAAGCCAAGATTGGGACAAAGTACAGAATTGTGAGTCCAAAAATGAAGCTAAGGGTCAAAATAAAGCAATAGCAGAAGGTTTACTCACAATGATCAAGAGAGTAGTTTTACGGGAACTGAGCAAACTGAGAATTAGGTATTTATAGAGTTCCTGGACAACACGCTGGCTGTTGATTGGAACAGAAGTTCATCACTCAAACCACCCCTGACAACCCCCTGCTCAGAAATAAGATGTAATCACCCAGATTTCCACTGAACATACATCCAACTCAGCCCAAAGAACTAACTGTGCAGAGGAGGTTACAAATCTGAGAATTGCATTCTAAATTTCCTAGATTCTTGAATACTGATTTTCAGTAAACACACTTATAAAGTCACCTCTGTAACCCAGATAAAAGTGCACATCCATTTAAAAAATAATAAAATAGATAAATCACTAAGCACATAGGGTATATGCCCAATGTTTTAGGTAATATAGTAGACCTACACTTCATTTAATATTTACAGACGGTCCCCTACTTAAGAACACCCGACTTAGAGACAACCCCTAGTTACAAAAGGACCTCTGGATGTTGGTAATTTACTGTACTTTAGTCCTAGGCTACAATAAACAGCTATAACAGTTATCAAATGTGTTTGTAATTAAGCTTTATTGTTAATCCTGGTTCTTATGACAACCCATTTTTAAATTATAATTGTCACAGAGACCAAAAATTTTTTTAGCTGGGGTTACAATTATAAAATATACAGTTCCGACCTACATACAAATTCAACTTAAGAACAAACTCAAAGAACCTATCTTGTATGTAACCTGGGGACTGCCTGTAAAGGGGTTTCTGGACTAACCCGAGGAAGTGTATAACATAAAAGAATATATACTTTTTCATTTTACACTTCCTCAAGCTACCTCCTAGCAAATTGAGTGCCAATATTGTAAAACTGCCAGGAGGTGAGACTTCAGAGGCTACAGGGCATGGTGCAGGCTTAGTTCCCGAAACTTGACCGGGCTTCTCCATCCCCCAGTAAGATAACATTTTTATTAAGTAAGATAGGGCAAACAAATTAGATAAAGACAGTGTAGGGTTTACAACAGAGAAAAGAATCTATCATCAGGAATACCAAATACCTAACGACAGTGGTAGAAGCCATAGAAGCTGCAATTGTGACCACAGTGTCAGGGGGGTCTGTCATCTGAACTGTCACTTAAGAATGGAGGATATACACCATTATATACATATTATACTGCACATTGTACAGCAAAATATGGTTATAACATATATGTGATGTATATATGCTGCATATGTGTGTATCTGTGATGTGTGTATGGTGTATAGATTGTATATACTGTATGTGTGTATATATGCTCTTTTTCTGTATATGGCACTGTATGTGTGTATATGAAATGAGTACATGCTCTATGAGTGCATTTGTGTGAGTGTATAAATGTGTGTATATGACTGAATAACTGTATGTTTATGTATAGGTATATAAATGTGAGTGTATATATAAGTGTAATATGTATATTTTTAAGCAGGAAGGGGGCACCATTCAGAAGTCTGCTATGAGTCCTTGCCTCTCCCAATAACACCCCTGTGTATTCCTGATGGTCATTCCTGATTGTCGTTAGTGTGTTTTTAGTGTGTTAGTGTGATGGTCGGTTTCCTATAACTAGACCAGGGTGATACATATCAATGTATCAAAGCACACAAGGTAAGTACATGAAAAATGAATGCAAAGGCTGGGTCAAAATGTGATGTAAATGGGTAAGTAACTAGGTCATAGAAAACATAGAGGGTTATAAGTATGTATATACTAACAAGAAACATAAACGTATTTTTTCCTTTGATAAAGCTCAACCCTATCTTTGCTTATCATCCAGGGTTTGTCATAGTCAGCTGGGGCCTACTCCATGCATGGAAGGAGATTTGCTTGGATGGCAGAGTAGTCCAATAGGCTGAATAAAGAAGTGTTTCCAGCACTGTGGTTAAAAAAATGCAATTCTTTATTCAATCCTTTAAAAGTACATATTTACCGCAGACTGTGTATTAGCTGGACTTGCTAGGTGTAAGGGCTCTTTGTGTTTTCCCATCAGATAATACGCACTCTGCAGTAAATATGTACAGTACTTGTAAAAGATAGAATAAAGAATTGAATTTTTTAAGTCTATATTCAGACTATTAACTGTATATACTGAGATCAAATGATGAAACATATCATGCTGCTAATCTCAAAGTAAATAAAAAATACAATAAATTCTAATTCTTATTTTAGAAAAAGTATGAACAATAATTGTGTTTAATTTAATTCAGTAAGCAGAATCATATCACAAAAAAACCTACATTTTAAAGTGATTTTCTAGAATGTCAGTGCGTCAAAAGAAAAACACAAAATGCTTCTAATTGTTTTACAATTGTGTATTTCATGCCCCTAGGTAAAATCCTATTTCGCTCATATATAAGTTAATCAAATACAATACAGCCCCAAAGGTTCTCAAGATATTACTGCACCAATTGCAATCTCTTCATAAGTTAATAGGGAATAGATTTTGTAATTAGTAAACAAAGGCAAACATCTATTCAGGGGCTTGGGGAAGATGAGCTGGTTTGTGCTGAGGTTGGTGTTTACTTTATGCACATTTATTACAAGCTTCTCTATGCTTCTGTGGTTAAATCTATCCAGTTTTGCATATTCATAACCGCATCTTAGGAAGATTTGGAAACCAAAAGTTCACTATCATTCTCTAAGCCTTTCTATATATCCACAGCATTACTGGTTTCAATGGTGTAGCATGTCCTAAAACATGTAAGTAACAGTGCTTTATATTTATTTATAGCACAGGTATAGGTCAGAATAGTACTTAGCTGTTATGAGCAATATAAAACATGTTGATTGGGCAGAGAACAGAAGATGTACCAAAGGTAGAAAAAAATATGGGCCATGTAAGAAAGATAGAGGAGTATATATGTAGTAGAACAGTAGGTGTAGTAGGAGTAGATGCAGGTACAGCACATATAGCCATATACACTCACCGGCCACTTTATTAGGTACACCATGCTAGTAACGGGATGGACCCCCTTTTGCCTTCAGAACTGCCTAAATTCTTCATGGCATAGATTAAACAAGATGCTGGAAGCATTCCTCAGAGATTTTGGTCCATATTGACATGATGGCATCACACAGTTGCAGCAGATTTGTCGGCTGCACATCCATGATGCGAATCTCCCGTTCCACCACATACCAAAGATGCTCTATTGGATTGAGATCTGGTGACTGTGGAGGCCATTTGAGTACAGTGAACTCATTGTCATGTTCAAGAAACCAGTCTGAGATGATTCCAGCTTTATGACATGGCGCAAAGTAGCCATCAGATGTTGGGTACATTGTGGTCATAAAGGGATGGACATGGTCAGCAACAATACTCAGGTAGGCTGTGGCGTTGCAACGATGCTGAATTGGTACCGAGGGGCCCAAAGAGTGCCAAGAAAATATTCCCCACACCATGACACCACCACCACCAGCCTGAACCGTTGATACAAGGCAGGATGGATCCATGCTTTCATGTTGTTGACGCCAAATTCTGACCCTACCATCCGAATGTCGCAGCAGAAATCGAGACTCATCAGACCAGGCAAAGTTTTTCCAATCTTCTACTGTCCAATTTCCATGAGCTTGTGCAAATTGTAGCCTCAGTTTCCTGTTATTAGCTGAAAGGAGTGGGACCCGGTGTGGTCTTCTGCTGCTGTAGCCCATCTGCCTCAAAGTTCGACATACTGTGCGTTCAGAGATACTCTTCTGCCTACCTTGGTTGTAACGGATGGCGATTTGAGTCACTGTTGCCTTTCTATCAGCTCCAACCAGTCCGCCCATTCTCCTCTGACCTCTGGCATCAACAAGGCATTTCCGCCCACAGAACTGCCACTCACTGGATGTTTTTTCTTTTTTGGACCATTCTCTGTAAACCCTAGAGATGGTTGTGCATGAAAATCCCAGTAGATCAGCAGTTTCTGAAATACTCAGACCAGCCCTTCTGGCACCAACAACCATGCCACGTTCAAAGGCACTCAAATCTCCTTTCTTCCCCATACTGATGCTCGGTTTGAACTGCGGGAGATTGTCTTGACCATGTCTACATGCCTAAATGCACTGAGTTGCCGCCATGTGATTGGCTGATTAATTAAGTGTTAACGAGCAGTTGGACAGTTGTACCTAATAAAGTGGCCGGTGAGTGTATATAGTGCAAACATGTAGTACTGGTAGTTCACTCTATAGAACAGTACATATAGGGCAGGTTTTGTGGCACTACACAAAAGTTCTTGTAAAGGTTACTTAGCAGCTGATATACTTACCTTATGGGAAGAGCTGATTTGCCATCTACTGTTGCCAGTCAACAGCCATCGAAAAAAGACATGGAATGGGGAAGTTTATCATAAGCTGGTGCAAGGGGCACCGGCGCATGATGTTGTCTCCACACGCCCCCACCCAAACTGGATTTAGTCAGGTTCAGCTTCCTGCTAAATTCGGCAGGCAGCTGTGACAGTAGGGAAACTCTATGCCACACATTGCAGCATGGCCTGCACCCACTCTGCTGCTGGGCGCACCGCTATACACCCCTCTTTTTAGACCCCTAATTTTACCATCAAAAACTGGGAAAACATATTGACTCGAGTATAAGCCGAGGAAGGGAAATTCATTGGTCACAGACCCCCCCCAGTATGTAGCCAGCCTTCCCCCAGTAGTATACAGCACTGCCCCCAGTAGTATACAGCACAGCCCCCAGTAGTATACAGCACTGCCCCCAGTAGTATACAGCACAGCCCCCAGTAGTATACAGCACTGCCCCCAGTAGTATACAGCACTGCCCCCAGTAGTATACAGCACTGCCCAGCCTGCCCCCAGTAGTATACAGTTTGCCCAGTGTTAAAAAAAAAAAAAACTTATATACTCACCCTCCAGTGGCCCCGACGTGCAGCGCTGCTTCCCCATGTCCCCTCGGGTCCTCTTCTGGCTTCCGCGCGCCTCTTCTTGCTTCTCTAACTTTGTGCGCTGCACGTCGGGGCCACCGGAGGGTGAGTATATAAGTTTATTATTTTTAAAATATTTTTTAAGTATATATATTAAGTATTGACTCGTGTATAAGCCGAGGGGACGTTTTTCAGCACATTTTTTGTGCTGAAAAACTCGGCTTATAAACAAGTATATACGGTATATTGCATTTATTTGATTTTATGCTCCAGATTATTATGAATAACAGATACATCCTTAAGGTTGATGATTCTCTCAGTGAAGATAATGCGTTATATATTAAAACCAATGAATATGGAGATAAAATGCCCTCATTTACTGGTTCACTGAGCAAGCACCATTAATTCAATAGGATTGATGTTTGTTTCACTGGCTTAATAAAGGTTAAATTCTATCTGTACAGTATGACATTACAGGTTTATTTCAATATAGCGAACATGTTGCAACTCATTTTCAATATATACTATTTTCCTGCTGCCTGTACCGCAAAAGGCTCAACACTCAATGTCCATTTACAGAATATTCTGCAGCAGCTTTCAGCCAGTGCAGGCAGTGAAGTGAAAGTACATGAAGAAAGCTCCGGCTTATGGTAATTGAATGGGATTTTCTGATAATGGGTGTTAAGGTCTTGTGAATCAGACATAACGAGAGTCATAATGGTATGGACCTGATTTTCATCACAAATGAGTTCTGGCTCCGATTTATGAAGAAATAATTACATATTTCAATTATATGGGCTCTATGTGACTTAATATAATGGACTAACCAGCCAGTCAGAAAATAAAATCAGAGAACCGCTTATTAATTATTTATACAGGTTTTTAAAATAACATCTCATATTTGCTCAATATTGCTATCTATAATCATGTTCTAGTTGTCGCATGAAAGTCAGCGACGCTGCACCAAAAATCAATCACGTGCAACACAATCCCAGGGCAAACCCTGTTAAATACCTGTCAAAGCTGCTCAAATCCCGAAAACAGTGAACAAACCGACAAAAGTTGGAACCGCGACCCTTAATAAATAAGCCCCTATGTCTTCAGGACTTCTACCAAGTTGCGCCAATTTTCTGGAATGGCCTATGCCAGACAATCAGACTAATATCAAAATAATAATGTTAAAATGCCTGAAAATGAAAGCTGAGCTCCGATCCGTTGCCATAGGCAACTAGAACAGTTCTGCTCTAAGAAACTTATGATAAATTTTCCCTTAGTATGTTTCAGCACATCTTCCGTTCCCACTTTCTCAGTCTCCTTCTAAGTGTACACATATCATTAATGTACACTTGACAAACTGGCCCCAACGGTCATGATCATGCAACTGTGACTGCTGGTCATTGGCTACAGGATGCAATACAAGAAATCAAAGCACAAGAAATCAAAGTACTTATTGTATAACCTTAATAAACTCAATGCAAGGGGTGCAATTTTTATACTAAATGCGAGCACTTCATTTTTAACAGCTATGTTTGCAATGTGTACATGTTTTACTGTGCAAAGTTTTAAAAAATAAAGTATTGGAAAAGTGGCATGGAATAGCAAGTGTTGGGTCTAATTCTATTATATATAGAAATGTTGAGATTTTTTTTCATTTTTTTCTTAGGTGCATAACCAAGTATCTGTTTTTAGTTCCAGAACCTGATAGAGTAGCTAGATCAGAGGACCTGCACCCAGGTGATGAGATGGTCCTGATGTGACACCTGAAAAGTCTTTTGAAGGGTCATCCCAAATACCTGTGATACATCCACGTGTAGAAACTACAACGAGACTGCAACAGCTGAAGAAGAAGAGCGCAGTACCCAGAGACTACAGAACATGAATCTGTGTATCTTGAGGCTCCTATGGACATTGTTACTCTTACCACTTGCAGCATCACTAAGAAAGATTGTGATCATAATGTCTTTTATGGGCTATGCAAAAGAAAGATGTGACAGTGTGTGCGCTGTACTATGTCAAATAGTACTCAGGGGTTGGTAGGGTGACATGTATAAGGATATAGACCAATAGGATGTAGAGATTCTACCCTTTACAATGGATTTACATGAATTGTGTTGTGATGTAATGTTCAGGATGCTCAGGAGGGAAGCAGGTGAAGGGTTAGATAAGTCCTGGATGTGTGATTAGCATATGTCAATGTACCACCTGAGCAGTACCTGAAATTATTCACAAAAGGGAGGAATTGTGAGGGAATAGAATCCATTTTCTATTGTGTTCACATACCATGTGTTTTACCATACTTAACCCCTTAACGCTCTGCGCCGTAGCTCTACGGCGCAGAGGTATAAGGGATGTATGAAGAGGGCTCACGGGCTGAGTCCTCTTCATACAGAGGTGGGGGTTTTTGCATTTTGCACAAAACCCCCACCGCTAATAACCGCGGTCGGTGCTTGCACCGATCGCGGCTATTAACCCTCTAAACGCCGCCCGCAAAGTCGCGGGCGGCGTTTAAAAGACGGCGGCGCGTGGGCGCCGCCATCTTTTTTTCGATCGCCACGCCCCCGAACGTCATCGGGGGGCGGCGATCGGTTACCATGGTAGCCTCGGGTCTTCTCTTGACACGAGGCTACATGGTTTATGCAGGTTCGTTACAATGAGCCAGTGGCTCATTGTAATGTAAGACCTGCAAAAACGCCATATATTGCAATACTGTAGTATTGCAGTATATGGTAGGAGCGATCTGATCATCTAGGGTTAATGTACCCTAGATGGTCTAAAAAATAGTGAAAAAAAAAAGAAAAAAAAAAGTTTAAAAAATAAAAAAAATTAATAAAATATTAAAAGTTCAAATCACCCCCCTTTCCCTAGAACGGATATAAAACATAACAAACAGTAAAAATCACAGACATATTAGGTATCGCCGCGTCCCAAAATGCCCGATCTATCAAAATATAAAAACGGTTACGGCCGGCGGTGACCTCCGAGGCGGGAAATGGCGCCCAAATGTCCGAAATGCGACTTTTACACCTTTTTACATAACATAAAAAATGAAATAAAAAATGATCAAAATGTCGCTCAGACCTCAAAATGGTAGCAATGAAAACGTCGCCTCATTTCGCAAAAAATGACCCCTCACACATTTCCGTGCGCCAAAGTATGAAAAAGTTATTAGCGTCAGAAGATGGCAAAAAATTTTTTTTCTTTTTTGTACACATTCGTTTAATTTTTGAAAATGTATTAAAACACAATGAAACCTATATAAATTTGGTATCACCGCGATCGCACCGAACCAAAGAATAAAGTAGGCGTGTTATTTGGAGCGAAGAGTGAAAGTCGTAAAAACTGAGCCCACAAGAACGTGACGCACGTGCCGTTTTTTTAAAATTTTTCCACATTTGGAATTTTTTTTCAGCTTCGCAGTACACGGCATGTTAAAATAAATAACATTACGGGAAAGTAAAATTTGTTACGCACAAAATAAGCCCTCACACAGGTCTGTACACGTAAAAATGAAAAAGTTATGGATTTTTGAAGTTGGAGAGCAAGAAATTAGCCGAAAAACCCTCCGTCCTTAAGGGGTTAATACCTTCCCCCGCGTACACAGATCATTTTACACACATACATCCTGTTGAAGGCTATTGGAATGTGGGTATGGTCAGTAGGTTCCTTTGTCCCAAGAACCTATAAAAACTGTCTGCTACTTAAATAAATTGGAATTCTCTCAAACATGTGAAGGTCTGAGTGATTCACCGAGCAGCTCGTACTATACAATAATTTGGACCACACATCACAGAGATGGGGGACTTTCCCTGACATTAGCTTCTGGGTCAAAAGTGTCTCCAATTATGAGCAGAAGACTCAAACTGCCAGGTGAAGCCACATACAAACATAATCAGGATGATGTATAGCATTCTGCAACAGCTATTACTCAGAAGTTTAAGGTCACTTTCCCCAAATAAATCCATCACTTATTCACTGGGTAGGTGAAAAGAGCTTTATGAGAGGGACCTCAACTGATAAGTGATCCATGGACCTGGCCCTGCTGAAGATAGTGAACTCTTTTGGGTTTTTTTTGTAAACATCAAAGAGTAGAATAATATATCCGGCTGCAGGATAATTGGCTTATTGAAAGAAATACATTAAAATAAGTTTCACAGAAAATGAAGGATAACACGAGAGAGAGGCATCTTTGATTAAGTTATTGCTTATTCAATTAGAACAGGATTTCCTTTCCATGTTTAATTGATTTGCTTCTTCAACTGTTAAATTCATTGACTGCTTCACATTATAAATACATTATACTAAAAAGATTAATCACTGTCATGAAATACTTGATGCAAGATTAGTATTATGTAGGTTAGAATCTAGAGAGCACTGAGATTTTAAAAAAGACAAAGATTCTCGTTCCTCCACACTCGACAGTGTGACCAACTTTATAAAAACAGATCTTTTGGATGTTTGCTTGCTTGGACCATTCAGATGTGATTGTTGAGAAGGGTTTTACAACCATTTCCAGTTTATGGAAGTATTTTATTTGCAAAATGACAAAAATTGTTCATGTCTCAAATTATGGGGCACATTTACTTACCCAGTCCGTGGAGTTCACAGAAAGTGCATTGTCCGACCGGAATGCACATTTGTCACGATTCACTAAGATTGTGCGCCCGATATCCTGAGAGTGTCGCTTCTCCGCTCAGGTCCGCCGGAGTTTGCCTTCTTTTTCCTGGTGTATGTAAGTGCATTGTCTTGCAACACAATTTGAAACTTAAATCCCACACTTAGTCCAAATCAGTCGGATCGTCACACAACACGGCCCTTGATTTCTGTTGCATGAAAGCTAGCGACGCTGCACTAAAAATCAATCGGGTGCGACATAATCCCAGGGCAAACCCCTGTTAAATACCTGTCAAAGCTGCACAAATCCCGAAAACAGCGAACAAACCAACGAAAGTGCGATCCGCGACCCTTAGTATAAGCCCCTATGTCTTCAGGACTTCTCCGAGTTGCACCAATTCACTAACATATGATGATTTCTCTTTCCATCTGTGTAATATCTCACCACCACACTTAAAAAGGTTTCTCCCACTGCACCCTTGTTTTTGTAAATATGGATAGAGGCTAGTGACTGGTTCATTCAGCTTTATTAACCCCTTAAGCCACCATGAGGTTCTCCAACGTCATTGGCAGCAGTGCATAAAGACACCATGATGTTGTGAAATGTCATGGCTTCTGTCTGTCACCCTGACAAAATGCAGGGTAACAGGTTCATAGGATCTGTGGTTTTTGAGAGCCAAGGCTTTCAGCAACATGTCAGGGGAGGAACAGAAGTCTCCTCCTACCCCCAAGCAATTGCTGTGACTGGTCATTTAGTACAGACAGACAAATCACAGTAAAAAGCAGGACTTCCCCCCTCTGAACTTCCAGTATCTCCTTCACAGAGGAAGTAGACCAGATGCCTACAGTGACTCTCCACACCATAAATCACACCACATAGAAATAACCCTTTCACTGCCCAGCTGCAAACCTCTCCCCTCTGTGATCTCTTCTCTATTTTGATTTAACTTTAAAGAAAACCTATAGGGTTAATAAAGCTCCTGAAAGCCATTTTGAATATTTTAAGGGGTGTAGTTTCTTAAATGGTGTAATGTATGTCTTTTTTGTGTAGGTCCATTAAAATCACTTGAGAAATGAAAATACCCTTAATAAAATGAATTTGGAAATTTTCTTAAAAATAGCTACTAAACATGAAAGCCTTCTACCATCCTACAGATACAAAAGAATTTAAAAAAATGCTGCTATCATATGACTATTTGTTCAAAAATTCTAAGAGTTCAAAGTTTAAAAAAGAGCAAATTTTTAAAAAATTTTGCTATTTTTCAGTTTTTTCCATATATAAATTCAAAATATATCACTCAAATGTTTCACCTAACATGAAGTGCAATGTGTCACAAAAATCAATCTCAAAATCAACTTGGCATATTAAAGTGTTCCAAAGGTATTACAATTTAAATTAACACATGTCAGTTAAATTTAAAAAATGGGGCTGTGCTCATAAGGTAAAAATAGGCTTAGTCCTTATGGGGTTAATGTATTTAAATATCAATTTATTTATCCTTTTTACAGAATGACCAGACCATTACAAGCACTGTTACTTGCTGTTTCATCCTATCATCTTGTGAGCAGGGCCCTCATTCCTACTGTATCACCTGACAATGTTGTTGCTGTTATGTCTACAATAGTCAGGGCCGATTCTAGCCTTTTTGCTGCCTGAGGCGAAATTTGAAAATGCTGCCCCCCCCTCCCGCCGCACGCGTACGTGCGCACGTGCGTGCCCCTGCTGATGCTACCTTACACACTAGTAGTCATTAGACACAGATATTAGTGACCTCTAGTACCTTACAGGTGACCATTTACTCCATCCGGAAGGGTATTTCTTTACGCTTTCTTCTGGCCTTGGTTTCCTCTGAATTCACAAAGAAATGTCTTCAACTCCATGCAGCACAACTCACCATGGCGCCCC
This sequence comes from Engystomops pustulosus, assembly GCF_040894005.1. NCBI lineage: Eukaryota > Metazoa > Chordata > Amphibia > Anura > Leptodactylidae > Engystomops > Engystomops pustulosus. The sequence continues at coordinate 99,933,412 of NC_092412.1, read as the reverse complement.
TAAAAATACCACAGTCACTTACAGTATAATGGATTGTGATTCTAATATATATTATCCTCACAACATGACTGAACAAACTATTCCCAACATAAAACATCCTTTAGTCACCCAAATTAGAGCATATATAGTAATTCAATTAGGTGCCCTAATTTAGCCTCCCCCTATATTGAACAGCCACCCCCCTGTATACACAGCCTCGTCCCCAGCCCCCCCCCACTAAGTAATGTGCCTCACACACAGCCCCCCACTAAGTAATGTGCCTCACACACAGCCCCCCACTAAGTAATGTGCCTCACACACAGCCCCCCACTAAGTAATGTGCCTCACACACAGCCCCCCACTAAGTAATGTGCCTCACACACAGCCCCCCACTAAGTAATGTGTCTCACACACAGCCCCCCACTAAGTAATGTGCCTCACACACAGCCCCCCTCTAAGTAATGTGCCTCACACACAGCCCCCCACTAAGTAATGTGCCTCACACACAGCCCCCCACTAAGTAATGTGCCTCACACACAGCCCCCCACTAAGTAATGTGCCCCACACACAGCCCCCCAGTAAGAAATGTGCCTCACACACAGCCCCCCACTAAGTAATGTGCCTCACACACAGCCCCTCACTAAGTGATGTGCCTCACACACAGCCCCCCACTAAGTAATGTGCCTCACACACAGCCCCCCACTAAGTAATGTGCCTCACACACAGCCCCCCAGTGAGAAATGTGCCTCACACACAGCCCCCCAGTAAGAAATGTGCCACACACACAGCCCCCCCCCAGTAAGTAATGTGCCTCACACACAGCCCCCCACTAAGTAATGTGCCTCACACACAGCCCCCCCAGTAAGTAATGTGCCTCACACACAGCCCCCCACTAAGTAATGTGCCTCACACAGCCCCCTACTAAGTAATGTGCCTCACACACAGCCCCCCAGTAAGAAATGTGCCTCACACACAGCCCCCCAGTAAGAAATGTGCCTCACACACAGCCCCCCAGTAAGAAATGTGCCTCACACACAGCCCCCCCAGTAAGAGGGTGAGGGTGAAGCTACTGCTGGGGAAAGCAGTGACTACACATGGTCTCATCACGATGTGTGTCCTGAGGATGCACATCGTGATGAGAGGATGTTCTAGCGATCTCCCTACTGCACTCACCATTCAGTGCTCCCACGCAGCTCCCTTGTCTTCTCCAGCCAGCAGCCGCTCTGTGAAGGGACACAGGTCGGCACGTGGTGACGTCATCACGCCGACCTGTGTCCTGCAGAGCGGTGCGCACAGGCGGGATGTGCTGCACCACTCTGCCTATAAATTATGTTGCCGCCTTAAAGGCGGCGATGTAATTTATTTTACAGGTGGCACGGACCAGCCAGCCATTGGCAAGTCCGTGCTACCAGCAGCAAAATGCCGCTCTTAAATGCGGTCCGTTATCTGCCGCCTGAGGCGGGGACTTCACCTCGCCTCATGGCAGAAGCGGTCCTGACAATAGTACAATATTATAAGACATCAATATTGACATATTTTATTTATATATGTACCCCATGATCTGTAAATATGATGCTATATAAATATTTATTATTATTATTATTATTATTTTTATTATTAAAAAAAACATTTAAGACAGCTTACAAACGTCCGAGGATTGGACATTACAACAGTTTTACCTGAATGCTATATGTACTCCATAGGCCTCTGTTAACATATGTTCATGACAGTACAATTTGAAAAAGACTGTACAGTATTTATGTGGAGGTATTGCTAGGAAAAAAACTCCTTTCTAAATGAACATGGCAGCATGCCTCAAAGGGGTTGTTTTTACAAACGTAACTAGAATCATACAGGATATGGAACTAAACTCCACAGGATAGGTAATAAATTGCAATGTGTCCAACCAGTGGAGCCCCTTTTATTAGTAAAATACCAAATTAATCGTTTCTGAAAGTGAATAGATATGCATGAAGCTTCAATTGCATTACTGCACATAATTAAGATATATAAATATTCAGTAAATTCAATGTTCCCCAAAATGATTCCACTCAAAAATACAACTTTATCCTTAAAAAGCAAGTCCTTATATGGCTATTCAAGTAATTACCTTTTGAAGGTTAAAGGGGTATTCCCATTTGGGCATTTTAATTTAATTAAGTTCATTTGCCATCTGTAAACATTTCTACAATTGGATGTTATTAAAAAAAATGTTCCTGTGTGAATATCATTTCTCATAAATGTAGTCATGTTTTCCTTAGAAACGAGATGGCTTCCTCGGATACGACCACCTCACATTTTGGCTGCAGTGGCCAGACATGCGCTACTGAGTCCTGCCCGACCTCCTGGATTCAGCAATCATTACCACAGGACGGCTGTGGGACCTGCAGTAACTCCCGGACATTTCATATACAAAAAATGTATTGTTTCTTTGTGCAATCACTCCAGCAGAGGTGGCTGTATCTAGGGACACAGTCTTGTTTCTAAGGGACCATATGACTACATTTATGAAAAATTATCTTCTCACAGGAACAATTTTTTTAATAACATCTAATTCAAGAAATGTTTATATATGGCAGATTAATGAAACTGAATGTGAGTGCCCAGACGAAAATACCCCTTTAAGGTGAAAAAGGACAAAAAGTCCTTGAACATCTCAAAACACACTCTTCAGTATTGCATTTGCATCTAAATGTATGTTTATTTCTTGGTTCTGCATATTTTTCGTTACAATCATCTTTTGATTGTTTTTGATTGTTCTCTGATATTACTACTACAGGCAGTCCCCGGGTTATGTGCAAGATAGGTTCTCTAGGTCTGTTCTTAATTTGAATTTGTATGTAAGTCAGAATTGGATATTTTATAATTGTAGATCCAGACAAAAATTTTTTGGTCAATGTGACAATTGGGTTTTAAACATGTTGAGTTGTCATAAGAACCAGGATTAACAATAAAGCTTTATTGAAGGCACCTTAACACCTTAACTGTTACAGCTGTTTATTGTAGCCTGGGGGTAAAGTACAGTAAATTACCAACAACCAGAAGTCCCTTTATAACTAGGGGTCGTCTGTAAGTCGGGTGTTCTTAAATAGGGGACCACCTGTACTATAATATTAAAAGTAATTTTCCATTAAAATGAAGCATGATAATCCAGGGGCACTTACTCATACATCCAAGCACCGTGACCGTAGTAATCATCTTATATTTGTTATCTATGGTCTCCTTCCTTCTAAAATCTACCTTTATAATTATACTAATGAGCCAGTAGGGCTCTAGGTGTTATTTCCAGAGCTGCTCAATGCTGTAGCTTCACACGCTGAATATTCCAAAATTTCTCTGTTACACAATAACTGTTTTTATCATATAATAGGTAAAAATGTTTTTCTCTGCTCTGTGAATAGCTGTTGACTATATCACAGGTATAGCGGTAAAAGGATTCTGGAAGTGTGGTAATGGAGGCTAAATTGTAGTTTATTATTATTGGGCATAAAAATATTTCCTAGAGCTCACCAAAATCTATTTTAGAGGTTCAGAATTTTAGAAATCGAAATAAGGCTAAAATGAATGCAACAAGAATGGTGTCGGCCTTCCCAATTCCGGCATTTTATGACTGATAAAATTGTCTGAAACAGCTATTTTGTTATTACTATAACATAGGAAAGAAATATTTATGGTATTGTACAAGGGAAGATATTTCTCAATAGAAGGAACCCCTGTTTGCCAGATATAGTGTTATTTAATAAAACTGCAATAATCAGCTCTACTCCTTCAACACTATTGTAGTCCTTATATCAAAACAGCTTTGTTTAGAAAAAGAATGCCTACATTGCAGAAAATACAATTTTTTTCCCTGTGATAAAAGTCCAATTATTGCAATGCAGTGTAAGATGTAAGCCTACTGTTTAACCTGCCCTTCAGAAATCATCCAAACTTTCACATTTGTGGTTTCCCACTATGCTATTTAAGGTTTCTAGAGTTTATGGTTTTCAAGACAACAATGCAAAAACCTACAGCTGAGAATTTTGTAGGAATATACCCTAGCTAAAACATGTATGAAGACAGGATTGGTAAATACTTTTATAGCACACTGATGTTCACAATGTGCAAAATAAGTCTCCTTCTTACTCTCCAGGAGTGAGACAATCTTCTGGGAGAACATCTACTTACTCTATGGCAAATCTGATGTCACTAAGTTAATTCATATATTAATACTGGCTAGCTGACCCTCTTAGCAGCAGCAACACCCTCTAATTCTCTTTTTGCACAGTTATAACACAGTCTAAGTTCACTACAACTGGTAACATTGACTAACTGTGACTTTGTATATCTCCTGTAATAACGCTTGCTGAACTAGAGAATCAACACTGACTATTGTGTTCATTTTGATGGCTGTTAACTATAGACAATGGCGGTAACTGCATGTTAAAAACACTAAACCCCCCCGACATGTTTCGCCAAGATTTCGGCATCATCAGAGGTTTTGGGCTTTAGCTAGCATTCCGCGTCTAACTCATACTATAAAAAACCTAAGGGAGTATCCACCCCTCATATAGATTCCCCCAATCATATCTGGTATGTCAGGAGGTGTGACAATACATATCACTGACAATACAAAAGTGCCCATACCTCAGCCAATCAGTAAGTAGCTAGATCACGTGATTAAGTCAAATGAACACTCTGTTGCGATCAGCTGAGACAAATTGTAATGCCATCATATTGTGCTGTGAAGATGCATGTGTCGGGATCGATTTATCCCAGCTGACAGTATCATGTGCAGATGGTACACATCCCATCTCATGCCAATGTCACCCGGTGCATGCGCATTAGTAAGTACAGTAGTAGGCACATCCAACTAGCACAAAGGAGCCATTCAGAAATAGAAATTACTAGGGCCAGGTCTAGCTACCATAGAAGGATACATAGCTTATATGCAGAGAGATATAATCCCCAATCCATTACCTTCCTTGGTTGAACTTGGTTTCAACCATATAAACTATGATACTATGACAATCTTGGATAATAAAAATCCATGATAGATCTGTCTCAAGCAATATGAGTACAATATAAGTACATAGCAAATATACATAGCAGATAATTAATCTCTTGTTATACACAGATGGGAATCATGGAACTATAGGGGAATTTGCAAACATAATGCAGCACATCATATTTTATAATAGTAGAAATGAGGAAAATAGTAGCCGTATTTCAAAAGTAGTAGCACATTTTTTTATAAATACCAAAAACAGAAAACAGGGAAAAGGCAGCCTGCGACAGACCATTACAGGGGGGTAAATGTAAAGCCTTCATTACGTCCTTTTGGACTAATGCTTTTAAGACACTGAATCCATCTTACGTCTATCTGTAGAAGCTTTTGGTTATAGTGTCCTTGTCTGGGACCTTGTTTGATTTGATCAACAATCCAGAATTTTAGGGTCATAGGATCACCTTCATGATGATTCTATATGTGACATAGGTGTATCCTTCTTCATATTGATGGAGCTGAGGTGCCCCGAGATTCTTCTATGAAGTTCTTGAATCATTTTCCAAACTTATAATTTGGGACAAGAACATGATGCCACATAGACCACATTGACGCTTTTACAGTTGAAAAAATTCTTGATCTCAAAAGATTTGTGATTATAAGGATTCGAAAAGATTTTAACACTAGGTAGAAAGGCATGGAAAAGAGTCCATAATGATAGATCTCAGCCAACTAGTGGGCTCGTTCTTAGGGGCAAAATGACTTTGCACCAGATCAGATAGTCAGGATAGCCAAAACAGGATCAGCCTTCAAAATCGGCCAGTAACGTCTAATAATATTAGTGATCCTGTCTGTATATGTGTCATAGGTGCCAATACAGTGTATTATATTTAGTTGCGTTGTCAATCTCTGAGAAGCAGGAAGTGAAAGTGTATTAGTATGACTTGCTCTAGAGAATGCCCTATAAAGATGTATTTTTGGATATTCACGATCACAGATGCTGGAACAATAGATCACATTCTGCTTTAAAACTCAGATCCTCTGAGCAGTTCCTCCTTGCTCTGAGATACTGGCCCACCGTTATACCAAGGGGTGCCAGCTACCCCAATATCAAAGGCTATGTGTTGAGGTGGGTTTCTGGTACACTTTTGTATGTAATCTGTTTTCCATGCAAATGGTTAGGGCCAGAAAATTTAGGCAATTGTCAACGGTAAATTTCTAGCTAATTTTATTTGCATTTAGGATCTGCTCAACCTCAAAAAGAAAATAATTCATTGTAAGCATAAAATGAGTAATTCAATAATAAAGTCATTATGTGCCCTAGTTTGCACCCCTTTCGTATCAATGTCAAGAAAATAGTCAAAGGCAGTAATTTATACAATTCTTCCACTCTTTAAAAAGGTGTTGGATCCTTTTTACTTTTTGTTGCTTTTATATAAATTATGCACACCAATATACTGGGCCAGGGGCTCACTAAATACTGTGGATTTGCTGGCTGGCTATATCCTGGAGGCTCACTACAAGCTGTGGGTTGGCTACATTTGGGGTCTGGCTGGCTATATACTGGGGCTAGCTGACTGACTATATACTGTGGGCAGGGGGCTGGCTGGTTATATATTGGGAGCAGGGGGCTAGCTACATACTGGGGTCTGGCTACATACTGGAAGCTGGCTGGCTATATACAGGGGGCTGGCTGGCTATATACTGGTGGTATGGGCTGGCTATCTATATAATGGGGGCTGAGGCTGGCTATATACTGGAGGCATGGCCTGGCTATATACTGGGTGTTGGCTGGCTTTAAAGTGGGGGCTGATTTTATACTGGGGCAGGAGATGGCTATATACTGGGGTAGAAGCTGTCTATATATTGGGGGATGGCTGGCTATATACTGGGGCAAGGGCTGGCTATGTACTAGGGGCAAGGGCTGGCTAACTATATACTGGGGACATGGGCTGGCTATATACTGAGGGCATGGGCTGGCTATATACTTGGGGCTGGCTGGCTTTATAATGAGGGCTGGCTATATAGTGGGGCAGGAGCTGGCTATATACTGTGGAAGGGGCTGGCTATATACTGTGGATGGGGCTGGCTATATACTGGGACTTGTTGGCTATATACTGGGACTGGCTGCCTACATACTGGGGGCAGGGAGCTGGCTAGTTACACTACTCAGGCAAGCTAGCTATATACTGGGGGGTAGAGGGCTGGCTAGCTATATACTGGGTGGAGGCTGTGATCAATGCATTTCCTACCCTAGACTTAAACTTGAGTCAATAGGTTTTCCCAGTTTTTTGTGGTAAAATTAGGTACCCCAGCTCATACTTGTGTCATCTGATACTCAAGCATATGGTAGTTTATAAAGAAATAGGCTGCAATGTGCCCCTTAGTTAAGCATTACTTCTACGAACATGTCTCTTTCCTCTACTGTTTGTTACACAGCTGTGAGTGTTAACCATTTCTGCCATCTCCCTGTCTGTAATAGTTATTTTAAAAGATCAATCTGAAAGCGAAAGGGTTAATCCTCAGAGCTGTTTGACCAAACATGGCGAGATTAGATGACACACACTATACAGGCTGGAATATGCATCTCTATGGGAGGGACTTCCATGATTTTCTTTAAAAAACGAAACAGAATTTGTTAATGAAGTATATTAGAAAAATGTTCATCGATGACGATTATGTCTTAAATATTTCTGATACTTGTGGGTTCCAACTGAAAGAGCAACCTGTGCCTTCCACTTAAAGGGCCTGTGATAACTTACAGCTCACATAGTTGGGTTGTAGCTTATTCCCATTTAAATAAATAGGGCAATAGCGAGTACAGCCACTATACAATGCATGGCACTGTGCTTGGTAACCGATGAAGAGGCCCAAGCGCTGTGCTCCCTTCAAACTAGTGGTGTTGGGTGTAAGGCCCCCACTAATCTGATATTTAAGAAAGTAATCAATATTTTGGTCCTCTGAAGATACCTTAAATATTTGTGCTATAGCTTCATAATACAGAATTTCTTTTGGCCTTGTAATTCTCCTTTTCATATTCTTTTTATATAAATGATCCTTATTTTCATAGAACATAACATTTTAACCACAATGACATGATAAATGGACACCTCAAGTCAAGCACACACTGCAAATGATATTTTTATGAACTTACTGTAGTGTCAGAAGGATGGTCTCAGTATAATCAGTGCATCTACATCTTGTGTTTTTGATGCATTATTTAAATCTACATGCTGTTATCATAATCTGCTTTTCTAATGACTTGTCATCTATACATGCATGCACTGCCTCCAGCCCTTTTTTGCTCAATTGCAGTAACCATGACAGCAAACTATCATCACAGCGCGAAACAGATATACTACATTATATCGAAGTGTTTCTCTTGTTTATTTCATAATTTCCCATATTGTTTAAAACATGCACTGACTATGGCATATCTTATGTAGAAAACGGTATTCCTGCAAAACATCTTCATTTCCCACCAATGTATACAAGGGATTACTCCCAGCATGCTTCTGTCCTCCCAGCATGCTCCTCTACCTACAACACAGCTAGAAGACTGTGATGTCATCAAAATGTTCCCCTGGTAACATCTCAGAAGGTGGTGTCCTGCTTTCAAATCTCATTGGTCAGCATGAGATTTAGCAAGTGTTGTGACAGAAAGCTGATCATTTCCGATCCCGATCCCTACAGGAACATACAGGTAGAGTGTCACAGACCGACGCGTTTCAACACTTGCGTGTCTTTATCAAGACCTTGATAAAGACACGCAAGCATTGAAACGCGTCGGTCTGTGACGCTCTACCTGTATGTTCCTGTATTGGATTTTAGCCTTTGGATAGTACATTTCTTATTTTATACCACCGGAAAGGCGTTGTGCTGGACTTGTGAATTTTTCCTCCATTTTCTATCAGGTATTTATGACCTATCTTATTGATATGCCATAAATACATGTTGGTTTGTAAATACCCCTTTAAGTAGCCATATTAGACAGGGAAGTGGGAGAGGAAGGGGAATACAATGGGGCAGATTTACTGGACAGTGCAAGTTAGACAGTCTTAATAAGTGCCAGATTTATCAACATGATGATGCTGCATTACAAATTCTAGTTTAACCCTATAACTCAAATCATGCCAGAACACACAACCAAATTCTGGCACATTGGGGGGAATTATTACTATTTTCTGCTTGTTGTCGTTTGGCTGTTTTCCTTTTTTTGTATCCAGTTTATCATATTTCTAGCTTTGTGGTGAAATGTGCGGCTTTTTCTGTATCTAAAAAATTCCCTAGTGGGAATTGTGATTTTTTGTTTTTTAAAAAAAGACCCATACTTCACAGCAATTTGCACCCAAAAAGTCACAAATGCTGCCCTCTGGTGAGATTTGCGGTTTAATCTACAACATTTGGGGCACAAAGTCCAGTGATTATTGTGACAAGTAATTAGTAGCGGTGAGGTTGGGTGCTAAAATGTTGCAACAAACACCTCTAAAACTCAAAAGCAAAAAATAAATTGTGAAAACACAGCAGACAATGACCAAGCACAGTGATAAAAACCCCCATTGTTTCCCCATAGTTCTGCATCTTAGACCATGCACATAAAGCTCTTTATGTGACCTCTCTCGTAAGATCTGCTCTTCTTTCAGCTTATTTGTACTAGTTTTTACAAAAAAAGGGGCTTTGAAATGTATGCAAATGAGTATATGGTGCTCCGGGCTCCATAGGTGTTATTAGGAGGCTAATTTGCATAATTTAAGCTTTTATTTCCTTATAAACAAGGGCATAAGAAGCTTATAGAAGAGCAGATCCTGCCAGAGGATGCACACATCCTTGATCCTGGTAATACAAAAATTGATAACCAATAATTCATAAGGAATAATGCTGTTCTTGATTGAAATTTAACGCACAATAAGTGACATTTGTAAAATGTGTATCTACTCCAATCCGACATTGACATACTTTATTGCCTTTAAGAAAATTTTGTAGAATTGTGTCTTCTGTAGCATCACACACAATGTACTGAGATTGTTCCATGCATGCAGGTGCTATAAATCATTAAAAGGTTTCTACTTCCTGTAAGGATTGCTGGTTAATAATCTAGCAGAGGATTCCATCACTGAGTTATTAATGCATTAAAATACCGATACATAAACTCTGTTAGAAATTCTTTTAGCCGGTAACAGGACAAGATTAATAGCTAGCATTATCTCAATTACTCATAAAATCTCTAGAAGACAATATGCCATGATTTCCTGCCAGAGCAATAGATTCCAAAATTTATGGAAGTATGTTACTCTTCTTTCCTACAGCTGAAATAAAACAGAAATAATATAGAAAAAGATGGGGGCTGGCCTGCTATCACTGCTGACAAGCAATTTTTCCACGACTCTGCCAGTCCAGAGCCAAGAAGTTGAGTCATTGAAGATTATGAAGCTTTTGTGGATCCACTGACATTTAAAGTGATGATTTCACAACTGGTTATCTGCATCTCCTGTGAAAATGATCAGTCTGGAGCATGTTATGGTATCAATGTAGTATCCTAGGAAATTGTATGATGCCCAAAATCATTGTAGCTCAGTGTGACTTCTACTGCATTGGGCCACTGCTCACTTTACAGTGAATCTGTCAGGGCGATTTGGGAAAATAAACCATCTACATGTCCTTATGGACAGGTGGTCTTTTTACCCTGTGTGTTTGCAGTTTATAAAACCAAACTTATATACTTAGCTCGGTCAGGAACTCTTAGCACCTTTGCGGTGATTCAATGAAGCCAGGGGCGTAACTACAGTGGGGGAGGACAGGAAAATGACAGGACTAGGGATCTATCATCTGAAATCTCCCCCAACTACTGGGACAGATCTGTGTAAGTGTATTTATGTATATATCATGGGTGCATGTATGTAAGAGAGTGTAAATGTGAGTATACAAATATATATATATTTTCTGAGGGGGTGTAGGGGTCCCATTTAGAAGACTGCTATGGGACCCTGACTCTTCTAGTTATGCCCCTGAATGAAGCCACTGTAGTACACCATGAATTCACTGTGCGTGTGACATAGATACAGCTCTTGAGCAATAAAGTTGAGGTGTACAATGCCCACTTTGTTGAGTCACTGTGAAGGTGCTGATAGCAAAGGGGGTAAGCAGAACTGAACCATGACCTGAACTTCTGAAGTTCATGTTCAGGGGAACCAAACCTGCAATGAATTCTGCTGCAGGTTTTCAGCATGTCAATTATTGAGGTAGATTCTCAGTGTGGAATTCAACCTTTGCAATTCAAGGGCTAAGCTCAGTCCCCTACAAGTGGTAAATTGTGTCTGAGATTTTGCAGCAATACTGTCCAGTGTGTCCAGTGTAACAGGCCAGAATAACCCTGTCCCATATTATAAAATATCCTAGTCCAAACAATACCCCCCATGCCAAGATATACCCCTCTAGCATGTGTATAGTTTGGCCCAGGCCACAGTATACCCTGGGGGATAATCTGTATACCACGGGGCGTAAAAAAGCCTAGGCCAGACTATATCCCTCCAGGCCAAATGTACATCATTCAGATGTAAAAAATGTTTACAATATGTGAAAGGCTTCATTCACACATGCATCTACATAGAGATAACATTGCGTTGATTTAAACCGTCAACACATTGTTTACACAGCATTTCCGTAAACACTATGTGAACACACTGGAATGATAGTATAAGCTAGACATCATTTTGAAAGTTTCAGAAACTTTAAATATTACGTATGTTTTAAGATTCAATTAAATAGATATTCATCGTACTACAAGTAACTAAAAGAATTTCCAGTTCCTGAAAAATGCTGCATCTACAAGCCAATGAATAGATTTGTTCTTCCCTATTGAATAGCAGTGATATATGTAATATATTAAATTAGGTAAATGAGCCCTGTATAAAATATTCTGTACTTTCAACTGAGCTCATAATAAACTGAACCCATATGATCATCCCAGGCTATTTTCACAGCCTCTAGATAATTGTGTTACTAGATTCTGCTGATAAAAGATTTTTTAACTTTGTGTTACACAAAACATTTTGACCTACAAATGTTTGATTAAAATAAATTACTGTCATTGGACATCAGGAATTTGCCAAGAAAAGCAAAACTTAGCAGTTCTTATTATGACTAACTTTAAAGTTTTACTTTTTATGCAGTAACAGAATTAACTAAATCATACAGTCTATTTCTCTTCCTAACTATAACATTGTATTCTTATACTGTACATGTATTGCAGTACAAGCAGTTCCCGACTTAACTCCTTAGTGCCGTGGACTGAAAAGGCTCTTGTGACTGGACATTTTTAGCGAATATACATAAGCGGTGGTTTAAGGGCCATAACTGTTTTTTTTTTACCCTAAAATTTTTTGCGTGTTTTTTTCGGGACACATAGGGGCACATGTATCATAGTTTCAGCTAGCCAAAGTGTCTAATTTTAGCGACTTTTGCCGTTTTTGCGCCATTTTTGCGATTTTTAACTCTGTTCTTTTTCAAGTACGCCTTGGTCTGCACCTTCTGCAGTGTGCCTTATGTATCCAGTGTTAGTATTCGTTTTCCAGATGTTCCGTGTGACTTTTTGCCATTTTTGCGCCAATTTTGGCGCAATTCTGCACTTGGTCCAGGGCAGGTGCAAAGAATTTTTTTTTTCATGGACCCAATTTTAACATGTAAATTGGAATTATTTCACATCCTTTAACTATTAAACATTTTGCACAGTAACCTCTTTTGTCCAAATTTTTTAATTTTTGCATTTTTTTTTAAATGGTTACTTCTAAGGGTTAGGTCACATGTACCAGTTTAAATGCGTTTATAATGCATTCTGAAACTAATTACAACAGCTGAGGAGAGGTGATTTCATTACTGCTAACATTTGCATTTACAAAACATTGTTAACATTGCGTTTACTATGCGTTTTGTATATAACCCCATCACATGGCTTGTGTCCTCTCCTGTATATAACCCCCTCACATGGCTTGTATCCTCTCCTATATATAACCCCCTCACATGGCTTGTATCCTCTCCTGTATATAACCCCATCACATGGCTTGTGTCCTCTCCTGTATATAACCCCCTCACATGGCTTGTATCCTCTCCTGTATATAACCCCATCACATGGCTTGTGTCCTCTCCTGTATGTAATCCCTCACATGGCTTGTGTCCTCTCCTGTATATAACTCCCTCACATGGCTTGTGTCCTCTCCTGTATATAACCCCTCATATGACTTGTGTCCACTCCTGTATATAACCCCCTCACATGGCTTGTGTCCTCTCCTGCATATAACCTCTCATATGACTTGTGTCCACTCCTGCATATAACACCCTCACATGGCTTGTGTCCTCTCCTGTATATAACCCCTCACATGGCTTGTGTCCTCTCCTGTATATAACCCCTCACATGGCTTGTGTCCTCTCCTGTATATAACCCCTCACATGGCTTGTATCCTCTCCTGTATATAACCCCCTCACGTGGCTTGTGTCCATGTGGATTTGAGATATTTGCAACAAAAAGTCTCAAAAAGAAGCCAAAATTTGCGCCTGCCAGGATAGGAAAAACTGAACATGTAATACAAGTAAAAAGACAGGTTCATACATAAGGTGCAAAAACTAGCCGCCAAAAGTCTCTAAAATGCACCTCAGAGAGACCAAACTATGATACATGTGCCCCAAAGAGCTAGTTAAAATCTAATAAAAGTTTTACATTTTTTTCATTTATATTCTTATTGGGGTTTAATGTGGAAAAAAGTATTTTTTTAATTTATAGTATTTTTTCTTTAAATTTAAATCAACTGAAAATCAACATTATTAATGAATTCCCTGTTTTATTTCGTCGTTTTGACAAATAATATGAATAGTCTTGGGCAAATGGGACAAATATGGCAATGCTTTTTGTAATGTAGCGGGAATTTTTTTTAATTTTATGGGGAAATGTCATTGTATTTATAATGAATATGTGTGTGTTTTTACTTTATATCTCCCCATGAGGTCATAAAAGACCCCATGGGGACATTTTCACAGTTTTTTTTTCTAATTTTTTTTCTTTTTGTTTTACAAATTTTCCCCTGTAACTTAGGGCGCTTTCAGACAATGCATTGCGTCACGTTTTTGATGCATTCCAAAGGCTTCAGCCTTGATCACATGGCGTTGATCAAGACTGAAGCCTTTGGAATGCATCAAAAACGTATCAAAAAACACGACGCAATGCAGTGTGTGAAAGCACCCTGAGGCATCTATAACAGCCCCAGTTACAGGGAAAACCACCACCTGTGACTGGAAATTCTGATCAGACTGTAGTGAGTCCAGCAGCTCTGTTTAACCCCTTTGGATTCGGCGGTCAAGTAAAAGCCGAGTCTATGGAGCTGGTGGAGCATCACGCTCCTTCTGCATCTCCCTTCTTTCCCAGGTCCTGCTCCTGCAACTAGCGCAGCGATTTCTAAAAACGTCGCTGCAGACTCTGGACCTGCACCAGCTGACATCTAATGTCAGCAGGCTGTCCGAGATGAGTTAAGGACACCTGACTTACAGATGACCCCCAGTTACAGACGGACCTCTCTACCCACTGTGACCTCTGGTGAAACTCTGTGTGTTCAACCTTAGTCCCAGGCCGCAATGAAGTACAATTAATCCGTGTCACCCTACACACAAATTCAACCTAAAGGACATCTACCACCATGTATGCAGTAATTTTGGCAATATAGAGATTATATTATATAGAATTATAAAAATTATGTAAATCAGTCTGAGGTGCTTTGGCTTACATCACTGGAGTGCCTCTGTGAGCCTCATCTTATAATTTATTCATTTTCCCATTACTCTTCGGTCCCGCTTGGTCCCTGATATCCTTTGCTCTCTGAACAAACAGGACCAGATGGTACTGAGAGAGTAAAGGTGGGGGGGGGGGTGCGGTAAATCAATTATAAGATGAAGTATACCTAGGCTCTCCGGTTATGTAAGCTGGAGCACCCGATTAGCACAATTTTTATAATTCTATATACTATAATCTCTATATTGCTGAAATTGTGGTGTACGGGGTTCTAAAAAAAATAAGTTTTAAGAAGCTTTTAAGTAGGACTAGTTTACCATCAGTAAAAATGAAAGTAGATGTCCTTTAACAACAAACCTAATGGGGGAGATTTAAAAGAAGTTTCTGAGGTAAAACTGTTCTATTTGCCCATAGAAACCAATCAGATCTCAGATTTAATTTTATAAACAGCTGTGTGAAAATGAAAGCTGAGCTCTTATTGGTTGCCATGGGCACTTAGAACTGTTCTGCTCTCTGACACTAATGATAAATCTCCCCCAATGAACCTATCTTGTACTTAACCCAGGTACTGCCTGCACAATATAGATCAGGTGTATATTTCACTTTTAAAATGCAGTATTCAGCGTTTATAGTACTCTTCCTAAAACTTATTTATTACGTGTTATTATACTTAGAGGGGTATTCCCACGAAGAAAAGATTCTTAAATATACTCAGGATAACAATAATACAGCATGTCAGTCCTGGGGTATTTAATTTCAGTTGCCCCAGGATCCAACCATAAATCTTCTGATTATGGTCAGGCAGATTCTTATGAATAGCTTCACTTGTGTGCTTCTCCTCTCTGCTTCCATCCCCTCCTCCTCCATTACAAGATGAGCTTACACACAGACACTTCCTGCTGGCAAGCAGCATGGTGCAGAAACTTACTCTACAAGTTACAGAAAAGATAAGATCTTTATCCAGAGGAGAGCTGCACACTGTGTGTGTTATAGCTGAGATGTAGCCCAGCTGACAGTGTATCATTGCTTGTTAAATGCATCTCATGGATCTCATCATCTCTCATCTCTGAACGGTCTTTTTCTCTGTGTCAGATACTGGTGGCATGTTCAGAAGCTAAATGAAAGTGTAGATATACCTGTACCCTGATAATCTAACCAAATTGTCACCACACAGCATCTCTCAGCACTAAAGGGATCATGAAATGTATGGATAGAATATCCCGGCCCACACCCTGGAATTCTACACTGACCATCACTGAGTGATAGGAGCTAAAATAGCAATAAATGTGAGTAAAATTATAAAGTAAGGGGGCTAAAATGAGTTTTATTGTGTAAACATCACTAGACGATTCAAATTTGAGAACTTTCTTTACAGGCAATCCGCTTTACGCCAATTTTAAAGAGAAAACTATGGCTTCAAAACCACACACCAGTGAAAATATTATTGTATAATACAATGTATAAGATTTCCACACATACCTTCCTGGTTTAACAGCATTCTTTGAATTTTGAAAAAAAAATCTGTTTTTATATTTATGCAAATTAGCTTTCTGGTGCATGATGGATGTGGCCATGCCTGCTGTTGCATTCATTTTTATTATATATTTGAATGTTCCTATCCTTTAAATGTTACATTAATGTGGACCTTGGCGTATGTTTAAGGTCGAAACTGTATTGTTAGTTTAAATAGTATGTATTATCCTTTTTAAAAATTAATTTAATAGTTATTTATTGTACAACAGGAAAACTAAAAGAACAATGTTACCGGATATAAGAAGATGTCTATGCAAATCTTTACAATATGCTGGAATGACTAAGCAATTGTAGCTTTGTCAGGTGGAACAGCAGCTGAGGGTGACATTAAGCGAGATTTATAGGCTTAACAGAAAATGAATATTTTTAGTAACAGTTTTAAGTTAGGAAACTGGCAGATGGCTTAAGGAAGGAGAAAAAAAGAAAAGTCCTACATCTTAAAGCGCACGGAAGTGATTAGCATAGTAGAGAAAGCAGAGTAAAGCAGAACTGTAAGATCCAAGGATAAATGGATAGTAGAAAGCTTAGCCAAGAGGTAATAACTATTTTGGAGAATACTTGGTAGGGTTTAGATTTTGCCTAAAAAATTCTCAATTTACACTGATAGCTTGATAATTAAATATAGAGTTCCCTTCATTATTAATAATAATGTAAACAGTGTCCTATTCTAAGAAATACAGTTCACCTGAATTCATTGTAATGTATAGCACCTCCTTAATTATAATTTTGTCCAACCCTGAATGAATTATAATATTTACAGTTCCTCTCCCTTCACATTAAAACCCCCACCAAATTCATTATAATATATACAGTGCCCCAAATCTTAAATTAAGTATAATATTTAAATATTTACAGATCTGGTGAACTAAAATAGTTATATTTCTCCTCTACTTCTATAAAAATACATTATATCATAGTGGCTTTCCCCTAAAATAATTTAAAATACATATAAAATTATATACTGTAAAATATATCCAGGAGATCTCAAACTTAAGGAGACCCAACTTACAGAAGACCGTTAGTTAGACGGACCTCTCTGGATGCATTACTTTAGTCCCAAGCTACAATGATCGGCTGTAAGGTGTCTGTAATGAAGTTCTTACGCAGTGCAAGAATTTGCAATTAAAATCGCGAACACTCCACCTCCACAACATGAGGATGAGAAGGGGGTATAAAGGGTTGTGGTGGCCAGTGCAGGGGGCAGATACGGGGCGTTTCTGCTCCATGTCTGCATTCTTTTGCAAAACCAGCTAACTTTTGTTCACTATTTTTTAGTGATTCCAGGTGGAAGAAATTCCTCTAAAGTCTAAAGTCAATATATTGGGGCAGATTTACTTACCCGGTCCTGTCGCGATCCCGCGGTGGTTTGTCAGACGAGGATTTGGGTCTGCCGCGACTCACCAAGCACGTGCGCCCGAGTTCCTGCATCCGTCGCTTCCTCGCTGAGGTCCGCCGGAGTTCACCTTCTTCTCACCCGGTGCACATGAGTGTTTGATCTTGCGACACAATTCCTTTTTAAAATTCGGTTTGTCTGAATCCGTCGAGTTGCCCGACCGCCCGCCCCCCGATTTCTGTTGCGTGCAAGCCTGCGGCGATGCGCCAAAATCCAATTGCGTGCGTCAAAATCCTGGGGCAATTCGCCGCAAAACGGAAATAGTCGGGAAACCCGATGAAAATGCTTCCGACGGACCCTTAGTAAATGAGCCCCATTATTTTGTCTGATGTTTGGTGATGCATTTGGGTCCTTAATTATCCTTTATAATAGACAGCATTATGAAGAAAATACATGCGTTCCAACTAGGCTTAAGGTTTTGAGACCAAAATGCAAACTGGAGAACTTATGCTATGTGTACCATGGGAATGGCACAATTTTGAATTAATTGGACTTTGTGAGGGGAAAACTGAAGTTAGAAGCAAATGTATTGAGCAAAAAAGTACCTTTAAACTAGAAATGTACAAAGAACATTAAACCACATGCTACATTTTGGAATGGTCTTTTTTAGGTTTTCACATAGAAATATTTTCTGGGAAATCCACTTCCAGAGAATTCCAAATTAAAAAGCAATAGTCTGCTAAGTTTCCATATGAATGTTTGCAATATGTACAATAATAGCAGCAGAAAAATGCCTGTTGATGACCTATCCTTCAGTAGGAAATTCAAAAGAATATAAGTCATATAATTGCACTTATGGAAGAAATAAAAGATTAATTTATATTACTCTTTTATATTGCCATTCTCTTCCTTTGAATCTGCTAGTACAGATTAGGAGGATTAAGAGTTGAGTGGTGGACACCTTTCCTTTTTTGTACTAATGGATGTAGGGGGATCTATCACCAACTGGTGCATGGTGTCCCAGCGCTTGATGAAAAACCCCACACCTTTTACCACACCGAACATATCCACATAGGTTGCTTAAGGGGAGATATAGTAGCCAATCCTGCCCATGTGTTTGGAATTACAATATTCAAGGCGTGTATGCCATTTAAGTGACATACAAGTTTTGATAAATCCAACTAATGGTTTGTTTTCTGGAAATTTTTGGTGGAATTCTACTGTTCTAGTCTTGAAAATGTCATCTATATATGACCAAGATGTTGTCATACCAGAATAAGTTTTTAGTCTGGTGTAATCCTTATGCATGCACTTATGCATCAATTTGGACAGGAGCAACAACTCATATAAAAGGGGGACTTCTCATAATACCTTTGCTCACTTGCTGTCTAACATACACCCTTTGACATTTACCACAGTAATTAATCCTATTTACATTACCTTTTATGGTTTTCATTTTAAAAGGGTTCTCCAGAGGTTAAAAAACACGCCGACTGTTTTCCAAAAACAGCACCTCTCCTGACCATGGGAAGTGGTATTGCAACTAAGCTCCATTCAGCAATATACAGGTGGAAGCAATTACAGTACACACCATGGTTTAGTGTGGCCCTGCATTTAGAAGAAAGCAGCCATGTATTTTAACCACCGGACAACCCATTTAACCCTTTCATTACGGATGGTGAGAGGTGCCAAAAAGACCAGGTCAATTTTGGACGTTCTGTTATGCACTTCTTTAAATGATGATATCTTTGGAAAAGCTTTACATATCATAACAAATTGAACTTTGTTTTTTTCAAGACATGTAAGACTATAAATTTTCCAATAATTGACTACAAATGTGAAAAAATAAGATTTTTTTGTCATTTTTCCAATTAAAGTGTATACAGCATTATTCCATCAACCTTTCCCAGGTTCAGCTACAGATGCAGAGGGTGCATGTACTTCTGCAATAGTGAAAAGTGAAAGTATTTCCTGTAGCCTCTTCTATATTCTGTCTTCAACTGACTTGCTGGAGGGGGGCACACTTCAAACTCCTATATCTTCTGAACCCTGGCATCTAGAAACACAAATCTGGGAAGAGTCTCCCCTTTCATATGATATATGGAATATGTATGGATCTAACGAACCTAAAAATGAATAATTGTAGTACAAATTTAAGTGTGGATATCTCCAGTTCTGTGAAGCACAATCCATATATCAAATTAAAGGGGAGATTGTCTCGTTAAATGACACCAGACTTGTGTTTCTAGATGCCAGAGTTCAGGAGATATAGCCATTCGAAATTAGCCACTGTTATAACGTCAATTTACGATCTTTTTGCAATCTATCACAGTAGAAGCTGCCGTATATTTATGTGGAGCAGCCCTAAAGGGGTTACTGTTGACCTCAAAGCCAATGGCCATTGCCTAGCTATGTTACTAAAGGTAAATTTACAAATGACGCAGAGCACAGCATACAATCTACTAGTGCTATTTTGTCCATTATACTAGATTACTGCAGGTTATAAAATAAGGGCATCAATTCATAATTGACCAGACAGCTATTCCCATTGCTGTAAGAAACATTTTGCATAATTCCCCAATATAGCTTAGACTTACTCTGAGGTTCTGGGTATTTTTAACAAAAGCTTAAATACAGCTTTCAGTTCAGATTATAGCTAAACAAATGGTAATTGGGAACAGCAGATAACATGTTATTCAAACAAAGGGATTTGCACTAAATTAGCCTTTGTCAATTCAGTCATTACAAAAAATTACTATCATTATGCCAAAAAATGTAAATCGCAAATAGCAACCAAAGTTTAGCCACAGCTGTTTTAACCTCTTAGACACTTCAGTACTCCAAGTATCAGTACTGTAAACTAATATGAGAGTAAATACCAATGATTCATTGCTGACATTCCAGATTATTTTTAGACTTGAAGATACGTCCAAATTATGGTTGTGACCTGACTTTATGTGTTCCCTATGGAGAATAAGTCACAAGCAAGACATTGCGACTAACAAAAAATGTCTAACATCAAAATGATATTCACACAAGGTTGTTTGTGTTGTTCTTCCTCTATATGAAACCACTAAAGTCAGCCCTGCAATTTTACATTATATCATGCATGGTTTCATCTCCCCATGGAGCCCTAGCTAATCTACTTGTATTTAGATCCATTAGTTGAATGACTGGAAGAAGTTAAAATGTCCTATACAAAAGTACATGACACTGCGCAGCTGAATTTTGGAGACACCTTTTAACTATTTACCTCATGTCATAATGAATAGTTATTATAAAGCAGAATCATTTTGATGACAACCTTTAAAAAGTAAAATTATATTTTGTCTTCTGTGTGATGGCTATAATGTACTGGGAAAAGTATAGCTAATATAACAAAGAATAGAAGCAAAGTAGACAATATTTTACTAAGTTTTAAAATACAGGCGGTCCCCTACTTAAGGACACCCAACTTACAGATGACCCCTAGTTAAAGATGGACCCCTCTGCCCACTGTGACCTCTGGTGAAACTCTCTGGATACTATACTATAGTCCCAGACTGCAATAATCAGCCTTAAAGTGTTTGTAATGAAGCTTTATCGATAATCCTTGGTCCCATTACAGCAAAAAAATTTTGAAACAATTGTCACTAGGGCAAAAAAGGAGCTACAATTATAAAATATACAGTTTAGACTTACATACAAATTCAACTTAAGAACAAACCTAAGGACCCTAACTTGTACGTAACCCGGGACAGCCTGTATGCAAAATTAGAACATTATCAATAGGCTCTCTGAAATCATTACTAGGTAAGCAAGTGAATGGTAGCTGTCTTGGATTATTAGAGGTCTAGATTAGAGATGAACTCAACCGTAGTTTTAGTCCAGGTTTGGCCATCCGACAATAATATTGCTAGATTGTCAGTGGCGGATTGGCTGTTTGGCGGCCAACCCAGCAATACGTCTGGGTCGCGCACCGGAACTAGA
This sequence comes from Engystomops pustulosus, assembly GCF_040894005.1. NCBI lineage: Eukaryota > Metazoa > Chordata > Amphibia > Anura > Leptodactylidae > Engystomops > Engystomops pustulosus. Next base: position 99,911,842 of record NC_092412.1, on the reverse strand, counting down.
GCTAGGACTACTAGTCCACTCATTTCTACTTTAGATGTAGCGCTTTTATTTATCGTATAATATTTTTTGTGTATTTCTCTTACTTTGTAATATTGAGGGAAGAGGTTATACTAGATTACCTCCTAAAGACCGTAATAAACCATTGCATTTTATCATGTGACTTTTATTTGCCATAAAGCACACATATCCTTTTTCATTGTCTTTACAGAATGCTCAGAAGAGGCATTCACCTTTTACATGGCCACTCTATTTGTCTTTAAAAATAAATAAAAACAACACTGTTTCATAACACTTTATTTTAACTCAAATTAAAATTATGTAGGATATTCCCTATTGTATTTCAAGGATATTTCTAGGAAATGTAAGCATGTATACAATTCACAGAATCTGTGTATGTACAAGGAAAAGAAGATGCAGAATGGATTGTTAAAAAGAGCCAATAAAGAACAGAACACATAGAACACCCTCCATGTGTGCGCTAAAGAAGTCTAAAACTAGGTGCAGGTTGTAATCTGTACCGTATTTTCCGGGCCATTAGGCGCACCGGAATATAAGGCGCATTAGTCCGATGCGCCTTATATATGTAATAATTCCATATATAAGGCGCATCGGACTATAAGGCGCAGGGTCCGGGGGCGGAGCGGAGACGCGACACGACTCCGAGACGCGACGGGGAACGCGGGGAAGGTGAGCGGGGAAGGTGAGGGGGAGGTGGAGGAGGGCAGCGGACCATACTTACATAGGTCCCCGCTACCGGAGACAGCAGATCTCCAGCGGGAACTGCAGACCACGCGGCAGAAGTTGTTCGTGCCACGTGGTCTGCAGTTCCCGCTGGAGATCTGCTGTCTCCGGTCTCCGGTAGCGGGGACCTATGTAAGTATGGTCCGCTGCCCTGTGCCATACATAGGGCGCACCGGACTATAAGGCGCACTTTGGATTTCCAAGGAAATCCAAGGCTTTTAAGTGCGCCTTATAGTCCGGAAAATACGGTATTTAGGCTGGCCTGAAAGAGAACCAACTGGTGGTGATGTATCATTGTTTTTTTTATCTATTTGTGGTGTTGTTTTGGCACAGTTGTGTCAAATGATCAAAAAACAGTACAAAGTAACTTTGACATAGACCCTGCTTGCTCCAAAATCATTATTTACATACACTAGTTTTCACAATAGGACTTAATTCATGAATTGCGACTTTCCGTTTAGGCGCAAATTTATGCCAGTTTCCACCCTGGTCCATGTTCTGCGACTTTTTATGTTTTTTTGTGACTTTTTTTGTGACTGTCACAAATGGTACACAAAGCATAAAACAATGCAAGCAGATTTATCAAGGGTCACTTAAATGAATCTGACAGCAGTAGAACTCCAAAGACAGACAAAGAACTTTCGCGAGGAGCAAATGTAATAAATTACCCCTTACACACAGATACTTCAAGTCAAGTTAATAACCAATATGTATAGATACTTCTTATGTGTCAAAGGCCCATATCCATAGCCTTTAAGGGCAGTATTAAGAATAATAGAACATTTCTATTACTTACTTAGATTGAAGGGGTATTCCCATCTGAACATTTACATTTAATTTCATTCATTTGCCATTTCTTCAATTGGATGTTATGAAAAAAATGTTCCTGTGTGAAGATAATTTCTCATAAATGTAGTCATATGGTCCCTTTATCTATGGTCCCTTTATCGTTTCCCTTGGAAACGAGATGGCTTCCTCGGATACGACCACCTCACATTTTGGCAGCAGTGGCCAGAGATGCGCTATTGAGCTTTGCCTGACCTTCTGGATTCAGCGATCATTACCACAGGACGGCTACGGGACATACAGGAACTGCTGGACATTTCATATATAAAAACCTTTTGTTTCTTTGTGTAATCCGTTCAGCAGAGGTGGTCATATCCGAGGAAGCTATCTCGTTTCCAAGGGACAACATGGCTACATTTATGAGAAATTATCTTCACACAGGAACATTTTTTTTTAATAACATCCAATTGAAGAAATGTTTACATATGACAAATGAATTAAATTACATTTAAATGCCAATATGGGAATACCCCTTTAAGTGCAAATTAACTCTTAATTAAACTACAAATAACTAGAGCAAATGTATCACACTGTAATGTATTTTGAACTTGATACTTTAATGACTTAACTCTTTACAGACAATCTGTAAACTTGGGAATTGTAATATCCTTAGAGCACTGAATCATCAATGGAAATATACCTCCTGTGCCAGTGGCACATTGTAACAGATCATGTGCAAAATCCCCATATACTACTATACTGTAGTATAGCAGTATATGGTAGGATTGATTAGACAAACTAGGATTAAAGTACCCTTGAGGGTCTAAAAAGTAGAATTTTTGTATTAAGTTAAAAAAATAAACTGTAAAAAAACCTCTAAAAGTTCAAATCACCTCCCTTTCCTTAAAACTGATAGAAAAATAAACAATAAAAACACAAACATATTAGGTATCGTCGCGTGCCTATCTATCAATATTTTAAAATGGTTATTCCAATCGGTGAACCCCGTAATGGAAAATAGTGCCCAGATGTCTGAAACGCCACTTTTTTGCCATTTTGTGGAACATAAAAATTTTAATAAAAGTGATCAAAAATTCATACAGTCCCCATAATGGTAGCGATGAAAACTTCATCTCACTTTGCATAAAATGACATCTTACACAGCTCAGGAAAGCAAAGTATAAAAAAGTTATTGGTCTCAGAATACGGCAAAATGAAGCTTTTTTTTTGTAGGAACAGTTACAATTTTTTAAAATCTAATAAAACAGATGAAACCTATACAAATTTGGTATCGCTGTGATTGCACCAAACCAAAGCATAAAGGAGAGGAGTCATTTGTAGCACACAGTGAAAGCCATAAAAACAAAGCCCACAAGAAAATGGCACAAATGTGTTTTTTGTCAATTTCACTGCACTTTTTTTTACTAGCTTCCTAGAATATGGTATGGAATATAAAATACCGCCACTAGGATGTACAATTTGTTACACAGAAAAAGGGCCTTTTAACAACTCTGTATGTGGAAAAATAAAAAAAAGTTATGGAATTTTGAAAGTAGGGAGTGACAAATGGAAACATAAAAATGAAGGGGGTTAATAAGATCCAATTTAAGAAGTGTAGGTATATGGCAGATTAATACAATTAAATGGGAATGTCCAGTTGGTTATACCCCTTTAATACCACAGGCCTGGGAAGCAGACAGATCAATCACTGATTATGCCAGGTGTCAATGTTCACCAATCTAATATCTAATACTGATAACCTTTCCGAAGGATAAGTCAGCAATATTTGAGGTTTCAAAGTTCTGTAGGTTAGAGAATCCAAATTAACACCATAAGCTTCCAACTGACCACAAAATTTATAGGACACATCTAGACCAATGGAAGGATAAGGAAGCTCACCAGTAACTTAAAACATATATACAGAGTAGCCACATAGTCCATGGACTTACAAACCTTTACTAAACTGCGAAAAGATATGTTATAAAAATTCACCATGACCACAAAGGAAAACAGAACATAATATTTACTGTATAACTTTTCATTCCTGGCTCATTTAATAGGAATACTTTTACATAACTTATTTCTTCAACAGAATTAAGGAACAGGATATGAAGAATAGGGATTTGTGATTGAGTTTGTTATTACACATGTTTTATAATAAGCTGTCAATGATATAATCATTGTTAAAGATGTTTTCCTGCAATCCAAGCTTACTAAAGAACACAAGACATATCCCAGAATTTTCTTACACAATTCAACTAATGTTATATATTGATATTTGTATTCCATGACACATAATCCTCTGAATCGTCTTGAATCAAACCCTAAAGTAGAAATTGAAGGTTTTCCATGAAGTCATTTCTCAAATTTCTGGTATGGCAGTACCATAAACATAACATGCTGGCACCAGATATTTACTAAGACAGTAAAATATTGTTTGCTTATGTCTATGTTTTGGTAACATTATTTCACTTTCCACACAGTTCCACACCAGTCTTCTCAGAATTTGGGAGGTAATTTATTTTCATTTATGTGGATACTTTAGCCAGCATGATACTACTATATGTATGTATACAAGACCTAAACTATCCCAATTTTACTAAACATACAAGCTAAACAGAAACTTGTGAATCTCTGAAGGTGGTGTAATACAAATCATTAATACAATAGCTAAGAAGGTAATACAACATAGAGCTAAGATCTGCAGTGAAAAATGATAATGGAAGCAGCAGTTACTGGAGACAATTAATAATGCACTCTCTCTCATACAGAAATGTTTCCTAACACTATTACAAGGAGGCCTGAGCACTTTGTACAATTGAAAACTGCATTGTCAGCACAATATTAAAGAGAGAAATATTAATGCTGGTGTTTTATTGATCACAGAGCTATTAGCAGAAAGGAAATAATACCTGCACAGGCTAGGGGCATTAATAAGCAATTTAAGCACGAAACACTAACATTTAATACCCATGTTTATAGCAACTTACACACATTTAACACAAAGTAATCCTGTATCACTTGCTTATCTACAACAGAAGCAATGATGTATAAAAAAGTCATTGCTAAAACATCTTCTAAAACTATAATATTCCCGTTGATTTGAATGTAAATTAAGTCAATGCTATAATTCCCTTAAAACAGTAAATGACACTAAATTGATTTATTAATCAAATAGCTGTGATACACCAATATAAAATAATCAGACTTTTGGGTACTGGGTATTGATTTTTATGACCTATGACATCCCAGTTTATTGCTAAAACAATAAGTGTTATAAAACTTTGATTAAAAAACATGTTCATATATTTTTTAAGTACTTCTATAATTACACAGAGATTACAAGTCCTTAGAGTTCATGAAAATCAATGTTATCTATCATCTGTATATGTATGAATCTATCTGGTCATCTATTCATTCTTTCCATTCTACATATATATATATATATATATATATATTCTATATATATGTACTCAACATATATTCTCTCTTTCTATTCTACTCAACATCTATATATATTCCATATACATGTATATAAAACTGTTTCTGTATCATTTATCTGTCTCATTTCACAATTATACATATCACCCTTTGCATCTTTTTTGGACTTGCATCTTATAAATGTGCATTAAGCTATTCGTGCACAGCTACTAAGCTGCCAAAGTTAGAAAAGTTTCAGCACCACAGACAGCTACATTACTGAGAAACGTCCGATACTTTACATGATAACCACTCAAATATCATAAATCCACTGTTTTTCAATGGTATAACAAATTGTATTCTCAATGTAAAGTTATTGAAATGAGCATGATGACCCTACAAGATATCAGCAACATAAGAGGCTAACTTTTTGCAACATACTTTATACAGAGATGAGTCAGCAAAAAAAAAAAAGAAAAAGAACCATAATGCTTACCATGTTGACTTCAGACACCATGTCTATGCTGGCAATGTCTATATTCATTCCTACAGCCACTGGAGAACCTGGGAAAATCAATAATGATTAGCAGGAGGGATATCCTTTCTTTCAGGACATGGTCAGCATGAAGATCTAACAATTACATGTATCTGTATATCTGCATGCTTTACTGATATCTATGTATTTATATATATACACTTTAGAAAATGTTGATAAAAAACATAATTTTCTACCCTTTACCTCCAAAGTCTGGTCTTAGTCGGATGTCATAGCCTTTTAACAGTTTGTCCACTGTTTCCTTCACAAAAGACATATTACCGGGATCATTGACACTGTGGAGACATAAACTGGAGATCACTATGGAGCAGAGTTCAATCCCTTTTAAAAGCAGTTTATTTTTTAATAAAACATTGATTTCTGGTCTTTATGTTACTCATTAATATGAAGGATCTTTACAGCAGGAAACCCCAGGTATTCCTTCTAATGGAGCCATCAAAAGTAGGGTATGCGATAGTTAAACTTACCTTTGGGCACAGCACACTACTGCAACCAGGACTGGAGCAGAGATTAACCCAAAGAGACGTCCTCCAAGAGAGCTCCACATGCCTCCACTATTCCTGTGCAACATGAGAAGCAGCCACTGGGGGCAGATCCACCACCTGCACCAAGCTTCAGGGGTCTACAAGGGCAACCTCAGAACTTACATCCAGAGAGGCACAGTATTAGGCACCGGGCATGGGCTCTTCTTAGTGCCATCCACAGAATAGTGTGGGGGAGTGGAGATAGTTCTGCCAAGAGGAGGGCAACCAGGGTCACAATATTGGGAGGTTGAGAGTGTCCTAAAAACTACAACATGGTAGAGAAAATGGAGCAATAGGTTGCTTTAGGTTCCTTTCATCTGCTTGCCTATCAGTGTAAGGAAATGTCTCCAGTAAAAATCCTCAGGACGATGTGCTTGGATGTTGCATGTGTCTCTTGCAGTTTCTCAAGGCTTGCTGACATGGTGAAGAAGATGGGTAGAGGAGCCAGCTAGAGGGGCACCATGTGTGGTCGATCATCAGGCTGTACATGTAGCACACAGCTGCAGATTGTCCCTGGCCATGTGGAGCCACATTGCTGCTGGGGAGCCCCTCAACCTCCCCTAGGCACAAGTCATGTGAAGCTAGGACTCAGCACTGCAGCATTGCTCCTGGAAGAGTCCGCAGCTCTGGTATTTCCCTTTCTCAGCAGAGGATGGAGACACGTGTGTGAGTGACGGGAGGAGATCCTGGGATTCCCTCCCCCAACAGCACAGCCCAGAGATCCGATGGCTGCTGGAAGTGTAGGCTCCTTCACTACATGCCTGTGCTCTGGCATTTCTAGTGTTACTATAGGATGGAGGCTTCAGCCTTAACTCTCTCTTTTCCAGAACAATGGGCACAATTGGCAGCAGACAACACAATGATTCCCTATGTGGTAAGAATCCTCAGCAGATCTGTGCCATTTGCTACTAATGTAATACTGCTAAGAGGCCATCTGGCATCCTGTGAGAGCTGTGGACTTTCAGAGGTAGCATGGCATGTACAGATGTAACAGAGATTGCCTATACTAGGTTACTTGCAGTCCTGACATACTCATCTCTGCTACACAGGTAGTGTGCTGCTTCAATTCTAACACAGCAATGTAGTCCTTGCACACCTCCAATGACTCCCATGAAGTAGAAGGTATTACATTCAATGTATGAGAAGGTTAAAAAATAAGAAATCAAACGTTATTCCCTATGGTAAGAGTTTCTCATTAAGTTGTACAATCCGATCAGAGCTGTAATTGACATATTCCAAGCATCACGGCACTTTGTAAGTGCTGCACTTAAAACCCTGCCGCTTGCATCAAATAGGATTTTCCTAATTGAAGCTGGCTAATCTTCCTATATTCTATAGTACGACTGACCTCAGCACAGTCTGCTTTCAGGAGCGTTTTACTGTACCGCCTGGGCATTAGACTGTATGCGCAGTTGGTTTTTTAGGTATTTAGAATAGAAACACTACTAGGATGAGAGGTGAAAGATTAAAATGAACCAATAATTGGTTAATGGCCTAATAAGTTTATAATATTAGTTTTTAAGTTCCATATAAGGAAAAAAAAATGTTTACTACTGGCATTGATTTTTTTTTTTTAAGCTCATCTCTTGGAATTGCTGCAAGAAGATGTTTGGAGAGTGCAAAGATAACAATACCCCAATGTATTATCATCCAAAAATCTCTCTTTCGTCATGGGAACCATCCAATAAAAACCTGCAGCGCTGCAAAGCTTCAGTGCACTAAGAGAATAAACTGCAAACATAAGCTGTCATGATCTGCTGACTGTTTCTCCAACAGTGTACAATACAATTAAGGCCAGGGCTGTATGGCGTGGTATCCCAGGTGATTATCACACAAGTGCGGGACACGGCAAATAAAATATTTCCATTGAGTTATGCAACATTGAACGTTTACAATATCATGCTAAATCGCATGAAAAGACCTTGCTCAGCATCAGCCTCTGAAATATATGTATATGTGGTATTGAGGAATCCCCTTTATACAATACAGGCGGTCCCCTACTTAAGAACACCCGACTTACAGACAACCCCTAGTTACAAACGGCGCTCTGGATGTTGGTAATTTACTTTATCCTTATACTACAATAAAGAGCTATAATAGTTATTAAAGGTGTCTGCAATTAAGCTTTATCGTTAATCTTGGTTTTTATGACAATCAAACATTTTTAAAATCCTGTTGTCACAAAGACCGCAAAAAAATTTGGCTGGTGTTACAATTCTAAAATATACAGTCCCGACTTACATACAAATTCAACTTAAGAACAAACCTACAGAACCTATCTTGTACGTTACCCAGGGACTGCCTGTATATCACCAACGATGGTGGGATTTAGGCTTTTTTCACACTAACAAATTCTACCCGGGTGTAGTATAGGTCCGACAAGACAGGTGGAGAGGTGATTGCTCCTCACCCCTCCCGTCTCCATAGAGTGGAGTGCTGTCCGGCCATAGGTTCGGCAATGCATGTGTATGCCGCGCACAACGCACTGCTATGACGGCTGGATGTTAGCTGCCATTCATAAATATAGCATAGGGCAGCCATATACAGCTGTGTGAAAGGAGCCTTTACCATGTGAATGTTTTTTATTGATCACATGAACAGATACCGTTTCTGGCACATTAAAATGCAGTGTAATCTGCAGACACCATATAGCAGATTGATATAAAGCTTTGTGGAAAAGATTAATTGCCATGATCCATGTATATTTTTGCTATAACTGATAGGTGGTCCTATCCGTTATTTACAGCTATGTCTGTATGCACAGCAGACAAAATGAGGCAGGTGAGAACATGCAAGAGAGGGCCCAGTATATAAAATTAATTGGAGTGCAGTGTATATAATTAATGAGGGGGCATATTAAATCAAATTAATTGGTGGGCAATATTAAAATTCATGAAGAGGGGTAGTTTATAGAATTAATGAGAAAGCCAAGTATATAAAATTTATGGGGACGGGGCAGTATGTAAATTCATGGGGTCCCAGTACTAAAAATTCACGAGGGGGCCCATTATAGAAAATTCATGGAGGGGGGCAATGTGTTTAATGCATAAACAAATTCTTTAGTAGAGGCACTTAATAATAAATTAAACATAATAAGAAGTGGCATTAAATAGGTAAATTAATAATAAATAAAAATTAATAATAATAATAATTTACAGAGGAACCATCTATTTGGCAATTAATTTTTTTTTGGGGTGGGGGCACCACATATTTTTTAGTGGTACACTATTATTTATTCAGGGACTTATGTACTATATATATTTGCGGGTCACAAGGTAATTTTTGATATATGCAGGAGGCACAGAGTGATTTTGTCATTTATATTCTTTAGCAACACAGTCTGAACAGGTGACATTATACTGTAAGTAAGTGTGGTATTTTTAGAGGCGCAGTGACAGGGAGCTGAAGATATCTGCAAACAGTTTTGCAGGAGAAGAGAAGACATGTCACCTATGAGGTACTAGTTCCTGCTTCTGCCTTTGTCAGCTCAGTATTATATTCACTGACTAAGTAATAGCAGTGGTCATAACAGCAATGATCATGGTGTGGTGGTATTATGTGGCCTTCTATAGTGGTTTCTTTGGTAATATTGGTCTTTTAAAAAGGTATTCTGTTCATTAAAGGAAATCTACTACCAGGATGAAGAATTGTAAACCAAAAGAGTGGATCCTGTCAGAGGGGGCACACTCCAGTATGTCAGTGTGCTTGGTTTACAATCCTTCATCCTGGTGTTAGATGTCCTTTAACAGTATGTAGATATTTGATCACTGTAAGGAGGTAATCTTTAGCTTTAGAATAGTGGTATTTGGTGTGTGTGTGGCAGAGGGCATGTGTTTTGTACATAATCATCCTTGCTCATAGACACACAGCAAAACCCTCAAAGAATCAGCCATGCAGCTAAATATGAATGTGTTGTTGGAACATTACTTTAAGCATTAGGAGCCCCAGTTAAGATTTTGCCCTGGGCTCCACTTTGTCTAAAACTGGCTCTGACTAAGGCATCATCTGTGTATCCGTTTATAGATACCGTCTGTAAAGAATTAGTTATTTGTTATTCATTTGATGAATTTACTGCATAGATGTATGTGACAAATACAGTAAAATGATGATTTATAGATTTTATAGACTTACAAAAGCTGTGATAACAACCTATAGATACCTCCTCCATAGATGATCTGTAATACCTGCTCATTATATCAGATTGTAATAAAAATTCCAGCGTAATGTATGGAAGCACCTTGGTTTCAAATGCTACAGTAGGTAGAACACAACTGCGCATATTCGTTATAGTCAAGATGTAACATTAACCCTTAGATCTTCATTTTGTTTTAAAGTGTTCTTCCCAACACACAAACCTCCGTGGCTGGAGTGGGGGGGGGGGGGTATAGCTTTGTCGCTTCCACTCTGAGGTGGTTGGAGTTGTTGAAACAGCCAAACATTGCTGTTCTGTTCTAATACTGTAACAGGTAATGTAGGGAGCGCACGTTGATGGTGAATTCCTGCCATCCCTTTAACTTAAACTGCATTAGAGTCTATAGTATGACAGGGCCTGTAAAACAGCAGTTCTGTTAAAAATCATTAGTAATTAAGAGATACATAATAGTTTGTATCATACCGTAGATCTCCCCCACACAATTGTTGAACAGATTGTCCCCACACGATTCTGACACAGAACAGATTCTCACTACACAGTGTTGGCATAGAGTAACTTGCTTACAAATAGCAATTCACATGTCATAGTGCTAAGCAATGCAATGTCTTAGTATCGGAGTGAACATAAAGTAAGATGACATTTTGAGTTTGACACTCCCCCACACCACTGAAACATAGGCGTGCTCCATTTACCACAAAGTAGAAAAGTACAGGACAACTATACCTATTCAAGTTAAGAGCAGCTCCTACTACACCCACATTTGCATTACAATCTTTATATATTTATATATGTAAATATTTCACCTGGGTCAAGATCTGTGCCCTGAAGAGGATGCATAGGGGCTTATTTACTAAGGGTCGCGGATTTCACCTTCGTCGGACTGTTCGCCTTTTTCGAGATTTGCGAAGCTTTGACAGGTATTTAGCAGGTGTCTGCACTGGGATTGTCCTGCATGCGATCGGATTGTGGCGCAGCTGCGCTGGCTTTCATGCGACAGAAATCGGGGGGGGTGTCGTTGGACAATCCGACTGATTCGGACTGAGCGGGGGATTTAAGATTCAAATTGTGTCGCAAGACATGCACTAACATAAATCGGGAAGAAGAAGGTGAACTCCGGCAGGCCTGAGCGGGGAAGCGACACGTGCAGGATCTCGGGCGCACGACCTTAGTGAATTGCGGCACAGTACATTGGAGTCGGACAATGCACTTTCTGTGAACTCTGCGGACCGGGTAAGTAATCTGTTCACTCACCATCTAGACAGGGTGTCTACTTTGTATATCCTATTATATCCTAGTATATAACTGCAGGCGGTCCACTACTTAAGGACACCTGACTTACAGACAACCCCTAGTTACAGACAGACCCCTCTGACCTCTGGTGAAGCTTTCTGAATGCTTTACTATAGTCCCAGGGTGTAATGCTCAGCTGTAAGATGTCTGTAATGAAGCTTTATTGATAATCCTTGGTCCCATTACAGCAAAAAATGTTTAAACTCCAATTGCCTGGATCTACAATTCCAAAATATACAGTTTTGACCTACATACAAATTCAACTTAGGAAACCAACCTCCGGAACCTATCCTATTGTACGTAACCCGGGGACTGCCTGTACTGTATATGTAAGGCTGCCCATTTTCATCTTATGCAATCATCAGATATTGCAATCATTCGAGGTTTTGCTGCAATGTTTCAATGATGTATTAAATTGGTTTAATAAGAAAAAGGATTTCTTAATCAAACTTGAGCTAATATAAGGGAAGACACATCTATATGACTTGACCTGACACTCCAGCTCACCTGCCAAAATAGCTTCTGCCTGCTGCTCTCATTATCTGCAAGCTTGCTTTGTAAAGGTCACCTAAAGTATAGGATACTATACATAGCACTTTAGTTTGACTTGCAAATGGCACACAGTTCAAACCTCTGTGAGGGGGTTAAATGTGCATATAATGATTTGGTTTAGACCTTGCCTCCTCATTTACTTATTGTTAATGGTCTCTAGAGAGTTTTCTACTTTTAGGTCTTTTCATGCTGAGATAAATTTTGATGGATTGTGAAGATATTTTGGGTGAGGCAACATTTTAAAGTAAGAACTGTTTTATAGTAGAACTTTCTAAAGCAAATTTTTACAATCAAAAAAGGAATTTTTTATCCAAATATATTTATGGTATTCTCTCCAAATGATTATCCCATCACTTACACCATTTTTCATAATATAACCACAATAGCCAATATGTGAAATGTAGCATTACAGTTATTATAATTAAAGGAAATCTACCATCAAGTCTGATAAACCAGGGACACTTATTCATCTATCCAGGCTCCATGACAGTGGTAATCTACTTATATTTGTTATCCATGACATACCTCCTTCTAAAATCAACTTTTAACATTATGCTAATGAGTCAGATGGGCTCTGGGGAGTGTTAACAAGGGGAGAAGGGCCAACACACCCTAGAGCCCTTGGAATCATTTTAAAAGTTGATTTTAGAAGGAAGGAGGCCATGGATAACAAATATAATAAGATTAGCACAGACACTATGTCTGTATCTATGAGTAAGTGTCACTGGTATAACATGCTTGATTTTGATGGTAGATTTCATTTATGCATTCAATACATCGTACAAATTTTTGTTAATTTGTTTTTCAATTTTTCTTTTTTAAAGGACATCTATCACCAGATCAAGGATTGTAACCCAAGCACACTGTCATACTGGTGTGTTCCCCATCTGGCAGTATCTGCTCTTCTTTTAGCTTCTTATACCCTGATTTTTTTTACTAAAACCAGGATTTTTAGATTATGCAAATGAGCCTGAGGAATCCATGCTCCATAGTAGTTAATGGAGCCTGGAGCCCCTCAAGCCAAAAGAAGAGCAGATCCTACTAGAAGTGGAACACACCAGTATGACAGTGTGCTTGGTTTACACTCCTTGATATGGTGATAGATGTCCTTTAAAAAAGAAAAACTGAAATATCACGTGGTCATAAGTATTCAGACCCTTTGCTTTGACAATCATATTAAAATCCCATGCTGTCCATTTCTTTATTATTCTCTCTGAGATGGTTCTACTCCATCCTTGGAGTCCAGCTGTGTTTAAATAAACTGATTGGACCTGATTGGGAAAGGCGCACACCTGTCTATATAATACCTCAAAGCTCACAGTGCATATCAGAGCACAGGAGAATAATGAGATGTATGGAACTGCCCAAGAAGCTCAGAGACAGAATTGTGGCAAGGCACAGACCTGTCTATATAAGACCTTACAGTGCATGTCAGAACACATGAGAATAATGAGGTATATGGAACTGTGCAAGGAGCTTTGGGACAGAATTGTGACAAGGCACAGATCTGGCCAAGGTTACAAAAGAAACTCTGCAGCACTAAAGGTTCCTAAGGGCACATTAGCCTCCATAATCTTTAAATGTTAAGTTTGGGATGACCACAACTGTTCATCCACCTGGCCATCCAGTCAAACTAAGCAATCGTGGGAGAAGAACATTGGTGAGAAATACCCCAAGATCACCATGGCTGAGCTCCAGAGATGCAGTAGGGAAATGAAAGAAAGTTCCACAAAGTCAACTATTACTGCAGCCCTCCACCAGGCAGGGCTTTATGGCAGATTGTTCCGAAGGAAGCCTCTCCTCAGTGCAAGACATATGAAAGCCTGCATACAGTTTGCAAAAAATACGTGAAAGACTCACAGACTATGAGAAATAAGACTCTCTGGTCTGATGAGACGAAGATTGAACTTTTTGATGATTAATTTTAAGCGGTATGTGGGCACTGCTCATCACCTGCCAAATACAATCCCAACAGTGAAAATGGTGGTGGCAGCATCATGCTATGGAGGTGTTTTTCATCTTTAGGGACAGGATGACTGTATGCAATTGAAGGAAAGATGGATGTGCCAAAGTACAGAGATATGCTATATGAAAACCTCTTCCAGAGTGCTTTGGACCTCAGTTTGGGCCGAAGGTTCACCTTCCAACAAAACAATGATCCTAAGAAATAACAAAGCAGTGGCTTCAGAATAACTCTGTGACCATTCTTGACTGACCCTGCTAGAGCACTAACCAAGACTCAATTGAGAATCTGTGGAGAGATTTGACTTGACAGCTGTCCACCAAAGTTCACCGTCCACTTTGAGGGAACTGGAGAGGATCCCCAAATCTAAATGTGAAAAACTTGTTTGCAACATTCCCGTAAATACTCATGGCTGTACTAGCTCAAAATATGCTTCTACTCAATACTGAGCAAAGGGTCTGAATACTTATGACCATGTGATATTTCAGTTATTATTGTTTCATAAATTAGCAAAATTATTTGCATATGTTACCAATTCGCTACAAAGAAACAAAGAGTGAAAATTAAAATAGGCCTGGATACTTTTCCTATACACTGTAAGTAGAATACCCTAAAAGGGTCATCAATATTTTCCTTTATAAAACTTTGTTTTGTCCTTCGTAGCTGTGGGTCATGTGACCCACCTGCTGCAGGAATTTCTGTGCACGGGATGCCCTTGACATCTCCTTCCAACCACTGACATGGGTGACCCTGTTAGTATTGTAGTGTCCTTACTCTACTAAACCTTCTTACTAGTGAAAGAGACAACCCCCTTTAAGAGTAAATTTGCATATATGAATTACTTTGCATTTGTTTGGCAGAAATCAAACAATGGAAACCAAGATTACCCTCCAATCAAGAAGGGAAAGAAGGGACACTGATACAAAAATATTTTTGGATAAAAAAATTGTGAATAACCTTTATTAATAATACAGGGTATAATGCAGTAAAAAAGAAACAGAGAAAAACCATGAAGACAAATAATGTGGCCTCACCGTGGAGGATGTCCACAGATTACAGCAAAATATTGGGTGGTTGGACACAAAGACAAAAAAGGGCGGTCCCACTCCAGGCGAAGTGGAGCTAGTATGTCTGTATATAGGGTATAGACAACTGGTGGCCAGAGGGACAATGTCCTATAAAAACTGTCCTATATCTATGCTCATATGCATGGCGGACAGGTGGCCTCGAGGCTCTGGATGTAATGTGCCAGGGGACTTAACAGTAAGGCTACCAGTTCTTACCTATTGAGTGTGATATGCTCCACCGCCCGGGAAGACCGCCTCCCCAAGTTTGTAAGTTTGTACAGAAATCAAACAATGCAGAAAAGCATATTGTCATGGGTGACCCTGCGATCCATGTCTCCCCCACCCGGACTTGTGTCACGGGTGCCCTCCATTCTGTGTGGCATGCCCTTTCCCCAGACCCACACTCACCTCTCTCCGCTCCTGGTTCGGCTCTGGTCTTCCTTCTCCTGGCTCCCGCTCCCATCCAGGACTAGGCCCGTCCACAGACTCTAGCCCCAAAAGACTCCCCCACACCCCTGTGTGTGACAGTAAGATCCAGCCATGGACTCCGCCAAGGTCATGAATTCTGCTAAAGCCATGGATTGTGCTAAGGATCCACATCAGCTACTGGTGGATTTGCCTGACAAATTTGATGGCAACCCCGAATTGTGCAGAAACTTTGTTTTCCAGTGCTCGCTGCACATTGAACTGATGTCCTCCCAGTTCACCACCGAATGCTCTAAGGTGGTGTTTGTCTTCTGTTTGCTCTCTGGAGTGGCTCTGGCCTTGGCTACTCCTCTATGGGATAGTGGTGATCCGGACATGGCTACCTATACCACATTCCTGGCAAAAATCTGGTCCAGGTTTGAGTAACCTCAATTCCGGCTCCCACGCCTACCCTCCCAGTCCCGGCCTTCCCAAAGGCCGCTCCAGAGTCTCCGGCCTTCACAGAGGCCACTCCAGAGTCTCTGGCCTTCCCAGAGGCCGCTCCAGAGTCTCCGGCCTTTCTTGTCAAGAGACCCTCCAGTTTGCAGCCTCCCAGGGGTTACCTGAGCCTCCGCAGCTTCCCAGCGCTGCTCCGGCCTCCCAAGGGCCACTCCAGCTTCTGGCTTCCCAAGAGCAACTCCAGCCTCCAGCCAAAGGCCACACCAGATGTCTCCAGGATAGCCTCAGCTTGATCCCTGCCAGGTCCAACCTAATTGGGGTTTGTCCTGTCTTCACTGTTCCTGCTCTCCTCCTCCGGTGTCTTGTCACCAAGAAGAATTGGAAGAGGTGGAGAAAGAAGAAGAGGGGGCTGAAGAAGAAGAAGGGCCCTCCAAGTTCTTGTATTCCCATGGTGTTCCTGTGGTGTTCCTGCAATGTTCCTGTGGTGTTCCTGCAATGTTCCTGTGGTGTTCCTGTGCTGTTCCCGTGGCTGTCCTGTGGTGGTCCTGTGTTCCTGTGATGGTCCTGCCATCCCGAGGTCCTACCATCCCGAGGTCCTGCCATCCCAATGTCCTGCCTTCCCGCTTTCCAACCTTGGCTGCCACCGCGGATCTAGTAGCACCCATGGAATGACCTGGTGGCACCCCGCCGCACTGAAACTATCCCGCATTGCGGTGGGCTCTGGCGAAGTCCAGGGGCCACTTCGACTCTGGTCCTGGGTTGCGGATAGTACTATCATCTCCCGGGGTGACCCAGGGGGTCCACAGACTCTAGCCCCAAAAGACTCTCCCACACCCACGTGTGTGACACATATATAGATGTATAGAACAAAAGTCAGCTGTGTGTGATTTCCCCATAATGGATTCAGTGAGCAGCTATAGAAAATTTGATTTACTTTTGCATAATTTTTTTATAGCTGTTACTGTGTTTCTCTCTCTGCAAACTTTAGTAAAATTGGTTAGTTTCAGACTAAAATGAGAAAGGCTAGGAATAAGGTTGGAAATCCTGCCGCTTTAATGGTGATTTGAGATAGCTGAGATTCCGAACTGAGCATTTTTGCTTATAAAAGTGTACAAAAGAATTACTGTATAAGCGATTCCCTAATAACTGCTGAAAAGTATAGCTACATTTAATATAAACCCTGGAGGAAACTGAAGTGCTATACTATGAAATGTAATTACAAAGGATTTTATTACACAGCAAAAGTCAAACAGCTCTAATCTTGCCTACCATTGTCATTCAACTTGAAGATTTTTTGGTCTCTGACTCATTATAACAATTTGGATAACAATTTGATAAATCATAAAAAGAGCCCCGGTCATAAAAGAAGAACTTGGCCAAATATTCCATGTTATTCTTGCTCAGTGATAAAAAAGGATTACAAAGAAAGGATGGAGACCCCACTAAGATTTAGACTCTTAAGGTTTTATAAGTTCACATTAGTTATGTTCACAATGTAAACTTTTACATGTTACCTAACTAATGATTAACTTACACGGCCTTTTAGTTTGACACAAAATCTTTTAGAACCTACATTTCTTAGTATTATATCATAAGGTAACTAGAATTTTATTATCAAAGCGTCACTTTTATTGAACTACTAGCCGAACACGCAGCTTGGTGAATGCATTAATAGCATCCATAAATACAGAAAAAAGTGGGACAAAATGTCTGCATACCATTAAAGGAAAGGTACAACCACAACAAAAAAATGTTTGTTTAACATTTTTTTCACATTTTTTATGAATTTAAACATGCTAAAAAAGTCACTATCTATATTTAAGAAGTACCTTCTTATCGGACTATAAGACACACTTTGACGTACACAGGATCTCCTGAGCCCGTTTCTCATATTTTTAAAACTAAAACAAAATCTTGGTGAATTCATGGATAATAAAGATATTAAAGATAAGCTCAAGAATCAACAGGCACTGCTACATGTAAGTGTGTTTAGGATCAAAATTGCTTAGACTGATGGTAGATTTTCTTTAAACTCAGAATCGGGCCAGGGGATGGGTCCACAGAAGAGGTTGCTTCTAGAACTTGGTATGAAGAAAACAGTCACTTTAGGATTACAATAGAAAAAAACTAAATAATGGAAAGCATCATTGCCTTCACTACTAAAACAGATGTTGATACAGCTGACGTACTCCTTTCTGCACAGAGCATGCATAGAAAACTCTCCTTAGACCTCAGTGAGTAGACTGGACTTTTGACAATTACATACACTGATAAACAGTAAAACTCAAGTGGATGCCATTGAAAACAATGAACAGTGTTTTGGTTTAGACTATATTAGACTACTGTATTAGTGCAGATGGGAGACCATAGTACAGATTTGGATTTAAGGATACGAAATTTCAAGTTGTGTGATCCAAGTTCTCTTTATTGTACTAGAGATGTCCTAGGATATGTGACAAATAAGGAAACCATTTTTTTTATAAACTACCTTAACCCCTTCGTGCTCCGCGGCGGATATATCCGCCACGGAGCGCAGTGACTTAGCGCTCAGTGGCGGATATATCCGCCACGGCTCCTATGCCGGCTCGGCTCTGGATCAGAGCCGAACCGGCATCGGGAAACACGGGGTGCCGGCTGTAACTAATAGCCGGCACCCCAGTGTAACACCCGCGATCGGAGTTGTCTCCGATCGCGGGTGCTTAACCCGTTAGATGCCGCGGTCAGCGCGACCGCGGCATCTAACAAGTATCTGGGGGGTCTTTCCCCCACGATCGGCCCCCCCGAACCGTTTTCGGGGGGCGCCGATCGTTGCTATAGTAACTCTGGGGTCCGATCTGGACCCCAGAGTTACTAGCAAGAATTGCCAGTAAGATGGCGTCTGTGACGTCATCTTACTGGCAAAGTGCCAGCCTATGCAAGTGCATAGGCTGACACTGATAATACTCTGCAATACATGAGTATTGCAGAATATTATCATGAAGAAGCAATCAGAAGATTGCTTCTTCATGTCCCATGGTATAAAAGTGAAAAAGTAAAAAAAAAAGTTATTCAATAAAAAAATAAAGTCATAAATCACTAAAAATGCCCCAAACCCCCAAAACATATAAAGAGACATATAACTCAAAAAAAAGTCTAAATCATAACACAAACCCCACATATATAGTATCACCGCGTCCGTAACAACCCGTAGAATAAAAGTAAATCATTATTGAACCCCCACGATAAACGCCGTAAAAAAAAACTGTTATAAACCCTCCAAAAATTATGATTTTTACCTTTTCAATCCCACAAAAAATGATATAAAATGCGACCAAAAAACCATATGTACTCAGACATGATACTGGTGCAAAGTACAACATGTCCCGCAAAAAACAAGCCATCAACCAGCTCCGTAGCCAAAAACGTAACAAAGTTATGCCACTTGGAAGATGGCAATACAAAAATTATAGATTTTTCCCCACATTAGGGTTTTGTTTGACAAATTTAGTAAAACGTAAGAAAATATATTCATGTCTGGTATCCCCGTAATCGTATCAACCCATAGAATAAAGATAACATGACTATTAGTCTATACGGTGAACACCAAAAAAAAAAAAGTCAAAAATCCAGTACAGAATTGATGCTTTTCTACTCCTGCCCTCAAAAAAAGTTCCTAAATTTTCAACAGTAGGTGATACCAACCCCAAAATGGTAACAATGGAAAAAGCATCTCATCCCGCAAAAAAAATGCCGTCACATGGCCCCAATAACGAAAAAGCGAAAATTTTATAGCCTTCAAAAGGGGCCAATGAGGAAACTAAATTCCTGGCAGCTGCAGCGCCCTCCTTCCCTTCTGCGCCTCGCTGTGCCCCCATAAAACAAGTAACGGCCACATGTGGGGGGTCTTTGTACTCAGGAGAAATTGCAGAACAAATTGTATGGTGGGTTTTCTCTTTTTATATTTTGGAAATGTGTAAATTTTGGTGCTAAATGAACGTATAAGGGAACAATATGACCATTCTAAATTTCACCTCCATTTTGATTCAATTACTATGAAGATCTCAAGGGGTTAACAATCTTCGTAAAAGCTGTTTCTGATAGCTTGAGGGGTGCAGATTTGAAAATGGGTTGGTTATATAGGGGGTTTTGATGCTAAATATGTAAAATTTCATTCAAAACTGTATTTATCCCCAAAATAGTCAATTCTGAAAATCCGGAAAAGCGCTATTCTATTTGCAAGCCGCGTGACGTCAAAATAAATTATCCAGATATTTCAGAAATTATGAAAATGTAAAGTAGACAAATGGGAAATGTTATTCAGCAACTTATTTAGCTGGTAAATCTATCTGCCTGAAAACGTGATGATTTAGAATTTCGAAAATGGCAAATTTTTCAAAAAATTCATCACATTTTCTTTTTTTTGTAAATAAACGCAAAACTTATCTGCCAAAATTTACCACTAAAATGAAGTACAACATGTGGGGAAAAAACAATCTCAGAATCGTTTTGATAAGTAACAGTGTTCAAAAGTTATAACCATATAAAGCGAAGCAAGTCAGAATCCAAAAAATCGGGCTGAGCCTTAAGCTGTAAAATGGCTGCGTCCTTAAGGGGTTAAAATACTATACGGGGTCAGTACACAGTATATTCATAGTACAGTGGCCTATTATAGCTTAACCGTATCTGAATATTTCCATACCATGGTACCCTCAGAATAAGAATCAACACTCCTAAGTGGAATTGTTATGAATGCCCAGAGAACAGTGCTTGGTTGGGTCCCCAGTGTTTAAAGAAATACTTCACAGAAATATAGTTGTTAAATTAGCAGGAACAGAATATCTCTGATCCTGGACACTCTGGCAGGGGGAAATGGCAGAGCAGATGTCTCCTTCATGACAGGCTGAGCGGAGATGGAAAATAGTTAACAATTTTTATTAAATTAATTTTATGTGTCATTTTTCTTTATCTCATTAAGAAATAACATATTTAGCCAATTTTCTTCTGAGTACACATGATATTTTTACACTTTCTGAATATATCTTACAGAATATTTAATGGAGCCATGAGAAAATAACCTCATCCTACAAAAACAAGTTCTCATATTCCAACGATAGTGTGATAATTATTAACAGGTAGGTATGAAAAAACAAAAGCAAATAAATGCAAACTGGCTAATGAAAATGGAGAACACAAATGGAGCACAATTATAGCTGATTCCACATGGATTCCAATCCTCAGAGGAAATCCATCTCTCCAGTCTTGGCTTGCTCTGAAAAAATCTGATATCTTGTTTTGTTGATCCTCATCTTATACATACAAAAAAATTGCTGAACTGTTCAGAAAAAATTGTAGTCATTATTTGTGATCTGTGCCAAAATCATTGGAGTGCACATATAGCAACCTTTGCACAATAAATTACCTATCCACATGTTGTATTGTTTCATTGTTAAAATGATTTTTATTATATGTAATAATAGTTCCAATCAATATCCATAAATCACTGAAGCACAAGACCAAGCAAATGTTTTTTAAATTGTGTTTTTGTCCTATCACTATCATTATAATTTTTCAATGTGGTCAAATGTGTTAATACTAATATACTTAAATGGAATTTCTATATTCAGATATTAAGCGTCTCCTCTTAAATACCTACTTGGATAAACCATATGAAGGAAGGGATTTTCTCTAAATCATTGATGCTAGTTGTTCTTTATTTAGGCCCACTGAATTCGAATGTCCTCTTTTTGTGGATAGAAAGTAAGAGTCCTCCTTACGGAGACTGCCAATTAAGGCCACCATGTAGGCGTGTCTTATAGCCATATGGGGATTTTGGGAAAATATGCAAAGTTTTCCAGGATGGGATAAGGAAAACCATGCCTCTTTTAGCTACCATGTAAGGCAACTCCCTCAACATCAAGCATGACCTACAAAAAGCCTTATGACATGATGCCGGATTGGTAAAATCCCATGGACCAAGCGAAGTGCAGAGGATGGGAGTCCTTTCATCAAAGTGAAATATGTCAGCAATGCAAACATTGAAACATCTATTTGCCCTCCCATCCTCTGCACTGTACTCAGTCCATGGACTCTGAACAGCACCCAGGTCTGACTCCATAGACCTAGCACGTTTGTGTGCAGATTGTAACCTAAAGCTCTTGTTTATGACCAGAAGAAACAAAAATGCAATAGCATGGCTCAAAATCTCCCTACTCTTGTCCGCTGTGCAGTCTAGGAAACAATTGCAGGTTGACAATTCCTGACTACAGTAAAACATAAACCTCCAAAACTTGGAATTGTTACAATGTGCACTTCTCTCTGCACCTGAAAATGATACAGGTATAAATAGCGCACCCTGCTGACAGCTATTGTGGGACTTACTACCTCATTTGTAATATTATTTATTAGATATTTTACACTAGTCCTTTGTTATAATCTGTAGATTATAGTCTGGAGCCTTTACCCAGGTGATACTGTAAAATCAGCAGCTGTTGTGAAAGACAATGCAGGATAAAGATGTAATGCAATACCTTAAATGGTTTAAGTGGATTTGCGCTTTGTGGCGATGATAGATGAGCAAAGATGTTCAAAGACGTAGCTACTGCTCATGTGCAGAACCCGGCTTCGCAGACTAGTGCAAGCAGCTACCAGGAGCTGCGCGCTAAAGATGCATTGGTGATCGGAACACAAGAGGCTACTGGGGCGTGGAGTAGCACGCCGTGTAGCCTCAGCTCCAGATACTCCACACTCCAATAGCCTCTTTAGAACATTTGCATATTAGTGTAATTCAAATGTATTAAAGTTCTGGGCCACAAACTAATTAGCCCTAAAAAGGGCTACGCTACTCTACCTTAGAGAATCCTGCCACCGGACCTACCTTTATAGGTAATCAGTGGTGGTAGGTTTCCTTTAAGGCCCTTGGAACCAGAAGCAGCTCACAAGCTATTTCTTGTTATTAAACCTTCCTACCTACAGAAATATAATACTGGAATATGGAGAGTGTTAAAGCAACATAGGTGAATAGATGAATGGTGGATACAAAGCTTCTGTTGACCTGACTCCAGGGTCCAATTCAAACAAAGAAGAGGAAAAAGCTTTGTTTAGCTATCATATTTTGTACAGCATTTCAGCAGCTCATTTCAGCTTGAGAAGGACGTCAATGAGCAGCTGAAATGTTGCACATTTTATGATGGGTGAATGGAGATGATAGATCACATGGCATTTGCTACTTTTTTGTTAGAGATATATTTATACAGAGATCATTATATAGTTATGGAGACATTTAGATACATGCATGCATGTACTTCTAAATATATTAATGTTACATTTGTAATAAGACTATATAATGTGGAGAACTTATACTTCCATGTCAGAGAAGACGAGGCTGAGAAGCACCAGTGGTCTATAGAAAATTTGGCAGTTGCTTTCTAGCCATTTTGACATAGGGCCCGCAAGACTGACCACCACTAACTTAACTTTTAGTCATATTTATGAAATGCAGTGAATATATTTGCAATGTATAAATGCATGTATGGCTATAACCATGAACCCTTTGAACCCTATAGTTCTCCGAAGTACCTCAAGGATTTATACTATGTACAGCACGATACATTAGTCATTTACATGTTATCTTTATTTTTAATGCACATAAGCCATACCTTGTATCATAAATTGCATAGAGTTTCTTGTTTTCTTCAACTGCATTCCTACAAAAGAAAATACACATTTACTTGATTTGCATTCTGGAAAATTATTATTATAGTAAAATGTATCCATATGTGTGATTATAAGAATGATTGAAATGGTTTCATCTTTAATGGACTTTAATGTGTGTGCTATCGTAATTGTTCTTCCATTATGAAGTCTATTTATGTTCTGATCATTTGACCTGCGTAGTGACTTTCTGAATTGCACAGCATCAGTTGAATGGAGTAGAAGTCGCCTCTCTATGTAAGCCAATGCCAAACCCCAACAAAACCTTACAATAGAGGAGTATTAAAATTAAGCATGTCAAATCTGTCAAAAGTAGCAGCAGTATTCTAATGAGTGCCATTTCAGCTTCACTGGCCTGTGATGTCATCCATCAGTCTTTCTTTTAGTCACATTACCAAACTGCATCTCATTTACACTCAAGAAAACAGGACTGTTGCTGCAATACTCCACACAACCACTATAAATATACATGTTTTTTTCAAAGACTTGGCTTTGAGTGATTTAGTCTGTGTTAAGGGTATGTCAGGGGGATTCTATGCTTATACAATGGCATACATCCTCCTGTTCAACCCTAAAAAAGCACAGCCCCAAACATATAGCAAAAGAGATTCTGTAAGTTTTAATAATATTACCTATGGATTAGAAAATCTACAAAAATACTACTAGGAACATGTTAGAGTTTCCTTTAAAACAAAAATCTGGGTTGCAACTAAGATAGCGTATAAAGTTAAGAACTGTATACACAGTAGAATAGTCAAGAACACAAGCCAGATATCGAAAAACCATAAGTACAGGCGAATAGCAAGCGAAGTGCAGATAAGAATGCTACCAAGAAAACCTTCAACCAACAATCAGGATAGCACACACAGATAATTTATCAGAGTAAGGAGTCTGCTCCAGGTGAGAGGAACAGAGCTCTGAAAATGAGAGTGGTTAACTGGTTGCTGGTACGGAATGAAGTTTGCAGAGATCTGTGCAAGGTAAATTCAAGCAGCAGTCCAGCCATAAGGCACTGTTTAGACTGCCGACTGAAAATAATCAGATAGAATCAGATAGAACATCTTCTCAAGTTGACAGTACCAACTGTAGAAGATCCAGACACAACTGGAGGTTCCAATTATAAGACTCTTTGCGTTTGGTTTCCTGATGGATAAGTTTACATGCTACATAAATCAAACATTTACTGTATGTATGATGTGGATGTTACAGCTTTTATAAATTAGTTATGATTTGGCATCATTGATCACCATAATTAACTTAGAAATAAGACAAGGCACGAACCCAATAAATAGTGGTATAATAAGAACATGAGGTCTTACAATATGTTTTCTTGTAGTTTATCTGTTTTTATGGGTTTTCCATACTCTGCTATGAACATTTTGTCTTGGAATATCTAAGGTGTGACTAGCATGCAGATTGATTACAAACAAAGATAAAGTAATAAAAAATACAAAAATAAAGAAAATACGATAGACACTAAACTAAGACTAAAAAACTGAGTAATATTTCAGTGATATTCATGAACCTGGATATATGTATATTCTACCATATATTTCAACCATAAAAACATAGTCTTATGTAAGGTTAAGCCTCAAAAGATCCCTGTTCTAACATACTGGGGCAGATTTACTTATCCGGTCCATTCGCGATCCAGCGGCGCTTTCTCTGCGGTGGATTCGGGTCCGGCTGGGATTCACTAAGGTAGTTCCTCCGACGTCCACCAGGTGGCGCTGCTGCGCTGAACTCCGCAGAAATGCACTCAAGTACACCGGCCTATTCCTAGTGAAGGTAAGTGCAAGCTCTGCAACACTTTTTGCTTTTTAAATGTGTCGGTTTTTCTGAACCCATTGGGTTTTCGTTCGGCCACCCCCCCCCCCCCGATTTCGGTCGCGTCCATGCCAGCGCCGATGCGCCAAAATCCGATCGCGTGCGCCAAAATCCCAGGGCACTTCAGGGGAAATCGGCGCAAATCGGAAATATTCGGGTAACACGTCGGGAAAACGTGAATCGGGGCCCTTAGTAAATGACCCCCACAGTATTTACAATGCAAAAGCAACATTGATGAATGAGTGGCAGAGTTTACAAAACATTTGAACCTTTCACTAGCTTTTACCCCACTAAATTTTCAGCACCCTTACGTAGGTTATAAAATATAATATCTACTATTCCCTTTTTACATTTCACCCATTTACCTTTAAAAATTTGCCTCCAAATCCATAAGTAATTTAGTGAAGATGAGTCATTTTATGCCTTAGTATCACTTATCTGAGGCTGTCTTCAACACTTTTCAGCTCATTTTCATATGGCTTTGGAGGATAATTTTTATAAGTGGGTTTTAACATTAAAGAAGAAATGCTAGAAGGATATTTCAAATGCTAACGGAGGGTTATGGTAGTTAAGGTTGGGTAAAAGTTGATGAAAGTATCTATTTAAGTAATAGGTGCCAGAGAAGAGTACTATCAAGAAATTCTGTCGCCTGTCAGATGTAGGTAAAGTTAAATGTGCTTTATTCCTGCCTTTACCATTTATCTGAAGAGAATGGCTCAAATGTACAATGCTTCTTGTATTTAATGTATTATTGTAGTTGTCAAAAAAATATCTGATATCCTGTCTGGTGATCCTAACCAGGGGTAATGTCATCACCGATTCAATAATAAATAGTGTTATTGCCAACCACCCTACATACCAAAACTTGTGCTCCCTGCTGTGATTGACTTCATGGGTTTCTCTCAACATCACAGGGAACTCTAAGTGATGGACCATTTAACCAATCACTGCTGAGTTTGGACATCATTCCAACCAGTCATTGGGTGGGCTGTCTCTTCTTGTGTTTTCCGTAGTCTCCTGAGATATCTAGGACATTATTCTTTTTTTACTGAACACATTATCTAAGAGATGGTATGCGTTTTTTTTCTTTTTAGACAAACAGAGAGTTTATTAAATGATGTTCCCCTGGCCTTTAAATTTACAAAACAGATTTTCACATGACGGCATTAGAATGGTACTTCTAGAGAAATAGGTCAGCAAGTAGAAGACGAAGAGCGTCACCACTGCGTTCAAGTTTATGCTTGAGAAATACTGCACTTCGCTGACACTGAACAAGGCATCATCATCATATAAAGCCTAGATGGCGGACAGACCGGAGTTAATGTACAGCAGGAGAATCTATACATTCACATTCCAATGCCCCTTTACCTTTAAGGCTTTCCCTTTAAGCCTGACACATTTCAGCCCGGAATTAGACAATGTGGCTGGGTACAACAATAAACATTGCAGTATCCTAAAGCTTTATCGAATATTAATTCTTCTTTTTAATTTTTTTTTTCTCCAAGGAAAATATATTACATGAAATTTAAAAAATAGAAATCTCTATATTTATAAACTGTATTTTCTTATTGTTTATATCATTCTAGTATGAAAATAAGTAATCTGGAGACAAAAACCTGAGGGAAATGCAGTCCTTCAAAACTGGTTCTTAAGAGATCTTTAAAATTGGATACATTCCAAAATTTTATTTACTAAAAAGAAGGGAGGGAAAGAAATTTGTAAATTAAAAAAAGAAAAAAAAATTACAAACACCCCTACTGCCCTGGTAATAAGAACAAATTTATTTTTCTTTAATTATAACTAGATGTTCCCTGGCAAAAAAAAATCTCCCTGCGGAAGGTGCTTTATGTTTTGGGACAACCCATTACTGGGCAAAGGGAAGGTGTATTCACCTACCCCCAGTAGTCCAATCCAGTGGCATGACTCGCTCTCCCCGCATCTCCCCGCTCCAATGACTCTTGAGACCAGTAACCAGTAATTAAAGGAATGTAAATGTAACGTCCGTGCTTAAATGTTGCTCTATCCGCAGTTTGCAGAATAGATGGCATTAATTTGTGTGTGAACTGTGGCTTGTGTTTGTGTTTGTATTAACTGAGCCACACCCTGCTCCTTGCATTTCAGTCCTGTCCAGCAAGGCTTACTAGCCTGCCTTATATACCTGCCTACTCCCATCATACCTTGCTGGTTATTTGTCTTACCTGTGTATCTAGTGCTCTTACTATCTTGTTTGGTATTCTGTGTTTTGTATCCGATTCTGTACCTTTGCAGCCATCTTGATCTTGACCTGTCTCCACTTGTCTGTCTGTATCTGGACCTGACCTGTATATAACCTGTTTGATCCTGACCTGTATATAATCCACTTGATCTTGACCTGACCTGTGTATAAACTGCCTGAACATCTGTATCTGTTGTTTGTCCCTCAGTATCATTTATCTCCTAGTGTTCTCCCGCTTTCCCTGTCTCAGTCCTGTGTTAGTATTCTGTGCGCCAGTGTAAACACTGGTCTGTTCCTGTCTGTATTCTGGTTACCTGTCCGCTCCACCATCCAGCAGCTACCAGACGAAGTAAGTCTTCCTGTCATCTTGTAGGGTCACTCAGGGACCGTCAGGTTCCTGATAGTGGGTTTGCCCTTATTTGCTTTATCTGGGTTTATCTGCTTTAGGTAGGGTCTTAGCCCGCAGGGTGAGTTCGCCACCACTTACCTAGTCTGACAGCTAGCGCCAAGCTTGGTTGTGGTTGCGCGTTTGCTGGACAGGTGCTGTCAGTAAAGTCCAAATGCTTTACTGTTCCTGCACCTGTAGTCATTACCGGTCCCAATGACATGTGACCAATGAGACCAGTTATTTCCACAGGCTCAGGAAGGTAAGTTCTCTTGCCCACGAGTAGGTTTGATGAGTCCAACTCACACTGCGTGCTTGCCGAAACGTCCAGCCCGAACGCTCAGCAACCAGAAACTAACACAGCTTGTCAGTTCAGCTCCAGTTGCCGAACGTTCATGTCGGACGCTCCAGCAAGCACAAAATGCAAGCTTGATCACTAATGTGACCAATGAGACCTGTAACTGATACACCGGTAGTGCTTTACCGTTTCATACATGACCAATGAGACCACTGAATTGCCACAGTCACAGGTGCCTCAATAACCTGGTCACAAGGCCAGGACCAGAGATGGTATGTGTTAAAGAATGTATATTCATTTTACCTAACATAAAGCAAGGCTTTATTGTGACAAATGTATCAGAAATGTATCATTGCTAATGGAAGTGTCTAATAAACAATCTGTATATGATATCTTGAATTCCTATCATTGGAAAGAGGGTTGCAAACAATGTCCACACAGGGTTGCAAACAAATATTCATATAGAATATTTATAAATGGTTCCCGATAAATGTACTGAGTCTTCGATTTCTTGAAGTATTACTGCAGTGCTATAAGAAGAAGCTTTATGATGCAATATGATCACTTTCTGCTCTGTTATCTAAAACCTATAGTTATAGTTTTCATCCTCACAATGAAATAAAGCACAGACCTGGCAGTTTTCTTGCAGTTTCTTAATAATGTAATGTATGTTGTAGTATTTGATACAAAAGCAAATATAAAGAAACAATGTACTCAGTCTTATATTAATAAGAGAAGGAAAAGTGGCTTGTGCAGTATTTCTGCTTGTAGACATTTTACAAATCTGCATCAGTTATTTCCTGGTATTATTCCACCAGCATAGCAATAGAGATGTACTGTGCGTAATCAGGATTTAGGTTTTATGGTTTAGGGAAAAAGAGCCATAAATTGTGTACTAGCGTTTTTGAGTTGCTGAGATGTGCACTTGACAAAGCACGTATACTACTGCATATTGTAGCTATCTACGGACTGTAAGCATTTTTAGTAGTTGCATGCAGCTTCCTGTCTGCAATATTGGGAAAATAAAATAAAAATAAATGAGAAAACTATGTATTATGTATGTTAAACTATTACAGGTATACATGTTGCTGCAGCACCGAGGGTTTAATGCCTGGAGGAGCACAATTGGTGGTCTGCAAAAGCTCTAAGCAGGTGGGGAAAATACAGAAAGTAAGAATGTGTTATAACGTGTTAATAATTTATTTTTATCAATTAACAAAAGTAAATGTACAAAAGTACATAAACTCAAAACAATATGTGTTGAGATCACTGCTTGCATCAATATGAACTTTTACAAAATCAGGGATTTGGTAGTTTTATAGTCAGGTGAATGTTTTACCAATTATACGAACAACATTGGGGTTTAAAATTGAGTGAGCATCAGCAAAGGCTTCTACACAGGTCAATTTGTGGAAAACAGTTAATTTTTTTCCCGAAAATAAAGATTCAGAAAGCACACTGGGGTTTCAACATAGGTTCTAATGTAGTAGGACATAACAGGTATCACTGAAGACTGTCATGGCAGATTGACCAAGAAAACTTAGTGCACCAGAGTTATTTTGATATATGCAATACTATTAGGGAGGCAATTGATTGCCTGCAAATATAGCAACATACACCCAATAGGGGTTACTTATCAGGGCTTCTGCTAGTGAAATTAAAAGAAACCTACCATCATGCCTGTACCTAAAAAAGTAGATCCGATGGCAGGTTCCTATAGTCTGCACCAGCCCTATGTTATTTTTGAAATGTCTGCAAAGCTGTAGTTCTGCGAATTTGCAGCAGCTCCTTCTTCGTAGAAGAGTGTGCACAGCTACAGAGAGAAGCTACAGAGAGGAAGGATCAAGAGAAGCTACTGAGGTGTATTGTAGCCATAACATCCGCTCCACAGCGCACTACTCCATGCTCCAATACCCTCTAGACAAAATTTGCATGTATCAAACATAACATTTTTACAAGCTTCTACCGAATTAATTAAAAAAATAATCAAAAATACTATAGGGCTAGGGCAGACTAAAGGAACCTGCCATTGGATCTACCTTATTAGGTAGATCCATGAAAGCAGGTTTCCTGTAAGAGCTATTTTCAGTGAAAAGAAGAAGTATTCCTGAAATGATAACATGGCCCCATTAGACCATCATCGAGTTTATATGGAACTTTATGAGCAGACAGAAGGATTTGATCAAGCATACATCTGCATGTGGTGGATAAGTTGTAGCCTTTCATTGTTAGGACGAGTTGGGAATCCATCTGAAATTTCCCTACTATGTGGGCTAAAAACAGTCTTTGATGTGCCTCTCCATGTTATTCAAGCACCAGTGACAAGTAGTCACTAATTTAACCCTACATTATTTCTCAATAAATGAAAAATACCTGATGGTAGATTCT
Organism: Engystomops pustulosus; assembly: GCF_040894005.1. Taxonomy (NCBI): domain Eukaryota; kingdom Metazoa; phylum Chordata; class Amphibia; order Anura; family Leptodactylidae; genus Engystomops; species Engystomops pustulosus. The sequence goes on along the minus strand of NC_092412.1, from coordinate 99,881,124 downwards.
AATACTTACCTCCCTGTCCTGTTTAATGTATGAAAAAGCTTTTTAAACAACAAAACAGAGCCTTAGGCACCCTACAATACATAATTTATGCACATCCCACCTCGCCGATTGACACATTCACACTATGCTACGAGAGCGGATGATGTCACCAGCTCTCTTTCTGCTATTCTCGTGCTATGCGCGATGTTAATAGTTGAATGTAGTACGACATTGCTATGATCGCATATAGTGTGATAATAGCAGTGGGAGAGCCAGTGATGTCACCAGCTATCTTAGCATAGTGTGGGTCCGTCAAAAGGGAGTACAAAAGGGAGTGCAAAAATTACACAAAAATCAGCAGAGCCATGAGGTACTCAGCAGAGCGCCTCAGTCTCATTTGCATAGTTTTGGAAAGTATCATGGTATCAGTAGACACATCTATATCAGAATACTCACCTCTGCCACTTACAGGGGAAGTCAATATTTTGCATTTTTTATGAAAATGTAAAAAATGACACCTAAAGTTCTAAGCCTCATAACATTCTACAAAAATGACAGGACACATAAAAACCTTGTCAACATAAAGCAGACAATTTAGTAAATGTTAGTTCTCAAGTTATTTGGGTGTTATGACAATGTGTCAGAAAAGTAGAACATTTTGAATTTTGAAAATTGAGAATTTTGAAAATTTTTGCTAAATTTTGTTTCTTTTCTCTATAAATAAGCAAAAATGTCACCCAAAAATTTCAACTAACATGAACTGCAATGTTGAAAAAAATGGGCCCTGTTGGGATGGTGCAAAATGGCCATTTCATTAAGGGTTAAGGGTATTTCTTCTGATGCAACCTTTTCTAAGAAGATTTCCTGGCGCAGGGGTTGGGCAGTGTAATCTGATCCTGGATGCTAAATCACTTGGACACTCTGCCCAGACATGGACTACAGTTTCTGAGTGGCTGCAGAGGGATATTGCTTCCTGTGCAAACCATCGGTACCCTAGGTCTTGGGCCCGGCCAAATAGATATAGTAGTGAAGTGCAGTATATAAGAGAACAAACAATCACATGTATGTGTCCCCTTGTGAAAAAATGTAGTATAAAGTAAAAAGAAAAAACTAAATTAAAAAAAAAGTGTAAAAAAAGTGTAAAAATAAAAAAGTTTCAAAAAAACAAACACACAAAAAGGGCACACCCCTTTCAAAAAAAAGTATGTGTACCTCCCCTCCCAAACTAACCCAAGCTACAAACCTATACTAGTATTTATCCTGTACGACAATAAATTTTACAAAACTAAAGGAAATACGCTGCTCAAATTGACAATTTTTAATCACTCATCGCACAAAAAATTATATTAACTGCAATCCCAAAAAGGTTATTAGCCCTAAATGTGTACAATTAAAATTGTCATGTTTTTTATTAAAAATAAGCCCTCACACTAAGCCATATTGACAAAAAATGTAAAAGTTATGGTGCTTGGAAGGTAGAAATGCACAATATTTTATGTTATTATGTTATTTAGGTTTAACAATAGGAGCAGAAAATTTTCTTTACAAAAAAACAATGTCAAATTTACATTCTTTTTAAAATATACTGCACAGAAAGATTAAATGTTCCTCAGTAGGGCAATTTAAACCCCAAAAAATTGTGCTAAAAATTACATTTCATCTCCAAAACAGGTATAGTGGACAGAAAAATAAAACTGAAAAATGGCCTGCTCATTAATGATCCAGTATCACAAGCCCTATTCTCTGTAAATATTACTATAAGTAGTTTCTATTTTACAGCCCTCTCTGTTGCTGACCACAACTAATTTTAGATTCTTGACAACCCATGAAATAGCCTCTTGGGAGTTAGCACAGGACATAATACATCTGTGGCACACAACTCATTGTCATTAGCCACACAGTCCCAAAACAAAAAAGGATCTACTGTACCTACTACAGGTTTACCATCAGCCATTTTAATATGCCGTCTCATAAACCCAACCAGTCTTTTTTTTTTTAAGAACTATAATAGTGCCATCAATGTGGGGCAATACATTAGCAAAAGGCAAAGGAGCAGAGAGAGAAAAATGTGCTGTATGTGTGTTCCGAATGCAAGGGTTGGCCCTTCATCCCCCAATGTAAAACCATACATACATGATAAAAAAAATTAGTACTGTAGTGTGCAGTTATAGTGATAGTATTGTGTGCAGTGATTATATATACAGGCGGTCCCCTACTTAAGGACACCCAACTTACAGACAACCCATAGTTACAGACGGACCTCTCTGCCCGCTGTGACCTCTGGTGAAGCTCTCTGGATACATTACTATAGTCCCAGACTGCAATGATCAGCTGTTAGGTGTCTGTAATGAAGCTTTATTGATAATCCTTGGTCCAATTACAGCAAAAAATGTTTAAACTCCAATTGTCACTGGGGCAAAATAAAAAAAATTGTCTACAACTTCAATTATAAAATATACAGTTTCGACTTACATACAAATTCAACTTAAGAACAAACCTCCGGACCCTATCTTGTATGTAACCCGGGGACTGCCTGTACAGGATTGGAGCGATAGTACTGTGCAGTGCTTATATATACAGGACTGGAGTAATAGTACTGTGCAGTGCTTATATATACAGCATCAGAGTGATAGTACTATGCAGTGTTTATATATAGAGGATCAGAGCAATAGTACGGTGCAGTGTTTATATATACAGGATCGGAGCGATAGTATTGTGCAGTGTTTATATATACAGGATTGGACTTATATAATTATATATAGGATCAGATTGATAGTACTGTTCAGTGCTTATTTATACAGAATTGGAGTGACAGTACTGTCCAATGCTTTTATTTACAGGATTAGAGTTATAGTACTGTGCAATGCTTATATATTTATTTATATATGATCAGATTGATAGTACTGTGCAGTGGTTTTATATAGAGGATTGGAGTTATAGTACTATGCAGTGCTTATATATATATATATATATATATATATATATATATATATATTTATATATATATATATATATATATATACATATACAGAATTGGAGTCATAGTACTGTGAATGGCTTATACATACACGCTTGGGAGTCATAGTACTGTGCAGTGCATATATATTAACATACAGAGTTGGAGTGATAGCACCAACCATATTTTTTGTATGGACCATTCATATATTTATATAAATTAATCATGTCCCCTCGTAGTCGTCTCTTTTCCAGACTAAATAAATCTAGTTGTTTTAATCTTTTCTCATATCTTAGACCCTCCATACACCTTATCATTTTTCTGGCTCTACGTTGAACCCTCTCCAGCTCCAGGGCATCCTTTTTATGGACCGGTGCCCAGAACTGGACAGCATATTCCAGGTGAGGCCGAACCAGAAGGGTCTAGATGCCTTTTTACAGCTAAATAACATTGATGGTTATGTTATATAGAATTGTTTCCCCTAAATCCCTACCTCATCCAATCCCTTCCCTTCCTTGGTTGAACTTGATGGACATGTGTCTTTTTTCAACCATATAAACTATGATACACTATGCAGTGCTTACATATGCAGGATTGGAGTGACAGTACTGTGCAGTGCTTATATATACAAGATCCCAGGAATCTTTTGCAATAGTGTTTTTCATCTTCACCTTTCTCACCTATGTTTATTGGACCTTCGACTTCACTCTTACCATCCACTTCTTTCCCAACCATATCTAGGACTTCTCTCGTTCTTCCCCGATACTCTGGAAAACTCTACCAAAATGTGTCAGACAGTCCACCACCTTTCAAACCTTCAAATGTATCCTGAAACCTGTTCAGGATCACCTACAACAAACAGTAACTGCTTGGCTCCCTCACCTTGTGTCTCCAACATCCTTCCCATATAGATTATGAGCTCTCACGGGCAGGGTCCTCCTTTTACTTGACCTGCCCACCCTGACTAACAATACCTGCTGATAAAGGGTTACAAGTCCTCCTCATATCACCTAAAAGTAGCTGCCAGTGAGACACTGTACCTTAATTACAGTCTTATTATGATATGCGAATTAGATTCTATGACTTGTGTATTTTGTATTCTCACTCCTGGGCTGTCAGTAAACCATGCCCCCTTTTTTGACTGACAGCTCATACATAGCCTACATTTTGTAAATGTAAAGGGTACAAGACTTTTGATGACATCACCCTGATCACATGACAAAATCTCCTTAATAGTAAGGAGGCATAAGGCATAGAGAGGAGTAGATGGAAGGGCCCAGACAAGCTGGACACTCCCCTTTTGATGCCAGGTAATATAAGATAAAATTGATTTATGCGATGTGAAGGAAACAATTTTGGCTAAAAAAAGGGCACTAGGTCTTTAATATGGCTCTATAGGAACTTGTCACTAGCTGTATAGCTCCATAAATAATAATAATAATAGGAGCAATAATGGGAGTGTACATATATACAAGATAGGATTGATAATACTGTGCAATACTTATATATATAGGATAAGAGTAATAATACTCTGCAGTGTTCATACTGTATGTATATGTATTATAGAAATAGAAGAGCCCGGTGCAGGTGAACTCTCATGTTTAAAACGTCTATGTCTATTACCACAGGATTTCTTTCCAGTATGTAATTAGACACATAAAGAAGGTCCACGCATAAGCTGCATGCACCACATAATAGATATTTTTAATTCAAGGTTGCTTCTTTTTTTATCTTAGATGACTTGTAACAAAGCATATGCCATGTAACATAGCATATAAAAATCATAAGCATTCAATGTAAAAATATGGAAATAAAGGACATTATATTTTTTCAGATCACTAAACTGTGTTCACTGTCATGTATTTATCTAATGTATCAAAGAAGCTGCCTCTAAACTCTGCAGATGCTATTCATTCATTATAATGGGAGCGCTGATATTCAATGTAGGAAGACTGATTTATTGCGTTTTGGCTTTGCATAATGGTAATGTGTTTTCAGTAGTGGATTATAATATTGGCGATTTGGACGATAATGCAGGGCCTAAACCTTCTAGGGGAGCCCATGGACACCGAAACCACCCACCAAATTTTAAACTGAAAAGGACCTTCACCCATGAAATCCTTATAATCTGTTTGTGCTTTTAATACACATTTCAGATTGAAATCAGGCAGAAGGGGTACATCCTCCATTCCCTATGAAGCTTGATTCCAGTATGATATCTACGAAAAGATTCCAGACTGACAGGGGCTTTAATATTCATACAGCCCAGGGCCCATGACAGTCTTAATCCGCCTCTGAGCAGTTTTGTTAATATTGGGTAGATATTATTCACTATTCTATTGTACATAATTTACCCAGATGCAACCATTTCATGTATTTCCTATATCCTACAGCTTGCAGTATACTTCACACTCTATCAGTTTTTACAAGACCATTGTTACATAGTGGACTGTGTTAATGGCATGCTGAGTTAAATATGTTTCCAAGAAATGAAAAACTGGTGCCAACAATATATTTTCCGGCTGCAGCGGTCAGAAAATGGAAAGACAATGGATTGTACACAGATCCCCTTTGTTAAGCAGTTGGCTATGGAATTTTTCTGATGCACTGTGTATTTTATAGTATAATCGCTCCACCCACAGATGAGACCCAGAAATCTCACATTATTAAACAATCAGCCAGCTTCCCTTGTGGTAACATAGTGACCTCTATTGGTGGAAAATCAGATTGCACGGACAGATTTTCTGTATACAAAATGCTGCCACAAAATCCGAAATTGAACCATTATCAGTGCTATCTATCTCTCTCATATATAATATTTTATGTATCTCATAAATATCTATGCACTTTGTATTCTATCTATCTTTCTACCTATCTAGTTCTATAATTAATTAATTATTAATTGGTAGGACTGTATAAACCTGGATAGTATATCATTTCTTTTTGTCTGATAATTGGAATGATTTGTGTATGGGAGATGGAACATCATACAGAGGTTGGAGTCTGCAGTAAGCAGTGTGATAGATTTGTTACTGGTACAGACTGTGCAATGTAAACCAAGGCTATGTGCTGCATACAATGCACACACTGCGGTTTTTGAAAGTACATTTAACCGATGTATAGGGATGCAATACAGCTGCCAGTTTAACTCGTGCAGCCAAGGGGAAATCCATACATTCAGGAGAGACCAGCACAGGGGAAGGGCTCTTTTTAAGGAATGAGAAGCGGAATCCAAAATGTGGCAGCAGCACATGATGTAAAGCATGCACATGGAGAGGACTGAGATCTATCCAATGTCACCCAAAGCTATCATCACTAGCTGATCAATGAGGATTGCTCTAGCAGGCACACAACCTGCAGCTAGAAATGGGGGAGAGGAGAGATGTGTGCTCCATGCTGGTGGTGGGGCTGATTCCTGCATGAACTTGTGGATTTCTCAGGGGATCTCATTATGAGGCTGGGCAGACTCTGTAATGCGGGTCTCTACAGAGATGCCAGTAGTTCCTGCACAGTAGTCCATGGACTGTGGAAGGACAAGTAGACAGAGAAGACCTGTTCATGAATAGAAGGACTGGGAAGCTGAACATCCCTGAGGGAGGAGCTGAGCAGGAGCAGGACTGTAGGGGCCACCAGCAGCCTCAGCACCGCGTCTACTGAGCCAAGGTGTGAGGTGAGATGATGAAGAACATCTGACATCCCCTCAGGCTCCTCGGATAGCAGCGAAGCAAAGCTCACAAGGTAAGTCCCAGGCTTTGTGTCTGGCTGCTATGCATGTCTTCTATAGAGATCATGTCTGTAATAAGTCCTGCACCCGACACCTGCTGAGGGATCCCTGCACCAGACACACACATGACGCTACATCATTTATTGGACACTTTGCAGACGCGGCTGGACTATGCTGCAAACGCAACAGTGCATGCGTCTTTCTAACAAGTGGCACATGGGCTGCGATATGTCTGACACCATTCCATGTGTGACCTTTGTGTGACAGAAGCCGCAGCGATGATGGAGGAAGAGGCTGATAGATGAGTTTGGTGTGTGGCTGATAATACACTGATATGCTGCAGTTCAGTCATACTGGAGATACAGACACCAAAAAATGACCCTTCAAGGCGCTGTAACCCCACACTATAAGGATAAGGACTTACACAAGTAACACCAAAAGCAGCTAATACACAATATCTACAGCACAAATGTAACTATTAATCGAAAGATATCCCTCACATAAGTAGATACAATAGTAACCTATAAACAGTGAGGCAATAAAATTATTGTGTTGGAGCTAATCTTATCACTGTGAATATGTGCTGATGGTTGTACAGGTCACAGTGTATAGAATAGATAAAGCACTAACCAAGTGACCACCTAGAGTCACTAATACTACATGCTGATGGTTGTACAGGTCACAGTGTATATAATAGTATAGAATAGATAAAGCACTAACCAAGTGACAACCTACAGTCACTCATACTACATGCTGATGATTGTACAGGTCACAGTGTATGGGTTAGATATAGCACTAACCAAGTGACCACCTAGAGTCACTAATACTACATGCTGATGGTTGTACAGGTCACAGTGTATAGAATAGATAAAGCACTAACCAAGTGACAACCTACAGTCACTCATACTACATGCTGATGAGTGTACAGGTCACAGTGTATGGGATAGATATAGCACTAGCCAAGTGTCCACCTAGAGTCACTGATACTACATGCTGATGGTTGTACAGGTCACAGTGTGTAGAATAGATAAAGCACTAACCAAGTGACAACCTACAGTCACTCATACTACATGCTGATGAGTGTACAGGCCACAGTGTATGGGATAGATGTAGCACTAGTGAAGTGACCACCTAAAGTCAATGATACTACATGCTGATGATTGTACAGGTCCCAGTGTATGGGTTAGATATAGCACTAACCAAGTGACCACCTACAGTCACTGATACTACATGCTGGTAATTGTACAGGTCACAGTGTATGGGTTAGATATAGCACTAGTGAAGTGACCACCTACAGTCACTAATACTACATGCTAATGGTTGTACAGGTCACAGTGTATGGGATAGATAAAGCACTAACCAAGTGACCCCCTACAGTCACTACACCTACAGTCACTAACACTACATGCTGACTCTTGTACAGGTCACAGTGTATGGGTTATATATAGCACTAGTCAAGTGTCCACCTACAGTCACTGATACTACATGCTAGTGATTGTACAGGTCACAGTGTATGGGATAGATAAAGCACTAACCAAGTGACCACCTACAGTCACTAATACTAAATGCTGATGATTGTACAGGTCACAGTGTATGTGTTATATATAGCACTAGCCAAGTGAACACCTAAAGTCACTAATACTTCATGCTGATGGTTGTACAGGTCATAGTGTATGGGATAGATAAAGCACTAACAAAGTGACCACCTACAGTCACTACACCTTCAGTCACTAACACTACATGCTGACGCCTGTACAGGTCACAGTGTATGGGTTAGATAAAGCATTAAACAAGTGTCCAACTACAGTCACTGATACTACATGCTAGCGATTGTACAGGTCACAGTGTATGGAATAGATAAAGCACTAACCACGTGACCACCTACAGTCACTAATACTAAATGCTGATGATTGTACAGGTCACAGTGTATGTGTTATATATAGCACTAGTGAAGTGACCACCTAAAGTCACTAATACTTCATGCTGATGGTTGTACAGGTCATAGTGTATGGGTTAGATATAGCAGTACCACATAATAAAAACACTTAAAAAGTGCACCATGCAAGGTGTACTTGACCTCCCAGGACCAGTGTGTCCTGGGCTCCCCAGCCCCAAGCCGACCAAGTCAAAACGACAAATGTGTGATGCAGGACAATGAGGGGAGTACTAAATACAGCTGAATAACATCAAATTGCAACAGGCAATATGTGCATACATAAAGTGACCGGTGCAAAAAATAAATGAACCCAACAGTCCTGTATATAGTAGCCTAAATGCCTGAAGTATACGGTACCTAATGTGGATCCATATGGTAAGGTGAGAGAAGCAGAAAGGCAAGGCACTTTCTCCGACCTTGCCTTTCTGCCTCTCTCACCTTACCATATGGATCCACATTAGGTACCGTATACTTCAGGCATTTAGGCTACTATATACAGGACTGTTGGGTTCATTTATTTTTTGCACCGGTCACTTTATGTATGCACATATTGGCTGTTGCAATTTGATGTTATTCAGCTGTATTTAGTACTCCCCTCATTGTCCTGCATCACACATTTGTCGTTTTGACTTGGTTGGCTTGGGGCTGGGGAGCCCAGGACACACTGGTCCTGGGAGGTCAAGTACACCTTGCATGGTGCACTTTTTAAGTGTTTTTATTATGTGGTTTTGTTGTTACTGTGTTTATGTATTAATAAAGTTTTTTTGATATTACCTTAGTCCATCATACGTATCCTCTCTTTTGTTCTTTTGTTGGTTACATGCTCTCCTAGGATACGTGGACTTATTTGTTATCTGTATACATTGGTAGTGCCTGTCCTATTCTTTGTTTGGTCACAGGTCACAGTGTATGAGTCAGATATTGCACTCGCCAAGTGACCACCTACTGTCACTAATACTACATGCTGATGATTGTACAGGTCACAGTGTATGAGTTAGATATTGCACTCACCAAGTGACCACCTACTGTCACTAATACTACATGCTGATGATTGTACAGGTCACAGTGTATGGGTTAGATATTGCACTTGCCAAGTGACCACCTACTGTCACTAATACTACATGCGGATGATTGTACAGGTCACAGTGTATGGGTTAGATATAGCACTAGCCAAGTGAATACCTACAATCACTGGTGTTACTAGTTACTGACAAGATAGGTCACAGTACATGATTAGGGTTCAGAACTATCAAAGTGAACAGCTATATACCTCCGATTGTACAGGTCACAGTACATGGGTAAGATTCAGCACTAGCCAAGTGAACAGCTATAGTCACTAGTGTTACATACTACTAATTGTACTGTTCACAGTATAGGAGTAACCGTTATCATTAGGTAAGTGAACAGCTACATACAGTCACTGGGGGTACAAGCTGCTGATTATACAAATGACAGTACATGAGTAGAGTTCAACACTTGCCAATTGAACACCTAGATACTTCTAATTGTTCAGGTCACAGTAAATGAGTAACAATTATCATTAGCAAAGTTAACAGCTACAGTCACAAGTGTTACATACTACTAATTGTTCAGGTCATATTAAAGGAGTAACAATTATAATTAACCAAGTGAACAGCTACAGTCTAGGTGTTACATACTACTAATTGTACAGGTCACAGTAGAGGAGTAACAATTATCATTAGCCAAGTGAACACCCACAGTCTCTGGTGTTATATACTACTGATAGTACAGGTCAAAGCACATGAATAATTCTTAGCATTAGAAAAGAGAACAGGCATTGATGCTACATATTACAGACTGCATGGATCATTGTTCATCACTATGACTAAGTACTAGCCTAGTGAACACCTATAGTCACTGGTGTTACAAGCTACTGACAACATAGGTCACAGTACATGATAAGAGTTCACAACTAACCAAGTGAGCAGCTATAGTCACTTTTGGTACATGGGGATTTTAGATGGGGGTCACAGTACTGATGTGCCAGTTAGCAGTAGCCAGATAAACAACCAGAGTAACTGATGTTACCTACAGATGATTGTACAGATCATATGCCATAAGTAGGCTTCAGAACTAGCCCAGTGGACACCTACAGTGAATTTTTAAAGGTCTTATTTGTTATACTATAACTCTCTGTACTGTTATATTATTGGTAATAATGAGTTTACTTTGCTACCTTTGTAATCCATTCAGTTTTACAGTTTTTACCATCTCTGTCATGATATCAGACATGCCATTTTTCATTTCCATCTTTTTCTATTTTTAGAGTGAGTGTGGACAAAATCCTCAGCATCTACATAAAAGGCGATCTGTTCACCTTTATACTGGAGATGGACTGTGCAGTAAAGTCATCTTCTGCGTTCATCAAAAAAATACTTGTCTCCTGTTATCTTTTAAGTTTGCACGTTATGCCCAGGTAAGTAGCTGCTATTCAATGCAATGTAAACTACCTCTTAAAGGGGTTTTTCAAATTTAATACTGGAACAGCTGAATAGTGTAAGGTCTCTGTGTCTCTCTTCCACAGATCAGATGCCAATGACACACCCAATAATAGGTCATTGGTATATAAATTGTCTGCCGGCTTTGAAAATCCATTTAATAAAAAAAAATAAATAAATAACATGTGATGATCATAAGAAAGTGTGTTTAACAATTTATAATTGAGAACAAACTACTGTATATTAAGTAAAATGAAGTAAAATGCTTTAGCAATGCTTATTGTAGCCATCCATTAGATGATTACATCATTGATCTAAGGAACTAGTGACACAAACTCAATACAAAGCGAAGATTTATTTTTGATAATTACAATGAAATCATAATTTTAGGCTTAATGATTTTACATCACCTTGTAATGCTAAACCACAGCAGACCATTTTATGTTTGCAGCTTTTACATTATAAGCCAAAACATATGTAGGGGGAAACCTTAGTACAGGTTTAGTCAAATAATGCAAGGAATAATCTCTATGGGTGCAGAATTATCATTCATACAACAAGCATCCAATTCTGCTTTGCATTATATGAATGTGTTATTTGTAAATTCATGATTAGTACTTCTGTATAATCCATTTTATTTCTCTAGTGTTTGATATCATTGCAAAAGGTATAATCCATTACAAAAATGACAAATTGTACAGATTATAAGCCAAATATGACACTTAACCATAAAAAATAAATCTGATTTAATAGCCATCAATAGATTTACAACATTTTCCGTATTATAAACGGTTACAGTATTTGACAGAAAAGGGATTCCTTAGTATCATACGATTTTTCCCCACACTTTAATCTGTATTAAAGTGTTATACAGTTTACTACTGTATAAGAGCTCATTCACAAGGCCAGTCAGGTGGACGCACCACAAAATATAGCATATGTCCTATATTTTGGCAGATTTGAGGCTGGGGGAAAGAGCACACAGTCATATGAATCCTAACACCTATTAGTCACACATGATTGTAACATGTGGTTAAAGCTACATGCATCCATTCATGATCATAAATGTTGTTAGTGACATCACAGAAGTACTAAGGCAAAATACCAGTAATATTGTGAGTTGTATGATATGAACATTTACAGGATCTATAAGTAATAGGCTTGTCAACTGCACACTGGTGACTTGGCAGTGAAATACTGTATATTACCACAGCAATCACAGTGCTTTTTTGTTGCTAATGTTCTCTGTTAAGGTACAGAAGAACAACATGTAATCATAAGATCAGCAGAATCTGAATAATATGAAATATTTCAATGATTTGCATACTGTATGTAACTTTAATAATGATGGTTGACTGAGCACTTTTGTAGTTAAAATTAAAAGGAACTAACAGTCTAAAAATAGCATAGATTATAAGATTCTTCATTTATCGTCCCAAATGCACAGTAAAGAAACATTTAAAGTGTAATTAAACCTTTGAGTGTAATTAAACCATACCCAGAACCTTTCCCTTTGGGGTGAATATATACTATACTGTATACTGGCCTGTAAAAAGTTTAGTTATTTGAAGCATTATCAGGTTCTTTTTTCTCACAGCTGTAATGGAAACATGACAGAAAGCTGATTTATACCAAGTGCTTATATAAGGAATAAAGTAGAGGAACTTCACAAAAACAGTAAACTATATTCACTGAGCCACAATGCAGGGTAACAATATAAATCAAGTAAGCTATCACTATCCTGACAAGCCCAGCCATGAAAGGTTATTGATTCTTACCATTCTACTGATATATCTTTTACAAGGCAAAACTAATAGTAGAAAGTCATCTGGGATAAAACAGGGGATTTTTGACACTGACAATTCTAAAGGGTAGACCATGTTGTCCTTAAAAAGGTGGGACTCCCCAGGTGGGCGCCCCTACACCATTTAAATGCAACCTACTCTCATTGCATTCATCTTGAATGAATTTTATAAACCAAGTCACCATATGGCACTATAGTGTCATTAATTGTTATCTAGGGAGCATTATTTACTTAATTATTTGATTATCTTGTATTGTACTTATGTATGGCTTTACTAGTCATATAAGTTATGTTTTAGGGATGTTGCCTTTAAAAGTATTGGCATAGTTGTACTTTTGTACATCCATATATTTATCTAGCATAATGTTTATCTAGTCAATTAATTCTAAAAAATAATACAACAAACTACAGTAATGCTAGTGCTTGGGATTGCCTTATGATGGACTCTGCAGGAAGATTAATATATAGTCCTCTGTTAAATCACAGATAATAAAATGTGGCATAATGATGAGTTTTGCCTAGTCTGAACCTCATTTGCCATAAATTGAAATTTATGCTAACTTTGTTTAATGTTACTGTAAAAGTCATCTTTGTTATATTCCTTCATTACCTTACATTGATAATCTTGTTCTCTGTTAAGTCCATCAATAATCTAATAATCAAAGGCTGTTAAATTAATTCAACGCCCTTTAGCAATAAGTGTGGGACCAGTATAGCGCCAATGTTAATGACGTGAGTAGCAACGTCTTTCATGGTTTACCTGCTATAATTAGAATAAATATAAATCCATAAACCATTAAGACCTGTCTGTAGCCACTTATATACCTAATGCTAGTTTCCAAGTAGCAACAGGTGATTTTTTTCTATACTACATCAATTAAAAAAATCTCTTAAATAAATATCCTAAAAGCATCCTATATGAAAAGCCTAAAGGGGCTTAAATAAATAGGTCATCACTATAATAGTGGTGGGGTTCTAACATCCAGCAACCCTTACACACCATCTGATAAATAGAGAAGAAAAATATATAATAAATATAAATAAAAGGGGCCTTATGTAACCTGGTATACCACCACTCCTGCTCTTTTCTCTGTATTCATCTAATGAGAACAGTTGACCACTCTGATATTCTATAGTTATTTTATTCATACCTTCTATACATGTATATATTTTAGCCAGATAGTAAAGACAGATATTTAAAGATAAACTATGAATGCAAATGAAATCTATGTGGAGATGTGGAGCCATGGGTATATTGCATGGCACCAAATGCCTTTAAATACCTTTAAAGGGCACAATGTTCTACTCTAAAAGACTGCCATTGGATGAGAATATCTCCATGTTTTAGGAAGGAAATATGAAAATACATTTTCCAGACAACCTTGTGAGGCAGCCCCTTTTATATCAAACATAACGTATCAAAAAGAACAGACTCCTGTAGACGCAGAACAGGGAAAAAACTAAATTCCTTTGCAACTTTGCAGATGTATGAAAACGTATTGAAAATCTACCTTGAAAATCAAGAATGATAAACCTAGGACACTTACTCATCAATCCAGGCGCTGTAACTGTGGTAATCTTCTTGTATTTGTTATACATGATGTCCTTCCATCTAAAATCAACTTTTATAATTATGCTAATGAGCCACAACATCTCTTGGGGGGTTACCAGAGCTCTGCATGCTGTAGCTTCACTTCCTCTGCTGCTGTGAGATTCCAGGAGAGGGAGGGGAGTTGCTGAGGAAGGTGTAACAGTCTGTGAAGCTACAGCATGGAGGGCCTCTGGTAACACCCCCAGAGCCCTTATGCTTCTTTAGCATAATTTGAATTTGGAAGGAATTAGCCCATGGATAACAATTATAAGAAGATAACAACAGCCATGGTACCTGTATCTATGAGTAAGTGTCCCTGGTTTATCCGGATTTTGATGGTAGATTTCCTTGCATGCCCCAAGGGGGATATGTTACAAGGAATATGTAAATGAATTTTCTAACTTTGCCTCCAGGCTGTGGATATTTCCATCCTGGAATCCTTAAGGAGTTTATTTCCTTTCTTGACCAATATCTGGATGTGATAGATAGTTTAAGCAAGAATTTATTTTTTTATTGTCTCTTTGATGGTAATCTACAGCTCTATATCAGGTTCTGACTTGGTATTATTAAACTGTATGTTATATATCAATAATGTACTTGGGCCTTTAAATGAAAAATAAAGAGGTTTTGTGCGTGTTTTTGAAATATGTCAAGTTCTTTTTCAAGTTAGCTATTTTAGCCGACTGGAATGTACTAAAATATTGTAACAACATTGTGTTATTATGCGGTAGAGGACTACAAAGCAGAGTGCATCATTTATAAGCAACATGAAATATTTGCCTGCATAGCCTATAGAATTTATTCACTTGAAAGCAAGTTAAGATGAAATGATTTGTTCAAGGTCATTTCAAGCTCTTTTTAAAAACTGTTCTAACTTTTGCACTTCAAAGCTACATGTTGTTTTGCTTCGCTGTAAAATGTGTATCAAAGCAAAATGCAGTCAAAATTTTGCAGTCATCAGCAGTATTCTAATGAAGCCACCGTAGTAATTTAGCTAGAATTAATGAAGCGTGTTTCAAATGTTTTGTTGGAAACATAGCTGCATTGATTTAGAGAATTTTGTTTAATCAGATATCAATAAAAGTTTAATACTTTTAACACAGAAACAAACTAAATGTAGTTTGATGTAATTGGGGATTCTTCCAATACTATATCTAAAGTTAACCAAGTATTTTATCCCTATGAAGTTATAACAACTTGCTGCTCTGTGGGGGAGTGATTGCTGGGACACCCACTGAGAACAGGGATCTCTTGTACCTCTGAATGAAGATTGCTGGTCACACATAAGGAGCACACATTTATTCTATTAAACTGCTGGAGATAGTTAAGAGAGGTACCTCACTACTTCTTTGCAGTAACACAGATGTAAATAAAATTGTCCCACACATTTGGGGATATAAAGAATCCATTTTTTGTGACCTAGGTCCTCCTTCCAGAAGTTAGAACTCATGATTAGCTAAACAATATAACTTCATAATACTGGAAAACCCCTTTTAAGTTGATTGTCTAATTGACCTCACTGCTGACCCTGCCATCAATTGGTTAATGACTCAAAAAGCAGCTCTAATTCAGTGAATCTAGATATTACAAAAATGATTTGGGCGTACACTAGAGCAGTGATTTTCAACCTGTGTGCCGTGGCACACTAGTGTGCCGCGACACATGGTTGGGTGTGCCGCGGGGAAAGTTCCCCAAACTATGGTGCCCCTGTGTTTTGTTTCCCAGCAATGTGCAGCGATGCGCAGTCTCGGCTTCTTACAATGTAGGAGACGTGTACAATAACACATGCGCAAGCTTTGAACCTCGAGTGACAAAATGACGTCACCGAAGCCGGCGCATCATCCTAAGAGCGGAGAGACTCACGCATTTGCCCACCGCCAAGGTAATTCCCTCCAATAATGCTGACTATATGAGCTTTTGCCTGAATATATGAACTGTTGGCAGAATACTCAGCATAAGAGCTGGTACTTTTAGTACTCCAGCAGTATACTGCATATAACAATGAGAAATGTAAAATGAGAAATACTATAGTCATGAGACTGGAGTACTACAAGTACCAGCTCATATGCTGAGTATATGAGCTGGCACTTGTACTTTGGCCTCATGGCCATAGTACTTCTCATTGTACCCCTTTATTTTGCAGTATATGAGCCACATAATAATCAGCACCATATACTAAAAACAGGGAGAAACTGAGAACTGTTGAGGAAGAGCTTCGTGTGTGTCTTTCCACCATTCCTGCCAGGATATCCCTTTTGTGTTTATCGAAACAGGCCCAGGTTTCACACTGAGTGTGTAAAATAAATTTAGAATCTATATTATTAACTATATGTATAATATGACTGTTTTAGTGTCATTTTGTGCTATTTTGGTTGGTGGTGTGCCCCAGGATTTTCTAAGTATAAAAAGTGTGCCGCGGCTCAAAAAAGGTTGAAAATCACTGCACTAGAGAGTAACTCTACCAGTAGGTATAGGATTTCACATCCTCCCTTTGAAGCAGAGGCTACTGAGCTGTAAAATCTTGGCAATTG
The DNA here is from genome assembly GCF_040894005.1 of Engystomops pustulosus. Taxonomy (NCBI): domain Eukaryota; kingdom Metazoa; phylum Chordata; class Amphibia; order Anura; family Leptodactylidae; genus Engystomops; species Engystomops pustulosus. The sequence continues at coordinate 99,864,144 of NC_092412.1, read as the reverse complement.
CCAGAATTATTATTGCAAGACCCTGGAAGTCCACTCCTTGCCTACCTGTATCAGAACTAGTTGTGAACATTAATATCACTTCTGAATATAAGGACATTTGGGCTCCTTTGTCAAGTTTTAAACCATGCATAGCGAGAGGGCACCTTACTTGGGGAAAGACATCATCTATACAGCACAGTGGTCTCATGGGGGGATATGATTGCAATACCATTGATCACAACACACTTACCATTATGAGAAATGATCATATGAGCCAATAGCCTGTTGATTGTACTCAGTTATTACAGTTAAGTGTTTTTATGTGTTTGACTATTTTGTATCTTTTCTCTTTTGGCTTGGTCAATCCTAATCCTAAAATTCGATGTAGGTGACATTGTTACCTACCAGTTGGGATTTCTGTGTAAAATGCTGCTTTGGAAAATATTGTACAACTGTATTTAAACCATAATTTGGGGGATCTAGTCTACCCATGTTTAACATGGTCAGATGCTTATCATTTTGAGTTGCCATTATGTAATACTAAACTTCCCATGCAACAGCTGCTAAATGGAAAAATGTATAGCCAAACATAGACAATCTATACTCCTAGTAATTAGGAAGCAATTATGGGAAAAAACATGATGTACGTTTTCGCTCAATTGTATGAACTAAACTTAAATTTTCACTTTCCTTCCCCTTCAACACATGTAGTTTAATCTCCAGTGTCAGCAGGTTATTCTAGACTCTATGAAGGAAATGTATTATTAGGCAAACCCTTTACAATAGTTCTATGACTGCTTTTGGAGCTCTGCTGCTTTTCAGATTTATTAAAGTGGCGTTGGCCCTTTAATAAATCTCTCTGGGAGTAGAGTATAATAATCACAAGAGCACATACGCAAGGAGGGTAGTGGAGTCTATCTATGTATAAAGTATATACAATGGCCGAACCTGTGTGTTGGGTGTTAACCCCTTAACGACCAGACCCTTTTTCGTTGTGTTTTCATTTCTCACTTCCTACCTTCAAAAATCCATAACTTTTTTATTTTTCCATGTAAAGAGCTGTGTGAGGGCTTGTTTTTTTACATAAGAAATTACACTTCATAGTGACAGTATTTTATATTCCATGCCGTGTACTGGGAAGCGGGAATAACCTTTCAAATACAGTGAAATTGGTGAAAAAATGTACTTGCCCCATTTTCTTGTGGGCTTGGATTTTACAACTTTCACTGTACACCCCAAATGACATGTCTTTTTCATTCTTTGGGTCGGTCTTCAAAAGTTACAAAAATGAAGTCCTCATGTACAAATGAAAAATCTTTATTTTGCCATGTTCTAGCGTTAATAACTTTTTCATACTTCAGTGTACAGAGCTTTTTGTGGTGTAATTTTTTCAAACTTTTGATGAAGTTTTCAGTGCTACCATTTTGAGGACTGTTTGGCTTTTTGATCACTTTTAATTGAATTTTTTATATTTTTCAAAAAAAATTTTGACTTTGGGCTCTACTTTCTGTTACTGGGTTAAATGCTAGTAAAAGGCGTTATTATATTTTGATAGAGCTGACATTTTGGGAAGCGGCAAAACCTAACATGTTTATGATTTTTACTGTTTATCTATATCAGTTCTAGGGAAAGGGGGGTTCTGAATTTTTAGGTTTCTTTTAAAACTTACCCTCTTGGGTACTTTAACCCTTGGTTGTCTGATTGATCCTACCATATGCTGCCACACTACAGTATGGCAGTATATGGGGATTTTCCATGTCATCTATTACAATCTGCAAATTGCACATTGTAATAAATGGTGTGAAACGAGACAGCCTAGGGTCTTAGAGGCTGTCATAGCAATGGATCCCTCACGCTCCTTGATGCTAGCATTGATTGTGGGGGTCACTGGTGGGTACATAGCTCACATGTTACAGAGAAGGCTCAGCCTGGGTTAACACTAAGGCTCCAACTCCTGGGTTAACACTATGGCTATGATGTAATGACAGGAGAAGAGTAGAGATGAGTGTACCCAAACCTGCAATGTTTGGGTCCATACTGAACATTGCGGGTCCGGGACGCCGACATAAGGCAAAAGTTTGGGTTCAGCGTTTGGCACCCCCCCACACTTCAATAGAAAATTTTATATTTAAGTGGTTAGGCAGAGATGGCTCTCTCTTTGTTATACCATTCCCAAAACATATTTTACAATCATTGCTATAAAAACAAACCCAAACTATTTAAAAAATGTCTCTATTCCACCCAGAATAAAATAATTATAACGACAACAACAAAAACAACTTATTAACCACTATCTGAGCATGTGTTAAAAAGCTTCAATAACTGGGTCATTTTTAATGAATATTCATACCTATTGGTTTAAAGTGTAACCGTCATTCTGAACCAAAAAAAAATTACAATTTATTAAAAATCTACTATTTACTAAAATCTACTATTTATCTCCTATCTATTTATCTAACACTCCAGCACAGCACATGAGGACACAGCATGAAGACTTGGAGAGTGTCTCCTGTCACTTCCTTGTGTGAGGTGATAGGGGGAGGGGGCTGCAGTTTCTGTCTGTGTGTATTATTAGCTTATACACAAGTGAAGGGGAAGCTGAGGGAGAGAGTTTAGGTTTAGGTGTTACTACATTAGTGAAGGTTTCTCCCTGCATATGACTGCTGCAGTACTGAGCCATGAGGTAATCAGCTGTGAGACGTGAGCCATGAGGTAATCAGCCGTGAGCAGTGAGACATGAGGTGATCAGCTGTGTGCAGGGAGGGGGATGGGGGCATGTCTCTTCCTCTGTAGTCTCAGCTTCTTTATGAAGACGGAATGTCCATAGTAACAGCCATATGAGAGATTACTACCATCTAGGGGAAGTCTGCAGAATACAAGAGAAAGGAGCAAGATTCGGGTAACTAATCCATTTGGAAAAGGGCTTAAAATTACCTGCCCTACAACAGTTTTTGAAATGACGGTTACACTTTAAGGGCCATAACCTCCTTTTTATGTGCAATACCTTAAATATTTTGCTGCATATTTGGTGACATATATTGATTAAAAATACAAAAACTGTAAAGACTTTTTTTTGTTTTCAGTTTTTTTGGAGGTTAATACTGGAGAAAAATATTTTTTCAGTTTTTTTGGATTTATTTGTTTTTTTTGGATGTTAATACTGGAGAAAAATATATATTTTTTTAATATACAGTGTATTTTTCAGTTTTACAATGAACTCAAAATCATCATTAGAATTAAATTCTCTAGAGTGTGACAATAATTTTTAATATGTGATCATAAAAGACCCCTGTGGGACATTTCCACATTTTTTATTTTTCTGTTTTTACATTTTCTGGTTTTTACTTTCTTGTTTTTACCTATAGCTAGGGTATCAATAAGAGCCCCAGTTACAGGGGGAAATGACCCCCTGTGGAGGCAGATGTTTGACCAGAGCTGTACTGGGTCAGATCAGACCCAGCAGCTCTGATTAAACTTCTACAGACTTGGCACTCTATAGAATCAACGGCAGTGCTTGATCTATTCCATACGGCACTATGCCTTCAGCACTATGCAGTGAGAAGCGGAGAATGGAGAAACAATTATAAACTGCTTCTGCCATCTCCTTAGGCAATTAGCATGGGAGCAGAAGTAAACTATAGCAATGCTGTTGACTCAGAACCAATGCCCACTGATGTTTAAAGTCAGTGGGCAGTCGGGACCAGTCAAAAATACAACTTATTCTAAATGAAATATCACAAAAAATATATTCACGTAAAGTTCCTGAACACTTGACTTAATGGGTACTCTTTTGAGATTAGGGTCAAATTTTTTTTTTAAATGTTGGATTGTCATAAGAACCAGGAGTAACAATAAGGCTTCATTACAGACACCTTTGATAACTATTATAGCTGTTTATTGTTGCCTAAGGCAAAAGTAAATTAAATTACCAACATCCCGAGGTCCATTTGTAACTAGGGGTCGTATGTAAGTCAGATGTTCTTAAAGGACACCTGTCATCAGGTCTGTGTCACTAGTGCTGTCACCACTACCCGTTGGAGCAGCTCACAAGGATCCATCCCAGCCTTTATCTAGTTATTTCATACATTAATCATTGTAAAATCATCATTTCTTTATTATGTAAATGAGGCGGGTCACATGGTCAGAGGCAGTGATGTCACTCCTGTCACCCCTCTCCTCCCCCTGCTCATGTCTGTGTGTAATGTATAGTAAAGCATTGCTGGTGTGTGTGCTTTATCTGCTGACATGCTGCATCCTCCTAATACACAGAGACACAGACATCAGCTACACAAGTACCTGACATGTATCCAGCTGCATCCTGGAGCTGTTGTATCTCTCCTATACACACACACAGGCTGCAGGAGGTGTGGCCACCAGCACCAGGAAGCTCATCATTATACAGCCTCACATCATTATACAGGCTGCCAGTCAAGCACTGGGGGTGTGGCTGTGCCTCCCACTCATGAATAGAGTGGACAGCTTGAATATGCTAATGCTTCATTGGACATTTCACAGGTCATTTGCATACAGCTTTAGGACCTCATTGCTTAGGTTTACAGGCATGTAGAGGGACAATGAAGTCATAGAGGCAATGCTTTCTAATGGTAGTTTATGAAAATCTATTTAGATTAGAGGGGTTATTTTGCATGACGGGTTCTCTTTAAATAGGGGATCGCCTGTACTTGGATCACTCATTGTCGCTCATATCTTCTTTTCCAATGTTTTTTTATTCACTCAATAAATTCCTATTGCCCATTTTCGGCTACTTCCTATTTATATCTTTCCAAACTGGGAAACTATTCAAACATGAAGGTCATGTCTTATCCTAATTTAGTCATCACTTTCCTCTTTTCACTTTTACTCGTAGCCTCTCAAGTCGTAGCTGCTCAGTGATTTTATCATTCTCTATCTTCAGTGTCTTTGTTTTACTTGCTGAAGGAGGAAAAGAATATGGCTTAGCTTGAAGACCTAGATTAAAGAGAAACTACTTTCTGGAACAATATAAAATAACCCCACCACAAAGAATGCTCAACATAAATACTTATGCAAATTTTATCTCCTCAGATGAAAGCCCACTCTTAGCCTTAAGGGAATATAGTCTTAATTAATATATACCTAATTAGCACATATATGATACCAAGGACACAGGAGATGTTTATTCATTAATATCCCTGGGAAGGTGCCCATTGAGCTTTAACAGCTGTCATCTGAATGTTTAGTCAGCCAGTAAAGTAAAGTTGAAGTACTCCTTGTATTACTGATTATACATATTATTGAAACACCAAAATATACAAATACATGTGATGTTTTGGCCATGAGGTCTTTATCAAATACACAATCTAGGTGGGGAAATAGAGAATGCCAGGAGAAGTGTCAATACATGGGGTGCTTGAGATTTACTGTGCATAAACTGGGGTGGGTACCCTAGTTCTACCGCACCCTAATAAAAGCAATATCAATGTCTGGTCATACACCACATCAAGTCGCTTGGTCAGCCATCAACTATTCCTCATGATTCCATGCCATCCATCCCATGTTCATCTTGCACAAATGTTTAGGTGTTTCTGAAGAGCAAAAAGGCAGTGTTAGGTAGGAGCCCTTGAGATCTGGGTAGCCAAAACTGTGTCAGTGCTTTAATAGCAGAAGGATTTAATATTTAATAGCCTGGCTGTAGAGCAATGTAATGCAGCGATCTCACAGCAGCAAGTCAAGCTACAAACCTAGAATATACCGTAAATGCATTTTTCACAGTCCGGCTGCTACTAATAAAACACACAAATATATATGGTTGCAAAGATTTCCATGGTTGTTACCTAATGCCATCTGAAGGTTTTGTTGGCAAATGTTAAGCCAAATGTATGAAAATTGTCGATGTGTTATAAGTCCTTGAAATGTGTATTGTAAGTACTGTATGCTAGATACTGTATTTCTATGTCCTACCTATAGTAATTTTTTTTATAATAGGCAGTGTATTGTGAACCCACTGTGCCAGATTGACTGTGAACCACCATTAATGGTGTTATCCCTTACCTCTTACCTTTTTACCGTTTCAAGGATCTGGTATTCACTGTGGAGATATCACTAGCTCTTAGTGGTCCCTGGGTGGACAGCAGCCGGTGTAGTGAACACAGAAACACCAGTGCGTAACTCAGAGAGATCAAACGTGAAATGACTTATTCTGAAGTCATGGAAGACCAGTGTACAAGCAATGTTAGCTAAAAGGCAGAGGGTCTTTGAGGGCAGCAGATCATCGGAAACAAGCCCCGGTTGTACACAGAAAGCAAAGATATGGTCACTAAACAAGTCAAGGGTCACACGCAAGTAGTCATCAAAATCAGGAGTACTGTACAGTAAGTCTAGATAAATGAGTAAAAACAGAGCCCACAAGAAAATTGTGCAAATAATTATTTTCCACAAGGCATGGAATATTAAATACTCACTGGGGAGTACAATTTGTTAAGCTGAAAACTAGACCCGATACAGCTCTGTATACAGAAAAATCAAGTTTTTAAAGGGGATGGAACAGTCCCTCAAGTTTTTTATTTGCAATAAGAGTTTTGATACCTCAGATATCCAGACTTCTTTTATTTGAAATGGCAAAATAGCTTCCAAATAATTTCTGCTCTTAGGAAAGTGAAGCAAACATACACTAATGAAAGCCATCAAAAGTCCAGTAAAATCAATGGACATGTATATGGATTTGTTTGATTTCCGTTAAAGTGACAGAAGATAATAACGGAGGTCTGAACTTACTAAATCTGACTTACTAAATCTGCTTCTTTATTTCAAAAAATTATGGATTATTTATTTTCAAAAAGTTGAATCTTGCATTATTATTTTCATATGATTTTTGACATAATAATAGACCTGAATACATTAAGATATCCTCAAAAATAAATCACAAGGACATATGCAAAATAATATTCAAGCATCTGTTAAATATGGATGATGTTTTATGTATTTGCTCTTGTTAAAAAATATAAAACGTAGCAATAGATCCCCAGAGGGATTGATATATCAAACTCAATTACACACGCTAACATTACATTTCTGTCAGGAAGTTATTGCCTGGAACAGCTGTGTTCTCCTGTAACAGAGTTTAAGGATTTGCTACAGTGTTTTAGTGATATTTATCTGGTTCATACTTCAGTTACAGATGCTGAACTTGCATCAGCAAATGATACCATTAGGTTTTATCTGCTCACACATTCGGCAAGGCAGTGCTTTAGACAGATTGATATTGCATTTGTGGACAGGTTTGAGCATTAAAAAATGGGAAAGGCTAATCCCTGTACTTTGCTAATATCATACAGTATGTAATTGCACATGCACATTTTATGGCTTTCTGGAAACTTTAAATGCTCATAAGGCTTCTTCACTAAGGCAGCTAATGTGATGGCGAAGCATAATTGATTAGTGGCCTAGGCTGACGTAAGCAGGAGCACCTCCGTCTCATTACCATATTTTTATAAAATTGATTTCTTGAACAAACGGACCTTAAAGAAGATAAGAAAAACAGTGCCTAGTACTCCCTAAGGTAACAAGCATGACAGTGGGGACAGTCTACCACCTGTAAATCTGGCGGTAGATGTCCTTTAAATGCCAAGCAAATTTGCAAAATTAATATAAAATTGCCCCTGCTGATTATCTGAGAGCAGCGGTGTCTGTAGGGGAATACACACAGGACAGAAAGAAGACAGCTCCATGCAAGTGTTATAGTGCCACTGACACTCCTGCTATGCGCTACATGCTGGAGCACCAAAAGTTGTGTTTATATAGATCTTATAGCATTGACATCTCCTATGGATAATCCATTTATTGGTAAATTGTTTTTTAGTGCCATAAATAAAGTTAGCTACTCTGAAGTGGGATAGAAATGTAGTCAAATTATTTGTCTTTATCACCAAAGATATTTGAGATCAATTTTGGTTTCAGTTACAGGTGACAGTTAAGTTATACATTTTCCAATGAAATGGAGAATGTTAGTGTCTACATCCCAACCCCCAGAGTAAGATTTCATGCAATATTTTAACTTTACATTTGGCGAGCATGCTAACCATACCCATCTTTCCACCCTAAGGTGGATTAAGCAATGTAAACATTAACAATATTATGGAAATGTTGCCTTTATTAGACCAAGAATTAAAAAAATAGGCTTTGTCAGAACTTTATGCTGCCAGATAAATTCACCCCAATGATTCTTGTACCCTTTTTCAACTATGCATCAAACCTGGGTTCTTGGACACCAATCTACCACCTTCATATCATTTTCCAATGATTTTTGAACACTCTGTCCTGCACTCCATTATATAACCTTAAAAAGGTATTATCAATATAGCAAAAAATTTTGTTGTTTGTATAATAAAAAGTTATACAATTATCCAATAAACTCCTCTATGCTCACACAAAATAACATACAGATTGGCCCACACTGATCAAAAACAGTGCAAACTGCACTAGGTACACCTTGCTGAAAAAGTGTGCAGAAGGCGTCAGATTCTTAAATCTGGCGTCCTCTGTACAGTTCAGACAGAGTGCACCACTTTTTTTGGTGCACCTTTAACATAGGGCATGCAACAGAATTCTGTCTGATACTGCATGATAAATGTGGCACATGGTCCGACTGTGCACCAGAACGCCCCTTTCAGTGCTTAATTTCTTGTTGTGTTGGGTATAGTGCTTTATAAATACATATGTAAGCCGTTTGCACTAAAAAGAATGTGCAAAGTCAGACAAAAAACTGGTGCAGGGCTTTACTAAATGCGGGCCATAAAGTTTCAATCAAACAGGAATGCCCATGTGACAACCCAGACATATCCTTGGAGTTAACCATGTAAATTCATCTAGTAGTTTCCATTCAGGCCGGAGGCTAGAGATACACTAAAATAGACATGAAGTATATGCATTCTTAAATATTAGAATAATTATTTTGGTTCCTGACATCCAATCTTAGCAAACTGTCTGTAACTAGGGGTTGTCTGTAAGTCGGGTGTCCTTAAAGGGCACCTACCACCATGATTCTACCTATAAAGGTAGATTGGGTGGTAGGTGGATGAAAGGGACGTGAGGATATCCCTTTTTTGGGCTAATCCTCATGTCCCGGCTATCCTTTAGTAAACTTTAATGCCTGTATTTGCAAATTTTTTTAAGCGGTAACTGGGGCGTGGCTACTCCAGTAGCCTTGTTCCTCCGCCTACCATTTAATCTTCGACACGAGCTCCTCGTAGCTGCGCGCCCTCATCCGAATACCCTGCGTTCTGTGCATGCGCAGAACGCAGGCCTACGGGTGTGCGACCTTAGCTCCGAGTATCCTTAGCCCCCAGTAGCCGCTTAAAAAAAATTTGCATATACAGGCATTAAAGTTTACTAAAGGATAGCCGGGACGTGAGGATTAGCCCAAAAAAGGGCTATCCTCACATCCCATTCATCCACCTACCACCTGTTCTACCTTTATAGGTAGAATCGTGGTGGTAGGTTCCCTTTAAGTACGGGACCGCCTGTATATATATATATATATATATATATATATATATATATATATATAAATATATCTCACCATATTCCAACTACAGGCGGTCCCCTTCTTAAGGACACCCGACTTACAGACAACCCATAGTTACAGACAGACCCCTCTGACCTCTGGTGAAGCTTTCTGAATGCTTTACTATAGTTCCAGATTGCAATGATCAGCTGTAATGTGTCTGTAATGAAGCTTTATTGATAATCCTTGGTCCCATTACAGCAAAAAATGTTTAAACTCCAATTGTCACTGGGGCCAAAAGTTTTTTTTTTTGTCTGAATCTACAATTATAAAATATACAGTTTAGACTTACATACAAATTCAACTTAAGAACAAACCTCCGGACCCTATCTTGTACGTAACCCGGGGACTGCCTGTATAAATCAATATACCAAGTGTCTTTGTTTATGAATTTTATTTAAATACGTGTAAATAAGCATCACAATCCTTCTGACTTACACTCACCGGCCACTTTATTAGGTACACCTGTCCAACTGCTCGTTAACACTTAATTTCTAATCAGCCAATCACATGGCGGCAAGTCAGTGCATTTAGGCATGTAGACATGGTCAAGACATTCTCCTGCAGTTCAAACCGAGCATCAGTATGGGGAAGAAAGGTGATTTGAGTGCCTTTGAACGTGGCATGGTTGTTGGTGCCAGAAGGGCTGGTCTGAGTATTTCAGAAAGTGCTGATCTACTGGGATTTTCACGCACAACCATCTCTAGGGTTTACAGAGAATGGTCCAAAAAAGAAAAAACATCCAGTGAGCGGCAGTTCTGTGGGTGGAAATGCCTTGTTGATGCCATAGGTCAGAAGAGAATGGGCAGACTGGATCGAGCTGATAGAAAGGCAACAGTGACTCAAATCGCCACCCATTACAACCAAGGTAGGCAGAAGAGCATCTCGGAATGCACAGTACGTCGAACTTTGAGGCAGATGGGCTACAGCAGCAGAAGACCACACCGGGTGCCACTCCTTTCAGCTAAGAACAGGAAACTGAGGCTACAATTTGCACAAGCTCATCGAAATTGGACAGTAGAAGATTGGAAAAACCTTGCCTGGTCTGCTGCAACGTTCGGATGGTAGGGTCAGAATTTGGCGTCAACAACATGAAAGCATGGATCCATCGTGCCTTGTTTCAACGGTTCAGGCTGGTGGTGGTGGTGTCATGGTGTGGGGAATATTTTCTTGGCACTCTTTGGGCCCCTTGGTACCAATTGAGCATCGTTGCAACGCCACAGCCTACCTGAGTATTGTTGCTGACCATGTCCATCCCTTTATGACCACAATGTACCCAACATCTGATGGCTACTTTCAGCAGGATAATGCGCCATGTCATAAAGCTGGAATCATCTCAGACTGGTTTCTTGAACATGACAATGAGTTCACTGTACTCAAATGGCCTCCACAGTCACCAGATCTCAATCCAATAGAGCATCTTTGGGATGTGGTGGAACGGGAGATTCGCATCATGGATGTGCAGCCGACAAATCTGCAGCAACTGTGTGATGCCATCATGTCAATATGGACCAAAATCTCTGAGGAATGCTTCCAGCACCTTGTTGAATCTATACCACAAAGAATTGAGGCAGTTCTGAAGGCAAGAGGGGGTCCAACCCGTTACTAGCATGGTGTACCTAATAAAGTGGCCAGTGAGTGTAATCTTTATAAGTGAAGTTCTGACTGCACAAACTGTATCTTAAAGATGATATTAGGGGATTATGCAGGTTTTCGATCTATTGCTAATAGGTACAGTTCTTTCATAATGAATGCACTCCAATTACACTAATTATACTCTTATTACATTATGCAGTTTTTTTCATCTTCTCTAACATGCAGAGCTGTAGATTACCATCCTGTCTATTGTGCCTCTATTATATTCCATAATCATAATTACTGAGCAAATATGTTTGAAATATTCTTTAATTTACCAGATTAAATGCTTAACGAATAAGTAAATTAGAAAAAGAGCGATCCAAATATTTAGAAACGGAGTGATCCAAAAAAATTAAACCATTGGTGCACACTACAGGCAGACAGAAACAGATCAAAGCTGACATGCACAGCTTAGGGGAGATGTGTCTGTACATCCTTGCAGAATGTAATAAAATTTAGGATTTTGGTATTAAATATTAAGAAGATAAGTAGCCCTTAAAATAATGCATTTGCATCTCTGTTAATACAGCACTTCACAAATGACGACCGCTTCAATCAAAGAAGACACCAATGATAATATCACCATATTTACCCGAATACTCGATGGTTTGCTTGATGGTTATGACAACAGACTACGGCCTGGGCTTGGAGGTAAAGAATAACTGTATTTATTTATGATGTGGTTACACCAGCTATTAAACATGCGTAAGACAAAGCCATCAGTTTAGCATGCTTTGAACTTTTTGGAGATAAAATCCAGTAAATGCTTTTGACAGATATAATGCACCCTTACTGATTCACACAAGATGGATTATATGGAGGCTGCATAGGTTTCTCAGCATTAACAGTACACAGAACCAGAATGCATTAAATTAGATATATCACAAAAACTGACATATTTGTCAGAACTTCTGCATAAAGTACTTGCAGTTCTCTGATCCAAGCCTAGGAGCATGCTCTGCAGAGGGCTGCTTGATTGACAGAGGTCAGAAGTCTCTCTGAGCTGGGATTGTGTGTGCACATGGTGCTATAAAAATGCTGGCAGTTTTCAGTCATGGCATATCTTCTTATACAACCCAGTCAGAGACATCTTAAGGCCTTGGATACTATATACTATATAGTGCTTTTGTCTGTCTTGTATGTATGTCTTACTATTCTGTGCATGGATCCGCAGTAGGGACAGTTGTCAACTGTTATTTATTGCAGAGCAGGAAAATAGGCAGGGACAGGGGTGGTGGGAAGTGAAGGGCTGTGGACAAGAGTAGGATGCGCCATAATTACTTCAGATTCTTTCCTTTACATATTTAATGATGTTTAGAAACAAACTATGTAGAATTAATCTTATTCAACAATTGTAAAATTGTTAAGATTTTCCCCAGCCCCCACCTTCTTATTGTACATGAAGTTATGAAGTCACTGCCATTATGATTATCAATAGTAATACTTGTAAGAATACTACACAAATTATTCTATAGACTTGAGAGGATCGTGACAAGTCTAGTGTACCCCAGACATATAAATATGCTATGTCTATAGAATGTGGCTTATATGAAAGAAAGAAACCCACAAAGGCATTCGATTTTGATGAATAGCGTTATGTCAAGTACACCAACCTTCAGTACTTCAGGCCTGTAGTTGCTGTGGTTACACGTTGGCCAGGATTAGTTTTAATTAAGCTGGAAAGGCTACTTTTCTCAACAAGTATGACATGTTTGCATGATTACTTAGACTCAGTATAGGCAATGTGACAAAAAGATTGATACTGAACTCATGCTACTATCTGGACATTCATGAAGCCACTGCTATAAATAGGTCTGTCAGATCTCATAAAATGTTTTATACATGCAATCAGAAATCCTAGGGTGATAATTATATGGCAGGCAAATTCTTCCTGCAGAGAATACAGAAGAGCTTGTTCAGGAGGCCCTTATTTATTGGACCAGGTTTATTGGAGTGTTGTGGACAGCTGTGACACTACATACAATTCAGGCATCTCTTCTCATTCTTGAAAAAATAAGCATAGTAAACATTTATGCCAGGAGGAGTGTGATCAGGAATCAGAATACAAAAAGATAAATAGAAGACAGTGGCTCAGCTCAGTCTACACTACGCTACTTTGTATTTGTATTGTATTGGAAGCAACTTTTGTTTAATGTATAAAGATGGCTTATGATTTTGTTTGCCATGAACAAACAGCATGCTGATCAGATTTTCTGAACGCTTACTTTGTTTTTTGTGTATTGTACATTAGAGCTATGAAAACAAATACTGATAATGTATCAGACCTGAATAATACGAATTCTATTCCTCATCAGTTGCTTGCTCTCTTTATACTTACAGTATGATCATTTAATTTAATATACATAAGAAGACAGAGAAAATGATTATGGTACTGGGGTAAATACAAAATGATAATATCCTATATGATAGATTGCATTTAAGCATAAGTGGCTTGTCTGCTGCCTGGAGGCTTTGTCTGGATTAGTTGAAGTTAATAAAAAGTCACTCTCTGTTCTTGATGTTAGCTCAGATGATCATTAGTAAAGTATCATGTTTTTGGCGCACCTTTAACATGGGGTGTGTGACACACTCGTCAGACTTTGCATGATAAATGTGGTGCAAGGTTCAAGTGTGCACGGAGCACCCATTTCAGTGCAGAAATTTGTGTTGCGTGAAGAATAGTGCAGCCACGACACAATAGGGTGGCTTGGGAAAACTGGTACAAGGACCTCAGTAAATGTGCCCCAGTATGTCTCTGTATAACTCAGAATTCATTTGTCTGCTTCTTTCCTGTGTCATATTATCAATAAACACTAGTCACCCATTGCCACTGGCAGCCATGTATCCTCAAGCCATCACACTACCTCTGCCATGTTTTACAGATGATGTGGTGTCCCTTGGATCATGAGGTATATCACGCCTTCACCATACCTTTTTCTTTCCATCATTCTGGTAGAGGTTGATATTGCTTTTTTTGGAAAGCCCAATGTAGCCTTTCTATTCTTTAGGCTTATGAGTGGCTTGCACCATGCTGTGAACCCTCTGTATTTATTTTCATGCAGTCTTTTTATGGATTTGGATATCGATACATCCTGGATCAGGCACGGCGTCAGCACCCGGCTTACCCGGGCAAGTGCCCACTGGGGCGCCCAAAAAAAAATTCGGCCCCCGGATCAATTGTACCAGTGTTGCTTTAAGACATTGGTACAAATGATCACCTTCTGGCTTGTGCATTTTCGTCCAGAGCGCAGCATAAAAGCAAATTAACAAACTCACCTTTCCTTGTTCCCCCAGAGAGGCGCTCCGCACTGTATGTGACGGCTCGGAAGCCAGCGCACATGATCACGTGTGCCGGCTTCAGAGCCGGAGAATACAGCAAGCGCATAAGAAGAAAGATGGCGGCTGCAGGCGCTGCTTTGGGGGACAGGGAAAGGTGAGGTTTTTCTTTTGTTTCCCAGAGTTGGGGGGATATGTGCCTTATGGGGAAGGGGGAAAGGGGGAAGGGAGAAGTGTTCCTTATGGGGAACAGGGTGGGTGTGCCTTTCGGGGAAGGGGGGGAAGCGTGCCTTGTGGGGAAGGGGGGGGAGAAGTGTGCTTTGTGGAGTAGGGGGTGGAGAAGTGTGCCTTGTGGGGAAGGGGGGGATTGTGCCTTGTGGGAAGGGGGGGGAGTGTGCCTTATTGGGGGGGGGGCAGTGTGCCTTATGGGGAATGGGGGCAGTGTGGCTGTGGGGTGGGAAAGTGTGGCTGCGGGGGGTGGGCACTGTGGATGGGGGGGAGTGTGGGTGGGGCAGCGTGGCTACAGGTGGGGAGGGGCAGTGTGGCTACTGGTGGGAAACAGTGTGGTTCTGCGATGTGAGTTTTCTGAAAAGGGGCTCACTAAGGCTCTGCCTCCCAGGGGCCCGCTTAAACCGGGAGCTGGCCCTGTCCTGGATGGTGTTGTTCACTTGGATGGCTGCTGTGAAGGGGTTTCTCTTCACTATGGAAATAATTCTGTGATCATCCACCACTGTTGTCTTCTATGGGTATCCAGGTCTTTTTGCATTAATGGGTTCACCAGCTTTGTTCTTTCTTAGTATGGGCCGAACTGTAGATTTTGCCACTACTAGTATTGTAGCAATCTCTCGGATGTATTTTATGATGGCTTGTTTCACTTGCATGGAGAGCTCCTTCGATCGCATATTTTCCAAATGCAGGCACCAAACCTCAAATCAACTCCTGGCATTTTATCTGCTTCTTTATGAATGATGTAATGAAGGAATATCCCACACCTGCCCATGAAACAGTCTTTTATCTTTAAGTCAAGTATCAAATTACTTTAGGTCCCATTAAAAACAGGGCGGCACATGTTAAAGAGCTGAAACTTATGAACATTTCATCCAATGTTAATGTGGATGTCCTCAAATGAAAACTGAAAGTCTGGACTTTATATAAAAAAACTAAATTTGTGTCACTGTCCAAATATGTATAGACCTAACTCTATATTTGACATGTAACTATTTAGCAAGTGCTTAGTTATACAGATTCTTGCCATGTAACAGCATTGTTACTGTTTTCCTGGTAGTGGAACAATCTTTCCATGTTAAAAAATCACTGGTTTGAATAAAAGAGCAGCAATGAAGAAGATTTTCCAAGAAAAGAGAAACAGCATCATCCAGATCAATAGCAGATTATCGGCCAAGAAAGTTGCATAATGTGAATGCCATGAAAGTTGGAAGAGTAAGAAGTATGTCCACTCTTCAAAAGTGAAGACATGGATGTCCAAGCATAACATCATAGCCAGCTCATAAAAAAGTCTATCAATTCATGCACAGTAAATATGGCAGTGGAGTCAACTCATATGCTCATAAAAGTGAGATCATAGATGTCCAGGCAAGCACCATGTATTGCACATTACACAAATATATAAAAAGCATGAGCTTTAGTTTGCAAAAAAAGTATGAAAACTGGACCGTAGAAGATTAACTGATGATATGACAATCAATAGACTGGGCTTTGAGGAATACAAATGATCTGAAAGGTGTTTGATACTTGACCAAGATTGATGGGGGTCTTAATGCTGATTTCAATGTGAGTATCCTTTAAGATCATTTCAAGACCCTTCAAGACCCTAGTAATATGGGTATGAAGAAGATGACATACTGTTCCAGCAGAACAATGACTTGAAGCATACGTTGAGATGACAAGAAAGCACAGTTGCTGGCCCCACAGTCCTCAGACCACAACCCATTAAAAATGTTGTAGGAAGAGTTGAAGAAAAAAACTGCTTTTGTTCCAAAGTGAGTTGACCAGCACAATGTTGGGAACCTGTAGAGCAGTTCTTTGATCAGATTTTGGTCAACAAATTGAATTTTGTTGAGACAATATCCAAAAGGATATAGGCAGTGTTGAATCTGATGAAGAGCTTACCCAAAAGGATTTAGGCAGAGTTGAAAACCAAAGGTGAATTTGCAAAATTTACAAAATTACAAAATTTGTTTATTCTAACAAATAAACAAAAATAAAAATTTATATTTTTAGGAGAAAAACAGTAACAAAGTAGTTACATGACATGAAGTGTAGAGTGGACCTGAACTGCAAAGTTTGGGATTGCACTAAACTGCAGGTTTGGGTCATAAAAAGTTTGGGGGTCTCGTTTTGCCCAACCCCATGCCGTTAAAGTCACCAGTAGCATCTAAATGGTTGTTGCCACGCATGCCGAGAATGCCTACAGTGCCAGGTGCCCTCCTTAAAATGGTGGCAGGTGTTTTATAAAGGGTCCACACAATGCAACAAGAACAGAAAGTTACTTATTGAAAATGAAAAGAATTGTTTGGTAGGTGATGACAAGGGGACATCATTATTTCTTGAAGAATGTTGTACTATCATCATGCGATTGTAAATTGTAAGGGCAATAAGTAAGGGCAATAAGACCTTGGAATGTTGTTAGAAGGTTTTGAAAGTTTTTCTTGAAAGATTTAACATCACAAATATGTACTATCTACTAGATTACTGGAAATCCCTTTACATGAGTTGGTTAGTCGTCAACATATACATTACTATTGCCAAGATCCACACTGCAGAAAAACTTGTTGAACTTCATAGACCGGCATCATTTTTGTTCTTTCGTATTTTGTTCAGGCTTAATTTGCTCTGCTTTGCGTGTATAAAGTGTCCTGTATGTACCAGGCCTTTGTTGGACCAATACATCATAAATATTGCATTCATATTACATTGTGATATAAAACAGTTGTGACTTTAATGGCTCCTTCACCAAAGTACTTTGGCTGCCTCTATGATCAGTGTGTTAATGTGGTGCTTTTGCGTTATGCTGGGTCATATTGTATATAGTATTAGTATATAATGTTTTTTTTGGTTTCCTCACTTAGAACATACCTAAGGATATCAGCAGCATATGGAAAATATAATATCATGTTATATTTATGCCAATTTCATAAGGTCATAATTAGTTTTATGTTTAGATATAGTCATAAATATGTCCTATCATGATAACTGGTAGAGATGGGCAAATCGATTCTAATGATTCTAAATTCGTTTAGAATTTCAGGAAACATTTGATTCGTCACAAATCCAAAGTTTACAGTGATTCGTTGGACCAAATTTCGATTTTTATTAGCAAAATGGCCGCAAGCAGAACGTGTTACATGGGGCAGAGAACTCTGGGAAGAAAGGAACATGGCGGTACTATTCGTCACTGAATGGGGGTAGTGTTTCTCACTGTATGGCTGTATTCTTCACTGTAAGGCGGTAGTGTTCCTCGCTGTATGGCGGTAGTATTCCTCACTGTATGGTGGTAGTGTCCCTCACTGTATGGGGGTATTGTTTCTCACTGTATGGCTGTATTCCCCACTGTATGGGTGTAGTGTTCCTCACTGTATGGCGATAGTGTTCCTCACTGTATGGGGGTAGTGTCCCTCACTGTATGGGGATAGTGTTTCTCACTGTATGGCTGTATTCCCCATTGTATGGGGGTAGTGTTCCTCACTGTATAGCGGTAGTGTTCCTCACTATATGGGGGTAGTGTTCCGCACTGTATGGCTTGTAGGGTTCCTCCCTGTATGGGTTAGTGTCCCTCACTGTATGGGGGTAGTGTCCTTCACTATATGGCTTTAGTGTTCCTCACTGTATGGCTGTATTCCTCACTGTGTGGCGGTAGTGTTCCTCCCTGTATGGGTTAGTGTATTCTTCACTGTATGGGGGTAGTGTTTCTCACTGTATGGCGGTAGTGTTCATAACTGTATGACTTGTAGTGTTCCTCCCTGTATGGGTTAGTGTCCCTCACTGTATGGGGGTATTGTCCTTCACTATATGGCTTTAGTGTTCCTCACTGTATGGCTGTATTCCTCACTGTGTGGCGGTAGTGTCCTGTACTGTATGGCGGTACTGTTCCTCACTGTATGGTGGTAGTGTTCCTCACTGTATGGCTGTATTCTTCACTGTATGGGGGTAGTGTTCCTCACTGTATGGGGGTAATGTTCCTCACTGTATGGCGGTGGTGTTCCTCACTGTATGGCGGTAGTGTTCCTCGCTGTATGGCGGTAGTGTTCCTCACTGTATGGCGGTAGTGTTCCTCACTGTATGGAGGTAGTGTTCCTCACTGTATGGCGGTAGTGTTCCTCACTGTATGGCGGTAGTGTTCCTCACTGTATGGCGGTAGTGTTCCTCGCTGTATGGCGTTAGTGTTCCTCGCTGTATGGCGGTAGTGTTTTTCACTGTATGGGGGTAGTGTCCCTCACTGTGTGGCAGAAGTGTTCCTCACTGTATGGAGGTAGTGTTCCTCGCTGTATGGCGGTAGTGTTCCTCACTGTATGGCGGTAGTGTTCCTCACTGTATGGCGGTAGTGTTCTTCCCTGTATGGTGGTAGTGTTCTTCACTGTATGGCGGTAGTGTTCCTCACTGTATGTGGGTAGTGTCCCTCACTGTGTGGAGCAGTGTTCCTCACTGTATGGCGGTAGTGTTCCTCCCTGTATGGGTTAGTGTATTCTTCACTGTATGGGGGTAGTGTTTCTCACTGTATGGCGGTAGTGTTCATAACTGTATGGCTTGTAGTGTTCCTCCCTGTATGGGTTAGTGTCCCTCACTGTATGGGGGTATTGTCCTTCACTATATGGCTTTAGTGTTCCTCACTGTATGGCTGTATTCCTCACTGTGTGGCGGTAGTGTCCTGCACTGTATGGCGGTACTGTTCCTCACTGTATGGTGGTAGTGTTCCTCACTGTATGGCTGTATTCTTCACTGTATGGGGGTAGTGTTCCTCACTGTATGGGGGTAATGTTCCTCACTGTATGGCGGTGGTGTTCCTCACTGTATGGCGGTAGTGTTCCTCGCTGTATGGCGGTAGTGTTCCTCACTGTATGGCGGTAGTGTTCCTCACTGTATGGCGGTAGTGTTCCTCACTGTATGGCGGTAGTGTTCCTCACTGTATGGCGGTAGTGTTCCTCGCTGTATGGCGTTAGTGTTCCTAGCTGTATGGCGGTAGTGTTTTTCACTGTATGGGGGTAGTGTCCCTCACTGTGTGGCAGAAGTGTTCCTCACTGTATGGAGGTAGTGTTCCTCGCTGTATGGCGGTAGTGTTCCTCACTGTATGGCGGTAGTGTTCTTCACTGTATGGTGGTAGTGTTCTTCACTGTATGGCGGTAGTGTTCCTCACTGTATGTGGGTAGTGTCCCTCACTGTGTGGCAGCAGTGTTCCTCACTGTATGGCGGTAGTGTTCCTCACTGTATGGGGGTAGTGTTCCTCACTGTATGTGGGTAGTGTTCCTCACTGTATGTGGGTAGTGTTCCTCACTGTATGATGGTAGTGTTCCTCACTGTATGGAGGTAGTGTTCCTCACTGTATGACCATAGTGTTCCTCACTGTATAAGGGTAGTGTTCCTCACTGTATGATGGAAGTGTTCTACACTGTATAGCGGTAGTGTTCTTCACTGTTTGGAAGAAGTGTTCCTCACTGTATGGCTGTATTCCTCACTGTATGACGGAAGTGTTCTTCACTGTTTGGAAGTAGTGTTCCTCACTATATGGCTGTATTCCTCACTGTATGACGGTAGTGTTCCTCACTGTATGGCAGTAGTGTTTCTTACTGTATGACAGCAGTGTTCCTCACTGTATGGTGGTAGTGTTCTACACTGTTTGGCGGTAGTGTTCTTCACTGTTTGGCGGTAGTGTTCTTCACTGTTTGGCGGTAGTGTTCTTCACTGTATAGTGGTAGGGATACCAAATTTGTATGGGTTATATAATGTTTTCACATTGTATGGCTGTATTCCTCACTGTATGATGGTAGTGTTCCTCACTGTATGACCATAGGGTTCCTCACTGTTTAGGGGTAGTGTTCCTGACTGTATGACGGAAGTGTTCTTCACTGTTTGGCGGTAGTGTTCTTCACTGTATAGTGGTAGGGATACCAAATTTGTATGGGTTGTATAATGTTTTCACACATTTACAAAAATGAAAACCTCCTGTACAAAAAAAAAAAATATATATATTTTGCCAGCTTCTGGCACTAATAACTTTGTTATACTTTGGTGTACAGATCTATGGGTGGTGTCATTTTTTGCGACTGTAAAAATGTAAACAACAACAGATAAAGTGCAAGTGCAAAAAAGTGCTGATAGTCAACTGCACCTCTAAGACAAGCTGGGCTGGGCTCCAATGCGGCCCAACACCCGGGAGAAACAGTGGTCAAACAAAAGTGACAATGCCCATACTAACATCTAAAAGCTGATAGGGGTGGGAGGTTCCCCATGCGTGTCATCGCTATCCGCGACTTCCTCAGGGGTCTGTGACAGATGACTGTGCAGTTGACTATCAGTGCTTTTTTGCACGTGCACTTTATCTGTTGTTGTTTACATTTTTGCCTCGTCATATTGACAGCTGTGGGGGGGTTTTGGCAGACAGTAATTTATTTCTTCCGAATATATGTATTCATTTGTATTGTGTTTTGTGGTCATCAATATTGATACAGAATAGGATATTTATCCTTGGCACCTTGTATACGCTTCTATACCTATTGTTAGGGGTGGTGGGTGGATTGGAGCCACTGTGCTTCGTACATCCAGTGTGTTTTTTTGTGTACTTATGTACTTTTAATTGAACTCTTTAATTTAACCTTGTGCAGTTGTAAGTTTATGGATTAATAAAGATTACTTATACGGTCCATTATAGCACAGTTCTTTTTTCTTCCTATTTCCAGGGGTTAAACGCAGTGAAAAAACGTTATTATATTTTGATAAATTGGGCATTTTCGGACGGGCAATAGCTAATGTGATTTTTACTGTTTATTTATTTTTATATCAATTCTAGGTAAAGTGTGGTGATTTGAATTTTTAGGTTTTTTTATTATAATTTTTTTAACCTTTTTTTAATTTTTACTATTTTTCAGTCTCCCTGGGGTACTTTAACCCTAGGTTGTCTGATCGATCCTATTATATACTGCCATACTACAGTATGGTAGTATATGGGGATTTCCCTCATTCATTACAATGTGCTGATCGCACATTGTAATGAAGGGGTTAAACCGAAGCAGCCTTGGGTCTTCGGAAGACCTGAGGCTGTCATGGCGATGGTTCACCGCTTCCGATGAGCCGATGAGCCCTCTCAATCCACCCGCACCCGACATGTGATTTACCGTTATATCACATGCCTTGAATCGATACGATTCAGTTTGGCGAACCGTGTCGAATCGAATTTTGAAAAATTTGCCCATCTCTAATAACTGGTTCACTCGTCAGAAAACTCCTTTGTTATATACTGTTATCTTCCAAGTTGTGTAATCACTTGCTGTACCTTTGTCACAATATATTTTGTATGATCTACAAAAGTGTTAATAACCTTTAATCAATGGACAATATAAATAAAATTTGAGTAAACAGTAGCCTAATGAAAACTTTAGGCTTATCAATTAATATAGTCTTCTGTACTTAACAGTTAAAGTGTCAGCTACATATTTAAAAATGTTTTTTTTAGCAACACTGAACTTATTTCCATAGAAATAGGGATGAGCGGATATGAACGGCAAAGTCATTGTTTGTCAATCCGAAGTGTTAACTGTTTAAATGTCACCGGCAATATTGCTGGTAACATTAAAAATCAGGTGCGTGCACGCCTGTATTTACTTGCCAGCTACACTAAACACCACCATTATGGGCGAATAGGCAATTCCCGATGACGCCACACATGTGCCACATTGATTTAAACACTGGTGGCAACTTTGCTGTCGGCATTTAAACAGTTAACACCCGTGTGTGTTACTGGTGGTGGGGGTAGGGTGAGTTGTCATTGTCTGGGTTTGGTACTGGAGCTTGGGCCCAAACAGGATTTTTAAGTTTGGGTACAGTCAAGAACTTACAGTAAGTTGACCTGCTCACCCATACGCATAAATAAAAAGTAAGATTCATATGATTTCAGGAAAGAAATGTATATTTTTCATTTTTTTAGGTTTTTGGGCTTATTGTTTATTTTACTGTTATATTATTCAAATATTTAATATACAATTTCTTAGTTACTGGAAAAAAATTACTTAAAACATTAACAACAACAAAAAGAAAATCTAAAGACAGTATTGTGACCATGAGTCCAGCCTCTGGACCCACTAGTATGTAGCTGTGGCTCATAGAGTTATGCCCTGAGTACCCTGCTGTAATGTTTCTTCTCTGATAAAAACATTTTGAGATCTCCAAACCTTTAATAATCCCCCAAATAAATAAAATATTTTTCTCTATTTAATGTAATTAATAAGAAATGATATTACAATTTAGTAAAAGATGATCTTTTTTTTTTCTTCTAAAGACTGAATGATTGTCAAATTTTAATCACAAACATCTAACTCAACTATGGTCAGAAACTCATTATGCATAGGTTTTATTTGACTTTTTGACTAAAAACAAGACATGCAAAAATCATACAAAAGTCACTATTTTTGATTATCCATCAGTGAAATAGCATTACAGGCAGTCCCCGGGTTACGTACAAGATAGGGTCCGGAGGTTTGTTCTTAAGTTGAATTTGTATGTAAGTTGAAACTGTATATTTTATAATTGTAGATCCAGACCAAAAAATTTTTGGCCACAGTGACAATGGGAGTTTAAACATTTTTTGCTGTAATGGGACCAAGGATTATCAATAAAGCTTCATTACAGACACCTTACAGCTGATTATTGCAATCTGGACTATAGTAAAGCATTCAGAAAGCTTCACCAGAGGTCAGAGGGGTCTGTCTGTAACTGTGGGTTGTCTGTAAGTAGGGGACTACCTGTACTACTGAGCCTTTCTTATCCTAGCGCAGAGAAATCTTTGCAGAGGTTTTAATTATTCTTACTTCCTTTTGACATTTTTTTTTTTTTACTTACGGTCAATTGACATGATTGTGATTCGCATATTATAGTTTCATATAGCCAGGGGCATAACTACAGTACATAAATGTATGTGTATGTGTGTATACATGTTTGTATGTGTGTGAAAGTGTGCTTGTAGGAGTATAGAACTAGTGTAAATGAGTATGTGTATATGAGTATATAAATGTGTATAATTGTGTAAACGTGTGTACACAAATATGTATACATTTTTTTAAGAGGGAAGGGGTTCACAGCAGATGTTTGCTATGGGCCCATCCTGTCCTAGGTACACCACTGCCTATTATTATTAAGTGAGTATGGTTAGAGGAAGCCCATGCAATATAGAAAGCTTATAGCAATATGATAAGAACACTATTTTACCGTGCCTGGAGATTGTAAAGGTCCGGTTACATATTTTGCATTTAATGATATATAAAATATATCAGATTTACCATAAATGTTGTTCCTAATAAACGGCCTTGCTTGCATTTATATAGTAGTGTTTAGCTATCGTTTACAGTATACGAGCAATGAGTAAGCAAAGTGCAGTCAAATCAGTCTAATATAGTAACATACGCATAATGAAGGAAGCTGCTTGTGATACATATTACTTCCAGTTCTTTTTTTAAACACTGTAGCACATTTTGTAGGCTTCATTTCCTCCTCTTACAAGATCTTGCATCTTTCTGTCATTTTCCACAAGCCTGTAAGAGTCCCTTGGAGCTTGATTATTTTGTATCAATTATGTAACAGGAGGGTCGGAATAGCCTTCTGAGAATATAGACCTCCTACTTACATCACTGGATTCCTCATGCATATTCATTAGTCTCCACATGAAAGGTCTCCTTACACTAGAATTATTGAATATGGGAAAATATTGTTATGCTCATTTTTCTCATTATATAGAATCTAGTAGCGATAGCAGCAGCTCTACTAAGCTATTTATTGCACATTTGTAAATATTACCTTGACAATTTTCAGTCATTAGAACAGTAAGAAGTATAAGTGTTTTTAGTGTTGCCATTTTTCTATCCGGGGATATAATGTGAAATTTGGGTAAAACGTCAGTAATTGTTAATTTAAAGGGATGCTCCACAGATTATGTGGTATGTATATTATTTTTTGCTGTCTAGAAAATGGGTTTGGCAAAATAAATTACATATTGTGGAATTCCTTTCAATTCTCATTGATTGGAATGAAAAATCCAATGACTAAAGATAAAGCTTTACTTTTGAACTTTAAACAGCTTTTAGCCTCTTTGTCACACATCAATTTCTAAGTCCCATGTTCTAAGACTAAATATTAACATTTCTTGTATGGATATTTGTATGGGATGGATATTATTAGCATTAATATTTCATTGTAGTGCATACAGTGTGATTTCTGTGCTCTATGAATCCATTATGGTTCACATCAAGCTGCTACATGCAGCACTTTTTCTGTTATCAAGAATGGCTGAACCAAAACGGTACACTAGCAGACCCCATAAATGTCAGCGAAATAAACACTGGAAACCTTTAAAAAGCATCCATCACTGGGGCTATCCATCACAGCTCTAAACATGATCAACATGATGCTAGTGAGCACAGAGACTTAAAAGGAACCTTTCAGGTGCTTTTCCAAACAAAGAGTTCCAGCTTAAAGTAATGACCTATCATGTGGTGTCCTTCAAGTACTTACATTGTGATGGCAGTCACCTACTCACTCTGTCATTGCTCCATAAGACATGATTATCTTGTCCCTTGCTAGGTAAAAGTTGCATGAGCCAATCGCAGGCTTTGAAAACTTATGCTTGACTTTCATTGTGAGGAACAACTGGCTGATGCCCCTTTGCAAAACAAAAACCACCAGGCAAATTCCCTTTCAAATACTAGACGTAGGGGCAACACTTTTTTATTTTTCTATTCATTTCATATGGATATACTTCTTTGGTGACATTAAAATTGAGGGCTAGCTCAATGTTTTTCAGAGCTGACATATGTAAATGATAGGGTTATTAACATTACAATATTGCTGCACAATTCTTCTACAATAATTCCTTTCGGGTTCCTCAATGTTCATTATTTGAAACAAAGCCTGGGATGAGAGTACAATGATTTATTGGCAACCCCTGGCCATTATACATCCAGGTTAACACAATTATTGCTGTAAATGTAATAAACCTGCCAAATTAACTCAAAATGATACTGGTGACTGAGCTGAATAGAAGTGAACAAGCTATGGTGTTAATGAATATTGTTTACGCAATGTTTCTTAAAGGGGTTGGTCAGACTGCAATATTTTTTTTACAAGTGATGTGGGGAAAGGGGACTATAAAAACAAGAAAGCAGCTGTAAGTACCTCCCTTTTGAACTCTAATCCAGCACTGTGCCTCCAACAGCTGGTCTCTGTACGTATTGAGAGGCTTAGCACTGGCGTCACATCCATAGGACCCACTTCAGGTCACATACAGGCTTACACAGGCTGCAGGCAGAGGCAGGCTGGGACCAACTAGGAGAGGCTCGCTGTTGGAACGGAGCACTGGCGGGAAATAAGTATAGCTGCCTTCTTGTTTCTTCAGCCCCTCACACCACTAGTTAAAAATGTAGAAGCCCAGACAAACCCTTTATCCCCCTTAATGATGAGGCCTGAAAAGGTATTAATGATCAGATATTTTAGCGAATTTACGGACATAGTGTTTTAAGGGCCATAACTAGTTGAAAATTCTGTTCGGGTTAGGGCAACAAACCCAAACCTGAACCACCTAGGTAACACCAATGATCAGTGGTGGCACCGATTCCAGGTGTAAACCCATTAAACACCACTGGCAAAGCCATCACTAGGATTTAAAGGTAATCTACCACCAGGATGAAGAATTGTAAACCAAGCACACTGACATACTGAGGCTCATTTGCATAATTAGTGAAACCTTTTTATTGTAAAAACAAGGTTCTAAGAAGCTAAAAGAAAAGCAGAACCTACCAGAAGGGACACACACTAGTATGTCAGTGTGCTTGATTTACAATTCTTTATCCTAGTGGTGGATTTCCTTTACACCACAACAATGCATTTTGGGGAAAATTGTCGCTGCCCGTGATTTCATCGTGGAGCCACTGTCCTTCTCCAAAATGGTAGTACATGTGCCACATTGAAGCTTGTGGCTCAGCCAACAGTAATTAAAGAGATAACACAGGAGATCACTCCCAGTACCGACCACAGGTATTATTGGTCGATGCAGTTGGGGGTGACAGTTCAGGTCTATTCAACACTAGCCATAACTTCATTTTTAGTTCTGATTCCCTAAAAATGTATGCAGCATTTTTCGTGTAACAAAGCTTAAATTAACAAATGGTAAAGGATTAAACTTTTAATTTCTAGTTTCATTTGGGGTTAATGTTAAAAAATGGGAAAAAAAATCCTTTTTAAATGTAAAGGATATTTAGAGATTTTTAATTTCCAGATTAACATAAAATGATCATTATAAATGAATTCCCTCTTGTGTGTTGTTCGGTTTGATAATATATGCATAGTCTCATGCAAACAAGGAGACTATGGTGTTATTTGCCATACTGCAGAGGGTGGATTTTTTACTATTTTGCTTTGAAATATGAATATATGTCATATATTTATAGCCAAATATTTTTTTGTATCAGCCTCGGTGCTGTGCAGTGGGGAAAGGAATAGGCAGAATCACTAATAAACAAGGCCAGAGACCCAGTCTTGCCCCTGTGATTTCAGAAGGAGCAGGAATAACTGCAGCAACGACGAAATACATTTCTACAGACTCGGGGAACTGCCTGCCGTCTAGTAAATGATCTAATTAATATTCCTTATTAACTTATGTAAATGTAACAGTCAACAGAATTTGTGTGCAAAGTCTTGACACATACCTTTTTTATTTGCTGTAAACAAATCTAGATTCCCTAATATGCATAATCTGATTTCCATGGGATCAGAGTATTATAGATTTTAATATTTTGTCACTTACATAATTCTACTAATTATTATTTAGTGTTAGAGATTGGCAAGTCATGTAAATGCCCTTTGCATCACCCATCCTGCATTTAAGGCAGTTATCCATATCTCTCCGCAAATTTTTTTTCACAGAAAGATGCAAAACAAGAGTAAAATATCTATTGTGCCAATAGCTACTACAGCACAAATTTCACTATGTTACTTTTATTTCTGAACATTTTGCTTCTATTATCAAACCAAGTTCTTGTTGCAACTTCGCTCAAGTCTTGAAGCTTATTTTATCAGCATACTTATAAAAGCATTTTGATCACCCTAGAAGAAAAGCCTTTACTATTAAATTTTGCGTAGCCCTCCCCTCTGAATTCTTACATGAAGATTATGATAGAACAGTCCTTTGACAGATCATTTACCGGTATATTGGTAATCTGGAAACACCCCTTTAACCATATCTACTAAAAGTAATAAGTAAGTATCCTCCCTAACAGGGAACTTACAAAATGGAAAAAAGTTTCATTATTCTCTGAGCTCTTAAAGGGAATATGTCACCAGAAAATACCTATTTTTCTTTAAACCAGGTTTCTAAGATAAACATATTTTGATGATATTCTTGATAATTAAAAAAATAAGTTCTATTTATTTATCTTTATTTAACACCTAAACAACAAGTAACAGAATAGTAAATCATGATTTTGTTCATGGGGTGAGCCCTCTCCATACAAAGAGGCTGTCTTCTGCAGTATGCAGTACACAGTCTCACTAACACCAGAGATTGGTTCTGGACTGATTGTGACCGTTTACCGCTTAAGTGCCATGGGCAAAGCCATCCAAATGTCTACATCAGCATTTCATCACAAAAAACAAATTTGAATAAAAAGCAATACAAAGTTACAGTCTAGAATAGAAGATACAACAGTATAGAAAGCACCATCATTTCCTACACTAAAATCAATAGATGATCTCACTTCTTATCCATGGTACCATTATAACTTTCACATAAAGCCGCATGAAGACTTTATGGAAATTCTTTATCATTTTTGGGAGAACCATTTTTTGCTAATTATTTCCCAAAATTTACCTAACAGGATAATTATTCAGTTTGTTGTGTATAAATACAAGATTGGTTCTTGCCAACGACCTAAGGAATCCCTTAGCCATTTTGTAGCTTATGGCTCAGCCCCATTTTTTGTATTCTGTCATCCGTCGCTTTATATGGTTATAACTTTTACTTTTATATGGGAACACTGTTACTTATCAGTATCAAAGTACTTATCAAAGTGATTATGAGATTGTTACCTCACATTGTCCTCACGTAATAGATGAGGTATTTAATTGGCAGGCAAGTTAAATGCCGTGATCGCGCTGACCATGGCATTTAACAGGTTAAACACCCGCTATTGGAACCCACTCCGTGTTACTCGGAGATGTCAGCAGTAGATTACCTGTGACACCCCGTGACTCCCAATACTGGCTCGGCTCCAGAGCAGAGCCAAACCAGTAGCGGCTCAGTGTTTTACTAGTACTTATCAATTTGAGATTGTTTCCTCACATGTTGTACTTCATTTTAGTGGTAAATTTTGGCTGATATGTTTTGAGTTTATTTACAAAAAAAAAATTTTGAAAAATTTGCCATTTTCAAAATTCTAAATCTTTGTGTTTTCAGGCAGATAGTTTTACCACCTAAATAAGTTGCTGAATAAAATTTCCCATATGTCTACTTTACATTTTTAGCATTTTTGAAATGCCTGGATAATTTATCTTGATGTCACGCGGCTTGCAAATTGAATGCCGGTTTTCTCTATTTTCAGAATTGACAACTTGTTATGCAATTTCTCCCGAGCACAGAGACCCCCCACATGTGGCCGTTATTAGTTTTATGGGGGCACAGCGGGGGGCAGTAGGGAAGGAGAGCCCTGCAGATGCCAGGATTTTAGTTTCCTCATAGGCCCCTTTTGTAGGCTATAAAATTTTAGCTTTTTCGTCATTGGAACCATGTGATGGCATTTTTTTGCGGGACGAGATGCTTCTTCAAGTGTTACATTTTGGGGTTGGCATCCCCTATTTTTTTTTTTAGGTCAGGAGTAGCAAAACATCAGTAATTTTTTTTTTTGTTGTCGTTCAGCGTTTAGCCTAATAATTATGTTATCTTTATTCTATGGGTCCATACGATTACGGGGATATCATACTTGAATATTTTTTCTTATGTTTTACAAAATAAAACCCTAATATGGGGAAAATCAATCTTTTTCTATCTTTTTTTGCATCGCCGTCTTTCGGATGGCATAACATTTTAACTTTTTTGGCTACAGAGCTGGTTGATGGCTAGTTTTTTTGCAGGACATGTTGTAGTTTGCAAGAGTATCATTCTGGAGTACATGTGTTTTTTAAATCACTTTTTGTTGCATTTTTTGTGGGATTAAATAGGTGAAAATCATAATTTTTTGCAGGTTTTTAACAATTTTTTTTTACGGCGTTCATCGCACGGGTTCAATAATTGTTTACTTTTATTCTACAGGTTGTTACAGATGAGGTGATACAATATATGTGGGGTTTGTGTTATGATTTAGACTTTTTTGTGCATTGTATGTCTCTTGCTGCAGCTTTTCACAGAAGACAACAAATATCCTTGGAAAGCCATTAAATAGTTGAGAAAACATATTTTGGTAAAGTACACGTAACACATTGGGGGTTAAGTACAGTTAACACATTCTACTGCGTTAAAGGTAAATTATCTCAATGTATGGTGCTGTGCCAGGATTTGTGATTATTTCAGGGCTTGATGCCCAAAAGAATGGTTGTACACATCCTGAGAAATATACCCAATTTTCCTAGTTTTGTAAAACAACCCTTCAAAAATGTCTCTTCCTGGATTATGTATACACATTATTGCTCCTAAATAATAACTGTATCTTTTTTCCGTTTGTTTATTTTTAGAAAGAATTACTCAAGTGAAGACAGACATTTATGTTACAAGTTTTGGACCAGTATCAGATACAGAAATGGTAAGTTATGGTTGTATATTAAAGAAATAGACAACAGATAAAGACAAAAGAAGGGTGTCAGTTAATAGAACTCTAGGGCAACCCATGACTAGCTGTATTTGTGAAAATGTGGTGACAGGTTCCCTTTAACAAGTGGGTTTGGAAAAAAATTACTTTAAAAGTCCTTAGAAAAAAGTCCTGTCATCAGAAATTGACCTAATTAACAACTATCAGTATGATAGTATCTGAACACATTCCAGATCATGTTTCTTGGTGGTGGCATTGTTCATAAAAGATGTAAATTGGTTGTATAAATTTAAGGAGGTGGAGTTTTACCACTGAAGACACACTCTCTGTTCCTCAGAAAGCCAACTTCATTGTAAAAGTTGATTTTCTGCATGAGGCCACCACACTGGACCATGAAAGAAACACAAAACTAGAAGGTGTTACGCTGCCTGATAATATGCTAGAAGTGGTTTATTAGATCAATTGCTGATCACAGGTTCCCTGTAAAGGAGTTGTCTGAGATGAAATTTTCTATTCTATATTTAAAAATTATGAGTTCCCTACCTATAGTCCAGTCAAGCACCTTTAGTCACCTCTAGCCTTAGTGGTCATGGCATGTCAAGAGCAGGCGCCCACTACAGCCTATTGTAGGCCACATCCGTGGGCAGTATTAGGGGCATGATGTTGAAACAACGACATTTGGGCACATTTTCTAAGGGTCCGAGGACCGCATTTTCGTCGGGTTAATTTTTAAAAGAACAGAGTGACTTAATGCCCTTTTATTTTCATCTGTGTGATCCAAGAGCCATGATCTTCTTTTTTTAAATGTTTCTGTCAGCATGAAGGCTTGTATTTTGCAGGCAACTTATATTTGAATGGCACCATTTAGACTGAGCACATTTAGTTTACTTAACAGCTATCTTAAAGAAGTTTTGTAAACACTGGAACATCTAGACCAGTGATGGCCAGTAAGGCCACCAATGCAGTTGAAAGAAGGTGGGCAAGCTCAGATTATCATTGTTGCTTCTCTCCAGGAAGAATAGTGGGTCCAGCAGGACGACCTCCAAAGACAATGCAGTTCAGTCAACACCTTCTTACTTTTCAAAAAGCACTGAGAGCAGCATCCCTTAATTTGCTTGGGACTGCAGGAAGATTTGGTGGAAGAGGTCCTGTTTGGTGAAATTGGGGGGATGGCCTGAGTGCCCACAGGAAGGGCTCCAAGTGCCACCTCTGGCACCTGTGTCATAGGTTCGCCACCACTGATCTAGACGATGGTTTTTAAACATTTTTTTCATCCATAACTTTCAGTGTCTACTTTTTTCTGGTGGTTTCTGTTGAATGCAGACATACCAAATATGTTGGTAACATATATATTGGAGTTAATTTTACAGAATCCTTCAGGCTCATTAGCATCACATAAAAAGTCTTCATTCTTGATTTGAGAAGAAAGGAGGCAATGGATAACAAATATAAGAATATCACCATAGTGACTGTGCCTGGATCTATGAGTAACTGTTCTTTAATTATTATATTTATTATTATTTTCTTTTTTTTTTTAGCAAATGTTTACGTTATATTCGTCCCTGAAAAGTGATGGATTATTACTGCCATCACTTAGTGACTGCGGGGATCTGACTTCTGGGACCCCTGCCGATCCTCAGGATAAATAAGCACAGCACTAGTTAAGCACCTGCTGTGCAAGTTACCGCTACACAGCCTCATTCTCTTGAACAGAAGTATATTGTAGTCCTCTGCACAGTCAGTGGTCAGAAATACTGCTGTGCAAGGATGTTGTGACCAATTGACTGCATTCATAACTTGCTTTGCCTGCTTCAAATGAGAAACAGTTAATGAAGAGAATGCATGAGAGTAATGTCACATGCATCTGTGCTGTTATTGTACAGTTTTGGCAAGTTCATTTATTGAAGCAAGTTAGTGATTCCAATATGAATTAAATTTATTAGAATTAAATTTATTCAGGATATATAGTACAGTAAACACAACTAAATCCCAATGATAAGTAAAAAGCTTAAAAAACTGTTTAGAAAAATGTTTTTTAAAAAAAGATTTTGTCTGCTTTAAAGATCAGTACATGCAGTCTCAGGTTTACGTACAAGATAGGTTCCTTGGGTTTGTACTTCATTTGAATTTGTATGTAAGTCGGAACTGTATATTTTATAATTGCAGCTCCAGACAAAACATTTTCTTTGTCCCATTGACAATTGGATTTTCAATATTTTTTGCTGTAATGGGACCAAGGATTATCAATTTAGCTTCATTGCAGACACCTTACAGCCGATCATTGCATCCTGGGAGTAAAGTAAAACATCCAGAGAGCTTCTCCAGAGACCACAGGGGTCAGAGAGGACCCTCTGTAACTGTCTGTAAGTCGGGTGTCCTTAAGTAGGGGACCACCTGTACTACCAACCAAGGATATAGAGGGTGTTTTAATTTCTGATATAAATTGAGTTACTGTAAATTAATAAAGGTAAAATATATAATTCTATAAAAAATTTTCAAAAGATTGTGTATCAGCTCATATTGATTATAAGAAGTAAAAATTGATGACCGTTGGCATTGTTTTCCAGGAATACACCATTGATGTATTTTTCCGTCAGAGCTGGAAGGATGAAAGACTTAGCTTTCAAGGACCTATGCAACGTCTTCCCCTTAACAACTTGCTGGCTAGTAAAATTTGGACGCCTGACACATTTTTCCACAATGGCAAAAAATCTATTGCACACAACATAACTACCCCTAACAAACTACTACGCCTTGAAGATGATGGGACACTGCTCTATACCATGAGGTACGATGGACTGCTGTATCAGTACTGTACAATCAGAATAATTGCGCAATGTAAGGCTACATTCACGCAATGTGTGCCTGCCATAACGTAGCAAGGCGGACATACGTTGGCGCCGGGGAGAGGAGGAGGGTGTGAGCGCTGCTCTCCACCACCCCTCTCCATAGTGATATATGGTGCTTGGCGCCGTATTCTGGGGAAAGATAGGACATGTCCTATCTTTCTGCCAGCTATAGAACAGTACGGCGCCGTGAGCCAATTGCAGTCTATGGGGGATGTATATACAGGGTATATACGTCGGCTCTATATACGTCCCCCAAAAGGGGGCGTGTGAATGTATCCTAAGAAAGTAAAGAAGCCAGGATATTAAAAATCCTCATAACAATAGACTGATCATGTTATCAGTTTGATGCGTTCATATATCTTATTTAGGGTGGCATAAAAAAGGCCAGAATCAGAATCTATAACATAAATGGTACAAATGGGGAAAGCAGTAGATGTTTATAAAAGGAATGTATATCTGTGTAAGTGCCTATGGTAGACACTACAAAACACTCCTTTTCCCTTAGGGGCATAACTAGAAAAAGCAGGGCCTCCTTTTGAATGAGTGTGAGTGACAATCAAGCACATTTATATTCTCAATGTGCAGTATAACATGTATATAATGCTGCATATCATCCATCCATTTGATAGTGTCGGGTCAGATGACAGGGCCCCCTTGACACTGTGGGTCCCATAATGGCGGCGATGGCTGCTACAACTGTAGTTATGGCCCTGTTATCTCTATTTTACAGGCTGCACGGATATCCACATGAGATTGATTTGATACAGTAGCATTCGTGTTTGAAGATGGCTTATTGACTTGTATAGGAGAATGCTGTAATCTTACTATGTAACCTGTGCAATGGAAAAGTTGAGCACTTCAATCCCTCTAAAATTATGTACTGGGAACTTAACCCCATAGCGCAATAAGACGTACCCTTACGTCTTACTGCGCATGGGGGAGTATGAAGAGGGCTCACGGGCTGAGCCCTCCTCATACTCACCGGGCATTTGCTTCATAATGAAGCAAATGCCCGTTGCTAACACCCGCGATCGGTGCTTGCACCGATCGCGGGTGTTAACCCTTTGATCGCCACCGGCAAAGCTGCCGGCGGCATTAAAGAGCCGGCGGCGCGTGGGCGCCGCCATCTTGGCTCCGATCGTCACTCCCCGTGACGTCACCGGGGAGCGGCGATCCGTTGCCATGACAGCCTGGGATCACACAAAGATCCGAGGCTGTCATGATCGAGGCTATCTATTACAATGTGCGATCTGCACATTGTAATAGATGGTATGCAAAATCCCCATATACTGCCATACTGTAGTATGGCAGTATATGGTAGGGTCAATCAGACAACCTAGGGTTAAAGTACCCTAGGGAGTCTGAAAAATAGTAAAAAAAATAAATAAAAAAAAGTAAAAAAAAAAAAATTATATTAAAAAAACATAAAAATTCAAATCACCCCCCTTTCCCTAGAACTGATATAAATATAAATAAACCGTAAAAATCATAAACACATTAGGTATCGCCGCGTCCGAAAATGCCCGATCTATCAAAATATAATAACCGTTTTTCACTGCGTTTAACCCCGTAGCGGAAAATAGCGCCCGAAGTCGCAAATGGCATTTTTTTGCCATTTTGAAAAATAGAAAAAATTCTATAAAAAGTGATCAAAAGGTCGCACAGTCCTAAAAATAGAAGCATTGAAAACGTCATCAGAAGTCGCAAAAAATGACATCACTCACAGCTCCATACACCGAAGTATGAAAAAGTTATTAGCGCAAGAACACGGCAAAATGAAGAATTTTTTTTCTGTACAGGAGGTTTTAATTTTTGTAAATGTATGAAAACATTATAAAACCTATACAAATTTGGTATCCCCGTGATCGTATTGACCTAATGAATGAAATAGACCTGTCATTTGGGGCGCACAGTGTAAGCTGTAAAAACCAAGCCCACAAGAATTGGCGCAAATGTGTTTTTTCATCATTTTCACTGCATTTAGAATTTTTTTCCCGCTTCCCAGTACACGGCATGGAATATTTAATACCATCAATACGAAGTGCAATTTGTTACGCAGAAAATAAGCCATCACATAGCTCTGTACACGGAAAAATAAAAAAGTTATAGATTTTTCAAGGTGAGGAGTGAAAAATAAAAACGCAAAAACGAAAAAGGGCCTGGTCCTTAAGGGGTTAAAGGAAATCTACCACCAGGATGAAGAAACCAAGGGCAATCACATGCTGGTGTATGCCCCCTCTGACAGGTTCTGCTCTTCTTTTAGCTTCATAGGACCTTATTTTCATGAAAAAAAAAATATGCAAATTAACCTGGGGGGCTCCGGGCTGTATAGATGTCAATGGAGCCTGGAGCCCCTCACTCTCATTTCCACAATTGTTCAAACTGGTATTTCTTGACAACAAAGGCATAAGAAGCTACAAGAAGAGTGGATCCTGCCAAAGGGGGCATACACCAGCATGTAAGTGTGCTTGGTTTACAATCCTTCATCCTGGTGGTAGATGTCCTTTAAGAGAGCAATGTATTAAACATACCCACAAATGTCAATGGTCTGTAGGAAAGGCTGTCAAAGGAAATCTAACATCAATATCAAGCATGATGAACCAGGAAAACATACACAAAGATCCAGACAGCAAGACTTTGCTTCCGTTAGAATAATGCAGGAAGATGCAGGGGAGAACTACCAGGGATCAAGGGGGAGGGGGAAATCTGTGAAAAGAGCCTGTGAGGACAGAACATGATAAGGCTCTGGTAGAGCCCTTCTGGCTTATTAGCATAATTTAAAAGTTGTTTAGAAGGAAAGAGGTCATGGATATCAATTATTACCACATGATTACCACAGTCACAATGTCTGAAACTATGAGCAAGTGTCTCTGGTTTACATTATAGATTCTGATGGTAGATTTTCTTTAATGAGTGTGCCAAAATTCCACAAAAATGTATTTTTGGATCAAAATATATTTAAATAAAGCTTAAGTGCTTTGGGGGCATTACCCAAGCCCCTCCGGATTCCGGTTATTACACAACCCCAGAGCTCTTCTCCCCCCTTCTCTGCACTTCTTCCCTACCTGCCGTATGCTGAATCTCACAACAGTACAGAGTATGAGCTGTACTGCTGCAAAATTGCGACACATTTGGTAGAGTGCAAAGGGAGCAGGGAAGAAGTGATCCTATGTAATCGCAGGAGCCCGGAGTAGGTCTCACCTTTTTTTTTTTACAGATTATATAACAATAAATCGTTATTTGAATATGTATAAATATACCATATATACTCAAATATAATCCGAGATTAAAAAAAAAAAAATTATGCTGAAAAAGCCCCACTTGGCTTGTACTTATATATAAAAAAAATAAAGTAAGTAATCACCCCCGTCTTTGTCTTCTCCTCAAAGCACCTCTTTGGGATCCCGGCCAGGATGGCAGCTACACGTCTATGCGATCTGCTGGTACAGAAACTATGATGTGACAGTGTCACGATTTCTGTGCCAGCAGATTGCATAGAAGTGTATTTCCTGGCCCTGCCTCTGCACTCTACTATGGGCATTATATTAATGAGGGCACTCTGCTGGACATTTTATTAATGTGGACACTCTGCTCTGGGTATTATATTAATGGGGGCTCTCTGCTGGGCATTTTACTGAGGGGGCACTCTGCTGGCCATTTTATCAATGGGGAACTCTGCAGACATTTCATTCATGAGGGGAGACTTCTGGACATTTTATTGATGAAGGGAGACTAATGTATATTTTATTAGAGATTAGCAGCTGCATTTTCCACCCTAGGCTTATACTTGAGTCAATACATTTTCCTAGTTTTTTTGTGGTAAAATTAGGTACCTCGACTTGGGTCATCTTATACTTTGGTTGGTTATGCTCGAGTATATACGGTAAATATATTTCTATATTTATATCTGCTGAGTATTATATATCCTTAATAATTAGATAATGTTATTATTTATTCTTATACAAAATATATAATAAATGACAATGCAACATGCACACAGACACATGCTGTGTCAACATCAAATCGTAAAATGTGCTGTGACCTGATGCTCAGTTTCTGCTTTGTTATTCACCTTTATCACAGACCCTCACAAAGGTGACAATTTCAGACAGTAAACAAATGTCCAGTGGATGCTTTACAATTAGAACATTATTGTTAATCTATGTCAATAGTAAGGACATTTACAACGCAATGGTGGCAATTACCAAGCAGTAAAATTAACAAGCTACATCCTCAAATAGCTGGAAATGAAGATCAACTGTGAAATGAGTGACATAAAGGAAATTAAATGTACTGTAAAATGTCTGTGATTGCCCTATAATATTAGAGTTCATTTAGAGGCTGCTCATAGAACAAAGATGAAGCACGGCAGACGGGTGCAGAACACTTCCAGATATAAGTAGCTTTGGGACAAGTAAAACAATGTATGGGCAATAATATCACAACAAAACTATTAGGTGCTTCTATTACCTACATATAAATACAATCCTGTGGTGAGAAATACTTTGGATCAAATAAGATATTAATAATTTAGGCACAAAAATGATATTTTAAAAGTAGCCTGTTCCATTAATCGTGGTGTTTGATCTTCAGATTGCAGATTATAAAGCATAAGAATTGTCTTGATGGACAAGTGTCTTTTTTTAATCTTATAAACTATGAGTTGGGCAAGTTAATAGTTTGGTGGGAAAGGTAAAGAATTTCTTGCTTGCATGTAAATGTCTCTTCTATCCATATTTCCATAAGTCCAGTGGGCAGTTTGATCTTTTACACACAGAAATAACTTTCTATCAAAGAATGGGACAGACAAGGTGATTCTTTCTGCTCTAAAACACTGGCCGCAAATGAGATACCACATTCAAATTCCCTTTAGGTTATACTTTTTGTGCCTAAATTACTGACTTCATAAGCAATCCAAAAAGCTACTGTTCTAACTGGTAACGCCCCAATGTAAAATGTGAAGGCTTACTTCGGGAGCCCCGACTTTGGTTTCAATAATTTAATGGGGTGGTCCAGCTACTTACTATTGCTATGAAGTGGGAACTAAAATCTCTGCTGCCAATTCACAAACCTTCTTCCCACAAATACCATCCTTGTGGAAAGGTAACAGGGCTTTTTGCATTCTCATTATCGCCGGTGATCCCCTTTCGTGGACCCACTACAATTTCAATATTATTGTCATTATATATTTATGGAGCACTAATAAGTCCATGATCCTATACATTTGGAGCTCATCACACTTTATTTAGAAAGGTTGTAGAAAAGAGAGTTCTTTATTACACTGCTGGTGGTCACGTGAGACCATATTTTCTCAATATTTTCTCAAGGATCAGCAAATCCACTGCCCTATGCCAAGGTAGTATTGCAAATGTGGCTGGACAACCTGTTTCCCCGTTTTCAGTAATGTTAGAAGCGAAATACTAAGGTTGTGAAAATGAAATCACAAAGGGAGATTGTTTTGTTATAATGGAGCATTGTTGCATCAAAATGAACATTGTGATATAACAGTGAGCCAATAGGATGTGAAAAAGGGGCATTGTAATGTAAGAATAGGGTTTTTTGAAGTCACAGCAGGGTGTTGTGATGTAATAAAAAGGCATTGCGATGTCATAAAGGAGCTTTGTGATATAATCGGCATTGTGATGTTATAAAGGACATTGTGATGTCATAGAGAGACATTGTAGATTAACAATGGGGCATTGTCATACTGTAAAAGGGTATTGTGATGTGAAAGTAGAATTGCAATGCTATAATGGGGCAGTTTGATCCCCGACTTTCTTATAATTAAAATAAATTTGTCAAACTGGCCATTGCAATGTCTGGGCAATGTGAAATCATAATGGGCCTTTCCGGTTTCATAAAGAAGTATTGTAATGTCATAATGCGTGATTGTGATGTAAAAACAGATCATTTTCATGTCACAATGGGGCAATGGATTGTTGTAATGGTTAATTATGTTATGGATCATAAAGTCAGAACAATGCATTGTGATGTCATAATGGGCATTTATAAAGGGGAATTGTGACGTCATAAAGGGCATTTGATGTCACAAAAGTTCATAGTGAAGTAATAATGGCATTTAGCGATAGCACAATGAACTATTATGATGTCATAAGAAGGCAGTGAGATGTCATTAACCCCTTAAGGACGCAGGGTTTTTCCGCTCAGTTCTCGTTCTCCACCTTCAAAAATCCATAACTTTTTCATTTTTATGTGTATAGCGCTGTGTAAGGGCTTATTTTGTGCATAACAAATTTTACTTTCCCGTGAGGTAACTCCGTTAACCGCTTCACGCAAAGCTATGAAGGGTGTATGAAGAGGGCTCATGGGCTGAGTCCTCTTCATATAGAGATGGGCATTGCTGCATATTGCAGTGAAGAACCATCGCTAACACCCACAGTTGCACCAATCATGGGGCAATTGAGATGGTCGCTGCTCCACACGTCATCAGGGAGTGGCGATCAGCTGCCATGACAGCCTCGGGTCTGATGAAGATTTCAGCATGGTTTCTGAAGATTCATTACAATGAGCCAGTGGCTCAATGTAATGAATCCTATGCAAAAATTCCATATACTGCAATACAGTAGTATTGCAGTATATGGTAGGAACGATCAGACCATCTAGGGTTAAAGTACCCTAGAGGGTCTAAGAAATAGTGAAAAAAATAGTTTAAAAAATGTAAAAAAAAATTAAAATAATAAAAATTCAAATCACCCCCCTTTCCCTAAAATGTGATAAACAGTAAAAATAACAAACACATTAGGTATTGCCGCGTCCCAAAATGCCCGATCTATCAAAATATAAAAAAAGTTATTGGCGGCGGTGACCCCCATAACGGAAAATGGCGCCCAAATGTCCAAAACGCGACTGTTACATCTTTTTACATGACATAAAAAATGTAATAAAAAGTGATCAAAATGTTGCACAGTCCTCAAAATGGACACGGCATGGAATAATAAATAACATCACAGAAAAGGAAATTTTTTTACGCACAAAAAAGCCCTCACACAGCTCTGTACGCTGAAAAAGTTATGGAATTTTGAAGGTGGAGAGCG
This sequence comes from Engystomops pustulosus, assembly GCF_040894005.1. Lineage (NCBI taxonomy): Eukaryota > Metazoa > Chordata > Amphibia > Anura > Leptodactylidae > Engystomops > Engystomops pustulosus. Next base: position 99,823,796 of record NC_092412.1, on the reverse strand, counting down.
AGAAATGAGCGAAAAAACCCTGCGTCCTTAAGGGGTTAAGGACACACCCCGTTTTTGTTTTTGCATTTCCATTTTTCACTCCCCACTTTCAAAAATCTATAACTTTTTTTTATTTTCAGTTTGCAGAGCAGTATGAGGGCTTGTTTTTCTCCGTAACAAATTGTATCTCCTAGTGATGGTATTTAATATTCCATGCCGTGTACTGGGTAGATGGAGAAACATTACAAATGTCACCAGCACACTATTATTGATTGTGCTGAAATTAATACCTGGTAGTCTCACATATACTCCCGGCAGTCACAACAACGCCCACCAATGACGTCACAGGGGGGGCGAAAATTTGGCCCAAGATGGTGGGGCCAATGAGCCATCAACAATGAAATGCTCCAGACAGATTTGCCAGGGTTCTGATACGTCAAGCGCAATCCGGACACATTGCCAGATTTGTGGCCGTATAGCCATGCAAAAATGTATAATAATACTTTGTAGTTTACGAACAGAAGTATGGTAAGGCAATCTGTAATATGTAGGAGAATTTTATAGGAGAACGACAGATGATAGATAGATTGATGATACAAGATAAATAAATATGAAAGATGATATAGATTATTTGATGCATAAATATAAAGTAGATGATCGATAGATAGATAGATAGATAGATAGATAGATAGATAGATAGAGGAAATAGAAAGACACAGTAGAAGAGATGGATTGATAGATGGATAGGTAGCTAAATAGGAGATAGATATGTTAGAGATGATAGATAATAGATCAGAGATAGATATGATAGATAAAAGAAAAGCCCAGAGCAGCACTGAAAATAAAAAACATTTGGGTGCACAGCACCAATAATAAATCCAAAGAAGAGGCAACACTCCCAGATGTGCTAGAAAATCAGGGGTGAAACTTTTATTCCATTGCGACATTACGTAACAATACATATCTTTCTGTGATTGATAAAGGCGTGAATTGTCACCAAAACGTTGCAATGGAATAAAAGTTTCACCCCTGATTTTCTAACACATCTTGGAGTGCTGCCTTTTCTTTGGATATAGAAAGATGGACAAATATATAGATAGAAAATAGACAAATTATAGAAGATAGATAACTAGACAGATGATAAATGTATACCGTAGACAGGAGATAGATAATAAGCATCTTCACCTGGGCATTCAGCCACCGGGTATTAAAGGAGCAATATATCCTCTGCCCACAAAGGTCCACATGCAGGACAGTATGCCACCCCCTGACGCCATAGTTGTGATTGATCAGGGGACACCCCTGGCCAACACAGCCATGGCTTGTAGCTAGGGGTGTCAATTGTGCAGCTAATCTGGCAACATGTCCGAGTCATGCGGGGTGCTCCCAAACACTCAACTTAAAGTTTTATCTGCTCATCTCTATTTTACACAAAACACCGTCATAGCATCACTACTGACAATGTATGATGTCATTTACATATCTCCACTGAGCTTGTCTATAAAACTCTCCAAAGACTTCAATGAGTCTGATCTGGACTATTGCCGACTGTTTCCATAAGTCAGCAGTAATTTTTAAATATATCACTATAGATCCATATGAAAATTTAGGGGCAAATGGAGCACCTTGAGCAAAAAGCTTTTACAATAATGCATGTTATAACACTTTTCACCACTAGAGGTCAGACTAAGTCCATCTAGCCTGGTGAGAAAAGACTAGGTAAAATAAATCTTCCCAAACAGTGTTTATGTGATGTATTATATATTCAAAAATGCAATAAATCAATTTATAATTTACTGATGGTATTCTTATATGTAATAAGGAACAGCAATAGTATAAATCTCTCTAGTTCTTTATGTGTATAATAATAAAACTAATTTAGACTTTATGGAAGGATTACATTATGTCGCCTTATTCTATCTCCATCTACCAGATCATCTACCAGTATCATGTTGTCGACTTTTTGAATGATTTCCTCGGTAACCACGTCTGCCAGGCATCCTGGCCGCTCCTCATCAAAAAACGGATGTTCGCCCATGTTTAAATTTGTTGAACCAATATCTAACTGTGGTCATAGATGGCGAAGTGTCCCCATAAACAGCATCCAACTTTGCTTTTATCTCCTCGCATTTTTTCCCATCCAAAAACAAAAAGCGAATTACCGAACGATAATTCTCTTTTTCCATCTTGGCGAAAATCACGAAACACGTCTTACTCAAATGGCTGCCAAATCCAAACTAACCTATCTATCAAACTAACCAACTTCCCTCAGGAACGCCCTCCGTCGTCAAACACGGGTACAACTGGAGTAACAAACTCATATTTATGCTTGTCTTGTTAGCAATATGATCCAATCACTGCTTTAATTCTGCATTCTCTTCTTGGAAATATGGAAATTATTTTAACACATTAGACATTAGGCATTAAGAAATTTATATTTAGCTGCATTGCACTTCGGCCCCCAGACACTAAAGATGCATCGTATTTTATATCTTATATTATAAGCTAATTTTCAACAATATGCAATTCTCTTATCTTACACTAGATGGCAGTAAAATACTTCTGTGGACAAGGATGTCTTTAGTCTTTGCCTTCACTGTTAACATGAATAATCAGTTTCTAATCTTATCAACTTTCTACAAAACAGAGGTACAATGACTTAATTAATTTACCACTTACATTCCTTGCTATATTTCTTGTGCCTAAACTTCTGAACATATGAACATATGTTGTTTTCTAATAAATAAATAAATACAAACTTATATAAATCTGCTTACTTACTGTAAATATGTGACACATATCAAATGATCTGATGTAGGTCCAATGCATTTTAACCTTGTGGCTAAATGATGCACATGCATTTCTTCCCCCAAGCAATGTAACTTCATGCAGGTTTTATCCATTTACTCATCTCCTTTGCTGTAAACTCTAAGATGGTGTCTTTTATACATTGAAATTAAAGGGGTTGTGCACTTTTAGTAAATAATTGATTAATTATTTCATTTGTTTAATGAAAACTAACAAAATTTACTTCTTTTGGATAAAGACCACTCCATGGTCACATGATGTTATGTAGGAATGATTTGTTATATTAATAAGCGTAACCAGAGCTGTGTGATATAATGAGCCATGCAACTGTGTGACATCTGGGAAAACCTATTGACTCGCATATAAGCCGAGGGTGGGAAATGCATTGGTCCCAGCCTCCCAGTATATAGTCAGCAAGCCCCTAGTAGTATATAGACAGCCAGCTCCCAGTAGTATATAGCCAGCCTGCCTCCTGTAGTATACAACCAGCCTGCCCCCTGTAGTATACAGCCAGCCCCATGTAGTATACAGAGAGCCTGCCCCCTGTAGTATACAGCCAGCCTGCCCCCTGTAGTATACAGCCAGCCCAGCCAGCCTCCTGTAGTATACAGCCAGCCTCTGTAGTATACAACCAGCCCAGCCAGCCTCCTGTAGTATGCAGCCCACCCAGCCAGCCCCCTGTAGTATACAGCCAGCCCAGCCAGCCTCCAGTAGTATACAGCCAGCCTCTGTAGTATACAACCAGCCCAGCCAGCCTCCTGTAGTATGCAGCCCGCCCAGCCAGCCCCCTGTAGAATACAGCCAGCCCAGCCAGCCTCCTGTAGTATACAGCCAGCCCCATGTAGTATACAGCCAACCCACCCAGCCCCCTGTAGTAAACAGCTAGCCAGCACTTTAAAAAAAATAAACTTATATACATTAAACTTGGGTCTTAATTTTTGGAAAATAACCCAAATCAGGCAATAATAAGCATAAATAGTAATAGTGTGCAAAAGCCTGGCACAATGTATGAGAAGCCATAACATTTGTCACTGTAGATTCAGTATTCCATTATCAGTGCTTAAAATATAAAGTGCTGAAAACTTCTCAGATCACCATTTAATATTACCAAACATTTGCATAAGACAATTTCACGCTGTTTATGCACTAATGTATATCAACTAAGTCTCAAGCAATCCCTTTTCCTATCAGGGAAAGTGTTTGAATCTAACATCATAGAATGAAATCAGTAGCGAGTAAGCAACCAGGAGACCCATTTAGTTTCATGCCACTGAAGGAAAAGTACATTACATTAAGAATGGTAAATGGATATCCCCTGGGAAGCCATAGACTGCCTAGAGGATAACACGCCTCGACTTCAATTTAGTATTTTTAATTCTTTTCGGTCTCTTGCTGCCTGATACATGCCTCTTTGAGCAGTAACATTAACATGCAAACAATGCTGCTTGGTATTCTTCACTCAACAGAAAGACAGATACTGTATTGAGGAAATAAGCATAGGTACGAAATATACAAGCCTAATGCTTACAAGGAAAGACAGCCGAGAAGATTAAAGAACAAAACACAGTGCATTGTAGTTGACTTCTGCATTCAGGTGCCTCTTGTTTATTTATAACCAATCTCATTAGTTTTGAAGGCGGATAATTAATGATTATGTTTATATTAGTTTATCATAGGCAGGTTACCCAAGCAGGATAGGAAATGTGTAAATAAGCACAATGGGACAATACCTTCATGAATTATATATCCAATGTAATACCTAGCTTCACTTCCAATACACACACTGATACAGTAATCACTAAATTATAATGCACATGTATTCAGGTGTACACCTACATGAAAGATGTTCTACAACTGATGTTTCCCTTATCCAAAGAGTTAGAGGATAAAGGTCTGTTCATGGGAGTCTGAATGCTGATGGTGTGCAAACCTGGCCATCACACTCCTCACTTTTATGGTACTACTTGAGACCACCATTCTGTATGTGCCCTGGAAGTTGGTAGGTGGTCAACGTGGTAAGGCAGAAGCATTGACTTTACTTTTCTTTGCAACGTTGACCCCAATGAGCAGTCATAAAAATGAATAAATAAAGCTCGTCCATCCTGTTCTTTTTGCTTTTCATCTTATTTTATCAAATTTTACCATTTATACTGAAAAATATGGAGACATTTTCTGTGTCTGTCCAAGTGGCCCACCCACATATCCCTTCCTTCTCCATAAAGTCACGCAGTTGGTTATTAGACAATTGGCTGAACTGCCCTACTGCCCATTGTTCAATATAGAAAAACTTTGAAGGTGTTTTCAAGGTTTAGTAACGAACGTCTTCTAATCCCATCACATACATGTCATCCATGTTGCATGACACCATTGCATACACTATAAACAGAAGTGGACTGTAACTTGAGAAAGAGGTGGCATAGGAAAGACTAACATCTTAATTTTATTATTTTACTTTTTGATATTTTTACTAAGCCCCGTTATCTTAATCTGAAAAAAACTTTATACTGTTAATTTTACAGCATATATTCTTTAATATACAGTAATTTCTTTGCCCAATGCAGTTTACTGCCCCCTTGCCATAAAGAGCTTTCCTTCTAAGCCTCGGTCTATTGATAGAAATCTAGTAAGTTTTAGTTAAAAGGGCAGAATGAAGTAGAATTTTATCTGTGACTTCTAAGCTTTAAGCAGGACATGGTATGGACACTTCTATTGTAGCATGAAATCTACTGTCTGCACTATCCTTCGGCACTTTTTCACTCTGTCTGTCTGTCAGTTTTATACATGAGATCTGTGAGGTAAGAGAATGTGACTGATGTGAATCATGGTATAAATGAGCTGCCAGGCAACTTGGTAACTGCTGCGAATATTAAATACTGTTCTACTTCTGATGTGTAATCATGAGATGATGTATTGTGCCTGGGGGAAGCATCATTCATGGTGGGGGTTAAATAGGGTTGTGTCCTTTTACTTGCAGAGTAAATCTTACTCAGTGTAATATTTCAGCTCACATCTAATATCCCTGTTTGGTTAAACAACTCTGGTAGTGAGGATGAGCATTGAAGATTATGCTCAAATCATAGTACAGCCAGGGAGAGAGCAGAAAGGGTTAACAGTCACAGCTGTGTAGAAAACAAGAGAGAGATCTGTCTTAGATCATGTAGAGAGATTTTCCCTAGCAACATACAGTAGAAGTAATATTGTAACTAAGGGGAACTTTTCAGCCTGTTACTTTACAAATTTGGGAGAATTTGTTAATGAAGTGTTCACAATTACCCCCTTCCCACAATATCAAAAATCATCTGAAATAATGGCTACACTTTAAGTTAATAATTTGGCTAGCTAGGCTGGTTAACTGATTTGAAAGCTAAAAAGTCTTTCTTCTCATCCCTTCTAAAAGATAAGAGGCTTGCATACTTAATGGCAACAAGCAGCACTATTCATACAGATATATACATTTATCTGTATCAGTACAAATGTCTTAAAAGTATCTAAATCACTTTATAACTGTGCCATAAAATGTACCTGATAGTCAATGTTTCTTTGGTTGGCTTCTGATGGGCATTAGTACAGTACTTGACAGTAGTCATTGATACCTATAATGAGACTGAACCCTCACAGAGTGTCCAGTCTAGGAAAAATGGCCCATACATCATTTGAATTTGCACATCTGTGGCCAGTCTTAGTCTTCTTTTTTCATTTTTACATTTTTACTATTCTAAATTGTATCATTTTTTAAAGGAAACCTACCACTTCATTTTGATTTACCTCTCCGAGGTAGCTTCGGCGCTGTGCGCGGCCATGCGCGCGTAACGCCTCCGGCACTCCGTATGGAGGCGCGCGCGCGCACGGCCGCGCGCAGCGCCAAAGCTACCTCGGAGAGGTAAATCAAAATGTGTTTAAACCGCGATATAGCGGTTTAAAACACTCGCTATGGTAAGCTCCGGCACCAGCTCACCCTGAGCTGGTGCCCGGTGTTTACATCTCATACCTACCATCAGAAGTGGTAGGTTTCCTTTAACTAGAGAAAAACGTTATAGAGCAAAAAGTTATACTTACCATTCTTGGGGATGTTTCTGGGTGTAGTAGTGACCACCCATCCCCCAGTGCGTTAACTCCCGTTGAGTCATTGATGTTGATGTCTGGGCCAATCCTGCTGGGTCATTGGCAATATTGATGTCTGGGCCAATCCCTCAGCCTTTTTTTAACTCTCGTTAAAAACCGTGACTGGCAAAGATGGGACTGGAAGTACGAGGAAAGGGCAGTTTCCATTGGAGCAATGGATGCCCTGAATAGGGCGAAGTATAGAGTTTTCCTCTATATACTCCTAAATGCTTCGCATTCTTGGGTTTTCCTCACATGGGTAATATTTTTTGAAAGATAGAGGAGAACAAAGCCATTTCTCTGAATTTTTGAAATATTGGACCAGATTTATCAATAGTGCAGTTTGCTTTAGTAATGTGCAAGTGCGCCAGATTACTGAATACTGCCACACGGTCTTCAATAATCTGGCACACCCTGTATGTACTGATCATGCTTAAATCGCGTACACCAGGTTTTCTTGGTGCGCTCAGTTTAACAGGCATGTGCCACATTTCTGTTGAGTCACTATAATAAATGTGGCGCATGGTTTGACTCTTCACCAAAATGCCCCAAACGATTCTGAATTTTTTGGTATGGCAGACACAGAGCGCAGAACACTTAAAGAGGACCTGTCTTCCTGGAAAACCCACCCACCAAATGTGCCCACCATAATCCTTCCCCCAGCCCCTTTCTCCTTCTCATTTTTTTTTTAATTTATGTGCAGTAAATTGATTTAAACCAATCCGTCCTCTTACCAAATAAGAGGTCGGATCATGTATCTGGTGTGCTGGCAACCGACGGTATTCATAAGGGGACACACCCTCAGCACGCCACTGCCAGCGGGGACTTGTAGGAGAAGCCTGCAGCATCGCATCGCTGCCAGCTCTCCACAACGCTGTAAATAAGCCTGGCGCGGCCACAGCTGCTGACAGTGCGGCGCGGCAGGCCGGCAATGTGAGTTAGCCAGGTTGGCGGGGGTGTGCTGGGGGTGTGTCGGCCGGACCCCTAATGAATACCGCCGACTGCCAGCACACCAGATACAGGATCTGACCACTTATTTGGTAAGAGGTCGGATCGGTTTAAATCAATTTGCTGCACAACATTTTTTTTAAAAAAATGGCTAGGGAGAAAGGGGCTGGGGGGAGGATTATTGGGGCACATGTGGTGGGTGGGTTTTCCAGGGTGATAGGTCCTCTTTAATAATTATATCTGCAAATACTTTGCATGTTCTTTTCGAAGAAAAATACAAAACTGGGTCAAACACTTTAATATATGTGGCCATTGCATTTAGTTTTAGGTACACAGAGTAGAATAACCCAAATTATATTAGGAATGTCTTAAATATTAAAAGTTCTTATTGACTTAATTGCCTTGCGATTTTCCATTAGTAACATATGAATTGAAGAACGCAATAGAAATATATCTGGTCTTGACTATTTTGCCTTTGGTGCCCCTGTTGGAAAATTGCTGGTCCCGTCTGTTCTAAAGAAAAGTCAGGAGAAATGCATTTCATTCTCAGCATATAAATATGCTAGCAGTGAGACATTTGGCTCAATGATAAGAGAGCTGTCCTTTGAGGAATTGTGCCATGGGAAGAAAGGCTGTACTTTACATGAAGAGATAGACAGATTGGAGTATCTCATGTTAATGCAATTTGACAGCATTGGGACTTTACAGGTAAAATCTGCCACAACTGCTTTTTTCTGTCTGTATAAAAACCTTAAATATTTTGAGCGATAATAATATACTATTGCACAGTTTAGCTAGTCCCCAGGTTTCATATACCAGTGTCACAGCTGTCATGTCTAAGCAAATGTACAATGATTGCATGCCCAGTGGCAAGATTTTGTGTAATTTTGTTTATTTTCTTTTATACCGTTTTCTAATAATTTGGACAGACTGACAATTTCAGCAGAATGCCCCATGCAGCTAGAAGACTTTCCTATGGATGCTCACGCATGCCCTCTGAAGTTTGGAAGCTGTAAGTTGTATTTAAATATTTTTCTCAATAGTTACACCTTTCTCTTAAATGTGTGTTGGTTTCGGGCAGGTATCAGTTCCATTTTTGGATGAGGCAATAAATTGTACATAATTATAATTAATGACCTCTTGATGCATTATAGCAAACTTGTACCATTAAAGCTGTCAGTGGCATTTCAATCTTGGAGAGTGGGCACTGCTATCTTAGATAGGATCATTGTCTCTATGATGTCATAAGTGGAAGATGACCCATCACTATGAAAGCCTGAAATCTCTGTAAGATTCCATGGACTGTGACCGACCATTACAGATCACAAGCAGATCTGCCATATAAGAGAGGTCAGACCACCAAGGGTTCAAGTACCCTTGGTTCAAGTAACAAAAGCTATATAAATACTACCAACCCAAAGAATACTTTAGAGTTGTCATTTGAAGTGTGCAGTGAAAGCCTTAAAAATAGTATCCACAAAAATATGGCGCACATGCGTTTTTCCTTAAATTTTTATTGCATTTGTGATTTGTTTTAGTAGTTTCCCAGTACATGGCATGGAATATGAAATTCCATCACTTATTCTTTGCACACAGACAAATTGGACTGGTCCTTATGAGTTTAATATTATTTGCCTTGAACTACACCAAAATGCTGACCCATTGTCATCAATCAATCATTTCCAATATATTTTTTATTTCTGAATTTTACGTTCATTATATAGGGACCATATTATTTAAAAACATCCAGGGCTGTCATGAGGGCCCCTTTGAATGTGTTCTATAATAAAAAATAAAAATTTACTTAGTTCCCAGAGAACACTGCACCAACAGGAACCTCTTCATCAAGGTTTTTGGCCCTGGCTACTGTATGAGAATGCTCAAAGTCGACATTGTGACAGAGAGGACTTTGTGACATCATTATTCTGTAGAGGTTTCTCTGCTGTGCAGCTCTCCTACGCTATGATATCTGTGTCTTTAAGATGCAGATACTATTGATTCTATTTTTGCCAGTACATACCTACACATAGCCTTTAAGGCTCCCCCATCCATAACTGTTGGAGGCACATTACTGCTTTATGTATTAGCTATTAGAAAATCATGACACATTGGGGCACATGTATCATAGTTTGGTCTATCTGAGGTGAATTTTAGAGACTTTTGGCAGCTAGTTTTTGCACCTTATGTATGAACCTGTCTTTTTACTTGTGATACTTGTTCAGTTTTTCCTATCCTGGCAGGCGCAAATTTTGGCTTCTTTTTGAGACTTTTTGTTGCAAATGTCTCAAATCCCCATGGGCACAAGCCATGTGAATGGGTTATATACAGGAGTGGACACTACTGTTAATTTGGGATTTAACATGTTTCATTTTTAATGCATTTTGAAACTAATTACAACAGCTGAGGAGAGTTGATTTTCCTAATAACATTACTGTTAACATTTGAAATTACAAAACGCATAGTAATCACAATGTTAACACAACATTAACAGTAATGAAATAAGGCAAATCACCTCTCCCTTAAGAATTTTGACAAAAGAGGTTACTGTGCAAAATGTCGAACATTTAAAGCATGCACCCGAAAAGTTGCAAAAATAAGCAAAGAAAGTGATACATAAGTGAAAAGTCGCACGGAACATCTGGGAAACTAAGATACATAAGACAAACTGCGCAAGGTGCAGAGCAAGGCGTACTTGAAAAACGACAGTTGAAAAGTTGCAAATATGACAAAAGTTGCAAAAATGAGACAATTTGACTAGCAGAAATAATGATACATGTCCCCCATTAAGTCTTAAAGGAGAATAAATTGAGAGGGGCTAGTAGAAATATACATCATAGATACATCTACCTCACCACATCAGAGGCCACTCTATTGCCAGATATGGTCATTTGATTGATCTACAATCTATACTTGCATTTGTTGATGGTTAACTTATATATCTTAGCTTTATTATAACTAGGAGGTATCTATTACTAAATTGATTGAAGATTAAAGATCCTACAATGAAAAATACAATGCCGCCAGTAGTAATGATGGAACTGGACCATAAGCAAACAGACCACATAATACTCTCTGTAAGAGTATAAGATATAGATATCACATGTCAAAAGCATTGAATATCAGTGCTAGTTACAAATCATATTTTGGCCATACCATACAGTATTTTAAGAACTATGCAAATATGTTTTCCATGATAAGGCAAGGAAAACAATGCCTCTTTTTACTACCTTGAAAGGCAGCCCCCTTGACACCAAGCATGACCTACAAGAAGCCTCATACATGACTTGGGATTGAAACCAAACCTGTCTATTCCAGAAGAAACATATTCCCAACATAACTTTTTAAACTATCTTCATCGATATTGATGGATGTATATAAACTGTAATCAATATGATTGCTGTAGATACAAATACTTCAAGAAAAACTTCTTATGCCTCCTTCTGTTATATATGTTATGCCAGTCATGGAATTTATTGTTGAATGGTTCAAAGACGGGGGCAGGCACTTATTGTACAGAACACATTTGTAGGGTCTCATTTATAAAACACAAAAGATGTGCTGATTTTTCACTGTTATTTTTGCTATGTCTGTACTTTGTTGCTACCCCCACATCAAGACACGGTATGGTTATGATAAAAGCATGCTATTGATCGTACAAAAATGTTAAATGATATCTTTTATCAGCTTTTATTTTATTTTATGGTACACAGCAGATTCCATTAGGGGCACATAAAACTGCACAGTATCAAAACACTGTGTAAGCACAAGCTTTTCAGATTGATTATTAGCTATTTCATATCTACTGTAAGTTTCTATTTAAGTCTAAAGTTATTTTCAGAAATATGTTGGTTGCCATTAGGAACACACAGCGGTATTTCTATACTTTGACTGCCAGACATGTTACCTAAAAGCTTAGCTCTAACACTTTTTACTTCTCTTTCTATTAATAGTTGGCACTCAGTATATCAGAAAGTTATTTGAATCACTGTTTCATTCTATTCCCAGATTCACCAAGGCTAGACAATACCATGGGAAAATCTATCCACAAATATGTATTCGTTTTCACAGTTTTTCTACCTCACCTATTGTGCATAAAATCATTAGTACAGTGCAACAAACATAATGTTATCTCTGGTCATTATACCATTTGTATTCTGCAATTTTAGCAGTCTGCCCCACTGCAGGCTTCATCCCACATGCTCAATCCCTTCTAAAATCATGTGGCATTCACTACACATGTAAAGGGAAGGAGTATCTAATAGGAATCTCCAGACCCATTTGGATTTATAGAGTTCAGGCCAAACCTTGAACAAAAGTACCTGAATACAAATCCACCATTAACAACTGCAATCCGCGCTTGCACAAATAATGGGAATCAGCCTTCAAATGCTATTGACAAAGCTGTTGAAGGGTGGAGACAAACCCTGCCATTGACTATACATGTACAGGAAAGGAATGGCACACGATGAAGCAGCACTCCAAGATAAAGAAAAACAGGTTTTATTCCACCATCAAATAGCAACCTTTCACCTTTTCCATAAAGGCATTATCAAGCATATCATGTGACTAGTCAGCTGACTTATATAGTGAGAGGTGATTAGCAACATGTGAACATCATTGTGACATCATAGGTACATACAAAACATTGAAATGTCTATATCTCATTATATCAGTGTAAGTGTATATCACAAACATCATAATAGGAATGTTACATCTTGATATAAAAGCGTGCTCCAAAGCTTAAATCCATAACAGAGATAGTGTGGCACGTGTTGCCATGGTTCCCTGTAAACATAACTCCGTGACGTCCAGTCGGGGGGACACCCCGATCGTGAGTGTCAAATCAAAAAGTCCCATCTGGATAGTGATACATAAAAGGAATGTATATAGAGAAGTACACAAAGCATGCAGACACTAGTGGTTACCTCCGATCTCTGAGGCAGCGGAGAATCGCTACACATACTGGCGTCCACTACAGGAGAGTATGTGTAGTGATTCCCTGCTGCCTCAGAGATCAAAGGTAACCGCTAGTGTCTGCACGCTTTGTGTACTTCTCTATATACATTCCTTTTTGATTGGACACTCACGATTGGGGTGTCCCCCCGACTGGACGTCACGGAGTTATGTTTACAGGGAACCATGGCAACACGTGCCACACTATCTCTGTTATGGATTTAAGTTTTGGAGCACGCTTTTATATCAAGATGTAACATTCCTATTATGATGTTTTTCATATACACTACACTGATATTATGAGATATAAACATTTCGATGGTTTTTATGTATCTATGATGTCACAATGATGTTCACATGTTGCTAATCACCTCTCACTGTATAAGTCAGCTGACTAGTCACATGATATGCTTGATAATGCCTTTATGGAAAAAGTGAAACGTTGCTATTTGATGGTGGAATAAAACCCGTTTTTCTTTATCTTTGAGTTCTGCTTCTTCGTGTGCCATTAGTTGAGCGAGGTTTTTGTCAGAACCCCTACGAAGACCTGCACCCACCAAGCCTTCAGTCACGGTGCTCCTCTATACTGCTTTGTTTTCAATTTGTACAGGAAAGGAGTAACTAATAGGGATGAGCGGATCCATTTGGGTTTCTTAATTCAGCAGAACAAAGGGGGACATATATATTAGTTTTTTTTTTCCTTTGGTGTATTATTGGGACTTTTGGAAGGTGTTTATTGCGCCTTATTTATGATCATGTCTTTTTTTTCTTGCGATACATGTTTAGTTTTCCCTATTCTGGCAGGTGCAACTTTTGGCTTCTTTTTAGACTTTTTGTTGCAAATTTCTCAAATTCACATGGACACAAACCATGTAAGAGGGTTATATACAGGAGTGTACACAAGTCATGTGAGGGGGTTATATGCAGGAGAGGAAACAAGCCATGTGAGGGGGTTATATACAGGAGAGAACACAAGCCACGTGAGGGGTTATATACAGGAGTGTACACAAGCCATGTGAGGGGGTTATATGCTGTCAGCATTGCATTTACAAAATGCATATGTTAACATGATGTTAACACCCATGTTAACATAGTGTTCATACACGTATATGTTAACAAAGTGTTTTGTAAACACCCTGTTGATAGCAAAGTAATTAGGCAAATCTGCATTTCTCAAATGTTGTGATGTGTTTGAAAATGCATGTGTTAAACAAATAAAGATACATGTCCCCCATTGAGTTTGGATCGAGTGTACAAACCCACTGGTAACATCTGTGACCAGCCTCCAGCAGAATTGGGGCATGCATGCCATCATTTTAGCTTGGGTCCATGCTCCCCATATCATCATTTGGGAGCAAGGATCCTATGGAAAATGGCAGCTAGCGTTGATCAAAGGGGTTACAGGTGCATGTTTGAAGCCCATGAGCCCTCTTCAAACAACATTAAATCAAGGGGAAAAGCTGGTTCGTGGGCTGCTGAGCAGCCAAAACGTCAAATCTGAGCTCAAACTTCCGGGATCGGAGACTCTAACATTGCAGGTTTGATTCTGCTCAACCCTTGTATCTAACACTCTGTCTATAATCCTCAAACAGCAGCAGAATCAAACAGACATAATACAAAAGTATTGAGAAGTATTAATATGAAAAGAAAAAAAAAACATAGGTTCAGATACTGTGGAAACTTGTAGTGTTTGAATAGGATTCATTGGTACTACAACATGTATAAACCCACCTTTAATTACCCCAAATCTTGTTTACTGTATATGTGTTTGTGTATTATCATTTAGGTATAATAGCTGATTTCTCATATAAACTATAAGTAGTAGAGATCATTGTTAAGTTTATTGCTGTTTACTCATTCACTCTTGTGGCCCATAAATAAGTCAAAGCCTTGGCCCACTGGAGGATGATACTCTGGTGGTGAAATCTAACCTTGGAAACTGACTATTTACACATTTTGTCTCCTAAGCTTTATGCAAAGGATCATTGACACCATTTAAAACCCAAACCTAAATTCTAGGGTATTAATTTGCTTGTGTAAATGATGTAAACTAGGAAATCAGAAAAACTTTTGGCCAATGTTTACACATGACTCACAGGACATCATGGTTCATCATAGTTCATGATACATGAGAAATCATATACCATAATCAATCATCAATAAAAAAAATAGTGTAAACTATTGAATTTGTATTTTTGGATTTTAAATCAGTAAAAGGTTAATGAATAAAAATGTTTTTGGATGTTAAAAGATATTGAAACAGTTTTCTCAAATGTTGCAGACTAATTTATAAACTATTACTGTACTCAAAATAATGGTAGTGAATTTGTGTTGTTTAATTACACAATTCCAACCATTTGTATTGGTTCATCCATTTGTATTAACAAATTTAATATGTTAATGCTTATGAATGAAAGATAGGATTGTTGAGACTCTTTGGTCTCCATAACATCCATCCTTTAAATCTTTAAATGCCCTCGTATTTTAGATAGAAGTTGTCTGTCATCCTAACTACAGAAGGTTATTTTAAGCACAATGTCAAGAACTATGACAGCAAATTGAGAGACATGCTGTACATAACCTAAAGTATCTCTGCCCCAACAAACTGTTTCACACCAATGGTTTTAATATAAAATATACTCTGCGGGGGTGACATCTCATTGGGTTTTAGAACACATCTAGCCAGGGTGAAATAGCCCTGAGCAGACTAGCTTTTAAGCTTACACCATTCTGTAACATGATCATTTCAATGCTTCAATAATCCAGCTTTGATGTTACTGCATGATTGTAAGCAATCTGTACACTTTAGCATTTCCCAATCTGATAAACCCGGAGTGTGACTGAATAATAATTCACATGAATACTACATTACATAATGCTGTACATAATCCCTTCCTGCCATATGTGATTTTATAAAAATTGGGAAATACAACTAAAAGTGAAATGACCAAATCAAACAGCCATTTATACAGACACTTCCAGAGGCATGATAAAAATAGAAGTGATTGAGAAAGATCTGAGACATGTTGTTATTTTTAACATTTCAAAAGCTTAAATCAAAAATAAATTTACATTCAAAAATTCCCATTGTGTCTAGACATCATGACAGCTCTGACCTTTCAAAGCATGGTCTCCACATTAAAGTTATTCAGCATCACTTTTGTTTAGTAATTTTCGCTATGGCAGGGGACTACTTTTTGTTTTGGACATGCATCAGTGAAGCCTTTATATCCCACTAGGTTCCCAAATGTTTTATCTTGAACCACCTTTAGAGTTACTAAAGACTGCATACTGTGAATAACCTTCAGGGCCCTACATTTTTGAGGATACTTACACCTTGTCATCTAGCAGTCATACTTTTGCCTCTTTCAATCACCCCAGATCCTTACATGTTGACATGCATTATTTTTATGGTGTATTGCAATTTTTTCCCTTCCAGACCTGCCATCTGTGAAAACGGCACTAGGAGCTGCTTACTAAATTAAGCATTTCCTAGTGCTATAATAGAAGCAGAAGTGTTACACTGATAGCATTATCGGAGCCCTCCGATAATGCTAGCAGACAGTGGTGTGATGTACACTTGAAAAGCCTGACCGCTTTGAGAGTGGGGCGGGATTAGGGCGGGGACTGACGCATGACACTTGGCAGTCATCGCAAGCTTATGGAGTGGGGCGGTCCGGGGAAGAGGCAGCCCACTCATGAATACGCCAGACCGCTTTGAGAGAGGTCCGCCATTTCTAGTGTACATTGTGGCAGTGTCTGCTACCATTATAGGAGGTTTCGGATAAAGCTAGCAGTGTAACACTGCTGGGACTGTTGTAGTACTAGGAGCTGCTTACTTAGTGCCATTTTTACAGGTGACAGGTCCTCTCTAAGCTGTTTCAATATGAAGGACAATTAGTAACATTCCCTATTTTAAATCCCAACAATTCCACACAATCCCTTTAACAAATACATTTCTGGTAGATATATGTGATTGGTGCCTATGGTGCCTATGGTAGATATCATAACAAGATTAAAATATGTAACCATAAAGACACATATGTCCGTTCAAGGGCTGAAAAAACACAGGGGCTGAAAAAAACAAACTCTAGTTATGTGTTACTTTACTTCATATTGTGAACTCATCTTGCTAAGTTGCAAACCATGGAAAGGCATGAAACATAGCTATAGACACAAAATGGAAGGGATTTATTTTGTTTGTTTTAAACAGTTATCAAAGAGCTATCAAAACAGATTCAAAGGAGTCATTGGGGCACGTTTACTAAGGGCTTTGTGTCTGTTTTCTGCCGGACTTTGCATGTCCTTTAAGGTGTAAGCTGCTTGCACAGTTATTTGAGAAGTGTCTGCGCCCCTGTAGTGTAAATTAGGGGGCGTTCTGGCACTCATTCAGACCGTGCTCTGGATTTAACATGCAAAATCTCTCACCCTATCTTAAAGTTAGAGCACAAAAAAGTTGGTGAACTCTTTTGGGTCAGTGCAGGTAAGCGCCAGATTCATGATTTCTTGCACACCTTTTTAATGAATCTGTCGCACCCAGCATTATACACGGGCAGAGCACTTTTAGTGCAGTTTCCCACATTCTTAGTTAATGTCCCCCAATATTCCATATCTATCCATTACAAGTGTCAGATATGCCTACATTTTCTGTCTAGCCTGTTACTGTTCCAAATAAATCATTATTTTATCTCCACCATCAGAAGGCGGAACATATGGTGATATAAGATGATGGTGCCCCAGCACCTTGGCACCAGCCGAATATTATAGGACTAGCTTCCTGATAACTGCTAGTGGACAGCTGCTACACGCTGCATTGGAGGGGCTCTTCTAGCCTGTGCCTGAATGGGCCTACGCCTATTTTAGGGCTTGTTTGATAGAAATTACCCACATGCACTGATAAATGTGCCCCAAAGAGATGGATTTTGTTAAGGTAGTAAAAAGTCCTCTTTAAATGGTTGATGGATATTTAGCATTCTGCATCTTTAATGCTAACAACATACGCAGAGGGTGGTTCTTTATGGGTTAATCAGCTTGCCAAACTGTTTAAATATGATGCCTAATGTATATCTACAGGCACTGAGCTTGTCATAAAGTTACTTTATTCCCTCGACAAACGTCTGATATTGCTAGGTAAATTGCAGCAAATCATACATTTTAATGTAATTCTGCTCATGGATCATTTGAATCCACAAGAGGAAGAGCAGCTTTCAATGCAGTTTTCTCCTATGTCTATATAGCGGGACACATATATAATGAATGTATATGAACTATTTCCATTCAAAGAGGTATCTTAGTAAATTGTCTGAAATTGGAAGAAATAATGGATAAAGCTTGTCACCAAAAACTTATGTGTAAGTTTGCTAAACTTATAACCAGCAATTTAAACACATCTTCTATTTTAGCTGTGACCTTGAGCAGCATATGTTCACATATTGCAGTGTTCATGCATCACTTCTGAAGGCTGCTACAACTGGTGTGAATCTTACAAACTATTCTTGAAGAATAACTTGCATCTATGCCACTGTTTAAACTATAACTCATCAAAGTTACATCCTCTTACTATTTATTATCAACATTGTAAGATTTCTATGGTAAGTGGATTTCATTGTCAGTGGATATTTTTATTATACACTATATATTGTATAGAAGCTAAGGACATTAGGGCATGATTTAAAAACCACCTATGCTAAAATTTGGTTCGAATTTCTGATTTCTGATTAAATTGATATATTTTGTCTTATAATATATGAACTCATGGGAACATACTAAAGAAACATATATAGGGGTCATTTATCTTTTTTTCCCTTGCCGTCGGTGTTTTTGTGCCTTTTTGTTGCGTAATGTCTGTTTTGCGCCTATTTTGCACTTTTTGGAATGTCACGCCTCAATTCGCTGTGTGTTGTTGGACCCTATTTGTCATTACATTGTGCCTCTTTACAGATGTTTGCGCCCAATTTATTATAATTTTGTGACTATATAGGCGCAAATAATTGCACAATAACATGCCAGTGCTGACCATGCTTAGGAAAGGTAATGGTATGATTTGAGTAACAAATTATGCCATTTTAAATATTTGCGCCTCATAAGGCACAAAAAAACCCTGCTTTTGACAAAGAGCCAAAACGACAAATGGAGTCCAAAAATAGACTTACAACAGGCGCAAAAAGAAGGGGAAAATAAGATAAATGACCCCCATTCACAGATGCCACGGGGAGAAATTTATCCTGGTTTTCACAGCAGTTTTAAGGTGCACCTTGCCTCTATACCACCTCCACATAGAATTTACCCATGTGCAGATTTGTGCACCAGATCCTATTCGGCACATCATGCAACCGGGTGGAGTATCAAATCTGGGATAAAGTTTCCTTTAAATATGCACAATAATTATCAAATAATTGCCCAGTTGAACACAACATTTCAGTGGATGTCTGACTATAAAAAAAATGTCATAATTTTCTTAAAACACAATAAAATCTCTAATGGATCCAATTTAATATAATATTGTGACATGGAGGTGAAGCCTCTGAAAGGGAACAAAACCCTTGGGTCGACGAAGACAATTTCTTAATAGAGCTTCACAAAATCACATCTCTATAGAGTAAACTACATTGTATAAAATCTTTTCATATAGTCACTCGATGCTCAGATGGAAATCTAATTTAAAGAATATACAAAAAATTGTACCATAGATACAATTGAGTATAGTCTTACCTTCAGTATATCTATAGTTTGTTCCAGCAAAACAACTAAAATAATTATAATCTTCAAAATTCCTCATAAGGGTTTCATTATTTTCACAATTCAATGAGGCTTGGACAATGATGCTACGCATATTGTAATAAACAGTGATTTATGATGTTGCTGCAAATAAAGTGGTCATTTTCTAGAGAAAAGTGCATTATAAAAGGGAAATATGGTAATCCTGAAATGCCATTTTAATGACATCTGGCTCAATAAGGACATCAACATTTTTACACACCAATGGTTCTAGTGAGATTTTTATGACACAGATGAAGAAAGAAGAAACAAGCATATTAAAACACATATTAAAACTATAAATGTTTTGTCAGAGTTCAACACTCTATAAAAGTATATAATGCTAACTAGTAATAAATGAGGTGTTTAAGGTATCTTTAATGGGGGTTTCTCAAATTTAATTCCCCTAGAGATGTTAACACAATCAAGGTAATTTTTAACCCTTTCCTTAACAATTTTACTCATTTTATTGCTGTTTTAGCTCCTATTGCTCAGTGATGGTCAGTGTAAGATTCCAGGGTGTGGGCGGGGATTCTTTAAGCAGACACATTATGATCCATCTAGATCTGTGACCTGACAATGTGTTTAGATTGTCAGGGTACAGGTTTATATACAATTTCATCTGGCTTCTGAACATTGCACCACTATTTGACACATAGAGAGAGATGAGACGGATCAGAGATGAGATGATGAGACTCATTAGATGCCTATTGCACACAATGACAGTCAGCTCTCCTACATCTCTGCTATTCCACAACACACTTGGTCTCCTGTGCCTTTCTCCCCCCATAAAGAACTTATATGTCTGTAGCTTGTAGTTCTCCTCATGCTGCTGCCAGCAGGAACTCAGTGGGGGAGATTTATACAGAATTCTGTCATAGGTTTCACTAAAAACTGTCTGCATCAAATTTATAAAGGGTTTTAGATGGCTATCTCACAGATATCCAAGATGGCCGCCACCCGACCCGAAGTCAGAAGTTACAGGGTTGTGTCTAGGGGCAACTGAAATTGTGTACACCAGGACTGATAGAGACAGGTTGGACTTAATCTGTGAAATGCTGTATTTTTAAAAGTGAATTAGAAATGTATTATTTAGTTATCCTGAGTACATTTAAGAAACTTGTCTTAGTGGGAATACTCCTTTAAGGTGTTTGGCTTGCATGTCTTCTTAGTGCACCTCTGCTTAAATAATGTTAAAAAAAATTGTGGCCTAAACAATGAAGGGGTAGCACAACCTAATAATACAATTGAGCTGGTACACTAATAAATATCAACAAACCAACAAGAAAACAGGATGCACCAAAAATGCTTATCTATCGCAATCAAATATTAATTTTTATTTAAATCCAAACAGAGAAGCAATAAGACATACATTTAAAATCATTTAAAACATGTAATACACATGAAAAAACAACTGGAGACCCTGGTGTGGGTCCACACGGTATGACCACCTGCAAGGAGCACTCAGTGGTGCACAAATATTCCTCCCACACAATATACAGTCAAATGCTGTGAATAAACAAGCATGTGTGTCCAAGAAAAGGTCCAGTTTATCAACAGTTATATATGCCAGCATGCAACATGTCAGTACAAAAATCTGTTTGATTGATACCATAAAATAAATACTCTCTAATAGTAAGTATGGTTCTAAAGTGCAAATGCAAAGCCATCAACCTGCAAAAAGTTAAAGGAGAGTATACCAAAGCTAAAGTGCTGGTTACCCATTAGGGCACTGGCAAGCAGGCATACAGGTGGAGGGAAAGAGCAGGGGTATGAGGCATCCTGTTTTCTTGTTGGTTTGTTAAAAAAAACGGTGGCAAAATTTTGGTGCATTTGAATCATTTTTGGGATAGGTCCTTTTCCACATGAAGCCACATCCCTTTCTAAGGGCACACCTTAAGTTTATGCTAGTTTGACAATAGTCTAAAAATATAAACCCTTTATAAATGTTTTGCATTTGGCACATTTTGTCACCAATCATAGAATCATAGTATATATGGCTGGAAAAAGACAATACATGAAACCCCTCCCCTAGAGGTCTGGCCTCTTGATGTTTTCGTCAAGTCAGCTGCTCTGGCGTACAATTCTACATCAGGCTGTGCCTGGCATAGACTTGAAGTATCACTTGTGACTTTTCAGGTTTGAATGGTTGTTGGCTGTAGCATGTGTGCTGATTTGTGGCAGGATCACACTGATTCCGACTGTAACTCCCTTTATGCCACCTCCACCACAATTGATAGCATTCTGACTTACAATTTTTCAAGAAGATGACATACAGTGTTAGGTAGCAGTCCCAGGGATCTGTATTACTTTTATGTGACTGAGAAAATGGATTTTTATTCCAGGTTGTATCTGAACTTAAGTTTAATTTTCACAGTACTGCTGCTACTAACACATATTATTACGCAAATAATGTATTCTATATATACATATATATACGTGTATGGATCTCTCATATCTCAGTTTTTTCTCCCATAAAATGTCCACACACGTCCTCTATAAGCTGGGTCATGCTGTCCTTACTTACAGTATGTAATGTTTGTACTAAAAACTGATTTTTTTTTCCAAAAAATCTAATTAGTGGGTTATTTTTTGTATCTGCGCTCAGCATTTTCTGAAGATTTACACTTATACACATTTCAGCATTTTCTATCTAATCCCATTCAAGTCATTTAAGTGGCAGTTAAGAGCATTTTATAAGAGTATTTGAAGAGCTTCAAGCATGAGACCTTCAAATGTGATAAGGAAGCATCTTTGTTGATGTAGGCTGGCATACGTTAAACCTTTTCATCCGTAATCCTGAATAGATATATAGTTCCATTATACACAAGAAGGGTACTTTATCATTAACAGTATTATGAGTGTGTTTCTGCTGTTTCTAATTGTATTATCTCTTCTGCCTCAGCGAACCCTTACTAAACAGATGCTTATCAAGAATGTATCTGTACTATTGCAGTATAGATTTCTATTGAGAATTCCGTGTGATTCATCTTGGACAGAAGAATAGATTTTTAAAGATTTGTACATTTGGGAAATGTCTGCCCATCTCGTTCCTTGTTTCCTGGGTAGAATCTACTAATTACAGAGCTAATCTCTCTGATTGGATTTGGCAATTATGTTAATTGCTTACCGCAACATTTGGTAGCTGTCACTTTGCAAGCATGTTAGATCTCTTTCTCTTCTATGCTAGGCTCACATTAAATGGTGTCAAAATTGGGTCAATCAATACAAAATATAGCAGAGGTGCAATTTCAAGGGGAACAGCCATTGAAAACAGCTCAGGGTACTTTGATTGTCGTATTTTAAGATGTGCTGACTAAACTAATGGGATTAGTTGTGCAGATAACATGATATTTAACAAGAGTGAAAGAAATCAGATTATAACATTGTCCCCGGATAGAAAGAACTTTAGAGGGTCACTATTTCATGTTACAGAGTAGTACTCTATTCATATATCCCTTTATCCTTTACAGTTAACATTATGCATTCATGAAAATGTTTCTAACATCAATATCAAATATTTTACTGAAATTATAGAGCTGAAATTGTAATAATGCATAAATAAACATATTAAAGATAAAGCGCAGCCTAAATGGACGATGTGGACTTTTCTGCTTCCAGTCTTGTAATTGCAGCTTCTTTGCTCCACATCAAAGATATAAGAAATGTTATTCACTTGCTTATTCCTTTCTGCTAATCCTCTGCTCTTGACCCCTATAACAATGCTTACTGTCATGTGGCCTTGTACTCAGCACTGTCCTGACAGCTAGAATGTGATGATCCTTGATGAAGATGAGGAATGTAGTTATACAAAGAACATATAATAATACTAGACTTAGCGGGGGAAAGATACCATATTATTTGAATTACTATAGGAACACTGGAATAATAATGTTATGGCAATCAGGGATGAATAAAGCATAGCAAAAATCATTCTTTTTCTTAGATGTACCATGAAGGTATTTTATATAATTTTTCTGTATCCGTATAATACCTGCTTGGCATGTGGTTTCCTATTATGTATAATACAATAATAACAATGTTGTTATTATTGGACCTTGAAAAATGTATGCAGCTATTTTTTATTTTCTTGTAAGCATAAATATTTTTTCATCAATATTCTTTTTTTTAAAGATGCATACCCTAATTCTGAATTGAGGTATGAATGGACCAACGTGACCCACAAATCTGTGGTGGTGGCAGAAGACGGCTCTCGTTTAAATCAATACCATTTGATTGGTCAAACTGTTGGAACTGAAAATATCAGTACAAGCACAGGTAATGTAATATTTACACAAGTATGATTTGTCTCAAATTATTTCTGGTGCAGAGGTGGTGTGCATCATGGTTTTAGTGATTTACTCAGAGGCTCAAAGATGCCATTTGGTAACATATAAAAGGGGTATTCTTATTTCCGTAAATTAATATTATTGTTTGTGTAATAAAAAGTTATGCAATTTTCCAATATATTTTCTGTACCAATTATTCACTGTTTTCTAGATCTCTGCTTGCTGTCATTCTATAGAAAACTTCTATGTTTACCCCTAGTGGACAGAAATCTGATCCTTGTCACACAGGCACATGGCTCATTAGTACCACAGAGAATAATCAGAGCTGTGTGTTACAATAAACTGTGCAATTGTGTGACCATGGTCAGATTTCTGTCCACTGCATATAAACAATGAAGATTTCTATAGAAGGGCAGCAAGCAGAGATCTACACCATGAGGAATTGATACAGAAAGTGTATTGGAAAATTGTAGAACTATTCATTCAAACAATACAATTATTTAGCAGAAATTGGAATACCCCTTTAAGAACGTAAGATTTTAACGAAATATACATTTCTTAATTTTAAAAACTGACAAAATATAATTCACAAGTGTCTAAAAAACTTTTGCTGATTTTAATACATGCCTTAAAACACATGTTGACATAGGGGCATATTTATCAGGACCTGACGTGATGCAGAGGCCCTAAAATAAACGCAATTGCTAGCTTATTGTTAGCACTTGCGATAATTTCCCAGAAATCCGCCACCTTCACGACATTAAGGCGTGAAGGTGGGCCAGCGCGGGGTGTTACTGCGCACTTGCTGCCCTCGGCGATTTTTCATATGAGAAAAGTCGCCGGCTGCGTTTTTTTCTACACCAAGTCCTGCCTGGCATAGGATAAACGCTTTGCAGCCTCCTGCCCTGATACATCAAGAGGTGGAAGCCTCTTGATGTATCCCGCTGCGTATATGCAGAGGTGGGGCTGTCATACGCTGGCACAAGAGAGCCAGCATATGATAAATATGCCCCATACAACCATATTCAAAAATGAGGATTGCATGCTTATGCTGAATGACATTGGTACATAGGTGCTGTGTTTCCTGCTGTACAGCTTTTTATAGTCTATGAGTGATCTGTAAGAAAAGGATTTGACTAGGACATGCTCTAATTATTGAATTGCCCACTGGCAGCACACTTCGATAAAATATATCTGTAAGCACCGTTCCATTAAAAGATATTGCATTTAGCGCAGCCATGCACCATCCATACAAGAAAAGGATGGCCCAGCACATGGGCCAATTTTCACAATTGTGTGCATCTGCATTTACTACTGGCTTTTGGCTTTGGTACCTAGAGACCCCTTCCCACCCAGCATTTGCTTAGTTAGCTGAAGGGATAAAGTGTTAGGTGGGTGTGTTCATGTTTCTAACCTATCAGTAGCCACTTCCTTGCTATGGCAAAATACATAAAAATCTTAGATTCAAACTAATGAGCTTAAAACACAGAAATAAAATAAAAATATTGAAAGGAAATGTGTGGCCATCAACTATGTTTAGTTATTTGCAGCCATCACTGAGACTTTTTTGCTATAATTATGTTTCTGTCGCTTTCTCATTGCTGCAACTGATAACAATTCCATGTTTCCCAAAAATAAGACCCCCCAAAAAATAAGACATAGTTTCATGCTTAGAAATATAAGGCCTACCCTGAAAATAAGACCTGTAATTAGGCACGCTATACATTAGCATTAAAAGATCATTTAGATACTGCAAGAGGTTGTGACATGGGTGCAGAATTCATGGAATGAAATCACTGACAGTTGCGTTGCAAATGCTACCAGCAGCTACTGGGACAAGAAGGGCTCATTTAAGGAAAGTGTTGTTGCTTGAGACCAATGGGGCCAATGATTCTAGAAGAAATGGATTCACAAGAAATTCAGCATGAAATTCAGGTTTTGGAGAATTATGATGAGGTTCCGGAAGATTATGATACAACAGTGTTAAATATTGGGATGGTAAATGTACGGTACCATAGATTGTTGTACATGGAAATAGAGTCACAAGAAATTCATGATGGAATTCATGATGGAGTTTGGCTGGTTATGCAGATGTTTCTGATGACATGACTAACGTTTGTTAATAAATATCGATTTCATAGTTCAACAATAAATTAGAATTCTTGTACATCAAAAAATAAGACATACCCTTAACATAAGACCTAGCGTGTCCTTAGGAGCAAAAATTTATTTAAGACACTGGGGCATATTTACTTACCCGGCTGCTTGAGTTCACAAGGTCCAGAGTGTCCGCCGATCAGGCAATCTGGCGTGATTCACTAAGATTGTGCGCCGGATATCCTGCATGTGTCGCTCCCCCACTCAGGTCCACCGGAGTTCACCATCTTCCTCCCGGTGCAAGTAAGTACAATTTTGAAGTTAAATCCCGCGGATTGTCCGAATCTGTCGGATTGTCCAATGGCCTGCCCCCCAATTTGTGTCGCATGAAAGATGGTGCGTTTCCGCCAAAATCCGATCGCGTGCGCCCCTTTTAAATCCCTGTCTAAGCGACGCAAAACGGAAATCGTTGGGATGTCCGATGAAAATGTGGTCCATGGGGCCCTTAGTAAATGAGCCCTACTGTCTTATTTTAGGGGAAACAGGGTACATATGGAGTTTTCTTTATGTAGTTTTCTGATATTTAAGTTATCCTTGGCTTGAGCTCTAAATTTTCTGGACACTAAAAATCATTACCAATGGAAAAAAACATAAGATTACTGAGTGAGATACACAGGGAAAAGCCAGCAACCCAGAGCTCCAGAGTGTGAATGACAACCCCTGTGGAATCTCAGATGTCAGTGTTAATAGCTGTGATACTGCTGCTATTAAACTGATAAATACTGAACACAGAAACCCAGCATGAAGTTCTGCTTTTATTGCTGGCCCTAATCTTGTACACACAATCCATCTCTCTATCTGAAACCAGATAAGAGTTGTTAAAGGTTGATCTAAATAAAATAAAACTGTTTCAGTCCTTAAAGTCACTGTTGATAGTCATGTTTCAGCTATCCAAGACGTGAAGTCAAACATTATCATTAAACATTATTAAATGGGGTTATAGAATAATATAATATTGAACTATTCTAATATATCAATGAGCATAGTAAGTGGCTGTGGCAAAAACAGATAGCATAGGGCCCCGTGCATGAAAATTATACTGGCGCATTAGTGCCCCATGTATTATCATAGATATCCCCCCTTGTCTCCCATCTTTATAATTAATTAGTAAGCTATGATAAGTAGCACAATATTAATATTCAATCTAATTTAATAGGACAGTTTTTCCTAAACAATGGGTTTATTACTATTTATAAGTAGAACTATTTGGCCTTGCCATGGCCCGGTCCCTCACCAATGGCCGCCCTGACCCCTTTTGTTTAAAACAGTTTTTATTAAAGGGGTATTCCGGGAATATGGACGTCTGACACAAAAACCCATGATGATATAAATAAATGAATACAACAATACTCAATGTCATTAGTCACAAAAAGGAGCTTAAATAATTTGATTTTATGATTTACAAAATGTATGGCCTCTCTAAAGTAGGTGGAGTTATCACTAAGATGGCCGCCACTAGAAACTACAAGTTCCATGATCCTTTAGTTCTCAGTAACTCCTCCTCCCTCTTATTCTCTGCTCCCAGTGATGATCTCACAGACTGTCCTCCTATGTTACCATAGTAATGCTGTGTAACTGCCATCACCACAACACTGGTCATACTGGATGCACTGCAACCAACCGACTACAGCCAAGCGTAGTGGTGATCACATGACCTGCCCAGGCAGGTACAGGACATGTGATGTGGACATGTGACCAGCAGTCATCTTCTGTCCTGCAACGGACCGCACGGAGGAAATTAACGGACTGATTAAAGGGCCAGTAGCATTTTAATTCTTCATTACAGTCTATGTCATCAGCATTTTCTACTAAGGGGAGCAAAATTTTAAATAACAACTAATTACACATTATCTTATATTTTGAGTGCCCACTTGTATATGAATTATGCTGATTCCTGGAATTCCCCTTTAAGTTTCAACATAAAAACATGCAAGTCATGTAGAAATGTTAAGGTTCTTTGCAGGGCTCTAACAGATGCAAACACCTCTAAGAATCATCATGGAAGACTCTTTTTGGCACATTTACTTACATTGCCGCTAGAGTTCACCGATTCACTAAGATCGTGCGCCCGATATCATGAATGTGTCACTTCCCAGTTCATCTTTTTAGTGGGGCTTCCAAGTGCTTGGGCTTGCGACACAATTTGAAAGTTAAATCCTGTGCTCAGTCCGAATCAGTGTAATCGTGTAATCCCCGAAAAAGGTGCACAGTCCGACAAAAGTGAGGTGCACGACCCTTAGTAAATGAGCCCCTTTGTCTCAAGCAATAAAGGATTGAGCATGACAAGTATAGGTATAAGATTGGTGAAATCAGTTAAAGGGGTATTCCGGGAATATGAATGTCTGACACAAAAACCCTTGATGATATAAATAAATGAATACAGCAATACTCAATGTCATTAGTCACAAAATGGAGCTTAAATAATTAGATTTTATGATTTACAAAGTTTATGGCCTCTCTAAAGTAGGTGGAGTTATCACTAAGATGGCCGTAGCTGGAAACTACAAGTTCCATGATCCTTTAGTTCTCAGGAACTCCTCCTACCACTTATGCTCTGATGATATAACAGACTTTCTTGCTCTGTTACCATAGTAATAATGTGTAACTGCCATCACCACGACATCGCCCATACTGGCTGCACTGCAACCAACTGACTACAGCCAAACATAGTGGTGATCACATGACCTGCCCAGGCAGGTACAGGACATGTGATGTGGACATGTGACCGGCGACTGATTAAAGGGCCGGTAGCATTTTAATTCTTCATTACAGTCTATGTCACTAGCGTTTTCTACTAAGCGGAGCTAATTTTTAAATAACAACTAATTACATATTAGCTTATATTTTGAGTCCCCATTTGTATATGAATTATGCTGATTCCCGGAATACCCCTTTAAATGAAATGTATTATACCTAGGTGAAAATCAAGTATCAAGACATTGGACAAAACCAATTAAACAAACAATGCACACCGGTAAAGTCTAAATTAAGATATCTACTGTAAGACCTGGAGTCCGTGCTGAAAGTGTATGAAAGTTAAGAATTTATACCATTTACAGTAAGTCATTAATGGGAAGCAAAGAGAATAGGATGCACAGTATCTTCACTTTGAGGTGCCATATGGCATTTGGATATTTTAAATTTTCCTCTACCAAAATGAACTAAAGTTGGTGAAAATTTAGTTTTGGAAAGGTTTTACTGTATATTTACAATGTATATATATATATATATATATATATATATCACAAAAGGTGTGCCAAAATGTGAGGTGGTCGTATCCGAGGATGCTATCTCGTTTCTAAGGGACAGCATGGCTACATTTATGAGAAATTATCTTCACGCTGGAACATTTTATTAATAACATCCAATTGTAGAATATGTTTACATATGAAGTAAATTAAACATGAATGCCCAGATGGGAATACCCCTTAAATTCCAAAAGTGCTCTGTTTCAGCTCCTGATTGTTAGCCTTTCTCAAAGGCTTAACAAAGGCTCCTGATTTAGGAGCTGACATGTCACAATTCCGTTTTTTTACTACATTTTGGTGTGCCACCTTTTTTGACTTATACAGGTACATAAAACCACCTTCACCAATGGAAAGTCCCTGAACATTAAAGAGAACCTACCACCACGAATCTACCTATAAAGGTAGATCGGGTGGTAGGTGGATGTAAGGGACGTGAGGAGAGCTCTTTTTAGAGCTAATCCTCACGTTTCCGCTAACTTTTGGGAAACTTTAACCTAATATGTAAATTTAGTTATGCGGCTACTGGGGCGTGGAGTAGCCGGCACGAGGCTACACAGCGCGGCTACTCCACGCCCCAGTAGCCACATTACTCCTCCTACCCTGTTGTGTCCGGCGCGCAGCTCCTCGTAGCTGCGCGCCCTCGTCCGATATGATGGCGTTCTGCACATGCGCAGAACGCCGGCTGAGCAGTCCCAGCTCCGAGGCCGGAGCTACTGCGCATGCGCAGTAGCCGGCTTGTCAGACGAGGGCGCGCAGCTACGAGGGTGCGCAGCTACGAGGAGCTGCGCGCCGCACACAACAGGGTAGGAGGAGTAATGTGGCTACCGGGGCGTGGAGTAGCCGCGCTGTGTAGCCTCATGCCGGCTACTCCACGCCCCAGTAGCCGCATAACGAAATTTACATATTAGCTTAATAAAGTTTCCCAAAAGTTAGCGGGGACGTGAGGATTAGCTCTAAAAAGAGCTCTCCTCACGTCCCTTACATCCACCTACCACCCGATCTACCTTTATAGGTAGATTCGTGGTGGTAGGTTCCCTTTAAGACTCGTAGCTTTTTTACCTGTTTTTATTACCTCAGACTTATTTTGGGATATGAATCTGGGACATCTTATTTCACCAATAATTTCACTATTACACTACTAAAAGTTCAATTTGCATTGCTAGATTTGAAATTTAATGAGGAATATGTTTGACAGCTTTAGCAGGTGTGAATGGTGATGTTGTTCAGCTGTTCTTCTCACAGTCATTACTGGCCTTCATAAATTAAACTACCCTAATGCTAGGGTTAAACTACCTTACTGCTTTCTGAAACTCTAATACCAGGGATGTTACTATTCAACCTTTTTACGGACATAAAGCATCATAAATGCTGCCATTTACCCTTTACTACCTTAAAGTAAATCCACCATTTGATTTCATACATTATGAACCAAACATACCTTGAGAATGCTGTAGCTACAGTGATGCAGAAACGTATCTTGTTTAATCCCTGAGCTGAGTGGTTTTGTTGAAAAAACTATTATAAAATTATGATAATTAGGCTCTCTAGCTCCTTTTGCTGGCTCAGTGCTTCTCCTCACCTTAATTATGCACTGCTTCAGCCTTGTCCCGTCCACCATAAGCCAAGACTACATCATCACTGTGTCGTCCCTGACAGGCAGAAGTAATCAATCGCTGCACCATCCCCCAGCTGCTGTCTATGAGTCAACTTGCTCAGGTTGATAAGTCCTGTCCTGATAGTTCAGAAACTTTGTGAAATATGTTTATGCAGACAGCCAGCTTTCCCAAGGTCCAGAATTTTATAATAGTTTTTTGAGCAGAATCACTTGGTTCAAGGATTAAACAAGATATGTTTCTGTATCAGTGTTGCTAAAGCATTATCAAGGTATGTTTGGTTCACAATGCATAAAAACAAATGGAAGATTTTCTTAAACATAAACCCATTAAATATTCTAAATCACAAGAGGAGAGGAGGAGTTACTGAGAACTAAAGGATCATGGGACTTATAGTTTCCAGTGGTGGCCATCTTGGTGATAACTCCACCTACTTTAGAGAGGCCATACATTTTGTAAATCATAAAATTAAACTATTTAAGCTCCATTTTGTGACTAATGACATTGAGTTTTGTTATATTCTTTTATTTAAATCATCATGGGTTTTTGTATCAGGTGTTCATATTCCCGGAATACCCCTTTAAGTAAATAGAAATCTGTCCATGGTGATGTGATGAACATGCAGGTGCATGAGCCGTTATTATCACTGAGAGTAATAGGAGTTGTGTGATAATAACGGCTTGTGCTGCTGTGTGTTCATCACATCACTATGGACAGATTCTATCCACTGGAAGTAAATATAGAAGCTTCTATACAAGGCAGCAAGCAGAGATCTAGAAAACTGTGAGGAATTTATACAGACAATATATGGGAAAATTGTGTAACTTTTCATTACACAAACAATATCAAATATTTGCTGAAAGTGGACAACCCCTTTAAGTCCTTAATTATTATATAATTATTTGTAACGACTATTTTTCCATGGAAATTTTGCTGTTATAATATACAGTGTTGCCATTTTTAGTAATGCTTGTAATATCTCAACATGTTATTTTATCACATGAACCACAAATTGTTTATGTTTGCACCTAAATGGTGTTAAGGGAACAGTGACAACTAGGCTCTGCATTGCTGAAATAGTGCCTAAATATTGATAGCGCATATATTGTACATTGTACTTACATTCACCCATTCACTCTGCCCGGTAGCAAAGGTCAGCAATTAGGTATGATCTTTTCAAGAATTGTCACAATTTTACACGTGAAAGCCAAAAAAAAACAGCATCAAGATGCACTGTATAAACCAATCCAAATAACACACATCAACAAGGATGTGATTCAGCTAAATTTTAGTAAAACAAAATTAAAAACATTTCTCTCATGCTCTACAAACATCAGACACGTGTCGGCTGAGGGACACAAGCAGTTAGGCCCCCATTATTCCCTCAGTGTGTGCAGACACAGCGGCCAGATGTGTAAGCATTAGATGAGAAGAAAGCTTTAATCCGAGTGGGACACGTGCTGATCGCCTCTTAAAACCTTGCTGCTCTGGTAGCTCCATGCTTCCCTTGGCTGATCTGATTGTATGCTGGGGGACGGAGGAGAGGGGAATCCTGACATCACGTGGCCTCAGGTCACAGAAACACTTCTTTCTTATATAATAGAGGCAGGATCAACACGGAATGGTTTCACAGTTATCGCTAAGCTTTACACTCTAAGGAATCATAGCGTCCAAAAGAGAATGAAATGGTTGTTTGTCACACCAACGAGATGTCCTCAGGAGAAATATATATCTTATTAAAGGTAGTCACATGGCATCACATATCAAACTGAACTATACAATGTATACGGATACGTATTGTTATATTATAGATGCTAATATGAAAATTAATTACTGCTGATTATGTCACTTTATATACTCTTGTATAACACTTTGCTTAAGAAAGGCTTTTGATTGAAATTTTGAAATGTAGTACTAAAAAACAAAGTATTTTTTTTTACTTTTGGTTAACTTGTATTAGAAGAATTAATCAAATCCAGGATGTGCATCCATCACAATTGACTGAGGCAGATGAATACTTTTTTACATCTATCTGTTATGAGAAAATACTAATGTCTATTTTTAAAGTTCAAGGGGTTGTCCACTTTCACAAATAATTTATATTGTTTATGTAATGAAAAGTTATACAATTTTCCAATATACTTTCTGTATTAATCCCTAGGTCTCTGCTTGCTGTCATGTAATAGAAACTCTTTATGTTTAAGGACAGTGGACAGAAATCTTTCCATGGTCATGTGATGTCACACATGTGCACAGCCTATTATAACCAAGAGCTCGATAACTATCATGACCATGGACATAGTTACTTTCTATAGAAGAACAACCATGAGGAATTGATAAGCTGGAAGTATCCTGGCTGAAAATAGACAACCCCTTAAAGTACTGTAGACATTCTGCATATAAAACATCTGTATGCTATAGCATCTATTGGTATTCTGGTATGGGACAACAGTCAGGGTAACACCATATTTGTCAATATCCCTCAATGAATAGCATAGTAACTACTTCTGAAAGTGTTATAGTTAGCCATTGAACTATTTTTCTATATAAAATAATTGAGATGTGTCAAGCTTACCAGTTCACCATCATGGCAGCATTGTTTTCAGAGATAAATGGTAATTCTCCTCTGACTAGTACAAAGAGCAGCAGAGAGTAAAGGCTGAGGATACAGTGAGACATGTCTTGAGAATCCAAGTTAAGTGTATGTCTAAAGTTAGGCCTTTGATGTACAGTTAATGTTCCAGTGCTGAATCCTGTATCCAATGTCCAGAACGAGTGAATGCCGTGTGCCCAGCTCAGTGGGTAGTGCAGTCCATATACAGTCCATCTGGGCAGGGAGGATTCTGATTGCAGGATGCATGACAAAGAGCAGGACACAGATTGTAACCAGGGATTAGTAAAATACAGAAATCCGATTTTGCACAGGGAAAGCAGCAGTCATCAATGGATTTTCTAGACCTCATCATGCTCTCAGTAATCACTTTTCTATGCCGTGGCTTCTCATTTATTGTTGTTTGCTACACTCAGGATTGTTTTCAGTATATATAGTAATATTTGCTCCAGCTTTGTTACAATGTATTTTTTATTCCATTTTAGGTGAATACACAGTGATGACTGCACATTTTCATTTAAAAAGAAAAATTGGTTACTTTGTTATCCAGACCTATCTCCCCTGTATAATGACCGTCATATTATCCCAGGTGTCGTTCTGGTTAAACAGAGAGTCAGTCCCTGCTCGAACAGTATTTGGTAAGTCCAGAGGCAGCTTTAATCATTTTACAAGAGAGAACACTTGTTGCTGAGTGATGGGCAGCAGTGTATTGCATTGTACTCTATTTCATTTGTAAAGAAAAAACCAATAATGACCCACCATCTGGGGGCATCCACTAATACTACAAAGATTATGGTGTTAGAGGAATGAAGTTTTATTTCAGAAAGTCCCAGGATTTATGCATTAAACTTCAATGAAGTGAGGACACAATGCATGGTTTTTACTATGAGCCTTGGGAACTAAAAGTCACAGCAAAAATGGAAAATGTGTCACATATTTTTGCCCAGGGTTACTTTTTTTTAAAGCTGTATAAGGAAAGCATTCCTAATTCCTGTTTTGTAGGATTCACATGTATTTTTTGCCTATGTGCATAGTATATTCCATTTTGTTTTTTTACTTTTATATTTATATGAAATACAATAGAAATGCAAAAGTAGAGATGGGTCCTTCTTAGGTATCCATGTTAGAAAATAGGTCAAGTCTTGCTAATTATGCGCTGCAATATGTTACCCTTCCCTTCCCTTATATGTATGGAAATACACTAGCACTATATTTCATAATTCTGCTTTACATATTCTTGTGTTCAAATTTGCAACGTTTTGATGTTTTACCATTGAAAAATGGATTTAACAAATTTGTAACTTCAATATGAAAAGGATAGATGTGTTGGCTTTTCTGTTGCTCTTAGATTTGTCAGGGAAGTTACCGTATATACTCGATTATAAGCCAACCTGAGTATAAGCCGAGACCGCTAATTTTACCACCAAAAACTGGGAAAACCTATTGACTCGAGTATAAACCGAGCGCGGGAAATGCATTTATCACAGACCCCCCAGTATAAAGCCAGAAAGCCCCCAGTAGTATATAGCCAGCAAGTCCCCAGTAGTATACCGCCAGCCTGCCCCCAGTAGTATACAGGCAGCCTACCCCCACTAGCATACAGCCAGCCCTGCCTGCTCCCTGTAGTATACAGCCAGCCCTGCCTGCCCCAGTAGTATACAGCCAGCCCAGCCTGCCCCCAGTAGTATACAGCCAGCCCAGCCTGCCCTGGTAGTATACAGCCAGACCAGCCTGCCCCAGTAGTATGTATATAGCCAGCCCAGCCTGCCCCCAGTAGTATACAGCCAGCCCAGCCTCCTCCCAGTAATATACAGCCAGCCCAGCCTTCCCCCAGTAGTATACAGCCAGCCTAGCCTGCCCCCAGTAGTATACAGCCAGCCCAGCCTGCTTCCTGTAGTATACAGCCCGCCCAACCTGCCTCCTGTAGTATACAGTCAGCCGCACGTAGTATACAGCCAGCCCAGCCTGCCCCCAGTAGTTTACAGCCAGCCTACCCCCAGTAGTATAAAGCCAGCCCTGACTGCCCCCTTTAGTATGCAGCCAGCCCAGCCTGCCCCCAGTAGTATACAGCCAGCACAGCCTGCCCCCTGTAGCATACAGCCCGCCCAACCTGCCCCCTGTAGTATGCAGTCAGCCCCATGTAGTATACAGCCAGCACAGCCTGCCCCCTGTAGCATACAGCCAGCCCAGCCTTCCCCCAGTAGTATACAGCCAGCCTAGCCTGCCCCCAGTAGTATACAGCCAGCCCAGCCTGCTTCCTGTAGTATACAGCCCGCCCAACCTGCCTCCTGTAGTATACAGTCAGCCGCACGTAGTATACAGCCAGCCCAGCCTGCCCCCAGTAGTTTACAGCCAGCCTGCCCCCAGTAGTATACAGCCAGCCCAGCCTGCCCCAGTAGTATACAGCCAGCCCAGCCTGCCCCCAGTAGTATACAGCCAGCCCAGCCTTCCCCGTCTAGTATACAGCCAGACCAGCCTGCCCTCAGTAGTATACAGCCAGACCAGCCTGCCCTCAGTAGTATACAGCCAGCCCAGCCTTCCCCCAGTAGTATACAGCCAGCCCAGCTTGCTCCCAGTAGTATACAGCCAGCCCAGCCTGCTCCCAGTAGTATACAGCCTGCCAAACATGCCCGCAGTAGTATACAGTCAGCCCAGCCTGCTTCCAGTAGTATACAGCCAGCCCAGCCTGCTCCCAGTAGTATACAGCCCGCCAAACATGCCCCCAGTAGTATACAGTCAGCCCCATGTAGTATACAGCCAGCCCAACATGCCCCCAGTAGTATACAGCCAGCCTGTCCCCAGTAGTATATAGCCAGCCCTGCCTTCCCCCTTTAGTATACAGCCAGCCCTGCCTGCCCAGTAGTATAAAGCCAGCCCAGCCTGCCCCCAGTAGTATACAGCCAGCCCAGCCTTCCCCGTCTAGTATACAGCCAGACCAGCCTGCCCCCAGTAGTATACAGCCAGCCCAGCCTGCTCCCAGTAGTATACAGCCAGCCCAGCCTGCCCCCTGTAGTATACAGCCCGCCCAACCTTCCCCCTTTAGTATACAGGCAGCCCCATGTAGTATACAGCCAGCTCAGCCTTCCCCGTCTAGTATACAGCCAGATCAGCCTGCCCCCAGTAGTATACAGCCAGCCCAGCCTGCTCCCAGTAGTATACAGCCAGCTCAGCCTGCCCCCTGTATTATACAGCCGCCCAACCTTCCCCCTTTAGTATACAGTCAGCCCCATGTAGTATACAGCCAGCTCAGCCTGCCCCCTGTGGTATACAGCCGCCCAACCTTCCCCCTTTAGTATACAGTCAGCCCCATGTAGTATACAGCCAGCCCAGCCTGCCCCTAGTTGTATACAGCGAGCTCAACACTAAAAAAAAAAAAACCATCGCTGCTCCCCCAATGTCAGCGCATCTCCCCTTCTTTCTTCCGCGCACGTCTTCTGTCTTCTTCTGTCTTCGGTAACATCCTGCAGGACGCCGGCCCCCAGTAGTATACAACCAGCCCAGCCTGCCTCCAGTAGTATACAGCCAGCCTGCCCCCAGTAGTATACAGCCAGCCCAGCCTGCCCCCAGTAGTATACAGCCAGCCCTGCCTTCCCCCTTTAGTATACAGCCAGCCCTGCCTGCCCCAGTAGTATACAGACAGCCCAGCCTTCCCCGTCTGGTATACAGCCAGACCAGCATGCCCCCAGTAGTATACAGCCAGCCCAGCCTGCTCCCAGTAGTATACAGCCAGCCCAGCCTGCTCCCAGTAGTATACAGCCAGCCCAGCCTGCCCCCTGTAGTATACAGCCGCCCAACCTTCTCCCTTTAGTATACAGTCAGCTCCATGTAGTATACAGCCAGCCCAGCCTGCCCCCAGTAGTATACAGCGAGCTCAACACTAAAAATAAAAAAAAAACATCGCTGCTCCCCCAATGTCAGCGCATCTTCCCTTCTGTCTTCCGCGCCCGTCTTCTGTCTTCCTCTGTCTTCGGTAACATCCTGCAGGATGCGGACACGCTCTTCCCGGCCGGCAGGCGCATAGTATGACGCGGCCGCTGCTCACGTCACACTATGCGCCGGCCGTGAAGAAACATGGTCGCACCCTGCAGGATGTTACCGAAGACAGAAGTTGAGGATTTTTAGCACATTTTTTGTGCTGAAAAACTCAGCTTATACACGAGTATATACACTTATTTGAGGCTGATATGCTTGAAAAATCCTCTGCTGGAGCACTGATGGATCTTTCAATATACTGTATGCTGGCAGTCCCTGGGATACGTACAAGAGAGGTTCTGTAGCTTTGTTCTTAGGTTGAATTTGTATTTAATTCGGAAATGTATATTTTATAATTGTAACTCCAGACTCCAAACTTTTTTGGTCTCTGTGACAAATGGATTTTAAAAAGGAACCAGGATTAACAATACAACTCAATTGCAGACACCTTTGATAACTGTTACAGCTGATCTTTGTAGCCTGGAGCTAAAGTACAGTAAATTACCAACATCCAGAGGGTCAGTCTGTTACAAGGGGTTGTCTGTAAGTCAGGTGTTCTTAAGTTGGGGACCGCCTGTATTGTCCATTGATAAGCAGTGATCACTGGTACAAGCTGAAACAGTTTTTGAATAAAATCTGCTAGGCAGTTACAGTAAGTAGAGTCGAAGGTGAATTCTGTTTGAAGGTTATTTTAATGAAACATAATGGAACAATACTGGAGGTCAAGCTTTTATTCAGGCAAAATGTGTCAGGTTTAAAATATGTAAACTGGAATTACACAAAAACATTCAAAAAACCTTGGTCCCGCCACATACTGAGCTTAGACATCCTAAATCAAATTAAATATTATAAAATAAAATATTCCCCAATAAAATCCCCAGACTATATATACAAACCATTGCACACTAGGGAATTAATTTATAATGGTCATTGTGAGTTAATTTGGGAAAAATATAAAAAATACTATACATTACATAACTTTAACCCCCCCCCCCAAAAAAAAAATAAAAATTAATTATTTTTTTTATTAACTAAAATGTATGGTATTATATAAAAAAGGAAGTAATACTGGTCACAAAGGGGTTAAAATGTGTATTGCACAGAAGGGGGCTGATTTTTCTTGAATTGATTGATATAGTTGGTAACCTCCCTCAAGCATCTTAGAAAAGATGATACCCAAAGTTGCATGCTGTTGGTTAAAGCAGGTAGGATGACTAACAGACCACATGTGGTTCATGTCCTACCTTCTAGTTCTCATATATACTATATAATATGGCACCTTTTTTCAATTTAGATTAAAAATGAGATCACAGAAAATATGTGATGTACAGGAAGGAGTGTTGAAAGGGTAAAATGGTACTTTTGGAGATGGACTGATGTACCAATAGAGCAGTTACCACAGTTACAGCTAAAATCTGTAATGTGCAAAGGGTCCTTCTACTTTTATAGGGTTTGTAAAATCATTACCACATGCTGTTATATCACTAGCCAAAAACTGATGAAAATATGCCAAAATATACATGACATTACCAAGGACGTTAGCATAAATGTATAAGCCCATCTTTAAGGATTTCTTTTAAATGTAATCCTAAATTAAAAAAATACACAATACCAGCTACATAGAAACTAATGCATAATTAGTCTGGTTCTGATGCCTAGAAATACTATAACAGAATCTCAATAGTTTAATACACTGTAGTTTAACGCCTTCCCGGGGTTGGGAATGGCGCACTGCCATATTGGATTCAATAGCCGCAGCGATCAGTTGCTATGACAGTTGGTATTCTATGCTAGACTCCCAGGCTGTCATTCAGACTAATCTTAAAGGCCTCTTACACAATTGCATTTTTCCCGTGCACATTCTGCGCATACTTTTGACGTGCACTCTTTCACACTTGCGTTGCAGAGCACCTCAGAGTCTGATCAAGGTGCGATCAGGGTTTGGTCAGTGAAAAACTCATTCAGTTTTCTGTCAGAGTTTGTTCAGTGTCTCAGTTTTTCACGCGTGTTTTCAATGTGTTTTTCAAGCGCAGATAACGCATGTGAAAAGGACTCAGGACTGAACTCTATCTTTTCTACGGCAATTAATATGTGAAAAACGCATTGCACTTGCATTGGACTTGCATGTGTCTCAGAGTGCAATGCATTTTTGATGCATCGCCATAGACTTGTATGGTTCATTTTTCTTACACGTTACTTACAAAAGTAGAGCATACCGAGATTTAAACGCTCGTTAAAAAAAATGTGCATGTGTGCGTTAAAAAAAATACAAGTATGAAAAAGCCTGTTGATTAAAATGGGTCAGAGTGCAATGCAAGTTCTGTACGTCAACAGCACATGCAGAACACACGCGTGAAAAAAGTGTGAAAGGGGCCTAAGTGTCTGCCTCCTTAGAGATCACGAGCAACGCTGCCATATAATGCAACACTGCAGTATATGGTACAAGCGATCAGACACCTAAGGGATAAAGTACCCTTGGGGGCTAAAAAATAGAAATAAAAGCAAACACAAATAAAATAAACAAAATAAGTTTAAATCACCTCCCTAAAACTGATATAAAATATAAATAAACAAAATCATAAACATGTTAGGTATCCCCATATGCCAAAATATCTGAGCTCTCAAAATATAAAAATGTTTTTCCTGGCATTGAACCCCGTAATAGAAAATAGTGCCTAAATGTTCAAACTGACATTTTTTTGCCATTTCACAACACATAACAATTTTTGTAAAAAGGGACCAAAAGGTCATACAGTGCTCAAAATGGCAGAAATGAGACCATACACAGTATGTATGCTGTAGTGTTATTGGCATCAAAGATGGCAAAATGAAGAATTTTTTTTTCATACGCAAGGTTTACATTTTTTATAATCTATTAAAACATATTAATATCCATAGAAATTTGGTATCCTGTATAATCATAACAATCCAAGGAATAAAGGGGAGATATCATTTGGAATGAAAAGTGAAGGGCTTAAATAGTGAACCTGCAAGAAAGTGGTGCAAATGTGCTTTTTTTGTCAATTTCACCACAACTTTTCACAACACAGCATGCAATATTAAATACCATCACTGAAAATTACAATGTGTTACACAGTAAACAAGCGCAGTACACTGATAAATAAAAAAAATCATGGATTTTTGAAGGTGGGGAGCAAAAACATTAAACAAAAATGAAAAAGGGGC
Source organism: Engystomops pustulosus (assembly GCF_040894005.1). Lineage (NCBI taxonomy): Eukaryota > Metazoa > Chordata > Amphibia > Anura > Leptodactylidae > Engystomops > Engystomops pustulosus. Next base: position 99,783,175 of record NC_092412.1, on the reverse strand, counting down.
AAATCGCTAAGGGGACTAAAGTTAGGTAAACATCTTTAGTTGATATATCTTTTTGACATGTGAAATGAGATGTAAATTCTGATAATGATTTATTTGAGTCCATGTCTGCCCAATTAAAAAAAAAAAAAAGTACATGCTAGTTCCTGAAGTTAAAGGATTTATAACTTTCCAACTAGAGCCAGTGATACTTCTTATTTAAGTACTGTTAGTTATTAGCAGAAAGCTTCTAAATTTAAGGAATTAAATATCAAATCTTTTATTATTTCACACTTGAAAAGGTATTTTTTTTTAAGCCATCACCCCCTCACTTTATGTTCATGGTCTTTCAATATATCGGAAATACATTCCTTTCAAGTAAAATTCAATGCCTTATGATTATGGAACAAAGAGCTGAGAATAAAAAGAGCTCTCCCGTAATGTTTTATGTTATTTCACTCATTCTAGAAATTATAGAAATGAATTAAACGCAACATGATTTCATGAACATTTAAAGTAAAAATAAACGACGATAAAGTTACATAAAGTTGTTTTCCCCAACTTGTCTTTATTCATTTTCCCGAGTGAAGAAAGTGATGTCTAACTTTTTCCAACTCATTATAATCTGTCAAACTAGAGAAGAGGTTCAGTACCATTGCAATTCTATTAAATCTGTTCAGTGTCTGAGGAAAAGTAGGAAATACTTTAGCACATTGGAACTGCATGGGCACAATGAAGTGTCTGGCATGAAGTGTCTGGCAGTTGTTTGTATTCACTTTCTGAACTGGAATAAGGTTTGGTACGTACAGACACTCACCTCTTTATTAAGTGACCAGTGTGGATAAGGAACACCAACTATCACTTTACAGAAATAAGCAAAATGCTGAAGAAACTTTCAAACATACCTTGGAAAACATCAAGTGTTTTCAATATAGGGCTAATCAATGTTGTGTTGGGGTGGTCTTCAATTGGACCTTTAGTTGTACTGGGCTATCCTAATTGAAGAAAGCTCAAGCTAAGACATTACCACACAGAGACAGAATATTTCTGAAGAGCACTTAATTTATTTAGTTTAAGCTTTTTATCCACTCAAATCACATGATCTATAACAATAGCATATTTCCATATAGTCATTTTTAATATATTATCATTTAACAATTATAATAATTAGCATATATTTATAATAATTCTTGTAGCTGATCGTGTGGCTAAGATATTTCTTGTAAATGATAGTAAAAATAAGAGCTGAGACTAGCACATATGGACCTATTTACATATAGAAAATGTATATTGAGTGTCATTTCTGAGAAATGGGAGATATCCAAAAAAGCAAAGCTTTATCTCATAACATGGCATCTAGAATATCAAATTATACTCTAGATCATCATAGCAGAACTTTCAAGGTCTTCCTTTAAGCCATTTGACTAAACACTTGATATTGAACAAGTCTCCTTGCATGTTTTCCTGAGCTATTACAAAAATATATGAAGTTAATGAATGAGAATGGAAGAAAACAATATGACCACTGAACATAAAAGGGAATTCAATAATCATGATAGGACATTTAGAAAAAGGGCCTCAATCTAACATTCCCCCATTTTGAGATGAACAGCCATATTCCAGAAATGTCCATAAGTATTTCAGGAAAGATAAGATTTCCTGTAAGTCTTTTTTATTTACATGCTTCAGTTCTTTTGCCAGATTCCTTATGAACAGAGACTGGGATCTTTGACATCCTCAATTAGTGGGATTTATCTTGGTAGTCATCTTTATCTAAGTCTTCCATCGTCATGTAGGTTTTAATTGTGAATGCAAGATACAATGCAACATGTAAGAAATAGAAAATAATGATTTCCATGAATAACATACTCTTTATAGGTTTTTAATCGCAAAGTAATGCTAAAACAAATGTATAGAAAACAAAAAGAAAACCAAATCCTTTGTAGAAAACGGCGCAACGGTGCAAGAGAGACAAAAACGGATAAAAGTCCAATATCCAAAGGCAGAAATACAAAAATACAAATACAGCAACGTCCTCCGTATGTATTAAGTATTATTGAATAAAACAGTCAATGGGGAAAAACACAGTACCTCTCCATTTCCAAACACATATACCCGAGTAGAGGCCAAAAAAACCCCTTATTTGCGTGTTATCCCCTTTGGTGTAGTGTTATTTTCAACTCGAAATGCCCGTGGATCCTGCGGCTCCCACTGGAATACGGTGCAAGTGTCCGGTCTTTCAACTTGGAAACTTAACTCCTTCAATGTTGGTTCCGCTCTGGTCCGGAGAGGGAACACTTCAAATCTATTCACCGGTCAGGGAAGAGAAAACACACAATAGTGCAATAGGGTTTTTCATAAAAAAACTTCTCCTTTTATTTCATGTACTCACAAGAATCTTCAAATAAAAAGGCCTTATAAAAATAGAGCGGTTGCACGTTCGACATTAACAATAAATCCAATTAACATTTTTATCAATACCTTTCACACATAGAATAGATTTAAAGCCATATAAGACTTAACCTCTTTTTGTAACTCATCTGGCACTTCCTCTTGGTACCCAATCTTTTTACTCTGTGCTTAATTATCCCACCTTGTATCAAAGGAAGCTTAAGGCCATCAGATGGTGTGAGTGGGGGGGGGGGGCATGGCCTGATCAGCTGCACGCCAAGCTTTCCATCTGCCTGGTAGTTAGTCTGATCAAGCCATATAATAATACAGTCACATCATGACGCCACCATCGCAACAACATAAATAGAATCATTCTGGTAATAAAGAAAGGCCAATGTTACCAATGATATTGCTGTACTAGGAGCAAATATAGTGATGAATACGGTATTAACGCTATTCAGAGAGGAATATTACCTCCATATACTGATTAACAATACCTCCATACAGTGACAATAGTTCTAAGTAGAGTCAGGGACTGGGGATCTGTGATAATTTAGCCTGCTCATGGATTAAAGATTGCTGTCTTAACCCCTTTTCTGTTTTTGAATTTCCATTTTTCACTCCCCACCTTTTAAAATCTATAATTTTTTTGTTTTTCAAAGTAAAGAGCTCTGTGATGACTTGTTTTCTGCATAATAAATTGCACTATATAGTGACAGTATTTAAAATTCCATGCCAAGTACTAGGAACCGGGAAAAAAATTCCAAATGCAGTGAATTTTTTTTTTTGCGCGCTTTTCCAGGGTTTGGTTTTTCCGGCTTTCACCGTGAGCCCAAAATGACACGTCTCATTTATTCTTTTGGTACGATCAAGGGGATACTAAATGTATATAGGTTTAATAATGTTTTCATACATTTACAAAAATAAAACCTCCTATACAAAACAAATATTTATTTTTCCATTTTCTGGCACCAACTTTTTCATACTTCAGTGTACGGAGCTGTTTGTGATGTCATTTTTTTCCAAGTTGAGATGTTTTCAATGCTACCATTTGATGGACTGTTTGGTATTTTGAACACTTTTTTCCATTACAGGGTTAAAATACCAAACTAATACATGGTAAATACAAAGAAGGGGCATAGTGAAGGAATCGGGACTCCAATTTGGTAGTGGTCTGTAGGGCAAAGTGGCTGTTGTGGAGTGGAGGCTGTGGGCACTGAACAGCAAAGATAAATAAGTGGATTTGGGATCACCCATATGACAGCTGTTTATCACATATTTACTTGCCTCTGTCATCACCTGTAAGAGGAGACCAGTGAAGCAGCATAGCACCACAGTTACATTGCACATACACTGCTTGCTGTGAAGCTGTGGGGTTGTGCTAGCATCACTGGCAGCCTTATGCAGGTGAAGAGAGCTGCATACAGAGGCTAGTATATATGCTGGTGCTGTCTCACTTAGACAAAACTAGTGAGAGCAGAGCCAATCAGCTTCAGGCTGCAGTGGGACAGATCATTGGAACTCTTGGTGCGCCACAATATTTCCTGCCTGGCCATAGCTCCAATGATAAACTTTGAAAAGGTTGTGGAGATGGTATACATGCCCACAGAGAGGGCTCTGCTTGCCCTCTCTGGCATGCGGGCCATAGGTTCGCACCACTGTCCCAAACTCTACATGGGAGGAAAGCAGTGATAGTTTAGAGTTGCAATTGATTCAGAGTTGAATCTACAGCCAAAGTGTTTGTTAAGATGAACTAGACATGGCTCCAATGCCAGCGTGTGAATAATTTAGTAGAGAGATAAATACAAAATTACCTGAATTTAGACTAGAAATTGTCAAATTCTGTATTACCAGTGAGGTGCCACATGGGTCAGTATTGTGGACACTTTTTAATATTTTTGTTAAGGGCCTCACAGAGGGTTTGATGATACCAAACTCTGTAAATTAATTAATACAGAGGGGGATAGTCAAATATTAGGCATTTGTGGAAACTGGAGTTCTGGGCTGACAAATGACAGATGAGTTTTAATGTAGATAAATGTAAGGTGATGCACTTGGGTTGAGAAAATGGTAAATTTCTTGGTAAAACTGATGAAGAAAAGACTAGGGTGTATTGATGGATAGTTAACTCAATTTTAGTAATTTAGTGTCTGGCATCAGCTGCTAAAGCAAATAAAATTATGGGATGTATGAGGCAGAAATTCTCATGATAACAACATAGTTTTGCCCTTCTACAAATCACAGTGTAACAAGCAGTGTGTTGTGAACCCACCGTGCTATGCAACTGGTTTGACTTTGGGCCACACACAAAGGGCATTATCCAGGGATCTGAACTTTGCTGCAGAGAGATTGCAAGGCGATAGCAGTGTGGATAGCAGTTGGCATAGAGACAACGGCACAGGTTACCAAGGGGTCAGGCAGAGCTGGTTGTCAAAGTCAGTCCGAGTCGAGGCAGGCAGCATACAAGCAGAAACCTAAACAAGCCCAGAGACAGCACTGGTTCAGAAAACAGATGGGAAGACAAGCAGATTCAGATACCATGCAGCAAGTTAGACTTAACTAACAACCTTGCTCAGGTGCGGAGAATAGGGCATGCTGGACTATGTGACAGGAGGCGCTTGCTGATATCCAGGGACAACCTAGCTGAGAAACACCCTGCACCTTTAAGTAGGAGAGAGAGTTGCCCGCTTCTTAAAGGAGCTGAAGCATGGCCAGACACGAAGGCTGAAGGCAAGCCTGCGACAGGGAATGCAAATAAGGGGCAGAACCCTTTGCCAGCGTTACTCATAGGCCAGACCACACATGGAATATTATGTACAATTTTGGGCACCAGTGTATAAAAAGCACATAGTACAACTGTAGCAGGTGCAGAGGAGAGCAACCAAGATTATTAATGGGATTGGTGAACTAGAATACAATGACAGATTACTAAATGTGGGGAAATTTAGCTTAAATAAAAGAGGACTTAGGGGATACCTCCTTACAATGTACAATCTGAATGGGCAGTACAAGGATGTCACTTAAAGATCTTTTTATGCCTAGGCCTTTGACCAATGGGGCATCTATATCTCTATATCTAGAGGAGAGGCGATTCTACCATCGCCATAGACAGGTATTCTTTACTACAAGAGCATTGAGACTATGGAACTCTCTGCCACAAGATTGTGTAATGGCTGATAATTTGAACACATTCAAGAACATGTAACCACAGTGCGAGGAGGGATTTGTGTTGTTTTCATTGCTTCTTCAATCCTTTATGCCTTTTGTTGTTATATTTTTAAATACCTTATCCAGCTTGTTTTGAGCAGGGCACCATTTTTCAGCCTTATAACCCTTATTAACCCCATTTTTGGGTCCCTATTGATTTCTGTATTTAACTGTCACTAGTTACAATATATATCCATATACTGTATATAAACTCTTGATGATGAATCCTAGTGTTATTTGACTCCGATATATGTCCACATATTGTTTATGGACTCTTGACAATAATTTCTAGTGATATTAGATTACATTAAAAATCAACATAAAGTACTGTAGATAGACAACATTTTTTGTTTGTAATATTCATGTTTGTTGCATTATTGCTGGTAAACACTTTAAGTAAATAAACTGAGGCATTGAAAGGGATATGAATTATGATAGCCATCCTAGCTGCAGAGATATTAGAAATCATCACTATAAAATTGCAGAGGAAGATTTATCACACTAAGCATCAAAAAATAACCTTGGAATTGTGAGCTATAGCATCTCATTGTAAGAAATGAGAATCCCATGGATATTATCACAATAGCTGCTGATGATGACCAATGGATTCCTACAATATTTGGAGCTATTAGGATGGTGGTTCATTGATTATAAGACAATGATCAGACAATTACAAGTACACATTTAGACAAGTCTTATGCCAGATTTATCAAAATGTTTGATTTAGAATGAAACATGTGTTGTAGTTAAGACTGTCTAGTCATACTGTGCACATCCTAATATTTAGTGCAGAAAGTTCAGCATTTAGGTCAACATTTTTTCCCACACCTTAGGCCACATTCCCTTACCTTTAAATGTCTAAATAGTTACGACTTTGAATGTACATTATTCCCTTAACCCCATAGCGCAATAAGACGTACCCTTACGTCTTTCTGCGCATGGGGGAGTATGAAGAGGGCTCACGGGCTGAGCCCTCTTCATACTCACCGGGCATTTGCTTCATAATGAAGCAAATGCCCGTCGCTAGCACCCGCGATCGGTGCTTGCGCCAATCGCAGATGTTAACCCTTTGATCGCCGCCGGCAAAGGTGCCAGCGGCATTAACGAGAGCCGGCGGCGCGTGGGAGTCACCGGGGAGCGGCGATCCGTTGTCATAACAGCCTCAGATCATACAAAGATCCGAGGCTATTATGATCGAGGGTATCTATTACAATGTGCGATCTGCTCATTGTAATAGATGTTATGCAAAATCCCCATATACTGCCATACTGTAGTGCCCGATCTATCAAAATATAATAACCGTTTTTGACTGCGTTTAACCCCGTAGCGGAAAATAGCACCCAAAGTTGCAAATAGCATTTTTTTGCCATTTTGAAAAATAGAAAAAATTCTATAAAAATTGATCAAAAGGTCGCATTGAAAGCATTGAAAACATCATCAGAAGTTGCAAAAAATGACACCACCGACAGCTCCGTACACTGAAATATGAAAAAGTTATTAGCGCAAGAACACGGCAAAATAAAGAATTCTTTTTCTGTACAGGAGGTTTTAATTTTTGTAAATGTATGAAAACATTATAAAATCTATACAAATTTGGTATCCCCGTGATCGTATTGACCCAATGAATTAAATAGACCTGTCATTTGGGGCGCACAGTGAAAGCTGTAAAAACCAAGCCCACAAGAAATGGCGCAAATGTGTTTTTTCATCATTTTCACTGCATTTAGAATTTTTTTCCCGCTTCCCAGTACACGGAATATTTAATACCATTACTATGAAGTGCAATTTGCTACGCGGAAAATAAGCCATCACACGGCTCTGTACATGGAAAAATAAAAAAAGTTATAGATTTTTGAAGGTGGGGATTGAAAAATAAAAACGCAAAAACGTAAAAGGTCCTGGTCCTTAAGGGGTTAATGACCAGGCCCTTTTTAGTTTTTTGCATTTTTATATTTTGCTCCCCACCTTAAAAAACCTGTAACTTTGTTTAGTGTTCCATGTAAAGAGCTGTGCGAGGGTTTTTTTTTTTAAACATTAATTTGTATTGCTTTTTCCGGAAAAAGAATACACATAAAATGCAAATAACATTGATTCACAAAGAGGTTTCGTGGTCAGTGTATCTATACACAATTTTCACAGGAAATATAAATATAACAGTAAGAACAGTAGAATGGATAAGAAGGCAACCAATGTGGGTATATAAAAGTCAAGTCTGTGTATTCTAGGAATTTGTACAGTTAGACATTAGTCGTATTGTATGAAGAACTAAGCCATATACCCCAGTTGTTTAAGCAGCTGGGTACCTTATGTAAGCAGTGGGCGATTTTTTTTTTTCGTACAGTTTCATTATTGAGCTTATAACCTCTATTAGAGGCAGTGGGGCAGGGTTTTTCCAGTATTTAGCTATTTTGATCTTGTCCACAATCAGGATTTCTGAGATCACTGTAAAGTGAGTGTGTGGGAAATCTTCCATATCTATGAAGAACAAAGCTTGAGAGGCCTAGTGGGAAGAGACATATTTTAGTTAGTAAAGCATTGATTGCTTCCCAGAAATTCATTCATGATTTTGCAGTTCCACCATATGTGTAGCATATCAGCATTAGGGTAACATATAGATTTGACATCGCCACCAGACCTGGGTGTTGTCCTGATAAATTCGTGACAGTCTATGAGGGGTGTAGTAAAAGCCATATCTTATCTTGATGGTATTTTCTAGGTGAGTAATGCACCTGGATATCTTAGAAGGGAATGCTAGTAACCATTACTTCTCGCCTATTGTGGTGTTTAGCCTATCAGACTATTTATTCAGGTGTGCTTAGTGTTGGGGATCAATAGGAATTTCATAATGTCAGTGTTTTCTGCGTTGAATTTGAACTTGGCTTTGTTAACACTATTCGGACAACCTGCTAACTTAAGACCTCAGCGAGTGCAGGTCCCGAGTCTACAGCGACATCTTTATACGTTGCTGCAGTTTTCTGCTGCTGCTGTGCTATCCGCGGGAGCAGGGCTCGGTCTCCGGGTGCCAGAGACACCCGGAAACACTAGGGAGAAGGGAGATGCGGTTCGTTACTGCTTCTCCCTTCTCCGCTCCTCACAGCATCGTGCTGAATGAGCGCGATGCATAGAGGAGCTAAACCGTCGCAGCCGCCGGCTCCATATACTCGGCAGTCACATGACTGCCAGGTCTAAAGGGGTTAATCAGAGTTGTTGGATCTAATAATGCCCAGTACAGCTCTCATCAGCACCATCAGTCACAGGTGGTCATTTCACCTGTAACTGAGGCTCGTTTAGATACCTCAGTTACAGGGGAAAACTTGTAAAAGAAAAAAAAATAGTAAAATTTAAAAAAAAAGTAAAGATGTCCCCCATGGGTCTTTTATGACCTCATAGGGGACATATAAAGTAAAAACACACACACAAAAAAATATATTTATAAATATTTATAAAATTACAATGACATATCCCCATATAATAAAAAAATAATTCCCCTGCTACACTACAAAAATCATTACCATAGTCATCCTGTTTGCCTGAGACAATACATATTATTTATATATTATTTATCAAAATGACCAAAACAAAATGGGAAATTCAGTAATAATGTTAATTTTGAGTTCATTTGAAAATTTACAAAAAAGTACTATAAATTACAAAAAAGCCTTTTTTAACCCAAAATAAAAATGACAAAAAATGTTTAAACTTTTATTACCTTTTTAACTAGCTCTATGTGGTAATGGTTTTAAATTCCCGTTTTGTTTTAATAAGTCTCCGAGATTTCCTGTGGTGTTTGGCAATTGCGTGGGTTTTCTGCCTAACAAATTGCACTTCACAGCATTTAATATTCTATGCTATATACTGGGAAGCAGGAAAAAATTCTAAATGCAGTGAAATTGGTAAAGAAATTTGACATGGATACTATTTTTTTGGGCCTGTACAATCACGGAGATACCAACTTTATATAGGTTTTATAATGTTTTCATACATATACAAAATGTAAAGCTACTGTATGAATAAAATCTTCATTTTGCCATCTTCTAGTGCTAATAATTTTTTCATACTTCAGTGTACGGAGCTGTGTGGGATGTCATTTTTTGAGACTTTTGATGTTATGTTTAATGTTTATTTATGTTTATATCAGTTCAAGGGAAAAGAGCGTTATTTAATTTTTTTTTTTTTCATTTTTTAAACTTTTTTAACAATTTTTTTACTATTTTTTAGACCCCCTAGGGTACTTTAACTGATGAATCCAATAGTAGACCAACACTACAGTATGGCGGTATATGGAGATTTTCCACATCATGTATTACAATGTGCAAACCGCACATTGTAATACACAGTGTGAAATGAGCCTTTTTGTGACCTGAGGCTGTAATAACAACAGATCGAAGTTCCCTGATGACGTCACGAGGAGCGACAATCTAAGCCAATAGATGACGGCATCCACACAAAGGGTTAACACTAGCTAGCACTGATCACAGGTGTTACCATGGGTGTATGCTGCAATGTGCAGCAAACATTCACCAGCTATGGAAAGGGCTCAGTCCTTGAGCCCTCTCCAAACACCTGCTGCCAACACATGAATAATAAAAAATCTATGAGGAATGCTATATAACTGAATCATTATATTAGACACATGTACTACACCAAACAGGGTAAGAACATTCAGAGCAAATTTGTGTGTAAACCATAATTCTGCTGCTATACTTCTATTATTTATTATCTGCTGCTATACCCTAGCATTAATTACTAATTTACACACAGAATATTGCACATCAACATTGCAACCATAAAATGTAATAAAAAGGTTAGTCACAATTCAGAAAAAAATTACAAAAACATTAAATATCACTGAAAAATTAACAGTACTATATACAATTCAACACTGGCCAAGCCATTTATTTCATTGACTTGCATAGCATTTTCAATATTATATATGACTGCTAAAAAGTGGAACTTTCATACCGTAGATGGAATGATAATGCACTGCACTTACTCTGAAAGGATCTAAATTGACTAGGATTAGCCATGTTTTTACAGGGAATTATGGAGTTAGAAAGAAAAGATTTTTTTTGCCAGTTGCATTGAATGTACTGTAAGCTACAGAGGAACTGTTAAAGCAGCTTACATGCTTATATTTAGATAAAGCTCTCTTGGGTTATATCTCACATTACACTGATGTTGAAATCTTAATTAACACAATACAGAGAGAAAGAGACCTGCTGTGGACACAGCTTATGGTATGAGAATATTTTCTGAATGTCTTTGAGTATTAGAAATCCGAAATAGCCGCATAAAGCAGGTAGACAAATCATCCATCTATTTAGGTACACTAAAAAGAAAGAAAAACAATATTCAAATAGCAAGGGCTCTTCTTGTTTTAACAATATGTGATCTTTACTTAATTTTTAGAGCATTTACTGTGCCATGAAAATAACACACTGGGGGAATTCAATAAGACGGGCTGTTCTGAAGACAGAAAATCTAGATTTGCACCTCATTGTTAAAGAGGTATTCCTGTCTGTGCATTCACATTTGGTTTAATTAATCTGGAATATAGATACTTTTTTAAAATTGGATGTTATTAAAAAAATACCTGTGTGAAGATCATTTTCCATTAATGTAGCCATATTGTCCCTAAGAAATGAGATAGCTGCCCTTGGATATGACTACCCCCCATCAGTAGCCAGACATGTGCTATTAAAGGAAACCTACCACTGCTGATGGTAGGTATTAGATGTAAACACCAGGCACCAGCTCAGGGTGAGCTGGTGCCGGAGCTTACCTTTCCTAGTGTTTTAAACCACTATATCGCGGTTTAAACACATTTTGATGAACAGCCCCGAGGTAGCTTCGGCGCTGCGCGCGGCTGTGTGCGCGTGACGCCTCCGGCACCCCCTATGGAGGCGCGCAGCGCCGAAGCTACCTCGGGGCTGTTCATCAAAATGTGTTTAAACCGCGATATAGCGGTTTAAAACACTAGCAAAGGTAAGCTCCGGCAAGAGCTCACCCTGAGCTGGTGTCCGGTGTTTACATCTAATACCTACCATCAGCCGTGGTAGGTTTCCTTTAAGCCCTGTTTTACTATCTTTATTTAGAATTCATTACCACTGGGACATGCAGTAACTCCCAGCCATTTCATACGCAAAAACTATTTGTTTCTTTGTGCAATTACTCCAGCAGTGGTGGTCGTATGCAAGGAAAACAATCTTGTTTGTAAGGGACATCATGGTTACAATTATGGGAAATTATCTTCACACAGGTGCATTTTTTAAAAACATACAATTGAAGAAATTTCTGTATATGGCAGGTCAATTAAATAGTAATAGTACGGCGAGCAGCAGGTGCAGGTACATGGAGAGGGCTCCCGGGCTGAGCCCTCTACATAGCTGGTAAGTTTTTGCTGCATAATGCAGCAAAGACTTACCGGTAACACATGCTAATCGGTGATAGCATGGGCACTGCCATCTTGATGATGATCGCCGCTCCCCGGTGGCGTTACGGGGAGCGGCAATCATCATCAAGATGGCAGTGCCCATGCTATCATGTGATGTCCCTTGCTTGCCCACATCACCCTTTGCACACTCGTCCACTCCAGGCTCACCAGATGGATGGGTAATCCTATATCAGCAACTTATCTGTATTTATCTTGAGTGTGCTTTCGTTATTTGCTCTTGTTTGTGTCTTAACATGTGCATTATACTTGAGGGAACCATTAGTAGTGGACTTTGACACTGTATTGTGCCATACCAGCTCCCCTTTTGCAGATATAGTCTTCACAGGGCAAAAAACAGGCAACCGATTAGCATTTTTGTCTATATAGGGTCATGTGTTATGTATAGACCTATTGCGGTCATATACATGGGTCAAATTGTATGTACTTTTTGTACGTTTTAGGTGTTTTTAAGAACATGCATGTTTTGTTATGTGAATAATTATAAATAAATAAAGATTTGTATATAGACGTTGTTGGCCTATACACACTCCCTTTTGTTCCTTTCTTGGTCATGTACTTGTAATTAGAGTGTGGTGGCCCATTAAGGCACTTTGTCGAATATATTTTTGCTGTGCGGGTTTCTATCTTCCTTAGCACTGTAGTGGAAAATAGCGCCCAAAGTCAAAAATAGCACTTTTTTGCCCATTTGAAAAATATAAAAAATTCAATAAAAAGTAATCAAAAGGTCATACAGTCCTAAAAATGGTAGCATTGAAAGCGTCACCATTTTCACTGCATTTGGAATTTTTTTCCTGCTTTCCAGTACACGGCATGGAATATTCAATACCATCACCATGAAGTGCAATTTGTTACTTAGAAAACAAGCCCTCACACAGCTCTTTACATGTAAAAATGAAAAAGACCGGGAGTGAAAAATGGAAATGAAAAATTTAAAAAGGTCAGGGGTTAAAATATTCTAATTCTAATATTTCTAATTGTTACACAGTAATCATATCATAAATATTTGTGATATTGCTGAATATGTTTATCATATGTTATTGAAATCTTTAAGGGAACCTATCACCAGGAGACCCATTTTTAGCACTCCCCCAGTCCCCACAGAGCATAGTACATACACTGCCAAAGTTTTTTTGTATAGAAAATAGGTTATGTTATATTGTACCTTTCATTAGCATCTGCTGTGTGACTAGGCAGTTGTCAATTGGGAGGGGCTGGAAAGGAGCAGTCCCCCCCACCCTTGGGAAACATGTGACCTTTTCAAATATATGAATAACTCCCCACACTCGGGATTGGCTGTAGAGATGCAGGGGGCGTCGCTAAGCCCAGTGATGGGTGTTTTCATATATTTGAAAAGGTCACACGTAGAAGCTGTTCCCAAAGGGTGGGGGGAACTGCTCCTTTCCAGCTCCTCCCAAAAGGCAACTGCCTAGTCACACAGCACATGCTAATGACAGGTACAATATAACATATCTTTTTTTCTGTAAAACCAATTTTTAATACAAAAACACTTTGGAAATTATGAACTATGCTCTGTGCGGACTGGGGGAGTGCTAAAAATGGGTCTCCTGGTGACAGGTTCCATTTAAGATATACATAACATACTCCTAGAGGTAGTGACTTACACAGATAACACATGCCCCTTGTGACTATCTGCTCCTACTGGCAGGGTGCCAGGCAGGCTTACAACGATGATTGTCTTGAGAAAGAATACATTTTTAGCTAAAATCTAATTTTAGATATTCTATTGTGGAAATGGATTCTGAATACAGTATTGTCTAATTAAAGGAAAACACCAGAAGAGATAAAAATCTGTTTTAGACTGCTATGTTTTCTGGTACTCATCTGAGAGATTTTTACAGGAAAGTTAAAAGTCCTGCATTACCTCTTTCTTAAACCTGCCTACACAATTTGGGGAATTTATTATGGCTTGAATGACCTTTTGTCCTCCTTACATCAACCTCAAACCAAGTTATAGCACAATTCTATGCATTTCTGGAGCCTCTAAAAATATCAGACCCATACTGCGCCAGCAAGATGAATATCAAGACAGGCGCACAATACATCCTCTCATTATAAATTTGCCCCAAAGTATTTGATTTTACTGGAATCTTTTAAATTGTAAAGAATGTTTATGGATTTGTATCACAAATGAGGAACTGTTAAGCATGCATTAAGTGTTAAATGTGCATTCAATATAACGTCTTTGAAATTTGGAAAGGGTTCTTCATCCTCTAATCATTCGGATTACTTATGTTTTGGTAAAAATATTACATATTAATTGGTGCTGTTCAGTTGGTGGGAGGCACTTGCTTAGGAAACCCTATTAGCAGTGAACAGATTGGATAGCTTATAGAGACAGCATTCTATATGGCACAGTGCATGAGCTTTGTTGGATTTACACAGCTGTCAAATAAACTGTGCCCTGCTTGCTGTTTGATTTATTGCTGTTTGTTTCACCCAATGACAGATTCATATTCCAGATTGAATCTCATAATTGCCAGAGTAGACTAGAGATTGAATGTAAATTTACCATTTATTTTCACTCTATTTGCAAATTTGATAAAGGTCATAATGTATTTGAAAATGCAATAGTCAATGATTTTATACAATTAGATTTAGAAGCTTTTATTACTTCTGAAAATGACATTAATTTTGTAATGTCATTTTTTTCAAATTATGGAAAATTGCATTTAAGTCTCTAAGTACAGATGTCCTCCTAGACATTGTTTTAGTGCAGGCATTCATGGTTTTATGTTCAAATTTTTTTCTGAAAAAAAAAAAAAGCATGACAACATGGCCTCAAATGTCTCATCAACCTTCCAAATTGTACTAGTTATTTCACCCAGTGATCATAGTAATACTATCCTACCTCCATTAGCCAATCACCGAAGTGCCCTCTACATTTCTCCTTTAAACATATTGGGGCTCATTTACTAAGGGTCCGAATCGCACATTTTCGTCGGGTTTACCGAATATTTCCGATTTGCGGCCCGAATTGGTGCAGGATTTTGGTACCCATGATCGGATTGTGGCGCATCGGCACCGGCTTTCACACGACAGAAATTGGGGGGTGTGGCTGTCGGAAAATCCGCCGGATTCGGAAAAACCGCGGAATTTAAAAAAAAATTTGTGTCGCAAGAATAGCACTCACATGCACCAGGACTAAGCAGGTGAACTCCGGCGGACTTCAACGCAGCAGCAACACCTAGTGGATATCGGGCGCACGACCTTTGTGCACCATGGGATCGCGAATGGACCGGGTAAGTAAATTAGCCCCATTATCCCCCTATTATTCCTGTAATAAATTCTTTACATATTTGTTATCATTTCTATCTAGTTGTCCCAGCAGTTGCTTCTAACCTTTTACTCACAATAGTTCCTCCAGACAATAACTTTGAGATACTCTAAATAATAGGAACCACATCAGTCAAGGTCTATCATATAGCCTATGGAGTTGTAAAAGGGTACGGACTACACTATGTGCATGTGATGTGTGTATGACATGTGGGGGGCTATTCTCATTATTGAGGGTCTTGGAGGTGTGCTTGGGTTCAATTCTTTTTCTCTTCTAGATCTTTTTATGCTCTGGAAAATGTTGAAATCAATGCCCTCTTACTAAAAAAAGCAAAAAACACCCATGCAATAGATTTAGCCTAACAGATCTACCGTATATACTCGAGTATAAGCCGACCCGAGTATAAGCCGAGCCCCCTAATTTTACCACCAAAAACTAGGAAAACCTATTGACTCGAGTATAAGCCGAGGGTGGGAAATGCATTGGTCACAGACCCCACCAGTATATAGCCAACCAGCCCCCTATAGTATACAGCCTGCCCCCAGTTGTATACAGCCCAGCCCATCTTGCCCCCAGTAGTATACAGCCAGCCCATCTTGCCCCCAGTAGTATACAGCCCAGCCCAGCTTGCCCCCAGTAGTATACAGCCAGCCCAGCTTGCCCCCAGTAGTATACAGCCAGCCCAGCTTGCCCCCAGTAGTATACAGCCTGCCCCCAGTAGTATACAGCCTGCCCCCAGTAGTATACAGCCAGCCTGCCCCCATGTAGTATACAGCCAGCCCCATGTAGTATACAGCTTGCCCCATGTAGTATACAGCTTGCCCCCAGTAGTATACAGCCAGTCCCCAGTAGTATACAGCCACCTCAGCCTGCCCCCAGTAGTATACAGCTTGCCCCCAGTAGTATATAGCCTGCCCCCAGTAGTATACAGCTTGCCCCCAGTAGTATATAGCTTGCCCCCAGTAGTATACAGCACCCCAGCCTTCCCAGTGTAGTATACAGCCCAGCCCAGCCTGCCCCCAGTAGTATACAGCCTGCCCCGTGTAGTATACAGCCACCCCAGCATAAAAAAAACTTATATACTCACCCTTCGGTGGCCCCGATGCGCAGCGCTGCTCCCCCAATGTCCGCGCGGCTCGTCTTCAGGCTTCTGTGCCCGTCTTCCTTCTTCTGCGGGGCGCTGCCATTGCTCTCTCCCGGGGCGGCGCCACTGCTGACGTCATGCTAGGCGCCGCCCGGGAGAAATACAATGGCGGCGCCGAGCAGAAGAAAGAAGACGGGCACAGAAGCCTGAAGACGAGCCGCGCGGACATCGGGGGAGCAGCGTTGCGCATCGGGGGCCACCGGAGGGTGAGTATATAAGTTTATTTATTTTTTTAAAGTAATTTTTATTGACTGAATCGTATTGACTCGTGTATAAGCCAAGGGGACGTTTTTCAGCACATTTTTTGTGGTGAGAAACTCGGCTTATACACGAGTATATACAGTAGTTAAAAAAACATTTAGCACGTTAGAAACTATCTACTAAATAGACAGCATATGGCTCTTTTTAAAGCCTCTAATTCAATTTTAAACATAAATGAAAGATGAAATCGTTTTGTATATAATTTGTATACAGAGTCTTATGAATAGATTTTTAATATTTTTTTGTAAAAAGATAAAATAATAATATATAAAGGCAAGTTTGCTACATTCACAAAAGAGGAGTAAAATATGTTTTAGTATAAATCAGCTGTGAAGGTTTATATTTCTTTTAGAATCTGAAAATACAAATATGATTTCTTTTGTGACAATATTTTCCATCAATGTTCCGGTTCTTTTTACTTTCATGTAAATGTAAAGTAGCCTGTATGAACCTTTTCCAATCTTCTGCAATTCAGGATGCATGAACCTGCATTCAAATGACTATAGTCAATGACTAGAATTATTTTATTCGTATGTGTATGTATAAAAGGAAAATAATTAGCTTTTTTTATACAGATATGAATGTGTCTCTAAGATTTAGCCATTTATTATTTAATCATAAAATTGTGTTCTGTTTCATTACAAATATGTATTTCTAATGCTAAAATTAATCAAAAACTGTCTTGTGGGTTTGTGTTTGCAACTCTTAAACAAACCTACCCTACCTATATACTCAAGTATAAGCCGAACTGAATGTAAGCCAAGGTTTCAGTATATAGCTAGCCGGCTCCTGCACCAGTTTTTAGCCAGCCAGTCTGTCCCCAGTATATAGCCAGCCAGCCTGCCCACAGTATATAGCCAGCCAGCCCCTGCCCCAGTTTTCTTCTATCCAGCAGTTGCAGGTCTGTGCGATGCCTAGTATAAACTGAGTTCAGGTTTTTAAGCACATTTTTTGGGCTGAAAAACTGGGCGTACACTTGAGTATATATATGGTATATGGTAGGAACACATAGTACAAGAAAGACTTGTTTTAAAGTTAGTCTTTAAATATATTTTATTTTGCTTCCTTTGTCTCGTCTTCTAAAATCTTTTGGTACAGTATGCAAGAAGATTGGACATCAGGAAGGGATCAATTCAGATGATACACAGAGTTTTGTGAATACCCTGTAAATATTGAGACATGTATGTGTACAGCAGCTTCATGTAAGGACAGATTAATACTTACAACATTAGTGATAATCTAATCTTATTTTTACTGTTTCTGTCAGCTATAAAATAAATGCAACCTCCAAGTCCTACCCGATGACAGTTGGCCCAAATTTATGAAAACTGGTGCAAATTGTATTAGCGCAGTTTGCTCAGTAATGTGCAGTTTTTGCCAGATAATCCAATAGTGTTGCATTCTCTTAATCATTCTGGTCTGTTTACAGGATATACACACAGATGCACCTTTTCTGGTGTCCTTTGCTTCATGCTATTGCAACAGAATTGTGTTGAGTGACATTAATAAATGCGGTGCAAACTAGGAACACAGTCTACCACTCCCCTTTAGGTGCATAGTTTTCAAAAGGTCTGTTGTTTTAGAAGGGCAGGGGTCAAGAACCTCTTTGGCTGAGAGAGCTATGAACCCCAAATATTTTAAAATGTAATTCTGTGAGCCATTCAATATTCACATGCTCCCCAGTAGATAGTTAGCCACAGAATGTGAGTCCCAGTAGATAGGTAGCCCCAGCACATGCCCCCTGTAGATAGGTAGCCATAGCACATGTCTTCCAGTAGATGTGAGGGCGGTTCAATAAGTACTCATGTTAGAAATTAAGCTACTATTTTTTGCCCCAATTTTTTTTTTTTAACATAGTCCCCTTTTAGAAAGATACACTTCTCCCAACTTTCCTGCCATTTTTTAACCCCTCAAAAAATAGGATTTGTCGAACTCTCCAAAATACGCCTCTTTCTCGTCAATGACTTACTCGTTTGAGCTAAATTTTTTTTCCCGCAAGCCATTTCTTCATGTTAGGGAACAATAAAAAGTTGCAGGGAGCCATATCGGGTGAATACCACAATTCATGCAGTTTAGTGGCGACAACTCGGGATGAATGTGCCGATGTGTTATTGTTTTCACTAAATGCGGACTGCCAATTTATCATGTAAAATATTAATTGCCATTCCGGTCGACACACCTACGGCCTCTGCTACTTTGCTCACTTTCATTCGTCAATCAGCGATTATGATGTAGTGGACTTTTTGAATGATTTCCTCGGTAACCACGTCTGCCGGGCATCCTGGTCGCTCCTCATCAAAAATGGATGTTTACCCACGTTTAAATTTGTTGAACCAATATGTAACTATGGTCATAGATGGCGAAGTGTCCCCATAAACAGCATCCACCTTTGCTTTTAACTGATGATTAGATAGATGGCTGCACACGATGATAACACCAACTTCCTTCAGGGGCACCCTCTGTCCTTAAACACGGGTACTTAGGTATTCAGAGCACATGCCCCCCAGTAACTAGGTAGTCCCAGCAAAAAAAAATGATAATACTTAAGTACTTGTGCTTCATGCAGCCAGCTTCTCATTGTTCCTGCGCTCCTCTCCATGACCCAGGCAGCTATGGAGAAGTGGACGGTTCCTGGGTCACACAAGGTATGCAAGCAGCGGTAACATCACTGCCTGCGTCCAGTGATGAGCACTGTGTGTGTCTTAGATGCACACAGTGCCCATGGCCCGCTGGCGCACCTGACAGGGGGCAGCACCGCAAGTGGACCATCATACAATATAACTGCATCGGCGCAGCTGATGTATTTCTGCCGGAGAGCACCTAATACTGTGCAGGACACTGCCGACGTGATGACTTCACACCGCCAGCATCCCTGCTGCTGCACAGGAGACGCTGCTCTCACTCTGAAGAGGAGGCAGATGTAGAAGATGCGTGCACCGCTTGAAGTTAGCTTTTATTATTTTATTCTGGCCACTAATAATGTGTATTTTAATAATTAATGGGTCCTGTCAGGGGTGTATATTAATTAATGGATCCTGGGGGTGGGGGTATATAAATTAATGGAGCCTTGGGGGGGGTTGTATATTGATGAATGGACCCTGGGGGGTATATTAATTACTGTATTCTGGCTGGGGGGGGGGGTCTATATTAATTAATGCAGCCTGGGGGGTGTATATTAATTAATGGAGCCTGGGGGAGGGGGTATATATTAATTAATGGAGCGTGGAAGGTATATTAATTACTGTATTCTGGCTGGGGGGGGTCTATATTAATTAATGCAGACTGGGGGGGGGGGGATATATTAATTAATGGAGCCTGGAGGGTATATTAATTACTGTATTCTGTCTGGGGGGGTGTATATTAAATAATGGAGCCAGGGAGGTGTGTATATATTAATTATTGGAGCCTGGAGGGTATATTAATTACTGTATTCTGTCTGGGGGGTGTATATTAATTAATGCAGCCTGGGGGAAGTATATTAATTAATGAAGCCTGGGGGAGGGGGTATATATTAATTAATGGAGCTGGGAGGGTATATTAATTACTGTATTCTGGCTGGGGGGGGGGGGAAATTAATTAATGGAGCCTGGGGGGGGGTATATATTAATTAATGGAGCCTGGAGGGTATATTAATTACTGTATTCTGGCTAGGGATGTATATTAATTAATGGTGCCAGCGGGGGCGTATATTAATTAATGGATCCTGGCTGGAGGGTGTATATTACTTAATGGATCCTGGGGGGCTGTATATTAATATTGGTATCTTAAGGTTCTGCCCTTTTAATGCCACCACATGAGTTCACTGCTAAGGAGCACAGTGAAGCGCTGTCGCCCAGGGGCCTACTGAAACCTGGAGCCGGCCCTGACAGTGCCCAACACTATTTATTAAAGATTTGCCTGCGAGCCAAATGCAGCCATTAAAATAACCTCCCGACTCTGGCTCCTGACTAATTGGCTCCCTACCCCTGCTGTAGGGAGTAGTGACCGAAGGATGAGGCTAGTTTGTGTATTATCTGTCACTATAGATACATAATAGCAACAAAGTCAGTGATGGAGCAACACAAAAGTTCACCCTCTCATTGAAGGCATTTTCAAAGCTTCACTGAGAGGGTGAAACATTTTGCTGTAAAAATGTCATCCCTCTTGGATTTGAAGTGCTTCTGCACTGTTGATTGTGTTGCTGTTTGTATGGTAAGGCCAGCCTTCTAGAAGCCTGAATCCTGAAAAAAATTTAAATGAGCTGCTCCATGAGACTTTATTTGTTTGTTGATATGGATATATAGGGGGAGATATATCATACTCTGGTGCTCGTGCATTATAGAGACCACCTTCCCCCCACTTCTTCCCAGAAACATCAAGAGGTTTAGGCTTCTTGAAGTATCTTGCGGGTGGTGCGGCCACCGGTTAAAACTACGCCAGGTTCGACTGCTGCTATGGATTTATGGAGGGGTATAATACACAGGTATAATATAGCAGACACCTCTGTCAAAGACAGGCTGTAATAGATGAGTATAATATACACAATATACCACAATACAGTTGCATATTGTATATACGTGATCAAATGCTCTAGATTCAAAATACACAAGCCTCCTGAAAAAAAACTGAAAATAATTATTTTAAAGTTAAAATGTAGAAATAAAAAAATTCGGATCACCTGCCTTTCTGTAGTACGCTTATGTAAACAACACAATCCCCTGTATCCCCCTCCCAAAATGCCTGATCTATCAAAATATAAAAATATCTCATGTGGTAAAAGTTTTAATGGACAAAAACTTCCAAATCACTGCTTTTTACTTTTTTCACCTATAAGTATTTGGATAAAAAGTGTTGTGCAATGCTTTAAGAACCAAACTTACCTTGATAATGCCATAGCTACATTGATGCAGAAGCATATCTTGTTTAATCCCTGATGAGTGGTTTTGCTGAAAAAACTATTATAAAATTCAGGACCTTTGGAAAGCTGGATGCACATTACACACAGAGCTTTATGAACAGCTAAGACAGGACTAATCAACCTGAGCTGTATGTCTCATACACAGCAGCTGGGGATGGTGCAGCAATTGTTTATATTGCCTAGCAGGGTGAACAGTAATCATATAATTCTCTGGTGCAGTGCAAAACTGATGTGAAAGAAAAAGCACTGAGCCCAGGCACAGAACCAGAGAGCATAATTATCATAATTTTATAATTGTTTTTTTCAGCAAAACTACTCAACTCAGGGATTAAACAATATATGATCATGCATCAGTGTAGCTACAGCATTCCCAAGGTATGTTTGGTACATAATGCATAAAATCAAATGGTAGGTTTCCTTTAAACAACTCTTTATACCAAAGTATGAAACAAGTTACTGGTGTCAGAATATGGCAATGCAAATACATTGGGGCACATTTACTAAGGGTCCGCAGCCGCGAATCCGTCTGGTTTTTCCCGAATATTTCTGCTTTGCGCTGTATTTCACTGGATTGTGGCAATCGATTTTTGGCGCAATCGCGCTGACTTTCGCGCGACAGAAATCGGGGGGCGTGGCCACCGGATAACCCGAAGGATTCGGAAAAACCGCAGAATTTAAAAAGCCATTTGTGTCGCAAGATCAAGCACTCACATACACCAGAAAAAAGCAGGTGAACTTCGGGGGACCTCGGCGCAGCAGCGACACCTTGTGAATATCGGCGCACGGACCTTAGTGAATCCCGGCAGAACCCGAATCAGCGTCGGAGAACCCGCGGCTGGATCGCGACTGGACCAGGTAAGTAAATGTGCCCCATTTTGTTTTCAAAGTTCAACATTTTATTTAAAGTTATTAAGATGAAAAAATGTCCTTGATAATCCAAACAATAAAGAAGAGGTGTCATTTGGACCCACAGTTGCAAAAATAAAGCCCAACAAAGCAAAATGGCACAACTGTGTTTTTGTCTATTACACCAAATGTTAGAATGTTTTCCAGGTTTATAGTACATTGCATATAATCTTAAATGGTGGCACTGGGAAGTACATTTTTTCCTACAAATAACAAGCCCTATATAGCTCTATAAATGAAAAAATACAAAGTTGTGGCTTTTGTATTCAATTTATTATTCAATTTACAATGTTATTTGTATGCACTGCCTTTTGTTCAATTTACAATTGTATTATTTAAACTGATCTAGATA
This sequence comes from Engystomops pustulosus, assembly GCF_040894005.1. NCBI lineage: Eukaryota > Metazoa > Chordata > Amphibia > Anura > Leptodactylidae > Engystomops > Engystomops pustulosus. The sequence continues at coordinate 99,760,292 of NC_092412.1, read as the reverse complement.
TTTTCAACTTTTAAAAGGTGTTACAACAGTGCTAACCATGACAACATTGAGCATAAGTGCCAGGAATTCCCTGCCAAAGGTTGCATATGCTACTGCAATGGACTGGTTTATAGCTGTGTGCTATGCCTTTGTTTTTTCGGCACTTATTGAATTTGCAACTGTCAACTACTTTACTAAAAGAAGCTGGGCCTGGGATGGGAAAAAAGCTCTTGAAGCAGCAAAAATAAAGGTAATTTGTATTTTATTTTACGTCATATTGGTTTAGTTTATTGAATGTAAAGGGGTTGCCAGTTTTTCAATATACTTTCTATCTCAATTCCCCATAGTAGTATAGATCTCTTCATTCTTTATCATTCTATAGGAAGCTGCACCGTTTACTACTAGTGGATAAATTCTGCTCCATTGTCATATGATGTCACACAGGTGCACTGCTCATTATAACACACAGCTATGATTAGTTACTTATAGATCCAGGCACTGTGACTAGTAATCTTCTTATATTTGTTATCCATGGCCTCCATAATTAACAATCAATTAAATATGAGGTGCAATTTCTTACATAGAAATCAAGCTGTCAGAAAGCTCTTTACATAAAACAATAAAAAGTTATACGTAGGGAAAGTCCAAACAGCACATCTAATAGAGGCAATGGTGGGTGCAGGCACTCAGAACCAGGCTTCAGGTCCTCCAACGTAGGTAATTGAAAGTAGGCAGCACTCCAAATATAGTGAAAAAAACGGGTGTTCTTTATTCCATGTTAGGGTACAGTGAAGTACAGAAGCAGCGACGTTTCGGCTCCAAAGAGCCTTTCTCAAGCTTGAGAAAGGCTCTTTGGAGCCGAAACGTCGCTGCTTCTGTACTTCACTGTACCCTAACATGGAATAAAGAACACCCGTTTTTTTCACTATATTTGGAGTGCTGCCTACTTTCAATTACCTAATAAAAAGTTATAGATATTTGATGGTGGGTAGTGAAAAATGGAAATGCAGAAACTAAAAAGGGCCTGCTTGTTCTATCTTTTAACAGTGCCATTTTTTTTTACTATACTTTGAATTACATTTTTCAAATTACATTTTTATTGAACAAAAATAAAAAAACATGTGGTAGGTGAAAATATAAAACATTATCAAATGTAGAAAATTAATTTAATATTGAAGACAAATAATGCAACTATTTTAGATCTATATTTTTTTTTTACATTGGTAAAACCCTTTGAAAAAAATATCTGAATTTGCAGTATCACCCATATTTCTTGTACAGATTTGTGTAAACTGTCACTTTTTACAAGACAAGCTGATGTTTTTATTAATACTATTTTAGAGAATGTATTGCCTTTTGATCACAGGGGCAAGCCCACTAGCTCTATGAGCAGACCTATTTGTAGGACGTCCATCACATTTATCTGAAACAATCCCTTTCCACTGAGTTATTGGACCACCACCATCCACTGTGGGCTTTACTGTAGGCTGCTTGATGCTTTTCTTTTGGTCTAGATAGAGATTAGGTGGGCACTGGGTGAACGATGCACATCCCCATAAATTCTAGCAGATCTGCCATACTACTGATGCACAGTAAATATTGGCCACAATGTGTGCATAATTATTGAAGTTGTATGACTATTGGCTACTAGTATCAGAATATAGGAAAAGGAGTTCCTCCAGCTCACCTTGATCTGCGGTAATTTTATCCGCTTGCACGGATCCACCCCGCTGCAGGGCAAAACAATTCCAGAGTAGGAAAAAACGATTCCAGGATCCAGCTATTCGCAGAATAAAACCACCTTTATTGTGTTCGTATGGCATCCATCAAGTAAAATACAGGTGACATGGTACAATCATCGTCAACGCATTTCTAGCACAAACCAGTGCTCTTGATCATGATTAAGAGCACTGGTTTGTGCTAGAAACGCGTTGACGATGATTGTACCATGTCACCTGTATTTTACTTGATGGATGCCATATGAACACAATAAAGGCGGTTTTATTCTGTGAATAGCTGGATCCTGGAATCGTTTTTTCCTACTCTGGACTAGTATCAGAATGACTATTGACTAAAGAGGGCTGTGTTACTATTGGCTAATGGGCCTCCATGACCTTTTGCAGTTTTGTGACTATTGTATCACCAGGAAGGATGAAGATCTGCCTATTGCCACAACATACGGTGTGTGAAAACACATGCACACTGCCTGTACTTAACAATGACGAATTGGCCAAATCCACATTTTGAAAAGTTCACTCATTTCTAATTTGGACCATTAAAATCTTAATTTCTGATGTTGATAATTGCCATTCTTTCCATGGTGGTAAATGAATTAGCTTACAGACTTTCCCAAAAGCCATAAAAAACTATTAGATCAATTGAATTGATATGTCTCATATCCCCATTTTAGGGCTCATTTGATGAACAATGACGCTGATCATATTACTCATAGTTACAATACTAAATAATTATGGGTTGATACATAGAAAAGACTGACCTAACATTCTGCATGGAACGTAATTAGCTACTCTTTTAGAACAGGCTCTCTCCCTGTAAAGTCAATGGGGCAGATTTATCAAGCAGTCTGAAAGTCAGAATATTTCCAATTTCCCATGGCAACCAATCACAGCTCCCCTTTAAAATATTCATGAGCACTGGTGAAATGAAAGCTGAGCTGTGTTTGGTTGCCATGGGCAACTGAAAATATTCTGACTTTCAGACTGCTTGATAAATCTGCCCCAATGTCCAATCCATATTTCACTCTATCTATTAATTTCAACTACTGGGAAACTCCTGCCATTAATATGAGGATTTGTTGGGCAATGCAAATGAATAGATGGGACTGTTTAAGGCTATCACAGGTATATTTCACTAGAACAAATTACCCCTGTGTTTTAGCTACAGTAGCTTGCAGTGAAAAATGGATAATAGCCAAGTTAACAAAAAACAATAATCTTGTAAACCTAAATTTATTTCAATCATTCTTATAATTTTCTATTATCAAACAGAAGAAAGAGCAAGAATCTCTTGGAAGAAAGCCTATCAATACATATGGAGGAGGAAGAATAACATATACACCTAACATTTCCAAAGACCTTGCAGCATCTGTCATCTCAAATCCTGCTTCCTTGCATATGAAAGCTGAAGACAAGTGCCCAGAAAACAAAAAGACTTATAACAGTGTCAGTAAAATTGACAAAATGTCTCGAATAGTTTTCCCTGTCATGTTTGGAACTTTCAACTTAGTGTACTGGGCGACATATCTAAACAGGGAACCTGTCATCAAGGGGGCAGCCTCGTCCAAAGCATCTCAAGTATTGCCCATTCATATCTGAGCCATATATTTGCACCTGACTATACCAATGAAAGTAATACAGTAGGTCCAGGACATTATTTTATGGAACACATACAGTAAGTTATTTTTTGTTTGCTTGTTGGCATGAAACATCACTGGCTCTATCTGCTCATCTGAATATTTTACCTCATTTTTTCAAAGACTAAAGAAATAACGCCAAAAACTTGTGTAATTTCTGTTGCGAATTTAAACAATTAATATCATGTCCTTTTTTATCTATATATTGTATCCAATTATTTTCTAGATAGCAAACTTAAAGAGAACATGTCATGCAAATTAACCAACACAAAATAAACTTAATTAAAAACTATGATAAAACGATTTAAAACTATATAAAAAAGATTGCCCTTCTAGCTAAATGGCTCAGCTACAAAAATCAGTTTGTAAACTTATATGCAACTCACATGACATGAGCCATTCACACTAAGCGAGTCATGCATATTAAATTTTAGTTGCATTGCCCTGCCTTCTTGTTCCTAATTGACAAGTACCATGATATTCTGCTGTATGGAACATTGGGAGAAAGTTCTGTTACTTTATTGGGCGCTTCATGACCAGGATGACATCATCTAAGGTCTTGTTACATTTGCAATGTCTACACCCTGTTTGTATCTGATGAAATGAAATCACAGCAGCTGCCAAGGAGGATGGAGAGAAGTAGAAGTCCGTGGAGGATGAGTAGAAGTACAAGTCCGTGGAGGCATGCTGTGATTTCATGTGATCAAATACATACACAGGGTATACATTGAAAATGTAACAGGACCTTAAATTATGTCATCTTGGTCACATGACTTTGAGTGCTAGCTGATTTAGAACTCTCTTAGACATGTCAATGAGGAACAAAGATGCAGGGCAATGCATGTACATTTTAATATGCATGACTAACTTATATGCAACTCACCAGATGTGAGTCATACACTAAGTTTACAAACTTCAGCAATGGAAAGGATAAGTACACATCTATTAAATCATAGTTTTTAATTAAATCTTTATTTTGGGTGGGTTATTTGCATGACAGGTTCTCTTTAGGGTGCAGCACTATGTATTATAACAGTCATTAAAAATCAGCAAACCTATGGAGAAAGACAGTAGGATATTTCTGTGAACCTTTAGGTCTTAAGCCATATTTATTAACCCTAATGAATTACAACGAGTATGTGTCTAGTTTTATTAGGACAAACATTGGTCTGTCAATGAAAGTTTCTCTTAAGGACCATTATTTCCATAGGTTTATATATCAACTATTACAATGTACTTTATTATGTTAGGACAATGTAGTTAATGTATGTGCCATATATTTTTTAAAGATACAGTATTTTGATGATTGGAGAATTATACAATAGATTTTCACTAACCAGTGTACTGCATGTTAATAAGATGCAGAATAGCTCTAGTATGCTAGAGTCAGCATTGCCTTCTAAACGTCACATATTTGAATGTCTTGGCTTAGATGGAGGACACATTGTGACCTCTGTTGCTGGTGTATATTCCCCTTCAGTATTCAGAGCATTGTTTATTAGTATGTTAATGTGCCATGTATCAATGTTACTTTGTAGTCCAGATAACTTATCTACAAATATGTGCATCGGTTTGCTTCTATTAAATGAAAATGTTCAGTGGAGAGATTCTGTATTCCAGCATGCATCATTGAAACTAATTCATTCAGCACTGAATACTGAGCAACTGTTAATAAAACCAGAATATGAACATGTATGTCACAAATACAGATCAATCAGAATTCTAAAAAGCGGCTTTTACAGTCTTTTCTGCTTGCTGCCAGCCATGCACGATTTACTTTTAGCATTACATTTCATGGGAATCTTTATTTGCTTTATGAAAGTGAATCTTTACGTTTTAGCACTCCACAGTTTATATCTATGTAAAGAGTAATCTAGCAAATAATTGTATCTAGAGGTGCTTTCACATTTTCTCGGTTGCTTTCTGGAATATGTGTTGCCTCACAGACCTGCTCTATCTATGTACCTGTCACCTAAGCTCTCACACTGCTTTAAGGTAAAAGGAAACCATCAAAAGCTTTAATGCAGCTGTAAATTTCAATGGCCTTGAAAGTGTTCCTGCCATTTCTGTATATGGAGTATTTTTCTAAAAGATTTGCAAAACATTGTGTTTTTTTAAGAAAACTGCTTCTCTAGTGCCAATTATAGGATAACCTATAGCTCAATGCAAAGCTCTTTATAGATAGGAGTAAACTGGCAACTCTCCTGATGTGTCCTGTTTTGTACTTCCAATAAGTATGTTTTCTTAATATTCATAGGATATGAATAAGATATGACATAAAAAGGCATCTTCTCATACAGTAAGACTCTTAGTAAGTAAGTTATAGCATTCTATAGCAGAGTATGAGGTTACTATACATCATGTTAAGCGGCACAAATGTCAATATCAATATGTTTTATGTAATGGAAAAAAATAAAGATATTTATTTACAAAAAAACCTATACAACATGTTGAACTGCTTCTTCTATTTTATGTGCCAGCCTGGGGACGGAAGGACGTAACAGACCCCCATTTAGTGGCTAGTGTAATAATTTCCTACAATAAGTGAAACTTATTACACTATGCTACAACATGGGATACACCACACCCACAATACATTAATAGCTTTCAATACATACTAGAATTTGTAGGAAAAAATACAGAGGAATGGTTAATTGCAGAGTCAGAAAACAATATGTTCCATTTATTTCATGAACTATATTTTATAATATAAGCTTACACAGAAAACTATGACTGTTACTTGAGTTATCTGTAAAACCAGACCCAAAACATTTCCTACCTGCTGTAGTTCTAGAAGGAGAGAATATGTACCTTCCCAGGGGCATGTTTTAATTATTTGGTGCAGAACATTTTCAAATGGTCAAGATAACACATAAAACATGCAGCACCTACAGTATGGCTTTCAATGTATAGATGAGTACTTTGTACCTATTTACTGTGCCTATTGACCATAATGCAGGTCTGCCACCTACTGGTAGAGCTGTATAAGAGGGAAGCGGAGATAAAGCATGATGTTCTATGATAATTCATGATCCAGTAGTTCCGATGACACTGTGGGCCTTATTTACTAAGGGTCGCGGATCGCAGTTTTGTAGGACTTTGCATTAATTTAGGGATTTGCGCTACTTTGACAGGTGTCTGCGCTGAGATTGTGTCACACGCGAACGGTTTGTCTGCGCTGGCTTTCATGCGGCAGAAATTGGGGGTTGTGCCGTCGGACGATCCGGCAGATTCGGACTTAGCACGGGATTTAACGCTCAAATTGTGTTGTAAGACAATGCACTTACATGCACCAGGAAGAGAATGGTGAACTCCGGCGGACCTGAGCAGTGAAGCGACACATGCAGGAAGTCGCGGCACAGTGCATTATCATCAGACAATGCACTTTCTGTGAAAACCTCGGACCTGAAATGTACCCCTGTGAGTTTTTTGTTAAAACTTGTGGATATCCAATGTTCACCCTTAACTATACTGAAATGTATTGGTTTAACAGTTTCTTCAGAACTGCTAGATCATGAATACTTTCTCTATCAGACTATATGTATGTCTCCTTGCCTCCCATCTTTGAGGAGCTGTCTTTAGATAGCTGGATAACGCACCCTGTAATAAGAAAATAATGGAAATCATCTGAACCACTGTAAAAACTGTTGAATACTTGATATTCCCCCCTTTTAATGCTATGTTACTCTTTACAACTTTAGAAGTGGTTATTATTGTAAAATCTATTCTGAGTTCATGCTGATGATCCTTCTATAATGAATGTAGTAAAGCATTTGCCTTGTGACTCCAACATTCATACAGGATAAACTATCAATTTAATCTAGTTGTGTACGAGGTTTTGAGCATATTATATCAGATAAATAGTATAGGTACGAGCTGATATGTTTAGGCAGGTTACAGTGTGGTTTAATGAGCTTCAATAGATTTTAGTCTTCTCTTTAAATGTAAAGGTGTTTCACAGATGATATGTCATTTACACACATCATTTTGTACTGAAATACAGAATTGTATTGGATCTTGTTTCTCACCTATATTCTTTCTTTATCCTTTATCATCTGTAATAAGCTATTATTACTGTATTGAATTGCTTTTACAGCACATGCATGATAAATGCATAATACAGTATGTCATTATAGTGCAATGTATTCTATTCAGTATTTGTGACTAATTTGCTAGACCTCCTATTTATTAGTGTGTATACTAATATGCACACAGTGCTCTATGTGGTTGAGGGATACACCAAGCCACATAAAATGAATCAAACAATTGAGGAATGTACTTAGGAGCGTACACTGAGCATCAAATGAGCCTTGAGAGTGAATCGTGAGGGCTGTTTATTTTGACATTACACATTATTCATATATACCATATATACTCGAGTATAAGCCGACCCGAGTATAAGCCGAGACCCCTAATTTTACCATCAAAAACTGGGAAAACCTATTGACTCAAGTATAAGCCGAGGGTGGGAAATGCATTGGTCACAGACCCCCCCAGTATGTAGCCAGCCTGCCCCCAGTAGTATACAGCCTGCCCCCAGTAGTATACAGCACTTCCCCCAGTAGTATACAGCACCTCCCCCAGTAGTATACAGCACTGCCCCCAGTAGTATACAGCCTGCCCCCAGTAGTATACAGCACTGCCCCCCAGTATTATACAGCACTTCCCCCAGTAGTATACATCACTGCCCCCAGTAGTATACAGCACTGCCCCAAGTAGTATACAGCACTGCCCTCAGTAGTATACAGCACAGCCCCCAGTAGTATACAGCACTGCCCCCAGTAGTATACAGCACAGCCCAGCATTAAAAAAAAATAAACTTATATACTCACCCTCCGGTGGCCCCGACGTGCAGCGCTGCTCCCCCGATGTCTGCGCGGGTCCTTCTGTCTTCTCTAACTTCTCTAAGTTAGAGAAGACAGAAGACGGGCGCGGAAGCCAGAAGAGGACCCGCGCGGACATCGGGGGAGCAGAGCTGCACGTCGGGGCTACCGGAGGGTGAGTATATAAGTTTATTATTTTTTAAATAATTTTTAAAGGAAACCTACCATTTCAGATCGTCGGTGCCGAAGCGGCTTCTGCTATAAAGTTTAAAAAGAGTTAAAACCGCGATACCGCGGTTTATAACACTAACGAAACTAAGCACCGGCACCAGCTCACCCTGAGCTGGTGCTCGGTGTTTACAGCTTACACCGACGATCTGAAATGGTAGGTTTCCTTTAAGTATATAAGTACAGTGCCTACAAGTAGTATTCAACCCCCTGTACATTTAGCAGGTTTCATAAGAAGCAAATAAGTTAGAGCCTTCAAACTTCAAACAAGAGCAGGATTTATTAACAGATGCATAAATCTTACAAACCAAAATGTAATGTTGCTCAGTTAAATTTTAATAAATTTTAAACATAAAAGTATGGGTCAATTATTATTCAACCCCTCGAACCACCAGAATTCTGTTTGGTTCCCCTAAAGTATTAAGAAGTAGTTCAGGCACAAAGAACAACGAGCTTCACATGTTTGGATTAATTATCTGTTTTTCCAGCCTTTTCTGACTATTTAAGACCCTCCCCAAACTTGTGAACAGCACTCATACATGGTCAACATGGGAAAGACAAAGGAGCATTCAAAAGCCATTAGAGACAAGATTGTGGAGGGTCACAAGGCTGGCAAGGGGTACAAAACCCTTTCCAAGGAGTTGGGCCTACCTGTCTCCAATGTTGGGAGCATCATCCTGAAGTGGAAGGCTTATGGAACTACTGTTAGCCTTCCACGGCCTGGACAGCCTTTGAAAGTTTCCTCCTGTGCCGAGGCCAGGCTTGTCCGAAGAGTCAAGGCTAACCCAAGGACAACAAGGAAGGAGCTCCGGGAAGATCTCATGGCAGTTGGTACATAGGTTTCAGTCAATACCATAAGTAACGTACTCCACCGCAATGGTTCCAGACGAGCACGTAAGGTACCTTTAATTCCAAAGCATCATGTCAAAGCTCGTTTACAGTTTGCTCATGATCACTTGGAGGACTCTGAGACAGACTGGTTCAAGGTTCTCTGGTCTGATGAGACCAAAATCGAGATCTTTGGTGCCAACCACACACGTGACGTTTGGAGACTGACACTGCATACGACCCCAAGAATACCATCCCTACAGTCAAGCATGGTGGTGGCAGTATCATGCTGTGGGGCTGCTTCTCAGCCTAGGGGCTTGGCCATCTGGTCCACATCCATGGGAAGATGGATAGCACGGCCTACTTGGAGATTTTGGCCAAGAACCTCCACTCCTCCATCAAGGATCTTAAGATGCATCGTCATTTCATCTTCCAACAAGACAACGACCCAAAGCATACAGCCAAGAAAACCAAGGCCTGTTTCAAGAGGGAAAGCAGGCCTAGGTGTTGCAGTGGCCTAGTCAGTCTCCTGATCTTAACCCAATTGAAAACTTGTGGAAGGAGCTCAAGATTAAAGTCCACATGAGACACCCAAAGAACCTAGATAACTTGGAGAAGATCTGAATGGAGGAGTGGGCCAAGATAACTCCAGAGACCTGAGCCGGCCTGATCTAGACGATTATTAGCGGTAATTGCAAACAAGGGTTATTCCACAAAATATTAAACCAAGGGGTTGAATAATAAATGACCCATACTTTTATGTTTAAAATTTATTAAAATATAACTAAGCAACATAACTTTTTGGTTTGTAAGATTTATACATCTGTTAATAAATCCTGCTTTTGTTTGAAGTTTGAAGGCTCTAACTTATTTGCTTCTTATCAAACCTGATAAATCTGCAGGGGGTTGGATACTACTTGTAGGCACTGTATATACTTAGTCATGTATTGACTCGTGTATAAGCCGAGGGGACGTTTTTCAGCACAAAAACTCGGCTTATACACGAGTATGTGTATATATATATATATATATATATATATATATATATATATATATATATTCATATATATGTGTACATATGTATATGTATATATATGTTTATATAAACTGTTTATTTTTACATTACACATTATTCATATATATATTTACACTCACCGGCCACTTTATTAGGTACACCATGCTAGTAACGGGTTGGACCCCCTTTTGCCTTCAGAACTGCCTCAATTCTTCGCAGCATAGATTCAACAAGGTGCTGGAAGCATTCCTCAGAGATTTTGGTCCATATTGACATGATGGCATCACACAGTTGCCGCAGATTTGTTGGCTGCACATCCATGATGCGAATCTCCTGTTCCACCACATCCCAAAGATGCTCTATTGGATTGAGATCTGGTGACTGCGGAGGCCATTTGAGTACAGTGAACTCATTGTCATGGTCAAGAAACCAGTCTGAGATGATTCCAGCTTTATGACATGGCGCATTATCCTGCTGAAAGTTGCCATCAGATGTTGTGGTCATAAAGGGATGGACATGGTCAGCAACAATACTCAGGTAGGCTGTGGCATTGCAATGATGCTCAATTGGTACCAAGGGGCCCAAAGAGTGCCAAGAAAATATTCCCCACAACATGACACCACCACCACCAGCCTGAACCGTTGATACAAGGCAGGATGGATCCATGCTTTCATGTTGTTGACACCAAATTCCGACCCTACCATCCGAATGTCGCAGCAGAAATTGAGACTCATCAGACCAGGCAGCATTTTTCAAATCTTCTACTGTCCAATGACATCAATGATGAGCTTGTGCAAATTGTAGCCTCAGTTTCCTGTTCTTAGCTGAAAGGAGTGGCACCCGGTGTGGTCTTCTGCTGCTGTAGCCCATCTGCCTCAAAGTTCAATGTACTGTGTGTTCAGAGATGCTCTTCTGCCTACCTTGGTTGTAACGGGTGGCGATTTGAGTCACTGTTGCCTTTCTATCAGCTCGAACCAGTCTGCCCATTCTCCTCTGACCTCTGGCATCAACAAGGCATTTCCGCCCACAGAACTGCCGCTCACTGGATGTTTTTCTTTTTCGGACCATTCTCTCTAAACCCTAAAGATGGTTGTGCGTGAAAGTCCCAGTAGATCACCAGTTTCTGAAATACTCAGACCAGCCCTTCTGGCACCAACAACCATGCCACGTTCAAAGGCACTCAAATCACATTTCTTCCCCATACTGATGCTCGGTTTGAACTGCAGGAGATTGTCTTGACCATGTCATCTGCTTAATCTCCCACAGCCCCAGCACTATCACTCTGGCGGGTTACACCAGTCTTTGTTTGTTCCCTTACAAAAATGACATACAGTACTACACAGCGGGTGCTAGTGTGTCTACTGGGACTCAGTAGGCAGCACCCACTTACCAGAATCTTTTCCATTGTCCTTTGGCTAAAGGGACTATATTGCATGCATTGGGAGAACCCATTTTAGCCAGACAAAGACATGGAAAAAAGCTTTGAACAAAGTATTTACTAGTATTCCTGAGTGGGTTTGTACAGCAATACCTGCATCCCTACCATTGTGGTCTATGTACAGGGTTTCTCGGAGTCTAGAAAAATGGCGCTGCATACGGGTATAATATATTTTAAAACAAACGATGACTTTATCGTAATATGCAACGCATTTCGTTCATATTACAATTAAGTAATTGTTTGTTTTAAAACATTATATACCCGCATGCAGCGCCATTTTTCCAGACTCCGAGAAAACCCCGTGCATAGACCACAACAACCTTTTGAGCGAAGTCAAGTGGGAATTGATGTCGCCCAGACATCGGAGACTACGGCATGCAGCATACCCCTAAGGATTCTTATATTAGACACCTGTCATTTTGACATACAAGGGGAGCCTAATATTATTACTTGCAACCAACCGTCTTACGTTAAATACACTTGAATCGGATGTGCTTTTCTTCTTTTTGTCATTCTATTTGGTCCATTTTCTCTCGTGGTGAGAGAAGCACCAATACATTCCAATCATCTCTTCATCCCTACCATGTCATGAAATATCACATATAGCCATTGAGGTGATTTATTGACTGCAGTGGTCATTGCTAAACAAAAAATTGTGTATTGTGTCTGGGTTTTTGGATTTTTTTTTATCTTAAATGTGCCTTTTACCATATACAAACCCCCTTAAAGTAAAGCAAATCATCACATAGTAACAGCGGAAACCACAGGAAGCATGTTATAGAGTAGGATGAACAATTTTACATATAGATGTTTGGGAAAGATACAGTATAACTTATATTTTTCTATGCTAATAATGCTAATAAATATTGGTGGATTCCTATAAGTAATTGCTAGCTATCCATGTATGTATGCATGCTAATACATGGTGGGCTGCCAGCCTCTATTAGAGTCGTTGCATGACTTCACAGCATAAAGAAGAACTTTAAAATACAGTTTATACTAAATCTTTTGTCATGAAACTATACATATATATAGCGTGCATATATATACATGCTACAGATTACACTGTATTTACACGGTGATAGGTTCCCTTTATTAACATTAGCACTGCACCAGTATGGTGTTTTCTGTAACTTATAGCTCATGTTTTACTAACTGCAATGCGGGAGAGACAAGTACTTTATCCTGGAGTTAACATTACTGTGAATTTAGAGATATTGAAGAAAGTACAACTCAAAGCAAGGCTACAAGAGCTACTTTCCAAAACTCTTTCCTCTACACTGAGAAGTGTATTTTCCCAAATATACTCTCACAAGCACAGGAGATGCCTTTTGAGAACGAAACTTATATCTTTAGGCACACCATCTTTACTGTTCTTTACTGTAGGATTTATTAGAAGTCAGTGACTGTGAAGCATTTTCAGTTATCTACTCACTCCATTCTTCAACACAGTATTGCTTTGCTATATTGATAGTAAAATTAGCATTTTAAGAATACATGATTAACAGCGTAACAGGTTCAGTGAGCTGTAACAACAGAGCTGTAAGAGCTAACACATCAATGGAATTCATGGGATCATTCCAAAAATATTTGTGCAGGAGGGAGCAGCATTTCTGTCTGTTTTTCTGTTACATTTTGAATTATTAGGATGCTGGATGCAGCAAAATATTTAAAAACCCGAAAGATCAGCATTTAAATGTTTCTTTTATCTCTAATAGAACGGATAGTCAAAAACAATAATTCTTTATATTAAAGAAACAAAGATGTCTCTTTTAATATTGTTTATAAATCTTCATACAGCGTCAAATATATTGCTATTTCTTAAGCTAAATGTCTGCTCTGTATTCTATAGATGATTTTATGGCTTCACTAACTTTAATAACTTCTAAAATATCAACTGTTATTTGTCTTTTCATCTATGTGAAACATACTGTAAAATAAAGAGAACTTGTGATTTCATTATTTTTGGTTTCATGTTTTTTTTTTCTTACAAAAATTTTCCGAATACAATTGTTCCCAGAAAAATATGGAGATAATGCAACTTAAAGAGAACAGGTTGATATTAAGATTAATTGTATATAGTGTATAGTATAGTGTATATTTTATGTAATCGTGATGGTGTAAAGTACCATCTCATATGAAATTTGATTATAGCCTACAATTCTGTGCTGCTGCAGAAAGTAGAGTGGGCTAGTTTTATGGCGTCTTCCCTTTGCTTAACAGAGAGTGGTAGATCCAACTCCTTTTCCCAGGCCAACAAATGTGGGAGTTTAGTCAATTCCTCCTTGTTCCTCCTTCCTTGTGGGTGGGCTCATCTTGTATGAAGCCCCAGTCTTGGGGAAGTGAAAGTACGCATCAACAGAACATATGCCTATGAAAAGGCAATTTCTGTACAAAACAAAAAATACAGTTCCTTCTGCTCACTCTGGGACATATGGTCACAAAGCACATACTTCTCCCAATGAATACCTAGAACCACCCTTGAGTAAAAATCCGCTCAAGGCCTTTTTTTTTCTTTATTATCTTTTTCTTTGTTTCTAGATGTTTTGTTTGCTCTTAACTGTCACGCATGGGGAGGTACCCCTATGTCTTATTTTAGTTATTTAGTTAGTTCTGCCCCTGTTCACACAACCTCAGGTTCTCTAATGACTGATAAAATTCACAGGGTGAGCTTAAAGAAATCACACCAAGACAAAGTATGGGTATAATATCTCAGTCTCTGTGTACTGATGCCATGAAGGCTAGGCAGATGTGAGAAACTTTATTTGCTTCATAAAGGATTATACATAGAGATGAGCGAACATGCTCGTCCGAGCTTGATGCTCGGTCGAGCATTAGGGTACTCGAAACTGCTCGTTACTCGGACGAATACTTCGCCCGCTCGAGAAAATGGCAGCTCCCGCCGTTTTGCTTTTTGGCGGCCAGAAACAGAGCCAATCACAAGCCAGGAGACTCTGCACTCCACCCAGCATGACGTGGTACCCTTACACGTCGATAGCAGTGGTTGGCTGGCCAGATCAGGTGACCCTGGGATAGACTAGCCGCTGGCCGCGCTGCTCGGATCATTCTGTCTCTGGATGCCGCTAGGGAGAGAGCTGCTGCTGCTCAGGGAAAGCGTTAGGGTGTTCTATTAGCTTACTGTTAGTCAGGAGTGATTCTCAAAGAACCCAACAGCCCTTCTTAGGGCTACAATAACGTTCTACTTTTTTTATTTTAATTTGCATCTTTTACCATTTTGTGAGGAATTAGCAGGGGGACTTGCTACCGTTGTGTTTAGCTCTTAGTGGCACACATATCCATAGCAAAGACCGAAGTGGGAAAATTCAGTAGGGGTTGGATTTCTATTAGGCAATAACTCAGTGTCATCTCATCTGGCATAGTAGTGTGCTTCCTTTGATACTTGGCTAGAAAATAGCCATAGGAGAATACAAACAGCTTCTTGAAGCCTACAGTAGCGTTCTATATATTTGATTTCTGGTTGATCTGCTGGTGGCTGTAGTTTCTGCAGTGCATGTACTTGCCAATTCTGAGCAATTTGTAGTGAGACTTGCGACCGCTGTGTTCTGCGCTTAGTGGCGCACATATCCATAGCAAAGGCTGAAGTGGCAAAATTAAGTAGGGGTTGGATTTCTATTAGGCAATAACTCAGTGTCATCTCATCTGGCATAGTACTGTGCTTCCTTTGATACTTGGCTAGAAAATAGCCATAGGAGAATACAAACAGCTTCTTGAAGCCTACAGTAGCGTTCTATATATTTGATTTCTGGTTGATCTGCTGGTGGCTGTAGTTTCTGCAGTGCATGTACTTGCCAATTCTGAGCAATTTGTAGTGGGACTTGCGACCGCTGTGTTCTGCGCTTAGTGGCGCACATATCCATAGCAAAGGCCGAAGTGGCAAAATTCAGTAGGGGTTGGATTTCTATTAGGCAATAACTCAGTGTCATCTCATCCGGCATAGTACTGTGCTTCCTTTGATACTTGGCTAGAAAATAGCCATAGGAGAATACAAACAGCTTCTTGATCTTGAAGCCTACAGTAGCGTTCTATATATTTGATTTCTGGTTGATCTGCTGGTGGCTGTAGTTTCTGCAGTGCATGTACTTGCCAATTCTGAGCAATTTGTAGTGAGACTTGCGACCGCTGTGTTCTGCGCTTAGTGGCGCACATATCCATAGCAAAGGCCGAAGTGGCAAAATTCAGTAGGGGTTGGATTTCTATTAGGCAATAACTCAGTGTCATCTCATCCGGCATAGTACTGTGCTTCCTTTGATACTTGGCTAGAAAATAGCCATAGGAGAATACAAACAGCTTCTTGATCTTGAAGCCTACAGTAGCGTTCTATATATTTGATTTCTGGTTGATCTGCTGGTGGCTGTAGTTTCTGCAGTGCATGTACTTGCCAATTCTGAGCAATTTGTAGTGGGACTTGCGACCGCTGTGTTCTGCGCTTAGTGGCGCACATATCCATAGCAAAGGCCGAAGTGGCAAAATTCAGTAGGGGTTGGATTTCTATTAGGCAATAACTCAGTGTCATCTCATCTGGCATAGTACTGTGCTTCCTTTGATACTTGGCTAGAAAATAGCCATAGCAATAGGATAGCATTGTTTGGTTTTAAAAACTCAAAAAAAAACAAAAAACACAAAAAAAAAAAAAAAAACACAAAAAAAAACAAAAAAAAGTAAAAAAAAAAATAAAGTTATAACTCTCATTTTAAAAATGTTTAACCCGAGGGCTAGGGGTAGAGGACGAGGGCGGGGACGTGGGCGTCCAACTACTGCAGGGGTCAGAGGCCGTGGTCCTGGGCGGGGTGAGACACCACCTGCTGATGAGGGAGCAGGGGAACGCCGCAGAGCTACACTCCCTAGGTTCATGTCTGAAGTTACTGGGACTCGTGGTAGAGCACTGTTGAGGCCAGAACAGTGCGAACAGGTGATGTCGTGGATTGCTGACAATGCTTCGAGCAATTTGTCCACCACCAGTCAGTCTTCCACGCAGTCCACCCATGTCACCGAAATCGCCACTCCTCCAGCTCCTGCACCTCAGCCTCCTCCCCCCCAGTCTGCCCCCTCCCAGGAAAATTTGGCATTTGAACCGGCATACTCTGAGGAACTGTTTTCTGGACCCTTCCCACAGTCACAAACCACTTGTCCGGTTGCTGCTGAGCAATTTTCCGATGCCCAGGTTTTCCACCAGTCACAGTCTGTGGGTGATGATGACCTTCTTGACGTAGTGGAAGTGTGTAAAGAGGTGTCCGACGATGAGGAGACACGGTTGTCAGACAGTGGGGAAGTTGTTGTCAGGGCAGGAAGTCCGAGGGGGGAGCAGACTGAGGGATCGGAGGATGATGAGGTGACAGACCCAAGCTGGGTTGAGAGGCCGGGTGAACACAGTGCTTCTGAGACGGAGGAGAGTCCTCGACCTGAACAGGTTGGAAGAGGCAGTGGTGGGGCCAGACGGAGAGGCAGGGCCAGAGCTGGTGCATCAGCGCCACTGTCAACTAGTGAAGCTCCCGTGGTGAGGGCTCTTGCGGCGAGGGCTAGATCTTCAGAAGTGTGGAGGTTCTTTAAGGAAACACCGGATGACCGACGGACTGTGGTGTGCAACATTTGCCAAACCAGGCTCAGCAGGGGTTCCACCACTACTAGCTTAACTACCACCAGTATGCGCAGGCATATGAATGCTAAGCACCCCACTCAGTGGCAACAAGCCCGTTCACCTCCGGCCGTGCACACCACTGCTCCTTCCCCTGTGTCAGCTGATAGTCAGCCCCCTGCCCAGGACCCTGCCACAAAAACCCCATCGTCGCCTCCACGATCCTCCACAGCATCCACCAGCGTTCAGCTCTCCATACCCCAGACGCTGGAGCGGAAACGCAAATATAGTGCAACCCACCCGCACGCCCAAGCCCTTAATGTGCACATCTCCAGATTGCTTAGCCTGGAGATGCTGCCCTATAGGCTAGTAGAGACCGAGGCCTTTCGCAACCTCATGGCGGCGGCCGCCCCTCGGTATTCGGTCCCCAGCCGCCACTACTTTTCCCGATGTGCCGTCCCAGCCCTGCACCAGCACGTGTCAGACAACATCATCCGTGCCCACGGACACGTGGACGAGTGCTGCCGGGCAGGGCCACTATATATCGCTGACGGCACATTGGGTTAACTTGGTGGAGGCTGGGACCGAGTCTGACCCTGGGGCTGCTCATATACTGCCGACGCCGAGGATTGCGGGGCCTACCTCGGTCCAGGTGTTTCAGGCCTACTATGCCTCCTCCTCCTCCCACCCCTCCTCCACCTCCTCCTCCGAACTACCATCCGTGGGCACGGCGCCATCAGTCGGTAGCTCTAGGCACAGCAGCAGTGCCGTCGCTAAGCGACAGCAGGCGGTGCTCAAACTGCTGAGCCTAGGCGACAAAAGGCACACCGCCCAAGAGCTATTACAGGGCATCACGGCGCAGACTGATCTGTGGCTGGCACCGCTGAACCTCAAGCCGGGAATGGTTGTGTGTGACAACGGCCGTAACCTGGTGGCGGCTCTGCAACTCGGCAGACTGACACATGTGCCATGCCTGGCCCATGTGTTAAATCTGATAGTGCAGCGTTTCCTCAAGACATACCCCAATCTGTCTGATTTGCTCACGAAGGTGCGCCGCATCTGTGCGCATTTCAGGAAGTCCAGCCCAGATGCTGCCACTCTCAGGGCAGCGCAGCGCCGCCTCCAACTGCCCGCTCACCGACTGTTGTGCGACGTGCCCACGAGGTGGAATTCAACACTGACCATGTTATCCAGAGTTTACCAGCAGCGCAGAGCGATTGTAGACTGCCAGATGTCAACTTCCACCAGAACTGGTAGTCAGGTCAGTCAGCTTCCTCAAGTCTACAATGAGGAGTGGACGTGGATGTTTGATATCTGTCAGGTGCTGAGTAACTTTGAGGAGTCAACACAGATGGTCAGTGAGGATGCCGCCATCATCAGCCTCACCATCCCGCTGCTTGGCCTGTTGAAAAACTCTCTGGTCAGCATGAAGTCGGAAGCTTTGCGCTCGTCACAAGAGACGGGGGAAGAATATTCCCTTGTTGATAGCCAAAGCACCCTGAGGTCTGTTTCTCAGCGCATATCGGAGGAGGTGGAGGTGGAGGAGGATGAGGAGGAAGAGGAGGAGAATGTTGGCGAGACACAAGAGGGGACCATTGTTGAGTCCTTCACTGTTCAGCGTGTATGGGCAGAAGAAGAGGAGTTGGAGGAGTTGGAGGAGGAGGAAATGGACAGTCAGGCCAGTGAGGGGAGTGAATTCTTACGCGTTGGTACTCTGGCGCATATGGCAGATTTCATGCTAGGCTGCCTATCCCGTGACCCTCGCGTTCAAAGAATTTATTCCAGCACCGATTACTGGGTGTTCACTCTCCTGGACCCACGGTACAAGCAAAATCTTCCCACTCTCATCCCTGGAGAGGAAAGGAGTGTGAGAATGCATGAATACCAGCAGGCCCTGGTGCACAAGCTGAAACAGTATTTCCCTTCTGACAGCGCTAGCGGCAGAGTGCGTAGTTCTGCGGGACAAGTAGCGAGGGAGAGTAGGCGAGCAGGCAGCTTGTCCAGCACTGGCAAGGGTACGCTTTACAAGGCTTTTGCCAGCTTTATGTCACCCCAGCAAGACACTGTCACCTGTCCCCAGTCTCGGCAGAGTAGGGCTGATCTTTACAGAAAGATGGTGAGGGAGTACGTAGCTGACCATACCATCGTCCTAAATGATCACACAGCTCCCTACAACTACTGGGTTTCAAAGCTGGACATGTGGCACGAACTGGCGCTGTACGCCTTGGAGGTTCTTGCCTGCCCTGCCGCTAGCGTCTTGTCCGAGCGGGTTTTCAGTGCAGCTGGTGGCATCATCACCGATAAGCGTACACGCCTGTCGACTGACAGCGCTGACAGGCTGACGCTTATTAAAATGAATAAAGGCTGGATTTCTCAGAATTTCCAATCTCCACCAGGTGAAGGAAGCTCAACCTGAATAATTGATCCACTCCTCCTCCTCCTCCTCATTTTCCTCCTTCTCCTCCTCTTTGTACAGTAAAGCAGAGGAAACTGGCTATTTTTTGACAGGGCCCACTGGCTCTTGCTATAGTACTTCATGCATTTAATTTTTCTGGAGGGCCACCTACCCGGTCCTCTGTTTGAAACAATTTTTGTGAGTGCCACATACAGGCACTCAATCTATTCCATTTTTCTGGAGGGCCACCTACCCGGTCCTCTGTTTTAAAAATTTTTTGGGACTGCCACATACAGGCACTCAATCTATTCCATTTTACTGCAGGGCCACCTACCTGCTCCTCTGGTTTGAACAATTTTTGGGACTGCCACATACAGGCACTCAATCTATTCCATTTTACTGGAGGGCCACCTACCTGCTCCTCTGGTTTGAAACATTTTTGGGACTGCCACATACAGGCACTCAATCTATTCCATTTTACTGCAGGGCCACCTACCTGCTCCTCTGGTTTGAACAATTTTTGGGACTGCCACATACAGGCACTCAATCTATTCCATTTTACTGCAGGGCCACCTACCTGCTCCTCTGGTTTGAAACATTTTTGGGACTGCCACATACAGGCACTCAATCTATTCCATTTTACTGCAGGGCCACCTACCTGCTCCTCTGGTTTGAACAATTTTTGGGACTGCCACATACAGGCACTCAATCTATTCCATTTTACTGCAGGGCCACCTACCTGCTCCTCTGGTTTGAACAATTTTTGGGACTGCCACATACAGGCACTCAATCTATTCCATTTTACTGGAGGGCCACCTACCTGCTCCTCTGGTTTGAAACATTTTTGGGACTGCCACATACAGGCACTCAATCTATCCCATTTTACTGGAGGGCCACCTACCTGCTCCTCTGGTTTGAAACATTTTTGGGACTGCCACATACAGGCACTCAATCTATTCCATTTTACTGCAGGGCCACCTACCTGCACCTCTGGTTTGAACAATTTTTGGGACTGCCACATACAGGCACTCAATCTATTCCATTTTACTGCAGGGCCACCTACCTGCTCCTCTGGTTTGAACAATTTTTGGGACTGCCACATACAGGCACTCAATCTATTCCATTTTACTGGAGGGCCACCTACCTGCTCCTCTGGTTTGAAACATTTTTGGGACTGCCACATACAGGCACTCAATCTATCCCATTTTACTGGAGGGCCACCTACCTGCTCCTCTGGTTTGAAAAATGTTTGGGACTGCCACATACAGGCACTATCCAAATTAAATTGTCTCCATAGCAGCCTCCACACGTTGTCTCCATTGCTACCTCCAAAAGTCGTCCATATAGCTGCCTCCATACATCGTCCCTTTATCAAACGAGGTGTGTCAGGCAGAAATTTGGGTTGTTTTCATGGATTCCACATCAAAGTTGTTAACTTTGTCGCCACCCTGCTGTGTTATCCACAAAATATACTGGCAAACTTTTACCATTTAGGGATATTATTTCAGCGCTTCTTGCGCATCTGTTTACATTCCCCTCACCCGGCATATCCTAAACTTATAAGAACGCTACTACACTTGATCTTATACAAAAGGTTCTTAGAAGTGCTGTTTGGGGAGTAGCCTAGAGACAGGGGCTTGGATTGGCGAAAGCTCGCCTGGCAGCGGAACGCCAGCTCCATGCGCATCATGCGCTTCTTGCGCATCTGTTTACATTCCCCTCACCCGCCATATCCCAAACTTATGAGAACGCTACTACACTTAACTTGGTGCAGGCTGGGACCGAGTCTGACCCTGGGGCTGGTCATATACTGCCGACGCAGAGAATTGCGGGGCCTACCTCGGTCCAGGTCTCAAAGGCCTACTATACCTCCTCCCACCCCTCCTCCACCTCCTCCTCCTCCGAATTACCATCCGTGGGCATGGCGCCATCAGTCGGTAGCTCTAGGCACAGCAGCAGTGCCGTCGCTAAGCGACAGCAGGCGGTGCTGAAACTGCTGAGCCTAGGCGATAAAAGGCACACCGCCCAAGAGCTATTACAGGGCATTCCACATCAAAGTTGTTAACTTTGTCGCCACCCTGCTGTGTAATCCCCAAAATATACTTGCAAACTTTTACCATTTAGGGATATTATTTCAGCGCTTCTTGCGCATCTGTTTACATTCCCCTCACCCGGCATATCCTAAACTTATAAGAACGCTACTACACTTGATCTTATACAAAAGGTTCTTAGAAGTGCTGTTTGGGGAGTAGCCTAGAGACAGGGGCTTGGATTGGCGAAAGCTCGCCTGGCAGCGGAGCGCCAGCTCCATGCCAAGATCCAACTAACATAGTTTTAACTGCAGCACCTTTAATCTACTACTAGTTCACTGCCTCCATACATGGTCCCCTTATCAAACGAGCTGTGTCAGGCAGAATTTTGGGTTGTTTTCATGGCTTCCATGTTAACTTTGTCGCCACCCTGCTGTGTAATCCACAAAATATACTGGCAAACTTTTATCATGTACCGATATTATTTGAGCGCTTCTTGCTCACCTCCTTTGGTTCCTCTCTGCCACCCATTGGTTTGAAGCCTGAGTCCATTTAGGGTATGTCGCCATGACACTCTCTAGCCTGCTGCCGCTGCCTCTGCATGCCGTCCCCTATAGTGTCAGGGTCAATTATTGGATGTTTTAGATGCTATCTAGCTTCATTCTGTCACTCTGTCATGGCCATGCTGTTGCCCATAATTTTGGCATAATGGTGCGATTATGCAGCCTCAGAGGCATCCATGCATGCTGCCCCTGCTGTTTCCTGTCCATTTCCGTGGTGTTTCCATCCTTTTCTGAGGTTCCCAGGTGTTTGGCCAAGCTTCCCTGTGCAGAGCCTTGGTCCCCTTGAAAAATGCTCGAGTCTCCCATTGACTTCAATGGGGTTCGTTATTCGAGACGAGCACTCGAGCATCGGGAAAAGTTCGTCTCGAATAACGAGTACCCGAGCATTTTAGTGTTCGCTCATCTCTAATTATACATAACTTTCAGTGGGGCAGGACCTGGGCTTGGTAAGTTAAAGATAAGAAGTAATGTCCATAGTTTATTGGTTAGTAAATCATCACATGGGCATCGCAGAAACAAAACATGTCTGACACCATAGGTACCAAATATATAGAAGTGAGGGACCTGCTCGCAAGAGCTTACACGAGGTAAAAGAGCTAGTTTGCAATGAAATGTAAAAGTAAAACACATCTTCTTTATATCAGTGTGACTGGATTTACAATTTATGAGTAAAGACTAGAGATGAGCGAACATACTCGTCCGAGCTTGATGCTCGATCGAGCATTAGCGTACTCGTAACTGCTCGTTGCTCGGACGAGTATTTCGCCTGCTCGAGAAAATGGCAGCTCCCGCCGTTTTGCTTTTTGGCGGCCAGAAACAGAGCCAATCACAAGCCAGGAGACTCTGCACTCCACCCAGCATGACGTGGTACCCTTACACGTCGATAGCAGTGGTTGGCTGGCCAGATCAGGTGACCCTGGGATAGACTAGCCGCTGCCCGCGCTGCTCGGATCATTCTCTGTCTGGATGCCGCTAGGGAGAGAGCTGCTGCTGGTCAGGGAAAGCGTTAGGGTGTTCTATTAGCTTACTGTTAGGCAGGAGTGAGTCTACAACAACCCAACAGCCCTTCTTAGGGCTACAATAACGTTATACTTTTTTTTTTTATTTGCTTGTGGCTGGGCTTGCTGGCACTAGTAGTGCAGCTAGTACCATATTGTGAGGAATTAGCAGGGGGACTTGCTACCGTTGTGTTTAGCTCTTAGTGACACATATATCCACCTCAAACACCAAAGTGGGAAAATTTATTAGGGGTTTGATTTCAATTAGGCACAGTCTGCCAGTTTCTTTTTATTTTACGTTTATTTTTTTAATAACTCAGTGTCATCTCATCTTGCATAGTAGTGTGCTTTAATACTTGGCTAGAAAATAGCCATAGGAGAATCCAAACGGCTTACTTACGCCTACAGTAGCGTTATATATATTTGATTTCTGGTTGATCTGCTGGTGGCTGTAGTTGCTGCAGTGCATCTACTAGCAAATTGTGAGCAATTTGGAGTGAGACTTGCGACCACTGTGTTTTGCGCTTAGTGACGCACATATCCATCGCAAAGACCGAAGTGGGAAAATTTATTAGGGCCCGGGGTTGTATTTCAATTAGGCACAGTCTGCCATTTCCTTTTTTATTTTACGTTTATTTTTTTCATAACTCAGCGTCATCTCATCTGGCATAGTAGTGTGCTTTAATACTTGGCTAGAAAATAGCCATAGGAGAATCCAAACGGCTTACTTACGCCTACAGTAGCGTTATATATATTTGATTTCTGGTTGATCTGCTGGTGGCTGTAGTTGCTGCAGTGCATCTACTAGCAAATTGTGAGCAATTTGGAGTGAGACTTGCGACCACTGTGTTTTGCGCTTAGTGACGCACATATCCATCGCAAAGACCGAAGTGGGAAAATTTATTAGGGCCCGGGGTTGTATTTCAATTAGGCACAGTCTGCCATTTCCTTTTTTATTTTACGTTTATTTTTTTCATAACTCAGCGTCATCTCATCTGGCATAGTAGTGTGCTTTAATACTTGGCTAGAAAATAGCCATAGGAGAATCCAAACGGCTTACTTACGCCTACAGTAGCGTTATATATATTTGATTTCTGGTTGATCTGCTGGTGGCTGTAGTTGCTGCAGTGCATCTACTAGCAAATTGTGAGCAATTTGGAGTGAGACTTGCGACCACTGTGTTTTGCGCTTAGTGACGCACATATCCATCGCAAAGACCGAAGTGGGAAAATTTATTAGGGCCCGGGGTTGTATTTCAATTAGGCACAGTCTGCCATTTCCTTTTTTATTTTACGTTTATTTTTTTCATAACTCAGCGTCATCTCATCTGGCATAGAAGTGTGCTTTAATACTTGGCTAGAAAATAGCCATAGGAGAATCCAAACGGCTTACTTACGCCTACAGTAGCGTTATATATATTTGATTTCTGGTTGATCTGCTGGTGGCTGTAGTTGCTGCAGTGCATCTACTAGCAAATTGTGAGCAATTTGGAGTGAGACTTGCGACCACTGTGTTTTGCGCTTAGTGACGCACATATCCATCGCAAAGACCGAAGTGGGAAAATTTATTAGGGCCCGGGGTTGTATTTCAATTAGGCACAGTCTGCCATTTCCTTTTTTATTTTACGTTTATTTTTTTAATAACTCAGTGTCATCTCATCTGGCATAGCAGTGTGCTTTCATACTTGGCTAGAAAATAGCCATAGCAATAGGATAGCATCGTTTGGTTTTAAAAACTAAAAAACACACAAAAAAAAAAAAAACACAAAAAAAAGTTAAAAAAAAAATTAAAGTTATAACTCTCATTTTCAAAATGTTTAACCCGAGGGCTAGGGGTAGAGGACGAGGGCGGGGACGTGGGCGTCCAACTACTGCAGGGGTCAGAGGCCGTGGTCCTGGGCGGGGTGAGACACCACCTGCTTATGAGGGAGCAGGGGAACGCCGCAGAGCTACACTCCCTAGGTTCATGTGTGAAGTTACTGGGACTCGTGGTAGAGCACTGTTGAGGCCAGAACAGTGCGAACAGGTGATGTCGTGGATTGCCGACAATGCTTCGAGCAATTTGTCCACCAGTCAGTCTTCCACGCAGTCCACCCATGTCACCGAAATCGGCACTCCTCCAGCTCCTGCACCTCAGCCTCCTCCCCCCCAGTCTGCCCCCTCCCAGCAAAATTTGCCATTTGAACCGGCATACTCTGAGGAACTGTTTTCTGGACCCTTCCCACAGTCACAAACCACTTGTCCGGTTGCTGATGAGCAATTTTCCGATGCCCAGGTTTTCCACCAGTTGCAGTCTGTGGGTGATGATGACCTTGTTGACGTACTGGAAGAAGTGTGTAAAGAGGTGTCCGACGATGAGGAGACACGGTTGTCAGACAGTGGGGAAGTTGTTGTCAGGGCAGGAAGTCCGAGGGGGGAGCAGACTGAGGGATCGGAGGATGATGAGGTGACAGACCCAAGCTGGGTTGAGAGGCCGGGTGAACACAGTGCTTCTGAGACGGAGGAGAGTCCTCGACCAGAACAGGTTGGAAGAGGCAGTGGTGGGGCCAGACGGAGAGGCAGGGCCAGAGCTGGTGCATCAGCGCCAAATGTGTCAACTAGTGAAGCTCCCGTGGCGAGGGCTCCTGCGGCGAGGGCTTTAAGGAAACACCGGATGACCGATGGACTGTGGTGTGCCACATTTGCCAAACCAGGATCAGCAGGGGTTCCACCACTACTAGCTTAACTACCACCAGTATGCGCAGGCATATGAATGCTAAACACCCCACTCAGTGGCAACAAGCGCGTTCACCTCCGGCCGTGCACACCACTGCTCCTTCCCCTGTGTCAGCTGATAGTCAGCCCCCTGCCCAGGACCCTGCCACAAAAACCCCATCGTTGCCTCCACGATCCTCCACAGCATCCACCAGCGTTCAGCTCTCCATACCCCAGACGCTGGAGCGGAAACGCAAATATAGTGCAACCCACCCACACGCCCAAGCCCTTAATGTGCACATCTCCAGATTGCTAAGCCTGGAGATGCTGCCCTATAGGCTAGTAGAGACCGAGGCCTTTCGCAGCCTCATGGCGGCGGCCGCCCCTCGGTATTCGGCCCCCAACCGCCACTACTTTTCCCGATGTGCCGTCCCAGCCCTGCACCAGCACGTGTCAGACAACATAATCCGTGCCCTGACCAACGCCGTTTCTGACAAGGTCCACCTGACCACGGACACGTGGACGAGTGCTGCCCGGCAGGGCCACTATATATCGCTGACGGCACATTGGGTTAACTTGGTGGAGGCTGGGACCGAGTCTGACCCTGCGGCTGGTCATATACTGCCGACGCCGAGGATTGCGGGGCCTACCTCGGTCCAGGTGTTTCAGGCCTACTATGCCCCCTCCTCCTCCCACCCCTCCTCCACCTCCTCCTCCGAACGACCATCCGTGGGCATGGCGCCATCAGTCGGTAGCTCTAGGCACAGCAGCAGTGCCGTCGCTAAGCGACAGCAGGCGGTGCTCAAACTGCTGAGCCTAGGCGATAAAAGGCACACCGCCCAAGAACTATTACAGGGCATCACGGCGCAGACTGATCTGTGGCTGGCACCGCTGAACCTGAAGCCAGGCATGGTTGTGTGTGACAACGGCCGTAACCTGGTGGCGGCTCTGCAACTCGGCAGACTGACACATGTGCCATGCCTGGCCCATGTGTTAAATCTGATAGTTCAGCGTTTCCTCAAGACATACCCCAATCTGTCTGATTTGCTCACGAAGGTGCGCCGCATCTGTGCGCATTTCAGGAAGTCCAGCACAGATGCTGCCACTCTCAGGGCAGCGCAGCGCCGCCTCCAACTGCCCGCTCACCGACTGTTGTGCGACGTGCCCACGAGGTGGAATTCAACACTGACCATGTTATCCAGAGTTTACCAGCAGCGCCAAGCGATTGTAGACTGCCAGATGTCAACTTCCACCAGAACTGGTAGTCAGGTCAGTCAGCTTCCTCAAGTCTACAATGAGGAGTGGA
This sequence comes from Engystomops pustulosus, assembly GCF_040894005.1. Lineage (NCBI taxonomy): Eukaryota > Metazoa > Chordata > Amphibia > Anura > Leptodactylidae > Engystomops > Engystomops pustulosus. The sequence continues at coordinate 99,733,030 of NC_092412.1, read as the reverse complement.
CGTGGATGTCTGATATCTGTCAGGTGCTGAGTAACTTTGAGGAGTCAACACAGATGGTCAGTGGCGATGCCGCCATCATCAGCCTCACCATCCCGGTGCTTGGCCTGTTGAAAAACTCTCTGGTCAGCATGAAGTCGGAAGCTTTGCGCTCCTCACAAGAGACGGGGGAAGAATATTCCCTTGTTGATAGCCAAAGCACCCTTAGGTCTGTTTCTCAGCGCATATTGGAGGAGGTGGAGGTGGAGGAGGATGAGGAGGAAGAGGAGGAGAATGTTGGCGAGACACAAGAGGGGACCATTGTTGAGTCCTTCACTGTTGAGCGTGTATGGGCAGAAGAAGAGGAGTTGGAGGAGTTGGAGGAGGAGGAAATGGACAGTCAGGCCAGTGAGGGGAGTGAATTCTTACGCGTTGGTACTCTGGCGCATATGGCAGATTTCATGCTAGGCTGCCTATCCCGTGACCCTCGCGTTCAAAGAATTTATTCCAGCACCGATTACTGGGTGTTCACTCTCCTGGACCCACGGTACAAGCAAAATCTTTCCACTCTCATCCCTGGAGAGGAAAGGAGTGTGAGAATGCATGAATACCAGCAGGCCCTGGTGCACAAGCTGAAACAGTATTTCCCTTCTGACAGCGCTAGCGGCAGAGTGCGTAGTTCTGCGGGACAAGTAGCGAGGGAGAGTAGGCGAGCAGGCAGCTTGTCCAGCACTGGCAAGGGTACGCTTTACAAGGCTTTTGCCAGCTTTATGTCACCCCAGCAAGACACTGTCACCTGTCCCCAGTCTCGGCAGAGTAGGGCTGATCTTTACAGAAAGATGGTGAGGGAGTACGTAGCTGACCATACCATCGTCCTAAATGATCACACAGCTCCCTACAACTACTGGGTTTCAAAGCTGGACATGTGGCACGAACTGGCGCTGTACGCCTTGGAGGTTCTTGCCTGCCCTGCCGCTAGCGTCTTGTCCGAGCGGGTTTTCAGTGCAGCTGGTGGCATCATCACCGATAAGCGTACACGCCTGTCGACTGACAGCGCTGACAGGCTGACGCTTATCAAGATGAATAAAGCCTGGATTTCTCATAATTTCCAATCTCCACCAGGTGAAGGAAGCTCAACCTGAATAATTTATCCACTCCTCCTCCTCCTCATTTTCCTCCTTCTCCTCCTCTTTGTACAATAAAGCAGAGGAAACTGGCTATTTTTTGACAGGGCCCACTGGCTCTAGCTATAGTACTTTATGCATTTAATTTTTATGGAGGGCCACCGACCCGGTCCTCTGTTTTAAACAATTTTTGGGAGTGCCACATACAGGCACTCAATCTATTCAATTTTTCTGGAGGGCCACCTACCTGATCCTCTGGTTTGAAAACTTTTTTGGACTGCCACATACAGGCACTCAATCTATTCAATTTTTCTGGAGGGCCACCTACCTGCTCCTCTGGTTTGAAAACTTTTTTGGACTGCCACATACAGGCACTCAATCTATTCCATTTTTCTGGAGGGCCACCTACCTGCTCCTCTGGTTTGAAAACTTTTTTGGACTGCCACATACAGGCACTCAATCTATTCCATTTTTATGGAGGGCCACCTACCTGCTCCTCTGGTTTGAAAACTTTTTTGGACTGCCACATACAGGCACTATCCAAATTGAATTGTCTCCATAGCAGCCTCCACACGTTGTCTCCATTGCTACCTCCAAAAGTCGTCCATATAGCTGCCTCCATACATCGTCCCTTTATCAAACGAGGTGTGTCAGGCAGAAATTTGGGTTGTTTTCATGGATTCCACATCAAAGTTGTTAACTTTGTCGCCACCCTGCTGTGTTATCCACAAAATACACTGGCAAACTTTTACCATTTACGGATATTATTTCAGCGCTTCTTGCGCATCTGTTTACATTCCCCTCACCCGCCATATCCTAAACTTATAAGAACGCTACTACACTTGATCTTATACAAAAGGTTCTTAGAAGTGCTGTTTGTGGAGTAGCCTAGAGACAGGGGCTTGGATTGGCGAAAGCTCGCCTGGCAGCGGAGCGCCAGCTCCATGCCAAGAACCAACTAACATAGTTTTAACTGCAGCACCTTTAATCTACTACTAGTTCACTGCCTCCATACATGGCCGCCTTATCAAACGTGCTGTGTCAGGCAGAATTTTGGGTTGTTTTCATGGCTTCCACAACAAACTTGTTAACTTTGTCGCCACCCTGCTGTGTAATCCTCAAAATATACTGGCAAACTTTTACCATTTACGGATATTATTTCAGCGCTTCTTGCGCATCTGTTTACATTCCCCTCACCCGCCATATTCCAAACTTATAAGAACGCTACTACACTTAACTTGGTGCAGGCTGGGACCGAGTCTGACCCTGGGGCTGGTCATATACTGCCGACGCAGAGGATTGCGGGGCCTACCTCGGTCCAGGTGTTTCAGGCCTACTATGCCTCCTCCTCCTCCCACCCCTCCTCCACCTCCTCCTCCTCCGAATTACCATCCGTGGGCATGGCGCCATCAGTCGGTAGCTCTAGGCACAGCAGCAGTGCTGTCGCTAAGCGACAGCAGGCGGTGCTCAAACTGCTGAGCCTAGGTGATAAAAGGCACACCGCCCAAGAGCTATTACAGGGCATTCCACATCAAACTTGTTAACTTTGTCGCCACCGTGCTGTGTAAGCCACAAAATATACTGGAAAACTTTTTTCATTTACGGATATTATTTCAGCGCTTCTTGCGCAGATGTTTACATTCCCCTCACCCGCCATATCCCAAACTTATAAGAACGCTACTACACTTCATCTTATACAAAAGGTTCTTAGAAGTGCTGTTTGGGGAGTAGCCTAGAGACAGGGGCTTGGATTGGCGAAAGCTCGCCTGGCAGCGGAGCGCCAGCTCCATGCCAAGATCCAACTAACATAGTTTTAACTGCAGCACCTTTAATCTACTACTAGTTCACTGCCTCCATACATGGTCCCCTTATCAAACGAGCTGTGTCAGGCAGAATTTTGGATTGTTTTCATGGCTTCCATGTTAACTTTGTCGCCACCCTGCTGTGTAATCCACAAAATATACTGGCAAACTTTTATCATGTACCGATATTATTTGAGCGCTTCTTGCTCACCTCCTTTGGTTCCTCTCTGCCACCCATTGGTTTGAAGCCTGAGTCCATTTAGGGTATGTTGCCATGACACTCTCTAGCCTGCCGCTGCTGCCGCTGCCTCTGCATGCCGTCCCCTATAGTGTCAGGGTCAATTATTGGATGTTTTAGATGCTATCTAGCCTCATTCGGTCACTCTGTCATGGCCATGCTGTTGCCCATAATTTTGGCATAATGGTGCGATTAAGCAGCCTCAGAGGCATCCATGCATGCTGCCCCTGCTGTTTCCTGTCCATTTCCGTGGTGTTTCCATCCTTTTCTGAGGTTCCCAGGTGTTTGGCCAAGCTTCCCTGTGCAGAGCCTTGGTCCCCTTGAAAAATGCTCGAGTCTCCCATTGACTTCAATGGGGCTCGTTACTCGAAACGAGCACTCGAGCATTGGGAAAAGTTCGTCTCGAATAACGAGTACCCGAGCATTTTAGTGCTCGCTCATCTCTAGTAAAGACTAAGTCCCTGGTGAAGGTGCCAACACTTCACAGCCTTAGAAGCAGCAGTAGCCACCTCCCTAGTCCTGACCCCCAGTGACATGATCAGTTTATACAACCTATATCTTAGCAAACAGCTGGCATGCTGGGTCATTGGTGGTGCTGGTGACTGGTATGAGCAGGAATTATATTTTTACAAGCAAGAACAAATGTTATTTTGGAGTTGCCATCTAATTCACCTAGATTGAATCTGAAAGATCATAACAGTTGAAATAACAGATGTCATGATATGGACAATACGATATTCTAGCCAATATACTCATGCAAAACCCATTTCTTTTTCCCTTTGAAGAAGGGAGAAATAATTTTTGTGACTTGCTTGACTTTTAGCTGGTTTAATGAAATCTTACATCACAAATTGGAGTAAAGGCAAGGTCCACAACTAAGAAATTAAGGCCAGGTCACAAAACCACAGCAAAATAGAGTGAAAATATTTGATGAATGAGTGTCTGACTTTGCACCCAAGTATTTTTTCTTCATGCCTCCAAACGTATTAAATCAAAATAAGAGGTATAGTACAGACTATTTCTGTTTGCACAGTAGATTTATGGTATATATATATATATATATATATATATATATATATATATATATATTTATGGTATATATATATATAAAAACTTTTTTTTATTTTTACTTTTACTATTTTTCAGACTCCCTAGGGTACTCTAACCCTAGGTAGTCCGATTCGTCCTATCATATAATGCCATACTAATGTATGGCAGTATATGTGGATTTTACTCCCCATTCATTACAATGTGCAATTAGCACATTGTAATGCATGGGTTAATACAAAGTAGCCTCGGTATTCGGAACACCCGAGGCTACCATGGCGACGGATCGCCGGATCACCTCCTCCTCCGAACGACCATCCGTGGGCATGGCGCCATCAGTCGGTAGCTCTAGGCACAGCAGCAGTGCCGTCGCTAAGCGACAGCAGGCGGTGCTCAAACTGCTGAGCCTAGGCGATAAAAGGCACACCGCCCAAGAACTATTACAGGGCATCACGGCGCAGACTGATCTGTGGCTGGCACCGCTGAACCTGAAGCCAGGCATGGTTGTGTGTGACAACGGCCGTAACCTGGTGGCGGCTCTGCAACTCGGCAGACTGACACATGTGCCATGCCTGGCCCATGTGTTAAATCTGATAGTTCAGCGTTTCCTCAAGACATACCCCAATCTGTCTGATTTGCTCACGAAGGTGCGCCGCATCTGTGCGCATTTCAGGAAGTCCAGCACAGATGCTGCCACTCTCAGGGCAGCGCAGCGCCGCCTCCAACTGCCCGCTCACCGACTGTTGTGCGACGTGCCCACGAGGTGGAATTCAACACTGACCATGTTATCCAGAGTTTACCAGCAGCGCCAAGCGATTGTAGACTGCCAGATGTCAACTTCCACCAGAACTGGTAGTCAGGTCAGTCAGCTTCCTCAAGTCTACAATGAGGAGTGGACGTGGATGTCTGATATCTGTCAGGTGCTGAGTAACTTTGAGGAGTCAACACAGATGGTCAGTGGCGATGCCGCCATCATCAGCCTCCCCATCCCGGTGCTTGGCCTGTTGAAAAACTCTCTGGTCAGCATGAAGTCGGAAGCTTTGCGCTCCTCACAAGAGACGGGGGAAGAATATTCCCTTGTTGATAGCCAAAGCACCCTTAGGTCTGTTTCTCAGCGCATATTGGAGGAGGTGGAGGTGGAGGAGGATGAGGAGGAAGAGGAGGAGAATGTTGGCGAGACACAAGAGGGGACCATTGTTGAGTCCTTCACTGTTGAGCGTGTATGGGCAGAAGAAGAGGAGTTGGAGGAGTTGGAGGAGGAGGAAATGGACAGTCAGGCCAGTGAGGGGAGTGAATTCTTACGCGTTGGTACTCTGGCGCATATGGCAGATTTCATGCTAGGCTGCCTATCCCGTGACCCTCGCGTTCAAAGAATTTATTCCAGCACCGATTACTGGGTGTTCACTCTCCTGGACCCACGGTACAAGCAAAATCTTTCCACTCTCATCCCTGGAGAGGAAAGGAGTGTGAGAATGCATGAATACCAGCAGGCCCTGGTGCACAAGCTGAAACAGTATTTCCCTTCTGACAGCGCTAGCGGCAGAGTGCGTAGTTCTGCGGGACAAGTAGCGAGGGAGAGTAGGCGAGCAGGCAGCTTGTCCAGCACTGGCAAGGGTACGCTTTACAAGGCTTTTGCCAGCTTTATGTCACCCCAGCAAGACACTGTCACCTGTCCCCAGTCTCGGCAGAGTAGGGCTGATCTTTACAGAAAGATGGTGAGGGAGTACGTAGCTGACCATACCATCGTCCTAAATGATCACACAGCTCCCTACAACTACTGGGTTTCAAAGCTGGACATGTGGCACGAACTGGCGCTGTACGCCTTGGAGGTTCTTGCCTGCCCTGCCGCTAGCGTCTTGTCCGAGCGGGTTTTCAGTGCAGCTGGTGGCATCATCACCGATAAGCGTACACGCCTGTCGACTGACAGCGCTGACAGGCTGACGCTTATCAAGATGAATAAAGCCTGGATTTCTCATAATTTCCAATCTCCACCAGGTGAAGGAAGCTCAACCTGAATAATTTATCCACTCCTCCTCATTTTCCTCCTTCTCCTCCTCTTTGTACAATAAAGCAGAGGAAACTGGCTATTTTTTGACAGGGCCCACTGGCTCTAGCTATAGTACTTTATGCATTTAATTTTTATGGAGGGCCACCGACCCGGTCCTCTGTTTTAAACAATTTTTGGGAGTGCCACATACAGGCACTCAATCTATTCAATTTTTCTGGAGGGCCACCTACCTGATCCTCTGGTTTGAAAACTTTTTTGGACTGCCACATACAGGCACTCAATCTATTCAATTTTTCTGGAGGGCCACCTACCTGCTCCTCTGGTTTGAAAACTTTTTTGGACTGCCACATACAGGCACTCAATCTATTCCATTTTTCTGGAGGGCCACCTACCTGCTCCTCTGGTTTGAAAACTTTTTTGGACTGCCACATACAGGCACTCAATCTATTCCATTTTTATGGAGGGCCACCTACCTGCTCCTCTGGTTTGAAAACTTTTTTGGACTGCCACATACAGGCACTATCCAAATTGAATTGTCTCCATAGCAGCCTCCACACGTTGTCTCCATTGCTACCTCCAAAAGTCGTCCATATAGCTGCCTCCATACATCGTCCCTTTATCAAACGAGGTGTGTCAGGCAGAAATTTGGGTTGTTTTCATGGATTCCACATCAAAGTTGTTAACTTTGTCGCCACCCTGCTGTGTTATCCACAAAATACACTGGCAAACTTTTACCATTTACGGATATTATTTCAGCGCTTCTTGCGCATCTGTTTACATTCCCCTCACCCGCCATATCCTAAACTTATAAGAACGCTACTACACTTGATCTTATACAAAAGGTTCTTAGAAGTGCTGTTTGTGGAGTAGCCTAGAGACAGGGGCTTGGATTGGCGAAAGCTCGCCTGGCAGCGGAGCGCCAGCTCCATGCCAAGAACCAACTAACATAGTTTTAACTGCAGCACCTTTAATCTACTACTAGTTCACTGCCTCCATACATGGCCGCCTTATCAAACGTGCTGTGTCAGGCAGAATTTTGGGTTGTTTTCATGGCTTCCACAACAAGCTTGTTAACTTTGTCGCCACCCTGCTGTGTAATCCTCAAAATATACTGGCAAACTTTTACCATTTACGGATATTATTTCAGCGCTTCTTGCGCATCTGTTTACATTCCCCTCACCCGCCATATTCCAAACTTATAAGAACGCTACTACACTTAACTTGGTGCAGGCTGGGACCGAGTCTGACCCTGGGGCTGGTCATATACTGCCGACGCAGAGGATTGCGGGGCCTACCTCGGTCCAGGTGTTTCAGGCCTACTATGCCTCCTCCTCCTCCCACCCCTCCTCCACCTCCTCCTCCTCCGAATTACCATCCGTGGGCATGGCGCCATCAGTCGGTAGCTCTAGGCACAGCAGCAGTGCTGTCGCTAAGCGACAGCAGGCGGTGCTCAAACTGCTGAGCCTAGGTGATAAAAGGCACACCGCCCAAGAGCTATTACAGGGCATTCCACATCAAACTTGTTAACTTTGTCGCCACCGTGCTGTGTAAGCCACAAAATATACTGGAAAACTTTTTTCATTTACGGATATTATTTCAGCGCTTCTTGCGCAGATGTTTACATTCCCCTCACCCGCCATATCCCAAACTTATAAGAACGCTACTACACTTCATCTTATACAAAAGGTTCTTAGAAGTGCTGTTTGGGGAGTAGCCTAGAGACAGGGGCTTGGATTGGCGAAAGCTCGCCTGGCAGCGGAGCGCCAGCTCCATGCCAAGATCCAACTAACATAGTTTTAACTGCAGCACCTTTAATCTACTACTAGTTCACTGCCTCCATACATGGTCCCCTTATCAAACGAGCTGTGTCAGGCAGAATTTTGGATTGTTTTCATGGCTTCCATGTTAACTTTGTCGCCACCCTGCTGTGTAATCCACAAAATATACTGGCAAACTTTTATCATGTACCGATATTATTTGAGCGCTTCTTGCTCACCTCCTTTGGTTCCTCTCTGCCACCCATTGGTTTGAAGCCTGAGTCCATTTAGGGTATGTTGCCATGACACTCTCTAGCCTGCCGCTGCTGCCGCTGCCTCTGCATGCCGTCCCCTATAGTGTCAGGGTCAATTATTGGATGTTTTAGATGCTATCTAGCCTCATTCGGTCACTCTGTCATGGCCATGCTGTTGCCCATAATTTTGGCATAATGGTGCGATTAAGCAGCCTCAGAGGCATCCATGCATGCTGCCCCTGCTGTTTCCTGTCCATTTCCGTGGTGTTTCCATCCTTTTCTGAGGTTCCCAGGTGTTTGGCCAAGCTTCCCTGTGCAGAGCCTTGGTCCCCTTGAAAAATGCTTGAGTCTCCCATTGACTTCAATGGGGCTCGTTACTCGAAACGAGCACTCGAGCATTGGGAAAAGTTCGTCTCGAATAACGAGTACCCGAGCATTTTAGTGCTCGCTCATCTCTAGTAAAGACTAAGTCCCTGGTGAAGGTGCCAACACTTCACAGCCTTAGAAGCAGCAGTAGCCACCTCCCTAGTCCTGACCCCCAGTGACATGATCAGTTTATACAACCTATATCTTAGCAAACAGCTGGCATGCTGGGTCATTGGTGGTGCTGGTGACTGGTATGAGCAGGAATTATATTTTTACAAGCAAGAACAAATGTTATTTTGGAGTTGCCATCTAATTCACCTAGATTGAATCTGAAAGATCATAACAGTTGAAATAACAGATGTCATGATATGGACAATACGATATTCTAGCCAATATACTCATGCAAAACCCATTTCTTTTTCCCTTTGAAGAAGGGAGAAATAATTTTTGTGACTTGCTTGACTTTTAGCTGGTTTAATGAAATCTTACATCACAAATTGGAGTAAAGGCAAGGTCCACAACTAAGAAATTAAGGCCAGGTCACAAAACCACAGCAAAATAGAGTGAAAATATTTGATGAATGAGTGTCTGACTTTGCACCCAAGTATTTTTTCTTCATGCCTCCAAACGTATTAAATCAAAATAAGAGGTATAGTACAGACTATTTCTGTTTGCACAGTAGATTTATGGTGTATATATATATATATATATATATATATATATATATATATATATATATATATATATTTATGGTATATATATATATATATAAAAACTTTTTTTTATTTTTACTTTTACTATTTTTCAGACTCCCTAGGGTACTCTAACCCTAGGTAGTCCGATTCGTCCTATCATATAATGCCATACTACTGTATGGCAGTATATGTGGATTTTACTCCCCATTCATTACAATGTGCAATTAGCACATTGTAATGCATGGGTTAATACAAAGTAGCCTCGGTATTCGGAACACCCGAGGCTACCATGGCGACGGATCGCCGCTCCCCGTGACGTCATCGGGGAGCGACGATCTGCGCCATCTTTTTGAAGCCGCCGGCAGCACCGATCGCGGGTGTTACCGGTAAGCCTTTGCTACAATATGTAGCAAAGACTTACCGGCAAAGGAGAGGGCTCGGCCCGTGAGCCCTCTCCATGCACCGGGACCCGGCACGTGCCGTTCTAGCATCAGGAAGGGGTTAAAGGACAAATCACATTTTATCCTAAGACCCAAAGGCCCTACAGGTCTTATAATGGTATCAACAAAAATGGTAGCTTGTCCTCCCAAAAAATGATACCTTACACATCTCTGTACACAGTAGTTTGCAAAAGTACAGGTGTCATAATGTGATAGTAGGAAAAAAAATTTGATCCAAAGAATAACAGGTCATTTGGACATAACAGTGAAAGTGGTACAAACAAAGATAAAATAGAAAAGGACACCAACAGGAGGATGTTAAACATATTTAAAGTTTGGTGATTATGTTCAATCCATATATATGGGACCAGAAAGTTGCACACCACAAAAAGTATCAAAAGTGAGACTAAACATGCAACTCATCAAATGTATCACAAAGGGGAAAACTTAAAGGTTTTTTCCCACAAATTTTTTTCACTGATTTGAAACTTTTTGAGACATTTATCTATCACTCTTTATTATTTATGTACAAGATATGTCCTTAACATTTCCCATTTTTTTTACAATATGTGAATAATACTCAACCTAAAGTATAAGAATAAAAATACAATGCAACTGCCTTTACTTTGATTACAGAAGATTTTCCATAAACTGTTGGTACAAAAAGTATTTAGAAATTTTTCACTCTCTGTTTAATTGCAACCAGTTGGGAAGCTCAATTGCTACATAGATGGTTTGCATAACCAGCGACAAGATGTGCATCACGCCTGGGATCCTACCCCAAAGCAGAATAAAGGTTGTGCACTACTTCATGTAGAAAATGCAATTTGACTTTTATTGCATGCGACTGAACCATTTCACACAGTGTGGGTTAAAACATCCACTGTAAGGCTACATTCACACTGCCATTGCCCTCCCATACCGTACCGTAGCGGACAACGGCAGTGCACGGGGAGAGGAGGAGGAGGTGAGCGCAGCTCACCCCGCCCCTCTCCATAGGAAGTTATGGCGCACGGCGCCGTACTACGGACATAGATAGGACATGTGCTACCTATGGAGCGGTACGGTGCCGCATGTGTGCTGCACCGTACCGCTCCCGTAGGGCGCCGTGCGCCCATTGCCATCTATGGGGGACGTATATTGGCCGTATATACGTCGGCCTTATATACGTCCCCCATACGTCAGTGTGAATGTAGCCTAACACTGTAGATTGCTAAAAATTGCTAAAAATCTAATTGCATTTTCTACAAGTAGTGCACAGCATTTTTCTGAAATTGGCAAGATCAAAAAAGTTTTTTAGCTCATTAATGTACACTCTGTACCCTATATTGACAGAAAAAACTGAAATGTAGGTATGGTTGCTATTTTTGCTAAACCAAAAAAAGTCAAATATCACATGGTCAAAAATATTCAGACGTTTGCTAAGTGTTAAGTAGAAGCATGTTTTGAGTTTGTACAGCCATGTGTCTTCTTGGGAATTAAGTTTTTCGCACCAGGATTTGGGGATCCTCAGCCATTCTTCCTTGCAGATGCTTTCCAGTTCCCTCAGGTGGGATTGTAAATGTTGGTGGAAGACATTTTCAAGTCTCTCCAGAGATGCTCAATTGGGTTTAGCTCAGTGCCTGCTGGGCCAGTCAAGAATTTTTCAAAGAGTTGTTCTGGAGCCACTGCTTTATTATTTTAACAGTGGGCTTAGGGTCATTGTATTGTTGGCAGGTGAACCTTCGACCCAGTCTAAGGTCCCGAGCACACTGGAAGAGTCAATTGAGCATGTCTGTGGAAATGCAGAGAAGAAGACACCACTGAGAACAGCTTGTCCTTTCCTCCAGGAAACCTGACACACATGAGCCACTATCTGCTCCATTGCCTGCACAACAACACCCAAGTTGTACAGATATTCAGCAGTGCCAAACACTAAGTGGTCATTCTGCTGGATCCATGCAACATGCATAGTGTAGCATCCATCGTTCCAACAGTAGAGCTTGAGACTAAAATGCACACTTTGGTGCAGGCACTATTGGTCGAGTTCCCATCGCATTTTGTGAGCTCAGTGGCAGCACAAAGAGGAGGAGGAGGAAGTCACCAATGCAGAAGGAAGACCATGGCCACTACATGGAACAACATGTTGACAAACTCCACCACCATCAGATGGGGCACGTAGTATCAACAGAGGCAGAATGTGACTCACATGATGGAGGATTATCTGTTCACACACCTCCTGGTACTGAAGTATGGGTCCTCCTTGTTAAATTTCTTGGTGGGAAAATTAGACACATAGCGAGAGCCATGCCTTGCCAGGTGGTTTACTGCGGCTGATGGAGTGCTGTTAGAGTGCTTACTTACCATCACCGTTGGTGTCATCATCCTTTATTAGTCCCACAGTGGGGAAATTCAGCAGCAGAGAGTACAGTATAAACAATGACAGAACAATAATATTAGAGATAAATTAACAAAAAGAAAAAAAGAAGACAAAAAAGAAAGGCAAGCAATCATCAGCAGATAGTCAGTGGATAAGACCTGCAGGGACTGGTAAATTGGGGGACACAGCTTACTTCCATCAGGGCCTTGTTGGTTGAATAGCCTTATCGCAACAGAGAGGACTTGGGTGTGAAAATCCAGGCTCCCATTGACTTCTATGGAGTTCGCATTTGGGTCAAAGTTTGGTCTCAGTTTGGGTTCCAAACTGAATTATGTCTCAAAATTCATACCAACCCATCAAACTTGAATTTTAACCAACCCGTTGATCTTTACTTAGGTCCAGGCACCTAGAACACTTTGAAAAGACAACAGAAAACAAAGAAAAAGCACGTGGTAATAAAGGTTCCTTAAACTTGTTTTGCAGCTAATTCTTGGAATGCTTTCATTTTTTCATTATCCCTCTCTCTCTACAAACACACACATATATATATATTACGTATTGTGGATGCAGTGTATATCTTTCCTGGTTTCCTCAGCCAGGGAAGAGAAATCCAGAAGGAATACATGATGCTTTAGCAGAACATACTCTGCTAAGGTTATTTCTTGAAAATTACATGGGCTGGAATTCTTGGACTGGAGGGCAGGCTAGTAGCAGGAGTCTTCCAGTCCAGGTGAGGCTTTCTGAGATCATCAATGGGGAATAAATACATTGCACAGCATGTCAGTCTGGGGGAATAGACAGCATGAGACCTGTGAGAGCACACCTGGAGATATGGCAAGGTTATTAGGGCTGCATTAGAAAAGTGAGGTATCCTGATGTATTGTTAGAGCCGGACAGGCATAGGACATTGTTTTGCCGCTGGATGTTTGCAAATAAAAGCGTTTAAACCTACAGTCTGAGAAAGCTTTGCCATTGCCGCCCCCACCATTTGAGCTGAACTCCTACAATATATATATACAAGTAGCTTGTCACCTGCTATAGCCATTTATTATACATACAATTTTGGCTTTCTTGTAATTATCAGGCCAGCAGGCAATGTACAGTACTATAGCATAATGTACTTCAACCTTTAACTGTTACTACGCATAGAGCCAAGGAGTCACGTTGTGATGAATAAGTAACTGATTATATTTTAATAAGATCTTTTCTTTACTTTCTGCCATTTAGCTCTATTTATGTGAAAGGCCAAGTATTTTGCTTTTAACATAAATCCCATGAATGGTAAGCTGTGTACAAAATGCTAAATAATTCTTGACAGCTTAAAACAGAAAAAATTAGAATATAATTGCTGCCTTATAGCTGCCGATTTAGATTAAAGTGGTTTAAATATAACGTTATTTTTATACATTTAAAAATGTAATAAATAAAATTTAATGTAACATGTTTTTTTTCTCTACCTAGATAGGTGTCCACAAATTACTTGCTGTCTTCTGTGTATTTCGTCACAATACTGTTTCCTTTTACCAAAACTACTTCTCTTAGAATGTTAGAAGTATATGTCACTACTATAAAGAACACAACCATGTCCAAAACACAATGCAGATAAAAATCATATTTTAGAATGGGATTTGAATGATATAAGAGTAATAGAAGCAAATAATTCCTTTTCCTTTTTGACTCCCTGTTTCTTGCCATCTTTACCAAGTTTGTTTTACCATTTTTTGGTTGTAGGGTCTATCCTTTTTTTTCGGTAAGTTATTTAATTTCCACTACTGTATTTTCTTTTCCTGCCATTCACCAATAGTAATGAGTAAGAGTTACTGAGTGAGTTTTTATCTTTATATAACAGAAATGATCAGTAATGTTATTGTCTAGACATGAAAATGTCCATGCAAACACCACCATCAATGGCATAACTAAAGAGGGAGCTGGGGTCCTGGTTGAGACCGGCAGTGATGAGCGAACCCGAACTGCAAAATTTGGCGGGTTCAGCATCAGTACAACATCCCAATTCGTGAGTCAAAATTGTGTTTGGAATAAATGTGGGGCAAGTCAATTGACTGCTGAACAGCCAATCAACCAACTTGCAGTCCAATAGCTACAGATATGTCCTCTGTGGGCATGGCTGTGATTGGCCAGACAGAACATGTGATTCTGCGGTTTAAGAGCAGGGTCACATTTCTATATGATATTATGTACAGGAGATAAAGCTAGGGAGAGGTTGCTGTTGCTGATAGATAGACAGGGACTTCTCAAATACCAACAATTGCCCTTGTATGTAGGAAGGGAGAGGAGTCTGCTGTGTTTAGGGACGAGTGGAAATGTGAAATAATTGGACTTTTTAGGACATTGTGAGCTACTGGTAGGCTGCTATAGTGCAGGACCAAACTTAGTAGTATCAGCATTTACAAACTTAAATGTACAAACTCAGAACTGTTTGCAGTTTCATCAAAATCTTAAAGCTACTGTTGCATTATGCCGTGATCACCTTTAAACCCAGAGAGAGGAAACCCAGGTTTGTGGTTTTCCCATTGCTTCATTAATGTATATTATTAATGTTTATTGTAAAAACCTGGGTCTCAACATCCAGAGCACTTTTAACTGCTGTGACATTAACATAATTTTTTTTTTTACATTTATGTCTTTTTTTTATGTTATGTTATTATTTACATTTCTTTCCACAGCCCATTTTGTTATAATTTTTCAGCTCTCTAGCCCCTTCCGTCCCCATTTTACATCTGATTTTTAGTGCTTGACCCAAACACGAGCCCCATTGAAGTCAAGGGGGACCTGAATTTAAAGTCCATTCCAAAGTTTGGGTCCCAAACCAGTTGCACTACACTTTCGCCTCCTTTCACCTATCACAATTTGGATTTTACAGAAATCTTCAACACTACTCTAACGTCTGTGCCAAAATGTCACACTATCTGCAGCTGGCAGAATAGATGACATTTATTTGTGTGTGAACTGTGGCTTAATGTTTGTGTTTGTATTATCTGAACCACACCCTGCTCCTTGCATTTCAGTCCTGCCCAGCAACGGTTACTAGCCTGATGGACAGTTCCCCAGGCGTGTCCGGGAACGGCCTTATACCTGCCTATTCCCATGATACCTTGCTGGTTATTTTGAGTCTTGTCTTACTTGTGTATCTAGTTCAGTTTTACCTGTCTCCGTTTGTCTGCCTATATCTGTACCTGACCTGTATATAATCTGCTTGATCTTGACCTGACCTGTGTATTATCTGCCTGAAGACCTGTATATATCTGTTGTTTTGTCCCTATCTCAGTCCTGTGTTTGTATTCTGTGCACCAGTGTGAACACTGGTCTATACCTGTATTCCCGTTACCTGTCCACTCCACCATCCAGCAGCTGGAAGATGAAGTAAGTTTCCCCTGTCATGTTGTAGGGTCGCTCAGGGACAGTCAGATAGGTTCTGATAGTGGGTTTGCCCTTATCAGGGCAGTTTATCTGCTTTAGGCAGGGCCTCAGCCCGCAGTGATGTCGCAGGTTGAGTTCACCACCACTTACCTAGTATGACAGCGAGCGCCAAGCCTGGTTGTGGTTGCGCGGTTTGCTGGACAGGTACTGACGCTTACCCTGAGCTGTCAGATGTGTCCTATATACTACCCTTAGAAGAACAGTAACTTTTGATGTTAAAAGTAACAGTAGGTCTGTATATAGTCAAACAAATAAAGCTACTGAGCGATATAAAGCTGCAAGGGATCCAGTACAGTATTTTCTCAATCTCATTATGTTCAGATGGAAGGTCACCGTAGGATCATAGTCAAGTCTCAATGTGTACTAGTGTACCTATTTTTAAATAGGTATCCACCATAAAAAGAGTAAAACTGCTGTATTCAATCAGTCATTACATAGGCATCTACCATATTCAAGTTGCATCTTTTCAGAAAAGATTTTCTTATTGATTTGCTGTTTCCAAAATACATTATCAGAAAGTGAGGGGTGTAATTTTGCAGGGCAAGTATCTGATATGCAGGCAAATGAAGGGTGGATTTGTCTGCAGCAACCAGGCATAGTCTCTCTTGTCTATGTTGGCCTATCTTAACTGGGCATGCTTACTGTGGAGTAGGAGTAGGACATCTACTCCATCTGGACTTCAGTCCTGGGTTTTTGTATAGCCCACAGGTGCAGGTAACAGGACTCATTAGAGCCAGATTTAGACTCCAGGACAGAATCAGCAGGTGAGACTTACCTGGGATCTGACTGCTGGACTGACTTCATACAGCAAATGTAACTGAGTGCCTCCATACCATGCTGGCTATTCCAGGACTTCTTTACAGAGTGCTGGCATGACAAAAGCAGCAGTTTTCCAACACTCACACCTTTTTTTCTTTCTCTCAATTTGAACGCAGCTTTTGTTTCTGACAATTTTCCTCCACTTCTGGTTTCCTGGCACCTATTTTTGGCTCAATGTTTGTTGCACATTTAGACCAACAAGAAAGCAAATCTGGTGCCAATGTCACTATAATTGCCATTCTAAAATATCCTTTTAGTTGTAGATTGATTTAAAATTATGATTCAAAATATAATTAATTCATTCCAAGCCTTGTCAAGAGTTTAACAAATGTAAAGCGTTTCATATTCTGGCATTTTACATTCTTTACTCTTCAGGATATTGATATAGAAAACAATCAAACCATAAGCTATACAGACAGTCCCCTACTTAAGAACACTCGACTTACAGACGACTCCTAGTTACGAACAGACCACTGGTAATTGTTAATTCACTGAACTTTAACCCCAGGCTACAATAAAGAGCTATAACAGTTATTACAGGTGTCTGTAATTAATCTTTAGTGTTAATCCTGGTTCTTATGACAATCCAACATTTTTAAAATCAAATTGTCACAGAGCCACACAAAAATTGGTCTGGAGCTACAATTATAAATTATACAGTTCTGACTTACATACAAATTCAACCTTAGAACAAACCTACAGAACCTATCTTGTACGTATGTATTGAAATTCTGGATTTGTAAGATCTGTCAGTGGTTGCAGCAATTCCATGTGCTTTCACCTTTAAGTTGGCAAAAAAGAAAAGTAGGGCTTGGTCAAACCATGTAAAGAAATGGAGTGTATAAGGACTGAGAATAGTTTGAACATGGAAGAATCCGCATCCAGAGCAGGTTCTAAAGAATTATTGCATGAACTAAAACTTGTTTCATAGCTAACCCTTTTCTGTCAGCTGTACACGTTCCAGTTCTTATAGTATTACATGTAGAATCAGCAGAAATGAAAAGAAATTTACTGCAGAAAGGAAAACAATATCATTTCTAAGGGCCATGGGAATGCAAATGCTGTTGCTGAAACTTGAGGGATTACTAGAAATTGTTAAAGAAAGAATCATATTTATAGATAGATTGTTGCTTATGAAATTAAGTGAAAAGCTTTGGAAGAATATCTACTGTGTGTGGTGTATTCACATTTAACTACTTGCTGAGCATTGATAAAGTACATCACATTTTCCAGTTTCTGTACCATTATGTACTTTTTTGTCGTGATGATCTAAGGAGTGCTATAAGTGTCCCAGCAAGATCAGTGTTTGAAATGTCTTGTGAAAACATTCCAGGGCTCTAATAGGTGTTCTATATTTAGTCTATGTGCATACCACTTTTAAGGTAGGCAGGAAAAATAAGGAACGTTAAGCTGGAGAAATGCAGTAGTTATACAAAACATGGCACAGATGTATTATAAATAAATCAGGATAGTCATTTTAGCTTCCATATGTATCCATGTATTTCAGACTAGAAGGCTACATAGGAAGCGCTGCTACATAGGAAGCGCGGCTACATAGGAAGTGAAGGAGAGCCGCGCGCATGGTAAGCGCGGTTTAAAACACTAACAAAAATAAGCTCTGGCACCAGCTCAGCCTGAGCTGGTGCTCAGTGTTTTCTTCTGAAACCTGCCACTTCAAGTGGTAGGTTTCCTTTAAGAGGGTCTGGCAGTGCTGCATCCTCTTCCTTAATCTAGAAATTAGACAGTTGTCCAAATTCCAGGAAAACCTGGTAAATCTCAGGAAGTGTTGATAATACGTAAATGATCTGCAAAGGCTGCGGTTTTGTGTATAACATTTCCAATCTTAACTCGATCAACGGGTTCTGACGAATTCTTTGGAGAAGCGTCTCTCCCAGGTGCTATTGGAAATGTGAAATTGTTCTGATAAGGTGCAGTGGGTGCAGAATAGAGGGAGAAGACTGCCTGAATAATGCCCTGTGGTATACCAAATTGAGATAAAGTTTAGGACATGTATAGCCAGCTGACTATCGAAAGCGGTCTCTCCGCATCGGAGCCGAGAAGGACTAATGGCTTTCTGTTATGGATAACCCATTCCATGAGCCTGAGTACCCTGCATGTGTTATCATTCCGTCTTCCTTTTAAAAACAAGTTTGTTCTGAGAAGACAAGTTTGGGAAGTAGTTTGCTCAACTTCGCTACCAAAGCTTTCACCCACCACTTGAAAGTAAGATTGGTCTATAACTACTGCAAAGTGAAGGGTTTTTCAGCTCCTTTGGGATAATGGAAGCATGAGCTTCTAGAGCCCGTTTCACCATAATTCTCCTTAGAGGAGCCAATTATTGAGCTCAGTAAAATAGGGCAGTGATTTTCAACCAGTGTGACGTGGCACACTAGTGTGCCGCGACACATGGTTGGGTGTGCCGCGGGGAAAGTTCCCCAAACTATGGTGCCCCCTGTGTTTTGTTTCCCGGCAATGCGCAGAGATGCGCAGTCACAGCTTCTTACAATGTAGGAGACGTGTACAATAACACATGCGCAAGCTTTGAACCTCGCGGGACAAAATGACGTCACTGAGGCCGGCGCATCATCCTGAGAGGGAAGAGACTCTCGCATTTGTCCACCGCCAAGGTAATGCCCACCAATAATGCTGACTATATGAGCTTTTGCCTGAGTATATGAACTGTTGGCAGAATACTCAGCATATGAGCTGGTACTTTTAGTACTCCAGCAGTATACTGCATATAACAATGAGAAATGTAAAATGAGAAATACTATAGTCATGAGGCTGGAGTACTACAAGTACCAGCTCATATGCTGAGTAAGCTGGCACTTGTACTCTGGCCTCATGGCCATAGTACTTCTCATTGTACCCCTTTATTTTGCAGTATATGAGCCACATAATAATCAGCACCATATACTAAAAACAGGGAGAAACTGAGAACTGTTGAGGAAGAGCTTCGTGTGTGTCTTTCCACCATTCCTGCCAGGATATCCCTTTTGTGTTTATCAAAACAGGCCCAGGTTTCACACTGAGTGCGTAAAATAAATTTAGACTCTATATTATTAACTATATGTATAATATGACTGTTTTTGTGTCATTTTGTGCTATTTTGGTTGGTGGTGTGCCCAAGTATTTTCTAAGTATAAAAAGTGTGCCGTGGCTCAAAAAAGGTTGAAAATCACTGAAATAGGGTACTAAAAATGTTTAGCATTTTTTGTAATAGTAAATAGGAAGGCTGTTTTGCCTACTTGCCTGCTGTCTTGAAGGAACAGAAGACAGGACAGTTTTAATCTCCTCAAGCGAAAATGGTTTAGTCAATGTGGCTCTGTCCTCTTTTGCGAGTTTGGGTAAGGACAGAGAATCGAAGAATTCTCTGATATGTCAGGGGGTGTGAGAGGCATAAGGGGGAATAATATAGAGATCGGAGTAGAACTTTGTGAATGCTTCTTAAATTTTACTATTGTTCCACGTGGCTTCTCATGGTGGGTCAGTAATCAAGCAAATGAAGAATTTCTCCTTCTCTTTCTTGACTAATGCGAACTGTTCCCAGTGGTGTAACTAGGAGAGACAGGGCCCCTAGCAGGCTACTGCATGGTGCCCCCCTTCCCACTTATTAGTACATATTAGTATACTCACACATGCAAGTTACAATCACATATAAATACACTCATGTGCACACACAGCATATATACACACATACAGTGCCATATGCAACATACATACAGTGTATACAGACACCATATACACATCACAGATACTGTATATATACAGTATCTGTATTCTTTATACATCCTCCATTCTTTATTTTGTCAGGTTGGATGACGGGGCCACCTGACACTGCAGGCCCCATAGCGGCTGCTATGGCTGCTACCGCTGTAGTTATAACCCTGTCTGTTCCCTGTGTCCCCATATGCATTGTATTTGCTTCTCGAGATCAGAGACAGCTTGGCAAAGCAAACATTAAGCTAATTTTTTGCTTTGATCCTGAGGTCAGTGAGTTCAAACAGTGTCACTTTGGCTCTAGTGTTCTTGTGCTAATGCTCTCCCCAACAGATATCTGAGTTCAGAAGATGTGTAAGTCTCTTATGCAGGTATGCTGCAAGAGAGATAAATTCTCCTCTCACTACTACCCTTTTGTGCTTCTCACAAAGAGGGACATACATACCCTCGGATGCGTTAAACACATCTATGCTCACATTAAAATCTCCCCCAAGCAAACATAAACTCCTCCTCCCTCCTCTTACACTGCAAAAGCTTTCAATGTCCCAGTAAACCACAGAATCTGTGTCGTATAGGGTGAACAAATATTGGCTATAGAAATTAATTGTTGTCCTATGGTGCCTTTCAAGAATAGGTAATGTCCATTATGGTCTGACATCTCTGTCAGAGGTTTGAACAGGACATGTTCCCTAAAAGCAATTGGACACTCTAGATGCTGAGGAGTAAGTACAGTGAAACCACTGGTTGTAGTCTCTCATGCTAGGGAGTTTAGAGGATTTAAAATGTGTCTCCTGTAACAGGAGGATATCGGGTTTGTCTGTTTTATGGAGTCTGATTGGTATCTTTTACATGGCTCACTGAGATTCACAAGTGACGTCGCAGACTGTGGGATATAATAAGCAGGTCAGTCCTCTACAATATATTCAAGAGGACAAACCTGGTAAATTCTCTTAGCCTAAGGTCCTAAGTACTGGGCCCTTTTCCAAAGGAGCCCCTAAGGCAAAAATATCAAGGATGGCTATATGGATGGATATAGCAATGGGTCAGAGTGGGGACAAGGACAAAACAACATCATAAAAAACAAATAAAACAAGAACTGATTTCCAACCATAAACTCTCATGTTAGCAATATTGAGGACAAAAGTTTCTCTGCTAGTCTGAGTGTACCTCTTACTCCTCTTGCCACTATGGGCAAGGTCCCCTAATAGGGAGAGAGTACTATCACTTTAGCACCATAGCAGAGGCTCCTTCATCTAATCGGGGAGAGGGGGGCGGGAAAGATCAGCACAGGTGGATGTGACTGCTAATCTCAATACATGGGATGTACCTCCCAACCTCACATACATTAAATAAGCACTTAGAGTGCAATCTGATAACTAATGGTGAAATTATTTGGGGTAACTCTGAGTACCCTATCAAAACATTCTGCAACTCTTCACAGGAGCAGAGCCGTAATAGGGTAATACCCTGAATACAAATGTAAAACCTGGACGTAAATGGATGCCCAGGTCCTTAAGTCTCTACTGGACTTGCAATCACTGAAAAGGATAATTCTAAGCTGTGTTGTCACCGGTCTCGATGTGCACCTTACTGTTGTGCTATTCGCTCCATTTCAATCTGCAGGCTTCCTCTTAGAAGGTTTAGTAGTGCCTCTAACCTTGCTCTAAGCTTCCAGATCAACAGCTAGGTCACCTCCGTGTCCACCGGGACCGGTATCCAGGATGGAATGTCCATTGGGAGGCAAACGGATTCAATCCCAGGTGGTCACAAGATCTTCCCGTGCTTTAATGATGATCTTTTTATTTCCCACATTAATGGCAATGCCAAACGGATATAGCCACTGGAACCGAAGATGTTTTTCTTTCTGGCCATCTAGCAATGGTTTTAAAACCCTCCGTTTCGCACAGGCATAAGGTACAAACACATTAATGACACCTGAAGTTCAGGATGTATGAAGAGGGCTCCACATGCTGAACCCTCTACATAAATCTTGCCTAGGATGCTGCCATTTTGCCAAGCATTGTGACATCTTCCCTTGTGGTCATCTAGGGGTGACAATCAGATGTCATTATTTATAACCTGATATGTAACAGTGTGCCAGCAGCCCACTGAAATACGTCACTTTAAAAGTCCTCATATACTGCAATATAGTTGTATTGCAGTATATGGTAGGAGCTATTAGACCTTCTTGGGTTAAGGTACCTCAGAAGGTCTAAGAATACAGTAACAAAATTTTTAAAACCTTATGTAAAAAATGACATTAAACATAAAAATTTAAAGCACTCCAATTTCATTATTACTTATATAAAACTAAATTAACAAACAAAAACATAAATTTGCTAGATATCTCCACATCCCAAAAACTATCAAAAGATTATAACGATTTTTCTGGGTGGCGAAACCTGAAACAGAAAATAGCGTTCAAATGTCCAAATCACCACTTTTTGAAAAAAGTTACTGGCATCAAAATGTAGTGAAATTTACAAAATATTTTTTGTACAAAAGATTTTTGTTTTTGAAAATCTAATAAAACATAAAAAAAAACTTCAACCATTTGTGATAAAACATTTAGATTATTCCTGTTTTTCAGTATATACTATGAACTATTAAATGCCATCAAAAAGAATACAATTTGTTGAGCATAACAGCAGCTTTTGTATAGCTCTGTAGTCACAAATAAAAATGTCACTGGCAAAGGGCATCAACGATAAGTATATTTACAAATCCAGGCACTGCTGCCTTCTTTGATTTTGTATTCTTTGAACTTTGTGTGGGAGAGAATCAAGTATAGCACAGTAGCACCCTATCTTCTGTTCTAATTTTTTTGGATTAAGCTTTATTAAAAAAAATAAAAAAATCAAATATTTAGTTTAAAATGCCTTGCGCCACATTTCTCCATGGTTCTAGACAGTTGTTAGACACTTTCACAAATAGAGTGACTAAAGGGGTGTGGCTGGGAAAATACATGTCTGCTGATGTTCTGCTAAAGGCATAAAATAGAAAGTGCATTACTAGACTAACAGATTTGTTATCTATGGGCCACATTTATAAAACTTGCTGTACCAGTTTTCAGGCGTAGGTTGGACATAACTACGTGTGCAAACTGCTTGTGTTTATTCCAGTTTTGGCTGCACTGTGTCTGTCGCCACACAAAACTTAGCACCTAAAGGGGAATTCCAGTGCCGTTTCAAAAGTCTGACATAATTGTGATACTCGCCCAATAAGGCCACAAAAAAAAACTTGTGCGCTTAGTTTAAGTGTAAATGACACGTGCAGGATGCGCCAGCTTATTAAAGACTGTGCATCAGTCGTCAATTATCTGGCGTGCTCTGCACATTAGTTAGGCACTACGTGCAGTTTTCCTCACTATTATGAAATGTTCCTCAATGTATATCGTGCATGAATTTCTAAGCAGAAAAGTCACATTGTGATATAGTAGCAGCATAGCGGATGAGGACTTCTACACATCACCATTCAAAAAAAAAAAACGCAGCAGAAACAGATTTTTGCTAAATGTATATTTACATTTCTGCAGTTACTGCTGTGTAGTTTCTGCAGTTGTTCTACAAAATGGATGAAGACTCATCCTTGGCAATGTCCCCTGGTAATTCTTTTGTTTTAGGGTTGCACTAGGCAAGATGTCATGTGATGACCCCCCTGCCCACCATAAACCACATGAACTATACTAGAATCCTCTTCTGCCTATTTAGTGAGGTCAACATATTTGTAAAAATGTCTTAAGATTTAACAGTGCAAAAGTTAGACTAGCAGCCTTATACTTTGATACTTTAAATATGGTATACATTTACACATCCAGAAAAATATGCCAGATTTTCTTGTGTTTTGATCCCCCAATTTAAAAGATTCATGTCCATTTTATAAGGCCATATTCCTTTTACCATCCTAGTAGTAAGTTTCCAAAATCCATGACAAATATGCAACATTTTAGTTCTATTTTCTAAATTAGTATTTTTTTGTTGCTAATTCTGGCAGATTCTTTCTTTAACAAATGCATAAATCTGTGATATGTGTTTTATTGTAAAACAAAAATAACGATGTATCATTAAAGAAAAGCTTTACACATCATAATTGTAGATTCATGTGACAGTGGAACAAGTGTTAACAACTATTAGAGGGAAGAAAACTTTTTGGACATAATGCTAAATAATTTCTGATGCAGTATGCCTTTGCTAAACCATCAACTAGTGATTCACGTTTCATTTCAACATCATTACAAACGAGTATTAAGACGCATGCTAATTTTCCCTCTATTGATCCTTTTCTTCAATTACAAACCTAATTTTCATCTCAAAAGAATTGAATTCTGGAATAAAAACTCCTTCTTTTAAGAGTTTTGATAAAGTGCTCCAAATATTATCCGCTTTGCAGGTTTGTTGATGGGATAGAAATAGATCTACGGTATAATTAAAAGTGCACTGATCAATGCGCTTCATTTTTTATATGGCAGTCATCCAATATTATATATTTGTGCTTGATGCTTGTGTTATCTAAATAACACAAACATGCATAAACATGCATTGAAGTCCTAAATATTTATAGATTGTGTAGCTTTACATATGTTTCTAATTATATAGTTTCCATCTAATATAAACAGCTGAGTGTATATGTGTGTATGTATATCTACTAAAGGATTCTGCCGTTTCCTGTGACTCTGGAACATCATAGACATGGCTTTGAGTTGAAATGTTCTCCCTGTGTTTTCCAAAATACAAATATTAATCACCATATACAGGGACGACAATTGCCTGCTGGATGCTGTGCCAGTAAGCAACCAATCACAGCTCAGCTTCTATTCTGCCACAGGTCATTAACATGGGCTCTGAGCT
This sequence comes from Engystomops pustulosus, assembly GCF_040894005.1. Taxonomy (NCBI): domain Eukaryota; kingdom Metazoa; phylum Chordata; class Amphibia; order Anura; family Leptodactylidae; genus Engystomops; species Engystomops pustulosus. The sequence continues at coordinate 99,708,140 of NC_092412.1, read as the reverse complement.
CTGATTGGTTACTACAGGCAATGAGTATAAGACAGCTTATTTGTGAGGGAATATGGATAGAGATAGAGAGGGAGATTTATCATTAGGCAGGCTCTTTGCAATAGTTCTATGTTTGTCTTTGGAGCTCCGCTGCTTTTTAGATTTATAAAAATAGTGTTAGCCCTTTAATAAATCTCTCTGGGATTTTTTAAATCGCAAATAGAGTAAAATAATTGTAACAGCACATATGCCAGGAGTGGATTGATTTTGCGACTTTTCTGGAATTGTTTAAACAAAAACCCCAAATCATAAATCTGGCTTTGCACAGCGTTGCACTAGCAGTGGTTCCATGTTTAAGCCACTATTTCTGAGTGACAGGAAAGGGCACTTGCCACTTTTTTTTACACCAAAATGATAAATCTCCCCCAGGAGAAAGTGAGACAGACAGTGAGACGGAGACAGAGAAACACACAGAGAGATAGATAGAGATAGATATAAATGATTTTTTTAACCGATTCTATTTTGTTATAGCTAAGAGCATTCATTAACTATCCCCGGCAATTCCGGGTACTACAGTTAGTATATAATATAATTGATTCATTGAGCCAAATAGGGTGAACTTACCTTGTTTCTTCCATGTTCTCCAGATATTGCGACTCTTATTGAATTCCTTATTTTATGATCTGAAAATACAGTAATGGAAATATTTTATCAAGCCCATCAATCTGAAGAAAACAATTAAGCAGGGTCTTATGCACTTCTGTCCTTTAGGCAGTAAATGTGCCTTCTTTTAAACGCTAGAGGAGAATAACTGTGTAATATAGTGTCTAATAAAATTGCACATTTTCCGGGAAATCTGATAAAGTGAAACTAATGTATCTATATCCAGACAAACAAATCAACTAATTTTCATTCAATTTTGAGATGATTTGTTTAGTATTGTGGAATAATCTATTCAAACATTATCAAAATGTAAACTTTTTTTAGTGCACGCCATCAACAAACTTACAAATATAAGACACCATTCAGGTTTCCTCTGCCTTGTGCCTACAAGGTTGAGATAGGCTTTTAAGAAGAATGTTTTTACAGCAGGGATGAAGGCGACACCTGAATCATAAATTCACAGCAACTTGGGACACCACAGAATTGTTCAAAACTTCAAAGCAAATCTGTTGAGCAAGACAGATCTACTAACTAGGCAAACAACATCCCAAAAAATGGACATGCTCACGAAACTCTCAACAATTTTTGTGAACACATTCATAAATTACCCCCCAAATATGTACCCGAAAATGGCACCATGTAATAACACAACTTTTCCCCCCCAAAAAACAAGCCTTAGTATATGAACAGAAAAGCACAAATTTTTCCGAAGGAAATAGTTATCCGGTAACAATTGCAAACACAGTCTAACCAAGGGAAAAACAAACACACAGTTGTATTGTTTATATCTTTTGTCGAGCACATTGATTAAACATCTGTAGTGTACAGAAAAAAGTAAGTGAACCCTTGAGTTCGATAACCTGTTGTTTACCCTTTAGAAAGAATAACTTCTGTCAAATGTTTATTGTAGCTAAAAATAAGATTAATGCAATGCTTTTCCATTTTTTGCCACATAATGCAGCTATCACCTGCTGTCTTAACACCCTCTGTCAGCCTTAAAGGGGTATTCTTGTCTGGGTATTCACATTCTGTTTCATTAATCTGCCATACATAAACATTTCTTCAATAAGAAGATATTAAAAAAAAAATTACCTGTGCAAAGATAATTTCTCATAAATGTAGTGATATGGTCCCTTAGAAACAAAACTGTGTCCTTGGATACGGCCACCTCTGCTGGAAGGATTGCACAAAGAAACAAAAGGTTTTTGTATATGAAATGTCTGAGAGATACTGCATGACCCACAGCCGTCCTGTGGTAATGAACGCTGAATCCATATAGTCAGGGAGGACTCAAAAGCGGATGTCTGACCACCACTGCCAAAATGTGAGGTGGTCGTATCCGAGGAAGCTATCTCATTTCACTACATTTATGAGAAATTATCTTCACACAAGAACATTTTTTCTAATCACATCCAATTGTAGAAATGTTTACATATGGCAAATGAATTAAATTAAATGTAAATGCCTTGATGGTAATATCCCATCAACTTACATGTGACGTACATATACGTTACATGTCATTAAGTTGTCAAAGGATAGATCTACGATAAAATTAGAAGCTGTGCAGGAATTTATATTGTTTGGGATTCAGTGAGCGCAGCATCTGAGTAGATCTGAATACATGCAAAATATGCTTCCAGTCACACTGATACAGATATGTGATTATATATAATTGTTATTGAAATTCTTGGCACACAGATAATAGTGACATTTTGATCTCATAGTGACCTCATGTTCTTCAGACACAGTTAGCTTAATGGCACAGAGAGGAGATGTTAGACATGCTTGTAACAGAGCACGTAGTGTTCTTAATGACCTGGAGCACAGGGATAGATCTTCTGTGTACAGCTTGCTAAGGATATATAGAGGAAAGGGCTGCAGAATGAGTAAAGCTGAAAGTAAAGTATGGAGAGGTCAACCCCTTAATACATATAAGGCTCTTCTGGACCATGAAGGAGGGATTGAATGAACATTTAAAAAACAAATGGCCACTAAAAGGGGTTTAAGAATGTGTACTTAACTAGTGGCCTTGCGGAGGTCCATTAGCGCTCATGTGAATTATGTCCAGATTCATTTGGATACATTAAATGTATTTCTTCATTTTTTACTATGAGGACTTATGATTTCTCTGCATGCCCCTGTAGATGTCATTCCAGATTCATTGTTAAGTGGTTTCATCTTATTTATATTCACATACACTAAGAAATCTTTCTAGGAAATAATTGTGCTTTAATTAAGATTCTTGTCTCATTTTCAGAATGGACATTATTAGACCAATTTTACACCACATTGCTATTACAGCAAGTCTTATGAAGCACGAACAACACATAGAAAAATATCATGATCGATTTATGTGTTAACAGCTTGGGCTCTTTCAATTTTAAAAACTGATCATGCAATGGATTTTTCACATGATTGATACATTATTTTTAGCACAGTAATTACCCCATCGGCATTTCATGCAGCATGGAATAGAAAAAGAGATCTCACTGTCATCAAATAATTACTAGTCAGTATGTACAGAGACTGTCACTACATTATAGATGTCCTTTCTCGATAAAAAATAATGGGTGATTTTGATTCAGGCTTTTCTGTGTATAAAAATTGCTTTTAATTTTTTTTTTAATTACACATTGGAGGTCATTTATCTTTGTTGCTTTTTTCTTTCCGATTTGGTGCATTTGCGTTTTTGTGCATTTTTGTTTGCACCTATGCCTTTAGCTTTAAAAGTTTAAAAACACAGTGTAATATGCAGTCTCAGTCTAGTCAGCTGGACTATGTTCTAATACACAGTGGTATTAGTTGTGATTGGGACAAAGGTATGGTGTGAGTGTATTGTATGTGGGTCAATCTTATGATCCTAATATATAAATAATTTTGTGATCACACTGATCGTTTCTGTGACTACACACAGCTAAATGACAATATCACCTTTGTCTCTAAATAGTGGTTATCATGGCACTCACAAATACGGCCAAGTGATATAGAGGCCAGGTGATTATCGCCCATCCAGGGGCTGCTGTAGCAATAGGGCCACTGAAGTTCTACAGCTTGGACTAGTTATATATCTACTGTAGGTAGTTAGTGGCGCTTAACTGGTGAAACACATGAGATCACAGCTGCAGACTGGGTTACGTGCCGTCGTACCTAAACTCTAGCCCTATGCTGGAGGTATTCTACTGTCTCAAACGTTTGTATGGAATATAGCTCACTTCATACTTTACAGTCCCTATATACGATATATCACACTGACAGATAAAGGTACATAACACTGCTAGTTAAAAGTTCACAACATTAACCCCCTGACATGTTTCGCCAGTATGACTGGCTTCAGCAGAGGTCTGGGCTATATTGGGCGTGGAGCCGCCCAATATATAAAGATATAGCCACTCCCAGAAATTATACAGTTAACCAATAAGAAAGATGATCGAGAGTTGTCCCACAAACGTTGTAAAATAATAGGTTCAGAGGTACGATTGGCAAGTGGACTTAGCCATACAAAACTTGTGGTGGTCGAGACCGCTCATCAATGTTGTGCATCATAGGTCCATGGCAGAGCCAGGTCCGCCAATGGAGTGGGCGAACCCTGTTCCATCACAGACGCCTTTTTCAGTCAGACCTCAAAGGTCAAAGGCTTTGCCAATATAACAAGTTGGTAGAGGTTGGTTTATGATAAATGTCGGTTTTTAGATATCCTTGTGGATATATACAGATGGTCAAGTTCAAGAATTGACCTGGGTCTCATGAATTTCTGACGTGAATTTCATCCTTATTGTTGTTATTAAGTTTTTCAAAGAAATTACATCATCAATGTACCTACCCCAATACATCCAATATATCCTCCCACCAACTAAGAAAGAGGTTCGCATATGAGAGCACACAAGTCGCCCCCATTGCGGTACCTATAACTTGGTGGTAGAAGGAACCCTTAAACAATAAAATAATTCTAGTGAGTACGAAACATAAATGTATTAATACAAATTAGTTTTGGTCTCTGAACTAAATTCCCTAGGTGTTAAGGAAGAATTCTACAGCTTTAAGCCCTAGTTCATTATCAATGTTGCTACACAGAGATTCAACATCAAGGCTAGCAACCATTGTATTTGGTGTAAGTGTCAATTCCTGGATTTTCCTAATGGTGTCCTTGGTGCCTTGTAGTTAGGAAGGAAGAGCACAGACTAAGGGCTGCAGCATCTTATCAATATACCCACTACACCAGTGGTGGCGGACCTATGGCACGGGTGCCAGGGTGGCACTCAGAGACCTCCCTGTGGGCACTCGGGTTGTTTCCAAGGCACAGAGTTTGCCAGACATGGCATCTTCCTGGAGTCTCAGGCAGTATGCATTACTTTAAAGAGACCCATTTTAGGCTGCCTTGGACTGTGGGAATAGTGAAAAGGTGTGATTAGGGTCGGTTTAGAGCTATTAGAGAACTTGCTCCATGCCTCCATGATTCTTCCTTTTCAGGAGGCCCTACTGTCTTTGAATGGTATTGGGGCACTCAGGCAGCTATGTTTTACTACCATGTTGACACTTTGGAAAAAGTTTGTGGGTTTTGGATCACATTTTGGGCACTTAATCTCGAAAAGGTTCGTCATTACTGCACTACACGCTTGGGTTAGGCAATCACAGCCAGCGACGATTGGTCTGCCTGGGCTAGGTCATTTTTTGGTAGTGTTTTGCTTGGCTTGACACATTGGAGGATGTCTGATCTATTTTAAAGGAAATCTACAATCAAATCAATCATGATAAACCAGGGACAGTTATTCATAAATCCAGGCACCGTGACAATCTTCTTATATTTGTTATGCATGGCCTCCTTCCTTCTAATATCAACATCTAAATTCATGCTAGAGATGCACTTCCTGCTTACTACACAAGTGCTGATGAAGCAGGGGGAGGGTGTTGAACAGTCTCTGTAAAACCAGATCACAAATTGGTTAGTGTAGCCCCACAGGCTTATTGATTTTAGAAGGAAGGAAGAAGGCCATGGATAACAAATGGTTATAAAGAATGGTGCACAGACTGTGCGCAATGCGGGCATCATCATCTGTTTGCTCCAATGTGCAATGTTCATTCACTTGCTTTTTGCACATGGGTGTAATTTGTGACATTTCAAAAGATAGAACTTTGGACTCTTTGGACAAGAAGGAGCAAATTGTGCCAACCGTAAAGAAAATATCAAATGAGAGCTTTGACTGACTGAACATTCAGTAAAAAAGAAAAAAACAACTTAAGAACATCTACCACCAGGATAAAGAATTGTAAACCAAGCACACTGACATACTGGTGTATTTTATTGTATGTACAAAGATTACTGTATAGTAGTTATCCTAATATCCAAGAATAAATTCTGCCAAGGTGCACAACAGCAACATATAGTGACTACAGAAATTGTTTTATTGTATGTGCTTAGTTCAGTAAATAAATGCAGCGCCCGAACCTAGTTCAGTAAGTAAATGCAGCACCAGAACCCAGCTACTTTCGGGAGCTGCATTTTCTTTTTACTAAACTAGGTTCTGGTTTTGTATTTATGTACTGAACTTGATTCAGGTGCTGATTTTATATGAACAAACTTGGTTCTTGTACTTTATTTGCTGAAAGTATTGGGTTTGATTCTTGTGCAAACTTAAATATGAGGCTATATTTATGGTATGATCTTAGCTCTTGTGCACTATTTAACATGGTTCTGGTGTTGTAAGTTTTCTACTTTCATGATCTATGCAGTTAACACATTTTTGTATTTATTTTTTTATAAAGAGGCTGTATATATCATATATGACTTAATAAATTATTTTAGATACAAAAAAGTTTATTTTCAGTGCTTTATTTTCCCTAATGCCAATGCTATCTGTCTCTTATCCTCTGGTGGTAGAAGGTGTTTGGTTATTTTGTCTTAAATATACAATACTTGTTTGAAAGCAAATACCTTGACTTGTTCTTAGGACTGTACCTTCTATACCTGTATACAGGTCTATTGTGATCTATTTACTATGTATATATTGAGTTATTTACCCATTGGTGGACTTATTGGGGGACATTTACTTACCCGGCCGCTGGAGTTCCCACAAAGTGCATTGTCCGACTCCAATGCACTGTGCAGCGATTCACAAGATCGTGCGCCCGATATTCCGCATGTGACGCTTCCCCGCTCAGGTCCGCCGGAGTTCACCTTCTTCTTTCTGGTGTATGTAAATGTCTTGTCTTGCGACAAAATTCGAATCTTAAATCTGCGCTCAGTCCGAATCATTTGGATCGTCTGACGACCCACCCCCCGATTGTGGCGCAGCTGCACCACAATCTGATCATGTACGACACAATCCCTAGTTAAATACCTGTCCCGGTGGCGCAAATACGAAAAATGACGGAAAAAACGTAAAAAATGCATCCACAGAGCCTTAGTAAAGAAGCTCCATTCTGTGTATGTTGTCTTTTAAATGCATTTGTTTTAATTGATCTAATAAAGTGTTATTTTATGCTTTCTATATTTTGGGTTTTTCCTTTTTTTGTGTTGTTATTTGATTTTGGGAACAATCTATTTAATCTAGTAGGGGTACATTGTGTAGGTATTACTTGTATCAGTGTTCACTCTTCTTTAGTTGCAAAAGTTATAATACTAAAACTATTCTTGAGATTGAATAAACCTTCACATTTTCACTTATGGCCATTTAAATCTAGGTGGCAGGGATGCGCGCACTGTGCTGCCAAATCCTGAGCAGGAACGTGGAGAGGTAAGGCAGTACAGGGGAATGATAGGGGCCGCAGAGGTGCCGGAGGTCCAAGCGAGGCACGGGTGTACCCACGATCCAAGACGTAGTTCGCGGGGACACCCATAACAGTCAGCAGCATGTGCTTGTGATGCTGTCACAGGAGGCAGGTCCCGCTGCTTCATCTTGCTGATCATAGTTCTTTTCAGAGCTGGAAAGCATGGTTGCTATGGGCCAAAAAAGGGACTAAATGGGGATTGAAAGGCAAAATACGTTGAGGAATAATTCCCAGGGACACCTGGATAGAATTATGTTTTTTTTAGCTGTCACCAGCTCCCCCCCCCAAAAACAAAACAAAACACACACATTACCTTTTAGATCTCTTTATACATGCTACATTAATGGGGATTAGAGCCAGAATTCTTCTAAAAAAAGACTTCAATATATGTCGTCTGTTCTAGTCATGGAGGTGGAAAATTTCTGAAGCAATTCAGATTGTGGTAAAGACCAGCATAGCAGTGTTTAAATTTCACACCCTCTGCCTTCCTGTACACGATAGTTGTTTCCTTAGGTGATACCACCCTGTTTTTGTGTGGCTGGTCACAGCTCTATGGACATTTCTATGGGTTCATACACCCAGCTGAGGATTCCTCAGCACCGTGTCTAGAGACTTTCCTATTCTTGGCCATGTTTGTGGCTCTGCTCTCCCATAGAAGTCTATGGGGCTGAGAAAAATATGGATGACACACGGTGTGCCATCTGTATTTGTGGTGGGTTGCTAGGTAATACAATTATGTGACATTCCAAGTGATTGGGACAAGCTAATCACATCATTTGCCAGCCTTCCATTTTTTCAATCAAACTCATACAACCATATTGCTCCAACTCAGGAAAAATACTATTTACATACGAGCCACAAAAACGGCCAATAGAGTCCTATTTTGCAGCCATAAGAAAAATATGCTAGTGTGCAGGTAGCCTGATTCTGCAGAAATAATTGAAAAGCACAATATTCTAAACCCTCAACAGAGATCCTAATATGTATTGCTGGAGACTAGCCACAGATGATTCTGCTGCACCATTCTGCTGCTGCTGCAGCTATAATAGCATGTATATCACATTACGTGCATGCATAGTTCATGGAAATGGGACAGTGTACTGGTGGAATCCAATCCATTGAATGGGTCTGCTAGCCGGAAAGCAGCATTGACACTGTGACAACTGTTATTGTGGTATTATAGCGGTATTTTGTGGAAATAGTAGAAAAGATGTTAAAAAAATAAAGTTAAAAAAAAGTACAATTTGTCTTGTCAACCCATGAGCCCTCTTCATACATCCTTAAAAGCTCCATGCCAAAATGGTTATGGAGTGGAACGTTAAGAGGTTAAAGGGGTTGGTCACTAAATCTGTTCTGTATGTTTGCAAAGTTTATTGATCCTCACAGTCCATCGACAATCATTTACTAATTGACACAACAGTGCAGAACTCGACCCTATGTTTTTTATAGCATATAATGGATCATATTGTTTTGGGCTTCTAAACTTGTATTATCATTCACCCTATGGGAACAGAAATCCTAAAACAAAGAGTTCAACAACTCTCCAATTTCCTTGGTATTCCAGATAGTAACCACAGTGGAAGGAAATACACTTACAGTATCTAACAAAAGTGAGTACAACCCTCACATTTTTGGAATATCCGATATCTTTTATGGGGCATTTCTGAAGATGTGGTACTTTGATACTATGTAAAGTACACAGTGTACAGCTTGTAGAACAGTGTTAATTGGTTATGTAAAAATAACTCAACATAGAGCCATTCATTTCTAAATTGTTGTCAACAAAAGTGAGAACACCCCTCAATTGTGCTGGAAAGTGTCATCTGGCTGACACTAGAACTGCAAGATCCTATCTGTGTGACAGGATCTAAAAGGCTCTGACTATGCACAGCCCAGAGTTCCTTGTCAGACCCGAGGGTTGCCATAGTACAGATCGGGAACCCCGAGTAGGGAGGGGGCGATCATGTGGTGTAAACCCTGTTAAGTTTTTTAAATGATGTGTCCACACTGACGCCAGAATTTAACAGGTTAACACTCATTAATGGAGCTCACTCTGGCCATGGGTTTTAAATGGGGATATCAGCTGTAACTAACAACTGACATCACATGTTTCCCAGTGCCTGTTCAACTCTGGCGATGGGCTGAACCAGTGCTGAGCGCCAATTATCAGTGCTCTGCGCCATACATGTCCAGTGTGAAGAAGGAAGTGTTTAAGGGGTTAATGGCTGTGTTCTGAGGTATTTTGAGAGTAAACCAAGTGTTTACTCGTATGCAAGCTGTAAAGTGAATACTTTACATTGTATCAAAGTGTTATATAGTAAAATATTTTTGTTACATATGGTAGCTTCCACTGCTTATCGAGCTTTCCTTTTGACTTTGCTCTTTTCAGAAAACAGTCCAGGGGAAAATGTGCAATCTTACCAGCTCACCGGATATTTTGCTGTACCACTTTCAGGAAGCTTTCCAGGCGATGGTTAGTGCCTGCAGGACAGATGGACACTGTCAATGGACAGTGTAGGGGTACAGCTCATAAAGTGGCATCGCCAATGAAAAAGGTTTCCTAGACATTAAAACTGTGCTTTTATTCCAAAGACGGCAAAGGTACAAAGGTCTGGGCACTTTAAGTGAACAATGGACGTGCTAGCACATCTGTGTGTTCTGTGTTTGTTTCACTTTGACACTAAAGTTCTGCAAGGAGAGAAACTACCTAGTAACGGTTGCATTCTTCTCCTTGTTTTGTTTCTTCCGAGGTAGTGGAGCATGGTCTGTTACCAACACAAACATACTACCCAGCAGATAATATTTAAGGGCCTCTAGTGCCCACTTGATAGCCAGACACTCTCTTTCTAGGATGGTATTATTTTTCTCTGCTGAGGTACCTCTATCATAGAGAACATTAGGTAGTGTAAGAGATTCAGGTACATTTCTATTCAGGTACATTACTGGATGGTCCTCACCATCTGTGACGTGACAGAACTAACGTATATACTCATGTATAAGCTGAGTTTTTCAGCACAAAAAATGTGCTGAAAAGCGTCCCCTTGGCTTTTACATGAGTCAATGCACGATAAAAAAAATTATTAAAAAAATAATAAATTTATATACTTACCCTTCGGTGGCCCCGATGTGCAGCACTGTTCCCCTGATGTCTGTGCGGCTTGTCTTCTGGCTTCTGCGCCCGTCTTCTTTCTTCTGCTGGGCATCGCCATGTATTTACCCCGGGCGGCGCCTAGTATGACATCAGCAGCGGCGCGTCATACTATGAGCCTGCCAGCCGGGGGGCGCCTGGCAGAAGAAAGAAGACGGCTGCGGAAGCCAGAAGAGGAGCCGTGCGGACATCGGGGGAGCAGCACTGCACATCGGGGCCACCGGAGGGTGAGTATATAAGTTTATTTATTTTTTTAATGCTGGGCAGGCTGTATACTACTGGGGGCAGGCTGTATACTACTGGGGGCAAGCTGTATACTACTGGGGGCAGACCGGGTTCAAGCTTTATACTACTGGGGCAAGCTGTATACTACTGGGGGCAGGCTGTATACTAATGGGGGCAGGCTGTATACTACTGGGGGCAGGCTTGGCTGGCTGTATACTACTGGGGGCAGGCTGGGCTGGCTGTATACTACTGGTGGCAGGCTGGGCTGGCTGTATACTACTGGGGGCAAGCTTGGCTGGCTGTATACTACTGGGGGCAAGTTGGGCAGGCTTTATACTACTGGGGGCAGGCTGTATACTACAGGGGACATGCTGTATACTACAGGGGGCTGGCTGGCTATATACTGGGGGGGTCTGTGACCAATGCATTTCCCACCCTCGGGTTATACTCGAATAAATAGGTTTTCCCAGTTTTAGGTGGTAAAATTAGGGGTCTTGGCTCTGAGTTGGGTCGGCTTATACTCGAGTATATACGGTACTCCCAAACTTATATCAAAGGCATCCGTCTGGACCAGAAACTTTTCTCTAAAATCTGGGGATATGATTACTGGTTGTTCACATTCCTCTGAAGAGTCTTTTTTATTGCGTTTTAATACATTTTCAAAAATTAAACCAATGTGTACATGACGCATTTTTTTTCTGCCGCTAATAACTTTTTCATACTTTGGTGTATGTGTCATTTTTTGCGAAATTAGTAGATGTTTTCATTGCTACCATTTTGAGGACATTACATTTTTTATGTCATGTACAAAGGTGTAAAAGTTGCATTTCGGACATTTGGGTGCCTTTTCCCGTTTCGGAGGTCACCGCCAGTTATACCCATCTTTATATTTTGATAGATCAGGCATTTTGGGACAGAGCGATACCTAATGTGTTTGTGATTTTTACTGTTTTATATCAGTTCTAGGGAATGGGGGCGATTTGAATTTCTAATATTTTAGTATTTTTTTTTACATTTTTTAAACTTTTTTTTCTTTTTTTTTCACTATTTCTTAGACCCTCTAGGGTGCATTAACCCTAGATAGTCAGATCGTTCCTACCATATGCTGCAATACTACTGTATTTCAGTATATGGAGTTTTTGCATATGATACGTTATAATGAGCCACTGGCTCATTGTAAAGAATCTCCTGAAACCATGCAGCCTCGGGTCTGACGAATACCCGAGGCTGTCATGGCAACCAATCGCCACCCCCCGATAACGTTCGGGGGAACGTCAATCAGCAGAGACATGGCGGCGCCCATGCGTTGCCACATTTTAAGTGCCGCCAGCGACTTTGCCGGCAGCAAAGAGGTTACTACCCGTGTTCAATGCAAGCAACGACCGCGGGTGATAGCGATGGGTCTTTGCGGCAATATGCAGCAAAGCCCATCTCTGTATGAAGAGCGCTCAGCCTGTGAGCCTTCTTCATACACCCATCATAGCTCTGCGGCAGATATATCCGTCAGCAAAGAGGTTAATAACCGTGTTCAATGCAAGCAACGACCGCGGGTGATAGCAATGGGTCTTTGCGGCAATATGCAGCAAAGCCCATCTCTGTATGAAGAGCGCTCAGCCTGTGAGCCTTCTTCATACACCCATCATAGCTCTGCTGCAGATATATCCGTCGCAGAGCATGAAGGGGTTAAAGAGAAAGCTGTTTGCACATGTATGTATAAAGTGTCTGAAGCACATTTGTGTTGCAGCTGCACTATTCCTGAAGCAACGCAAAATTCTGCACTGAAAGAGGTGTACCAGTGCACAGTCGGACCGCATGCCACAGTTATCATTCAGTGTCAGACAGAATTGTGTCGCATGCCCTATGTTAAAGGTGCACCAAAGTTGTTGCTGCTCTCTGTCTGAGCAATGCTGGATGCCCCAAATTCATGAAGAACATGCACCACAATTCATGAATCTGGCGCACCCTGCTGACTGCTCCTAGTTCACTTTGCACTGTTTTCGATAAATGTGGCCCATAGAGTCACAACCTGAACCTTACAGAAAAGACTTTGCTAATCAGATGAAAAAATTGCCATATAATCCAGGTAAGCTGCAGTGTATTCACTATGTGGCCTCAAGATATGCATTACTGCATATTGGAACAGGAGCCCTGTAGTGGATAACACAGTCTTCACTATAACCCTATCAGACATTTGTGTCTGCCAATAAACCTTTGTAAGGTCAAGCATTGTGAAGTACCTTGTACTCCCAAGCCTTTCCATCTGTTCATCTGTTCTGGGCAAAGGCTACAGATCATATTTTTATACTACATTTCCTAAAACCGTGGCAGAACCTTCAAGTCCCTTTGGGCTTTGATGAGTTCACCAATGAGTGGTCCAGTCCCATTGTAATAATCCCAATGACACATAATTCCAGTATGTACTTCTGGATGACCTCTGGTATCTTATAGGGCTTTATTTTATTGTTTGGTTAAAGGGGTTGTTCCACCAAAGCACATGGCTGTAATTGAGCCCAATCCATTGTAACAAGTTCTTTCAGCATTTACACTTATTACAAAATCTGCAGCCTTATTGAGATAACTCCTCTTGTAATGATTTCTTTCTCCCCTTGCTGGTAGCTTTGTCCGTCCTGAGTTACAGCCTATCTGGCCTAGTCTGTGCACAAGGATTCAGCCTGCTGCTCTGCAATAAAGATCACTCCATGGGCTCACAGCTCCTCTCCACACTGAGAGGTGTGGAGACTGCAGCCAATAGAAAGTGAGAGAGGAGCAGGGGCCAAGAGCTCAGTCATCTACAGGAGTGAATGATGTGATTTCCACTGCTTCACATGTGCTTACAGCAGCAGATACAAGGTAAAAGCGGACAGACATGACTATCTGCTGCACAGAGGAGTCCTCCCCTAACATGGATCATAGCAATGTAGCAGCCCTTTCCTCCTTCCACCATTAGGCAGTTCACACAGATGACTGCAGAGATAAAACAAGTAACTTTCTGAGCTCTGACCTCTCCTAAAGTCCAACAGGTACTGCAGTCCTCGTCCTGTACTCTCCACCATTCACTGTCCCTCCATGCTACACTGCTGTCCTGCAGTCCTCCTCCTGTGCTCACCACCATTCACTGTCTCTCCATGCTACACTGCTGTCCTGCAGTCCGCCTGTGCTCTGCACCATTCACTGTCCCTCCATGCTACACTGCTGTCCTGCAGTCCTCCTGTACTCTCCAACAATCACTGTCTCTCCATACTACACTGCTTCCCTGCAGTCCTCCTGTGCTCTCCACCATTCACTGTCCCTCCATGCTACACTGCTGTCCTGCAGTCCTCCTGTACTCTCCACAATTCACTGCCCCTCCATGCTACACTAGTGTCCTGCATTCCTCCTGTACTCTCCACCATTCACTGTCCCTCCATGCTACACTGCTCTCCTGCAGTCCTCCTGTGCTCTCCACCATTCACTGTCTCTCCATGCTACACTGCTGTCCTGCAGTCCTCCTGTGCTCTCCACCATTCACTGTCTCTCCATGATACACTGCTGTCCTGCAGTCCTCCTCCTGTAGTCTCCACCATTCACTGCCCCTCCATGCTACACTGCTGTCCTGCATAGAGTATCTCCATTATACACTGTCCCTCAATAGAGTATCCGAAGGGCAGGAGTTCACCTCCGTCCTCACGGGTGTAAGTAAAAGATGGGACTTTATCAACGGCGCTTCTCCGATCCAATAAAACAATTTTATTATAAATAAATAAAATCAAGGAAAATATAAGCTTTAGACAACACGTTTTGCGTCCTACTGCATGGAGACTTCGTCAGGTCCCTCCATGCTATACTGCTGTCCTGCAGTCCTCCTTCTCCTATGCTCTCCACCATTCAATGTCCATTCATACTACACTGCTGTCCTGCATTCCTCCTGTACTCTCCACCATTCACTGTCCCTCCATGCTATACTGCTGGCCTGCAGTCCTCCTCCTCCTATGCTCTCCACCTTTCACTGTCCCTCCATGCTACACTGCTGTCCTGCATTCCTCCTGTACTCTCCACAATTCACTGTCCCTCCATACTACACTGCTGTCCTGCATTCCTCCTGTACTCTCCACCATTCACTGTCCCTACATACTACACTGCTGTCCTGCAGTCCTCCTGTACTCTCTACCATTCACCGTCCCTCCATGCTACACTACTGTCCTGCATTCCTCCTGTACTCTCCACCATTCACTGTCCCTCCATACTACACTGCTGTCCTGCAGTCCTCCTGTACTCTCCACCATTCACTATCCCTCCATGCTACACTACTGTCCTGCAGTCCTCCTGTACTCTCCACCATTCACTGTCCCTCCATGGAACACTGCTGTATTGCAGTCCTCCTCCGTTACTCTCCACAATTCACTGTCCCTCCATACTACACTGCTGTCCTGCAGTCCTTGTTCGTTACTCTCCACCATTCACTGTCCCTCTATTCTACACTGCTGGCCTGCAGTTCTCCTCCTGTACTGTCCACCATTCACTGCCCCTCTATTCTACACTGCTGACCTGCAGTCCTCCTCCTATACTCTCCACCATTCACTGTCCCTCCATGCTAAACTGCTGACCTGCAGTCATCCTGTACTCTCCACCATTCACTGTCCCTCCATGGTACACTGCTGTCCTGCAGTCCTCCTGTACTCTCCACCATTCACTGTCCCTCCATGCTAAACTGCTGTCCTGAAGTCGTCCTGTACTCTCCACCATTCACTGTCCCTCCATGGTACACTGCTGTCCTGCAGTCCTCCTGTACTCTCCACCATTCACTGTCCCTCCAAGGTACATGGCTGTCCTGCAGTCCTCCTCCTGTGCTCTCTACCATTCACTGTCCCTCCCTGCTACACTGCTGTCGTGCAGTCCTCCTTCTGTACTCTCCACCATTCACTGCCCCTCCATTCTACACTGCTGTCCTGCAGTCCTCCTCCTGTACTCTCCACCATTCACTGTCCCTCCATGCTACACTACTGTCATACATTTCTCCTAATTTACTCTCCACCATTCACTGTCCCTCCATGCTAGACTGCTGGCCTGCAGTCTTCCCCTGTACTCTCCAACATTCACTGCCCCTCCATTCTACACTGCTGACCTGCAGTCTTCCTCCTGTACTCTCCACAAATCACTGTCCCTCCATGCTACACTGCTCTCCTACAGTCCTTCTGTACTCTCCACCATTCAATGTCGCTCCATAGAGTATCCGAAGGGCAGGATTACACCTCTGTCCTCACGAGTGTAAGTGAAAGATGGGACTATATCCACGGCGCTTCTCCAATCCAATAAAACTATTTTATCATAAATAAATAAAATCAGGTAAAATATAAGCTTAAGACAACACATTTCACGTCCTACTGCACAGATACTAAGTGAGGTCCCTCCATGCCACACTGCTGTCTTGCAGTCCTCCTGTACTCTCCACCATTCACTGTCCCTCCATGCTACACTGCTGTCCTGCATTTGTCCTGTAGTCTCCACCATTCACTGTCCCTCCATGCTACACTGCTGTCCTGCAGTCCTCCTTCGTTACTCTCCACCATTCACTGTCCCTCCATGCTACACTGCTGGCCTGCAGTCTTCCTGTACTCTCCACCATTCATTGTCCCTCCATGCTACACTGCTGTCCTGCAGTCCTCCTTTTTTACACTCCACCATTCACTGTCCCTCCATGCTACACTGCTGTCCTGCAGTCCTCCTTTTTTACTCTCCACCATTCACTGTCCCTTCATTCTACACTGCTGTCCTGCAGTCCTCCTATACTCTCCACCATTCACTGTCCCTCTATTCTACACTGCAGGCCTGGAGTCCTCCTCCTGTACTCTCCAAAATTCACTGTCCCTCCATGCTAAACTGCTGTCCTGAAGTCGTCCTGTACTCTCCACCATTCACTGTCCCTCCATGGTACACTGCTGTCCTGCAGTCCTCCTGTACTCTCCACCATTCACTATCCCTCCATGGTACACTTCTGTACTGCAGTCCTCCTGTACTCTCCACCATTCACTGTCCCTCCATGGTACACTGCTGTCCTGCAGTCCTCCTGTACTCTCCACCATTCACTGTCCTTCCATGCTACACTGTTGTCCTGCAGTCCTCCTGTACTCTCCACCATTCACTGTCCCTCCATGCTACACTGCTGTCCTGCAGTCCTCCTTCGTTGCTCTCCACCATTCACTGTCCCTCCATGCTACACTGCTGGCCTGCAGTCCTCCTCCTGTACTCTCCACAATTCACTGCCCCTCTATTCTACACTGCTGGCCTGCAGTCCTCCTCCTATACTCTCCACCATTCACTGTCCCTCCATGCTAAACTGCTGTCCTGCAGTCGTCCTGTACTCTCCACCATTCACTGTCCCTCCATGCTACACTGCTGTCCTGCAGTCCTCCTTCGTTACTCTCCACCATTCACTGTCCCTCCATGCTACACTGCTGGCCTGCAGTCCTCCTCCTGTACTCTCCACCATTCACTGCCCTTCTATTCTAAACTTCTGGCCTGCAGTCCTCCTCCTATACTCTCCACCATTCACTGTCCCTCCATGCTATACTGCTGTCCTGCAGTCGTCCTGTACTCTCCACCATTCACTGTCCCTCCATGGCACACTGCTGTCCTGCAGTCCTCCTGTACTCTCCACCATTCACTATCCCTCCATGGTACACTTCTGTACTGCAGTCCTCCTGTACTCTCCACCATTCACTGTCCCTCCATGGTACACTGCTGTCCTGCAGTCCTCCTGTACTCTCCACCATTCACTGTCCTTCCATGCTACACTGTTGTCCTGCAGTCCTCCTGTACTCTCCACCATTCACTGTCCCTCCATGCTACACTGCTGTCCTGCAGTCCTCCTTCGTTACTCTCCACCATTCACTGTCCCTCCATGCTACACTGCTGGCCTGCAGTCCTCCTCCTGTACTCTCCACAATTCACTGCCCCTCTATTCTACACTGCTGGCCTGCAGTCCTCCTCCTATACTCTCCACCATTTACTGTCCCTCCATGCTATACTGCTGTCCTGCAGTCGTCCTGTACTCTCCACCATTCACTGTCCCTCCATGGCACACTGCTGTCCTGCAGTCCTCCTGTACTCTCCACCATTCACTGTCCCTCCATGGTACACTGCTGTCCTGCAGTCCTCCTGTACTCTCCACCATTCACTGTCCCTCCATGGTACACTTCTGTACTGCAGTCCTCCTTCTGTACTCTTCACCATTCACTGCCCCTCCTTTCTACACTGCTGTCCTGCAGTCTTCCTCCTGTACTCTCCACTATTCACTGTCCCTCCATGCTACACTGCTGTCCTGCAGTTCTCCTGTACTCTCCACCATTCACTGTCTGTCCATGCTACGCTGCTGTCCGGCAGTTCTCCTGTACTCTCCACCATTCACTTTCCCTCCATGCAACACTGCTGGCCTGCAGTCCTCCTGAACTCTCCATCATTCACTGTCTCTCCATGCTACACTGCTGTCCTGCAGTCCTCCTCCTGTACTCTCCACCATTCACTGTCCCTCCATGCTATACTGCTGTTCTGCAAAGGGGACCCTGTCCCTGACTAGCAGGGAAGTAGCTAAAGATCAGCAACATGTGAGAATCTGTCACCTATTTATCTAATTAAGTACTATAATCTATCTATCACCTATCATCTATTTCCTATCTTCTGTCTATCTATATTTAATATAATCTATTTATCCATTATCTATCCATCACCTACCTATATCTCTATCTGTCCATCTTTCCTATCTATCTTCCATCTACCATTATTTTCACAAATACATAGGGGCACATTTATTACAGCTTGTGCTCCTAAAAACAGACATACAAGCTGTGATTTAGTCGCAATTCCTTACAAATTACACAAGAGATGCAATTAACGGCCCCAAAGTAACATACAAAAATGCAAAAGTTTATTAGGAAAAAATCATAAAAACAACTAAGAGGTCCATGTTAATGCACCTAATTTAATTGACAAAGAGCAGTACAAATCAGTGTCCCTGAAAACACTGTAAAGTGTCAAATATAATCAAACATGATACTGGAGCTTCCGAATAAATGGTATGAGAAATGAAAGAAAGATCTGACTCAGTTGTACAATCTATGCATACAAGTAGAGCAAAACAGTGTATTCTCACAGCATCATGGTCGATCAGGCTGACAGTAAAATGTAAATATGTCGGTTGTCTAGATAAATGCAGGGGAGACAAACTCCATGCGTATCCTCACTTCACAGGTGGCAGTTACACCTGAGGAAGTCACTTTGGAGTGAAAATACACGTGGGGTTTGCCTCCCCTGCACCTATGGCAGCTGCGCCATAAAAGCATCACATGCGACACAAATGTGTCTCAGACACTTCTTAAATACACGTGTAAGCAGTTTGTACCTAAAAGAATGAGTCCAACAGAAAAGTAGCATGTCCTTTAGTAAGTGTGCCCCATTGTGTCTAGTGTCTGCTACCAGGCAGCTACTTATCTAAACCCATAGTTTAATCATCATCTGCTGGAGACTTATGTTATACAAGGGCAAGACATCACTGCAGCCAATCACTCAGCTGTGACCTCAAACCTCATGGCCTGTCACCACTGAGGTCAGTGACTACCTGCAGATAGTCAAATGGGCATGAATGGGTGTGAAGGGGAAACGTCGGGTGGCAGGGTGGGTTGGTGCAGGTGCTCCCTGCACTTGGGCACAAGCTGTAATCTGCTCCTATTCAGGTGCACATTATATCAAAATTTTACACCAGAAAGGACACACACAGCATGGCGTCATCCGCTTGCTGACATCATAGTGTGTTTACCGCCATCGGCACACACTATGATGTCAGCAAGCGGCTCAAAGTTTTACCACCCCTACTTTTTAGGTAACATTTCCAGCTAGAGTTGACAATTTTACCGGAGTTAGAGGGTAGGTAACAACATCCTCGTCGATGCATAGTACTCTTATGCGTGTGTCTTGCACATAGTACTCAACCACCAAGCTGGCCTGGACCAGTCTACCGCGGTCACAGAAAGATCACAATCACATCTTCTTATTCTGCATAGAGCAGCCTCTCTCCCTCTCTGCCACTCTCTGAAACATTGAGAGGTAGCTCTCTATGTTGTCATCAGGTTACCTTTTGCAAGGGAAGGTGAATGGCCTTTCTTATGTTAATAGCCACAGCATGTATTATCTCCACATGGGGTTGAGTGGCAACAGTCTCAGTAATCTGCTCCATTAAGATTTGTTTCTCCATTGAACTCCTCCTCTATTGAACTGATTCATGCAGGAATTCCTGCTGCTGTGCCATTACAGCCTAAAACTTTTGTTGCCATTTCAAAGATTGTTCGTATCTCAGGTTAGCCTGTATAAGATGCTTTATCACTTCCTCCATTGTGTTGTATGGGCCCTGCACAATTTTTCTGATCAGACATTTCCCCCCAGAGGGGGTTGTTAATTTCCCCAGGCTTCTTTTAAGACCTCATGGGACAGATAAAGTAAAAAAAAAACACAGGTCCAGGTCTATTAACTAGAGATGAGCGAGTATACTCGTCCGAGCTTGATGCTCGTTCGAGTATTAAGGTACTCGAAACGGCTCGTTGCTCGGACGAGTATTTCCCCTGCTCGAGATCGAGCATTTAATTTAAAAAACACAGTGAAGAACAATGAAGAATAGAATAAAAACAGTGAACACAGGATCATTTAAGTGAAAAACACAGTGAAAAACACAGTGAAGAATAGATTACAGATGTTCGGCACATCTGCTTACTTGTCGGGAGATACGCGCGGAACGGTGCGAACAAAATAGCATGTGAAGAATACATTGAAGAACACGGTGAGCAGGACAGAGACACCAGGGAGCAGCACAGAGACACCGGGGAGCAGCACAGAGACACCGGGGAGCAGCACAGAGACACCGGGGAGCAGCACAGAGACACCTGGGCAGCGGCAGGCACGGAGACTTCGGGCAGCGGCAGGCACGGAGACATCGGGCAGCGGCAGGCACGGAGACACTGGGGCAGCGGCAGGCACGGAGACATCGGGCAGCGGCAGGCACGGAGACATCGGGCAGCGGCAGGCACGGAGACATCGGGCAGCGGCAGGCACGGAGACATCGGGCAGCGGCAGGCACGGAGACATCGGGCAGCGGCAGGCACGGAGACACTGGGGCAGCGGCAGGCATGGAGACACTGGGGCAGCGGCAGGCACGGAGACACTGGGGCAGCGGCAGGCATGGAGACACTGGGGCAGCGGCACGCACGGAGGCACCGGGGCAGCGGCACGCACGGAGGCACCGGGGCAGCGGCACGCACGGAGGCACCGGGGCAGCGGCACGCACGGAGACATTGGGGTAGCGGCACAGAGACATCGGGAAGGGCAGAGAGAAAGAGAGATCGGGGAGACTTCAGTGGAAGAAGAGGAGCGGATCCCGGGACATCGTATCTCCCGACAAGTAAGCAGATGTGCCGAACATCTGCAATCTATTCTTCACTGTGTTCTTTACTGTGTTTTTCACTTAAATGATCCTGTGTTCACTGTTTTTATTCTATTCTTCACTGTTCTTCACATCTGCTAACTTGTCGGGAGATAATATACACGCGGAGCAGTGAAGAATAGATTGCAGATGTTTGCATACATCTGCTAACTTATCAGAAGACATTCTTTTTCAGTTAATTAACACATTTTATTCCCGAACCATGGTCCCTTTGAAAAATGCTCGAGTCTCCCATTGACTTCAATGGGGCTCGTTATTCGAGACGAGCACTCGAGCATCTGGAAAAGTATGTCTCAAATAACGAGCACCCGAGCATTTTAGTGCTCGCTCATCTCTACTATTAACCCTTCCCGCCGCAGCCCTTTTTCATTTTTGTGTTTTCATTTTTCACCCCCCACCTTTAAAAATCTACAACTTTTTATTTTTCCATGAACAGAGCTGTGTGAGGCTTGTCTTCTGCATAACAAATTGCACTTCAAAATGGTGGTATTTAATTTCTATGCACTGGGAAGCGGGAAAAAAATTCCAAATGCAGTGAAATTGGTGAAAAATCACATTTGCACCTTTTTCTTGTGGGCCAGGATTCTACAGATTTTACTTTACACCCCAAATGACATGTCAACTTTATTCTTTGGGTCGGTACAATTATGACGATACCAAATTTGTATAGGTTTTATAATGTTTTCATACATTTACAAAAATTAAAACCTTCTGTACAAAAAAATAAAAAATGATATTGCCATTTTCTGGTGCTAATAACATTAACTTTGGTGTACAGAGCTTTTTTGAGACTTTTGATGACATTTTCAATACTACCATTTTTAGGAGTGCACAACATTTTACTCAATTTTTATTAAATGGTTTCAAATATTTTCCGTTAAGGGGTTAAACACAGTTAAAAACCGTTATTATATTTTGATAGATCTGACGTTTTTGAATGTGGTGATACCTCATGTGTGTCACAGATGCACCGGTGATCCTTGTCGCGGATCGCGGGCACACCCCTCTATGTGCCGCGGTCCCCGATGCTGCTGTCCCTGGCCTGGAATCACCTCTTCACGCTGCTGACTGTGCTCCTGCTTCCTGACTAGGCCGCGTGCTCCTGCACCAGCTCTTTAAGGCTTAAAGGGCCAGCGTTCTCTTTATTGGCTGTGGCTAATCCGGCTCGCCTTTATAATCCCGCACCTGATTGGAGCTTGTTATCCAGCTCACCCTTATAATCCGGCACCTACCTTCACTCCCCGATGGATCTTCATCATCATTTCCTGCTAAGTGAAAGCCCTCCTGCGTTACCTGTGTTTCCAGTGTACCTCTGTGTTCCTGCGTTACCAGAAATCCTCCGTGTTGCTACCATTCCTGTGTCCTGCTGTTGCCTTCCAGGGTTCCTGTCCTGCTGTGCCTTCCAGGGTTCCTGTCCAGCGGAATCTTCAGTCTGTGCCAGCGTTACCAGTGTTCCTCCGTGTTTCCTGAGGTCATTTCAGGTTTGGGCTGTTTCCTGCATTTCCTGCTGTACTACCTTGGCTGCCACCGCGGGCCTAGTCGCACCCGTGGAACTACCTGGTGGCTCCCTGCTGCAGCAAGACCATCCATACACTTTCCCTCCTCAAGTGTGACAATGTGTTTATGATTTTTACTGTTCATTTATATTTATATCAGTTCTAGGGAAAGGGGGTGATTTGAATTTTTAGGTTTTTTAATTATAATTTTTTTGAACTTTTTTTTATTTTTAGTTTTACTATTTTTCAGACCCCCTAGGGTACTTTAACCCTAGGTTGTCTGATTGATCCAACCATATACTGCCATACTACAGTATGGCAGTATATGGGGGTTTTCCTCCTCATTGTAATGAATTGACTAAAAGAAAACGAAACAGCCTCAGGTTTTCCGAAGTTTTCATGGCGACCGATCGCTGCTCCCCGATGACGTCACGGGATGCGACGTTCCTCGCCAAGATGCGCTGCCATTTTTTAAAGCTGCCAGTAGCTTTGCTGGTGGCGATCAGCGGGTTAACACCAAAGCAGCAAAGACTTACCGGCTATGGAGACAGCTCAGCCTGTGATCCCTCTGCATGCACCAGCACCCAGTGTGTGCCATACCATTACGTCACACTGTAATGGCTGTAACACTTTTCTGTCTGTCTTTGCTAGAATGAACATTCAACCTGCTTGCACTGGTATTTATAAAGTGTCTGCTCCAGTTTTGTGTCAGGGCTGCATTGTACCCTACAAAAAAGAAAAATGTGCATCTAACAGGACGTGCTAGTGCTTAGTCAGAGTTTGTGACACACTTAATACAGCGGCTCGACAGAATTGTGTCGGACGTTGTATATTAAAGGTGCAACAAAAAAATGGTGCGCTCTCCCAAAGCAGCACACTCCCAGATAGTTGTGCAATTTGTCTCACATTTAATAAATCTGGGCCACAATATTAATAAAATATTTAAAAATAAACATTAATATTTCCCAATAAAATTAAAAAGCACTATAAAGAACATTGCCATTGTCAGCCCTTTTGCCCGAGACTATACATGTTATACATATATCTAAATGACTGGCAAACACTAGAGAATTCATTTAGAATGGTCATTTTGAGTTAATTTGAAAACATAAAAAAATATATAGTATATTACAAAAAAAATGTTTATCTCCAGTTTTTGTAACCTTAACCCCCAAAAATTTTAAAATGAAAAAAGGTCCTTTAACATTTTTTATATTTTTAACTAAAAAAAATAAAAAATAAAAAAAGTTTTTAAAAAAGTATATTAAAAACACCTAAAAATTCAAATCACCCCAATTTCCCTAGAACTCCCTAGATTTTTATAAACAGTAAAAATCATAAACATATTAGGTATTGCTGCATCCCAAAATGTCCGATATATCAAAATAAAATAAAGGTTATTCCCAGTGTTTAACACCTAGTGGAAAATGGCACCCAAAGTCGAAAATACCACTTTTTTGCCATTTTGAAAAATGTTAAACATTTTAGAAATAGTGATCAAAAGGCTATACAGTCCAAAAAATAGCAGCATTGAAAATGACATCAAAAGTCACAAAAATTTACACCACCTACAGCTCCGCAACTACACCACCGAAGTATGAAAAATTGTGCAGCAGTTTTTTTGGTCCACTTTGTTTAAGGGGAGTGCGCCACATTTCTGTTGGACTTCTGCCCCTTTAGGCGCAGAGCTTTGCATCTCGGTGAACACAATGCAGCCATGATACAAACAGGCGTAAACACTTCCTAAATACATGTACAAGCACTTTGTACATGTATTTATGTGCAAAGAATGGCAGAAAACTGGCACAGCCAGTTTAATAAATGTGTCCCAGTGTGCGCTGAGCCCAATGTTTGTAAAGCTTTCACCTTGGTATTTCACCAGAGATGGAAGAACACCCAGGCGCTAAACAAAATGATGGGAAAACCCTACATCGTTTGTTTGCTGGAGCATCACAGTGAAGAGTAGAATAGGCAGGGCAAATCTTCACTTAAATTTCAGCAGCCAGGGAGAACAGAAGATTTCAAGAGTGACTTATTATTCTATGCAACCAATAATCATCAAGCCTCATTTATAAGACCTAGTGAAGAACTGATCTACAGGTGCAGTACAGCGCTGCCAACCAGTGATCAGGAGGATGGGGCCTGCCAGGGGGCAGGGGCACCATCATACACTGGTGCACTCAGCACCAGTGTATGATAAATGTGCCCCATTGTGTTTTCGCTGCTGGAAGATGATGAGTACTGTTCTATGATCTGGTGCTGAAATAAGATTTCCACTAGACTCCTTACAACATCTATAGCTCTCTCCCCAACACTCCTCATTTATCTATCGTTTAACTCTCTTTGGATCAGTCCAAAGCTGAGTTATTTCATTATTTTTTCCTTCAGTGCATTGTGAGCCAAAACAAGGTTTGGAGACTAAACAGTGATTAGGTACAAAGAAAGATTTATTGCTGTTCTTTGTTTTCAGCCACTCTTACTTTTGGCTCACAGCAACTGATGCAAGAAACTGGCGCCATAATTGAGATATGAAATGGAGTTAGTTGATTCTAATGAACACGTTTTAGTAACATAATATTAACATACACTTCCCATCTATTTGCTGTAACCCATCACTGACCATCAGCCGATTTAGACATTTTTCACTTATGTAGCAGAGTTCATCTTTACTCTTTATATTCTGTATAAGCTAATACAATTGAGTTTACCTGGAACTTTTCAGGAAAACATACTGACCTTAATTAAGTAAAAGGGGCAACATTTCTTAAAGCAATCAGTTTTCTGATACTGTGCATTGAATCTATTGATCTATCCATCAGATGCATAATAGGTTAGTATCATTTTTTTGCATTTGTATTTCTTATAGGGCATTATAATGGTTGACCAGTAAGTCATTATTAGTAAATATTTAAAAAACATTGTATAAATAAGTGATAGAGAGATAGATTGGAGACATATAGATATATAGAGATAGATGGATATTAGATAGATGGATATTAGATAGATAGATGGATATTAGATAGATGATAGATAGATAGATAGATAGATAGATAGATAGATAGATAGATAGATAGATAGATACTCAACAGGAGAAACACCTCCTCCACTAGTTCAGTTTGATTCTTTCAGTACAGGCAAATCCTGCCTTCCCAGTTTTCTACTCTTCACATTTACTTAATGCTCATGAAACATTGCAGGGCTCCTCCATCTATCATTAAATTAAGGTATAACAGGTCATCTTCCCACCTGGTCCCTGGAAGCAGCAAGATGTCTTTATGCCTGTAACAGTGGGTAGGAAAATCTTCACTGGAAGGGTTAACGTTTACCAAGAAGAAGCAACTTTCTGCTTGCAGTTTCTACTGCTCAGTGACAGCTAATGAAGCAGTGTACTGCATAGAACTGGCATTGTGAAGTCCTGTATTTCCCTTATGAGAAGATGATGAGATTCAACCCTTGCAACACCAAGAACTGATTTATGCAGGAATATGGTGCTGTAGATGCAAACCCTTACACTTCCACAACTGCTTACAGTGGAGGGAGTCAGACTTCATCACTCTGATGCCTGTTGGAAGTGAAGGTTTTATTATTACTCTTTAGAAACAGGTCTGCTGCATCCACTGTGCCTTGTGTGCTTCATTGCTTATGGATCATCAGTTGCAATATTAAATTGATTGTGCATATACTAAATGAAGCAGGAGAATGTGCACTACTTCAAGCTGAGAATAATTACAATAAAAGTGCTGGATCTTGTCTCTAGATAGCACTACTGGTCTAAAGAGCCTGCCTTGTTCCCTAATCTAGAAGCATATGTTTCAGCACTGTGAACATCTACTAAGTAGCCATCTATTCTACTGTACTTTGAAGAGGAAGAACCTTACACTGTGGATATCTTATGTGTATTACTGCTCTTTCTACCCAACTGCATCTGATGTCACCCAGCGAAGTCATGTCTGCTAAGCTCCTAGTGCTTTTCCTCTTATTGTCAGTATTCCGAGCCTGGTAAGTCATAATGGACTTGTATTGTGATGCTGTGCTTTGTGGTGATCGTATTGCACTGCAATAGAAAACGCTTATTTGTTCCCTTTCTCCTGCTGCTATTCCACATTTACATCATTCCTCATTCAGAGCGTCCCAATGAAAGTGATTGATTCTTCTCATATTAGTGAGGAAACTAAACGGAGGCGACTGATAGTATGGCTGCACTGATTCTATGACTCTTCCACCCCAAAAGTTCTCCTAGTTTATTGCTTTGTTAAACCAAGGAACTTCCAGCAGACTGTAATAACCATATAACTTATATTCATGGATTGGTAATAGATAGAAAGCTCCTTAGACCAGGTATAGATGGAAAAAACAAAACCATTTAAAATCAGTAAGTAAAATTCTATCAATACAGGCAAAATCACAGGATATTGCCTTTCCACATGTTAAAAAAAACCTTCACATCTGAATAAATTTGCTGATGGAGTATTGTAGGTCTTCTTCATCCGTCAAATTATTGTATTATGGGTCATCTTCACACCTGGTGTCTGAAAGCAGCTAAATATTTCCCTTTCTGTAACAGTGGCGATAAGAATCTTCTGTCGTGGGGAGGGTTAATGTTGTTCCAGAAGAATGAACTTTCTCCTTTCAGTTCATACTGCTCGGAAGCAATGATAGCTAATGAAGCAGCATAGTGCATAGAACTGGCATTGTGAAGTCGTGTTTTCCTTGTGAGAGGATGATGAGATTCAACGCTTACAGCACTAAGAACAGATTAATGGTCATGCTATTATATTCCTGGTAGCCGTTCAGATCAGCAGTCTTTAGATTGAACTGAGATGTCAGACTCATGACCATTATACAGTGTTGTATCTCGCATAATAACCAAATGTTGCCTAGACTGTCATCTGTTAGAATATGTAGATTTCCGTCTCTCGATTGTCATCCTCTGTAATTTACGTCTGTCAACTTCTGTTCACATTGTATCCAGTCATGGCTCTCATACTCTATCACTCCGCCTCATTTCTTAAGGAGCGTTTCCCAACTGCAAGGACAGCAAATACTGTGTGACTGGATCAAATGAGCAGTAATGTACTGAGTCCACATCTCTTGCTTCATGCAGATTGCCCTTAGTGACAATACATCCTCCTGTTTTTGGGATGCTCATTTTAGAGAGTCAACCTTGCTGCCTAAGTGCACAAGTTGCCATTAGATTCCTCGGATGCAGGAAAATGGTGCTGGTGGATTTAAACCCTTACACTTCGACACCTGCTTACAGTGGAGGGAGTCAGACTTCATCACTCTGATGCCTGTTGGCAGTGAAGATTTTATTATTACTCTTTGGGAATAGGTGTTTTTCATCCACTGTGCCTTGTGTGCTTCATTGCTTTTGGATAACCAACTGCAATATAAAACCATTGTACATATACTAATTGAAGCAGGAGAAGCTGCGTTACTTCAAGCTGAGAATAATTACAATAAAAGTGCAGACGCAACTAGCACTACTGGTCTAAGGAGCCTGCCTTGTTCCTTCATCTGGAAGCATATGCATCAGCACAGTGCAAATCTACAAAGTAGCCATCTATTCTACTGTACTTTGAAGAGGAAGAATCTTGCACATCGGATATTGTATGTGTATTACTGTACATTTCACCCAATTGCATCTGATGTCACCCAGCGCAGTCATGTCTGCTAAGCTCCTAGTGATTTTCCTCTTATTGTCAGTATTCCGAGCCTGGTAAGTCTTAATGGACTTGTATTGTGATGCTGGTGATCGTATTGCACTGCAATAGAAAACGCTTATTTGTTCCCTTTCTCCTGCTGCTATTCCGCTCTTTAATTCATTCCTCATTCAGAGCGTCCCAATGAAAGTGATTGATTCTTCTCATATTAGTGAGGAAATTGAACAGAGGCATCTGCGTTTGGCTGTACTGATTCTATGACTCTTCCGTAAGAAGGATCTCCTAGTTTATTGCTTTCTAAAATGTATGTGCTTCTTTCTAACTGTCAATACCAGATAAGATACAGTATTTTCGATGAGCAATAAATGCAATTTATCCATGAGTAAAGCCCCACATTTGAACCTGTTGGGGTAAAATCTTTTCTTTTAATAAATATTGTGTATTGGGTTTGCTACATGCCATATCTTATGATTGGATTCTAAATATCATACTGTAGCTTTAAGGATCAATTTGTTAAGCAGATCAACCAGTGCTAATTGGACGCAGCCATGAGTTTTGCAGTTTCAGTATTGGTGATTCTTGTTGTCATCCAAGGTATTGTATAAATAAATTGATATTTTGAAAAAGTATAGAACTGAAAAACTGGGAGCCAAGGGATCCGGTTGAGCACTATTCTTTAAAAAAAACAACTTGTTATTAAGACATTATCTACTATACAGTAATATTTCCCTTTGGAAACTTTCAGACAATGTGATTGCCTGTGAAAAATGTCAAAGAAGTCTGGTTTCTCTGTGTAGTCTCCGTGTAGCTAGCTCCACGAGTCTAATACATTTTTCTTGTAAGGCCTGTGACAGGGATATTAATTCTTAAACGTACACTGGGCAACTTTCCTTTTCCAACTTAGCTCTATTACATGTAGTAATACCTGAGAGCATTGTTAATGTTAAGCTTTATCCTTACTCTTGTCTGATTTACAGCTTCAACAGCTTTGGCTCCAAATGAGATATGGGCTGTACTGTGGGATTTATCATTATTCATTTTCTCCTTCTTATTGTTAAATATTTTTTTTGATCTGGCAAAATTTAAGTAAAAAATCAGCACAGATAGGTTTTATGCAGACCACGGCATAATAAAAAACATTCCAGAGTCTACATTTCAGTTTTCAATTTTATTGTCCTTGTATAAGAACATAAAATAATATAAAATAAGGGAATAACTTATTTTATCTATTATTATATTGTTATTGCTATTGCTGACATACACGTATCCTTTTTGAAGGACCCTGAAACCTTTCTAATAGACCACATCTTTGATAGTTGAATCATGTATAATGAATACTTGCTATCTGGCTAATGCCCTACCAGAGAATTACTTTTCCAAGAAATTTTAATGGTATTCACTTTATTTGGCTTCTACTTCATGACTATATTATATCAACTTTTAAAGAGTATCTTAACATTTAATAAGCATGAAATATGACAATGTGTACCTGCATACAACTACCGTGTTCATGTAAGATGCAGAATAGTGACTACATATTTACTATTTCATTTGAAATGTTTACCTCTGCTTTGCTACAGTTGTACAAAAATAGAAGATGATGAATATGAAGACCTAACTTTTAACCAAAAATGGGTGCTTGCTCCAAAAACACAAGACACAGATGCCACCCTGATCCTCAACAAGTTGCTGAAAGAATATGATAAGAAGCTGAGACCTGATATTGGAAGTGAGTTTGATTTAATATTCATTTACATAGTTAATATTTGTAGATAAGTGTACTTTTACAAAAGTGTTAGTGGCTTCTGTAATTTTGCACCTTGACATGCCGTTGGTCCAGGTTATATGCCGAACTGCATCCGTAAAATGGACGGCAAATGTGTCAGAGTGCTCTAAGAGTGCAGTAAGGATAAATGCTATTCTAAAAATCTCTCTTTCCAATACTGTGCTCAACAACATGGGGGCTGGATTAGTGAATATGTATAACAATTAGCCAAACAACACCCTGCAAATGTCAAGTTATTGAGACAACATGTTGTTGCGTTCTGGTACTTAGTATTAGACATATAGATAGCTGGACTAACTTAATAATGAAACTAAATGACCACACCTTTTGTGAACTATTCAGACGATACTAATAAATGTAATTGGGATATTGCAACCCCCGTGTGGTGTAGACTTGGGAACCATAATGAATAGCACTATAAACATAAATATGTATGCCGGAAATCATTCAATATTCTGAATTACTGACTGTTCTGTGGACCCAAACTTGCAATATTCGTCACGAAACTGAAAAATTGCGGTAGGGGTACGCTCATCCCTACTTATATTTAAAGAGTGTTAATTATCACTTTACATAGACAAAATCTTTTTCTTTCTTCTGGTTTGTTGCCTAATGGTGTTTTCTCCGCAGCTCATAAAATATGAAACAAAAGGCTTCAGCTGACAGATAGAGGAATAGGCAAACATATGCAGCTGAACCATTGTTCTACAGTGGCATTTTCTGATTTCTGAAACATCTGTCTATTAGCAGCTTTACTCAAAAAATGTACTTTATATTTATACCAATTAAGCCCAAGTGCTCCTGGATGCATCTCCAGAGCCCTTTCTATTCAAGAGTTCTGGTTATAACTCAACCTTGAGTGCTTCTCTCCTACCTCCCTGCTCCCTCTGCGCTCTCTTACACTCGTTGTGTTCTGAAATCTTGCGGCAGCACATAGTATGGCACACAACTAGCAGAGGGAGCAGTTAGATGGGGGGGAAGTGCACCAGGGGTGAGTAATAGCCAGAGCCCTCAAAAGCTCACAGGGGCCCTGGTGACATCCCCATGGAGCACTGAGGCTTCCTTTTCATAAATCTAAAGTTAAGTTTATAAGTAAACTAAAGGAGCAGAGCATGTATTTCTTTTTATTAAAGTTGTCTATTTAAAAAATGTACAATTCAATGCTTGTCATACATTATCAAAGTTAGTAGCATTTCCAATTTACAGAGTTACAAAAGGATTTAGGTGACATCTGCATAACCGTTATAAAGTACATATCGCCGCCATAGGTATTACAGTTTTTAAAATTGTCATATAGATAGACAAGCTTTGGTGAGAAGACAAAGAAAGAAAACTTAATAAAGTATTTAACAAATTGAGTGCGGTTTCCAGTCACTTAACCATATCAGTGTGACCTGTCAGATTAGTCGTCCAATAGGGACAATAAATGGCAGGAGGCTAAAAAAAAAAAAAAAAAGCTTCATATAGGAGGAGGAATATCACCGAATGCGGAGGGGGACACTGCCGAAGAGTAATGACAGAGTAATGTCAGAGGGGAGTCACACCATTTCCCCCAGATTTTATCACATTTTTCTGGAATAACCATGTATTTCTATTTACGCTGCTGGAACTATCTAGCAGCATTAATAGTTAATAATCAGGAAATTTCCTTTCAAATGTATTGTGTGAAAAAAAACATAGCACCAATTAATTTATATTCAATCAGTTTTATCTTTATATATATATATATATATATATATATATATATATATATATATATATATATATATATATATCGATACAATAAATACATTTCACTTCCAATATAATTCACTAGTCTTCCCACAGAGAACAGTGCAATTTTACTTGATCCTGTTCCATCAATAATAATGCACTTGAATGCTTCTTTTTGGTGACCGCACCATCTTCAACACATGTACAGCCTACTGAGGGGGTGTAAAGCGCCAGTGCATACCGTCTGCAACATGTGGAAGGACACATCTTCTTCCTCCAGCACAAATACACCGGACAGGCATATTAAAATAGCTACGGCAGCATAAAAATATCAATGTCATGTGATTTTTTCTGACTATAAGGCACACAAAAAATCTTTTTCAGAAATCAAAGGTGCGCCTTATAGTCCAGTGCACCTTATATATGAACCGTACTTACAGACAACAGCTGCCTTGAACTGTGCACAGGTCTGCCACCTGCTGGTCATTCATCAGGTGCGCCTTATAATCCGATGCGCCTTATATATGAACCTAGACGTTTTAGCAGGCCTTATAATCCAGTGTGCCTTATAGTCCGAAAATATGGTAGTTAAACCTTTTAAGGATATGTAATTGTACGATTTCATAAAATGAGAACAAAAATAGATATCAAAAGTCTTTAACCGCTCAACACACTTTTTGGGCTCATAGAACGTTGAAAGGAACCATTGAAGTTAATTTCTATCAATGGAGCTAGGTGAAGTAAAATTACAATGTTCTCCTTGGGGACAAGAGGATTGAATTATATTGGAACTAAAATGTATTTATTGCATTAATGTATGTACAATTATCAGAAGGAAATAACAGTAATGGAATACTAATGTATTCATTATATGTGTTAAAACACACATTTTGGTTTCTAAACAGCATCTTTTGCCAATTGATAGCCTAACAATGCTACATTAAGCCGACTGTTATCTTACCTTAAGAACTTACATCTTACTGGATATTTGTTTATCCGAGTTGAAATGCCTTTTGATGCATTGACCTGAACATCTCATACACAGGCCTTATAATAAAGAAGCATATTTCTAACCAAAACAATCAAACAAAAAGCTCCTTATGTCTAAATATAGCCTTTAACACAAGGGATATTGGGGGGCATTTGTTATTCTTTCATACAGAAGACTGGCAGAATTATTTTTCTCTTACTGCGCTTCTTATGCCTTATTTATGAAGTGTTTACCAAACATGATTTTGATGTATTTATTTTTATATCATTTTTAGGGAAAGGTGGGTGAGTAGAACGTTAAGGGTTTTCTTTCTCTTTTTGCTTTTATTTTACATTTTTTTAGGTACTTTTAACCCTAGGGTTCTGATTACTTATGCCATACAATGCAAACCCCTATTTTGCGCTATATGGGGTTTTCTTTACCACTGTCTGGGCGTTTTACTGCTTTTACTGATTTATATTGGTCAGCTACTAGCAAGGGAAAATGACATTAGAGATGATCATAAGTTTTTTCAAAACTCATCATGAGTTTCCCAGCTATTTATGCTTTATTCTATTATATTACAAAGAAAGATAGTAAAATGGATAGGTAAAACAATATATTGTGCCCAAGATGTAAGATTGTATGCACAGATATTATTCACATGTCTGCATAGATTGATACCATTTAAAATTCATATCCCAAGAGATCCTTTAATTCGTTCAAGAAGAGTAAAAAGCTGGAACGGAAAAAAATCAATTTAGCTGAAAGCGCTAATTTTGTCAAGAACAGTAATAATTGAACAGTTAACAGAAACAAATTTTGTTTGTTCTGTGTAGCAATGGGTACATCTTATAAATAATTTGTGTTTTGAATAGAAATTTCGCTACCTGCATATGGGTCAAAAGTATAAATGGTATCATTTCTGGACCCGTTTCAGAATCAACCAAAATCCAGGCCAGTACAAGCCTTGATAAATCCAGCCACATATCCTGTGGAAATGAAAGGGAAATTTAGTGAAAAAAATGTGGAAATGGTATTTTATAACATGTAATTGAAGGAAATTTGCTATACATACACATGGGATTGGCAAGTTTTCCATTGTGGTTGTTTCCACATTCCATTAAAATACAGTAAAATGAAGCTTAACATATTCACCTACGGTTCTCATAATTTAGATCCTGAATTTGGTCTTTAATCTTGACACGCCAGGATGGCCTCAAAAAAGACTTATAAAAAGGCTAGGCTGCTAATTATTCACTCTTGCGTGACGTCATCTCTGTCTCTATTATGGAGAGGGAGGTGACATCACTTAGGAGGGCGGGAATAATTAGTAATTAAAAACGCCGGACATTGCATCCCAGCGATCTAGCCTGCTTTTTATAAGTCTTTTTTTTCAAGTGTTTTCAGATTAAAAAAGAACATTGTATATCACCAATGCTAAAAGGCTACCGTTTCAAAAAAGTTTTAGTGGACACTGATTTCCGAACCATTAATGTAAATGGGTAGTATGGGCAAAAATCTTTTTAACAGTGGGTAGTAAAACAATAGTTCAACAGGACACCCTAAGTCATTAGTGTGTACACATGTAATACATATTTATTTACCTGATAGAGATGAGCAGATATTCAGGTCTTACAGGTTATCTGCATTTTATGACAAAATTCAGTTTAGGACCTGGACTTTGACTCAAACACAGGCCCCATTGAAGTCAATTGGGACCCCGATATTAACACCCAAAAATGGCTATAAAATGGGGCTAATAAGGGCTGAAAAATTATGGCCTTACTCACAATGGGCTAGGAAAAATACTTGATATAATAACATAATATAATAAAAACAATAATAATAAAATGCTGTTAACTGCTCTAGAAGACAGTATGGGTAGTTATGAGAGGAGTCTTCAACCCACTCCATCTCACTCCCAAAACAGCAAGGAGGTCTCAGTCACAGGTCATAGAGCAATAGTGACTGCTCTATGATAACTCTCCTAGCTAGAATTCCGTGGACCATCCACCTGCCCCTGCCCCAGTTGCAAAATACACAACAACTTGTGTTGAGGATGAGGATATGGACAGTGGACCATAGCAGGACATCTACCATAAAGATGATGAGATCAAAGTGCCAGCTTTTTGCAATGGGGAGACTGAAAGAGAAAGTGAAGAAGTGGTGAGGTGTAAGAAGATCTGAGGGGTGATGATGTCCTAGACCCAACATCACTTAAAGGCAATATTTCTCCCAACCACTAGAGTAGCTCTGGGGATCAACAGAAACCTTTTGAAAAAAATATGTATATATTGTGAGAAGGCACAACGGGCATATGGGACATATGCTTGGTGTGCAGTTTTCTAATGTAAGGAGTCTAAAGGACCTGTGATGATGTCATCCAGGTCACATGACATTACTGCTGCATGCAGACATAGCAAAGTGATTCAGCTAGAGGATGCCATGCCCACCTCGACTTGCTATAGACATGTTTGGATACCAGGTAAAATTATGGAGTTGAATATATGGGAATCTGAGGGGAACAATTTTTCAGCTATTAGAAGGGTGTCATTAGTTACTAGGGCTCTATGGGAACCTGCCAATAGCTGGTATTTGTAAATAGTGTGGTGACAGGTTCCATTTAACTTGGTGGTGCAAAGCTTCCAGGCCAGTTACGCAGACATGCTGGAGCTGCTGCATAAAGTGTGTGCCGTCAGCGCACACTTTCTGTATTCACACCCTGTCTGCTGCCCACCTATCTGCAATGCAGAGGAACTTGGCCTACCCAATGCCTAATATTTGATGTGCCAACCAGGTGGAATTCCACTTTCCATTTGCTGGAAAGGGTGAAAAGGGTTCAGTTCCAGCTGCAGAATGCCCTAGTGAGTCAAAGTGGAGACCAACAGGCTTTTACCAACAATGAGTGGGCCCCAATGAAGGACTGCAGTGCTTCCAATATGCTACCAAAATGATCAGTGCTGATGACGCCATCATAAGTGCTACCATTCCTTTTCCTGCTAGAAAAAAAACTTAAGGCCATGACAGAGGATGTAATGGTGGCATAGGAGGAGTCTGAGGAGCAAGATGTGTCAGGACAGTCCACATGTGGCTTGCAGGGTGGGTTGCTGGACCAACAGAGGACAGGTTTTCCATTGCCCAGCAAGCAGACAGTTTTGGAGAAGGAGAAAGTGGACAAGAATTATGTGTTTTGCCCAGTGCAGCTCACGTCATTAATGAAGCATGACTGGGGAGAAGAAAAGAAAGAGGAGGAGGATACAACTCCCACCTAGGACAGCCTGTCTTTTCCTATGGGAAGCCTGGCTCACATGATCTTACATCTTCCAATGCCTGCTCAACCAACGCTTGACTTGCCTGTATTCTCAACATTGTCTACTCTGCAGGATCCCCACTGTATAGATAACATAACATAATTGTTTACACCACTGCAGTGTGATAGAAAATGAGAGGATACAAGCTTACTGGCAGTAACATGTAACATCTCTAAAGGAATGGTTAGCATGGCCACAACATGCAACAGTCTGTTCAGTGCTCCACAACATCCGCTAAAGCCACCATTAGATATGGCCCATAGTACCAGGAAACAGACTGTGAGTCACTTATCAATGGTCATTCAATGTGAATGTGACTAACATGGTTTATAAGTATCTGGTCACACATCTCCTGGTAATGCAGTTACTATTCAATTTCTGGGTTGATAAACTGGACATGTGGCTAGAGCTTGCCCTATATGCTTTAAAGGCGCTGGTCTACGCTATGGCAAGTGTCCTATTCGAACGTCTATTCTGCACTACCAGGAAATTCATTACTAACCAGAGGATCCGCCTAAACACTGCCAATGTGGGCATTCTTACATTCATTAACCCCTAGGGGACTCAGCCTCTTTTGGCCTTAAGGACGCGGCCCCATTTTTCAAATCATAGCTTTGGAACGCTATGAGATATCCAGGGGATTGTACTTCAAATTAGTTTAAAATATGGATGAAATCTTTTGTGTTTAGTTATGAAAAAAAAACAAAATTTGGAAAAAATTTGGAAAACTTCTTTATTTTCAGTGTTCTAAATTCTCTACTTTTGATACAGATAGTTATAGCACCCAATTAATTCATAACTTACAATTCCCAAATGTCTGCTTTATCTTGGATGTTTTTTTAAGATTCCACATATTTTACTAGAATGTAATAGCAAGACTCCCCATTACGCCATTATGGAAACTACACCCCTCAACATATGAAAAACCACTTTTAATAAGTTTGTTAGGGGTTATAGGGGTTAAAACAAAATGGAGGTGCAGTCTGCAAATTGTAATATATTTTCACAATACACTCATTTTGGGTGGAAAATTAAACATTTACAATGGATTAAATGAAAAAAAAATGAAAAAATTTTTAAATCACTTTTAAGAGCATTTTTATAGGGTATTAATTAAAAATTAACTTTTTTTCGGGAAGTTTTTTGTGTTTTTTTCTCGGGCGTTTACCGTGTGGGTCCAGTAATGATTCTGTTTTATTATACAGATTTCTACAGACGCGGCAATACCAAATATGCAGGGATTTTTTTTGTCTTTTTGTGTTTTTTATACTTTATTAAGTGTTTTTATGGGAAAGTGACATGCGCAGACAGTTTACAGTCAGACCCGGAAGGAGTCTAACTGCCAGGGAGAGCGGGCAGCTCCCGGGCACATGGCAGTCCTCTGGGCTACCCAGAAGTGGATTGGATCCCGCGGCGTGTAAGGGGTTAACACCCAAGAACGGAGTCGGCTCCGATCGTGGGTGTTAGCGCAAGCTGTCAGCTGTGATAGACAGCTGACAGCCGCTGCTTCTGGTGCCGGCTCCATTCGTGAGCCGGTGCCAGAAGCAGAACGTTATAGCACGTCCCCATGCGCTTAGCATCTATCTGCAGGGACGTACTATAACGTCCTGGTGCTCCTAGGGGTTAAAATGACCCAGGCATGAATTCCACAGGATTTGGCTGTGCCAAGTGTTGGCTATCTCCTTTTCCACCTCTTCCACTAAAACCACCACCTCCACCTCAAACTCCTCCCCCACCTACTTCAACGCTTGTCTAAAATTATTATTTTAATTTATTTGTTTTAAATTTTTCTTTATTTAATTTTTTATTTTATATAAATTATAATTTTTTTAGTAGTTTACCCATATTATCATATTAATCCTTCATGGGACTTTACAGTAGTAGAGTGCCAATTACACTGAGAGGAATCAATATATAACACATATGTAACACTTCTCTATCTCTGTATGGTGGATTACTCTTGATTGGTCGGCCATGTAGTAACCACAGGTGATCAGTATGAAAAACATATTTAATGAATATTATTGGTCACTGATGAATAAAATTCAGACACAGAAAATGGCATGCAAACATTCGATCTAGGTATTACTCCACGCCATTCACTGACAGCATTTTCATCAACAACACCACTTTTTTGAGTAGCGTATTAGAGTCTGCTATTCTCTGACAATACTTTTCAAATGGGTGTAACAGTGTCAGATATTCTATGGCAATAACACTTTTCTGATGCATGCAATAGTCTGCGGTATTGTCTGACAATAAAAATCACTTTTCTGATGCAAGTAATAGTGCACAATTCTCGCTGACCACACTTTTCTGAACCACATATTAGTGTGCGCTATTCTCACTGACCATGCTTTTCTGAACCAAGTATTGGTATACATTATTATCACTGACCACAGTTTCCTGAACTACATAATAAAGCACAATATTCTCTGACAAGAGGACTTTTCTGAAATATGTATAAAAACACAATATTCTCTGATAACAGGACTTTTCTGAACTATGTATAAAAGCACAATTTTCTCTCACAGAAGCAACTTTGAAAATAAGGGTGATGATTATTTATGATTTTTCTGAAGATTTTGCTGGATGATGCAGTGAATGCTAATAATCAGGTCTGGACTTTTCAAGTATTGCTGTATAATTCTGTATAATCAGTAAGGATATCTCTGCACTGATGCAATTCTTCACAGTGTCCTTATAAGGGCAATTATTACAGATTTCCACCAAGAGTTAGGTGTGTGCATGTCATCACTTGCTTTTATTTACCTGGAGCAGGGCCTAGCCCCCGGTAAGTGTTTGGCGAAGACTACACTTTTGTCAAGCCTTGTTCACACTTGCTCCGATTGTCTATTTGCTGAACTACAGGTATCTTATCTCTGGCCTGTGTTTCTTGCATCTCTATTAGATTGCGATTGTGTCATTGTTTGCTCCCATTGTTGCTGATCAGGTTTGTCCACTCAACCTTATTATGTTTTTTGTTTGTTTTTTTGTATACTGTGTGTGCACTAAGACATGAGGGGGGATTGTCTTCTAGTTTTCTACCCCTTAACCTAGGGGTGCAGGCAATAGGAAGGGACAGTTGGGAACTGGGCATTAGGGCCCCATGTCTCCGTCAGTTCTCAAGGTCTTCCATACAGTAATATTATTTTTTTTTTTTGAAAAGCCTAAAACAGAACAATGATGTATGGACACCGATTTTGCTTCAATAGTAGAATGAGAGGGGAGACTTACTAAGCTAAGTGTTCATTTTCTCCTGCATCCCTCCGACTTCCAGCTGGAAGAAGGCTGATGAATGCAGTACCTTGAAAAGCGGAAATCTGAAAACACACTTAAAATATTTTTACATATATTTACAAAATTTTGGAAAAATTACTGCATTTTTATTTACCTTTGAGGCAAATAGTTGTGACATCCATACATGTCAGAATTGAGGAAATATACACAGAGACAGCCCCCTATTGTAAATTTTGGTTAAAGGTTCTATTCTGTGTACAATATTATTCTGAGCTCAAAGTATTTTCTCCTCATCATCTTACTTCCAATCCTGTTTAGATGTAAGGAAAAAAGAAATCACCATTAACAAAAAAAGAAAAAGAAAAGAGAAAACAGATAAATGGTAAACTATGAGAAAGCACATTTATACACTTCCTTTTGACCCCTTCTCTTTCCAGCTGGCAGATGGCTGACGGAGGCAAGGTTACTGATATGTGAAAATAAGAATTAAATTAAAGCTGCACTCTTAAGACATATTTAGAACATTTTGTTATATATTTATCAAGCTTTTCAGCTCCCTTGTCACATATAAACTAAACATATGGCCCCTGAGGTGAGGTGCCCTGCATCATAAGCATGGTTTTTCTGCGAAAAGCCATGTCATAATGCTAACACACTTTTTATACATTGGAACAAGCATTTTAGTGCTCCATGAGTGTAACCATAAGTTCCAAAGTATCTTCTCCTGTCCAGTCTCCCGACAATTAACTGTTGTCTTTCAAATAACATCAAAAACCAATATAAACTAATTTACTAACTTATTATGGGCATAACCATATAGAGCATGAACAATACCATACAAAGCACAATCTAGCATAAAGCATAAATCTAAAATAAAGCCCCCCATGTCACTTTTCTACACTATTTCTGCATTCTATCTCCCCCTGGTGGCGAATATGCAGATTGATCGATGATCCCTCTGGTGGCTGGTGCTCTGCACTGCAGCCCTATCCTGCAATTTTCTCCTGTGGTCACTTGATCTACTTTGTGGGATGAGCTATAAATGTGTTCCTGAGCAATCTGTCTTGGCTCAAGTATTAGGTCTCTACCCAGTGTCCCAGCCCTCTGCCTGCTCTGTGCTACAGTGACTTCCAGTCCAAGTGTTTGTGACCACTACCCTGCAAAATGTTCCTGGCTCCAACTCTAGACTCTGTTTTGCAATCTGACTGTCATTGGCCCTGCACTCTTATCAGCCGCTACCT
The DNA here is from genome assembly GCF_040894005.1 of Engystomops pustulosus. Lineage (NCBI taxonomy): Eukaryota > Metazoa > Chordata > Amphibia > Anura > Leptodactylidae > Engystomops > Engystomops pustulosus. The sequence goes on along the minus strand of NC_092412.1, from coordinate 99,667,475 downwards.
GTCAAGCTTTTACCACCTGTGGCTTCCCTGCAAGCACCCCAAGAGAATTGGGGTAGATGTGTTTTTTCACCATATTCACACCAGATTTTTTTTTCCAGCTTTACAGTACATTTTATGGAAAATTAAATACTGTACAACTTGATATGTTGAAAATCTATCTTTAAGCAGCTCTGTAAATGGAAAAATAAAAAAGTTATGACTTTGCAAAGAGGGGAGCAAAAAACAAAAAGGTCACTGGAGGCAAGGGGTTAGACTTAAAAGACATATGTTTTTAAAATTTATGTCATATGTGAGTGAAGGTAGTTATTTTTATACATTTTATTGTTTTTGTGTGCACATGATCGTTTTTTTTCCTACGGCTGCAAAAAAAACGACTCTAATGGGCGTTTTCATAGGACAATGTGTATGTCTCTACCACATAACCGCAAAGTAGGCAGTGTGTTATCCTATCCAGTGTGTAGGAAGTGTATTATTTATTTAGACCGAGCACCCCACCGCAAATACAGATGAGACACAAATGAGACACTGGGGGTCATTTATCTTTATTTTTCTTACAGTTTTTTCTTTCTTTTTTGAGACATTTTTTGGCCCATTGCAATTTTATTGCTTTTTTGGGGACATTTTGAAATGTCCGCCGGATATTTGTTTTTCATTGGTAAGGCGTATTTATCTTCTATTCCAGATGTGCTAAATGTGGTAAATGGCATTCATCATTTCAAATTGTCTTATATTTGCAACATTTTTTGGTGCAAAAAACTCCAGACGAAGCCTTACTTAAGGAAAACTTAGAAAATGGAAAGAAATGGCTTGCAACATTTTTAACAAATGTCTCCAAAAAAATATATCTGAAAAAAATCCCCCATTTAACACAAGGAAAAAGTGAGATTGATAAATTACCAAAGAAGCAGATGGAAAAACAACAAAAACTAGCCAAAACAAACAGAGATAAGATAAATGACCCCCAATGTATGACAGCTGCATTTTTCACAGCCCCATAGTGTTCTATGGGAGTACAGAGCTGAAAACAGGGCCAAAAATAGGACCAGCTGTGAGTATTTTCTCGGGAGCACCGGGCATAGACCCAGGGCTAAGGAATTCCCAGGTACAATATGTGTATGAGCCTAAAGAAATACATGAAGCTGTGAGACAGCCGGAAACACTCAGCCACGACATGAAAATGGCTTCCATCAAGTTCACCATACAACCTGAGGGAACTGGAGAGGATCTGCAAGGAAGAGGCTGAGGATCCCCAAATCCAGGTGTGAAAAACTTGTTGCATCATTCCCATGAAGACTCATGGCTGTACTAGCATAAAAGCTGCTTCTACTCAATACTGAGCAAAGGGTCTGAATACTTATGACCATTTCAGTTTTTCTTGTTTAATAAATGAGCAAAAGTATCTACATTTCTGTTCTTTTCTGTGCAGAAGGGGTGCAAAGTCTAAATTAATAAACAAAAAACACTGTTTTGAACTTACCAATTGGCTGCAATAAAACAAAAAGTGAAAAAATTTAAACGGGTCTGAATACATTTTCTACCCCCTGTATGTGTATGAGCCCAATGAAATATATGAAGCCTTGAGACAGCTGTAAAAACCTCATCCCTATCCGTCAGGAGACAATGACCTTAAGCCCTGCTTTTTTTTTTGTTTGTTTGCTATAGTTATATAGAAACAAATAGCTACATAAGTTTATGTTCATTCACAGTTTCATAAAAATAACTGATATTTAGTTAATGTTAGAGATGAGCGAACATGCTCGTCCGAGCTTGATGCTCGGTCGAGCATTAGGGTACTCGAAACTGCTCGTTACTCGGACGAATACTTCGCCCGCTCGAGAAAATGGCAGCTCCCGCCGTTTTGCTTTTTGGCGGCCAGAAACAGAGCCAATCACAAGCCAGGAGACTCTGCACTCCACCCAGCATGACGTGGTACCCTTACACGTCGATAGCAGTGGTTGGCTGGCCAGATCAGGTGACCCTGGGATAGACTAGCCGCTGGCCGCGCTGCTCGGATCATTCTGTCTCTGGATGCCGCTAGGGAGAGAGCTGCTGCTGCTCAGGGAAAGCGTTAGGGTGTTCTATTAGCTTACTGTTAGGCAGGAGTGATTCTCAAAGAACCCAACAGCCCTTCTTAGGGCTACAATAACGTTCTACTTTTTTTATTTTAATTTGCATCTTTTACCATTTTGTGAGGAATTAGCAGGGGGACTTGCTACCGTTGTGTTTAGCTCTTAGTGGCACACATATCCATAGCAAAGACCGAAGTGGGAAAATTCAGTAGGGGTTGGATTTCTATTAGGCAATAACTCAGTGTCATCTCATCTGGCATAGTACTGTGCTTCCTTTGATACTTGGCTAGAAAATAGCCATAGGAGAATACAAACAGCTTCTTGAAGCCTACAGTAGCGTTCTATATATTTGATTTCTGGTTGATCTGCTGGTGACTGTAGTTTCTGCAGTGCATGTACTTGCCAATTCTGAGCAATTTGTAGTGAGACTTGCGACCGCTGTGTTCTGCGCTTAGTGGCGCACATATCCATAGCAAAGGCTGAAGTGGCAAAATTCAGTAGGGGTTGGATTTCTATTAGGCAATAACTCAGTGTCATCTCATCTGGCATAGTACTGTGCTTCCTTTGATACTTGGCTAGAAAATAGCCATAGGAGAATACAAACAGCTTCTTGAAGCCTACAGTAGCGTTCTATATATTTGATTTCTGGTTGATCTGCTGGTGACTGTAGTTTCTGCAGTGCATGTACTTGCCAATTCTGAGCAATTTGTAGTGAGACTTGCGACCGCTGTGTTCTGCGCTTAGTGGCGCACATATCCATAGCAAAGGCTGAAGTGGCAAAATTCAGTAGGGGTTGGATTTCTATTAGGCAATAACTCAGTGTCATCTCATCTGGCATAGTACTGTGCTTCCTTTGATACTTGGCTAGAAAATAGCCATAGGAGAATACAAACAGCTTCTTGAAGCCTACAGTAGCGTTCTATATATTTGATTTCTGGTTGATCTGCTGGTGACTGTAGTTTCTGCAGTGCATGTACTTGCCAATTCTGAGCAATTTGTAGTGAGACTTGCGACCGCTGTGTTCTGCGCTTAGTGGCGCACATATCCATAGCAAAGGCTGAAGTGGCAAAATTCAGTAGGGGTTGGATTTCTATTAGGCAATAACTCAGTGTCATCTCATCTGGCATAGTACTGTGCTTCCTTTGATACTTGGCTAGAAAATAGCCATAGGAGAATACAAACAGCTTCTTGAAGCCTACAGTAGCGTTCTATATATTTGATTTCTGGTTGATCTGCTGGTGGCTGTAGTTTCTGCAGTGCATGTACTTGCCAATTCTGAGCAATTTGTAGTGAGACTTGCGACCGCTGTGTTCTGCGCTTAGTGGCGCACATATCCATAGCAAAGGCTGAAGTGGCAAAATTCAGTAGGGGTTGGATTTCTATTAGGCAATAACTCAGTGTCATCTCATCTGGCATAGTACTGTGCTTCCTTTGATACTTGGCTAGAAAATAGCCATAGGAGAATACAAACAGCTTCTTGAAGCCTACAGTAGCGTTCTATATATTTGATTTCTGGTTGATCTGCTGGTGGCTGTAGTTTCTGCAGTGCATGTACTTGCCAATTCTGAGCAATTTGTAGTGGGACTTGCGACCGCTGTGTTCTGCGCTTAGTGGCGCACATATCCATAGCAAAGGCCGAAGTGGCAAAATTCAGTAGGGGTTGGATTTCTATTAGGCAATAACTCAGTGTCATCTCATCTGGCATAGTACTGTGCTTCCTTTGATACTTGGCTAGAAAATAGCCATAGCAATAGGATAGCATTGTTTGGTTTTAAAAACTCAAAAAAAAACAAAAAACACAAAAAAAAAAAAAAAAAGTAAAAAAAAAAATAAAGTTATAACTCTCATTTTAAAAATGTTTAACCCGAGGGCTAGGGGTAGAGGACGAGGGCGGGGACGTGGGCGTCCAACTACTGCAGGGGTCAGAGGCCGTGGTCCTGGGCGGGGTGAGACACCACCTGCTGATGAGGGAGCAGGGGAACGCCGCAGAGCTACACTCCCTAGGTTCATGTCTGAAGTTACTGGGACTCGTGGTAGAGCACTGTTGAGGCCAGAACAGTGCGAACAGGTGATGTCGTGGATTGCTGACAATGCTTCGAGCAATTTGTCCACCACCAGTCAGTCTTCCACGCAGTCCACCCATGTCACCGAAATCGCCACTCCTCCAGCTCCTGCACCTCAGCCTCCTCCCCCCCAGTCTGCCCCCTCCCAGGAAAATTTGGCATTTGAACCGGCATACTCTGAGGAACTGTTTTCTGGACCCTTCCCACAGTCACAAACCACTTGTCCGGTTGCTGCTGAGCAATTTTCCGATGCCCAGGTTTTCCACCAGTCACAGTCTGTGGGTGATGATGACCTTCTTGACGTAGTGGAAGTGTGTAAAGAGGTGTCCGACGATGAGGAGACACGGTTGTCAGACAGTGGGGAAGTTGTTGTCAGGGCAGGAAGTCCGAGGGGGGAGCAGACTGAGGGATCGGAGGATGATGAGGTGACAGACCCAAGCTGGGTTGAGAGGCCGGGTGAACACAGTGCTTCTGAGACGGAGGAGAGTCCTCGACCTGAACAGGTTGGAAGAGGCAGTGGTGGGGCCAGACGGAGAGGCAGGGCCAGAGCTGGTGCATCAGCGCCACTGTCAACTAGTGAAGCTCCCGTGGTGAGGGCTCTTGCGGCGAGGGCTAGATCTTCAGAAGTGTGGAGGTTCTTTAAGGAAACACCGGATGACCGACGGACTGTGGTGTGCAACATTTGCCAAACCAGGCTCAGCAGGGGTTCCACCACTACTAGCTTAACTACCACCAGTATGCGCAGGCATATGAATGCTAAGCACCCCACTCAGTGGCAACAAGCCCGTTCACCTCCGGCCGTGCACACCACTGCTCCTTCCCCTGTGTCAGCTGCTAGTCAGCCCCCTGCCCAGGACCCTGGCACAAAAACCCCATCGTCGCCTCCACGATCCTCCACAGCATCCACCAGCGTTCAGCTCTCCATACCCCAGACGCTGGAGCGGAAACGCAAATATAGTGCAACCCACCCGCACGCCCAAGCCCTTAATGTGCACATCTCCAGATTGCTTAGCCTGGAGATGCTGCCCTATAGGCTAGTAGAGACCGAGGCCTTTCGCAACCTCATGGCGGCGGCCGCCCCTCGGTATTCGGTCCCCAGCCGCCACTACTTTTCCCGATGTGCCGTCCCAGCCCTGCACCAGCACGTGTCAGACAACATCATCCGTGCCCTGACCAACGCCGTTTCTGACAAGGTCCACCTGACCACGGACACGTGGACGAGTGCTGCCGGGCAGGGCCACTATATATCGCTGACGGCACATTGGGTTAACTTGGTGGAGGCTGGGACCGAGTCTGACCCTGGGGCTGCTCATATACTGCCGACGCCGAGGATTGCGGGGCCTACCTCGGTCCAGGTGTTTCAGGCCTACTATGCCTCCTCCTCCTCCCACCCCTCCTCCACCTCCTCCTCCGAACTACCATCCGTGGGCACGGCGCCATCAGTCGGTAGCTCTAGGCACAGCAGCAGTGCCGTCGCTAAGCGACAGCAGGCGGTGCTCAAACTGCTGAGCCTAGGCGACAAAAGGCACACCGCCCAAGAGCTATTACAGGGCATCACGGCGCAGACTGATCTGTGGCTGGCACCGCTGAACCTCAAGCCGGGAATGGTTGTGTGTGACAACGGCCGTAACCTGGTGGCGGCTCTGCAACTCGGCAGACTGACACATGTGCCATGCCTGGCCCATGTGTTAAATCTGATAGTGCAGCGTTTCCTCAAGACATACCCCAATCTGTCTGATTTGCTCACGAAGGTGCGCCGCATCTGTGCGCATTTCAGGAAGTCCAGCCCAGATGCTGCCACTCTCAGGGCAGCGCAGCGCCGCCTCCAACTGCCCGCTCACCGACTGTTGTGCGACGTGCCCACGAGGTGGAATTCAACACTGACCATGTTATCCAGAGTTTACCAGCAGCGCAGAGCGATTGTAGACTGCCAGATGTCAACTTCCACCAGAACTGGTAGTCAGGTCAGTCAGCTTCCTCAAGTCTACAATGAGGAGTGGACGTGGATGTCTGATATCTGTCAGGTGCTGAGTAACTTTGAGGAGTCAACACAGATGGTCAGTGGCGATGCCGCCATCATCAGCCTCACCATCCCGCTGCTTGGCCTGTTGAAAAACTCTCTGGTCAGCATGAAGTCGGAAGCTTTGCGCTCATCACAAGAGACGGGGGAAGAATATTCCCTTGTTGATAGCCAAAGCACCCTGAGGTCTGTTTCTCAGCGCATATCGGAGGAGGTGGAGGTGGAGGAGGATGAGGAGGAAGAGGAGGAGAATGTTGGCGAGACACAAGAGGGGACCATTGTTGAGTCCTTCACTGTTCAGCGTGTATGGGCAGAAGAAGAGGAGTTGGAGGAGTTGGAGGAGGAGGAAATGGACAGTCAGGCCAGTGAGGGGAGTGAATTCTTACGCGTTGGTACTCTGGCGCATATGGCAGATTTCATGCTAGGCTGCCTATCCCGTGACCCTCGCGTTCAAAGAATTTATTCCAGCACCGATTACTGGGTGTTCACTCTCCTGGACCCACGGTACAAGCAAAATCTTCCCACTCTCATCCCTGGAGAGGAAAGGAGTGTGAGAATGCATGAATACCAGCAGGCCCTGGTGCACAAGCTGAAACAGTATTTCCCTTCTGACAGCGCTAGCGGCAGAGTGCGTAGTTCTGCGGGACAAGTAGCGAGGGAGAGTAGGCGAGCAGGCAGCTTGTCCAGCACTGGCAAGGGTACGCTTTACAAGGCTTTTGCCAGCTTTATGTCACCCCAGCAAGACACTGTCACCTGTCCCCAGTCTCGGCAGAGTAGGGCTGATCTTTACAGAAAGATGGTGAGGGAGTACGTAGCTGACCATACCATCGTCCTAAATGATCACACAGCTCCCTACAACTACTGGGTTTCAAAGCTGGACATGTGGCACGAACTGGCGCTGTACGCCTTGGAGGTTCTTGCCTGCCCTGCCGCTAGCGTCTTGTCCGAGCGGGTTTTCAGTGCAGCTGGTGGCATCATCACCGATAAGCGTACACGCCTGTCGACTGACAGCGCTGACAGGCTGACGCTTATTAAAATGAATAAAGGCTGGATTTCTCCTAATTTCCAATCTCCAGCAGGTGAAGGAAGCTCAACCTGAATAATTGATCCACTCCTCCTCCTCCTCCTCATTTTCCTCCTTCTCCTCCTCTTTGTACAGTAAAGCAGAGGAAACTGGCTATTTTTTGACAGGGCCCACTGGCTCTTGCTATAGTACTTCATGCATTTAATTTTTCTGGAGGGCCACCTACCCGGTCCTCTGTTTGAAACAATTTTTGTGAGTGCCACATACAGGCACTCAATCTATTCCATTTTTCTGGAGGGCCACCTACCCGGTCCTCTGTTTTAAAAAATTTTTGGGACTGCCACATACAGGCACTCAATCTATTCCATTTTACTGCAGGGCCACCTACCTGCTCCTCTGGTTTGAAACATTTTTGGGACTGCCACATACAGGCACTCAATCTATTCCATTTTACTGCAGGGCCACCTACCTGCTCCTCTGGTTTGAACAATTTTTGGGACTGCTACATACAGGCACTCAATCTATTCCATTTTACTGCAGGGCCACCTACCTGCTCCTCTGGTTTGAACAATTTTTGGGACTGCCACATACAGGCACTCAATCTATTCCATTTTACTGCAGGGCCACCTACCTGCTCCTCTGGTTTGAACAATTTTTGGGACTGCCACATACAGGCACTCAATCTATTCCATTTTACTGGAGGGCCACCTACCTGCTCCTCTGGTTTGAAACATTTTTGGGACTGCCACATACAGGCACTCAATCTATCCCATTTTACTGGAGGGCCACCTACCTGCTCCTCTGGTTTGAAAAATGTTTGGGACTGCCACATACAGGCACTATCCAAATTAAATTGTCTCCATAGCAGCCTCCACACGTTGTCTCCATTGCTACCTCCAAAAGTCGTCCATGTAGCTGCCTCCATACATCGTCCCTTTATCAAACGAGGTGTGTCAGGCAGAAATTTGGGTTGTTTTCATGGATTCCACATCAAAGTTGTTAACTTTGTCGCCACCCTGCTGTGTAATCCCCAAAATATACTGGCAAACTTTTACCATTTAGGGATATTATTTCAGCGCTTCTTGCGCATCTGTTTACATTCCCCTCACCCGGCATATCCTAAACTTATAAGAACGCTACTACACTTGATCTTATACAAAAGGTTCTTAGAAGTGCTGTTTGGGGAGTAGCCTAGAGACAGGGGCTTGGATTGGCGAAAGCTCGCCTGGCAGCGGAACGCCAGCTCCATGCGCATCATGCGCTTCTTGCGCATCTGTTTACATTCCCCTCACCCGCCATATCCCAAACTTATAAGAACGCTACTACACTTAACTTGGTGCAGGCTGGGACCGAGTCTGACCCTGGGGCTGGTCATATACTGCCGACGCAGAGAATTGCGGGGCCTACCTCGGTCCAGGTCTCAAAGGCCTACTATACCTCCTCCCACCCCTCCTCCACCTCCTCCTCCTCCGAATTACCATCCGTGGGCATGGCGCCATCAGTCGGTAGCTCTAGGCGCAGCAGCAGTGCCATCGCTAAGCGACAGCAGGCGGTGCTGAAACTGCTGAGCCTAGGCGATAAAAGGCACACCGCCCAAGAGCTATTACAGGGCATTCCACATCAAAGTTGTTAACTTTGTCGCCACCCTGCTGTGTAATCCCCAAAATATACTTGCAAACTTTTACCATTTAGGGATATTATTTCAGCGCTTCTTGCGCATCTGTTTACATTCCCCTCACCCGGCATATCCTAAACTTATAAGAACGCTACTACACTTGATCTTATACAAAAGGTTCTTAGAAGTGCTGTTTGGGGAGTAGCCTAGAGACAGGGGCTTGGATTGGCGAAAGCTCGCCTGGCAGCGGAACGCCAGCTCCATGCGCATCATGCGCTTCTTGCGCATCTGTTTACATTCCCCTCACCCGCCATATCCCAAACTTATAAGAACGCTACTACACTTAACTTGGTGCAGGCTGGGACCGAGTCTGACCCTGGGGCTGGTCATATACTGCCGACGCAGAGAATTGCGGGGCCTACCTCGGTCCAGGTCTCAAAGGCCTACTATACCTCCTCCCACCCCTCCTCCACCTCCTCCTCCTCCGAATTACCATCCGTGGGCATGGCGCCATCAGTCGGTAGCTCTAGGCACAGCAGCAGTGCCATCGCTAAGCGACAGCAGGCGGTGCTGAAACTGCTGAGCCTAGGCGATAAAAGGCACACCGCCCAAGAGCTATTACAGGGCATTCCACATCAAAGTTGTTAACTTTGTCGCCACCCTGCTGTGTAATCCCCAAAATATACTGGCAAACTTTTACCATTTAGGGATATTATTTCAGCGCTTCTTGCGCATCTGTTTACATTCCCCTCACCCGGCATATCCTAAACTTATAAGAACGCTACTACACTTGATCTTATACAAAAGGTTCTTAGAAGTGCTGTTTGGGGAGTAGCCTAGAGACAGGGGCTTGGATTGGCGAAAGCTCGCCTGGCAGCGGAGCGCCAGCTCCATGCCAAGATCCAACTAACATAGTTTTAACTGCAGCACCTTTAATCTACTACTAGTTCACTGCCTCCATACATCGTCCCCTTATCAAACGAGCTGTGTCAGGCAGAATTTTGGGTTGTTTTCATGGCTTCCATGTTAACTTTGTCGCCACCCTGCTGTGTAATCCACAAAATATACTGGCAAACTTTTATCATGTACCGATATTATTTGAGCGCTTCTTGCTCACCTCCTTTGGTTCCTCTCTGCCACCCATTGGTTTGAAGCCTGAGTCCATTTAGGGTATGTCGCCATGACACTCTCTAGCCTGCTGCCGCTGCCTCTGCATGCCGTCCCCTATAGTGTCAGGGTCAATTATTGGATGTTTTAGATGCTATCTAGCTTCATTCTGTCACTCTGTCATGGCCATGCTGTTGCCCATAATTTTGGCATAATGGTGCGATTATGCAGCCTCAGAGGCATCCATGCATGCTGCCCCTGCTGTTTCCTGTCCATTTCCGTGGTGTTTCCATCCTTTTCTGAGGTTCCCAGGTGTTTGGCCAAGCTTCCCTGTGCAGAGCCTTGGTCCCCTTGAAAAATGCTCGAGTCTCCCATTGACTTCAATGGGGTTCGTTATTCGAGACGAGCACTCGAGCATCGGGAAAAGTTCGTCTCGAATAACGAGTACCCGAGCATTTTAGTGTTCGCTCATCTCTAGTTAATGTAAGTCAATTTCTGCTAGGGGAGAAAGTAACGGTATCATAAATGTGTTTTTCAAGATAAAATTGTAGAGGGAAAAGAAAGGCTTAATGTTTTTATCATTTAATTTCTTGAAATGTCAGGGTATAAGAAGAGCTACTTTCTCAGTTCAATCATCGCTGAATTAGAGGATATAAATAAGATGTTTTATGTTGTATTTGATGTCTTTCTAATTCCATTAAATCAAGATAAACTGCACACAAACATGTTAGGCTGGGTTCCCACAAGATGTACTAGGTGTGGATAAGCCACCACAGAGTTGCTGGCATCTAATCTGCATCAGCTTGCAGTAGCAGGAAGGCCCAGTGGATGGCCGATATATTATTGTGTCCGCGCTAGTTTTTTGCCCCCATTTGCATGAATGTTATATCAGTGCGCCACAATTGTATCTTGGCTGCATTTTGTCTGACACTTTTTAAAACTGTGCACTGAAAGGAACGTGGTGGTGTGTGTTCCTAGTTTACACCACATTTATTACTGCACTGTGCCACAATTCTGTCGTAACAGAATGAAGCAAAGCGCACCAAGAAAAATAGGTGCAACTGTGTCACATCCAGTAAACAGACCAGATTTACAAAGACAAACCAAAAAATTGCAAGCACAACCAACATCTTCAAAATATAATATGCACCAATTTCACAAATATGGATAAAAAAATCTGCTCCCAGATGAGAACATAAGCCAAACCACAAGAGCCCGGGGGAATGCATAATGTAGACCAAAAGAAGTTGAATCAAAGATAGAATCTTTATTGATGAATGTTAAAAATAGAAAAGGAAAATGGCTACTAAGTAAGGTATAAGCCATAAAATGTGCAACAAGGTGGGATCCTACATACACATGTATAAATACTGTATATGTTACATTACACAATACATTTATAAATAATGCTACATCCCTCTTATAAAAAGGAACCCAAAAAGGCCAGCAGCACATATCACATACAGTATTTATGCATGTGTATGCAGGATCCCGTCTTGTTGTGCCATTTATGGCTTATACCTTACTTAGGAGTCATTCTCCTTTTCTATATATGTATTTTATTGTAATTTTTAACATTCATCAATAAAGATTCTACCTTCCAACTTCTTTTGGTCTGCATTGTGCATGCCCCGGGGTTCTTGTGGTTTGGCTACAGATTTACAAAGAGCGTGCGACAATAGAACAAGTCAAGTGTGTCAGAAAACATCAATATTATGGTGCCGATACTTCATAAATTCAGGTGCAAGTGGTGCAGAGTGAAAAAAAACACTGCCAGTTTTCTGTTTGAAAGGCCATAATAAATGCCCCCCAGTGACTCAGTTTTTGTATATGATATTTAAACAGGCCTCATCAAAATACTGTGCAAAAAATTACAAACATTGCATATCAACTAACTCTATACTTTGGTTTCCTGATCTTATAAGTATTTATATGTCTTTGCAGAGTGGCCAGATGTATTTGCTCATCCAATGGCTGGTGGGCGATTAGGCAGGTTTGTCTTAGTAAAACTAAAATAATATTTAAAAATTCTAACCATCATAAAGATGAAATAATAAACATGCATAAAAGGTCATACATATTCCAGGATGTTTACAGGAGATTATACAGCCAGGACACTGACTCAACATCACAGTGCTCATAAAATTTGGTAGCCTAAATATAGTTTTACCATCATACACTACCTAATTATTACAAGGGACCCAAGTAATACCACCACAAAGTTCTCAAGTAAATAGTAATGACTTATAATATTAGCGTATAGGCTGAAAAAGTAATGGTTTTATATTTTAACCACTGGAGTATTTTCCTGGCAGAGAGCTACAATGCTTGTGCAGAGCTCAAATGATGCCGGTGATTGGTTGGATACCAGAGAAGGGCGGGTAGAGGTGGGTCAGTAGTGGCTACTGGGGGTTGGAGGAGCCTTCTCCCCTTGGAACTGTGTCAGGCTCCTTTACACCCATAGTAGCCTTGGAAAGTAATTAGCATATTCCAGTATTAAACTTTATTTATGCAGTAGCTTTATTGTTTTTCACTAATCCAGGGATCTGTTGCCCGGATGGATTCTCCATGGTAGATTTGTGCTTGCGTGTTAACTAACAAAGCAAGAATGAAACAGTACAAGCAAAAACATTTCCCATGCAGAGATTTATCCACAATTATAAGAGCTATATCAACGCTTCCATATACAAAAAAAATGATTAGACTGCTGAAAGAGAATTCTGTACTTTGTTTCTGCAAATTGTCCATCTATTACCGTCTAATGGTGTAGCTTCTAAACTGAGATCTTTGCCCTCTATAGGTAGAGCAAAATTCTAATGTTATTATGATTGAATATAAAGGGTGATGTAGAGGTTTTCTTCTTTGAGTATGAACATACTGCACATTGTAAAATGTCTTACCTGACTGAACCTACAAAAAACAATAAACAACAGTTGGCCATGAGTGTCAGAAATTGTCATTCTACTTACTGAAAGCAAGAAACAATGAGCCAACAGTCTTTTGTTCCTTAAACTGTAAAGATCAAGTTCTTGACAAGCTTGCACATACTTTATTATAGCTTTCAAATGCATTATTACTGAACCCACTCAATAAGAACTTCTTAGATGCAGTTCCTTTGTTTTCCAGTGGCCAAATTGAAGGTTTGCTATGAGAAACCTTCAAAATCAAGATCTATCAAAATCAAGCATGATAAACAAGAGGCACCTACTCATAGGGGGGGGGGGGGGATTTATCAGTGCTCCTCCAGTTTTCTGATGTAGAAGCAATGAAATAATCGTGCAGTGCACATAATGCATGATACTAGTCCAGTGCAAGGAAATTGTGATCATTATTACAACTGCATCACCTTCATAGGACAGCTGGTGGAGTGAGCTGATGCTTGGCGTTCCTGTCCCATGCCTGCACAATTTCTAAAAACCTGTGAATATTCATCTATTAATTTAAGTAGGTTGTGATGCAAGGCTACAGCAGGTTGGACTTAGAGTAGTCTTCTCCTCCAGGGGATACATCATGAGGTTTAAAAGACATATAGCACCTTGCTAAAGGAATGTAAGCCAAGGACACTGACATACTGGTGTGTGACCTCTCTAGCAGGATCTGCTTTTCTTTGAGTTTCTTAAGCCCTAGTTTTTAAACTCCCTCCATAAAAGGGGAAGCAATACGCAAAATGTGTGTCGTGAGACCTGGCAGGTGTAATCACAGAGCATGGGTAAGGGAGCCACATCAATGCAATATTTATATATTGGAACATGAGATTAGATGTATTGCAAACATAGGGAGTGTAGTGATAAGATTGTCTTATTATATATTAGGTGTGTATTTCTCTTGTTATATATAACTTGGGTCAACTCTGTGTTCTTCGTATTTTATTGTTTGGTTTTTTGATATCATAATAAAGGCATACAAATGTTTATTATGTATTGATGACTCTATTTAATGAAGGTTCCATAAATGTCAATGAAGCCTGGAGCCCCTCAGGTTCATTGGCATTTTCCAAAAAACAAGGGCTTAAGAAGCTACAAGAAGAGCAGATCCTAGCTAAGGGGGCACACACCAGTATGTCAGTGTGCTTGGTTTACAATACTTCATCCTTGTGGTGGATGTCCTATAAGCCTCATGATGTATCCGCTGTGGTGGTAGGTGGGCGAAACATCATCATATGCTGGTGCATGGAGCACCAATGTCTTCTTAATCTCCTCCATAGATCATGACTTTTATAATCTTCTTATTTTTGTTATCCATGGCATCCTTACTTCAAAAATCAACTTTTAAAATTATACTTATGAGCCAAAAGTTCTCTAGGGGGCATTATTAGAGTCCCTCAGTACTGTAGCTTCACAGGCTGTTACACTTTACAGAGACACTCCCCCACTCATTGTGTGAAGGTACATCAGACAGAGGAAGGGGGCAATGCCAAGAGAGCAGGGAGAGGATGAGACATTTTTAAAAAATCAAAACCTTCTGTACAAAAAATTATTTGTTTTGCCATCTTATGGCGCATTACAAGGTTAAACACAGTGAAAAACCGCTATTATATTTTGATTTGGCATTTTTGGCGTTTATGATTTTAACTGTTTATTCATATTTATATGACTTCTAGGGAAAGTGGGGTGATTTGAATTTTTAGTTTTAATATCATTTTTAAAACTTTTTTATTTTTATTGATTGATGATGTCACGGGCAGTGTCGATCTTCACCAAGATGGCAGCTTTGCCAGCAGCAATGGACGGAATAACACTTGCGATCGGTGCTAGCACCGATCACAGGTGTTACCGGTAAGTGTTTACTGCAATATGCAGCAAACACTTACCGGCTATGGAGAGGGCCCAGGCCATGTGCCCTCTCCATGCACCTGCACCCGGCGTGCGCCATAATAGTCAGGAAGGAGTTAAAGGAAATGCAGGGAAGGTGAGACTGAAGTGTTGCTGCACAAAAGTTAGTAACACCAGATCAAAGAGGGGCTAATTTACTCCTTCAGGCTCATTAGCATAATCTCAAAAGTTTATTTTTAAAAGAAAGGATTTATCATGTTTGGTTTTTATGGTATATTTCCTTTAAGGCGTTTACGGACCCAGAACTGTAAAAAGATTGCAGCCTCCCCAATGGTCAAGCATAGAAATGAGAGGACCTGAATCCACACTGCAAAAATTGTGAGTGTTTAACAGATCTAATTCCAGTCACTGTGCAAGTTACTGCAAGTCATTACATTGGTAGATGCTTCAAATATGAAGGCATTTAAAGTCTAAATGGTTACACAACGTGAGAAATTGAGTACTGTTTGTACTGCTAAAAAACAGTTTTGTATTATCAGATGGAGGATTTTACTGATTCCTTATGGAATTGATTTATCTCTTTAATTAAATGTGTGTTAGTTTACAAACATTGTGATTCTATTATTATACTATGTTGGAAAACTTTGCTTGTGCTCTGTACATTACATGAGTAAAGACTGACTGTTCCTTAATTTTTAAATCCTGGGACATTTGCTGGGGCCTATTTCAGTAGTTTTGACCAGACAGGAGGGGGGGAGGGACTGTTCTGTGTTCAGTGTAAAGATCCCACACACCAGTGCATAAAGTCCAGATACAACCTTGACATATAAATACAATTTTCTCAGTCTGCCTGCTCTTAGTATTATACACAAAGATATTGTTATGTAGCTCCCCAGAGCCAATACCTAACACAGATGCTTGTATGTTCATAACTGCTAACAGATGTAACAGATTTCATTTAATAAATCAATTAGAGGATTAACTGAAAATGTGATCTATTGGAGAACAAGTCCTTCTTTTGCTCATTAATATACAGAAAAGTAGATATTTTTGTTAATTTATTAAATAAGATAAACTGAAATATCACATGGTCATAAGTATTCAGACCCTTTGCTATTTAACCCACATGCTGTTCATTTCCTTCTGATCCTCCTTGAGATGATTCTACTTCTTGATTGGAGTCCAGCTATGTTTAATCAAAACTGATTGGTCTTGATTAGGAAAGGCACACACCTGTCTCTTTAAGAGCACGTAAGAATCATGAGGTCTAAGGAACTGTCCATGGAGCTCATTGTGGCAAGGTATAGATCTGGCCAAGCTTTCAAAACTATTTCTGCAGCACTTAAGGTACCTAAGAGCACAATGACTTTCATAATCCTTAAATGGAAGAAGTTTGGGGCAACCACACTTCCTTTCTTGGCCTGGCCATCCAGCCAAACCAAGCCATTGTCGAGCTTTGGTGAGTGAGGTAAAGAAGAACCCCAAGATCACAATGGCTGAGCTCCAGAGTTGCAGTTAGGAGTTCCACAAAGTCAACTATAACTGCAGCCCTCCACCAGTCAAAGCCTTTGTGGAGAGTGTGCTGATGGAAGCCTCTCCTCAGTGCAATAAATGAAAACAACACATAAAAGACACCCAGACTATGAAAAAATAGAATTCTGTGGTCTGCTGAGACAATATTGAACTTTTTGGTGTTAATTCTAAGTGGTATATGTGGAGAAAACAAAATGCTGTCAAATACAATCCCAACATCGAAACCTGGCAGTGGCAGCAACATGCTATGGGGTGTTTTTCATCTGCAGGGAAAGAACAACAATGCTGGAATGCTCCTTATGCATAAAATTCTTCTTTCCCTGTAATGCATGCCATTTTTAAAGATCTAGGAATAAAAGAAGATTTTATGGGTAAATCTTTTTTATTAGAAGTATTATGAATAAAAGTATATAACAAGTATAATATTCACACAGAAATGGTCAATACAAAATGGTTAAAACAGTGTTCACAGTAGATGGTATGTCACAAGGCCGGAAACACGAGCATATCTTAACATTTGCAGCGTTAATGCAATAGTGAGCTGTGACATCAATAGAAACAAAGCATGAGATAAAGATTGGGGGGGGTTGACAAAGACAAAGGGTCTCACAAGGGGTTAATACAAGAGGGGATTAGGGCGGGGGAGGGACTAGGTAATGACCGTTATGTAGCTCCTGACGAGAGCCAGGAAGACATAGCTGTGGAAATCCTGAATGTGGACCATGGGGACCAGACCTTATGAAACGTGGTAATTTTATCATTATCTATAGCTATAAGCTCTTCCATTCTCATAATATGGTTAAGACAGTCAACTAGCTCTGCCTTAGATGGCGGAGAGAGGGACCTCCAATGGCGTGGTATAACTGTATGAGCAGCGCTCAAAAAATGTCTAAGGAGACCTTTCTTGGCTTTTGCAATAGAGTATGGGAATAATGATAGTAATGCCAATTCCGGGGAGAGAGAAATCACTTCCCCACTAACCTTCTGATATAGGTCCCCAACCGATTCCCAAAACCGAGCGATTATAGGACAGCTCCACCAGATATGTAGTTGTGAACCTATATCAGAAAGGCAACGCCAACATGAATCATCCACCTCAGGAAAAAAATTTATGTAGTACTGTAGGACATCTGTACCACCTGGAAAGTATCTTAAAATTCCTCTCCTGAAATCTCCCAGAGATCGAGGACTGATGAGTCATAGAGATCATTTTCTTCCTCTCATATTCAGTGAAGGAAGCCCCTATGTCTTCTTCCCATTTGGTCATATAAGGCGGGGGCGGAATAGAGTCAGTGTCTCCTCCTCCATCTCTGAGCAATGCGTAGACCCAGGAAATAGTGTGTGTGGGGGGGTTGGATTGTACAAAAGCTTCTTCAAAAGTTGTTAACTTACGACTAAGTGACTCAGTCGGGCCTAAAGAATCAATCCCTCTTGACAGGGAGTTATAAGCTAACCAGTCTCTACCCTGGGATAAGGATAAAGTTGTCAGTGGTTGTACCCCTTGCGTCGAGACCACGTCTCGTACTCGCAATATTGGTGGTGCTGTGGGAAATAGTCTATAGAGTCTAGGTTGCGGTATATTAAAAGAGCGATTATATGATACGGGTGTCAACGGGCCGATAGGAGAGGATAGAGGCCATCTCGATAACATGCGGTCCCAAACCTCCGTCCAGTGTTTAAGGAAAAAGGCTTCCTGCGGCAACTTAGGGCGTTTTTTAGAGTGTAACCAGACAAATGCAGGAGGTGGAATCAGTGACATAGAGGCTAGTAATTGCACCCAAAGCTTAGTGTTGGTATTGTGATGAAGATCCAAGACACAAGTGCTAATTACTACTTTATGGTATATTTCAAAATCTGGTAAACCTATTCCCCCTCTAAGTTTGTGACGTGTTAATAGAGAATAACTAATGCGGGGACGTTGTCCTTTCTATACAAACCTAATTATCTGGGATCTGAGCTTACTAAAAAAGGATCTTGGCAGTGGGATCGGCAATGCTTGAAACATATATAGGATCTTAGGGAGGGTATCCATTTTGATCACAGCTGACTGTCCAAACCATAATAAAAAAAGGGGATTCCAGCCCGATAATTCTCCGACTAGGGATCTCATTAGTTTATCATAATTGGAGGAAAACAAATCTTCCGTATCTGCCGTCAAATTTATTCCCAAATATTTCACGGAACCACCACTATCTTTGAAAGAAAAGTTTACTCTCGTGATATCCCAGACTGTCTTAGGGATAGAGATGTTCATGATCTCAGCCTTATTCATATTCACCTTAAAGTTACTTAGAGACCCGAAGGTTTCAAATTCCGATAATATGCTGGGGATAGAAATGTGAGGGCTAGATATGTACAACAGTAAGTCATCGGCATATAACGATAGCTTATAGTGCTGTTGTCCTACCTTAATGCCTACTATATTTGGATTTCCACGTAGGGCCACTGCTAGATGTTCCATTGTGAGTACATATAATAAAGGCGATAGAGGGCAGCCCTGAAGCGTACCATTAGATATGTCAGATAAGGTCCCATTCACCCTAACCCAAGCCTAGGGGCGACTATAGAGGGCCATAATTCGTTGGAGCATAATTGGACCTATACCAATTCCCTCCAAAGTAGCTCTAAGGAAGTCCCAACTGACCCTATCAAACGCTTTCTCAGCATCGACCGATAAAAGGCACAGCGGGAATCCCCTAGATTTAGCAAACCTGGTTAAAGCGATGGTTTTGAGGGTATTATCCCTAGCCTCTCTGCCAGCTACGAATCCGACCTGGTCGAGATGTATTATTTTGGGTAATAAAAATTTTAGCCTAGTGGCTATTATTTTAGAATACAATTTCAAATCAATGTTGATTAAAGAGATTGGCCGAAAGTTTGGGACCTTGCCAGGTTTAGGTAAGACGGAGATATGAGCCTGCAAGGCCTGAGGTGGAAATGAGCCTCCCCTAGCAATGTCCTTGAAGACTCTTAACATGGTAGGTGAGAGAGACTCTGAGAATCTTTTGAAGAATCTGGGGGTAAACCCGTCCGGGCCTGGGCTTTTGCCATTTTTGAGTTCTTTTATAACAAAATCCAATTCCTCCTGAGTGAAATCCGACTCTAGCTGTTTGATATTTTTTGCTAGTAAGGAAGGCAAGCCATGAGCTGCAATGTATGTCTTAATTTTTGTCCATTTATCGCTAGCTGCAGAACCCTCAAATTTGGGATGAATATTATAAAGTGCAGAGTAATAATTCTGAAACTCACTTAGAATTTGTTGGGTTGTGTGTATTTTTGTGCCATTTTTAGCATTAAGGGACGTGAGATAAGAGGCCCTAGTTCTGGGATGTAATGCCCGGGACAACCAACGACCACATTTATCAGCATGTTCGTAGTAACCTCTATATAGCTTTTCTCTTGCACAGAATGATCTCTGGTCTAGAAGGCCAAGCAGTTCCTGTCACGTGTTAGAAATTTCTACTTCAGTAGAAGCAGAGCATGATTTTTTATTGCACACTTCAAGCTCATATAGGCGAGTTAGTAAAGCAGAAATTTTAGCTGTGTTCGCTTTTTTCAAATGCGAGCCATGTGACATAAAAACCATTCTAATCTTGCATTTCAAACCCCCCCCCCACAATGTGGGTGAGATTGAAGGATCTTCTTTGTAGTCTTGTGCAAATCTATACAGGCGCTGCTTAACCTCCTCTACACATAGAGCATCGTTCAAAAGATTTTCATTAAGTTGCCATGAAAACGCCTTACGGGGGGTGGGAAATACTGACAGAGCGAGGAACACTGGGGCGTGATCAGACCAAATGATCTGTCCTATATATGATTTAGTAGCTAGTTCTAAAAGTGGGTGACTAATAAATATCATGTCTATTCTACTATATGACATGTGAGCTGCGGAGTAAAAGGAATAATCTCTAGTGTGTTGGTTTAAAGTTCTCCAAGAGTCTACTAGAAGTCGTTTTTGTAACTCTTTCCTGAGTCTACGCACCGCTGCAAAAGAAAGGGATGACTTACCAGAGGATGTATCGACTGAACAGTCCCATACCCAATTGAAATCTCCGGCCAGGATGATCTGGGAGGATTCAGCAAACGAGTCCAAAGACGTTAGGGCCTCTAAAGCGAAGGCTACTTCACCGTGAGTTGGGAAAGTACATGTTAGCCAGGGTATAACACTTAGCTGCATAAGAAATTTTAACAAATAAATATCGACCTTCGGGATCGCTGTATGATTCCAACACTGTTGGAGGGAATGAATAGTGAAAGCCGATGGAGACCCCTTTCGAGCGGCCATCTGGGCCCGGTGCATATAACCATGTATTATAATAGCGATCTCTGAAGTGTGGTGTTTTATTCCGCTCAAAATGGGTCTCTTGAAGCATCACTATCTTAGCCCGGTTTTAGTGCATAGAGTGGAGTATCTGACCCCGTTTCTTGGGGACATTAAATCCTTTCACATTAAATGTACATATTGCCAGATCTGTCATCTTAGAAATAATCAAAAAAGAGCAGCAGAAATTCGTTAAGCATTACAACTAGCCCTAAACTGGATGTAGGGTGGGTAGTAAGGTGGGAAGAAAGGGCAGGAAAGATAGGGGAAGACAAGACAAGCCAGACATAGATAATAACAATTAAGACAATAATGCAAGTAATAAAACTCCGGTCTGAGCAGAAACATTCTAATAAACCAGCGTCAGATCCTGCTAACGCCTGAGTATCAGTCTGGGGACGTAGAAACATATGGTGAGCTATAGCTTCCCTGTGTCCCGAAACCAGACCCGCTCCCAACCTCCAAACAGAATAAACCTCCCCTCCCATGAGAAGGAAACACTTGAAAAAAAAACAGTAACGGCAATGCCGGTATGACATAGCATTGGATGTCTCACATAGCTAGGAGGGGACATAGGTCAAACATATAAGAGGAACACCCCCCCCCCCCCCGCGATGCACGGGAAAGGGAACATCCTCCCCAATTATTGTAACTACACAACATGTTAGCTTATGCTAGCGAACCCGGAAAGCGATCAACTATTAACTGAGTGATGACAGTTATTGTGATGATCTAATCAGGTGGTACCAGGTGAGTTCCCAGTAGAAGGCTTCTTCTTAGGTGGTTTTTGAGAGGGTGACCACCTTTCACGATGAGGTGGCTCCATTGGTTGTGGTAATACTGGCCAGTCCGGTATAGCTATCATCGGTAACTCCAATATGCCTAGGAACTTAGGTAAGTCCCCTAAGTCACGAAATATCGCTGTCTTGCCTTGATGCTTTGCGATTAGCTGGAACGGATAACCCCAGCGGTATTGAATTTTGCGGGATATTAGCTCCCCTAAGAGGGGACGTAGTGCTCTCCTAAGTTGTAGAGTGCGGCGTGCCAGATCAGGCAAAAAGGTGATTTCTTTATCCAGATATAGCACATGCTCTTTGGTTCTGGCAGCCCCCATTAACTGTTCCTTCATCTTGAAGAAATGTACTCTGCATACTACATCCCTGGGACGTTGGTTGTCCGCGGGTTTCGGGCCTAATGTGCAGTGAATCCTGTCCAGCTCCACCGAAGGAAGTGCTGGGTCATCCAATAATTCAGCAAACAATAATTGAGCCACCGAGTCCAATTCTTTGGCCTCAATAGATTCGGGTAGGCCCCTTATGCGGATATTATTCCGTCTATGACGGTTTTCCAAATCTTCCTGAGCTGAGAAGATGTCTCTTATGGCTAAGGAGTGGGCCTGCAATATCTTGTGGTGATCCGATATAGTGTCCCATATGTTATCTTGCCCAGTCTCCGCATCTGCAATTCTATGGCCCAGTTGTCTCACCTCCTGTTTCACTGAGTCCACCTCCTCCTTCTCCTGTTTCCCATAAGGTAAGAAATTCCGGGTTCGCCCAGGTATGGAGGACAGCGGGAGTGGTCAGGCCCGGGAGCTCAGTCTCTGCACGTCTTCACTCCTCCATGCGCAAGCCACGCCCCCTAAAAGAAGATTTTAAAGAAAAGAGGCAAGATGAAGTGCCAGGATCAGCACGAAATGACTCGTCCCTGAAACCCTTCCTATTCATAAAATTCTTCTCTCCCTGTAACGCATGCCATTTTTAAAGATGTAAGAATAAAAGAAGATTTTTAAAGAAAGTGATGAGTGCCCACCTTTTCTTCTCTCGTCTAAATTATGATGAACAAGTTCTGAGATATATTGAATGAAAACCTCTTCCAGAGTGTTCTGAACCTCAGACTGGGATGAAGGTTCTCCTTCCAACAAGACAATGACCCTAAGCACACAGCTAAAATAACAAAGCAAAGGCTACAGAACAACTCTGTGACCATTCTTGACTGACCCAGCCAGAGCCCAGAACTAAATCAAATCAAGCATCTCTAGAGAGACCTTAAAATGGTCACCAGAGTTGACCATCCAACCTGAGGGAACTGGAGAGGATCTGCAAGGAAAATAGGGTCTGAATACTTATGACCATGTGCTATTTCAGGTTTTCTTGTTTAATTAATTAGCAAAAATATCTACATTTCATTTTTTTCTGTCAAGATGGGTGCAGCGTGTAAAAAAACCTTTTTTTGATCTTACCAGTTGACTGTAATGAAACAAAGAGTGAAATATTTAAAGGGGTCTGAATACTTTCCATAGGAGTTTCTATAGGAGTTAATAACTGGGATTATACTCTAAACCAGTGATAGGCAACCTTTTGAGCTTGGCGTGTCAAAATTCGCCAAAAAACTGAGCATAACTCGGGTGGTGTGTCACCTCTAGAAAAAAAAACTATGGTATTCCCATAATCGTTTCGACCCATGGAATAAATATAACATGATTATTAGGCTTTACGGTGAACACCAAAAAAGTAAAAAATCCAGTACAGAATTGATGCTTTTGTACTCCTGCCCTAAAAAATAGTTCCTACATTTTCAACAATAGGAGATACCAACCCCAAAAGGGTAACACTGGAAAAAGCATCTCATCCCACAAAAAAAATACCGTCCCATGGCCCCAATAACACAAAAACAAAAATTGTATAGCCTACAGAAGGGGCCAATGAGGAAACAAAAATCCTGGCAGCTGCAGGGCACTCCTTCCCTTCTGCGCCTCGCTGTGCGCCCATAAAACAAGTAACGGCCACATGTGGGGGGTCTCTGCACTCGGGAAATATTGCAGAACAAATTGTATGGTGGGTTTTCTCTTTTTATCTATTGGAAATGTGTAAATTTTAGCTTAAATGAACGCATAAAGGCACAATTTGACACCCCTAAAGCAGTGCACATTAACCCCCGCTAATGCCCTTAGTCAGAGACAGGACTGGCAGTGCTCAATTCCTCAATTGAGATCCCCCCCCCCCAACAAATAACAAAAGCAATGTTTTAACTAGTTTTGTGTCCTGGGAAGTGCCCCCAAAGCAGTGTACATCACATCACAGCACAGCCTGGTAGAGAACTCAGTAAATTAACTTACACAGGCTCTAACGACACCTCGGGCCTCCGTTACTCCTTGTGTGCAGATGTTCCCGCGCAGGCACAGCACATTTCGCCGGGGCTGCTCTGTCTCAACGCTCTGACGTCAGAGCAGGATGGGAAAAAAGGAGCAGGCTGTATCATCGACCGCCCGGCTGAACGAGCACCCACCCGCCCAACTGAACGCCCACCCGCCCAACTGAACGCCCACCCGCCCAACTGAACGCCCACCTGCCCGGCTGCACGCCCGGCCGACTGCCCGCAGACACCGGTGACCTGCCACCGACAGCCACGCCCAGTCCGCCCCTGCAATTTTTCTCTGGCGGCCACGTGTCAGCGAAAATGACAGTGCTGACACGCTTGTCATAGGTTCGCCATCACTGCTCTAAACCATTACATCTTAGAGTAGTTGACTGCTAACCCAGGTGAGCTGAGAGATTTTAGTGCACAGAGGAAAAATCAGAGTTTCACATATTGAGTAATTTAAATTATTGATCATGCAAACCAAAAAATTATTATTCATATTTGCTACAGTCCAAAAACACTAAACCATAAGTGCTAGAATGGCAGATAATTTAGAAGATAAGTTTATACCTGTTCCTTATGTTTACCAAGATGTACTATAACTATTTTTAGAAGAGCATGAAGCTCTAAAGATTAATATGACATATTGGGGCAGATATATTATCGTATATGCGCCAAAAAAGTGTCAGGAACTTATGTTTTTTTAGGCGCAAATGTCTTGTGGATCATTTATAATGCGTTTGCGCTAGAAAGAACAGATGTTTTCGACTATCCCGAGTCTTCCTTTTTTTTTGGCGCAAGTGGGAGTGGCCTATATTTTCCACATCAGCGGCTACATTTATGTGGATATTGTCGGCTTTTTAGGCACAATTTATGGCTCAAAACAGACCAGAAAAAATAGTCTGATATCAAAAGAAAAAGAAAAACAGGCTCTGCACATGTAACATTTTGTGGCACACCTAATTTGTGTCACTATTTTTATGTCACACGACTGATTAGTTCTGTCAGCGCATTAATTACTTACAGCCATGCGCTACTTTAATGCATCGGGCTATGCTGTCCGTAGTCGGATGCCTACTGTCAAGGTTGCAACAGAATTAATAGATCCTCCCCCATCATGTAAAGCAATTATCATGGAATAGTAGTTCAAAAAGAAGTCAAGTAAGACTCAACCACAGTGGCTAGACGCAATTGGAGGAATTCATTAATGCATGGTCCGACAGTGCAGACTCATCCTGTGACAGATTCATCATTGTTTGAGACCATCGAGTTCTACTTTTAGACCTGCTTTTAGCTGGTCTAAACTGTGCGTCAATGTGGCACTCCCACTTAATTTTTTTGGCACACCGACAAATTTATGCCCAGCCATGACCACACTTCCTTTAACGGGCAAGTCAGAAAAAATGGTCTAAAAGCCTTCATAAATATGTTGGAAGCTGTTTTTTGTACCAAATTACACCAGTAGTGGCATCATGAATTAACCAATGTGTCTAATTATAACTTCTAATATATAATATTAATTATAACTTCTAATATATAATATTCATAGTCCTGATCGAAAATCCAATCTGTACAATAAAAAGTGTATTCACAAAACAGAATGGGAGTGTGGCCCAATTTCTTCTGTGGTGGTGCTCTAACTATAACAGCAGCAAAAAATACAGCTCTTCAAGATATCGATACAACAAAGATTAAAGCAGAACTTGGCACTCGCGATCAGTAGTTTTAAAACTTCTTTCTCTCCATACCATCCTTATAAAAAGCATGCAACAAACACAGATAGAGGGTATACAGCAGGGACCACATTAACAGGGATGTGTCATTTTGAAGAATCCTTAGTGCTTCATCTTGCAATAGCTAAAACTTGTCTCACATTGATTATAAAACACACCCTAGAACCCCCAACATGTTTCTCTGGCAAGCCTGTGTCAGCAGGGGATAGGGACTATTATAAGAGTAGACCCGGTTCACCTGATGAAGCTGTTTTAGTAGCACTGATCCCCTGGTGAACCTGGGTTGCCAGTGAAATATGTTGGGGGAGGGGGCTTCTAGGTTGTGTTTTATAATCAATGTGAGACACGTTTTCGTTATGAGGGGTGCCTGTGACTGCAGCCTTGCACTCTGCTGTATTTAATACATTAGTTCAACTTTCTCTAGTGAGAGCTATTTATTACAGTTTAGGCATGAATGGTCTTGCGACATAGTGTTGAAAGCCAATTATATAGCGACAGGCAGTCTTTCATTCAGTTATAATAAGCTATACATATAACTTCTGTATATTTTTACAATTTGTAAATAAAAGTATTATTACCTTAGCAGCACTATAGGGCGCCTTGTGAAACTAATATGTTGCAATTGTGGTGCAATCACGATGAAAAGTTACAAATAAACTCCAATCTAGAGCAAAAAATAGTTTAGCAGGGGATTCAGAAAAATGTGTGACTTTTGCAGAACTGACCCCCTAAAATCATTGACTGGATAAGCATATGAGACATGGTATATTCTAGTCTTCTTTGCAAATATTACACTGGAAAATCATAATCCCAAGTAAAAGAAATATTTTTTACATCATGTCTTAACCTCTTCTTCTTCTTCTCTATGCAGACATTAAATCAATCAATGAGAGAAGTGAAAGCAACCCCTTGAGATAAATGACTACGATGGCAGATAGTTAGAAAGATAGAGAAATTAGGGAGCCTGCTGACAGTTCATAGGATTTACAATGTTTGAACATTATCATCCCTAACTGAGATGTGGAAACTGATTGATGGAGATCTGAAATTACAGATCTTTATACTTGGCTTGGCTTTCATGTATTAATTTGCTCTAAACTGGGAAGCAATAATCCTCGTAATGACAACACATGATTTATGCAGTTGAGGTATTGAGCATGGCCCTAATTTTTCCTGGCAACAAAAAAAATTGTGACTCTATGATACAACTTCTATAATACTATACTTGCACCCTGATTTATCTATAGAGATCATGAAAAACTGGGAAAGGGTATCTTTAAACTACATTGATATGTAATCCCTGACAAACAGATCTCTTTTTTTTGCATTTTCATTTACAAGACCACTGGCAGATGATGACTTCTGTCCTAAGGATCCCGTCCACATTATATATCCATCTAGGAGTCTTTAATCATCCTAACAAAATGAGCTTTGTACTGCCTCTGCCTACAGGTTTAGGTTCTACCTAGTCATTTTGCATTCATGCAGTTTGGAAACCATATACTTCTCCATAAAATTCTTTATTTTCCCTATTAGAGATGAGAGGTTAGAAACTTTTTGGTGGCCTATACCGACTAAGGCATGTTTTTTTCTTTTTTAGTCTTGCCAATCCATTACCCATTCTCATGTAACCCTAGATCTACTCTTCCATGGACTTTATCTATGATTTACTGATGACTGAAGTCATTATGGATATTAATACTACGGATTTCAAAGCCAGACCAATTTGTTCTTTTTCCAGGTATTCCACCCCTTGCCTAGAGAATCTTTACATTCACTGCTCTGTGTCTTGTATATTTTCCTTTTTAACAGTGAAACCAGATATTTGTGTAAATTTCAAAATATTTTAAGTCCTCATCCTTAGAGGAGAGCAATTACCAGTATATTAATGCATACCAAGATAGCATTAACAGATTTTTTTTGTCCATATTAAGTTTACTGTGGGGAGCAGAAACAGGAGCACAATGACACTAAACTCCCTCCTAGGCTCTACCTGCTTGCTTATCCTAAGTGATGCCAGACTACTAGAAGACAGTCAGTCCCTACATCAAATTAAAAACACAAAACACAAGGACACATAACAAAAACAGATAAGAAAGTTCACCGACAAAGTTCGGGTGACAACAGAGAGGGAAGTGCAGTACAGAATCACTAGACAGGATGAAGAACCGAGAGACCAAGGCAAAATCAAAGCAGGGAAGATGAGGAGCTGAAAACATTTAACCAGCACAGAAAGAAGGCTAAGCAGGAATGATAAGTGATCTTAGACTCCAAGGTGATTATTGTGTCAGATCTCATAGATTAGACAGCACAGGATTGTAGAGTTGTCAATCACCTAGTGTTGAGTACTCCTGGAACAAGCCAGATTGCAGGACAGAATGCCCAACATATGTGATGCTGAATTGAAGCAGCACATCAAGTAAACCCATGTTCATACAATAGAAAATAAGCAAGACACAGGGAAAATCAGGGTCTCCTCAGTTACACACTGTAGACCAAGGAAGATGAACTTCAGGCAAGTCTCCTTTTTAAAATGTTTCTCGGACCCCTATTCAGCTGGTTATACCCTAGCCAATGTGCCTTGGAAGGATCTAAATTCACAATGAATTACCTCTATTGAAAACTTCAGATTAGGCATGTTGAAATCCAGTTCCCCTGTCACTTTGAATATAAAAAATGCAAACACAAATCAGTCATACATATTAGAAGGTTAGCCAGACCTGATGAATTTGTCATTTGGTTTATATTTATCACAGCCACGTTAGGAGAATCTTCTTTCAAGCTGGTGTTGTGCCATGCATGACTAAGGATGCAAACTGCATCTGGGATAGGATAGTGGGTATTTATACTCTACACCAATCAGACACTAGCTTGTGAGAAAGTGACTAGAATCCCCAAAACGTATCCAGCCTGATCACAAGGTCAAAGAAGACACTCTAAGGTCACAGTTTTAATCTAAAGTAAGAGCTCCATATAAGACTGGAACCACTCATCTGTGCCGGGACCTTGCTACCTACAGCTCCAATGTAATGAAAATACATAAAAGTTTCATTGCAGCAATATCCTGCCAAGGTCCAGACCATAAGTACACAAAGCCAGTCTGGGACGCCGGAGCTCATGTTGTTCAACACTGAATTACAGCACTTTCTCCACTAGTTATAAGTAAACATCCATCTACTCGAACACGAGACAATCTTTTCAGTTCACAAGGAAGTGTCTTTCCTTAACCAGTGGAGACTTTTTTCTAATACCTATTTACAATATCTTTTTACATTCTTTGTGCCGACAAACAGTGGCTAAAATTGGACGTTACTAAGCGTATTGGCAGTGTATCTGCTCATGCACTGCGTCCAAACTGAGGTTCACCTACTTATATGCTGAATGTTTATGCATGCTTCATACAGGCGGTCCCCAAGTGAAGGACACCTGACTTACAGATGACCCCTAGTTACAGAGGGACTTCTCTGTCCACTGTGAATATCTCTGGATAATTTACTTTAGTCCCAGGCTCAAATGATTATCTGGAAAGTGTCTGTAATGAGTTACAATTATCAAATATGTTCAGACTTAGGCCCCATGCACACTGAAAATTGTCAGCGCAAATAAGTCTTCAGCATTTAGGTTCCACACACGCGCCATTTGCATTAAAATTCCCCTGGTTCTTTTGCCGGGATGCATTTAAAGGGTTAATATCCAAGATCAGTGCCAGCTCCGTACACGAATATTATAAGCAGGATGGGGCTGGGGTTGAGCCAAACCTGGACCCGATCTGTGCAGTCCTTTAAATCCACTCAAAAGTCCATTTATGAGATTTGGGAAGGGGGATTAAGAAGGTTAAAGAATAGAGATGAGCGAGCACTAAAATGCTCGGGTGCTCGTTATTCGAGACGAACTTTTCCAGATGCTCGAGTGCTCGTCTCGAATAACGAGCCCCATTGAAGTCAATGGGAGACCCGAGCATTTTTCAAAGGGACCATGGTTCGGGAATAAAATGTGTTATTTAATTGAAAAAGAATGTCTTCTGATAAGTTAGCAGATGTATGCAAACATCTGCAATCTATTCTTCACTGTCCCGCGCGTATATTATCTCCCGACAAGTTAACAGATGTGAAGAACAGTGAAGAATAGAATAAAAACAGTGACCACAGGATCATTTAAGTGAAAAACGCAGTGAAAAACACAGTGAAGAATAGATTACAGATGTACGGCACATCTGCTTACTTGTCGGGGTGATACGCTGTCCCGGGATCCGCTCCTCTTCTTCCACTGAAGTCTCCCCGTGCTGCCCGATGTCTCCCCGTGCTGCCCGATGTCTCCCCCGTGCTGCCCGATGTCTCCCCCGTGCTGCCCGATGTCTCCCCCGTGCTGCCCGATGTCTCCCCGTGCTGCCCGATGTCTCCCCCGTGCTGCCCGATGTCTCCCCCGTGCTGCCCGATGTCTTCCCCGTGCTGCCCGATGTCTCCCCCGTGCTGCCCGATGTCTCCCCCGTGCTGCCTGATGTCACCCCGCGCTGCCCGATGTCTCCCCCGTGCTGCCGATGTCTCCCCCGTGCTGCCCGATGTCTCCCCGCGCTGCCCGATGTCTCCCCCATGCTGCCCGATGTCTCCCCGCGCTGCCCGATGTCCCCCCCGTGCTACCCGATGTCTCCCCCGTGCTGCCCGATTTCTCCCCGCACTGCCCGATGTCTCCCCCGCGCTGCCCGATGTCTCCCCCGTGCTGCCCGATGTCTCCCCCGTGCTGTCCGATGTCTCCCCGCGCTGCCCGATGTCTCCCCCGTGCTTCCCGATGTCTCCCCGCTGCCCGATGTCTCCCCCGTGCTGCCCGATGTCTCCCCGTGCTGCTTGATGTCTCCCTGCTGCTTGATGTCTCCCTGCTGCTTGATGTCTCCCTGCTGCCGTTCCGCGCGTATCTTCCGACAAGTAAGCAGATGTGCCGAACATCTGTAATCTATTCTTCATTGTGTTCTTCACTGTCTTTTTCACTTAAATGATCCTGTGTTCACTGTTTTTATTCTATTCTTCACTGTTCTTCACTGTGTTTTTTTAATTAAATGCTCGATCTCGAGCAGGGGAAATACTCGTCCGAGCAACGAGCCGTTTCGAGTACCTTAATACTCGAACGAGCATCAAGCTCGGACGAGTATACTCGCTCATCTCTAGTTCTTACAAGTAAAACATCTGCAAACATGTGTAATATTTTTTTTTTACAATAAAAATACTTTTATTCAATTTATTTTATTAATTTATTGCTCGATCTCGAGCCGGCGAGATACTCGTCCGAGTAACTAGCCGGTCCGAGTATGCTAATACTCGACCGAGCAGTATACTCGGACGAGTATACTTGCTCATCTCTATTAAAGAACTTGCCCTAAAATGTCCAATCTACTTTTTTTTTTACAGGCTAGGACCATTTAGTGTTAAAAATGCAACACATAATACAGCAGACATTTTGAAAATATTTATTTTTGTATCTTTGATTGGACAGTGAGGGATTCATCACTGCATTTTTTGATTTCTTGACTGGACAGATGTGACAAAAAAAAGTCCCAACTGCAACAAAAAGGTCTCAAAAAGTTGTACAAGAAACCAGACATTGTAGTGATAAATTCCCCCACTGTTAAGTACTTGGGAATAAAGATTCATTTTTAGCTAATTTCTTTAACTGCCTATATACATCTTAGCCTCTATCAGGCAAAAAGTGACTCTTTTCAGTTCATTTGTATGTAACTTTGGAGGTGATTTTTCTTTTACAGGTAAATTGTCAAGATTTAACAACAAAGAGTGAATTCCAAAGATTAATTTCCCTACCCTATGTATGGGGGTTGGTAATTTAGTGGTGTAAAAGCTGGTGTCCCTTTCAATGTGAAAAACAGTCAGAGAAAGTAAATATAAATACAGGCAGTCCCCGGGTTACATACAAGATAGGGTCTGGAGGTTTGTTCTTAAGTTGAATTTGTATGTAAGTCGAAACTGTATATTTTATAATGGAAGTTCTAGAAAAAAATTTTTTTTTTGCCCCAGTGACAATTGGAGTTTCAAAATTTTTGCTGTAATGGGACCAAGAATTATCAATAAAGCTTCATTACAGACATCTTATAGCTGATCATTGCAGTCTGGGACTATAGTAAAGCATCCAGAGAGCTTCACCAGAGGTCACAGTGGGCAGAGGGGTCCGTCTGTAACTATGGGTTGTCTGTAAGTCGGGTGTCCTTAAGTAGGGGACCGCCTGTAATAGTAATATAATGTTTAATTTTCAATGGTAATTAAACTAAAATGTATTTTAATTTGCTTGATTTTTAATATCAGTATTTAAAAGTGTAAGCACTTTAAATGTTATCATTTTTTATTCTTATGGCTTTTGTTTTAAATATATTAAATATATATTTTATCTGTACAGCAATTATAGAAATAAATGCTCTACAAGTAGTACATTAATTCATCTGAATGAAAAACAATGGAGAGCCTGATATAAATGCTGATTGGCCGGATTTGATTAGTCTTCTTCCATTGTAAGCTAAAAATATTGTATATTTACTACTTGTCAGTGCATTTAATCATGCTCTCATTAATAGTCTGTTCATTCTTGTAATTTATGACTTTTTGCATAAAAGTTTCAGCTCTTATTATTTGGCCGTGAATCAGTTTTAAAAATTGCTTGTAGTACACGATTTTATGTGTTGTCGCCAAAGTTTATTTGACTGGTCAGGAAATAAAATATTAGACTTTTTCTACTAAATCAAAAACCGAGTTTATGCATAAAGTGGTGTTATCTTTATATACAAGACAGAGTACAAATCCTCTCTTCTGTTATCTTTACATGCAAGACAGGCTAAATCTCTCCCCATTTACAACTCAACTATTGCTAGTAATTCAGTTGCTTGCATTTTGATAAAAAAAAGTAATAAATAAATGTCATGCTGCTCTTCCTGAAATTGGAGGTAACATACAGTGCCAAATCCTTTTTTTAGATTTTCACATTCAAGTTATAATTTAGTTTAGATAATTGGAATGCAGATTCTTTTTCAGGATCATGCGTGATTGCTCATAGTGCTTCATTACTTTTTGCTAGATATTTATGTTCGTTTGACTTTTCATTTACAAATGGTATTAAAATGCGACTCTTTCTATCTTTGTCAGTAACATAAACGGAATGACAAGCAACTTGCTGGATCTATCTATTGAAATATACATTTTTTAAATATTTTTTTATTGAAGCCGTAAAATTACATACATATGTCAATATCCTATATAGGCTCAGTTTTGTTTGTTACATAGAAAAAAAATAACATTTTCAACATTTACTAACGAATAAAACACCTTTAACCCCTTATCAACATGCGCCGTAATAATACAGCGTACGTCGGGTGCGGATACATGGAGAGGGCTCACAGGCTGAGTCCTCTCCATAGCCAGTAAGTCCTTGCTGCATTTTGCATCCCTGCAATTGCCACCACCAAAGATACTGGCGGCCTTAAAAAGATGGCTGCGCATAGGTGCCACCATCTTGCCGGAGATAGTCACTCCCTGTGACAAAATCGGGGAGCGGTGATCGGTCGTCATAAAAGCCTCTGGTCTTCCAATGACCGTGGCTGTCTTGCTTTAACCCATTCATAACAATGTGCGATTTGCACATTGTAATGAATGCGGTGGAAAATCCCTGCATACTGCCATATCAGTAAATGATAGGATTGATCAGACACCCTCCATTCTTAACTTTTTTTTTTAGTTGTTTGGAGAATAAACTTAAACCAGGGTCATTGGGATGTTGTTTATCTCACCAACTACTATTAAATACCTTGATATCTGCTAGGGTCTCTTTAAGCTGGAAGGAAGCAGAATCTCTTTTGCAGCATAATTATGTCTGCTTGGGATTTAGCAGCATCCTTCCATATGGCATTCCTTCTAAAAAGTGAATTTAGCCCGTTAACGTTATTTGACCAAAGTTATAGCAAGGCAAATAAAACTAACTTTGGCTCAGTGCACAGCGACTGGTCTTGCCCAGGCTACACATTGGTTCTAAGTATTTCAATTGATATAATTGCCTTGTGCACACTCACAGTACAGATTAAGAAACATAAAAAGAAACAAGGGATAATAGAAAATTACCTCTGATTTAGGTACTAAGAAAGTCACAACAGGTTGAGAATGCCATGTAATTGAATTGGGGTACAATACACCTGTGTACTCTCCAGGACCTCACAACATACGTCCAGTCTCAGAGAGAATCCTTCTGTGATTCTTCAGGTGGTGGTGGGCCTTTAGATGGGACTTCCATAACTTCGATGGGGATGTGTACCTCAAAGGGGAAGGCCCTCTTCTGGGGTCCTCACAACAATGGTCGCTCCATCTTTGTGGACCAGAAGCTTGGTAATATCTTGAAATATCCCCACTTATGTGTAATGGCTGTGGCTCTTAATGCTGTGGTTAGCTAGGAGAACTGTCAGTGTGCCTGCAATACGGCTTGAGAAAGATCCGCAAAAATTTGTATGTCCTTAGATGGAGGCGGGAGTGTCCTTGTTTTCCTGACAAACTTCAGGCAGAAGAGCTTTAATTATGTTGGTTATATAGGACTTAAGTTCGGCACAAGGAACTATCTCGGGAAAGCCACAAAACTTTCCGTTATTCTGCCTGTTTCTATTTATTAAATCAACTAATTTGCATTTAATGGCGGCCACTTCATCCTCCAGCTGGTGATGGAAGTCAGTTCCTAGTAATAGTTCGTTAGCTTCCCCTATTCTGGATTCCAGATAATCTACTCTGCCAGATATTACCTCCACTGATCCATCAATCTTATGGGCTAGGAGGGATAGATCAGTCTGCAGGTAGCTTTTGAGGGACAGCATAATTTATTTCATAAAATCCTCTGAAGCTGGTTGGTTAGAAGGGGGTATAGAGGCAAATGGATCTATGTTGGTCACTGTAAGTGAATTGACCACATTACGCTGGATTAACCTGTCTGAGACTAGCTGAGGATATTGTTTCTCAGTTCTTGCTGAGGGCGAGGTGTATGCTGACCATGTGGCTGGAGCTATCTTGTCTGGTTTTCCCACTTGGGGGATGTCCCTTCCAATACCTGCCATTGTCGCCAGGCAAAAGCCCGGGTTACTGCCAGCAGATCTCTGGGATGCATTGGGGGCCATAGAAGATGTCAGGACGCAGACTTCCGCAAAAACTTTTACCCATAAACTAACCACAATCAAATGACTGTAAAATGTTAGTAGTTAGGGCTACAGGGATGGAAAATTGTGGGCATTTGGGATAGGGAGAGGACAGCAGAATTTTACATATTCAACTTTAAATGACAGTAAAGCAGAATTTGACAATTTCAAATTGCAATTTAATTACTGTGAAATTTGCCAATTTTAGAATTTGGAAATTTGAAGTTTAAATTCAGGCACTGCAGAATTTTACCATTTTAAGATAAAATTTGAGTACTGTAGAATTTGACAATTTCATGTTTAAATTCAGGTAATAAGTTTTTTTAAGAGTGCAAAACCACATTAACACTGGTGCATGGGATCCAAGCCTGGTTCATCTTAATGAATGTGAGGATGTTTGTTGTATGACAAAAATAGGTCTAAGACTGGTAGTGTAAGTATGAAGAAACACTGACATGAATAGGTTTAAGACTTCTAGTGTTTAGGTTTAAGTTAGCAGTGATGGATACTTGTAAAACTGGTAGCATGAAGTAACACTGAAGGAAATATGTCTAAGACGTATAGTGTAAGTTAATTGTGATGAAAATACTTGTAATTCTGGTAGTTTGAAGTAACACTGACACAAATAGGTCTTAGACTGATAATGTAAGCTAACACTAACACAGATACTTCTAGTAGTGTAAGTTAACATTGATGCATTAACTTGTAAAAATGGAATAGTGAAGTAACACTGACACAAATACTTCTGAAGCTGAAAGTGTAGAATAACACTGATGCAAATACTTGTAACACTCATAGTATGAAATAACACTGACACAAATAGGTCTAAGACTGGTATTTTCACTTAACACTGTATGACGCTGGAACTGCAAACTATACAGAGACTTTTCCTGTAAGATATTGTTGGATGGTCCTGGAGCTGCAAACTGTACTGAGACTCTGCCCATAAGATATTGCTGGTTAGTGCTGGAACTGCAAACTGCACAGAGACTGCACTGTAAAGATATTGCTGGATGATGCTTGAACTGCAAACTGTAGTGTGCATTTCAGATATGCCTTAAAGATGCTGGAAATGCTAATCTTACTAGGTCTGGCCTTTGAAACTTTTTCTGAATATTACTGTAAATGCTAATAGTACCAGCACTGCACTATAAGTAGCTGAATGCGATTCTTCACAGAGCCCTAAAATGGACAATTATTCCAATTTCTTCCTGTCCCTAATCTCTTTCCCTAAGTGCCCTGAAAAGGGTGATCATTGGTATTTGAAAAGTATTTGGTGACCATACAGAACAACACAACAACGATTAACAGTACTAACAATAACAGAGGTCACTTAAGACCTAATCATAAAGGTAACTCCACTCTGCCAGAGTGGTCAGAGGTGGCCCTCACAATTATTGAATAAATACCAAAAACTAGTTGAAAAGAGGGAAATCCATGCCAAAAATGAACTTGTAAAATGGAGAAACTTTATTGATAACAAATTAATTCTTTAAAATGTACTAAAAAATTCCAGGAGAGACAATGAATGAACAACCCAGGTAAGGGTACACAGCTGCATATAGAGTAGTGCAAAGGGAGCGCTGCTCCTAATGGCAGTAATGTATACTGCACCACATAACAAAAACTCATGCCCAAACACAGAAGTTAAGCAGATAAATACTACAAGTAAACATGCAGTTTTTTGAAAAAATATCAGACCCAAACAAGGATGAAAATCTGTGAAAGGGAGATCCCGTGGACCACAGTACCTGGTGTTCAGCCCACGTTGCGAGTTTCAACCCGCTGGTCTTTCTCAAGGGGTGACCTTTGCACTACTCTATATACAGATGTGTACCCTTACCTGGGTTGTTCATTCATTGTCTCTCCTGGAATTTTTTAGTACATTTTAAAGAATTAATTAATTAATCAATAAAGTTTCTCTATTTTACAAGTTCATTTTTGGCATGGATTTCCCTCTTTTCATCTAGTTTTTGGTATTTATTTGGTGACCATATCAAGATAAACCAGCTCACTCACCTAGCAAGTCCATGGTTGCATGGATCATCTATCTACAAAAAGCTGTAATTCAATGAAGAAAAAGTGCACAATCAACAGCTTGCAAAAACACTGTGACCTTTTATTGTCCAATAAAACAACAAATTTCAGGTAGAAGAACCACCCTTAATCATGGCTAACACTTAAATCTGTTCACACGAACCAACCACATGAAACAAAGTAAATGATAAAATTTGCAAATGGAAAAAATATCATATAAATGTGCAAACACCAGTGACATACTTTACAAAGCTACTTCCTAAAAACAACAGGGATAGCTGTTATAAAACATA
The DNA here is from genome assembly GCF_040894005.1 of Engystomops pustulosus. Taxonomy (NCBI): domain Eukaryota; kingdom Metazoa; phylum Chordata; class Amphibia; order Anura; family Leptodactylidae; genus Engystomops; species Engystomops pustulosus. The sequence goes on along the minus strand of NC_092412.1, from coordinate 99,630,593 downwards.
AAAAGCTAGTTACAATATAAATAGCCATATGACTAATAATGAAGTGCTAGGAATCATGTGACTTTTCTTTGGGCTCATCTATATTATTCATATACATTTTTACATCAGGATAATTTTTATTGGTAACATTTTCACTGCAAATATAATGAATACTATTAATAGTCCTAGTCCTATAATAGTATAGGTTTATAAATTGTATTAACAATAACCGATTTGAGTTCCAGAATGCCAACATATTACTTGCACCATGAGTAAAGTATATGTATGTTTCATTTTCCATAGTTAAACCTACTGTAATTGATGTGGACATATATGTCAACAGCATTGGACCAGTGTCTTCAATAAACATGGTAAGATCTAATTTATATTTTCTATAAATATTGATTTTAGTCATAAGTTGTTACCTGGTTGTGTAAAAGGAATATGAACGTTTAATAAAATGATTATTGATATTATGGAATTAACTTTATGAACTATAAACATAATAGTAATTGTGATTATTTGCATTTAATTTTATTGTCAGTGAGAACAGATATAAAACTCACAACTCTGCAACTTAAAGGTTATGCTTGTTATATATGCAGACATATATAGAACAGATTGTAATATTAACTTTCATTAAGTATAGAAGCTTCTCTGTGCCTTCTTTCTCCTGCAGTGAGCAGTGTATCTGAAGTCACACAGCATTGATATAACACACCAAAAGAGAAGAAAAGGGGTGGAAATAGGACCACACACCACCCCCTTAAGTCGAATTAGACAAACCCATAAGAAATAAATAAAGAATAGTGAAAAGTAAGGTATAAAAAAGTAGAAACTTTATTGCATATAAGTAATGATAACAACAGTGGTTAAAAGGTAGGCAAACAAATAGGGTAACAAACAGACAAAGAAATCTTACAATGGACCGGGTGTAACCATAATGTAAACAGGTGAGAAATGCTCATATATACAGCTAAAGTGCTTAATTAATGAGACCTGGAACGGTCAGCATAAATAGATTGAGCAAAAAAGAGAAACAGTGTAAACATGCATACAAACCACGGACCAAGGAAGAAGACACAGCCCCGACACTAAATGGCTTCCTCTGGGGGCAGCATTGATATAAGGAAAGGAAGATACAGATTAACTCTCTCCCCAACTGGATAATATTTCACTTAATGATTCAGCTCTGTAAGGAGAGCAGACTGACCAGTGACATTCTTTAAAGAGTTAAGTTATTAGGAAAAAGGAAAAAAGCAGGGGTAAAAGAAGGGCATAGGTAATTTTGTTAAAGATTTAGTTACATTTTTAAAACCAGCTTGGCAACAATCTTTCATAGACATGTGCTTTATATGTAATTTGCACATATAATCATGTAATTAATCATGAATAGATGATATGTGTGATTATATATCATTTATAACATGTTGAGATTTGTTATTTACCCCAGAATTATGTAGTTAGTCACAGTAGGAGTCAAGCCTTCTCTTTATGTTGGAACTAGAAAGCTGTGTTGGTACTAGAAATTCTGAAATTAATACTGCCACATGTTAAATTATTTGGTAACCTTCCTGTTACTTAACCTAATGCACGTGTGACAATTAAATCCGCTGTGTAGCTGCAGTGTCTGACCACAAGGCTGCGCCCTTCCCTATATCCGGCTTTGGGGAGATGGTTGTGCTCAAATGCTGCTTTATCTTGGCAAGGATGTTTTAGTATTTGACTATGGCAAATTATTTGATCCTTGCTCCAAATGAACACAAAGTTTTGTTACCTCTTTGATTGTTTATTGTTGTGTAGAGCAACAATAAATAGTACTTTAACTTGTGAAAGGAGCTTTCTCGGCTAGCTGGTCTTTCAGATTGAGGGTTAAAATGATAATGAAGGCTTACTTACCTGTCAAGCATTATTGTTCCCAATACCTCCAGAAATGGTAAGGTGAGCCATTTGACTTTTTTGCAATTGAGCTTCACAGTGCACCAGGTCTATGGGCATAACTGCTGGTTTACCCATTTTCTTCTTGACCAAGGTGGCTCTTGTCACCGTAGAAATAAGAAAACACTAGAAACAGAAAGTGCAGCCACATCCATAGCACTGCGACTATAAAAAAACCCCAGAAATCTGAAAAGTAGAAAACATATTTCCAGAAAATCCTATAAAAGGCCATTTTAAATTCTGTCTTCACTCGTGAGGTCATTTCGGACCTTGTTGACTACCTATAAGATGAAATAAAATATACACCACAACATTAAAGTTAAGAAATCAACTAAATAAACAACATTTCAGCTTTCTCAACAGTTAATGCAACCCCAGTTTCCTAACAGAAGTGACTGAAATATTTATAGCCTGAGTAGCTGACAAAAACTGACAGGTTCTCCCATGCAAATACATTGTTGCAGTACCAAGAATACAGAAGAATCACAAATTATGTGGATAAGGATTAGACACTTGTCACTAGTCACATTATCTACATAATGTAAGAACCAGTGGTACAGCAAGACTCCTTTGTACATATTTCTTTTGATTTATATTTATTTCAAATTAGGTGGCATAGTATGGTAACTTATTATTTGTTTTTAATCTTGCATCATCACCCGTTTAAAGCAAATCTGTTATGGAATTCATCAACCTCAGGCCAAATGAAGTGCTGACAGGCTTCCTTATTAAGAATGGATATAAAAAATTTCTGTAGTGTTTCACAGTCATAATTCAAATATGATTGATCCACCTAATTGACAGGTCTTTCTGTATTTATCCATTTTTATAGAATGTTTCATAAATCCCCCTAGAGTTTGAAAAAGAGCCAGGGCATAGAGAATTGTCATCTTGGCAAGTCCCTTCAGGCTTCACCTTCCTCCCAGCTGATATTTTACCTGTCTGTTGTATAAAAGACTTCAGCATTTCAAAGTAGAACATAGACTTGTAGTGGTGAAGAAAAGCCATATGGGAGCTTATTCCAATAAAGGATCCAAATAAAGCAAGACAGTGTAAAGTATAAAACATAACATTTACTGGTAATATTTAACAAGTGGAAAAATTAGTTAGATCTCATCAACTTCCAGCGTAGTCTAAATTTATTCAAGGGGAAGACCTTCAGGTCACTAGCCCAGGTCACAGGCACCTATGCCATTCCTATACTTCAACATCACTGTCTCCGCAATTGCTTACACCCTAACAAAGGTGGCCCTGGGCTCTGCTTCAAGCCTAATTCTGACCTTGCTGCTAGTGTCTTTATTCCTAAATATTTTGGTAACCAGTCTGATTAGTTCCATACGGAATGTTAAATGTAAATAAAGGCTGTAAGTGAAGGCTACACTCCTCTCCTTCACTTTTCTGTTTCTAATAAGTAATGAAGGAACACAGTCATTACACTTGGCAGTGGTCTAAGTGTATTCTAGGTATGGCGCCTAAACTGACAGCTCTTATGTGCACCAATGCAGTTAAAATCACCTTTGGTCCCCTTGGATGTGACTGGTTTACACAAAGTGTCATTTCACTAAAAAGGTAATATGTATATATGTATCAGTGTGCTGGTTATCTCATCTGCACTCATAACACTGCACTGAAACTGTGCTAGCAGTAAATGCCAGGTCGATGTCTCATTTCAGATTGTTGAATTGGGTGTGGTCCAATGGAAGGTTTTTACAGTGTACCCCTTTCACTCATAAGTTGGCGTGATAAGTGGTACTACTGGATGATGTTTCTGATCTTGTTCAGATGTGCTGTAAAGAGGTATCTCAATTAGTTTAAAGATAAGTTCAAGGGTACTGTTAAATAGAGGCCAAGTGTCTATAACAGTGAAGAAATATCCTAACACAACATATGATACACGAACATTGAACATTAAAGAGCAGACACAATAAAAAACTATTAGTTCAAACACAAATAAAACACTGCTCAAAATATTTCAAAGCTTAAACACATTAGTAGATAGATGGCGTCATACAGCCTGAGCTTAAATGAAGTATGTATAACTCAAAGTCTAATTGAGCCCAATAGGTGTGACTATGTCTAGGCAGGATATCTACCTTGCTTCACATTACAGGATTGCGCTCTCTAATCTCATTTCTCACCCCTAACATTCTGGGTAGTTTGGCTTCTTCATGGAACCTACTTACTTGTGGATGACCTCATATGCCTGGTGTATGATAACTCCATTGGTAAATATTTCTTTCTTTCAAGGTAAAGATTTTGCCCACCTGTATAATCAGGCAATACATTTGCTACATCTGAATGAGCCAGTTATGTTACCCGTTTCTATCACAAGTGCTGTCCCTGTCTGCGATGAAGTGACTGTAGAAATCGATCCCTTTTCTGTACGTGATCAGGGGTCTTGGGTCCTGAGCATCTGTATTATCGGGATACATAAAGAGGATTTACTAATGCATCGCAGAAAATGCTCTGTCTGCCTGTGGTCCATTGTGAAATGGAGTAGTTAATCTCACCAGTTCATCTAATTTCTTAGTTTGTTTCTCTAACAGTTGAAAATTCCTATTTTGACACAAAACATCCTGAAATGCATTTTTAAGAATTGTGTCTGGTCAGCCTTTTTGTTGGAAACTTGTGTGATCATGTGCCTTTCACAGAATTGTCTTGGTATTAAAGCAATTATTTTGCAATCTGACATATTGGCCTACTGGTATCAGAATCAAAGTTTCAGTGGTAAAGGATGGCGGCTCTCTTACCAAAATTGGTAGCAGTGGCCTTTGTGTGTAATGTACCATGTGGGCATTTCAAGACAAGCACTTATGAAACTGCTTTTGGACATCAAACTAAATTTTAGCCATCTGGGTTTCAGTTAAATTGGTTGTCAAAGTTTTCAAATACAGCCTTTGTCCCATAAAGGATCCCATTTATTTCTGTGGATCAGTTTCTGGCATGGAGGAGATCAGACAACACTATTTTATTTATTGTGAGAATCCAGTGAACCAGAATGTCAGTCAGGTCTATCTATCTATCTGGAAACAACTGATAAATGTGAACTGATCCATACAAAGGACACAATGTTACTCTCAGAAAGCCAACTTTTTCTTAAATTTAATCAGCCTACTATGAGTGCTTCACCACCCCCAGTGTGTTGTGTTTCTTCTTTGTCATCCTAGTGGTGGTTGATTTTTGCATGACTTTTTGCAGAAATTTAAGGAAGGGTGGGGGGGCTGTATATTATATTTGATGGGTAAGGAATACATTTCTGTAATTAATTCTGTAGTAAAGTATAGTTTATACACTGCAGAAGTAGGGGATACAAAGTTCAACAATTAGTTGAATCCGCAGCAATAATTCGCTGGCACTATGCTGTCATTATAAATTGCTGTGGGTTTGCCACTTGTGATTCTGTTATGGCTAAATTGCAACCATTACTCTAAGTGTGTCCCAGCCTTAGGGTATAATTCACATCAGTCTGGAAAATAATGATAAAGTCAATCCTTGCTTGGTCCATTATTGATGACTTGATGCATTTTTATATTCGTGTCCTTTATTAAAAACAAGAAATAGATTAAGATTAAGTAAAAATATGAACGTTTTGAGCTGAAGAATAACATAATCATTAATTATTGACCCCACTAAATATAAATATTTAGCTCTCACCAAGGAATAACAGAACATGTCTACAGGAGCCAGACAACCAGTCAGTTGACATTCTACATAACAACATTTTAATTAAAGACTCAATTAGGAAAAACTTGTTCATCTCCTCATAGTGTATGAAGTTAATCAATTGCTGTTGCCATAACTTCATAACTCATTGGAGGAGATTTATCATTTTGTCTATGGTAGAAAATGGAGTAATTTGCACCTGAAATTTGCACAATAACTGGGCCACAGTTACTGTAGGATTTAGACCAATTCTAGGCTTTTTACCAACTCCTACAAAAAAGGGGCCTGTCCTCAGTAAAAGGGGGTGTGTCTGCACCAGAAACAACCTGTTTGCCAGAAAATTCAGTCTGTGCACTAGAAAATTCAATATCATGGCACAGCAAACTGGACCAAGTACAATGAGGTGCAAAGTACAACTCACCAATCTTCTACTGCACCAGATTAATCATTGAGCATCAGACACAGTGATAAATCTGGTGCAGCAGAGAACTGTCTAGTTCTACTGTACATCAGTCTAAAGACCACCACATTAATAAATCTCCCCCATTGTGTACTGGTTGCCTTTTTGGTAAATTGGTTTTAGAAAGATACTAAAGGAAACTAATGTTTTCTTATTTTTAGTTTTGATGCAAACTTTAAGTTTCCTATCAAACCAGTTGAAAAGCACCTCGCTCTCGTTACACCCCCAGCTGACTATCATACTCTTATATATTCACTCACATTTTGCAGTTCAGTCTCTCCCCTGGTTAAAAAAAGACTTCCACATGCCATTTACTCCCATGAAGACTTGGCACAACATTACATGATCATCCAGAGGCAAATCCATCTGTACTAGCTGGGAAACTATGTTATATATAGGAGTCATACAGAAGGCTATAATGGTTGTGATAACTAGCACATAGATCTTCATAGCATAGAATAGAAAGCAAGAGGTACAGTCACACTGCTGCTACTCAACCATCCCAAAGTAAGAGTAACATATAGAAAACATGAGAGAAAACAAGTGGGAAAGCTAAACATGTGGAGCATAGTCATTTTTGTCCCTTCAGGGGAAAAATTATGCAACACAGATACAACCAATACATAATAAAAATTGACATGTTTGGGATTTAAAAATCCTTATTGCAGGTCAAATTATGTGAGGAAGCATGAAATAAGATTAGTTAAAATAAAATCTACTCTGCTGAAACTGTATTGCTGTAAGGATTTTATCACCTTGTAATCTTCCATAGCATTTCCCTGTGTGTTAAATATGCAGTTTCACTTCCTTCTACTTATTAAATTGAATTTTGCCACAAAAAGTTGTGAGGAAACAGTTCTGCAATTCTTAATGATGGGAATGGTTCTGTAACTTTCCTTCTGACCACAAGTCTACGTGAAAACTGTTTCCATGTTGGCTAATTGAAGATTTCTTACTTTGTTTTATGCAACCAGTAAAAACAGATTTTACTTACTGAGTGCCTTGTAGAAACTAAGATGAAAGCAAGAAAGGACAAGTTAGATGGTTATTATTCACATTTCAACTGCACCCGTTCCATTTACATAAATCCAAAGTCAAATCCACAACATACAGATAATGCCACCTTTCTGCCCCAAGAACTTTATTTGGCTGTTAAGAAAGTGTAAGATTTATAACATACTAATAGGTGAAGGCTAGAGATGAGCGAACATGCTCGTCCGAGCTTGATGCTCGGTCGAGCATTAGGGTACTCGAAACTGCTCGTTACTCGGACGAATACTTCGCCCGCTCGAGAAAATGGCAGCTCCCGCCGTTTTGCTTTTTGGCGGCCAGAAACAGAGCCAATCACAAGCCAGGAGACTCTGCACTCCACCCAGCATGACGTGGTACCCTTACACGTCGATAGCAGTGGTTGGCTGGCCAGATCAGGTGACCCTGGGATAGACTAGCCGCTGGCCGCGCTGCTCGGATCATTCTGTCTCTGGATGCCGCTAGGGAGAGAGCTGCTGCTGGTCAGGGAAAGCGTTAGGGTGTTCTATTAGCTTACTGTTAGGCAGGAGTGATTCTCAAAGAACCCAACAGCCCTTCTTAGGGCTACAATAACGTTCTACGTTTTTTATTTTAATTTGCATCTTTTACCATTTTGTGAGGAATTAGCAGGGGGACTTGCTACCGTTGTGTTTAGCTCTTAGTGGCACACATATCCATAGCAAAGACCGAAGTGGGAAAATTCAGTAGGGGTTGGATTTCTATTAGGCAATAACTCAGTGTCATCTCATCTGGCATAGTAGTGTGCTTCCTTTGATACTTGGCTAGAAAATAGCCATAGGAGAATACAAACAGCTTCTTGAAGCCTACAGTAGCGTTCTATATATTTGATTTCTGGTTGATCTGCTGGTGGCTGTAGTTTCTGCAGTGCATGTACTTGCCAATTCTGAGCAATTTGTAGTGAGACTTGCGACCGCTGTGTTCTGCGCTTAGTGGCGCACATATCCATAGCAAAGGCCGAAGTGGCAAAATTCAGTAGGGGTTGGATTTCTATTAGGCAATAACTCAGTGTCATCTCATCTGGCATAGTAGTGTGCTTCCTTTGATACTTGGCTAGAAAATAGCCAGAGGAGAATACAAACAGCTTCTTGAAGCCTACAGTAGCGTTCTATATATTTGATTTCTGGTTGATCTGCTGGTGGCTGTAGTTTCTGCAGTGCATGTACTTGCCAATTCTGAGCAATTTGTAGTGAGACTTGCGACCGCTGTGTTCTGCGCTTAGTGGCGCACATATCCATAGCAAAGGCCGAAGTGGCAAAATTCAGTAGGGGTTGGATTTCTATTAGGCAATAACTCAGTGTCATCTCATCTGGCATAGTAGTGTGCTTCCTTTGATACTTGGCTAGAAAATAGCCATAGGAGAATACAAACAGCTTCTTGAAGCCTACAGTAGCGTTCTATATATTTGATTTCTGGTTGATCTGCTGGTGGCTGTAGTTTCTGCAGTGCATGTACTTGCCAATTCTGAGCAATTTGTAGTGAGACTTGCGACCGCTGTGTTCTGCGCTTAGTGGCGCACATATCCATAGCAAAGGCCGAAGTGGCAAAATTCAGTAGGGGTTGGATTTCTATTAGGCAATAACTCAGTGTCATCTCATCTGGCATAGTAGTGTGCTTCCTTTGATACTTGGCTAGAAAATAGCCATAGGAGAATACAAACAGCTTCTTGAAGCCTACAGTAGCGTTCTATATATTTGATTTCTGGTTGATCTGCTGGTGGCTGTAGTTTCTGCAGTGCATGTACTTGCCAATTCTGAGCAATTTGTAGTGAGACTTGCGACCGCTGTGTTCTGCGCTTAGTGGCGCACATATCCATAGCAAAGGCCGAAGTGGCAAAATTCAGTAGGGGTTGGATTTCTATTAGGCAATAACTCAGTGTCATCTCATCTGGCATAGTAGTGTGCTTCCTTTGATACTTGGCTAGAAAATAGCCAGAGGAGAATACAAACAGCTTCTTGAAGCCTACAGTAGCGTTCTATATATTTGATTTCTGGTTGATCTGCTGGTGGCTGTAGTTTCTGCAGTGCATGTACTTGCCAATTCTGAGCAATTTGTAGTGAGACTTGCGACCGCTGTGTTCTGCGCTTAGTGGCGCACATATCCATAGCAAAGGCCGAAGTGGCAAAATTCAGTAGGGGTTGGATTTCTATTAGGCAATAACTCAGTGTCATCTCATCTGGCATAGTAGTGTGCTTCCTTTGATACTTGGCTAGAAAATAGCCAGAGGAGAATACAAACAGCTTCTTGAAGCCTACAGTAGCGTTCTATATATTTGATTTCTGGTTGATCTGCTGGTGGCTGTAGTTTCTGCAGTGCATGTACTTGCCAATTCTGAGCAATTTGTAGTGAGACTTGCGACCGCTGTGTTCTGCGCTTAGTGGCGCACATATCCATAGCAAAGGCCGAAGTGGCAAAATTCAGTAGGGGTTGGATTTCTATTGGGCAATAACTCAGTGTCATCTCATCTGGCATAGTAGTGTGCTTCCTTTGATACTTGGCTAGAAAATAGCCATAGCAATAGGATAGGATTGTTTGGTTTTAAAAACTCAAAAAAAAACAAAAAACACAAAAAAAAAAAAAAAACACAAAAAAACACCAAAAAAAACAAAAAGAAGTAAAAAAAAAAAAAAGTTATAACTCTCATTTTAAAAATGTTTAACCCGAGGGCTAGGGGTAGAGGACGAGGGCGGGGACGTGGGCGTCCAACTACTGCAGGGGTCAGAGGCCGTGGTCCTGGGCGGGGTGAGACACCACCTGCTGATGAGGGAGCAGGGGAACGCCGCAGAGCTACACTCCCTAGGTTCATGTCTGAAGTTACTGGGACTCGTGGTAGAGCACTGTTGAGGCCAGAACAGTGCGAACAGGTGATGTCGTGGATTGCCGACAATGCTTCGAGCAATTTGTCCACCAGTCAGTCTTCCACGCAGTCCACCCATGTCACCGAAATCGGCACTCCTCCAGCTCCTGCACCTCAGCCTCCTCCCCCCCAGTCTGCCCCCTCCCAGCAAAATTTGCCATTTGAACCGGCATACTCTGAGGAACTGTTTTCTGGACCCTTCCCACAGTCACAAACCACTTGTCCGGTTGCTGATGAGCAATTTTCCGATGCCCAGGTTTTCCACCAGTCACAGTCTGTGGGTGATGATGACCTTCTTGACGTAGTGGAAGTGTGTAAAGAGGTGTCCGACGATGAGGAGACACGGTTGTCAGACAGTGGGGAAGTTGTTGTCAGGGCAGGAAGTCCGAGGGGGGAGCAGACTGAGGGATCGGAGGATGATGAGGTGACAGACCCAAGCTGGGTTGAGAGGCCGGGTGAACACAGTGCTTCTGAGACGGAGGAGAGTCCTCGACCTGAACAGGTTGGAAGAGGCAGTGGTGGGGCCAGACGGAGAGGCAGGGCCAGAGCTGGTGCATCAGCGCCACTGTCAACTAGTGAAGCTCCCGTGGTGAGGGCTCTTGCGGCGAGGGCTAGATCTTCAGAAGTGTGGAGGTTCTTTAAGGAAACACCGGATGACCGACGGACTGTGGTGTGCAACATTTGCCAAACCAGGCTCAGCAGGGGTTCCACCACTACTAGCTTAACTACCACCAGTATGCGCAGGCATATGAATGCTAAGCACCCCACTCAGTGGCAACAAGCCCGTTCACCTCCGGCCGTGCACACCACTGCTCCTTCCCCTGTGTCAGCTGCTAGTCAGCCCCCTGCCCAGGACCCTGGCACAAAAACCCCATCGTCGCCTCCACGATCCTCCACAGCATCCACCAGCGTTCAGCTCTCCATACCCCAGACGCTGGAGCGGAAACGCAAATATAGTGCAACCCACCCGCACGCCCAAGCCCTTAATGTGCACATCTCCAGATTGCTTAGCCTGGAGATGCTGCCCTATAGGCTAGTAGAGACCGAGGCCTTTCGCAACCTCATGGCGGCGGCCGCCCCTCGGTATTCGGTCCCCAGCCGCCACTACTTTTCCCGATGTGCCGTCCCAGCCCTGCACCAGCACGTGTCAGACAACATCATCCGTGCCCTGACCAACGCCGTTTCTGACAAGGTCCACCTGACCACGGACACGTGGACGAGTGCTGCCGGGCAGGGCCACTATATATCGCTGACGGCACATTGGGTTAACTTGGTGGAGGCTGGGACCGAGTCTGACCCTGGGGCTGCTCATATACTGCCGACGCCGAGGATTGCGGGGCCTACCTCGGTCCAGGTGTTTCAGGCCTACTATGCCTCCTCCTCCTCCCACCCCTCCTCCACCTCCTCCTCCGAACTACCATCCGTGGGCACGGCGCCATCAGTCGGTAGCTCTAGGCACAGCAGCAGTGCCGTCGCTAAGCGACAGCAGGCGGTGCTCAAACTGCTGAGCCTAGGCGACAAAAGGCACACCGCCCAAGAGCTATTACAGGGCATCACGGCGCAGACTGATCTGTGGCTGGCACCGCTGAACCTCAAGCCGGGAATGGTTGTGTGTGACAACGGCCGTAACCTGGTGGCGGCTCTGCAACTCGGCAGACTGACACATGTGCCATGCCTGGCCCATGTGTTAAATCTGATAGTGCAGCGTTTCCTCAAGACATACCCCAATCTGTCTGATTTGCTCACGAAGGTGCGCCGCATCTGTGCGCATTTCAGGAAGTCCAGCCCAGATGCTGCCACTCTCAGGGCAGCGCAGCGCCGCCTCCAACTGCCCGCTCACCGACTGTTGTGCGACGTGCCCACGAGGTGGAATTCAACACTGACCATGTTATCCAGAGTTTACCAGCAGCGCAGAGCGATTGTAGACTGCCAGATGTCAACTTCCACCAGAACTGGTAGTCAGGTCAGTCAGCTTCCTCAAGTCTACAATGAGGAGTGGACGTGGATGTCTGATATCTGTCAGGTGCTGAGTAACTTTGAGGAGTCAACACAGATGGTCAGTGGCGATGCCGCCATCATCAGCCTCACCATCCCGCTGCTTGGCCTGTTGAAAAACTCTCTGGTCAGCATGAAGTCGGAAGCTTTGCGCTCGTCACAAGAGACGGGGGAAGAATATTCCCTTGTTGATAGCCAAAGCACCCTGAGGTCTGTTTCTCAGCGCATATCGGAGGAGGTGGAGGTGGAGGAGGATGAGGAGGAAGAGGAGGAGAATGTTGGCGAGACACAAGAGGGGACCATTGTTGAGTCCTTCACTGTTCAGCGTGTATGGGCAGAAGAAGAGGAGTTGGAGGAGTTGGAGGAGGAGGAAATGGACAGTCAGGCCAGTGAGGGGAGTGAATTCTTACGCGTTGGTACTCTGGCGCATATGGCAGATTTCATGCTAGGCTGCCTATCCCGTGACCCTCGCGTTCAAAGAATTTATTCCAGCACCGATTACTGGGTGTTCACTCTCCTGGACCCACGGTACAAGCAAAATCTTCCCACTCTCATCCCTGGAGAGGAAAGGAGTGTGAGAATGCATGAATACCAGCAGGCCCTGGTGCACAAGCTGAAACAGTATTTCCCTTCTGACAGCGCTAGCGGCAGAGTGCGTAGTTCTGCGGGACAAGTAGCGAGGGAGAGTAGGCGAGCAGGCAGCTTGTCCAGCACTGGCAAGGGTACGCTTTACAAGGCTTTTGCCAGCTTTATGTCACCCCAGCAAGACACTGTCACCTGTCCCCAGTCTCGGCAGAGTAGGGCTGATCTTTACAGAAAGATGGTGAGGGAGTACGTAGCTGACCATACCATCGTCCTAAATGATCACACAGCTCCCTACAACTACTGGGTTTCAAAGCTGGACATGTGGCACGAACTGGCGCTGTACGCCTTGGAGGTTCTTGCCTGCCCTGCCGCTAGCGTCTTGTCCGAGCGGGTTTTCAGTGCAGCTGGTGGCATCATCACCGATAAGCGTACACGCCTGTCGACTGACAGCGCTGACAGGCTGACGCTTATTAAAATGAATAAAGGCTGGATTTCTCAGAATTTCCAATCTCCACCAGGTGAAGGAAGCTCAACCTGAATAATTGATCCACTCCTCCTCCTCCTCCTCATTTTCCTCCTTCTCCTCCTCTTTGTACAGTAAAGCAGAGGAAAATGGCTATTTTTTGACAGGGCCCACTGGCTCTTGCTATAGTACTTCATGCATTTAATTTTTCTGGAGGGCCACCTACCCGGTCCTCTGTTTGAAACAATTTTTGTGAGTGCCACATACAGGCACTCAATCTATTCCATTTTTCTGGAGGGCCACCTACCCGGTCCTCTGTTTTAAAAAATTTTTGGGACTGCCACATACAGGCACTCAATCTATTCCATTTTACTGCAGGGCCACCTACCTGCTCCTCTGGTTTGAACAATTTTTGGGACTGCCACATACAGGCACTCAATCTATTCCATTTTACTGGAGGGCCACCTACCTGCTCCTCTGGTTTGAAACATTTTTGGGACTGCCACATACAGGCACTCAATCTATTCCATTTTACTGCAGGGCCACCTACCTGCTCCTCTGGTTTGAACAATTTTTGGGACTGCCACATACAGGCACTCAATCTATTCCATTTTACTGCAGGGCCACCTACCTGCTCCTCTGGTTTGAACAATTTTTGGGACTGCCACATACAGGCACTCAATCTATCCCATTTTACTGGAGGGCCACCTACCTGCTCCTCTGGTTTGAAAAATGTTTGGGACTGCCACATACAGGCACTATCCAAATTAAATTGTCTCCATAGCAGCCTCCACACGTTGTCTCCATTGCTACCTCCAAAAGTCGTCCATATAGCTGCCTCCATACATCGTCCCTTTATCAAACGAGGTGTGTCAGGCAGAAATTTGGGTTGTTTTCATGGATTCCACATCAAAGTTGTTAACTTTGTCGCCACCCTGCTGTGTTATCCACAAAATATACTGGTAAACTTTTACCATTTAGGGATATTATTTCAGCGCTTCTTGCGCATCTGTTTACATTCCCCTCACCCGGCATATCCTAAACTTATAAGAACGCTACTACACTTGATCTTATACAAAAGGTTCTTAGAAGTGCTGTTTGGGGAGTAGCCTAGAGACAGGGGCTTGGATTGGCGAAAGCTCGCCTGGCAGCGGAACGCCAGCTCCATGCGCATCATGCGCTTCTTGCGCATCTGTTTACATTCCCCTCACCCGCCATATCCCAAACTTATAAGAACGCTACTACACTTAACTTGGTGCAGGCTGGGACCGAGTCTGACCCTGGGGCTGGTCATATACTGCCGACGCAGAGAATTGCGGGGCCTACCTCGGTCCAGGTCTCAAAGGCCTACTATACCTCCTCCCACCCCTCCTCCACCTCCTCCTCCTCCGAATTACCATCCGTGGGCATGGCGCCATCAGTCGGTAGCTCTAGGCACAGCAGCAGTGCCGTCGCTAAGCGACAGCAGGCGGTGCTGAAACTGCTGAGCCTAGGCGATAAAAGGCACACCGCCCAAGAGCTATTACAGGGCATTCCACATCAAAGTTGTTAACTTTGTCGCCACCCTGCTGTGTAATCCCCAAAATATACTTGCAAACTTTTACCATTTAGGGATATTATTTCAGCGCTTCTTGCGCATCTGTTTACATTCCCCTCACCCGCCATATCCTAAACTTATAAGAACGCTACTACACTTGATCTTATACAAAAGGTTCTTAGAAGTGCTGTTTGGGGAGTAGCCTATAGACAGGGGCTTGGATTGGCGAAAGCTCGCCTGGCAGCGGAGCGCCAGCTCCATGCCAAGATCCAACTAACATAGTTTTAACTGCAGCACCTTTAATCTACTACTAGTTCACTGCCTCCATACATGGTCCCCTTATCAAACGAGCTGTGTCAGGCAGAATTTTGGGTTGTTTTCATGGCTTCCATGTTAACTTTGTCGCCACCCTGCTGTGTAATCCACAAAATATACTGGCAAACTTTTATCATGTACCGATATTATTTGAGCGCTTCTTGCTCACCTCCTTTGGTTCCTCTCTGCCACCCATTGGTTTGAAGCCTGAGTCCATTTAGGGTATGTCGCCATGACACTCTCTAGCCTGCTGCCGCTGCCTCTGCATGCCGTCCCCTATAGTGTCAGGGTCAATTATTGGATGTTTTAGATGCTATCTAGCTTCATTCTGTCACTCTGTCATGGCCATGCTGTTGCCCATAATTTTGGCATAATGGTGCGATTATGCAGCCTCAGAGGCATCCATGCATGCTGCCCCTGCTGTTTCCTGTCCATTTCCGTGGTGTTTCCATCCTTTTCTGAGGTTCCCAGGTGTTTGGCCAAGCTTCCCTGTGCAGAGCCTTGGTCCCCTTGAAAAATGCTCGAGTCTCCCATTGACTTCAATGGGGTTCGTTATTCGAGACGAGCACTCGAGCATCGGGAAAAGTTCGTCTCGAATAACGAGTACCCGAGCATTTTAGGGTTCGCTCATCTCTAGTGAAGGCCCTAAATATGGCCTGCTCCTGGCAACGCACTGCTGTGGGTCCTAAATATGGGTATATGCCTGAATTAGAACTCAGAGTAGAACTGTGCGCAGTATTATTAATTCACTGGTCCGAAAACCTTCATTTATATTATATGTCTGGTTTGGAGTCTATATTGTTATTGTTTATACTGGGATCTGAATTTTTCATTGCCTCGTCTAAAGTTTTTAAAATTATCTAATGGTTGGTGGAAGGTCTGATTTATTGTTTTTGCGTTTCTCTTCTGTTGTCTGCATTATTATTAAATATTTGATCTAGGGTCTGTATTATTCATTTTCATTGTCTAGTCTGGCATCTGCATTGGCTATTGTCTGCAGTACTACAGTATTTTTTGGTATTTCTATGGTAATAATTTAATTTGTTCCACTATTTGGAATAGTAGCATATGTACTAATAATAGCTTGTGTGCAACTAGCCTTTTGTACCCAGTAGTTATTAGGTGTTTGCCAATCAAATGTAATTGTGTTAATGGTCTGAAATAGCAATAGACATTCCCAATTCCTGCTGCTTCTGGCAGGTTCTTCACTGGTCCACTGTCATCTGGTTCTAGTGTTCACATGATATGTTAGTGTCGTCAATGATTCAGCTCAGCAAAGTTAACTTCAGTACAATCAACATTTGGCAAGATCACCAGAGCCTTGTAAACAAATACTGGTGACAACTAGAGATGAGCGAACATGCTCGTCCGAGCTTGATGCTCGTTCGAGCATTAAGGTACTCGAGACGGCTCGTTGCTCGGACGAGTATTTCCCCTGCTCGAGATCGAGCATTTAATTAAAAAAACACAGTGAAGAACAATGAAGAATAGAATAAAAACAGTGACCACAGTGAACACAGGATCATTTAAGTGAAAAACACAGTAAAGAACACAGTGAAGAATAGATTACAGATGTTCGGCACATCTGCTTACTTGTCGGAAGATACGCGCGGAACCGTGCGAACAAAATAGTATGTGAAGAACAATATATATGTGTGAAGAACACATTGCACAACAGCACAGAGACACCGGGGAGCAGCACAGAGACACCGGGGAGCAGCACGAAGACATGGGGCAGCGGCAGCACGGAGACATCAGGCAGCGGCACGGAGCAGCACGGAGACATCGGGGCACGGAGACATCGGGGCACGGAGACAGCGGGGCACAGAGACAGCGGGGCACAGAGACAGCGGGGCACGGAGACAGCGGGGCACAGAGACAGCGGGGCACGGAGACATCGGGGCACGGAGACAGCGGGGCACGGAGAGAGCGGGGCACGGAGAGAGCGGGGCACGGAGACAGCTGGGCACGGAGAGAGCGGGGCACGGAGAGAGCGGGGCACGGAGAGAGCGGGGCACAGAGAGAGCTGGGCACGGAAACAGCTGGGCACGGAGACAGCGGGGCACGGAAACAGCTGGGCACGGAGACAGCGGGGCACAGAGACAGCGGGGCACGGAGAGAGCGGGGCACGGAGAGAGCGGGGCACGGAGAGAGCGGGGCACGGAGAGAGCTGGGCACGGAAACAGCTGGGCACGGAGACAGCGGGGCACGGAAACAGCTGGGCACGGAGACAGCGGGGCACAGAGACAGCGGGGCACGGAGAGAGCGGGGCACGGAGAGAGCGGGGCACGGAGAGAGCGGGGCACGGAGAGAGCTGGGCACGGAAACAGCTGGGCACGGAGACAGCGGGGCACGGAAACAGCTGGGCACGGAGACAGCGGGGCACAGAGACAGCGGGGCACGGAGAGAGCGGGGCACGGAGAGAGCGGGGCACGGAGAGAGCGGGGCACGGAAACAGCTGGGCACGGAAACAGCTGGGCACGGAGACAGCGGGGCACAGAGACAGTGGGGCACGGAGACAGCGGGGCACGGAGACAGCGGGGCATGGAGACAGCGGGGCACGGAGACAGCGTATCTCCCGACAAGTAAGCAGATGTGCCGAACATCTGCAATCTATTCTTCACTGTGTTTTTCACTTAAATGATCCTGTGTTCACTGTTTTTATTCTATTCTTCACTGTTCTTCACATCTGCTAACTTGTCGGGAGATAATATACGCGCGGAACAGTGAAGAATAGATTGCAGATGTTTGCATACATCTGCTAACTTATCAGAAGACATTCTTTTTAAATTAATTAACACATTTTATTCCCGAACCATGGTCCCTTTGAAAAATGCTCGAGTCTCCCATTGACTTCAATGGGGCTCGTTACTCGAAACGAGCACTCGAACATCTGGAAATGTTCGGCTCGAGTAACGAGCACCCGAGCATTTTAGTGCTCGCTCATCTCTAGTGACAACCCATAAAAGCATCCGGGTGGTATTGGCTGTACTTTCTGAATGAGAGTTTTGGAACTTATTTTTTTTATATATGGAGTTAAATAAGGTATTTTATATGAAAACGATCAAGGTATTCTAGTCTTAAAATCTGTTTATCATATGACTAATATTATAAAAATTAGCCTTTAAGGTATTTTAGTTATTTTTCATTTCTTGCTTGGGTATGCTGTACATTTTTCCCTTTAGTATGAGACCAAAATGAGCTGTGATCATACAGCCTGCTATGAATTGATCTTCAATATTGAGAGTTTCCGACTGGGCATGGGCATTGTGATTTTGACTATTGTATCTCCATATAACCTTGAATATGTCACTGTGATTCAGGTGCCAAATAAGACTGTGAGCTCTTCACAGCAGGTTTTGACAACAAGTTATTGTTCTGGCAAGCCTATCAAAAAATCAATACACATACTGCAACATCTTCAACAACAATGAAAATTGTGATTTGCTACATTGGACTCAGGAAGGATGAGACACTTTGGTAACATTCCAACATCCAACATCCCTTTTTATACAATTTTTAGATTGCATTCATTATTAGCAGCACATAATACTTATTTATTTGTTCTATGCTCAGTAAACATCCAAATAAAAATAAAAACAATTAAAAGATCCTTCAGAGGGTATTTTAAATAACTGCTGGATCCATCAATCTAATCAATTAAGTATGACTGCATTGTAGTATTAAGTTAATTGAAGTGTCCAACTGCAGCGTCATGGGCTTTCTGAAGTCTAGTAGATGCACTAACACAGACTGGAGCAAAGTAGAGGCAAGGAGAGAAATTACCTAATTTAACATTTTGGATGAATTAGGATTTATTATTGCTTTTAATTACTGTATGTGACCATGTCTTATACTGTTGTATTGCATACAAACTCATATACTTTACATATTATTTTATTTCCTCTGTATATTGGTCATGATTCAATGTCTGGTTCAGTAAATCAGGTACAGATCTAGCACTGATTAACATGACTGGAATAATCCATTAACCAAATGTGATAACATAGAACAATAATAGTGACGAAACTCCCACTCATGAGAGAACTCATCGGGTGCAGCTATGCTGAGAGAGCGCCTCAAATTAAGAACATAAAGTCTGTCCACCTACGCAAGATATAAAGTGAATAAAAGAAAAGAAAAACAGAGGATGGCGCATCGGGTGATACCTTTCAACAAAGTAGAAATGTAACCAACTCCTACTAGGGGTGCTTACATGATGACATCTTGTCTTAAGACAAAATACCCCGGAACCGGGTTCTGGAAATGGATGATAATTAGGGATGAGCGAACACACTCGTCCGAGCTTGATGCGCGTTCGAGCATTAGCGTACTCGACTCGTTGCTCAGACGAATATTTCACTAGCTCGAGAAAACGGCATCTCCAGCCGTTTTGATTTTTGGCGGTCATAAACAGAGCCAATCACAAGCCAGGAGACTCTGCACTCCACCCAGCATGACGTGGTACACTTACACGTTGATAGCAGTGGTTGACTGGCCTTATAACGTGACCCTGGAATAGACTAGCCCTTGCCCGCGCTGCTCGCATCATTCTCTGTCTGGATGCCGTTAGGGAGAGAGCTGCTGCTGGTCAGGGAAACCATTAGGGTGTTATATTAGCTTACTGTTAGGCAAGAGTAAGTCTACAAGAACCCAACAGCCCTTGTTAGGGCTAGAATATTTTTTTTTCTTTGCTTGTGGCTGCGCTTGCTGGCACTAGTAGTGCAGCTAGTACCATATTGTGACAAGTTTGCAGGGAGACCTGCGAACGTTCTATTTAACTCTTAGTGACACACATATCCATCTCAAACACCTAAGTGGGACAATTTATTAGGGGTTTGATTGAATTAGGCACAGTCTGACGATTTTTTTTTTTTCAAAACTTAAAGTCACAGGCACAGCACAAAATCCAGTTGTGTGCTGTCAATGTAGGTTAGAAACTAGCCATACAAGAACCAAACAGGCCTTCTTAGGGCTACAATAGCGTTATATATTTAATTTTTTTTTATTTGCTTGTGGCTGGCCTTGCTGGCACTAGTAGTGCAGCTAGTACCATATTGTGACGAATTTGCAGGTAGACTTGCAAACGTTCTATTTAGCTCTTAGTGACACACATATGCATCTCAAACACCTAAGTGGGACAATTTATTAGGGGTTTGATTGAATTAGGCACAGTCTGCCGATTTAAATTTTTTTTTTCAAAACTGAATGTCATCACAGGCACAGCACAAAATCCTGTTGTGTGCTGTCAGTGTAAGTTAGAAACTAGCCATAGCAATCATCATCATCTTCTTTAGCTGCTGTGTGATTTCTTCTGATCGTTTTGTAAGAAAAAAAACACCAAAAAAAACACAAAAAAACACAAAAAAAATTTAGTTTACAATTTTGAAAATGTTGAACCCGAGGGGTAGGGATAGAGGTCGAGGGCGTGGCTGTCCAACTACTGCAGGGGTCAGAGTCCGTGGTCCGGGCGGGGTGAGACACCACCTGCTGATGAGGGAGCAGGGGAACGCTGCAGAGCTACACTCCCTAGGTTCATGTCTCAAGTTACTGGGACTCGTGGTAGAGCACTGTTGAGGCCGGAAGAGAGCGAAGAGGTGATGTCGTGGATTGCGGACAATGCTTCTAGCCATTTGCCCACCAGTCAGTCTTCCACGCAGTCCACCCATGTCACCGAAATCAGCACTCCTCCAGCTCCTCCACCTCAGCCTCCTTCCCCCCAGTCTGCTCCCTCCCAGGAAAATTTGGCATTTGAGCCGGCACACTCTGAGGAACTGTTTTCTGGACCCTACCCAGAGTCACAAACCATTTGTCCGGTAGCTGCTGAGCTCTTTTCCGATACATTGTGGACGTAGTGGAAGAAGTGTGTAAAGAGGTGTCGGACGATGAGGAGACACGGCTGTCAGACAGTGGTGAAGTTGTTGTCAGGGCAGGAAGTCCGAGGGGGGAGCAGACTGAGGGATCAGAGGATGATGAGGTGACAGACCCAAGCTGGGTTGGTAGGCCGGGTGAACACAGTGCTTTTGAGACGGAGGTGAGTCCTTGATGAGAACAGATTGGAAGAGGCAGTGGTGGGGCCAGAAGGAGAGGCAGGGCCAGAGCTGGTACATCAGCGTGAAATGTTTCAAGTAGTGAAGCTCCCGTGGCGAGGGCTAGATTTTCGGAAGTCTGGGGTTTCTTTAAAGAAACACCGAATGACCGACGGACTGTGGTGTGCAACCTGTGCAACACCAGGATCAGCAGGGGTTCCACCACTACCAGCGTAACCACCACCAATATGTGCAGGTAAATGAATGCTAAACACTCCACTCAATGGAACCAAGGCCGTTCACCTCCGGCCGGGCACACCATTGCTCCTTCCCCTGTGTCATCTGCTGCCTCTGCTAGTCAGCCCCCTGCCCAGGACCCTGGCCCAAACACCTCCCGTGCCAAACCACACCTTCGCCTCCACGATCCTCCACAACATCCACCAATGTCTCCATGCGCAGCATTCAGCTCTTCATACCCCAGACGCTGGAGCACAAGAGGAAGTACAGTGCAACCCACCCACACGCCCAAGCCCTCAATGTCCACATCTCCAAATTGCTTAGCCTGGAGATGGTGCCCTATAGGCTGGTAGAGACTAGGCCTTTTTCAACCTCATGGCGGCGGCCGCCCCTCTGTATTCGGTCCCCAGCCGCCACTACTTTTCCCGATGTGCCGTCCCAGCCCTGCACCAGCATGTGTCAGACAACATCATCCGTGCCCTGACCAACGCCGTTTCTGACAAGGTCCATCTGACCACGTACACGTGGACGAGTGCTGCCGGTCAGGGCCAGTATATATCGCTGACGGCACATTGGGTTAACTTGGCGGAGGCTGGGACCGAGTCTGATCCTGGGGCTGGTCATATACTGCCGACGCCGAGGATTGCGGGGCCTACCTCGGTCCAGGTCTCTCAGGCCTACTATGCTTCCTCCTCTTCCCATCATTCCTCCACCTCCTCCTCCGAACTACCATCCGTGGGCATGGCGCCATCAGTCAGTAGCTCTAGGCACAGCAGCAGTGCCGTAGCTAAGCGACAGCAGGCGGTGCTCAAACTGCTGAGCCTAGGAGATAAAAGGCACACCTCCCAAGAGCTATTATAGGGCATCACGGCGCAGAATGATCTGTGGCTGGCACCGCTGAACCTGAAGCCAGGCATAGTTGTGTGTGACAACGGCCCTAACCTGGTGGCGGCTCTGTAACTCGGCAGACTGACACATGAGCCATGCCTGGCCCATGTGTTAATTCTCATAGTTCAGCGGTTCCTCAAGACATACCCCAATCTGTCTGATTTGCTCACAAAGCTGCGCCGCCTCTGTGCGCATTTCAGCATAGATGCTGCCACTCTCAGGGCAGCTCAGCGCCGCCTCCAACTGCCCACTCACCAACTGTTGTGCGACGTGCCCACGAGGTGGAATTCAACATTAACCATGTTATCCAGAGTTTACCAGTAGCGCAGAGCGATTGTAGACTGCCAGATGTCAACTTCAACCAGAACTGGTAGTCAGGTCAGTCAGCTTCCTCAAGTCTACAATGAGGAGTGGACGTGGATGTCTGATATCTGTCAGGTGCTGAGTAACTTTGAGGAGTCAACACAGATGGTCAGTGGCAATGCCGCCATCATCAGCCTCACCATCCCGCTGCTTGACCTGTTGAAAAACTCTCTGGTCAGCATGAAGTCGGAAGCTTTGCGATCGTCACAAGACACGGGGGAAGAAGATTCCCTTTTTGATAGCCAAAGCACCCTCAGGTCTGTTTCTCAGCGCATATCAGAGGAGGTGGAGGAGGATGAGGAGAAAGAGGAGGAGAATGTTGGCGAGAATCTCAAAATCATTATGGTATGTTAAAGTGCTCAAAAGTTATAACCATATAAAGCAACACTTGCCAGATTACAAAAAAAGAGGGTGAGCCTTAACGTACAAACTGACTACATCTTGAAGGGGTTAAAATGGCTGCTTGAGAGCAAGGCAAAATAACCCTTTGAAGCAAACCTGGACATATATTTCAATTTCTTGTCTATGATCAGCATCCTCTAATATCCCTGGGGTTTCAAGTGCTAAGGATTTTGGAGTTGGGGGAGACAAGAAAATAGTTGGCCCAACCTTTCATAATAGTGTTTTGTATTATTAAAATTGTTAATTCTTGCTGGGAAATGTGTAGGGCAAATTTTCTCGACTGACAGCGCTGACAGGCTGACGCTTATCAAGATGAATCAAGCATGGATTTCTCATGATTTCCATTCTACACCAGGTGAAAGCAGCTTAACCTGAATAATTCACATGTATGCACTCCTCCTCCTCATTCTCTTCCTTCTCCTCCTCTTTGTACACTAAAGCAGAAGCAACTGGCTATTTAATTCTTCTGGAGGGCCACCTACCCGTTCCTCTGTTTTAAAACATTTTTGGGAGTGCCACATACAGGTACTCTTTTTTTTTAATTTTTCTGGAGGGCCACCTACGCGGTCCTCAGTATTGCAAATGTTTTGGGAGTGCCACATACAGGTACACTATGTATTTAATTTTTCTGGCGGTCCACCTACCTGGTCCTCTGTTTTAAAAAAATTTTTGGGAGTGCCACATACAGGTACTCTATCTATTTAATTTTTATGGCGGGCCACCTAACCGGTCCTCTGTTTTGAAAACTTTTTGTGACTGCCACATACAGGTACTCTATCTATTTAATTTTTCTAGTGGGCCACCTACTGGGTCCTCTGTTTTGAAAACTTTTTTGGACTGCACATACCGGCACTATCCACATTTAATTGTCTCCATAGCAGCTTCACTAGGCTACTCTGTCATCGCCATGCTGTTGCCCATAATTTTGGCATAATGGTGGGATTAAGCAGCCTCAGAGGCATCCATGCATGCTGCCCCTGCTGTTTCGTGTCCATTTCCGTGGTGTTTCCATACTTTTCTGAGGTTTACAGGTTTTTGGTCAAGCTTCCCTGTGCACATCCTTGGTCCCCTTGAAAAATGCTCGAGTCTCCCATTGACTTCAATGGGGTTCGTTATTCGAAACGAGCAGTCGAGCATCGAAAAAAGTTCAACTCGAATAACGAGCACCCGAGAGAGAACATATGAAGAGAGAACATATAAATACATAAAATAATATGGTATTACTGGTATTTTTCTAAAATAAGTTAAAAAATTGGAATACTTATTTGGTAGATTTAGATTTTTGGATGGATAAAGGTTGCAGATATATATCCATATGTTCGTTCTACGTTTCGATGTATCTTTTTAAATTTATTTATATTTGTATAATAATCATAGAATTATTTAATTTAAGCATGGATTTTTTTGCAAATTTTGTTTTGTAGCTTTCTAGCTTTCCTTATCAGCTATTACTAGCTTTTTACAGCATCCCAACTGACTTAAAAGTCTTGAAATAACTGAAATGGGACAATCCATTAAAAATGGGTTTTCCACAATCATAAAGTATAGCCGTCATTTCGCTAATTTTTCTTATATGTGTAGGAGATGTGCTTTAAAACATTTTTGTAATATAGAAAAACAATATTTTTTTGTAATATAGAAAAACTATATATATATATTATACTTAATATATATATATATTACTTAAGGACTTATAGACGACCCCTAGTTAAAGACGGACCCCTCTGCCCACTCTGACCTCTGGTGAAGCTCTCTGGATGCTTTACTATAGTCCCAGGCTGCAATGATCAGCTGTAAGGTGTCTGTAATGAAGCTTTATTGATAATCCGTGGTCCCAGAACAGCTACAAATTTTGAAACATCAATAGTCACTGGGTCAAAAAAAAATTTGTCTGGAACTACAGTTATGAAATATACAGTTTTGACTTATATACAAATTCAACTTAAGAACAAACCTTTTATTGGAAAATTAGTTTGAATAGGGCAATCCTGCATCTCTGCAGGACTAGTGTAGACCTCTCAAATTTGCAAACTATATAATACCAAAAAAAAACAGAGAAGAGGAAACACTAGTGAAGAACAATTCTAGTAAAATATATAGTATACAGCTAGTGCAAAGTAACAATGTGAAAATGCAAAGGACTGTCATCACAGAGCATATAACTATGGTACCAACCCAAACAATGGGTATAAGTACAAAAACATTATCAAATCAATGACACAGTGGGAAATAGCAATTGGATTTATTGATACCCAAAGAAAGAATATAACAATAAAATGAATAACACTAGCTTGCAGAGGCTCAAACACAACAGGTAATTAGAAGGGGATTGTGTCGCAATTTTGGTGCAATCACGCTGGCTTTCATGCCACAGAAATGGGAGGCGGGGGGTCCGTCTGACTGTTCTGACTGATTCGGACGGAGCGCAGGATTTAACTTTAAAATTTTGTCACAAGACATGCACTTACACCAGGAAGAAGAAGGTGAACTCTGGTGGACCCGAGCAGGGAAATGACAGATGCAGGATATCGGGCGCACATTCTTAGTGAATCGCACCAGAGTGCATTATCGTCGGAACAATGCGCTTCGGATGAACTTCTTGTATAGGTAAGTAAATGTGCCCCACTATGATCCATCTAGTTCTATGGTTAGATTATAAGGGTATAGGTCTATATACACTTTCATTTACCT
The DNA here is from genome assembly GCF_040894005.1 of Engystomops pustulosus. Taxonomy (NCBI): domain Eukaryota; kingdom Metazoa; phylum Chordata; class Amphibia; order Anura; family Leptodactylidae; genus Engystomops; species Engystomops pustulosus. The sequence goes on along the minus strand of NC_092412.1, from coordinate 99,605,144 downwards.
TCTGAACATTGTACTAGTATCTGACACATAGAAAGAGAGATGAGACAGATCAGAGATGAGATGATATCCATTAGATGCCTACTGCACACAATGACACAGTCAGCTCTCCTACATCTCTGCTATTCCACAACACTTAGATCTGCTGTGTCTCCCCAGATAAAGAACTTATCTGTCTGTAGCTTGTAGTTCTCCTTACGCGGCTACTGGGAGGATTTCACTGTCTGTGTATCAGTGTGCATCAGTGAGTGAGCTCTGTCCTGGACTGCAGGGGGGGAGGCTAGAGTGCAGGGAGCACAGAGAGAGAAACTCAGCAGCACGGCCGTCACATAAAAATCCAATATGGCGTCCCTTACTCTAAGTCAGAAGTAACAGGGTCGTGTCTAGGGGCAACTGAAATTGTGTAGACCAGGACTGATAAAGACAGGTTAGACTTATATTTGTGAAATGCTGTATTTTTGTTAACTGTAAATTAGAGAGTGTGTAATTTTACAAAGTACATTTAAGAAACGTATCTTTGTGGGAATATACTTTTAACCATTAGTTATTTTTCAACTGTATTAAATAAAGTATATGTGTTTTACTACATTTGTTCTTCACCAGTGTTTCCTCTTCTCTAATTTTTTTTGGTATTTCATTTTTCTAATATAGTTTATTACTGTATATACTCGAGTATAAGCCGACCCGAGTATAAGCCGGGGTACCTACAGTAATTTTACCACCAAAAACTGGAAAAACCTATTGACTCGAGTATAAGCCGAGGGTGGGAAATGCATTGGTCACAGCCTCCCAGTATATAGCTTCCAGCCCCCTTCAGTATATAGCCTGCCAGCCCATTTATGTATATAGCCTGCCAGCCCCTTTAAGTATATAGCCTGCCAGCCCCTTTATGTAGATAGCCTACCAGCCCCTTTATGTAGATAGCCTGCCAGCCCCTTTATATATTTATTTATAGCCTGCCAGCCCCTATATATATATATATATGTATATATAAATATATATATATATATATATATATAGCCTGCCACCAGTCCATATATATATATATATATATATATATATATATAGCCTGCCAGCCCCTATATATATATATATATATATATACATATATATATATATATATACTGCTCACCATTCCGACGGACCGGACAGCTCCTCTTCATCTTCATGCCGCAGGTCCGCGGCAGGTCCACGGCAGGTCCGCGGCAGCTCCGTGGCTGCGCCTCTTCTGTCTTCATGCCGGCATGAAGACAGAAGAGGCGCGGCCACGGAGCGGCCGCGGACGTGCGGCATGAAGATGAAGAGGAGCTGTCTGGGCCGTCGGAATGGTGAGTAGTAAGTTTATTATTTTTGTATACCCGAGTATAAGCCGAGTGTTGAATTTTTAGCACAAAAGTTTTCCTAAAAGACTCGGTTTATACTCGAGTATATACGGTAGCTTTTTTTGAGCTTGTATTAAAATGCTGCCTTGAAAGCTTCTTCCTGCACTGCTCTGTAAATGTTTGTCAGAATGTATGTCAGAATCAGAGGTCAACACAGGTCACATTCAGAGGGAATCTTCTGATTTATTAAAAAATTTAATTGTAAATCTGCTGTTTCTCTCTGATTGTGCACACAGTGACCTCTGATAACTCACTGTCCTCTCTCCAGGCAGATCGCTAGTATGTGAAGAGACAATGTCAGCTACCAAAGCTGACAGTCTAAATAAGCAAAAATAAATAGTTTATTAAGTGCAGAGATTTTGCTGTAAATACACATGTAGGCATCAGCAGGAAGAGTGAAGGAATTATACATAGACTGTACCAGGGAGCTGTCTTCATTCTGTATAGCACAGGATGAAGACAGCTTTTGCATAGCAACGGCCTTCACAGTGCAGGGCAGGGTAAACTATTGAGGTTGATTTTTAATGAAAGCTCACAAAACCCCCTTAAAACTATATTAGAAAAATGTTTTAAAGTGCCTCCTCCACACATATAAGAAAAATAATTCAGATGACGGTTATGCTTTAAGCTGTTTTAATTTGCAGACAATTCAAAGTCAAAGATTGTTTGCAATTATAATATAATTGTATATAAATTGTATATAAATTGTATATAAAAAAATATCAAATCTAACCATGTTCATACAGACAGTAATTTACCTATTAAGGTTACCATTGGATACAACCATAAGGAAAATTACTTGACATGGGAAAACCACGTTAACAATCAAATATTTGTTACTGTGGTCACTGTTGCAAATTTAAATAAACACATAAAATGTTTGGGATTTCTTTAAACTTTATTTACTACAAACATAATTACAATTGTATTAATTAAAGAGGTTTTCCCACAAAAGAAAATTCTCTCATTTCAATCTCCTAGTGATGTTAACACAATAAAGATCATTTTAACCCTTTACTTTACAATTTTACTCAGTTTTATTGCTGTTTTAACTACTATTACTCTCTATGGTGCTCAGTGCTCATGCATGAGATCCATTAGATTACAGAGTCATCTCTGCTACATCTCTTTTCTCAGTCTCACAGCTATGTGCCTACATTTCCCTTCCCCCAGATCACTTATCTCCTTGTAGCTTGTAGTTTGCAGCTGGTCTCTCCTCACAATCTCCTGCCAGGAAGTGAATCAGTGTATGTGTCTGTGAGCTAGGACTGAAGGGGACGTGGCTACAGGCACAAGACACGGTAATCTCAGCAGCACGATCTCATCCAAGATGGCAGCTATCCGACCCTAAGTTAGAAGTTACAGGGTTGGATCTAGGGGCAACTGAAATTGTGTACAGCAGGACTGAAAAGACAGTTTGGACTTATATCTGTGAAATGCTGCATTTTTGTTAATATGCGCGATCCCGAGGACTGGCGCCAAAGGTATGTGCAGAATGGAGGAAGCCTTGTCAGGTGAGAAAAGGCTTTATTACACGATGCGTTTCAGCTCCATACCGGAGCTTTCATCAGGCTTACACTACGGAGCTGAAACGCGTAGCTGTAATAAAGCCTTTTCTCACCTGACAAGGCTTCCTCCATTCTGCACATACCTTTGGCGCCAGTCCTCGACCTTTCTTCATCCAAACGGGATTGCACATATTCTTCACCTCGACGAAGTGGTCACCTAATTTCAAAGCTCCCCCTCACCTTGGACCAGGTGAGAGTCTTCTTTATCATCTTACATATATTCTCCAATTTACTTTAATGATATTGCACTAGGGTTGCGCCTCCTTTTTGTGCTTGTTCCCTGGTGGTATAGTACACGTGGAGAATTCCCTGTACTACCGCCATCCAGGTTTCACATTTTAGCGCATTTTTGTTAATAACAGTGAATTAGAGAATGTGTTATTCTACTCAAAGTAAGTTTATTAGATATGATATATTACTTTTACAGTAGCAAATGCCAGCTGTGAACAAGGAAATCCTAATCCATTAAAAGACCATAAAAAATAAATTTTCCATGCCTGGATTGTAAGCTGAATTACATTCCTAGATAAAACACATTTTATATTTCCGGATTTGTATTCTTCTGCTATACATATGTCCTAGAAGACTTGTTCATGTATTACTTCCTAAGGCAGAGAGGATCTAATTAGCAAATTTATATGAACCATAGGTTTCTCAGTACAGTGTGAGAATAATTTAGAATGGTTCCATATGTCATGGACACTAACGCAGACTCAAGTAATTAATTATACTAATTTATGTTGCTTTGATCAGTTGCAATATGTTGTTTTGAAGATATAATTTTATTAAAACTCCCTACAGAAAATCAAAGAATTTATACATTATCAATGCTTCCCCGATTCATCTTCAATGTTGCATATGTTGATCATTTCTAACCAAGCAGGGCAATGGCCAAGGTGGATGGAAAGAGATGCAACATTGCTGAAAGCTATATGGCTACACAAGTAACTGTTTTGCTGTAAGAAAGCATCTAGACCATTTTTGAAGTCTTCTGCTGTTCCTGCTATAACCAGCTCCTGAGGCAAGTGACTTCACAGAATCACAGTTTTATTATTTGAGGGGATTTAACACGAAACAACTTCTTGCCCAATCTTTTTCTAAGGGACAAAATACTCAACAAGATTCTCTCTCTTCTATTATATAGACAAAGCTTAATATCTCAACGACAAATGATGGATCTATTTCATCTTCATACAAAGTGGTTATTTGCTACATGATAGAGCAAACACCCACTGCCAACACACACATCAGTGCTTGCTTCGATTGTGGGTATTAACTGTTTAAAAGCCATGTGCAAAGCTGCACATGGCTTTTAATCCCTTAAGGACCAAGCCACTTTAGGGCTTTCGGACCAAGGCGATTTTTAAAATCTGCCCTGTGTCACAATAAGTCCTAATAATCTTCACATTCTTTAACATATCCAGGTAATTTTGAGAATGTTTTCTTGTCACACATTGTACTTTAAATTAGTGGAAATACTTGGATGATATAGTTTGTGTTTATGAAAAAAAGGGAAACATTTAGCAAAAATTATGACAAATTCTCAATTTTCAACATTTTTTGCTTTTCAGACAGCACCCAGACATAGCACCCAAAAAACTTCATAACTAACATTTCCCAAATGCCTGCTTTATGTTGGCATGTTTCTTTATGAAAGTTATGGGGCTTAGAATTGTGGGTGCAATTTTTCACATTTTTATAAAAATCGCCAAAACCTATATTTACAGGCACCCTCAGTTTTTAACTGACTGAGAGGGTAAAACCTCATAAATTGTTCTAATATAGAAACTACATCCTTCAATGTATGCAAAACCAACTTTAAGAAGTTTGTTAAGGTGTTTAACTGGGGTGAAAACTAAATGGAGGTGGATTTAGCAACTTGGTTTAAAGCGCCACAAAGTTTGATAACCAATTTGTCCCGAGTATACTGATACCCCACATGTGTTCATAGACTGCTGTATGGGCACATGACAGGGCATAGAAGGGAAGGAGCGCCATCCAGATCAGATTTGCATTGTCATATTTTACAGGCTATAAAATGTTTATATTTTTTGTAATGTGGATATAATGGGTGTTTATTTTTCCGATGGGCTCTGCTACTGAGCCCAGGCGATCACAGAGACGTAGAGTACATATACATTGGTATGCGGCAAATGATCGCATATCCTGAAGTACATGTACATCAAAATATATCTAGGGGTTAAATGGTATTTAAACGCCGGCCATATTGGGTCGGAAGGTGCCCCCACATGGCATTATTGGGGGTCTCTGATACAGTATCGTTGAACACAGGAGCCTCTGTTAGACTGACAGGCCTGTCTATGCACATGATCTGTAGTGGTCTGCTAGAGACAGATTGTTGCAGATCTGCAGTATATTCACCAAAACTACTATAAACTTTCACTTCTTGCATTTAGTTACTAATAAACCAGGGACATTTTCACAGTTCATCAAAGCAACAGTTAATAAATAGAATACCAGATCTAGAAATGTAGCTTTACGTTTCCTGTTGCTGAAGCCTAGAGCCTATAATGCAGATTGTAAACATTGACCAGACAGCTTTTTTTATTGCTCCAAATACAAATATTCTTCCATCAGATGGTCTATAAGTGGGATAAATGCAAGCACTTATATGTCCACTGGACATATTTCTATCAATACCTTTAGGATTATATTTTATAGCATTCTAGCAGGCTCTTGGCATTGGGCAAAATAATCTCCTGATTACCTGTAACAGCATTGCAGTTCACAGGAGGTAAAATGTATTGTCTTGTTCAGGCTGATAAAGGGAATATTGCCAGGTGATTTCAGACACTAAACCACCTACAGGTACTTGTGGATCTTTAAAAAAAAAAAAAAAATTGGTCTAGAGCTCCTGGTTTTATCATCTGACTCTATTTCAACAAACTAGTTCAGATAATAATATCAAAAAAATAACATATTTTTAAGGTTTTTTGTTTTTAATATGATGCTGACCAAGATGCTCATAGAATAGAAGTGTCAGGTTCGCTAGGGAGAATGCTGGGACTTCTGGTTTTTCTGCTGGTGCCAGCAGCGTTCTCCGACCCCCGGCACGTATCCGCACAAACTCCACCTCTCGTCCCAGGCAGCGGCTGCTAAGATCTCGCGCTGTCTAGGAGTTGTGTTTGGAACTGCTGGGACTTGTGGTGCCTCTGCATGGTGCCTGGTTGTTCTGTACCATGAGGGGTTAATTCCCAGAAAGCTGTCCAGCTCCTATCAGGTTCTGGAGGTGGAGTTCTGGCTGCATAAATTGCAGCTTCACTAGTCACCTGTGCCAGTGTTTGAAATCCCTTCACCACTCGCTCACTGCATTCGGTTGTATTGCTCTGTATCTGTATTGGAATCGTTGTGACCTCGGCTAGTTTTTGACATTGACTCTTTGCTTACTGATTTTGCTCTTGATGTACCCTCTTGTTGTGACTCCGGCTAGTTTACCATTCTTTTGTGTTTTATGTTTGTCAGTCTGTTTGTATTTCCCTTCCCACACTTATCCAGTGTATTTTGAGTCTTCAAGTAGTCGCCCTACGGTTTACCGTAGGGGGACTATAGGAAGGGACAGAGGTTGGGACAAGCTCAGGGCACACTATCCCATGTCTTCTGTGTTACCCAATCCTAACAAGAAGATAAAATGGTCCTGCGCAACCTAATCATCTTTGCTTGTATTGATATGCAGTATATGCTTATAGCAACCTAGTAGCAAAGTGACCTACTGTCTGTTTTTTGAAAAATAAAAAAGTAAGTTGAAAAAAATAAAAGAATAGCAGATAAAATATTGGAGTTTTAGAAGTGGTTATATTGCATAGTATTTTCTAATATACAATAGAAATATTAGTTCCATATATACTTGAGTATAAGCCAACCCAAGTATAACCCTAATTTTACCATAAAAACCTGGTCAAAACCTGGTAAATGTTTTCATGCATTTACAAAAATTAAAACCTCCTGATTTTGCCATATTCTGGTGCTAATAACTTTTTTTATACTTTGGTGTACGGAGCTGTGGTTGGTGTCATTTTTTCCGACATTTGATAATATTTTCAATTATATCATTTTTAGGACTGTACGACCTTTTGATCACTTTTTATAGATTTTTTTTATATTTTTCAAAATGGCAAAAAAGTGCCATTTTCTACTTTGGACGCTATTTTCTGTTACGGGGTTAAATGCATTAAAAAACTTTTAATATATTTTGATAGATCAGGAATTTTCGGATGCGTAAATACCTAATGTGTTTATGATTTTTACTGTTAGGTTTTTTAGGTTTTTTTATTATAATTTTTTTTTAACTTTTTTTTATTTTTATTTTTACTATTTTTCAGACTCCCTAGGTCACTTTAACCTTAGGTTGTCTGATCGTTCCTATCATATACTGCCATACTACAGTATGGCAGTATATGGGGATTTTCCTCCTCATTCATTACAATGTGCAATCAGCACATTGTAATGAATGGGGTTAAAACGAAAGACCCGAGGCTACCATGGAGATGGATCACCGCTCCCCGATGACGCCCATGCGCCACCACCTTTTTGAGGCTGCCGGCAGCTTTTCCGGCAGCGATCGCTGTGACAACACCCGTGATCGGTGCTGGTACTGATCGTGGGTGTTACCGGTAAGCCTTTGTTGCAATATACAGCAAAGACTTACTAGCTATGGAGAGGGCTCAGCCCGTGAGCCCTCTCCATGCAGCGGGACACGACCGTCGCCGAGAATACACGTTGGGCGGTCATGAACCAGTTAAAAACAGTGCAATATATACTATTCTAATTTTCAAAAAGAATCCGAAACAACAAAGAAGGATAGCCCTGACCATGTCACATGGATAAACTGGTGCGTTATTTTGCATATTCTAAGGCTACATTCACACAACTGTTTGGGGGATGTATGTACGGTAGCAAAAACGGCAATGGCTTCATGGAGCTATATGGTGTCACACACATTTGTTGCACCGTACCAGTCTGTACATGAGAAAAAGATAGGACATGTCTTATCTTTCCCCCGTGTTACAGCCCGTTTCTACGGAGAGTGGAGGGGTCATCCCTCTTCCTCTCCATGGCATATGACTATGGCCTGGCAGGCATACGTCCATGTGGATTTAGCCTTAAAAGATCATTTTCAGCTCCTAAAACATTGTTTCCTCTGAATCCTTTTGCTTGTTACATTCCTTCTCTATTTAAGGATAAGGAAAATAAAGCCCCTGTGATGCATGTGAAAAGGGGGGTGCTAGAATTCCTATTATTTGCTTACTATGATCCTGTCTTTATAAGACTGATCACCACTAAAACATTTAGGATAAATACCTTTCCATGTTGACGTGTATTGTTTGACAGTGCGACTGCCAGCTTTATTCTAGTCTGATAAAGTATAAAATATAATTTGACAAATTCAAAGACGATTAAATGAAATAAAATAGAAAAAAAGACTTTCATAATTGGCTATTAAAAAGAATTTCCTGATATAAATGAAGCGGGAATTGTAATATTTGTCTCCGGACATATTTTCTTTTCTATTGAGTTGTTGTAATAAGAACATGGGGAAATGTCATTCTACAGTCAGTTCTCTGCTGTGGGACCACTTGCTGTGTTAATTCCCAGAGCTGGGAAAAGCCACGGTAACAGTTCAAAGTTTTTTTTTCAGCCATGACTTTTAAGTTGCCTTTGAATGAATGCCCTGCACAAAAGTAGAAAATTCTTTATATACTCAGTTCTTACTAGATTTCTGAGCTTCCTCGTCCACACTAACATCTTTACCATTATTTTGGCTATCAATGTAGGTTAACAATTCATGATTGTAGTATAAATTGTGGATCTATAATGCTATTGATAAAATAAATGTATTTATTATAGATAAAATATCTTTTTGTGTGGCAAGAAATAAGCTTTGGTCAGTGAAATAAAATGAAAACAGTGGGTTATCTATGTTTATTGCAGAACATTGCACCTGTTTACATTTTTTCAGGGTTTAATTTATCTTAGCTTGTGTTAAATATTACTCTTTAGTTTGTGGGGTTTTTCGCAACTTTTTAACAAAGCCATGCAATCCTAGCACCCAATGCCAGCAATGGAGTGGAGTGTTGTTGCCGAAAAAAAATTTGACTCTTTTGAGAGCCGTGTGGACTTTAATCCCATAGCGCAATATTACGTAACCTTACGTCTTGCTGCGCATGGGGGAGTATGAAGAGGGCTCACGGGCTGAGCCCTCTTCATACTCACCGGGCATTTGCTTCATAAGGGATTTAAAGGGATTTAACCCTTTGAACGCGCCCCGCCATCTTGGCTCCGATCGTCGCTCCCCGTGACTTCATTGGGGAGCGGCGATCCCTTGCCATGACAGCCTCGGATCACATAAAGATCCGAGGCTATCTATTACAATGTGCGATCTGCACATTGTTATAGATGGTGTGAAAAATCCCCATATACTGCCATATTGTAGTATGGGAGTATATGGTAGGATCAATCAGACAACCTGGGGTTACCCCAGGGAGTCTGAAAAAAAGTAAAAAAAAAAAAAAAAAGAAAAAAAAGAAAAAAAATTATATTAAAAAAAACATAAAAATTCTAATCACCCCCCTTTCCCTAGAAGTGATATAAATAAACAGTAAAAATCATACACACATTAGGTATCACCTCATCTGAAAATGGCCGATCTATCAAAATATAATAACCGTTTTTCACTGCGTTTAACCTCGTAACGGAAAATAGCGCCCGAAGTCGCAAATGGCATTTTTTTGCCATTTTGGAAAATAGAAAATATTCTATAAAAAGTGATCAAAAGGTCGTACAGTCCTAAAAATAAAAGCATTGAAAACGTCATTAAAAGTTGTAAAATATTATACCACCCACACTGAAAAAGTTATTTGCGCAAGAAGATGGCAAAATGAAGATTTTTTTTTCTGCACAGGAGGTTTTAATTTTTGTAAATGTATGAAAACATTTTAAAACCTATACAAATTTGGTATCCCTGTGATCGTACTGACCCAATGAATGAAACAGACCTGTCATTTGGGGCACACAGTGAAAGCTGTAAAAACAAAGCCCACAAGAAATGGCTCAAATGTGTTTTTTCATCATTTTCACTGCATTTAGAATTTTTTTTCCCGGTTCCCAGTACATGGCATGGAATATTGAATACTGCCACTACGAAGTGCTATTTGTTACGCAGAAAATAAGCCGTCAAACAGCTCTTTACATGAAAAAATAAAAAAAGTTATAGATTTTTGAATGTGGGAAGTGAAAAACAAAAACGCAAAAACGAAAAAGGGTCTGGTCCTTAAGGGGTTAAAATTTGGATTCTAGTGTTAACTAAGTGGTAGTACAGGATAACTTAGATTTAGAAGACTTTGCAGGGAGTGAGTCTAGATGCACAAAAAAGTTCAAATCCACCACTGCGCCAAAAATTAAATCAAAAGGATAGACAAAAAATGTGATAAATCATCCCCAATGTATACAATAATGTTATGTGTCTTATGTGTGTTGTGGTCTATTAGGACAGCTAACATTGGCCATGTGTGTTCAACAGCTGTTGGGAATTTGCAATTCCTTATGTACAGTATGGTCAGTTGTACATATATGTGTTTTTAATGGAGAAAGGATGACTACGCAGTTGTCAGTCATTTCTTGTCTCCCTTAAAAAAACAGGATCGACAGGTTGAAATTCATTATTCTCAGCCCTTTCTTTCCCTGTCAAATGCAGAACAAGCATTAACGTTTCTAAATCTATTATGATTAGACACCCCTAATCACAGATAATCAACATTACCAATGTACAAAAAAACTATACACCATAATATTCTGATGGTCCATGGCCAATATTCTGTAAAGGAATTATACATACAGTCTTTTTGTATAATTCCTTTTACAGAATATTGGCCATGGACCATCAGAATATTATGGTGTACAGTTTTTATTCCAATGCTTTCAACTTTAAAATTAAATGTCATATAAAGAAAAATATTCCTACTGCATCTAGAGCAGTGGTTCTCAACCTGTGGGTCGGGACCCCAGTGGGGGTCGAACAACCAAAACCGGGGGTCGCCTAAAGCCATCGGAGCCGCAATTTTACTGTGTTTTTACTGCCAGTTGCATGGTTTGGGGTCACCACAGCATGAGGAACTGTATTGCGGGGTCACAGCATTAGAAAGGTTGAGAACCACTGATCTAGAGGGAATCGTGCAAGCAGGCATTATAGAATAATCTGTCATTTACTTACAAGGAAACTTGGTATTATTGCAGAGATTATTAGATATATTTTGTGTGTGTTCTTTTATTTAATTTAGAAGAAATAAAACGTGTTGTGATGTTTCTATTTCCCTGGTTCAAATCTTTCATGTTATCTGATGTATTGTACATTTGAAAGAATGCAGCCATCCCTTTGTTCCGTTTTCCTCACAATCCTAGTAATATCTAAAGTTCTAACTCACTTTCTGCTCTGCCTTTTATAGCAAACAATCTTCATCAGATGGCGTGGATAGGGTCTTTTGTAGCCGTCCCTGCCTTAATCACCACGGCTAAGCGTCCTTTTTACTATGTTTACCTTGTATTAGCCATCCACATCTGTGGTCTAATTAAAATGATATGGCATGTGTAAAAAACATCTTGTTTACTTATATTCCATCTTTCTTTTCTCTTTGTCACAGCTGTTTCTCCTGCTGTTGCATCTTTTTTATTTCATCCGCTTTTTTATAATAGAAGAAGAATGCTTCCCTTAGATCGAACGGTAAAATGGCACAAAATCGACAGTACAGATGGCCTATTGTAAGAAAACAGTGCACATAAAAAGAAATGTGTTCTGTAATTTAGCACACAGGCCATTTTATGCAAAGAATTTATCGTGTTTATTTGTTTTGTAAATGAAACGATGCCATACAATGAGCATGTAAACATACACATTATACATTATACTTTTAGGACTAATGGATGAAAATGTAAAACCTGTTATGTTTGTTGTAAAAATAATCTATATTTACTCATCTGTATGGAAGCAAGTAATGGTTTATTAGTAGTGTCAGAAGGAAAACACTTGCTGTTAATGTTTACCCAAGTGAAAATCTAGCCACATTCTTAATGCAATAAAAGAAATTGTGCGACTGGAAGAACAAATAGTACAGTGCAGTGTTCCCAACAATTCTAGGCAGCTGGATAACCAGTTTTTAACTTTTTACTTTATACTTTTTCAAATTTAGGATACTAAATCTGGCATAGTTTAACACTGTTTAATCTAACTTTGCACCTTCTTTTATTTGGCTCCTTTTGGTACAACTTTGGCTATGCTCCTTCTACTGATGCAAGGCCTCTTTAGTTGTACCAGCAGCTAACATTTATAAAAAAAAGTCTAAAATCCTTGATAAATGTGATCGTTTTATTCAGGCGATATATGGAAGCCAGTCATCCCAGAGAATAGAGCAAAGGATTTTAGACATTTTTTATGAACATTTGCCGCTGGTACAATTAAAGAGTAGAAGGAGTATGGTTAAAAAAGTTAAAAACTGGTCATCCATCTGCCTAGGACTGTTTGGGAACACTGCCCTATGAATAAAGACAGATTGTTCTCCCAATCGCACAATTTATTGCATTAACAGCAAGTATTTCCTCCTGGCACTAATAATAAACCAATACTTGCTTCCCTACAGATGTGTAGATATAGGCTATTTTTTATAGGGGGCGTAACAGGTTTACATTTCCATCTTTAGAGGGAAAAAAATCCATAGGTAAGTGACTGACCGCCATGAAAAAGGCTGTTTTGGCCAAAACCAACTCCCATCTAGTAGTGTGACGTAGAAGGGCTTTTTGTAATGCAATATTTTTACCTGGCGAATCAGGCTAAAGTTAAGTCTTCAAGACATGACCTTAATAATCATGTAAAAACCTGCATTAGGAATTCAGTTACTTTTCTTTTTTATGTCATTAGGCTTCTACCAGAGATGTCTAATGTTTAGTATAGGGAGTACTTCACTAACCCTGGTTTAACCAACATTTGGGTGTAAGGAAGGTCATAGGTAAAACCATCTCTCCATAGCATAAGCGGCACCGCAACTGTCTCTTTAAGTCTTAGTCCACTATTCACACTGACTAGTGTATGTGGGATCCACTGGAACTTTCAGTGTGGTTACAAAAGGGGTATTGTGAAGCTGTGGTGCTCTATCAATCATGTGCTTTTAGCATCATTGACAGAAAAAAGGAAAAATTGATGGCCCTCACCGATCTTCTTAAAATCTTTCATTTAATACTGTCACATGTGCCCCTGCGACCCTTGTCACCTCGCCGTGATCCAGCGCCATCTCCAGCGGCTCCTTGCGCACATTCCCGGCGCTCTGTTAGATATAACGGGCCAGCGCACCGATAATTGCCACTGGCCAGCTGCCCTTCCTGATAAATTCCCAGCCCCTTCCTGTGTTCCCTGCCGGATCTTTGTGCCTCACAGTCTTAGAAAAAGCTTTGTTCCCATATCCTTTGCGTTTATAGTGATTTCCCATTGTGACCTTGATTCTGTTCCTGACTACGCTCCTCTGCTGCCTGCCTTGACCTGTTGCTACGTCCCCGACTCTGATCCCATGTTGCCCGTCCTGACCTCCTACCTGTCCCCGAATACAATTCTGCCTAACGTCTGTTGAAAGGAGGTTCCAGCTCCATAGTTGTTACTTGAGTCTGGAGCCTCTCAGGCTTACTTACATAATTTTTAAAGCCTTTTTTCAAATAAACAAGAGCATAAGAAGCTTAAAGAAGAGTGAATCATGTAATAGAGGACCCACATCAGCAGGTATGTGTGCTTGGTTAACAATCCTTGATCCTGTTGGTAGATTTCCTTTAATTCACTGCAGAGAGTTTTTATTTTTTTTAATAATACAAAATTCCTTCTTGGTATTGTTATCATATGATTACGTTTTTACACGGGTAACCATGTACAACACTACAGTATTTGCTTTGTACATTTCTTCTTGAAATAAGAAGACATTGATGTTACATACAGAAAGATGTGCTGTACAATTTTCTCATGAAAAGCTGCCATATTGTGCAGTATGAATGACCTCCAACTATTTAAATAAGTTACCCTAAGGCTACATGCACACTGCCGTGTGCCCGCCACACCGTAGCACGGCGGGCACACGGCAGCGCGGGGAGAGGAGGAGGAGGTGAGCGCAGCTCGCCCCTGCCCCTCTCCATAGCGATGTATGGCCGTGGCGCCGTAATACGGGAAAAAATAGGACATGTCCTATCTTTTCCCGGGCTACGGAACAGTACGGTGCCGCACGTGTGTGGCACCGTACCGCTCCCATAGGGCGCCACGAGCCCATAGAAGTGTATGGGGGACGTATATCGGCCGCATATACTTCGGCCGTATATACGTCCCCCATACTGTAGTGTGAATGCAGCCAAAGACTTATTTGATTAAAATGCATCAAGCTATTTTTTAACTTGTACCTATGCCGCAGACTCTTGACTCTTATCTACTGTATAGTAATTAACCCCTTTCCTAGCGGTCTCTCAGAATGGAACTGTACAATTACATATGCAAATAATCAGAAATTATATAATTACTTTTGCGTTTAACTACAGCAATTAATGGTGATTGATTGGCAGAGAATTAAAGTGCATTGTCGTTCAGCTATGATTAATTATGTGAAAAGTAGTTGTTAAACATTTCCCATTTTGTACTCGAGTTTGAATTGATATTGTCAGGGGCTTTTCACATTTGGTTTTCTCTTTCAGACATTGCAGACATATTTATAATGTGAACAAAAGCTTATAAATAGATTCTTCCCTGCCTATATATAAAGGTGGACATGTGATGACTATGTATGGGGAATATGTTTGGCAGGAATGGTTGTCTATTTCCATTGCCTATTTAAAGCCAATATTTTCAGCAATGGTGTATCAAGTGGTTATCATTCACAACAGTCCCAGCCCCAGTACATGTAGATAACCCCCAGTGAATCTCATTCCCTTATCTTTGAAACACACATATGGAACCGGTAACTTTTTTGCATGTTTTAAAAGTGAGAGAGAAAACTGTAATACCTGACCGAAGCCTATTACAAATCATAAAGAACATACAAACTTCATGCAGATTTTCCTCTCATTTTCATACGCTGGTGCTCGTCTGATGGTGCAGCCGGATACATCAAGAGGCTCCGGCCTCATTTCACACATTTTCACGTATGATAATTTGGCAGCTGCAGTGAGTGGACAGGAACACCATGGGCAGGCCCAACTCCCGGCTAACCACACCTCTGGCGTGGAGGTGGCGGAAAGGGAGAAATAATCGCAGGTGCTAGCAATAAGCTAGCATTTCTGATTACTTCAGGGCTTCTACGCCACTGATGTGATGCAGAAGCCCTAATAAATACCTTTACATTGGTTCATCACACAATCTGCACACATTGCAAATGACAGGATACCTTGCCTCACTAAAATGTACTTGCAGGACTTGAGACAAATCTACAATGGTAAAATGAGCCTATCCTGTACCAGCTGTCAAAAATCCTATCACTCTCTGTATAATAAGCAATAAATAAGCATAGTCAAATTTTTCATGTTTATAAATTTCTATGTGCCAGCAACTTATCCAAATAATCAAACAAACAAGATGTTTTGGACTCTATATGAGCGAATGTGTTCTTGGACTCATTGATACAGTCACAGTCTGCTGCCCCTCCCCCTCCCCCGGGATCCCTATCAGTTCGACCTTCCTCTACCTGTACATATTACAGAAAAAGGTACTGTTTATGGGCTTAGAGTGATTAGAGTGGAGACAGGTTCCCTTTAAATGATTGTATGTATGTATGTGTATAAATATATACATATATATATATATATATATATATATATATATATATACTCGAGTATAAGCCTAGTTTTTCAGCACAAAAAAATTTGCTAATAACCCAAACTCGGCTTATACTCAATATACTGGGGCAGGGAACTGGCTATATACTGGGGCAGGGGCTGGCTATATACTGGGGAATATGGGCTGGCAGGCTATATACTGGGTCGCAGGTGCTGGCTATATACTGGGGCAGGGGGCTGGCTATATACTGGGGGGTATGGGCTGGCAGGCTATAAACTGGGTCGCAGGTGCTGGCTATATACTATGGGGCAGGGTCTGGCAGGCTATATATTGGGGAAGCTGTGACCAATGCATCTTCCACCCTCGGCATATACTTGAGTCAATAGGTTTTCCCAGGTTTTTGTGGTAAAATTAGGGGCCTCAGCTTATACTTGGGTCAGCTTATACTCGAGTATATACGGTATATATAAAAGAAAATTGGCTTTCAAAAGTCCCTTTTATTCAAAAGCGTTAAAGCAATGTTTCAGCTCCTACACACTGGATGAGTCAGGAGGTACGTAGGTGAGTTGATAAAGTTATTCATTGCTAGCAGTCAAATTCTGTAGAACCTGATGAAGGTGCTGAGATAGGGAAATCTCATAGTTGGTGCTTTTACTTGCATTAGTTTTCTTTTGATTTACTGATGTACTCTGCATTATATCTATTCGTTGAATAGGTGCAATCCTGCCATTCTTGGCCACTGTTTTCTATAACTAGGTTTTAACATTTAGCAGTGGCGGTAGCAATGGGTATTATTACTACTCGTTTTGTTTTGTCTCAAGATCTTGTGAATTCATATGCCTTAGGTGCTTTTGCTCAGGCTTTTTTATCCCCATTTTCTTGCCTCTGTTGTGTCTTTTTTATAATTTTTTTTTTACATAAGCATATTCCAAGGAGTTTTAAACTATTCCTGTCTTCTCGTGCATGTCTGCTCATGCAACTTTAAGCATAGCTTAATACCTGAATACAGTCTGTATATTTATGGCCCTTGGTTTAAGACACCCAAACCATGTATTTTTTTCTTTACAAAGTATGCTAACTTAAAATTGGGTTACATTTTGACTGAAGTCATAGGGTCAATCTATTCCTTTGGCTGTGTCTATTATTGCAGCTCAACCCTATAAAAGTGAACTCTGTCATAGAAGAATATATATATGGCTGGAAAAAGATGCAAGTCCATCAAGTCGAACTTTTAAGAATTAAAGAATTGTCTTTTCCCCATAGCCTGTGATATTTTTGCTCCTCAGAAAGGCCTTGCAAACCTCTCTTGAACATGTACAAAGAGTCCGCCAACACAACATTTGCCAGAGAACTCCCTGCTCTTACAGTAAAGAATCCCTGTCTATGGCGATGGTAGAATTGCCTCTCCTGTAGGTGTAGAGGATGCCCCCTTGTCCTGGTCACAGGCCTAGGTATAAAAACATCTTTGGAGATATCCTTGTACTGCCTGTTCAGGTATTTGTACATTGTAATGAGGTCTCCCCTCAGCCCTCTTTTTTCTAAACTGAATATCCCCAAATTTTGTAATCTGTCCTTGTTGTATAGTCCCCCATTCCTCTAATAATCTTGGTTGCTCTCCTCTGCACCTTTTCCAGTTCTACTTCATCCTTTCCTCTATTACGTCTGACCAGGGATTTGTATAAGGGCAGAACTATGTCCTTATCATGAGAATCTATTCCTCTCTTGATACATTGCATAATTTTATTTGCTTTTTCAGCAGTTGCCTGGCTCTGGTCACTAAAATTATACACCCAATACACCCAAGTTAGTTGCAGTTTTACCAAGTAATTAAATGTTTAGGACATAATTCCCTCTGTAATGCTATACTATTGGCATTTGTTTATGATTTGTAAAGTGCTACGTAATTTGATGGCGCTATATAAATAAAGATTATTATTATTATTATTATTATTATTATTATTACTTTACACAGCTTAGTATCATCTGCAAATATTGAAACTTGACTGTGTAAACCCACTACAAGGTCATAAATAAAAATATTAAAACAAAATAGCCCATTTACTGACCCCTGTGGCTCTCCACTGGTAACGTCATCCTAATCTGAGATTGTGCCATTAAAGGAGTTTTCCCACAAAATAAAATCTCAATCCCCTAGTGATGTTTATACAATAAAGATCACTTTAACCCCTTATTTTACAATTTTACTCAGTTTTATTATTGTATTAGCTCCTATCACTCCCTAGGCTGGTCAGTGCAAAATTCCAGAGTGGGAGCAGGGACTCTCTATGCAGACACTTTGGGGCACATTTACTTACCTGGTCGACGGAGTTCACCCCAAATGCATTGTCCGATGACAAAGCACTGTGCTGCGATTCACAAAGATAGTAATTTATTATAGTACTCGGCAGAACTATATACAAGCGGCCCTCTACTTAAGAACACCCAACTTACAGACAACCTCTAGTTACAAACGGACCTCTGGATGTTGGTAATTTTCTGTACTTTAGCCCTAGGCTACAATAAACGACTATAACAGTTATCAAATGTGTCAGAAATTAACTTTATTTTTAATCCTGGTTCTTATGACAACCGAACATTTTTAAAATCCAATTGTAAAAGAGACAAAATAATTTTACAAATTCTAAAATATACAGTTCCGACTTACATACAAATTCAACTTAAGAACAAACCTACAGAACGTATCTTGTACATAACTCAGGGACATATTTGTTAACATTATGTAAAAAAAATAATTCCTTTGTAAAGTTTGTGATGTACAATTAACTCTGAATATGCAATGTATATATTGGGTTTGATAGAGATAAGAAAAGTTTATTACAGAAAACTAATTTAGTGGGTAGATATTTATTTACCTTGGAAGATATCATGCCCTGATTTTTTTTTTTTTTTTTTGAGAAAAGTATGGCCTTGCAGGTCGCATCTGATAAATAAAAAGGCTTATCCTCATTTTTTCTTTTTTTAATTAGTTGCCTAAACATGCTTGACTATAAGGGATTTTGACTGGGCATTATTTGGATGAACATTTTTTTGTGATTAATCAGACATTCATTCATTTTCACAGACTGTATATCATTGAGAAAAATCCCAACATTCTATACTTTTTTACACCTGTGGACAGACTTCTGTCAGTGAGTCCACAAAGAAATTGTCAAAGCAGAGGAATGTCTTTACTATGAATTTGCAATAGTGTCCAGGTGTCAAATCTGATAAAGAAAAAATGCTGGTACCTTGCTGCCTAGTATATTCCCCCACACTGGACATGTATAAGAAAACTTTATTCCATTGGTATACATGTTTCGGGCAAAAAACATGCCCTTCTTCAAGTACAAAACTTTTAAAACACATGTAAGTGAATGCAGGCACACATTAAGAGTCAAAGTAATTACTAGGAGATGAATGACTCTAGGTCAACCAAAAGTTTTATGAATTTCCCAAAAATAGTGAGCTTACCTTACATTTTACTCTATATTTCCCTTGTAACCATTTTTTAATATCTTTTACATTTTGAGCTGTATTACGCAAGGCACCATCCTCTTATTTGTTTCCCTATTTTATTTGCTATAGTACATAAATGACTATGAATTTGTTTTCGGATGCTGCTTGGAAACCATTTTTTTTTGCCAATTGATTTGTGCTATCCGCTCCTTTATGTTTGCAGACTGTAACAAAAGATTTCAAATGAATGTGAAAACACTGACGTAGATGCAATACTGACAACACTGACTGAAAATTCATGTTTTTTTCAATGATGGAAAACAGATACATTCATCTGATAAATACCTTAACAGAAAAAATCTATAAAGATTTAAGAGTAAAATGGAGAATGCTTGTGACTTGCATGAAATGTACTAGGGGCCACAATGTGTGCCATCATCACAAACATAAGTTTACACATCAGTTTATGACAGATTTTTGCAGCAGTTTGGACAACTGAAAATCCCAACATATACTACCACAGAAAGACAGGAGTTATAACGTTCTTACTATAAAGCAATGCAAACTTTATTATACACAATTAAAAATTACAATATATACAATTGGTGCAAATAAGAGAACCCAAAAAACAGGTCCGACAGGGCTTTATCACTTACGCACAATGAGGGGTATAAATTAGCAGTAGAGATGAGCGAGCACTAAAATGCTCGGGTGCTCGTTATTCGAGACGAACTTTTCCAGATGCTCGAGTGCTCGTCTCGAATAACGAACCCCATTGAAGTCAATGGGAGACCCGAACATTTTTCAAAGGGACCATGGTTCGGGAATAAAATGTGTTATTTAATTGAAAAAGAATGTCTTCTGATAAGTTAGCAGATGTATGCAAACATCTGCAATCTATTCTTCACTGTTCCGCGCGTATATTATCTCCCGACAAGTTAGCAGATGTGAAGAACAGTGAAGAATAGAATAAAAACAGTGAACACAGTGAACACAGGATCATTTAAGTGAAAAACGCAGTGAAAAACACAGTGAAGAATAGATTACAGATGTTCGGCACATCTGCTTACTTGTCGGGGTGATACGCTGTCCCGGGATCCGCTCCTCTTCTTCCACTGATGTCTCCCCGTGCTGCCCGATGTCTCCCCCGTGCTGCCCGATGTCTCCCCCGTGCTGCCCGATGTCTCCCCCGTGCTGCCCGATGTCTCCCCCAGCGCTGCCCGATGTCTCCCCCAGCGCTGCCCGATGTCTCCCCCAGCGCTGCCCGATGTCTCTCCCAGCGCAGCCCGATGTCTCTCCCAGCGCTGCCCGATGTCTTTCCCAGCGCTGCCCGATGTCTCTCCCAGCGCTGCCCGATGTCTCTCCCAGCGCTGCCCGATGTCTCTCCCAGCGCTGCCCGATGTCTCTCCCAGCGCTGCCCGATGTCTCCCCAGCGCTGCCCGATGTCTCTCCCAGCGCTGCCCGGTGTCTCTCCCAACGCTGCCCGATGTCTCTCCCAGCGCTGCCCGATGTCTCTCCCAGCGCTGCCCGATGTCTCCCTGCTGCCGTTCCGCGCGTGTCTTTTTCACTTAAATGATCCTGTGTTCACTGTGTTCACTGGTTTTATTCTATTCTTCACTGTTCTTCACTGTGTTTTTTTAATTAAATGCTCGATCTCGAGCAGGGGAAATACTCGTCCGAGCAACGAGCCGTTTCGAGTACCTTAATACTCGAACGAGCATCAAGCTCGGACGAGTATACTCGCTCATCTCTAATTAGCAGCTATCACTGAACATACCAAGAGAACAATTTTTTTTTCTCCCCAACGTGTGTTTCGCCCACGCTAACTCAGGGGGTACGAAACACACGCTGGGAGGCCGGATTTCATAAGCACGTAAAAGAGGTCAGGTGGACTCGAACAGCCATCAGGCATGACGCCTGCCCCACTTCCGGCATCACGGCACTAATGCGAATGTCCGGGGTCCGACAGTGCTATCGGGTACCCGGCCATGCTCTGTGCACCCCAAAACCATCATCAACCCAACGCTATCTACTGTGCATGCATCAGTCCACCTGTGGAGGTATATTGTGTATAACAGTGAGTGGACAGAAAGGGGAGAAGTATATTTTGGAGAAAAGGAAAGTGAAGGAAGTTAATCAAGATAGGGGAAAAGGGGAAGAGGAAAAATAATAAAAGAAAGGAGAGAAAAAAAGGAAAAAAGACAAAAATAGAAGAGTTAAACATGTGCATGTATGGCAATGTTCATTAAAGTGCTAAATAGATCATTACTATGGTGTTGACATATGCCATTACCCTTAAATACTCCAATTCAAATCTAATATCATACATCTCTCTTCCAAAAGTGAACATAGATATACAAGAAAGTAACACCGTGCATCCGTCCAGGGGATTTAATTTTTTTCACCACCATGGATGTGACCCCAAGGGGTTCCTTGTATGAGGCATTGGAGTAATGCACTGTGGCATCAGAGGGGGGAACTTGAATAAGATTTTGCCACAAAAAGAATGCAGATGGATTGTCCAACAGGGCACTATGACCCCAGTAGTTTTGCTCCATTTTTATGAGGAAATATGTTCCACCTGAGGAATAATATAATGTCTCTACCTGTTTGCGGTTTTTAATTAATTTTATTGTATTACTGTTTGAGTAATTAGATGACATGCTGGGAAGAGCCGTAACTTGGATACTAGGAAGAAAACAAATAGGATCATAAGAATAATGTGAGGAGATGATCATCTATACAGTGAAAAATATCCTTGAGAAGGAGAACATACATCCAAGATGTATATTATAACTTTGTTTACTATTGTATTTTATATAGAGAAACATCACAAATACATGCTTACTCTTTCTCAAATTTTTGTAATTCATGTTGTGGTATGTGGATATAAGTTGATAAGAAAGAAAAAATGTAGTCTAATATGTACTACTTGAGGATTAGGTTGATTTAAGTCATGTAACTCATTTTAGAATAAGGCATAAGCCTATTATTTGGGGTGATATAAGATATGGGAATTTAGGGATGTGTTCAATCCCTTGCGAAATGGGAGGGCACATTAATATAAATTGCACTTTATTGCACTGTGCACATTTTGGTAAGATACTGTATATATTGGGGCTGTTACAATAATAGTAAATAAGATATTAGATACTTTATAAATAGTAAAATTAGAAATATTTTTTACTGTTAGATGCTCTATTGTAAAATACATGGTAGTTTTCTGTCACTGAGGAGGGTGAGCTCAGTATGCGGTTGTGGGGCCTTATTGAATCCCCTGGACCGGATGCACGGTGTCACCTTCTTGTATATCTATGTTCACTTTCGGAGGAGAGATGTATGATATTAGATTTGAATTGGAGTATTTAAGGGTAATGGCATATGATAACACCATAGTAATGATTTATTTGGCAAAACGAAAGAGGGAAATGCCTTAGAAGGAAAATGCCTTCAAAGGCTTGAGAAAGCGTGTTTGCACGCGAAACGGCCCGTCGCCTTGGCGAGGCAGCTCCTCATTCTGCTCTGCACCTCTACAACAATAATAAAGAAAGCATTTTCACATCATTCCGGTGAGTGCCGCATTTCCCTCTTTTGTTTTGCCTCATCTGTCTGCATATATTGGACGTGCACCCTGGACTGCTTTGTTTTCCCTAATGCCCAGTCTCCTGCCTTTGGTCTGGTACTTTTGGTGTACATTTATGTATTCTGGTGTGAGCAGTGCCGGCTTCTGAACTTTCTTTCTCCTTTCCCTCCTGAATAGTAATGATTTATTTAGCACTTTAATGAACATTGCCATACATGCACATGTTTAATTTTTTTTTTTCTATCCACTTTCTTTTATTATTTTTCCCCTTTTTCCCCTATCTTGATTCACTTTTTCCTTTTCTCCCAAATATACTTCTCCCCTTTCCGTCCACTCACTGTGATATACAATATACCTACACAGGTGGACTGACGCAAGCACAGCAGAAAGCGTTGGGACGACGATGTTCGCCCACGTCGCCTTTGGTCGCACAGCACATGACCGGGTATCCGTTGCCAGAAGCATGACCTAATAATACTGCAAAATGCACCTCGCAAATGTCGGGAATGGATTAACCCTAGATCTTTTCTACCATTTATTGCAATATATTCTGACAAAGACCGAAGGCTCTCATGGCAACCGATCATCGCACCCCAATGATGTCCCAGGGAGTGACAATTGTAACAAAGATGGCGACTCCCATTTGTCTTTTAAATGCTGCTGGTGGCCCCACCGGTGACATTGGAAGAGTTAATACACTGATCACAGTATAAGTGGGGGTGTTTGCTGCAAACCATACCCCTGCATGAGCCCTCTTTATACAGCCTCAGCACCTCTGCTCTGTGCCATACATGTATGGCTCAGAGCGTGAAGAGGTTAAATACTGTGGGTGAAGTCACGTGTTGCACGCTGCCATTTTGTGGAAGGTTATCACTCCCAATGATGTCATTGGTGAGTAATGATCCACCACACACAAAATGGCTGCACCTTGAGCCATCAGCAAGTTAGTTGATGGTTAATGCCTGCGATCACAGGAATTAATAGTGTTGGGGGGTGGGTTGAGTGAAACCTGATCCCATGATTCTAATCAACTTTGCAGTTTAGATCCCCTCAACACCGGTTACAATGAAGATGGACGGTGGAGAGCAAGGCATCTAAGAGCTGATTTACTATACCTATTGTCCAGCTTTAACACAAGTAAATATATCTATTATAGTCTAAAAATAACAGCCTGCATCCAGGTATTGGATTTATTGCACATTATAGTAACCTATAAGTGCCCATTCTGTCACAATATGATGAGCTGTTGCTTTAATCCCTTCTCTAACCTTTCCTTGTTCATAATGTTCTTGACACCTACTATAACTAATCTCTCCTGTTGCCATCAATTCAGCTCCCAACAACTCCTGCATAGTGGTGCTGTGCTATTTTTCAATTTCTTGCCGGCTTAAGATATTTATTGTGCATTCCTTTGTTCAATCGGGTTACCTAAAAGAAGTGTACATTTTTTTGAGCTTTCATTACATAAATCTATATGAAATAACAACTATATTTATTCAAACACTTGCTTCACATGGCCCATGCATACTTCTTATTCATGATTTATTGTATCATTTTTTTCTTTTTTGCTTTCCCATCACTTTTCCTTTCACTGTTTGTAAATTTTTCTGCAGAATTATCTGCAATAGAAATTTAATTTAGTTCCCTTGATTCTTTTGAGGGTCATTTATCTGTAAGCAAGAATAGTGTGTCAGTTTTGGGATTTCTTCAGCTTTTCTGCCTCTCTGTTAGTGGTTTTGGCATTTAGATAAATCTAACTTATAAAGTCTTGGTCGACAGCGATTCTTTTGCTTAACTCAACCCACTGGATTTCCTATGCCTGGAAGGGAATGATGTATTTTTTTTGCATTTGTTTGCAACTTTTTTGGTCCAATCCAAAGTAACTCAAGGGCCAAAATCTGGAAGTAGGCTAAATGCAATGATAAATAAGGCAACACAAAATTAAAACCTTATACTGACGATTTGGCCTAGATGCAACCTGCATCCATGGAGAGGCAGGTGCCAAGGGGAACATATATCGGCAAGTTTTTATGAACAATTTTAAGTAATTTTTCATTATCATTCTGCAGTAGTGAAGACTATTCACAAATGAAATATCCATCTCAATGTCAGGTCATGAAATGCTCAGAAGATTGTAAGAACTGCATCTTAGGGTCCACTTAACTCAGTTAGCATATAAGATGTTCTAGTTCATTATAGTAAAATTAGAAAAAAGATTTAACAAGCATGGCATGCTTATAATGATGGCCAGAGAAAGCTGCTTCTTACTAAAGCAAGAACAATGCTCACTTTGTAAGTGTTCCCTATGTACAAGTGGTTGGGTCCTTGTGTATTACCTTCTTGTTGCTGCACAGGGGTTGTTATAATTTTTTTGAAAAAATATTTTTTATCTTGTGGCAATGTGTTCTGTCCTCTATTGTAGTCCTTACTTATTTTTTGAAAAGTTTGCCATGATTTTAAAGCAATTGATTATATATATTTTTGTAGATGAACAAAAAAAAAAGAACACAACAGCATGGCATAAATGGGTCTTCCAACTATTAGATATTGATGCTTGCTATATCTGTAGGATATGTAATTAATATCAGATTGGCTAAACAGATGTGGAGTATTTTTGTTGTGACCTACACTGCAGCTAAGCTTCTACTGAAGCGAATTGGAGTTTATCTTTACTCCCTAGCACTGGCCTCTTTACAGAGAATTGAGCTGAACTTCCACTGTAAAAATGTGTTACCTTTAAGGGGTTGTGCTGCATAAAAAAATAAACATGTGCTTACCTCCACGGTCCCTCCCAGTGTTCCATGCAGCGGTTTCTCCATGCCGTCTACTTGCTTGTTCACCATGTCCCAGCACCTGATAAAGCACTGGCACAATGGTCGGGTGGGGTTTCCCGGGAGCCAAGAAGCTGTCCTAGCTTTCAACCAAAATGTATTATCTCTTTAAACATAATTCTCTCTTCATGTTGTAGTGCTTTAAATAATTTAAATATGTAGGCAAAAAATATAAGGTCAGATGTATGAATATCTATATACTAATGCAATATACAATAAAAATAACTCAAAACCTATAATAAACTACTGAAGAGGGTAGTCAAATCCAGAAGTTGTAGGGCTAATTTAGTATGCCATAATGACCTCCCAAAACATATACACCATTAAAGCCCAAGGCTAGAAAACAATACATATAAACCGATTATATCTTCCTAAAACAGGAAGAAAGGCCTAGGACAAAAAACACGTATTGCAATATATAATCAAGTAAATTTTTATTAATTCAATGTATGAACAATATAAAACTAATTTTAAAATTATGCAGCCACAAATGATGGTAAGCAGACAAAGGAGTGACACCACTTGGACATATAAGGGAAAGGCCAATATGTTTACATCTTTCTAGGGTCAGATAAACTGACTAAGCACATATCATTATAAACTTTAGACCTATATATATACAATTACATTGCACTGATCCCTAAAACATTTGAAAGTAAACAGGGTATCTTACCCATGATCAGTTGGCGAATCCCAAGTCCAGGGTGACTCCAGCCCCGACGCGCGTTTCGACTCAAATGAGTCTTCGTCTGGGGGTCAGACGAAGACTCATTTGAGTCGAAACGCGCGTCGGGGCTGGAGTCACCCTGGACTTGGGATTCGCCAACTGATCATGGGTAAGATACCCTGTTTACTTTCAAATGTTTTAGGGATCAGTGCAATGTAATTGTATATATATAGGTCTAAAGTTTATAATGATATGTGCTTAGTCAGTTTATCTGACCCTAGAAAGATGTAAACATATTGGCCTTTCCCTTATATGTCCAAGTGGTGTCACTCCTTTGTCTGCTTACCATCATTTGTGGCTGCATAATTTTAAAATTAGTTTTATATTGTTCATACATTGAATTAATAAAAATTTACTTGATTATATATTGCAATACGTGTTTTTTGTCCTAGGCCTTTCTTCCTGTTTTAGGAAGATATAATCGGTTAATAAAAATAACTCTCGGATGTGAATTATTTTAAAGCTTCACTGGATTTCAAATGCTGTGTGCATTTATAGCATGACATTATTACATTATTGGCAATTTTTCTGGTTTTTAAAGAATGTACAGTACCTATTGGTATATTGTATTATGTTCCCATCCCAAAGCGGAATGTGTTTCTATAGTTGTAGAAGGTTCTATATATATATATATATACACACATTTTTTAAAAATTATTATTATTAAATAAATTATTATTTTATTATTTTATATTAACCAGTCATACTAATTAAGGAGCCCACCCTTAAAGGAATGATATTCTATTAAACATCCCCCTGCACATATAATTCCTACCCCTTTCTGTTCTGCAGCTTAACAGGAAGCATGTGCAGGAGGCATGCAGGGGAAGTGTTTACAAGAGAACAGAGGAGGAAGGAGGATCTGTAGTTTGACTGAGGGCAGTTCAGGAACACCCAGCTGATTCAATTCACAGGATTACAATGCAGAGAAGGGGTTAATTTAATAATTGCCAGGAGCAGCTGACTAAATTCACTATCATCATGCAGAGCAACACTACAATAAATAAGGTATGACCTTTGGGGGACTATATGTTTGTGACAGGTTCCCTATACTGCTTGCCAACCAGGCCCTATTTTTTTAAAGACTTTTGATGTCTTACCATTTTGATGACTGTACGGCCTTTTGATCACTTTTTATTGATTTTTTTATATTTTACAAAATGGAAAAAAAGTGGGACGCAGAGACACCTAAATGGCAAATCGCACATTGTAATAGAAGAGTAAAAACAAGACAGCCTTGAGTCTTCGTATGACCGGAGGCTGTCATAGCGACGGAACGCAGCTCCCCGATGACATCACAGGGAGATACATTCTAAGTCAACATGGCTGCTGCCGCCGGCTATTTAATACCACCGCCAGCGGTTGACACCCGTGATCGGTGCTAGCAATATGCAGCAATCGCTCACTGGCTGTGGAGAGGGCGCTGCCTGTGAGCCCTCTCCAAACACCCATAACCGACACATTAAGGGGTTAAGGTTTACAATGAGCATGAGAGCTTCAGATTTGGAACATAAAGCATTGAAGGAAGGTGGCCTTGTCTGATGAATCACATTTATATCAAGCTAATAAGCCTTGATTCCTGACATTCATGTAGATTTTATATTCACACTTCAAATATTTGGAAGCCAAGTACTGCCATCCTTCCATCAAGGAAGCAATATTCACTAAAGGCAAAAGGCGGGGCAAGGCTGGCAGCAGAGTCGGCTGGCACAGGGCATACCAGTCCCAAGTCTGTGCACAAGCTACAGCGATTGGAATTTCAAAGGTAAAAGTTTGCATGCTGCAGAATTCCTGGCATTAAGGTAAATTCCAGTGCTCATGAGTGGGTGTATAATAATAACCTCCAAAATTTGGGAATTGCATCACATTCCTGAAATAGAGTTCAATGTGTGGACTTTAGCCTAAATTCCACAGATCCAAATCTAAAGAAGCATCGGACGGATTTTCTGGAAAAAAAAAACTGCAATTCCAGAAGATCTCACTGTACAGGACACAGTATATGCTTGATATTTTTGGTGCCAGTTATCACATGACAGTTTTAAGGCCCATGCCTCAATAATTCGGACCTGTTAGTGATGTGAGGGGGAATTACAATATTAACTATGTTTTCATATCATGACTGGTTGGTGTATGTGTCTTATTCTATACATCTCTCATGATAGCTACTGTATGTGTTACTCAAAAGAAGAAAAAGTAACACATAATGCTTTTGTAGCACGATCCCTGAAATTGATGTCTTTTACCTTTCTTAACATAGAAACACATTCTTTTGATGCATATAGCTAGGAAAAGCTATCTGCTCTGAACTGTGTGAAGATAAGTGGATAAAACATAAATAATGAAAATGCCATACATTTTTAACTACATCATATATTTTGAAGTATTCTTGAAACACACTGTCCATTGTTCTGCTGCTCAAGAAGTAAGTGATGTACCCTAAGGATGCTCAAGTTTTACAAATGTTCAGAGTGTGCTGGTCTGATCCAATCTTGAACTGTACAGGGTTTTGATAATGTTCAATTTGTAATGTTTAACACAATTTCATATTATATTGGAAAAATATGAGTGTTTTTCTACAGGTTGCTGCTGCTTTTCTTTAACTTGCTAAAGAGTTATCAAGATATCTCTATTGTTTATGCTATTTAAAAGAAATGTACAAATATTGGGAATATGCTGAACATGGAAAGTTGTAGTTTAGCATCTGTGCAGGTGACATCACAACATGCAAAGATAGAGATGAAAGACACAGGGGAGGAGATTTATCAAAAGTGTCTGTCGTGAATTGCTCTGGCAGACTCCAGGTAGAAGTGCAGGAAGCAGGGACACACGCAGGTTGTAGTCCAAATTAAGTGTTTTATTCACGCTCTTCAGTCCATAACATAAATTTAAAAAAATAAACATGAACATAAATTCAGCCTCAACAAATCCTACTCGTGTGAGTACTGTCTGATACAATAGCATGTCCTTATTCATACGTGCACCTGGCTGCCAGGCACATGCTCTTTGCCAGCAGTATATCAGGAGTCACTCAGTTATCTTAGCTGTATGGACACATTCAGCTCTCCAGGTAGTGCATCACCTACTGCTTCTGGCCTGCAGTCTTAATCAGGCTCTAACGAGGCCTGTGACCCGCACCTGTGGTTAATACAAAAATCCCGAACCAAAGCCCAGATGGAGTAGGAGTCCCACTACCAGCCTACCCCTACTGCATAATAAGCAGGCCCAGTACGGACATTACAAGGTGTCTATGCTAGCTAGGCCAACATAGACCAAACAGTCTTCTCCTGCTTACCACATGTCTGCATTAACCCTTAGGTTACTCCAGTCAATCCCAGGGCTTTTACCACACACCCTTCATCTGCCGGTATGACAGATAGTGGTTCTCCCAAATATCACCTCTCACTTTCTCACATGTCCTAGAGTACAACAGTTAGAGTTAGACTACATAGGGGCACTTGTATCATAGTTTTTTGGCCGCCCATATTTCAAGTTTCCTGAAGTTGGCCTACTTAATCATTGCAATGCATCTTAACTTTTTTCCCTTTGTGATAATTGTGATGAGTTGCCTTTTTAGTCTTACCTTTGAGACTTTTTGTGGTATAGGACTTTTTAGTCCCAAATAGTAGTTTACCAAAAGTAAGTCTGGGTCTAGCATGCTCTGTTTTACAACTTATTAGGCTCAAGAAGGGGACAATTCCAAGCCCAAAGTGGCACATGTTAAACAAACATCTGGGTTACAAAGATATCCTTGAGGCAGCTAACTTTAGTACACTGATTGATTCTGCACCGAAAAAGTTGCAAAAAAGAAAAAGGAAGCTATAGGACTATATCAACCATAGTCTTATATTGCATGAGATTTATCATTGTGTCTAAATCTGTATAAGTCGGCAAAAGCAACTTAAAGGAAATCTGACATGAAAATCAGGCATTATAAACTGGGAATGCTTACGCCTAGGTCCAGGCACTATGAAATGGTAAACTTCTTATATTTGTTATCCATGACCTCATTCCTTCTAAAATCAACTTAGGGTATGTTACCAGTCTTCTGTGCTGTAGCTTCACAAGCTTTTAGACTGTGCAAGCTGCATCACTCACCCTTCCCCAGCTACCTCAGCTCCTTCAGAGTGTCAACAAATTTTTTTCTTATATTTTCAGATTTGTGGGAAACTTTCGATTTCTGTGATTGTAATGCTCGCAAAATAGTGTTAACAAGTTACTCCTTAATGACTACGGCTGACCTTTTTTTGGTGTTTATTATGGTGCTTATGGCAGTGTGTCATGTTTATTGTATCCAAAGCCTAATTAATGTAATAAAACCTTCAGCTCAGGTTTCAGCACAATTCTGTGCTAAATTATTATATGAAGCACATTGGGGGAAATACAATGACTGTCGCACCAAGCACCCAGTCATCATAGATTTCCCCGTTTTTATGGTGACAGCAATATTACAAAAATAAAAATATAGGTAGATTTGTAGTTTTTTTTTTAATTCCTCCTCTGAAAACAAATACATACAAGTTTCCACCAAAATAGTACTGTATATACTTGTGCTGAAAAGCCCTAATTCAGCTTATACTCAATTCTATTTGAAAATTAGCACTGTACTCACCTTTCCGATGCCGCCACAGGTCCTCTTCTTGTTTCCGATGCTCTGGTGCCTCTTCGGGTCCTTTGTCTCCTCTTCGCGTTGTTCGGCTCACCTTTGTCTCCTCTTCTGGTCATTCTGGTTCCCTCACGATGCCGGCGGCTCACAAACAATGACGTTGGCGAGCAGCTGATATCTTTGTGTGTGCCGAACCATGCGTGAGGATCTGAAGAGGAACCGAACGACCAAAGAAGAGCTGAAGAGGGATATCTATATGCTGCATGGGCTGGGAGGCTATATACTGCAGAGGCTGACAGGCTATATACTGGGGGAAGGCTGGCTATATACTACAGGGGCTTTTAGGCTATATACTAGGGGGACAGGGACTGGCAGGCTATATACTGTGGGCAGGAGCTGGTAGGCTATATACTAGGGGGCAGTGGCTGGGAGGCTATATACTGCGGGATACTGGCTTTATACTGGCTGGAGGCTGTGACCAATGCATTTCTTATCCTAGGCTTATACTCGAGTCAATAAGTTTTTCCAAATTTTTGTGTTAAAATTATGTACCTGGGCCTAAATTCAGTTCGGCTTATACTTGAGTATATACAGTACTTAAAAGAAATCTCATTTCACCAAAATGAAGAAAAATCAAAACAGATTTGAGAATTTATACAGGGCTAAAATGGAATTAACACAGATACAAAGTATACATTGTAAAAAACATTCTGGTAAAGTGGAGACCATTAACACAGCAAGAAAGTATTAAACATTAGTCCTACCAGACATATGAAAAATGCATAGGTTAACTCTAGTACTCCCGATAACATGATTAGCAAGCAAGTAAATAACAGTATTGTAGAAATTGTTAACAAATCTTTACAAAATTAATGTTTTAAGACCAGACTGCTTATTTTCGATTTTTAAACATTATACAAGTCACATTTTTCTATTGAGAAAAATTACATAAAATTAAAAAATGTGACATAGAAAACTGTTCTGGCCAAGGGAATGCCATGATTAAATTTATTAAGAGTTGCCATTGGCAAAGGACTGGGTTTCTAACACATGCAATCATTAACTTGGACTAAGGAGATTAGAAAAATGTCAAAGCCTGCAGCAAAAAATATCTAGTCAATTTAATCAACTACATTAAGTTAAAATGGCATATCTCGTCTTTGTGACTAATGCACAACTGAATTTATTCCAAGATGGTAAAACATCCATAAGATTTATAGTATTGATGTACCTATCTATGAAAATACTTAAATAGGTTACAATACAAAGTTTACTTCACAAAACACATTTTGTAGAGATGTGCTAGGAGTAATAAAAATTAGAAACGTGTATGCTCTGTAATAATTTCATGTGTTTTACACCTTTACAATAAATTTCAGACAGAAAATAGTTCTGACTTCCTGAAAATAATTATTAACAACTCTAATTGTGATACATGCAATAAATTAGTGTTGATGTTCTCTTATTGTTGACCAAATTATAGCATGCAATATGTCAGAAATGAAGTCTCTAAGACAAATGTGAGTAGAATGACTCCTACAATGATGATAGATGGTATTACTGTGAAACAAGCTGTTGTTACTTTGCCCTTGTGCTGAAATAATAAGTGCAGTGCTGCATGTCCCATTTTTTTAATGAGCATCAGACAGAGCCCTTGTGCTTCCTTACTTGTGTTAACTTATAAGTTAAAGCTGGTGGCTTGAGGAGTTTTCACCTAAATATTGTAGTATGAAAGGGATCTACAGTGAAGAACTAGTCAGTATCTTCCCCTCATTCCCACAGTGCATGTGGGCTACTAATTATCGAGTAAGTGAAGTTACATGTGGAGCTATCTGCTGTTTCCCAGAATCAAGCTGTGATTTTGGTCGCAACTACTGTTCAAAAATAATCTTCTCAGTGATTGCCGGTTTCTGTACCTTTTTAAACACAATACTAAAGATTATTTTATTTCTTTTGTAAAAAAAAATGTACCGTAGCACGGTGGGCACGCGGCAGTGCTGGGGAGAGGAGGAGGGGGAGAGTGCCGCTCACCCTGCCCCTCTCCATAGGAATATATGGTGCGCGGCACCGTATTCCAGAGAAAGATAGGACATATCCTATCTTTCTACGGGCTATGGAGTGGTACGGTGCCACGCGTGTGCTGCATCGTACCGCTTCCGTTGGGCGCTGTGCACCCATTGCCATCTATGGGGGATGTATATCGGCCGTATATGTAGGTCCCCCATATGGCAGTGTAAATGTAGCCTTAAACTTGTATGTCTTTGGATTTCCTTTACCATAGACATCTAAATATATGGCCAAATGTATGGGGACAGTCCTGAGTTAGGTTACTTTTTAAGATAACTCTTGGTCACACACATTGGTCCACATTTATTAAATTGCTTGCACATGTATTTGCACCTGTGTCTGCGCCAGTATTGTGTCATGGCTGCATTATGTCTGCCACGCCACAAAATTTTGCACATAAAGGCGGTGTTTTGATGCCGATTCAGCACTTTTTTTGATAAATGTGGGCCATTGGTAATGGGGATATTAAATAGTTTATGGATGCATACTATAGCAGTATAACAGGGAAATGCCCATTCACTTACAATATAGCACATTGGATAATAAATACATTTCCAATGTGACCTTTGAAGTTACACCTACTGTTATGTCTCCAGACCACACAGGGCCGAGAGGCAGGCAATGGTTAAATCACTGCTTGGTGTTGCTCACCTGCTTTTTAGCACATTGTTTAAGTGGTATGTTACAACTCCCACTCTGCTGGAGGTTGCCAGTAAGTTTTGGTTCTGTCTTCTAGAATGTGCATACTGCTAGACCCGAACTCCTACTTGCAGACATCGGCTTTGTTTCTTGACTTCTGGGCAACATGCAGACATATTTTTGTAATTTCACTTTAGACTTGGGTTATTCTCTTGTTGGTGATTTTATCTAGTAATCTCATGTTTTTAACTATTTTTTTTTTCCTCTGTTACCTTCCCTTTCACCTTACTTAGTGTAGCCATTGGTCCCCAGTTTGGTGGTTGTCATTTAGGGCAGTCACCAAGTTGGCAGGGATCTGGGATAGTTTGGAGGGTTTCGTTTTAGGGCTCACTAATTATTTCCCCTTCTGCCCTGACAGTTAAGATCCTTATATGTTAAACATATATCTGACATAGCAGCTCATTCTCTTCAGAATACTATACTAATATTTTATTATATAGTATAATATATGTGCCCCCCACTAGATAGGTGGTCACATCACATGCCCGCAAGTAGATAGATAGCCACAGCAAAAGAAATTAAAACACCTACCTGCGCTCCCTTCATCTGGCTCCCTTTCGCTCCTGCGCTCTTCACGCTTCTCATTGCTAAGACAGCAGTGCCTGAGTTTTAGTTAGGAGTGGACGCGGGTGTGCACTCCTCTCTATGCCAAGCAGCAACGGTACCTAGGTTGCACAAAGGACTGCCTGTATCCAGTGAATAACACAGATTCCTACTGAGGGTGGTGGGGGAGGAATATTGCAGCTCAGGCCCATCTAGTTGCCGGTCCCAGGACTACAGTACTCCTTTTCCCCCTATGATGGTAGCCCTGCATACAGCAGTCAATGCAGTCAATGCAGTCACTGAATTTCTAACTTCAAACTGTCTAATACAGCAGTCACTGCATTTCTAACTTCAGACTGTCTAATACAGCAGTCACTGAATT
Source organism: Engystomops pustulosus (assembly GCF_040894005.1). Taxonomy (NCBI): domain Eukaryota; kingdom Metazoa; phylum Chordata; class Amphibia; order Anura; family Leptodactylidae; genus Engystomops; species Engystomops pustulosus. Next base: position 99,570,504 of record NC_092412.1, on the reverse strand, counting down.
TGAAATCTCAAACCGTCAAAAACAGCAGTCTCTGCATTTCTTATATAAAACCGTATGAGACCACAGCATTTAACAGGTTAAACACCCACAATCAGAGTTCATTATGACCCTGGGTGTTGCACTGGGTTGTCAGTTGGTAGTTACAGCTGAAACCATGTGTATACTAATTCCAGCTCGGCTCCGATGATGAGCTGAACTGGCATCAGCTCAGCAACGAATATATCTGTCAATGAGCGTCAATCAGCAGAGTTCAGTGACGGATATACCCATTATTGTTCATTATGAAGTTAATCAGTAATATCAGACAGCAGTAATCAATTTCAGATTGTAATAAGGGTTTGGTTTGTTGTGAATGGACAGGTTTTCTTTCATTTGTAGTCACAGTAAATCACAGTGAAATGAACCCCCATTATATTCAAAATACTATATACTTCCCCCAGCAACCCTTTTACTTGTCTGAAGGAAATGCTTTATTTTGTACTTATACAGTACCTGGAGGTTACGGGAATATTCATTACTCAGAGTGCTCAGTAATAAATGAATTTATATTGTCAGAATTTACAGTTTTAAAATAGAGCATCCATCAAGGTTTACATTAGGCTTGTTTCACATTTAAGATAGCTATTAATGATACATCAGCTATAATATATCACTTTGGCTGAACTCTCTACTTAAGCTGGATAATTTTAACAGCTAGAATTTAGCTAATATTTGGAAGAGAAATTTCATAAAATATACTTAAGAGTGTCCATGGGGACAGGGCATGCTCTTACCGGACCATGAATTTTTTTTATACACGTGCAGTAACTTCAGTAAATTCAATACCACCTGGGCTGTTTACTGTTTGTTGTAAGCAATGCCCCTTGTCCATATTAAACAAGTACAACAGGCTATTTGGTGTTATTCAGAGATTTAAATAGTCAGTTTTATCTCACTGTATGGGGGCATTTATCTTTAGTCAGGACATTTGTGTATGGCTTTTTTTGTAGGCATGCACAAATACAAAATATACCATAAATATAAATACAGAGACACCCTGTAAGTAATTCAAAATATACCAATTATATAATAAATTCAATACATCCTTAGGAAAGGAATTAAAAAAATTTTCTTGGTGATTATTTAACATAAATTGATTCAAGTGATTCAATTAAAATTATAATACATTGTAAATTTATAATTCTAAATTCTAATGCAAAATGCTTTTGTTACACGTTGTGAACTTTTTGCTCACTAATACCTTAACCTTCATATAGTATAAACAGGAATAATAAGAAAGAAATCTGAGGGCATATATTGTGTAGTACTGTATATCTAAATTTATGAGAATCAGAAAAAGAATAGTGTTTTAGGTGTGTGCTCAATTTCGTCAGGTTGTGAGACTGTCACAACCATACTTCAAGCCAAGGCAGTATCTGAGGGGATAGCTCCTAATCGCAGTTACCGTAAGCACAGTGCCACTACCACGTGTCCGGGGGCTCACCCATGCCCCTTATGTACCCATGCCACTCACCTGTACACATTCATGTCCCGCACAGCGGCTCGTGAAGATTTAAAGGGCCAGCGCACCACTGATTCGTGCTGGCCATTTCCAGGAAATTGTTAAAAGCTGGCCTCTCCCAGCATTCCCTGCTGGATCTTCATGCTTATGCCATTGAGAAAGCTTGTATCCCTGCCCTATGCCTGTGTTTGGATTGCCTGTTGTGACCCCAGTTCTGTACTTGACTTTGATCCTGTTCCGCCTGCCCTAACATCCTGCTTCTATTCCTGACGTTGATCCTGTGCTGCCTGTCTCGACCTCCTGCCTGTCCCTGACAACGATTTTGCCTGTCGTCTTTGTACCTGGTGTTACCATGCTCCAGCAAATCCCACTTAGATTCTTGTCCCGGGTGTCGGCTTACGTCATCGTCCGCAGTGGTCCAGTGGGTCCACTACCCCTGGAGCCTGACACACAGAATTTAAGTCTAGGAGACACAGCCTGTTTAAAAATATTCCTCTTCTTTGTGCAACTCGGGTTATTACTGCTTAAGATCAGTTAAAACACAGGTTAACTGCACATAGATTAACCCAATCGCATAATAAATTTTACAATTGTCTCAATCTATATGATCATATTTAACCAGTGTTTTAGCAACAAGCTGTGTCTCCTGGTCTTTCACTCTCTGCTAATACCATAGCATGAAAAAATAAATAGTTCAATAATAACTAACACATAAACTTTCCATTATGATTTAAATCTTCCATGTATCTATTATTTAATACAAAGATACAAAAAGCCTCACTGTTCATCTATAAATGTCTTATCTACATCTTGAGGTGGCCTTTGAATATTTTATATAGCTAAAGCGGAGAACTAGTTTATATTACTATTATTTATGGAAAAAATAGCTGGGAGGCACCAGACAGACTTATGTGATATGAATTCCTGTGTTGTTTTATAGAGATAATTTTAACATCTCTATTGAGAATCCAATTTGGATAGTCTCTCTTTATAAATCAATCACATGGCTTGTTCTCTAGATCTCTAATCATCTAAACTACTATTACATTTTTTCCCCTTTGGTTCCCCACCACTGACAGATCTCATAGTATGTTATGGCTTCTGGCATGTAAGATGGCTTTGGCAGCTGTGGGTTTAGTCGACATACTCATGAAAAGGGTTGCCCTCAGCAAGATTGTAGGACCCTTTCTTCAGGACATTACCAAGTGGGCCAAAGAGGAGGAATGTTTTGGTCATGAGACACACAAAAATTTTCCATAATGTATTCCTTCAATACTAACAAAATGCTTATTTATTCAATTCATATTATGTTGTGGAGCAATCAATTTAATTTGGTGGTAAATTGAAATGTTTAAAGAAATCACATTGCAATCAATCAGTTATAGTCGTTCTGCCATATTGGGGGTCATTTACTAATGGCCCGATTCGCGTTTTCCCGACGTGTTACCCGAATATTTGTGATTTGCGACGATTTTCCCTGTATTGTCCCGGGATTTTGGCGCACGTGATCGGATTTTGCCCATCGGTGGTGGCATGCAAGCGACGGAAATGGGGGGGCATGGCCGAACGAAAACCCTACAGATTCGGAAAAAACGCTGCATTTAAAAAACAAAAAGTGTCGCGGAGCTTGCACTTACCTTCACCAGGAATAGGCCGGTGCATTTCAGCAGACTTCAGCTCAGCAGCGCCACCTGGAGGACGTCGGAGGAATCCCGGCCGAATCCACCGCAGAGAACGCGCCGCTGGATCGCGAATGGACCGGGTAAGTAAATCTGCCCCATTGTCTCAAACAAAACCCATAAAACATCACTGAAGACCTGTAAATACCCCAAAATCCCAATACAAGAAAAGGCAGTAGACTGTCCAACCATTCATGCAGCCTTTTCCTTATCGACCCTCTGCTCCAGACAATAGGTCTCATTGGTGGAGTACAAATATCTTTGGTAGTTTTCAGTAGAGCATGCTCGATGGTTATGGCAGCGTTCTGTATATTGATGTATTCCAAGATAAGCCAACTAAATGTACACTATCCTCTAGAAGATTACTTAATTTTGTATGAAACAAAATGGTTGGATTACCTCACATTTTACATTATGTAGAAGTAACAGAAAGCCTGCTGCAATTCATTGCTTATACAATTCCTTAGCTTTTTTATAATACGATAGTTAAAATGTGTGGTTCAAACTCATAACCAATCATAGGTGGATTCAAGCTAACCTTTCTGCAATATTTTTACTTTATTACTAATTACTTGTTTTTATTCTTTAGTGTAGACATGGGTGTAGAAAGAGAACATTGCCACCAACCCATAAATAAACCCGGTTATAGAAATAGTCAATCTTTCAGTCAATCTTCTACATTAAATTTATTTCCATTGGTTTTACCGATGTCTTCTAAGGTTGCAATCATATTATTTTCTGTTGTATTATGTGCTACTTTTTACCAATTGCTCATAATTCTTCATTGCAAAATCTCTATGAAAAGAAACATGTTATTAATCAATTTGCTGTTTTTGTATTTTTTTTTACTCTTATCTGGCTTGTGGGAATTGTTTGTTCAGTAGTTTACTTTTATATTATAAATGTGTCCATCCAATAGGTTTTCCTTGGAAACTAGACGGTCAACACCTCATCACACAATATCATATAGATGGAGAAGTTCAGCACTTATAATGCACAGTATACAATATGGAGGATCACATCAACAATAATAGTAATGAAAAGAATAGCAATGATCTCACCCATGTGAATGAAACAGGAGCCAAAGTGATGACCCGGTAAACAGGGTTGTAGCTGCCATAGGAGGTCCCAGACCAGAAGTAGATGGAAGAACTGCATCTAAGTCTCCCTGTAGCTATTCTTTCCCTTCTCTCAACCAACCTACTACCTAAGTCAGAAAGGGGGTTGTCCTCGCATGGTAGTGAGTGCTGCTTATGTGATGCCGCGTCATTGTTCGACTTTGGTCATGTGATGATGTTGTCACATCCGGCAATGGTCAACTGATTCGCGCAACTTGTGGCGCGATTCAGAAGGCAGCATTGCATGAGGTAAGCCATGCGCATGTGCCTATTTGTCCCTCCTTACAGACAAGCCACGTCACAGCTAAGGGCGTAGCATAACTGTGATTGCGGAGTAACGTTATTTCCGCTGGTAAATGGTGATTCGAGCTCTTACCCTGAGTTACCACCATTGTTGCCGCCCATCTGGGCTACTATCGTCTGACTAGCGTCAGATTGCGACGTGACCCTAGATATGGGCAGATGATTAAACATACCTCCCAACATTTGTGAAAGGGAAAGAGGGACAAAATGGCGGCATGCGTAGTGACACCCCCAATCACTCCCTGGCCACGCCCCAAATTTTAGCCATATTATAATAATGAAAATCATCTCAATTAAAAAAAAAAAAATTATCCTCATTGGGATTTGAACCCAGAACCTGCAGTGTCCATGTACAATAATGACACAGTGCCCCAACCAACTGAGCTACAATCTCAGCAATTAACAAGGTGGAGAATTTTGGTAACTAAGAACTATGACTATTGTTACACTGTGACACAGATTTAATGCCTTGGTATATAGGGAGGGATCTTCTCAGAGATTATTGTAATTATGGAGATTATTATTATTATGGAGATGATTATTATTATTATTATTGAGATGATTATTATTATTTTTACTATTATTAATAATCATCTCCATAATAATAAAATTTATAATAATAATAATAATTATAATAATAGTCTCAATAATTACAATAATAATCTCTGAGAAGATCCCTCTCTTTATATCAATGCATTAGTCTGTGTCACAGTGTAAATGGCAGATAACATGTCTTAGTTACCAGAAATCCTCAGCTCTGTATCACTGGGCTTATAGCTCAGTTAGTTAAGCTCCTGTCTATGGTGCACAAGGTCCCAGGTTCGAATCTCAGCCTGGGCAAAACTTTATGTAATTTAATTAAATAAATAGCTTGTGTCTGGGGAAGCCCTGGAGACCATATATGGACAGATGCTGATCTGACCTGATGACGTGGTCCCTGCTCTCTCAGCTAAGCCAACACTTCTCTGAAAAGGACTCCCTGCCCGATGTCTGCTCTGGGGAACCCTAGGAGAAGCAGTGACCATATATGGACAGATGCTGATCTGAAGCTGATGACGTGCTCTCTGCTAAGCCCGACACTTCTCTGAAAAGGATTCCCTCCCGATGTCTGTAGAAGCCATTCAGTACTGTGAGTTCTGGCTTTCAAAGTATTTACTATGGGGACACAGCAGCGGGACCTGGGGGGAGAATCCGTGACAATCTCATAGCTGCCCGTGACGCGGGGCAGAGGTAAGAAAAACGGGAAAGTCCCGTCAAAATCGGGACGGTTGGGAGCTATGGATTAAAAAAAACATCTGGTATGGCCCCTACTAGTATACACCATTGTCTTTCTTTATGGACCAGTGTCCTTGGAGCGTCCAGCGTGATATCTTTGTTGCACTCTGCCATTTTTTTTCCCTGATGAAGGACCCTCCTTCTTGGTGGGTTTGGAAACGCTTTGGGAAGACATTTGCAGGCAGTCATAGGGATGTCTGAGTACATAGGGACTGCATGGGACTATCCTTGTTAGGACGGGATTTTTTGGAAGGAACAGGGAAAGAATAGCTACAGGGAGACTTAGATGCAGTGCTTCCATCTACTGGTCTCCTGGTCTCGACCTCCTATGGCAGCTACAACCCTGTGTACCGGTTCATCACTTTGGCTTCTGGTTCCTTCATATGGGTGAGATCATTCCTATTCTTTTCATTACTATTACTATTATTGTTGATGTGATCCTCCATATTGTATACTGTATGTTATAAGTGAACTTTTTTCCATCTGTATGATATTGTGAGATGGAGTGTGGTCCTGGTCTGTTATATTTAAGAGTTATTGCATATTAAAAGTTATATTTTATATTGCCTTTTTTCACCCTTCTTGGTGATCTAATCTTTAGAGATAATTTTTGAAGCAAACTGCTCAACGCTGGCGGCAGAACTGGCAATGAGACTTACTATATTATCAATGGAGTATGAGTTGTTTCTCAGTCAAATATCCTTGACTGCAGATCCACTTAAAAGGATTTTTCTACTTTACAGCATTGTGTACGAAAAGAGGAACAATACTGTATTTCAAGAAACATCTTTTCAATATGTTTTATTGACTTTCTGACAGGTCCTCAGAGAATTACTGTTATACATAGGAAGTCTTAAGAAATATTGGAAGAAATAAAAATAGAGCAATTATTCTATATTGTGTCCTGATTCTGTTCTCAAGTGGAGAAGCAGGCAACATATTACACTGCTAGCATCCTTTCCATTTGACAAAGCCACAGTCTTTGTCTATTTTAGTGAAATTTTTAATATTTGTACAGCTGGTGTATTTGCACTTTTGTCGTTGCACCACATAAATCAAATGGTGCATAACAGTTGATAAATTTGTGTGTCCCAAGTCTGCTTTGAAGAGTAGTCACTTTCTATGTCATCCTTTAGCTAGAGTGAATGTACAACAATTTCTCTACTTTTTAAAATGTCTTGCTGTGTAGAGGGTTACACACTGTTCATAATTGAAGTGTGTGGTCTAAACCTTTAAAAAATTACAAATATTGGCCCACATTTATCAAGCAATTTGTGTCTGTCTTCAGACATAAATTGCACATAAATACATGTGCAAACTGGTTGTGGTGCATGCCACAACAAAAAACTGTGCACAGAAAAGGGCATTCAACATAATTGTGGTGCATGCCCGTTAAACTGAGTGCCCCAGAAATACATACATCGAGTTGCTATAATAAATGTGGCGCAAAGTCCGACTGTGCATTGGAACTCCCCTTTAGTAGCAGAATTTAGTGGTGTGTCGGACATAGTTCAGCCACAAAAAAATACTAACGCAGATATTTCATAAATACATGTGTAAGCAGTTTGGACATTCTTTTCAGCGCAAAAAAATTTAATAAATGTGGCCCAATAACTGGAAATAGCATTGTGCAAAAATTAGAAGCTTCAAAAACATAGCTGTAAATCTAAAACCCTCCTTAAAACACAGTGGCAGGTTTACCTTGAAACAAATACATTGGCCTCAACATGCCTTAAGCAGAAGCAGCTGCAAAGATTACGCTTCATTAGGCAAAGGAAATTATTTTTTAAAAATGTACAGTTAATTCCATATGCTGCAACTAGATATTTATTCAAATGTTACTTGTAACTAAATTCCTAACATAATTTATAATTCTTTTCTACATCTTATTTATTGCATAATTTTATTTGGGTTATAGAAGAGGTCTCTCTTTCACAATGACCCATCCAAGATGACATTAAAAAGACACAAATGAAATAAATTGAAGACTCCCGTTGAGTTTCTGAAATACCAGTGCAAGTTTAGTAGTCATATGACACTTTTGAGAAGTTTAGCTACTATAAATCCATTATGTTAAACTATACAAAGTATTTTAGATGACATAGATGAAAGGAAAAGCACCTATTAAGTTTGCAATATATGCATATACAAGTAAACCTAGAAATTCTGATTAGAGATGGGCAAATCAATTCTAGCGAAGTGAAATTCGTTTAGAATTTCAAGAAAACATCGGTTCGGCACGAAACCAAAGTTTACGGTGATTCATGGGAACACATTTTTTCCCCCATTATAAGCAAAATGGCCGCAGGCACAACATGGGGCAGAGAACTCCGGGAAGAAGAAAGAAACACCCTCGATCACATGTGCAGACATGTAAGCCAATCAGCGACTGGCAGGTTTATGTGATAAAAACAAATGGCCATTTGCATGTGCTGTCTCTAGCATCTAGCTGCTGGTACTCAGTAGCTGATGGAGTGATTTTTCCTCAAAGTCCATGGTGTCCATTTTGGGGGATCTGTATACATGAATTTCAATTCTTTTTTTGTTGCTAAAGTAGATATCAAGAAATCTGTGTCAAATCCACATAGTTGATTTGGCACAGAGTGGATTTGTCACCACCAGAATTTGTCAATGTGCCACTCTCTGGCCTCATGCTGCTGCTGCCCCCACTTCCACACTTTGTCATTGTGCTACTCTGTGGCCTACCACGTTGCTGCCGCCTCCAGAATTTGACATTGCGCCTCTCTCTTATCTCCTGCTGCTGCTGCCACCTCCACACTCCATCATTGTGCAACATTGTGGCCTACCATGTTGCCACCACCAGAATTTATCATTGTGCCACTCTGACCTCATGGTGCTGCCACCACCTCCGCACTCTGTCATTGTGCCACACTGTGGCCTACCATTTTGCTGCCACCACCAGAAATTGCCATTGTGCCACTCTCTGACCTTATGCTGCTGTTGCCACCTCCATACTCTGTCATTCTGCCGCTCTGTGGCCTATGATGTTGCTGCCACCTCCATAATTTGTCATTGTGCCACTCTGCGGTCTACTCATGCTGCTGCCAACTGACCGCTGTGATTTCCATAATGCTGTTTTCAAACTACACCACTCTATGATGTTGCCACTGTTTGGTTTTCCCCTTCATTTCATCTGTCAGAAGGAATTAAAAGCTTCCGGATTCATAGCCAAATATCCCATTTACTGGTCTTCTCTGTTTTGGATCAATCCTGTTTGTTTTTGACTTTAGCAATACTGATGGATTTTTGACCGATTGAAAGCGGACACTGATGGATGAAAAGAAGGGCAAAATGATCAGTGACGTTAATGCAAAATTACTGCCGACACCCTCTCCACTCTTTTGGGGCGTTTCTACATGTATCAAGATTTAACAGAACAGGTTCTGTTGTAATCTATGGAATCATCTGATGTCAGTGTAAAAACAGTGAACTCTTCGATGTTATATTGGGATATTGGCCCTCAGCTCAGTCCTTTCGAGCTGGCACAGACATCACATTGTCAGGTTGAGTTTCCAAATTGAAATGGAATTGAAAGTGAAGAGCGGTGGCTGTCATATGCAGCCAGGAAATGCCTGTTTTGTAACAGGTATTCGATTGGAGTCTACCGTATATACTCGTGTATAAGCCGAGTTTTTCAGCACAAAAAATGTGCTGAAAAACGTCCCCTCGGCTTATACACGAGTCTATAACAAAAAAATTACCCACTTAAAAAAAAAATAAACTTAAATACTCACCCTCCGATGTCAGCGCAGCTCCCCGATGTCGGCGCGGCTTACCGATGTCCCCGATGTCAGCGCGTCCCGTCTTCTTTCTTCTCCGCGGCTCCTCTTCTCTCTTCTATCTTCCGGCATGGAGGCGGCCATGGTTTCTTAGTGGCCGCGCATACTATGACGTCAGCAGCGGCCGCGTCATAGTATGTGCCTGCTAGAAGAAGAGATGGCCGCGTCCATGCCGGAAGAATGAAGAGGAGCCGCGGAGAAGAAAGAAGACGGGACGCGCTGACATCGGGGACATCGGTAAGTCGCGCCGACATCGGGGAGCCGCGCTGACATCAGAGGGTGAGTATATAAGTTTATTTTTTTAAGGGCCGTGGGGGCAGGCTGGCTGTAAACTACTAGGGGCTTGCTGTATACTACTAGGGGGCTGCTGTATACTACTAGGGGGCTGCTGTGTACTACTAGGGGGCTGCTGTGTACTACTAGGGGGCTGCTGTATACTACTAGGGGGCTGCTGTATACTACTAGGGGGCTGCTGTATACTACTAGGGGCTTGCTGTATACTACTAAGGGCTTGCTGTATACTACTAAGGGCTTGCTGTATACTACTAAGGGCTTGCTGTATACTACTAAGGGCTTGCTGTATACTACTAAGGGCTTGCTGTATACTACTAAGGGCTTGCTGTATACTACTAAGGGCTTGCTGTATACTACTAAGGGCTTGCTGTATACTACTAAGGGCTTGCTGTATACTACTAGGGGGCTGCTGTATACTACTAGGGGCTGCTGTATACTACTAGGGGCTGCTGTATACTACTAGGGGCTTGCTGTATACTACTAGGGGCTGCTGTATACTACTAGGGGCTTGCTGTATACTACTAGGGGCTTGCTGTATACTACTAGGGGCTTGCTGTATACTACTAGGGGCTGCTGTATACTACTAGGGGCTGCTGTATACTACTAGGGGGCTGCTGTATACTACTGGGGGCTGGCAGGCTGTATACCACTGGGGGCTGGCAGTCTGTATACTACTGGGGGGGTTTGACCAATGCATTTCCCACCCTCGGCTTATACTCGAGTCAGTAGTTTTTTCCAGGTTTTGGTGGTAAAATTAGGGGTCTCGGCTTATACTCGGGTCGGCTTATACTCGAGTATATACGGTAATTGAATTTTGTCAGAAAATTCAGAAAAATTCACCCATCTCTAATTATGATGAATAACATAATCTTTATTTCTTTTTATTACATAAAAATATTTGTCAGAACTCGCAAATTGCTCAGAATGGGCATGGGTTTCAATATGGGAACGGGTTTCAATTTATTCAGGTTTGTTACAATATTCTTATCTGTGAATTAAAAGTTCATCACTATACACTGTCTGCTCTCAGATTTCCTAACAGTGCTGAGGGATCATCTGGATCACCCTGGTATGTGATATTTATTTTGAAGCTAGGTAACATTTCTAATCCTAATCCATTTCATTCTGTTACTGAGAACTCTCATGATCATTAATCATTCTTTCTGCCCTAATGACATTTCCAAAAAAGTAATTTCTTCACAGAAAGCTGTCATTTTATCCACATTTCAAATGTCACATAATGACTGCTACAGAATAAGATAATCTTTTAAGTGTGAGGTGTTCATAACAGTACTAGGTCACGGCATGTTATGCACATATACACATACAGAGTACAAGTGACACATTATAAAATCTATAAGTCTCTTATACCCTCAGATAGCTCTCAATAGAGTTACTTCCTTATGTCCCTATAGCTTTGCAATTACTTAACAAAGAGGAACCGTGAATTCAGCAACCAGGCAGGCAATGAGGCAAAAGGAGGTGTAGTAAAACTTCAATTTATTTCATCTTTTTAAAATTAGTTAAAATGGTACCATAATGAGAACAAACTGTTCTTAATCATAGTCTATACATAAAGGAACACTGATTAGTTATATAGGAGAAAAACAGAAGTAGGCGGCAAACATGTCACTGATTACGTAGAACAACAATGGGAGGAGAAACAAAGCAGATTGCAAGATAACAGAATACTGACAAGCTATAGATATGTATAAAGTTAAAGTAATTTTCAAGTTTAGACCGTATGGAGTTCTAGTTCTCAAAGTGAGAATCCAAAAAGCCTCTCTGTTATTTAGGGCTTTAACCCAGTCTCCGCCTCTTTAAGGGCGGTATGTGGCACCGTACCACTCAATACACGGGGAAAAGATAGAAAATGGCCTAATTTTCTCTATTTGTACGTCCATGCGGCTTACATCCCTATGGAGAGAGAAGGGGTCACCTCTCCTCCTCTACAGCGTGCCGACTGGGCAGACATACGTCCATGTGAAAATAGCTTAATAGACAATGAAGAGCTTATTTTTAAGAAATAAAGCCTCTTGTCTTCTAGATACTGGTTCAGCTGCACACATTTTACATATGGAATATCTACCCTGCACTTTATATTAATATTTTTAAAACACAGATGTAAGATTTCATCAGACTATTTTAGGGAGGAGGATAAGTGAATTGTGTGCAATGAAATAAGGCAGTTGGTAAAGAGATAGTGACCACACAATTACAAAAACTCTATTTCCTAAACATTAGTATGGAAAATTAAAATGTATGTTCACAAGTACAAGAAGTATTGCAGGTAAAATGGGGCAGATTTAGGTCCTGTTATAAGAGGAACACAGAGATGTTGTTAGTTGAGTTAGTAGAGGGAGGACATAAAAGACAGGATACTAAGCTCCAGCCCCTTACCTGCATATCCCAAGTAAAAAACCACAAAGATATTACCAACGAAGAACTATGTACACCAAAGTGAAACACATAACAAGCCAAATTACAAAGGGATACTTACAAAACGTAAGACAGGATCAGAAAATCAGAGGTACAGATAGAAAGTAAACACACAAAATATAAAGCAGGTAAAGACTTTGATCAGCAAAGAACAAACAGGATCTTTATATGCTGGACAGAACTAAACCTCAGTTCTGTCAGTCACAGTGTCAACTGTTGCTGATCCAGAGCCAGGCTGGAGAGGAGATTGGTGTGGTGAATTCAATCAGCAACCCAGCAAACAGACCATTGTTTACACTGCAGAATAAAAGTGACTGAGAAATTCAGCATCTCCTCAACAATACAAACTGAGAAGGATACTTGCACAGATGTAAAAGTGTATCTTTATGTTAGAAGTGACTTGAAAGCAAGTGTAAACTAGGCAGTAGTAGATAAATTGTGTGTGACAGGACCAGAGGATAGATGTTAAATAGTGTGCATGTTTTCCATAGGTTTCTGTCCTACACATCCTGAGATGCCAAAATCTGGTCTGGAGCAGCCTGGCTACTGTATTATGGAGGGATGGCCTTGTGTTTTCTCCATGTCTGTCTTTGTCGGTTCGCACTAAAAGACTGAGGAGGCCCAGTGATTTACTTTTATTAGATACTATGGTCTAGTTGATGGCTGTGGATTTAATTCACCATACCCATCTCTCTGCAGCCAGGCCTGGAACAGTAAGATTTACCACCATGTGCCTGAGAGTGCCTCAGCTCAGCTCATTCCCTTTCTGGTTATAGTCATTTTGACATTATCTCCACTACTATTGTTCTTCATTTCTTTATTCCTGGTTATCTAATTCTTGGCTTGTTCTATGACTGTCCTCTGGTGTTTGCGATTTTGTTCTTTATATGCTATCCCAGTTGCACGATACTTGTCTGGAGTGTAGTGGTCTTTGACTATAATGTGCTAATTGGAGCCTGCCCATCCCAGGAGATGGTGATTCCAGAGCAAATCCCATTATATTGTAGGTGCAATGGCAGCAAATATCTTCTAAAAGGAAAAGGAAATTGAACAAATATTTTTTGTGTGATCTATAGAGCCCCCAACATCAATGAGGAAATAGCTTGTCACTTATATAAGTATATACGGCAGGCTACACAGGTTGGAGAACATAATGATCATGGAAGACTGTAACTTCACATACAGGCAGTCCCCTACTTAAGGACACCCGACTTACAGACAACCCATAGTTACAGACGGACCCCTCTGCCCACTGTGACCTCTGATGAAGCTCTCTGGATGCTTTATCATAGTCCCAGATTGCAGATCAGCTTAAAATTGTCTGCAATGAAGCTTTATTGATAATTCTTGGTCCTATTACAGCGAAAAAATTTGAAACTCCAATTGTCACTGGGGCAAAAAAAAAAATTGTCGGGAACTACAATGATAAAATATACAGTTTCAACTTACATACAAATTCAACTTAAGAACAAACCTACAGTCCCTATCTTGTATGTAACCCGGGGACTGCCTGTATATTAATTGGGGTCAGGGTTCTGCTTCATCTGCAAATAAGAGAAATCTTGTTAACTTTTTGTGGGATCATTTTATGGGACAGATGGTAGAAAATCCTGAAGGGACAAAACTTTGTTGGTTCGTTTCCTTTTTTAACAATGCAGTGATTATTCAAAATATGCATTTTCAGAAAATCCTTGGTGACAGCAATCACAATTAGTTAATGATCACTTGACAGTTAAACTGTAAAAGGAAAATTCAGGTATGTAAAGCAATAGTACTAAATTGTAAAAAGACCACCAGGTTAAGGGCTATACTTCAAAACATAGGGGCAGATTTAACAGCAGATATATGCCTGACATCTGGAATGCAAGCCCTTAAATAGATACACATCCAGGAATTGGGGGCATGGCCAGTGGATTGGACAGCCAGTGGATGAGCGGGCCAGAATGAGGTGTTCACGCGGATGCTATAGTGCAATTCTACACTGGACCTGATGTATAACTGCCCCGCACATAGCGCCTGCAAATTATTGGTTATTCCTATTTGGGTATTCACCACAACTCCTAAATACAAATTGAAAATCATACACACTTACAAACTGAGTTAAAAAACAAAGTATTTTGAAATCCGCACCAATGAAAAATGGAATACCACTAACATAAAACCCATCTCTGATTAAAGATTTTCCAATATATATAAATACAAGTATCAACATATAAATTTACATGTATAAAATTCATACATAATAAATGAATAACACCATAAATAAACATAACACCAAAAAATAGATCAAAAATTGGAAAGAGACACCCTAATATGTCTTACGGCAGGGCTTGGTCCAATGGAAGTATAAGAGGAAGTACATAATTTAAAAATATTACTGCTGACATTTGGCAGCGTGTCTGTTCCCAGCCATATGCAGCTTTCATGCCAGCTACATATCCATACTATAGTGTTGCTGTGTAGAGAATTACATTTGTGAAGCTGGGCATATCAGTGGGTCTATAACTAGTACACATGAAATCAGTAGTTTTGTCAAGTTATTACAGTTTACAGTTTTTTTTCTCTTATGATGTGTGGCTTTTCAGTAGGGCTATTTGGTTCTATATATTTAGCAATACACAGCAAGATTTATTGAGAAACATTATAACTGTCATTAATGCTTAATCCGCAATCTTGCAATCAAAATTAGGATTTTTTCCATAAAACTTGCCAACACTAATTTTAAAATTACCAACACAAATGGCATCTGCAGGACTAAATATAATGTCCGTATAGTACTAATCATGCAAATTCATATGCATGTATGTATCTATATTTATTAAATACTCACAAAGTAGTATGATTAGGCTTCTAATTTTAACATGCAATTAAAGTATGTTTCGAGCTTCCCCATTTTTATGTTACATAATTGGCCATAGCAATCTATTTCAATATGAATATTTTTGTTTCTACAATTGAAGATGTTTGAATTGGATGAGTAATGCATGTGTGGAAGTCAGATTTGTATTTACATTTCTGAAGTTAAAGAAAAGTATTTGTAGTTCATAATAAGTGAAATATTAAGACCAAATACCAAACTCTGTAGGATGAAGCAGTATGCAGCAAAACCCCACCAGTAAAAACCAGCGATCAGTGACAATCCATCTCCATAACTTGAAAAGATAATTCACTCTGGCACTGAGGGTCTTCCGCTTCAAATCTTTATTTTTTTATTATCACGATAAAAACAGACATCCAAAGTAGCATCAGTGTGTGCTCTGGTAGGAACCAAGCCTATGCGTTTCAAGTGGGAAACCACTTTTAATCATGCCATATAGGACAAATCATGAAATGTGGGCTTAATAAACACATTACCTGATGATGAATACCCGATACATCCGGTAATGGGATTAACCCTTAACCCTATACATACAACATAGTATAAAATATCCAATATTCATTAAAAACAATCAAATGGAGACTAGACAGGTAAAGGTCACGGATCAATAAATTTCAAATGTAACATGTATTGTGTATATATTAAATATCCAGCAACAATGTATATAATGGTATTGACTTGCGGGTACCCTTGGTGTTAAAGCATCTATATTGCATTCAAATCCCACAACCCACACATGAGATGTAGTTTCCGGCAACATGAAATGTCAGGATCAAATCCCGTGAGCCTCTCAGAAAATCATTTGCGGCTCATGAATCTCACACGGACTAACCGGACTACAAGTCACAGCGGACCCGACAATATACCCCGCAAACTGCCCAATCGAACAACCAAGGATTATCCATGCGATAATCTATGCGATAATCCTTGGTTGTTCAATTAGGCAGTTTGCTGGGTTTTTTCTGTACAAAAGGTTTTATTTTAATTTTTTTTTTATAATCTATTAAATCTAATAAAACCTATATAAATATGGTATCCTTGTGATCATACTGACCCAGAGAATAAAGGGGAGGTGTCTTTTAGAGCTCTCAAAGAAAGCTGCAAAAGCAGTGCTCACAACAATGTAGGTCAAATGTGTTTTTTCATCAATTTCAATTCATTAAAAAAAATTTCTCCGATACCTGCATGGGTAGCTTCAGTCTCGTTAAGCTATCAAGATTTTTGGAAATGTTTTCATTTTCCCTCGCCTGTCCCCTATCCTTAGATTTATAGATGAATGACAGTCTTAGTAAGTTAAAATTCTGATTCAGAAAACATGCAGATTACATTCAGTGCTTGAAAAATGGCAATTTTGTACAAAATTTTAGAACCAAGGAATACATTCTCTTATCTCTACTCACCTCATTTTGTTTCTTTCCCAACAATTATTAATGTGTGTTCAAAACACAATACTGCTACCATTAAACTTTTTATTTTTACTTTAAAATCCATTCTGTATTCAGAAATTACAAAAAAAAACAGTTATTTTTCCTGGAGAAGGAAAGAAATCAGTGGAGTGAGAGCTGATATGACACAAATATTAGTTTACATTTTCGAGTGCACTTATTTGGGGAAATATGCAAATACATTTTCAAGGATGTGACAAGAAAAAACATTGCTTCTTGACTACCTAGTAAGACAACCCCCTTAACATCAACGCTGACTTTATTTTTTATTAGGTTTTCTGAAAAAGCAATTATTGATAAGAAAGGGGCCACCTTACAAGGTAGTCAAGAGGCAATGTTTTCTGTGTCCCATCCTGGTTAACATATTTTCCAGTATTCCCAGGCAGATAATCTAGGGAACCATTATATTCCTAATAGACAGTAATAACTTAGGAGTGATACTTTTTTAGCCCCTAATTCACTACTTAAATTGGTCATTTGATATAAAAATGTAGCAGTACAGTAGATTTTGATAACTAATCAGTTTTCCATTCTTGACATACAGTATGGCAGGTATCAGCTAGTTTCTGAAGAAAAAAATCTTTTTGATATTGTAATTGATGTATTTTCCCTTTGGTTATTAAACATTTATCAATAGTGTTTGATAGTATGCTGTAAACATACTGATAAATGTTTGAAATATGCAATGTTGATAGATGATTTTTCTCAATGGTAGAAACAGGAAAATACATCAGTAGAGCATGCTTATCTTTATGTCAACAAGCTTATGACTCATAGGTGAAAAAATAAAATTTAAAGTCTCTAACTTTTCATTAAACTTTACAGAAATCATTAGACTGCTATATGTGCGTAAGAAGTAGCTTGGTTTCTGGGCAATATGTGACTTGTCTTCATATTCTTGCAGCTCTTCCCTCTGAAAACTTGACTTCATTTTGCTGAACGCTTTCAGTTATTTAAAGGAAATCGATTATCAAAGACAAGCATTATAAACCAGCAGCACTTATAGATCCAGGCACCGTGACTCTGGTAATCTTCTTATTTTTGCTATCTTTGGCCTCCTTCCTTCTAAAATCAACTTTAAAAATTCTGGATGAGCTCTTGGCTAATTAGCAGAGCCCCTACATGCTGTAGCTTCACAGGCTGTTACACTGTACAGGAGCATTTCCCACTCCCACTGTGTGAGATTACAGCAGGTAGAGGGGGAAAATGCAGAGAAAACAGGAGGCGAGTAAGACAGTGTTATAGTGTGTGAAGCTACAGTACGGAGGGGCTCTGGGAGTGCCGCTCAGAAGCATTTTGACTCATTAGTATCATTTTAAAAGTTGATTTCAGAAGATAGGAGGCCATTGATAACAAATATAAGAAGATTACCACAGTGCATGGATCCAAGAGTAAGTATCCCTGGGTTATCACGCTGGATTTTGATAGTAGATTTCATTTAAATGAGACAAAGAAGCACTTTGCATTACAAAGTTTATTATAAACATTTATACTAATGATTTATCTACAGTTTACTATAAAGTTAGTAATCATCTAACCACGTAAAAGAGAGTATGTGCTATGCGAATATAGTAATATCTAATAGTGATTATGAATTGAATAAAGTGAATAAGCTTTTGAGGTTTTTTAAGTTATATTATGTTTTGTGTATTCACGTTTGGTTAGCTGTTGCCCTTTAGCTGATGCATTGCATATAGTTTAATACATCTTAAAGACAGTTATTTTAGGAGTTTGCTACATGAATATTTACCTTACACGTGCTGAGTTTTAAGCCACACATTAACATAGATTTAAATATTCCAGGTTGGCAATCTCACCCTTTTTAGCTGGCAGAGATTACAGATCTGCATCTCATTTATGAACAGCATTGCATGGAGGTGGAATTCTTGGGTCTGTATGGAGAAACTGTCACTGATTGTCACTTTGTGACTCTTCTTAGTGCCAGTAGAACTGCCTGTTCCTCTGAGCTGTCATACAAATTAACATTATAAAGATAATTAATTATTCTTGTCAACAGCAATATTAAACAATGAGCCAAATACCTTAGTGTTAGAATATTGTAATGTAAAAAATGTTATTTTATTTTTTAACAGCCTTTCTGCAAATTACATTTTATACACTTGTTATGTTGTTAATTATTTTTTTTTAGAGAATGAGATTTAGGCCCCACAACATATGAAATACAGTCTTAGTAAATCAAATAAACATCTGCAAAGAGGTGCTTTACCTCTTGTAAGTACTTTTAGCCAAACCACAAGCAAGATCATCTATAAAAACTCACAAGCTTACCATTAAGCATGAAAGAAAGTATATAAGAAAATTTCTTCCAAACTAAGAATAACAAAAAAAAAAAAACCCTGCTCCCTGTAGCCACATAGACAGACGGTGCACAAATCCAACAAGGTAGAACTTCAAACATAAAAAAAAAAAATCCAGCTTCATGTCCTCCTGATCTATTGGCAAAGTTTATTTCAGCATACAACTTGTAATAAAATTGGATATAATATATAAACGGATTGATGCGTTTTGCTATTGTCACTAAAGAAAATCTACCATTTGATTTGATGCATTATGAACCAAACATACCTTGAGAATGCTGTATCTACACTGATGCAGCAGCATATCTTGTTTAATCCTTGAGTTGAGTCGTTTTGCTGAAAAAAAACAAATATGACATTCAGGACCTTGGGAAAGCTGGATTGCATGCTTCTTGCAGTACATAAACACATTACAAACACGAGCTGTCTGCACTGTTCTAGACAGGACTATGCAACCTTAGCTGGATCACTTATACACAGCAGCTGGGAGGGTGCAGGAATTGATTACTTCTGCCTCTCATTATCATAATGTTATATCTGTTTATATCAGCAAAGCCACTCAGTAAAGGGATTAAACAAAATATATGCCTACATTAGTGTAGCTATAGCATTCTCAAGGTATGTTTGCTTCATAATTAGAGATGAGCGAGCAATAAAATGCTCGGGTACTCGTTATTCGAGACGAACTTTTCCCGATGCTCGAGTGCTCGTCTCGAATAACGAGCCCCATTGAAGTCAATGGGAGACTCGAGCATTTTTCAAGGGGACCAAGGCTCTGCACAGGGAAGCTTGGCCAAACACCTGGGAACCTCAGAAAAGGATGGAAACACCACGGAAATGGACAGGAAACAGCAGGGGCAGCATGCATGGATGCCTCTGAGGCTGCTTAATCGCACCATTATGCCAAAATTATGGGCAACAGCATGGCCATGACAGAGTGACAGAATGAAGCTAGATAGCATCTAAAACATCCAATAATTGACCCTGACACTATAGGGGACGGCATGCAGAGGCAGCGGCAGCAGCGGCAGGCTAGAGAGTGGCATGGCGACATACCCTAAATGGACTCAGGCTTCAAACCAATGGGTGGCAGAGAGGAACCAAAGGAGGTGAGCAAGAAGCGCTCAAATACTATCGGTACATGATAAAAGTTTGCCAGTATATTTTGTGGATAACACAGCAGGGTGGCGACAAAGTTAACAACTTTGATGTGGAATCCAAGAAAACAACCCAAATTTCTGCCTGACACACCTCGTTTGATAAGGGGACGATGTATGGAGGCAGCTATATGGACGACTTTTGGAGGTAGCAATGGAGACAACGTGTGGAGGCTGCTATGGAGACAATTTAATTTGGATAGTGCCTGTATGTGGCAGTCCAAAAAAGTTTTCAAACCAGAGGAGCAGGTAGGTGGCCCTCCAGAAAAATGAAATAGATTGAGTGCCTGTATGTGGCAGTCCAAAAAAGTTTTCAAACCAGAGGAGCAGGTAGGTGGCCCTCCAGAAAAATGAAATAGATTGAGTGCCTGTATGTGGCAGTCCAAAAAAGTTTTCAAACCAGAGGAGCAGGTAGGTGGCCCTCCAGAAAAATTGAATAGATTGAGTGCCTGTATGTGGCAGTCCAAAAAAGTTTTCAAACCAGAGGAGCAGGTAGGTGGCCCTCCAGAAAAATTGAATAGATTGAGTGCCTGTATGTGGCAGTCCAAAAAACTTTTCAAACCAGAGGAGCAGGTAGGTGGCCCTCCAGTAAAATGGAATAGATTGAGTGCCTGTATGTGGCAGTCCAAAAAAGTTTTCAAACCAGAGGAGCAGGTAGGTGGCCCTCCAGAAAAATGGAATAGATTGAGTGCCTGTATGTGGCAGTCCAAAAAAGTTTTCAAACCAGAGGAGCAGGTAGGTGGCCCTCCAGAAAAATTGAATAGATTGAGTGCCTGTATGTGGCACTCCCAAAAATTGTTTAAAACAGAGGACCGGGTCGGTGGCCCTCCAGAAAAATTAAATGCATAAAGTACTATAGCTAGAGCCAGTGGGCCCTGTCAAAAAATAGCCAGTTTCCTCTGCTTTACTGTACAAAGAGGAGGAGAAGGAGGAAAATGAGGAGGAGGAGGAGTGGATAAATTATTCAGGTTGAGCTTCCTTCACCTGGTGGAGATTGGAAATTATGAGAAATCCAGGCTTTATTCATCTTAATAAGCGTCAGCCTGTCAGCGCTGTCAGTCGACAGGCGTGTACGCTTATCGGTGATGATGCCACCAGCTGCACTGAAAACCCGCTCGGACAAGACGCTAGCGGCAGGGCAGGCAAGAACCTCCAAGGTGTACAGCGCCAGTTCGTGCCACATGTCCAGCTTTGAAACCCAGTAGTTGTAGGGAGCTGTGTGATCATTTAGGACGATGGTATGGTCAGCTACGTACTCCCTCACCATCTTTCTGTAAAGATCAGCCCTACTCTGCCGAGACTGGGGACAGGTGACAGTGTCTTGCTGGGGTGACATAAAGCTGGCAAAAGCCTTGTAAAGCGTACCCTTGCCAGTGCTGGACAAGCTGCCTGCTCGCCTACTCTCCCTCGCTACTTGTCCCGCAGAACTACGCACTCTGCCGCTAGCGCTGTCAGAAGGGAAATAGTGTTTCAGCTTGTGCACCAGGGCCTGCTGGTATTCATGCATTCTCACACTCCTTTCCTCTCCAGGGATGAGAGTGGAAAGATTTTGCTTGTACCGTGGGTCCAGGAGAGTGAACACCCAGTAATCGGTGCTGGAATAAATTCTTTGAACGCGAGGGTCACGGGATAGGCAGCCTAGCATGAAATCTGCCATATGCGCCAGAGTACCAACGCGTAAGAATTCACTCCCCTCACTGGCCTGACTGTCCATTTCCTCCTCCTCCAACTCCTCCAACTCCTCTTCTTCTGCCCATACACGCTGAACAGTGAAGGACTCAACAATGGTCCCCTCTTGTGTCTCGCCAACATTCTCCTCTTCCTCCTCATCCTCCTCCACCTCCACCTCCTCCGATATGCGCTGAGAAACAGACCTAAGGGTGCTTTGGCTATCAACAAGGGAATCTTCTTCCCCCGTCTCTTGTGACGAGCGCAAAGCTTCCGACTTCATGCTGATCAGAGATTTTTTCAACAGGCCAAGCAGCGGGATGGTGAGGCTGATGATGGCGGCATCGCCACTGACCATCTGTGTTGACTCCTCAAAGTTACTCAGCACCTGACAGATATCAGACATCCACGTCCACTCCTCATTGTAGACTTGAGGAAGCTGACTGACCTGACTACCAGTTCTGGTGGAAGTTGACATCTGGCAGTCTACAATCGCTCGGCGCTGCTGGTAAACTCTGGATAACATGGTCAGTGTTGAATTCCACCTCGTGGGCACGTCGCACAACAGTCGGTGAGCGGGCAGTTGGAGGCGGCGCTGCGCTGCCCTGAGAGTGGCAGCATCTGTGCTGGACTTCCTGAAATGCGCACAGATGCGGCGCACCTTCGTGAGCAAATCAGACAGATTGGGGTATGTCTTGAGGAAACGCTGAACTATCAGATTTAACACATGGGCCAGGCATGGCACATGTGTCAGTCTGCCGAGTTGCAGAGCCGCCACCAGGTTACGGCCGTTGTCACACACAACCATGCCTGGCTTCAGGTTCAGCGGTGCCAGCCACAGATCAGTCTGCGCCGTGATGCCCTGTAATAGTTCTTGGGCGGTGTGCCTTTTATCGCCTAGGCTCAGCAGTTTGAGCACCGCCTGCTGTCGCTTAGCGACGGCACTGCTGCTGTGCCTAGAGCTACCGACTGATGGCGCCATGCCCACGGATGGTAGTTCGGAGGAGGAGGTGGAGGAGGGGTGGGAGGAGGAGGAGGCATAGTAGGCCTGAAACACCTGGACCGAGGTAGGCCCCGCAATCCTTGGCGTCGGCAGTATATGACCAGCCGCAGGGTCAGACTCGGTCCCAGCCTCCACCAAGTTAACCCAATGTGCCGTCAGCGATATATAGTGGCCCTGCCCGGCAGCACTCGTCCACGTGTCCGTGGTCAGGTGGACCTTGTCAGAAACGGCGTTGGTCAGGGCACGGATGATGTTGTCTGACACGTGCTGGTGCAGGGCTGGGACGGCACATCGGGAAAAGTAGTGGCGGCTGGGGACCGAATACCGAGGGGCGGCTGCCGCCATGAGGTTGCGAAAGGCCTCGGTCTCTACTAGCCTATAGGGCAGCATCTCCAGGCTGAGCAATCTGGAGATGTGGACATTAAGGGCTTGGGCGTGCGGGTGGGTTGCACTATATTTGCGTTTCCGCTCCAGCGTCTGGGGTATGGAGAGCTGAACGCTGGTGGATGCTGTGGAGGATCGTGGAGGCGACGATGGGGTTTTTGTGGCAGGGTCCTGGGCAGGGGGCTGACTATCAGCTGACACAGGGGAAGGAGCAGTGGTGTGCACGGCCGGAGGTGAACGCGCTTGTTGCCACTGAGTGGGGTGTTTAGCATTCATATGCCTGCGCATACTGGTGGTAGTTAAGCTATTAGTGGTGGAACCCCTGCTGATCCTGGTTTGGCAAATGTTTCACACCACAGTCCGTCGGTCATCCGGTGTTTCCTTAAAGAACCTCCAGACTTCTGAAAATCTAGCCCTCGCCGCAGGAGCCCTCGCCACGGGAGCTTCACTAGTTGACACATTTGGCGCTGATGCACCAGGTCTGGCCCTGCCTCTCCGTCTGGCCCCACCACTGCCTCTTCCAACCTGTTCTGGTCGAGGACTCTCCTCCGTCTCAGAAGCACTGTGTTCACCCGGCCTATCAACCCAGCTTGGGTCTGTCACCTCATCTTCCTCCGATCCCTCAGTCTGCACCCCCCCTCGGACTTCCTGCCCTGACAACAACTTCCCCACTGTCTGACAACCGTGTCTCCTCATCGTCGGACACCTCTTTACACACTTCTTCCACTACGTCAAGAAGGTCATCATCACCCACAGACTGCGACTGGTGGAAAACCTGGGCATCGGAAAATTGCTCAGCAGCAACCGGACAAGTGGTTTGTGACTGTGGGAAGGGTCCAGAAAACAGTTCCTCAGAGTATGCCGGTTCAAATGCCAAATTTTCCTGGGAGGGGGCAGACTGGGGGGGAGGAGGCTGAGGTGCAGGAGCTGGAGGAGTGCCGATTTCGGTGACATGGGTGGACTGCGTGGAAGACTGACTGGTGGACAAATTGCTCGAAGCATTGTCGGCAATCCACGACATCACCTGTTCGCACTGTTCTGGCCTCAACAGTGCTCTACCACGAGTCCCAGTAACTTCAGACATGAACCTAGGGAGTGTAGCTCTGCGGCGTTCCCCTGCTCCCTCATAAGCAGGTGGTGTCTCACCCCGCCCAGAACCACGGCCTCTGACCCCTGCAGTAGTTGGACGCCCACGTCCCCGCCCTCGTCCTCTACCCCTATCCCTCGGGTTAAACATTTTGAAAATGAGAGTTATAACTTGAATTTTTTTTTAACTTTTTTTTGTTTTTTTTGTTTTTTTTTGTGTTTTTTAGTTTTTAAAACCAAACGATGCTATCCTATTGCTATGGCTATTTTCTAGCCAAGTATGAAAGCACACTGCTATGCCAGATGAGATGACGCTGAGTTATGAAAAAAATAAACGTAAAATAAAAAAGGAAATGGCAGACTGTGCCTAACTGAAATACAACCCCGGGCCCTAATAAATTTTCCCAGTTCGGTCTTTGCGATGGATATGTGCGTCACTAAGCGCAAAACACAGCGGTCGCAAGTCTCACTCCAAATTGCTCACAATTTCCTAGTAGATGCACTGCAGCAAGTACAGCCACCAGCAGATCAACCAGAAATCAAATATATATAACGCTACTGTAGGCGTAAGTAAGCCGTTTGGATTCTCCTATGGCTATTTTCTAGCCAAGTATGAAAGCACACTACTATGCCAGATGAGATGATGCTGAGTTATGAAAAAAATAAACGTAAAATAAAAAAGGAAATGGCAGACTGTGCCTAATTGAAATACAATCCCGGGCCCTAATAAATTTTCCCACTTCGGTCTTTGCGATGGATATGTGCGTCACTAAGCGCAAAACACAGCGGTCGCAAGTCTCACTCCAAATTGCTCACAATTTCCTAGTAGATGCACTGCAGCAAGTACAGCCACCAGCAGATCAACCAGAAATCAAATATATATAACGCTACTGTAGGCGTAAGTAAGCCGTTTGGATTCTCCTATGGCTATTTTCTAGCCAAGTATGAAATCACACTACTATGCCAGATGAGATGACGCTGAGTTATGAAAAAAATAAACGTAAAATAAAAAAGGAAAAGGCAGACTGTGCCTAATTGAAATACAACCCCGGGCCCTAATAAATTTTCCCACTTCGGTCTTTGCGATGGATATGTGCGTCACTAAGCGCAAAACACAGCGGTCGCAAGTCTCACTCCAAATTGCTCACAATTTGCTAGTAGATGCACTGCAGCAAGTACAGCCACCAGCAGATCAACCAGAAATCAAATATATATAACGTTACTGTAGGCGTAAGTAAGCCGTTTGGATTCTCCTATGGCTATTTTCTAGCCAAGTATGAAAGCACACTACTATGCCAGATGAGATGACGCTGAGTTATGAAAAAAATAAACGTAAAATAAAAAAGGAAATGGCAGACTGTGCCTAATTGAAATACAACCCCGGGCCCTAATAAATTTTCCCACTTCGGTCTTTGCGATGGATATGTGCGTCACTAAGCGCAAAACACAGCGGTCGCAAGTCTCACTCCAAATTGCTCACAATTTCCTAGTAGATGCACTGCAGCAAGTACAGCCACCAGCAGATCAACCAGAAATCAAATATATATAACGCTACTGTAGGCGTAAGTAAGCCGTTTGGATTCTCCTATGGCTATTTTCTAGCCAAGTATGAAAGCACACTACTATGCCAGATGAGATGACGCTGAGTTATGAAAAAAATAAACGTAAAATAAAAAAGGAAATGGCAGACTGTGCCTAATTGAAATACAACCCCGGGCCCTAATAAATTTTCCCACTTCGGTCTTTGCGATGGATATGTGCGTCACTAAGCGCAAAACACAGCGGTCGCAAGTCTCACTCCAAATTGCTCACAATTTCCTAGTAGATGCACTGCAGCAAGTACAGCCACCAGCAGATCAACCAGAAATCAAATATATATAACGCTACTGTAGGCGTAAGTAAGCCGTTTGGATTCTCCTATGGCTATTTTCTAGCCAAGTATGAAAGCACACTACTATGCCAGATGAGATGACGCTGAGTTATGAAAAAAATAAACGTAAAATAAAAAAGGAAATGGCAGACTGTGCCTAATTGAAATACAACCCCGGGCCCTAATAAATTTTCCCACTTCGGTCTTTGCGATGGATATGTGCGTCACTAAGCGCAAAACACAGCGGTCGCAAGTCTCACTCCAAATTGCTCACAATTTCCTAGTAGATGCACTGCAGCAAGTACAGCCACCAGCAGATCAACCAGAAATCAAATATATATTACGCTACTGTAGGCGTAAGTAAGCCGTTTGGATTCTCCTATGGCTATTTTCTAGCCAAGTATGAAAGCACACTACTATGCCAGATGAGATGACACTGAGTTATTAAAAAAATAAATGTAAAATAAAAAGAAACTGGCAGACTGTGCCTAATTGAAATCAAACCCCTAATAAATTTTCCCACTTTGGTGTTTGAGGTGGATATGTGTGTCACTAAGAGCTAAACACAACGGTAGCAAGTCCCCCTGCAAATTCCTCACAATATGGTACTAGCTGCACTACTAGTGCCAGCAAGCCCAGCCACAAGCAAATAAAAAAAAAAGTATAACGTTATTGTAGCCCTAAGAAGGGCTGTTGGGTTCTTGTTGAATCACTCCTGCCTAACACTATTCTAATAGAACACCCTAATGCTTTCCCTGACCAGCAGCAGCTCTCTCCCTAGCGGCATCCAGACAGAGAATGATCCGAGCAGCGCGGGCAGCGGCTAGTCTATCCCAGGGTCACCTGATCTGGCCAGCCAACCACTGCTATCTACGTGTAAGGGTACCACGTCATGCTGGGTGGAGTGCAGAGTCTCCTGGCTAGTGATTGGCTCTGTTTCTGGCCGCCAAAAAGCAAAACGGCGGGAGCTGCCATTTTCTCGAGCGGGCGAAGTATTCGTCCGAGCAACGAGCAGTTACGAGTATGCTAATGCTCGATCGAGCATCAAGCTCGGACGAGTATGTTCGCTCATCTCTATTCATAATGCATCAAATCAAATGGTAGATTTTCTTTAGTGACAATAACACACTATTTAAAAAGAAACCGCCTCCCGGCTTCATATGCGGTCACAAACACTGGCAGGCTTTACACTACAGGGGGCTGGCAGGCTATATACTACAGGGGGCCGGCTATATACTTTAAGGGACTGGCAGGCTTTATGCTAAAGGGGGCTGGCAGGCTATACACTACAGTGGGCTGGCAGGCTATATATTAAAGGGGTGGTGGCTATATCCTACAAGGGGCTGGCTGGCTATATACTACATTGGGCAGACAGGCTAAATATTACAGGGGGCTGGAAGGCTATACACTACAAGGGGGCTGGCAGGCCTTATACTACAGGAGGGTCCGGCTATATACTACAGGGGGCAGGCATGCTATACACTACAGGGGGTTGGCAGGCTATAAACTACAGGGTGCTGGCAGGCTATATACTACAGGAGGGTGGTAGGCTATATTCTACAGGGGGCTGCCTTGATATACACTACAGGGGGCTGGCTGGCTATATAATGGGGAGGCTGTGAGCAATGCTTTCCCACCCTAGGCTTATACTTAAGTCATTAGGTTTTCCTGGTTTTTGGTGTTAAATTAGGTGCCTCAACTTATTCTCGGTTTGGCTTATACTCAAGTATATACAGTAATTGTTTAACTTGTATTTTCTTATCTTTATTGCAAAGGTACATTCAATGTTGCTGGCATGTCACTTGTTATTTCCCTTTTTTCATCCATTCTATTTAGATTTTGTCAAGATTGCTGCTGATAAAGTTGGTTTCCATCACATGGGGCAGAGGTCAATCCCTCTAGCCATTATGTGATGGCATTTAAGACCAAGCCCCCTTATGCATCCATTCTGTTTAGATTTTGTCAAGTTTGGTGCTGATAAAGTTGGTCTCCATCAAGTGGGACAGAGGCCACTCCCACTAGCCATCATGTGCCAGAGGCAGAGACCACACCCACAGTCATTTGATGGAGGCGGTTTCTTTTTAAATAATGTGTTATTGTCATTAAGTGCAGAGCAAGACTAAGGCTAACGCCGAAATGTGTCAATCAATGTATTGTATCTGATTTCAATACAAGCTGTATGCTAAAATAAACTTTGCCAGTATATATAAGGAGGACGTAAAGCTGGGTTTTTTCTTTCTCTGTTTGCGGAAGAAAATATATTCCTCTACAATATATTCATGTAAGTATAAAGAATATCTAAAGATACAGTAAAGTGTTTAAGCTTACAATACAATCCTTCCAAATCAATATGCTACATGTGTGTATGAATAGAATATATTTTTGTGTGTGTAACTTAATTACACGGTAATTACATCTTCATAAACTAAGGTAGCCACCACCCTTACTTGTGATGATATACCTGGACTATACCAGAGAGGGATATTTGACCTTTATCTGTCTACATGACTCCATACTGGGCATTTCAATATAGCTTTTAATGGGGTTGGCCACTTTATCTCATGTTTTTTGTAGCATTTGTAATTTTTGCCCAATGGTGAATCTTCCAGAATATACAAGGGCCTCATTGTGATCCAGTCATTGTCCTGAATAGAAAGTAGGTGCTGGTTTGTGTATCTTATTCTTTATGATGGGTTCCCCTTACAGAGGTTTAAAAGAGCAATATATTATTGTTCCAGCAGATCAAACTCTTGGCTGGACTGTGTCGCTGGCTCAGTTATAGAGCATCAACGGACCAACTAATGCAATTAGCACCAATGAGTCAGCATATGCCTAAGTTTTCTAACAGAGTGCCCTGATGATGGCTTTGGGAGAAGTCATGTGTATCATGTTCGGAGGCCATAAAAGCAAAGCAATGGGTGGAGTTGAGGAGCAAAAACAGCAGACACTGGAACACTTCTGGGGAATCAAGAACCTGAACTTTCATTGATATAACCCCTTCCATTAATTCCATTTCCATTACAGAGAAATATCCTCAATTCTAAAATTTATCACTGACGCAGGAGGTCAGCTGGCAACTTTTTAAAGCTACTGTAAACTACTGTTGGATTTTTTTTCTACTGGCATTGATACTTCTTTATTACCATGATACCTGTGGTACCAAGTGTTGTGCAACAGTAATAGTTAGTGGACATGTACTAAATACACATACCTATACATGTTTAGAACTTCATAGCATATATACCTTGATTAATACTGAAAAACTTCACAAAGCAGTTTACTATAAGTTTTTTTCTTAGACAAGCAATATTAAAGGCGTGTGGAATATAAATAAATAAAAGTGGATGGAACATTCGGATAACAGCTGTGGGCTGGGAATGTCACTGGACACAACATTGCCAGTCGTTTACCCTCGGGGTTCATTTCTGTCTTGGATTATAACCAAAGCAAATCAACAGAAAGCCCCTGAGTTTTCCTCTCCATATGCTATGACATGGGTTTTGACTTGATTAGGTTTCAGAAGTTAAAAACCATTAAAGCAAATCATAACCTGGCTACTAGGAATATTTAGAATGCTGTTTAGCTAATAATCCAATAGGCATTGCCTACATATTACTTAATAACTGTAAACTATTTGGTTGTTACCTATAGATTTTAACATCTAGTGTTTATACAATTGTAAGCGTAAAATAATCTAGTTGTCTAGTTCTTAAAGTACAAGGACAAGTATTTATCAAATTTCCTCAATAAGAAAAGAAAATATCTCCTGTAGATTATTCAAAATCGATCCGCAAGTTTTTGTTAACTAGCCAAGCAGTTGGACGCTAAGAGACTGCTGAGGCCAGTGGTAAATAGCAGTTACCATATGCTGTTACCACACATTGTCACTGGCAGCAGATGACTCCTAAACTGAAAATGAAACATCTACTCTGTGGTTCTGAGGTGCATTACCAGAGCCCCTACAAACTGTAGCTTCACATGCTGTAACACTGTCTAATTCTCCCCTTGCTTCTTATTCACCCCCCCTTTTCCCTCAGTAAACTGTCTTTATAGGTTGTTACACTGTCTCGCCACTCCCCTGCTCCCCCAGCACTTGTGCAGTGAGCACTTCTTGCTGTATTCTCGAGAGCAGGGAGGAGGGTGAGAGTGAATGTAAAAACCTTTAAAGCCTGATCACATAGGGGCTATGATAATCATTAGCACAATTATAAATGTTGCTTTTAGAAGGAAGGAGGCCATGGATAACACATATAAGAAGATACCCACAGTCACAGTGCCTGGATGTATGAGAAAGTCCCTGGTTTATCTGGCTTGATTTTGATGGAAGATTTAATTAAAGTTGCAAAAGTTTCCATCATTTTGTGAAGGTTTGTGTGTTTACCAAGCTATGAAACAGTATTCAAATACTGTATTTTTCGGACTATAAAAAATCCTTTGATTTTCTCAGAAATATACAAACCTTACTTACAGACAACAGCTGCCTTGAACTGTGCACAGGTCTGCCACCTGCTGGTCATTCATCCTTATATTCAGGTGTGCCTTATTGTCCAGTGTGCCTTATATATGAACCTAGACATTTAAGCAGGCATTTATTGATGGTGCGCCTTACACTCTGGTGCGCCTTATAGTCCGAAAAATACTGTACTTTAAACTGTTCTGCTGTTTTCAAGGCTTCATTCATATGTTTAGCTTTAGACAGGGCATGGAATACTGTACAAACAAAGGCACAAAAAAACTATTCTAAAACTATTTTATACCAGTTAAAAATAAGTCTGAAATGTTAAATAATCCTATTTAAAAAAAAACAAAACAGGGAATAAGAAGATAAAAGAAGAGATGACCCAGCCAGAGTCATTATACAGTATGTCACTGGGATTGCTTTACAATCCTTGATCCCTGTGGTAGACGTCCTTTGAGGGATTTCTTTCCATGCCACTGCTATGTTGTGGAATGTTCTAAATCAAGAATTACATTAGGTTGTGGGTTAACTAACAAGCTGTTACTCATTCTAATTCTCCAGTTATGTCCATTTGCCTAGAAGTACCTTTAGGCTAAATTTGAAGGTGTTGCAAAGGTTTTCACTTACTTAATAAATAAAATATTACTGTGCATTACTGCTGAAGTACATTTCTCTGGATGCCAAAGGTTTTAGGAGCAGCCCTGAATGTGTATTTGAACTAAAAAGATTGTTTAAATGTTTATGCTAAATAATACATTCATAAAAGTAAAGTACATTTTTTTTATATTTATTTGAATAATTCATCTTATTTTTAATTAATATAAAGTGTTTGTTTAGCACTTGAATTTTCTGGAATGAACTTATTTTTTTTGGTTTGAATAAAATATATTCAATGCAATGATGAATTAAGATCTGACTTTATTAAACTACTGTGAAACATACTCAAGGCAGAAATACTTTCTTTTAAAGATATAGTGGAACCTTTTCCTGACCTGTGTCACAAATATCACTCTTTGAAATTAGCTTTACTGCAGTATACACATCTTAGAAAATATTTCTCATTTTGAGAATGTTTCTAAGTATTTATGCGTAAAATTTACAGAAAATCATTTTATGAGACCTCATACGGACAATTAAAGGTAGACTTACAAGCAAACAGTATATACACACATAAATAGCATCTATGCAACAATACTGCTGATGCATAGGGTAGTTATTTGTTGCAAATAGTGCTCTCTCCATGTTTGGAGCTGCCTGGGGAGACTGGACATCTCTCTAGGAGATCTCGGAAAGTAGAGAACTTGTCATTGCCGCTAGAAACCACTGCCTGGTAAAGCAAGAGTTAACATGTGAAATGTTATTAACCAATGATGTCCTTTGTACCATTGTAAAGCATGCTAGAATCTGTTTGTAGAGTGCTGCCACCTCACTGGGGGAATATAGAAAACCCTGGTGGGCAGGAACACATGGTCTTGGATCTTAGTCAGCAGAGTGAGAAGCAATGTCGAGTATGCAGCTCCTGCAGAGCTGCCATCCAGACACACTACCAGGAGCAGATGTGTCTCAGGCCAGCTCCCTGACATGTTTGGCAAGTCAGGAGACTAAGCTCCAGAGCATAGGTCCACTGTCCGGACTCTACTCCATCTACCAGCTGAGCCTGAAGCTTTTATTAGGATGTGAGCAACCCTTCCTGTGGACCAGATATCTTTTAACAGCTTTCCAGCCTGCTGTTCGAGTTTGCATAAATAACCGTGAGTTGATTTGCACAACGTGTGATCCCTGGATCAAGCTGCTTCACCATCATGAGCTCCCCATCTTCCATCACCCAGAAATTCCTATAAACACCTCAGGGGGTTCCCCAGGGAGATACCTCTTTCATCTGCCTTTCCCTCCATTTTTCTTGCACACACCACCTTCTGGAGACCTGCCAGGTTGTAGGTCCGTGCTTCAGTCCCAATACCAAGAACTGTGACCACAGAATGCCCAAAGTCGCATCAGCCAGCCACTCCGGTATTCTGGGCCCCCGGCTGTCTACAACCACTAAAGACAGGTTAGGCCCCATTGGCGGATGTTGCATAAACATAGAATATCTGTGGCATATACAGATACAGAGACTAACAATAACCATTAACTTTTTAACCACTACTTAGACAACATAGACAGCAAATACATATTTTAAAAGTGGCAATCATTAACCAATTTGCCGCCCATACTCAAAGGTAAAGCCCTATTTTCAAATGAAGCACAAGAAGTGGTAAACTAGTAGTTTTAAATACTTTTTATACAATCTCTTTTATGACATACATGCAATGCATTGTGTATCCGATGTGTAGCCTGATATAGTCTTTAGAATATTGATGTATCATTGATATTGTAAATATGTAAGTGTAGATGTAATTTAATTATAGCACTCTTAAACAGTCACATATTTCATATATTCACATACTGTATTTCTTTGGTCAGTGCTGAAAATTTATTATTGCAGAATTTCATGGAACTTTATAAGTTAAAAACAGCTTCCATATTTTCCTAATCTATTCAAATGAAACCAACAACACCTGCTTCCATATGGATCCCCAAAGGACAACATCCTGCAGGAAGTAATAAAATGGTTTTCACAGGAATACAGCAATATGACAACATTTTTGCAGGGAACACATCCTGCACGTAGAGTACCAACAAATACGCCACATGTCCCTGAGGCTGCTGACATCCCGCCAGTGTCTGTTGATGTATTTGTTGAGCAGATGGTCAGTGCTTGTCACATTTGTAGGGATATTGAGCAAACACTGCTTTCTGTTTTGTTATTTCTTGCTAAATATATGATTGAGTTATATTTATTGTTCTTTAGTCCTACAATGTAGCATTCCTCA
The DNA here is from genome assembly GCF_040894005.1 of Engystomops pustulosus. NCBI lineage: Eukaryota > Metazoa > Chordata > Amphibia > Anura > Leptodactylidae > Engystomops > Engystomops pustulosus. The sequence continues at coordinate 99,536,954 of NC_092412.1, read as the reverse complement.
GGGCCAAGATATATTTAGTTTAAATTAATTCTTAATCAAAGATCATAAACTGTGGTCTAGCCGATAAACAAACTTTTTTTTATTTTTAAAAGAATCCTGAATTTGTTTGACAGGAGCATGAACAACATTTCTATCAAGTTGAAGTGACATTTAATATTATGTGCCTTTGCAGTTACAAGGTTTTAAGAACAGCATGGGGGAGATTTATCATAAGAACTGTTCTAGTAGCCCATAGCAGCCAATCAGCTTAACTTTCAATTTCCCACAACTTTTTATAAAATTAAAGCTGAGCTGTGATTGGTTTCCAAGGGCAACAAAACAGTTTTACTGAATTGTTTGTTCTAGGAAAAAAGAAGTGAGATAATGTAACAGTGTCTTATGAATAATAGCACTTATTTCTAACCAGGGTAATCACTAAACATTATTAGGCACTATGATGAAAATATAGACCATACAGGGGGATAAGGTATTATGTTCAACAGTTCCAGTACATGTTAAACACTTTCTCTAGCCTTATCTGAATAATGTAATTAAAGGGGTATTCCCATTTCAGCAAGTAATTTATATTGTTTGAATAATGTAACGTTATACAAAATACCAATATGCTTTCTTTATGAATTCCTCATAGTTCTAAAGGCCTCTGCTTGTTGTCCTGCTATAGAAAGATTCTATATTCACTTCCAGTGGATAAAAATATGTCTGTGGTCACACAGGTGACCACAGACGTATATATCCCACAGACAGGTTATATCACACAGCTCTGATTATTCTCGATGATACTAATTAGATTTGCACCTGTGTGACCATGGTCCGATTTCTGTCTATAGGAAATAAGTATAGAAGCTTTCTATTGAATGACAGCAAGCAGAGATCTGGAAAACCATGAGGAATTGATACAGACAGTATATTGGAAAATTGTGTACCTTTTCATTATGTGAAAAATTACATTCATTTGTGAGTGTGCCCCTTTAAGTCAGGAAGACAAGCTGAAGAGTGTCATTTCATCTGTGTATGTGGGAAGGGGGGGGGGGTGCAAGTAAATGACATTTCCACAGACCTGGCGGCAACAATGGTTTTCCGAGAGTTTACTCTCTTACTTTTTACAATGAGTAATAAATCCAATAACTCCACATGCCAGTTATGGTCCATCTTAGCCAGAATCCAATATCTGGGATCAGGGCAACAAGGCAAACGTGTACTTGGGTCTCAATTTTTTCATTTTCATTGGAAAATGAGATATTCAGAACTCTCAATGGGAGAGTTCTGGGTTATCTTTTGTCTTGAATTTACAGATCCAGTCAGATCCGATGAGACCACAACCCTGAGTGTGCACAAAATATTAAGTGCTAAATTGTGAGTTCATGCTTAATGCCAGCACTTACTGTAAATCTGATGATGTCTTTGCGAGAAACATCTTCATCCTCTTCTTTTATCTGGCTGCCTTTTTAGCTTCTTCCAGTCACAACTTATCTCTGCAGATTTAGCAACAGAAAAAATGTAGATTCCCCTCTTCATTATCATTTCCTCTTTCTTCTTATCATAAACATAATTCTGTTCTGCTGTTCCTCTTGAGATCAATTTTACGTCCCCACAGCAACCAATATAGGAATCAAAGAACAGGAAAAGGTAGAGATCGGCACTCCAGGCTGACTAAAATATCAATCTTCTTTATTCAAAAATCCATAAAAATAAATACAAGGTGGTCATAGTGCATAGTCCATTAGTCTAAAATAAATACAAAGGTGGTCATAGTGCATAGTCCATTAGTCTAATGGACTAATGGACTATGCACTATTACCACCTTGTATTTATTTTTATGGATTTTTGAATAAAGAAGATTGATATTTTAGTCAGCCTGGAGTGCCGATCTCTACCTTTTCCTGTTCTTTGATTGCTTCGGGGCATTCTGACAAGACCATCTGGGATACGTGCACCGGACTCCACAGAGGTGTTCCCTACGGCTCTTCAAGGTCCACGTGAGTGAGCGGCTTGCTCAAAGTGTTGTTGCAACCAATATAGCAACATTCCCCTCATAGTTGTCAATATAGTTATTGTGCCCCCACACAGTGGCCAATAGTCCAGGGACAATCCAGTAGTCACAGGAATGCTGCCAGTAGTCACAGGGATTACTCCAGCAACCAGTTGTCACAGGGATGCCTCCAGTAACCAGTATCCACTGAGGTGCGCCAGTAGTTATGGTGATGCCCCTAGTAGTCAATCGTATAAGCAAATTTAAAAAAACATGCTTTCCATCATATTATCATAGTATATAAGGCCGGAAAAAGACAGAAGTCCATAAAGTCCAACCTTTAAGAATTAAATAAATGTTTTTTCCCCATAACCAGTGATACATTTGCTATAACAACCTCCTGCAGGAGAGTTCCATAGTCTCACTGCCCTTACAGTAAAGAACCTTTGTCTATGTTGATGGTAGAACCGCCTCTCCTCTAGGCGCAGAAGATATACCTTGTCCTGGTCACAGGCTTAGGTATAAAAAGATCTTTGGAGAGATCCATGCACTGCCTTTTCAGGTATTTGTACATTGTAATTAGGTCTCCCCTGAATAACTGAATAATCCCAAATTTTGTAATCTGTCATTGTATTCTAGTCCCCACATACCCCTTATAATCTTGGTTGCTCTCCTCTGCACAGGTTCCAGTTCTACTATTCTCTTTTTAGAAACTGGTCCCCAAAACTGTACACAATATTCCATGTGTGCTCTGACCAGTGGTCTGATCTAGCTCCTCTTCGTGCACCTTGATCCAGGAGCTGCAGTGCAGGGGCGCATGATGACATTTCACATAATGACATTTCATTTTGCTATCCATGTGATGGCTGGATCAGCCATCACATGGGTTGCACAAGGTTAACTTGTGTGATGGAAGGAGAGCAATGGAGCATGGGAGCTAAAATCTCATGTTCTCTGCTGCAGTTAGTAACTGGTGAGAGCGAGAGCACTAACTCACTACACCCCGGCTTGGCAAACTGATTATGTTTTTAGCAGCGGTTCCCCAGATCTTGGGAGAACTGGTTGGATCCCATCCTTGGCTACAGCTAGTATAAGAATATAACCCCTTCTCCCCATTGTCTTTGCCTAGGGGAAGCAGAATATATAAATATAAAACATAAAAAAAAATTACCTAAGTTGTCCTTTTATCCTGACGAGAAGTAGGTGGCAGCCTTCTGTTTAGGCTAGTGAAAGAAAACTTTCAGCAATCCAAGGTTGTGATCTAGTGTTGTGCCATATGGGAGGTTCAGGGAGTGTCTATAAAAAACAATTATTAATTGACCTTAAATACCTTTCAAGGGTCTGGATTATATCAGGTTCTTATATTTCGTTATAAATATTCCTTAAACATAGATTTGATATACATAAAATAAACCAAAACTTACCGTATGTGTTATAATATTTACTCACAGATCATAAACTGTAGCTCACAGCTTCTTTATGAATATGACTGATTTTGTTTGCACATGTAATCAGTTATTTGTAGGGTGCTTTAAATATGTTGTCTTAATTTAAATATTATTATGAATGATAATTTGAAATTCTATTAACCTTAAATTAGGTGTAATGCAATTTTATGCTACAAATTATGCACAGTGCAGTGGAACTTAAGGAGACTAACTATCCAGGGAAATTATTTTTAATAGTGAGTGCTAGAGAGAACTTAATGTAGAGACACAAATTTCTTATTAAATAATGTGTATTTATTGGCTTCAGTGCAGCAGAAATTCAAAATTAAGCCTGCATAAACTTGAACTATATTTTATGCCAGTTGCTGTTTAAAATATGATAGCAAATGCCACCTTGGTTTTACGTACATGCATTCTGTTTTGCCATGAGAGAAATTTCTACAGCATATTGCATCTTCCCGTGTTGCCAGTATGTTTGCAAACTTTTTCACTACCTTTAAATAAAATACTTAAATAATATATATTATTTTCATTCAGATTATTATTATTATGTTCATTTAAGATCATTAGTTATTTTAAAAAACTTAAAATTAAACAATAAATTAAATATTAAATTTCTAAACTTCATCTACCTTCCTCATTTATTCCTCCTCCAAAGAACTTTGCATTATGTTTAAGTATCACAACTTTCATGATTTCCTTTATCAGCTTTTCTCTTTCAGTTTTTCTTCTTGTAAGTTTAATTGTTACAGTGCTGTTAGATTGGACAAACAAGGAATGAGGATGTCTATCAATCAAATACAGACTGACCTTGCTGACAGTAGGAATCTCTATTACAATTGAGTAGGAAATTCTCAATGTCACAGCTAGGCAACATTGCGGACTAAATGGATTGATAGATAGAGTACAAAATGTTAGCTATAACAACAACCTTGGCCCGTTTAGCATCAAAAAACGCATTGGAAAATACATGATTTAAGGAGACTTTCTGACAGGAGCTAATTGTGGAGTTACAAGCTAGTTTGGCAAGAAGGACAAAAGAATCCAATATATGAACTGACTGAATCATACTATAAAAGGTGGGGAGTTAATTTAAACACATGGGCAACAGAGCTTTATCTTAACAAAATTATGTATAAAATGCTTATCTATGCATAAAAAGGCGAGCAATACAGAGTGCAGTGCTTGTTGTAAATGCCTCTAAATGACAAAATACAATCATATGCATGTGTCCAAATAAGGACATCATGGTATGTAGGAAAAAGTTTTGGTTGTTCTCTAATACAGTTCCATGTATTGACAGGAATTAAAAATGTATTATGCCACTTTGCCACTACATTTGACTAATTGAAGTTATATCATTACTATGATCAGTGTTGATTTGCAAGTCTGTTGCACTCAAACATCATTGCACATGTATATTAGCACCATACATTGTATATCACTTTTTTAGATTATACGCTATAGGTCTCAGTACTTGTAGAGAATATATATAACCTTTTATTGTTGTAGTCCAGCTTTTCTAGAACAGTTTTAATATGTAAATCATAATTATACTTTAGGACACAGGCATAGACCTGTCATAAAAAAAACCTTGATGCGGTGCCTGAACACCCAAGGGGCATGGAGTTCAAAGCACTCAGTGTAGAGTTTTTTTTAATGTAGAAAGTGCGGTCTTTGCACCTTTCAGACCAATGTGTATGTGCAAAGGATCAAATTGAAGGTCTATTACAATGCTTGGACTACCTCTGTGCACACAGTCAAAAGTACAACTAGGACAGTAAAAGTTAAGACAAAAGAAGATTATTACTCCTAATAACTTAGACATAACCCATAGTTATGAGTCCCTGCTAAACAGGATAGGATCAAGAGGAAGTATTCCACATTCCATCTAAATTTTAAATCTATACAGAAACCTGGTCAGTTCACATACCCCCCCTGATTTTAGCATAACACCCCAAGTTTGGTATAGAGAAGAGTTTTTAAAAACAATTCACCTACAAAGTGTACCTCACTGTACATTTTACATTAGCATATTAAAATCCTCCTCTCAGTTACATCAAAAGCCAAGGGCAGAATGTAAATTAATCAAGTAAAAATTATTGTGCTATGCAAATGCTCATTGTCAGTCTTTGGAGATACCAAATGTAACTGAACAGGCTGCACAAAAGTTCTTCTGCTGAAACTCCCAAGCCGCAAAATTCTATTACCTCAGTAGTAAGGTCTATTTGTTTTATTCCTTTTTATTTTACAATATTTTGTCTGTATTGTTCCTATATTCCTTGTAATCCTTTTATCTGACAATTTAATTTTTTTATGTCTTCAATGCACTTATATGTATTAAATCCTTAAAAAAAAAATAAGTCTCTGCTTGTTGCCTTAAATAACCTAAGTTTCCAAAGAGTTAGTGTTACCAATATTTATTCTAAGTAATTGTTTAGCTAATTGGATCATATGTATTTTGGGTTTTCAAAGGACTGTACGGCCTTTTGATCACTATATATTACACTTTTTTTTACATTTCAAAATGATGAAAATAGTGTCATTTTCGACTTTGGGCAATATTTTCCATTACAGGGTTATATGGGACACAATGCTACCTAACATGTTTATGATTTCTAATATTTGTTTATGTCAGTTGTAGAGAAAGGGGGTTGATTTGAAAATTAACCCTAGGTTGTCTGATCCTACCATATACTGCTATACTGCCCACGTGCCTCTGGCCTTTTACCACCACCGGCAGCTTTTTCTGGCAGCAATTGCAGATTTAACACCCGGTGAGGGTTTGCTACAATATGCTGCAAATATTTATCAAGTATGGAGAGGGCTCAGCTCCTGAGTCCTCTCAGAACACCCGCAGCCATTGTTAAGGTGTTAACATTTACACTACAAAAGGAGTGAGTTTATGGATGGCTATAACTAAATATCATTGTAAAAAAAAGGACTGGAGACAACTACTATTTTCTATTTTACATATATTTTAGCATATATTTAGCACCCAAAAACTTCTATTGCCTTCTGTGATCCGCATCAGTGAAAATCAACTGACAGGTTTTAAATTTTTTTTTCCATGAACAATTGATCAGTGAACATAAAAGCCAATGTGAAAACACCAATAGAAATCAATGGCTCACTGACACATCCATGAGAATCACTAAACTATGGATGTGTAAAAAAAAGTGCTGTCAGGGTTCAGGGTCAGTGGACCCCCTGGACCACCACCAAAGGTCAGGTCTGAGGTCACAACAAGAGTTCAATGCAGAGGCAGGTAACAGAACAAGGAACAACACAGGAACTCACTAGGAAGCTTTCTCTAGGGCTAATGAGTGCAAAGATCCGACAGGGAGTGAAGGGAGGCGCCGGTCTTTATGGGAAAACCGGAAGTGCCAACAGCAATCAGTGATGCGCTGGCCCTTCAAATTTTCAAGTGCCGGATCGCACATGCCCTAGGGAGGGGAGACGTGGAGGGGGGCACAGGTGTGCCTGCAATCCGAGACATGGATCAAAGGGACACCCGTGACAAGTGCTATGTAAAAGAGCCTTAATATACTGATGCAAATTCGTTAAGAATTGGAGATTAACAAATGAGATAAAATTTACTTCACCTTCATTTTGTCAACTGAGCAAAGTTCTGTTGAAAGAACCATAATTCCCTTGGGAATAGTTTTACTCACCACTTGCATTGGATTTTTATTAAAATACAGAGAAACTTTTGTCATGCCAATAAGAAAGGGTCCCGAGCAAAGCATCTTTTTTATGTGGAAATTGATTGTATGGGAAAGTACCACATACGGTAGGTACATTTTGACACTTTCTTAATTACTGTGCACTGTACATAGTTACAGTGATATGAAAAATTTTGTGCTGCATTTATATCATGACTACCTTAACCTGTCAAAAGGATTCCCAACCCAATGACATAAACATAACACAACATAAAATGTATCATTGTACAAGACCAACCTTTGCTGTACATGTCACTGTGTTTGAACCCAATGAAGTAAAGATTATATATGAGCAACTGATTTATGTCAGCATGAAATAGTAATTCATCATTGTCATGCACAATGCTCAATACATGAACGAAAGTGTTAACTTTTATTCTGTGATGGGTTTAGTGCAATAATATTCTTAAATTGTGTAATATAACATCCTATCTATTTTTGTCTGTTTGTTGTGTTATTTGGATATAGTCCAGGGATTCTAACATGAATGATTATATTCCAGTATTGTTTGCTGATATATCAGATCATTAGAATTCATTCCAGTCCTTTGTGGTTTTACAAATTGTAAAGGGTATTATTCCAAATCATTTAATCTATCACTGGAAGTCCATTTCATGGATAACACACTTAATTGTTCTTTCCCCATTCAGAAACAAAAGATTTAACTGAGCATTTTGCTTTTTAAGTGTTTTTTTTTCTCTAATTGCTGTATTTTTCTATGTTTAATCATGGGTTGACTTAATGCCTGTGCCATGATTTTGTTAAATGTATACCGTATCATTTTCAGATGCACTTGCTTGTCCTTAAGTTACAATAAATCATGCTCTGTAATGAGCCATGGCCACCTGTCTTTTGTGAGGGAGTAACCATCCATTATTATGTGTAACATGTACTTATCCCAAAATAATATGGATAAAACCTGGCAAGTCCGTTCTTCCTCATATCGCTATTCTTTCAGATAGCATGCAGGCTTTGTTCTTGGTCTTTTATACAAAATGAATAGAATAAACAGAACCACACAGCTTTGTAGATTTAGCAGTTTTCTATACATCATTAGGCACAATAAGGGGCAATCATTTTGAATAGACAAGATAGCATGTTAAAGGCACAATTCTTACGCATATAACAAAAGACGGAACAGAAGACTAGATAATTTGATTATCTGTTGGCATTTGGAAAGTGCAATAAAATTGCAAATCTGATTTGTTTGAGGAATATAATATGATAGCACGAATTATATGAATCATTGTGTTTAGTATCAATAATTTTATATATTTTGCTTCTTTTTGGATAAAGAAGCAACAGAGAAGCATATAGACAAAATTGAAAAAATACAAATTATTATCCTAAATATTTTCATTTTTATCTACTTTGAGATGTGGCCGATCTAACCCACAAAGTTGACACTTTACTACTTAATAAGAAGTTTGGGGCAGTGTACAACCCTCCCCACCCCCTCACCGACTGTTAATGCCCGTCATCAGTGAAGTCAACAGCATGAACTTTACAGGATACTGTTTAAAATATTAATTCAGTGAGAAACAATATCTAATTTTATTGCTTTGGGGGTGTTGTATGTATAATATTTTATTTGATATAGCTCTTTGTATGATATAATTAGTACAGTGGGCATTGTATGAATTCTTATTTATTTAAGGGTACTGTACATATATACATTTATTTTAGTGAATGATAAATAATTTAATATAGTTTTGTATATATTATAATAAACTAATTGGTACTGGATATGTAATAAATTTTGTTTGTACAGTGGGAGGGCATAAAGTATTTTTTATTCAGGAATATAGTTTATACTACAATATACTGACAATATTTTGTGGGAAATGCAGTATATTTTAAGATGCAGGGGATATATGTTTGTGTGGCACAACTTTGTCATTTGTGTTGTAACTTGGTATTTCATCATGATGGTATTTTGAGCATGATATTTTTTTTTGATTGGGGTGTCAGTCAAATCATACCAAGAGCAAAAAGAGCAGCTGTTTGTTCAAAAATGAATTACTTTATTAACAAATAATCCATATCACAAATATATATACAGATGTGTCTACCACTGTGCACCTGATGTTTTATACTTGAGCTGAATGTAGCCTGAAAGATTTAGGCCCCTTATAATTCATGATTATGCTTGTGTGGAACACCATGCTTATTGTCAATAGGTGTCCCCTTCTTTTATGATCACTATTGTCTCCCTTTTTCCCTTATAATTACTTTTATGTTTGATGTAGTTGTTCCTTTTTACAGCTAACATGGTCTGCACCCCGCTTTACACTAATAATGGTGCTTTAGAAACTGTATACCAGGACAAAGGGCACTGAGGGACCCTTTTCGTCCCTCCATAGATCTAACTTTAGGGACAATGTACATACTATTGACAGTTGCCCAGCCCTACTTACCTGTAGTTCTTCCCCCTTGATTAACTACCAATAATGGGTACAAGGAAGTTTTGGAACACCATCCTCTCTGTCTTTGCTTCACTGGTGCTGATGGCTGATCGGCCAGCTGGGTGGGGCACTGCATGTGCTCTTCCAGACATGTGTGCTGGTATGCATCGGAGCAGATAATGGGAGGGGTTGTCTCTCTGCTTGGGCCAATCAAAGGGCAGGATAAAAACTTTGATTAAGTGTTTTTTTAGGAAAGGCATCCAAGCAGTCATACTGTGTATCAAATTCCCAAATGAACCAAATGTATAGGTCATCTTCAGTAAAGATGACAAACATTGGACAAAAAACATACCATGTAGGAGAACAAAAGAAGAGAGTTAAAACATGGCATGGTATATTTCAGAGTTATTTTATTTTTTGTTGCTAACTAAATTACTATATCTTACTATATCTTAACTCTATATATCTTAACAATATATTATTGGAGGTGCATTGATTCTAAATCTACTATTGTGTTTGATTGACAGATTATGTGAAGAATGATTTAGTAAATACCATGTTTCCCCAAAAATAGGACAGTGCCTTATATTCATTTTTGCTCCTAAAAAGGCACTAGGTCTTAGGGGATGTCTTATTTTAAAATGAACAATAATTCACATTTATTGTTCAACAAAAAAATCAACACCATTCTTATAACTGCTGAATTTCTTGTGACTCCATTTCTACCAGAATCATTGGTCCCAATCTCTCATGTTTAGCTCTTTCTTTAAATGAGCCCTTCTTGTCCTGGTAGCTGCTTACATCGCATTTTCAATGCAGCAGTGATTTTATCCTATGAATTCATCATCCATGTCACAACCTCTTGCAGTATCTAAATGATCTACTAATACTTAGGTGTAAGGTGTTAGAGGAGCTGTAGCAATGATTGCCGCTAGGTATTATTTTTGGGGGAGGCCTTATATTTCTAAGCTTGAAAAGAATTGGACCAGGTCTTATTTTCTGGGGGTGTTTTATTTTTAGGGAAACAGGGTATCTTAGAGTATTAGCATCTGTCAAACATGTTTGGGAAATGTCTGGCTACTTTAATGAAGTTGCTTAAAAATGTGAGGCATTTATACAGTTATATGGAGTGGTTGGCACTAGGGTATCAGTTGCATAGTTGGAAAACATTGCTCTTTGTTTTGCAGGGCTCCTGGTGGATGATGTGCCCACCAGGATCGGAAGGAGTTCGATGATTCTCTGTCTTTGTTGTTGGGAGAGTTGTCTGTGTTCTGCTCTTCAGTAAACCAGGCTTTCAGAAGGTACTCAGCAGGTAGGCTGCAAGTTTTGCCATGCAAATCTTCAAGAGTGTGCTTTCCATTGGAGAAAGGAGAAAGGTTGTTGTAAATGGAGCTGACAGAATAGTATACAAGTAGTTTGTAAAATATGTGTTTACTTATTGCCACTTACTTTTGAAAGCCCAGTATGTGAACTTTAAAATGATATGTTGGTTATTATCAGAGCAGTGCTGTTTTTTGACATTTTGTTTTTACACTAGAATTTCCAATGATTCAGCTTGTTGTGGTGACTGATGTTAGTTGTTGAGAAGCTCGAGTATTGTCATGTTAGGTATTATTGATACATGCAACAATGAATAATTACAATCAAAATGATCAAACCCTGGTACTGGAACCACTGTATATTACCAGGTGAGTTATTTTGTTTTTATTTTTGATATGCAATAGTACTAGATAGTTCATTTTAATATGATATCTATTTTGTAAAAATGTGGTCAGAACTGCTGGAACCACATGCAGTTAAAACAAAATAAAGTATATGGTAAGAGTGAAATCAGAATATTCACTTCTTGGAAACATGAAGATAAAACTTAGAATATCCTCATATTATTGAGCTAGTATAAAAGATAGCAGCATATCTTTTCTAGTTAAGTTTACTGAATTTCTTCAACAATAATTCTTCATAATGAGTCTCTGTCAGTCACCCATATAATTTGCTGTCTTATCAAAAGCATTGCACCTGGCTGTGAGTGTCTTAGGAAGAGATAATTCTCATGCAACTGGGTGAATTAAAACTGTTAGCATATAACAGGTAAGCAGTACTGGCAAGAATCTATATAAATATTAAATACATCCAGAAATATGTTTTTTTTTCCTGTAGTAATAGTAAATAGTCATTCTGAAGGTATTGTCAAAATAGTTGAAGTGGCTAAGAAATATAGCCCTTTTTCAAAATAAATAAATAAATAAAATTAATGCTCTTGTATAATAAAACAACCATTTAAAACTGAAATGTTGTACAAGTATTGTAAGTGGTAGATGTCTGTAGGCGGTGTTATATTTCAAATGTGGAGTATTCAGCATGTCAGGTTGTCAGCACTGTAATATCTGCTGGTGGTTTTGTTATTCAGCAAAAATATATATTTGCACACTGTACAGTGAAAAGAATTTCCTGAAAATAACATTTGACAGCAAAATTTTGGGCAAAAGTTTTTATGACATGTATATTGAAAAAAAATATTCTAAAAATGTAATTCCTAATCGACATAAAAAAAATCACAATATAAACAATCATTTAAGCATATCCTTAGCATTATGTTTTGAGTGCATTGAGTGCACTATATTCTTATTGATTTAGTGGTTTGACAATATTTTTTAAGTTTTGATAACCAGGATATTGAGCCATAAAGATTACCACTACAGATGAGCAGACCTGTAGTTTGACTTCAGGTTCAGTGTTCAAGATTGGCTGCGTGATCCACACGTATTGGCAGATTGGGCGTTCATATTGCCAATATGTCTGGGCCAGGTGGCCAAACCCAAACTGAAACAATAAAACCACTCTATTTCATCTCTTGTAGTCAGTACTTGAATTGTGTAAATATAATCAATGGTATACTTTTAAGCATGGAAAAATAATAAATTCTTCAACTCACTATGACCTCTTCCAGGAAGCTCTTTTTCTTCCAGGCGGGAGCGTCTCCGAGCTGTCATAGAACAATCCATGATAGTAAAATTTGAATGAATTACCATACCATACATGTATATGGTACTGATAAACGCATTTCAAAACTTTGAATAATCATGGCTCTTGAAGCACAAACTAGCTTATCTATACTTTTCAATTTTATTTGATTCTTTGTTTAATTTAATCATGTCAAAGGGTTGAAAAGTATTTTATTAAGTAGAAGTTTTCTGTTGAAGAGTCAGACACATGCACATTTTTTGAATTGAATTCTATCAAATGGCTTTGAATCTATAGCTTTGCCATTTTTAAAAATACATTTTATTCATCTGTTATACAGCTGTAAATAGAATTCTGCTATTTAGATTATTGGTGAAAGCTCACAGCCACATTGGAAGTCAAAATGTCTATTTAAAATTGAGTAAAAGAGTTTGAAATATCCTATTTGTTCAATAGACATGGAAAAGAACATGTACTGTAGCATTTGTTAGCTAAATAATTGAAATTTAAATATGAACGTGAATTAGATTTAGCATTATAACTGACTGGCTGATGTTTGCAAAGATTTCTATATCTGTATTAGAGTCTAAAATTATTTGGACTTCTAGCAAATGATTCTTTCTTAAAGAAAATCTACAATCAAAATCAACCATGAAGAAACTAGGGACCCTTACTTATATAGATCCAGTAACTGTGACTGAGGAAATAGTCTAATATTTGTATAGTGTATAGTTTCCCCAGAGCCCCTCCATGCTGCAAATTCACAGGCTGGTACAGTGTGCAAGAAGCCCTTCCTCCTCCCATTGTATGCTAGAATTCATGTGCCCAAGTGAGATTACATCAGGAAGAGGGATGGCGGTGGGCCAAGCAGGAGCTGATGGGCAGGGTGAGACAGTGTAACAGCCTGTAGATCTGCATTGATGGGCTCTGGTAACTGCTCCAGTAGCCCTTTAGACTAATTAGCATAATTGTTGAAGTTGTAAAAATTCTAATAACTCTGTCCAACGGGTCTAAATGTTAATGCAAGACTACATATTTTTTTTCAAAATGCCAACTTGTCATAAAACAAAATATTTTAAATATTCTAAGCAAACTGGCCTTTATCCAAATGAAATGAATCTTGGCTGTCTTTTCCACCTCAGGAAAACCTTGCAAGTTTGACTGGCGCTATGCCAAATGATCAGTATAACTCTATTACAACAAGAGATAAAAAGGGGTGTTAGGTTATTGGAAAGTATTTTATTCTTGTAAAATGTAGCTGGTATTTAAATTTTTTCCTCCAGTTATTTCCTACAAAATCACTTTTTACTTTTCTTTAAGTATATTTATATTTAGAGCTTATATTTGTAAACAAGAACCATAATTGTGAAACAGCATATTTGTAATATTATTGTGATAACATTATTGACAATTAGGGGGTCATTTATCTTTTCTCTGTGTTGTGTTGTTATTTTGTGCCCCTCTGTTTCACCTCTGATCACCTTCTCATGTATTACTTTGTTTTCTAGCTACTGTTAAATTTGTCTATTTAGTTAGGTTTTTTTTGTGACTTTTTAATGAAAAAGTCTCCAGTCACTTCTTTCCATTTTATAAGTTTTCCTTAATTATAGTTTCAGTTGGAGTTTTTTGCAGCAAAAAAATGTTGCAAAGTTTAGACAATTTTAAAAAATAAATGTCATTTGCAACAATAAGCACATCTGGAGTTGAAGATAAATGCATCGTATTGACAATAAACTAATGCCTGGCGGAGTTCCGTGCACATTTTGAAAAGTCGCAAAGATTACAATGCAACAATATAAAACCCCCCAAAAATTAAAGAAAGAAATATAAAAATAAATGACCCCGTACAATTTTAAAATCAGTTTACCATGGTTATCAACAAAGTCATAATGTATGACAGTAAAAGAAAAAATAGTTGAAGTGTAAGTGTAACTTTCAACATTTATAGTTAAACTTTCAATTAACCTGGGGACATAATTTGAGAGTTTGAGAGGAATTTATTAATCAATGTTGGCTAGACCCCTGGTGTAATCTGTGCCAAAAAAATTACTTAAATAACTTATACAACATTCATCAAGACCTTTTTTTAGACCTTTATGACTTGCCTGACTGAGTGGGCGTGGCCTCTGGAAAGGGGATGTGAACATTGTAAAGGTCAGGCTGTAAATAGTCTGTGTCAAAAAATAAATATGGTGCACCATAGTGTGGCACACACTTCAGACCAACCGAAAGTAGATCTAAAGTAAAACAGTTTTACACTGCACCAGTATTCACAGATGTATCATCACAGATATAAATCTGGTGCAGCAGAAGACTAGTGTTGCCTAACTCCGCACTCTTTGATTCTGTGACACATTGATAAATTCCCCACATTGAGGGAAATGATTGGCTTGATGAAATATCACCATTGTGGTCAGGATGGAGAACATGTCTCATTGAAGAGATTACTTTAAAGGTCATCTTTACAAGTGTATGGAAATGTATAGGCTATGCATGTTTCCCTTTTGTGAAATGACTATCCAAATAAGTTCCAGTCCTACCTTTTTAGAAGCTCATATCCTTTAAGATAATGAACGCTTTAAAGAGACCTGGGAATGAGTCATACAACCACTGTTTTAGACGTCTGCTCTTCAAGGTGTTATATCCCGCCATCTGACTACATTGTTGACCTCTCATCTAGCCAGACCAGTTTTAAAATTAGGCATTGCTAGGGAGATAGCCTCCAATAGATGACTCTAGAGACACAGTTTACCTTTTTCATCTAGGGTTTTTTGCATATTCTTTTCCTACAATTCTTAATGAAACTATAAGACTCCATTCACTTGAAAGATGGTCTGTAAATACAGTCTACTTTATTGTCCCCTGAATATTTTAAGCCATGACTTTATAATGTATTAAATAAAGTTAATAAATTAAAATTACCATAAAGGTTATATATCATTATTATTAGTGTTCAATGGACCGAACTGCAAAGTCCGGGTCTGTATCAAACTTTGCAGACTCAGGCTACAAATCCATACAAGAAAACCGAGAAATGGAGCTACTTTCTTTTCATGTAATAAGCATGGTCAAAAACACTAACACAGTGCAATGGCTATATAAGCTATACAGTATAGAGCATGCAATTCTGTAGATACCTAAATATGTATGTTAGGTGCAGGAGATTAGAATAGTGCAGTTTAAAGAGCATGCACCAGGGTCCAAGCATAAGGTAGAGAGCTGTAGCAATACCAGTGTAATGCAATACACCATTGAGAATGCCAGAAAACTTTTGTCTGTGTACAGTAACATCGAATATACACATTCTGCTACAGAATGGACCTATGGGAAGATGTGGTTTAAATATTGCAGATTTAAATGGATATGTAATAAAGCACTATGAAGAAAAATAATATGCTGTTTTGCACAGTCAAATGAATAAGCTGTGTGATAACTTACTTATTGTAAATAAGCATATAAAAAAAATTAAAAAACAAATTTCATGAATATAATCTTATCTAAAGGTTAGAGGAAAAAAGCTTTCAATAAAAAAATCTATTTTGATGAATAAAAGTTAACAGTAATTGCCTGAGCAAGATAATGATGATGTGAATAGTGAACAGAGTTCAAGTCACAATCAAGCAGATGTTAACTACAATAGTAGATATCAGCAGTTTTAGAAATCTGATTGCAAATACTTTTATCTTAAAGAGTTATTCATTCTACCATGATTTGCAATCTGTTTTGCCTCTATTTTGGGAGATGTTTTATCAAAATGTAATTTAAAAAAAATAGATACAATATGGATAGTTTCTGAAAAGTTCATGAAGGAAAGCTATATTGCTTTTAAGTGCATATAACAAACCTCAAGGGGAATTTATTAAGGCTGGAACATCAAGCCCCATCAGTCTTAAAATCCCCCTAGATGGCACATAGCACATTGGTACAGTGTCCATTCGGCCATGCTCAGAAGTGAGGGTCAAAGATCATATACAGGCAGTTCCCGGGTTACATACAAGATAGGTTCTGTAAGTTTGTTCTTAAGTTAAGTTTGTATGTAAATCGGAACTGTATATTTTATAATTGTAACCCCAATAAGAATTTTTTGGGTCTTTGTGACAATTGGATTGTCATAAGAACCAGGATTAATAATAAAGCTTAATTGCAGACACCTTTGATAACTGTTACAGTTTTTCATTGTATCCGAGGGCTAAAGTACAGTAAATTACCAATATCCAGAGGTCTGTTTGTAACTAGGGGTCGTCTCTAAGTCAGGTGTTCTTAGGTAGGGGACCGCCTGTAATGGCATATTTGATACCTAACACTGACACATGACTTCTGACGCCTGAGACTGACACTTAAGTTTGATATCTGACTGACTTCAGAGATCAGTGCTGTTTACATACATTACACCTACTTCCTGCCAAGCAAACATGCTCAAATGATCTGTGATGTTAAAATGGAACAGTCTTCAAACCTCAGTGTCACACCGCATGTGTACTGAATACATTGCATCTTCTTGCAAACTGTGGAAGCCAATGAGGAAGAGATCAGGGGGAAAGTAAAAGAACCAATCATCCAGTGTATTAGTTGTCACACTTGCAGAAGATGCTTCTAGAATCTTCTAAGCTAAAGGCAGGTAATACATGACTTATAGCCACTGTATATGTTAATCATGTGCACATGTTATAAGATGTTTGTGTCCAATGCTGGAGTTTTAAAATTTCATTAAAAACAGTAATTATACTCAAAAATGTCAATTATGAAATATCCTTGAAAATACTGAAAATCGATGCTCGATTTGTAAGCCACTTGACATCAAAATAAATTATCCAGACATTTCAAAAATTATGAAAATGTAAAGAAGACATATGGGAAATGTTATTCAGCAACGTATTTAGGTGGTAAATCTATCTTAGATGATTTAGAATTTTGCAAATGGCAAAAAAAGCATTAGTTTTTAGTTTTTTTTAAATAAAGCAAAACTTATCAGCCAAAATTTACTACTAAAATGCAGTACAACATGTGACAAAAAACTATCTTATAATTGCTTTCTTAAGTAACAGTGTTTAAAAGTTAGAACCATATAAAACGATGCATGTCAGAATACAAAAAATGGGGCTGAGCCTTAAGCTATAAACTGGCTACATCCTGAAGGGGTTAAACAGCAAAATAAGCTTTTGTATTTTGTATTGAGCTGTACTGTAGTGTGTTTCATACAAAATCATGTAATTCCATGCAATGTATAAATTATCTTACAGGTAGGTTTATCTTTGATGTCTGTGGGACATGGACTCTGTGGTGATAAGAGTTCACTGGTCTAACTTTTACCCAGGAAACTATTCCAAGCATTATGGTTATACATGATGCAGGGTATCCTCGTGCTGCTGTGCTGCCCATCTCTGCCACATATTTATAAGTACATAGAGTCTGGTGCTGCCCTGTTTTTTTTTAAGTGCAAACAAGCAGTGGCGCACTGCATAGCAGCTGATTTTCACTGATAATAGAAGTGTGCAAATGATTAACATATACAGCGGCTACAAGTCATTTACTAAGCCCTTCCCCATACCCCTTGCCCCTGCCCTACATTACGTCAGTGTGCGGCAAGGGGTATATGAAAAGGGCTCACAAGCTAAGCCCCCTCCATACAGACCAGAATAATGCAGCAAAAATAACCATTGACAACCACAATATTGGTTCAAATCGCAGTAACCCCTTACATGCCGACAGCAAAGCACTAAATTCTTGGCTGTGACCATGAAGTCATCAGAGAGCGATGATCTATCTCCATGACAGCCTGATGACTTTATAAGACAATAGAACTTGTCATTTCTGCAGATTTGTTAAAATGTGCTGGTGGCACATTGTAAGATATCATGTGCAAAATTGCCATACACTGCTATACTTTGTCATTTGCAAAATGTTAATAAAAAGTTATCGAATGGCACCAACATAAATATCACATCCCCCCAAAAATCTTACTAGATACCCCAAAGTATGAAGTGTCCTGCTGGCGCATCACACTTTATAAGAAGGCCGGAGCCGTGATTGGTGCCGGCATTGTGGGTGTTTATGGTGGTGTTTGCTGCAAGATGCTGGTCTGTATGGGAGGTCTTAGCCCTTGAGCCCTCTCCATATAAACCTTGCCACACACTGACGTACTGTTACATTGGTCCTGCACTACCTGCTTTTAGCTAAGAAGATTATATATACCAGCTTCTGCAAATGTGACAACTAATACTCTGGATGGTTGTTTTTTTTCCTCTCCCCCTGCTCTCTTCCTCATTTGCTGTCACAGTTTGAAAGAAGATATAATATATCTGTCACAGGGGCACCTGCAACCTATGTCCCGGGTCGCAGGCCCAGTACACCCATGACACGCCTTCCTGTGGTTCTGCGCTGCCTCCTGTGTTTCGACGCACGCGTTCCCGCCTCACAGGGTGCGCGCGCCAGCTCTCTGAGGTTTAAAGGGCCAGCGCACTGATAATTGGTGCTGGCCATCCGCTGTTCTTTAAATGCCCTGCCTCTTCCTGTTAAACCTGACGGATCTTTGTGCCTTGTGCCCTAGAGAAAGCTTTGTTCTCTTCTTTGTACGCCCTGTGCTGGTATTGTGATTTCCTGTTTTGACCCCGGTTCCGTTATTGACTTCGATCCCTTGCTGCCTGTCCTGACCTTCCACTAGTCCCAGACTCTAATCCTGTGTTGGCTGTCCTGACCTCGTGCCTGTCCCCAACCACGATTCTACTCAACGTCTCTGTACCTCACCTTGGCTGCCACTGTGGACAAAGTCGCTCCTTTGGAACTACCTGGTGGTACCATGCCCCAGCAAGTCCAACCCGCTATTCAGTGGGCTCTGGTGAAAACAGGGTACTCCAGTCCCAGCTGTTGGCTTACGTCATCATCCGCTGTGGTCCTGTGGGTCCACTACCCCTCAAGCTTGACAATATCCAGTACACTTACGGTGTGACACTGAGGTTTGAAGACTGTCAGATACTAACCTCGAAGATCATTTGAGCATGTTTGCTTGGCAGTATGTTAGCAACACTGATCTCTCAAGACAGTCAGATGTCAACTCAACTGTCAGTCTCAGGGGCCATTTTTTATGTCTCAGCTGTCAGTCTCAGACGTCAGTTTTAGGTATCAAATATGCCATTATATGATATATTTCTCTGACTTCTGACCAAGTCATAAAATGGACTCTGTACATTGTATTTACCGTACATACTCGTGTATAAGCCTTGTTTTTCAGCACAAAAAATGTGCGACTTATACACGAGTCAATACACAAATGTCAATGCACTTAAAACATAATAAACTTATATACTCACCCTCCAGTGGCCCCGATGTGCAGCGCTGCTCCCCTGATGTCCGCATGGGTCCTCTTCTGGCTTCCGCACCTATCTTCTTTCTTCTGTAACATCATGCAGAGTGCCGCCATGTTTTTCTCCCGGGCGGCGCATAGTTTGCCGTCAGCAGCGGCCGTGTCATACTATGCACTTGCCGGCCAGGAGAGGGCGATGGCAGCACCCAGCACGATGTTACAGAAGAAAGAAGATTGGCGCGGAAGCCAGAAGAGGACCCGTGCGGACATCAGGGGAGCAGCGCCGGCAACGGGGCCACTGGAGGGTGGGTATATAAGTTTTTTTTTTAATGCTGGGCTGGCTGTATACTAGTGGGGGCAGGCTGATGTGGCTGTATACTACTAGGGGCAGGGTGGGGTGACTTTATACTTTTGGGGGCAGGCTGGGGTGGCTGTATACTACTGGGGGCAGGCTGGGGTGGCTGTATACTACTGGGGGGAGGCTGAATACTACTGGGGGCAGGCTGTATACTACTAGGGGCAGGCTGGGCTTGCTCTATACTACTGGGGGAAAGCTGGGCTGGCTGTATACTACTAGGGGCTGGCTGGGCAGGCTGGATACTACAGGGGGCAGGCTGTATACTATAGGAGGCTAGCTTGTTATATACTGGGGGGTCTGTGACCAATGCATTTCCCACCCTCGGCTTATACTCGAGTCAATAGGTTTTCCCAGTTTTTGGTGGTAAAATTAGGGGTCTCGGCTTATACTCGGGTCGGCTTATACTCGAGTATATACAGTACTAAGAGGTTCTTGCCTTTTATTAAAGGGGTTGTCCCATTTCAGCAAATTTATGCAATTGTTTGTACAATAAAAAGTTATACAATTTTCTAATATACTTTATCAATTCAACTAAAAATTGAATATAATATACAAACAATAATATTTATTTGCTGAAATGGGAATTCTCCTTTAAATCTGTAACAGCACCCATGTATCCTAAATCTGCACCAGGTCAGATCTTGTGTAGATCTCAGCTTTAACTCTTCCTGTGATCTCATTGCGGCCCATGCTGTTCTCCAGCCAAGCACTTTAAAGGTGTGCTTGAAACAGCAACTATTTTCTCAATTCCTGGCAGTCCGAAAAAGTGGTAAACAGGGCATGATAAACCTTCCCCACTGTGCTATCTTATTTACCTCCCTTGTTGGTGCATTATCAGATTTTTTAAAAGCTGATAACTGTCAGAGGAATATATTGGTTGCATGGGCAATGGGGAAAGCTGTCTCTATACCTTGCATCACCTTTATCATGAGATAGACAATTTTTAGACATTTAGTATAAACATTAAGTTGTGCCAAGACGTATGCCAGTATGCAGTTTAGTTATTGAATCAATTTTCTGCATTGACACATGCTGTAAGGAATTCAGACCGAAGTTTATTAATATGCTGCCAATACATAATTGTTTTTCCAAGGTTTTGATCAAGTTTTTGAGGCAGTTTTGAATCCATGTCCTACTTATTTTTTAAATCCAATAATGGTGATAAACTGTAAACTTTTCAAAAAAGTTGATGAAAAACCAGATTGTGTAAGGGAACCCTCACAAAATTCGGAGCATTTAAACCAGTCCAATGTAAATATTTGCCTACACATTGCCAGTTTTCAGTAAGATCACTGATGCCCTCCCTTTCAAAGCTGATTGCATGGTTATGGAATCCTGTTTGATGTCAAGATGCAAGGTATTCATGCCTGGATATATACCGGATATCACTGGGTTAAGGAACTTTTGATCATATAATGACCATATGATGGAGATGATTAATCACATGATTAGAGAATTTATCAAAGGTTCTTTGGCTCCCTGGTACTAGATATGTTTACTGTAAATTAATTATTTATGGTTAGGTCTACTAGATTCGGGAGAACCCTCTATACATGTACTCAAGCAGTCCTGGTCCCTAAAGTCCTCACTAAAGCACATTTACAGCATGGACCTTAGCCAGCTGCCTGATTGTCAAATAGCTGCAGGGGACCCTTATACACAGCGCTTCGATTATACAAATTGGGGTACATTTACTTGCCCGTCCCACTGCGATCCCCGAGGTGCGTTGTCCGATGAGAATTCGGAGCTGCCGCTATTCACTAAGATCGTGGTCCAATTTCCTGCATGTGTCGCTTCACCGCTCAGGTCCGCAGGAGTTCACCTTCTTCTTCCTGGTGCATGTAAGTGCATGGCTTGTGAAACAATTTTGAATGTTGTCCGACGGCCACGCCCCCAATTTGATTGTGCCAAAATCCGATTGCGTGCCCCAAAAACCCCAGTTAAATGCAGCGCAAAACGGAAAAAGTAAGTGCATTTACTTAAGGAACATTAGCTGTGGCAAATGAATGGTATACAAAAGGGAAACCAATACATTTCACAATATTTTTGTGATATTAATATTAGCAATTTATTATCCCCAAGGGAAAAAGAATATGTCACATCTGATTTAAAACACATAATATACATAAAATTTAAAACACATATATAAAAATCATAAAAGACATACTACAATTGTTATTGACCCCTTGATCACTTGTTCATCAAGTGAAAAGTGCTTAACATAAATCATTTTTGTACCTATCAGTTCAACATTTCATTTCAATGAAACAATCAATAAAGTTACTTCTACATGACTGTAGTAGACTATAAAGTGAATGGGATTAGTTCGTCAACATCTAATCGAATTCTTTACATACTTGATGGAGTAAGACGGTTTCCCATCCATTCACCCTTAGGCCAATTATGTTTGTCACCTTCAGCACGATCTTCTAATACTTGGTTGATTCCCCTGCAGTCAAACAAGGATCCCAAGCACATACGCCATTAAATAACGTACCCATAACTAACGATCAGGAGCTACTTATTGACATAAAAGGAACGTAATGACCATAGAAAGTACAGCTTCTCCGATGCCCTCCTATACGCCTGATCTGTTTGCTACCGCTAGTATAATTTATCATCAACTATTACTCCGAGATACTTATACTCGTTTAGTCGCTCAATTTCCACCCCATCTATAATCAACTATTCAATTAGATCAAGCGATTAATGTACTGCAAAAAAACCAATGCCTCTGCAGATATTTAAAACATGTAAAACTGTACTGGAGTGTGTTTGCCAAAACTCAGACGTATACTAACTATATACTGACTAATAAAATGATTCAGTGAAAAAAAGATACCGGCTCAATTTTAAATAAATTGATAGAATTTATAAATTGAAAAAATTGTAAAACTAGTAAGTAGTTAGGGTAAATCAGGATGAATTGTTGCTTTTATTTATTAGTATACCATAATTGTTACACATATATAACAATGTTAATACAGGCAGTACCCAGGTTACATACAAGATAGGGTCCGGAGGTTTGTTCTTAAGTTGAATTTGTATGTATGTCGAATCTGTATATTTTATAATTCAAGTTCTAGACAAATTTTTTTCTTTTGTCCCAGTGACAATTGGAGTTTCAAAATTTTTGCTGTAATTGGACCAAGGATCATCAATAAAGCTTCATTACAGACACCTTATAGCTGATCATTGCAGCCTGGGACTATAGTAAAGCATCCAGAGAGCTTCACCAGAGGTCACAGTGGGCAGAGGGGTCCGTCTGTAACTATGGGTTGTCTGTAAGTCGGGTGTCCTTAAGTAGGGGACCGCCTGTATATATGTTAATATTACACATATATATAAAATTACATACGTATGACATGCCTGTGGTTCTGAACTAACTCACATTTTAATTGTATCACAATATCTGACCAACTCTCATATTTGCAATCATTCTATATAAACAGGACATTAGAGAGAATAATGTAATGGCAATAACCTTTAGAGAATATGCTAACTCAATTAAACTGATAAGTAGGAGCAGTTCATATTACTTTGCCAGAGAAAATATGTTTTATGGATGTGGTTGAGCTAAAGATCCACCTTTTAACCCCTGCCATTTATAAGACAGTGCTACTGAGCCAAGTGATAAATCTATCCTTATTTTCTACATAATGAGGGATCATGCTGATGATTGGTTATTTTGTTTGAGAGAAGTTCACTTTATATTAGTTTTCCATGTACAGGGCAAGCTTGAACTTAAAGGGGCACATTTACTAAGGTCCTTGTGCCAGTTTTCTGTCAAACTTTGTACATTCTTTTATGTGCTACCTGTTTGCACATGTATTTGGGAAGTGTTGCAGATGCACTACCCTTCACATGACACAAATTTCATCACTGAAAGGGGCGTTCCCGTGTACACTCCGACCATATGCCACATTTATCATTCAGAGTTCAACAGAAGTGTGTTGCACGCTCTATGTTATAGGTGCACCAAAAAAGAGCAGTGCAGGGAGTGCCAGATTCATAAAGAACCTGGGCCACAAATCATGAATCTGGCACATCCTGCACACTACACAAGCAAAATGCAAAGTTTTTAGTAAATGTACCGCAAAATGTCTTCCATCCCTCCCCAGCCACACGCACAGAATAATGGTGCACATAAATAGTGACCCCATCAAAGACTAATCTTAATATATTTCCAGAATTATCTGGTAATATAAACTCCATTATTGCGCTCTATTGCGTCCGAAATGTGTAGAGCACATGGGGGCACATGGGGTGTAGAGCACATGGGGGAGAAGTGTCCTAAGGTTAGACAGTGCAGAGTTAGACTAGACAGTCTTATTCTGCACTAGATTTATAAAAGTATCTGGGCTAGATGATAAATCTGTCCTTGAATAAGTCTGTCTAGTCACATTCTGCACTTCCTATTAGTTGGCTTGTTGGTGTAAGGCCACGTCCCCTTGTCTTAGGTCACGCACCTTTAGTCGGGCTAGTCTTAGTAGAGACAGGAAACTGTCTAAACCACTTTATAAATGTGGTTTAGACAGTTTGATTTTTGCAAACTACAACAGATTTCTGTTGGAGACAGCTTAATAAATCTCCCCCATTGTAAATCATTAGCAAATCAAAAAACTATATAAATTAAAAGGGTTGTCCCATTAAGCAAGTTAGGTCATATCCACAGAATGGGGCCTAACTTGCTGATTGGTGGAGGTCTCAGTGATGGGACTCCCACTAACCACAAAAACAGTAGCCGGATGTACCTCCATCGCACCAGATGGACACCAGAAAAATTGACAGCATTCCACAGCAAAAGTAAGCTACATCCTGTAATGATTTTCTATTTTGTAAAAGATATAATATTTTTTAGTTTACAGAGCTGCATAAGGGTTATTTTTCTGTGGAAGAAACTGGACATACAAATAGTATGATTTTTAGCTGTATTTTTATCATTTTATTATACCTTTCAGAAAACACATTTTCAAGAAAGTACAAGCTAAACACAGTTTAATAGAAACATTAAAAAATCACATATAATGTAGCTATCAAAGTATCAACTGTAAAATCAGTTGTCGCAGCCATCAATGTAACAACTAAATCAAGTACTTAAGGGGTATAAGATAGGGGATAATACAAATAGTACCTCAACAAATAGGAACAAGACAACAGAAGGGAGGGGTAAAATCATAAAGTGTAGACGAAGGGGCAAATATTAAGGTCATGACAGAGAAAAAGAATATGAGCCTTGCGCTTGCCACAACCAATGTCCCTGAAAATTTGCCAGCGCTCCCCTAAACCATAGGTAACAACTTGGTGTGGGTCCCTACCCTGCGTACATGCAGAAAATAGCAAGACAGAAAACATTAAAAAACAGACAGGCAAATAGGTACTGTAGGTCAGGCAACCTCAGTCAAAGCCAGTGAGTGAGGTTTAAAAGCAGCAAGCAGTAGAATCATCAGGGGACAGGCAGGAAAAACATAAATAGCATAGTAGCAACTGACACATGTAATTGTTTAAACTTTACTGTATAGAACTGTGTAAGCAATTACCTGAGTGAAGTTGCCCCCCGCCCCACCCTGTTCAAATCTAACAAAATTGGTGTCAAACGTTTGTGCTGGTTTGTGCAGCAGACATTTTCATTTGTGCCACAATCATTTTTAAGATATAAAATTTTCCAGAGGTCATCAGAGGTCAACAATCCCCCCATGTTTCCCAAATCAAACAAAACTGGTGCCAATCAATTGTGCTACATTGTGCTGCTCAATTTTTTGTTTGTGCTGCTTTTGTTTTGAAGATGTTAACAACATTTTAAAGGTCAGCCCCCCCTCCCCCCATATTATCCAAATCAAACAAAACTGGTGTCAAATGTTTGTGCTGCCAGACGTCTGTGGAGGGCTTGACTCAATCATATGTCTGGTGCGTACTGTAGAGGGTATGGCCATTGTCCTTCTACGTGGGCCACTATTCTACAGAAAGGGAGATTTATCTAGCAGTCTATACAGAATTCTGTCACAGAAAGTATGCAAATGTGCCATGTTTTATATGCCAGATTCACCATCCAGCATCAGACACAGTGAGAAATCTGGTACAGCATTATGCTGTCTATTCTGGAAAATATGCAAATAGGCTTTCCTAGATGTGACAAGGACATCCACGCCTCTTTTGCTACCGTTGTTTATTCTAACTCTTTTACTTTGCACTATTTTACTTTGCATGACTTTAAATAAATCTTCAAATAGTCTTCTAAAAAACAAAACCACAAAGCTCCTTTATTCTAAGCCCTGCTATGTTCACCATAATAAATAAATTCCCTTAAAAGGATGGTTTGAGGGCATTTTACTTTTAATTTCACCTAAAAATAACAGTTTACACTCCTTTATATTGCATACACATATAAAGAAGTAAGAAAAATGTGAATGCTTCAAGGTTAGTAACTCATTCAGACAGAATAATGAAAACAAGAAGATGAGTCCTCTTAATAGCATACAGTCCAAAAGAATTGACTGTAAGCCCTTGAAGACCTATAGGTATATGAAAAAGCTGCTAACATGACAGACAAAAGCTCAGTGTTGGATGTGTCATTGAGGGAACAAAGAGGAGAAGGTACACTACTGTGACTCTGCCTATGTCCCTCTCTCTATGAAGTTTTCATAAAAGATGTTTCAACTTCGATTTACAGGAAGATTTCTTTGCAAGTTCTTGCAATATTAGCATTATTCACAGAAAATAAACAAAAGCCTATGTTTGAATTCAGGGTCCAAGGAAAGAACACTACACTGCAATAATTTACTCATAGTTGGATTAATATATGATTGCTATTTAAGTAGCATACATTTAACCCCATGAATGACCACCATATCTGGTTTTTACAGTGGTCATTAAAGGGAACCTGTCACCAGGGACCTCATTTTTCACTAAAGACAGATTGTAAAAGCCTGCAGTACAAAAATGCCCACCTTCCTTTAATAAGCATTTGCATTACAATATAATTGTGTGTTATAACTTACCTTGCACCCTGACAAAATCCTGGGGTAGTCCCAGGGGCTGGACTTTGGTTTAGATGCATTAATAAAAACAACATGTGCCTTGTTTGTGTTACTCACTCCTCAGATATTAGCCCCACCTTTGTGCTCCTGTATAGCTCCTCTTGCTCCTTCACAGAGGTCACAGCCTGGTGAGCTGACATCAGTGGGGGGAGGGACAAGATGTACAGGAGCAAAAAGATGGAGACAGCCTGCAGCTCAGACAAGTCACATGTTGTTTTTTGAAATGCATCCAAACCAAAGCCCAGCCCCTGTGACTACCCCAGGATTTTGTCAGGTTACAAAAGTAAGTTATAACACACAATTATATTGTAATGCAAATGCTTAGAAAAGGCAGAAAGGCATATTTGCACTGCAGGCGTCATGGGCTTTTACAATCTGTCTTTAGTGAAAAATGAGGTCCCTGGTGACAGGTTCCCTTTAAGGGTACTTCTTCTGATGCAACGCCTTTCTACGGATTGCAGGACCTATTGTACAGCATCTGTTGGCACCGGGCTATGTTATCACAGCCCAGTCCTGACACTAACACCCAGGACCAGAAAAGCTATGATACCAAGTCTCTAAATCTTTAAACACTGTGATGTCTAAAGAGATGAAGAGAGAACAAGCTCCCTCTGTCACCCATCGCACCCCACAGCAGCGATTGCAGGGTGCCGATGGTGTCGCATGGCATCCCAGATCCACAAGAAAAATATAAAAAATTTAAAAATTAAATCAAACACAGTTTTTAACCTCCACAACCGCACCAACCCAGGCTACAAACTTATAATATTATTTATCAAAAACTTTAAGAATGCAATGTCTTATTTGACATTATCAGAAAAAAATTATACTAATCCGAATCAAAAAACTTTATGAATCCCAAATATATACAAATAAAATCTACAGGTCTTTTTGTCCACATTGAGAAAAATTTCATATGTAATGGTGCTTGGACGTCTTTCTCGATATGCGCATGTACATTCAGGAGATGTTGACTTTTTTCCGTTATTCACTTGGCCAGCAGTCTGAACTGGGCTCTATTGGCTGGCTCATTCCATAGGCTGCTGATCAAATTTCTGTTTGACTTAATTCACACTTGTTCTGTACATTTATTCTGCTTCTATTCTGCTACCTGACCTCTGACTTAAAACCTCAAACTACCTTTTAGATCTTGATTTTGTCATTGTTTGCTCCCGCAGTTATTGAAGCAGTTTATCCACTCAGTCTTATTGTGTTTTTGTTTGTTTGTCTTGTTCTGTGTTTGCACAGAGGCCTTATTAGAGAACAGCAATGACTGGAGCAGAGAGAAAGATTATAATAAAATTTTCTGAAGTTTACAACAGTCGCTCATCAATAGGAAGTGTACAGGGCTTTGGAGAACAACTGCCACAGGACATCACTAGTCTCTCACGCTGCTCTTGTGTGATTTATGTGCACGCTTATTCCAGTGTTTTCCATGGTTTTGGGACTGTTGTGGGTTTCTTGGCCATAACTTTGTCACCTAAGACTTTCCAGAGGTTTTCGATTGGGTTTAGATCAGGTCATTTCATAATATCCTGGTTTACTATTTCAATGAACTGCATTACCCGTTTTTATGTGCAATGGGGGGTATTGTCCGGCATGAAAATTGCTGGCTGATTGAGTGAAAAATGCAAGGAAAGAAAAGCATATTGTTGAAGAAGGTTATCATACACAATTGCACTCACTCCTGCTGCAAAAAACATTCCCATGACACCTTCTCCACCACCTTTCACTAAATTCTTTACACATTTTGGTTCATTCTTTCCTTAGTTTTTCAATGAACACAATGTTTTGCATCATATCTACATAAATTAAAGTTGCATCTCTAAAATTAACAGTGGACCAATTCTACTCTATCCACACAACATTCTGATAAGCAAAGGTGAATGTAGCTTTTTGATTCTGTGACAGGTTTGATCACTGCAGAGTGGGCTTTCAGTCTAAAAGCTCTTAAATAGAGATGAGCGAGCACTAAAATGCTCGAGTGCTCGTTACTTTAGTCAAACTTTTTCCGATGCTCAAGTGCTCGTTTCGAATAACGAACCCCTTTGAAGTTAATGGGAGACTCGAGCATTTTTCAAGGGGACCAAGGGGATCAATAAAATGTGTAATTTTATTGAGAAATAATAAAGTCAGTCCTGTTTCTTCGTTTTTTTTATTCAATGGAATATTCGTGGAACTTCAAAAAGGAGAATGACCCGTGTAAAACATCTGCAATATGTTCTTCACTGTGTTCTTCACTTAAATGATCCTTAATTACCCTTAAATGATCCTGTGTTCACTGTGTTCTTCACTGTTCTTCACTGTGTTTCTTTAAGTGAGCAGGCGAAATACTCGTATTCTCCCTCATCTCTACTCTTAAACATTGTGACACTGTATTACAAAACCGATCCCTACTCTTTTCAGTGCACAACTTTTGAGCAATTCCAGCTGCATTGTTGAAACAAATACCCATAGAGATTATCTGCATTATCCTGTATTCTGTTTGCATTTTTCTTTCAAGGGCAACCAGTCTGCTTGGGGACTTAAATGAGTTTGTGATGTTGTAAAGATGCAATATTCTAGAAATCACAGACTTGGAACGTCCAACTTCTCTTGCAATGAAATCTGGAATGTTAGGTTGACAGTTAAATAGGGTTTGTTTGATAATCAAGGAAATTTGAACCAGGTGCCAGATTAACACCAATAACTTGAAGGCATCTAAGAGGTGTTCTCTATTTGTTATTAGTGTTCTTAAATAATTATCTCATGTACATTTTTATGCTGTGCTTTAGAATACATGCAATTTATGAAATACTGGTATTTTACTCATATATAGGACTACATAGGACTACATAATGACTCTTGATATAAAGGAAATTGTGTGGTGTTCTCTGATTTTGATCTCTAGTGTATATTGGTAAATTGTATTATCTACACATTTGGTTGCATGAATTGTAAATTTGAATTTTTGCTCCTGACTATTTTCTCCTTTTCTGTAGGGGGATAAGTCTTAGGAGGTTTTTTTTTTTTGAGTTAGGGTTATCTGAGTTAAGGTCTTTGGGGTTAACAAAAGTCACATAAAAAGTTCTCAAAAAGTCACACGTGTGGGCATGTGTGGATATGTGCATGAATTCACAAAAAGTTGCAACTTCCATATCTACAATTGGATGATATCTCAGGAAACACTGAAGAAAACCTGCCAATGGCAATCCTTGAAGGAAGGTTGTCTTAGGCACAAGAAAGTTGCAATAGTGCACATGCACCATCTAAAGTCACAAAAAAAAGAAAAAGCCAGCTCAACACAAACTGAGTTCACAATCTGTGTTCAATGTCAAATCAAAGCTCCATCAAATATGTATAATCAAAATTGCAATACACCCATATCCAATGAATGCATACACCAGAATGCACCTGCTGCAGTGTGAAACTAATGCTGCAGCAGGTGTGCAGCTGTCCACAAGTCAAAAAGAAGCAGAGAGCCTTCACGGATGGCTTACAGGGGTTTATTATGAAAAGCAGTAATGTAATAGTGCTCATAGGGAGAGTGAGAATAGGCAGCAAGCTATTGGTACACCTAAAATCAGTGGGCAGTGTGCTCTAATCATACTATCAGATAGTTAGACAGTATGGGAAAATAGAATATAAAAACAGGGAGGCAAGACTCATTTCAATACTCTCATGTGGACTACAATTCTACCCATCTGTATATAGGGGTTCTTAGTGCACATCAACCCAAAGCCTAGCAGCCACAAAGCTTTCAACCTTTCCTTCTGCTCCAAATGGAAGAGATTAGAAATTGTGTTAGGAACCTACCACTTTAACTGTGTTTTTAAATGTGTGTGTCCCTTGTGTATTAAATGCATGTTGCTGATTTTATACTGGTAAAATTAAGGTTATTTTTTAGGTACCCTCCTGTTATTGAGCTAGAGAATAGAGAATAATTTATAGTCACATTTTCAATTACTTTGGGTGCCCAAAGTGCATAAATTGAGTGCACCAGTTTTTTTTTTGTGGTGTACTCATTTTAATGGGTGTGCGCCTCAATTATGTCGGACTTCCAACATAAATGCATTGCACGGTGTGCATATGTTCTGGAATGTCGATTTATGTGCACAGTATTGGAAGACACAATACTAGTGGAAACACTTCATAATTGCACGTGCAAGCAGTTTCCACATGTATTTATGTGCAGAATACTGGCACAGACTGCTTAGTAAATATGGGCCATTGATGCAGGAATGATATATTCTGTTACATTGACCTTAACACACTCCTTTACTCAATCTTTCTATATTCAGGTGTAAGTCAAGTGACAATTTATAGATCTTAGAGCATTTTGACATGTTGACAATGTTCTCGTAAGATATTTCTCTTCTATGTTCATGCTAAATAATTTTAGGATATTACCTGTAATACTTTCCTTTAATATCCAATTTATATTACAACTGACTGCTACAAAAGCA
Source organism: Engystomops pustulosus (assembly GCF_040894005.1). Classification (NCBI taxonomy): domain Eukaryota; kingdom Metazoa; phylum Chordata; class Amphibia; order Anura; family Leptodactylidae; genus Engystomops; species Engystomops pustulosus. The sequence continues at coordinate 99,505,306 of NC_092412.1, read as the reverse complement.
TGCAAGTGTATATTATGGGTTTAGGCTATAAGTGCATTAGCCCTTTTAATGAGCTTTTTAAACAAAAAACTATTTAACATCTCACAAAAAGAAATATAATGAAACTATTATTTCATAGTAAGGTATACTTTATTTTTACCTAAACTGTAGCTATTGATGTGCTGCAATTGATCATATTGTGCTGAAAACATTCTTACTGCATCACATCATTTTACTAATCATTTAGTATTTACTACCCAAAGTGTATTATCTACCTCATGCTTTAGAGAGACAAACAAAAAAAGCTATCAGTAAGCTCAATGATCTGAAAAATTGAAACAAATCTCTTCATTTTATGCACTATAGAATACTTTGCAGTTTTTTACAAAAGTGTGAATGTATGGGTTTTCTTAATGTTTCAAATATTACATTGTCAAATTGTCTATAATATTGTATTTTATTTTTGTCGCCTCATACAATTTATTCTACAAGTTTTAGAAGGGTGATTGATGCAATACATTTTTCAAATACTGCAGTACCAATTTTACACAAAGAATGTATGAATTATTAGCAATTTTCACACTGACTCCCAAAATCTGCTATATAGAGGCAATCCATAATCTTGTGACATTTAGAACATCATCTACAATATTAGATATTGTACATATAAATGCATCATATGCTATAAACTCTGTACCAATAATCTTTACAAAAAAATAACTGTAATGTTGAGTGTAGAAATATGTTCAATATTTTGAACATTTTATACCATTGAGACAAACCCTTAAAATCTAGATTTGTTAAGTCAGCTGAGTCCACTGTTAATTTTATTTGGTCATTGATGGACTTAAGAAATTATTACTTTTAGTGATGAGCTGAGACTTTGATTGAGGTTCGCCCAAGTTTGCTCAATGCAAATTTTAAAATCCTATATCCTTCAGGTCTGGGTTTAGTCATGGCTAAACATAACTGCTAAAATATTGTTAGTGGTATTTATAAAGTTAAAGGCCCCAATTTGTGCCAACACCAACTGTGGGTTGGAGTCGTGTGTGTTACAGGTTGGAACTTGCATTAAAACTACTGCAGGCGCACGTGCCAAACTGATGATAGCTCTGCGTGCCACCATTCAGGGAAGGGTAATTTCTCTTGATGTCTTGATCCTCCCCAAAATGGTGGTGACCGCTGGCTAGTTGGTGCCGGCATGTGGCTGTAGCCATTTAAATGCTGATAGTGACTTTTCCAGTGGCATTTAAAGAGTTAACACCTACAAGTGGTTCCAGGATCAATTGTGTTCATATGCCACAGAGGGAAAAAAGCAAGACAGCCTCCTCAACTTTAACACAGGGGCTTTAGGCCAATAACAAATGTTTTACCCTTTAGGGCTATCTCCTTAGTAAACCAAGCACATTAACATACTGGTATGCGTCACCTCTGCAAGGATCTGCTATTCTTTTAGCTTCCTATGCCCTTGTTTTTACAAAAAGAGGATTTAAAATTATGCAAATGAGCCTCAGTGGCTCCAGGCTCCAAATGTGTTAGTGGTGCCTGGAGCCCCTCAGGCTTATTTGCGTCAATTTTTAAAGAATTTTTCTTCAAAAGACTGGGCATATGAAGCTAAAAGAAGATCCTCCTAGAGGGGGCAGATCCCAGCATCTCTATGTGCTGGCTTTATAATCCTTGATTCTGTGATAGATGTACTTTAGCCCTAACTAACCACAGTTGTACAAAGATATATTAGTACCTCAGAAGTCAAAATAACTCTCTTTTTGAGAGAAAATAAAACATTCACATGTTTTTCTTGGAACCTGTGAAAATAAGGTTGAATTAAACAAGAAACATCAGGGTCAATCATTATCATTTATATATCATATAATAGTGGAGTCACTGTATATATTGACTCCAGAGATTTCAGAGATTTCAGAGATTTCAGAGATTTAGGCCATAAGCTCAGGGCAAGGACCTCAAAGGTAATTTTCTCCGAAATACTGCCTGTACCACGTGCCACACCAGAAAGGCAGCGGGAGATCAAGGAGGTAAATAAGTGGCTCAAAAGTTGGTGTAGAAAGGAGGGGTTTGGGTTCATGGAGAACTGGGATGACTTTTCTGTGGGCTACAGGCTCTACAGTAGGGATGGGCTGCACCTCAATGGGGAGGGGGCCGCTGTTTTAGGGGAAAAAATGGCTAGAAGGTTGGAGGAGTGTTTAAACTAGAGACCTGGGGGGAGGGCAACTACACTTGTGCAGGGCAAATAGACGGTGTACATAGAGAGCTGGGAAGAGCCATAGTCCATGGGGGAGGAAGGGGGGCTGGAATGAGATTGGGGAATAAGGACAAAAGGAATACGGACAGGGAAAACCATATAAAGTGTATGTACACAAATGCCAGAAGCCTCACAAACAAAATGGAGGAACTGGAACTCTTGATGTTGGAACGGAAATATGATATAGTGGGTATCAGCGAGACATGGCTGGACAGTAGCTATGACTGGGCTGTTACTATAGATGGTTATAGTCTTTTTAGAAAGGATCGTATAAATAAAAAAGGGGGAGGGGTTTGTTTATATGTGAATTCTTGCCTCAAGCCCGTCCTGCGAGATGACATCAGTAACGCAAATGTGGAGTCCCTATGGGTGGAGATAAGAGGAGGGAAAAATAAAAATAAAATATTACTAGGGGTTTGTTATAAGGCTCCAAATATAATGGAGGCAGCAGAGGAAATGCTGATAAGTGAAATGGATGCGGCTTCAAAGCATGGTGAAGTACTTATCATGGGGGACTTCAATTACCCAGATATTGACTGGGGGGCAGAAACCTGCAGGTCCTTCAAAGGTAGCAGGTTCTTGTCAACAACAAAAGACAATTACCTGTCGCAACTAGTCCTGGAGCCAACAAGAGGGGGGGCACTGCTGGACCTTATCCTTACCAACAGACCTGATAGGGTATCAAAACTACAGGTTGGGGGGAACCTGGGGAATAGTGATCATAATATCATTGATTTTGTGTTACGCTTTACTAAGAGCGTTAGTGAAGGGGCAACCAACACTCTAAACTTCAGGAGGGCAAATTTTCATCAACTAAGGGAAGACCTAAAAGGCATAGACTGGGATGATGCTCTCAAAGACAAAAGCCCCCCCAAAAAATGGGACTTTTTCTCATATATTCTGAAAAAGTCCTGTGAGAAACACATACCTTATGGGAAAAAGCATAAAAGGAACAAGAAAAACCCTATGTGGCTAACTAGTCTTGTAAGGAAAGCAATAAGCGAGAAAGATAAAGCGTTTAAGGTGCTAAAACGTGAAGGTAGCGATGAGGCATTACAGGATTATAGAGAGAAAAATAAATCCTGTAAAAAACAGATAAAGGCCGCAAAAATAGAGACTGAAAGAAATATTGCCAGGGAGAGCAAAAATAATCCCAAATTATTTTTCAAGTATATAAATGATAAGAAACTAAAAACAGAGAGTGTGGGTCCCCTTAGAAATAACATGGGGGTCATGGTGGAAGGAGATGAGGAAAGGGCCAATCTACTGAATGTCGCCTTCTCAACTGTCTTTACCCAGGAAAATCCCCTGGTGGAAGACACAATGAGGAATAATGTAAATTCTTTTTATAATGTCAACAGTTTAACCCAGGAAGAGGTACGGCGCCGCCTCGCAACCACTAAGATAGATAAATCACCGGGACCAGATGGCATACACCCCCGGGTTCTGCATGAATTATGTACGGTGATAGACAGACCGTTATTTTTAATATTTGAAGATTCACTGAGGACTGGTTATGTTCCACAGGAATGGCGCATAGCAAATGTGGTACCAATATACAAAAAAGGATCAAATAGCGATCCTGGAAACTACAGACCCGTAAGTCTAACTGCTGTGGTGGGGAAAATATTTGAGGGGTTTATTAGAGATGCTATCCTGGAGTATCTCACTGTGCACAACCTTATAACCCAGCGTCAGCATGGGTTTATGAGAGATCGGTCCTGTCAGACTAATCTTACCTACGAGGAGGTAAGTTTAAGACTGGATCTGGGGGACGCTGTGGATGTTGTATATCTGGACTTTTCAAAGGCATTTGACACCGTGCCACATAAAAGGTTGGTATATAAAATGAGACTGCTGGGAATAGGAGAAAATCTGTGTATCTGGGTAAGTAATTGGCTTAGTGATAGAAAACAGAGGGTGGTCATTAATGGCACATTCTCAGATTGGGTTGATGTTACCAGTGGAGTGCCACAGGGGTCAGTATTGGGGCCACTTCTTTTTAATATTTTTATTAATGACCTTGTAGTGGGTTTACACAGTCAAGTTTCAATATTTGCAGATGATACTAAGCTGTGTAAAGTAATAAATACTGAGGTCGATAGTTTAGCATTACAGAGGGATTTGTGGAAGCTTGAGGGATGGGCAGAGAAATGGTTGATGAGGTTTAATGTAGATAAATGTAAAGTTATGCACTTGGGCCATGGAAACAAAAAGTATAATTATGTTCTAAACGGTCAATTACTTAGTAAAACTGAAGCTGAAAAGGACTTGGGCGTATTGGTGGATGGTAAACTTAATTTTAGTGACCAGAGCCAGGCGGCTGCTGCTAAAGCAAATAAAATAATGGGATGTATCAAGAGAGGAATAGATTCTCATGATAAAGACATAATTCTGCCCTTATACAAATCCCTGGTCAGACCACACATGGAATATTGTGTACAGTTTTGGGCACCAGTATATAAAAAGGATATAGTAGAGCTGGAACGGGTGCAGAGGAGAGCAACCAGGATTATTAGGGGAATGGGGGGACTAGAATACAATGACAGATTACAAAATTTGGGATTATTCAGTTTAGAAAAAAGACGACTGAGGGGAGACCTCATTACAATGTACAAATACCTGAACGGACAGTACAAGGATCTCTCCAAAGATCTTTTTATACCTCGGCCTGTGACCAGGACAAGGGGGCATCCTCTGCGCCTAGAGGAGAGGCGATTCTACCATCACCATAGACAACGGTTCTTTACAGTAAGAGCAGTGAGACTATGGAACTCTCTGCCGCAGGAGGTTGTTATGGCCGACTCTATGTACATGTTCAAGAGAGGCCTGGATGACTTTCTGGAGAGAAAAAATATCACGGGTTATGGGGATAAAACATTTATTTAATTCTTGAAGGTTGGACTTGATGGACTTGCGTCTCCTTCCAGCCTTATATACTATGATACTATGATACTATGATACTATATGAATAATAATAATAATAATAACATTAGATGGTGTACAAAATAAGTGCTAATGGTGCATATAAAAATAAATGAAAACACTGTAAAATTCATAAGGTACAGTATGCCATACATTTTTTGACTGGAGTTCTAATTATAAAATATATAGTTCCCACTTACATACAAATTCAACTTAAGAACAAACCTACAGACCCTATTGTGTACGTAACCCGGGGACTGCCTGTTTATATATATGTATATATATATATATATATATATCCATATATTTATATATATATATATATATATATATATATATATATATATATACACACATATATAATAGAGAGTACAATGTAATATATTAAGAGGACACTGATATGAGGACTGTTTGTTGTGTTTGGGTGCAGAGCTATAATAATGCAAAGTAAGGACTTTGTTTACCTTTTTGCTAGGCTGAATTTGTATATATAAATATATATATATATATATATATATATATATATATATATATATATATATACTCGAGTATAAGCCTAGTTTTTCAGCACAAAAAAATGTGCGGAAATCCCAAACTCGGCTTATACTCGAGTAAAAAATTAGGTTTCACCAGGTTTTTGTGGTGAACTTAGGGGCCTCGACTTATACTTGGATCGGCTTATACTCGAGTATATATGCGGATGGCAAGTTGAGATGATTTTTGCAATGTGTTAATTTGGCAACTGATCACGAGTTAATATGTCACCTATCCTACTTGTTTCAAAAATTTCAGCTTAAATGGAAAACTTTTAAATCTCCCATTTAGTATCAGTTATCATACACTTGATAGCACTGAAGGGTACCATCCATCGGGCTTGTGGGACTTACAACAGTAATATAGCAGCAGCCTTCCCTTGTTTAAGTACATCCCAAATAAATACATAGAAGTGTCAAAAACATGACAATATAATATGATATACGATACAAAACGATGTAAATTTATTAAGCCCAAAAAGGGAAATAAACAAACTGTACTCAACAGAAATGTCTAAATTTATGTTGCAACCATTTCTCTGGGGCTGTTTAACATTAGGTAATTAAAATTACCTAATTGCAGAAATAAAGGAAAAATGGATAAACAGTAAACGAAACAAAATATTTAAGAGGGATCATTACAAAGAGATTCTAAGAAAGCAATATGAGTTTAAAAATAGACAAAATAGCTCATGGCACTTTGCACAGTTAGAATTTCTGAATGCTTATATCTGGAAAATGTACTCCCTAGGGACAAAACACAATCTTTTTCATAACCAACTAAAATCAGCACGCTATGTCTGACCAAACTAAGTGATTTCTGGATTATTCATGCAGCTATATGTTCTCGTTTTCTTATTATATGTTTATGAACAGAGCTTTTTCACAAAATCAATTCTCTAAAAAATGTAAATGTATAAAAAAAGTATTATTTATTTTAGAAAATCTAATTAATTATACAAACAAAACCTTAACAAAATACAGTAAGCAGAAACAAACCTGTGGGTTGTTAAGTCTGTTTTCTATGATATTGTGGGAGATTGTGCCATTGCCATACAATGCAATGAATATGGTTTATTCTCAGCAGATATTCATATCCATGTGATTATTGTGTATAGTGTACTCTTGTATCATGTGTTATTTCCTCACTATATTTTCATTTGTGTTTGTACACAGTATGTAAATTGTTGATTTGTGACATTTATATGCATCTGAACTGTGTTCTGCAGGTATACTATATGATGTAAACATGTTAAAATGACTTGTTTGTACATTATAGCTTTATTCAATGTTTTGATTGACACTAATAACAATGGTTACATAAGTGATTTAGTATCAATGGCTTAAGCAGAGCTGAGAAAGCACTTTCCCCTTTCATCTTGAAGCATGCGCTTTCTTCTTTGATCTTTGATCATCTAATACTTAGGATTACATTTGAAAGATTACATGGTTACAAGTCTCAGTTGAGATTTCCTATCATGTTGTACAGTATTTGCCTTTTTTTCTTCAATATAAATGTGATGAAAGACGTACAGCTCTTGTGTGTCTAATTTATACATGTTTTGGTTGACAATAATGGATGCCTGCCATCTTTCTTTCTTCATCCCTTACGATAGGTTATTTCTAATAACTACTGTGCAATAGTGCTAGCATTGTTAATGAGCCAGCATCTTTGTACACTTCCCATGCTTTATTCTGAGTTCTAAAAGGCAGCAAGTAATGAAGGAGTAACTGAGAATTTATGTTCTCTAATTTATTCTGCAGAATCCAGTGCTTGTGTTTATAACACAGATTTAGCATTTTCCCCCTCCTTATAATGGATTTCTTCTTGTTAGCTTGAGTCGTAGAATGCTAGTCAGGTCTAAGAGTTTGGTCTCAAGTTCGATAGTGAAGCTAGGTCTGTAGCAACCAAGAGGATCTCAGCAAGCTGATTCTCAAAATATATGTGAGAAGGGGAAACAGGAGGCATGAGAGTGAAGGCTCTGTGAGAACAAGAGACATTTCAGTGGAGGCTTTGTAAGAAGGAGGAGGGCATGAGATGCAGGCTGTGTGGGAAGGAGGTATGTTGTGAAAATTGTAGACGTACCGTGTTAAGCCAGGAAAAATAAAAAATCTGATGTACGGAATGATACCTTTGGCTAACCAGAAAAATAATATTTGTTGCAAGCTTTCATGGCACACAGGCCCCTTCTTCAGGTATGGATACGAATGAAGCACTGAAGGAGGTAAACATAGAGGTACAGGCTTTGTGAGGAGAAAGGAATGTGTAAGAACAGGAATCAACCAGAGAATCTTAACACTCAGTTCCTGGAGTTCATATAAATTTCCCTGCACTCAGCTTCTACTGTATATTTGGTGGAACCTTGTCCTCTGATCCTTCCATTTCTGTGTGAACTTTTCATTAGGGTGCAGACAGAGTTGCATCCCACATAGACAAGCAACCACTAGATACTGAATTTTTTTTTTATCTGCCCATTACTTCCAAAGATCACCAAAAGGAACTGGCCAACAATTCCCACAAATTTGATTATTGAGAATGATTGATCGTTATATTTGGATATAAAGAGAGACCTTTAAATCAAGATGGAATTGCACAGGGTTTTAGAAGACTCAGATTTGGAACATGATTGTGTGGTTAATAAGGGGTGCAATTAGATTATCTGCTATGGGAAGCAGAACATGAAATGGAACACCACTGTTTAAAAGGAGGTTCATGGTGTTTGTGAAGGAGCAGGTGCACCTCCTTCTGCTACTAGACCTAGCTTATAGACCCACCGCTTAAAAAGTATCTCCTCTTTAGCATCTCTTACTTTCTACTTTTAATAAAATCTTGTACTTGTCAAGTTTAGCATAGCCCTTCTCTCTCAAAATACTTTAGAATCCAGGAACTTATTTTAAACCAGCATTTACTGCATTTAAAGAACATACATTTAGCACCCTCTTACATGAATATTTATGACCAACTCTCTATTACTCAAGACTTATTTTTTCACTTTCATTCTTCATGTCTTATTCATGTGCGACACTATGAATTACAAACACAAAATTTAAAGGCTAGAAAATAAACAAAGTAAAATCAGAATCATAACTGAATTAGGGTAATGTATTGCGCTATGCTTGTTTCATAATCGGTCTAAAATAAAGCAGCAAAAAGAAAACACATTTTCACTTACGTGTGTGCAAGATTTATTGACATTTTTACTACGATTTATATTAGAAAATGGTTGCAGTACGGAAGACAGAGTTTCTTGAAATACTTATTTTTGAGTGGTGAAGGTTATTGTTTTGGGTTGTCCAACCAGAGTAGGATATCACTAGCATGAGCTTTATCTTGATGAGAGGAGTTGCACATGATCCTAGAATGACAGGATCACTGAACATGTTACACTGATTTTAGACCCATTGGAGCAGTCATTGGTCAAGACACTTTATAAAAAATGTGCCTCACTTGAATGGCAACTTATGTGGAGCCTCTACGCACACTACTATAAAGAAAAGTCTGTAGTGAAAATAACTTCTTTATAGCCTGGCCAGCATCTAAAGGTGCACCAATGATAAGTAAACTATATTATATGTTTATTTGAAACTCAGACAGATCCCACATAAGTAAATGGAATCCACAATATATGGATTAATAGGTGTCTTTTAGAGATGAGCGAGCACTAAAATGCTCGGGTGCTCGTTATTCGAGACAAACTTTTCCAGATGCTCTGGTGCTCGTCTCGAATAACGAGCCCCATTGAAGTCAATGGGAGACCCGAGCATTTTTTTGCTAAAACAGAACAGTAAAAGAACAGTGTTTAATAAAATATTCCAGATGTTTACTGATGTTTTGCTTGTAAGAGCACATTGAAATAACACTATTCTTCACTTTGCAGGTGTGCGCGCGTGTCTCCCGCTAGGTTCGGAGATGTTCGGAACATCTGGAATGTGAAGAATAGTGTTCTTTCAATGTGTTCTGCACTTAAATGGTCCTGTATTCACTGTTTTTAATATTTTAATTCTATTCTTCACATTTCAGGTGTGCGCGCGTGTCTTCCGATGTGCGCGCGTATCTCCGAACCTATCTGCAAAGTGAAGAATAGAATTAAAACATCAAAAACAGTGAATACAGGACCATTTAAGTGCAGAACACATTGAAAGAACACTATTCTTCACATTCCAGATGTTCCGAACATCTCCGATCCGAGCGGGAGACACGCGCGCACACCTGCAAAGTGAAGAATAGTGTTATTTCAATGTGTTCTTACAAGCAAAACATCAGGAAACATCTGTAATATTTTATTAAACAATAAAAACACTGTTCTTCTCTTAATTTAATGCACGATCTCGAGCAGGGGAAATACTCGTCCGAGTAACGAGCCGGTCCGAGTATGCTAATACTCGACCAAGCAGTATACTCGGACGAGTATACTCGCTCATCTCTAGTGTCTTTCACAAAAGTTTGTAGAATAGCAGTGATGGAAGAAAGAGGAACATTAATTGGCCTGAGGATATGGGCAGTTCCTGTTTGATGAAGTAATTTATACGATTAACTGTCCGTCCCATTCTTCAAGGCTTGATTAAAGTCAAGGACCTCTGACACATCTAATGTTGGAGAAAGGTATCTGACTATCGAATACCATCTATTATCTCATTATAAAGAAATGCTGAACATTGTCAGGAGTGCATACAAGCATGTTGGAGATATACAGACTAAAAAGTCACAGTTTGAGTTGCAACAACAAAATTCTGCACCTTTAATCCAAGTGGAAGTCACATTTTTTTCAATGATTTAAAATCAACTTATTCTTTCTTTGATCTGATATGTGAATAGGCCCATTAAACATATATTCTGCCTCCTTTTTTAATAAATAAAATTCTCATAAAATAATACAATATCAACAGACTCAATTCAATTATCAGAAATACATACAATCAAATGTACTCCTCACCTCTGTCTGGCCAAGGAAGAAACATTGATGGGGGCAATAACAACAAAAAAAGTCATACAATATTGGACATTACCCCATTAAAAAAAAAAAAAAAACTGGCATGTTACTTTGTAAGAGAATAATGTTGTAATTTACTCATCAAAGAAATTCTGAGAATGTTTTTCATGACATACTGTAAAGTTGATTTTTGTTAGTGGCAAACCTTGATGGACAATACTGTTATTAGGTTATTTTTTTCCTGAATTTACTAAAACAATTTTAATTTGCAACTTTTTGCTAAATTTTTATTACTCTCTTTTTATAAAAGTATGGTCATAGAACACTAAATGTTTACTAGCATATACTATTTGCCATTTCTTTTAAAATGTTGCTTTGGAAGGCTCTTATAAGTCCAAGATAAATTAACCAAGGTTAAAAATAAAAAAACACACTTCTCAAAACATTTACTGCAAAATACAATTTAGGATAGTAAAAGAAATGAAGCACTTGACTGAGACAGAAGTTTAATGAAATAGACTACCATGCAGGGGTTGCTCACGCAGTTAAACTAGATATTACTTACTAATATGCAGAGAGCTGATCACAGTATGCAATACCATAAATCATGTAATAGCATACCAAATACTGCATAAGGAGATGATCACAATAAGTATTACATTATTAGCAAATACATAGCAGCCCTTTGGCAATTTCAGACTGTTCTGGAGAGGTGATCACAGTAAATGCCACGAGCAGATTCATAGCAGCATACTGGGAACTACAAGCAACTATATGCAGGAAAATGTTACTGACTGAAGTATATCGCAGGGAAATAGTTATGTTGCATAACACAGTACATACCACACTAAATTCACAAAGTAAAAAAGAGTTTAGTACTTGAAGTATAAGTAAACTTTCAAACAAATGTTTTTTTTTTTTAATATATGAGTCCTAATAATAAAAAATGTGTATACTTTATTAATTTATTTTGTAGTGTCTCTGGTGTATATTTGTTGACAGTGCACTTTCTTTAAATTTCTTACTGGACTGCTTTCTGGCTGTTTAAACTAAGATACAGAGTGCGTAAGTATGGTTGACGATTGGGAACACACCCTGCAGAGCACAGGACAATCTCTTCTCTCTACCATACCATAGAGATACAGTATGGTGCTCTTATTCACTAGGCTATTGATTCAGTGGTTGTTCAGTGGATTTTATCTAAATAAGAACTTCACTAAACCTTCCATAGATTGACAGACAACTGTAACAGCACTGCAATAGTAGAAGGGTTCCTACCCCTAAAATACCATTAGGAAATCCAGGCACACTTTAAATTATTTATATAAAAATGTAAATGCTTATGCAGCAAAACAAATGTCGGCAATATCTGGATATTAAGATTTTACACCTTTGTAGAATAATAAAAATTCAATGCCAGAGTTTAGCATATTTTGTGCAAAACTATCACTTGTTTGTTGTTGCTAATTAAATTTTCTTCTAACAGAATAGGAAATGAGTGTAGTGAAAAAAAACACTAAAATAATCACAATTTCTAGCACACTGCAATGAATTGCAATTAATCCTGTCACTTTGCCCACATGGCATGGAGGGGGCATGTATGATGCACAGTTGCCAGTGGAGTGGGCTGACTTCCTGAATATCCATCATGGCAGTGGGGGTTGGGGCTTCATCATATGCTGCAGCATGGATCACTGGGATATGATTAAAGGGGTACTCTCGTCTGGGCAGTCACATTCAATTTCATTAATCTGCCATGTATATACATTTCTTCAATTAGATGTTATTAAAAATAAATTACCTGTGTAAAGATAATTTCTCATAAATGTAGTCATTTGGTCCCTTAGAAAAAAGACTGTGTCCTTGGATATGGCCGCCTCTGCTGGAGTGATTGCACAAAGAAACAAAAGTTTTTAGTATATAAAATGTCTGGGAATTACTGCATGTCCTACAGCCGTCCTGTTGTAATGAACCTTGAATCTTGGTGGTCAGGCAGGACTCAATAGTGCATGTCTGGCCATCACTGCCAGAATGTGGACTGGTCGTATCCAAGGAAGCTATCTCGTTTCTAAGGGACAACATGGCTACATTTATGAGAAATAATCTTCACACAGGAACATTTTTTTTAATAACATTCAGTTGAAGAAATGTTTACATATGGCAAATGAATTAAATTAAATGTAAATGCCCAGATAGGAATACCCATTTAATTTACTCTAAAGTGTCTGTAATGCAATGCGGTTAATCAACGGTTTAGCAATTATTTTTTTTTAAAAGTAGACAAAACACTCTCACTGTGTGATGAACAGACAGGCACATGGCCAAAAGACAGAAGAATTAGCTGACATATCAGATATCAGCTCAGATATATAAACAAAGACAATGATAAAAGTTTTGAGAAGTGAGGTATATCTAAACTCTTTGAACCACATACTCAAGGGCTTGTATATATATCAAATAAAACTGGCAAAATTAATTGTTTCATTAAGACCTAGAAATTCGACAGTATTGAGGTATTAAATCCATCTCACCTCACATTATAGGATTGAGCTACCTCAATCACCGCCTTGTAGATTCCTAGGTATCATTGTGATCCCATGGAATCTGATTGTCCTGCTTGAGCCACCATGGCATTTCACCATGTGTTAAGCCAGGGGAGTATCCTTTTGATTTTTGATATCACACAAATGCTCCCCTACTCTCCATCTGAACTCCCTGAATGTATTTCCTACACATACAAGACCACAATCACATATCGTTCTGTAAACCACAACTTTAGACGACAGTTCACAAAGGAGTTTCTTCATAAATAACTGTGTGCAGTGTATTATAAAATAGGAGTTTTTAGGCAGTAGCATTAGGCCAGGGGCAAATTAAGACTGTCATGGGCCCTGAGATGTATGAATATTATAGCCCCTACAAGTCTGGGATTCACTTCCTGCATATGGTACTAGAATCAAGCATCTTGGGGAATAGAGGTTGCTTCTTGCTGATCTTTATACCTACATTGAAGTGGGGAAGTATTACCATATTTTTGTGTTGTGTATTTTTATTAGCTTTTCAGAACGCTAATTTGTACAGCTAAAAAAAAATTCAACTTGGCTTTGTTTTTTGGTTAGTTAATAGAAGACTAATACATTTGCTTAAATATTTAACAAATCAGTCTTTCTACTATTTCTACTATTTCCAATGGTTGTCCTATTATGGTTTTATAGTACCGTATATACTGTATATTTTTTGTGCAGTAAATTTTCATTAGCTTTTCGGAAAATATTTGTAAAAAAAATTCATCTTGGTTTTGTTTTTTTGATTAATTAATAGGAGACAAATTAATTTGTTTAAACATTTAACAAATAAGTGTTTCTACTATTTCCAATGGTTGTCCTATTATGATTTTACAGTACCATATATACCGTATATACTTGTGTATAATCTGAGTTTTTCAGCATAAAAAATGTGCTAAAAAAACCCATCTCGGCTTATACACGAGTCAATAAAAAAATAAACTTACATACTCACCTTCCGGCACTCCCGATGTTCAGTGTGGCTCCTAGATGCTCTATGCGGCTTCCCACGGCTTCTGTTCTTTCTTCTCTATGCTGTACTAGCCGGCAGAAGCATAGCCATGTGCTTTGCCAGCCAATGCACACTATGATGTAAAGGTAATCTCTGCTGGACATTTCCTAAAATTGGACATTTTTTTTTAAAAGGGAGGATTTGCTGCACATTTCTTTTTTAAAGGGAAGCTCTGCTGGACATTTCTTTTTAAATGGGGCTCTGTTGGACATTTTATTTAAAAGGGGGCTCTGTTGAACATTTTATTTAAAAGGGAGACTCTGCTGTTCATTTTGTTTAAAGGTGGACTCGGTTAGACATTTTATTGATGAGGGGAGACTGTTGCTGGACATTTTTAATTAAAGAGTAGTTGCTGAATCTTCCACCATAGGCTAAAATATTTGGGTTGGCTTATACTGTATACATATACAGTATTTCTTATATATTACGTTGACATTATTATTGCAAATTATTCAAATTCTAAGTTGTATATTATTTTACTGATGTCCATTATGTTGGATTATATTTATTATCTGTCAACATTTAGAGGAAATGGATGCATAAATGTAAATTAACTCCCTCACTTATTATTGAGTTGATGCATATCTTTGCAGTTCTCCATGGCTGTGAAAAATATAATTGCTCACCCAACAGCAGTATAAAATAATAAATAAATGTTGGTCTGGATGCATTTTACCTGTTTATATTTGCTATGCTTTGCTTTGTATATTTTGGTAATTGTAACTTTTTAGACTAGACTCATAGCAGCATAAGGCTAGAAGTGACAGACTGGTAAGAAGTTTTAACGAAGAACCTGCAGCTCTCATTAAAAGTTGAGGTCAGGAAAATATTACACTTTACAATAAATATACCAATTGTTGTCATCCTAATAAAAATATAGTGTTTTGTGGTACCTGAATAAGAGGAAAATTAATCATGTTTTTCCCAAGCTGCCATCCATCACATAAGAGAAGAGGCAATTTAATATTACTTATAAAATGAAATTCCAAGAAGGTAGTCAAAATATAAATAAAAACTGATACTCTAAGGAATTTATGGCACAATTCTATCTTGCATACTGTACACCTCTTTAACAATGCTTTTTACTGCTAGCCGACCACTCTTGGGTCATGATGTTCAACAATCACTTTTTGTCATATTTTCACACTAAGATTTCACCTAACAACTTTTTAAATTGTCAATCATTAGAGCAGTAATAAATAATAGTTTGCATCATTTTGGGGAACAAATAATTTATTGATAAACTTTGTGTGATCCTTAATTTGGGGACAATTAGTCATATCTCTCCATGAGAAATTACTCTTCCAATGCATTATGATAGTATTCATGAATAAAATAAGATCATGGTCAAGGCAAGGCAATTGTTAATGGATAGAACGAGATCACGTGACCCTCCATCTGAGGCCATTTTACGGACAAGAATACTTATTGTTGAAACCAACATGTAAAATAAGTTTTAAAACAATAAAGTTTTTGAAATAAATAATTAAATAAAGTGAAAGTCCCATAAACATCAGCATTTCACAAACTCATCTAATAGTCCAAAAAAAACCACCAAATCAAAAAAATCCACAAATTTGGTATTGCCGCTTTTGTAACAATCTGTACAATAATTCAGAAACATTATTGGACCAACTCAGTGAACTGAAAACTTGACAATTTACATTTTTCTTCAAACCCCTAACAAAAAATGTTCTAAAAAGTGATCATAAAAATTTACAAGCACCAAAATAGTACCACTGAAAAGAACAACTTGTCCTACAAAAAAATAAGCTCTCAAAAAACTGTCAACCATAAAATACTAAAGGTACTACGGTAGGAAAACTATAAAAATGATGTATGGTAATCATAGGAATACATAGAATAAAGATAATATATTATTTTTATGGAACAGTGATCGACCCATCAAAAAATGGTAAAAATGCAAAACAAGAATTGATTTTTTTTCTACAGTGTTAATGAAATTTCATTAGTAAACTAAGGGAGTCATGTATCTTTAGTCAGGACAGTTGTTTGTGTCTTTTCTTGTTTTCTCCAGGTTTTGGACTTGTTTGATTTATCTTAGAGGTTTATATATCAGTCATCTGAGTTTATGGCCGCACAAGAATTACTCAAAGTCTTAAGCTCTTCTGCAACTCCTTCTTAAGTTTTTTCTATGCCTGATCAAGACTGGAGTTTATTTGTGACTTTTTAACCACCATTTGTGCCAAAATTGGGACTTTTTCATTCGTTCTCATTGGGACATTTTAAAGATGTTTCAGGTACAATACTGAAAAATTCTTTTGCGGCTAACGTTTCCAGGCAAGTGGAAAAGGTGTAGATTTAGACGCAAATATATCAAATGTGCCACAAATCTCAACAATTTGAGATAAATGACACCCATTTGTGTCCTAAAATTAAGTATTTATAAAGTGAATCTCATCCTGCAAAAAATAAGTTTTTAATATGTCCAAAATGCCTAAAAAATATAAAGATTGTATAGCCTTTAAAAAGTGACGATGCAAATTTGGTCTGAATGGTGTACCTTCCCTTTAATGCCATGGCGCTTGCCCACACAGCAGTGTACCACCACATGTAGGGTACTGAAATAATAGGGAAAAATAGGATATCAAACTTTGTAGAGTGTTTTGGTAATTAAAACTCTGAATGTGTAAACTGTGAAAAAACATTCAATGATCCCAAAAAAGGACAATTAAAAAATAGAAAAAATTTTTTAACCCCTGTGAAACAATTATAGGGTTAACAAACTTCATAAAAGCTTTTTTTACATATGTAGAAGAGTGTGGTTTATATAATGGAGTAATTAATGGGGGTTTACTATTATTTAGGCCTCTCAAAGTGACTTGAAACCTGAACAGGTCCCTCAAAAGTATGATTTTGCATTAGTGAAACAAAATGTGAAAAATCACACCTAAAGTTCTAAGTTTTTACAATTAAACACCAAACTACCCGCGCAGCTTTCCCTCATCTATCCTACAAATCCAGATGTTTTGCTGCGCCTAATGATATTCATCACTTGCGACTTTTCGTTTAGGAGCAAAAACAGGCGCAAAAACACTCTAACCTGAAGGTGGAGTAAACTGAGAAGTAAGCACTGAGCCCTTTTGCAGAGCAGCTCATCCACAGCAACAGAGCTCAGCCAGACACTAGCACAGATAATACAGACTTTAGATACTCTACAGATAGGAGCTGCAGACTCTATTTACAGTTCATCACCTTCTATTTACAAAACATTCTGCAGAATCCTCAGCTCAGAGCAAGAGCTGAGAACTTTGCAGAATGTTGCATATAGTACTGATAAGTTTCCCCCATGTAATTCTGCACAGTATCCTCCTCAGACACACTGGTGTGATACTGTTCAGAATTACAGGGGTACACCAGGAGACCAGCACTAGGGGATCCCCTCCAGGAGAAGCCCCTGCTGAGGAGATCACTGGGTGCAGGGTGTCACACACCTGGGTGCTGCTATGAGTGTTATCTTCATTCTGGGCTGTGGGAGAAGCAGAGAGGAGCTTGTAACAGGATCACATGTAAGAGCCTGAATATAACATTACGCCGAAACCGCGCCAAAATTGCGCCTAAACTGAGTTAAAGTAAAATGATTAATAAGAGGCAGGAAATTAACTTATCACAGATGGTGATAGCTTATGATAATTCTGGCAAAACTGTGCGCCAGAATTTAGGCGCAACTGCTACACTTAGGCGCACAAAAGTGATAAATGTGGCCCAAAGACTCAAAACATCCTACAAAAATGAGAGGACACTTGTTCAAATAACTCAATAAAATGAATAAAATGAAAATCACCTGAATATTTCGAAGCATTCCAAAGATTTGAAAAAGTTGTCTGTGTCAGAAAGGTGCAAAATGGGCAAGTAATGGTTAAGGTTTTTTTTCTGCGGGAAAGTGAATTTTTACCCCGGTCTCAAGTACTTTGCAGTCTCTAACAGGATTGGCCTGTATTTAGCTCCAATGATCTTCCCACCAACTATGAAGAATTTCCTAGTCCCTGAAGCATAATGCTTCTACCATCAAGCCTCACAGTGGATTTTTTGTATTCAGAGTGTTGTGCAGTGTTTTCTTTACTCTGCACATATTGAAGCTAAAACAATAAAGGTTATTTGGTCCTATGAGCCAAATTTTTTTTTTCATACCGTTGATTTGTCCCATACATGCAAATGGGAATTCTTATGGCTTGGTTTGAAAAATGTCTTTCATCTTGCCACTTTCCATCAAGGCCATATTTATGGAGTAAATGACTAAAGGTTTTTGCACACATTAATATTACGAGTGGAATTTCCACGCACCTAGCAACATCATGATAAACATCAATAACCAGATGATTTAGACTGGTTTCTGATGCTTGCAGTATGGCTGCAGATTAACCACAACCATTCTACAAAGTGTGAAGCTTCCCTAATAGTTTGTCCGGTGAACGGATTCTGTGATCCTTGTGTAGGTTGGCAATTTAGGTTGATGGCCATGTCTTGGTAGGTTATCAGTTGTGCCATTTGTGAGATGCTTCAAGAATTCTAAGTGGGACCTATAAAAACTGTAAAAAACATTTGAAAACTCCCCTTTCCCTAAAATGTACATTAGAATAAAAAAACAAAATCATGAACATGTTGCCCGAACTAAAGTATAGTTAATTAGTCTAAACAGTGAATGCTGTAACAAATAATAACATTCAAATGTCAAAGTTGCTGCTTTTCTCGCCACTTCACCACCCATGAAAACTAGAATAAAAGTGATAAAAAGGTTACACCAATTTGGTATTAATTAAAGTATCAGCTTGTCCTGCAAAAAATTAAGCCTTACCCAGCTCTGTATAGCAATGTATAAAAAAAAGTTACAGAATCAGAAACCAGCAATATGGTGGAAAAAATGTACACAAAGTTGACATTTTTAACCCGTTCCTTACCTTTTCCATTTTCTGTTTTTTACTACCCTCTTTCGACAAGTCTCAACTTTACACAGTATTTTATTTCTCTTATTTTTTTTTATTGATAGAGATATATGACAGCCTAATATATGTGGGTCAAATTGTACCTTTTAATGTTACGATATTATATTTTGTTCAATGCACAGGGAAGCTGGAAAATAACTACAAATGTGGTATAATTGCAAAAAAGACACTTGCACCATATTCCTACACACTTTGTTTTTATATCTGTTCCTTTGCAGACCAAACACCTCCCTTTTTTCATAGGGTCGGTACAATAACGGAATACCACTTTATATACATATTATTATGTTTTAATACTAAAATATTTTGTTATCTTTCATTAAAAAATAATCTTAGTTTTACTATATTCTGATGTCAATAAATTTTTCGTAGTTCAGTCTACTGAGCTGTGTAAAGTGTCAACACTGGGAATAATTGTTTATAAATTTTAAAATATTGCTTCTACATTACAGTATGTCTCATACAGGCTGTAATATAGATATAGTTTAACAGGCTCCTAACTGTCATTACACAAATCACACCCTCTGACGAGGTCACAGGGTGCACTGACCAGGCTTTAAAGATGTAGCAGCCATGTCAAGTACTGTTAGGTGCTGCAGTCGGGTTTGACCGTCTTAACATGTTAGGTGCCACTAAATAATATTTACAATATCTAAAAATTAATGCTACCAAAGTGTACACCACCAATATACAGTGACAAGGTTCCTTCTACCAAAAGAGGAAATGAAAAACATCTGCAAAGAGTTCTTATGTTCTCTCCGTGTTTACGTGGGTTTCCTCCAGGTCCTCCGGTTTCCTCCCACGCCCCAAAACATATTGGTAGGTTGATTAGATTGTAAGCCCCATGGGGACTGGGACTAATTTGGAAACCTCTGTGTAGCACTACAGAATCTGTTGAAAATAAATAAGCAAAACAAGAAATGAGCAAAGTTTTGATTCAATTCAGAATCAAATCTATTCAGTCTGAGCTGATGTTGTTTTAATTTTCCTGGATATTAGCAAGAACCCCTTATCCTCTAAAACACAGAATTTTAATAAACTTTTAGCATTTTTAGTTTTCACTAAAAAATAATGATGGAAGCTTAATGGATGTGATGCTAATGGCCAATAATGGAAGCCATCAAGTGTCCATAGAAATAAACAGATATTATAACAGATGTGTTTCTAGACTTCTATTATAATTGTACAGACAAGATTCGCTAATCCGAAAATGTTCAGATTCGATTTGATGCCTGAAATATGTCAAATTCATACCAAATTGAGGAATAGATTTGCTCTACTCTATGCAAAACAAAGAAAAAGTAACAAAACTTACTACACAATAAATATCATTTTTCTTTAGGAGCTATTATTGTGGTGTTTGTTTATCTCACAAGTTTAGAAAACCATGCAGAGGTTTTTCTATCCTGCAATAGAAACTAGAGTGAGAATGGACATTTATTTTAAATGAGACAAAATGATGCCACTAGTGCATTACTTAATCATTGCTAGGAGGCAGGCAGCAGCAAGCAAGATAATGTTTTCAAATAGCATTTAAATATACATAAAAGCCATAATTTGTCATTTTGTAGTTTAGCCAGCTGTATTCCAAGATAAATTAGTGGCATTTAATTTTAATGACAATTAGCAGATCCTGAAGTTTAGCGTTGTGCAATTTCTTTGTAAGCAGAGAGAATGAAAAAGTAAAAATTATTCATATTGAAAACAACAATTACAATATGTGAACAAAAATAAGAATATATAGAGATTCCTTAAGGACAGGTTCTGTTCCACAAGACTGGAAAATAGAAAATGTGGTGCTGATACACAAAAAAGGATCAAACAGCAATCCTGGAAACTACAGACTTGTGAGTTTAACTTCTATGGTGGGAAAAATATTTGAGAGGTTTATTAAAGATGCTATCCTGCAGTATGTCACTGCACATAACCTTATAACCCAGAATCAGCATGGGTTTATGATAAAAAAAAAATTGTAGAAGTACCATGTTAGCCAGCAAAATCAAAATTCTGATGTAAATACTTTTGTGTGCTTGAGGGATGATACCTCTAATGGATAACCAGAAACATGATATTTGTTGCAAGCTTTCAGGGTACACAGGCCCCTTCTTCAGGCATGGATACAAATGAAGCACTGGGAGTAAAACACAACATTAGAGGGATGTTACACTAAGATAATTAGTACATATGGTGAGACTCATTTAAGATAGGGCAAAAGGAGTTTATGTTACACAAAGAAGGATGATGGGGGATGGGGTGGTCTAGGATGGCAGGGGTCTGGAGTGAGTCTCTTGTGGGGATTGAAGTGAATCCATGGTGTAATATTGAGGCCTTGTGTCAGTGACTGGAAGGCCATCATCAGCTTGAACTCCCAGGTTTTCCTTTCTCTGTTATCCTTAAAGTCAACTTTCAGTATTAGGACCTTTAAATCCTTCTTGCTGTGGCCTGGTCTAGAAAAGTGCATCTTTTGTTGTTGCAGGGTGTCCGTCTGTGTTGGTGGTGAGAGGGCACTTCTTACAGCCTGTGTGCCCTCTTCATACACCCCCCACACCTTTGTGCCGTAGCTCAAGGGTCAAGGGGTTAATGTAGATATATGCAAAGCTATGCACTTGGGCCATGGAAACCAAAAGTACAATTATGTTCTAAACAGTCAATTACTTGGTAAAACCCCAGCTGAAAAAGACTGGTGGGTATTGGTGTATTATAAACTTAAGTTTAGTAACCAAAGACAAGCAGCTGTTAATAAAGTAAATAAAATAATGGGATGTATCAAGATAGGTATATACTCATATATACTCGAGTATAAGCCGACCCGAGTATAAGCCAAGACCCCTAATTCTACCACCAAAAACTGGGAAAACCAATTGACTCAAGTATAAGCAGAGGGTGGGAAATGCATTGGTCACAGCCCCCCAGTATATAGCCAGCCAGCCCCCAGTAGTTTACAGCCAGCTTGCCCCATGTAGTATACAGCCGGCCTGTCCCATGTAGTATACAGCGAGCCTGCTCCATGTAGTATACAACCAGCCTGCCCCATGTAGTATACAGCCAGCCTGCCCCCACTAGTATACCGCCAGCCTGCCCCCAGTAGTATACAGCCAGCCCAGCCTGCCCCCAGTAGTATACAGTCAGCCCAGCCTGCCCCCAGTAGTATACAGCCTGCCCAGCCTGCTCCCTGTAGCATACAGCCTGCCCAGCCTGTCCCCTGTAGTATACAGCCAGTCCAGCCTTCCCCAATAGTATACAGCCAGTATATAAACTTATATACTCACCCTCTGGCGGCCCTGATGTTCAGCGTGGCTCCCCGATATCCGCGCGGCTCCCCTGATGTCCGATAAGCCAAGTTGAGGTTTTTTAGCACATTTTTTGTGCTAAAAAACTCGGCTTATACACAAGTGTATACGGTAGATTCTCATGATAAGGACATAGTTTGCCCTTATACAAATCACTTGTCAGATCACACATGAAACATAGTGTACAGTTTTGGACACCAGTGTATAAAAAGGACACATTATACTGGAATGGGTGTATAGGAGAGCAATCAAAATACACTGAAATACATTGACAGTTTAGATAAAAGCAGGCTGAGGCTCATTAGAATGTAAAAATACCGGGCAGTGTAAGGATCTCTCCAAGAATCTTATTATATCTAGGCCTGTGACCAGGACAAGGTGGTGTCCTCTACACCTAGAGGAGAAGCAGTTCTACCATAGCCATAGACAGGGATTCTTTACTGTAAGAGCAGTGAGACTATGGAACGCTCTGCCGTAGGAGGTTGTTATGGTACATGTTCAAGAGAGGCCTGGATGCCTTTCTGGATAGCAAAAACATCACGGGTTATGGGGAAAAATCATGTGTTTTCTTAAAGGTTGGACTTAATGGACTTGCATCTTTTTCCAGTCTTAAATACTATTAGGGAGATTTATCACAACTGTCTGAGGGAAAACTGTTCTAGTTGCCCATGCCCATGACCATGGAAATCAGAGCTGTCTGAAAATGTAAGCTGAACTCTGATTGGCCATTGCCATGGGCAACTAGAATAGTTCTGCTCTCAGACTGTGAACTTATGAGATTCACGCAATTTAGTTTAAAATAACACAATGGCTAAAAGATGTAGCCTTTTCAGATCCCACTAGGGAAAGACGGTTCAGTGACATGAAATTTTACATGCATTATCTTACACTGAGAAGTGTCTAACAGTGACTTACTCCCAACCATGCATTTAGAACTAGCCAAATATGTATGTTGATTTAAAGTCAGGAGAAATAACAAATGAAAATGTTATGCTAGGATACCTTAACAAGGTTGTCCAGGTATAATATAAATTTTATATATGGCTGCGGGGGGCTATAATAATAATAAAAACCTTATACTCACCTCTCACCCATTTTTAATCACACATGGCGCTGCCTTTCACTTCTGAGTCTCTGTTTGTGCCTCAAGGCCAATAATGCCATTATGACCAATACATGTGCTAATGCTGTAGCAGGCACACAATAGTGGTCAGGATGATGCAGCCAGCCTCTCTATATAAACAGTGACTTGGCGGTGTCAGGCGAGTTAACTTGAGAGATGTGTATGATGTCTTTTATTTAAAATATAGTTTATATACCTGGATAACCTCTTTAAGTTATAATTGCTTTTTCGAGCATTTGAAGGATACAAGGGAATATAATCTCATGAAGCTGTTTCATCACGAGATTAAAGAGATAAAGGGGGATATTTTTCAGGGCTTGTGTGCCATGACACTGGTGTAGAAACCCTGAAATAATCACAAATGGTAGCTTTTTGCTAGCACTTGCGATTATTTTCCACTTTCTGGTGCCTCCATACCAGGGGAGCGTGCCAGGGTTTGAAGGAGGGTGCATCTAGGGGGGATTGGGCTGGCGCTTGGCGTTCCTCTCCCCACGCTGGTGCACTAGCTGCAGCCAGTGACTTTTCTTACGTGGAAAAGCCTCTTGATTTATTCGGCTGTGCCCCGTGGACAAGTGCAGCTATCGGCACAAGCACCGGCATATGATATATACCCCCAAAGTGTATATTTACACTAATCTACAAAATCTTTTCAGTAACCTCTGTTTAAAATCAGACCATCCATTTGACCAATGGGCTACATGCATGAAAATGTAAACAAATGTATGGGGTTTTGACAGACACCAATAGCTTTTTAAGTAGTCAATTTGATAACTTTACACATTTTGAGGTGCTTAATTTTGGCTACATGATGACAAGATACCTCCATGTGACACAGATCTTTGAGATCTAATAATGAAATAATTAAGATTAAGAAATATATTTCCTACCTTTCCTCTAGTTATTTTAAGACATAAGTATGGATTTTGGTAAGGACAACAGTATTTTATGATAAATGATAAAAAATGATATCTTATATTTATCTTTGTGTGACTACACAAGACAGCCTTTAAGCATATGTTTGTATGTCAAAATAGAGTTTTCAATTAGGTTACAGAGAAATCAACTAGATTTAAGCCATGTTAATATTTAAAAACATTGGAATAGAATACAGTTTCCTAAAAGGTAATGATAAATCATGTAAATCTGAAACAATTATAATAAAATTGGTTTAGAGGCAAAAGATTACTGTGTGATAAAAAAATAGTCATTTAATCTGCTTTCTTTGTTGTTGACAGGAATACCAAATAGATATATTTTTTGCTCAAACGTGGACTGACAATCGTCTCAGGTTTAATAGCACCATGAAGATTTTAACGCTCAACAGCAATATGGTTGGATTAATATGGGTTCCAGATACTATCTTTCGAAACTCTAAAACGGCAGAAGCTCATTGGATTACAACACCAAACCAGCTTCTACGAATATGGAATGATGGGAAAATTTTGTACACACTTAGGTATGTTGCCATAATCAATTTCTATTGTCTTTATTTTAACTCTTATTGTTCCCTCATATTGTTCAAATATGAGTGGTTTGCCTTTCTGTTTCCTTTCTCTTTGTAGAAAAGAAAAATATGTTTTCTGATGTGCTGTAGATGTAGATAAATTTGACTTTTTTGTCAAATCATAATTGATTTTAATAGTAGTTTTCGTTTAGTATATGGACCTGAGCCCTGTTAAATTAGAAAGTATTTATAGTTGCTATAATTAATATTAACTAGCAAATTGAATCAAATATTACACTGAAATGTTAAAGATTGCAGAATTTTGGGATGCTCATTTTCACCTACTAGGGATATACAGCAGAGAACTAAAAAGACATGTGATTTTTATACTTTGTTAAGTAGAAAGGCCTGAGGATATTGTGTATAAGGATGAGACTGGAAACAGTTATTTTGAAAAATGAAATATAAATATTTGAAGTATAAAGCAATTATTTAGGTGATCCTAAGAAATTGGGGTGGAAACAAAGCTAAGATAATGACGATTATGTAAAGATAATGACAATAATCTGTTTATGCATTCAAATGAACGTATTTGCTAAAATAAAAAGTAAATGGACAATATCATTAGCTACAAAATTTAATAGTCTTGTGAAAGATAAAAGATTTAGCCTATGAAAAGGGTTGGACTAAGCTGGCAAACAGTTACCAGTTCACTGAATAGATAATAATTTGGCAATTGGAAAGAAATGACATAAACAGGTTACTGCTTAACCATTTATAAATTCAGCTGGTAACACATGTTCGTTGCTACTGTAATCTTCACAAGGACTGCTAGAAATGGCAGAGAGTGGACAGAAGTGGACAGAATGTCCTGAATAACTGATACCTGTGTATGGAACAAAATCCTGTTATAAGATTTGGTTAGTTAGGTAGACTGTATTGTTTATTTTGCAAAAAAAAAATGATTGGAAATAGATAAAACAATGTGCAAACCAAGAACATAATGAGTAGAATGTCAATAGATGTGTATACATGAAAGAGTTTAAAGCAAAACTGTGGAAATTAGGGACAGCACTTAGTATAATGAGAATGCTTGAGAAGCAGAACAAGTAGTTGAAAATGTATCTTAAATGTCAGGAAAATTAATAAAGGAAATGACAGAAAAAATAACAGGCATGAAATGTTATCTACTATACAATAGTATACTGGTGTGTTTATTTACCATATACAGCAATCATTTAGTTGCTAAACACATTCATATATACATATTTTAAAGGAACCCTTTTTCTGGATACATGATTCCACCATCAAACTTTTAACAGGGAAACCTAAACATTCACTAAATAATTAATTTTATTCTATTTTAAAAAGAGCAAAGTAACATTTTGTTTTTATTTAATTTTTTTTTTCGATGTGCAAAAAACACTCCATACTACCCTATGTTACAGTCAGGGCCGGATTTAGGTTGGCGGGGCACAAAATCTAGTGGGGTCCCCCATTGAATGTGGCCCAGACAAGGAACAGAAATCGCTATACACAGGCCCCCAGCAATAGCTATATGCGGTTCCACAGCAATCACTATATACATCTCCCCCCAGCAATCACTATATACATCTCCCCCCAGCAATCACTATATACATCTCCCCCCAGCAATCACTATATACAGCTCCCCCAGCAATCACTATATACATCTCCCCCCAGCAATCACTATATACGTCTCCCCCCAGCAATCACTATATATGTCTCCGCCCAGCAATCACTATATACGTCTCCCCCCAGCAATCATTATATACAGCTCCACCAGCAATCACTATATACAGCCCCCAGCAATCGCTATATACAGCCCCCAGCAATCGCTATATACTGCTCCACCAGCAATCACTGTATACAGCTCCCCCAGCAACCCCTGTATACAGCTCCCCCAGCAACCCCTGTATACAGCTCCCCCAGCAATCACTATATACAGCTCCCCCAGCAATCACTATATACAGCTCCCCCAGCAACCACTATATACAGCTCCCCAGCAATCACTATATAAAGCTCCCCCAGCAATCACTATATACAGCTCCCAGCAATCACTGTATACAGCTCCCCTAGCAATCATTATATCAGTGATGGCTAACCTATGACACGCGTGTCAGTGCTGACACGCGTAGCCATTTTCACTGACACACGGCTGCCTGAGAGTTAAGTTTCATCCTACATGACCAGGTGCAGTAGCCGGGAGGCTGAGAGATTGCACTGAGCTTCCAGCACTCCCCCCTCCTCCTCCTCCTCCCCTGGGCCGGCCCCTCCTCATGTGTGAGCTGTGTCTAGTGTCTCCAGTCAGCACAGGTATCAGCATGGGGCACAGCAGGAGAGGTGACCATACACCCAGGAGGCTCCTCTGCAGCTCCTGATAGTTGTGGTGGGGGGAAGATGGCAGCACAGTCAGAGGTCACATTGCTGCTGCCTTGTGTGATGTCCCAGCAGCTGCCACCTCTACACTGACCATCTCCATAGCAGGGGCAAGGCAGTACAACGCCTCTCATCATATAGTAAGTAAGGTCAGTGCACTGTATGATAGAAGACAGTCATCAGGGCTTGTGTGTCAGTTTTGTGATGTACAAGCCCTGAAATAATCGCAATGCCTTGCAAATCGCAAGACATTGCGATTATTTTGCTCCTCACACCTTCTCCATGCCAAGAGGGCATGAGGGAGATCCAGACGCTATAACCTGTGAACTTTCATGACAGAAAGTTCACAGGTTACTAAGCATTTCCACACCTGTCTGATTGTAACCGATCTATTACAATGTGTGATTTGCACATAGTAATAGATGATTGGGAAAATCCCCATATACTGCCATACTGTAGTATGGCAGTACATGGTAGGATCAATCAGGCAACCTATGGTTAAAGTACCCTAGAAGTTAAATAGTATACATATTTGTTATTTAAACTATAAATATCACAAAATTATGTTTTTTTGTCAAGATGACACACCATCCGATTTATGCTTGGTTTTTTGGCGAATTTTGACACACCAAGCTTAAAAGGTTGCCCATCACTGCACTATATACAGCTCCCCAGAAATCACTATATACAGCTCCCCCAATCAATAAATACAGCTCCCTGTAACTACTGTATACAGTCCCCCAGCAATCACTATATACAGCCCCCTAACAATAACTATATACAGCTCCCAGTAATCACTATATGGACCTCTAGTATTAACTACATACAGTTCCCCTATAACAACTGTATGCAGACCCCTATAATAACTAGAAATACCCCCTATAATAACTAACTATACACTGTCCCCTATTAGAACTACATACCACCCATACCAACTATATGCACCCCACAATAATAACTATATACAGTTCCCCTATTATAACTATAAACACCCCATAATAACTATATGCACCCCCTATATTAACTAACTATATGCACCCCTACAATAACTATATACCCCTCATAATAACCATATACAGTTCCCCTATTATAACTATATACTCTTCATAATAACTATATGCACTGCCTATTTTAACTAACTATATACCCCCCTACAATAACTATATACCCACCCACAATAACCATATGCACCCCCTATAATAACTGTATACAGTTCCACTATATTAAACTATCTACAGTTTCCCATTTTACCTATATACACAACACCTATATAACTAACTATATCCCCCCCAATAATAACTATGTGTAGTTTAAGGTAAAATAATAAAATTATATTTCACCTACCTCCGTTCCCCCGATGCGCACCGTCCTCATCTTCTTTCGTCCGGTTATCCTCGGAGGTGTCCCAAGATGGCGGCGCCCCGCTGGTGTGTGACTGGCCCATGACCCTCATAGTTACAACCCGGTCATTGTGGACCCAAATACACAGTGGCGGGCATGCGACCGCTCGAATCGCCCACATTTGGTGGGGGGTCTTTAAGAGCAGAAGTGGTGGGGGCTTTTAGTGAGTCTGCTGAAGGTGAGAGTATACCTAAAGCTGCATGCATATGAACATTGGGCCTGATGAATAATTAGGGGACTTTTTAAAGCCTTGTTTCAGATATGTTTTTGTTATCAAAATGTTGAATGGACAATATTTGTCTCAACACTTTTGGAGTAAGGAACTTTTAAAATGTCCCCACACTGAACCATCCAGATAACCTTATTAACATAGTAGTGGCTAACAAGTCAGTATTAAACAAGCTGCTCCAAAGTGATTGACCAAATCTGCTTAAAAACAAGGATGATTTGTACCAGCAGCTCCAGGGTTCATAATTTGATTAAAAAACAATGTCAGCCAACAAGCTAGTGAGATATATCTTTAACTCTGAATCCACTTCAATTCTGAATAGTTATTTTTCAAAAGAAGGCCTCATGCACACTAAAGTGTGCATTTCACAGTCCTCAAGCCTTGGGCTAGGAATAAGATCTCTTTCAGCTTGTAGGACTTTTCTCACTTCTATAGAACCAAACAACACCTCCATTATATGACCTCAAGGTATATCATAATACCTGATTCTAGAATTCCCCTAATTTTGGGCATTATTAAATAGCATGTAAGTAATCTTCTCCCCCATTAAACAATTGCTGCAGACCACACTGTGCCTTAATTTTATCACCACCTTTTTATTGGTGATTTTATTGGCCAGAAGCATGACGTAATAGTACTGCATTTTGTGGGAACGCACCTCCCGTCAAATGTCGGGAAGGGGTTAATAAGTTAACTTTGTAGTTTTTATTTCCAAACTAGGTTGTAAGATAGGTTGTGATGATTATTGGAAATCTGTAAAAAACACTTTATAAAAGTGTTTTTGTATTTCCCTTTTCCTAGTTTAGATCCACATATACAACATACAAGTAATGGGAAATATATTGCTTTTATGTTATGTAAGGATCTTCCCGGGGGATGGTGTGTTAGGACACAGTTCACAGCAGACGTAGATGTATAAAAGATAAACTTGGCGTTTATTTTTAGCATAAACAGTCCAGCAAACATAAATACAGCAACACCGTGCTTTTAAAAATTCAAACAAAAGACCTACCCGTCTGGGCGCTTACTAACAGGTTGTCTCACCTATCTGACACTCACAAACACAGCGTCTTTAGCCTGGATATCGCAGGGTGAGTTTTAGCTCCCGCAGTGGCTGCGTTCGCAACTTCCTCCAAACCCACATAGGCTGTTTCCTGGCTTAGAGGGGACCAGACCTGTAAGCTTTTGAAAGCTTTTACCTTCACAGGCTGATTAGGAGCAGAGCTCACCTGATGCCAAAACCCGAACTGGATCGAGGGGAGGGAGTGGCAAGTCCCACTACCAAACCTACCTGCCACTCCCTGTAAATCCAGGCCCGGCAAGATTAAACAACAACTCAGCAGCATAATACTGCTGAGCAACAGGTCAATCCTGGACTTACCATCTCACACTACGTAGCAACCTAGGTGAGATGTACACCCCCTCGAGCACTTCTCCAGTGAGATGTGTACAGTTAGTAGAGATCTGGGACAAGTGCCTTGATTGTAAGCTGCCAGTCTCAGTGTGCATTAAAAAGTACCAGGCTGATACCCCAGCTTATGTTACATTGACTCCACCCAGGCCTATCCCTCCCAGATAATCCCTCTTTATCCCATTGGTCAGGGAGAGGGGAACCTGCTCTGGATTGAAACTGTATGGTAGGGAGAGCCAACCTCAGCTTGCAGCTGTGCAAGCATTCTAGGTATGCATGATGCTTTCTGGTATAATGAAAGCTCTTACTAGTCAGTGCATGAGACGCTAGTTACAGTGTGAATATGCAAGGATAGGGGTCAGATGGCTCAGGGCTAAAAGATACTAATCAAGCAATGTAAAGGTAAGTATCATATATTCCAATAAAAGTTGTCACCTACAAATCTTTGAGCATAAATATTGCAGGATATACACCTTAAAAAAAGGAGTATAAAAAACTCTGACCGGAGCTCCCAATGATTCCAATACGGCTGTTGTTCAAAATTCCTTCAAAGATCTTCAATTATATTCTACCGATGAGGAAAGTTTTGCAACAAGATGTAGGCCACTATTCAGAAAGTCCTTAAGGTGCAGTTTTCTCCTTAAACTCACTCAACAGTGTGGTAGCAAAAACTAAAAGAGAAAGTAGGCACCAAATCGCATAGTACGTTCTTAAAACCTTGGATTTTAATCTTAAAAGTTATACTCACAAGAGTATGTTTAAAATGCGCATAAAACAGTATACAAAACCGGACACCAGCTCCACTCGCCCGACCCTGGGTTTCGCCGTTCTCAGCTTCTTCCGGGGCCCCGGAAGAAGCTGAGAACGGCGAAACCCAGGGTCGGGCGAGCGAGTGCAACTGGCGTTCCACTCGCCAGTTCTAAGGTGTTCTAACTATATTCTAGAACAGCTGCACTGAAGAAAAAAAGGCTTATACAGATGAACCAGAGGTGCTCTCCATAGCACCTCTGGGCTCTTGGAGCTGTTAATTTATTCATGTCCCTTGCAGTTAATCCCTGCCCTTGTAATGCTCAGACTGCAGTGATGTCACTGGGCAGTCTACAAATCTCACGCATGCAAGCTTAGCTTTTCCTTGCGAGCCGGCAACAAGCAAGAAAAAACCCTCTGGCTCATTTGCATATTTTTTACAAGTCTTTTTTTTTCTTCAATGCAGCCATTCTAAAATATAGTAAAAAACTCCTTAAGAAAGAAGAAAACCCAACGAATGGGTCTTGCCGGCTTTTAAGGGAAGTATACCAATTAGGGCAATTAGGTGTTAGCCAATTTTTTGATGTAGTGTTAAGACAAATTGTTAGTATTAAGACAAAAGGAGTCAGACATTATTTCTAATGTAGAACAACAACAGATATGACTCTCCTAGTTATGCTGCTGTAAATGTCTTAATGTCAACCTTTGCTTGGCTACTGCAGACAGATGTTTGACAGAAGGGGGGCTTAAACAGCGGCCTATGTTCTAGTGTTCTAGATAAACAGTACAAACAGAAGAGAGCACTTCTTCTGGTTTTACCAATTGCATCGTAGATATCCATTGCACCTCTTTTCTATGGGGCAGGTTTTCAAAATCCCCCTTCCCCCTTTGTGAGGTATACAGTTTTTCAACTCCAAAGAATTTTATTGCAGAAGGGTCACTCTCATGATATTTTGCTATTTGCTTGGCAATATGTGTATCCTCACTATTTCTAAAACCACTAAACTGAGGGATGGTTTCACAAATATAGTTTTGGGACAAAAACATGTAGAAACACCCTTTAAGCTAGAACAGCAATGAGTTTTCTTGAGAATGATGCAATAAGTTTTTCCACCAGGATTTGCGGACTCTCTTCCATTTTTCCTTGTAGATCCTCTCCATTTCCCTCAGTTTGAATAGTGAATGTTGGTGGACAGAAATTTTCAAGTCTCTCCAGAAATGCTCAATTGGGTTTAGGTCAGGGCTCTGGCTGGGCCAGTCAAGTATGGTCACAGAGTTGTTCTGAAGCCACTGCTTTGTTATTTGAACTGTGTGTTTAGGGTCATTGTCTTGTTGGAAGGTGAACCTTTGGCTCAGTGAGGTCCAGAGCACTCTAGAAGAGGTTTTTATCCATGACATTTCTGTACTTGGCCGCATTCTTCTTTTCTTCAATTTCAACCAGCCATCCTGTCCCTTCAGCTGAAAAACACCCCCATGACATGATACTGCTGCCACCACCATGTTTTACTGTTTGGATTGTATTTGGCAGGTGATAAGCAATGCCTTTCTAAACACCTACCACTTAGAATTAACACCAAAAAGTTCAATCTTTGTCTAAAACAGACCAGATGATCTTATTTTTCGTCTGGGAGTCCTTCATATATTTTTTTGCAAACTTTATGCAGGCTTTCATATGTCTTGCACTGAAAAGAGGCTTCCATTGGCACACTCTGCCATAAAGCCCTGACTGGTGGAGGGCTGCAGGGATAGGTGACTTTGTGGAACTTTCTCCCATCTTCCTGCTGCATCTTTCTTCAGTCAAGGAAGAGTTGTGGTAGGCCCAAACCACTGTGCTCTTAGAAACATTTAGTGCTGCAGACATTCTTTTGTAACCTTTGCCAGATCTGTGCCTTGCCAAAATTCTGTCTCTCAGCTCCTTGGGCAGTTACATAAACCTCATGAGTCTCATGTGCTTTGACATGCACTGTTAGCTGTTAGATCTTGTATAGACAGGTGCTAATCAAGTCCTTATCAAGATGGGCTCCAGTGAAGTACTAGAACCATCTCAAGGAGAATTAGAAGAAAATGGACAGCGTGTGAGTTAAATATGAATGTCACAGCAAACAGTCTGAATACTTAGACCATATGATATTTCAGTTTTATTATTGAATAATTAGCAAAAATATTTACATTTCTGTTTATTTCTGTCAAGATGGGGTGCAGAGTGCAAATTAATGAGCAAAAAAAGATTTTTTTTTTATCTTGCCAATTGGCTGCCCTGAAACAAAAAGTGAACATTTTAAAGGGGTCTGAATACTTTCTGTGCCCATTGTAAGTCAATTTATAGATACCTTCCTCCTTGGCATTATCCCAGAATAAAAACATGTCAAAACTTTGCATGATGGTAGAACCTGGCTGCTACTTACCCTCTTAATTTCTATGAATGCTGTTATGCTATGCTTAATTTCTAATATACAGTCATCTTGACCTAGTCACCTAAAGTCCAAGTACACAAAGCATTATATAATTCAAAGAAGGTATGCTTTTCCTTATGACATGAATATACCGGGTATATGTATCAGAACTAGTACATTTTATAATTATAGCTTTAAAAAAAAAAAAAATGTTGTCCCAGATAAAATTGAAATATTTTTGCAGTCACAGGAAAGAGGATTATCAATCAATCTTAATTATAGACACTTTACAAATGATCTTTGCAGCCTGGCACTAAAGTGAAGTATACAGAGAGCTTCATCGGAGGTCACAGTGGCCAAAGAGGTCTGTATGTATTAAGGGGTCATCTGTAAGTTGGGTTCCTTAACCACGTGTGTGTATATGGTTGTGTAGTGTAATAATTTTATTTTTAATTTTCACTTTTTGCCCCCAAAAACCTTACAATAAAATATATACGTTACGGATAAACATTGACCATAGAAATGTGCAGAAATAGTATACCTACTAATAATTTCATAGCCTTAAGTGTAAGTTTACTGAATACATAGTCCTCTGAACTCTGAAGTATCCAGGGATACAGTTCACAGGGATATAATGACCCTCTACCATTGCCGGTGTACTATTGTTTGTTGAGATAAATGCCAAGCATGGAAAAAAAAATTCAGTCTATAAGAGCAAAAGGGATAGCATTATACATTTAGTACAATTATTTGCTTTAATAAGTTGACTTTGTAGTTTTATTTTATGATAGGTGATAGTTCAGATTTCCTATAATCACAAACTGTATAAAAGGTTTTTGCATCTAATTATCTATCTATACACTGCTTAACATATAAAGGGAACACTGACATCCCACATCCTGGATCTCAATGAATAAAATATTCCAGTTGCAATTCTCTATTCATTACATAATGGAATGTGCTTTAAACAATATAACATAGACTGCTTGATAAAAATCTAAATTAATATTCCATGGAGGTTTGGAATGAATCACAGTTGAAAATATAGCGAAATATATTAAGTGCCCCCAAATGAAAGGATATGTACAGGTAAAGCATAGTTTTTATGCAACTATAATTGGATATAAATAATTTCACTAATAGTTATTTATAAAAGATTTAGCTAGTTTTTCCATCTGTAGATGTTTTTTTTCTCACTCACTGTGGGCTGCTTTGCATATTCTATTTGGAAAAGATTATATTTGTTGGACATAATGTATTATGTGGAAATTATATGCAGACAATGTTGAACGGGTTATTATGTACAGGGATAAATGAGTGTGTTGATTGAACGCAAAATTATAGTTAAAGTCATTCCCTGATCCTGGCTACAATTCTTTCTATTACCTATTTTATTTTTGATTATTTTGCACATTTCACTTATAGATATGATTAATAGCAATTTAAAATAATGGGGCAAGTACCCGGCCCCTCGGATTTCACGAAAGTGCATTGTCCGACGATAATGCACTGTGCTGCGATTAAGATCGTTCCCCCAAAAAGGTGCATGTGTCGCCTCCCCACTCAGGTCCGCCGGAGTTCATCTTCTTCTTCCTGGTGTAATGTCTTGCGACGCAATTTAAAAGTCAAATCCCGCGCTCAGTCCGCAATCAGTTGGATCGTCTGACGGCACGCCCCCCGATTTCTGTTGCATGGAAGCCATCGCAGCTGCGCCACAATCCGATTGCGTGCGACACAATCCCAGTGCAAACTCCTGTTAAAATACCTGTCAAAGCTGCGCAAATCCTGAAAACCGTGAACAGTCCGATGAAAGTGTGATCTGGGCCCCACTGTCATTGCTATGCATAGATATTGCCATTATATTAAAAAAAAAAATTAAGAAGTCTTGAGAGTCTGTGTTGTATTTAGTCACTGGACAGAAGTACAAAAAGAGGAGGGTAGTGTACTCCCTACCTTGACCACCAAGGTCAACAAAGAACGTAGAAAGTACAAAATGGTGGATGACCTATATTAAAACTTAACTTTTAATGAATCTATTATAATGAAAAAATAGAAAATATGGGGTGAACTCCAATTAGGAGCGCTAAAGGCACCAACCAGCAAGAAGAATTACTTAGATGCTCCTTACGTAGGCATGATGTACAAAATCTTCCCTTCCCCTAACGTTATAACAAATTCACATATGGGTGGTCACCCAGCTTAGGGCAACCACATTATATTGCATACATTATGCTACATTAGGGTACATGTGGGGCAAAACAGTGGTGTCGTGAAACCGTCATATCTTGTAGTAAGTTTTTTGCAGAATGGGCACTGCCCCGAGTTTCGCTTCCACCAGGTACCGGCACTTAGCTGCCTGGTGCTGGCTACTGCTGAACCCTGGTTCATCCTGACTAGCAGTAGGGTACTGAATGCAATCACTTACATTTCAGGTGCTCCAGTGCTCTTGGCTGCCAGGATTTGGTTCCGGCACTCTGTTGTACTCAGCCCTGTGCCGTGGAGCCCTGTTGCCAATGATCCACTTGGTGCTGATGAAGGGGATGCCACAGGGAAGGTGGGGGTCTACAAAGAGGCTGAAGTTCATACACACATTGCCTGCAAAGGCTATGCCACAGGGTTCGCAAGGATCATGTGGGCCCAGAACAAAGGGGATGCTGGTGGGCCACGTGGGACTCTTGAGGGTGCCTAGCCCTTGGGTCTAGTCTCCTCAGCTCCTGGAAGCCGCTGCAATACAGAGATGAGGCCGCTGCAGGGGCTGGTGGTCAACGACACTGGCATGGGGCGATGGGGTGTAGGTCCTGGTTCCATGCAGAAGGCAGCGTTATGGGCTGAGTCAGGTGGCTGCATGGGCCTCCGTTCAGGCGGCAGTGTGGGCCTCGGGCCAGGTGGCAGTGCAGGCCTCAGATCATTGTTGCTATTGTTGCTATTTTACATTTCCAGTAAAGATTATTGATTATTTTTTTCTGTCGTTTAGATTGTTATTAAAGAATTTATGTTTATATTTTGTCACTTTATGACTTTACTGCTAATTTATTAAAATAAACCTAAACAAACTGTTATTATAAACTTCTGATAGCATCAATTAACTATATACCCCTTGATGAACATAGATACCCTTTTATAATTATCATTAGGAGGCTGTTTTCCTCTGTCGCTGGGTCTGTTATTGCCCAACATAGAGCTAGACTATCATTATAGATGTTCTAGTAATGGATTATGGATGTTACAGTAAAATAACAATGGAACACTTTTTGTTAGACAACATCATTACTCATTACATAATTATTTTCCATTTTTTGGGTTTCAATTTTTTAATCACTCCTATGTGACAAATTATATTTTCTACCAGCATCATTATTTTTATTTCCCATGCAATTTCCTGTGAAGCTGCAAAACTATTTCCAAAGGTGGTACAATTGACAAAAAAAAATGGAGCTTTGCCATTTTCTTTGTTTTAAAGCATTCACTTTTATTATTTGTACTTTCACATAGATATTTAATTTATATAGTTATAATTTGATGTTTTAATATCTTTTGAAAAAAGGAAAGGCAGAAGAGAGCTGTATTAGGTGTCACAAGATCCTGACATTTTCATTGATACCATATGTGAACTAATGTGTTGAAACTATGTGTTGAAATTTTTCTACGTAGTAAAATGTAAAAGGCAATCATTCGGTGGTTTTTTTAACCGTCTGAAAAAAATTTTTCTTAAAAAATGCACATTTTTAAAGCATGTTATAGATTTCATTATTTTAATTATGTAGGGAAATGGGGGTCATTTATTTTATTTTGTCTATCTTTTTAGTATTCCCGATGGGATATATTACAGTGTATTGTGTATATACTTTTTTTTTTAAGTCATTGGTATTGTACAGTATAAACATCCATTGCTTAAATGCCTAAATGCTTCAGACTAAACTGATCACCAACTAGCAGCGACTGCTCCCTACTCTCTCAAATCCCATGGAATCAGTAAGGATGCATGAGTAAATTATGTCTTAATATAATATGTTGCTTTTCATTAGCAATGAGTGAGCAGGGCAAAATTCAGGTTTGATTGTTCATACAAATACAGAGAAAAAGTCTTAGTTTGGGACCTGGACTTTGTCACAAACTTTGACTTAAATACATACCCCTTTGAAAGTCAATGAATTTTAACACCCCCAAATGTCTGTAAAATGGGTGATAGTAAGGGCTAGAAGGCTAAAAAGGGGGGAATAACAGAAAAGTTACTCTGCACAGTAAGTTGCCACTGTCCTCGGTGAGATGCTCTGAGAGTTAACCTGCTGAAAGGAAACCTCCTCCTCCTCTTCCTCCAATAAAAGTGTCCCCTGGCTGCACATTGTAGTACCCCCAAACCATGTGTGGATTGGCCTGACACCTGTTCCTTCTAGTCTTCCTCCTGTGCTACCATTAGACCCTCTAACCCACTTTGACTCACCTGCGTTTTCTGCAGCTGTAATTCCACAATTCGATTTTCAGGGCATCCATCAGATAAAATACAGGTGGCATGGTATAATCGTCAACGCGTTTCTAGCACATACAAGTGCTCTTAATCAGTCATGATTAAGAGCACTTGTATGTGCTAGAAACGCGTTGACGATTATACCATGCCACCTGTATTTTATCTGATGGATGCCCTGAAAATCGAATAAAGGCGATTTTAATCTGCACCTAGCTGGATCCGGAAATTTCTTTTTTGCGGACTACATCGCCCAGCAGCGGGGTGGATCCGTGCTAGCGGACTAAGTTGCCGCATGATCCAGGTGAGCTGGAGGACTTTTTGTATATGTAATTCCACAATTGCCTGCTGCTGCCTTCTACCATATGCAAAGTAGAATTCCACTAAGTTGATATATCACATATAAGGCTGTGGGTGGGCAGGCCAAAGTTCCTCCGCAGTACATTTAGGCGAGCAGCAGCAGGGTGTGAATGCCAAAAATTTTAATACAACAGGCACTTTAAGCGGCAGGTCTGTGTGGTTTGCCATGTTCAAACCGTTGTCTCACCCCACCTTGCCTGGCTTGAGGTTCAATGGCAGCAACCACTCATCTGTCTGTACCTGATGAGTGGTTGCTGCCATTGAACCTCAAGCCAGGCAAGGTGGGGTGAGACAATGGTTTGAACATGGCAAACCACACAGACCTGCCGCTTAAAGTGCCTGTTGTATTAAAATTTTTGACAGATGAGTGGTTGCTGCCATTGAACCTCAAGCCAGGCAAGGTGGGGTGAGACAATGGTTTGAACATGGCAAACCACACAGACCTGCTGCTTAAAGTGCCTGTTGTATTAAAATTTTTGGCATTCACACAGACAAGGCCACAGTTTCTCGGCAGTGTGTGGTCTTTCACACAAACAGATGAGTGGGTGAGAGCATGGCAGATGTCATTTTCCTGTAGCTTTCTCTGACTGGATGAAGAAGCAGGAGAGGAGAAAAGAGAATAGGATGCAACTGGAAGCAAGGAGTGATGTCCAACAATCCAGGGTGGGGGCAGAATGTGAGCCAAAGCCCTTCCTGCATCAGGACCAGTTGCTACTACATTAACCCAGATAAAAAAGGTCATGTCGTAGACACGCTATGGGATGGCATTTGTTTTCTGTATCCCTGGGCACACAGCAAAGTAGAAGGCAGCAACATGGCTACATGTTGACTGCTGCTCCTTGGGACCAGAAAGTTAAGTAATTAAGAGTTGTGAATCTCAGGTTGAGTGTTGTTTTCCTGTTATTCAGAGCTAGACTTCAAGGTACAGTTCAGGTTCTTTTTATTATTATATAAAAGATTCTTTCAAGTCCACATTGGACTCTTCTTCAGTTGCAACAAGCCTGTTGCAGACTTGAATCATGTATTGCAGAATTGTTATTGTTTTATGATTTTTTATGTAATAATAAAAATAACCTGAACTTTACCTTGGAGTCCAGCTCCAAATCACGGAAAAACAACACTCAGGAGTATCCTGAGAATCATATTTCTTTTACACGGAGCGGCTTTCAGGCGTGAAAGTTGAACCAGGAACCCCCATTGGCAGTTGACCCCACATTACTTTCTCATACTTTCTCCTTGAGTGGTGCCAATTGCACAACTATAATAGGTGATGGTATACCTTTTTAAGATTTCGGAATGTACATTATTTACAGAGGAGTCTGCAAATTATAGTGCTATCTTGTTTCCCCTTCTAGCACCCTTTAGGGCTCTGTATAGAGTAATAAGACATATAAAACAATGAAGGAAGACTCCACATTTAATCATAATGAAGAAGGCCATAAGTAGTAAAGATAAGGACACTTTATATAAAAAATAAGGGAGAAAACTATGTATAATAATCAGGAAGGATGATGTGCATAGTAATAGGGGAGGGTACCCTACAAAACAATAAAGGAGGGTCCAGCATATAATAATGACTGATGGTGTATACACTTTTAAGTGACAGCCTTGAAATCCTTGAACTCTGGAAACTCTATCTCAAGCTCTATCAAGGGACAATAAAGGGAGAGGAGACAATGAGGAGAATTGCCATTTCTAGCATTTTGCCTTGGCTTTTATTATTGCATGTCAGGGAATATTACAATGAGGCATGTAAGTTGAGAGAACTACAATTCCCAGTTTTTTGTTGCCTCCCAGCAGTTACAGTTTACTGCCGCCCTGCCAGCATTTGTCTTGTTTTGCGATTGTTCATTTTCAGTCTCCATCTGTATTATATACTGGTCAACTCTGCTAACTTTTACTATTGATGGGATCTTCTTCTGCATGACGATGTCGTAAACTACCATATCTGCTTGATAAAAATTTACAAAAATGTCAGATATAGTGGTGCTGTAAGATACCCCCCACTCCTCTGCGTTATAAAACTGAATGCTGTCCATAAACTAACAACCGGACAAGGCATGTCTGAATCGATGAGGCTAGAGCTTAGAGAGGGAAACAACTTAAAGCTTCTAGGTACCAGGACAAAATCTTTGCTAGGTCCCCAAGATATACTGTATAATTTACAATTTTCTTCCCATATGGAAGGATTTATTTTGAGTCTCATATGACAGCTGTGCCCAGGTGTGACTGTCACTCTCTGCACCTCCTGAGATAGAAAATGCATCTACTAAGCCTTGAAATAAACTTTTTTTTTTTAAAGACTGTTTTATCACTAGCTAGTCTATTATAGACCAATTGACCAATTTTGGAAGTACAATGGATTGTATTACTTAGTCACTTACTGTAGCAAAAAGGGTTTCATTGTCTTAGAACATGGGCCCCTGGGAGGTTCATCTGATGGCCAAAGCCTACCTAAAAGTTTTTCCAAATGCAATGTTTGCTTTAAAACAAGTATTTAATTTTATGCCTATGCAATAACCACAGGTAAGACTGTAACTTTAGCATAACAAAGTTTCTAATACAATGATATTCACTCGCTATATTAAGAATTTATTTTGTTCTGTGCAGTGCTATATTACTTTGTTACTGTTAAGAGTGGTTCTTCATTGTCACATCAAATTTGAAAACCTTTTATCTTACTACAGCTGCAACAAATATATTATTTAGCTATGGAGCTGGCTATAGAACTCATTGGAAACAAATTTTGTATTAGATGGTGAAATATTTCACATTCAGCATTTTGACTATGACAAATCCAATTCACATTGGGACTTGTTAGTGAAGTTGGATGATCGGTAGAGAGCCCAATTAATGGTGTAGTATTTTCACAAAACTACTAAATTTATTCTATTAAATTTATATCTGTTAAAATAACATGAAGTAAACAAGTCCCACTGGCATTCTGCTACTTGCTGGATGACAAACATATGATACAGCCCCTTCTTTTACAGCATAAATTTATGATTTTATTGTAACTACTGTATTTTAAAACCATATGTGCGATAGTATAAATTCAGTGACTGATATTGTTAACAATATGGCTTGTATAAAGTATGTAAAAGTCCTTAATGTACATTCATGTAGCAGATTTTTTTTCCCTTTATAACCACTTTGATATCAGAATTTCTAGTAGTAATGAGTGGATTGCTCAAAATTTGGTTCGGCCAACCCCAAATTTTAAAACCCTGTTTGGTGACATCATAATGGAGAAAGCCAGCACCAATCGCTAAGCTAATGGAGGGGCATAGCTTGAACAAAATCCACATCTGATCAAGAACTTCTAATGAAGTTTGGGACAAGATGAGGATGACCACAAAGTTTGGTATGAACGAGTCCGCTCATCACCAATTTTGAATATTAATTTCTCATGTTTTTCACATAAATGACCAGGTAAGAGTTAAAGAGAGTTAAACTATGTTCATTATTCAATTGGTAGAGTGATACATAATCTCTTTCTAGGCTCACCATCAACGCTGAATGTCAACTACAACTGCACAACTTCCCCATGGATGAACATTCATGCCCACTCATATTTTCAAGCTGTAAGTATGCAATCATTGATAGTACATATTATACAATTATGATCATAGTAGATGTTATCCATTATATGCGCAAAGCAATATTGAGCCTACAGCGTTTCTTGCAAAGACTACCTGAGGTTTATCGCACATAATATATGTAGATCTTTAGAGGTATGACCTGTTGACTTCTTTACTTGAAAAAAATGTTATTAATTATTAAATTGTTGTAATAGATATAAACTTTAATTATGGAGTAAAATATAATATATTGCAGTGATATATACAGTATATCTATATATCTGTCTATATATGTGTATATATATATATATATATATATATATATACATACATATATATATATATATATATATATATATATATATATATATGTATATATATATATACGTATCTGTATATATGTATATATATACTCTATACATCACTGCAATGTATATATATATATATATATATATATATATATATATATATATATGTACACATATACACATAGTTAGATTATATTGTATAAACATCTATAACCATTTATCTCAAATTCAGGAAATACTTGACCCAATTCTTATATATATATTTTCAATAAAGAATATTAATGAGTTCCCTGAGCTGATGTGCTGGATTTGTTCCTGCTACATTGCACTTTCCTTTGGCTGTCCGTGCACTGCTTGCAACTCCAGCCGAGGAGCAGTGAGCTGGGGATTTGGATGTTTTGGATCCACATTTTTGGGGAAACTAATGTCCCATGTGAGCCATGGCTGTGGATAATAGGAGGAAATACCTAAAGTTAGAATAAAACTATGCATGGAACATAATAAGAAGTAGTAAAGCTATCCATTTAATGGAAGCTTACAGATAGATAAATAGACAGATGGTTATTACATTAATAAATCAAATTAATTAAAATAAAAAATATGTGAAGAAATTAAATGGAGGTTGGATGAAGTGATAAGATGAGTTACATTAAGCCCAAATCAGTAAATCTATCACAATAATAAAAAGAAAAATGATAATTTAAACAGTATTATAGAAAATTAGAAAGCTGCAGATTGATCAGGGGTGACTCTAAAAGCGAAAAAAATTACAATAATGGTATGATAACAAGAGATACTTTGTTTGCGGTAACCATTGGTAACGGTCATATTGTAGTTATTCATTTGGTCACTCAAGCTGTTTGTGGTAAAACCTATGCACTTAAATCTAGCAGGGGGTATATACACTCACCCGCCACTTTATTAGGTACACCATGCTAGCAACGGGTTGGACCCCCTTTTGCCTTCAGAACTGCCTCAATTCTTCATGGCATAGATTCAACAAGGTGCTGGAAGCATTCCTCAGAGATTTTGGTCCATATTGACATGATGGCATCACACAGTTGCCGCAGATTTGTTGGCTGCACATCCATGATGCGAATCTCCCGTTCCACCACATCCCAAAGATGCTCTATTGGATTGAGATCTGGTGACTGTGGAGGCCATTTGAGTACAGTAAACTCATTGTCATGTTCAAGAAACCAGTCTGAGATGATTCCAGCTTTATGACATGGCACATTATACTGCTGAAAGTAGCCATCAGATGTTGGGTACATTGTGGTCATAAAGGGATGGACATGGTCAGCAACAATAACCAGGTAGGCTGTGGCGTTGCAACAATGCTCAATTGGTACCAAGGGGACCAAAGAGTGCCAAGAAAATATTCCCCACACCATGACACCACCACCACCGTTGATACAAGGCAGGATAGATCCATGCTTTCATGTTGTTGACGACAAATTCTGACCCTACCATCCAAATGTTGCAGCAGAAATCGAGACTCATCAGACCAGGCAACGTTTTTTCAATCTTCAACTGTCCAATTTCGATGAGCTTGTGCAAATGGTAGCCTCAGTT
Source organism: Engystomops pustulosus (assembly GCF_040894005.1). NCBI lineage: Eukaryota > Metazoa > Chordata > Amphibia > Anura > Leptodactylidae > Engystomops > Engystomops pustulosus. The sequence goes on along the minus strand of NC_092412.1, from coordinate 99,461,417 downwards.
TCCTGTTCTTAGCTGAAAGGAGTGGCACCCGGTGTGGTCTTCTGCTGCTGTAGCCCATCTGCCTCAAAGTTCGACGTACTGTGCATTCAGAGATGCTCTTCTGCCTACCTTGGTTGTAACGGGTGGTGATTTGAGTCACTGTTGCCTTTCTATCAGCTCGAACCAGTCTGCCCATTCTCCTCTGACCTCTGGCATCAACAAGGCATTTCCGCCCACAGAACTGACGCTCACTGGATGTTTTTTCTTTTTTGGACCATTCTCTGTAAACCCTAGAGATGGTTGTGCGTGAAAATCCCAGTAGATCAGCAGTTTCTGAAGACCAGATCAGCAGTTTCTCAGACCAGCCCTTCTGGCACCAACAACCATGCCACGTTCAAAGGCATTCAAATCACCTTTCTTCCCCATACTGATGCTCGGTTTGAACTGCAGGAGATTGTCTTGACCATGTCTACATGCCTAAATGCACTGAGTTGCCGCCATGTGATTGGCTGACTAGAAATTAAGTGTTAACGAGCAGTTGGACAGGTGTACCTAATAAAGTGGCCGGTGAGTGTATATGTGCATACATAAAATAATTTATGGCAGATCATACATATACTCTTTATGTGGCTGTAAGCATATGAAATACATGAACATTAGGATTCTACACAGCAGAGAACACAAATAGGAGACAAAAACGTAAAAATAATAATTACATCCATAAATACGTAATGACCAGGTGGGGTACTTAAAGGGGTTAAGCACTGTTGTGTTGTATCCTGATGTTCATGTATTTGATTTGGTAACAGCCACAGATGAAGCAAGATCAATAATTTGTGAGTTATGGTCACATACAGTATGGAGTAGTTGAGTGATACGTGATTTTTTTTTTTTTAGTATGCACTTTAAACATACCAAGGTTTGAGGATATGATTGTGATTTTAAGCTTTATATATTGAAATAAAGTTTACTTCTCTTTATTTTGTTTGTGGTTCAATTTGGATTTGCTGTGTATATATTGACATTGATTATTCCTGTAATAAAAGTTTAATTTGTCCAGGTGGAATCATGGAATAGTAAATAATTTCTAAGAGTCAGTAAGAAAAGAAATATTTCAAAATAGGCTCTATAAATATATATATATATCCAATCCTTAAGAAAATAGTAACGTTTTAATTGTGACTAATGTCAAGGATTAGTAAATATATTTGAATATTGTGTCCCTGGTAGGAGAGAAGTTAATGTCTAGATACATTGTCATTTATGAGGTTATTCACATTAAAATAAATTGTTCTTACTAACCAATGAATGAGTGTGAATAAACCTCATTTGTGATTTCTAGAAAGGCTACATTGATACTGTTACTTTTATAAAGTGAATAAAGTAAATATAGTAAATAATAAGCAGTGTTTAACCCCTTAGTGACAGATTTTTCCGTTTGTCACTAAGGGGCCTTAGGTTACTCTGTTAGCCTAAACAAAGTTCTGCACGGGCCCCCTGTGCAGGGAAGAGCGCAGCCAGGACCCTGCTCTAACAGTCCGGATCCGAACCTGTTAGATCCCGGGGTCATTTTAGTGACCAGGGTATCTATGTAGCTGTAGAGGGAGGGGCACCCCATATCTCCTCCCGGCACCCCACAATGCGATTGCGGGGATGTCGTCTTCTCAGCCGTGCAGCCGGGACCTAATGATGGTCCTCGGTCTGCCATCAGCATGTGCCTACATGATCACTAGTTCATATGCTAGTATTGTAAAAACAAAACAAGTGCAAAAAGAGACTAAAAAATAAAAAATAAAATTCATTAGAATGTCCCAAAAGCCCCTAACACATATAAAACAATAAATGATATAAAAAAGTGGAAAAAAATGTCCCAAAATTCCAAATCTCTAAAAAAATAAAAGCAATTATTCTTGTCACTAGCAAGTACAATTTGTTATGCAGAAAAGGTTTGTGGTACCTGAGGCCACATTCACATGTGGTATTTTGGTTGTGTTTGGAAATGCAATCCAAAGGCTCCACTTCTTATCATATATTTTGCTAACATTGTGGCTTATTTACTAAGGGTCAATTTCCGTCAGACTGTTCATGGTTTTCTCGATTTGTGCCTCTGTGACAGGGATTCATGGGACAGAAATGGGGGGGGGGGCGTGGGACCATTTGGCTGATTCGGACTGAGCGTGGGATTTAATATTTAAATTGTGATGCATCCAATGCACTTACATACACTGGGAAGAAGATGGTGAACTCCTGTGGACCTGAGTGCGTAAGCGACACATGCAGGATATCGGGCGCGCAGTCTTTGTGAATCGCAGCAGAGTGCATTGGAGTCAGACAAAGCACTTTAGGGGATCTCCAGCGGCCAGGTAAGTAAATGTCCCCCGATGTGTTCATACACGTTAACTTGAATGCAAAGGAAAAGCAATGTTACCTGAACATGTGATCACAGGTGGAGCATTTGGATTGAGTTTCAAAACGCAACCAAAATAACATGTCTGAACGTGGCTTCAGGGTCTCTACAAAGACATCATGGCACCTGACAACTATTCTGCCCTACATAAGCTCAATGGTGCTCCCTCCCTTCCCTCCCGTGCTTCGCTATGTGCCCTGACAGTGGGTTATATCCACATGTGGGGGTCCTCTTACTCGGAAAAAAACTGCACAATGTATTCTTAGATGCATTTTGTACTTTTATTCAGTTAATGTAGGTAAATTTTGCCGCGAAATGAAAGAATAAATGATAAATATTGTTGAATTCCAAATCAAACCTTCATTTTGTTTGAATTACAGAAAATACATAAAGGGTTAACAAGCTTCCTACCTCCTGTTTTGAAAAGTTTGAGGGGTTAAGTTAATAGAACGGGGTGATATGTGGTGGGTTTCTATTAACAGAACTTCCAAAACCCATATAGAAATGGTCCCTAAAATAATTGATTCTAAACTTTTCTTAAACATTTTAGAGAATGCTGTTCAATTTGTGATCTTTCTAGTATCATAATAAAACAAAAGGACACTTATAAAATGATGTCTACACAAAGCTGAGATATGGTAAATCTTAGTATCTAGAGATGAGCGAACACACTCGTCCGAGCTTGATGCTCGTTCGAGCATTAACGTACTCGAAACTGCTTGTTGCTCGGACGAGTATTTCGCCAGCTCGAGAAAATGGCATCTCCCGTCGTTTTGATTTTTGGCGGCCAGAAACAAGGCCAATCACAAGCCAGGAGACTCTGCACTCCACCCAGCATGACGTGGTACACTTACACGTCGATAGCAGTGGTTGGCTGGCCTGATCAGGTGACCCTGGAATAGACTAGCCCCTGCCCGCGCTGCTCGCATCATTCTCTGTCTGGATGCCGTAAGGGAGAGAGCTGCTGCTGCTGCAGGGATAGTGTTAGGGTGTTATATTAGCTTACTGTTAAGCAGGAGTGAGTCTACAAGAACCCAACAGCCCTTGTTAGGGCTACAATAGTGTTATATTTAATTTTTTTTTTTGCTTGTGGCTGGGCTTGCTGGCACTAGTACTGCAGCTAGTACCGTATTGTGAGGAATTTGCAGGGAGACTTGGGAACGTTCTATGTAGCTCTTAGTGACACACATATCCATCTCAAACACCTAAGTGGGACAATTTTTTAGGGGTTTGATTAAATTAGGCACAGTCTGACGATTTATTTTTTTCAAAACTTAAAGTGACAGGCACAACACAAAAACCAGTTGTGTGCTGTCAGTATAGGTTAGAAACTAGCTATACAAGAATCCAACAGGCCTTCTTAGGGCTACAATAGCGTTATATATTTTATTTTTGGTTGATTTGCTTGTGGCTGGGCTTGCTGGCACTAGTAGTGCAGCTAGTACCATATTGTGAGGAATTTGCAGGGAGACTTGCGACTGTTGTGTTTAGCTCTTAGTGACACACATATCCAAATCAAACACCAAAGTGAGACAATTTATTCCTGCCCCCTCCCAGGAAAATTTGGCATTTGAACCGGCATACTCTGAGGAACTGTTTTCTGGACCCTTCCCAGAGTCACAAACCACTTGTCCGGTTGCCTCTGCTCTTTTCCGATGCCCAGGTTTTCCATCGGTCGCAGTCTGTGGGTGATGATGACATTATTGACGTAGTGGAAGAAGTGTGTAAAGAGGTGTCGGACGATGAGGAGACACGGTTGTCAGACAGTGGTGAAGTTGTTGTCAGGGCAGGAAGTCCGAGGGGGAGCAGACTGAGGGATCGGAGAATGATGAGGTGACAGACCCAAGCTGGGTTGATAGGCCAGGTGAACACAGTGCTTCTGAGACGGAGGCGAGTCCTATACCAGAACAGGTTGGAAGAGGCAGTGGTGGGGCCAGACGGAGAGGCAGGGCCAGAGCTGGTGCATCAGCGCCAAATGCTTCACGTAGTCAAGCTCCCGTGGCCAGGGCTAGATTTTCAGAAGTTGGAGGTTCTTTAAAGAAACACCGGATGACCGATGGACTGTGGTTGGCAACCTGTGCCAAACCAGGATCAGCAGGGGTTCTACCACTACTAGCGTAACTACCACCAGTATGCGCAGGCATATGAATGCTAAACACCACACTCAATGGCAACAAGCCCGTTCACCTCCGGCCGGGCACACCACTGCTCCTTCCCCTGTGTCATCTGCTAGTCAGCCCCCTGCCCAGGACCCCGGCCCAAACACCTCACGTGCGAAAACCCCATCTTTGCCTCCACAATCCTCCACAGCATCCACCAGCGTTCAGGTCTCTATACCCCAGATGCTGGAGCACAAAAGGAAATATAGTGCAACCCACCCACACGCCCAAGCCCTCAACGTCCACATCTCCAGAATTCTTAGCCTGGAGATGATGCCCTATAGGCTGGTAGAGACCGAGGCCTTTCGCAACCTCATGGCGGCGGCCACCCCTCGGTATTCGGTCCCCAGCCGCCACTACTTTTCCCGATGTGCCTTCCCAGCCCTTCACCAGCACGTGTCAGACAACATCATCCATGCCCTGACCAACGCCGTTTCTGACAAGGTCCACCTGACCACGGACACGTGGACGAGTGCTACTAGGCAGGGCCACTATATATCGCTGACGGCACATTGGGTTAACTTGGAGGAGGCTGGGACCGAGTCTGACCCTGCGGCTGGTCATATACTGCCGACGCCGAGGATTGCGGGGCCTACCTCGGTCCAGTCTCTTAGGCCCACTATGCCTCCTCCTCCCACCCCTCCTCCACCTCCTCCTCTGAATTACCATCCGTGGGCATGACGCCATCAGTCGGTAGCTCTAGGCACAGCAGCAGTGCCGTCGCTAAGCGACAGCAGGCGGTGCTCAAACTGCTGAGCCTAGGCGATAAAAGGCACACCGACCAAGAGCTATTACAGGGCATCACGGCGCAGACTGATCTGTGGCTGGCACCGCTGAACCTGAAGCCAGGCATGGTTGTGTGTGACAACGGCCGTAACCTGGTGGCGGCTCTGCAACTCGGCAGACTGACACATGTGGCATGCCTGGCCCATGTGTTAAATCTCATAGTTCAGCGGTTCCTCAAGACATACCCCAATCTGTCTGATTTGCTCACGAAGGTGCGCCACATCTGTGCGCATTTCAGGAAGTCCAGCACAGATGCTGCCACTCTCAGGGCAGCGCAGCGCCGCCTCCAACTGCCCGCTCACCGGCTGTTGTGCGACGTGCCCATGAGGTGGAATTCAACATTAACCATGTTATCCAGAGTTTACCAGCAGCGAAAAGTGATTGTAGACTGCCAGATGTCAACTTCCACCAGAACTGGTAGTCAGGTCAGTCAGCTTCCTCAAGTCTACAATGAGGAGTGGACGTGGATGTTTGATATCTGTCAGGTGCTGAGTAACTTTGAGGAGTCAACACAGATGGTCAGTGGCGATGCCGCCATCATCAGCCTCACCATCCCGCTGCTTGGCCTGTTGAAAAACTCTCTGGCCAGCATGAAGTCAGAAGCTTTGCGCTCGTCACAAGAGACGGGGGAAGAAGATTCCCTTTTTGATAGCCAAAGCACCCTCAGGTCTGTTTCTCAGCGCATATCGGAGGAGGTGGAGGAGGATGAGGAGGAAGAGGAGGAGAATGTTGGCGAGACACAAGAGGGGACCATTGTTCAGTCCTTCACTGTTCAGCGTGTATGGGCAGAAGAAGAGGAGTTGGAGGAGGAGGAGAAGGAGGAAATGGAGAGTCAGGCCAGTGAGGGGAGTGAATTCTTGCGCGTTGGTACTCTGGCGCATATGGCAGATTTCATGCTAGGCTGCCTATCCCGTGACCCTCGCGTTCAAAGAATTTATTCCAGCACCCATTACTGGGTATTCACTCTCCTGGACCCACGGTACAAGCAAAATCTTTCCACTCTCATCCCTGGAGAGGAAAGGAGTTTTGAGAATGCATGAATACCAGTAGGCCCTGGTGCACAAGCTGAAACAGTATTTCCCTTCTGACAGCGCTAGCGGCAGTGGGCGTACTTCTGCGGGATAAGTAGCGATGGAGAGTAGGCGAGCAGGCAGCTTGTCCAGTACTGGCAGGGGTACGCTTTACAAGGCCTTTGCCAGTTTTATGTCACCCCAGCAAGACACTGTCACCTGTCCCCAGTCTCGGCAGAGTAGGGCTGATCTTTACAGAAAGATGGTGAGGGAGTACGTAGCTGACCATACCATCATCCTAAATGATCACACAGCTCCCTACAACTACAGGGTTTCAAAGCTGGACATGTAGCACGAACTGGCGCTGTACGCCTTGGAGGTTCTTGCCTGCCCTGCCGCTAGCGTGTTGTCTGAGCGGGTTTTCAGTGCAGCTGGTGGCATCATCACCGACAAGCGTACACGCCTGTCGACTGACAGCGCTGACAGGCTGACGCTTATCGAGATGAATAAAGCCTGGATTTCTCAGGATTTCCATTCTCCACCAGGTGAAGGAAGCTCAACCTGAATAATTTATGCACTCCTTCTCCTCATTTTCCTCCTTCTCCTCCTCTTTGTACACTAAAGCAGAGGAAACTGGCTATTTTTTGCCAGGGCCAACTGGCTCTAGCTATAGTACTCTATGTATTTAATTTTTCTGGAGGGCCACCTAACCAGTCCTCTGTTTTAAACAATTTTTGGGAGTGCCACATACAGGCACTCAATCTATTTAATTTATATGGAGGACCACCTACCTGTTCCTCTGGTTTGAAAACTTTTTTGGACTGCCACATACAGGCACTCAATTTATTTAATTTTCTGGAGGACCACCTACCTGCTCCTCTGGTTTGAAAACTTTTTTGGACTGCCACATATAGGCACTATCCAAATTAAATTGTCTCCATAGCAGCCTCCACACGTCGTCTTTTTAGCTGCCTCCAAAAGTCGTCCATATAGCTGCCTCCATACATCGTCCCCTTAGCAAACGAGCTGTGTCAGGCAGAATTTTGGGTTGTTTTCATGGCTTCCACATCAAACTTTTTAACTTTGTCGCCACCCTGCTGTATATTATCCACAAAATATACTGGCAACTTTTATCATTTACCGACATTATTTCAGCGCTTCTTGCGCATCTGTTTACATTCCCCTCACCCGCCATAACCCAAACTTATAAGAACACTACTACACTTGATCTTATACAAAAGGTTCTTAGAAGTGCTGTTTGGGGAGTAGCCGAGAGACAGGGGCTTGGATAGGCGAAAGCTCGCCTGGCAGCGGAGCGCCAGCTCCATCCCAAGATCCAACTAACATAGTTTTAACTGCAGCACCTTTAATCTACTACTAGTTCACTGCCTCCATACATGGTCCCCTTATCAAACAAGCTGTGTCAGGCAGAATTTTGGGTTGTTTTCATGGCTTCCACATCAAACTTGTTAACTTTGTCGCCACCCTGCTGTGTTATCCACAAAATATACTGGCAAACTTTTATCATTTACCGATATTATTTCAGCGCTTCTTGCGCATCTGTTTACATTCCCCTCACCCGCCATAACCCAAACTTATAAGAACACTACTACACTTGATCTTATACAAAAGGTTCTTAGAAGTACTGTTTGGGGAGTAGCCGAGAGACAGGGGCTTGGACAGGCCAAAGCTCGCCTGGCAGCGGAGCGCCAGCTCCATCCCAAGATCCAACTAACATAGTTTTAACTATGTCAGGGTCAATTATTGCATGTTTTAGATGCTATCTAGCCTCATTCGGTCACTCTGTCATGGCCATGCTGTTGCATAATTTTGGCATAATGGTATGATTAAGCAGCCTCAGAGGCATCCATGCATGCTGCTCCTGCTGTTTCCTGTCCATTTCCGTGGTGTTTCCATCATTTTTCCCAGGTGTTTGGCCAAGCTTCCCTGTGCAGAGCCTTGGTCCCCTTTAAAAATGCTTCAATAGGGCTCGTTATTCGAGACGAGCACTCGAGCACCGGGAAAAGTTTGTCTCGAATAACGAGCACCCGAGCATTTTAGTGCTCGCTCATCTCTATTAGTAACTAATTTGGGTAGTAAGACTATCAGTTTGAAAAACAGAACATTGTAAAGTTTGAAAATAGCTAATTTTTTCAAAATATTTACCAGTTTAACCTTTTTTTCATAAATAAATTCAAAATATATCATCCAAAATTTCCCACTATCTTGAAGTACAGAATGTCACAGAAAAAACAAACTCAAAAACAATTGGATAAGTTAAAGCTAAAGTTATAGCCAGATAAAGTGACACATGCTGGTTTTGAAAAATAGACCTTGTTCATCAAGGCGCAAATGAGCTTGGTCACTAAGGGGTTAAGTGATGCAACAGTAATATAAAGCAAGCACAAGTAAGATTAGGGAAACTACAGTAATGTAGAAGAAAGAAATGTAATACAAATCTAATTGACTTAATGAACTGTAGAATCAAAACAATAACTTCTACAAAATGTTATTTTCACTGAGAATTTCCAACCTGAGGCAGCAATATACCTAGCTTAGTCAACTTGACAATTGTTGAAAATTGTGGCTATCTTTTCCTGTTATTATCTTTATGTCTATGTGTTATAGTCTCCTAAGAGAGACTAAGCATTTTGTGTTCACTGGCTGTCATTCACTAAAAAGCAATAGAAAGAAGTTTATTGCTTAGTTTGCACAAAGCAGAAATAAATATCTTCCTGCACAGTTGCTTTGTATTGATTGGAATTTGTCTTTGGAATTTGTTACTCTGCAAATGTTTCCGTGAGAAATAAAAAAGAAAATGGATATTTTGTATCAGAATATTTTCCATCTGAAGTAAATCTACCATTAAAATGAAGCATGGATAAAGCAAAAACACTGTAACTAGGATGGGCTTCCTATATTTGTTATCCAAAGGGCTCTGGGGCTCTGGGGCATCCGAAACATAATGGGGCACATTTACTAAGGGTCCGCAGCCGCGAATCCGTCGGGTTTTTCCCGAATATTTCCTCTTTGCGCTGTATTTCACGGAATTGTGGCGCACGCGATTGATTTTTGGCGCAATCGCGCCGACTTTCGCGCGACAGAAATCGGGGGGCGTGGCCACCGGACAACCCGAAGGATTCGGAAAAACCGCAGAATTTAAAAAGCCATTTGTGTCGCAAGATCAAGCACTCACATACACCAGAAAAAAGCAGGTGAACTTCGGCGGACCTTGGCGCAGCAGCGACACCTGGTGAATATCGGCGCACGGACCTTAGTGAATCCCGGCAGAACCCGAATCAGCGCCGGAGAACCCGCCGCTGGATCGCGACTGGACCGGGTAAGTAAATGTGCCCCAATGTGTCACATGGGCTGCACTTCTATCCATAATAATATTTTAAAAAACAACAGTTTTCAAAGTAAAAGTGCTGTTTATCTTTTTAATTGAGTATAAGGGGTGGAAAGTGCCATATGTGTATAAAGACCTATACATAGGTTCAGTCACTTTTAATCAAGTAAATTGCAATAAAAAATGTGAAAATAGTGTAGTCAATAGACAACTAACAAATGCATCACTAAAAAAACCCGACAATTAGTCGCCAATAGTGCATTATACTGAAGGGGTTATAGAAAAACGTCCGCTTCTCATGCTTCCTTCCTCAGATGGACACTCAGTCGCTTAATATAAACCATCCCTAGTTCCACGTTCCTGCTTCTGCTGACAATCATCATCACAATTCTTAATGCAGGGCATTAAGTCTATCTTCTCCCCTGATGAGCCCATATAACTGTGTAAACATGTCATACTACTGCATATACCTGATTTAGGGTATCTTCTGAAGTCTGGTATCTCTGGTATCTCCACCTATGTGACTTTCTAGAACCAATTTACATCTCGCTTTAAAGTTGATTTTCTTGATGATGCCACAACATCCGGCGACATGAAACATGATATGTAAGTTGTTAATCTGCTTCACATCATATGAGAGAACAAGAAGGCAAGGGAATGCGTAAAATGGACAAAAAAGGAAGCAAAATGGTAACTTTATTGAAAATACATATATCACCATGAAAATACAGGACAAGAATAAAAACACTTAAAAATACACCCACTGGGTGTATACAACTACAAAGTTGTATCAACACTTAGAATCCAATGAATACAATGTTAGTGGTCACACGAATAAGGAACAACAATCATAAATGCAGTGTAAACAATTGCCAAAACTATTCTAGCCACATTAACCATACCCAATAATGAATGTGAAAAAATCTGCATGGAAGGAGGCATGGGCAAAAGGAATGTTTCTCGTCATATTGGTTGTGTTTTATTGAATCATTTATTGAATCATATTATTGAATTATTTAATCTTATCATGGGTCTATGTAGACATCATCCTATTTATACCAGAATCAGGAAGGACAGATTCAGCGTAGAATATTGTAGGTCTATTGAAAAGACTATTGTTAAATACACTGGCAATAGCCAATTTTTCACAAAGCTACTTGATTTTTCTTATTATAAGATGCATCATACCATAAAATGCACCTCAAATTTAGTCATCCAAAAAAGTTAAAATATATTTGAAACCAATTAAAAGTTATCTGTTGGTCATTTACAAGCACAACATACACAGCTTTGCTATATATATATACTTACTCACACACCACAATGCTACATCCATACACAGTTTAAAAAACTGTATAAATGTGACCAATGGGGTCTTTTATAACCTCATGGGGGACATAAAATATTGATTAAATTAAAAATACATAAAATACATTCGCATTCCCCCATACAATAAGAAAAAATCCCCTGCTATACTACAAAAACATTGCCATATTCACTCCAGTGAATGCAGGAAGTATGTGAATGGTCACATGCTTCTGATATCACTCCAAGCCTTCATGTTGGGATGGCAAGAAAATGGAAAGCATTGCAGAGGCACTTCTCTCCCTAATATCGGGTGAAATGCATCGTCAATTCTTCATCCAATGTCCAGGACAGGGGGTCAGGACAGGTTTTTTTTGTGCTAAAAAGTTTTTATAATCTAAAACAAAAAAAAAGGTATTTATCTGCTTTTTCAACCTGCTCCTTGCAGATTACATTTTTTTTTCATGGAAACAGGCTCTCTTCACATGATGACATGTGTTGTTAATCAGTAAAGCAATTAAATGTTTAGCAAATATAAGTTTTCAAAAGGTGCAGCAATTCTTTTGTCTTAAGTATATTTGTATTGGTTGAGGATTCAAGAAAGTAATAATGAGAACCATATTTAGAGACATAAAACATTTCTTTCATTACATAATATCAGATGCCAAATGAAATTACACATTGATGAAATCAAGCAGTGCTTAAAAATACTCCTCATCTATCAAACATATAGCCAATGGCAGAATGATGACAACAGTTCTTTATGTTCCCTAACTCTGGAAAAAAAGATGTTCTAAGAGAAAAAGTAACTGATCAAAACAACTAAGAAACAGTTTAAGAAATCTTACATTTTATCACAAAATAAGTTTGGCTTATTTCAGCTTCATTTCACTCTAGATTCATACAGTGCTTAAAGCAAATTCTGGATCCAGGCTAGATAAGAAATGCTTTTAACGCTATCTTCACATTGCTTTCTGAAGTGAACAAATACATACTTAAAACTGCTCCAAACATCTGCAGGTTTTAGTATTGTATTGAGGGGGCTGGGTTCAGAAACACAAACAGGACTGTGAGCCCTAAACTCAAGCCCCCCAAAAGGCTCTGCCTACTTACCTCACACACATTAAATGCTATAAAACAATTAGAAGGTGGTCTCTCCCTATGCCAAAGTAAAAACTTGTAACAGGATAAACAATACACACAGGTAAGAATAGTCAACAAGCTGGGTCACAATAGAAATAGCAATGAAGCACAAAATTACAGAAACTGAAGGGCAGTCTACAACAGGAGCTGAGTTCCAAAAACCAGGAATAATGAAAACCGAGTCTCTCTCAAGGTATGGAACTAGTCAAAATAAACTATAACCAACTCTGAACTGAATGTGAACAAAACACTTATAGGAAACGAGAGCCTCTGCTGCAGGAATTGTTAGAGCAGAGCTCTGTGAGCCAGCCATATAAGCCAGTATTCACAGAGACAAAGTAAAGGAATACACAGACAAAATAAGCATCTCTTCAGTCACACACCACTGACCGAGGATGATGCTGACACAGATGTTAAAGCCATTTTACAAGTGTTTATGACAAGGTTTTTCAGTCTCTTACTTATAATGAAATGTGTGTGCAAAATGCACTATAATTATTCAAAACATTTTAGTACAATCATACCCTTAGAATATTGGAATATAAATGTCACCTTTTATTATCTTGCACTTAATTTTTGTATAAAACAGCAACAAATAAAGCAGTAAACATAGTACAATTTGGAATATTTAATAAAAAAATACTTGAGTAAAAAAAATGTGGTGAAAATAAAAAGAATATACTTATTATATGACACAATCATGTTCTGCAGCATTTCACAAATTAGAAGGATAGTGTATAGGAAAAATCAGACATTATAATTACTCAATGGGGTACATGTATCAAACTTTGGGTTTGTCTTTTTCTTTAATTTTTGAGACTTTTCATGACGCTCATTTGCAGCTTTTTTTACACTTAAAACAATCTTGCTTCAAGTATGCCATTGTTTTTTGCAGTGTTAACTGAGTTATCATCTGAATCCAATGTGATTTGGCACATATCTAAGGCTGCCTCTGACCAGGCATAGAAATGAGCTTGGAACTGATTGCAACTGTTTGCAACTTTTGTTTTAAAAAGTTACAAATTCACTAAAGACCAGGCCCGTAACTATAGGGGTAGCAGCTAAAGCACCTGCCATTGGGCCTGCAGCGTCAGGGGGCCTTGGTATTTGACCTGACACACTAAAGAATAGAGGATGTGTGCCATTTTATACATATTATGCTACACTTTGTACAGCATAATATGTATATAACAATGCACATCTTCCACAGTAAACGACATCAGCCGCTCAGATAAGAAATGTCAGGGGACAGTAGAACAACAGGACTAGGAATCTCTCATATCTCATTCCTGCCATCTACTTCCCTACTGGGACAGTACAGTACACGGGTATTAATGTATATCAGTTCATACATATATGAGTAAACAAATGAAGAAGTCTGCTATCGGGACTTTCCTATTTAAGTTATGGTGTTACTAAACACCAAATGACATACATGTCCCCCAATAAGTAAAATAATAGATATGAGGGTTTACTTGCAGGAGCTTGAAATATACTGCATGAGAGGAAAAAACTCACAAAAAGTTTAAATTGTTTTTCAGTAAACCGCACTGTATTTTACAAATGTTAAAGTCTGTTAAAGTCCTTAAGTCTGTTAATTCACTGTCCCTGCTACTCTGCTCATTGTTATTCTGCTGAAATAATTAATTATGAAAATGGAAGGGATAAATGGCTCTACATACACCAGCATCACATTGTGTACTGTTCAAGAGGGCAAGATACTGGTTATGCTGCTGTGTTCGAAACAAGAAAATATAAAGTAGTTTGAATTATATAAATCATTTATTTTATAGAATGAGGGAATCCTCACATGTATAACAACCCATTCAGCTGCAAGTGCAATTGTCCACCATACTGTAAGCGGGATGTAGAAAAATATAGAGCATGTCCCATTTTCCAATGTATTTAATGGCATATGGCCCATTGAAGTCAATGGGAAAACCGGCTGTGAACCATATTCTATGTGAACCATATATATGTTCAGTTTCCATGGAGACCTGTGCCTGTGGTGATTGTAAATGCAATTTCCTTTAGAGGACATACACACACACACACAGCTTTAGATATTAAAGTAGCACTGAAACCCTCTTGGCTCAGGTTGCTCCGGTTCTTGCACTCCCCCTGAAGCACTTTTCCCCCACATTTCTCAACAATCCCTCCTTCTTCTGTGAGAGTATTAGCTTTGTGCAGCCACAATATTTGTGGCACAGAATGGGAGAGGGGACAGTGAGGGAGCAGGGAGGAGAGGGAGAGATGCTTTGGGGGGATGGCTGCAAGCGCTAGAGCCCCGAAAGCCCATAGAGACCCCTCTGCTTCTTATGTCTCTGCTTTTAGATGTTGGTTGAGGAGGTAGATCTTAGACAAGAGGATATCAAATACAACAGAAACGAAGACAGAGGAGGATGGCATGCTTAAGCTCCGGTATACAAACAGTGTATAGGCTTCTCAGTTTAAACTATAACAAGAAATAAAATTTGTCAAAACAAAGGAGAATATTTGCGGAAGAATGACTGTTTTTTTTGTGCATTTTTTTTAACTATCTTTGAATTGTGACATGTTTAACTTTACATGCCTGAAAAGACATAAGAAAACTGATAAATGAAAAAATGAGATGATACATTCTGTTAAATTGATTGTAATTATTAGAATGCAAATCTTGTATCTTGATGTTGTCCTGTTGTAAGTTGCATTTTTGAAAGCTAATATGGAAATATTGTATGAAAGACTTTTCTCAAGTGATTTCTTTATAAATTTTTTATTTTTCTGTTTTTGTAATCTGTGTTTATTAATAGTTGAGTCACGTTAAAATGTCATTTTAGACCGTCCTCCACAGGCTCAAACAAGGATTATAGTTGTAGATCATTAATAAAATATGTTTATTTTAAATTCAACATTTCCATTTGACATTTCCTTAATTCTTTAAAATGCACAAAATATTTAATATTCAATTAAACTTACTGAGTGGGAGCTTGTGCTTGCTATAATTTTACATGAAAAGAACTACAAAAGAACAATGTCAGAATGAACTACTGCAAGGAAACAGCTAAAACATCATTAATTTCCAGTGTGTGGAGAAGACAGCCAATTTACTTTCTTACATAAGGCTGAGAAAATATTGATTCAACGGTTTTAAAAATATAAGTGAAAACTTGCTAGAATTTGGTCACAAAAAATAGTTTCATCTGTAATGTTCATGACGAATATTTGCCTTCTTATTTTTTATTCCTGTTAATAATAAACTACTAGTTTCTTATTCCTTTAGAGATAGTCGTGTATTCGAGAATATTGTACAATACAAAGTTTAATTTGATTCTTGTAATATTTTTTCTGTAAATAGAAGACAATACAGGGGCACTATCTGTCTGATTAGTTTGGCCAGTAAGGTTTTATTTAAGACTTAAATGTCCAGTCCAGAGCTTCACATAGTGCTGCCACTATTTTGGGACCCCAACACACATTTATTTTTCCATCTCAGAAGTCAAGCAGCTCCCTCTTATAGAAAAAGATAACGGAGAATCACAACAGAGGGGCAATAATGCAGCACTGTAGTATAGTGTAGTATCATGAGTATTTACCGTTAGACTGGTGATGTCTTTGGCTTTTCTTTCATTTTCTTATTCTACCTGGCCACCATATCAGCTTCTTTCGGCTTTTATTCATCTTTGCAGATTTGGCAACACAAAAATTTTAGGTTTTTCACTTCATCATAATCACAGTACCCCAAGTAGCTCATAGTCATTGTTCCCACCGTAGTTGATAGTCAGAGGGCCCTCAGTAGTCCATAGTCAGAGTGCCCCCGAACTGTAGCCCCAGTAGCCAAAAAAAGGAAATATTTAACCCAATTCCCTCTACTCTGGTGTCTTCATCCACTGCAGGCAAGCATGGACATCCATTTCACAGGCCTTCTTGAGCCAGCGAGATTGTGAAGGCAGAGCAGGGAGCCATCGACATCAAATCCTTGTTGACATAATGGGATGAGAATAGAAAGTAGATCTGGATCCATCCCCTGGTGTACTACATACTACATGTTACGTCTTTGAGCCATATCAGCTTCTTCCAGCTTTTATTTATCTTTGCAGATTTGGCAACACAAACATTTTAGGTTTTTCACTTCATCATCACCTCCTCCATGTGTAATACACACACTTAATGTGGTTATATTGTTCCCCTATAAATCACTATTATGCCCCCACTGCAGCAAATAAAGTGAAGGTACCCTCGCAAAAGCCAATATAGTCTAAATGCCATCACAATAGCCAATGCACTAATGAATCCCACCATAGTACCCAATATACCGTTGGGCAATCATAGTATCCAATATAGTAAACAAAGCCCACCACAGTAGCCAATATAGTGCGCTCCAAAAAGGAAGGATAAAGTATACCACTCACCTACAATTCTCTTTATTTCCTTATATCTTTCAAAATACAGACACGCATTAGAGGGCTGTAGCAGGTCTCTTACCCACCCCTTGATATTGTGATAACATAATAAAACATGCATACAAACATTCCTAACAAACAAACATTCAAATAATTCCTTAGAAGCATACTGTATATCAATTGCTTTCTAATTGCTGTAGCTACCATCTAATGACCTCCTCTGTATAAACCTGTATTCTCTAGAGAGATTTTTATTCTTCTGCTTGTATTTCATAGTCCTCATCTCCTATTTAACCCTGCAAAGGTGATAAAACTGCCCATATGGGACAGTTTTTGACATTTGTAGCAACTAATTTGTTACAGTCGGTTTCCTAAACCCCTTAGTTTTTTCATTTAATTACATATAAATTTACATACAAAAATGAATAGCCTGATCACTGAATTCCTCTTTTGACCATCACCAGACTATTAGGAAATCATATGCAGATATCTTGCCCATAACCAAATTTTTGGTAGAAAACGGTTTCGGTCACTGTATACAAACATAGAATCAAACTCTGCACAAATAACTTAAAAAACAGGGGTCCACATAATTGGAACATTAAAGATCTACATCCTGCAACTATTGAGCATTACGGAGGACAGTCCAATTTTTTTGTGGATCTTTGGTAAAGTACCACTTCTTTGGGAAGTTTTTCAGGGGGAATAATTTTTCTCCAGGTTTTTTTTAACTGGAGAAGACCCCATAATTTATTCTGATAGTTCAATAAGGAATTTTCAGAAAGCAGTTTATATGTATTTCTATCTAGGAGTTGGCGTTCAACCTCTTACATGTAATACTTCTTCGATATCACTACTACAATTCTGCCTTTGTCAGCAGGTTTCATAATCAAATCCTGCTGACTTTTTAACCACTTCAATACCCGATGTTCCTTTTCATTTAAGTTCATACGGTCTTTTTTATGAATTATTGACTTCATATCCATTTTAACAAATTTTGCTTAAGTAGAAACAAAGCTACCTGGAGTCATTTGAATAGATGTACATGACCTAACAACACTGTTTATTCTTCTCAAGACCCAAGAGTTCAATCAGATCCTGGAGTGTATTACAATCTGGTTCTGAGAAATTCTTATGAAGGCTTAATCCCAATAGGTCTAGATAGGTAGGGGTATCACCTTCTAACTTAGATATTCATTAGGGGTCAATATTTCCTTTTTCTGGGTACACAGTTTATGTAATTGTAACCTATTTATAGCCATATATAGATCAGTTTCAAACTGTACATTGTCAAAGGTATTAGTTATACAATAGCTCAAAACCTTAAATAATAAAGTTATAGAATCAACTGTGAGTGGAATATTCGCTATATTTTATTGGTGAGTGACCCACTTTATCTTTCCTTTATGTGAATATACGTTGATTCCTTTTAATGAAATGCTGTGCTTTGTCATGGAGTTAAGAAGAGAAATTTGGCATGTAGTTGATATATTCTCCGTCATTCCCATGTGAAATGCGTTTGTAGTGCAGTTCCAAACTCTTTTCTTTATGGATATTTCTTAGTTCATATCTTTATCCAAATGTCAAATTGTGGCTTGTTTGACATTTAGTCAACCATAAAATTTTAATAAAAATTTATCAAAAGGTCATATATCCAAAAATACTATAAATCAAAATGTCAGATGTTCCCAAAAAAATGACACCTTATTTAGCTATGTACATGCAAGTTTAAAGGGGTATTCCAGGAAAAAAGCATTATTCATATTCCAATGGGTCATTAAAGTATAAGCTAATATGTAATTAGTTGTTATTTAAAATGTAGCTTCCCTTAGCTGAAAAATGTTGTGAACATACACTATAATGGAGAATTAAAATACTATTGGCCATTTAATCCTGTGACTTTGTCCCTGTGGAAGAGACACAGGACAGAAGATAGCTGCATCACATGTCCTCCACTTGCCTGGGCAAGTCATGTGATCACCACCACTTTTGGCTGTAGTAGGTTTGATCAGTGGCGTAACTAGGAGAGTCAAGGCCCCATAGCAGATTTCTGCATGGGGCCCCCCTCCTCCTTAAAAAATATTCATACATACACACACATTTATACAATCACACACATTTATACTCTTAAATACACACACATAACATTCTACACTCCCTTTTATATATTCGTACACACATACATACATAAGTATACATATACACTCATATGCACACATATATGTACTCATATATACATTTATACACTAATATATGCTATATATATATAAACTCATACTATATATACATACAATATAACCCAAATAAGTTATGTCCTATAGAGGAGTACGGGTAGCTTCCCCCCAATGTAACTTACAACACCCTAAAAAGTAGGGGAATAGAGATGAGCGAGTATACTCGTCCGAGCTTGATGCTCGTTCGAGTATTAAGGTACTCGAAACGGCTCGTTGCTCGGACGAGTATTTCCCCTGCTCGAGATCGAGCATTTAATTAAAAAAACACAGTGAAGAACAGTGAAGAATAGAATAAAAACAGTGAACACAGTGAACACAGGATCATTTAAGTGAAAAAGACAGTGAAGAACACAGTGAAGAATAGATTACAGATGTTCGGCACATCTGCTTACTTGTCGGAAGATACGCGCGGAACGGCAGCAGGGAGACATCAAGCAGCAGGGAGACATCAAGCAGCACGGGAAGACATCGGGCAGCACGGGGGAGACATCGGGCAGCACGGGGGAGACATCGGGCAGCGGGCAGACATCGGGCAGCACGAGGGAGACATCGGGCAGCACGGGGAGACATCGGGCAGCACGGGGGAGACATCGGGCAGCACGGGGGAGACATCGGGCAGCACAGGGAGACATCGGGCAGCACGGGGGAGACATCGGGCAGCACGGGGAGACATCGGGCAGCACAGGGGAGACATCGGGCAGCACGGGGGAGACATCGGGCAGCACGGGGAGACATCGGGCAGCACGGGGAGACATCGGGCAGCACGGGGAGACTTCAGTGGAAGAAGAGGAGCGGATTTTGTCAAGTTCCCTGCATTTGGAACTCCATACATTCTAAAAAATAAAATAGGCATAGTTTTTGGAAGGTGGGGAGTATAAAGCGACAACATAAAAATGGAAAACTGTTGTATTGTTTAAAGGTTAAATTGTGTTTTTGCACTTTATATAAGGCAACCTGTAGTCACATGGAAAGTATGAAAACTTACTGCATGTTCTGCTGCACTATACCTCATTAAATCACCACTAAACAGATGAGTTACCTTTACTTTTTCCGCTTGTGTTGTGTTTAGTATTATGTTCAAGGTTCTATTTTTTTCTTTTGAAAAGCTTTGTTAAAGATCATTAAAGCATATAAGCCTAAAGTGGCATATTCTGAGAAAATTCAAGTACTTCACATGATGCATATTACTGACCACCAATTCTTTGTGTACTATAACTTCATTAAATTATCTATTAGTGAGTCCTTTTTTCCCCTTCTGTAGAGGTCTAAAGTGCCCTTTGAAATGAACAGTATAATTAAATGAATCAGTATCCTAATCACAGCTGAATGTTTTTTCATTAAAAAGCTGTATCTTACATCATATCTTTTTCACACATGGAATTGTATGTCTGGGATGAGACATTTTAAACAGTATAAAGTATTATTGTGAGAAAAATCGGAAATAAATATTGTCGTGCTGTGTTACTGTTTATTGTGCTTCATGTCTTAATGGCCATGTTTGAGCCCTACAGACAGAGCCATATATTTACATTTTTCCCTTTTGTCATGTACCAAATTAAATTTTTTATTGTGTTTCATGTAAGAGCATGACAGCTTCTTTTCACTTTTAAATCATATACGAGGCTTCATACATACACAGTGTGGACATTATAGCAGCCAGCATTTTAGAGGTGCCTGATAACCTTATCAACATTCATAATAGATAATAGACAAACCGCAGATACATGGGATAAATGCAACACTTCTTTATATTCTTTCTTTCTCAATAAATACAAGATGAATAACAATACACAAGAGTAGAAGGGTCATATCAAATATCCACACTATCCACAAGTGTAGCAGGTTCACTGAGCCCACAGAAGTGTTGCTGCTTTGTTTTGTAGGTGTTGCATTTACAGTTTACAGTTTGTCCGCGGCTTGTATATTATCTTCTTTGAACGTTGTTTTCAGGGTTTTTTTGGACACAGCATTTTGTGAGGCATTTTTGTAGCAGGAAAATATATTATGGGGGAGATTTATCACTAGTGTCTAAGAGCAGAAATGTTCTAGTTCCCAATTAGTGTTCTGCTTTAATTTTCTCACAACTGAAAGCTGAACACTGATTTCCATGGGTAACTAAAACAGTTCTGAAAGTACCAAAAAGAAAGAGCTGCAAAATTAGAGATACATATTCTTTATTATGGTTCTCCACCGATTTATACACATAAATATCCCACAAATGGTAAAATCAAATACATAGGGGAAACAAGTAGCCCCAGATGGAAAAAGGGGCATCCACAGAGTACCTATAACCCCCCTTCCGTATGCCCCAGAGTCAATGTATGCCCAGAATTTATAAAAAGTAGTCGGTACAACAATAAGACCAATAAGGGTAAAGTGCCAATAGTGCAATGAAACAAATAATGAAATGAACCGAAAGGTGCCTTCCGGTATTAAAAATTCCATATCTCTAAAGCACAATTACCCAAAAGCATGGTGAAGGGGAGACAGGGGCAATCAAAAGGAGGCCAAATGGTACACCCCTTAGTAATATATATTTTTATTGATAATTTTGCAACTCTTTATTTTTGGTACTTTTTGGTTTTTGTAGTTTTTTTTTGATGACTGAACTGCATAAAATAGCATTTCTGGCATATTTACATTGACATGTACCTGCTGCATAATTAACCTTGAATAGCTTTGAATAGCTTTGAAATTTTTATTTTTGTAAATATTTGTTCACATTCATTCCCATTCTTCTCACACAGGAGACTTTATTGTGCAATGCTGTTACGGGTGTCTTGGGTCACAGGAGCACCCATGTGCCTCTGTGTGCCCCTCCGTACCTGCTGCCTCACTTACCTCTCCGGGTTCCAGTGGCATCTCCCACGGCTTGGCCCTAGGTGTCAGCTTACATCATCGTCCGTGGTGGTACAGTGGGTGCACTACCTCTGGTGCATGACAAATCCCTTAAACATCAATAAAACACATTGAAATATATTCCTTTGTAAGAGCAAGACTGACATACATCCTATTAGGCCCTGCCTTTTTCACAATCTAATAGGAATAACCTGAATGCACGTCCATCTCTCCTCCTTTCTCCTCAAACCTTGCTCACTTACACTTTGCTGATACCTAACTACAGGTAGACTGCACTGGTAAATGAATCTCCAACTCTTACAGTTTTTATTGCCACAGTAAGAAAAAGCTGTATTCTGAAGCCATGACAACAATAATGGCCATGTCTGCCTTCATAAATATAAGATTAAAAGATTGACATCCTACATTTATAATATTGAGACATTATATTGCTTAATGATATACAATCAGGAAGAATTGTTTTTGGTATTAATACCTAGTAAAACAGTACAATAATTCCTTCTCTTTCTCTCTGTCCTTCACATAATTTATATATGTAGTAAAGTACGGTAAAGAGAAAAATGACAGTCAGTATGGATTCTTGAATATAAGTCATTCACAGATTCTGAGCTGAGGCGGCAGGTGTTGACCAGTTTTTCTGCTGAATTAACTATGAAAGGTTATAGCTGAATAATTATTTTTCAACAAAAAACTGAACACCCACAGTAGTTTCTTTTAAAAAGGCCCTTTGAATCACAGGTCAGTAATATGTGATTCACTGCACAAGTTGCTTTGTAGCTAAAGCTCTTCCAGTGTATTCTTGCTCTCGCTACAGTGAAAAAGCAGACTAGTGAGGTGGAAATTCTGACATATTGGATAATCTGTCAAAGCGCTAAAAAACAAGTTGCGGTTTGACAGGAGCTAGACCTCTCTACAGCTATGAGAGCTTGCCCACTTTGCCTGACAATCACTTATGAGTACAGCATAGAAATGATAAAAATCACCATACAATAGCATGCAGCACCTTTTCTATGATAAAAAATGCCACCATGAGGCAAGGAAGTACAGGTTCATGTTTTCATTCATATTTTTTCTCGAGTTTTTATCTTGGTACTGATGAAGAGTAAGCTTAAAACATAGATGCACACAGTAAAATGTAAAATAATTGGTATAAAATATTCTATATAAAAATCTATTTTACAAACATCAAACTTTTCAAAGTGCGCTCACATTTGCAGAGAACAAAAATACAATTTTGTAAATTAATTTACCAGTTTTATGTTTTACAGAAGTGAGAGGTCAAGTGACTCATTATTTGCTGTACCCAAATATCTGGAGCAAAAACTAATTTTAACTAGTTTTTAAGGTTAAAATCCCATAACTAGTTATTTTAATAAACATTGAGAAACCTCTCCAGAAAATTTTGAGAAAACTTCAAAAAGAGCGATTTACTCAGCTATTTTTTACCATTATTTTCAAAATATTCTCCTCTTTGATCAGACTCTCCTTATCCAACCAAAGACCACCTTTTTCTGCAAATTTTTTAAAGAGAATCCCTTAAGTGAGAATGTTTACACAATTCAGTCCAAGTTGGGGGGATAGTGAGGGTAGTAGGCCTGTCAATAATAATTAATAATTCCTTAAGTCATATAGTGCACACAGATTACACAGTGCTACACACATTTTGCCAAATCAGTACTAGTATGTTTTGGAGGGTGGGAGGAAACCCTTACAAACACGGAGAGAACATACAAACTTTTTGCAGATGTTGACCTGGATGCGGCTTGAATCCAGTACCCTAGCATTGCAAGGCTGTAGTGCTTACCACTGAGCCACCATGCTGTCAAGTTTTCTGTCAACAAAATTATCAAGGTACCTCTTTAAAAAGCAAAAGAAAATGCTAAAAATCATGAGCTGGTGGAGCAAAAAGTCTAGAAAATCTCAGGAGCGAAGTGCTAGATGGGCCAAATTTTTAAATACTGTGCAAAATTTTATTAATTTGGTGCAAAATACACCAAAAGCCCAATGTGGTACAGTGCACCAGACTGGAGTGGGCTGGAGATGTGTGAAGAACAGAAATCAATCAGAATCAGGCCAAAGAACAACATTTATAGTGATACAGGAACAAAAAGATGAATCATACTGGTAACTAGAAATCTGAGAGTCATACAGGATAAGGCCTCAATCACGGGACCATAAACCCATTGACTTCTATTATGCATGGTCACAGAGTGCTGAGGCCACCATGTCTCACTGCTGTGAATATGCTGGGTGGCCATGCTGCGAAATATGGGGCTTGTTTAATTGAAGTCCTCAAGGGGGTTTTCGCATGAAAGAAAGTTCTAAAATTTTAATCTCCTAGTAATGTTAACACAACAGAGATGATTATAATCCCCTTAGTTTACAAGTTTACTCAGTTTTATTGCTGTTTTAGCTCTTATAACTCAGTACTGGTTAGTGTAAGATTCAAGACTAAGCAGAGACTTCATGATTCCTCTAGTAGTACTATTACGGTTCAGGGTTTATCTAAACTTTTATGTAGCTTCTGAACATTCTACTAGTATCTGACACATAGAAATTGAGAGATGAGACAGATTAGAAATGAGAAATGATGAGAACCATGAGATGCATATAACACACAATGACACTCTCAGCTCTGCTAACTCACCTATAAAACGCACAGACTGAGCTCTGCTATCCATTCTGGATAAAGACCTCATCTGTCTGTAGTTTGTAGATAAAGTCTCTGCACACTGCTGCTGGCTGGCAGGAAGTGCCTGTGTCTGAGCTGGTCTTGTAATGCAGGGGGGATGGGCAGGAGGCAGAGAGCACTTTAGCCATGCAGATAAGAGAAGCTATTCATGAGAAGCATCCGACCATTTACAGTCCTATCCTTGGGTAACCTAAATTGTAAACGCCAGGACTGATAGAGACAGGTTGTACTTATATATGTGAAATGCTGTATTTTTGTTAATAACAGAGAATAAGAGAATGTATTATTTTTTATTTTGACTATATTTTAAGATTTAAGAATACTCCTCTACTCCTCTAATAAAATTGACCAAAAAAGGTTGGTCATATTGGTAGTTTTAATAACTAAAACTAAGCATACAGTAACATCCTGCGCATAAGAGGGCAGTACCTTGATTCAGGGAGGCCCATAAGGGGCCAGTACATGATTCATGAATGGAAAGGACAACAAAAATGAGATTTTCTGTGCCATGCACACCTCCCACAGTAGGGATACAATATATGTATCACATGTTTCCATGAATTAATAAATATTTATAAATACATATTTTGGATTAAAAAGGGAGATTAATCCAACAGGAAATGATGGAATATAAAATTAAAAACGACAAAAAATGTTACTGAAAGTTCAGGTTACTACAGTTTTTTTGGACAGTCATATTAACGTCAAGAAGATGATTATTGCTTCCAAAAGGGTACACATTTTAAAAAAGGCGTACTTTAGGGACCCAACCTTTAACACTTTAGTCTTAGCTTTGAGGGACATTATGTGAGACAAACTTTGGAATTTCAGAATAAATAATTGAATTGTTTTTGTCGAATTGATTTTAGTTTTATATTAAATTCAAAACATATGGAACTGGCAGAGTTATGTTGAAACGACAGTTTGCGATATGTTTGACAGATTTAAGCAATATTAAGAGTCATAAATAGAGATATACTTGAATAAAACATCTTTTCAATTTCTGCTCCACTATTAGCCCAGGGGTATTTTGTCTGTATTCTTAATCCTTAAAGTAGCTAATTAGAATATAAGTATTGGGATGAAAAGCTCCCTGGACATCAAACATAAGCACTAATGTTCTTCATCTCTGTCATGTCTTATTAGCAATTAGCATTGTATTTTAGCACATTTCACTTGTCTCCTTTTTCTGGACTTTTTTTCATTATCTATAAAGATTTTCTGTCATAAGGAAATCTGTTTAAAATAGGTTTTCATGGTAAATTTAGCTGCTATTGACCAAAGGCAGGTGACTAAAAATGCTGTATATGAAAAAAATCCATTTTATAATTAAAAAATAAAAGTATAATATAATTATTTTCTAATCATACTTTAAAATTCAATATTAATCTGAAAAAATACTGAAAAACCGATTATTTTTTATCTTTGAACACACTATATGAACACACTTGTTAAATATATCTTTATTTTAATAATTAATACTATAATAATTTTGTTGTAAGCAGAACTTAGGCTCCTTTCACATAAACGGCACCCAGCCGTGCTACAGTAACCCCACACATGTGGGGTGTAGAACATATGTGTAGAACACATCTTTTCTATGTTTATGGCAGATGCCATGCTTCGCTATAGCGAGGGGAGAGGTAAGCAGCACTTATACCTTTTCCCCTCCAGCCGATTGTGTTCTACACTGGGTCCTGACCCAGGCATAGGACATGTTCGTATGAAAGTAGCCTTTGACAGCTCACAGTTGTACGGGCTCTGCTGACAATTGGGCACACACATTACTCTAATATCAATATTTTTAATTAATTATAGATAATTAATAATTTCATAAATTAAAGATAATTTATTATTTAATTGATGAAAAAAAGATAATGTAGTGATAGGTAGAGAGATGAGCAGATACATATCTGTATACCACTGCATTGAGCTTGTGGAACAGTGTAACTATATGGAAGTCTTAGATAAAATCCTTCCATTGACAGACAGTTATTCCATAGTCCAGCAGGTAAGCACACTGTACTGTATTTCTATGGCATGGTAGAGTGAAGATTGGGAGTTTAAGTACACTCTGACAAAAAAAAAATATTATTTGGATAACATTACATTATTTAGAGACAATGGGGCTCATTTACTAAGGGTCCGAACTTTCGTCAGGTTTCCTGAATATTTCCTTTTTGCGTCGAATTGCCCCGGTGATTTTGTCGCCTGCGATCGGATTGTGTCGCATCAGCGCCGGCTTTCATGCAACAGAAATCCGTGGGCGTGGCCGTCGGACAACCCGACGGATTCGGAAACACGGTGGAATTTAAAAAAGAATTTGTGTCGCAATGTTCAATATTTTTGGGTGAAAAAGTATTTACGTAATTAATCTTAGTTAGCTACTATGACTTGTTTTTCTGTTTTTTTTTTTTTTTTTTGCTAAAGACAACAAAAACAATACATTTGATGTTACTAATGATATGTTCTTGTGTACAATGATAAGAAAATTAACAATACAAGTAAAAGTGTGCCATTTTGTATAAATGATGATGAATAATTTCAGATGACCAACCAAAGGAAATCCACGTAGATACTGCTGATTTTTATTTATCATTAATGCATAAATAAAGTTGCAATCAACAAGTAAAACAATGAAACCTGTACTACAATGGACATTCAGTAAAAGAAACCTACTTTTACTACTTGTTCAGTTGCAGGTTTACCATGTTTGGCAGAGCCTTGAACAAAATTTGGTTCAGGTACCCAAACCTAAATACCCATTGGTAACACCCACTGGGTATAATGGTGGAAATAATGGGATGGTTCTCCTCATCACCAGTTAGCACCTGTGATCGTTGCCAGCACTGATGGTGCATGTTATTTCTTTAAGTGCATTCCGCAAAATCACCAACTTCCCAAGGATCATTGCTCCCCATGGTGTCATCAGGAAGCAACAATCCTACGGAAAATGATTGCACATCGCTGGCATTTAAATTCCAACAATGGGTTTTCCATGGAATTTAAAGGGTTAACAACTATATACGGTGGTCGACCAATGGGGATAGCCTAAATGCCAAACCTCAACTTCTGGCTGCTTAACCCTAATCAAAATGCAAATTCTTAGCTTTGGTTATTTTCTGAAAATAATTATGTGTTGTGTAAAATGAAACAACTTGTGTTTAGCAATGGGATTACAATCATCACAGTATATTAAACAATGTAACTGTTTGTATGTAGATTTCTAACACTTTTGCTTTATTTAGAACATACAGTGTGTGAAATGATCGGCTTTGAAAAAATGGAATGCTCTGAGAGTTGTAGTCTTTCAAACAGAGCTGTGAAAGTCTGTACCTGTATTGGAACACTACAGCTCCTAGAACTTCCAAGTCTCTCAAATCTTCAGCTCCTAGAACTTCTGCATACTTCAAATTTACAACTTATTAACCACGAACGTTACCCAAATCTAGCGCTATGAAAATGTCTGGGTGTATAAAATGTACAAATGTACAACAGATATTCTAAACCCTTAAAAATATGCATGTTACTTTTTGTCTATGGAAGAAAATGGTTTCACATTGTCACCCACAGGTACTATGTGGGAGATTTATGAAATGTGGTTAAGTGCTCTAGTTGCCCATGACAACCAATCAGAGCTTAGCTTTGATTTTTCAACAGATATTATAAAATTAAAGTTGAAAACTCTAATATGGGCAACAAGGGCAGTTTTACCTAAGACACTTCTGATAAATCTCCCCCTATATTATATTAAATGTTCAACCCATTGAAGTGTGTTGCTTCAGTGAAGCCGGCTTCATTGCACATGCTCCTTACCTAAGACTTATATGCAATAAAATATGCCATGCAATGTAGTATGCCAGCTTCACTAAATGAATATAGAGGTGTTTTAAGGTGTGGATTAAGATAAGTGCTTTTTTTGCCACCAGACACAGATAAACTACATAACTTTTGGACACAGTGGGTAGTTTAGTGTTCCAAAATAACTTTTAAGCTTTAAAACATTACTTAATGTTTTAATAAAATCAAAGACCCCTCACTAGACAGGTTGTTTCAGAGTACTCGACACTAGACACATCACACTAGTATAAGTTTCTGTGAAATATAAGTGAGAATACATGTAATTTGTAAAGACAAGGAGCCGGAGAGTTTAACACTGAAGTCCAGCTTTCCTCACTGAGGTGAGGAGAGCTTGACTTCAACACTGAGCTCTCCGCCTTCATGATTTTATACAACCAATTCACAATTCACATTACACTTCTAAGTTGATTTTCTGAATGATACCACCACACTGAGCCATGAAAGAAACATGATCTGGAAGGTGTTAATCTGCGTTACAACATACCAGTAGTGGTTAATTAGGTCAATATCTGATGACAAGTTCGCTTTAAGTAATTGCCCCTGTCTTGTGAGGGAGGTAATACGTTATGTTTTATATTCCTATGCTTTTGATCAATTGACATGAACACAAACAGTGGGATCCTTTTTTGCCTAAAGCTACTGTGCTTGGAAATAATCATGGATAACAACATGATTATATTTTCTGTATCCGCAGAACAGGAATATGAATATTTATGAAGTATATGAATGTAAAAATGAGAGTTTTGATTCAATTGCTTCTCCCTTAAGCGCAATATCAATATTACTTTAATACATCAGTATTATTACATCCTATTCCTACATTTGAACAAAAACCCATTTAAACAGGTCAACTTTACTGGCTTCATGGTGATTAAATGCAATTGGCATAAAACTTTGTCCTGTCAAAGACTAGAATGACGGATTATTATCAGAGTATTTAAGTAAATGAAATAGTAAATTAAAAACATCTTTCTATACAGTATATACAAACAGAATATATACACTATACTATAAGTGCATTGCTATGTCTGTTTAGGTAATGTTGCATTTGACATTGAGTATGGAAAATAAATGATTTGATAAATACATAAACATTGTACCTTTTATACAAATGGGCTGAAGCAGGCAATAGTGTATAGCTACATTGGTTAATGTAGTTGATGGGATTATTGGTTAGTTGATGGGATTCCTTTCTCCAGGTTCCGAATCTCCAAGGATCATTCTTCTATATGCGTGATTACATTACAAATGTGCCTCTATTCTGAAAAAACAAAATGTAAATGTAATGCTACTGTTCCAATGATTTGCAACACTGACTCCCTTCTGGTCACAATCATTTGCAGCCAAACACAGAACAATATTCATACAGCAGTTATAGTATTATAGTAGATAAGGGTTAAAAAATGCAGGTCCATCAAGTCCAACCTAAAAGATAAACAAAATGTTTTGGTTCTGTGATATTTTGGTTCTCAAGAATTTCCAAACAGTAAAGAAATCTCTGGTGATGGCAGAACCGCCTCTACTCTAGGTGTAGAGGATGCCTCATTTTCCTGTTCACAGACCTAGGTATAAAAAGCTCTTTGTAAAAATCTCTGTATTGCCCATTCAGGTAATGTATGTTGTAAAGAGGTTTCCCCTTTCGAAGCTGAACATTTTCAGCTGCCCTACGTTATTACCCTGCCTACAATAAGCGATAGGTTTAAGTGGAAACATGAAAACAAAGAATAGATAATAAAAACATGGAAGACTAGTCAACAACTACGTGTCAGAAACAAGCATGCATTACAAAATCAATGCAGTACAGAATCAATGGTCAGAAAGGAATGTTCAGAAAACAGTCAAAGGGTCAATAAATTTTAAAGGAAACCTACCAGGTAGAATGGCAGGGGTAAGCTGTAAGTACCAAGCATCAGCTCAGGGTGAGCTGGTGCCGGTACTTACTTTCGTTAGTGTTATAAACCGCGGTATCACGGTTTTAACACTTTTTAAACTTTACAGCAGAAGACGCTTCGGCGCTGTGTGCGCCTACATAGGAAATAGCGGAGATGTTGCGCGCGCACGGTCGCGCGCAGCGCAGAAGCCCCTTCTGCTCTAAAGTTTAAAAAGTGTTGATACCACGGTTTATAACACTAACGAAAGTAAGTACCGGCACCAGCTCACCCTGTGAGGCTGATGCTGATCAGGGTTGTATGGGATCTACGACTAGACCTAGCAGCTCTGATTAACGCCTTTAAATATGGTGGTCATGTGAACGCCGGGTCTATAGAGACAGTGGCAGTGCTGGTTCTTCTCCTGCCTTTACCGCACTACTTCGGCACGATGCAGTGAGGAGTGAATAAGTGAGAAGCAGAAATAAACCATCCAGGCCTGGACCCAGTCCTGCTCCCTTGACCAGTGCGGGAGCCATAGAAAACTAGAGTGATGTCTAAAGACTTATATATAGAAATAACAACTTCAGTCAAAAAGCATCCAGTCCCGAATCAGTCCAACCAAAAATATACAAAAATATAAAAACTGGAGCTCAGTGTCTTCAATATATAACTCACAATTTCCAAGGGAAATGTAAAAACTCCAATTAAGAATTGACTCCTATTCAGACCACAGGATCACCATGCGTATACACATAGTATAGCCTACATGTATTTTGTGATTCTGTTTAATAGTCATATACTCAAATACTCATTTACAACAGATAAAAACAGCTTTAAAAATTGTCTTAACAATGATACTACAGCAGTGTCATTTTTTTTTTTCTACAAAGCTAACAGAGATTAATGAGGTATAAACATACCACAATCTATTTCTCCACTGCGGCAGTCTGCAAAACCTTAGTGAGGGATAAGTTTTGATTTTTATACACCAAATACTTTAACACTTAGATTGCTGATGTTCTGCATCAAGCTGATATTTGCTACTCCAAGATGTTTAAATGTTACAATAATAGCATTCACATGTATCCGTTCAATCTAGAACAGCGTTCCCGAAACTACGGCCCGCGGGCCACATGCGGCCCGCGGACCGTTTCGATTCGGCCCCCGACGTTTGCCGCGGCAGCGCCGGGACCTCCTGGCCGTCACTGTATAGTGCTCGATGCGGCCAGAAACGGTCGCTCGAGCACTATTACTGGAGCGATGTGGCCGGAATACAACCCCGGCGCACATCGCTCCATGAACTAGGCTGCGCGGGCGCGCGATGACGTCATCACGCGGCCGCACACCCCTACCTGCCCGGACGCGGTGAGTACAGGGTTTTTATCTTTTATTAAAGATTGTGGTGGCCGGGGGCCAATGGTTAGTTATGAGGGGCAGCTTAGGAAATAATTAATGGTGGAGGGGCAGTATAGGAAATAATTAATGGTGGAGGGGCAGTATAGGAAATATTTAATGGTGGAGGGGCAGTATAGGAAATAATTATGAGGGGCAGTATAGGAAATAATTAATGGTGGAGGGGCAGTATGGGAAATAATTAATGGTGGAGGGGCAGTATGGGAAATAATTAATTTGAGGGGCAGTATAGGGAATAATTAATGGTAGGGGGCAGCATAGGAAATAATTAATTATGAGGTGCAGTATAGGGAATAATTAATTATGAGGGGCAGCATAGGGAATAATTAATGGTGGGGAACAGTATAGGAAATAATTAATTTTGATGGGCAGCATAGGAAATAATTATGAGGGGCAGCATAGGAAATAATTAATTATGAGGGACAGCATAGGAAATAATTAATTATGAGGGGTAGCATAGGAAATAATTAATTATGAGGGGCAGTATAGGAAATAATTAATTTGAGGGGCAGTATAGGGAATAATTAATGGTAGGGGGCAGCACAGGAAATAATTAATTATGAGGGGCAGCATAGGAAATAATTAATTATGAGGGGCAGTATAGGGAATAATTAATTATGAGGGGCAGCATAGGGAATAATTAATTTTGATGGGCAGCATAGGAAATAATTAATGGTGGAGGGGCAGCATAGGAAATAATTAATGGTGGGGGGAAGCATAGGAAATAATTAACGGTGGGGGGAAGCATAAGACATAATTAATGGGGGAGGGGCAGCATAGGAAATAATTAATGGTGGTGGTGTAGGAAATAATTAATTATGAGCGGCAGTCTAGTAATTAATGGGTGGGAGGCATATTCAATAATTAATGGAGAGAGGTCCCAGTATATTAATTAATTAATTGGGCCAATATATATAAAATAGTTAATAAGGGAGTGCAGTATATTAAATAATTAATTGAGGGGGGTGCCAGTGTATTATGGATGCGGTCACATGTACCGCTATTTATTTTTAAACTTTAGTCCGGCCCTCCAACGGTCTGAGGGGGACAGTGAACGGCCCCCTATGTAAAAAGTTTGGGGACCCCTGATCTAGAACATCGGAGATTTCATGAACTCATTAAGAAAATAAGCATGATCCACTTACAGTATATGTCAACAGGACTGGACATACCTGAGAAAGTGTCTGCCCAGAGCTACTGGGGGGGGGGGGGCACATCAGGCTGTACATAAGAAATCCATGTGGTTGAGGTGGGCTGTATCTAATGAATCCATTGGGTGTGAGGGGGGCTTATGTAAAATAACCATGAAGGGACTGTTTGGAATGATAAACTAGGGAACAGGAGACTGTTTTAGTCTCTGAATTTTCAATGCCGCTATGTGAGTTTACTGCAAAGGGGCCTACTGAGGCTCTGTAGCCCAGGGGCCTACTGAAACCTGGAGCCGACCTAGCATGTCAATTTACTATATTTAATGTACCTGTTTGAATGATTATGTCTTATCTGAAAAAAAAAAAATCTGAAAAATTAGCCCCTTTACAAGACAATATTTGATATTCATATGTTTAAATAACAAATTACACAGTGAAAAGTAAAATGTTCTATTATACTTAATACAGTATATAGGGAAATAACCAAAAAAAGCAGCTTTTCAGCTGAAAAAGTTAAATACTGTAATATAACAGTCATGTTGTGGTGTATTTCAAATATATTATACTAGCATTGTTATAATTTCTGTAATATATGCCAATCGTGCTTGCATCCATTTCAATATATTAATTCAATAAAACAGGGTTTAAGAAAGCTTATATAAAAGAAAGCTCAATATGGAAGTCATATAGCTTAATATGCCACATTACTAAAACATTGTAACTCGCATTTACTGTACAGCTGAATAATGTGGACTATAATATCTAACAAAATATTATGTGCATAAAAATTTTGTAAATGGTTAAAGCAAATAGCCATATTTGTCACTAACATTTTGCAATGTGGCCAATGTGTTCCTGTTCCACTTTTTTGGTGTATTTGCCCTTTGCAGGAGCTTGCACTTTGTGGTCATGGCTATATCTACTAAGCCACTAAGAAATACAGTGCCATTAAAGAGGATAATCCTATAGCTTCTAGGTAACACAGAACTGAAGTTATCTACTTTTAAAAATACAGAATGTAATATTAATATACAGTTCCCACTCCTCATTGTAACTTTAATTGTGGATATCTCTGTGTCTGTCTCTTTGGCATCTAGAAAAACAATTATTTGACAGTATAAAGGCCAACTGTTTTTCTAGGTACTATAGCATAGAATTTATAGGTGTTTGCAGGCCTGGCGCCAGCACCCGGCTAACCCGGGCAAGTGCCGGGGCCCCGGGGTACTGGAGGGGCCCACTCAGGCCCAGGGTCAGCAGGACATCTGCCCCGCTGCCCGGGAGGTTCCTTCCCTCTCTCATCGCGATCTGTGTCCTCCGGACACAGATCACGATGAGTATATGTGCAGTCACTGCTTTCCCCGGCAGGAGCTGCAGAGGCTGAAGGACCTGTGATGATGTCATGGTCACATGACCGGCCGGGAAAAGCAGTGACCACACAGACCTGTATCTGTGAGGTGAGGGGGGAGAGACATAGCAGGAGCCAGGGAAGGGGGAGAACATGGGGAGGCAGTGTGGGGACATTACTTACTGGGGGGCTGTGTGTATACAGGAGGTGGAGGGGGTGGGACAGTGTGTATACAGGGGGAGAACATGGGGGGCTGTGTGTATACAGGGGTGGGGGGGGGGTGTATATACAGGAGGAGGGGGGTCAGTGTGTATACAGGGGGAGGGGGGCAGTGTGTATACAGGGGTAGGGGGGCAGTGTGTATACAGGTAGAGGGGGCAGTGTGTATACAGGTAGAGGGGGGCAGTGTGTATACAGGAGGAGGGGACAGTGTGTATACAGGGGGGTCAGTGTGTATAAAGGGGGAGGGGGCAGTGTGTATACAGGGGGATGGGGGGCAGTGTGTATACAGGGGGAGGAGGGGGCAGTGTGTATACAGGAGGAGGGGGGGCAGTGTGTATACAGGGGAGGGGGCAGTGTGTATACAGGGGGAGGAGGGGGGCAGTGTGTATAGGGGCAGTGTGTATACAGGGGGCAGTGTGTATACAGGGGGAGGAGGGGGGGCAGTGTGTATACAGGAGGGGGGGGATTTGTGTACATGGGGATGAGGGGCCGTGTGTCCACGCGGCGGAGGGGGGGGCAGTGTGACTACTGGAGGGCGGCCCATAAACGGGCCCACTAGAGCTCTGTCGCCCAGGGGCCCACTAAAACCTGGAGCCGGCCCTGGGTGTTTGCAATATGATCCCTAGACACCTCTCAGCTGAAGGTAACATGGAGAAAGAGAAGGTGGAGAGAGATGCTGGAAGATAGAAATTACATTTTGCAGAAGAATCTTTGCATCTGCAACTGACCTGGGAAGGGTGACGGATTGACACCTTACATATTTGTGACCTAATTTTGTACAGGTTTATTAATTTTTACTGCTAATATAAAACTTTGATATTAAAAATGA
Source organism: Engystomops pustulosus (assembly GCF_040894005.1). Taxonomy (NCBI): domain Eukaryota; kingdom Metazoa; phylum Chordata; class Amphibia; order Anura; family Leptodactylidae; genus Engystomops; species Engystomops pustulosus. The sequence continues at coordinate 99,426,423 of NC_092412.1, read as the reverse complement.
CATTTTTCAGTTGTTGGCTAATTTTCATAAACAAATCATTTTACAAAGAAACACCCAGCGATTATGTTTCATAAAAGTATGCCAGTGCACAGGTTTTTAACCCCTACAAAGCACTGAAGGGGCCTTGTAGAGGTTAAATGATGTTCAGATTTCCTTAAATCAGCTTCCTGCTGCAGATTATTACTGCAATGTGTGCGTTTACTTTATAGTAAATTTCCAATTTCATGGAATAAAAATTACTTTACTTGAATCATTTGTAATTTACTTTTTAATTGTATAGTTAAAAAAGGACAAGTTATTATATTTAAATATCAAAATCTTTAAATTTCAAAATCTTGCATTTTCTCTTAAAATAATATTTATTGCCACACCTGATTCAATTTTGTGAAATCTGTTTTTGAAAACCATTAAATAAATCCTAGGTATATGCATCATTTCAAATACCTTGATATAATGTGTTGGTAATGTAGTGTATATTGAAATACTTTATTTGGGTTCAGGGCCTACATTAAAATAATGGGGTTATGTTATTTTTCTCAGGTATTTTTTAATAAACAGATTTTTCTAATAGAAATTAATTGAAATAATGTTGTAGGATAGTGGTTTGTTGCTATTTGGAAACCTGCTGCTTCACGTACTTAGCTCAAATATGAAAATGAAGTGGAAAAGCATAAAGCAAGCCTCCATATGCCAGAATTCTTTGAATATTGCAAATCAAAATCCTAGACATACTATATTATTCACCAGTAAATCTTGCAATTTTAGGTCTGGTGAACCACATTGTTTTTAAAGATAAAATACATCATTGCAAATATTGCTGTTTTTAACCAGACATGTTATAGCTTCGGGTTGGGGTAATGATCTTTCACCAAGTAAGAAGAATGTTTCTCACATGCACAGACAATAAAGAAAAATTGAGAATGCGATTTTCCCAGAAAGAAAAAGAGAAAGCCTGAAATAGGGTTGATGTCTTTTTATCCAAAAATCCAAGACTAGTTACCCAAACAGAAAGCCTCCTCCCAAAAAAGCCAACAGATCTATAGAAACCAGAGGAATCCTACCAACTAAAATTCATCACAACATCCAGCCAAGATAGCCAACAGATACCAGGTATCCTCCAAAAAACATTGTAACATCATTAAATCGGACCCACTATTAACCGATAGGGTACCCGACGATATATCCAGCATCTATAGGAGGGCACCTACTATTAAAAATTTACTAGCCCCCAGGCAATTGCCCCCTAGGCAATACAAGCTACGGACCACACCAGACATCAACCAGAAAGTGGGAAACCACAAAGTCTATGTTGCAAGATCATAAAGATCTTTGATACTTTTATATCAAATACTACCAACAAAGTATTTAACCTCAAACATAAATTAAACTGCAACAGCCAATATGTTATATACTTTATTGAATGCCAATGCGGTCAGCAGAACGTAGGAAGGACTACTCAAGCCCTCCACTGCAGAGTTAACCAACATCGCTATAATATTAAATATAAAATCCTGACACACGGACTCTCAAAACACTGCACTTTAAAACACAAGGGAGAAGGCAAAAATTTCCATCATTCCAATCGATCAGCTGTGAGGTTAACAATAGATTTGGAGCCCTCAAAAAGAAAGAAATTTACTGGATTTATAAACTCAAAACCTTAAAACCATCAGGGTTGAATGAGATAACAGAAACGATACTCATCCAAACCTGCTAGCACAGCACGATCGATCATGTTCCCTCACTCTAAATAAAATAACATTATCCCGCTGAACTTAGGACCATCTATCTATTTATTTATTTATTTACCAGCATTACAAACTCACATTCCACAAAAATACTAGATTATAGGTCCTCCTCACCTTACCAGACATGCCAGGATCCAACTGTAGTCAGGCGGTTCGGAGCTTCGGGTCTTAGCCTTCTCTACCATCTGGGCATCCCCAACTCTCATAGTGAAGCATTATGTAACTTCGAGTTTCTCACCGTTAAACCATCTCGGCTTCCGTAGCTTTTTCAATCTCTATACTACGATACAACGGTAGCTCCGAAATAGGTAAGGCATCACATATAATTTACCTATTACCTATCTCAACTATCTCAGAAATATTTATTAACTAAAGGCACAAGCACTTCTGCTCCACTTATTTCTCCGGATCATGGTCTCACGAACTCTTTATGTGTTTTCCAATATATTTGTATCATTTTTATTCAGTATTATTCTGTATATATTTTTTTTATATGTCCTTTTTTATAGGTCTCTGATCATGCACTTTCTTAAGGCTTTTTTTACTTTAATATACATAGCAAGGATATCGATTGTTTTTATGAATGGATAACACTACACATATGTTGCTGTTTACATTTTGACGTCATGCTGACACAAGGTCTCCCTGATCTTCATGCCAAACACATGAGTTTATAAGCCAGACATACCTTGTATAATTTTAAGCTTGATGTAACTGAGGAAGAGCCTAGGTCAGGCGTGAAATGCGTATTACATAGCTCAACAATAAAGATACTATTTGACGAAAATGATGGAATACGAGTGATTGGCGCCGTGCATTACCCTGGAGACCTCGACTTACACACTTTACCTTCTTCTGTGGCAACGCTGTTGCCACTAAGTCCAGGACGGCTGCCTAAACCACCATAACGCTCAAGCTGCTTCCACGTGTTGTACCAATTGTACAACCTAAAAAGGTGAGCACATTGATATTAATATAAAAATTAATTGAGCTCAAATTGATTTCACACATGTGGTGCCCGTATGGTCTCTCTTCTTGTTTTCCTATTTGATATATATTGAAAAATCCTAAAAGAATTGTGGGTGTGGTTTAAAATCTCAGTTTTATTGCTGTTTTACCTCCTATCACTCCTTAGGCTGATCAGTGTAAAAATCCAGAGTATAGGTGGGGACTCTCTAAGCAGACACTTCATGATCCCTCTAGTACAGTGAAATGCTGTGTGCTGACAATGTGCTTAGATTATCCGGGCCTATGTTTATATATACTTTAATTAAGCTTCTAAACATTCTACAAGTATCTGACACATAGAAATAGAGAAATGACACAGATCAGCAATGAGAGATGAGGAGATCCATGAGATGCATATAAAACACAATTACATGCTCTGCTAGCTCAGCTATAACATATACTGTCAGTTTTGCTTTATGCCCCCCTCCCCTGGATAAACACCTCTACTCACACTGCTGTTTGCTGGCAGGAAATCTCCGTGGGTGTGAGCTTATCTTGGAATGCAGGGTTGAGGGTCTGATGCAGAGAGAATCTCAGGAGAAGAATCTGTCCTGCCCAAACCTAGACTTCTTATTTACGGCGACATAAGCCGACACATGGGAGTGGAGTCTAAGTGGCAGACGGTTTTCACCAGAGGCTGCCGCAAAGTGGGTTTAACTTGCTGCCTCGGGATATTACCAGGTCGCTCCACAGGCGCAACTTTGCTCGCGGAGGTGGTCAAGGAGATGTACAGAATCGTGAAGCTGAATCGAGGTTGGGGACTTGCAGGAGGTCAGAACAGGCAGCAGCAAGGCAAAAAGGTCGAGGCAGGCAGCAGAGTAGCAAAGTCAAAGAGAGAGCAGTCACAGGAGCACCAGTGACAATACCCTTCTTTGACCTCCCCCTCTTCTTGGTCAGAAGGATTCTTTGAAGGAGAATATGCTCCAGGATGTTATGCTCAGGCTCTCATGATCTCTCCTCTGGCCTGAATCCCTTCCAGTCAACAAGGAAGAACTTCTTCCTCCTTATCATCTTCATATCCAGGACCTCCTTTACCTCGAAGACATTGGTGGAGTCAGCCTCAGGAGAAGGAGAAGGCACTTGCCAGGAGAAGCAGTTTAGGAAGACTGGCTTCAGAAGAGAGACATGGAAGAAGTTTGGGATGTGCATGGTGGTAGGAAGAAGGAGATTATAGGCCACTTGGTTGATGCGCTTCAGCACCTCAAATAGACCCAGGAAACACAGACCCAGTTTGTAGCTAGGAATCTTCATTCGGATGTATTCTGAAGGCAGCCACCCTTTATCATCAAGAGAGAAAACTGGAGGAAACCTGCATGTCTTGTCATCCTGGGTCTTGGTGCGGGCAGATGTCCGGAGTAGAGACTGACAGGTTTGCTCTCAAATGGATTTGAGATCTTAAAACAAATACTTCCATAGCAGGAACGACAGAGCACTCAGCAAGAGGGAGAGGTGGATGAGGAAGTTGTCCATAAACAAAAAGGGTAGGGGAGCCAGCAGATTCAGAGTCCAATGAATTATAAGAAAATTAAGCCCATGGCAACAGGGTGGACCAGTCATCCTGTCGGGCAGAGACAAAATGGCAGAGATAGCACAGAGATCGCCAGAACTTGGAAACAAAGTGAACCCCACGGTCAGAAATGATGTGCTGAGGAAGTCCATTAAGCTGGAATATATGGAGAAAGAACAGACTGGCAAGGCTTGGAGCTTGAGGCAGCCCTGAAAGAGAAACAAAGTGGGACATCTTAGAAAACCGATCAGTTACAATGGGAGACACAAGGGAGGAGAAATGCGGAATGAGCTGCCGGTAGTAAATAGCGAAGCCCAAGAACCTTTGGGAAGCACAAAGTCCTACTGGACATGGCCACTGAAGTACCGCAGACAGCTTGGAAGGATCCATCTTTCGTTCCTTGTCAGAGATGATGTATCCGAGGAATTGTAGACTCTTTTGGTGTAACTGGCACTTCTCGAGTTTGGCATATTGGCGATGTGGACCTGATGAGACTCTAGATTAGAAGAGAACATGAGGATATCATCCAAGTAGACAACGACACAAGTGTAGAGTTAGTCTCTAAAGATGTAGTTGACAAATTCTTAAAATACTGCAGGCGCATTGCACAGTCCAAACTGCATGACCAGATACTCAAACTGGCATCCTGAGTGTTAAAGGTGGTCTTCCAGTCATCACCCTCACAGATACAGATAAAATTATATGCCCCCCAAAGGTCCAATTAAGACCAAGATAATCTGTGCATCTTTCTTGGCCTCAAAGAAGAAACCTACAGGAGAAGAAGACTTGCAGATAAATCCCTTCTGTAAATTTTCCTTAATGTAGGAGAGTGGGTAAATTCGACCCCGTGGGGGTGATGTGACCGGGAACAGCTCTATAGGGCAATCATAGGGATGATGCGGA